>NC_090440.1:54317251-56817251 GCF_031143425.1 Pleurodeles waltl
AACCAACAAACCCATGTCAGGGACTACTATGCTGCCTTTCTGGCACTCACAAATGTTCGTTGGGAACATGCAAGTCACATCTTCTGCCTCTTATGTGTGTGTGCCTCAGATTCAAATCCCATAACATCCAGGGGAGGCCGAACATGCATCAGAGGAGGGAGATGTTGGTTTTCCCATTTTTCGAAGGGGAAAATCCCAATTAACTTTTGTGACTGCCCTCTGGACAGTTTTCTAATCTGTCCTGTATCTGACATCATGCCACCGTGTTGTGCACCAAGGACATTACAATTTGTCTGTTCAGCAAATTGTTTTTGTCCACTTGGTCATCTAAATCAATATCAACACCCCCTAAGTGGCAGTGTTCTCCTCCTCATGAAGTCATGATGGCACAAGTGTAATTCTTTGGTCTATGAGTTAAATTAATTGTAAATATACCCAATCCTTTCCTTTTTTTACTATGTGTATATTGTACTTTATGAGCCCAATCCAGCTCACATGGTGATAATGAAAGGTTTGGAATATGTACAATATAATAAATTGGTTGTTTATTCATAACCATATTGAGTTTTGTATGATTACACCCCAAAGGTCCAAAAGCATATTGGAAATCTAAACATCAATGCAACTTTTGTGAATGTGAAGAAAATTGAGCTAAACCTATTTGGACATGGTATGTGCACATACAACAATTCCACCATGGCAGTGTCCTAATTAGCAATGTGTAGTTTAGCAATGTCATTTCAGAATGTAACAACAGGATGGAGTTTCATGATAGACAAACAGTGTGAACCTACTGACAAAGTACACACAAGATTTCCACATTTACAAGTGATGTGTTAGGAGTGTCAGGTTAAAACAGCATAATTTATATCAGTAATAATGTAGCAATATCAAGAAACTACATTATTTACATACTAGTAAACATCACTGGTCTACAAAAGGATACCAAACACCACCAACGTCTTTATTGGGGTACCTCTACTAGGCAGATTGCTGTACTTATTGTCGACATCTTTCCTTTGTACATGTGCCACAGAAAGATGCACACGGGCAAGGTAATACTGCAAATGAGGGTGCCTTAGACATGCAAGGGCACCTTCCCTCCCCTGTGTATTCTCGTAAGTGTTGAATAAGTTAAGCAGCTCAAATATATGTCTGTTGTTGCTCTGCCACAGGGAGGCCTCACATGTCTTGAGTGTGAGTGCATCCACATATCTGACCATATGCCCATACAATGTTACCATTGCTGGGACACCAGCGAGTCTGCCTAAATGATACACCTCCCCAGGGTAGGGATAAATGTGTGAAATATACTAAAAATAAATTAGGGTGATATTTTGACATGTGAGGTGTATGATGTGGAACATAAAGCTTGCATGGAAATGAAATTGAGACGTTGTCCAGGCATGTGTAACATCATTACAAAGTAAAATCCATACTACAATGCAGACATACTTGCACAATATAAGTGCTATGCAGCAGTTTATGTCACTATGCAGGGGCTGATCATGATTTTGTATATAAAGTTGAATTCAACACATAGATACCCACTCATTTTATCAAACGGTGCTTCAGTAGGTGAGTCACACCTTTTGTGTCTCAAGTATGGCAATAGTTCCCTACAAGAATCAAATCTGCAAATAAAAACAATTTTCTTTAAGCCTCTGTGAAAGCAATACTGTATATACCTACCAATCCATCAGATCAATTAGTACATCGTGTTCACAAAAACCCTAACACAATAGTACCAACTCTTCTCAATTACATGACAACAAACTACAGAACAATTTAAAAAGTTGTAATCTTCAAGAACTACTACCTAAGAAAACTACCTATCCTACACTAACAAACCTTAACTCTATCCTATACTAACTTAACTATTCTAAATTTAGCTTAACCACTATACTCACATGACGAATTAAACATCAACACCCACCGCCCTTAATAAACATACAGTAGATTACAAACCTTAACTCTATCCTATACTAACTTAACTATTAAAATTTAGCTTAACCACTATACTCACATGACGAATTAAACATCAACACCCACCGCCCTTAATAAACATACAGTAGATTACAAACAGCAACTACATCCTAAACATATACTAACTACACATGTAAACTTAAACAAATCTATGTTTCTTTGTATTTTATGTTCCATAATTGTTTCTGATTTTTTTAACAAAAACACTACACATTATCCCATACTCAAAAAAATGTAAAAGCAGAGCTTAAACTACAAACTACTAAAATATTAATTAACTAACACCTAACTACACTAAACGTACACCTATACTAAGCCCAAACTAACACTAACACTACTAACTATAACAAGTATCAATATAAAACAACAGGGAAAGTCCATAAAAAGAGGGAGAGAGTCATTTTTGGCTTGCTATCCTCTCCAGAGCCTCAAGGCATGTTAAAAGAATTTCTCTGATGCTGGCCTGCTCCCTTTCAATTCCAGCATTCCTCCAGTTTAGACTCTGTCTCAGCAAGAGGTAATTGAAAGTAGATGATCCAGGATGGCTGGTCGTTGATGGCTGTCTCTGTGCAACGTGCAACACACTTAAGAGTCTCACTGAGTCCTGTGTGTTGACATGCGGCTGCTGTTAGGGACCTCAGATCGTTGTGCAGCTGGCGTTTAGTGTTAAGACCTGCTTCCAGAGTCCATAATTTGGCTTTTGGATTGACACACAGGTACAAGGACAGGTATGAGTCAACTACAATTTTAAGTGTTGATTAGCAGGAATCTTTACCCACACCCATGTTCAGTCACACTGGAAATATGTAGCATGAGAGCTTAAACTTATACAGCATTTTGGAGTATGGTATGTGCAATATAATGTAAAAATGTGGCCTCATGACACCAAGTTTGTAGTATTCTGATTTCATTATACCTTCATGTTCACACTTGATAACACTGCCTTATTCTTGTAAACACCTAATCAGCACCAGTTGTATACTGACATATGGGCACCGGCAACAGAAACGTGCACAGAGAAGGTTTGCTAAGGTCATTCCAATTTACTTAAACATTTGTTGAAACACTGATTGTGACAATTGTGCCATTTGTGACATGAGAAAAGTTGTTTGTGCTGGAACATCTGCATATTAAGCACCAGATGAAGATACATGTGCCCAATGCATAAAAAGTGTAGATCTTCAAACCTCACCACAGATGCAACATTGCATAAAAACTGTGGGTCTGCTTATATTGCCCTTGCACTCACAATAACATTCATCCCTGACAATTTAACATGATTCTGTGGACGCGTTTTGTTGTGTTGCCACACTGACTATAATTTGGTTTCAGGGGATTCCTACCTCCCCATTCACATCACAATGTAACAAATATCATGGATCACATACAGACGTCACAGAGCTACAACCATGTACTCATAACACTTACTGGTTGCATTTGGATCCAGTAAGCTGCCTACTTCGTCCCGGGTGAATGTGACATGTCCATCTAAAAGACAAAGGTGTAGACATTGCATTGTAAATAGTGCAACTGCACACTATAAAAACTGTGCAGTTAATGCAATGACATCTAAGTGTACTTAGAAAATCAACACTCTTGACACACATATGTACAAAGTGTATAAATATGAATACAGTTAGTCACCTTGCAGGGCTGAGCTAGATGGATGTTGAAGGCCAGAGGTATCTAACTTTACATGCCTGAAGCATGCCTCAGGGATGAGATGGGATGTGATGTTTTAAGTACTGCTGGCCAGCATCATCTCAGTTCACCTTGCACCATGACACAAGGGTGAAACTACTGACCATATGCAGAAAAAGGTTGCCCTGCAATGGTAAAGGACAGGTACCCACTGTATGAAACATTGTAGGGACTACATCAGACTTTTCATAGCACTGGCCCACATAGTGCTGACTAGTGGGAATTAATGCAACCTTGCAATTTGGTGGAAGGGTGCATGCATTGTAAGTATGTTTGGATTGTTTTTTTACTGGAAGGGGACCCTTCCTTCACAAAAATATTTGCCTGAGGTATTTTCAGCTATCTACATGCACATTGCAGCACAAATAGGAAGTTTAAAAAAAATGGGAATTAAACATATATCTCCTCCCTACTAATCACCTGAGAAGGTGTAGCATTTTTGGACTCTTCCCAATCTAACATGCTTGTTACATCAATGTGAACACACGCAAGCCACTGAACAGCTCCCGGGCGAGGTGTTGCAATATAGCAATTAGCCCTACATTGCATTACACTGGATATATGACACTGGATATATGAAGCCAGTCTGAGGCACACAAAGTGGCCTTGTGTTGCATAAAATAATTGCACTCTAAGGGCCAGGTGTACAAGGCTATTGCGCCCCGTAGTGCCATATTTGTGGCCACATGTTTGCCTCAAATGAGACGCTAACGATGCCACTACCATAGCGCCATATTTACAAGGTGGCGCAAACTATGTTTGCTCCACCTTTTAAACTATTTTCTCCACATCCTGATATATGCATCCCCCCTCATTAGACAGTAACTAAAAATGGCGCAATGGAATCTACATTATTCCATTACACCATTTCTAGCATAATTTTGAACGCCTGCTTAAAGTGGTGTTAAAATAAGGCTCCCATTGATTTCAATGGGCCTCTTAACACTACAGTGGATTAGCGTCGTTTTTTAAAAATGCTAATCCAGTATAGCTTTACAATAGCGTAAAAAAATGAGGCTATTGCCCATAACATGCGCCATTGTGCGCCGTATTGTAAATACGGCGCTACCATGGTGGCGTTAAAGGACCCAAGGGGGCCGCAAAAAAGTGGTGCATCACTAGTGATGTGCCACTTTCTTTTAAATATGGCCCTAAGTACTAGATTTACAAGGTCCTTGCACCCCTTAGAGCCACATTTGCTGCCAAATTTTGGCAGCATATGTGACACTAAAGGGCCACGACAATAGCGCCATATTTACAAGGTGGTGCAAGCTAGGTTTGCCCAATCTTGTAAACCCTTTGTGCCACATTATGCATAATATATGCATGATGTATACAAAGGGGATATTCCCTTGTTAGAGGGTCACTAAAAATAGCGCAATGGAATCTACAAGATCCCATTGCACCATTTCTAGCTTCATTTTTAATGCCTGCTTAAAGCAGGCATTAAAATGAGGCTCCCATTGATTTGGCAGTATTTCATTGTCAGGAAATATAAAACACATTAGTATATCTCCTACCTTAAACATACACTGTACCCTGCCTATGGGGCTACCTAGGGCCCACCTTTGGGGTGTCTTACATGGAAGAAAAGGGAAGGTTTAGGCCTGGTAAGTGGGTACACTGGCCAAGTCGAAATGGCAGTTAAAACAGGACTCACAGACACTGCAGTGGCAGGTCTGAGCCATGTTTAAAGAGTTACTAAGGTGGGTGGCACAACCAGTGCTACAGGCCCACTAGTAGCATTTGATTTACAGGCCCTGGGCACTTCTAGTGCACTTTACTAGGGACTTACTAGTACATCAAATATGCAAATCATGGATAAGCCAATGTACACATATAATTTATACAGGGATCACTTATACTTTAGCACTGGTCAGCAGTGGTAAAGTGTCCAGAGCAAACAAAACAGCAAAAACAGAGTCCAGCACACAGAAACAACTTGGGAAGTAGAGGCAAAAAGTTAGGGGAGACCATGCCAATGATGCTAGTAAGTCCCTAGTAAAGTGCATTATGTGTGTCCAGGGCCTGTAAATCATATGCTACTAGCAGGCCTGCAGCACAGATTGTGCCACCTACATGGGTACCCCTGTAAATATGCCTCAGACCTGCCACTGCAGTGTCTGTGTCTGCAGTTTTGAACTGCCATTTCGACCTGGCAACCCAGGCCTTCCCTTTTACTACATGTGCCCAAGGCAGCCACATGGGCAGGGTGCAATGTATTTATAAAGCAGGATATGTACTGGTGTGTTTCACATGTCCTGATAGTGAAATACTCTAAACTTGTTTTTCACTATTGCAAGGCTGATATCTCCCATAGAGTAACATGGCGACTGCCTTGAGATATCATTTAAGTTTTATTTCCGATTAGGAGCAGATAGAGATATGGGGGTATCTGAATTCACAATTTTAAAATACAGCTTTTGGTGAAGTTGGTTTTTGAACTGTAAGTTTGAAAATGCCACTTTTGCTTAACCATTCTGTGCTTCTTCCTGTCTGCTGAATACACGCCTGGGTCAGGATGACAGGATGGTCAGGATGTTAGGATGACAGTTGGGCTGTTTGTGCATTTACTCTATCACATAAAGGGAGCTGAGGTGTGCCCTGCTTATCCTGATGGCCCATCACCAGGCTGATGGGTCTTCCTGAGTTAGAGTGGTGGGAGGAGCTGGCACTTGCTCCTGAATAGGTTTGTGGCTGTCCTCACACAAAGCAGTCTGGAACCCCCTGGATTGTGTCTGGGGCCAGGGCAAGGAAGGACAGGGTCTTCTGCACTACTTCTCTTTGAAGTTTGCAGAAATTGGAGTAAGTACAGGACCACTGATACCATGTAGTTAGAAATCTTCTCGACTGAGGACATTCTGCCAGGAAGAGATCTAGATTCTGTAGGAGTGACTGCTGCTCTGCCTATTGCTTTGCTTTGCTGGCCTGCTGCTTCTGTGCTGGGAGTGAAAGGCCTAGACCTGGCCTTCCACATCCTACTTCCAAAGGTTCTCCAAGGGCTTGGGCTGAGCTTGCCTATTGTTGAGGAGTCTCAGGGTCATCAAAGACTTCATCTGCCAATGCCTGGGCTATCTTGCTGAGAGTTCTGACTTGTCAAGTGGTGCCAAACCCAGTTCCTGGGCCCTTGGGAGTGAGTTCTGGTGTGCCGAGGAAAAACAATTGCATCGACCTCCAGAACGACTTCGGAATCAGTGTCACTCTTTGAGTTGTCTGCACCAGAGTTGTGGTCCCCGCTGATGCAATGACAGCAACCCATGCTGCAGGCCCAATGCCACCGCACTACCTCGGAATTCCCTCCACATCCAGAGCATGATGTCATCAACGTCCATGACATCTGACTCCTGTGCAGCACCTGTGGCCCCGTGGTGTGATCGTGACATCTCAAAGTCCACGCCTCACATCTTGACCTGCTGGATCCATCGACCCCACCTTGTTGTAAGGAACCAACACCTCGCCACCAATGCTGCATCACCTCCACTGCAACCATAAAGAACCGATGCCTCACCCCTCCTAGCAGTAAGAAACCAATGTCTCACCTCCCTGGTTGTAGTAAGGAACCAACGCTTTACCGGCTCCAGTGATGCCTCACCTCCCTGACTCCATGCAGCATCTTGTGTTACTAAGCACTATACTAAGATTTAATCTTTGAAATTTTTTATTTTTGCTTGTGTATGTTACATTTTTGGCGGTTTGGTCTGTTTTTATTGCCTCTGGGATAAGCCTGACTGCTTGAGCCAAGCTACCAAGAGGGTGAGCAGGGATTATCTTAGCCGTGTGGCTCGCTTACCCTGACTAGAGTGAGGGTCTTTACTTGGACATGGTGGAAACCACTGCCAACTAAATACTTAATTTCTAACAAATACATAATTATGGGTCCTCCAATCGCCTACACAAGCAGGTCGACCTGATCAGTCTCATGTTCCACAACATGAGCTCACGGATGCTTCTTTTGGGAGATGGTGCGTTCTTGTCCAAACACAAGATCCATGTACCAATGCACCTGCTCCAAACAGTCTTTCCTGTCCTTTGGGGGGAGCCTTGGCTGACCCTACCCCAAGGCCACCATGCAATGCAAGTAGCACATAGTGAGCCACAAGAGGCCCCAACCTTTCCCTCAGTAAAATTATTTCCCATACCCTACCCATACATTATGCTATCCCTACTTAACAAACGAAACCATCAAATAACACCTTTTAAACTATTATCTGTACCTAATCTACAAAAACTCAAAAATGTACAAACTCCTGACAACTACTTATATAATAAACTACAAACACACAAAAATTACACAACTAACAGAGGACAAGGGCACACCAAACACCAACTAGACCACAAAGTGCAAAACCTCCTCCAGATACTCTTCAAACACTCTCCAAACACCACCAACAACCAGCTCACACTTACAGTAACAGAAAGTAAAACTAACTTTCACAACTCCTAGTTTACAGCCTGCCACCCCATTGCATCATTTCCTGGGTGTCACCAGCACATTTTCAATATTTGCGTCTATATTCCTGACGCATTGCTACGCAAATGTACATTGCATGATGGATGCACTGCACACTTGTTCTTTAGCAGCTACAGTAAGTTTCATGCAATGGGGGCGATGTGCGGGTTCCAACCCACGCAACTGGTGTGAGGCGTGCGTTCTGACAGAGCAATAGGGGTGATGCGCAGGTTTTGACTCGCGCAACAGGGGTGGCACTCTGGTTCCAATCTGCGCAACAGGGACAATGAATAGGACCTACAGTAGAAGCGTGGCTTGTGCTAGAACAAACACCTTAGGCTCAGTTCCATTGGGCCAGAACTGGGGAGGTGGCAGATCAGAGTGACAGGTGGCTGTGTCCAGGTGCTGAAGCTGGGTTGTTTGAACTTTTTCATGTCCCAGAGACTTCATATCAGGAGGCCAAGCAGATTGCCTTTGAAGTCACTCTGAGTCCAAGGGATGCATGTGCAGTCCTTGTCACCTAGCCTGAGAACAGCAGGCAGCATGGCAGCACAGCCAGTCAGGAATCCAGAGGTGAATGCTCACATATAACTTTTCATATGTGCTAGCAAGGTACACACCTTGGTGCCCACCATGGTCAAATGTCCATGTAAAGTTGGCTCCTGGGGCCTATGCCAAGCTCTTTTACATTTCCCTAATCAGCCCAATCTCTCTCTTCCTGCAAAGAATCAAGGCCACTTCCTTGTGATGTATCACGGACGCAACACACACTTAGGGAAGCACAGGATAGTCTGGGACTCCCATACTCCAGTGCATGTGCCACTCAGCTTGCAACTTCGCTGGACTATCAACTCAATATGGTGTAATTCCTCTAATCCTCATGTTTTGAGTAGACAGCCATGCCTTACACACAAAGTGAGCCAAGTTCCTCCATCTAATGCAGTGGGACAGCCACTTCTGCAGTCAGAGTACAGTCACAGGACAATCAGTGACCAATACTGTAATCCACATGTATCTTGCTGCTACCAGCATACTGACATGCAGCACACACAATGAGTCTGGACACACTGTTTAGTTCTGCAGTCACTTTGTACTGTACTAGTGTTTCACGCTGAACTCACACTAACAGCGCACACACATTAACCATGTGCACACTGTTCCATATTTCTCTGTCTGTGTTGGGTATGTCTTGCACAGGCACATGGATTCTGCACATGGTTTTATCATTTCCAGATCAACCCGATGTTGAGTAGGGGTGAGTGTAACAAACAGCATTAGAACTTTAGAAGAGGTAACTGACCCAATAGCCCTAATGCTGTGAACCAGGGTTAAATGGTCATGTTCACTCCTACTGTTCACAACACGGTATGCTCCTACACCTACCTTATCTCTGTCTCACTCCTGCCGAAGGCACTAGCGTACATAAAGAATGAAGGCAGGTCTTTGTATGTCCATCCTAGTCAAACCAGACTGCAATCCATGTCGCAGGTCTACGGCATGACACACAAGCATAGTCCATGTTTCCCTTTAGGAAAGTTCCATAATTATTGAGCCACACAACTATGCAGTTGAGAACTCATGCCATGGTTACACTACCTTAGTGATGCGATGGTTCACAAACAACTCCCTTGTCTTACTACTCTGCTTACTTCTACACATTGATACTTCAGCAGTTTATTATATTTTGTTTCAGACTTTGAGCCTCCTTGCATTGCTGTGCAAAGCATGGGACTTGTATATTGTGTCAACTGTGGCCAGATGTGGTATTTGCATCCTTTAGACCAGGAAAAGTATTACACGTGTGCTGTTTTGGTTATCCCCACACATGCATGACTGCAGTTCTTACTATTGACATTTTGACATTTACACGAGAGTAGGCATTTGTCCCTGACAGCATTCACTCAAAGTCTTTGATGGTATCTGTTGTCAAATTTGCTCCTGCAAAGTGTTGCCATTCTGCATGCTAGTCCATATGTGAGACACACTACAATTAGGAGTTTGCCTGAGTGACTGACCTTTTGGGTGATTTGTGATCTATCCCACACTGAGTACCATAGGAATCACACTTTGCTGCTGGAGAACACAGCAAGCCAACTTGCAGTTCTGCACTGCACTGCTTAAGGACAGGAATGGCCCATATCTTTCTATACATGTGTCAGTCCTGCCCTGTCCCTTTCATGCAGTACACTGCATCACATTGGCTTGCTGCGTTGATTTTGTCTTTTTGGGAGTAATGGCCCAATGTTAATCAACAGCTCAGACAACATGATTCATACATGTTGAGGCCTGCATCTAGTTGAGAAGATGTGGCTGAATTGATGTGTACATTGACATATACACAACACAATATATGAGTTTAAAATGTATTTATTCGATGATACGTTGACATATTTTCTGTCAGTGTTACCATCAATTGAGGTTGACTATGCCCAAAAATTGGGCACTATTTGGTCCCGTCTCCGCTGACCTGCCATTGTGAGCTTATATCTCATCCTCTTGCAGTTCCTCTGGATTTTGTGGGTTATAGTCCCAAGGAATATTTATTTTTAAGTAGAGTAGATATAGTTCCAAATTGCACACATGAGGACAATTTTACATCGGGGAGTGGGTGAGTACAATAGACTTTTGCCTGACATGTCCAGGCAGCGGAAAAAGGACTTGAGTGCCCAAAATGTTCTCCCGGTTATGTTCCTTGTCTTGGTCAGAGCTGTGTGAAATTGTTTTTCTGCCTCTGACAGATGATTGTTGAATGGGGTCATGAGCCATGGCTGCAACCCATATCCTTGGTCAGCTGAAAAGTGGAAAAACAAAGTCAGTGATTTTGTACATTTTTGCTTAGACATAACTGAGCATATGTGTTATGTACACTGGAAAACTCATACACATTTATTTAACTTTTAACAGATATGTGTTAGGTACTGTTGACAATTGCTGTACACATGCATCTTCAAATTCTGTGTGTCATTGCACATATTGTCAATGTTGTGGGACATTGGACACTTCTACATGCTGACTTTCATGTTTAGGCAGTAGCTCACTATGATAAGTACCTTGGAATGTTCTCAACACCTCTATGTGATTTTCACTCACTATGTCTACAAAGTTACATACTTATGATCAGAATGTCTTGCATACATTTAGCCCTATATAGGTTGTGACAATGCCAACATGTTTGACACTCACACGTACATTTGTCCTGTCACCTATGGCATCCTTGCTTGCTTACATGACAGTAGCACTGCCTTTGATTTGTTTACTTAATTTAGCATGACTATTGTCTTAGTGCATGTACTCAATTTCCAAAATGTGACATGCACATATTGTCTATGTCCTGGGATATTGGACACTTCCACGTGCTGACTTTCATGTTTAGGCAGTAGATAACAATGTTAAGTACTTTGGAATGTTCTCAACACCTCTATGTGATTTTCACTCACTATGTCTACAAAGTTACAAACTTATGATCAGAATGTCTTGCATACATTTAGCCCTATATAGGTTGTGACAGTGCCAACATGTTTGACACTCAGACATACATTTGTTCTGTTGTCACCTATGACATCCTTGCTTGCTTACATGACATGAGCACTGTGCTTGATTAATTTACTTAATTTAGCATGAATATGGCGGTCATTCTGACCGCGGCGGGCGGCGGTCGCCGCCCGCCATGCGGTCACCGCCAAATGGCCACTCTGCGGTCAGGAGACCGCGGATGCCATTCAGGCCATCCCGCTGGGCCGGCGGGCGACCGCCAAAAGGCCGCCTGCCGGCCCAGCGGGAAAGCCCCTGCAACATAGAAGCCGGCTCCGAATGGAGCCGGCGGTGTTGCAGGGGTGCGACGGGTGCAGTAGCACCCGTCGCGATTTTCACTGTCTGCAAAGCAGACAGAGAAAATCTTCATGGGGCCCTGTTAGGCCCCCAGGGGCCCCACGACACCCGTTCCCGCCATCCTGGTTCTGGCGGTGTAAACCGCCAGAAACAGGCTGGCGGGAAGGGGGTCGGAATCCCCATGGCGGCGCTGCAAGCAGCGCCGCCATGGAGGATTCCCTGGGCCAGGGGAAAACCGTCGGGAAACCGCCGGTTCCCCTTTTCTGACCGCGGCTTTACCGCTGCGGTCAGAATGGCCCTGGAAGCACCGCCAGCCTGTTGGCGGTGCTTCGGTTGCCCTCCACCCTGGCGGTCATAGACTGCCAGGGTTGGAATGAGGGCCTATGTCTTAGTACATGTAATCAATTTCCAACATGTGACATGGATATTTATGTATATTTTTGACAAACAATAGCTAATGATTTTTGTATGGCAAGGTGTCCTGCTGAACTAAGATTGACACTTTGGTGTGCTAATCTATGCCATTTTCATATGGGAAAAACTTATGTAGGTAAAGGTAACTCAGCTTTGTGCCAAGCTACCAGAGGATGATCACAGGTTAAGTTAGGGTGTGTAAGTCAGGGACTTACCCTGACTAGGATTGTGGTTCCTACTTGGAAAGAGCACACATCTCTTCCAACTAGAGACCCAATTTCTAATATTGGTGATCAACAGTGAGGACAGGGCTTGTGTTTGTGCAGTACTTTACAGTAATTTGGTGTACACTACTACTCACATCTAGACCAATTATCTATGATCCCCATTGGCATCTTTGTTTCCCGATATCTTCAATTAGCATTTTCAGTTCTTCTATTCTCCCTGATTGTCCTTTTTGTGTTTTACTCTAATTCATGTCTCTGGTTGGACATTCTGCAGATGCATCTGCAAGAATGGAGTTTGAGCTGACCAAGCATGAGGGTTACACTGTGGCCTAGCTCAAGGTTTTTTGCAAGGATTTTGGGCTTCCTGTAAAGAGCACCACCAGGAAGCTGGAGCTTCAAAATTCAATGAGAGCCTGCTCTGAAGCTCACGCTTTGCTAGATGGAACCCCAGAGGTGGGTAAGGCTGAGTAAGAGCTGGATGAGGAGGATGACTTGGACCAGGGTCTAAGAGGAGTCCTTGGGCTGCAGCCTGTGGTGGAGGAGGAGAGCAACTTACTTCCAGGAACGTGGGCCTCTTCCAGGGCATGGATCAGTGGGTCATCCAAAGGCCTGTCCCAGAGGAGCTGTAATACAGGAGGGAAGAGAAGAAGTTCAAATTGGAGCTCAAACTCAAATTGGAGAGAGAGAAGGTCATGGAGGAAAATGCTAATCACGGAAATGGAGGAGTGTAAAAAGAGATTGGCCATAGAAGAGGAGGAAAAGAAAGTCAGGAAGGCCCTGGAATAAACAAAACAATATATGGCTTGATTCTGACATCATGGATGTGGCAAGAGAGTGTCCAGTTTAAGATCCTGAGTACTCTGTGCTACCTTACCCTAGTTGCATTTCATTCTGTGCTATTTACAAGTGAATTACATATTTGACAGCATACTTTTTGACTGTGTCAGTTTTACATTGATGGGCTGAGATGAATGAGATGTAGGCCACCAAACTGGTCATCTCTCACATTGATGAAGTGTGTCAATGTGGGTTCTTATCTATGTGTATGTTTGTAGCTAGAATGTAGGAATGGCTGACACATATGTGTACTTTTTACTTTTGTTATCATATATGTAGCTTGCTTTGCCATTTACACATTATTTGAAGCTACACTTACAATGCATGACTTAAATGGAATTTACAGCTTCTTCTCCCATTAGTGCTCCCGATTCTTTGTAACACATTTACTTAGGAAATGATTTGTTCAACACCCATTATTTTGTTAGAACTTTAACTATTTACCAACACTAGATACACTATTGAACATAACACACAACTCATACTTAGCTAATATGTACCCTTTCCACTCATATTGACTTTACTTGTGAACTACATAATTTGTGTGGTTCCGTCCACTCCCACAGTGTGATATGACACAATACTTCTCACTGTTGAATGTTTGCTACTACCATTGCAGGTTTAGTGAGGGAATGACACAATGGTACATCTTTGTCTACATATTGGAGTACGCTATTCCCACTTTGTGAACATGACACAAAGGGGCACAGTTATACTTTTTGATGCAAAACTGTGCTAATGTTTAGCGCCAGCTTGTGCCATTCTACCGCACCAGCCGAGCACCATATTTAAGGAAGCCGGCGCTAAGCTTGGGCTAGTGTAAAAATAAAGATGCTAGCCGGGTGGGGGTGGTGATATGGAAAAAGGAGGTTGTGCAACAGAAAATGATGCTAGGCTGGTTAGCAGTCAAAATAATGCCACTAACCAGCTTAACTTCATTTCCTGAGGCACAACCACCCAAAAATGACTCCTGTCTCAGTAAAGACTGCAGTCATGCACACCACCCCAATGGCCAGCACAGGGTACCAGTGTCCCCTGGGCATGGCCATTACACCGAGTGCCAGGCAGGGGACACCATGTAAGGGCCCCCAATGGCACTTAAAATAAAATATAAAAAATACTTACCCTACTCACCTGCGATGGGTTCCCCTATCCTCTGGTGTCCCTCTGGTGTGGGTGGGGGTGTTCCTGGGGATTGGTGTTTGGTCATAGAACTGGGTCCACAGGTACCTTAATGCCTGGTCTGACCCAGGCATTAAATAGTGACACTAAGCAAGCTTAACGTCATTATTTTGGGTCCGTGCCCCCACCCGTGCGTCATTTTAGGGCAGGGGGATAAATATGGAGCTAAGGCAATAGCATAATTTTTGGGACAGAAATGGCTACCTTGCATCTCATTGACACAAGGTGGGTTCACGCATCTAAAAAATTATGCAAACTCCAATATTCTGACACTAGACTGGTCTAGCGTCAAAATATAAATTTGGAGTTGTTTGCGATGTTTTAGTGTAAAACAATGATGCTAAAATGGCGCAAACAAAGTATAATTATGCCCTGAATCCGTACACAAACACAGAGATGGCTCTTAAGTCATGCATTACAACTTCTTAGTTAGTATGATATTTTTTCTGCTTTCCTTACCAATGAGTATGTCATTCCCATATCTGCCATTCTGAAACCGCTCATTGATGATTCTATTGCGGAAGATGTTGCAGCAGGAGGCACCAATTGCACATGTGCTATCAATTGCACCTAGAAAATGAGGAAATTCATCTATGGCATAAAATCCTTGATGGTGTCTAGTTATTGTTATGCAGTTTTGGGGAAAAGAAGGCGCTGTGGTGTTAGTTTAATTATGGCAATCAAAACAGAGGGGAGAAAAGCCAAAAATGGGCCCTGTGAATTTCCTGCCAGGCTGGCTGTTGTGACTTGGAAGGAACCTGATACCAACATGTGGTGGAATGTTATTTGGTCTTGCAGTTGGTGGCTGGAGACTTGGTGCAATCTTCTCCATCAATTCCACGATGGACCCCCTTCTTGAGTCTGTAGAACCGTAAGACCTCCTCCTCCCTGAGGTCAATGAGGGATATGCATTGCCCAAAAACACACTTCCTCCTCCTTTCCTGCCTACCTGGTGGTGGTAGTGGTGGTGGTCTTCTAGCTACTTTGAGTTGCAGTATAATGACCTCCAAGGTGTTGTTACAGTGTTTTGTGATGTTGATGCTTTTATACAACAGCTACTGTGTCATTTCCTATGCCCGTTTGATGATGTGCAGTAATTCTGGGGCATTTCTAGCTTTGTTTTGCCCTTCCACATGATGCTACACCCATACATACCACTGTGTTATATTTCTGTCTGAATTTTCTGGGGAAATGCCTACATTGCATATATTAAATAATGAGTGATGCAGTTGAATACAACGCAGCTTTTGCCCCATGCAAACCTTAAAAAATGGTTAGTTTCTGAAGATGAGTCATTTAAAAAAATATTTCCAACTGCTTGCGCAGTGACCCAAGGCCGGCGCAAGCATCTCATAAATATGCCCCTGTGTATTTTGTTTCTAGTGTTGTCAAATGGCAGGTGTTTTACCTGCAACATTGGTGCTTTTATATGTGAGTAGGGGTGCAACCTGAGCTGCTTTATACCAGCATAACATGTATTTTATGGATCAAATCTGTTTATTATTATTTTGCAAATATAAACATACAGAATACAACACAATACAACTCAGGGCAGTAGATAACATATTTCACTCCAGCAAAGACCACAGCACTGACGGCGGAAGATCTGCCCATTGAAATCCCACTCTCCGGGCCACACCAAAGGCAGCCTCCCACCATCCCCATATCATAACCCAGAGAGTCAGCGAGCAGCGCCAATACACTTCCAGATTGCGGGTCCTGCTAATGTATATCCCCCAAACAAATAAATAAAACATACGAACAATGCTTCCCTCTAGAGTCCAAGTCCTCTCCGTGTCTCTCTCGGGCCCCACCACTCCCCTCCCCAACTTCAGTTCTCCAAAGTCTGCCCTCCCGATAACCTGCACCTTGATCAAGTCAATCTCAAAACCCTCAAATAGGCCGGGCATGTCAATTCTGTAAACTCTGAGGATAGAATCTGAAGAAATGGCTTCCATAATTCATTCAAATCACTCACTCGCTGCTGGGAGGCCAAAGAGAGTTTTTCCATAGCCAGGATAAACCACAGCTTCTGTAACCATGCTGTCCGCGTCAGCACTCTGTCTGTACCCCTTAGAGCAAGAATCTGCTGTAACGCAGCATTAAGCGCAAGAGCCATCTGCCTCCCTTTTAGCGATCTTAGGGAGAAAACAAGGGGATTGGGTAACCCCAGCACTATATACGATGGGAACCTTGGAATCTCAGTGTGAAATGCCGTATCTATATCATCTAGTATACTTTCCCAGTAACGATGTAGCTTGGGGCAGTGCCATAGTAAATGCACCAGTGTACCTGTGGCTCCACAACCCCTCCAGCACCGATCTGACTTATCAGGACTCCATGCATGGATACGCGCTGGAGTATAATATCAGTAGGAGGCCACTTTATATGATGTCTCTGTCCCTGCTGCATTATAGGCTGTGTGGTATGTTCTATAGAATATGCTGTCCCACTCCTCGTCTGTGAATTCCCTCTCCAGTTCTCTCTCCCATCTCAGCTGCCCCTTCGACTTGGGCGGTCGCTTCTCCCCCTGTAGGAGTCGATACAGCTCGGAGATGACACTCTTATCCCCCTTCTTTAGCAGCAGCCATTTCTCGAATGGTGTAAGGGGCCTATCTATTAATGCTCTATTATCCGGCAGGAGGGCCCAGTGCCGGACCTGATAATAAATCAACCTATCCACCTCCCGTAAGCCGTACATCTCCTTCATCTGGTCAAAGGACAATACCCCTTGTTCATCGAAGAGGCTTCCCACTCTCCTACAGCCCCCCTCGTACCAGCGTCTCAGTCCCTCCAAATTAAGCCCAGGCTCAAAGTCCGTATTCTCACCAATGGGGGTCATCGGGGACGGAAAAGACGTCAACCCCAAACAACAAGCCACAGTGTACCATATTCGCAGGGTTACTCCCGTGACCGGAGAAGAATAAAGTCCCCTAGCTCTATGCCGACGTAGGAGCCAGGGCTCCTTCCATATATGGGAGCCCGCTACCGCTTGATCCATAAAGCACCAATGTTTCTCTGTGAGCGGATGGCTCCACTCTAAAAGAAAACGCACCTGCGTTGCCTGGAAGTAACGCAGGAGACACGGAATCGCTAATCCTCCCCCGTTCTTAGGGCGATACAAAACCTGTCGCGGCAATCGCACCAGTCGGCCCTCCCAAATAAACCTCAGAACCGCCGATTGAAGAGTGGCAATCGTCCGGGGAGGTGGGGTCAGCGGGAGCGCTTGGAATACATAAAGAATACGCGGTAAAACAGTCATCTTAACCGCCGCCACTCTACCCAGCCATGACAGCCTATGTCTCCCCCACGACTCCAAATCTCGCTGTACCTCGCAGACCAGCTTCGTATACTTCGCTCTTGCTGTCTTCGCAGCAGAGGTCGCCAGATCTACACCCAAGTAAGAAAGGTGTGTAGACGACCACAGGAAAGGGTATCTCGCTCTCAGGTCCGCCTCGTGATCCGGGTTCATCGATAAGCTCAGAATCTGCGATTTCTGCATGTTCACCTTAAATCCCGAAACGTGGCTAAACTCATCTAGTATCCCCAAGAGCGCAGGCAGCGAGGTCACAGGCTCTGCCACTGTAAGGATAACATCGTCAGCATTAAGAGTAATGAGATGGTGGTCCCCACCAAATTTCACACCGGAGACCAAAGGACTGTCTCGCAAGCGCTGCGCGAGGGGCTCCATGTAGAGCGCAAACAAGAGGGGTGAGAGCGGGCATCCCTGTCTAGTCCCGCGCCTAACTGGGAACGGTAGGGAGAGCACACCATTAACCCGAACCGCCGCCCTAGGGGATTGATAGGCACATCGTCAGGACCCGGAGACTTTCCGGCCTTTAGGCACGAGATAGCCGATATGACCTCCTCTGCTCTTATCGGCAGATCCAGCAGGGAAGCTTCCCTCTCCCCAAGAGGGGTAACTGCTATGTCCTCTAAATAGGGTTCCAGAGCCGTGTCATCCCGCACGTCTGCCGCATACAAGCCCCGATAAAAGTCTGCAAAAGCTTCAGCAATCTGGTCGCTCGAGTGGGCCTCCCCCCCTGAGGGGGAACAAATCAATTTTATAGCCGAAGCCGGCCGGTGCGCTCGCAGTCGGTGTGCTAAGAGTTTCCCGCACCTGTTGCTGCCAATATAATATTTATGCTTAAGTCCCACTACTGCATACTCCGCCCTATCCCAATCTAGTCTTTTCAGTTGCTGCCTCACCTTCTCTAACTCCCACCAAGTTCTCGGTGCGCCCGTGGATTTGTGGGCACGTTCCAGTATGGCCACCTTCTGCTCCAGCTGCTCCTTTATCTCCCTCCGTGTCTTATTGTCTCTTGCGGACAGTGCCATTACCTCGCCCCTCACCACGGCTTTCAAAGCCTCCCAAACCATCTCCACAGAAGTACTACCATCGTCATTGAGGCTAATGTAGTTCACAAATCGTGCGTCGAAGCGACTCTACTACTGTCTCGCTCTGCAGCAAGGAATCCCTAAAACGCCAAGTTGGTGTGCCCACTCGACCAACTTCCATGGAAAGCTCTACGGTAACCGGAGCATGATCAGTCAAGGCCCTCGGTTCGATCGTGGCCTCCCTAACTCGGGGCAGAACCTCGTGTGAGGCCAGGAAAAGATCAAGCCGTGCGTAAGTCTTAGACGCTGCTGAATAAAAGGAATAATCTCGCAGCTTAGGGTGAAGCTGCCTCCATACATCCTCCAAACCACATTCAGCCAGCCACTGTCGTCCAGCCTCTGATAGCGCCCCTCCCTGCCCAAAGCGTTGGCCCGAGCGGTCAAGCTCGTTGTCCATTACTATTAAAATCTCGGCCCACCAAGATGGCGCTATCCGGTGAGCTAAGTGTCAAGGAAACCACCTGTCTCAAAAATGCCTCTTGCTGGACATTTGGAGCATAGAGGGAGGCAACGGTGAAGAAGAAGGGCCCCAATCTTACTCTAATAGCCAGGAACCTACCTTGCTTCCCCACCACTTCCCCGGGGAAGGACCTTGAGAGCAGTATTGCCAGCCCCGCATGCTTCGAAGCTGCCGAGGACCAAAGTTGTCTAGGAAACCAGCGCAAGCGCATGCGGAAAGTGTCTTTGTGCAATAGGTGTGTCTCCTGTAATAAACAGATATGGCTCCCAGATTTCTCTAGAGCTGACAATATCGCGAGCTGCTTGGTCGGATTGTTAAGCCCGTGGACATTCAGACTCAAGCACTTAACTGCCATACATCTCAGGGAAGAATTTGCCGTGAGGGGGAAGGGATCGGTAGGGCGACCAGAACCTAGGCATAACACAGTACCTCAGCCACTCTAGGTCGCATGGCCCGCCCATTGTAACCCATATACACAGCTCGCAGGGAAGCAAACCAACATAAACCTATAACACACAACAAATGCTCAGAGCAACGAAGTCCTCTCCCACACATTCAGAAGAGGAAATGTCCCTACGAGGCCATAGAACCACACCGTATCGTCCACCAGGTCCAACGACCCCGCCGCCCAGACCTCGCTCGAAGGATCGTAGGCTCGCCCGAGCGGCCTCTAACCGATCAACAGCTCCCGGCTCCCATCACCTAGGCACTTGTCCCAGCCGCCACACTGCTGACTGCCGCTTGACGTTCCGATATCTGCTCCGGCACAGTAGGACACCGTCTATTTCTGCATTTCTCCCTCCTCCGCCACTGCGGGCGGGGCCCGCCGGCCACCCCCAGCATCGAGTCCGAGCCCTGGGTATCCTCCTCCAAACCCAGGATCCGGTTCGCCTCCGTCAACGATTTCACCTGACGAAGCTGCTCCTCCCAGCGAAAGACAAGGCAAAACGGCTGACCCCACGAGTACGACACCCCATGTTCACGCAGGTGCTCTGTAATAGGCTTAAACTCACGCCGTTGCTGCAAAGTCCGAACCGGGAGGTCCTGGAATAATTGGAGCTGAAGACCTCTAAAGTGGACCTTCGGGAGGTTGCGCGTTCGCTGCAGGATGCTTTCTTTCAGCCCAAAGTTGTGGACGCACCAGGGAGGCGCACACGGTGAACTCTGTCCAGGACGATCTCTCGAGGTTCCTCCGGATCAAGGACAGAGTGGAACAACGCTGTCACAAAGCCACCAATGTCCTCCTTCTCGGCCCCAGTCAGCACCCCTCTAATGCAGATGTTATGTCTGCGTGACCGATTCTCCAGATCCTCCACCGCCATCTGGAGGAGGTCCTGCTGCTCCTGCAAGCAAATAACCTCCTGCTGCAGGTCTGCCAGCTCCTCACCCCGGGCCGTTTCTCCATCTTCAACCTGTGCTATTCGTTCGCCCAGGGAGGTAAGCTCAACCCGTACCTCCTTCACCTCCTGAGATATGTCCTTGCGAAGCTCCTGTAAGTCGCTACGGAGGGAATCAAACAGGGAGGTAAGAAAAGCCTTTGTGACTGGTGCTGCTTCATCCTCTGCCATCTCCCTCCGCATCTCAGGGCCTTTCGTGGACGGCGGCTCTTCATGCGCCTCACCCAGGACCGGACGTCCCCCCGTGAACATGTCCCTCACCGTCCGGTCCCGCTTTGCCTTAGAGGTCGCCATCACCACTGACCTCAAATTGCGGAAGGACAGGTCAACCAGTCGGACCACTGCACTTCACACCCGGGGATCAAATGCTCCTGGCCACACAATTCCGCCAATGGCCGTGTGGCCTCATGCAGCAGTCCAGCTTTGCTTTGCCTAGGGCCTTCGCGGGCCGACCGAGCTGCCAATTAAAGGCCCAAGCCCATCAAATGCCCGCCAGCACCTCGCCATGAAGCTCAGCCGTACCTCAGTAACCTCTGTCCTCTCGGGCCCCTTATGGATAGACCCAGCAAGCAGGCACCGCCATCTCCAGAACCAACACCCAGTGTAACACTGGTATCCCGGTGGAGATCTTTCGCCTCAGAGGCTCTTGGTCCCGAGAGCCACCATCTCCGTGTCCGAGCCGCCAGGTCCCGGGCACGCGTCAAAGCAGGGCGCGCTGCTCAGCCCTCGTGCCGGCCGCCGGCGCCAGCCCCTGACGCGCCACACCTTGCGCGTGGGAATCTAGCTACGGGCACTCTCGGCTCTGTGGGGCGCCCAGGGGTCCCCCCACGTCGGGAACCACGGCCGGACCCCGCGGCCCCCCAGGCCGGGAGATCCACGGCGATTAAGAGGCCCAGGCGGCGGAGATCGGATCCGTGCGTCCGTTCAAGCCGCCATCTTGGCCACGCCCCATAACATGTATTTTAATGTCCCTGCTGGAACAAAATTTACAAAAAGCAGCTATTTTTCCCTATAAAAAATACTTTAAACAGTAAATACAGCAACAAAACACTTTAAAATGTTGGCTACAGCTGCCTTTATGATGCTTGACTGATAATTAAAGTAATTACATACAGAAAGACGATATAAAGTTTTAACCATGTCTATGTCCTTGCAGTACCTTAAAACGTCAGCAGACGGCTGTTATTTTTCTTTAAGAAAGGTGACCACCCTATCTGTGGGATCAGGTTCGGTATATACTAAAAACTGGCAGTACATCCCCTGGCGTTTGTCCCTGTGTGCCTCTGCAGAGCAGCAGGCCCACCCACACAGCTCCATGGATTGTGAGGTCCACACATTTGGAATCAGTGCCTGGTTCTTCAATAGCACATAATCATCTGTCACTGCTGCAGCTTAGAACCATGTTTGACTAAGGGCTAGCCCCTTACTGTGTTCCGGGGCACTGTAGCTAAGGGGTGCAGATTTCTGAAACTGAGAGCCTGGCCACTCATTGTTTAATGCACTATCATAGTTTGCCCTTGTTCTGGGATAGCTAGGTAGGAACATAGATATCAGTAGTGCAGTAGATGCAATGGCACCACGACTCAGAAATGTGAGAAACCCACTGAATATCATTGGCTATTATTCCATGGATAGAGACTTAGGCCCATATTTATACTTTTTTAGCGCTGAATTTGCGTCATTTTTTGACGCAAAAGCTGCGCAAACTTACAAAATACAATTGTATTTTATAAGTTTGCGCTGATTTTGCGTCAAAAAACGATGCAAATGCGGCGCTAAAAAAGTATAAATATGGGCCTTATTTTCCTTACTTGCACATTGCAGCAGGCGCAGTGGCACCAGGGATCAGATGTGTGCTTTATGTAGGGTCCATGAAAACCTTGCTAAGCAACTGTACTATGGTTGTCACACAGATTCTTACTCTGCCACTGTGCAATGTTTAGTGGACAGACATGTGAAAGAGTTTCAAAGCAGGTGACAGCTAGTCTTTTGTTCATTGACAGTTTTTCCTGTACCTCTATGCCTAGAACCTAGAAGGAAAAACATTTCATTTAGGGACTAAAGGAGCCAAAGGGCCGATATTCAGCATCATCGTCATTTGGTCATTCAGTCAATAATTTTTTCTGTCACAGCAGAGAAATGCTGTGGTCTTCTGACTGCTTATCACGGTGAAGCTAGACTTCTATCGAAAGGTTTGAGGCTGAGATGCATCATGCCAGTGCAAGTCATGTCAGAACAACGGGTGTGTGAAAAATTGTAATTTGCTTTAAAGTGATTGCAAAATTGATGCAAAAGTATACATAATTGTGCAAAATGCAAATCCATCATTTTGTGTTATATTTTAGCTTAGTTTTTTGGCTCAATGATGCCTTTAACCTAATGCATTGCAAACAACAGTTGCTCAGGTTCCTATGTTCCCATGTGTTGGTGTTGAATTTTTACAGAGAATTGCACATTTGTAGCAAATTTGTACCACAAATGGAGCATATTTACTGAAGTAACGTAATGACAGCACTCATAGAAAGAGGAATTAACAAGGAGCAATACAAATATTTCTCCTCGTTATGCCTTACTGTGGAAGGCGTACATTTTATCGCAAGCCCAGGATTTTAAGCCTTTCATAACTCTGTTTAGATGCATGGGAACCCCCATGCTCCACTTATGTAACACCTACCCAACGCAAAGTAATGTAAGGCAGCGCAAGGCAATGCATTGTATTACTTTTGTCCTCATTACAAGTTTGAAGGTCTCACCATGAAACTGGCAAACTCATGCGGAGGATGCCACCGCCATAGCGATGACGTTCCCCCAAGCGTATTACAATGTTCCCACCAGGCTGACCGTCAGGAACATTGTAATACGCATTCCCGCCGGGCAGACCAGCGGGAACAGTATTACCCTAAACATCAACAGCTAAGCAGTATTCTACACGTAAAGACTACTATTTTTTTTTTTTTAAGATTATCAGCTCCCTTAAGGCCAATATGCTGACACTACAGCACCCTCGGAATGTGCACAGTCTGCAAAGCAGATAATGCACATTCCGAAGTGCTGGGAAGGGAAGCCCTTGCACTGCCCACAGCACCATCATGGGCAATGCATGGGCCCCTTTGTGGCCCCCCATTGATTGATTACCACCAGTCTTTTCATGGTGGGCACCCCGCCATGAAAAGGTTGGTGGAAAGAGGGGTTGTAATCAACCAGGCAGTGCTGAGTTCAACACCGCCATGACTGGTTGCAAGCCTGACTGCCGTCATGCAGTTGGGAACCATGTTCCAGACGGGCACGGCGGTCCTTTGGAGGTCCAACTGCCTAAGTCAACCTTTGGCGGTCGGATCACCAAAGCCGCAGCGGACGACCACCACAGCAAGTTTGACACCTAAAGCCATGAAAATCTACTTTGTTTGGCTTAGTAAATGCGAAAAAGGATTTTGCATCTGAATTTTGCACCTGGCTGGGCCACAAAAGTAACACAACTCTTGATGCATAATCTCAGGAAATTGTGGCCTTAGAATGCAGTCTAATCATTAGTAACAAAGAAGCGATTTTGAATTGATGACTAGATATTCATTGTCACGTGGATATGTAAAGACCACAGCGAAACTCATCATTCATTAGCAATGAAAAACTGAAATTCATTGCAAATGGACCAATGAAATGTCTGAACTCGCAACATTGGACAGAGTTATCTTTAGTACTAGAAATAGGCTATATTTTCACTAAAAAGTGTGGGAAAAATTAAACTTTTACTGCACGATATTTGTATATATGCTGATAAAAAGTCATCCTGGTGCATGCACTGTTCGCTGCGAGATCAGCTTGCATCATTTTAGACTTGTATAATACTTTGTGAATTGTACAACTATATAGGGTTATATTGTTTTATGATGCTCCTTATACCTGTTTTGTTTGTACTGAACTATGTTCAAATAAGACATTCACTCAAATAAAGGTTCACAAATGTAAAAAATGTCCTCGGATTCCATAGGCTACATTACTTTTGAATATATGATGCAAAAATCATGAACTTTGCAAACTCATGCTTGTTAACACTCACAGCCACACACCATCTCTGCCCCACCTTTCTCCCTCGAGGCAATTAGAAGGCTGTCTCTGATCTAACAGCATACAACAGACCAACTCTGTTGAATTATCACGGGCAACACAAAAGGAAGATGGACAATGTGCTGAAACGTTTCAAACACTCACCCCCAGTCACAGATCTGGGTTTAATACATCGTTCTTTTGCTCATCATGCCACCCCAGTTTGGACCCAGGCATATGCAAATCAATCTTCAGCCTTCTTCCCATAGAAACAGTCCAGCCTCAACTGACAGGACTGGTTCTCCCTGGACCGGAAACAAGCATCCTGGGAACAGTTTTGCAGTATCACCCCTCATCAGCCAGGCTAGTTTGAATCCAGTGGCACAGTGAGCAGGGGACCCACATCTGGGGATACCCTGGCCACTTAGCGCAACTGTAGCATCACAAAAGGATGATAGACAGAATGCAGAAAAAATTCAAATACTCATCCTCAGTCACATATCTGGGTTAAATCCATCATTCTTTTGCTCAGGATGCCACCCCAATTTGGACCCAGCCATTTGCAAATCAGTCTTAATCTTTATCAGAAGCACCTAATGCGTGATATAATGATGGAAACCCCTGTCATTTTGGTGAAACTCACTGTGTTTCCTTCCTAATACATAGTCCCTGATGCTTTGACTCTGCTTTACTCCTCCCCCAAAAGCATAATATATTTACTAAACTGAAATCATTACATTTTCCTTTGCGTTTCTCGTGGCTGGACGACCCAGCTATGTTTTCCATATATTTTATATTGTTTTTCAAAATATTTAGTCTTAAATAAAAACTGGAGGAGTGTGCATGCAATAATTCAAGATATATTAAAACTGGTTGGTGCAGCCGCAAGCAAAACAAAATGAAGAAGAAAGCGAAGTTTGATTTTATTTTGAATTTCTGCAGTGTTGATATTATTTCTTGCATAGTTTCATTTTCTTAAGATGGAATTCTAAAAAACATACGACATATTTGCACCAACCATTAACATTGAGTGATTATTTTACTTATATAATTGACCAGGACCCACACTTGACTTGTGTTTTTGACTCCTTGAGCCCATCTGGGGAGAGACCCAGCTGTGGACTAAAAGAATGCCGTGGCTAATTTATTTCTTGTTTGAAGCCACTTCTGAAGCACACCACGGCTTTAAGTGGGGTAAAAAAAGTAGGGCGTCTACAAAAGGGGCCTGACCTAGAAATGTAATAATGAATCCTTTGCAAAAGGCGTGGCCTATGTAATTATGGGTATGGCATGGCAAAAACTATGCTTCCCTTAGAGTGCCACCCTACCGGTATTTCAGTGCCGCTCTGAGCTTTCTGCTATTGTATCAAAATATACACCACAACAAATGACTTTCAACTAAAAAAAAGCAAGGACTATTGGCTTTGCCAGTGGTTTTGGAAGTTTTAGATAAATGAATAACCAATGATTTTTTTTTTAATAATTAAGATTGAAAATTCGAAAAATATGAGATTGTGAATTAAACAGGTCTGTTGAAGGGCTAGTGGTCTCACGACACCACCTTTTTCTAGTTTTCAAGACATTTCATCGGAGGACAGACACCAGCACACACTGGATGCCACAGTATACCCCCCAGTCAGGGTTGGCTATGGTGCTGGCGGTGAACTGTGCAACAATCTTTTTTCAAGCCTCCCCCATGACCTCCTCCTTGGATTCCCTCACTACCACACGGCGTAAATGTCCCTCATCTCTCCATAGGCCCTCTCTCACATACAGTTCATTTCTTTTAAAGCGCTAGTAAAGGCTGGCTTTGCTAATCCACTCGGCTATCCACATAAAATACAGATCTGTCCTTTGTAGCAGGCATATCAACCCCCTGCGCTACTTTATTGCATCAAAACTTGACATTCTTGTTGCTGCCCGAAAGCTGGATGCACAAGGATCTCTGCATCAGGTCCTTCTAAATAGTGAATTATGCTGAACATAGCGACTCCCCGCCCCCGACACTAGCACCCCCTTTTCTGCTCAGCGTTCAGTGTCGCTGCTGCAGTCACACTGACCTAAAGCCGGCCCTCCCCACAGAGATTGCTATTTTTGTTTTTTCATACAGTGGTGTAACAAAGGCCCTGACAACCCTAGTGGTGCGGGGGGACGTTCAGGGGGCCCCCCTCAACACAGTAGCCTGGATGTGTGCTTCTGAGTGACTCCAGAGGAGGCCCCCCTCAAGTTTCGTTACACCACTGTTTTCATGGAGGGATCCCTCCTTGTACACCCCTGCCAGCCCCTCTGTGCCTAGAGAGATTTCGCGGCCTACATGTTCAGCACTGTTTAATTAAGCGCTGCAGTGTAGTCAGAGAAATGTCTGTCGGCACAGTAAACGGGGGCCAAAGTTTGCATGGCCTTTCTCTGCTATGTTAGACATTTTGCCTATGTCTTGCTGTATCTTTCTGAAATGCACCATCTGAGCGCCTCATCTCAGTTCCCGTCCGTACCCTCTTTTTACTCTGTCCTGCATGTACCTCCCCCCATCTTCACCACCCACCAAAAACACAACGCACCCACTTACCTGCAAGCACTGCATTTTCTTTAATTGTTGCCTTGTCAATGATTTGACTACTGTGTATCTCCTTCACGCGCATCTGCATGGAATTGAAAAGGGCACCAATGACCATTACTCTGTGTGCTCAGCAGAGGGGCCAAGGATTGGAAGTGCATGTATTCTGAATACATTTTTTGTCCACTGACAATATCGAGCTGCCTTCAGAGTCTGCTCCAGAAATCTGAAACGTGACCTGTTTTCAAACAACAGTTCAAAGTATGCACTACAAAAGAGTAATATATTGTTCAAAAACCACTACAGAAACATAATATCCTGGAAAAACAGAGAGCTCTAAGCGAATGCAAGATGAAGTAAAATATGTTAAGTTTAATAGGGACCACATCGCTGACAATGATTACCTTAACTTTGTTTTTCTTTATTCAGAAATCGGTCTGTATTTATGACCGTAAAGTTAAGGATATAAATATAAATTCCAATAGGGTCCCTTTTCGATGTCCATCGTTAGGGTCACGGGCACAAGCACTCCGTCCCTGTTGTAATCTCTCTTTGGGCTTTTAACCATGCCCATGTCACACCAGTCACTTTCATTGGTTCGTGGGCTTGCCTTTTAAAATCTGCTTCATTTAATTAGTGAAAGTCATGCATATGTCATGCCTTTTCTGGTGTTTACCCCTCCTCGAGCGCACCAGACAACTACTGAAAACATACGAGGTTCCATGTTTTCAGCATGGTTTCTGGACTACTTTATCTTTTTATTTTCCAAGCAGCATGATTGCGCTGGGTTTTACAGATCGCAATTCTGCTAGTTTTTTTTCTTTCAATTTGTGTAGCAAGAAAAGTCCGGTTCGGAGTTTACAACGCTAATAGCTCTAACTCGAGCAAATGCGGGACCCGTTGCATTGCAAATGCTTGTTAATTACTGTCAGTCTGACTCCCACAAGGAACCAGCCCACTTAAACCCTACAGCACATTGATGCAACTTTACCACACCCAAGAATCCATATACCCTGAGGTGCGGTAATTCCTGGTTGTGGTATTTGCACACCATTAGGAGTTTAACCCTTGGAACGTGGAGTCGTTGTGCACCATATGCAAAGGCCCGAGGCCCAGGGGGATGGTGTCCCAGCCACCCTGCACCACTTGCGATCTCTTTAAAAGCCCGCCCTCTCCCTCTCAGAATATCTTTCGAGTACCTAGAGGATGGTTAATGTTTTCTGTACCCCATCGGAGGAGACCGTAGGAGAGTCACTCTCATGAAGAGTTCGGTTAAGGGGAGATTGAAGTGTTAATTGTGAAAGGGTGTTTAGATATAGAGTGGGCAGAAACAAATAAGATTTACACCCCTCTATTAAATGTATTTTCTTATAAATAGTTAGGCACGGGTGCTTTCAGTCAGGTATTGTGAGGTGTCAGTCGGATTTAGCCAGGTATTTTTACACACACATAGACATTGTGTTAAAGGCTTCGAAAATATTGGTTATTTTACAGTATATTGGGGCATATTTAGGAAAAATGGTACTGCATCCTATGCAGCTACACTTTTCTTGTGCCCTTAAGCTTTCCCTACCACCACCATGTGTGCCCCATATTTAATACATGCCACACCGTGGTGCAGGGTAGGGGCAATGATGTACTTTGTAGGACTAGTGCCAAAAATGTTGGCACTAGTCCTACAAAGTACATAGAGGCACATTTAAAAAAATGGTGTGCCTCCTTTTAACGCCTGCTCAGAGCAGGCGTTAAAAAATGCCTCTAAAAATGGCGCAAAGAAATCTTTTAGATTTCATTGTGCTATTTTTTCAGTCTCCCTAATGGGGGAACACCCCCCTTGCATACGTTGTGCCTGGAGCAGGCATAATGTGGCACAAGGGTTTACAATGTGGTGCACTTTGTAAATAATGTGATGCGATTTTTGAAGCCTTACGCCGAGCTTCCTCAATCTGGGCCACTGTGTTTTCTCTCTTAGTACTCCTACCAAACTGTATTCCTCTCCCTTTCCACAGTCCCTTAGGCCCCTCCCATGTACCCTACGTAATGCATTTCAACATTATATGCCAGCCTGATTGTTGGAATATCTGAAGTTCTCACCGCCCACCCCCTCAACCCCCAATCTTACTGATCAAGCTAGGCCCCTGAAGAAAGTATGTATCTGTTAAAGAGAAAGTGAAGAAAACATTTGAAAGAATTGTGAGTTTAAAGGGAGGAAGGAAGGTGGAAGAAAGGGAGGAGAGCGTAAAGGGGAGTGACAGGAAGAGAAGAGAAGTCAGGCAAGTAAATAAGGAGTTGTTAGAGAGGGGGTTAGAGAGAATGTGCCCGGGGAGTAAGGGGAAAGTGAAAGGAGGCAGGGATACGAGTATAGAGGGATGGAGCTAGGGAAGAGTGAGAAGCTGGACCTTAGCTATCACTAGGCTTTAATGCACAGTGGCACTTGAATCAAGGGCTAAGAAGTTATGCACCCATTGTGGATAACTGACCCACTATGATCGCATCATGACCAGTGACACCCTTGCTACACCATGTTATGTTATGTTGATTTGTATAGAGGACTGAACACCCAAGAGGCTAACCAGGCGCGTGTGCAGGATGTGTAGGTGTGTCTCTTCAAGGTGCTTATATGAAGAGCCATTTATTAAGCTTCATGGGGAACTTAACAAGTGAGGAGGAGGCTCTGATGTGTTGAGGGAGGTTGTTCCATGTCTTGGGTGCGATGTAGGAGAATGGGAAGCCTCTAGTTTTGCTTTTGCGGATGTGGGGCTTATGTGCGAGTAAGAGTAAGATGGAGTGTAGTTGTCTAGTGGGTTGATGAAAATGTATGTCACTGTTAGGTATGTTATGTTGTGTAGAGTTTTGTATTTGTGCTTGAGAACTTTGAATTGGCTGTGCTTGTGAATGGGGAGCCAGTGAAGCTTTCTGAGATATGGTGCAATGTCGGTGGAGCATGGGAGGTTGAGTATGAGTCTTGTGGCTGTGTTCTGGATGATCTGGAGTCCGTGTAGGAGCTGAAGGCGCTGAGCCAGCCTGTTTCTGTGGTTTTGTTCCAGCTGTGGCTTGGAGTGCTGAACCTGGTGGCTGTTGACTTGAGGTGTCTTCATTTGGAAGTGGATGATGGAGTGGTCTGTCCATGTGACCTGGGTGGTGTAGATGTATTTGATGCTGTCTCATGTGGCAAAGATGGGGTCCAGTGTGTGTCCTGTGTGTGTGTTGGTTCTGTGACAAGCTGGGTGTCCGATGTTGCTCAAGCTCTAGAGGAGTACTGTGGAGCAGGGGTCATTTTCATCTTAGAGATGAAAGTCGAGGTCACCGAGGAGAATGAAGGCTCTGGAGTCAATGATGAGCATAACAACAAAGTCGGTGATGAGTTTGGTAAAGGTGGCTCGGGGTCTAGGTGGTTGGTAGGTGATGGTTCTGTTCAGGGGGAATTTTTCAGAGATTTGCATCTTAAAGTGCAGGTGTGTTTTGCTTCACTAATGACTGAGCTGAAACACTCATGCACTGACAAAAATCTCTGGAATGCACTTCTTAGTCTAAAGAAGTCATTTATTAATTCACTTCGTAAGGATCATAAAGGAGATTAGCATGCTGAAAGTAGACGTTTAAAAATGGTCACAGCAATAAAATGAAAACATGTACAAATGATTTTCCATTTAAATATATACTGCAAATATATATATATATAAATATATATATATATATATATATATATATATATATATATATCACAATGCAAAGCAGATAACAAAAATTAAAAAACATGCATCACCATGAGGCACAGGCACATCTGCTTCATCTCCCTCCTATCAGCATCAGATCACCAGATCCCAGAATTGATTGTGGAGAGAGAGAGATCAATTATCCTCACGGGAAGGAGTACACACCTCAGCGTTCTCAGCATGTCTAAGATCTGTATCACTCACACCCCAGTCCATCTGGTCTCAGCCTCTTGAACTTTGAACAAACAAGAGAGGAACATTCTAGAAACTCCCTCTCACTGCAGAAGTGTATTATTAACAAAAATGCTGATTACTTTAGGCCAGCTTTGAAAAGAACACGTTGGGACTTGGCCAAAATCGCAAAGTGCCCCTTCAAAACAAAACCGTTCCCTGCCGTCCTAGTATATTCTTATCAGCATAAGCCCTTGGTTGGAAAGAACACAAAAACAAGCAGAATAAAAACATGGCAACGTGGAAAACTACTTGCAGCTTTTAACGCGGTGGTGGCTAATGCTAAAATAAAGCCAATAGGCAAAATGAAGCTGGTGGTCACTAATATGACTGTGTGCTGCTAGGCTAAGTGCAACGTGGAGTCAGTGGTCAAAACACAAATATCATTACAAGGTGTTCCATGAATGGGGTGGCATTCTCTGTGGAGGTTATGCATTTGATGGATTCCTTCTAGATGATAGTGAGTCTTGCTCCAGTCTTCTGAAGGCAGTCCTGTATAGCCATCTTATAGCTGTAACGATGTCAAAAGCCGATTAGGGGTTGAGCCAGGTCTTTGTGAAGAAGAGGATGTCCGGTGCATTGCTGGTAAGAAGGTCCCATATTTTGGCTGTGTGTTTTGCTGAGTGAACATATGTTAAGAAGCATACATTTGAGTGGAGTTGACTTTTGGGTTTGCTATGGTGTGTGGCATAGGGTGGGAGTGTAGGCATTGTTTGTGCCTGTGTGGTGTGTGTGTTGGGGGAGTCTGTTGAGAACGGTTTTAGTATTTGTCTGGGGGATGTCAGTGGGTGGCTGCTGGAGGACCAGCTCTAGGTACAGGAGAAAGCTCCTACTGTGGTGTGAGGTGCGGTGTGGCAGCAGCTGAGGGAATGCTGTCCAGGGTCTAGAAACCTAAGGACTGCTGCAAAGTCTCGCTGGGTGTTGATCGGACCAGAGTTTCTAACTCTGGGTGCAGTCCAGGTGTAGACAGGCACAAGTGGGCTTGTGGCCCTGCCACAACACAATTGTGATGCAGCTGCCATTAAGTAGGTTCTGGGAGGATGCAGATGTCCGGGGTGCCATGATGTCATTTCCTATGCTGACGGGTAATTTGAAATTGAGTCCTCTTGCTTGACTTCTTCTTTTAAAGACAATTTTGTTGGGAAAACCTGTAATGTCAATTCCTGTTCAGATGGATGATGGGAAACTCAGTCATATCACTTCCTGTGCAGGTGGGTGTTGGGAGATCCAGTGATGTTGCTTCCTGTGCTGATGAGTGTTGAGAAAAAATCATGGGGAATAACTACAGGAATTGTTGCAAGAGAACAGATTACCACATGTTCTTAGCAACTCCCGGGCTCTTTTTCCACACACATTTACCAGATTTGTCCCAGTGAAATGTGCACTGAAATACAAATTAGTAGTGTAATGTTCCTACACATGTGGCAATTGTGATTCTTCCAAAACTCTTGACATAGTCAGAATCATGATTGTCCTGATTCTCATACTCAGGGCCTAATCGTCTTTACAGAGCTCTCCAGTTTCCCAGGTACATGAATATGTACCTAAATCAGCCTATGTTCTACTAAGCGGTATGGTAAGTGCAGACCTGGGAAAGTTGAGACTTTTGCTTTCAATATATTTATAATACACATCCTATCTCACCTTTGACATCTGCCATCTTAGGTCTTCATTCTTCTTATGTCGGAAAATTGAGAATCATTAAATAGGGTATTAGTGATAGATTTGAATATATTAATTATTGCCTCATTATAAGTTATCTGGTGTAGTACCTGGACATTTCCTAGGTCCAGGAATGTTATCTGTAACTCCATCCCTGAATTTACAGATAGAGGAGGTGCTGGTAACTCCTTGGATGGGAAGAGTTACCAGACTCTTAGGGATTAAGAAATGTGGAACTACCGAAGGAATTACTAATTCTGGACTTCTTTCTTCAGGTTATTCCTCACATAATACCCAATATTTCATTATGGGATTTCGGCTGCTTTTAGCAGCCAAACACTCTGGTTGAAAAATATTGGTGCTCCCACAGACCTTGTAATTCTGATGTGGCCTACATCTGCTGATCTAGACTCTAGTGAAGATGCAAGTAATAGCAGGAATGTTCTATGAAGCATTGTAAAAAATAATTAAATGTAAAAATAAATTAAAAGTACTAGTGCTGCTACCACTACTTATATTTAGTAATGCATATATTGTTATCATTAGTATTATTATTGTTGGTATTATTATGATTAATATGATTACTATTATTACTCGCAGCCAAGCACAATTTCCAGAATGCCCCTGATGTATACTGGAGCCAGATGCCAACTTGAAAGCTCAGAGGTCTAAATAACTGTGGTCTATGAAGAAATCTTTATATAGTGGAGAAGGTTTAGTGGCACAAGGTAAATGGCTAATAGAGGTCCACTGTCCCTCTATAATGCCTGTTTTTTACTAACAAGCTAGGTCCCTGGTGCTTGCTTGCACTAGGGCCTAATTCATGAATAATAGGCTTCTTATGGATGTCAATTCTCACTTGTGCACCTAACTATATCAGCTAAAGTGCCAAATGGACCTTCCTTGCTGTCTACAGCATGCGCCGGAAGCCCAGGAAATATCCAGAAATGTGTCCATACAGGCCACCAGGAAGAACTTACACCCAGTCAACCCTTGTAACCGTACTGATATGTTACCAGATAACAGCTAGAATGCCTAAAGCTGACCTGTTGCTTTAGCTAGGTTCTGAGTGAGCCTGGTCAGAAGTGCAAAAGTCTTTATAAAAGTAATCAAAACATACACGTACACTAAAGGCCTGATTTAGAGATTGGTGGAGGGGGTTACTCCATCACAAATGTGACGGATATCCTGTGTGCCGTATTACGATCCCATAATAGCCTCTAGAAATCGTAAGGTAGCAGACGGGATATCCATCATGTTTGTGACCAAGTAACCCGTCCGCAGAAACTCTAAATCAGGTCCTAAGTCTGCCACCATGCTATCTCATTACCTTCTCGTGTGTCTGCCTTGTCCAATAACTAAGCTTGCTTTGTCTGTTTTTGGTACAGATTGTGTTTTTCCCACAAGGTGCACCGTATATGCAGTATTATGTGGACATCTTTCCACCAGTAAACACTGTTTCAAATCTTGCTACACATCTTCAAGTGCTTCCAATAGAAGTTGATCATGGTGCATCTGAACACAAGGACTTTCCTGCCCCACCCCTGCAGCGCAGACACAGCCTGCTACCAGGACTTCCTTTGTAACAGAAAACACATTGGGCCTGATTCACAAAGGTAATCTTACACTTTGTTGTAAGCTTACTACAGTTTTTATATTCACAAACTACAAGTGCAGTTTTACTATTAGTAATTTTACAACTGTTAAGACTCCAGAATTGGGGTGGAGACTACACAGTCATAAAATTGCTAGTACTCACACTGTACTCGTAGCTTTTAAATATCAAAACAGTAGTAAAGTTGCTACAAAGTGTAAGTTTACTGTTGTGAATCTTGCCCTTTGCCTATTAGACAGAAAAACCTGCGTTAGAAAAATGATGAAGAACATTAGGACTTGGAGTCACAAAGGTTATCCATAAATTTAAAGACCACTACATCACTATGCATTACCCGTCCACTATCCATTACCCGGCTGTCCTATAACTTGTTGAATTTACATTTGTCTTTGACCCAGTACAGTTGTCCACTGTCTTAGAGCTTTTTATTTGCTATTGAAATATCATACACATATAGAAATAGGATTTCAGGGCATAAATTGTGGTGCTGTAAGAGGGAGCCAGATTTTTAATTGCCTGAACATTAAATAATTTCAGACAGAAATACCTCAATTCCCTAGTGTATATATGATACATGTTCCCTGGACAGCAGATGGTCATAGCGTCTCGTAGAAACAGTACCAGTCTCTTCTACACACATTGTGAGAAGTCTCCCTGTCTCACAGTCCTGGAATAAAAACGGCCCACCTGCTGTTGTTTTGATAATTAACAAAGCATTCTCTTTGCCAGAAATAAATATTTCATGCAATTTCCAAATAAAAACATCCCTCCCACGCATCACAATCTGAATTCATTAAAGGTATTTCAATGCCCTCAGATAAATACTTTTGGGAATATTTGAGAAAAGCAGCTATGCAGCAGGAAGAATGTATTTATTTGTTTATGGTAGACCTGGCATATTTAGAGTGGTTCCCCTTGTCTTTTGTGCCCCTGCTTCCTATGTTTTGACTATGTGCTGGACTTTATTTTTGCTGGTTTTGGTACTCTGGGCACATTACCACTGTCGACCAGTGCTAAAGTGCAAGTGCTTCATGTGTAATTGGCTTTTCCATGATTGGTGTCTTTGATTTACTAGTAGATCCCTAGTAAAGTGCACTAGAGGTTCCCAGGTCCTGTAAATCAAATGCTACTAGTGGGCCTGCAGCACTGGTTGTGCCATCCACATCAGTAGCCCTGTAAAACATGGTTCAGACCTGCCACTGCAGTGTCTCTGTATGCAGTTTTAAACTGCCAATTCGGCCTGGCAAGTGTATCCACATGCCACACCGACACCTTCCCTTTTTATACATATAAGACACCCCTAAGGTAGGCTCTAGGTAGAACCAAGGGCAGGGTACAGTGTATGTTAAAGGTAGGACATGTACTGGAGTGTTTTACAGTGAAATACTGCAAAATCTGATTCTCACTGTTGCAAAGCCTGTCTTTCTCATAGGTTAACATAGGGGCTGCCTTTAATAACTATTAAGTGCAGTTTTCTTTTGGAAGCAGATAGAGATCTGGAATTTGGGGTCTCTCACCTCACAAGTTAAACATACATCTTTTGGTAAATTATTTTTTTGAATTGTCACTTTGAAAATTGTCAACATCAAGACAGTGCGCACTCTACGGGTGACAAGAATGCAAGAATCCAGCCTTTATGCAAGAGCATAATTAATGCACTGTGTTTATATGCAGTATGTTAATCTTTTGCATTACAGACTTTAACCTTGAAAAGCATTATTAATGATGTTTGTAATAATTGTTCATTTGCAAAGTATTGCTGCAGGCTTACTGAGTGTGTTAGGGTGTGGTCCCCTAACAGCTTTCTCTGCAGCATGACTGGGTGTGGTTTGTGGGCTGGGCTAAACTCTATATAAGTGAGCCAGCCCAGCTCCACGTGCTCCCTATTCAGAGGTCCGGGTGCAGAGCAGCAGCAACTTCCTGAGCTCCTGTTCCGGAGGCCTACTTTGATGTTCCCCCTGCCCGCATTATATTGGTGATCTTTGTGCAGGGTGATAAGGCGGAGGTCCGGCTGGGCCCTGACCCCGTTCTCAATGACTCTTGAGTTGTGGGCCTCCTCGTGAACCTTTCAGAGTACGCGAGTCATTGCTCTCATGTAAAACTTGGTGTTCAGATCGACAACAGCTTGCGCAATCATTTCATGGCATTTGCATATTCTTGTTCGGATCGGCAGTGTGCGCGATTCATTTCCTGCATGTAAAACTTGGTGTTCAGATTGGCAACAGCCTGCGCGATCATTTCATGGCATTTGCATATTCTTGTTCGAATCGGCAGTGTGCGCGATTCATTTCCCGCATGTAAAACTTGGTGTTCAGATCAGCAACAGCCTGCGCGATCATTTTATGGCATTTGCATATTCTTGTTCGAATCGGCAGTGTGCGCGATTCATTTCCCGCATGTAAAACTTGGTGTTCAGATCAGCAACAGCCTGCGCGATCATTTCGTGCCATTTGCATATTCTTGTTCAAATCTGCAGTGTGCGATATTCATTTCCTGCATGTAAAACGTGGTGTTCAGATCGGTAACAGCCTGCGAGATCATTTCATGGCATTTGCATATTCTTGTTCGAATCGGCAGTGTGCGCGATTAATTTCCTGCATATAAAACTTGGTGTTCAGATTGGCAACAGCCTGCGCGATCATTTCATGGCATTTGCATATTCTTGTTCGAATCGGCAGTGTGCGTGATTAATTTCCCGCATATAAAACTTGGTGTTCAGATCGGCAGCAGCTTGCTCGATCATTTCATGGCATTTGCATATTCTTGTTAGAATCGGCAGTGTGCGTAGTTCATTTCTCGCATGTAAAACTTGGTGTTCAGATCGGCAACAGATTGCGCGATCATTTTATGGCATTTGCATATTCTTGTTAGAATCGGCAGTGTGCGTAGTTCATTTCCCGCATGTAAAACTTGGTGTTCAGATCGGCAACAGCTTGCGCGATAATTTCATGGAATTTGCATATTCTTGTTAGAATCGACAGTGTGCATGATTCATTTCCAGCATGTGAAACTTGATGTTCAGATCGGCAATTGTGTGCGCGACCATTTCATGGTAATTAAAACATTGATGTGTAGTGTTTGTTGAAGTGTACCCATTTATCCTGGCCTTTTGGATCATCTGTGAAGCTGCTAAATTCAAAATGTGACATTCTTTGTGCATATTAAGTCCTCAGTACAGTTCCTATTGTTTTCCAGGGAATATTTCAGATTGCCTTTTGGCCTCATGTAAAAATGCAATGTTTGTTCTGAAACATTATACTAGAAGGTCCTTGTATTTTTAGACAGTATGGGGGTCATTCTGACCCCAGCGGTCAAGGACCGCCGGGGCCAGGGTCGGCGGGAGCACCGCCAACAGGCTGGCGGTGCTCCGCAGGGCATTCTGACCGCGGCGGTATGGCCGCAGTCAGAACAGGAAAACCGGCGGTGTCCCGCCGGTTTTCCGCTGCCCTGCTGAATCCTCCGCCATGGGGATTCCGACACCCCATACCGCCATCCTGTTCCTGGCGGTTCGCCCGCCTGGAACAGGATGGCGGTATGGGGTGTCGTGGGGCCCCTGGGGGCCCCTGCAGTGCCCATGCCAATGGCATGGGCACTGCAGGGGCCCCCGTAAGAGGGCCCCACAAAGAATTTCAGTGTCTGCTTAGCAGACACTGAAATTCGTGACGGGTGCAACTGCACCCGTCGCACCTTTCCCACTCCGCCGGCTCCATTCGGAGCCGGCTTCCTCGTGGGAAGGGGTTTCCCGCTGGGCTGGCGGGCGGCCTTCTGGCGGTCGCCCGCCAGCCCAGCGGGAAACACAGAATCACCGCGGCGGTCTTCGGACCGCGGAGCGGTGTTCGGGAGGGGGAACTCTGGCGGGCGGCCTCCGCCGCCCGCCAGAGTTAGAATGACCCCCTATGTGTCAGTCCATGTAAAGCTCATATGAAACATTGTATTAACCATTCTTGATTTTTTCCAGGTACCCAGAGTTGTTGAGGTCTAGTTGTAGTCACTTCTTAGGTTATTCATGGTTACAGTATGAGAACGCTTAGAACCATAATCTAGTGAAAGCCAATGTGATAATATCTTGATATTGTGTTGTTTAACCTTTTGCTTCCTACAGGTTTCCTTCCCAGCTGTTCCCTTCCTAATCCCCTTTTCCCCCATTCGGACTCTCTCAGACTCGTTGATATTTCTATCAGAGTTTTGGAGCTGTCTAGTGGTGGACATGATGGGAACGTGCGCAAGCCCGAGGATCTGGTCTCCTTGACAAAAATGCCACTTTTAGAAAGTGGGCATTTTCTTGCTTAAACCATTCTGTGACTCTGGCTGCTTCTGTATTCCCTGTCTAGGTCAGACTGACTGTTTGGCAATCTCCACTACACAGTGACACAAAGGGAGCTGGGGTGTAGCCTGCATATCCTGATGGGCTATCTGGGCTAGAGTGGATGGAAGAGTGGACACTTATACCTGAAAAGGCTGTGCCTGCCCTCACACAATGTAGTCTCCAATCCCCTGGTGTGAGTCTGGAGCCAGGCCTGAACCTTGTGAGCAATAGAGACTTTCCTTTGAAGTTTGCCAACTTCGAAGGCAGAAAGGGATATAAGTAGTGGACCCAAAACCCCAGATTTTTAGAACACTTCTGCGTCAAGAGGAACCTCTGTCAAGGTGAAGAGCTGGAGGAGGAGTACTGCCCCTTTGCTGTGTGTGCTTTGCTGGGTAGCACTGCAGTTGCTGCTTCTGCCTTGGAGAGGTCATAGACTGGAATTTGCTGTGTATCCTGCTTGGGAAGATTTTCCAAGGGCTTGGACTGAGCTTGTTTCCTGTTAAGAAGTCTCAGGGACAACAAAGACTTCACCTACCAGCCTCTTAGTCCACTTGCTGTGGACTCTAACGTGCCAGGTGGCACCTATTTCAGTTTCTGGGCTCCTGGGAGTGAAAGCTGGTGAAAAACCTAGTGCGACAACATCAGATGACATTGTAAGGATGCCTGAACCTGCAATGCCACCTGCACTTGAAGCTGTGGTCCTCGCTGAGATGTGACGACCCCACCGACATCGCAGGCCCAACATCACAGCAGCTGCTAATGTCCCGTGATCTCATGAGATCGGAGTGTTGTATCACCGATGTTCATGACAGCCGACTCCGCTATGTCGCTTGCAGCCCTATGGCGTGATTGCGACTCCGTGAGTTCACCACACAGTGTCTTGACCTGCTGGATATTGACTGTGCCGTAAGTATAAGGACCGACACCTCTTATCCACACCACCTCACCTCCACTGCTCCACTCCAAGGATTCAATGCCTCTCACTGACACCTCCGCTCCTCTGCTCTGCAGCATTGGAACCAATGCCACCTCGGATCTAGCGACGCCTCGCTCCCTGACTCCATACACTGGCTTGTTTCCTCACTTCTCACAAGGTACTGTTCCTGGGGGTCCATGTGACTCCGTGACTGGAGCCCTTGGCGTCGCATTGTTGGGAACAACTCCGTCACGATGCTGTGATAACACCAAATTGCAGCATTTGTTCTTCTAAGTACTATATTTGAATTTAATCTTTGAAAATTCATAACTTTGATTGTGTATGTTAGATTATTGTCGTTTTGATCTTCTTTGATTTAGATAAAAATTGCCTATTTATCTAAACTAGTGTGGTGTCTATTTTGTAGTGTTTCCCCTGTATTACTGTGTGTGTTGGTGCAAATACTTTACACATTGCCTTTGAGATAAGCCTGACTGTTTGTGCCAAGCTACGAAGTGGGTGAACAGGGGTTATCTTAAGTGTGTATCTCCATTGCCCTGACTAGAGTGAGGGTCCCTGCTTGGACAGACAGCAAACTGACTGCCAACCAGAGACCCCATTTAAAACAATTTATTTATGTATTTAGTTATTTCAGAGAAGTAATGTCATGTTATGTTATCTTATGTTATCTTATCTTATGTTATGATATGTTATGTTATGGGATTTATATAGCCCATTGCTGCCTCAGTTAGGAGGTGTCCCAGCGCTTGTCTGAGATGAACAGACTGCAGAGGAAAACAGACCTATAGCAAAAAGCCACCAGATGTAGCTAAGAAGAGAATAACCAGATCTTCAAGATTTTCTGGAAAGACTAATGGTTATGAATACTTCTGATCGACCAAGGAAGTGCATTCCAAAGGGCCAGAGCCTTAACACGGAAAGAGCAGCCTCCTGCTCTGACTCTATTGACGTGAGGAACAGAGGTCAGATTATGGTCAGCAGAACAAAATACTCGTGAAGGCATGTACCTGGATACTAAGTTGGACATGATGCAGGCCCCCTGAGAGAAAATGATCTTATGAGTGATGCAACAGGGAGCTAATCCAATTTATGAATAAGGCTGGCAACTGAACACAACTTTGTGAATGAGAACAGCAGCCTGGGCGCAACACCTTGGATCAGCTGCGGTCTGTGATTCACAGCCTTATTGGTTCCCAGGTAGAGAATGTTACAGTAATCGAGACGGGAAAGAATAACTGCCTGAATAATTGCTTGTCAGGTGGAAGGATGAAAAAACCAAGGATGGGTATGAGCCCATGCATAAGTCCAAAGCACGTGCCGACCACTAATCTCACCTGTGCCTTAAAGCTTTATGCGTTGTCCAGTCAGACACCTAGGGTCTGGTTTATAGAAAGTGGCGCTGCACTGAGTGCAGCACCACTTTCCCTTGACCCTTAGTGCTCCCCTACCGCCACCATGTGTGTGCCGCATTTGAAATATGATGCACCATGGCGCAGGTGCTCTGAGCAGACGTTAAAAGTGCTATACAAAATGACGCAAGGACATCTCTTAGAAGTCATCCCCACCAACTAATTGGTTCCAGGCATGATCTTTAGAATAATGTCTGGACTTTCAGAAGCTCAGAAGAGGATGGCCCTGCTGGCTTTAACATGAGAAGAGTTCTGAAGTGCTGGAACTGTGCCCTTGTGTACCCTGGACAAAAATCTGGACCCTTGAGGTCAGTTGGCTGACCTCCTCCTTGGCCACAGGTACACAAGAAGCTGGAGGAGGTCTTTTCCTGAAGTACCTACTTGACATGTGGCACCTGGACTGGACTTTACTGTTGGCCTCTACCTGACAACCTGAGACTCTCTAAGCACCTTGGAGGCCTTAGAAGTTTGACTGTGGTTGTTTTGATACCAGAGAAAAGTTTGGAAACCTTTGAAAACCTTTCCTCAAGATCTTCAGAGTTTCATTAAGACTCATCTGAGTACGTATCTGGCAATTCCACTGTGTCAGATTGGATTTCAGCTTCATTCCACTCAACTATTCTTGTATCTCTTGAAAAAAGAACTAAGCTCAATTCTGCAGTGGAACTTGAAATATTTTCAGCATGAAATCTTCAAGGCTCAATTGGACCAAGCAGCTTCAGATGTTTGGCCTTCATTTTTGTGGTGGCACATACACTATAAGTGCTGGCACAAGCCCGGAGGACTTTTCTTCTCAAATCATGACAAAGTCCCATTCTGAATTTCAATTCTTTACTTCAAAAATGTAGCAAAGTCCAGTTCTGACACGAGACTTAATAACTTTTTCAAACTTTTTAAGTTCCAGACTGTCATCATGACCAATCCATTTGGATGCATCCAACCAGGGCTCCATCACGGTCATCTTCCAATCAGACCTGCATCCTGGTACATCACTTTTATAAACTATCATTGGTGCCCAGTGATATTTGCCACTTTTTCTGCTGAAAACTTTAAAAATGGGTATCTCCAGCTCTCCTTATTAGATCGTTGTCATTTTGGTGTAATTTGATTACTGTTTTGATACTGCATAAATACTTTATATACTGTCCTAAGTTAAGCCTCTCTGTTCTGCGCCATAGTTACCTGGAGGTTAATGTAAGAACTTTAAGAGTTCATCCTCACAAGAAGTGGTATTATTCATTAATGTTGTAGTCTCTACCCCAAGAAGTAATTCACTTTCTTACAGGTGGATTTATTTCCAAACAGAGGAGTATGTCTAACTCTCCTCATAGTATTGGCAATTTGGTATATTATTCTGGCTCCTATAGAGTGCTTGCTAGCTATAAATGATAAACATGTATAACATTGCATAAGGCAATCTTTAAATGTAGCACATACATCAGCAGTGCAGGCTTCCTTATGCTCACAAACATACACACAGCACAGCTGCTACTTTGGAAACATCAGTGAAAGCTTATTCGGAAACAACAGTGAAAGCTTATGCACAGAGCACAAACAGCAGTGGCAGCTTCTATCATGTTAGTACAATAAATGGGAGGAGTTGAAGCAAAACAGCTAACAACAAAGCATGTGTATAATTTTCTGTTCAGTAACCATCTCTAGACAGCAAACTTTGGGTGCATACATAGGACTGAGTGAGTATTGGAGAATTATGCTGTGATCACCTTCTTGCTAATCTTATACAAGTAGAGCTTTCAGTCTAGGGAGCGGTGCACTTCATCTTTACAGAACCAGCTGAGACTGATGATATATGAAGGTGCATACCAGTGCCAGAATAAATGGCCCAAGGATGATGCTAAAACATAGTAAATGGCCAAATAAATCTTGCTGTATGAATGAGGGTGACCAAACAGCAAACTTCTATTTAGCTATTGACACTAAAAATCCCTGTCACTCCTGGGACAGAAAGGATTGCAAAGCAATAGGTCTAGCTTTAATGTGCTAACACAGACACGCAGTGCCTACTTCTGTTTCTTTGTGTCCAATCAATAAATCCATCAATGCATTTGTAGAGCGTGCTACTCACCTTTGAGGGTCTCAAGGTGCTTGGGGGGGGGGGTGAGCTGCTACTGCTCGAACAGCCAGGTCTTGAGGAGTTTCCTGAAGGTCAGTAGGTCCTTGGTCTGCCGTAGGTGAATGGAAAGGGTGTTCCAGGTCTTGGCCATGAGGTAGGAGAAAGATCTGCCACCGGTTGTTGTCCCGTGGCTGCGTGGGACAGTGGCGAGAGCGAGGTCGGCGGAGCAGAGCTTACGATTCAGGGTGTAGAAGGTGAGACGATTGTTGTGGTATGTTGGTCCGGTGTTGTGGAGTGCTTTGTGGCTGTGGGTTAGGAGTTTAAATGTGATCCTTTTGTTGACGGGAAGCCAGTGTAGGTCTCTCAGGTGGGCTGTGATGTGGCTGTGGGGAGGATGTTGAGGATGAGGCGTGCAGAGGCGTTCTGTATCCGTTGCAGTCTTTTCTGGAGGGCTGCCGTGGTTACCTCGTAGAGAGCATTGCCGTAGTTCAGTCTGCTGCTGACGAGGGCCTGAGTAACTGTCCTTCTGGTTTCGGTACGGATCCACCTGTAGATTTTGCAGAGCATGCGGAAGGTGTTGAAACAGGAGGATGAGATGGCGTTGACTTGTTGGGTCATGGAGAGCGATGAGTCAAGGATGAAACCCAGGTTGCGGGCGTGGTTGGTGGGTGTTGGTGCAGCTCCCAGTGTGGGCGGCCACCAGGAGGCATGCCAAGCGGAGGGGTTGGGGCCAAGGATGAGGACCTCTGTCTTATCTGAGTTTAGTTTTAGTTGACTGTTCTTCATCCAGTTGGCGACGGCCTTCATACCCTCGTGGAGGTTGGTTTTGGCTGTGGCGGGGTCCTTGGTGAGGGAGAGGATCAGCTGGGTGTCGTCGGCGTAAGAGATGATGTTGAGGTTGTGAGATCGGACGATTTTGGCGAGCGGTGCCATGTAGACGTTGAAGAGTGTCGGGCTGAGGAAGGAGCTCTGTGGGAGGCCGCAGATGGTCTTGATGGCTGTTAGAACATTTAAGTCAGATTGCCTTTGCAGTACTTGTTTATGTAATGCTTCAAACCACACGGAAGCACTGTGAATGACACATTTTAATATATCTCAGTCTAATAGTACTCCATTTTATAGACCTGGGGTGGATGGAAATGGAGTCTGCCTTCCTCCGATTCATATCTATACTGCAGGTGGTAGAAACAGGTGTTAACTCAATGACTTGCCTTTTTGGTTATTCTGGCATCATGTGAAATTTAATAAAAATGTGAGAGTGAATATTTCTTTATAAATGTGTTCCGTCATGGGCATGTAATACTTTTCTAATAAGAGAGAACGGAATTGAGAAGAAGAGTGATAAAACTTTATGCAAAAGAACAGAAAGTTTCACATGTGGAAGCCAAAATTAGACCTCAAACCTCCTTGTAACACATTTAACAAGTGTCTGTACGTGATAGCAAAACCAATCTACTCAACAGACTTATAAATCCTGCAAGCCAAACTATACATGTGGGCTGTTGGATGAGGCAACCTTCTCTGTTTGATTCCAAGAGGAGTGCAGTTTGTTGTTTCCCCAGAGGCATTCCGTAAGTATCTAAGATGATAGGTGCTTTTGTTACTAGGAGAAAGTGGTGACCGGAGATGGCCTGGAAGCCCGGTACCCTAGTAGTGGTGGGGCGGGGATGATTGGAGCATAGGGTGGGTCCCCTGGAGGTCTTGTGGAGCTACGGAAATGTGCATCTGACCACCAAATGATCCCAACAAGAGCACTTAGGAGGAAGGAGGTGTTACCCCCTGCTCGGGATTCTGGGAAGCCCGGGAAGTGATAGTTGCACCTTGGCTGGCATGGTGATCAGCCAGCCGGGTGTCAAGAACATCCTAGTGGCATGGGCCACCATTTCTGAAGTCTTGCAGCAGGAGACGCACTGGTGCTAGACCACCCAACATTGAAGCAATGCAGAGGTGGACAATAAAATGTGAGGTGGCTGGAGCAGGCATCACGTCCAGACAACAAGTCCTAGCAGGTCCTAGTCCTCAAAAACCCACAACATCCAGGGAGAGACTAAAGTCTTGAGCCCATGATCTGCTCTCCATGCCCACAAAGCCGCCACTCTCCTTGAGAGTGGAAAACCAATGATCTAGGAGCCTGATACAAGAGCAATCACATAGTTCCAACACATGTGTCAGAGCCCCCTTAGTTTTCCTACTGTGGGCTCTCCTGCTCTCTCACTCTTACATTGACCCCTGTGGTTGACGAAGAGGGGGCCATCTGACTGGTTGTCTATATTGACTAGTGATCCATCATCAGCAGTTGGGGACTACATGGCCCAGAAAGCCTAGGAGAGGCAACTATAACTCACCCCATAGCGCCACTAATGTGTTCCGGTTTCCATGCAGCCTGTGCCCGGATGAAGACCAAGCTAAGTGAAAGCCTATCTTGAAACCATCCCTGCATGGATGATGCTGGGCTGCACCCCCTTCTTTTGGCTCAAGCCTTTATGCACATCTTCAAATACCTGTAGTTGAAAGGTACTTAGAGTAGTATGTTTGTTTTGATACATCTATGATCACTTTTTTCCTTTCCTCTAGACAATATGTGAAAGAGAAAGCTCCCAAGTACCTTAACCTCTAGCGAACCCAGCAATTCCACTCTGTTCTTTTTTTTTACTAAACGCTATGTGGGTCATAACAACGAACATCAATTTAGCTGAGCGTCAGCAACCCCTTGAGTCCAGTGAGAGCCTACGCCTATTTACCCAAAATAATAGGCCAATTGTGACAATCCAAAAGGATCCTTGAGAGGAAGAATCTGGTGATGTGACAAACTCAAAGTTCAGGGATTGTAAAGGAAAAAAGGAATGAAACAACAGGAAATAATTTAGAGATGATTATGTGATCTTCATTTTTCAGTAACCACAGTTGGCACACCAACTACTTTTTAATTGTCCAGCAAACACCAGTCTTCACAATAATATCAACTTGCTCTCACTTGGTTCCATGTATATACACCTTATTCCTATTGTTAATCAACCATCCATTTTGCCGGCTTAAAGGTATGCCCAAAGAGAATTTACCCAGGACACAGTGTCAGATAGTTTGTCACTGCTCACAAATTTGCAAGAACTTGATTTACTGAGTCATAACTCTAATATATACAATATATAGGGGGTTGCCAGGAACATTATTGAGAATCTAGTGCTGATCAGCATAATCCCTTTTACTAGAAATGTGTACTATAAATTGCTATGCTGGAATATCAGTGGTCTTAAATCCAAACTGTCAAAAAATAACTGGTCAGCATTGGTTGAGATATATGATATTGTGATATTCCAGGAACCTTGGTGCCCTGCAGATATTGTTTTGTATAGATAGCATAGCTTTAGCATCCTGTCTAATAGTGGTTGTGCTCAGGGAGGGTTACTCAAAATATGGGAGCTTTCAAGGTTGAACCAATTGTTTTTAACCCTGCAGGAATTCAAATCCTTTGGGTTGTTATTTGTAGCATGTTTAATTTTGTATTTCATTCATTTTTAAACGTATTTAACATGCAGCATAAGGAGGGCGACATTGATACACATTTTCATGTTACAACTGCTTTAAAGAATTGATCCCATACTCATTCGCAGCTGTGGCGTTGACAGGTAGCGGGGTTGACACACACACAGAAAGAAAAAAAAATGTACCTGCCGTATCGCCACATCGAATAGCTGCTCCACTGAAGCCACAGGCTTCAAGCCTGCCCTGTGGCCCTTCCTTACGTTGCTCACTGGCAGCATGACAGCAGCCTCAGGATTGGTCTGAGTGGCCTGGCTTTGCGCTCCCAGGCAGACTGGGAGCCTGTGCCCTCTGTGTCCAACCCGGCAACACACTGCTGGGTTGGAGAGAGCTCAGTGTGCATGTGTGTTTGGCCATCCTGAGACGGCCTGCCAAACTCACATGTGCAATGAGGGGAGTGAACACCACTCCCCTTCATGGCTGTCATCCCTCATGGCCCTATCCCCTTGAAAAATAAAACAATCATAAACAAGGTTTATGATCGTTTTATTTTTCAAGTTTTGCAGCTGCTACTGCTGGCAGGGAGGTGACCCTCCTCCACCATAGCAGAGGAGCTGCCGCTGCCCCTACTGTTTCCAATGATATAATGTTATCTTAGGAAGTGACTTCAGTATGAAAATGTGAACCAATGCTACTCCCACCAATCATTTTTCAATCTGGTATAGGCGAGACAGGGTTCAAGAACCTGGAAACCACTGATGAAGGTTTAAGACTGAAACGGAGAGGTACTCATTTTTCGATCTTGCTTGAATCCATCACTAGGGCCAGTTGTGAGTTAATTAATGATCGCTGATGTACAACTGCTCTATTCAAATGATTATGCAGGCTTCATTTGTGCTCAATGAGTCTGTTAAGAGAGCTCTTTTAGGCCCTGTTCCAAAGAAGAAAAAGTATTGTTTAACAAAGAATGTAAAATAGCTAGCAATATGTTACATTGTGCCCTGAATGGCATCCCTAGAAAGTAATATTAGCAGGGCTAGTGCTGCCTCCATGCTATCCATTAAGAAGCAGAAAGCTGAATCAAGGGAAGGAACCTGGCAAAACCCAACTAAAGCCTGTACAGATAAAGGGCCTGATTCTAACTTTGGAGGACGGTGTTAAACCGTCCCAAAAGTGGCGGATATACCACCTACCGTATTACGAGTTCCATAGGATATAATGGACTCGTAATACGGTAGGTGGTATATCCGCCACTTTTGGGACGGTTTAACACCGTCCTCCAAAGTTAGAATCAGGCCCAAAGTCTCTGGTGCCTTCCAAAAAATTGTAAACCCTAATGAAAGTGGTCTTGATAATTCAAATGGCTTGCATGAATATTAGTGCTGAAAGATGGGTGGAACACTTTAGCCACAATTATTCTTCTGGCATAGATGATGATAATGGCACACAGGAGGCTCTTCCCAGCTTCCTGTTAAACAACCACTTCTCACTTGAAGAGGTTGTGAGCGCCATTAATACCTGCATATCAGATAAGGCTCTGGGACCTAATGGGATTGAACACTGAGGGCCTGATTCATGAAGGTAATGTTACATTTTTGTGTAATTTTACAACTCTTTGCTAGTCACAAACACATTTGAGCGGTAATATCTTTATGATTGTGATGTCTCCGCACTCAAGGTGGAGACCCTTCATATAAAAGATAGGAAAATCATAAAGATACTACTCATAAATCCATTTGTGAATAGACACAAGATGTAAATTTACACAAAAGTGTAAGTTTACCTTTGTGAATCAGGCTCTGAGCTCTGCAAAGCCATCATAACCAACTTTTGGAATGCCGCCATCACAATTAGTATTCCAACCTAATGGGAGACAACACTATTCTTTCCATTTGGAAGAAGGGTAACAAACAAGACCTTGAATTGCTATAGGCTGATTTCTTTAACAGACTCAGAAACCAAAATAGTGGGGCATAACATCATTCACAAAATTGAGGTCTGTGTAGATAGCAATAAGGTAGTCAACATGGTGAAGTTCAAATTTAGAGCAGGATTAGGCGCCCAAGAGCACTGCTGGAATCTGCACCTCATTAGTGAAAAATAAATAGTAGCCAAAAAAAGGAACTATACACTTCTCCTTCATGGACCTCACCAGTGCATTTCATTTTTCAAAATATGGCATCTCTTACTCCTCTGGGCCTACCTAAATTTCTTGTCAATTTTTTATGGGCCCTCCATAGTGGGTTGACTGCTTCTGTAAGACATGGCCTGTAGGGGGAGTGTACAGCACGCTCTAGACAAGCTAGAGGGATCATCAAGGCTATGTCCTTACTCCCATATTATTTTTTCTGTATATCAACAGACTAAGGGGGTTATTCTAACTTTGGAGGAGGTGTTAATCCGTCCCAAAAGTGACGGAAAAGTGACGGATTTACCACCAGCCGTATTACGAGTCCATTATATCCTATGAAACTCGTAATACGGCTGGTGGTATATCCGTCACTTTACTGTCACTTTTGGGACGGATTAACAGTCCTCCAAAGTTAGAATAACCCCCTAAGTGATTTTTTATTTGCAACTGACAAGAACCTGACAAACGTGAGATCCCAGGTTTTTTGACACTGCAATGTGCAGATGACACCGTTTAAATTGCCCACACCCTAAATGGTTTGAGAAACCTTGTTGATAATTTCTTTGAGTTCATGTACAACCTAGACCTTGAAACTAACATCTCTAAAACACATTAGGTGGTTTGTGGAAATCAACATCTTAAGGCCAGGTAAATCACTATCAAAGGAAAATAATTTATAAGAGTGAATTATATCTTGTATCTGGGGGTGGGTTGGACACACAGTGCTCTTAGTCAACTTGAATTTCGCACAAGTGTCTCGATTTTAATCAATCTGTGGGGCTGTATTTGATTCAGCCTGAAAGGTGGGAAACAAGTTAACAACTCAGTGCTGCCTACTCTGGGAATGTATAAACACAAGTTCTTCCCAGTCTTATCCTATGGGGCAGCTACCTGGGGCTACCATAAATGTGCTAAAGTGTAACAGGAAGGAAACCACTTTTGTAGACGCCTGTTGGGACTCTCACCATCTAGTCCACATTTTTGTATGCTTGATGAGCTGGGCCTTCCGTATATTGAGGACTCTATCAAGCGAGCACCACTCCTCCTTGGGATCCCTATTTTGGTAAACATGCAGCCAAGCTTTATTGACTGCCTAGCCTGAGAGGGGGGTCATAAAATGGAATGGCTAAGCTATATTAAGAGTATTACCAAACCATTGGGCAGACTGGAACTGTTTTCTTCCCCTCACCTGATAGCTAAAGGGGAAGCTGAAAGTGTCAAAAATGTACTATGTCTTTTCATAGGGCAAGGGTGAAGAAGAGGAATATAGAAAACCTACTGTTAGGGATTATGTCAAGATCCAACCTTGTTGTGTCATGTAACTTTGTTTAGATTTTGTGAAGAATACCCAAGAAAGGGTATTGTTCACCAAATTTTGGTTAGGCACTGTTAGAAATCATCTGGGTTTTCACCTAGTCAAATATGACTCAACCTTTAATTTAATTTGACCGAGTACTGAGGACTCCCTGCAGTCTCTGACACATTTTATTTTTTTCATTAAGTATTATCTGTTTCCAAGGCATAATTATTTTTTAATACAAATTTTAAAATCAAATCGATTTTATCTGTGCAGACCTGCACTTGCAATTTGTTTGCACGATTTGATACATTTTTAGAAAAAAAGTTTGTTAACCAGAATGTTTTTATTTATTTTATTATATATAAATAATTTGTGATTTATTATGAGATTAATTTTAGCTTTGATGTGTTTGTGTTACTGTATTATTTTGTTAATTTACAGGTACTATTTAAAATCTGAAAAAAAGTGATTCTGCCCAAATGGGATCAGAATGGTTTGTCCCTTCAGTTACACAGTTTTGATGCCATATATGTGTGAGATCACTAGTGTAATTAAAGGACAGTGGGGAGGGGCTTCTGCTTTCTGACACACATTGATAAGCAAACTTTGTATGTCAACTTATTGGTTATGATAGGAGGGCTTTTTCCGTGTTGTTATTTACTTGTTGACCAGGGCAAAATAGCACCTCTTACCACAAATAGGCCCATCCACATTCATTGTTTGCACAAATTGGTTTGGGAATCCAGGAGGACATGTGTTATCCAAAAGCAGGGACTGAAAAAACTACATGGGTCTATAGCAGTAATGTTCCAGATCTATCCCTGTACCATTAATGGACTTGTTATCTTCATTGGCGCAGCACAATGTCTGCATTGTGTGATCCTTACATCAGCCTGGTGTTGTGTGCCTCTACCTTGATGTTACTCTTTCTGCTTTGTGCCACCTGCACCGCCTACCATGGGCTCAATCTGATGTTGGTGGTTCCTGATGCTTACCAGTTCTTGCTAGGTGGCCAGGTTTTTTTTTTTTATAGTGATTGACTACTTCTTGATTTCTTATTAGGAAAGTGACTTGCAAACCTACTCCTCCTCAAGGGGTTCAATTTGCCTGACACTAATATCAGTCTGTCCCATGAACACATAAACTTGCTGCTGGTTGCTTCAGACAAGATTTGACCTGGTTGGTACTGTGTGTACTGAATAGTTAACAGTACTTCCTAGCTATGTGAGCCGTGCTGATGTGTACGTTTTTAATGTTTGCCACTGATTGTGTCTACCTTATGAAGGCCTCAATTTGTCTGTGTAAAAAAGTGAATTAATAATAGTGTGGATTGTAATCCAATACAGGTAATGAAGTTACCTGTTAGGCCCCATCAAGGTTGCAATCTTTTCAACCTGAGCTCATCTCTCGGTAGCTAAGGCGCAGAGCAGACAGGTTTAGCTAAAAGAAAATATGTAAAGCATTTAGAAGTACCAAGACAGTTAAAAAGCCAAATTCACAAAACGGTATTAATCCAACTCCAATTTATAAAAGGAGACAACAATAAATATAAAAAGCAAAATGATACTAAAACATCAGACATTTAACAAGATGGACCTTCGATATTAATTTTTAAAGATTTAAGTGAAAATAGGTCCAAATAGCATATAGCGCCAGTAGGAGTCAATAGTCTAGTTAAACAAGGACCTTTGATTGATTCAAGGTGGAATGTTGGTGACCAGGTCGAATTCACCATGTAGATTTGACCCAGTGAGAGTGGAAAACTAAAAGTTCTAAGTTCCACTTCAGAGAAGGACTTTTTTAAGACTAACATTGAAGATAAAATGTGACTTTCCCACTTTTTCAGAGGGAAAATCCTCCCTTTGTGAGCCTGCTGTGGAACCACTGATGGTTGGGCACATGATGCAGGTTGGTCCTGCTGGAGCTCTGGAGCTTTGCATGTTTCTCACTGACACATTTCTACAGAATGGGACTCAGTCATATTTTCAGAGGCCTGGGGACGTTTGAGCTGGACAAAGCTGAAAACCAATCTCACACTGTGCAACTACTAATCAGATACATCTACTGGCCTTGCCTGATGATCCCTCTCTGACTGTCATTAACTCCATCTGGCATACTATGAGCACAGAGGAGCTCAGACTGTGGGCACCCTCACTTTCCACTTTTGAAAGAACATATAAGAAGCTTCTTTTAGACAGAACAATATCTACCTCTTCCTCTACTTGGTTTTCCACAATAACTTTGCTGGTCTTGAGGGCCTTCTCACAAGCTACCATAGCTGCATTCAGGCCAGCCTTCAGCATCCCTGACTTACATATAGCCTTCATCTCAACCACAGTATGACTATCCCGGACACCCACATCAGTGTTCCCAAAAAGGATTTAAGGTGCAAAACTTGGACTCAAAATGTATTTAGAAAATCAAAAATGATCCAGTAATAGACCTCGTGCCAATTAAAAATCTGTTAATTGAATATAGCAATTTCTATTAAAACTGAGTGGTCCTGCTTTATACAAGCTGTAGATCACACAGCTGAACACCAAGTAAGAAAGTGGACTAATAATTGGGATGGTTGGTAGACCATCACAATTAATAAAGCCACTAACTTGTTATATTCAGTCAAAGATCTCAGTATTTTAAACCTGAGCCTAGTTCCTAATTCATGGCACAGAGCAGACAGGTTTAACTTAAATAAAATATGTAAAGCATTTAGAACTACCAAAAAAGCCTAAAAGTCAAACAGCAAAAATAGCTAGAATTCCACTAAAAGTTATAAAAAAGAAAGAAAAATCTAATAGTCAAAATGATACCACACGGACAAAAATCCAATTAGGGGAACCAATACTCAGGGTGGAGAACCGCCCCGAATGCAGATCTAAAGATAGTACTCGTAAATGCCTTTTGTGAATTCCCAAAGTCATAAACTTAGACATTTGGGGCATATTTAAGAGACGTTTGCACTGCCTTTGCATCATTTTTTTAAAGCAAAAGCGGCGCTAAACTACCATCACATTTATATTTTGACACTAGACCCGTCTGGTGCCAAAATGTCAGAGTTAGCGTCTTTTTTGGGAACACCAACCCACCTTGTGTAGTTTTGTGACAATGATTTGCAAGGTAGCTGTTCCCTTCCGAAAAATGACGTTAGCCTTTCAGAGTCATATTTACACCCCAAAGCTAAAACGACACAGAAGAAGGAACCAGTCCCCAAAAATTACGCAAAGCCCGATTTACGTCCAATTTTAATGCTTGGTCAGTCCAGGCGTTAAATGAGGCCAACACACCACTACTTAAGGAAAACACAAAGAAGGAGCATTGACGACCTCCTGGACAACATGGAAATGTTATTGCTCCAGCTTGGCACACGCCGCAGATGTCAGCGTCGACAACAGGACCCTCAAGCACCACCGCAGAAACCACAAACACCACCACAGCAGCCACGAAGGCAGCGCAGAAGGTGGGGCAGGAACTTTTGACAGTGTACAACCATGATTGGGCTCAGGGAACAAGATGTAATCAGGAATTACCGTCTGAACCAGGAGTCAGTTGAATGCCTGCTGCACCACATAGCACCAGACATCACTGCAAGGGTGGAAACTCCAACAAATATACCACCCATGACCAAACTCCTCGTCATCCTCCATATGCTGATGTCAGGATCTTTTCAGACAACGGGTGCACAAGTGGCTGGTATCTCCCAGCCATCCCTATCGCCCTCCTACCAAAGGTCCTGGATGCAATCATCTGCCTCACACCCCACCTAATCTGCTTCCCCAACACCCCACAACTGCAGCAGGAGACCCAGTTAGGTTTCTATCTAATTGCTGGGCTCCCGCATGTGCTGGGTGCAATGTATTGCACACATGTTCAACTGGTCCCACCTGCAGCAACGGAACACCTATACAGGAACTGCAAGCACACCCATTCAATAAATGTTCAGGCTATTGTGGACCACCATGGGATCTTCTCAAATATCCTTGCCAAATACCCCGATCAGCATCCATGATACATATATATTTTGACATTCCACCATCAACAAGCGGTTCCAGGATGGGCAATATGGCAATGGGCTACTCATAGGTAAGCCACCGTACCAATCAGTACACAAACAACACACCCACCTTGTAGGACAAACAAGACATACACCACTCTAAACAAACATGAGCAGGGGAACACAGATGTACAGATAACAACACATATGCCACACCACACCGCATTCATTGCACATCACACACATACACACACATGTACTTAAAACAGCCACAACCTGACTGGCATACCACGTGAGGTCCGGTGGAGCTATGTCCCCTTTGCATACAGAAGCTGGGCCCAAACCACTACTAGTGTCCATTGGTTGACACCTAAATACAATTCCAACACACATTACACCAATCAACGAATAGCTCAGCTATGTGAATGGCATAGGTCATGTCAATGTAAAGAAAGTCACACATAGGCACAGCCTTACATTTGTCATGGTGTTCAAGCCTCTGGCAGCACCAATATCAAATGCCACCCATGTGTTGCCATTACCAACAACATATCACCTACACATACCTCTCATACCTGTAGTGTGCACATCCACCTGTCTGCTGTATTGTGACTCACACATAGGAATACAACATTATCTGCCATGAAAGACCTGGGGCAGAATAATGAGAAGTGGTGCAGCACCTAGTCCAGTGCCACCTCACATGCACCCCTTAGCACCCCGTAACACCACCATGTGTGTGCTGTATTCAAGAAATGGCACACCATGGCACAGAGTTTGTGCATACTGTAAAGATAATATATGCCATAGTAGGACTCTAGGAGTATAGAGAACACACCTGACCTTTCATGCACTGTACATAGGGACCAATGTAAAAAAATGGTGGGCCCCATCCCAACACCTACACTGTGCATGTGGTGAAAGTGCCTGTGATAAATCATGTATAGGAACCTAGGAGATTTCACTGCACCAATTTTGCTCATCCTCCAATTGTGTGATTCACACCCAAGTACACTTGATGGCTGCCACAGCCATCATCTGCCACAAAGGGTCACTAAGTGTCGCACTGCATGCATAGTGCCACATGGTAACATGGACGCCAGAATTTGGCTTTGTCGGGCTACCATGGTGTCTCCACATATGACACCACTTTGGTGCAAGGAGGTGGTAGGACACTACTTCAAATATGGACAACACAGCACATATTTGCAATGTTTGAACCACCAGTTTGGATTTAATTTGACAATCCCCAGGTCCCTGAGCCACAATCCAATATTGTAATATTCATCAACACAGACCAATGAAACCATTTCACAAACAGGAACATACACAATACCAGAAGCAAGTCTGAGTCACCACTCCACCTAAAACTAACATCTACAAAACCACTATTAAGCATTTCCAACATATGTTCCCTCATTCCTTGTCAGCCGACAAGGTTACAGCATACAGCCATGGGTGATGACTCCATTTGTCAACCCCACAATGGTGGAAGAGCGTGCATATAATGAAGGGCACAGAAGGACACCAAATGTGGTGGAGAGGACATCTGGGCTTCTAAAGTCAAGCTTCAGGTGCCTGGCCGTTACAGGAGGAAGCCTGTTGTATGCACCACCACTAGAAGGCAAGATGATACTGGCATGTGCAATTTTGCTTAATATATGTATACGACCAATGTTCCCTGGGATGAACAGGTAGATGTCCTCAATAAGGAGGAGGATGACAATGGTGCAGCACATTTGGAGGGGGAACTACAAAACACTGCTGCAGGAATTCTCAGGAGACGACAAATTGTACAGAACTTCTACAAATAATCACTGTACAAATATTATAACTTTTTGTAAATATCGCCAGTGAATAAATTTGCACTAGAATGTCCATGGTCTACTCATTCTCCACTACATATACCATTGGAATGTTGCTCATACCTCAGAGAGCAGGAAAGAAACACAACAGTTACAAGTATGGTTGCAACATAGTTTGTGATGTAAGAGTGTCTAGCACCTCCATGTCACACATCAGTGTCACATAACTCACTGCCATTTGGCTCTCGAAGGCCTAGATCCACGCACCACAAAATATAACGTGGCGTTAAGTGGGCAATGTACAAAATCCTAGCCCTTTCCCCACATCATTCCCATGCCTGGCAGGATGTATGCAAGGGGGGCATACATAAGGTAGGGGCTGTTATCAAATGGTGCTTTAGTAATGTAGGAACTGAACTGTGTCACATCTCAGGTGGATCACCGCTATTCCAGCACAGTGCACATGTGACAAAGGGGGACACCATTGGTAACAATGGACCTTCATTCAGGGTTAGTAACAAACATCCGAACCAAAGCCTGCACTGTATATCAATGGGCTTACGTCCTGACACTGCCATTGGGCCCAACCGTGCCACATTATGTGCTGTACCTCAAATATGGCACACACACATTGCCTGTGGAGTGCGCTACAGGTTGCTAGACAAATAAAGCAGCAATGGGTGCTGAACCACTCTCCATAGGTATGGTCAATTGTGAGGATTTAAGAATAAAATGGGAAAATGCACCACCAAATTAATGTCTGGGCGGAATGTAGGCTTAGTGTGTTCCAGTCACTATGTGACACGTGTCACACAAATCTGCGTTCTTGACACATGCCTACAGATAATCTAGATATACATGTGAAGACTGATATACAGGTGTATGGCCTAGGTAGGAAAGGGTTTGCAATTACCTACTGTGGCTGACATGTCAGAAAGGCAATCATAAACCACATAGCAATACACGTCTCTCATTGACACTCACATGCCGGATCAAGAGAAAGTTACCAACAGTGACAAAATTCCCTAATATGTCTAGGTCTCCAACATGCCACTTAGGTGTGGGGTGTGCAAGTATGTCCAGCAATGTCCAAACATTTCACAGACCCATCCAAAAATGTATGGGAGAAGAAGGAGACAGATATGTTGCATGTGGCTAATAACATACACTATTGGTGAAAGTGACATAGGCTGTGGAATGCAGGATTTAGTGCATACCCATGTAAAATGAAGGATGTGGATGGACAGCTGAGAGTTACCCACAGATAATTGTAGATACAACATGGGGAGGTCACTTAGAGATGACACAAGTGCTGTGGCAGGTTTAATGTCATCTGTGTATGGAAGTCATGTAATCTTGCAAAGGCAGGCAATGGAACAGTAATTATCATGTAGCCAGTAGTAGAAGTGTCACCAGGTCTGTCAGTGACGACACGAAGGCTGTAGGATATGAGTTCAGGTAAGTTTTATTTATTTTGTTGCTTCTGGCGTGACATGTACATTACATGAGGTCTACTGTTCACTCTTTGCCTGTCCTTCGCTGAATTTCAAGACTCCTTTCCTTTTCTCTGCCTTCCAGGGCTCCCAGGAGGCGCATGTGGGAAAGAACAAGATAAAGTATCGGTAAGTTCCTTTCCTTTATTTCCTATTCTTTGTTTTCCTACTCTTTTCCTAATTCCTGTCTTAGTTATCTGAAGAGATTTCTTCTATCTGTGCTCTAGTACTTTCCTGTTTTCTGTCACATGTGTAATTCTAATCTGAAGATCGTTGCTGTCTCCTGGATTGTCTTTCTCCTTTTTTCCCAACTTCCTGTTGTCCTGTTTTCTTTCCTTTTCTTGGCCTTCTTTTGGGTTTTTATTTCTCTTTACCCTTTAACCTCTTGGCTCTCTCTCTCTCTCAGTCTTCTCCTACTCCCCCGCTATTCCCTTCCCGCTCCCCTTCTTATCGTTGTCCCACTCCTCTTATCGTTGTCCCGCTCCTCCTCCCAGCCACCCCCCCACCCTTTGTTTTCCCCTACACCCGCTTATGGACGCACCTGGCGGTGCCACGCTTCTCCAGAGGTGTGGCTGGAGTCTTCACGGTGCGCCTCCTGCACTGCTGTTAGTACTCTGGACACATCCTCGCCTTCCTTTGCCTCTGGGTTCTGGACCGGTGGCCTCTTCTGCTGTCCATCGTTGCACTCCCACACTCTGGCGTCTTCCGCACTCTCGTCCGCTGTTCGTTGTTCTTCCTGGACGGCGTTCTCCGGCACCCGAGTTGCTCGCCACACCCCTTTTAATCCCGGAACCCATAAGGGCCTGGTCTCTTCTTCCTTCCATTCTGGGTCACACACTGCAGCGTCAGCACATGCCGCCTTCACGGAAGGGGTCGGGCAGGGCCGGCACGTCACAAGAAGATATGTACATCTTCAATTTACACAAGTCACACGTTGCATCCTGTCCATGTATGACTGGACAATGTTGCTGTAGAAGATGTGTACAAAGTGTAAGCAGCCTAAAGATTGGCAGCAAGGTGGGATACAATCTATTCCTAACAAAATATGCAGTAAAAGATGCGAAAGGTGCACACATAGACCAATACTGACCGTGCAACTCATCAGTGTCACCATGTGATCACCCAACATATGTAAAGACAGGGTCAGTACATAACCCACTCATGTTTGGTACTACAATAATTTGTTAGTACCCATCACATACTATTCTGAGAGGAGGCAGTGACAGATTACATCATCTGTCCTGTGGCTCGTTCCAAAATTACAAATTATTACAGAGATACAAGCCCTAACCAAGCTTCTCATGGAAATTAGTAAGGGTGTAAAATCATATCTGTCAGACCATGTCAAATGATGAGACATGTGCTACACATACAAGTAGTCAGTCCTCAGTACATGATAGGGCCAGGCTGACATCAAGTACCCCAAAGAAAAAGAGAAAATCCCAGTCATTTTGATCACAATTGTGCATGTGTCTTTCTGCAGGGGACTGTGCATTGCTCTGCTGAAGAGATAACATGAAGAGGCTAGATCCCTACCCAAAACCTACTAACCCCACTGCTGTGGCTACATTGACTACTTACATAGTCAGCGGCCTGATGCATGTGCATAGTGGACTGAGTAGAGTGGAGCACCGTAAACCTGCACCTAAACATACAACCATGGGTCTGTGTGGACATAAAAACTCCCACAGTAGTGATGATGACTTGGCTGCCATTTTTGCCTGACTGCAACAGTGCTACACAGAGGTATGTCATTGTATGTGACAGTCATAACAAACATGATGTGGTACCTAGTTGGTCACATGCACAAATATGCCGGATATCTTAGCACACATGTACCACTTCAATGGCACAGGCCTGTGTATTGGAGTCTGCACAAAAGGTGACTTTCCACAAATGAAAATGCATACGTATCACAAGAGCATTGACAGAATTAAATGACCTTCAGATGTGTTCCGACATACGGAAACATAGGTGGCACTGATATGACTGCACAGGCATTTGACAAAGTCCAACATGCGTCCATGCAGGAAGATAGATATGTGAGGTTTCATATCCCATGTACACACCGCTGTGGTCATATTTTACAGATATCCACACACACAGCACATGCCAGCCTTCATTGACACATGTGTGTACACCATCTCCTGCATCTAAGATGCATGGGGAACTATATGTCACATGTGTAGCAGAGCATCATGAAGGCTGAACCTAACTACACACCGCAGTGTAGAAACTCATCCATTCACATTGCCAAGGGTAACGTGAAATCAACCCAGCCGTTGTCCACTGCTTCCTCTGAGTAAAATTTGTCATGGGTATTACATGCATTCCCATGTACTGGACATAGCCCATCATATCTACTGTGTTGTTGATAAAAGTGTATTTGTAATTCAGACATTACAATGTGGTAGACCCACAAATATGTGTTAGATCACATATGTACACTCCTAGAGCACATGTGGTAACATGTATCTAGACACAGTCTAGCCACACATGCACATATGCATACAATATCAGTCATTGCATGCATCATACACATATACAAACATATTGGTAACATATTAATGTTACCATAAAGATATGAATGGACATGCACACAGGAAGCCATACCATTCTGACTACATACATGCATAGCCCTGTGACATGGTATGTGAATATGGGTGCACTGTAAGCCTTTTCAAAATAATCCATTCATTCCTGTCATGCGTCAAAATATTTTGATGCAACCAGCCATATTCCATACGCCGCAAGGCAAAAAAAATGACCATCTGGCCCCTGCACGTCAATTCCAAGTCCACCGGCCTTGTCAGATTTCATGGGAATGACCATCATGCATCAAAATTGTGGACGCCAACGCCAAAACTTCACACTTTCCTATTCAGAAAAATGACGTCTGACCCCTGCGCGTCAATTCACAAGTCTTGAGGCCATGTCAGCCGCAATGGGAAAAAATAGACACATTACCGTCATATGTATAAAAAAAATGACACATATCTGAAAACGTGATGCATAGGCCCTTGAAGTGATGAAATAGGACATCCTGCCTGCATGCAATGTACAGTGAGTTTACTTTCACTGCTTAGCCTTATTATCTGTGACTGTGTGAGAGTGTGTGGAGCTGGTGTTGTTGGAGGATTGGAGGTGTAGGAGAGTTTTGTGCTGTGTCCTGTTTCTGTTGTGTTATATTTTTCATTTCCTCAGTATTTTGTAGTGTTTATGTAGTGTATTTGTCACTGCATTGTGGGGTGTTTAGGGATAGTATAGCTCGTTGAGGTATTTGGGGTAGGTGCAGTAGTTTTATAGTAAATTTATTTTTGGGCAGTTACATTTACAGTCTCCTAAAACTGCATTATGTTTAGGAAAGGGAGGATGACAAAGATGACGGCAGATGAACTGGGATGGTTCATATGGCTTGTACAGCATTACCTTCCAATGATGCTGGTTTTGATACACGGCTACCCCACAGAGGCCAGAAGCTCCCGTAGGGGCAAGGTGTTCCACCAAATAACGTGAATATTTGGAGGAGGACACAATGACTACCAGATGAAACACAGTTAGGCTGATCTGATCTCAAGGGAGCAAGACATACTGGATCTCCCGAAGACTCAGATTGGTGGACCAGGTGGTAAGTATCCCACTTGCATAGCAACAGCATTATTTACACGTGGATGACAGGCAGCCATAAGGTTGAATGCAGCATGTTTTGTCAAGGGAGCTGGACAGGTTGTTTTGGGCCTGATTAAAGAGCCCCAGAGTCAATCATCGTGATTTTCATAAATGAAGCTCAGGCAGACCAGAAGTGCTATCTTCACTACGCCATAATAACAAAGTGGTGCAATAGCACAACTCAGTTAAGCCTTGCACAACATGATGGCCTCACCAGACGTCATGAATGGGGTGGGCCTACCCCTGTATGGGGGGCAAAAGTACATGGGTCTGAGAAATATGATTTATTTCCTAGCACTATATTTCTTGAACTTTGAACGCCTGCTCAGAGCGGGTGTTAAAAGGGGGCATACCATTGTATATTATGGGCCCCTGTGTACTCAGCAGAAGCCGTACACATTTTTTGGTGCTACTCCTGCTGAGTACATAATTTGCATCCATATAAACTGACATGATTGCCCCCTACTTGCACCATGGTGCGCCGTATGTTTTATATGGCTCACACATGGGAGAGGAAAGGGGGGCGCTAAGGGGCACAAGGACAGTAATGATGCACCAGGTTCAGCACCATTTTCCTTAAATCTGCCCCTTTGTGTCATTGGCCAACAACATTTAATGGAGCTTGCCTATGCACCGATTCCAGACTACTAGCACATTCTTCTTCCTGTAACATTGAGTATCACAAATGCCCCATAATGTTTCTATTACCCCTCACACATGTGCTGAATTTCTACTACAGGCCTGCCGCATTTCACAGACAGTACGGGGCAGGCCTGCATCTGTGCCAGCACTAGCACATTACTCAGAAGCCTGCTCCAACACAGGTATCCTTGGATCACAGGGCAAGGGTGTCTGTTTTGAGGGGAATGTATATGCTCATGTTGGTATCCCTCACTGGACAACAAATGGTATACAATGGCTGCAATGGTTGGCCATACTGTATTGGCAAGACATTTGTAATGTTATTCAGTTAATCTGCAGGTAGGGACACCTAAATGAACATAAATAAACTGCCAGGGCATAATAGCTCAAGAGTGTGTCCCTTGTAATTTCACAAACATATCAGAAACAAGAAACAAGGATGTATCAATGCATTCCTCAACACTTTGCAATACTCATACAACCCCTGGGCAGCTGTCAGTCTTTTAGCATTGATACTGAGTTAGATCTTCAACTTCTGGGGCAGGGTCAAAAGCAATGAGTGTTACAATGGGATGGCCACTGCAACAACCATTGCATGCCCCTCAGATGCAGAATACTGTGTCATGCAGCCCCATATGGTCATGGAGGCGTAAAACAACAAAAGAGCTGCATGACAATTGCATGTACATACGGGCAGTGAAATGCATCGAAGGAGTGTCAGGGAAAGTGATGTTTTGTTGGTACCAGGGTCTCCATTATCTGGCCCTGTGTCTCACAGACAGATTATATATATTTGACAGTTGTTCAGATCTACCACTAGGTTAACTTGCTCACTCAGCTTAACAAGTTTATTTTGAAACTGTTGTCCAGGCACAGAAATGTCCAAGTATCACTAAGCTATGTTTTCCTTTCATATATTGCAGGTGGGCCTCCACCTTATACCAGTGGAGAGGTGTCAAGATTAGAAGACCCCAGTGCTGCCAGTTAGTGTCACCTTGTGCATCACGTGTGGCATTCCAGGGCTTTGTGTGAGACAGTCTGATGTGTGCAATGCAATCATTAACTGTATTGTGTGACCAATGATATGTAATCATCTGAGTTAGGTTGTTGACATCATGTCCGATGCAATGTTGAGGATTGAGAATGGGTTGATTGTTGCACAAGTGGCAACGTGTGGTGCTACGGAATTGTGCGTGTTAGAAAATGGAAAGCATGCCCACATATACATTGATATCAATCATGATAGGTGTCAGAGCTGCTGTTTATCTGATTAGCATGCCTGTTGTCAGTCAGAGTTGTGGAATGTATGGTGGCCTGCATGTGTCATCTGAGGATCCTGTGTACATTGCATGTCTGTTCTACCTCCGACCAATGCTGTATTTAATGCTTTATTCTCCTCATATTTCAACTGCCAATATGAACCCGGAAGAAAAATATGATTTCAGCAAGCAGGCTGACAGGTACAGGCACATATTGGAGGTGAACGCCGGTTACCAAAGGATGGAGAGGAGATTTAGGAAGGAGAAAGCCACTGAGGCTTGGCGTGCATTCACACAAGGGGAATCTCCACATCAGCCAACAACAAAGCAGGCCACATAGGGGAATAAATCTGAGGTCCAGGGAGCCTCAGCGGGTCCGACCCCCTCCACATCTGCTGCACCTGTGTCTAGCCAGGCACCCCTACAGCCACCAGCTCCAGCCATAACATCTAGGTTTGAGTCAGACATGAGACAGGACATGGCCTCCATGATGGCCAGATTAGAAAAGTTGGAGAAAGACAATGAAAAAACATATAAGTTGCTCAAGTACTGCAAGAAAACATTGAAAAAGCTGTGAACTGTTTGTGCCACAACCTCCCGGTTCCTTCCCTCTCCCTTTTATTGATATTAAAATATTTATGGTGGGTTTTAGATGGGTAGTGTTAGGTTAGCAAAATAGTGTAGAGTAGGTATAGATTAGAGTAAGTATAGCTGGGGGGTGGTTTTAGTACATTTTCTGGGGGGTATTGGGTAGGGGGTTATGTTGGGGTTTCTATGAAAACAAAAAAAAATGTAAATCTAAAAAAATACTTAAACAAATATATATATTTGTTTAGGACATAGGTTAAGTTAGTACATGTGTAGTCTTAGTTTATGTTGTCCTACTTGTATCTTGTCTCTTAAGGGTAGTAAATAGAAGTATGAAGAGGCAACCTTTACTGAAAGATAAAGAAACACTATTGAAAAGATCACTTACACGGGGGTGTTAAATGATTATAAGCTCCTTCGACATCAGCTCTATTTTGAAGTAGGCTGGTCCCCTGTCCTAAAAATAGGATTTTTACATTTTCGATTAGGGAAAAATGGGAAGAAGAATTTGATACACCTCTTATGTCTGTGCCCAGCCTTAGCACAAGAAAGAAAATGCTAGCTAAAAGTGCTTTTTAATCAACGTGATATAAGGACATGCAGACAAGCAGTAATAGCATGCCTACAACCAGGTGATCCAGTCTTGAATTCCTGTATGGTGAAATTTTTAAAGGGGTAGAGAAGAAAGTTCTAGTAAATGAGTGAACATAATCATGCTAGCAGGAGGGGGACAATACGATATAGTGAAATATGAACTAATCGCTGCACTGGATTCAATAAAGATAGAGGTCATGTGTCAAATCTTCCTTTTAAACATTTTTTTCTTTGAAGAATTGTAATATTTATGCATTTTATATGGCAACATTGTGATTTTTTTATTGGTAACACACGGCATATTTTTGTAATGATTTTTATTGACTGTACAATAAATATTTATTCATTCATTCAGTCAGTGTGTCTTAAGGGGGCTGGAGGGACAATGTTTATAGTGTGGCATTACATGTGTAAGATACGTTTAGAATAGGATAGATAGGTGTAGGTGTAAGTTAAGAAACGTTAGTGTAGGTTAGTGTAGTGTAGGGTAGTGTATAGGGTAGGTTTAGATTTCATGTTCTTTTTTGTTTTAATAAATCCTGTTAGTATTAGACACTTATCTCTCTGTGTTGGTTGAGTGCCTGTGTGTTCTCATGTGTGCACTGGCCAAGTAGGAGGAATGCCTTAGGGTATGCTTACTGTATTGATTTCCATGGATGACCATGTGTGGCACATATGACATTAGCCATTTTAGGGTCTGTATCCAGCCACACTGACAGCTGACCTTCACTGGTGAAATTCACCTCTTCTGAACCGCACATATTAGTTGTACAGGTGCTCTCATCTGGGTAATTTACCTGACACTTATTGCTGATCCATGCATACCATATGTCAACTTCCCTGGATAACTTTTCAATACATGTATTTGAGGCTCTGTCATTTGGTTGTAAGCCACACTACCAGCATTCACCTTTCTCATGTTACGATCCTAGTGTCTGACAGATATGCACACATGTTAATAGGTTCTATTCTCATTGAGATTGCTTCACACAATGCATACATTTAGATGAGTTGATGGATCACAGTAAACATAGAAATGTTACATGTGAACAATGAGGTTGTTTTTACAGGTGCAAGTGAATGTTCCAGTGCTATACAATGTCCAGTGCTATACAATGTCCTCTTCACAGACCCCATAAGATATCCAGAGCGATTTGTTGTATGGGTGAGGGACATGTCATGAGACATGGTTATGATAGTTGTGCATTCGTCAGAAGGTGTCCAAATTGCCAAAAGCTAAGATTTGAGACAATGACAGTACATAGTCAAGTCAACAGTGGTTGAGTGAAGAGGGCACATTGCATGTTGTCACAGCACTGGCATGATCTTAAGCACAGAACTAAGGAGATACTGTCCATGTGGAACAGACTGGTGCTACCAGGTGGTTTTCTCTGTGAATTTTGTTCCTTCCACATCTTCATCTTCTGATGTGCGTGGTGCCTCCTGGGCCATGAGTGGTGCTGTTGTTGAGGGGAACACACACGCATTTGCAGCACACATGGAAAGTGCAAATAGCCATTTAAGATTGTTTTTGTGCAGGAAGGTGTTCCAGAAGAAAATCATTCCACTATGGTGCAAGGGTTGCTGCTTTGGCCCACGGCGGCTAATTTAGCGCCGGCACAGGGGGAAACATAGGGATGCACCATATTCTAATAAAAATACAGTGCATCCATGCATTTTGAAAATGACAGTGTGCAATGCTGCCAAATTTGGGGCAGGCCATGCACCAAAATGTTCTTTTACATCTGGCCCTTTGTGCTTTTATCACACACCACCTACTTCCTTGCAGGCTCCTTGTCCCTGCCACCGACACCATGGCGCCATGTGATCTGCCTATCTGTTCACCATGGTGGACATTGCCACAGTAGTGTAATGTGTGCTGTCACTCTTTTGGAGCTATGATGCATTGGCACCATGAATGATGGCACAAGTGCAGCATAGCACAGTTAGGTCCATTGCATACATCGCTTTTGTTACATTCTCATCTGCCTGTAGCAGGCCCCACACGTGCTAATTGGAAGGGACAGTGGAACCATTACGGATTGTCTGCCCCATTAGTTTGTCCCTTACTAAATTGGGGAAATTTCCTTGTACACAACATATATGCAACAGGCATATGTTGGTGTAAGGATGTAGAATGTGGATCAATACATGCATCTTGAGACTTTATTGAAGTGGCACAAGGGGAATGTGTAGCATGGATCCACATGGAGAGCTATTTCTATTGATGATACAGTTGCATTACAGGCTAGTGACATTGTGCCAGTAGTGCAACTTTGTGCCACTTGTGCCAGTTACTACGCATGTTGATGGTACCATTAAGCAGTATACCAACCATTCACACAAAACACACAGGGGGTCATTCTGACTGCCGCCCGCCTGGAGGGAACCGCCAGAAGACCGTACCGCGGTCAAAAGACCGCGGCGGTCATTCTGGGTTTCCCACTGGGCTGGCGGGCGACCGCCAAAAGGCCGCCCGCCAGCCCAGTGGGAAACAGCCCTCCATGAGGATGCCGGCTCCGAATGGAGCCGGCGGAGTGGAGGATGTGCGACGGGTGCAGTGGCACCCGTCGCGTATTTCAGTGTCTGCAATGCAGACGCTGAAATACAAAGTGGGGCCCTCTTACGGGGGCCCCTGCAGTACCCATGCCATTGCCATGGGCACTGCAGGGGCCCCCAGGGGCCCCACGACACCCCTCACCGCCATCCTGTTCCTGGCGGGCGGAACCGCCAGGAACAGGATGGCGGTGAGGGGGTCGGAATCCCCCATGGCGGCGCAGCAAGCTGCGCCGCCATGGGGGATTCCCAGGGCAGCGGAAAACCGGCAGGAGACCGCCGGTTTTCCTGTTCTGACTGCGGCCGAACCGCCGCGGTCAGAATGCCCAAGGGAGCACCGCCAGCCTGTTGGCGGTGCTCCCGCGGTCCCCGACCCTGGCGGTATTTACCGCCAGGGTAGGAATGACCCCCACAATCTTGTAAGATGGTGAGATTGCAGCTACTTGTACATGTGCATAAATGATGTTCTAAGACATGCCTCATGTGTTGTAAGGCTTAACATCTATATCTATTCAAATGACACATGGAGTTGTGTGAGAGTTGTTGTTGGCCCACCCTGTGCGGTTTGCGTTCCACAGGTTGCACATTTAAGGCCTGATTTTTTCTCAAGTGGCACAGTTCAGTGGAGCAGCAATATGTCTTGCACTGTGCTGCGCCAGTTTTAAAATGCAGGGATGCAGCATGTTTACTGGAATACGACACACCCCTATGATTCTCCCTGCGCAGATTTGTTCTCCCTGCACCAATGCAGGCATTGTTGCAGTTTGATGAAGGGGTGCCTGCATTGAGGGGATAGATTGTTTTTGTGCAGGGAGGTGTTCCCTCCTGCACATGTACAAGCTATTTTGGCAAGGTGGCATTTCAATGTGTGCTGCAGGATCCAGCACACATGAGAAGGGCAATGACACAAGGAGGAATGAAAGCATTTTGCCTTGTTATACCATCTTCACACTACCCCTGGGGTGGTATTGACTTCAGTCCCAGTCTGTGATGTACATGTTGTGTGTATCTGGGGGAATGACAATATACAATGGGTGTTGCTGTGGCACATCCACAGCCACACTAATTGCACGTCCCTTACAGGCAATGTGCTACATATTTACATGGAGGTGTAAAGCCATAGTGAGTGTCTTATGTCCATGTTGTGTATATGTTGGAGTGCATTGCTCAACCAGAGCATCACTACAAGTGTTGCATGGGTGGCAATGGGGCATTTTCTTTCAGGGCCTATGTGTCCCGATGCGACCCTTCACCATGCTTTGATTGTATCCTATGTGTCTCCCCCTTCTGCCCTTTTGTGAGATTCCAGATAGCCCCCCCCCACAACTTACCCTGCATTTTTGGTAGTTCTTGGTAGTCTGCTCTGCCCTGTCCTGAGATTCCAGTGACCACTGCGACCATCTCCTCCAGCTCATCCAGGTCCTCCTGTTGTGCATTTGCAATCATGCCAGAGCTTCTTGCAATCGTTGACAGTCCTCTTCACCTCTGCCATGCTGTTGATTTTGTCTACTATTGCCTGCCACATGGCCTCTCTCCTACCTATTGGCAATTTGGAGATGACGAAGAGCTGGTGTTGGTGCTCCGTCACCTCTCTGACCAGGATGTCATGCTTCTCCTCAGTAAAGCAACACTTCCGCTTCCTCTTCTCCTTCTCTTGGGACTTTGCTGGACTCTTCTGGCTGGTACATGGGTGATTGTGGTCTCCCTGGGGTCTCTCCTGGCCTGCATTCTCCATCTTGTCTTCCCAAATGTGTATTTCTTGCTTGTGTGTTTTTTTACGCCAATGCAGTTAAATATGGCGCTAATCCGTTTTGCGTCAACAATACGTTCCGCAAAACAGCTTAGCGCCACTTTTGCAGCATTATGGTCATTTTTTCATACAGCATGTTGCAATGGTTAGCCTAATTTTTATTTTTACACTAGCCATTCCTTTGTGCCATTGTGCATCATTTTGCAAATATGGCGCACTGATGGTGCTAGGGAATGACGGTAACTTATGTTAAGATTTGTGATGCACAACTGCGCTAGACAGTTGTGTGTCATTTTTCATAAATCTGCCCATTGGTCTAAGTTTAGACCAAATGTCTAAGTTTAGCTTTGTGAAACGGGCCACAAGGGTATTTGTCCCGGTTAAAGTCTGGGAATCAAAATGTTTTTTAAAAATGTTTTAAATGCCTGTAGTTACTGCATGGAATTGAATACTCCACACCTGAAGCAGGTTGGTCCCACTGGAGCTCTGGAGCTTTGATGGGTTCTCACTAAAAACTATCCATGTTCCAATAAAAGATGGAACTTAGTTTTGTGTCCCTGTAACCACTGAGGAAGTCAGCCAACTGATGCTTGGAGTCCACTTCTTTGTCCGCATTACAGAGGACCAGTCCTTCAGGGCTCCTCTTAGACAGCAGGTCCAGACATATTCTGATCTTCCATATGTTCAGAGAGAACTCATGGACACTTCCTAACCACTGGGGTAAAGGTTCCCGGGGGCAACCATGCATACTTTTTTTAACATTTCCCTTTTGAACTACTACAAACAAACAATCCCACAGTAACCCCCACTCTCAAAATTCAAGGTGGGGAAAACCTCTCATTGTGCAGAGCAAGGGCTAAGTCCCTTTTGGGTATATTCCACATATACTTGTCAGGCCCCTTTGCATTTAATTAAGCTCCTCAGCCCACCAAACGTCTCTCCACCCCCCACCCCCACTGGAAAGAGAAGAACTCTTGATTCCTAGGCAATTGTCTCTGCTCTCTGAGTAGTTTTCACACCTCATCAGGCCACGCATAGGCTAAACAGTGGATATAAAGCTAATTCAAATTAGACACCAGGAGCCATGTGTACAAACACATTTTCCAATTGACACAGAATGGGAAAAACCCTTTGGTACATCTGGCCCCAGGAGCTTTAAGCGCAGTAAAGGTAACTTTCTAAATGTTATATTATTTCATATATTTAATATAGATAAGATTAGATTGGATTTTTATTAACTATTTATTTAAGCCATTGAATTATGTCTGCATCCAGTATATGTCAAAAGTTACAGATTAAAGTGTATTATCTATAATTATTCTAAGTGCTAGTTAGGGCCGAACCAATGGCAACATTGTTTTGTGACTAGTCACTGGGGGAGCGTCATTTCTGGTGTTACATACATTCTGCTCTTATACTTGGCTCCCCATCTTGCTGGCATCAAGGCGCACTTACTGGTGATGTAGTTAATATTTAAAATCAGGTCAAAAGGGTGATTTGGAAAGGTCGGTGTGGCATGGTCAGGCTACCAAGTGTAGGCTTCGAGCCATGTTTTCACTTGTCACACTAGATGGCAAAATAAATGCTACAGTAGACACGTGAGATTCATCTTTCCATGTCACGGTTGCAGTTTCTATACCACATACTATGGAACTACAGGAGAGTTAAATATACCAATTCGTTATTAGACTTTTTTCAGTTTTAGGGGTCAGCGCCATACACTGGGTACAGGACAGCAGTACCCATTGTGCAGAGTACAAAAACAGCAATACCATTCTGCACAAAATAGAGGTGACTATGCAAAAAAGGGTCATTTTCTCACAGTTTTCTTGCTATGTCCATGAACCACCTGCTGTGCTGTGTGCTACCATTCTGCTTGCCTCAGCAATGATTCATGCAATGAATGATGCTATTTGACAGGCTTTCTCCCCTGTCCTTCATTACCCCTTAGTGAAGGCGGTGAAGTGAAAGTTGTGGGTTGCAAGGCAAGAAGGCTGCTCCTGCCACAGATGGTCTCCTCTTCAGACCAGGAAGACTGCTATGAACACACTGATGTTTTTCTTGCATGTACTGTGTGAACTTGCCAGCATTTCTCAGTTCACAAATTAGAAGGAAGGGATGCGTAACAAGGTCATACGAAGCTGCAATGCTGCAAAGTAAGGTGGCATATTGACAGAGCTGTGCATGCCATCGTGAGACATGATCATGTGACATTTACAACACTGTCCTTAACTCATGCCTGGCACATGCAGCATGTTGTGCTTGCTACTACGTCAAGCGTAAAAAAGTCAGAAAGGAAGTAGGTTTTTGACTCAATTCTTGCTCAAATCAAAAAAATTGTGTGACTAGTATGGAGATTTCATCTTAATATGTCTGTGCAGGGATCAGAGAAAGGGCGCCAATCCCACATATGTTAAGCTCACATAGTTATCCTAGATTTGTAGCTCTGTAACCAGTAGGCCAAACACATGTCAGAATAAGACAAAACTTGTTGAAAGCTCTGCTGGTGGAGGATGGACCAGCATCTGTAGATGGATCATAGTATGACAGTGGTATGATGAACACGTGCTCATGACATCTGTCATATGGGATAGATAAAAAAAGACCAAAGACTCCCTCCCAAATGGAGAGTAATGGTAGAAGATCAGCTACTGACAGCTCTGATTAATGCTGGTGTTTGTGTCTGTAATAGCCTAAAGAACTGTCAGTCCCCTTATTATGTTTCAAAGCTGACACCTAAAGGTAAAATATCTAGGAATTGGCAGTACAGTGTCTCATTTTATCACTGGTGTATTAATCACCTGTGAAAACGTAAATCCTGTTTATATCATGATTATCTATGCCCATGCAATATTAGTGGTAATATCCACGTGCATAACCAGTATAAATATTGTAGAATTGAATATGACTGTTTACTTAAAGCAGTTTGGAGCTCTCTGTGAATTTCAGTATGTTCACTAAGTTGTATGTATCAAGTAGTCCCAGAATGCTCCGGGCTGTACATCCACACATTTCTTAGAACAGCAACTACACTTTCGAGGCTGGCAAGTGGAAGCAGGATTTCAGGAGGAAAATGGGACTGATAGATGTCCATTTTTCATTTTGCGAGTCTCTAATTGCAAAATTAAATGTACAAACATGTCTCTGACACATTTAGCGATTCTCAGTAGGGTCGCAGCGACCTACCTCATCAATATTCATGAGGTAGGTTGCAATTTGCAACCCCACTGGGATAGGCGGCACTCACATGGATGGTGGCCTGCTATGGACAGCGGACCACCATGTCTGTAACTGCTTTTAAATAATGCAGGTCTTTTTTTTTTAAATACAGCACATTTCCCATAAAACAGAACTGGATGCATTTTAAACAAAAAAATGAAATGATTTTGTTTAATTTTTTCAGAGTAAGCAGTGATCCGTGGGACCACTACCTGCTCTGATAAAATATTTACTCTTCCATTCACAAAGTTGGCAGTAACTGCGCATGTTTTGCGACTGTTTTCATGGTTGCAAAACATTCCTACATGCCAGTGTAATTTGTTATTAGGAAGGGACACCCTAAATACATCCCTTCCTTATACTGAATCCAAAAACAAAATGTAATTCGGTGAACAAGTTACCGCGTCGCATTTTGCTTTGAACATAGAAAAAAGCTTTTTTCCGGTTGCCAAGCTATGTACATCAGACATAAGGAGACTATTTTTGAAGTGTAACATATTTCTGTCACATGATGGAATTCTGTTGACTTGTACTGAGAAAATGCACACATGTACTGGTCTTTTGATATATTTTAGCCATATGCTCTTACTGACACTTTTCTAGCGAGAGCCCTGGTTAGACGAAATGACAGTCCAACTCAAAGTTTCCCCAGCTTTTTGTCTTTCATTTACACCACAAACAACTCATCATATTTGATTTTGACATCCTGTCATGTGAGCAACAGAACTTGACGGACAAATCCAAAGACAGCTTTTCGGGAATTAGCTAGCTATTCTTGCACCACAATATTGTTGGTGTTGATATTCAGTAGTTCAACCATCCTCATGCTGAGTTTAGGGCTGTGATTACCATTTAAAGTTGAAAGGGAGCACAATGCTGTTCTGAGTGGGTGACTCTCTGCCAGCTCACACAGTCCCAGCTGAATACTGAGAGCAGATGGGATGCCTGACATGTGTCAGAGGTGCTGAACACCGCACTCAGGCTTTCCTTTCCAGCCGGAGGCACTGAGAGGGAGGCCTGGGGCCAGTGGATTTTCGTCTTCACCCTGTCCTCATTTTCCAGTGACTTTCTCTCCCACAACTGATAGGTGACAGAAAAGAGAGAACTACTTTCTGGGCTTGTTCTGGTTGTGTTTTTACAGGGCTAGTGTGGAAGGTGTTTGCTAAAGAAACAATACGACCCATATTTATAGGAAACTGATGGAGCGCGACGCTGCACCAAAATTGGGATGTGCATTATTTATTTGAATATGGCGCACCCCTGTGTTGTCCCCTGCGCTGGTGCTAAATTTAGCTGCAATCGCAGGCATCATTACACCATCGTGCAAGGATGTCTGCATTGAGGGGTGTGATTGTTTATGTGCAGGAAGGTTTCCCTTCCTGCAAATAAACCATCACTGATGGCGATTTGGCACTTCTGTGTGTGCTGCAGAATGCATTCTGCAGCACACACAGAAGTGCCAAAGCATTGTTTTCAAATGATTGTTTATGTGCAGGAAGGGACACCTTTCCGCACATAAACAATCATGTTTGTCATTTTGCTCTTTCTATGTGTGCTGCAAAATGCAGCACACATAGAAAAAAGCAAAAAACGAGGAGCAATAAAAGTATTCCTCCTCTTTGAGCCTTGCTAACACCACTCCTGGGGTGGTGTTAGATTTTGGCGCTGCCTCATGTTTACAAAAACTCGTATATCTGAGGCAGCGTCAAAATGCAATGGGTTTTGCTGTGGCACGCCCACAGCAACATTCATTGCATGCCCCTTCCATGCAAAGGGCTGCGTGTGAAGGGATTGTATTTACAAGGTGGCGCTAAGCCACAAAAAGTGGTTTAACACCACCTTGTAAATACGGCACAGAGCATTGCACCACCAGAGCGTCACGAAAAGTGATGCTCCGGTTGCGCTAGGGGCTCATAAATATGCCTCTAAACCTTTAGACATGAACTCTATTTCCTTCAACAGAAAATTTCATTCTGCAGTTCTTAAAGTTTGCAATAGTAGATCCATTAAAAGCCTCAGCACAGAAACATCTTTTTGGCACATGTGCCTTACACAATACCCAAGCTCACAGGGTCCTTGAGGCAAAGATGAGTGCCCGTAAACCAATGGTATTAAGACATGCACATGGCCCTTTGCTGTTTCAACCTCAAGATGATTAGCTTTTCTGGGTGGCATCAATTTATGGGTGTTGATTCACCAAAACGTCAGGGATAGCGGAAGTGACATCATCCACCCTTTGACCTTAATGATGTCACAGGAAGTGAAGTCACATGACCTTAACCATCATGACATCACAATAATCGCACTCTTCTTACCCTAACTCACTCTCATGTTCACTCTTTCTCTGACCCATCTATACACTGTCCCTCACTCACCTTCACACACACACATTCTATGCTACATACTAACATGCATGCTCACATATACACACACTCTCTCATCCGAACTCTCTCTCACTCACATACAGGCATAGTATTATAAAATATACTGAAAACTATTTTAATTCAATTACCTAAGATGCCAGTGGAGGTTCAATTCCACTTTTTTATTACATTAAGAGTGAATGATTGATTATTAATCACTATTACTGTAAAAGAAATGAGCAGAAAAGGAAGATGGAGCCTGACGGTGGTAATGCGAGCTAGCCCTGAGTTGTTGGCATTAATGTTTTCACCTCTGAGGCCAGGTCTCGCAGAAGTAGTCCCAGGAGCACAAAGGGCAATCCCTAAGTGACATCCATGCATCAATTTCACGGGTCGGCCGAATTTGCACCAAGGTGCTATTCGCAGAATGTCACATATAAAGGTGTCCGATTATGCAACATTTCGTTCCGCAGCACTCTCAACTCTGACAACCGTATAATTGTGTGTATTTTATCATTTCTCAGATGCATGCTATCTAACCTTAGAGTTTAGAAAGGCTGAGAATATAACTTTACTATCACAGCTGTCTCATTGAAATATTGTGTCGTCTCAGGGGGAAAAAATTACAGTCAGTACCAAGGGCTTCATTTCTGTGACAGTCTCCTCCTAAAAGAGAAAGGCACAAAAAACACACAAACTCCCTCTTGGGGCCATATTTACAAAAACGGCACATCACTAGTGATACACCACTTTTCTTGCGGCACCGTTGAGTCCCCTAATGCCACCATGGTAGCGTCATATTTACAATACATGTAGGGTCAATAGCGTCAGTTTTTTGGACGCTATTGTAACGCTATACTGGATTAGCATGAAAAAAATGACACTAATCCAGTATAGTGTTAAGAGGCCCATTGAAATTAATGGGAGCCTCATTTTAACACATGATTCAAGCAGCCCTTAAAAACCGCTAGAAATGGCGCGATGGAATCTTGAAGATTCCATTGCACCATTTGTAGCGACCCTCTAATGAGGGAACGCCCCCCTTGCATACATCATGCACATATTATGCATGTTGTGATGCAAAGTGTTTACAAGGTGGCGCAAACTTAGTTTGCGCCACCTTGTAAATATGGTGCTATGGTAGTGGCCCGTTAGCATCACATTTGCCCAAAAAATGTGCCAGAAATGTGGCACTAAGGGGTGCAGGGGCCCTATCAATCGGGCCCTTGGTTTCCCCAGATTTAAGTGTGGGGGTGCAGAAGTGACAGGATCTCTGATTCAGTTGGGTATCTGGCTGCTATTTTATAAGAAAAGAACACCAGAAAAAGTAAACTGATTTCTTCTATTATTAAAATTAATAACACAGATTTGATAATTTTAAATAGAATTTTCGTTCTCAGGAATAACAGGCAGACCTAGAATACTAGTGCCAGACCTCCATATCTTTCCCTAACCTAGGGGAAATACTGCACCAAAATTTGAATCCATTTACTTCCGATTTGTGCAGCTGGCAAACTGGTGCAGAGTTTTTGTTGACGTCATAAAGAAACTGGGTTTTTGGTTGAGGGGAGTGGAAGCCCCACTCAGGCAACAACATAATCCTTGTCAAAGTGAATACAAAACCCACTAAATTAACCTGTGCTTAACATTCTGGTAGCTTGGCACAATGCAGTCAGGCTTAGTTTAGAGTATAAAAGTAGCAAAGTATTTATGCAGCAAAAAACTGTAATAAAGTGAAAAGACCACACAAGAAAAATCCCAAACCAATATGCAATTTTATTCAATGAATTGATAACAGAATGACAAAAATCCAATCAGCACTACCAAAGACATGCACTTCAGGTAAGTATAGTGTCTAATAGCACAAAATGCCACTCGTGGCCATCAGGTCATTCTAGACAGGGGAGGAACATGAGCCGGAAACAAGGACTAGGATACAGGGAGAGAGTTGTGGATGGCCCTTATCTTAGCACGAAGAGCAGGCCTAGTGTCACAAATAGTCATCGCTGTAGCGCAAAGATGGTTCTGGGCATCATGGGTTGTCACTGCTGGAGCTTTGTGTTCGCATTCTCTGCAAGATGTTGTGCTTTAGCATGAAGTGCAGATCTCATGTTGCCTGTTGTCATTGATAGTTGCTGTAGCGTGAAGCGTCGGGTTCACCGGAACTTCGCATTGGCAATCATCGCAGGCAGCATTGTCTTGGTGTGAATAGGCCTGTTTGTGGTCAAGAAGAGCCTAAAACCTCAAAATTTTACCTCTCTGTACCAAATATTGCACTCCTACAACACCTAAGGTTCCCGGAGCTTGGGAGGTATCCCTTGTGGATCAGAGACTCACTTCAAGAGAGCAGCAGGGCTCAGGCAGGTTCCATAGCAGGTCTAGGCAGGTCCAGTGCAGCAATTCAGCTGGGAAGTTGCAGGGAGGCCTCTGGAGCTTTTTGTGTTCCTGTAGATCAAGACAGGAGGTCAGCCAACTGATTTTTGGAGACAAAGAAATAGCCTATTGTTAGAAATGAGGTCTTTGGTTGGCAGTCAATTTACCCCCTGTCCAAGCAAGGACCCTCACTCTAATCAGGGTAAAGGAGAATCACTCTCAGTTAACCCCCTCCCACACTCTTGGTGGCTTGGCATAAGCAGGCAGGCTTAACTTCAGAGTTCTAGCTGTAAAGTACCAAAACACACAGTAACTTAATGAAAACACTACAAAATGACACAATACCGGTTTAGAAAAATAGGAAATATTTATCTAAACATAACAAGACCTAAACAACAAAAATCGAACATACACAAGTCAAGTTATTAATTTTAAAACCAAAAGAGTCTTAATTCCTTTGTAAACAGGTAAAACACTGTTAGGGTTGAAAAGTACCTGGGTAGCGTCAAAATAACACACACGGGCGAGTGTGCGTCGAAAAAGGTAATCGGTGCGTCAATTTCTCACCCGCAAGCGAGGCCATGTGTCGTTTCTCCTTCTCCGGTCGGGTCGGCATGCATAGTTTTTCCTCTCTCCGCAGGACAGTGATGCGTCGATCCGGGCAGCACTCGGGTCCGGGCAGGCGTTGCATCATTTTTCCGCACCCAGCAAGGTTTGCGTCAGAAATCCTGCCACACGGCGTTAGCAAAGCTGTGCTGTGTGGGTTGCAATGTTACCAGCCTCCGTTAGCAATGCAGTGCATCGTTTCTCCAGCTACGTGTGTCAATCTTACAGCCGTGGTACCAGAGCCGTGGTACCAGAGCCAGCAGCAGTCATTTCTTCAGCCGCGTCACAGTGGTTGCGTCAGAAAGTTCCCTGCAGGACTGTCGGTGCGTGGATTTTCAATCTTGGTCTGCTAGCTTCACCTGTCAAGGCCCCAGGAACTGGATAGGGCACCACTTGGCAGGGCAGGAGTCTCAGCAGAGCGTCCAGGTGCTGGCAGGCAAAGTCTTTGATGGCCCTGAGACGTGAACATCAGGAGGCCAGCTCAGGACAAGCCCTTGGAGATTTCTTCACAAGCACAAATGCACAAAAAAGTCCAGTCTTTGTCCCCTTTCACCAGGCAGAAGTAGCAACTGCAGGATAGCTCCATAAAGCACAGTCACAGGCGGGGCAGCACTTCTCCTCAGCTCTTCAGCTCATCTCGAGGCAGAGGTTCCTCTTGATTTCCAGAAGTGATCTAAAGTCTGTGGTTTTGGGTGCCCTTCTTATACCCATTTTGCCCTTTGAAGTAGGCTTACTTCAAAGGAAAGTCTCTCCTTTTTGTGAATTCCTGCCTTGCCCAGGCCAAGCCCCAGACACACACCACGGGGTTGGAGAATGCATTGTGTGAGGTGGGAGTGACCACTCCTCCCCTCCCTCCTAACACAGATGGCTCATCAGAACATGCAGGCTACACCCCAGCTCCCTTTGTGCCACTGTCTAGAGAGAGGTGCAAACAGCCCAACTGTCAAACTGACCCAGACAGGGAATCCACAACCAGGCAGAGTCACAGAATGGTTTAAGCAAGAAAATGCTCACTTTCTAAAACTGGCATTTTCAAACATACAGGGGGTCATTCTGACCCTGGCGGTCATGGACCGCCAGGGCCAACGACCGCGGGAGCACCGCCAACAGGCTGGCGGTGCTCCCATGGGCATTCTGACCGCGGCGGTACAGCCGCGGTCAGAAACGGGAAACCGGCGGTGTCCCGCTGGTTTCCCGCTGCCCAAGGGAATCCTCCATGGCGGCGCTGCAAGCAGCGCCGCCATGGGGATTCCGACCCCCTTACCGCCAGCCTGGTTCTGGCGGTTTTGACCGCCAGAACCTGGCTGGAGGTAACGGGTGTCGTGGGGCCCCTGCAGTGCCCATGCCAAAGGCATGGGCACTGCAGGGGCCCCCTAACAGGGCCCCACCAAGATTTTCAGTGTCTGCCAAGCAGACACTGAAAATTGCGACGGGTGCAACTGCACCCGTCGCACCCCTTCCACTCCGCCGGCTCCATTCGGAGCCGGCATCCTCATGGAAGGGGGTTTCCCGCTGGGCTGGCGGGCGGCCTTCTGGCGGTCGCCCGCCAGCCCAGCGGGAAACTCAGAATTACTGCGGCGGTCTTTTGACCGCGCAGCGGTATTCTGCCGGCGGGACTTTGGCGGGCGGCCTCCGCCGCCCGTCAAAGTCAGAATGACCCCCACAATCTTAAAACAAACTTTACTAAAAAATGTATTTTTAAATTGTGAGCTCAGAGACCCCAAACTCCACATGTCTATCCGCTCCCAAAGGGAATCTACACATTAATCATATTTAAAGGCAGCCCCTATGTTAACCTATGAGAGTGATAGGCCGTGCAACAGTGAAAACCGAATTTAGCAGTATTTCACTGTTAGGACATATAAAACACATTAGTATATGTCCTACCTTAAACATACACTGCACCCTGCATATGGGGCTACCTAGGGCCTGCCTTAGGGGTGTCTTACATGTAAGAAAAAGGGAGGGTTTAGGCCTGGCAAGTGGGTACTCTTGTCAAGTTGAATTGGCAGCTTAAAACTGCTCACACAGACAGTGCACTAGCAGGTCTGAGACATGATTACAGGGCTACCAATGTGGGTGGCACAACCAGTGCAGCAGACCCACTAGTAGCATTTGATTTACAGGCCCTGGGCACCACTAGTGCACTTTACTAGGGACTTACTAGTAAATCAAACATGCCAATCATGGATAAACCAATCAACAATACAATTTACACAGAGGGCATATGCACTTTAGCACTGGTTAGCAGTGGTAAAGTGCTCAGAGTTCAAAATCCAACAAAAACAGGTCAGGAAAAATAGGAGACAGGAGGCAAAAAGGTTGGAGATGACTCTGTAAAAGGAAAAAAGTCCAACACCTATGATGAAAGAAGAAAGTCAAGTCTTACTTCTAAGAGATCAGGACAGGCCTCAGTCTACAGCACAGTCATCTGGGAGGGGGCAAGGCAGGCCTCAGGCAACAAGGCAGTCTTCTGGGGAACAAGACAGTCCTCAGCCAGCAAGGCACATGTCCTACTATTTTTAAAGGCACCCTGCCCTATAAACCTTGAGGGACAATCTTAGATGTGACATTTGTATTAAAAAGGAAGGATTAGACCTGGCTAGAGATTTCCTTTTCCAGGTCAAAATTGCAGTTTAAACCTGCACTACATGTTGCAGTGGCCTGAGACATATTATAAAATGCTACTTAAGTGATTGGCACAATGAGTGCTGCAGGTCTACTAGTAGCATTTCATTTACATTCCTTGGGTACAAGTAGTATCTATTACTAGGGAATTACAACTAAATTAAGTAGGCCTATTTTAACACGTATTAGGAAGAGATCATGAGCACTTAATCAGTGGTTAGCAGTGGTAACGTGTACAGAGTCCAAAAGCCAACAATAACTAATGTGAACACAGAAATGAGTCCCAAACAAGTTTGGTCTCACTTTCTTCAGTACCAGACCAATGCAAAGGCTTTCCTATCGATTGACTCTATCTCTGTTCCCTGGGAAGTAGCCTCCTGTTAATGAAGACTACATGTTGGTCTAGGGCCTCTTCATTTAGATGTGATGGCACAGCCCCTATGCCTTGTTCTGTGGCATCTGTTTGAACAATGAATTCCTGCGAGAAATCAGGGGATTTGAGCAATGGTGCTGAACACATGACCTTCTTCAAGGTGTTAAAAATGTTCTGGCACACCTCTGTCCAGATCACCTTTCTGGGCTGCTTCTTTGATGTCAGATCTGTCAAGGAGGCACCATTGGTGCCATGCCCCATGTTGGAGGTGGCACGTTCTGGTTGACTGAGGTGAGGCTCTAGCCAATCAGAACCTACCGATCCCGTTAGGGTAGTTGGTTACACTCACTGTATAACCTGCGCTCACCCTTGGGTAGCTTGGCACAGAGCAGTCAGGCTTATCACAAAGGCAATGTGTAAACCATTGCCACAGTGTGACCACACAATAAGTACACGGAGCGTCACAAATGAGACCTCACATGAGGTGTATGTAAATAAAGTTTGTATTCAACACACATATGAATTAACACTACATGCACATCATGTAAATCTCTTTCAGGAAATATCACTAATAATACAAAACCCAACTGTGTTAATACAAACTCAGCAGTATGAACATGTGAGAGAAAAAAAGACTTTCCTGCCCTGCACCCACATGATCTACTACTGCATTGTCAGCACGAGAAGCACCCCAAAGATCACCCCAATTCAATATAAAACAGTTCTAGGATGCATTCCGGTTCCTACTAATAGCAGCAATGTATACATACTGAGACTATATCACTTTTGAAATAGCTCTGCTGCCTAGTCTGCACCAATAAACGTCAATGGCAATGTTGCCATGTGGTGAAATCAAGGCCAGATGCTCACTCCCATACTCTCACTCTGCACTGCTAAGCAGTGTCACGGATGTCAGCCAGGCTGCCCTACACACACTCACACACACTCACTTCCATCACCCTAATGCGGTGCTCTGACAACCGGCAGGTTCAGTGTAAATGAGTTTGCAGACCCCTCTTGGACCCAAACCTTCCTCCACCCTCCAACCAATCCCCGCCACCTTAGAGTTAAAAATGAAGCAACCTTTCCCTGGATAGTAGGCCGCTTGTGGCCAATGGTTACACTTAGTCAAGATCCTCGGGAAAAGGTACAGGAGAAGAAGGAGAGAATGGCAGATCAGGCAATCGTCGTCAAATGGAGGTTTGGTCCCCACTTGGGAAGTACACTCAGGGATCTTCACACCAGCCTTCTGGCGTGGGGCCCGGTCTGCAATTGAATAGTGGGAAGGTGGCCTTCGGACACGTTGTTCACAGTAGTACCCAGAGAAGCCAAACACTTCACAGATAGCTACCAATTCAGCACCTACCAGGACAGGGGACACCATTTCTGGGGCACAATACCTTAGAATGCTCCCGGCGTCCCGGTTGCCCACAAAGAGTTTTCCAAATTCTGTGCCCACCTGGTATGGGAACAAGTCTGGTGCGCAATGATCTGAGTCACACCAGACACTTCCGAACACAGATGCAAAATGCTCAATGCAGGGCCATTTTAGATGAGGCCCAAAGTCTGGTGCACACTGATGTGAGTCCACCAGACAATTCTGGTTACATACGACAAGTTACCAATGCAGTGCCACCTGGAAATTAGGCCCAACCTTTGGAGCACAATGACTTCAGTCGCACCCGAAAATCCCTCTGCAGTGCCTTCCTGGAATGACCCACCATACCTGGTGCGCGATGACTTTAGTCACCACAGGCACTTCTGAACACTTAGGCGGTCATTCTGACCGCAGCGGTCGGCGGTCGCCACCCGCCAAGCGGTTCCCGCCGAAAGACCGCTCTGCGGTCAAAAGACCGCAGCGGCCATTCTGGCTTTCCCGCTGGGCCGGCGGGCGACCGCCAGAAGACCGCCGGCCGGCCCAGCGGGAAAGCCCCTTCAACAATGAAGCCGGCTCGGAATGGAGCCGGCAGAGTTGCAGGGGTGCGACGGGTGCAGTGGCACCCGTCGCGATTTTCACTGTCTGCAAAGCAGACAGTGAAAATCTTTATGGGGCCCTGTTAGGGGGCCCCACGGCACCCGTTCCCGCCATCCTGGTTCTGGCGGTGGACACCGCCAGAAACAGGCTGGCAGTCGGAATCCCCATGGCGGTGCTGCAAGCAGCGCCGCCATGGCGGATTCCCTGGGCCAGCGGGAAACCGGCGGGAAACCGCCGGCTACCCTTTTCTGACCGCGGCTTTACCGCCGCGGTCAGAATCGCCCAGGAAGCACCGCCAGCCTGTTGGCGGTGCTTCCGCCACCCTCCGCCATGGCGGTCATGGACCGCCAGGGTCAGAATGACCCCCTTAATCTGTTCCCATTCCACACGTCCTTGGAATGAGGCACAACGTCTGGTGCGCTATGACTTGAGCCGCACAAGACAAATCCGGTTCACACACACAGAGGCACCAGTTCAGTAGTATCTCACAAGGTAGAATGTGGATCTGTTCTAGGTACACCCCCACCTCCAAGGGTTGCAACCATTGACACAGAAAATGCATGCAATGAGAGTGTAGTTGGTTGTAGCACAAGAGAAAGGCAACACACTAGACAACAGAGGGCCATGCGGGGTCCCATAACTAGTAATCCATTCACTACCAACCAAAAGCTTATGCATGATGTTGCCCTTCGATGAAGGGTCACACTCCTTAAATGCGGGCTGTACTTTGCAGGTCCTTCACCAGGCAAATCCAGTCTCCAGGCCAGTACTTGTATCAATGCTCACAACGCTGCCTTTAGGTGGAATCCAGCAGATGGGGTAGACACGTAGGAGGGCACCACTCTCCAGATGGCACAGTAGATGGTGCAGGTCCTTTTCATGTCCCTGAGACCTCCACGCAGAACAGGGAGCAAGCCGACAAACCCTTGGAGAGGTCACTTCAGAGTATCATGCTGCAGCAAGCAGTGTACCCGGCCCAGCCATGATGCAGGAAGGTGCGCATCTGCTTCCCAGGACAGTGAATACTCCTGTGCAGAACAGATTCCTCTGGCAGTGTGCACAAAGCAGTACAGGGACATCATCCAGCACTCTTGCAAGTGTATCTCTAAACTGCTGAAGTATGTTCCCCCCTAGTTATACTGAAGTGGGCCTCTGAAGTTGGGGGGTGGGCGAAAGGGTTCCCTTTTGAACCACTAATGTCTCCCCTAAATATCAGTCTTGTCTGCCATGGGGCCCTTGAATGTAGATAATTTTCTTTAGTGGGGCCATGATCTGGCTCCGAGAGGCCAAGTTTCAAAACCTCTCCCTCTAATCTATCCAGCCAGGCCCTCGTATGGCAGAGGTCTGTCATTTCAGTTGTCGAAGTTATATAGCTGTTGCTGGGGATGGCACTGATGTGTTTTCCCACAGCTCCCAGTGAAATGAAGCTTAAATTCAAGTCACACAAACTGTATTTTAGAACATGGAAATACCCACTTTCTAGAAGTGGCATTTCTTAGGTATTACTTACAAAACTACCTTTACTCCACTGTAGCAGCTAGGATTAATTATAAACTTTCCTCCATATTAACCTATGGGCAGAGCAGCTCTCAGTGACAGTGAAGATACACATTGGCATTCTTCACTCCACTGAAACATGTGCCCTGTTGCATGCACAAGCCTGTGAGGGCAGGCTGGACACAAGCTTTGAGAACACCCCAAGGGTGCAAGTGCACCCATACAGGCTTGCTGACTGAGGCTCAGTACATATATAAAAACCTTAATATGCAATTGTGCACATACTGGCAAGTTGTGCCAGGCTCAGTATACATATGAAAACCCTACTCAGCAAGTGTGCACATATAATCAAGCCATGACAGACTCAGTACATACACAAAAACACCAATGCACAAGTGGGCACATTCTCATATGAAACTAGGCTCCGTGTATACATGAAAACACTAATATGCAGGTGTGCCCATATAGGTAAGCCATGCCAGGCTCAGTATATACATAAAAACACCAATGTGCAAGTAGACCCATACTGGTAGGCCATGCTAGGCTCAGTATGTGCATGAAAACACCTGCCAGGCTCAATATATACATGAAAACACCAATGAGTAGGTGTGCACATATAGCAAGCCATGCCAGGCTCAGTATATACATAAAAACACAAATGTGCGCATACAGGTAGGCCATGTTAGGTTCAGTATACACATAAAAACACTAATGGGCAAGTCTGCACATACTGGTAGGCGCCCCTTTCTAATTTATGTAGGGAGGAAGCACATGCACTTTCCCACAGTGGGAAAGTGCCCAGATCCCTAAGGCCACTCAAACAGGATCGGCAAAGCCCCCTGGAAAAAGCAAAAAAAGTTTCAGGAACCACTATCTCCACATGCCAGGTCTAACACCTGTTTGCAAATCTCCTATGGTATCCGATAAGGCCAAGGACGGCTCTCATTTCATGGGGGTTCCTCGGTCAAGATAGTCTGAATTTTGGCCTGGGGGGGCTGCACCTTGCGTCATCAACACTTCAGGGTCTATTTAGGAGGCTGTTTTCATTGCTCTACACAATGTGGTGCTACAGCGATGCAAACCTTAAGAAATATTTTTAAAACCACACAGAGCCACTTTGCAAAAAAATAGGCAGAAAAGCAACCCTGTACAAATTGCTGTATTGCGTTACGCTGCCCAGGAAGGGGTTCCATGGGCATTGTGTGGGTGTTTCCACACAACTCTCATGGATTTTGATGCAGCCCCAGATTTACAAAAACTTGTAAGCCTGGGGATGTGCCAAAATCTTATATCTTCCCAGGTGAGGTGTCCCAAGCAGAAATATCTCTATTTCTCCTTGTTACTTCCTTTTTCTACATGTGATGCATTCTGCAGCAGACATAGGGCCTCATTCTGAGGCCGGCGGGTGGCGGTCGCCGCCCGCCTGGCGGGAACCGCCATATGGCCGCTCCGCGGTCGAAAGACCGCGGAGGCCATTCTGGCTTTCCCGCTGGGCTGGCGGGTGACCGCCAGAAGGCCGCCCGCCAGCCCAGCGGGAAACCCCTTCCCACGAGGAAGCCGGCTTCCCACGTGGGAAGGTGCGACGGGTGCAGTTGCACCCGTCGCGAATTTCAGTGTCTGCTAAGCAGACACTGAAATTCTTTGTGGGGCCCTCTTATGGGGGCCCCACGACACCCCATACCGCCATCCTGTTCCTGGCGGGCGAACCGCCAGGAACAGGATGGCGGTATGGGGTGTCGGAATCGCCATGGAGGATTCCTGAGGGCAGCGGAAAACCGGCGGGAGACCGCCGGTTTTCCCTTTCTGACCGCGGCCAAACCGCCGCGATCAGAATGCCCTTGAGAGCACAGGGTCAGAATGACCCCCATAGTCCCAGATTGTTTTTGTGCAAAAAGGTATACCGTCCTGCACAAAAACATCTCTGTGCTGTGTGAATGAGAATTTACCTTAAAAAAAAAAGACAAGAGGCATCTGGCAAAACAGGAATCATTTGTTTAATTAAACATTACGGGCCGTGAGAGCAGTTACAAAACCGGGCTCCAAGGACTGTCTATCAACATATATCGGACTGAAGGAGTTTTTTATACATTTCTCTGTGTACAATAAAACAACAAAAAATAATTCCTTTCTTGACTGGGGGTGTGGTTGCTGCAAGTGCTGTGTATGCTGTTCTGATTGGCTAAGTGTGCCTAACTACATGCAGTAATTAAGCTTATGGTGTTTTGGGGGATTCTTGCAACCCTCTGGCCATGTGTATTTTATTGGGGCCAAGATGTCCGCATTGGTGCTAGAGAGCCCATTTTGCGCCAGCAAATGGGAAATGGCAGGAATGCACCATATTGTCTTAAATATGGCACATTCCACCCTTTCCCTGTCACATAGTGCAACGCAGCAAGGTGACTTGCTGCACTGCACTGCGTGACTTCCTCATTAATGCGGCCCTTGGTGTCCCAAATAGACCACTGAACCCTGCCCTATCTGGCACTGGCCTTAGTAGTCAGGCCTGCCTGTTGCAGGGCCTGAAGTACTTCCAGGAGCTGGAACAGGTGGAGCAATGTCATTCAGTTACGTGGCTGTTAGATCTGTGAACCTTGGCATGGCCTTCCTTCAAACGTTTTGCCTTCGTCCTCCATTCTTATGACCTCACTTTTGCTGGCCTAAGGACTCTGGGCAATTTACACTGCTAACGAGTGATAAAGAGCATGTGCTCTCTCCTCTCAAATTAGTAATATTGGCTTATTCCCAATTTGCAAATTTAATTTTCCCTAGTAAAATGGTACTTTATGTACCCAGGGCCGGTAAATAAATGGTACTGGTGGGCCTGCAGCACTGATTGTGTATCCACTTAAGTAGCCCTGGTGTGGTTGGATTTTTTATCATAATTACAAAAATGCCATTTTTAGAAAGTTTAAGCAAATAAAATTGCCATTGCTAACAAAATTGTTTCTGTTAAATCATTTGAACAACAGGTTATGCAAAGTAATTACCTTGACCAATGTTCTTAATTTTTATTGTTAGAAAAAGCATTTTTTAATGCATTGTCAACGAACACAGAAAATAACTGCCATATAGTACTAATATTGGACAGCACACACCTTTGACAAACACCCTATAAACACATGTAATACAATGCTCATTTTGGTGACAAAAAATGAAGCAATTCATTCAACATATTTGCATATAACATCAACTCATTATATATTTAAAAAAACATTTGTTTGGAAATTGTGGACTAGTGTCACAGTCCTAAATCATGTCCATCAATTCTGCATTTCATAACACAAGGGGCCCAAATTGTATGTTTCTATATGTTTCTAAAAATGGGTACCCTAAATATCCACCATTATTAGCCCAACTCTCTAGAGACAGACTGCTGCCGCGTTTCAAATCCCTATTATTTAAGTTCTCCTCAGGGCAAAGGACTGTATGACATTGTGGAATATCTGTAAACAAAAGACAAACAAAACGCACTGTTAAGGTTAAGCCCACTTGTCAGGCGTAAACTGTGCTCACATGTATTGGTTCCCGGAGTCTCTGAAAGTGCCTATTTGTAACCTGCACATTCATACACCACAGACACTCTCAACTGCATCACACTTTGGATAAAATGGCATAAACAACCCATGTGTAATCTTTAACACTTTCCAGGTGTAAATCAGGTTTAAACAGGAACTACCCCAGTCCAGTGACACCAGAGGATGACTAGTAACATTGTGGTCCCAGTTACAAATATATTTTGGCCAGATTAAAATTCACAAAAGGATTACTGGTGGGTGTAAATGCATTCATTATTTTGGATTTATCTGCCACAATCTAATGCGAAGGGCAGGAAGTGGGCATTAAAAGTTGCGGGTTTCATATTGGAAAGGGTCAGTTTCGCAGCCCAGAGGGCCTCCAATTCAAGGTTGGGGAAGGGTCACATTGTCATAGGGAAGAACTTTATTTAAGGGAATAAAAGTTTCCATCAAAAAATCATTGAAAAATATAACAAACGACTCCGAAGAGATGAAGGCTCACGCTCGAACTCAGTAACAACTGCAGTCCCTTAGAGTTTCACTGCATGGCACAGGTGTTTCCAGTTATTTATTTCTGAACGTAACTAGCTCCTAAGTAAGAATTTGAGTTTTTTGTCATAGTCTTTTGACATGCATATCTTTTTGTGCATAAAAGTTTCGTTTTATTATGCCATATAACAACAAGACAATTTGGCAATTATTTCGCGCCCTGCAGTGATCTAGCTTCACCTGGAGAGAGATGACTTTAGCTACAGACATTTCATTCTCGGTTATTTTAGAGATAATTACAGTGATACATTTTTTTTACAAAAATAAGGTTTGTTTCAGCAGAGTTTGGTCAACTGTATGTATAATTGAAGTGCCACATGAACGTGTCTAAAATATTTTTCATTTTTAGAGAATTAAGAAATGTCATTCGAAAACGGGTAATTTTTTTACAGATTTACCTAAATCCTAAGTTTTAACTGAAAGATTTCAAGAGGATAATTATTGAAGCAATTTATTGTTTAAACAAACCTAGAGAAAGTGATAATTTTTATGAGCTCAACCTTTCCAAGTGCAACAGTATTATTTTAGGAAACGGGCAATTTTTCAAAACGTTTTGGGCTAGCAGAGTTGTTCTAAGAGAATGTTTTATAGAACATGTTGTTTAACAATAACGTTTATTTGTCACTTATTTACGTTAACATTTGTTAATCCTCATACAAGATTTCTATTAACGATATACTGCAAAATTATCCCCTAATTAAGTATAAAATAGAGACAATTGAAATCATCTTTCCACGTTTCAAGTTTATTTATTATTGGCCGGTTAACTTAAAACCATTGCAAGAGTTTAAAACACTCAATAACATAATAAAAATACAATATAAATAGCCTCATGCCATAATTCACAGAAATATCTGTAGCAGAACCATCTTTGTTACTTTCCATTGGGTGCTCTGGCAACTGCAGTCACTTACATTTTGAGCAATATACGAGGAACAGTCTTCAAGAGTGGAGTCCTAGCACAGATTTATGACCCTGATTTGTGCTCTGCTACAATACTGCTTCTTCTGTCTATTAGAATGTTTCTGGCTGAGCCAGGTTGTGCAGGAACTCAAAGGTGACCCAATAGTAAGATGTGCAAGGTTCCAAATAAGTTGTAACTCCAGCACAATCAGATAAAATACTGGTAAGATTAAATAAAATGCAAAGTACTAAAATCATAGGGCACTGTACGTCATAGTTGTGACATTGCACTTCCAAAAGGAATTGCAGAATAATTTCGAAACATTTACATATTTTCACTGAAAGCCATAAGATGTGGAAGATTCTACTAAAACTGTGGTGTATCTTTACATGCAAGGGTTTGAGATGTTTGTTGAATGACATGTTATTATGGGTTATGATCTGCATCCATGAAAGATCTTTGGCTCTGTCATAGAATCTTGAACTGTGGGTAGGTCATGGGCTGATGACAGTGATAGTTCCAAGGGTGACAATTACAAGTTGCTCTTCTGCGTGGTGGTTGAAGCTTTTCTCAGCTAGGCACAAACGGATGATCAAACACCATTTTACCTGAAAATTAATGACCTTGCGTTGTGTGTGCTCAATTCAACACTGGTGGCAAGTATGACCTGTTCTCATCAAGTGGCAGACAAAAAGTACCAGATTATATCCAAAAACCATAAGTCCATGTCGGCTCACCATTTAAGAATCTTGCAGGAGGCCAATGGCCAGATTTATGCTGGCCTTGCACCAATCCAACACCACATTTACTTAATTTCTTTATGCTAATGTGGCGTTGGAAGGGGAAAAACGCTGCACCATATTTACAAAGGATGTAAACCCTGCTCCAGGCATAGGGGGTCATTCCGACCCCGGCGGTCCTTGACCGGCGGGGCCGGGGTGGGCGGGAGCATCGCCAACAGGCTGGCGGTGCTCCTGAGGGCATTCTGACCGCGGCGGTATGGCTGCGGTCAGAACCGGAAAACCGGCGGTGTCCCGCCGGTTTTCCACTGCCCTGAGGAATCCCCCATGGCGGCGCAGCTTGCTGCGCCGCCATGGGGGATTCCAACCCCCTCACCGCCATCCTGTTCACTATACATAGATGAATCATCTGCGATGTCTGGCTCTTTGTGCTACAACTACGACCATTTGTGACACTCTCCCTGCTCCTTGTGGCCCCTCTGTTCCCTAAAGAACTCTTTGTGTTGGACCGAGAAAGGTAACTTTTTCAGCTGGACTAACCTGGTCCCCTTATCCAGCCCACACTCCATCCCGGTTGGCCTGAGTTTGTGACATTTTACTCTATTTTCTAAATTTGGTGTGAGATTTTTCTTGTGTCTCAGCAGGGTTCCAGGATCAATCAGAAATACTATATCCCTTCCAATGAAGAGTTGATTTTATGGAATATGAAATTCACAGATCAAGGCGGTCATTCTGACCCTGGCGGTAAAAACCGCCAGGGCCGTGGTCCGCGGGAGCACCGCCAACAGGCTGGCGGTGCTCCTTTGGGCATTGGCCAGAAACGGTGTACCGCCGGCTCTCCGCTGCCCAGGGGAATCCTCCATGGATTCCGACCGCCATCCTGTTCCTGGCGGTTTCGGCCGCCAGGAACAGGATGGCGGTATGGGGTGTCGTGGGGCCCCTGGGGGCCCCTGCAGTGCCCATGCCAATGGCACTGCAGGGGCCCCCGTAAGAGGGCCCCACTTAGAATTTCAGTGTCTGCTTAGCTACTGCACCCGTCGCACCCCTTCCACTCCATTCGGAGCCGGCTTCCTCGTGGAAGGGTGTTTCCCGCTGGGCTGGCGGGCGGCCTTTTGGCGGTCGCCCGCCAGCCCAGTGGGAAACCCAGAATGACCGCCGCGGTACGGTCTTCTGGCGGTTCCCGCTTGGAATCACCCCCCAAGTCTGTTGAGTGGTAGAACTCAAGTTCTGTTAGAAATCAGGTTTTACGGGTGAAAGATGTGACATGCTGAAAACAGAATGTACTCACTATTGTCATAGTAGAAGAGGCACACATGCCATTAGAATTAGTGGTTTCCACAACTTCAAAACATCTCAAAAAGTAAAAGTTTAGTGTGTGTCCATCATTGTTTAACACCAAACTTGTAAAAGATATTTTTTTCTGAAAACAAACTCTCAAAGCGGGATTTTCATTTTTATTTTTTTTGTCTCTCACTGGCAGGGTATCCCTTGCGTTGATGGACAGTAACAGCCATCTGACTGTCTCCTCTAAATAGGGCAGATGGCCGGATGGCTAACCTCTGAAGACCCACACTTCCCTCTGCCATTGGAGAAGATTTAGGCTGATGGAGGCTTGAAAAAGGGCAGGCAAACATGGTACTCCTTCACCATTACAATGGAGTACCCTATTGGCCAAACGCTAAATCAGGCTCATAATTTGTCTCCTAGTGGCTGAAGGACAACTGTGATCTTGACTAACATTTAAATTATCAACATCATTGTGTGTTTTGTAGTACTGCAGGAAGGTAACAGTTTGTTGGAACCAAATGTAATCCATGTAGCTCAATAGAAAGATCTTTAAGGTGCGTATGATAGCATAAAAAGGTGAGTGACCAGTAGAGGAATGAATGACATTGTTACACACAAGTCAAAAGAAGGCAATTGACGTTGGAATGTAGAGAGTAACAAAATATCTAAGGTATTGTTCTAGAATCTGGTTAATTTTATTTAAATATATATATAATTCTTCTTATGAAGCCCACTTGACTCAAGTGTATCAGCACGTTGGACATAAAAGAAGGTGGAAGTCTGTTTCAACAATACAAAGAACATGATACAATTCAATACTCATGGAACCAACTGAAGGTATTCAAATATTTAAAAAATAACTACAACGCAAAATTAATTGCGGGTTATGTACTTTTGAGAATTTAAGATTACAAAGGTTTGGATAGGTAAGGAGAAAAAAACACAGGGAATTAGTAGAAAAACCAAAGAGGTGGGACGTGGGTCTGGTTTGTGTGGCAAGCAAGAGCTAAGTCTAGAGGAAGAGAGGGTGGGAAAAAGAGCAAATTGAAAGTAAGAACAAATTATGGTGCATGGTTTAGATGTGGGGTGAGAACAAAAGGTTGCTAGACTTTTTGATAGTTGAGTGATGGTCAACAGGTTTGCTAAGAAACAGAGGGCCAAATTTACAAGGCACTTGCGCCTCCTAGTGCCACACTAGCATCATTTATTTTACACTTATGTGGTGCAAGGAGACAATTTTCAATGTGCCATATTTACAAAGTGGTGCAATGCTTGCATTGCGCCACTTTGCGACCCCTTGTGCCACGTTATGCCCTTGTCAGACATAATGTATGCATGGGCGGCGTTCCCGCATTAGGCGATAACAATGATTGTCCATAATCAATTCAATTTTAAAGAGCACTAATAATTAGACAATGGTTCTGAAATTAATGGACTAAAGAAAGCTTTTCAACTTCTTGGTTGGCCAGCTCAGGATTTTGAGGCCATTTTCAGCATGGTAAGCCATTGACTAAGTAAAATCAAGCCAGAGTACCTTGGAGGATGCTACAGGAGAAAACACTTCACTGGTGAGTTCTGAGAGACATTTCGTTTTTGTTTTTGGATCTTGTTACCTCCTGAGGTAGGGGTACTCTTATGAATGAATGCCCATCTAAATTAGTATCAAAGTCAGTGGAAACGATGTACAGGGGAATGGTTTTGGCTGTCTGGCAGCCTTAGTTTGACCACACATTCCATTTAATAACTCATTAGATCCTTCTTTGTAGACTGCCTCCAAAAGTAACATAAAATCCACTCAAGAATAGTTGTGATATCCCTATTCCCTGTAGTGGCACAATTATGCTATACCTTCATAATATGTTGTCATAATGAGGTCAAAAGCTTATAAAGACTGTAATAAAAGTAGTCATTCTCTTGTGTCCAAAAAAGTAGGATCTTTGACAAGGTAAGGTAGAAGGGTGATGAGGTTTTAATAAGTGTTTCCTTTATAGATTAATTGCAAAAAGAGGTTGAAGTGACGTATGCTCCTGTATGTTCTGAGATCCATGTTTATGAGGAATTTACAAATCAATCTGGGATAAGAAATGTATCCAAAAAGCCTGTCTAGTATTACAACAGGATATTTTCCATACTTGGAAGCTATGGTGATCGGTATGTATCTCCACATAATGAGATTCGTCCATTCTTTGCAAGCTTACGTCAAGGCCAGCAGTTTTCTTTCAGTCTTTGAAGAATTACTTTCACAATAAATTAATGCAAAAGGGAAAGCACTGAAGGCCTGATTTACCATAGTTTCGCCTTGCCCTTGCACTGTTCAATGCAACACCTGGTCTGCTGTGGCTTAGTAAGTCTGGTGTAACACAAGGCAGAACAAGTCCTTGCTTAGCATTACAGTGCTTGGTGGAGGCGTTACATGGGTGGACATCAGTGTTCCCACGCAGCCTTCCAGGCATTCTGATGAATTCCCAGATTTATCAACAATGATCTGCATCAGAATTGTACGCCTTCCTACTAGAGGCACAATGTGGAGAACTATCTTTATTTCTTTGCATTGTTTTCTCTTTCTAAGTGTGTGCTAAATTAAATAACATTCTAGTGAAGTCTTAACTCAGTTTGGGCAATGGCATAGATACAGCGGCCACCAATTTTGCGAACTGGAATAATTCTGCAGTTTTGCAGTTGACCCCTGTGTAAATAATAAAAAATAATAGAAGGATTCCTTCTGCGCCTTGGTATTCACAATAATTTAGAAGATTAAAACAAAAATGTAGGCATCAAGAACAAAAATGGAGAAAGAACTACTGCCCTGCAGAAAGGAGTAAATACAATCAACTAAGAAAACAGTATAAAGTGTTGATCATATCAGAAAAATCCAGTTATTTTACATAGAGCATTAATACTCCTAAATGTTCCTCCAAAGAACTACTTAAAGCAGTGACAATTGTGGCTAATTATGATGCAAATAGCACTGTAGAATTTGATCAAACTTTGTGTGATAAAATAGGAGATTATGTCCAAATGAAGGTTAATGTAATTTTTAATGTTTTTTTTTCTATTCTGAATAACAACTTCACAAAGGCAAGGACAGGTGGTAGTAATGTAACATTTAACACCTTATCAGCTGTCTCCCTACTTACTAGATAGAAAGTTGACAACCTCATTGAGGTAACAAAATCAGGGGCCCCTACAGACCCTTTCCCTCCAAATGTTCTCATAGCACTTCTGAGATGATAACAGATCAACTAAGTGAACTACTAAATAAATGTCTAAGGTCAGCACATTCCCCAGCTACCTAGAAGGAGGTATCTGTGCTTCCCTTACTCAAAAAACCTTCCCTTGACCCTTTTTAGGTAAAACATTATCGGATCATCTATCTCCTTCCTCTGCCGACCAAGATCCTTGAAAAAGCACTGCATTTAGAACTTATGGCTTTTCATGAAAAACACAATGTCTTAGATTGCTTCCAGAATGGTTGTAGACCTAATTACTGCATCAAATCAGCTCTAATGGTGGTCATGGAAGAAATCAGATTCTTAATTGATAAAGGTGTCAACGCACCTTTATTCTTTTGTACTTAGCTCCCTTGTTCAATACCATGCCACTCGACCATCTCAATTCCATAGGTATTAGAGATTCCCCTTTCTCCTTTTTAAGATCGTTTTTGGTGGATAGAAAGTGTAAGGTGTCTTTGGGCAATTTTAAATCTGTGCTGTTTTCCCTTCCATGTAGGGTCCCTCCGGGATCTTCACTGAGCCGCTCATTCTTCAGTATATATGTGACTCTTCTGGTGAATTTGATTCACTCTTTTGGTTTCTCTGTGATCTCATCTGCTGTTTAGGTTAATAAATGTATGGAACAAATTGGGATCTGGCCGAGGGAAAACTATCTTAAGTGAAATTCAGATAAGACAGAGGTAATTTTATTTGGTAAGAATACTTCCTTTTGGTTGAATGCCTGGTGACATCAGAACCTTGGGCCTCTCCTCTGTCCAGTTGATGGAACGAAAATTCTAGGGGTCCTTTTTGATAGCAAAGTATCATTTTCAGGTCATATAAATCAGATGACGTCCTCCTGTTTCTTCTGGTGATGAATTCTGCAGAAGAGTTTTCTGTTTATCCTGCAAGACATTCAGAAAACTATCATCATTGCTCCAGTTATCTCTATAATTGACTACTGTAATGCATTGTACATGGGGTCCAACAATGTTTGCTAAACAAACTTCATATTCTCCAAAATGCCGCGCCTTGACTGACTATAACATCCTGAAATTCAGTCCTGTGTCCAAAGCCATTGCAAACCTTCATTGGCTTCCAATTTGTGAACGGGTCCAATTCAAAGGCCTTTGCATGGCACATAAAACCTTGCATAATACTAGACTGCAATACTTTAAAAAATATTTTAATGGTACTGCCCAAACCGTATACTTCACTCTTCTGCAGCCAAAGTGATAGCCATTCTCGAATTTAATAAGGTCAGTTGGTGTGGTAGACATTTCTCCTTTTCTACCCGCAAGCCATGAAATTCCCTGCCCTTTGAAATTAGAGCCCAAGCAGATTTGTTACAATTTAGGAAACCTGGCTTTTCGTGCACTCTCTCTCACATTAGCTCTGTACAAAGTTTGTTGCTGCCCCTAGCGCCAAGACACCTTTTGGCATTTGTGCACTTTATATGTTTCTCACTCACTCACTCACTCTGCATACGTAAACAGAGGAAAATGCCTCTTAGGATTGTTTTGTGCAGAAAGGTTCAACTTCCTGTACAAAAACACTCCTACCTTCAACACAGGCACCCTTGCACCACAGTTCAAGGGTGTCTGTTGGTGCAAAGCAGCACATTGTGCACCAGCGCAGGCAGGGAGCAGGAATGTGGCATATAGTGGTAAATATGGTGCATTACTGCCCTCTCCCTTTCACACACCACTGCAAGTTGTCTTCCTGCACTGCCTTGTGTGAAGGTGTGATAAATCTAACCCTGGGTGATTAAGTGGGTCTTTTTCATGCCACCGAAGAAGCAGAGCTCTAGTTACCCTGACTGAATCATCAGTCTCCACACTGAAAGGAAATTAAGAGTAAAGGTGCCTTTCTCTCAATGAATAATGGCTTGATTGACTGCAGTTTCCCAAATGAAAGAATGATCTTTCTTTAGCAAACAGGTAATATGTACAGTATAGGATGAGTATTTTCTAATGAACATACCATAGATGTTTATGATTCCTAGGAAATATTGGCCCTCATTATGACCCTGGCGACCCTTGGGCATTCTGACCGCGGCGCTTTGGCCGGCTTCATGGTGGGAAGGTCGTTTTCCCCTGGGCTGGCGGGCGGCCTTTCGGCGGCCGCCCGCCAGCCCAGGGGAAAAGTCAAAATACCCGCCGCGGTCTTGCAACCGCGGTACGGTATTTTGACGGCGGGACTTTGGCGGGCGGCCTCCGCCGCCCGCCAAGGTCCGAATGAGGGCCATTGTGCTTTCTGGATGGTTAAGCACTGACAACTGCAATGTTACGAGAGTCCATGAACACTATTTTTGGTCTAATTTGTGTGTACAAAGTTAATCAACACTCTTTGTAAATGTTTCTTTTATTCTTCAGCATTGATACAGAAGATCATTATATCATCTTGTAAAAGGGCTTTGTAATTGAGCATATCAAAAAAGACAGGAACACACAAAGAGGTACTGCAGAGCCCAAGATATGCAGTATTCATAACATCTAATCAGTCTTTTCTCATGGCCAAATGGCCAGCTTCTATTCTTCTCCTTATTAAAATGTGACATCTGATAAGCATTCTTCAAATAACATTTAGTACATATGGTAAAATTTCTGAGGGATTGCAAAATGGGTTCAATTACAGGGAATGTGTACCAATCTTGTGTTATACTTTCTAAAGGGTCTGATTTAGAGTTTGGCAGATGCGCACTCTACCACAAATGTGACAAATATCTGCCTGCCTCATTACAAGGGCATTGCATCATAATTCACTTGTAATAAGGATGACAGGACATCTATCTCATTTATGATGGAGTAGCCATCTGCCAACCTCTAAGGCCCATTTTTAAGAAAAAGTGGGGCATCAGAGCTGATGCTCCACTTTTCTTGTGCCCCCCTACCTGCACCCAATGACACCATGGTTGTGCGGTATTTCTAATACACATACCATGGCAGTCGTTAGCACAATATCGTCAACATTTTTGACGCTATATTGGTACTTTGCTACACTAGCGTCAAAAATGGTGATGCTAGATTAGCAAAGTCCAAGGAGGCCCATTGGTTTCCATGGGAGCATCATTCTAATGCCTGCTCTGAGCAGGCATTAAAAATGCTGCAAAAAATGGCTTAGGGAATATTGTTAAAGTTCACTGTGCCATTTGTGCGGGCCTCCTAGCACCAGAAGGCCCCCTTACACACATTATGGTTGACGCAGGCATAATGTGGCACAAGGGTTTACAGAGTGGTGCAAATCATGCATTGCACCACTTTGTAACTATGGCTCATGAAAAAAGCCACTTTAGCGCAAAAAAAAATGCTGTGGCGGGGCTAAGGTGGTGCTAGGGGCTCTTAAATGTGCCCCTAAGCATCCTCTTTATTCTGTACAGGGAGGTGAATTAATGTGTACTTCGTCGAAGTAAAAAATTAAGATACGCCCAAGGGGGGCATGTTTACATGATTAAACCATTTTTTTGATTTTCATGTAAATATGCACAAAGGTATACTTTTCTGACACAGAGTAAATTCTTCTGAAAAGAACGCAGCATCTGATTTCAAATCACTTTGGTCATCATTTCCCCTTGAGGGAGGCAGCAACATATAGCATTGGGGTTCTGGAAAACGTCATGGTCCTAGTAGACCAGTTGATGTAAAGTTTGTATCAGCAAAGCCAGGGAACTTCCAGAATGACCAGAGTCTTACGAGTGATAATGATGTCAAACACACGTGCCTCCTTTTGCTGGTCAACACAGGGTGGTGTATGTCTGAATATCAATGACAAAAATATCCTGTAACATAAATATCATGCTTACATGTTGCTTACAAACATATCACTCCATTGAGTGAGGCTTTTCTAATACTAACTCCAAAGAGGATGTATTTTTATAATTTCGTTATTGTCAGATGATATTTAGGCCATGGATTCTGATAGTATACCTATAGACAGTTGTAGAGGCCCACTCCTCCTATTAATGATTTCACAGTTCAAACATCAGGATAAACATAGTACGTTTATAAATTCAGGTTGTAATTTTAAGCAAAAAAGAACTTACTATATTTCTCAGTCTAGTCTTCATCTGGAACCCCAGAAAGGACTACCCACATAGGGCCTGATTTAGAGTTTGGCAGTGGGGTTACTGGGGGTGGGATTTAAATTTTGGCAGACAGGATATCCGTCACTGTTTTGACAGAGTAACCCCTCCGCCAAAGTCTAAGTTAGGCCTTCAGACTTCAAAGCAGTGTTACTCCAGTCCACAGAGAGTTCAAAGATGTAAAAGGGAGCACACACTCACCTCCCTACCTAGAGCTCATTGTCATGGACATAAAGGGCAGAATCGAGCGCGATCACCTTTCTGGCCACTGTAGTTGTAGAGACATAGGGGGTCATTATGACCCCGGCAGTAGGTGTTAATGTGACGGTAGTACCGCCAACAGGCTGGCGGTACATACTGCCACATCATGACATTGGCAGGTTGTCTGCAGCTGGTAGCAGCCACCGGGCCGGAGATATCAATCTCCAGCACGGCAGGCGCTATAGTATTTTGAGCCAGCCTACCACAATGGTTTTTATGGTGTTAGCAACGCCATCAAAACAATGGTGGTAGGCCCTACCAGTGAGAGGGAAACACTCCCCACCATCCACGCTCCCCCCTCCTGATCCCCCATACACGCACACACCCTCAGACACACACCTCGCATCCATCCACTCACCCACACTGGTATACATGCATACATCCAGTCATGCTCGCACACATCTGTACACACATTCACACTGACAAGCAGACATGCGTTCACATTTCCATTCTTACACGCATTCACACACATTCATACACCCACGCAAACAACACTACACACACAGACACATTCATGCACAAAACCGCCACCACACAAACACACACAACCCCCCCACCCCTCTCTCCTGTCAGAAGCCCAACTCACCTTCATCCAGCTGGTCTTCCATCAGGGAACAGGACAGGGTGCCGGTAGCAGCGCCCGCCAGCAGAACACCGACAGGCCATATCATATGTCATGATATGGCTGGCGGCTGTCTACTGGTGTGGCAGCGCTGGCGGTAGAAGCGCCACCTTACTACCATTGGCCAGTATGGCCACAGCCAGGTTTCCGCCCTTCTTGTGGCGGAAATCCGGCTGTGGTCATAATCTGGCGGACGGGTGGTAGCCGTGGTGACGGTCCTTTGGGGGCCGTCACCGCGGCGGTAGGTGGTTTATACCGCAAATGTCATAATGCATATCTTAATTTCTCCTGTCCGTCTGATAGTGGACCACATATAGAACACACAAGCATAGATTCTTTAGTATCTCAAGCTGATTGCTCATGGATTGCGGGAGTCAAAGAACATGGTTAAGTACATAAAGATATGCCCCCGTTCTTCACCTCCATCCTTCTTTCAGCCAGGTAATAGTGAATATGTGAGGTTAGAGCTATAAAAAGTTTCAACAACTGAGGTACCATAACACTAATTAACTCATCCTTGGTTTCTTCTCACAACTCTTGCTTAAATAAAGTTTTTGTTCTGGCAAACACATTCCCAGAATTATTTGTTTGAAAAATAACAAATGTAAGCATGTCTACCCTGTAAGCATGTTCTAGATGAAAAACAGTAAAGGCTTTTACAACAAAAAATACGTTTTAGGGGTAGGCAACATCCCTTTACAGCCAGGCCAAAAAAATCATTGTGATCCAGCATAGCAGGACTCAACATGATCAGAGGCGAATCCTAAGACAGGGATTTTCAAGTCAAATTATTAATGATAAAATCTGCCCTTCCCTCATTATCATGAAAATGAGTGATCAGAAAGCAAATTCCACAGTGCATGCACTTAGGAATTTAGAAAGTTTTAGCTCTGAAAATTGAGGGAGAAATATGGAGATGCCATTAGAATGTTTATCAGTTAAAGACTATACCTGCTGAGAAATGTTTCAAACATATGTGTACAAACATGCTTTTGTGAGAATTTCAGCCACAAAATATCACAACCTGTAAATAGCATCATGTACTCCCTTTATTTCTCTGGGCTGTTTCCTGAGGGGTGAATGATAACGGCAGTCCATTTCCATGCCATCTTGCACATTCTAATTAAATAATAAGAGCAATAGGGAAATGCAATCAAAAGAAAGGAAGGCCAACCCAAGCTTAAGCAAATGGCGGGAGACACGCAGAGAGGAAACAAGTGTAGGAGGCTGGCCTAGTTTATAGTGGGTACCAAAGGTACTTACACCTTATACCAGGCCCAGTTATCCCTTATTAGTGAAATGTAATCAGTGTCTAGAAGCCAGGCTCTTTAGGGGTAGTGTTGATGAGCAGCCAAGGCCTAACTAGAAGATATGCAAAGCTCATGCAATACCACTGTAGTCACTCAGTACTTACACACATGAAATAAAATACTATGTTACAAAAATAAAGGTACTTTATTTTGGTGACACAAATGCCAAAAATACTATAGAGCCTATACTCCCTTAGGAGGTAAGTAATACACAAACTATAAACATTAGTATGCAGAACTAGCTATAAAAACTGTTAGAAAACAGTGCAAATATTGAAAATCACAATAGTTAGAAATGGGCGTAGGGGGAACATAAACCATATACTAAGAAAGTGGAATGCAAAAGTCGGTTTCCCACCTAGTCAAGTGTAGTGTGTAGACGGCTGATAGTATTAGAAAACACTAATGGTAAGTAATAGGACCCACTCCGGAGCCCAGGAAAGCAGGAGTAAATCACAGCAACTTTCCTAGAACACACAAGAACACGAGAAAGAAGATTATAGCAATAACCAGAAGAGACTGCAAGACACCAATGATGGATTCCTGGACCTGAAGACCTGTGGAAGAAGGGGACCAAGTCCAAGAAGCACTAAAGAGGCCAGCGAGAAAAGGAGTCCCTGCTAACTCAGATGAAGCTGCAAAAGAGGAACCACTGGTGAGGAACAACAGTCAGTATTGCACCCAAGAAGACAGATGCGGGTTCCTGATTGGTGCAGAAGATGTCCCACACCGGATGGATGAATGCAGTCTAGTTTGTGTCACTGGATTCCGCCAACAAACCTTGACACATGCTAAGCACACGGTTAAGGGAAAATGGTGCAGCCCGGGACCAGGAGGGACCTGGTGGACCCTACCCAGGAGGGGGAGTCAGAAGGGGCTCTCAGCAACCCAGAGAGCTCTCAGAAGACCAGGCAGTGTACGTGGACAAGGGAGGTGCTAAAGGAGGCCTATCCAGCACTACACAAAGGGATCCCACGCCGCCAGAGAACCAAGCATGAGGCTGTGCATCACAAGTAGGAGTGCTGGGGGCCGGAGCGGCATGGTGCACTAAGAACTTCGTAGAAGGATGCCGACAGGCCTTGGCAACTGCAAAATACATGGTGCATGGGGGTACTGTCTCGCGTGGGGAGGCAAGCTCTTACCTCCTCCAAAGTTGGACAGTTGGGTGTCAGGACCGTCGGGACCACTTCAGTCCACCACCCATGTTGCTGTATCCACGCACTTCTTCAGGAGAGGGGACCCAAGCTACCAGTCGTCGCTGAAGATGGGTGCCTGCTGAAGCAGGGAAGTGACTCCTTTACTTCAAGGGTGATTCCTTCATTCTTCTGGTGCAAGCTGAAGAGAGGCAGTCCTCAGAGGATGCACGACCTGGAAACAGTTGCAGTTGCTGGCAGGAGCTGAAGATACAATGTTGCAGAAGTCGTCTTTGCTGCCTTGTTGCAGTTTGTAGAGTTCTGGAGGGTCCAGATGCAGTTTCTTTGGTAAGAAGGTGAAGTAAAGGACGCAAAGGATTCCTGATGGAGTCTTGCAATCTGAATCTGACGAACCACCCAAGACAGAGAGACCCTAAGTAGCCCTGAAAGGGAGATTGGTCAGCTAAACAGGTAATCACCTATCAGGGGAGGGATCTGCAGTCACCTGCTGGCATTGGCCACATAGATGCTCCCAGAGTTCCTTGCCAACTTGGAATCCAAGATGGCAAAACCCAGGGACCCTCTGGAAGAGTCTGAGCACTACCCCTGGGGTGGTGATGGACAGGGCACTGGTCACGTCCCTTTCCTTTGTCCAGTTTTGACCCACAGCATGGACTGGGGGTCCCTGAACCAGTGTAGACTGGATTATACAAGGAGGACACCATCTGTGCCCTTCAAAGCATTTCCAGAGGCTCTGAAACATGGCTGTAACACCTATTTCCAAAGGGAGAGGGTGTAACACCCCTCTCCCAAAGGAAATCCTTTGTTCTGCCTTCCTGGGCACGAGCTGCCTGGGCAACAGGAGGGCAGAAACCTGTCTGTGAGGTGGCAGCAGCTGGGGCTGCCTGGAAAACCTCAGAAGGCTGTAATGGCAGTATTGGGTGTCCTCTAAGGAGCCCCCAGAGTGCATGGAATCATACAACCAATGCTTGCAAAAGCTTTGGGGTATGATTCCAACATGTTTGATACCAAACATGGTCATATTCAGAGTTACCATTGTGAAGCTGGACATAGGTAGTGACCTATGTCTAGTACATGAGTAAAACGGCGTCCCCACACTCACAAAGTCTGGTAAAATGGTCCTGGAGGTTGTTGGGGCACTCTGCTAGTGCAGGGGTGACCTCACACACAGGTACTCTGCACCCTGCCTTCAGGGCTGGAAGGCCAGCAATAAGGGTGACTTATAAGTGACCTGGTGCAGTGTAAATGGCAGTGAAAGGTTGCATGCACCATTTCACACAGGCTGCAATGGAATTCCCGTGCACGTCTTTGCATGGGCTCCCTATCGGTGGCAAAAGAAATGCTGCAGCCCAGAGGGTTCCTTTGAACCCCAATGCCCTGGGTACCTAGGTAACATATACTAGGGACTTATAAGGGGGGACCAGTATGCCAATTTTGGGTGAAATACTGGGTTACCAGTATGCAGTGACACCATTTAGAGGAGAGAGCATAAATTCTGGGGTCGTGATTAGCAGGATCCCAGTAGACACAGTCAAACACACTAACAAACAGGCCAAAAGTGGGGGTAACCATGCTGGAAAGAGGCACAAAAAACTCTTACAAAACAGGAATTTAGTGCAGAATATATAAGTATCCCATATTAATTCCAGTACTTACATTGAGTAGCCTTGTGCTTTTTTAGTTGACCCAGGAGAGACTTTCTGCCATCTTGGACTAGAAAAAAATAATAGCCCTTGTGCTACTGCCATTTGGCAATAATGCAATACCAGTTGTGGGCAGTAGGAATCACTGTCTTCAACTCATACTTAATATGTGTGAAATAAGTCTTTCCTTTCTTTTGATATGTTTGAGGCTAGATCTTCAGAGGCTGCTCTCCACCCAGAAAGGTTTGAAATAAAAAAGGAGACAAGCACCAACCATATTTAAAAGTAAAGCCAGTGTATGGTATGCCAGATTTCATTAAGAACAGAGAAGTACACATTGAAAAGTGGAAGAAATGGAAAATGAGAACTAATATGAAATTCAAAATTACATCTGTAGAATCTACCCTTAAATATCTATAAAATGTCATATGTGGGGTGCAGCCCACTATTTTTTTTTTTTTTAAGATCAGTTTTATTGCTTTATAATTGCATGAACGCATACAAATACAAAATAACTTCCCACCTTTTGTAACTCCCCCTCACCCTCCCTCTCCCCTTTCGCACTTCCCATCAATTATACAGAGGTATTTGTTCGGTTCACAAATGAATCACTTATTTGGTCTCTTGTACGATCTTCAACAGGAATGTCTTGAACAATTATACATGATCTGTTTCTGGTAAATCTGCCTCCGCATTAGAAGTTAGAAGTGTCAGGTGTTCTAAAATTCTCCAGTATCATGTTCCAGCGCTGAGCATTGTCTCTAGTTCCTAGGCCCCTGAGTGTTTCCCTTAGTAATACTGTCCCTTCAGTTTCCGCCCACTTAATTAATGCATTTCTCCAACGATTTATCTGTGGTCCCTTTGGATCTTTCCAGTGTGAAGTTATTTCTCTCCTTGCAAGTATCAAAGCCAGGTCTATGAATCTGTTTGTGATTTTATGCTTGCTGGGGCGAGGGAAATCTCCCAAAACCGCCACCATGGCTGAGCAGGGTAATTTTCTGCCCGTGCAAGTGGAGAGTGCTTCAAATATCCCCATCCAGTAGTCCCCGAGTAGTGGGCAACTCCAGAGCATGTGCAGCAACCCTGCTGCTAGTTCTGCACATCGGGGCAGCTGACATTCTCTACACCATAAATCTTTGATATCATATAGGGGGTTAAGTAAGCTCTGTGATAAACATATATGTTTATTAATTTAAACCTGGCATTTCTGAAAACTGTATATATGTGTGTGATTATTCTGGTCCACTGTGTGTCATCTATTGTAACATCCAGTTCCCCCTGCCATTTGGTCTTAAGTTTATTTAAGGGAAGACTTATGCTGGTTAGTAGAGATGTATATATCCCTAAAATCAACTTCCCTTGGTCTCCTATAGTGCATATTTGGTCACAGGTGTTATGTCTGGGGGGCTCTTCTAGTCCTGTACCCCATTGTCTACGAAGAGTCCTAGCAATTGCGTTAAAGGTTAGGAACAGCCCTGGTGGTATTTGGAACCTTCCCTGCAGTTCTGCATAAGTGCACAGTTTCCCGTTATTATATAGAGCCCCTATGGTGTCGATCTGAAGTGCCATGAATTGGGTGATACCCCTTATTACATGATTACCTGTGACGGTTCCTATACAGATCAGGGGGGCCTCTGGCGAGTACGGTGTTCTGGTGTGTGTTTGTTTTAGGTATTGTTCCCAGCAGTGACGTGATGCTTCCCATTCTATCGGAAGTGTTTTATTCTCTTTCTTGGGGTTTAGTAGAATGCCCAGAATTCTATCACGGGGGCAGTGGAGAGGGGTTCTCAGTGCTTCCCCCACTGGGGGTGCTCTGATGAATCGCGCCAGCCATTGGAGTTGGCTCGCCCAATAGTATAATTCAAAGTCAGGAACAGCCAAACCACCCTCTGCTGTTGTTCTCTGGAGGGTGCGCAATGCTACCCTTTGTCTGTTGGTTCCCCATATAAATCCTGTAATCAAGGACGAAATTGTTTTAAATACCACCCTCGGTATAATGAGTGGGATGGTTGCAAAATAACATAACATTCTAGGTAACACTATCATCTTAATCAGTGCAACTCTCCCAGTAACCGCTAGCGGGAGTGTCTGCCAGAATATCATGCTGTTTTTGATACTCCTAATTGTGCTCTGAATGTTCCCTTCTAGTAAATCCTCAGCGGAGTGATAGATATTGACCCCTAAATATTTGAATGTGGACGGGGACCACGGAAGACCCCGATTGTTCATTGGTTCTTCGATACCCCTAGCAGCTGGAAAAATGGACGACTTCCCCCAGTTTATCCGGAGTCCAGATGCGGCTCCAAAGTTGTCTAACATTGTCATTGCTCCTGGTAGATCGGTCTCTGCGTTCCGGGGGAAGAGTAACTGTCATCCGCATAGAGAGCAATATGATGCGTCCAAGCATTGATTGTAATGCCTTCGTAGAACCTCTGGGACCTAGCTGATTGGACGAGAGGTTCAACTGCCAATGCAAAGAGCAAAGGTGAAAGCGGGCATCCCTGTCTTGTACCCCTACCTATGGCAAAGGAAGGGGATATTGTACGGCCAGTGCGTACTCTCGCTGTGGGGTTTGTGTAGAGAAGCCTTGTCCATTTGACAAATCCTTCTCCTAGTCCTAGCTGCAGCATCACTCGTTCTAGGTAGTCCCATCGTAGGCTATCAAAAGCCTTCTCGACATCTATCGAGATGATTACTGCTCTATTTGCGTCAGGGGGTAGGGCATGAAGGAGTGAGATCAATCGACGGATATTTTGGGCAGTGCTTCTCTTTGGGATGAATCCCGATTGGTCCTGATGGATTAATGAGGACATATATGGTAGAAGTCTATTAGCTAGTACCCTGCTTAGTATTTTATAATCTAAGTTCAACATTGATAGTGGCCGGTATGATCGAACTTCTGTGGGGGGTTTGGTAGGTTTCAGAAAGGGAATCATTATTGCCTCTGTAGTGGAAGGAGGTAAGCTGTTGTTATTCCATGCCTCTGCATATAGGATGCGGAGCTGGGAGGTTAATGAGTCCTGATATGTAAGGTAGAACTCCAGAGGGAGACCATCTGCTCCCGGTACCTTGCCCCTTGCCATACTCTAGATTACAGTCTTTATTTCTGTAAGTGATATGGAAGTCGCCAGGGCTATTCTATCTTCCCCTTTCAATGCTGGGAGGTTGAGGTTCCCCAGATCTTGTAATTGAGCGTCGCTGAGTATTTCGGAGGGAGGCGCATACAGCTCTGAGTAATATTTAAGAACGGTGGTATTGATCTCCTTCTGTCCATATACTTTTATACCCGGGGTGGTCTCCAACTCCACCACTATTGTTTGAAGTTGGGGCGGTTTGGCCAGCCATGCCAGTAGGGCGCCTGCTCTGTCGCCCTCTGTATGTTGCTTCTGCAAGAATTGTTTGTAATCGAAACATGACAATCTAGTGTTAGTTTCTATTATTCTAGTCCTTGTCTCTTCTAGTTGTATTGAGAGGTCGGGTTGTGATGGGTGCTTACGTTCGAGTTCCCTAAGGGAGTTCTCGAGATCAGTTAGTTCTGTCTCTAGCACTTTCCGTACTCCCACAGTAGTGCTAATACAATATCCCCTGATCACTGTTTTAAAGGATTCCCATTCGACAGATCTGGATGAGGCAGTTCCAGCATTGTTCTCGAAGAATTCCGTAATCTGCATGCCCAGTTGGGTTCTAAAAGCTTCGTCTTCAAGTGACTCTGCTCTCAGGCGCCAAGTGGGAATCAAAGGTCTTTCGCCGCACCAGGCCAAAGAGATCAATAAGGGATTATGATCTGAGATGGTGCGGCCAAGATACTCGGCCTTCGCCACCACAGATTGCACCTCTGGAGATGCCAGAACGGTGTCCAGTCGTACATGCAGATCGTGAACTGCTGAATAAAAAGAGTATTCTCTATTGGGGGGATTAAGTTTGCGCCAACAATCCGTTAATTGCCAGTGTTTTTGCCACTGCTGGAAGTGCAGTGCTGTTTTATGAGTGACGGATTGTGACAATGGTGGGTGCGATCTATCCATTGCGGTATCCACTACACAATTAAAGTCTCCTCCTATTAATGTGGTGCTAGTGAGAAGTGTGCTCATGGTCAGTGATAATCTGTCTAGGAATTTTCCCTGTTCGTGATTTGGGGCGTATAGTCCCGCAAGAGTTATCTCTCTCCCGTCCAATCTACCAGATATTACTACGTATCTCCCCTAAGTGTCGATCAAGGTATGAAGAACCTGTAATGGAACGCCTGGTCCGATCCATATCAACACTCCCCTCGCAAATGCTGAGTGGTTAGTGGCGAATATTTGTCCCCTCCAGCGCTTTTTCAAGGCCTTGATCTCCTGTTCCAACAAGTGAGTTTCTTGTAAGATAGCTATGTGCACTTCCCTTTGTTTAAGAAAGCTGTGAACTTTGTACCTCTTGGACATGTTATTTAGGCCCCTGACATTCCATGTGATTATCTTGTATTCTGTGGTCATAATTTAGGGAGGGGTGTGGAGGCGGTCCGCTAACACCGCTCTATTACTACTACTGGACAAACCTATTGAGTCTCGTAATCTAAGGTGTGAACCGTTTGGGCTGTGAGATAGATGTGCCTGATAAACCCTGAAGACAACACAACCAAAATCAAACCCCCTTTGTAACTCCCTCTCCCCAGGACCGGTACCTACAACTCTCCCCATCCAAACCATTACAACTATTGTAATCCTAATTATCAACCTATTGGAGGGAGGCGTGCCAGAGACCAAGAGGCAGCGTCCCGGACTCTCCCCCAGGCCTGATTATATGTAATGTGCCGGTTAAGAAATGACATCTAGGTTCCTATAGCTCTATATTTACGGTTGGGTCTTATCAATGTCCTTAAACAGATTGAGATTCCCCCACAATTGTCTGCTCACTTGCCAACTTGTTCTTTTAGCGAGGTCAGATAATCTCGTCTGCCGTTCCTGGGGTGATCAAAGGCAAGCCGACGAGAGTGTCCTGGGAGGATATTGAGTACTGTTCGCAGTTTGAGTCAATGTCTGATGTAGCATCTGGGGTCCGGCGTGTGTAGAAGTCTCCCCCGCTTAATGCTGCTGCTGTTTCCACCGCATCACGCATCTCCTGTTGTGATTGCCGTTTCGATGGAGCCGCTTCTGTGGTCTTTTTCCGGGATCTGCTACGTTTCTTCCCGGGGTTTCGGAATGTCCGGTCGCGGGTTCCTCTGCAGTGGATGTTCAGCGATTCAAGCCATTCCATCGCCAGCTGAGGAGTGAGAAAAAAGTGGATTCTGTTATCGTATTCCACTCAGAGTTTTGCCGGAAAGAGCATGGCATATTTTATACCATGCTCTCGCATGGTTCGTTTTACTGCGATGTAGGATGCCCTTTGCGCCTGTGTTTCTCTCGTAAAGTCTGGGAATATCATAACCTTTTGGCCATCCAATTGAATCTCACCTAGCTGGCGGGACTGTGACAGTACGTAGTCTCTATCCTTGTGGTGGAGTAATCTAGCGATTATTGGCCGTGGCCTGACTCCTGGTGGGGGTGGTCCGCCAGGGATCCTGTGGGCACGTTCCACCGCAAAGAATGGTGTGAAGCCCTCTGATGCTATCGTGTCTCTGAGCCACTGTTCCAGGAATACTTCTATATTAGCTGCGGAGGCCTCCGCCCCCTCCGGAACCCCCACTAATCTGATGTTGTTCCGTCGGGCTCGGTTTTCTGCATCCTCTGCCCTTGGCTCCAATGTTTTCAGCCGAGTGGTCAGGTCTTTGATTTCTGAGGATGAGCCTTTGTGCCCCGCTAATACTCCTGTCAACGTGGTCTTGTGCAAACCCACCGTTTCTTTTAATTTACGGTGGTTGTCTCGCAAAAGGGAAAGATCTGTGGTGAGGTTATCGATTTTATGCTCAAGTGCTTCCCGGGAATCTTTAATAGCCAGTAGCACAGTGTCCAGAGTTGTTTCTTGTTGTTCGTGCCCCGTTTGCGATTCTCTGGCGGGCGTTGGGGGTGGACTCTCAGTGTGCGGGCAGTCCCCCGCTGGTGATTTGTCTTGCTTTTTTGGTTTTACCATTGTAACAGGTGTCAGACGCTTCTCTTCACTTTTTTAGATCTTAGGTTGTTATTATGGCAGTATCTAAGCTTTGGGCCTGGATTGTGGCCCGAGGGCGCTGCCCTACACTGTATTCGCTGAAGTTCCGTACTGTTGCTCTCGTCGTTAGTGGCAAAAGTGACTGAGTTCTTTGCGCTCTTCAATGGATCGAGGGCCGCGGCTGTAGCTGATTTCCTGCTCCGTCGCGGCCGCCATTTTATGTTGTGGCAGCCGCGAACTTGTCAGGGGGAGTTTTTTTGGGGCGATCTCTGCCACAAAGTGGAGCGCCGCGGTTCCTACTTGTGCTGTATATTCTCCGATCTCTTCTCTACAATTTTTAAGACCTCCGGTCGTTATTATGCCAGGATTTAAGCTTCGGTCCTGGATTGTGGCTTGAGGGTGCCACCTTACTTGCATTCGCTGATGTTCCGCTTCGTAATGTTGTTCTCGCCGTTGGTGGTGAAGGTGTCTGAGCCCCTTGTATTCCTCAATGGATGGCGTGAGGGTCCCCACCTCGACGAGACCCTCGTGTCCTCACAACCGAGGGCCGCGGCCGCAGCGATCTCTCTGTTCTGTTGCGGCTGCCATTTTGGGTTGCGGCAGCCGCGAAGTTTCCGGGGGGAGCTTTCCGGGTGATCTCTGCTCCAGGGTGGGGCGCCGCGGCTCCTACTTGTGCTGTATATTCTCCGATCGCTTCTCTTCAATCCCCAAGACTTCCGGTCATCACTATGGCAGGTTTTAAACTTCGGCCTGGATTGTGGCCCAGAGGCCCCACGCTATGCCGCTTTCGCTGATGTTCTGCTTCATACTGTTGCTCTCGCCGTTTGTGGCGAAGGTGTCTGAGCCCCTCGTACCCTCCAACGAATGATGTGGGGGCCCTCACCTCCACTGGACCTTCGTACCTTCTCAGCCGCGGACTGCGGCTGCAGCGGGTTCACTGCTCTGTCGCGGCCGCCATTTTAGGTCACGGCAGCCGCGGAGTTGTCGGGGGGAGTTTTCTTGGTAAACTCTGCCCCAAAATGTATCGCCTCGGTCTCTACTTGTGCTGTATATTCTCCGATCACTTCTCTTCAACTTTTAAGACCTCCGGTCGTTATTATGGCAGGATTTCAGCTTCGGCCTGGATTGTGGTCCGAGAGCGCCGCACTACGCGTGCAGCTCCATTGGTCCCAGGCCCCCCCCCGGGGTGCAGCCCATTATGTGAACTGAAAAGAAAAATCAAGTCAGGCATTAGAATGATTACTTTAAAATATGTTAAAAAAATCCACGGTAATGGTTCATGAAATTGAGTTTTATTGGTATGGGCAGGTAAAGAAGTGTAAAAGAGGAGGCAATAGTAAAAAACAACTATTGAAGTTGAAATCCAGATATAAATTTACATGGCTTCAAAGACACCAAGGCTAATAGATCAAGATGAGGACATTTAGAATAACAAACATAAAAAAATGGTAATGAATTACAGAATGACTGTTTCAACAAAAGAATAATGCTGCAAAGCGTGATATCACCATCACCAGAAAGAAAATGTAGGAGAGCGGTTTGAAATGTGAAATATTTAGTTGTTATACTAGTATTGTCATGAGATGGTATATGCAATGTGCCGATTAGAGAAAAGGAAAGGAAAGTTTAAGGGCTGAATAACCATATCTGAGAAAATCACTTGGTTCACTTTGCAACACAAAATTAATACACACTGGGGCATATTTAAGAGCCCCTAGCACCATTCAAATGCCACATTAGAGTCATTTCTTTACGCTAATGTGGCATTAGAAGCCCAAGAATGGTGCGCCATAGGTACAATGTGCTGCAATGCAAGCATTGTGCCACTTTGTAACCCTTTGTGCTACATTATGCCTGCGCTATGCATAATTTATGCAAAGCAGGCATTCCCCCGTTGGGGGGGGGGGCACAAAAATGGTGCAAGGGAATCTAAGACATTTTTTCAGCCAGTGCCAGTTTTTTTCAGTACTTTTAACGCCTGCTCAGAACAGGGGTTAAGAAAAGGAGGCTTTCATTGCTTACAGTGGGCCTCTGCGTGCTTTGCAGGATTAGTGTCAGAAATGTTTACGCTAATCTTGCAAAGTCTGGGACTAACATAAAAAATGATGATGCTAGTCCCCTAACTACCGCCAAGGTACACCGTATTTTAAATCTGGCACATGCATGGTGGTATTAGGGGGGCGCTAAAGGGAGCTAGAAAAGTGACGCTGCACTGTGTACAGCACAACTTTTCTTAAATATGCCCCACTGTTTTTACAGGCATCCAGGTGTACACAACATATGGGTATTTCATAAAAAGTTCTTCTGGAATGTACGTCATTTTCCATCAGGGTGAAAGGTGAATCAATAACCAAGAAATTTACTTCAGTGCAGTCATGTAATTGACCACTGAATGTTGTAAGGTGGTTTATCAGTAGGTGCAGGTAGGTACCTACAACTAGTAATAATACCACAACCACAAATAAGGTCCAGTCAAGTCTTAAAAATTTATCTTTGCTCAACCATTGGTAGATTGGCTGATGAGCAGTCTGGCTTAATTTAGGAGACAGGTGTATAAAGCATTTAAGGGCATATTTTTACTATGTTTGTGACAAATTTTAATCTTTTTTTAATGCAAATTCGGCGCAAGCTTAACTCCATATTTATATTTTGATGGTAGACACGTCTAGCGTGAAAATATTGGAGTTAGTACTATTTTTTTGATGCGTGTACCCACCTTGCGTCAATGAGATTCAAGGTAGGCGTTCCCATCTAAAAAATGGTGCTAACCCATAGCGCTATATTTATCCCCCCATGCTAAAATGATGCACGGATTGGAGGAGGGGCTCAATAATGGTGCAAAGCTTGCTTTGCAGCATTATTTAACACCTGGGTCAGACCAGGCATTAGGGGACCTGTGCACCCATTTCCATGGTGAAACACCATGGAATGGGCCCAAAAGTGCACACACCAAACCACAGGAACACTCCCACCCACACCAGAGGGACACCAGAGGATGGGGGACCCCATCCCAGGTAAGTAGGGTAAGTATAGGTAAGTATTAAAAAAAAAATTGAAGTGCCATTGAGGGCCCTGACATGGGCCCCCCTGCATGGCACTGGGTGCAATGGCCATGCCCAGGGGAGCCTTGTCCCCTGTGCTGGCCATTGGGATGGTGGGCATGACTACTGTCTTTTCTAAGATAGAACAGGCGATATTCTTTTTTAAAGATTCTGGACCTCATTTAGAGATTGGCAGACGGGTTACTCCATCACAATCTTGATGGAGATCCAGTCCGCTTTATTAACATTCCCATTGGATATAATGGAGTCGTAATACAGCAGACAGGATATCAGTCATGTCTGTGAAGGAGTAACCCCATCTGTCAAACTTTAAATCAGACCCTAAATGTAAAAATGTGCTTTTTAGCACCAAAAAGTACAACGTGGCAAGCACAGTTATCTGGTCATGCTGGACTCAATCAAATCTGAGTTTTAGTCCGACCGTGATGGAGTGTGGGTCGAATACAACAAGTGGTTGGGGCCAATTAAGTTTTCCTTCGCACTTAGTAATTTTTTTGGTTCTTCTCTTGACGTCGAGTGATCATCCTCACCAACATGGCTTTTGGTTGGACGATGGATGCTTGCTTCAGTGCAATGCCTCGGAGACTTCTGGAGGGACTTCATCATCAATATCAAAGGGGTCTTGGGTCTGATGGGGGCAAACCTGAAAGCCAGGCCAAGTTGTGGTTCGATGTATCCAGCTTGACTCCCGGCAATCGAGATCGGTGAACTTATGGAACGTTTTGACAAAAGTTGTCCAAATGTTCTCAAACTTCTAGATCTACTTGAAGGAGGTCTCTTTTGGGTAGTTGAGGGTCTAAAACACCAGCCAAGGGTCCAGAAGGTCTGATTTGACTCTTGGAGAGTTGGAACTATAATTCCTGCAATGCATCTAGTCAAATCATTTAAATTCCAGGTGAGCTGGTCAGCTGGGCTTGTCCATGCAGGAACTGATACAGGGGGCCCCTTGTAGCTATTTTCTACCTGTTGCTTTCTGAGAGTCCACTCCTTAATCTTGGAGGCAAGGCAAAGTCATCTTTTTGTGAAGCCCAGAGTGTGCAGTTAGTGCAGACCTTGTCAGTGCAGTCCTCTCTTGGTGCTGACCAGGGGTTCGGCATGGCAGACCTTCATTTTCCGATTTCTTCAAACTGAGGTGCTGTGGATCGCTCCCATATTTATTGCAGTTTTCTGGGCTCGCACAGGGGGTTCACGTTACCACCCTCTATGATGACCACTTCCTGGGAAATGTGGCATGTTTCTGTCGCACATCTCCACAAAAATACAAATGTAGAAAATCTCTCCTGGGATTTGGGGTCTGGCTAACCCAACCCACAGGTGCAGCTAACTTTTTCCTACATTACCCTTCTGGCTCCTCCTCTAATTCAATTGCAGGAGCTTCCATTTGGCTGGGGGTTCAGGAATTGTGGGTGGGCCTGGTTCCTGTACTGTCTTCCCCCTTTAAAGACAAGTTTGGCTACCAAACCCTCTTTCTGTCCTGGCATATTCAGCAGAAGATCTCCTCCCATCAGGTGGTCCCTTTGTTTCAGCCCAGGCCACTTCACACCTCATCAGAGCAGCTTGCCTCATCCTGACAAAGGCTGACCAGTCAGAAGAGGCTGCTACAGGGCAGTTTTAGGCAACTTTAAGGAAAACAAGTTACAAAACTTATTTCCTGCAATAGTTATAATAAATCCAACTGGAAGTTGTTGGATTTCCTGTAGCTATTGTTTTGAGACTTTGATTCATATTACTATCTCTTTCCTGTCAAAGGATGGACTTTATTAAACTTCCTATGTTAGCCTGAGGAGCACACAAAATAAATGTTTTATAATGTCCCTGCTTTTAATTACAAGGCACCCTACCCTTGGGGCTCCTAGGGCAGACCTTTGGTGTGACCTATATGTACTAAAAAGATAGTTTAAGACTTTGGAAGTACTTTTGATTCCAAAGTTGAATTTGGACATAGTTTTATTTTAAAAGCAGCCTACAAAGAAGGACTGGCTTTAAAAGGACAACAGACGCCACAGCAGTGCACACTCAAGTGCAGTGCATAGAGTCCACTGGTGTCTCTAAACCTACATGCCCTACCATATACTAGAGTCTTGCAGGTAAGTTGCCAGGACCAACTGAAATTAATGACCAATGTGATTTGATGGATATAGGATGACAAATAAGTGTAATGGAATTATGATACTTACTGCACTTGGCACGTGTTCTTTTTTTACACTGTAAACTTTAATGTTGTATATGTAAGATACATGCTTGAACTCCTCCACTCATCTGAGCAGTACAACAGAGCCACAGTACTTATTTATTATTATGTGGCATTTAGTATAAAACATATGAATTATTTATTAAAAAATACCTCATAAAATTGTGTTCACTGCGTAATGTCATGTATTTATGGCATGGTTTATGACCATATAGAATGCTGTTGCTTTTCATGAACTAAGTTGTATATTTTTAGAGGAATTCATGTATTCTGATTCACTTTGAGAAAGACTTCTGTTAAGTATGAATACCTACACTGGTGTGCAGCTTCCTGCTTGCCATGCATTGAGGTGACAACAGTTTTGTACTTATTTAAGAAGGAGCCATGAACCGTTGCCAGGAACCGTTGCAGGCACCAGCAACGCTAGGTCGGTTATCAGCATACAAAACCATAGAAATTCAGAAGTTGTAGTTATACTTATCTCAAGCAATTATATCTTGTATCCTAAGGTACCTATAACTCACTCCTTCCCCATGCACTGCTAATTACCCCACATATTACATCAGTCAGACAGTTTCTATAACATCATTCATGATATCACTGCAACATTTGCAATAAAACTATTGATGAGAAAACTGTGCATGGTAAATAGCAGTGTGTGGGAAGGGTGAGGGTTAGAGTTACCTTAGTGCACAAGTTATATTTTCTTTAGATGAGTATAACTATAACAGCTGAATTTCTATAGTTTTGTGTATTCAAAATCTGAAATTAACCATAACGTCTCTGAAATCTTTTTTTAGTGCATTTTGTAAGTTTTTTAAATTCTATTTCCTAACTATAAAGTCCCTGTAACTTTTGTTTTTTTCAGTGAATTTTCTTTTTTTTTTTCTGTAAAGTAATATTTAATTTTTATATGTTAATTCAACCCCAGTCACACCTGACCAAAGGGCCTGGCCTGTGGACAGGCCCTGCGGCCAACCACCTGTATGCAGCCAACTACACTCTGTTGGTTGTGAGTGGGTGTGTGAGTGACTGTACGGGTGTGTGCCTGGGTATGTGTGCTTGTGTAAGTGGGTGTGTGAACGAATGAATGGGGATGTGAGTGGTTGTGTGAATGGCTATGCAGGTCTGTGAGTGGACGTGAGAGTAATTTTGTGGATCCATGAATGGGTGTGTGAGTAGCTAAATGGCTGTATGAATGGGTGTGTAAGTGGTGGTGTAGGTGTATACATGGGTGTGAGAGTGCAGGAGTGGGAACATTTGTGGGTTTATGAGTGGCTGTGTGGGTCTGTGAGTGGGTGCATTAGTGGTTTTGTGGGTCTGTGAAAGAGTGTTTAGGTCTTTGAGTCGGTGTGTGAATGCTTTGTGGTATGTTAGTGGCTGTATGGGTGTGTGACTGGGTGTGTGAGTGGTTGTGCTGTAGAGGCCCTTTAGTGCTGGGTTGGACACCCAGGTTTTAGTTAAATTTCACAACTTTGCGCCTTTAAACACACACAGACATATTTTATTCATTGCCATTTATTTAGCAGAGCCTGCTTTTGGTGCATTGATTTATATTTTTAATCAGCTGCCTTCTTTCAGAAAAACAGTATGTGTTGCACATTTTATAAGTCTTTAGCACAACACGCATTATGTGCGTTCTCCAAGGCTGTTAGGTTTGGTACATGATATGCCAGCATGGACTTTCATCTCAGTAGACAGTTCCTATCATCTAGATGTATCATGACATCAGGACTACTCCCACAAACTGTGTACTGTTTATTATATAAACAATGCATAGGGCGAAGGTGGGCAGAGGGCATTCCAGTTATGGCTGTCCTGGGACATGCATCATACTGCGACCAGCTTTGCTGGTCCTCAAACTGATCTTTCAGCTCCACGAGAGAATTGCCATCCAGACCACCAGCAGACCAAAGCTATCCAATTCAGGTATGGGATCGGGGTTCCTCCCATAGATCGGGTCTGGCAGATGGGTTACTACCCCTATGCTGTCATGCATACAGGTTAGGCAGGAATCACTTGACTTGGTGGGGTTGTTTATCTTTTTCACACTCATTTTAATGATGATCACTATATTATCTTGCATTGGCATGTGTGAATCTCTGAGTAACAGAGAGAAAGGGGTGTAATCTGTTTCTACGACTTCTCTGAGGAGTCAGAGTGTCAGGTTTAGGTTGCCACAAATCACTACTGGCTTGTTTGGGGTGGGTGAGGTACTGCATGCTAGCCAGGAGTTAGGATGACCGTGACCAGATGGTGTGGGGTTGACTCACTCTCTCTCACTCAGTGATGTTACCACCCTAAACATGCAGTCATATTACCATAATAAGAGACACAAGACAGTTGTGTAGTTTTGTGAGAGTAGGAGTAGGTATGTAAATTGGTGTGTGAGTGGGTGTGTGGGTCTGTTAATGGGTATGGTAATGGCTTTGTGGGTCTATCAGTGGTTGTGTGAATAGGTGTGTGAGTGAGTGAGTGTGTAAGTATATTTTTTTATTGGGATCTTGATCCGTGAATTCATCGTGGATTCACTCAGGGGCTGTACTGAGTGCCAAGGTAAATCTGCTGATCCTTGCAGCCCCCCAAATTGTTTGGGGGGCAATTTCTTGCCTATGAGGGGACCCTTGCCTAGCCCTTCACCAGTCCCATGGGGTCAAGGTACCTCTACTCTGATCCCTTATATCACTTTTAACTTTTATTGTCCCTCCGGACTGAGTCCCAGTACACAAAATGGCATATGAAACATTCCTGACAGATTGCAGCCAGCAAATCACAGCATTGCTGTTGGCGTGTGGATCCACGGATCCACAGAGGTGGATCCATAATGGCTCTGCATTTCTAGGTATACAGACATCTTTTTTCTTTAGTAACTCCAAAACTACTGAGTAGATTTACACCAAATTGAAAAAGTTATCTTTCTGGACTGAGATCTAGACTTTTGCCAAGTTTGGTGTAATTCCATTCAGCGGCTCAGGGTGTAATCCTGTCTAAAATTCCTATGGGAAATTGCATGAGGAAAATGTGTTTTGGGCCCCCACCTTTTCACTTCCCCCGCTTAACGAATCACCCTAAACTTTCCAGACAGCAGCTGAAGTAACTGGCAAAGTACTGAAGATTAGTGCCAAACTTATTAGAAAAAAAACACTTTTCCTATTGAAAGTAGGGGCCTGAATTAGAGTCTGGTGGAGGCGTCGCTCCATCACAAATGTGATGGACAGCCAGTCAGCTGTATTACAAGTTCCATAAGCTATAATAGAATTGTAATATGGCAGATGGGATATTGTCGCGATTGCAATAGAGTAACCCCCTCCCCCAAACTCTAAATCGGGCCCTAAGTCCAAACTCAAACTAACAACGGGTGATATATCTATTACCTACTGACAGTCAGCAGGGGGTAGTTATAGTTAGGACTAGTCTCAAACGTGTTTTCCCAATGCAAATTCCTATAAAACTGTATCTTCACACTTGTATAGCGCACTACTCACCCGTTAGGGTCTCAAGGCACTGTACGCATACCGTTGTGGAACCCCTCCTGGCATTTCCCTGTGAGGCAGCCACTCTTGGACAGCCCCAGGGTGAAGCCAGGCATCCAAGCGCTGTGAGGGCCATTGTGGAGATTAAGCAAGCTATTGCCCAGGGTTACAGAGTGGGACCCATTAATTAGATTAGGCACAGAGGCAAGAATTATCTGGTCCAAGGGAATTAAGCCCAAAACCTGCCGAGGTAGGAATTGAACCATGGCCCCAGGTCAGATCTTTGTATCAGGGTCTGCCACTCTAACCATTGTGCCACACTTCTCCACGAATGGGATTTTGGACATGACTACAGCCCGAACCACTGAGCGAAAATACACCAAAATTGGTCAAAAGCTAGATCTTGGTTTAAAAAGAGTGTTTTTTGTAATTTGGTGTAAATCTATTCAGTGGTTTTGGAGTAATTAAAGAAAAAAATATTTATGTATATCCAGAGAAATGGAGGGTCTGTCTGGGGCCCAAAACATTTTTTTTAAAACATTTGCTGTGAATTGGCAGAGAATCCACAAATTTGTGGCAATTGTTGTTTAAAAAAAAGAAAGCTCGGTCTCCTATGCTTGATGTTTTAAGCCCCCCTGGGTGAGCCAGGTCCCAGGTCTATAAATATCTATATTTTGGGGGAGAGGGGCACACATGGCCCCTCTCCCAGGTCCATTTCAGCTCTGGGGACATGAGGTGCCCTAAGGTAACTATAACTTGCTCCATCGCCGTGGACTGCTAATTACCCCACATGTTACATCAGTCATGTCATCTTCTATGACATCATTGATAATATCACTGCAACATTTGCAGTGAAATTATTGATACGAAAACAAACTGTGCATGGCAGGGGCATGTGTTATACTAATTTATAACTGCTGAATTTCTGTGGTTTTATGCAAGTAAATTCAGTACCTAACTATAACTTTCCTGTAACCTCTATTTTCCCAGTGAATGTCTGAGTTTTTTAAAATTATTTTTCTTAACTATAACGTCCCTCTACCCTTAGGGTTTTTTAGTGACTTTCTAAGTTAAAAAAAAACATCTATTTCCTAACTATAATGTACCTGTTACCTTTTGGTTTTTAAGTGAATTTCTAAGGTTTTTGTTCTAATTCCTAACTATAACTTTTCTGTAACATTTGTTTTTATTCAGTTTTTTTATTTATCCTTTCTAACTATACCATCACTGTAACGTTTGGTTTTTAGTAAATTTGTAGTGTTTTGTAAAATATATCAAATATATTAAACTAATTTACTTTTCATAGGTTAGGGGCTGCCAACTTTTACAGGTGGTCAGAATTTACACACTGTCTATAGGAGATTGACATAGCTAGGTTTTCTGTGGATTTATCTAGGCTGCTTTCACCTCAGGGACAGTTAAACATTGTCTGTTTTTGGAAAATGTTCAGCATTGCAGAACTTAGCCAGTCAGGTACTTGCCACAATAGAATATTTTAGTGTTGACTACCTCTGTGGCATTGCTGTGTTTTGTGACATTTTGGTTGAGCAGTGGTTTTTGAAAAGATATTCAAGCATTGCAGCAAGGAAATTTCAGCATAGCAACAAATACTTGCCTGGTCGAGCAATCTCTGTGGCCTACTTATGTCATCATAATAAGAATTCATCTTTAGTATTGCAGACAGCACAGAAATGTTACATATCAGCATGTTGAAGACAAAACACGTCACACATAAGTAAAATGAAAATGTGCAAGGGTGGACTGGCCGTACCAGGCCTCAGGCATTTTCCTGGGAGACTGGAAGAGTGGGGCGTGCTTTTTTTTTTTTACTGTGGGCGGTTTTATAGCAGTGCAGCAGTTTTAAAAGAACTGCACAGTTCCTTATATATACACAACAGTTTTCAGGCAATAGTAGAAGTACCAAGGTAACTCTGGTTATTAATGTAGCTGCTACAGAGACATCAAGTTTTGTCTAGTGTCATTTGTTACTCATCTAAGGTAGTGCAGAGAGGTAATGTATTTGCTGCAAAGAATGTCTACTATGCATTTCACACAACAGTATTTTATGTGCATAACTCAGTGGGATACTGCTTTTATCACATAGCTCGTTTTGTTTCTGTGAAGTTCATAAGTTACAATCATAAGGTAGCAGAATGTGCTATAAACTGCCATGAGACTCATGCTTGAAAACTGCATGGCGCAAGTTATGTTTTTTTCCAGTATTTTATTATCCTAATTTTACTCAAAAATTATTTCTTTGGGTAGAAATAATTGTTTATTAAAGTTATACCAAGCCACTGTCTCCCAGTCTAAATATTGAGTTTATGCTTCCCCAGACCAAGTAGTCTTAAAAATGTCTACCGGTATGGATGGCATGTGGATAGTTCACCCTATAGTCCCCTTGTCAACATTTTGTATATAGTAATTTACGCGTGTATGATTTATTGTCTCTGTAGGTGTGTGTGATGTAAAGGATTTCAACACCCTATGCTGGTAAGAGAGGTACTTTAAAACAAATAAAATACATGTGAGAGAGGGGATATGGAAAAATGAGGGGCACTATTAGAATGTAAAGGTGGGAACCATTAAATAAACCAAATGAAGATTACTGTATCCTGGTGCACTATAAGGTCATTGTTTACAATGCGTTAAACACACATATTACTCAATATACAATGAAAACCTTATTGTAAAAAGCACAGATTTTCTATTTTTTTCCAAAAAGAAAAACCTCTTTAGCCCCATTATAGTGGTGCGCCTCCCTCGCTATACAACCTATGGGGCTGGTCTGACAAAATTTGCCAGACCAGGTTTGGGTTCCCAGTCTGGATCTGAAAATATGTTAACTATGTTTATGTATTTTCATTTTTTTTATTTTCCAGCATTAGCAGTTCCTTCTCGAGCTGTCCTATCATTTTGATTCTGATGTCACAGTAGATTCACAGTAGATTCGCAGAACTTGCAGTAATTTTTACAAAGTGATGAAGTGATAAAAAGTAAAAATAGTTTGGAGGTGGGAGATTTATTAATTTAATGTTTTCAGATAGGTAGCCATAAGAAACGCAACTTTATAAATGTGTTTTAAAATATAATTCAGTATTCGTTGTGACATTGTGATGTTGTGACGTCGCGAGTCATCGCAACGTCTTCATGAATATCATGTGACACAGGAATAAAGAAATCTGATTGGCTAAAACAGACTTCATGGGAGAAAAGTCCAGTCCCAGTTTTTGCCCATTTGTCTTCTGCTATCAGGCTGGAAAGTGTATGTCACACCTATCAGAAATGTTTTCTTTTGGGTGCTTTTGATGACTAAAATGGCAGCCTCTACCTGTTTTCAAGCTCCTGATCCAGAAGAAACCTCATCATTTTAAGAAGAAGGAGAAGAACAGCCAAAGGGCAAGGAATGTAGCGCCAGGATTTTTTTTTTCCATCAGTAGAGAAGAAGAACATGGCACAGCAAGTGCAGTCCATGGATCTGTTAGAATATGCATCAGTGTGTCCCTGGGTATCAGTGGGTGTCTGAGTATATCAGAGTAAGCATGAGTATGTGCCTGGCTGTAGTAGTGCGTGCATCGGTTTGTGGCTGGTTGTGTCAGCATATGCATCTGTGTGTGCCTAGGTATGTTAGTTTATGCATCAGTGTGTCAGGATGTATCAGTGCATGGATGAGTGTGCAACTGGGTGTCTCAGCATATCCACATCATATGCCTTGATATGCTAGTGTATGCATCAGTATATGCTTACGTGTATGCACAAGTGTGTCAGCGAATGCATAAGTCTGTGGGGGTCATTCCGAACGCCAGGGCCGGGGACCGCGGAAGCACCGCCAACAGGCTGGCGGTGCTTCCAGGGCCATTCTGACCGCGGCGGTAAAGCCGCGGTCAGAAAAGGGCAACCGGCGGTTTCCCGCCGGTTTACCCCTGGCCCAGGGAATCCGCCATGGCGGCGCTGCTTGCAGCACCGCCATGGGGATTCCGACCCCCTTCCTGCCATCCTGGTCGGAACAGGATGGCGGGAACGGGTGTCGTGGGCCCCCTCACAGGGCCCCATAATGATTTTCAGTGTCTGCAAAGCAGACACTGAAAATCGCGACGGGTGCCACTGCACCCGTCGCACACCAGCAACTCAGCCGGCTCCATTCGGAGCCGGCTTCATCGTTGCTGGGGCTTTCCCGCTGGGCCGGCGGGCGGCCTTTTGGCGGTCGCCCGCCGGCCCAGCGGGAAAGCCAGAATGGCCGCCGCGGTCTTTTGACCGCGGTGCGGTCATTCGGCGGTAACCGCATGGCGGGCGGCGCGGTTGGAATGACCGCCTGTGTCTGGGTGTGTTAGTGTATGCATTAGTGTGTGCCTCAGTGTGTTAGTGTATGCTTCAATGTGTGCCTGGATGTATCAGTGTATGAATGGCTGTGTACCTGTGTGTGATAGCATATGGATTAGTGTGTGCATGTATATGTTAGTGTATGTGTTTTTATGTGCCTGGGTGTGTTAGTGAATGGATCAGACTATGGGTGAGTGTGTGTGTGGGTATGTTGGTGTATGCATTGGTGCGTGCCTGGATGTGTTAGAGTGTGGGTGAGTGTGTACCTGGGTGTGTCAGTGTATGTAATAGCATGTGACTGCGTATATCAGTGTGTGCATGAGTGTCTGCCTGTGTGTGGTAATGTATGCATGAGTGTGTGCCTGCATGTCTCAGCATATGCATGAGTGTGTATTGGTGTGTTAGTGTATGCATCAGTGTTTACCTGGCTGTGTCAGCATATGAACAGTGTGTGCCTTGTTATATTAGTGTATGTATAAATGTGTGTTTGGATGTCTTAGTGTATGCATCAGTGTCTGCATGGGTGTGTTAGTGTGTGCATCAGTGTGTGCCTGAGTGTGTCAGCATATGCGTGAGTCTGTGCCTGGGTGTGTTATTGTATACATCAGTGTGTGCCTGGGTGTATTACTGTATAGATGAGTGTGTACATGGTGTGTCAGTGTATGCATATCATGTGCCTGGTTATGTTAGTGTATGCATCAGTGGGTGCCTGAGTATATCAGCGTATGCATGAGTGTGTGCCCAGGTGTGGTATATTATACATTTGTGTGTGCCCGGGTATTGTAGTGTATGCATTTGTTAGTGCTTTGGTCTGTCAGCATATGTATCAGTGGGTGCTTGTGTCTGTTAGTGTATGCATCAGTCTGTGCCTGAGTGTATCATCATATGCATGAGTGTGTGCCTGGGTGTGTTAATGTATGTATCCGTGTGTGCCTGGGTGTGTGAGCATGTGCATCAGTGTGTGGCTGGGTATATCAGTGTATGCATCAGTGTGTCCCTGTGTGTTTCTATATGCATCAATGTGTGCCTGGCTGTGTCAGTGGGTGCATCAGTGTCTGCCTGGTTGTATCAGTGTATGCATCAGTTTCTGTCTGGGTGTGTCAGTATATGCATCAGTGTGTGTTCCTGGATGTATCTATGTGTGAGTGTCTAGATGGGTGTGTTAGTATGTGCTGGGTATGTCAGGGTATGCATCAGTGTGTGCCTGGGAAGGTAAGCATATGCATCACTAGGTATCCAAGTATATCAGTGTATGCATAACTGTGTGTCTGGGTGTGGTAGTGCATTGATTAATTTGTGTTTGGGTGTCTCAGCATATGTGGTAGTGTGTGCCATGGTGTGTTAGTGCATGCATCAGTGTCTGCATGGGTGTGTTGGTGTGTGCATCAGTGTGTGCCTGAGTGTGTCAGCATAAGCGTGAGTCTGTGCCAGAATGTGTTAGTGTACACATCAGTGTGTGCCTGGATATATCAGTGTAAAGATGAGTATGTACCTGGGTGTGTCAGCTCATGTGTTTGTGTGTGTCTGGGTATATTACTGTATGTATCAGCATCTGACTGGGTGTGTTAGTGTATGCATCAGAGTGTGCCTGGATATATCCGTCTATGGATGAGTGTGTACCTTGGTGTTTCAGTGTATGCATATCATGTGCCTGGGTATGTTAGTATGCAACAGTGTCAGTGTGTGCCATGGGTGCTGTAGAGTATGTATTAGTGTGTCTGGGTGTGTCAGCACATGCATTATTGTGTGTCTGAGTGTATTAATGTGTGCATCAGTGTGTGCTTGGGTGTCTTAGTATATGTGTCAGTGTCTATCTGTCTGTGTTAGTGTGTACATAAATGTGGGCATGGGTATTAGACTATATATAAGTGTACATGTGCATATATCAGTGTTTTCATTAGTGTATTTGGGTGTCACTATAATTACCTATTTAAAATTGGGTACATTTATGCATGGTGTATGAATGGGGAAAGGTGTAATAAGATACCTACTTTACCACCGTAAATTGGTCAATTAGGTGGGAATTCTGAGTTTGGTGGTAACCTGACCACCACGCCTACAAAGGTGTTATGACCGTCACCAGGGTAGCGGTGCAGACCGCCATATAACGAGTAAGGCGGTGAACCCAAAGTAACACATGCAACTCACCGTCAGCACCGCCACTGCCGACCAGCAGCATTTGGAAGCGGAAGCCAACTTCATGCAGGCGGAAGCCAATACCCTGCCCACCATATTCCAAGTCACCACACCGCCAGGATATCTGGGGTGGGCTGGCTGCTATGAAAAACCTGGCGGAAACAGAAAGTACTAAAGGAGACACCCACCTCACAGGCACAGAGATGCCTCCGCAGCCTCCATGGCAAACAAACTGCTAGTCTTCCTAGCGTTGTATCTCCCCATACACGTTCAGGGCCACCAACAATGACGAAGAGGACAACCGTAATTACGCCTAGCACAGAGAGGAGGAAATGGCAGTGATACACTACCACACATAACACACATTCCTCGCACAGACAGTTAAGGCCACATACAGGCACACACAATAAATGTCAATGCAAGTACCCAGTACACACAAAAAGCTAAGCAGATAAGTGCCAAGCATACAGCACAGTGCACACCAACACCACCAACACACCCCATAACCACACAACGAAAACTAGACCACAAACACCTCAACTCAGGCATAGACAGGCACGTTGTGCGACACCACACATACACACACACCATGAACTGTATGTATCAATGACACACAATCGATAGCATTGAACACACATCCAAACAATGACACAGGTGACACAACACCGTACAACCAACAATCAGGGAAATCCACACATGCAGCACCATACACACGGACGCACACAACATGCCATACAGTCCCACAAGCAAGCATTCAGGCACATTACAACATGCCCATGGCACAACCCATCTACACAGCGCTTGCAACAACACAGACACATTCCATGCACAGAACTCACACACCGTTGCACACAGATGTGACACCACCATGTAGAAGGAAACCAGGACAAGCATCTCAACTTGCCAACCACAGCAATGTGGCAGTTGTATTTTACAACAAATTATCAAAATAAACTATATACAATATGTGCCAATGGCAAGTCCAATGTCCAGAAATGCAGGACACATTGTTCATAAATCATGGCCCCAAATTGACTCCTGACATTAAATAGACCTCCATGTCATAGGGGCATCAATGGAATAGGCAGGCAACTCAGGGGTGTGGGGTGTTGGGGGAGGCTTGGATGTGGAAGGGCATATTTTGGTTTGGGCTTGGGATGGGTGACTTTGGCACTTTGAGGGGTGGATTTTTTGCTGGGTGGAGGAGCTGGGGAAACACCAGAGGGGGCACCTGAGGAATGGGAGGTAGAAGGACCTGGGAGGGGCAGGGTGACGCCGCATATATGGGGAAAACGGGGTGGCAGAGGAGTAGGGAAGAGGTCAAGGGTGGCAAGAAAAACTTTCTTAGGTAAAGGGGGGTCACATGATTGAAGGTTGAGAGTGTCTGACGTGTTGGTGTGTGGTCTGTGGATGCTGGTGTGTTCAATGTCTGTATGTGTGTGTGGTGGCTGAATGTTGGGTGGGTGAGTAGGTGCATGTGCATACATTGGGGGGATGGGGTAGAGATGCAGGGAGAGGGAATGGGAGATGTGTAAGTGGATGTTGTGGTGGTGTGAGCAAGTGAGGTGGATGTGCTGCAGGTAGCTAAGACTGGAGCTGTGGTGAGTGCAGATGTGGTGTGTGGGGTGTGTGTCTGTGAGTCTGCTGCTGTGGTGATTGAGGGTATGACAGGAATGGAAGTAGGACCAGTGTATGATGATGCAGTCCTGGCAGGTGTGAGTGGAGATGTGACTGAAAGGGAGGAGGTGGTGGGGGAAGTGTCTGTTGTTGTCTGCAGATGTCTGTTGTGTGTGTGCATGCCTGTGGGAACGTTTGTGATGCCTATGACTGTCTTTGTGCACCTTGTCTGTTGTGGGTGTATGCTGGTCTGTAGGTGTGCTCCGGATGGGTGTAGGGAGAGGGGAAGTGGATTGGGAACAGGTAGCTGGAGGGGGGACGGAAGATAAAGGAACACTGGCTGCCGTCAACGAGGAGGCCAGAGCCTGAAACAATCTCTGTAGGCCAGATAAGGCACTGTGAGTGCCTTCCAGGAATGCATTGGACTGCTGCATCTGGGATGCCAGTGCCTGGATGGCATTCACAATGGTTGTCTACCCACAGAGATGGACCTTAGAAGGTCAATAGCCTCCTCATTGAGGGCAGCAGAGCTGACTGGGACAGGAGCACAGGTACCTGCGACGAAGGAGATGCCCACCCTCCTGGGAGAGCGGGCACAGGCAACTGGGTGGGGTGCTACAGGGAGGGCAGTGCTGGTAAGGGGCTGGCAGACAAGGATGATGCTGAAGTGGTTGCAGATGACCACCAGGGAGCCGCCATCGGAGGAGGAATCTGTATCAGATACGTTGGCAGCTCCAGTCTCCTCCGCGGTGCTCCTCTCACCCTCCGTCCAACTCGTCCCCTCCGCTTCACTGGTGTCAGCCTCCTGGTCCCGTGGGCTGCTGCATCGCCACTCGCTGGTGCCCTTCCTCCTTCACCAGATGGTGCTAAGGCACACACAGACAGAAGTGGAAAGAGAGAAGGAAGGTGGGAGAAGCAGAAAGGGTGGAAATGATGATAACCCACACATCCACTTCACATACAAACAATACAGATTACAGCCCCTGCTGGGGAAGCAAGAGACCATTTAGCAATCAAATACAAATGAGTCATGCAAGCGATATCCAAACTCACCTCAACCCTGCAGCCTAAGCACCTGAATAAAGACCACTACATTCCTATTAACTGCCTAAATGACTTATCCAACAGTCCAGCCCAGGAACATACCCAACCACATGTCATCCATTATGGGATGATATCAATCTGAGCACAGAGGGACTGAGAACACTAACTAACTGACAGGAATGTGTGGAGTACCTGTGGTACAGAGGTCCATTGATGTAGCAAGTGAAGCAATTGCAATGTTCATATAACATGCCTGTCATTACCCATATATGGTGCCAATATGACCAACTTGTACTACTACAGTGGACGCAGGGATGGAGGATGCAGCCAGTGACATAATAGCATACTTGAGTGACCCATACATACACGTGAACGTGTGTCACAGAACCACCACTTCTTTTCCTGCATGGCTCAACATAGCTAGCATGACACACTCCTACATGATGGGTATGACAACCAGGACTGCACATTCCCAAAATCACATCTTGCCACGTAATTTCCAAGTCCTATGAGGGTCACAGTACATAACCATGCAGTAGTCACCTAACAGTCAATACTTACCCCCTTGTGGCTGCTGTGCTGTCTTCAAGCGCCCATCCAATTCTGGGGAAGCCACCACCAGTATGTAGCCATTAGGGGGTCAGGGTCCATTGAGCACCCCTCCCACGTGGGGAGGCTGTGCCCAGCTGGGCCTCTGCGGTCTTCCGGGCACAGCGTCTCAGGTCCTCCCACCGCTTCCTGCAGAGGGGGCTCTGCCAGCTATGGACCCCCAGGGTCCCCACTTCCTTGGCGATGGCTCTTCAGAACCCTTTTTTCTGGTGGGCGCTGACCTGCATGGGAAACGTTCCGAAAATGTGGGACATGATGTAAATAATACCCATACTGCAGTAACCTTTGATGATACACAACAAACATGGACCATGCACACTACCAATATCTCACACATATCATGTGCATGCTAAACACCTGATCAGTCATGACATGTCAATGTGTACACACAGAGTTCGTCAAACACTGCCCGACAAGTGGGACAAAGGACGGTGTACTGACCTGTTGCCCTGGAGCACTGTACAACTGCTCATACAGGGGTAGGACCCCTTCTACCAGCTTCACAAGTTCCTCCATAGTGAAAGCTGGGGCCCTATCCACTGCAGTGCATGCCCTCGTTGCTCCACGATACAGGACACAGTAGCATACGAAGTGGAGGTCTGTCTTGCCCGACTGCCAGGAGTCAAGTGAGCTGGCTTATACAAAATGGCGGTTACGACCACAGCGGTCCTGAATGTCACCGCCTGCAGTGATCGGCATTGGTCCCAGTCTCCCATAGACGTCAATGTTAACCAATGAGGAGTTGCACAGCGGTTCAGACCGCTTTCCGCTATGATGACTTCCACCAGTGGAATGAGGTCACATCCAGCGGATGCCATAATAATCTGTAACATGACTGTCCTGGGTTCACACTGCATAATTACCTGCATGTCGTCACAAATAGATACATTAGGTCACACATTGTGGATAATGACACATGTAGTGAGTGTCTGGTGACATCACCACACTTGTCACTACAGTTGTCAGCATATATGATCAGTATAATGGAACATATGGAATGTGTATATGTACATGTCCTGTATACATCCATTGCCACAGGGATTATGTGTCATTGTCTGGTTAGGAATGGAGTGTGAAGTATTGTATCTTCCCACAAAATGACAGCTAACTTGCATGAACAAAACTTCATGACTGTCATATGTCATACTTGGTGCCCTACATTGTGAGAGGTTCCCAGATTGTTGTTTGTGTCCTCAAACAGATATCACCACAATGGAGTGATGAGGAATGCACCAGTTTACTGGCCACTCGTAGATCTTGATACCATGGAAGTGCACTACATCAAACTGACCTATCGACTGAACTGTTGTGCATCCGGGAAATGGTCACCCAGTTGAAGCCAGACCTCCTGCCAGGTTTGAGAAATCCCCATGCCATTCCTCCAACAGTCCAGGTGTTGTCAGTCCTGCATTTTCTGGGGAGTTGCTCTTTTCAGGTTACAGTGGGACTGGCTGCATGGTGTTCAGAGCCCCAGTTCAGCAAGGTGTTCCAGGATGTGCTGGATTCCCTACTCAATCATGTGCACAGGTACATTAGGTTCCCACAACGTCCAGTATTGCCCACTGGAAAAGCAGCCTTCTACAACATATCAAATGCCCCACATGTACCTCTGAGGACCAATGAACAGGTCTACAGAAACCAGAAGAGTACATATTCTCTCAATGTACAAGTGGTGTGTCTTTCAGATGAATATATAACACATCTGAACGCAAAATTCCCAGGTTCAGTACATGATTCCTACATCCTGAGGAACAGCAAAGTCCCTGAAATGATGTCACAGTTACAGGGAGAAAGGGCCTGGCTCATAGATATGTGTACTGCTCTCCATGTCAGACATTTGGACCCCTCACAACACAGTCTGCACTCTGCCTAGCATTGTTACTTATAGTCATGTTCCCTTTTCCACTCAGGTGACTCCGGATACCCCAACCTGCCCTGGCTCCTGACACCTATTAGACATCCAAGTACAGGAGGGGAGAACAGGTACAATGAGGCACATGGCTGGACGAGGCGAGTGATTGAGAGGACATTCGGTCTCTTGAAAGCTAGATTTTGTTGCCTTCATGTATCTGGTGGTGCCCTACAGTACCGACCAGGGAAAGTCTGCAAGATAATTGTTGCATGCCTCAGGCTCCATAATCTGGCCCTCAGAAGGCACATCCCACTGTTAGAGGAGGGAAACCTTGATGCTGGAGCAGTGTTTGGGGGCGGTGACTCGGATGCTGAGGAGGAGGCAGACGAGGATGAGGCACATGACAACACAACTGACATGATTCGTCACTACTTTCAATGATGTGCAGGTATGTGTGAATTGTATGTCATCTGTACATGGAAGATGTATTTCTGAAGCCAGTCTGTAGCCAGTATTTGCATGCATCAAGGTGTGTGGGGGCTACAGCCTTCCATCTTGGTTTCTGGCCTTGAAGGGTTGGTGACTTACCATGAGGGGTAGTGGAAACGCAGTGCTGCTAAGTACATGTGTGGAATGATGGTGCTATTGCGGTACAGCCTTTTAGTTGTACCAAAGGTTTAGGGTCCTCAGGCTGCCTGTTTGGGGATATGTTAGGGGCACTTATCAGTCTTGTCCTGCTGCATAGGCATGTCATGCTGCATTGTCAGCTGCTGCGTGGCAAGTACCTGTTCCTGACTACTCAGGGAGGTGAATAATAAAGGATGTTACCTATGTTACACCTTTCCTGTCCCACACGTGTGTGAGTGTCTATGCAGGCCCTTACATATGTGATATCATAGCTGCTGGGCCAGTCATCCTGTGTTTGTGTTCAAATGCTGTGGATGTATGACTTGGTTCACATGCCTTACAACATTGTGCCTGATTCCATTTCATTTTCCCTCTTCAGGTCACATATCTCTCTGCAAGCTTATTATGGTATTGTCTGTTGCCATCATTGACACTCAATATCATTACAATTTGGATTTACTTGCACACTTGTTGGGGTATCCCACTACATCTGTCACTTCAACATTGTTGTGGTGCTGACATGTGTATATATTTGCTGCTTGGAAACAGGATTGCCACTACATACAATGAAGAGATGTGCACCATGACTTGTGCGAATTTGTGCTTAGCAAGTGTATGACATCACAATGACAATGTTCTGAGTGCTGAGCAGAGTGGATGGTACAGTTGTTTGTCTCACAGGTCCTGTATCCATATGCCCGGTATGATGTGTACTTAGTTTTGGACAGCCAACAGGGTGTAACAGTGTGCCACAAGGGTGACAGTTCAGATGAGGGATCACCTCCTGGTGGGGGGATTGGCCTTGGATGTCTGGATGGGCGGCCTCTTTTGCGGAGGGGTCCCTCAGTGCTGGGGTAGGGGTGCTGGTGGCCTGTGGTCTTCCTGCTGGGCCTCAATTCTAGTAGCAGGTGCTGATGTTGTTGGCAGTGGTGATGCCTGACTACTGGATGGGGCCTGCTGTTGGGTTAAGGATGTCCGCAGGATATTGTTAAATTCCTTGCACTCCCCTAATATGGAGACCATGGTGGCCTTGAGTGCCTGCCACTGCTGCATGGCCACCTGGTGGTATTCCCCCTGCAGTCTTTGCGTGTCCTGCAAGGTGTTGAGTATCTGGCCCATCTTTCTGTGGGTTTGCTGGTAGGCTCCCAAGACTCTGGAGATGGCCTCCTGGGCAGACAGTCCTGTACCTGCCTCGTCCCTTGGCCCACGATTGCCCTCCCAGTGGCCCTAGCCCCCTGAGCCTGTGCCCCTGGTGCAGTGTGCCCCCTCCCACTGACAGCAGGACCATCATTGTCTTTGGCTTGCACCGTTTACTCTTGCACCTGTCCTGTGGGGCACACTGATGTTTGATGTGACCTTGGGACACAGGTATGGGAAGGTGGGCTCTGCTGTGCATTGGCTGCCACAGGGGAAGTGGTTTCAGTTGTAGGCAGGGTGAGGCTGGGGGTGGTGGACTGACCACTCATGCCTGATGGGCCAGGTTCGTCGTCCATATCCAGACTTCCAGGGAAGTCCTCCCCTATAGGACCTGCTTCCAGGCCTGGGCTTTCTGTCACTGGGCTCCTCGGCTGTGTGGCAGTACTTGGGACACCTTTGTAATGAGAGCTATTGTGTCAGATGATGAAATTGTAGCAGTAACACACTGGTTGTATGCCATCATTAACTGGATTTGCAGGGCAGTAATGACATTGACAGTTACCAGTCCACTGCTTGTGTTAATATCAGTGGAATGTTGCAATGGGCCTATTTTGGTGGACAGTGAAGGTTTGTTTTGCTACTGTCATTGCCATGTACTGATGTGCATCCCTTATACTCATCGGTGATGGGCAGTGACGTGCAATTGCAGAGATGTGATGTGGATGTAGCAGTCATGCAAGGGTAGGGAGTGTTGCATTGTGGTAGTTGTGGTGCTTGCTGCAGTGTGAGGTATCCATGCACTAGGTGGGCCTGTGAGGGAATAGTGTCAATAGGGTGCTGTGGCATGCAAAGGTGGATATTGGGTCCATGGTGGGTTTGTGCACGTTAGGGTGGTGTGAGGTGGTGAGAGGGTGGTGGGGTACAAGCTGTGCACGGGGACATGTTGGAGGGAAGAACAGTAGACTTACCAGTATCCAGTCCACTTGGTATTCCCTTCAGCCCTTCTGGATGTAGAATGGCCAGGACCTTCTCCTCCCATGGTGACATTTCTTGGGGAGCCAGTGGGGGCCCACCACCAGTCTTCATAATGCCGATTTGGTGCCTGGAAGCCATGGCCCGTAGCTTCCCCCGTAGTCGTTCCACCTCTTCCTAATGTCCTCCCTTTTGCATGGATGGTTCCCCACTGCATTCACCTTGATGACTATCCTCTGCCATAAGTCGTTCTTCCGGGATATGGATGTATGCTGGACCTGTGCTCCAAACAGTCGCTCTGATGATTTAGTTAACAGTTACAATTAGCGCCTCTTCTGTGAATCGTTTTTTTTTGTTGGGGAGGTGCATGGTGGTTGTGTTGTGGGTGACAGTGTATGTTGTGCAGGGATTCTGGGTGTGCTGTTTGTTGATGTGAGTTTGTTTATTGGTATGTTTGTGTGCTCTGTGGTGTCTGTGTGCAGTGGTGTGTTGCGTGATACGTGTTCAGTGTGAGAGAGCCTGTTGAATCTAGGTGCAGTGCCTCTTTTCAGTGTGCTCTTGCCTGACTCTGTAAAGGTTTTTGGTTGCAAACGGTTCTGGGTATGTGTGGGGGTGTTTTTGTAGTGCTGTGGACAGGTATATGTATGTGTCTTAGGTGTTGGGTAATGGCATTGTCCAATGTGGTGCAGTGTTCTAGTGGTGGCGCCTTTTTTTCCTGCAGCAGTTCAGACTGCCAATGGATTGCCGCCATGTTGGGACCGTGGTGCTGATTTGTGAATCGTTATTCTTGGCGTGGTAGTGCTGGTGGTGCAGCCACCTCCTTCACGCTGTCGTTTCAGCTGACGTTGTTTTTTGGTTGTATTTTGGGCAGTGTTGTGTGGGTGACTTGTAATGTGGCAGTCTTGACTCCGCCCTCACAGGTGGTCTTTCAGAGGCCGCTTGCACAGCGGTCTTCGGTGATGGCTGCCAAACTCGGAATGACCACCTTAATCTTTTTAAAAAGAAATAAAACATAAATAGAAGTTTAAGGTTCATATAAAGTTTCTCTATTAAAGTTTCACATTTTCTAAGAAAAAACGATTAATAATAAAACACAAGAAATGTATTTCATTGTAGAACAATTTTACATATTATTTAAGGATCTCACTTTCCCTTTTTCACTGTTCTCAGCTTCCATACGTTTACGCTATAAATGATGTGTTGTATAGAAATTCATCAATGAACAGTGGTGGAAAAAGCAATCATATAGACTGTAAAAAGATATTGTTAGAATTAGATATTTTCCAGTTTTTTGTAGATACAATCTACATTAATTAGGGCATATTATATTTTGGTTTGTGTTTTTGCTCTCCAGTAGTGTCAAGAACAGAAATAGCTCACAATTTATTTGAGTATGCAATGTAAAAGAGCAATCTTCACAGTCATAGTTCCACTTGTAACTGAGTCCAAATAACTCATCAATTTTTACTTCTTCTAATATCCCCATGATAAATTATTGTGCATCTTGTTGACTACTGAGAGTAAATACTACCGTTCGACTAGATGTATCTATGAGGTCTTGATTGGCTGAAGCAGAATGTATTACAGTCTTTTCACTCAGTAAGCACTGTAACAAATGATACAGTGCAGAACACAACCTCTTATCTCCTTTCTGTTGAATTCTATTCATAACATTTAGTAAATGGAAAAATATGTTGAGAACACTATTTGCATAGCAGTTGGCACCTGAACTGTTTTCCAACTGGTAACCTACAACATCTTGCTTATTTTCCAATTGTTTCTTCATATTACTTTCTAGATCGTCCTTCTGTTTCTTCTTCTCTTCAACATCAGTCAATTCTTTTGGAAGCTTTGTCTTCAGGCAGATTATCCGTTTCTCATAAAGAGGATATTCACCTAAGTGAGGAGCACATAAACTTCTTAAACAATTATACTCTATCACACAGCTTACATCATCACTAACATTGCTTTCATCACATTAAACCAAGAACAAACCAGACCTGACCTACAAGTGGAGCGTATAAACTTTTTAAATGATTATACTCTCTCACACAGCTTACATCAGCACTAAGTTTGCTTTAATCAAATTCAACCAAGAACAAACCGGACAATGTTCTAACACATGATAATGCTACATATGACATACCTTCTTTTAATACTGTACTTCCACTATTAATAAAAGCTGTATCTACACTTAAACTTTGTGATTTATGGATACTGACAGCATATGCTAGAGTTCATGGAAACTGTTGGTGCTGGACATATAAATCCTTTACATCAAAAAACGTGCAATATATCGGCCAATCTGCTTCACTCCATGAATCTGATCAAATTTTAAAGCCAAATATTCAATCTCATCTCTGTTTGGAAAAGTAATAAAATCAATAACCCATTGCACCATTTACTAACCCTTCCTAAACACTTAAATTACCCCGCAAAATTACTCTGCAGTGTTTGCAGATGCTCAACATTTTTTCTAATCCTGCAGTCTTCAAAACAGACTTTTCCAAAGAATCCAATTGTGCTTGTAGTTTTCTGTTAGTAGTATTGTGACCCCCTGATGTTCCATTTTATTGATGGCTTTAATTTCCAAAATATCTTCTTTCTCCAGTTTCAATCATTGATCGTTAAAGTTGGAACACTCTTGAAGTGTAGGCATTAGGCATTAAACAGAATAATGATTTTTCTTCTTAATAAATTTATACATTAGTTGTGTTGCTGTAGTATTTGATAAAAATAATTTCTTGACAAGACAACTTTCTAAAGCACATTTTCCATCCTTTGTCAAACTCCTACTCTAATGTCCTTCAGGATATTTCCATACTCCATGTCAGATACTTGACGCATCTTCTTCACTAGTTCCTTGTATTCAAAGTTTAACCAACATTCCCGATACTTCCCAAATAATTTCTTGCTTCATTATGGAGAAGCAACTTAAAAGCAGGTTGTCCTTTCACATGGGTGAGTTGCAGTATGTCACTGGAGACAATTAAATGCTTTCCTCCAAAGAGTATGTCATACACTGGGCCAGATTTACAAGGCGATTGCGCCTCCTTGTGCCACACTAGCTTCATTTTCTTTACACTAATGTGGAGTTAAGGAGGCCATTTCCCTGCAACATATTTACAAAGTGACACTATGCTGGCATTGCACCACTTTGTAACCCCTTGTGCCACATTATGCCTGTGCCAGGCATTATGTATGCAAGGGAGCATTCCCACGCAGGGAGGGCGCAAAAGATGGCGCAGTGAAATCTACTGCAACATTTTTTCAGTCATTTTTAATACCTGCTCGGGGCAACATTAAAGGGATGGACCCATTTTAACCTATGGGCCTCCCCAGGGTTTTGCTGCACTAGCACCATCATTTATGGCTCTAATCCAGCAAATGCACCACAGTAGTATCATGAATTATGACGCTATTGTGGAAACGACCACCATGGTGCACCATATAGTAAATATGGTGCAGCCATGGTGTCAGGTGTGGCAGGACAGATGCACCACTTTCTTGTAAATCTGGCCCTTTGTTCTTAAAATGTGCTGCATTCTTAAGTGTATGAAGACAAGCATTAAGTTTGACACCATGCTCACCTCACTGATAATTAAAAGCTTCAGGGGCAGATTTAGGAAAAGTGGTGCAGCCCCTAGTATAGCTCCACTTTTCTTGCACCCCTTAGCACCCCCTTACACCACATGTGTGAGCTGTATTTAAAATACGGTGCACCATGGCAGTAGTCAGGGGTACTAGTGTCATAATGTTTCACGCTAATCCAGCGTTTTGCAGGATTAGCATACAATTTTTTGCTAATCCTGCAGAGCACCTAGAGTTCCATGGAAAACAATGGGAGCCTCCCTTTAACGCCTACTCTTAGCAGCTGTTAAAAATGCTGATAAAGATGTCACAAAGAAATCTCTGAGATTTCTTTGCGCCATTTTCTCAGCCCACCTAGCGCCGGAACGCACCCTTGCATACATTATGCCTGGTGCAGACATAATGTGGTGCAAGGGGTTACGAAGTGGCGCAATGCTTGCACTGTGCCACTTTGTAAATATGATGCGGTCTTTTAGGCCTTCCAATGCCACATTAGCATTAAAAAAATGACGCTAATGTGGTGTTGGAATGGCGCTAGGACCTCTTAAATTTGGGCCACAGTTTCTTCAAAACTCTGGAAACTTCGTGACTAGATTCACCAGATAGTTTCTGGTATTCCATTTTACTATCATGTTCAATAGGAAGCATAACTAGCTAGTGTAAAGTAATTCCTTTAATGTTGTAGGCAGCTAATCCTGTTGGTGCTTCTAGTGCACATGATACATTTGATTCTGTAGTCATCTGTAGATAAGCAGTTAAAACTTTAGTTAGAAAGCTTTTTTCCAGTGCCAGCTTGACCACTAATGTATAGTAGTAGTGGTTTAAATGAATGCACATTGATTCTTCTCATGCAGAAATATGTGCTCTTTGATATGTTTTACTTTGTCATGGATTTATTTCTGTTTGTTGTTTAGGTGTTGTACTAACTGTTCAAAATCAACAGTGTTCTTCTTTTGCTTGTTGCATTACAGTCTCCACCTCATTCATAGCTATGGCTGCTTCATTTTGAATAAATGGTTCTCCAAGAGGATCTTAACTTAGTGGTCCAGATGTTTGGCTGCTTTATGAAATCTCCTTAGCCATCTCAACAACAGTAGTTTCTTCATGTTCAAGCTCATCTTTCAACATTTGCAAGTTGTGTGGCAAGACTGAACACTCTAGGCTGTATTTGAAGATTTCTTCGTAAAAGTCTTAGGCCCTTATTACAACCCTGGCGGTCGGTGTTAAAGCGGCGGTAACACCGCCAACAGGCCTGCGGTAAAAAAATGGTATTATGACCACGGCGTAAACCTCCAACATAGACAGCCACTTTAACACTCCGACCGCCAGGGCGGTAGCAACAAACACCGCGGCGGTCACTGGCAACAGACAGGCAGAAGACAATGTACCTCCCACCCTATTCTCAGAGGAGGCCAATCCGCCACTTTTTCTGGGGTGGTACCGACATCAAAAGCATGGCGGAAACAGCACACTGAAGGGGAACCACTCACCTTCCGAAACTCCCCATGTTGGTGTATCTACTAATACACTGGGAAGTAGAAAGAAGGCGGCAGCGACGACAACGGTGAGTACTGCACCTAGCACACAGGGAAGGGGGGGAGGCAAAAGAGAGTTACACACACATGCGGCACGCAACACCCCCACCCCCCACCCTCACCTACAACACCATACACACTAACACATCCAACAACATGACATATACAGCCCGTCAACCCTTGGAAGAACGCAAGGATGAAAGGAAATGAGTTCAACCAATTATATTTTTGAACAATCAGATATAGCAAACAAATAAAAATAAATCAGTATATACAAACATTTACATGATGTACAGAAGGCCGTACACTGTCCTTTGTAAATGTCCGTGGACCAGTGGTCCCAAAAATCATAGGCGAAGCCCACACATGATACCTGTCTCAAAACGGAGAGAACACTGCAGGGGCATCAGGTCGAAAAACACAGGTACCTCAGGGGGAGGGAGGAAGGGGAGGGGGGCACCTCAGCCGGAAGATGGTACTACGCCACTGCTCCTCGAGGGGGCTCCATGCCCACAGCGATGTCCTGGGGAGTGCAAAGCAACAGTCTCTCAAGTCTCTCTAGTGGGTGGTTTGCCCACTGCTTGGTCCTGGGGAGTGCAAAGCCACAGTCTCTCAAGTCTCTCTAGTGGGTGGTTTGCCCATTGCTTGGTCCTGGGGAGTGCAAAGCCACAGTCTCTCTAGTGGATGGCTTCTCCACTGGTTCTGGAGGGGGCTTTGTGCCCAGCGTGCTTCATCCTGCCAAGGATTGGGTGAGTGGATGCATATCTTCACTGGTTCTGGAGGGGGCTTTGTGCCCAGTCTGCTTTATCCTGCCAAAGATTGGGGGAGTGGATGCATATCTCCACTGGTTCTGGAGGGTGCATTGTGTCCAGTCTGCTTCATCCTGCCAAGGATTGGGGGAGTGGATGCATATCTCCACTGGTTCTGCTTCATCCTGCCAAGGATTGGGGGAGTGGATACATATCTCCACTGGTTCTGGAGGGGGCATTGAGCCCAGTGATGCTGCACCTGGGGTGTGTCAATTCCCATTCCCTCACCAGGGTGTCTCAGCCACAAGATGTGCAGGGAACAGGTAGCATGATACTCCATTGAGGCAGAGCCACACTCCATCCTGCGGCGACTTAGGCTGCAAACTGCTGGTACTGCCAGTGCTGGTGGTGGTGCCTCATGTGGTGTGTGCAGGGTCCAGGACGTCACCTGCAGCCTCTGACGGCTGCCCACTGGGGATGCTGCTGATGTCCGATGTTGTGGCACCAGCTGGGCACGTGGCGGTGCAGATGGCGGTGGCTGCGGCCGTGTCTGCGGTGGATATGCTGCCGGTGGTGCAGGTTTCTGTAGTAGTGGAGGCAGACACCAGACTGTCTCCGGCAGCCTCAGACGGCTGATCACTGTGGAGGAGGATGGTGACTGTCGTTGTGGCAGTGGCGATGCAGGGGGTGGAGCAGACTGTGGGCCAGGTGGCGGTGCAGGTGGCGGTCATAGCGGCGGTGATGACCGTGGTACAGGTAGCTCTCCTGTCTGGAGAATTGGTGGTCACCAGCCCCTCACCAGGAGTCTGAGGTGACTTGCCCTTGCTTTTGTGTCCCTTCCCCACCTTCGTAGTCACTGCTGGGACCTTGGCACTGTCCTCTTTGGGCTTGGATGAGGCCTTACTGGGTGGGTGGTGCGACTTTTCCCTGCTGCATGCCGACCCCTTCTTCAACTTCGCAGGTGGCGAAATCGGGTGGTCCTTAGCATCTGTAGGTGGCACACTGGCAGCCCTGATGGGTGCCCCCTTCGATCCTCCTGGACTTGCAGGGACCACAGCAGACACAGATTTGGTGGCTGAGGTGCTGGCCTGGGATCTAGACATCCTGGTCCTAGGGGAAGGATGGGGAGGGGAGGTGTTGGGAAGAGGTCAACATTAGCTAGGAAAAGTGTTTTTTACACTCTGGGACAGGAAGATGGAGGGGGTGTGGGAGTGGAGGAAGAGGTAGTGGTTGTGGGAGGTGTACGTCTGCTGAGTTTGGGTGAAGGTCATGAGGTGGAGGCTGTTGTGAGGTGGATGGCTGTTGAGTGGGTGTGTGCCTGCATTTGTGTACTTTGGGAGGAGGGCTCACAGACGCACTGGGAGAGGACACAGGGGATGTGTGAATGGTTGTGGGGGTGGTGATTGCACGTGAGGGGTGTGTTGTGATGGGCGTGCTGGTGATGGAGGCATTGGCTCATGATGTAGTGCATGCAGGTGTGAGTGAAGACGATACTGGGAGGGAGGTGGAGGAAGAGGAGGAGGGAGACACAGTGGAGGTAGTGGATGTTGGTATGTGTGCATGGGTATGGTGCTTGTGTTAGTGCCTGTGTGATGATGTGTGGTGCTTATGTTTTCCTGAGCCACTTTTGTGTGTTGATGCGTTTGCATGCTGGTCTGAAGGTGTACTTGGGATAGGCTGGGGTTGAGGGGGAGACTGGACAAAGGGACAATGGTTGCCATCAGTGCTGAACCTGAAATGCTCTCTGTTGGGCCACCACACCAGAAGGAAAGCCCTCAAGGTATGCATTTGTTTGTTGCAAATGCCTCTTGAAACCCTGGATGGCATTCAGAATGGTTGACGGCCCAACAGTGAGGGATCTCAGGAGGCCAATAGCCTCCTCACTGAGGGCAGCAGGGTTGACTGGGGCAGGGCCTTAGGTGCCTGGGGCGAAGATGCCCACCCTCCTGGGTGAGCGGGCACAGGAACCACGCTGAGGGGCAGCTGGGAGGACGGTGCTGGTAGGGGGGGTGGTGGCTGTACCTGTTGTTGGGGTGGGCACAGAGGTGTCCGCCACCGCCAGGGAGCTTCCATCGGAGGAGGAGTCGCTGTCACTGGTATCCCCTTCTGTCCCCGTCGTGGAGCTCCCCTCGCCATCTGTCCCACTGATGGCTTCACCCTCAGTGGATTCACCCTCATGGGCCATGTGGGATGCAGCTCCCTCCGTCGCCGGTGACTCTGCTCCTCCGCCAGATTATGCTAATGCACACAAGGACAGGGTGACAAAACAAGAAAGGGGGGGATAGACAGAGGACACACATGGTCAATGCCAGCAACACCACTGCTGTTGGCATACACAACACACACTGAGCTGCCCTATGCACTAGTCCATGCCCAACCACTCACTAAGGTAGTCACCAGCCCATGGGGTACAATGCCTAATGCCAGCATCTGCACACCTGACACCCACAGGAGCCTGAACAGTAGTAGTTGGCCACTTATACCATTGGGGTAGGGGTGCTTCAGAGCCTGCAAACAAGGGACCTACCCTGCCATGATCGCCCTGACCTATGGGCACCTACAGCCCACATCCCACACCCAGCTAGTTCCTAAAGTGCGCAAAGTCTGCTTTCTGAGACTGTACTCACCCCCTTGTGGCTGCTGTGATGCCCTCAAGCGCCCACCCAACTCCGGCTAGGCCTCCGCCAGGATGGGGAACATCAGGTGGGTTGGGCACCCCTTCCACGTTGGGAGGCCGGGCCCAGCTGGGCCTCCGCCGTCTTGTTGGTCCAGCGGCGCAGGTCCTCCCATGTCTTGCGGCAGTGGGTGCTCCACCTGTGATAGACCCCCAGGGTCCACACCTCCTTGGCGATGGCACGTCAAATACCCTTCTTCTGGTGGGTGCTGACCTAGAGGGTAAAGACAACGGAAAATATAATCACTCACCAGTCCGGACTGTCATACTCATTGCTCACCAGTTTCCACCCATACCCTGATGCACATACAGTGACCACCTCTCATGCAGCAGTCAGGGCAGGATGCCTTAGCCCCCCCCAACATGTGGCTCACATCCACACCACTCCAAACAGGCTTTGCCCAGGCATCATGCTCACAGTGTACTCACCTGTTTGTCTGGAGGACCGTAAAGTAGCGTGTACTGGGGGGAGGACCCCATCCACCAGTTTCTCCAACTCCTCCACAGTGAAGGCAGGGGCCCTTTCCCCAGACACTCAAGCCAGTGTCTCTTACAGACACATCTCACAGCAGCACTTGCAGGATAGGTCCTCTCCTGTTGATGGTCAGGTATCAAGAGAGTGAATGGGCAGAAAATGGCGGTGACGTCCGCGGCGGTGTGTACCGTCACCGCCAGCGTACGTCCCCTTTGGCTCCTGGAACCCATAGGGCCCAATAATAACCAAAGCGGAGTTGCGCAGCAGTCTTCGACCGCCTACTGCGACGCTGAACAACGCCAGAGCAGTTATCTCATTTCCCCTTGTCCCTCCTCACAGGTCAGGCGGCCGTCATTTCAGGGGGGCACATGGCATGGCACCTAACTGCGTCACTGCACATATTGGCACATATACTGAATCTCGGTTTCACACACTGCTCCTGTAACATTAATTCAGACACAGTTGTGCTATCTATTTGGTAAAGGAACTTATGCTCACCATTCTTCTTCATAGGGTACTACCGCTGAGGCAGATGATGAGATGGCGGCATCCTCCGGTGTACAGACCCCTGGTGGACCTGTCGACAATGGAGGACAGTCTCATCATAATCACATACAGACTTGATCGTGCCACAATCCAAGAACTGTGTGCCCAATTGGAGCCAGACCTTATGTCTGCTATCCGCCAGCCCACAGGTATCCTCCCAAAAGTGCAGGTCCTGTCAGTGCTCCATTTCCTGGCAAGAGGCTCCTTTCAAACTACAGTGGCCATGGCATCAGGGATGTCTCAGCCGATGTTCTCTAACATGTTGACCATAGTGTTGTCTGCCCTGCTAAAACATATGCGCAGCTACATCGTGTTCCCCAGGTGGAGGATTTGCCCACAGTGAAAGCTGTCTTCTATGCCCTGGGACATCATTGGTGCCACTGATGGTACAAATGTGGCATTTGTACTCCTACGCAGAAATGAACAGGTGTACAGGAATAGAAAAAGCTATCATTCGATAAATGTGCAGATGGTGTGTTTGCCGGACCAGTACATCTCCCATGTGAAGGCCAAATATCGTGGCTCTGTGCATGACACCTATATCTTGTGAAATAGCAGCATCCCATATGTGATGGGCCAACTCCAGAGGCTAATGGTGTGGCTAATAGGTGAGGCCAAGGTCCCCACACAGTATGAGTAGGTGTCTGGGTATGGGGTTGTCCCTAAGGGTTAGTGTGTGTCTCACAATTGTCCCTCAATATTTACAGGTGACTCTGGTTACCCCAACCTGTCATGGCTACTGACCCCAGTGAGGAATCCCAGGACAAGGGCAGAGGAACGTTACAATTGGGCACATGGGCGAACTAGGAGGAATATTGAGAGGACATTTGGCCTCCTGAAAGGCAGATTCCGGTGCCTCCATCTGACAGGTGGATCCCTGCACTTCGCACCCAAGAAGGTGTGCCAGATCATTGTGACATGCTGTATGTTGCACAACTTGGCATTGAGACGCCAGGTGCCTTTTCTGCTGGAAGATGAGCCCGGTGATGGCCTTGTGACATCGGTGGAGCCTGTGGACAGTGAGGAAGAGGAGGCAGAGGAAGAAGATGTTGACAACCGAACAAACATTATCCTGCAGTACTTCCAGTGACACACAGGTAAGAGGCTGTGACTCGTCTTCACATTTCAGTCTACTTTAGGACATTGTACATGGCAGCCTCTTACCCTCTGTCTATGGCCACTGACTGTTCCCTTCGGTTTTCCTTTTTGCAGATCTGTGTACCCCATTCTGGCTTCTGCTATGTGTACTGATGCCCAACAACTGTCATACATTGGTATGAGTAACTGAACATATACCTTGCAATGCTTTGCTAATGTTGTAGTAATATATTTGTGAATCATCAGACTGACTCCAGATTGGTATTTGTTTCAAGGGTGTTTATTTAGATGCTACTAAGTATAGGGGTATGTTCAAGCGGCTGGGGAGATGGTGGAGGAAGGTCCATGGTAGAGTCCAGTCTATTTGTATCACTGGCGCATTGTCCAAGGGGGCATAGGAAGTAGAGCAATAGCAGTTCAAGGTGGACAGGGTAACAGAGTGGGACAGAAGGGTGACAATCAGGAGAGACCTATTTCCTGGTGGGGGTCTTGGCAATGTTCTCTGTCTTCTGCCTGGATCGCAGGGACCATTTGCGGGGTGGTTCTCTTTCTTCAGGGGGTAGGGTGCTGGTGGCCTGTTGGTCCTGTGACGGTGCCTCGTGTCCACTAGCGCCGGCGGAGGTGGAAGACTGTTCCTCGGTTTGGCTAGTGTCAGGGGCCCTTTGTTGTGCCACTGCCTCCCTCATGGTCTTGCCCATATCAGCCAGCACCCCTGCTATAGTGACCTGGATGGTGTACATTTTTGTGAGGTCATCCCTGATCCCCATGTACTGTCCCTCCTGCAGCCGCTGAGTCTCCTGAAACTTGGCCAGTACCGTGCTCATAGCCTCCTGGGAATGGTGGTATGCTCCCATGATGTTTGAGAGTGCCTCGTGGAGGGTCGGTTCCCTGGGCCTGTCCTCCCCCTGTCGCACAGCAGTCCTCACAGCTTCCTTGTTGTCCTGTGCCTCTGTCCCCTGAACCGTGTGCCCACTGCCACTGACCCCAGGTCCCTGATCGTCCTGGGTTTGTGGGGTTGCCTGGGATCCATGTAGTAGTAGACACACTGCTGATTGACATGTCCTGGGGACAGTGGCATGGGCATCGCTGGGTGGGTGCTGTTGTGGTGGTTCCTGAGGGGGAGACTCTGTGGGGAGTTGGGAATGTGGCAGGGGAACCGACGGTCCAGAGGTCCCAGATGGGCCAGGTTGGTTATCGTGATCCAGGTGTGCAGAGTTGCTGTCATCACTGTCGGCCTCTTCTGGGGGGGACTGTATGTAGCTGGCACCTCCTATCCGGTGACATTGGGTAGGGGTCCTGGTGGGATGCAAATGCATTGTTGTTGTATCTGTGTGCGCCATCTTGTGGAATGGGTGTGTTTCCTTTATAGAATTGAGCTTTCCCTGTCGACTTGGCCTTGTGTGATTGCTGATTTTGTGGGCTGGGTGAGTATCTCTACTGGGCATGCTGTGGTGATTGGTGTCCATGCAGGGCTGTGATGGGTGTCCATGCATTGTTGTGGCATGGAGGGCTTGGTATTGGGATGTGATGGTGGGGTGGATGGGAGCGAGGGTGAGGGTCGGGGTATGTGATAACATGCAGGTTGGGTGGGGGGGATCAAGTAATAAGATTTGCCTTACCAGAGTCCAGTCCTCCTGCTACTCCTGTGAGGCCCTCAGGATGCATGATCGCCAAGACTTGCTCCTCCCATGTTGTTAGTTGTGGGGGAGGAGGTGGGTGTCCACCGCCAGTCTTCTGTACTGCTATCTGGTGTCTTCAAACCACGGAACGCACCTTCCCACGTAGGTCATTCAACCTCTTCCTGATGTCATCCCTGGTTCTTGGATGCTGACCCACGGCGTTGACCCTGTCGATGACTCTCCGCCATAGCTCCATCTTCCTTGCAATGGACGTCTACTGCACCTGTGATCCGAATAGCTGTGGCTCTTCCCGGATGATTTCCTCCACCATGACCCTTTGCTCCTCCTCTGAAATCCTGGGGTGTCTTCGAGGTGCCATGATGTGGTGTGAGTGATATGTGTGAAGTGATGTGTGGGGTGATGTGTTGGGATGTATAATGTGATGTGCGTGGATGGTGTATGAGTGATGGTGTTCTGTGCCTGTGAGTGATTGTGTGCTCTTTGCTTGTCTCTCTGTGCTTGGTCTCTTATTTTTGGGTTGTAAGGGGTTGTGGGTAATGTATGTGTGTGTTTTATAGTGGATTGGGTGTGTACGTGTGGTGTGTGTATATGTGTCAGATGTATGTAGTTTGAATTGTCCAATGTGGTTGTGTTTTGTAAGTGTGTGTGTATTTTTTGCTCAGCGGTGTGTACCGCCAATGGTTTACTGTAGTTGAATGACCGCTGCGTTGATTCGTGGGTCATGATACTGTGGGCATATTCCGGTTGGCGTGACGATGTGGGTTTTGCTATCACCAGTTTATCACTGATCTTTGGTGTGGCGAACTTGTGTGGGTGCCTGTATTGTGGCGGTATTCTCTGTATGGGTCAGAATACCCGTAGCGGAATACCGCCGCGGTCACCGTATGCTGGCAGCCGTCAGCATGGCAGTAAGCGGGATTTACCGTCAGGGTTGTAATGAGGGCCATAGTCTCCAAGTAGTTCTGATTCAGCACGTCAAGGCTTGAACAGTTTTAAAAGTGTCAAGTAGAAAAAATCTCTTTTTTCTGTAGTTTGGCAACTATGTTTTCTATGGTTAATTAGATTTCTTTGATGTGTCTGACCAAACAGCCATCACAACCAACAACTGCATATTTACCTTCTTCTAAAATTTCCACTACATTGCTTCTATATCCGTAGTATAGAAGTACTTCGTAAAGGCACATGTCTTTTAGATGTGGACTTGTTTTTGAGTAGTATGTGTCTAACATATTAGATTTTACGTAAATTTAATCTCTCTACTTTATGGATCAAACTATGCTAGATACTGAATTTCTGGGAAATACTTTAACACTCTATTTCTATGTATTCTATATATTTCTATATTTTTGACAGCAGTAGTTTCCACATCTGTGATTTTGAAAGCACAGAACTTGTCTCGAACATTTTCCATCGGTATCTTTTGGAATGGCACGTCACATGTTGTTCAATTAAATACAGGACAGACTCATCACTGTCTGACCCAAATTTAGCTGCATCTTTTATCCATAACAGCATATGCATATGAGGACACCTCTTCTTGGTACTCTTTCCACTAAAAGAAATCAGTTACTTCACCAAGAGGAGTATTTGTCTTATTGCAGATAAAAGACATCATCTTTTGAAATTGATGGTTAAAGTATCTGCAAACATTAGCTGGATCCACAGAACAGAGGTCTCCCGAAGTCTTTAATTTGATGTCTTTAATATTAGAGTTCACTTCTCTCAAAAGTTCAAGCAGATCATCCCATGCATGCTCAGTAAAACTGAGTGTCAGGAACTAGGTAAGTTAATCAAGCTGTATTCCAACTTTTCATCCTTTTCATGAACTTTGCAGAAAGGTTTTGAAGATTGCCTCCTGTCATCGGTATATGGTTTACATCATATAAAAGTCCAGACAAGTCACTCTCAAAGAGAAGACGAAAAATGTTTGAATACAGAGACAAAATCTAGGATCTTCTGAATAAAATCGGTATTCAGTTGCTGGTATGTGTAAGGGGCAGTCTTCATAGCGTCCATCTTCTGCAGTGGCAAACAGTTGTGCAAAACAGTGAGCCTGAAAACCTTTGCCCCACACACTCATGGGAGCTCCTTTTGCTTGCTTCATTTGAAATAGGTCAATGGCATCACCCATAACTTCTTTAGGATGAAGAGGATGGATGCTGTACTGTTCATAAATTTCATGATTGATCCACCTTTTTAATCTGACCACTTGCCAGTAATTCTTTCATCCTCTATTTGTGTTGTATGTTGAAGAACATCAGCATTTTTATAATAAATAACTAATTGCACCTTCAAAATCTTTGCGTACCCCTAAAGTTTCAATATTCTTTTTTAAATCTAATGGCAAGTACACAGCTCTACCCTTAAGACCTTTTCATAGTCTTAAAAGACTAATGGCAAGTACACAGCTCTACCCTTAAGACCTTTTTATAGCTTTGTTGGAGATAATTTACCTATTTTTGGTTCCATATGAACTATAGCTTGGAAAGGTTGTACACACTGTATAAGAATGGATTCATAAACATTTAAATCTTGAAGTTCTTGTGGAAATGAAACTAACTCTAACTTGGTATGTACTGCTGTAGCAGCCATTCTATTAACCTCTAACTTATCATAGCAGTACTTGCATATAATTTGTTGTATGGACAAATCAAACCATTCTTCCACAAATAAATATTCAGCAAATTCTTGGCACTTATCTCTGCTCTCTTCTTCAGTTTTAGAGTACACATACAGCTTTGAGTTTGAATTTTGTAGTGAGTGTGTCACCAACATATACAAATACAGCTTGGTTTCTCTGGTGAACTTCCTAATCTCTTCTGAAAAGTTATCAACAGTAGTAGCTGAATCCGTTTCCTCTACAGCTGCACATACCAACTCTTTATTTTCCCTACACTGCTGTTCAGGATCAAAGAAACAAAATTCAAAATATTCACAAATTCTTTCCATATCTGCTACCGTACAATGTAAAAGTACTCTATTCATTTCTCCTAAACATAGATCAGGACTTTTGATATAGTAAAGCCTCCTAACTAAAGTTTGCATTCTCAAGTGGTGTACATCTAAAATTCAAAAATAATGAAAGGTGCATTGGCACACTTTTATCAATAGACATGCTAATAAATGTTTTTGTAAATCTGTGTACTTCCTTACTTTGCATGAATTGAATCCTTTCAATATATTTATTTTTTCTGACTTTTGCAGGGAAATATACAAAGGAAAGTTCTCAATATGTTAATTTCTTCTTGCCGTACACTGCAAACACTGCTTGAGTTCCACTTATACGCTGGTGGCTGTCAATGCCTTCCCTGTTCAGCTATTACTTCTTCTACATTTCTAGGTACCATCTCTTTTGAAATAGGACTACCATCCTTCATCTCATACCATCTTCCAGGTGTTTCAACTGCATGCATCAAAGTCTTCTCTTGGGAGTAGCTTTCTTCATTAAAATAAGGCTCAGTACTGGAAGTATGCTTACATTCACCACTGAAAACTTGCAAAAGTTACTTCTATTCACAATTCTTTTTCTTTCATTGTTCTTCCTCATAGCAAACACTATTTTATTCAGTGTTCTCATTCTGCACAGACTCAAAATAAATAGCTTCCTCTTGCGGGCAAAGGCAACTATAGCTTCAACACGTTCCTTTTCATTGATTGCTTCCCGTCTTCTTTTATACTGCTTCATAGTTTTCACAAGATTCTGAATGACCCTACTGGGAAACATTCTAAATCTTATTTCCTAAAACTGCCTCTTTTGTTTCTTACTTGGGAGGAGATAATAACCTTTCCTCTCTTGCTTCTTCTTTGACTTTTTGTTGCCATTCTAATTTTCTTCTTTTAAGTATTAGCAGATGTCTGCAAACAGAAACCAAATTATTACATCTACCTTACTTTGACTTTAAACAGTTAAGTGATTGATGCACTCAGAGAGTCGCTGAGATTCTCATACACACACTCAGAGAGGCAATCAGAGACTCATGCATGCACTAATAAACGCTCATGCACTCACACACAGTCCCACTGAGGTACTCATGCACACACTCAGTGACCCACTCAAATACTCATGTATGCACTGAGAGATCCACTGAGGTACTCAAGGACTTATAGGGCCTCATTATAACCTTGGTCGTCTTAAGACCACCAGTGCTGCGTTGGCAGTCGGACCACAACCAATGAGGTGGTCCAACAGCCACATTACTACTGTGGTGGTTGCGCCACGGTTGGACCCCCAACACCACCAGTTTTCCTCCACTGGAGGGGCTGGTGGTGCTGCAAGAAGCGCTGCCCTGGGGATTACGAGTCCCATCTCCGCCGGTGATTACATGGCGGTAGCCCAACATGTAAAGGCTGGCAGAGACGGGGTGCAGGGTGCCCCAAGGGGGCCCCTGCACTGCCCATGCACTTGTCATGGGCAATGCAGGGGCCCCCCTGGCCAGCCCCGTTGTGATTTCCACTGTCTGCTTTGAAGACAGTAAAAATCACAATGGGTGTTGGTGCGTCCGATGCATTACAGCATTGCCACCTGCTCTATTATGAGCCAGTGTCAATGTTATAGGCCGTTTCCCACTGGACCAGTGGGCAGAAACTCTGTTTCCGCCCACTGACCCAGCAGGAAACTCTTAATGGGACCCGCAGGAAGGGGGGCAGCACTGGTGGTAACCTGACCGCAGGTGTTTGGCAGACTGCCTTTTCCATCCCCCAAACTCATAATGACCCACATAGAGTGACCCACTCAGATACTCATGCAATAGAACAAGTGATAGATGGATTGCTGAACAATGTCAAACATTCACCCCAGTACAGAGATCTGGCACTAAATCCATCGTTTTTTTGCTACCCTGGCCATTCCAATTTGGACCCAGCCATATGCAAATCAGTCTTGACCCTAGTGCCCATGCAAACAGTCCAGCCCGAACTGCCAAGCCAGATTCTCCCTAGACTGGAAACAAGCGTCCTGCGCCCTCCGACCCCCCCCCTGAAAACACTGGAAAACACCTACTGCTCATTTGTGACTTCATCCAAACTCCCTGAACTACGACAAAGTGATGCGTGTTATATACAATCTTTATTTCTCCCGAAGACTAATCCACACGCACTTTCCTCGGCGTGCTAGTCGTTTTGCCTACGGGATAGCCGCAATTAATTTCTTCACAACTTATGAGGTTTCACTCATCATATGGCTGCCATGTAGAATGATTACGCCGGTGCCACCACAAAAAAGACGATTTCCAGTTCATAATCGCTTATCAATTTATTCCAAATAAAGTGCAAGTGCAGTGCCGGTTCCAAAACTGGAATGTCAACGCGTTTCGGCTGATACCTTCAACTGGACACTCCGCCCACAATTCAAAACCACCTCAAATAGCCAGCTAGTCCCTTATCTATTTTTATCCTTACACAGTGTAGATCACTGGAGCGGCCATCTTGTAACCTGCAAGAGCTCGTATTTGTATCAACCCTTATAGCACTTCAATGCATTTCAATGATCGAGTAATAATTAACATATATCAATTATATCATACACATAGTAATTATGAAATAAATCATACTATAGGATACAAATATCTCAATATGACAATACATTTCACATAATTATAATGCATATTATATTTGTGGTTCCTACAATGCCATATACATTAATTTAAATACATGCATAAATAATAATTCACCATTATTCATATCTATCCAAATATTGTAATTCATAATGAGAAAGTGACCAATGCAAAATATTATCATAAAAATGTGCAAATAGGTTAACCAATCTATTACTTAACCTTTAATCTGCTATTCTCAAATACTGTACCTGTCTCAATACCTTAATGTATGATATATTTCTTAAGTGATCCTGTGCATGTTCTTAAGCCAAACTCATCTCATATTTTTATGGCTCATGCTCACTACAAGTTCACCTTCATAGTATGAAAGAGTTGATGAACCACATCAAACCATATCCATCATTAAACTACATGGACAATATGTATGTCTTAATACTGTAATATGCTTAAAATCTATTTCTTTTCTTTTATCTTGTTCAAAATAACTATGTGCAATCAATCCAAAGGAGAAATTTACATAATTACCTTTGCATGTGTCTTATAATGACATATTCTATTACCCTCACATGTGTATACATAAATTCCGATGGACCACATTCTGTTGTTAACTCAAAATGGCTATACATGATCTAATAAATCAGAAACATCAAAAAAATGTAAATACTACATAAGCTCAATAAAGTGCCATCTAAAAAGTGAAATATCAATATGAAAAAGAGACAGAAAAAGATATATATGAAACCTACTGGCGATTGGCAGTGGGCTGTTTTAGTTAGGACCAACTTTTTCCATAGATGAAGGGTTTCTTTTTTTGCCAATAACTTTGACACCGTTTGAAGAATCTTCACAAAACTTTCCAAACTAATATGACTGTCAGTTTAGCTGCTGTCAGTTTAGCTGCTGGTTTGAATATTTCAGGGTGATTCTTCAAGCAGGGGCTGCAAAAAGGGGGGCCCAAAACACTTTTTTCCCATTCAATGCCAATGGGATTTTTTGAATTGTTAAACATGACTACAGCCCGAACCTATGAATGAATTTACATCAAATTTGTCAGGAAGCTAGATCTTGATCCAGAAAATGTGCTTTTTATTTAAGGTTAAAAAATATAGATATCAAGGGTTGCGGTTCCTTCACGGATCCACCCGTGGAAGATTCACGGATCCAGGGGAAAAATAAAACCCTGATTAGCTGGCCGCAAACTGAAAGGCAAGTTGCAGTCACCATTTCATCGGCCCGGGGGAGGTAAAATATAGTGTAAAAATATGTAAGGGTTCAGGATACAAGTAAGGGTATGAGTATGAGTAATTGCCCAATTTTTTACATCGGATCTGTGGAACCACCGCAAGGCTCAGTGTGACCCCCCTGTGTAACCTCGCTAAGGATCCACAACAAAAATGGAAAAAAAATCACTCACTTACTCCAACCCCATACTGCACACAGCTGAAGCCCATTTATAGCTTTGGATTGGGTGAATTCAGCCAACACCCGCCGTAAACAGTTGTGCGCCGGTGGTTATATTACATGTGTCTTAAAAAACAATAGAATTTCACTGAAAAAAACAAAAGTTTCAGGGATATTATAGTTAGGTTGACATTTTATCCATATAAAACCATAAACAAATCTGCAGTTATATGTATACTTATACTTATCTGAAGAAACTATAACTATAGACAATGATTTATAGCTTCTTAATATAGGTATACCTATAAGTATAACTATAAGTGCTGACTTTTTTATGGCTTTGTATGGGTTTTCTACTGGCGGTCACCAGTAGGTAGTTTTAGTTAGGACCTAGTTTCCATAGAAAAAGTGTTTTTTGTTTTCATTAAATTTACAAAACTAATACAACAATCAGTTCAGCTGCTGTCTTGAAAGTTTCTGGGTGATTTGTCAAGCAGGGGCCGAGAAAAAGGAGGGTTCCCAAAACACATTTGCCTGTCCATCACTTGTTCTTTTTGCATTTGTCGCCTAAGTGGGAAGGGTATGCCCAGACGTGGGTCCCATGCTCCCCATGCCACTGAGTCAAGCTAGGCTGGCTGATGAAGGGTGATACCCTGAAACCATACCAAGGATGCTTGTTTCTAGGCCAGGGAGGACCTGGCTTGGCAGTTCGAGCTGGACTGTTCCAATGAGGAGCAGGGTCAAGACTGATTTGCATATGGCTAAGTCCAAACTGAATGCCATGCGTATCAAAAAAACAATGGATTTAGGTCCAGATCTCTGTACTGGGGTGAATGTTTGACAATGTTCAGCATTCTGTTCAACACTTGTTTTTTTTCCCACTTGTTGCCCTAAGTGGGAAGGGTATGCTCAGACGTGGGTCTCTCGCTTCCCACGCCACTGTTGTAAAGCTACAGTGGGAAGTCTCCGTGATTGACTAAATATACAGTGTTCGGCCCGGGTGTGGCCTCTGTTTTGGCTTTAAATATCGGTGAATGGCAACAATACCAAAACTGAACTACCTGTTAATCCAGACGATGCCTAATGAAGACGGTGCATTGAAATTTATTTAATGGACAGTGGCTTTCATTTATAATCATCTTAGAGTCTTAGTACAATCCTACATACAACATTGGGATTTATTCAACGGCAACCGAGTTGAACTTTGGAGTAGCATACAGTATACTACATTAATATTGCTGAATAATTAAGACTTGAGCTATTGCACATCATGGCAGAACGTAGAGCCTTATGGGAAAAGGCAGCAGCTGAACTCTTTGATGGGTCTGGTCATTGTATGTGTGTCAATCACTCAAACAGTATACCCCTTCGTACAGCAAACAACATCATTAAAGAATTAGAGAAGGCACGCATTTCAGAATTTAAAAAGTGGTGAGGGGTGACCTCGCTTAACCAAATACATTGAAAGTGGTAGGGTACCATGAGGTCTACATATTGTAATATTGCCCACACTCAGTGATATGGATCCAGACCTACAAACATCTGAATGCTCTTTCAAACTTATGGGTACCTTAATTACACAAGCGCAACGACTGATGGAGGAACAGATGAAGCAAATAGAAGAATTGATGAAATAATTGGAAAAGTTATCCAATCAAGAAGAAGTGAAACAACCTTTAGGCTAGATGGAAGAACGAAGTACCAAACAAGAGGAGGAGTTAAAAACACAGAAGTCACATACATTTAATTGAGATAAGTTGGATTATGAACATGGTAGAATTTACACCTTTACACGTAAATATGAGACTCTGAGGATCACAGAAAAAGTGAAGAATGGAGGGGAAATGGCTGCCAACTACAGTAACACTGATGTGAGCTCTGACCCGGGATCATCGGCAGATGAGGCACCTCCCAGTAAACTGGATTTTCAAGGGGAACTGCGACTCATGTAAATGGCTGCACCGCAACCGGGCAGAAGCAGAGGGCGAGGCCATGGAGGCACAAGGCGAGGCGGGGGAAGGGGAAGAGACACAAAACACAAGGATTAGATATACCACCCAGTTTAGGGAGGAATCCTTTAAACATCAACAAAATAGTAAATATTTCACAGAGCATTTGAACTGCTAATCAAGAAATAATTCTCATTTTAGGGCTCAGTTTTTGTCCAACGATTGACTGCGACTATGCAAAAACACGCATTGAGATACATTTATGCGTAAGCTACGTCTAATCAAGCACTACGCAGTGAAGACCCCTCCATCAAAGTCTGTAATAGCATCACATAATATGGAATACTCAGGATTTAAAATAAGTGATACCAAGGAATTGGCAGCCATAAGCACTTTAGAGGATGAGAACTCAGTGGACAATCGGGCCATTCTTGTCAGTGAAGATACAGATACAACAAAAATGGAAATGATGGGTTTTACTACTGATTTATCTACGGCTAGTTCTTTGAAATTACCCAGCAAGTTTAATCCACAGTTACCAAGTGGAAATTTAATTGACACCTTCCATGAACTGGTAGTGAGTGATATTGACAAACTACGCATGTAACCACATGCAAAGAATGAAAGATCAAAAAATTTCTCTCCTAAAGATTGCAAGGATTTGAAACAACTTCAAGAGAACAACTCAATCATTATTAAATCATTGGATAAAGGTCCGAACATTGTTAATATGGATGTTGCAGAATATATAAAAGAAGCCACTCTCCAATTGAACAATAATGATCATTATGAAAGGTTGCGAACAAATACAATGGTCAATTATCAGAAGATCTACCATGAGATGTTAGACAAATGGTTGACCAATCAACTGATTAAATATGAGGAATATCAATATTTGAGAACTGAGTTTCCAAGAATTCCGTGCATCTATTTTCTACCTAAAATTCACAAGAATAAATATCATCCTCCGGGGAGACCCATTGTGAGCATGGTTAATTCCCTCTTGGAGAATACCTCAAGATATTTGAATCTCTTTTTATGTCCATATGTAACTGAGTTACCGTCTTATCTACGTGATACCACAGATCTTTTATCGAAAATTGATAATATTCTATGGCAAAGCAATTATCTTTTCATTACTATGGATGTGTCTTCATTATATACCCTCAATCAAACATCATTATGGTATGGAAGCATGTAGATATGTTTTGAAGACACTGCCTATAGAATTTCTTCAACACACTGAAATGCTTATGTCCATGTTGTCATTTTGTCTCAGAGATAATGTTTTTCTATTTAGTAATGAATATTATCTCCAAAAGCAAGGTGCAGTGATGGGGCGTCCTTTTCTCCCACCTATCCAAATCTGTATATGGGATGGTGGGAGAAAGAAGTAGCATGGTCAGATGCCTTCAGTGCCCACATGGAGAAAGTACTATTGTGGGTATGATACAGTGACAAGCTTTTCCTCATATGAGATGGCCATGAAAATGCTTTACAGGAATACATCAATATGCTTACAACAATGATTTGAATATTCTACTTGAAACAACATGGAGTGGGAATAAAATAGAGTTTTTGGATGTCCTACTTGGGGTAAAGAATAACAAATTAGAAACCTTTGTGTATCATAAACCTACTGCTTGTAACTCTATATTGCATGGTAACAGCAGACACCCAAAATCATTAAAATGGAGTATACCATACAGTCAATTCCTGCGGGCTCACAGGATATGTCTAGATGATGTTACTTTTGAAAAAGAAATCATGGCCATGTCACAAAGATTTATGAAAAGGGGATATCCATATAGGATTTTGATTGACACATATGATAGAGTTAAATGTAAACCAAGAGAGGAATTGCTCTTCAAAAATCAAAAATCAGTATGTCAATGAGAATACAATGACGAATAGATCTCCTCCTAGACTCTTTTTGGAATATAGTAATCAACATACAGCATTGAAGAACATTTTACAGCACAATTGGCATGTGTTACAGAAAGATCAACATATAAAAAAGAGAAATTGGTCAACATCCACAAATTACTTACCGGAAGACTTGCTCATTAGAGGATCACTTGACTAAGAGTCTATTTGTTGCTAATGAAAAAAAAAAAGAACACATTGTGGCTGACCAAAAAGAGCATGGGATTTTGGAGATGTGGTCGGTGCAAGGCGGTAAAGATTTTATGAATAAGCAAAGTTTTGAAACATTTGAAGGAAGAAAGTGTTTGATCCGAGATAGAATTACATGTGAAACTGAAAATACTATCTATATCATTGAATGTGGCTGCCACAATAAATATGTAGGCAGCACTATCCATAAACTAAAGGTGAGGTTTTTACAACATCTTAGAGCGATTAAAAACCAAGACAGATGCTATCCTCTGGCCAAACATTTCGTTGATGTACATGGGGGAGATTGCAGCACCCTTATCGTTTGCGGGATTAGATCGATCAAATGAGGTCCCAGATTGGGTGATAGGATGCTAGAATTAAGACAGATGGAATCAAAGATGATTTTATTACTTGGTTCAGAGAATCCTTGGGGACATAGGCGGTCATTACAACATTGGCGGTAAAAGCCGCATACCGCCGTGCAGAAGAACGCCAACACACCGCCGCGGAATTCCGCCACAGCTATTATGACCCACATTTCGGAATCCGCCAAAATTCAGACACCCACACAAATCCGCCACACCAAAGGTCAGTGATAAACTGGTGAAAAAAAAACCTCCACCGTCACGCCAACAGAAATACGCCCACACTATCACGACACACTAATCCACGCGGCGGTCTTTCAACCGCGGTATTCCATTGGCGGTACACACCGCCGTGCTCAAAATACACACACTTTTACAAAACACAGCCACATTGGACAATTTGAAATACACACACCTGATACACATACACACACCACTCCCACACACCCAATACAATATAAAACACACACCCACATCACCCACAAACCCCTACAACCACAATTAGAGAAGGCCAGAGAGGGAGCACCAGCAAGAACAACAGCATCCACAGGCACATAACACCATCACCCACAGAACTTCTGCGCACCTCACACAACACACCACTACATATCAGCACACATATCACCACACAATCCACCCCACACATCACCTACACCACCCCATGGCACGGCAAAGACACCCCAGGTTCTCGGAGGAGGAGCTCAGGGTCATGGTGGAGGAAATCGTCTGGGTAGAGCCACAGCTATTCGGATCACAGGTGCAGCACACCTCCATTGCAAGGAAGATGGAGCTATGGCAAAGAATAGTGGACAGGGTCAACACAATGGGACAGCACCCAAGAAATCGGGAGGACATCAGGAAGAGGTGGAACGACCTACCAGGGAAGGTGCGTTCCGTGGTCTCAAGACACCACCTGGCGGTTCAGCGGACTGCGGCGGACCCCCACCTCCTCCCCCACAACTAACAACATGGGAGGAGCAGGTCTTGGAGATTCTGCATCCTGAAGGCCTCGCAGGGGTAGGTGGAGGAATGGACTCTGGTAAGTCAAATCTTAACTATTACATCCCCCACCCTACCTGCATGCTATCACATACCCCCACCCTCACCCTCACCCCCAGCACCCCAACTCCTCACATATGTCCCAATATCACAAACTACCCATCCCAACACCAAGCCCTGCATGCAACAACAAAGCATGGACACCCGTCACTAAAGCATGCCCACTGCACATACCCATACAACCCCCTAAACAATCCCCACCCAAGGTCTCACACAGGAATGCAAACACTGGGGTACACGGTCACCCACCCATTGCACACCATGACACACACAGATGTAATAACCATCCTTTTATACCCCTGCAGGACCCCTACCCAACGTCACCGGACAGGAGGGTCCACACATGTCCACACCACCAACAGAAGAGGCCCACAGTGATGACAGCACCTCTGTCCAACTGGATCTAGATGACCAGCCCAGCCCATCGGGGACCTCGAGACAGTCGGTTCCCATCACCCATTCACAGGCCACTACAGACCTTCCACCCTCTGGAAACACCAGCACAGCACCCACCCAGCGGGCCCATACCTCCGTCCCCAGGACACGTCAATCAGCTGTGTGTCCACCACTACAGGGAACCCAGGATAACCCACCACCCCAACAACAACAGGGACCTGGGGGCAGTGGTAGTGGGCACACGGTCCAGGGGACGGAGGCCCAGGAACACAGGGGAACTGGGAGGGCTGCTGTGCGACAGGGGGCGGACAGGCCAAGGGAACCCACTCTCCACAAGGCCCTCTCCTCCATCATGGGAGCCTACCACCACTCACAGAAGACGATGGCAACGGTACTGGCCAAGTTTCAGGAGACCCAGCGCCTGCAGGAGGAACAGTATATGGGCTTCAGGGAGGAACTCAGAACCATCAGCTCCACCCTGGGCACCATCGTAGGGGTGCTGAAGGAACTTGTGAACACCAGGAGGGACACTGTGGCACTACAAGGGGCCCCTGACACTACCATGGACGATGAACTGCCCACCACCGCCGCCGGCGCTAGTGGACAGGAGGCACCGCCACAGGACCAACACACCAGCACCCCACCCCCTGCAGAGGGAGAACCACCCCGCAAACGGTCCCTGAGATCCAGGACAAAGACAGAGCACAATGCCAAGAGCCCCGCCAAGGAATGAGACCACCCTGATTGTCATCCTACTGTTCCACTTTGTCACCCTGTCCATACTAAAACTGCCCCGGCTCCACTTCCTATGCCCATATGGGCAATGCACCTGTGAGACTAATAGACTGGACTCTGCCATGGACATTCCTCCGCCATCACCCCTCATTATTTCACTACCCCCTCCAATACTGAGCACTTAAATAAACACACTTAGGCCCATATTTATACTTTTTGACGCAAAACTGCGCTAACGCAGTTTTGCGTCAAAAAAATTTGCGCCGGCTATTTAATCAATGACGTTAGCCGGCGTTAGCCGCCGGCGCTGCCTGGTGTGCGTGGAAAAAAACGACGTACACCAGGCAGCGCCGGCGTAGGGGAAAATGGAGTTTGGGCGTCAAAAAATGGGGCAAGTCAGGCTGAGGTCAATTTTTCGCCTCAACTCGATTAGCGTCATTTTCTTTCACTCCCAACCCCCATTGAAATGACTCCTGTCTTAGCAAAGACAGGAGTCATGCCCCCTTGCCCAATGGCCATGCCCAGGGGACTTATGTCCCCTGGGCATGGTCATTGGGCATAGTGGCATGTAGGGGGGCACAAATCAGTCCCCCCTATGCCACCGAAAAAAAAATAAAAAAATACCTACCTGAACTTACCTTAAGTTTCCTGGGATGGGTCCCTCCATCCTTGGGTGTCCTCCTGGGGTGGTCAAGGGTGGCAGGGGGTGTCCCTGGGGGCATGGGAGGGCACCTCTGGGCTCCTTCCGAGCCCACAGGTCCCTTAACGCCTGCCCTGAGCAGGCGTTAAAAAATGACGCTAACGAGGGTAGACGTCATTATTTTTGACCCGCCCACTCCCGGGCGTGAATTTTGCCCGGGAGTATAAATACGACGCACATGCCTCGGAGTCAATTTTTTAGACGGGAACGCCTACCTTGCATCTCATTAACGCAAAGTAGGTGTCCACGCTAAAAAATGACGCAAAGTCCATGGACTTTGGCGCTAGACGCGTCTAACGCCAAAGTATAAATTTGGAGTTAGTTTTGCGTCGGAATTGCGTAAAAAAAAACGACACAATTCCGGCGCAAACGGAGTATAAATATGCCCCTTAAAGCACAAAACAATCTGGAATCTGTCTGTGATTTCGAAATGGTGTATTGGCAATTACAGTGACAAAATGCTCTTTCAAGTTTAATGTCAACATACCTATGTCACACAGCTCTAGTCCATGAGAAATCTAAGCAGATGTCACACAGTGGGACCCACATCTGTGAAATCGTAAGGGAAAGTGACAACTCAGTGACCATACACTGGGTGAAAACGACACACAGTAGAGAGGTAGTAGTGTTAAAGTACATGTAGTAGGCAGCTCTTTATTCTTACCTGTGTCTCACTGGAAATATTGCTGGATCACTGAGTCCCTGTTGTGCATGTCTTCTTCCCCTGCTTCCTTGTCTTCACTGTCCACAGGCTCCACAGCTGCAACAACACCGCCATCTGGACCATCCTCCTGCAGAAAAAGCACCTGTCGTCGCAAAGCCAAGTTATGAAGCATACAACAGGCCACGATGATCTGGCACACCTTCTTTGGTGAGTAGAATAGGGATCCACCTGTCATATGGAGGCACCTGAACCTGGCCTTCAGGAGGCCGAAGGTCCGCTAGATCACCCTCCTAGTTCGCCCATGGGCCTCATTGTAGCGTTCCTCTGCCCTTGTCCTGGGATTCCTCACTGGGGTCAGTAGCCATGACAGGTTGGGGTAACCAGAGTCACCTGCAAATGATGATGGACAACTGTTAGACACGCACTAACCTGGAGGGATATCCCCAGACAACCATTCCCACTGACTTGCTTCCTGGTGCTCACCTAATAGCCACACACAGTGCCTCTGGAGTTGACCCATCACATAAGGGATGCTGCTATTCCGCAGGTTGTAGGTGTCATGCACTGAGCCAGGGAGCTTGGCATTCACATGGGAGATGTACTGGTCTGCCAAACATATCATCTGTACATTCATAGAATGATAACTCTTCCGGTTTCTGTACACCTGTTCACTCCTGTGGGGGGGGACCAAAGCCACATGTGTCCCATCAATGGCACCTATGATGTTGGGGATGTGTCCCAGGGCATAGAAATCACCTTTCACTGTAGGCAAATCCTCCACCTGAGGGAAAACAATGTAGCTCTGCATGTGTTTCAGAAGGGCAGACAACACTCTGGACAATACGTTGGAAAACATAGGCTGGGACATCCCTGATGCCATGGCCACTGTTGTCTGAAAGGAACCACTTGCAAGGAAATGGAGCACTGACAGCACCTGCACTTGAGGGGGTATCCCTGTGGGATGGCGGATAGCTGACAACAGGTCTGGCTCCAACTGGGCACACAGTTCATGGATTGTTGCACGATCAAGTCTGTAGGTGACTATTACGTGTCTCTCTTCCATTGTCGACAGGTCCACCAGCGGTCTGTACACCGGAGGATGCTGCCATCTCCTCACCTGCCCCAGCGGACGTGCCCTATGGACGAGAACAGCGAGCAGAAAGTCAGCCACCACTGAGGTATTTAAAAAAATTTTTTGCACACATTTGTAAATCCGCAAAGTGCCTGTCACTGTGTATATGCAAGCCCTAAATAGGTGTGACGCAGTTATTTTTAATGCCATGTGCACCCTGAAATGGTGGCTGCCTGACCTGTAAGGTGGGACAAAGGGATATGAGGTAACTGCGCTGGCGTTCTACACCGTCGCGGTAGGCGGTCAAAGACCGCGTCGCAATCCTGCATTGGTTTCATTGGACCCTATGGGTCCCAGGAGCCAATGACGATGTACGGCGGTGGTGACGGTACACAACGCCGCGGACGTGACCGCCATTTTCTGTCTGTTCACTCACTTGATACCTGACCTTCGACAGGAGAGGAACTACACTGCAAGTGCTGCTGTGACCTCGGTCTGGAAGAGACAATGGCTCGAGTGTCTGGGGAAAGGGCCCCTGCCTTCACATCAGAGGAGTTGGAGAAACTCGTGGATGGGGTCCTCCCCCAGTACACGCTACTCTACGGTCCTCCAGACAAACAGGTGAGTACACTGGGAGCATGCTGTATGGGCTATGCCTGTGGGGAGAGGTCTGGATGTAAGAAGGAAGGGGGGAGAGTGCTGCGTGCATGAAAGACGGTCAATGCATGTGCACATGGCAAGGGTAGGGATGGGGGCCAATCACTTCGACGGTGCAGTTGGTAATAACTTCTCTTTTTCCCCAGTACATTTCATGTAGGTCAGCGCCCACCAGAAGAAAGATATTTGGCGTGCCATCGCCAAGGACGTCCGGACCCTGGGGGTCCACCACAGACGGAGCACCCACTGCCATAAAAGATGGGAGGACATTCGCCTCTGGAGCAATAAGACGGCAGAGGCCCAGCTGGGGATGGCCTCCCAACGTGGGAGGGGTGCCCGTCGCACCATGACCCCCGTGATGTTCTGGATCCTGGCGGTGGCTTATCCGGAGTTGGATGGGCACTTGAGGGCATCACAGCAGCTACAAGTGGGTGAGTACAGTTGCATCCATCTGACTCTGCGCGCATTATGAGGTGTCTGGGTGGGGGAGGTGGGCAGTGGGTTCCCCTAGGCCAGGGCGAGTTTTGTAGGCAAGGTCCCTTTTTGAGGCAGGCTATGTGGCACCCCAACCCCACCAGTGGTAAGAGCCATCTACACCTAGTCAGGCTCCTGTGACTTTCATGTGTGCAGCATAGGCCTTGTACCCCATGGCCCTGTGATTCATAAAGGAACTCTAAGTACATGGCGTAGTGCAGAGGGCTGCTGTGTCTGTAGTGTCCGCAAACGGTAGTGGTATTGCATGCACTGAACATGTCCTTCTTCTGTCTCCCCACCCCCTCTTTGTGGTCTCCCTGTTCTTGTGTGCAATAGCATCATCAGGCGGAGGAGCATTGTTACCGCAGCAGGAGGGAGCTGCATCCCACTTGGCCCTGGAGAGCGAGACAACGGAGGCTGAAGCCACTAGTGTGACGGAGGGCGAGGGGAGTTCCATGGTAAGGATAGGAGGTGACAGCAGCGACAGCGACTCCTCCTCTGATGGGACCTCCCTTGCAATGGCGGGCCCCTCTGTGCCCCCTGCATCAACAGGTACAGCGGCCAACCCTCCTAACAGCACTGCCCTCCCAGCAGCCCCTCAGCGTGTTTCCCGTGGCCGCTCACCCAGGAGGGTTTGCATCTCCTTCACCCCAGGCACCTCAGGCCCTGCCCCAGTCAGCCCTGCAGCCCTCAGTGAGGAGGCTATTGACCTCCTGAGATCCCTCACTGTTGGGCAATCAACCATTCTGAATGCCATCCAGGGTGTCGAGAGGCATTTGCAACAAACAAATGCATACCTGGAGGGCATTCATTCTGGCGTGGCAGCCCAACAGAGAGCATTTAAGGCTCTGTCCTCAGCACTGATGGCTGCCATTGTCCCTGTGTCCAGCCTCCCCCCTCCAACCTCCTCCACCCAGACCCAATCCCCTGTACCTCAGCCTATCCCAAGCACACCATCAGACCAGCATGCACACACTTAAACACACAAGGGTTGCTCAGGCAAACATAAGCACCACACATCCCACAGGCACTCACACAAGCATCATACCTATGCACACATACCAACATCCACTGCCTCCACTGTGTTCCCCTCCTCTACATTGTCCTCCTCCCTCTCTGTCTCGTCTCCACTCACACCTGCATGCACTACATCTTCAGCCACTACCTCCATCACCAGCACACCCATCACCACACACCGCTCACGTGCACTCACCACCCCAACTACCATTCACACATCCCCTGTGTCCTCTCCCAGTGTGTCTGTGAGCCCTCCTCCCAAAGTACACAAACGCAGGCACACACCCACCCAACAGCCATCCACCTCACAACAGCCTCCAGCCCATGCACCTTCACCCAGTCAGCAAACGTACACCTCCTACAACTACTACCTCTTCCTCCACTCCCAAACCCCCTCCATCAACCCGTCCCAGTGTGTCTAAAAAACTTTTCCTGGCTAATATTGATCTCTTCCCTACAACTCCGCCCCTCCGTCCCCCCCCTAGGGCCAGGCTTTCCAGGTCCCAACCCAGCACCTCAGCCACCACATCACCAGGCACAGTGGTGCCAGCAACTGCGGGCTATTGGTGTGCGCCAACCAACAGGGCTGCCAGTGTGCCACAGAGCGAGGGCAAGGACATACTGCCACCTGCCAAAGTCAAAAGGTTGCCCATATCCCGGAGGGAGAAGCAGAAAACAGCTGCCACCAAGGGCTCAGGCAAAACGAAAGGGGATGGTGGCAAGACAGCTGCGCCACCATCCAAGGTGGGGAAGGGCCAGAAAATAAATTGCAGGTCAGGACAGGGCATGGTGGACCAGTGTCACACCTTCAGTCCACGCCAAAGCCAACCTGTACGGCGGAGAAGACTGCCACCTGCACCGCCTCCTGCACCGTTGTCATTGAGGCGCCACCAGCACTACAGTCACTGAGCCCGCCACCAGCACCGCAGTCACTGAGCCCGCCACCAGCACCGTAGTCACTGAGCCCGCCACCAGCACTGCCGCCACAGAGGCCTCCGCTAGCACCGCCGCTACAGAGGCCGCCGCCAGCACCGATGCCACAGAGGCCACCGCCAGCACCGTTGCCACAGAAGCCGCTGCCAGCACCTATGCCACAGAGCCCGCCGCCAGCACCGATGCCACAGAGGCCGCTGCCAGCACCGCCACTAATGACCCCACTGCAAGCACAGCCAGTGGCCCCGCAACATCCTGAGCCTGTGGCACCACCGCAGACATGGCTGCCATCCCCAGTGTTCAGTCATCCAAGGCTGGTGGTCAGTTCCAGGAGCCTCAGCAGCTTCCATGATGCACGACTTTCTGTGGAGAAAGGCATTAACTACCTCAGTCCTTGGCAGGATGAAGCACTCTGGGCACAACGCCCCCTCCAGAACCAGTGGAGAAAGGCATCCCTCCAGAACCAGTGAAGAATCACATCCACTACCTCTGTCCTTGGCAGGATGAAGCACTCCGGGCACAAAGCCCCCTCCAGAACCAGTGGAGAAAGGCATCCACTACCTCTGTCCTTGGGAGGATGAGGCACTCTGGGCACAAAGCCCCTTCCAGAACCAGTGGAGAAAGGCATCCACCTGAGAGACTGCGGCTTTGCACTCCCCAAGATACAGCAGTGGGCAAACCACCCACTGTAAAGACTTGAGAGACTGTGGCTTTGCACTCCCCAGGATAGAGCAGTGGGCAAACCACCCACTGTAAAGACTTGAGAGACTGTGGCTTTGCCCTCCCCAGAATACAGCAGTGGGCAAACCACCCACTGGAGAGACTTGAGAGACTGTGACTTTACACTCCCCAGGATAGAGCAGTGGGCAAACCACCCACTGTAAAGACTTGAGAGACTGTGGCTTTTCACTCCCCAGGATACAGCAGTGGGCATGGAGCCCCTGTGGCAAAACCAGTGCTGCAGGCCCACTAGTAGCATTTGATTTACAGGCCCTGGCACCTCTATTGCACCTTACTAGGGACTTACTAGTAAATCAAATAAGCCAATCATGGATAAACCAATTACATACAATTTACACAGAGAGCATATGCACTTTAGCACTGGTTAGCAGTGGTAAAGTGCTCAGAGTTCAAAAGCCAACAGCAACAGGTCAGAAAAAAATAGGAGGCAGGAGGCAAAAAGATTGGGGATGACCCTGCATAAGCAAACAAGTCCAACACGACCCCCTACAAGCCTAAAGCCAGGGGAGAACAATCAATACCTTGATGTACTTCCCTGATTGGGGCGATAGAACAAGGACCCAGGCCCACAACAGCAGGGGCATGTTCCAGTTCTAAGCCTTCCTGACTCCAGTCAGATCCGTCTGTCCATACTCTCAGGGCCCACTAAGCTAACCCATGGGGAACCCTTCTCCACATCTGCAGACACCATCTGTGCAGCACCTAACTTTACTTTGCTCACAGATTTATCCCAATGGGCAGATAGTACCACCAGGGCCAACACAGTGGTGTTGCCCACTCCACCCCTTGGGTGTGACTCTCGTCCCACATCCAGGGGCAACTCTGTCCACTAGGACAGCAAGCCACAGTGACCTCTGATGACTGTGGAGAGTGTGGGGCGGCAGCCCCAGGTACCTGACACCCTTTGACCACTCTCCCTTCCACCAGGTCAGAGAAGATAACCTGACCCTGGTCCTCCCTTCTGGGGCTCTGGACCCTCCCTGCAGGAGCGGCACCCCCAGAGTCCAAAATTGTCAGGGTGCTTGCAGAAGCAGTCCTTCACAATTCTTCCACCAGTGCAGGGATGTTAACCTGCAACTGGTCCTCCAACCTGGGGTCTGTATCTTTAGGTTGGACCAGGGCCAGGGGTGAGGCTTCCCTCCCCCTGCCCTCTCTTCTGTGGTCCTGCACCCCCCAACTAGGAGTGGCCCCCCCAGAAGACAACATGGTAGGGGCACTGTTATCAGTAGCCCCTTCCTCCAGGTCAGGGGGGACACCCTAAACCTGGCCTTCCAATCCAGGGTCTGTACACTTAGATTGCACTGGGGTCAGGGGTGAGTCTTTCTCTCCCCTTCCCCTACTCTCAGGGTTCTGCACCCACCCCTCAGGGAGAATACCCCTTGAAATCACACCAGGGGGGTAATTGGGCAAACCGCCCACCCCTCCAAGTCAGGGTTTATCCCCTGCACCTAATCCTCCAGTCCAGGGTCTGTACCCACAGACTGGACCACTGCCTGGCAACCCAGGAATGCCTGGGGGGCATACCTACCCCCCACCAGGTCAGAGTTTACCCTCTGAACCTGGTCATCCAACCCAGAGTCACCACCCTGCGGTTGAACCACTGCCTGGCACACCAGGACTTCCTCCGGAGCACACTTACCCCCCATCAGGTCAGAGTTTACCTCCTGAACCTGATCATTCAACCCAGAGTCACCACCCTGCCGTTGAACCCTTGCCTGGCACACCAGGACTTCCAGGGAGGCACACTTACCCCCCTCAAGGGACACACTGTCCCCAAGGGCCACACAAGAGTCTGGCTGGCGCAGGTCTCCTGACCTCTGCCCATCTGACAGAGTCTGGATTCCCCCCAACCCAGAAATGGTCTCACCAAGGTCATTCCTGGGGGGCTCTGCTCTCAGAGCTGACCCCTGACCCTCCAGTTTCGCCACTGGGGTCCGCAACCTCCTCTCAACCCTCTGTCTGGACTTCTGCACCCCTCACTAGGAGTGGTACTGCCAGATACCAGAACTGGTGGGACGCTGGCTACAGCCGCCCCCCCCAAGTTCTCCTGACACTGTGGGATCTCCCTCAAAAGATGGCCCTATGGTACAGGCTGGGCTCCCCTCCTGGTGTTCCCTCATGGAACCCTCCAGGACCTGGGACCGGATCTCGGGCACCTTGGACCTCATCCCATCCCCATTCCCTTTCCTCAGAGACTGGACATGGGGTCCCTCACCCATCCATCTACACTGGGACCTACCTGGGACACTACAATCCTTCCCTACCTCACCTGGTTGGGAAATACCTAGACCACTCCTCTCAGGAGCCCCCCCAAATGCCTCTTTAGACTCTCTGGTACTCACCAAGAGGTCTGCCTCCATTGTAAGCTCCCTGGGGTCAGAGAACTCACACTCCACCTGGTGTTGGCGTAGCTCTGGAAAATAAGGACTAGACATATGCTCTCCAGCAATTACATAACTCAGCCCCTTACATGAATTAACCAAAGTACCCTTCACCCAACCATCCAGTGACTCTGCTTCACCCTCCTGAGACTGGTGAGACAGTAACTGACTGTCCCTGACACTCAACCCATACTCTTATGGGATGTCTTTACACTCCATAACCAGGACTTCTACCTGGGGGAAACCCCTCTCCCTGTCACTCTCACCTAGAGTCAGTAGAGTGTCCCTCCCACCAGTAGGAATATGACTCCCCATTCCAGTTCACCAATCCACCTCAGGGACCCTGTGCATCACTGGAGCTACCTCATACCCCTGAACCTCCTGGCGTGTGTTAACTCCCTCCTTCAAGTAGGGCACCACATCTCTGGGCATGTGCACTTCTTCAGCAGCACTGGATATAAAATTGTTGCTGCCACCATTCGAGCTGGACTTTTCTGCCTCCAACCGGCGAGCCTTTTCTGCCTGTCTGTCCTGCACATCTTTAGGAGTCAGACCCTTAGAGGACCTACCGCTATCACTCCTGGAGAACCTTCCCCCAGGTGTAACAGGTACCTCTAATACACCACAGTGTAGACTCTGCACTTTCCCATCCATATCTTCTGTGTGCCCCCCAGCTTCCTTGGCTGTCACCCAGGCCCTCATTGCCTCTTGCAGCTCCCCCTTCCTGGCCGAGCTCTTAATGGGACAGGCAAGATCTTCACAGAACTGTTTCAATTGATCAACTGAGTACCTCTTCAGTTTTCCTAATTCAAACACAGCTCCAGCTGTTGCATCTCCTCACTGAGACATGATGGCAACAAGTGTAAAGTTCCAACGGCAGAAAACAAGTTCCAAATTAAGTAAAAAGAATCAATCAAGGGATCAGCAAAATCATGGAAGTAGAACAAAAAGGAGTCCCAAGGAGAAAAATGAAAGATCACCAAACAAGTAGTATGTGGTCACGTAGTGGTCTGAGATCAAAACAGTAGTGTACACTTAATTACTGTATGTCAAGTACAAATACAAGTCCAAATACCATCCACTGATCACCAATGTTAGAAATGGGGTCTTTGGTTGACAGTCAGGTTACCCCCTGTTCAAGCAAGGACCCTCACTCTAGTCAGGGTAAAAGAGAATCACCCTCAGCTAACCCCTGCTTACCCCCTTGGTAGCTTGGCAGAGCAGTAGGCTTAACTTCAGAGTGCTAGGTGTAAAGTATTTGTACCAACACACACAGCAACTTAATGAAAACACTACAAAATGACACAACACAGTTTAGAAAAATAGGAAATATTTATCTAAACAAAACAAGACCAAAACGACAAAAATCCGACATACACAAGTCAAGTTATGAATTTTTAAAGATTAAACTCAAAAATAGCGCTTAGAAAAAAATGCTTCAATAAGATGTTAACACGGCGTCGTGACGGAGTCGTTCCCAACAAGCCGACACCAGCGGCGCCGGACACGGAGTCGTGTAGACCCCCAAGTACAGTACCTTTGGTGAAGAGTGAAAACAAGCCGATGCGCGAAGTCAGGGATCGCGGCGTCTGTGCGAAACGTTGAATCCGCGCACTTCGAGCGGCGTCGGTCACGACGTGGTGCGGCGACTTCCACGGAGTCGCGGACTTCAGCGGAGCTGCAGCGGCGTCGGGCCTGCGAAGAGCGTTGCGTTCCAGCGAAGTTTACGGCGTCGGGTGCAGGCGGCGGCACCGGATTCAGCAGAGCCGTCGGTCCGGAGTCGTCCGAAGTCGATTTCCTTGGATTTCCACTAGCTTTCCTTTCAAGGGCCCAGGAACTGGATAGGTCACCACTTGTCAGAGCAGGAGTCTCTCCAGAGACTCCAGGTGCTGGCAGAGAGAAGTCTTTGCTGTCCCTGAGACTTCAAACAACAGGAGGCAAACTCTAACTCAAGCCCTTGGAGATTTCTTCACAAGATGGAAGGCCCACAAAGTCCAGTCTTTGCCCTCTTACTCTGGCAGAAGCAGCACTGCAGGAAAGCTCCACAAAGCACAGTCACAGGCAGGGCAGCACTTCTTCCTCAGCTATCAGCTCTTCTCCAGGCAGAGGTTCCTCTTGGTTCCAGAAGTGTTTCTGAAGTCTATAGATTTGGGTGCCCTTCTTATACCCATTTTAGTCTTTGAAGTCACCTTTCTTCAAAGCGGACTCACACCTACTTGTGAAATCCTGCCTTGCCCAGGCAAGGCCTCAGACACACACCAGGGGGTTGGAGTCTGCATTGTCAGAGGCAGGCACAGTCCTTTCAGATGAGAGTGACCACTCCACCCCTCCCTCCTAGCAGAGATGGCTAATCAGGAAATGCAGGTTACACCCCAGCTCCCTTTGTGTCACTGTCTAGTGTGAAGTGAAAAACAACCCAACTGTCAAACTGACCCAGACAGGGAATCCACAAACACGGCAGAGTCACAGAATGGTTCAAGCAAGAAAATGCTCACTTTCTAAAAGTGGCATTTTCAAACGCACAATCTTAAAATCAACTTTACTAAAAGATGTATTTTTAAATTGTGAGTTCAGGGGCCCCAAACTCCACATGTCCATCTACTCTCTAGGGGAATCTACACTTTAATCGTATTTAAAGGTAGCCCCTATATTATCCTATGAGAGAGACAGGCCTTGAAACAGTGAAAAACGAAGTTGGCAGTATTTCACTGTCAGGACATATAAACCACATTACTATATGTCCTACCTTATCCATACACTGCAACCTGCCCTTGGGGCTATCTAGGGCCTACCTTAGGGGTGCCTTACATGTAAGAAAAGGGAAGGTTTAGGCCTGGCAAGTGGGTACACTTGCCAAGTCGAATTTACAGTTAAAACTGCACACACAGACACTGCAATGGCAGGCCTGAGACATGATTACAGAGCTACATATGTGGGTGGAAAAACCAGAGCTGCAGGCCCACTAGTAGCATTTGATTTACAGGCCCTGGCACCTCTAGTGCACCTTACTAGGGACTTACTAGTAAATCAAATATGCCAATCATGGATAAACCAATTACATACAATTTACACGGAGAGCACATGCACTTTAGCACTGGTTAGCAGTGGTAAAGTGCTCAGAGTTCAAAAGCCAACAGCAACAGGTCAGAAAAAAATAGGAGGCAGGAGGCAAAAAGATTGGGGATGACCTTGCATAAGCAAAAAAGTCCAACAGCACTCATCCGGCAGAGGTGCCCCCACTTCCCTTCCCCCTGAGGAGCCTGTTTCATTTCGATCTGATGCCCCTGCAGTGTTCTCTCCATTTGGAGTCTGGTATCGAGTGTGGGCCTCGCACATACATTTTGGGCCCAGTGGTCCACGGACTATAATTGGTGCACTATCGGGACTTGTGTAGTTGCTGTACATAATTGTATATACTGTATTTCAAGTTTTGACTAATGGATTTTTATTTATTACAATCGTTCAACTCATTTCGTTTTGTCCTCCAGTTCGGGTGGGGGGTGTAAATGTAATGTTGCAGCATGTATTTGTGTGTATGTTGTTGTGGGTGAGGGTGGGGGTGGGGGTTTTGCATGTTGCGTGTGTCACTCTCTTTTCCCTCCCCCCTCTCCTGTGTTGTAGGTGCAGTACTCACCGTGGTCGTCGCCGCCGTCTTTGGTGCCCCTGATAGAGGAGCAGGAATACCATCGCAGGGAGTATTTGGAGTTCTGGCTCCATGGCGTCCTGGTTCCTCGTGGGGTGTGGAGTGGTGAGTGTTTTCCCTTCCAAGTCCTGTTTCCTCTGTGTTTTTGTTTGCGTTGGTTCCGCCCCGGAAAAGGTGGTGGATTAGCCTCTCATAATAGTGTGGGCGGTGCATTGTCTTCCGCCTGTCTGTTGGTGGTGTCCACCACGCTGTTTATTTGTACCGCCGTGGCGGTCGGAGTGTTAAAGTGGCTGTCTATGTTGGCGTTTCCGCCACGGTCGTGATTCCTTTTTTTTCCGCCGGCCTGTTGGCGGTATTACCGCCGCTTTAACACCGACCTCCAGGGTTGTAATGAGGGCCTTAACCTCTGGAGGACCATTATTGGGCATGACCTGAACACCATTGTGCACCAAGGTGAAGTGAGCCAACAGTGTGAAATAATTCTGGTGTTTGTTGCACATATGTATGTGTGGCGAATGTTTAGGCCCAGAATGAACGTCAGATATTTAGCATGTGCGGCTGCCAGAAAGGTGGGGTGAGTGATCCCATGGTAGATGGCATGGCCTGAAGATAAAGGTACTTGACAATCTTTGCCAAGGACCGGCTTCAGTTTTTTTAGGAAGTCTACAAACATATGCTGCAAAAATAACAATAGAGACAGTAAATAAGTAGGGACTTTTGGTAGGGTAATTCTAAAGGAACAATGGTTCCTGAATTAAATAAGATGAACGTAACAATCATAGAGTTGCAATGAAATCTATGAAAACAGGTGAATAAATGGTTTCAAAATTGTATTAGCATTTATTAAATAGACAAATAACGTGAGAAACCAAAAGCATAAAAAGCAACCGTTTCAGACAAGTTCATTGTGACATGACAGAAATACAGAATAAGTCACATACATATTTTGCCCACGCTTGTACACATTAACTTAGTTGCAACACTGTGAGTCAGGGAACTAAGTTAGTTCAGGGGCCATTGTTCCTTTAAGGTTAAATTAGTGTGCACTGTGCCTCCATAACATTGCATTTTCTTTAGTGTTTGGTATGAAGAATGAGAAAAATGAATTACTATTGGGACAATGCTTTTGCAACCTCTGAGTGAGACATTTAGATTCCTGTGACATGGAATTGTAAAGAAATATGCATTTTTATTGTTGAGAAAAATACAAAAAAATGGTTTCTGGTGTGTACTGTATAAATGACCTATATCCCCTGCCCCCACTCTTTGCACTTCAGTCCTCCAGTACCAAGGCAAGGTATGTCTTCCTTGTTTTTCTTTAATATTTTGAATAACATGTCAGGTACCGCGGATGGATCGCTCCAACATCTGTCTCTTCTCTGGGGAATTACAAAGAACTGCCATGCAGATATCATCTGTCAGGTGCAAAGGGAAGAAATCAGAGTGTCCTTGAGATATTTCGGATAAACCGTGGTCTCCTGTGGGATGTTCTGACAACCCAGAAGTATGGTGATATGTTACATCAGCAAAGGGCATCTAAAGCACAGCAGCTGAGTTCACTGCATTGAAGCCTGCCTCTATGATCTGAGCTAAACTTATGGGTGAAGAAAAATAATTCAGTTCTCCCAAGATCTCTGTATCTATCTGCCTTGATCGAGGTAAAATCCACATTGGATCTGGTGCTCAAGCATCCTAGAAGCGTTTACAACCTGGCCAAGATTTGGGGATATTTTAGAATTGAAGTTGTTCTGATCAAATATCAGGCATTTAAAAGCAGAGATCTAGGGCCACACTTAGTAAACGTTGATGCAACACAATGCAGCAAAGGAAGTTGCAAAAATATAGCGCAGTTCAGCTCTCTCCCAACCGTTGGCAGGCTTTAGTTTGCCAGGCACCAACATAGATTCCATGGTGCAAGGGTGCTTGCATTGTGGTCACATTCATTTTTGTGCAGGAAGGAATGCTTTCCTGCACAAAAACTATTCTTCGAGGCTTATTCCACTTCACATGAGTGCTGCAGAATGCAGAGAGAACATAATGCGGAAAAGCAAAAACATTTCATATATTAAATTTTCCTCGGTACACCAGCTTCCGGTATGTGCACCGTTTTGGTGAAAGCCTATCTTTACTGACATTAGTAAATATGGGTTTGCATCAAATACAAGGAAGTACTCATTTGTGGAAGCATTCATGCTCCACACATATAGCTCCTTCCTGATGAAAGGTAACACAAGGCAGCGCTATGCTTATCTGCTTTTGTAGGAAAGTACCATATTGCCTGGCATGTTACCCCCATTTTTTACTTATATGTATGTTTGTTTTTGCCATTGTCACTAGGATCCTGCTAGCCAGGACCCCAGTGCTCATAAAGTGTGCCCTGTATGTGTTCCCTGTGTGGTGCCTAACTGTATCACTGAGGCTCTGCTAACCAGAAACTCAGTGTTTATGCTCTCTTTGCTTCTAAAATTGTCACTGCAGGCTAGTGACTAATTTTACCAATTCTGATTGGCACACTGGAACACCCTTATAATACCTTAGCATATGGTACCTAGGTACCCAGGGTATTGGGGTTCCAGGAGAACCCTATGGGCTGCAGCATTTCTTTTGCCACCCATAGGGAGCTCAGACAATTCTTACACAGGACTGCCACTGCAGCCTGAGTGAAATAACGTCCACGTTATTTCACAGCCATTTTACACTGCACTTAAGTAACTTATAAGTCACCTATATGTCTAACCCTCACTTAGTGAAGGTTAGGTGCAAAGTTACTTAGGGGCATATTTATACTCCGTTTGCGCTGAATTTGCGTCGTTTTTTTCAACGCAAATTCGACGCAAAACTAACTCCATATTTATACTTTGGCGTTAGACGCGTCTAGCGCCAAAGTTCATGGAGTTAGCGTCATTTTTTTGCGTGAACACCTTCCTTGCGTTAATGATATGCAAGGTAGGCGTTCCCGTCTTAAAAAATGACTCCGATGCATATGCGTCGTATTTATACTCCCGGGCAAAAATGACGCCCGGGAGTGGGCGGGTCTAAAAAACCCGCATTAGCGCCGGATTTTAGCGCCTGGGTCAGAGCAGGCGTTAAGGGACCTGTGGGCTCAGAATGAGCCCAGAGGTGCCCTCCCCTGCCCCCAGGGACACCCCCTGCCACCCTTGCCCACCCCAGGAGGACACCCAAGGATGGAGGGACCCACCCCAGGGACATTAAGGTAAGTTCAGGTAAGTATTTATTTTTTATTTTTTTTGTGGCATAGGGGGGCCTGATTTGTGCCCCCCTACATGCCACTATGCCCAATGACCATGACAGAAGTCCCCTGGGCATGGCCATTGGGCAAGGGGGCATGACTCCTGTCTTTGCTAAGACAGGAGTCATTTCAATGGGGGTTGGGCGTCGTAAAAAAATGGCGCAAATCGGGTTGAGGCGATTTTTTTGCCTCAGCCTGACTTGCACCATTTGTGGACGCCCATACGCCATTTTCCCCCTACGCCGGCGCTGCCTGGTGTACGTCGTTTTTTTTAACGCACACCAGACAGCGCCGCCGGCTAACGCCGGCTAACGTCATTGAATAAATACGGCGCCCACATGGTGCTTCAGAATGGCGTTAGCCGGCGCTAATTTTTTTGGCGCAAAACTGCGTTATCGCAGTTTTGCGTCAAAAAGTATAAATATGGCCCTTAGTGTGAGGGCACCCTGGCACTACCCAAGGTGCTCCCACATTGTTCAGGGCAATTTCCCCTGACTTTGTGAGTGCGGGACACCATTACACGTGTGAACTACATATAAGTCAATACCTATGTGTAGCTTCACAATGGTAACTCCGAACATGGTCATGTAACATGTCTAGGATCATGGAATTGTCACCCAATACCATTCTGGTATTGGGTGACACTTCCATGCATCCCCGTGGCTCCAGCATGGAACCCGCATACTGCCAAACTAGCTCTCTGGGGTTTTCTCTGCAGCCAGGTTTCTGCCCCCCTGGGCAGCCCAGTCCCAGGAAGGCAAAACAAAGGATTTCCTCTGAGAAAGGGTGTTACACCCTCTCCCTTTGGAAATAGGTGTGAAGGGCCTGAGAGGAGTAGCCTCTCCTGGCCTCTGGAAATGCTTTGAAGGGCACAGATGGTGCCCTCCTTTCATAAACCAGTCTACCCCCAGCTCCTGCTCTGTAGCGAAACTGGACAAAGGAAAGGGAAGTGACCACTCCCCTGTCCATCACCACCCCAGGGTGGTGCCCAGAGTTCCTCCAGTGTGTCCCAGACCTCTGCCATCTTGAATGCAGAGGTGTGAGGGCACAATGAAGACCTCTGAGTGGCCAGTACCAGCAGGTGACGTCAGGGACCCCTCCTGATAGGATCTTACCTGGTTAGGTAGGCAATCCTCCTCTGATGGCTAGTTAGGGTCTCTCCTGTGGGTTTCTCTTCAGATAATGAATGCAAGAGCTCACCAGAGTTCCTCTGCACTTCCCTCTTCGACTTCTGCAAAGGATCGACTGCTGACTGCTCCAGGACGCCTGCAAAACCGCAAGTAGCAAGAAGACTACCAGCAACATTGTAGCGCCTAATCCTACCGGCTTTCTCAACTGTTTCCTGGTGGTGTATGCTCTGAGGGCTGTCTGCCTTTACCCTGCACTGGAAGCCAAGAAGAAATCTCCGGTGGGTCGACGGAATCTTCCCCCTGCCAACGCAGGCATCAAACTTCTGCATCACCGGTCCTCTGGGTCCCCTCTCATCTTGACAAGCATGGTCCGTGGAACACAGGAGCTGGATCCAAGTGACCCCAACAGTCCAGTGTTCCTCCTGTCCAAATTTGGTGGAGGTAAGTCCTTGCCTCCCCACGCCAGACAGTAATCCTGTGTACTGCGTGAACTGCAGCTTCTAGGGCTTCTGTGCATTTTTGCAAGACTTCCTTCGTGTACAGCACAGCCCAGGACCCCAGCACTCAGTCCTGCATTGCCCAACTCGCTGAGTTGGACTCCGACTTCGTGGGACCCTCTTTTGTTGTGCTGAGATGACTGCCGTGCTCAGATTTTCTGAATGCCTGTTCAGGTGCTTCTGTGGGTGCTGCCTGCTTCTGCGTGGGCTCTCTCTGTTGCTGAGCGCCCCCTCTGTCTCCTCCTGCAAGAGGCGCCATCCTGGTCCTTCCTGGGCCCTGGCAGCACCCAAATTCCTCAAGTGCAACTCTTTCAGCTAGCAAGGCTTATTTGCGGTCTTTCTGTGTGGAAACAACTCTGCATCCTCCAACACGCCGTGGGACATCTTCTGACCTAAGGAGAAGTTCCTGCCACCTTCTGTTGTTGCAGAATCTTTGGCTTCTTCCACCCGGAGGCAGCCCTTTTGCACCTTCATCTGGGGTTTAGTGGGCTCCTGCCCCCCCTGGACACTTGCGTGATTCTTGGACTTGGTCCCCTTCCTTTGCAGGTCTCAGGTCCAGGAATCCGTCATCAGTGCTTTGCAGTCAGTTGTTGTCCTTGCAGAATCCCCTATGTCGACTTTACTGTCTTTCTGGAGTAGTAGAGTAACTTTACTCCTACTTTTCAGGGTCTTGGGGTGGGGTATTTTGGACACCCTTAGTGTTTTCCTACACTCCCAGCGACCCTCTACACACTACATTAGGCCTGGGGTCCATTCGTGGTTCGCATTCCACTTTTGGAGTATATGGTTTGTGTTGCCCCGAAGCCTATGTTCTCATATTGCATTCTTTTGTGTTCTACAGTGTTTGCACTACTTTTCTAAATGTTTTACTTACCTGATTTTGGTTTGTGTGTATATTTTGTTTATATTACTTACCTCCCAAGGGAGTATGTGCTCTGAGATACTTTTGGCATATTGTCACTTAAATAAAGTACCCGTATTTTTAGTAACTCTGAGTATTGTGTTTTCTTATGAGATAGAGCTATATGATATAAGTGATATAGTAGGAGTTTTGCATGTCTCCTAGTTCAGCCTAAGCTGCTCTGCTATAGTTACCTCTATCAGCCTAAGCTGCTAGAACCCTACTAATCTACTAATAAGCGATAACTGGACCTGGCACAAGGTGTAAGTACCGCACGGTACCCACTATAAGCCAGGCCAGCGTCCTACAGCTTTACACCATTTTAAAGTTTTGCATCACCCTTGCACCACACAAAACCATGATTCAGATTTGCTATGCAAGACCACATTCCATGGCCCTGCGTGGCTTGGTAACTTGTGTAACACAAGAGAGACCATCTTCCCATGTCCTCTGATGCATTCTCAGTTTTAGCAACACTGATAGACCTCAGAATGCATTGAATTGTACACCTTTCCACCAAAGATGAAACAATGAGAAAAAATCGTTATTAGTACTCATTGTTTCCTTTTTCTAAGTGTGCTGCATTCTGTAACAAACTTAAATTGGTGCTCCTTCCTGCACAAAGACTATCCTGCCTACAATGCATGCAAATTTAAACCAGTGCACAAGTGTGCATGTAGAGGCGCAAGCCAGCACATTGTGCACCAGTGCAAGGAGAAGACAGTCATGCACCATATAATGTTAAAATGTGGTGCATTCCTGCCGTCTCCCTTTCATGGGTTGCAGCACAGCAAGGTGTCTTGCTGCAATGCATTGCATGAAACCTTGATAAATCAGTCCCAATATTCATATTCCAAGCCAACATAATATAGATAGGGGAATTATATGACAGAGTCATAATGAGTGTTTACTTTGTGAGTGTTTTTAAAATACACAGGCGGTCATTACAACATTGGCGGTAAAAGCCGCTTACCGCCGTGCAGAAGACCGCCAACACACCGCCGCGGAATTCCGCCACAGCTATTATGACCCACATCTCGGAATCCGACAAAATCCAGACACCCACACAAGTCCGCCACACCAAAGGTCTGTGATAAACTGGCAAAAAGAAAACCTCCACCGTCACGCCAACAGAAATACGCCCACACTATCACGACACACGAATCCACGCGGCGGTCTTTCAGCCGCGGTATTCCATTGGCGGTACACACCGCCGCGTTCAAAATACACACACTCTTACAAAACACTACCACATTGGACAATTCGAAATACACACAGCTGATACACATACACACACCACTCCCACACACCCAATACACTATAAAACACACACCCACAAACCCCTACGACCACTATTACAGAGAGAAGGCCAGAGAAAGACACCACCATCCACAAACTAGCATCCACAGGCACACAACACCATCACCCACACAACTTCCACGCACAAAACACCACACACCACAACATATCACCACACTTATCACCACACACACCACCCCACACATCACCTACACCACCCCATGGCAAAGCAAAGACACCCCAGGTTCTCGGAGGAGGAGCTCAGGGTCATGGTGGAGGAAATCGTCCGGGTAGAGCCACAGCTATTTGGAGCACAGGTGCAGCACACCTCAATTGCAAGGAAGATGGAGCTATGGTGAAGAATAGTCGACAGGGTCAACGCAGTGGGACAACACCCAAGAAATCGGGAGGACATCAGAAAGAGGTAGAACGACCTATGGGGGAAGGTGCGTTCCGTGGTCTCAAGACACCACCAGGCGGTTCAGCCGACTGGCGGCGGACCCCCACCTCCTCCCCCACAACTAACAACATGGGAGGAGCAGGTTTTGGCGATTCTGCATCCCGAGGGCCTCGCAGGAGTCGGTGGAGGAATGGACTCTGGTAAGTCAAACCTTTAACTACCATATCCCCCACCCTACCTGCATGCTATCACATACCCCCACCCTCGCCCCCACCCCTATCACTCCAACTCCTCACAAATGTACCAATATCACAAACCACCCATCCCAACACCAAGCCCTGCATGCAACACCAACGCATGGACACCCATCACTAAAGCATGCCCACTGCACATACCCATACAACCCATACAACCCCCTAAACCATCATCACACAAGCCCCCACACAGGAATGCCAGCACTGGGGTACACGGTCACACACCCATTGCACACCATGACACACACAGATCAATAATCATGCCTTTCCACCCCTGCACAACCACTACCCAACGTCACCAGACAGGAGGGTCCAGACATCTCCACTCCACCCACAGAAGAGGCCCACAGTGATGACAGCACCTCTGTCCACCTGGATCTAGATGACCAGCCCGGACCATCGGTGGCCTCGGGACAGTCGGTTCCTCTCACACAGGCACAGGTCACCACAGACTTCCCCCCTCTGGAAACACCAGCACAGCACCCACCCAGCGGGCCCATACCTCCGTCCCCAGGACACGTCAATCAGCGGTGTGTCCACCACTACAGGGAACCCAGGATAACCCACCACCCCAACAACAACAGGGACCTGGGGGCAGTGGCAGTGGGCACACGGTCCAGGGTACGGAGACCCAGGAACACAGGGGAACTGGGAGGGCTGCTGTGTGACAGGGGGCGGACAGGCCAAGGGAACCCACTCTCCACGGGGCTCTCTCCTCCATCATGGGAGCCTACCACCACTCCCAGGAGACAATGGCAACGGTACTTGCCAAGTTTCAGGAGACCCAGCGCATGCAGGAGGAACAGCATTTGGGGTTCAGGGAGGAACTCAGAACCATCAGCTCCGCCCTGGGCACCATCGTAGGGGTGCTGAAGGAAGTACTCAACACGAGGAGGGACGCTGTGGCAATACAAGGGGCCCCTGACACTAGCATGGACGATGAACTGCCCACCACCTCCTCCGGCGCTAGGGAACAGGAGGCACCGCCACAGGACCACCACACCAGCACCCCACCCCCTGCAGACGGAGAACCACCCCGCAAACGGTCCCTGAGATCCAGGAACAAGACAGAGCACGATGCCAAGACCCCGCCAAGAAATGAGACCACCCTGATTGTCATCCCTCTGTCCCACTTTGTCACCCTGTCCTTATTGAAACTGCCCCAGCTCCACTTCCTATGCCCATATGGGCAATGCACCTGTGAGGCTAATAGACTGGACTCTGCCATGGACATTCCTCTGCCATCACCCCTTACCATTTTACTACCTCCTCCAATATTGAGCACTTAAATAAACACACTTAAAGCACAAAACAATCTGGAGTCTGTCTGTGATTTCGAAATAGTGTAATTGCAATTACAGTGACAAAATATACATGAAATAGTAATATTAGCATACCTATGTCACACAGCTCTAGTCCGTGAGGAATCTAAGCAGATGACACACGTTGGGACCCACACCTGTGAAACCGTAAGGGAAAGTGACAACTCAGTGACCAAACACTGGGTGAAATCGACTGACAGGAGAGAAGTAGAAGTGTAAAAGTACATGTAGTAGGCAGGAATGTATCCTCACCTGTGTTTCACTGGAAATATTGCTGGATGACTGAGTCCCTGTTCTGCATGTCTTTTTCCTCTGCTTCCTCCTCATCACTGTCCACAGGCTCCACAGCTGCCACAACACCGCCATCTGGACCATCCTCCTGCCGAAAAGGCACCTGTTGTCGCAAAGCCAAGTTGTGAAGCATACAGCAGGCCATGATGATCTGGCACACCTTCTTTGGTGAGTAGAAAAGGGATCCACCTGTCATATAGAGGCACCGGAACCTGGCCTTCAGGAGGCCGAAGGTCCGCTCGATCACCCTCCTAGGTCGCCCATGTGCCTCATTGTAGCGTTCCTCTGCCATTGTCCTGGGATTCCTCACTGGGGTCAGTAGCCATGACAGGTTGGGGTAACCAGAGTCACCTAATAGCCACACACGGTGCCTCTGGAGTTGACCCATCACATAAGGGATGCTGCTATTCCGCAGGATGTAGGCGTCATGCACTGAGCCAGGGAACATGGCATTCACATGGGAGATGTACTGGTTTGCCAAACATACCATCTGTACATTCATGGAATGATAACTCTTCCGGTTCCTGTACACCTGTTCACTCCTGTGGGCGGGGACCAAAGCCACATGCGTCCCATCAATGGCACCTATGATGTTGGGGATATGCCCAAGGGCATAGAAGTCACCTTTCACTGTAGGCAAATCCTCCACCTGAGGGAAAACGATGTAGCTCCGCATGTGTTTCAGCAGGGCAGACAATACGTTGGAAAACATAGGCTGGGACATCCGTGATGCCATGGCCACAGTTGTTTGAAAAGACCCACTTGCAAGGAAATGGAGCACTGATAGCACCTGCACTTGAGGGGGGATTCCTGTGGGATGGCTCCAATTGTGTACACAGTTCCTGGATTGTGGCACGGTCAAACCTGTAGGTGATAATCAAATTTCTTTCCTCCATTGTCGACAGGTCCACCAGCGGTCGGTACACCGGATTATTCCGCCATCTCCTCACATGTCCCAGCGGACGGTGACTATGAAGGACAACAGCGAGCACAGAGTCAAACAAATCAGAGGTATGTACCCACAGTCTACACAGAACACCATTCATACACAAAAAGTGGCCTGTATGTGTGTTGAGAGTAGGCCTAGGTATGTGTGACACAGTTGGTAATTAGGCCATGTGGGCCCCTGAAATGACGGCTGCCTGACCTCTAAAGTGGGACAATGGGATGTGAGGTAACTGCGCTGGCGTTGTACACCGTTGCGGTAGGCGGTCAAAGACCGCGGCGCAATGCTGCATTGGTTAACATTGGATCCTATGGGTCCCAGGAGCCAATGACGATGTACGCCGGCGATGATGGTACGCACCGCCGTGGACGTGAACGCCGCGGACGTGACCGCCATTTTCTATCTGTTGAATCACTCGATACCTGATCTTCGACAGGAGAGGACCTACACAGCAAGTGCTGCTGTGACTTCGGTCTGGAAGAGACAATGGCTCGTGCGTCTGGGGAAAGGGCCCCTGCCTTCACAACAGAGGAGTTGGAGAAGCTCGTTGATGGGGTCATCCCCCAGTACACGCTACTCTACGGTCCTCCAGACCAACAGGTAAGTACACAGGGAGCATGTTGAATGGGCTATGCCTGTGTGGAGAGGGCCGGTTGTAAGAAGGAAGGGGGCAGAGTTCTGCATGCATGAAAGACGGTGGGTGCATGGGCCACATGGCAAGGGTAGGGATGGGGCCACTCACTTTGACGGCGCAGTTGGTAATGACTTCTCTTCTTCCCCTGTACATTTCATGTAGGTCAGCGCCCACCAGAAGAAGGATACTTGGCGTGCCATCGCCAAGGACGTCCGGACCCTGGGGGTCCACCACAGACGGAGCACCCACTGCCGTAAAAGATGGGAGGACATTCGCCGCTGGAGCAAGAAGACGGTGGAGGCTCAGCAGGGGATGGCCTCCCAACGTGGGAGGGGTGCCCGTCGAACCATGACCCCCCTGATGTTCGGGATCCTGGCGGTGGCCTACCCGGATTTGGATGGGCGCTTGAGGGCATCACAGCAGACACAAGGGGGTGAGTACACTCTCATTCAGCTGACTTTTGGCACAGTGGAGGGGTCTGGGTGGGGGAGGAGGGCTGTGGGTTTCCCTAGGCCAGGGTGAGTTCCGTAGGCTAGGCCCCTTCGTAAGGCATGGCCCTGTGGCCCCCCACACCACCTCTGTAGAGTGCCAAGTTCAGCTATTCATGCCCCTGTGTCATATATGTGTGCATATGTCGTCCATAGCCTTGTAGGCCATTTCCCAGGAATTGCACTGTAGAGCCCAACAGCGTGACATAGTGCAGGGGGCTTCTGTGTCTGTCTTGTCCACCAACGGTAGCGGTAAGCCATGCACTCAACATGTCTTTCTTCTGTTCCCCCCCTTTTTTGCGGTCTCCCTGTTGTTGTGTGCATTAGCATCATCAGGCGGAGGAGCAGTGGCACCTGAGCACGAGGGAGCTGCATCCCAAATGGCCATGGAGGGCCACACTACGGACTCTGAATACACCAGTGGGACGGAGGGCGAGGGGAGCACCACGGCGGTGACAGGAGCTGAAACCAGCGACATAGACTCGTCCTCCGATGGGAGCTCCCTTGTGGTGGCGGCAACATCTGTGCCCCCCACTTCTACAGGTACAGCCGCCACCCCTCCTACCAGCACCGCCCTCCCAGCAGCCCCTCAGCCTTCGCCCCATGCCCGCTCACCCAGGAGGGTGGGCATCACCTTCGCCCCAGGCACCTTAGCCCCTGTCACCTCTGCTGCCCTCAGTGAGGAGGCCATTGACCTCCTCAGGTCCCTCACTGTTGGGCAGTCTACCATTTTGAATGCCATCCAGGGTGTAGAAAGGGAGTTGCAACAAACCAATGCATTCCTGGAGGGCATTCATTCTGGTCAGGCTGCCCTTCACCGAACCTTTCAAACTCTGGCCTCAGCACTGATGGCAACCATTGTCCCTGTGTCTAGCCTCCCCCCTCCAACTTCCTCCACCCAGACCCAATCCCCTGTACCTCTGCCTATCCCAAGCACACAATCAGACCAGCCTGCACACACCTCACCACACAAGGGAAGCTCAGGCAAACATAAGCACCACACATCCCACAGGAACTCACGCAAGCATCACACACATACAGACACACCAACATCCACTGCCTCCACTGTGTCCCCCTCATCCTCGTCTCCCTCCTCACTCCCAGTCTCGTCTACACTCACACCTGCATGCACTACCTCTACAGCCACTACGTCCCGCACCAGCACACCCACCAGCGCACCCCCTCACGTGCAGTCACCACCCCCACTACCATTCACAGGTCCCCTGTGTCCTCTCCCAGTGTGTCTGTGACGCCCCCTCCGAAGATACACAAACGCAGGCACACACCCACGCAACATACATCCACCTCACAACAGCCTCCAGCGCATGCATCTGCACCCAAAGCCACAAAACTTACACCTCCTACAACCACCATCTCTTCCTCCACTCCCAAACCCCCTCCAGCTACCCGTCCCAGTGTCTCCAAACAACTTTTCCTGTCCACCCTTAACCTATTTCCCACCACCCCCCGTCCAACTCATAGGTCCCGAACTAGCACCTCAGCCACAAAATCTCCGGGACCAGTGGTGCCTGTTGTCACAGGTATGTGGAGTGCACCGGCCACCAGGACAGCCAGTGTGTCACAGAGCCACAGCACAGCCAGTCCCCCCCCTCCCTGTGAAGCACCAGAAGTTGGCCAGTGCCCGGCGGGAGAGGGGGAAGACTCCAGCCACCCAAGCCGCTCCCAGGGGTCCTGGTGGGAGTGTGGACTCAGCTGTGACTCCTCCCAAGGTGGGGAAGGCCCAGAAGAAAGCCGGCAAGTCTGGGAGGAGCAGAACGGCAGAGAAGACCGCCATCATCCCCGCTGGCCAGGAGGGCCCGCCACTCCCATCATCGCTGCCTAGGAGGCCACCGCCAGCCCCATCGTCGCTGCCCAGGAGGCCACCGCCAGCCCCATCGTCGCTGCCCAGGAGGCCACCGCCAGCCCCATCGTTGCTGCCCAGGAGGGCCCGCCAGCCACAGCTTAGCTGCCCAGGAGGGCCCCGCCAGCCACAGCCCAGCTGCCCAGGAGGGCCTTGCCAGCCACAGCCTGGCTGACCAATGAAGGACCGCCAACTCAAGCCCAGCTGGACAGTGAAGGACCGCCAAGTCAAGCACCGCTGAACAGGGCAAGCACTGCTGAACAGGGCAAGGACCGCCAAGTCAAGCACCGCTGAACAGGGCAAGCACCGCTGAACAGGGCAAGGACCGCCAAGTCAAGCACCGCTGAACAGGGCAAGCACCTCTGAACAGGGCAAGGACCGCCAAGTCAAGCACCGATAGCCCATGAGTGGCAGGGGCACTGACGCAACAGGGACCGTCACGGGGTGAGTGATGCACTCTGGGCACCAGTCCCCCTCCAGAACCAGTGGAGACATGCATCCACTATGTCTGTCCTTGGCAGGATGAAGCACTCTGGGCACCAAGCCCCCTCCAGAACCAGTGGAGACATGCATCCACTACGTCTGTCCTTGGCAGGATGACGCACTCTGGGCACCAGTCCCCCTCCAGAACCAGTGGAGACATGCATCCACTACGTCTGTCCTTGGCAGGATGAAGCACTCTGGGCACCAAGCCCCCTCCAGAACCAGTGGAGACATGCATCCACTACGTCTGTCCTTGGCAGGGTGAAGCACTCTGGGCACCAGTCCCCCTCCAGGCCCCTCGTGGATCTGGCGTCGTGCACTCATCCGGCAGTGGTCCACGGACTATAAATGGTGCAATACCTGGACTACTAATCTTGGTGTATATTTTGTTAATAGTGTATATATGTATATTTTTGCTTACTGAAATTTGATATATTACAATGGTTACACTCATTTCCTTTTGTCATTGCATTCTTCCGGGGGGGTGTAACTGTAATGTATAGATATGCATTGGTGTGTGTGTTGTAGTGGGTGAGGGTGGGGTGGGGGTGGGGGTGTTGCGTGTGTGTGTCCCTGTTTTTTGCCTCCCCCCTCCCCTGTGTCGTAGGTGCAGTACTCACCGGCTCCATGGTGTCCTCGTTCCTCGTGGAGTGTGTAGAGGTGATCGTTTTCCCTCCGAAATTCCTGTTTCCGCCGTGTTTTTATCTGCGGTCAATCCGCCCCGGAAAAGGTGGCGGATTGGCCTGTCATAATAGTGTGGGCGGTACATTGTCCTCCGCCTGCCTGTTGGTGGTGACTGCCAAGCTGTTTGTTTGTACCGCCGTGGCGGTCTGAGTGTTAAAGTGGCTGTCTTTGTTGGCCGTTTCCGCCACGGTCGTAATTCCAAAATGTTTTTCCGCCGGCCTGTTGGCGGTCTTACAGCCGCATTAACACCGTCCGCCAGGGTTGTAATGACCCCCACAATCTTTTGTATGTAAATCTTTTCTCATCAGAGAGATGGAACTCCAAAACAACCATGTGGAGGCACTATAAGCAAATAACCAGAGATAAAAGGGAGTTTTGTGCATGGGTCATCAGTGATGGGGACTGTGAGCTAGAATGCATTGGGCACAAGCTTTAAATTTAATGTTCAGCTATTAAGTGGAATAATGAGGGCACTGTAACCCCCACAGGAGATAATTATATGCCATTCACATTGAATTAGAGGTGACAAATAAACAACAGACATTGGAAAATTAACTTAAGTCAATGAACCTCTCAGGATGTGTGACTTTGATCCACTAAGAGTTTTATAGTACTAATGGTCATCATTGTACAGAAAAGTAAGGTTTGAGAGAATACACAGACATTAAGTGGATCTTGACCCCACCACCTTCAGAGGTGCACTGCATCCTGGACTGCATTTTATCTGTACCATGGATAATGGTCAGAAGTACAGAAATTGACTGAGCGTACCTGTGCTACGCTTTTTTATATTTATTCTGGTGTGCATCAGCAGCACCAATAATAAGTGTTACATTCCTTTCTAGTGCAGACTCAATGAGTTCTGCTGAAGAATATTGTCCACACCAAGAGATGGTTGGTAGTCAAATTCTCCTCTTACATTCCACATACTAGGGTTGCTGAATGCGTAAACAACTAATTATATACGAGAAACATTACGCCTGTGACTGACATATAAATATTCTCTAAATGTTAATACCGATGTTTATTATCACCTTAAAGAAAGTTTAATTTCGTGCCAACAAGGTACTGAGAGAAATTGAGTTTCTGGGGTGTGAGCCCTTGTCAAGCAGCAAACACAGTCCTAGTCAGGGTCAGGCACAAGCTAATCCTAAACTGACCTGTACTCAACCCCCTAGTAGCTTGGCACAGAGCAGTCTGGCTTAACTTAGAGGCAATGTGTAAAGTATCTTTGCAACACATCAAACAGTAATAAAGTGGAAACACCACACAAAGAGGATCCCACCAAGTTAGAGAAATACCAGAGACATGCTATTTTAAAGATTTTGCTAAAATAGCGTCAAAAAGCCCAAATTGCCAACTGTGGACATCTGGTTGTTCCAGACTGGGACAAAGACACATGTTTAGGCTGCTGTGATAGAATGTGGGCTGGCTACAGGGACACAGTTAGTGCTGCTGAACAAAGTACCTTAAATCCTGTTTTTTGAAGAGTTGCAAGGATCCGCATCGTTGTCAAGGATCCGGTCGATGGACAAAGTCTGGCAGCAAGGATGCAGCGTGCAGTCAGGCGATGTGTCAGTTCTGAAAAGCTGTGGGTCTGTTATGTGGAATCCGGCCTAACTGTCAAACCTGCAGCTGATGAGGGGTGCGAGAGCCTATGCCAAGGGTGTGCTGCACTGTGGTGGTTCCGAAGATGTTGAAGGTCTTTGGGAGGGATACAATACATGCAGCAGTGGAGAAGCAATGGTTCTGCTTGGGTTTGTGCCACGCAGCAGAGGAGATGCACCAGTTCCGCTGGATCCACAGATGCTGGCAGATTACCTTAAACCCACTTCCAAGGGTACAAGACTGGGAAGGCACCACTTGGTAAGGTAGACTCACAGATGGCAGAGTGCAGGTGCAGGCGCAATGTTATTGGAAGCCTGTCATACCCCTGAGGCTTCAGATCAGGGGCCAGCTAACTAGCCCTTGGTGTAAACTCTGGGTTCTGGGTTCAAGGGATGCAGGTCCAGTTCTTCTCACCCAAGCAAGAGGGCAGCAGGTAGTATACCAGGTCAGCAGTTCCTTCAGAGTAATAGTCCAGCAGCATGGCAAACATTTCAGCAACACAGCAGTCCTTATTCCTGACATAGTATCCACAGGTTCAGAAGTGGACTGAAGAGTTGATATCTGATGTCCAGTATTTATTCCCGGTTGTGCCTTTGAAGTGGGGAGAAGCTTCTAGAGGCATGTCTTTGAAGTGCAAAGCTGCTCTGCCTCCCTGGACCTGCTCCAGATTGACTACAAGGAGTTAACTACAAGGAGTGGGCAACCCTTTGTGTAGAGAGAGGAGACAGACTATTCAAGTGGAAGTGTGGTCGGCCCAGCTTCTCACTCCCATCCTGCCAGTGATGGCCCATCTAGTCATACCTAAACTCCATACTATGTGTAGCTGTCTAGGACTAATATGGAAAGCCCAACTGTCAATTGTACCCAGTCATGTGATACAGAGACAGGCTGCAGGCATGAAATGGCTAAGACAAGAAAATGCAATTTTTGCAAGATGCAGCATTTTAAAAATTGCAATTTAAAATCTGACTTCATCATAAGCTAGGATTTTCCAAAGACACCAAACATGAAGGAGTTACTTCATCCAATTTGGAAATTACACTTATAAAATGTAACTTCTATGTTATCCTGCGGGAGAGATAGGCCTTGTAGTAGTGAAAAAAAATGTACATTTTCCCTACTATGACATAAATTCCTCAAAGGGACATGTCCTACTTTTTAAATTCATTGCACCATGCCCTCGGGGCTGTCCAGGGACAACCATAGAGGTGCCATATGCATTAAAAAGGAATGTTTGGGCCTGGCAAAGGGTTTACTTTGCCAGGTCAACATGGCAGTTTAACACTGCACACACAAGCAGGCTGCAATGGCAGGCCTGAGACTTATTTAAAGTGCTACTTGAGTGGGTGCATAAGCAGTACTGCGGCCCACTAGTAGCATTTAATTCCAGGCCCTGCACACAGATAGGGCCAGTGTATTATGGATTCACGAGAAACTAAAATATGTCAGTTGGGTATCAGCCACTCAGGCTTCAACATGTTTTCAGGAGACAGCAAAAAATGGGAGGAGTGAAGGCAAAAGATTTGGGAATAACCCTGCAGAAAGTGTAAAGTCCAACAGGTATTATTTAACAAATTTGAACCCTGGATGTGTATTAATGGATTCACAAAGGTGGATCAGTGTGGTGATGGTAGTAGAAGGTTTATGGTAGCGGGGAGCGGTGAAGTGGAATCCGGTGACATGGGTTCTTACGTGAAGATTGGAATGTACAGAGGCCTGCGAAGAGGGTTAATGGTGCTGGTTGTACTTCATGTGTCTCTGTAACCTGTTATGTCGTAATGTGGATTCTTCTTAATAAACGTGAATTGAGAAGAAACGACCTTACTGTATGTATCATCAATATCAATTAATTGAAGAGGGTAGTAGTGCAAAGAAGACAGAAGTCAGCCACATTTTTTCACAGATTAACATTACATTGTGAGCAACTCCTTCTACATCGCCTCAATAAATGTCTCTTGCTTCTGGCACACTGCAGGCACCTGCGCCTCATTCAACATTGTGGGTCTGATGTAAAAGACTGGTAAAAGGCATACTTACGGTCAGCAGTGCCTGGAATGCACTAAGGGACAGATGTATCAAGGTTTTTTTGCATTCACAAATGGTGCAAATGCCCGTTTGAGAATGCAAAAAGCATTTCAGAATGTATGAAAGACATTCTGAAAGCAATTTTAAGGAATCGCTAAAATAGTGATTCCTTAAAATTGCGACCCTGTTTAGAGAGTCGCAAATTGCGACTCTCTAAATAAGAAATCGCACATAAGTACTCCTTATTTGCGATTCCTTAGCACATGTCTGAAGCAATTCCTAAATGCGATTTGGGCATTTAGGAAGCGCTATTTACCACCAAGTTGAACTTGGTGGGAACCATGTTCAAATTTAAAAAATGCATTTAAAATGCATTTTTTAAATTTACATGTAAAGCACACATGCCATTATGGCATGTGTGCACCTTACATGGTGAAAATAATAATTTTGGGGTGCAGCAGAGGGGGCCGGTATCGCAATTTGCGATTCGGTAATAGCATTTGCAATTTTTAAGAAATCGCTATTACCGATTCGCAAATGTGATACATGGCCCTTTGCGAGTCGGTAATAGCGATTTCTTAAAAATCGCAAATTCCGAATTGCAAAAGGCCTTCATGATACATCTGGCCCTAAAAGACAAGTGGTGATTGATTTTCTGTGAGCAGAGCATCACCTGCCCATTATTGAGTATTCTGAGGAAATGATCCAACAATGAGGAAAATCAGTCATGGGAGATATTGGCCAAGACAGCGCACAGAAGGATCTTGGCATTGCTAACCCTGATCAACCAAACCCAGTTTTCCTTGGTACGACCATCGAAGTAGAGCTCGTGAACATGTTGTGCAATACAGCTCATAGTGTTGTGAAGAACCATCCTCCTGGCAGTAGGAAGCACTAGAACTTGTATGTGTCACCATCTTGAAAAACACTCAGGCTTCCTAAACTAATAATAACAATATGATGTCTAAGGCCATCTCTGAGGACTGAGCAGAGTCACATCATCATAAATGAAAAAAAGTCTGGAATTACCTAACTTTCAACCAACAATCAAATTCAAAATTGTATATATTATTCACAAGTCCTGAGATACTAACAGCTGGCCCATAAACATATTTAAATCCTGCTTTTATGTATTCTTCACACTTTCAATGGCCACTATGGAAACTGAGCAAGAGAAGGACTTTGGAACAAACGTAGTTTGGAAGGTATACCAAGAATAACTGTTAATAAAGGCACATGTATATTTTGCACGAGACTTTCCCTTAAGATCTCGAGGTCCATATTCATACTTTTTTAGCGCCGCATTTGCGTCGTTTTTTGACGCAAAATCGGTGCAAACTTACAAAATACAATTGTATTTTGTAAGTTTGGGCCGATTTTGCGTCAAAAAGCGGGGCAAATGCGGCGCTAAAAAAGTATAAATATGGGCCTAGTACCATAGCATGTCATTTAATAATGTGCTATTTCATAATACATACATCACAGTTATGTATTGCTATGTTACATAGACTAATTACTTTTAATCAGTTATGCAATGAAAAAATGTACTGTCAGTCAGATCTCCTTAAACTATATTTCTTGCATAGCACGAGAATATCAAAATAGAGAAAAGTAACATAATTGAGAGAGCATCCCTCCCTTTACAGTACAGTTAAGCGTACTCTTTTCTTAGAAATCCAAAGAGGTTGCAGTTAGTACATTTAAGCATTTAACCTAATATCAACCTTTTCATCCTTAGGGGAAGAAGTTGACCTTCAGGGTTAAAGATTTCCAGACAATTAAATTCCTTCTTTAACCCCTTTTCTAATCCTTGACAAAGGTTACTTATTAGGAAATCTTACAAAGTAATTCTATTAATGCTCATTGTTCGATTTGACGCATTTATATAAATCCACTGATGTGTTATTATAGGGCTTCTTCAAGATATTCTAGCACTGATTCACTTTACATTTACTCTGAAAACAGTGTTAGAGCACGGAAAAACAAACGAATAAAAATGAATAAACATACAGTGCACCCTATATAGATGTACTTTTACTAATGTCAAGAGTACTAATTTGATTAGCTCAGAAGGATGCATGTTTAAAAGGCCCTGCAGGATTGGGATATGTAGAGGAGGGAAATAAGAATACTTCTAGCCTCTAAAGTGTTTTCGAAAAAGGATCAGTGGAGCTGATCTGCTAACAGAATATGTCAATGCCAGATGCAAACAAGTATGAATTAACTCATACTTCAGATTGATCTAATAAATTGTGAACAAATAAATTTACCCTAATTAAGTCTCTGTTTCCTAGTCAAAGAGCATGCAGTTGCAGGGGCCACTAAGCACTTTATAAGGGGGACTGTTGGGCCTACCAATTAACCAAGGTTACACTAAGGGCCACATTTACGAACATTTGGAATTACGATTTCCTAATTTGCGATTCCAAATGTAAGAAACTCCATTGAATTTCGTTTGTGATTCCCAGTGGGTCACAAATAGACCTTCCTCAATAATATTAATGAGGTAGGTCGCAATTTGCGACCTACTGGGAATCGCAAAAATCACATGGGTGGTGGCCTGCTGTGGTCAGCAGAACATCATGTCTGCGATTGCTTTAAAATAAAGCAATCTTATTTTTTGAAACACAACTCATTTTCCCTAAAAGAAAAAGGAATGCTCTTGAAAAAAAAAATTAAACGTTTCAGTTTCATTTTTAAGACTAGGCGGTGGTCCGTAGGACCACTGATTGCTCTTAAAAAAATGTTTTCAAATGCATTCACAAAGGGGAAGGAGTTACCACCAATTTGCTAACTGCGATTGTTTTGCGACTGTATTCATGGTCATAAAACAATCATACATACCATTCTGATTAGGTGCTCTGAAGGGACGCCCTGAACACGCCCCCTCCTAATGCTGAATCGCAAAACCCAAATTGGGTATTGGATAATAATAAGTTACTTAATCGCAAATCGCAATTTGGGCTTTGCACACCCCAAAAAGCACTTGTCTAAGCACAAATGGGCTGATTCTGCGAATTGGGCTGTTTGCGACTAGAAAAATGCTTCGTACAGATGGCCCTAAAAGCCACTTGGCTCTATGGGTAGAAATGGATGAGTGGTCATGGCCAGGTTCAAAAGAAGTGCTGTAGAACGACTTTATTTGAGAACACAATTAAAATACGTAGAGCTGTGAACGCTTAAAACTTTATCAGTAACTAAAACATTTATTCATATATTTATAATATAAATGGGTATAGCAGAAGGTACACAAAACAAGATACACAATAAAACGGCAATGCAGGGTACTATAGTGCTGGCTGTGCACACTGCATACTGATTGTAGTTCCTAATGATCAGTACTTCCCTGAAAGGAAAACACACAATAGCGCAGCAATGCAGTTACATAAACAATAGTAGGATTTTGCCACGCTTCTAAATATAGCATTACAAAATGGAGGATAGCAATCATATCACCACAATGCAGTTCATTTGCTGGGGGGGTCAATCATGTTTGAGGTTTGTGAACGTAGGGCCAGACGTATGTCCATTTAATTTTGTGAGTCTCTATTTGGGACTTTTAGCGATTCGCAATTAGAGACTCGCAAAATGAAATGTGTAGGTGTTTCTCAGACACATTTAAGGATTAACAATGGGGTCGCAAATTACCTTCCTCATTAATATTCATGAGGGATGGACCCACTCACAGTGATGGTGGCCTGCTGGGGACAGCAGACCACCATGTCTGTCACTGCTTTTAAGTAAAGCAGTTTTCTTTTTTTTAATGCAGCCCATTTCCTTAAAGGAAAACAGGATGTATTTCAAACAAAAAAATGAAATGTTTTCTTTTCATACTTTCAGAGAAGGAAGTGGGCGATGGGCCACTACCTGCTTTTAAACAATATTTATGCCTCCATTCTGAAAGGAGATGGGATTCCTGTGGACTCCTTCCCGTTTGCGAATGGGTTACCACGAACATTCATTTGTTGGTAACCGTGAATGTTTTGCGACTGCATTCACGGTCGCAAAACATTCCTACATGCCAGTGTGATTCCTTATTAGGAAGTGACACCCTAAACACGTCCCTTCCTAATACCAAATTGCAAAAGCAAAATGCGATTCACTTTTTGCTTTGGTACATAGAAAAAAAGCATTTTTCTGGTCACAAATGGCCTGATAGGCCATTTGCAACTGGGAAAATGCTTCATACTCCTGGCCCCTTGAGGCATATGCTTGCTTTCAGTCGAGAGAGGACCTTGCTTGGCAGTTCGGGCTGGACTGTTCCCATGGCGAATAGGGTCAAGACTATTTGCATATGGCTGGGTCTAAACTGGGATGGCGTAGTGGGCAAAAAAACAATGGATTAAACCCAGCTCTTTGTGACTGGTGAATGTTTGCATTGGTCAGCATTCTGTCCTTCTTCTGTTCTTTTTGCTTTTGTCATCCTAAGTGGGAGGGTATGCTCAGATATGGGTCCTGTGCTCATTGCGCCACTGCATTCAAGCTAGACTGGCTGATGACGGGGAAAATTGGTCCCAGGATGCTTTCTTCTGTCCAGGGGTTCCTGGATTGGCAGTTCGGGATGGACTGTTCCAATGTGGAACAGGGTTAAGACTGATTTGTACATGGCTGGGTCCAAAAGGGGTGGTGTTGTAGACAACAAAAAACCAATGGATTAAACCCAGATCTTTGTGACTGGGGGTGAATATTTGCTTTGTTCAGCATCCTGTCCATCATCTGTTCTTTTTGCTTCTACCGTAGGGCAAAGGCATGTCTTCTGAGGGAGATAAAAGGCCATAATTCAGCTGCTGTTTGTGCTGCTCGCCAACTCTGGGAAAAACAAATCAATCAATCAGGATTCATAAAGTGTGGCAAAGCACCCTTGAGGGTCTGAAGTATCTGGGGTTGCTAGCTGCTTCGTTGTGCGTTATTCATTGGAACAACCATGTCTTTAGTCCTTTTCTGAATCCTGGAGCAATCTTGCATTCCTGAGGTGCAGGGTAAGATCATTCCTGTTTTTACCTGCCAGGTGAGTGAAGGAGCATCCTCAGCTGTTGGATCAGCGAATCAGGGGGGTGACTGCGAGGAAGGTGTCCGTGTTGAGTTTGAGACAGTTGTCCTTCATCCATATGGTGATGTCCGTCATATATCTTTGAAAGTTGGTTCTGGTGGTGGAGGGGTCTTCTAACAGCAAGAGGAAGAGGCCATGGCAACAGAGGGATTAATGACTTTCTTGAGCTTGTGTCCAATCGTCTTGCTCCCGAGGTTGAAGATTTGGTGGGGACATGGGTCCGTGGGTGTTACAGAGTGTAGAAAGTTCATGATGGAGATTTTATCTTGAGTAGTGAGAGGGCCCGAAGGGGTGAGCAGGTGTTCAGGATTTGTGTTCATGAGTGTGAGTGGGTGATGCTGTTGGATGTGGGGGTTCTTGCAAAATGGCTGAGATCTTGTTATGGATGAAGTCCTCCAGGGTGTCAAACAGCTCTTGGGAGGGGGTGATGTCATTCCTGGTGGCTCCAGGGTGGGGCAACTCCTTCACAATGGGGAAGAGCTCTTTTCTATGGTTTGTGCTGCCTTCTGTGTGGTCTGCTAGAGCATTCTTCTTTGTTTCTCTCAGGGGGCGGTTGAGTGCTGTTTTGAAGGTGGTATGGTCTTCTGTCTTTTTGCTAGTTTACCACTTCCTTTCTAGTTGCTGGCAGTTGCGTTTGGAAGATTTCAGCTGTGTGGTGAACCAGCTAGCCCTTGTGGTCAGTATTTTGGATTTGGCTGACTAGGCGTGGGCGATTGTATCAGTGCATTCTGTGATCCACTGGGAAAAGTTCTTCACAGCCTGTTCCGAGTCGAGAGATGTGTATGGGAGGTGGGAGTTGACATTGTTGTTCCACAGGTCTTCTGATACCTTTTTCCAATTTCTGCGACAGGAGCTGGGGGGGGCATGGTGCTGGTTTTGGTAGATCCTGAGATGGTGAACTGGACACTCTATTGGTCGGTCCAGGTAAACTGTGAGGCTTGGTTGTACGTGTCTCTGTTGATGGATGTAAAAATGGAATTGAGCCTCTGTCCAGGGATTTGGGTGGAATCAGTGACAAGGTGTTGGAAGATGATTTTGCTCATGCTTTCCGGGAGGTCAGTTGTGTTGATGTTGTCAGGGTCACAGAGGTGGAAGTTTAGATCTCCTAGGAAAATGTAGAGCTTGGATTCAATGGTGATCGGGGAGACAGGGATGGCATTTCAGAAGCTGGTACATGGTCGTGGTGGTCTGTAAGTGAGGGTGCCTTTGATGATACTTTTTCCATCTGTGTGAGTCTGGAAATTGATACGCTCCATTAGTGGGGTTGGGTCGCCTGGGGAGGTTGTGCAGTGGAATGCTCCATTATCAGGATTGGGTCGCGTGAGGAGGTTCAGCCAGGTCTCTGTGATGAAGATGCCGTCCGGGGTGAGGGATGAGATTGTGTCCCAGATCTCTATGGAGTGTTTGATGAGCAATCATGCTTTGGGTATAATGCACTGGAGTTGTACTGTGGCAGTCTCCATCAGTGTGGTGGGCGCAGTCATGTTTGCAGTGACTCCGGCATTGTTGGTAGCTTCTGTGTTGCAGGTAAAGTGGCAGTGCTGGCAGGAAAATGGTCCTCTGGTTGTGCGTGGAGATGTGCAGCATCAGTTGCTGTTATTGGTGCATCCAGGGTCCAGGGCTCAGAGGTCTGTGGCAGTGTAGTTGCACAGGGTGGATGAATTAGGGTTCCCGGCGCTGGTTGCAGTCCAGATGCGGACGGGGACAGACAGGCTTGCCATTGGCATCCCTTCGGCACACCAGTGGCAAGGCTACACTGCTGGGAGGATGGAGGGGCACTGGGGGATGCAATAAATCATAGAAAAATGATACTAGACCTGCAGGTCGAGTAACTTGATTAACTGACTTGACCTAGCCGTAATGTAATTGACCTGTAAACTCATCTCAAATTATGTGTTCTAAGGCAAATATTTTAGTTTATAGAGTTGTCTTTCTTCTTTATTCTCACATGAGTGCACCTACAAATATGTGAGCTCAGCATTTGTTCCATACAGAAAAACTTATTTTGTTTCATTAAGTAAGCTAAACATTTGTTCCATGTATAATAAGAATGTAGTTCACATATAGGGGACAGATGATCCATGACGTTCCTCTTAGTTTACACATAGCATTGCCATCAAGGCAGGAGTGTTTCTCAGTTTATATTTAAACACTAACTTTTAATAAATATATTTCTACAGCATGATGTGGTAGGACACTGTCATTTACAGACAGTACATTTTCAAGAAATGTCCTGTTCATTGTCAACTCACCAGAAGGGAAGAGTAGGTTCTAAAAATAGCTTGACCTAATAAAATAAGAATTGCCATAGTGAGTGGATGAATATATTTTCTAGGCCTGCGGTGGAGCCTGGCTGCGGGCGGGAAGTGAGAGGGACAAGAGTGGGCAAAAACTGTAGGAAAAGTGAGCGGTGTCGGGGGGGTGGCGAAACAACAATACAGCAGATTTACAAGTATGACAAGTAATACTGTACAAGCGGAGTGAACTATGAGGGGCTACATAATTGCAATGTTGGACAGAGAGTACGGTCAGTGGCTAATGAATAGAATGTTACTAATAGCAGCAAGGAAAACAGTTAGTGGCTAATGAATACAGTTTTACTGATAAAGCATTAAAGCAAACAGTAGCAGAACTAACGTATAGGCAAAGAAAACTGTGGCTTTAGCAATTGAACAATATTGGCAGAATGTGGCAAGGAAAGAACAATCAGCTGGATGCAAGAGACATGCAGGACATGCAGCAGCATTGGAGATCTGGCACGAGAACCTGCAGGACCTGGTAAATGAGCAATTTTCAGGACTTTTTAGATGCAGCCCAGGTAGATAAGAGGGGTTGTTTTGGAGGATTTTCTCACATGGTCATGCCGGGGCTAGAAGACAAACAGATCACTTTCTACCACCATCAATATGGACAGATCATTTTTTTATACCTCTATGTTGACCCCCTACATGATCAGTCCATCCCCATTAGCTCTTATCCCCGAGTGCCATTAGCTTTCTTTTTCTTTGGCAGACATGAGACTATCGGTTCTGTACACCAAGAAAAGGCTCAGGGACCTGAATATCCCTGGCAGTTTCTGTAAATCTGAGATAAACATTTGGGCCCCTTATATTAATTGCTTTTCGAAATCATTTCTGAAAGGATGTGATCTATCTACTCCCTGGCCGCGGCACACATTACTTGTATCAATAAAAATGGCAATAGGAGCAATCCATCAATCTATAGACCTATGAGTCTTCTGGACAACCTCCAAAAAATATTTTCTCCCAGCTCCTTTAAAAGCTTCAGGGTTGCATGGATGAAATCAAGATCTTGTCTCTTTTTCAGGCCGGATTCATTCACAAGACTAGCACTCAAGACCAAGTTTTTTTTTCTTCTCATTTGCTGGAAATATACTCTCCTCTCTAAAGACCTTCTTTATGTGTTGATATTAGGGTTATGTTTGATTTTGTCCCCGGGCATATTCTCTAGCAGGTGATTGGTGACTTGGGTACTCCTTGTGACATTCTGAATATTTTCCTTAGGCTCCAACAGTCCAACTATGCAAGGGTGAGATGGGACCCTTGTGAATACTCAGCCTATTCATGTACGGGGAGTCCACCAGGGTTTCATATTGGCACCCACTTCATTCTCTTTTTTAATAATGTGGTTGTTGACCATCTTAATGTAGAGAAGGGGGAGGTCCTGATGATGAGCGTAACTAAGATCCCTGCTCGCCTCTTTGCAGATGAAACCTTTCTTCTCTCTAGGATTCCCTCTGGTCTACAAATCCTTTTAACTAAATTTTGTATTTTGAGAGGGCTAGAAATTAGTACTCAAAAAACAAAGCGTAAGGCTTCCACAAAAGCCTTAAGCATCAACTCACTTTGGGAACCATGCCTCTTCAGCTACTACAAACATTTGATTACTTTGGGGTAAGGCTCACTAACTCTCTCTCATGGTCACCACAGATTCTTCAGAGCAGCCTGAATATTTTGCATGCCTCGGCTGGTACTTTAAAAAATGCATAATTCCTCTCAGTTAAAGGCCATTACACCAGCATTGAAGGTTTTATAGAGCTAAAGTTCAGACAGCTGCACTTTATGGTGCTGAACATTGGGTGAATACTTACCTTAACTTGGTAAAGATAAAGTGAGTTCCTTAAGTCTCTACTTAAAGTGCCCAAGTCTGCCCCCACTTTATCTATAACTTTAGATACTGCCCATAAAGACTTTGTACAGCTTGCTGTTTTACGACCTTTTCTTTATTGGATCTGAAAATGGTCAAACTGTGAATTGGACATGTATAGAAGGAGCCATTTAGAAATAAAGAGCATGGACTCTGACAACAAAATCAAGTGGCTTACCCACTTGAAAGACTTATTTAGTAAATTAGGATTTCAGGCTTTTTGTACTTCCCCCTAGTGCATTCATTTCAGCTCTAAGGCCCTGTTAGGCTTGTCATCCTTGGCGTGGTCTCCCTTAACTTTTTGCCTCTGCTCCCCAGGTTGTTGATGTGTGCTGGACTCTGATTTTGCTGTTTTTGTTACTCTGGGCACTTTACCACTGCTAACCAGTGCTAAAGTACAAGTGCTCCTTTATCAAATGTGTATGTAATTGGCTTATCCATGATTGGCATATTTGATTTATTAGGAAGTCCCTAGTACAGTGCACTAGAGGTGCCCAGGGCCTGTAAATCAAATGCTACTAGTGGGTCTGCAGCACTGGTTGTGCCACCCACATAAGTAGCTCTGTAATCATGTCTCAGACTTGCCACTGCAGTGTCTGTGTGTGCAGTTTTAACTGTAAATCCGACTTGGCAAGGGTACCCACTTGCCAGGCCTAAACCTTCCATTTTCTTACATGTAAGGCACCCCTATGGTAGGCCCTAGGTAGACCCAAGGGCAGGGTGCAGTGTATGGATAAGGTAGGACATATAGGGGGTCATTCTGACCCTGGCGGTCGGTGATAAAGCGGCGGCCAACCTGCCAACAGGCCGGCGGTCCAAAATATGCAATTCTGACCCTGGCAGGAACCGCCAACACAGCCCGCCGCATTAACACTCCGACCGCCACGGCGGAACAAACAAACAGCGCGGCGGTCACCGCCAACAGCCAGGCGGCAGACAATGTACCGCCCACCCTATCACGACCCACCAATCCGCCACCTTTCCGGGGCGGGAGCACCGCCGATAAAAACACGGCGGAAACAGACTACGAACGGGAAAACGCTCACCTCCACATACTCCACGCGAGATTACGGCAGTATGGAACCCGAGTTACAGGTCATCCCCGCACTCCTATACCTGCTCCTGTACCAGGAGCACGCCCGGCGGCGCGGAAGACATCGGTGAGTACTGCACCTACGACACAGGGGAGGGAAAAGATTACCGGCACACACCCACCCACCCACACCCACTACAACACACACATCAATGCATTCCCACAGATCACTGTCACAACCCACAAACCGCCCCCTCCGAAATAATGCAAAGACCAAAAGAAGAGATCCTAAACGGGCAGATATATTGAAAAATGGACAGCAGTAATCCAAATAAATAAATAAACTATGTACAAAATATATACATCAACTATATGTAGTCCAACCACTGTCCGTGGACCACAGGGGTCCTGAGCAAAGGGGCAAGGCCCAGTCCCACGACAAGAACTCCACAGAGAGAACACTGCAGGGGCATCAGAAAGAAAAAAGGACAGGCACCTCAGGGGGAAGGGAAGGGGGGGCACCTCAGCCACTTGAGTACACGACGCCAGATCCACGAGGGGACTCCATGACCACTGGCCCATCCTGGGGAGAGCAAAGCCACAGTCCATACAGTCCATACAGTGGGTGGCCTGCCCACTGGGCCATCCTGGGGAGTGCAAAGCCACAGTCCATACAGTCCATACAGTGGGTGGCCTGCCCACTGGGCCATCTTGGGGAGTGCAAAGCCACAGTCCATACAGTCCATACAGTGGGTGGCCTGCCCACTGGGCCATCCTGGGGAGAGCAAAGCCACAGTCCATACAGTCCATACAGTGGGTGGCCTGCCCACTGGGCCATCCTGGGGAGTGCAAAGCCACAGTCCATACAGTCCATACAGTGGGTGGCCTGCCCACTGGGCCATCCTGGGGAGAGCAAAGCCACAGTCCATACAGTCCATACAGTGGGTGGCCTGCCCACTGGGCCATCCTGGGGAGTGCAAAGCCACAGTCCATACAGTCCATACAGTGGGTGGCCTGCCCACTGGGCCATCCTGGGGAGTGCAAAGCCACAGTCCATACAGTCCATACAGTGGGTGGCCTGCCCACTGGGCCATCCTGGGGAGTGCAAAGCCACAGTCCATACAGTCCATACAGTGGGTGGCCTGCCCACTGGGCCATCCTGGGGAGAGCAAAGCCACAGTCCATACAGTGGGTGGCCTGCCCACTGGGCCATCCTGGGGAGAGCAAAGCCACAGTCCATACAGTCCATACAGTGGGTGGCCTGCCCACTGGGCCATCCTGGGGAGTGCAAAGCCACAGTCCAAACAGTCCATAACAGACTCCACTGCCACTGGAGGAGGCATGTTGGCCAGAGGACATCCTGCAGCCCTGCCCGAGACAGATCCTGCCCTGCCACGTCTGCCAAAGGGCCAGCGGTTCTTGCCTGGAAGGGCCCAGTTCAGCGGTTCTTGCCTTGAAGGGCCCAGTTCAGCGGTTCTTGCCTTGAAGGGCCCAGTTCAGCGGTTCTTGAGACGGCGGTCCCCAGCAGAGCTGTGCTGGAGCCGGCGGGGCCCAGTTCAGCGGTTCTTGCCTTGAAGGGCCCAGTTCAGCGGTTCTTGAGACGGCGGTCCCCAGCGGAGCGGTGCTGGAGACGGCGGGGCCCAGTTCAGCGGTTCTTGCCTTGAAGGGCCCAGTTCAGCGGTTCTTGCCTTGAAGGGCCCAGTTCAGCGGTTCTTGCCTTGAAGGGCCCAGTTCAGCGGTTCTTGAGACGGCGGTCCCCAGCGGAGCGGTGCTGGAGACGGCAGGGCCCAGTTCAGCGGTTCTTGCCTTGAAGGGCCCAGTTCAGCGGTTCTTGAGACGGCGGTCCCCAGCGGAGCGGTGCTGGAGACGGCGGGGCCCAGTTCAGCGGTTCTTGCCTTGAAGGGCCCAGTTCAGCGGTTCTTGCCTTGAAGGGCCCAGTTCAGCGGTTCTTGCCTTGAAGGGCCCAGTTCAGCGGTTCTTGAGACGGCGGTCCCCAGCGGAGCGGTGCTGGAGCCGGCAGGGCCCAGTTCAGCGGTTCTTGCCTTGAAGGGCCCAGTTCAGCGGTTCTTGCCTTGAAGGGCCCAGTTCAGCGGTTCTTGAGACGGCGGTCCACAGCGGAGCGGTGCTGGAGACGGCGGGGCCCAGTTCAGCGGTTCTTGCCTTGAAGGGCCCAGTTCAGCGGTTCTTGAGACGGCGGTCCCCAGCGGAGCGGTGCTGGAGACGGCGGGGCCCAGTGCAGCGGTTCTTGCCTTGAAGGGCCCAGTTGAGCGGTTCTTGCCTTGAAGGGCCCAGTTCAGCGGTTCTTGAGACGGCGGTCCCCAGCGGAGCGGTGCTGGAGACGGCGGCCATTCTATGGCCAACTGCTCATTGCCTGGTGGTGCCCTCCTGGGCAGCGGGGATGGTGCTCCTTCAATGCCCACCTGGGCTGTGGGTGGTGGGGCCCTCCTGGCCAGCTGGGCTGGGTCCTCCCTGGGCAGCGGCTATGGGGGTGGTGGGCTCTCCCTGGTCAGCTGTGACGGTTCCTCCCTGGGCAGCGGCTATGGGGGTTGTGGGCTCCTCCTGGGCAGCTGTGACGGGTCCTCCATGGGCAGCAGGCCTGCTGCCTGACTTCTCCGCCTTGCTGCCCTTGCTCTCCTTAGTCGGGAGTCTGTGGCCCTTTCCTCCCTTTGGAGCTGTGGCTGTTGACGGTGGCTGGCTAGTGTCCTGGGGGGATATAGAACCCGGGCTCCTGCGGCGGCCCTTCCGCCTTCTGCTCCTCTTCCCAGGGGGTGGGCTGCCTGTCCTCTTGCTGCTGGGCGAAGATCCAGACATGCGGGCTGGTGGGCTCCAATACCCCTGCACCCTTGTCAAGGGGGCTGCAGGGCTGGTGGTGGCTGAGGTGCTCTTTTTACCCCGACGAGAAGGAGGGGGGGGCTCAGGGTCAGGAAAGAAGGTAGCAGTAGAGAGATAGATTTTCTTGGGACAATGGAGAGTGATTGGTACAGTGGGAATGGGAGTGGAGGGAGAGGATGTGGTTGTAGGTGAGTCACGTTTGCTGTCGTTGGGTGCAGGTGCAGGAGGGATAGGCTGTCGTGAGGTGGATGGCTGTTTGCGTTTGTGTGGTGTGGAAGAGGGGGTGACAGACACAGTGGGAGAGGACACAGGGGACGTGTAAATGGCAGTGGGGGTGGTGACTGCACGTGTGCGGACTGTTCTGGTGGGTGTGCTGGTGATGGAAACACTGGCTGATGGTGAGGTGAATGAAGGTGTGAGTGTAGACGTCACAGGGAGGGAGGAGGGAGACGAGGAGGTGGGGGTCACAGAGGTGGAAGTGACTGTTGGCATGTCTGCATCGGAATGTTGCTTGTGTGAATGTCTGCGTGATCTGTGGTGCTTATGTTTGGATGAGCTGCTCTTGGGTGTTGAGGTGTGTGCAGGCTGCTCTGATGGTGTGGGTGGGACAGGCAGAGGAACAGGAGACTGGGAGGAGGGAGTTAGTAGAGGGAGGCAGGAGACAGGGACAATGGCTGCCGTCAGTGCTGAGGCCAGAGCCTGGAACGATCGTTGATGGGCAGCCTGACCCGAATGAATGCCCTCCAGGTACGCATTGCTGCGATGAACCTCCCTCTCCACCCTCTGGATGGCATTCAAAAGGGTAGTCTGCCCAACAATGAGCGTTCGGAGGAGGTCAATGACCTCCTCACTGAGGGCAGCGGGGGTAACAGGGGCAGGGCCTGAGGTGCCTGGGGCGAAGGAGATGCCCGGCTTCCTGGCAGAGCGGGCACGGGGCGAACGCTGAGGGGCTGCTGGGAGGGCGGAGATGGTGCGCTGGGTGGCGGCTGTACCTGTAATGGCGGGGGGCACGGATGTTGCCCCCCCCGCAAGGGAGCTCCCTTCCGAGGACGTGTCCGTGTTGCTGCAGGGTCCAGTCGTCCCCGTTGTGGAGCTCCCCTCGCCCTCCGTATCACTGGTCCAGTCAGACTCTGTGGCATGGCCCTCCTGGGCCATGTGAGATGCAGCTCCCTCCTGCCCCGATGCCACTTCTCCTCCGCCTGATGATGCTGATGCACACAAGCACAGAAAGACAAACAAAAAGGGGGGGGAGAGAGAAATAAAGAGATTTTGAGTACATGGATCACCGGTACAGTTAGCGGACATGACAGACACAGATGCCCCCTGCACTAAGTTGCGCACTTGGGGTCCGCTACGCATTCTGTGGAACATGCCCTACACGCCTAGAGTTGACAACTGCACCCATGGATGACACGGCCCAGGGATGGCTGTACTGACACACTACTGAGGGTGGTGGCTGGGGACACAGGGGCTTACGGGGGTGCCCAGCCTACAGATATCGCCGTGGCCTAGGGGGACCCACAGCCCTCCTCCCCCACCCAGACACCTCCACTGCGCGACAACAGAGTAGATTATGCGTGTACTCACCCCCTTGTGTCTGCTGTGCTGCCCTCACGTGCCCATCCAAATCAGGGTAGGCCACCGCCAGGATCCGGAACATCAGGGGGGTCAGTTGACGGCAGGCACCCCGCCTACGTTGGGAGGCCATCCCCAGCAGAGACTCGGCGGTCTTCTTGGTCCCGCGGCGGATGTCCTCCCACCTCTTGCGGCAGTGGGTGCCCCGTCGATGGTGGACCCCCAGGGTCCGGACTTCCTTGGCGATGGCACGCCAAATCCCGATCTTCTCATGGGCGCGGACCTATGTGACACGTACAGGGAGGGAGAAATACCACGTTCAAGTTTGTCTGCATTTTCGTTGCCAGTGGCCCAACGCCCCCCATCCCCGCCAGGCCCCCCGCCATGCCCCCCGCCAGGCCCCCTGCCAGGCCCAACATGCCCCCCATCCCCGCCATGCCCCCCGCCAGGCCCCCCGCCAGGCCCAACATGCCCCCCATCCCCGCCATGCCCCCCGCCAGGCCCCCCGCCAGGCCCAACATGCCCCCCATCCCCGCCATGCCCCCCGCCAGGCCCCCCGCCAGGCCCAACATGCCCCCCATCCCCGCCATGCCCCCCGCCAGGCCCAACATTCCCCCCATCCCCGCCATGCCCCCCGCCAGGCCCCCCGCCAGGCCCAACATGCCCCCCATCCCCGCCAGGCCCCCCGCCAGGCCCCCCGCCAGGCCCCCAAGCCAGCCAGTGGCCCAAAATCCATATTGAATTAAACTCACTTGTTGGTCCGGAGGACCATAGAGTAGCGCATACTGGGGGAGGACCCCATCCACAAGTTTCTCCAACTCTTCTCCAGTGAAGGCAGGGGCCCTTTCCCCAGGCGCAGCAGCCATTGTCCCTTCCAGACCGAGGTCACAGCAACACTTGCAGTATAGGTCCTCTCCTGTGAAAGTTCAAGTCGCGAGTGAATAAGTAGATAGAAAATGGCGGTCACGCCCGCGGCGGTGCGTACCGCGGCGTTGCGTACCGCCACCACCGGCGCCCTTCGCCATTGGCTCCTGAAACCCATAGGCTTCAATGTTAACCAATGCGGCTTCGCGCCGCGGTCTTCGACCGCCGACCGCCGCGGTGTGCCACGCCAGCGCATTGACCTCACATCCCATTGTCACACTTCACAGGTCAGGCAGCCGCCATTTCGAGGGTCCACATGGCTCAATTTCAACTGCGTCACACAGGCCTAGGCCTTGCATAGCCACTCATACACGCCATTCACTGCATAGAGAATCGTTTACTGTGCAAGCTGTGAGTACGTACCTGTGGGTTGCTTGACTGTGTGCTCCATGTTGTCCTTCCTAGGCACCGTCCGCTGGGTTTGGCGAGGAGAAGGAGGAATCCTCCCGTGTACAGACCGCTGGTGGACCTGTCGACAATGGAAGCACGCCACATTATCCTGACCTACCGGCTTGACCGTGCCACTATACATGAACTGTGTGCCCAGCTGGAGCCCGACCTGATGTCCCCCATCCGCCAACCCACAGGGATTCCCCCTCTGGTGCAGGTCCTGTCAGTACTCCATTTCTTGGCAAGTGGGTCATTTCAGACAACAGTGGGAATTGCTTCTGGGATGTCTCAGCCCATGTTTTCGAAGGTGTTATCCAGAGTGTTGTCTGCCCTGATGAAATACATGAGGAGCTACATCCTTTTCCCTGAGGTGGGCGAATTGGCTACAGTGAAGGGTGATTTCTATGCCCTTGGACATATTTCCAACGTCATTGGTGCCATTGATGGGACCCATGTGGCTTTGGTTCCCCCAAGAGACAGGGAGCAGGTGTACAGGAACAGAAAAAGTTACCATTCCATGAACATCCAGGTGGTGTGTTTGGCTGACCAGTACATCTCGCATGTAAATGCCAAATTCCCTGGGTCAGTGCATGACGCCTACATCCTAAGGAATAGCAGCATCCCTTACGTGATGGAACAGCTAGAGAGACACCGTGTATGGCTATTGGGGGACTCTGGGTACCCCAACCTGTCGTGGCTACTGACCCCAGTAAGGAATCCCCGGACCAGGGCAGAGGAACGGTACAATGAGGCCCATGGGCGTACTAGGAGGGTGATCGAACGCACCTTCGGCCTCCTAAAGGCCAGGTTTCGGTGCCTGCATATGACAGGTGGATCCCTAATGTACTCACCTAAGAAGGTGTGTCACATCATCGTGGCCTGCTGCATGCTTCACAACCTGGCTTTGCGCCGCCAGGTGCCTTTCCTGCAGGAGGATGGTCGAGACGGTGGTGTTGTGGCAGCTGTGGAACCTGTGGAGAGTGACGAGGAGGAAGACGACGGGGCTGAAACAGACAACAGGGACAGAATCATTGAACAGTACTTCCAATAGGACACAGGTAACAATTCAAACATAATTTAGTAAATGTGAACTACTCTCCTGCATCTCTGCTGCCTGTCTATTTGCCCCAGTGTATGATGACTGAGTTGTGGCTTTTCCCTCCCTATTTCAGATCTGGGGTCCCCACTACGAGTCTTGTGCTTCGTTTCCCCATGGACTACAGCTTTGTGGCAGCTGTTTGTTGACTTCACTATGTACAAGGACATATTTGCACTGTCATGTCAATTACAATATTTTGAAATCACAGCCAGACTCCAGATAGTTTTGTGCAAAATAGGTGTTTATTTCAGTGCTCAAAATGGGATGGGTGGTTTCAAGTGGGTGGGGGCTATGGTGAAGGAATGTCCATGGCAGAGTCCAGAGTAACAGTCACACAGGTGCATTGTCCATAGGCCTGTGGAGAGATGGAGCATGGGCAGTTCAAGGATGGACAGGGTGACAATGTGGGACAGTGGGATGACATCAGGTGGTATCCTTTGCTGGCGGGGGTCTTGACATCCTACTCTGTCTTCTTGCGAGATCTCAGGGCCCTCTTGCGGGGTGGTTCTTCTCCTGCAGGAGGTGGGGGTCTGGTGGGCTGCTGTTGTGCGGGGGCCTCCTGTCCACTAGCGCCGGCGGAGGTGGTTGGCTGTTCTTGGTCCAGGCTAGTGGCAGGGGCCCTTTGTTGTTGTTGAGTGTCCGTCCTGGTGTTGATGAGTTCCTGCAGCAGCCCTACCATGGTAACCAGGGTGGAGGTGAGGGCTCTGATGTCCTCCCTGTACCCCCGATAGTGTTCCTCCTGCAGTACCTGGATCTCCTGGAACCTGGCCAGTACCGTCGCCATCGTCTCCTGGGAGCGGTTGTATGCTCCCATGATGGTGGTGAGGGCCTCGTGGAGAGTGGGTTCCCTGGGCCCGTCCCCCCCCTGTCGCACAGCTGCCCTCCCAGTTCCCCTGTTTCCCTGGGCCTCTGCCCCCTGGCCGGTGTGCCCACTACCACTGCCCCCAGGTCCCTGTTGTTGTTGGGGTGGTGGGTTATCCTGGGTGCCCTGTAGTGGTACACACACCGCTGATTGACGCGCCCTGGAGACAGAGGCATGGGCCCACTGGGTGGGAGCTGTGCTGGTGTTCCCGGAGGGGTTTGGCTCTGTAGTGGCCTGTGGCTGTCTGAGGGGAACCGACTGTCCAGAGGTCCCCGATGGTCCGGGCTGGTCATCAGTGTCCAGGTCGACAGAGCTGCTGTCATCGCTGACGGCCTCTTGGGTGGGGGGTGTGGAGAATTCTGGGCCCTCCGTGGCGGTGTGTTGGCGGTCGGGTCCTGCAGGGGTATAGAGGTATGGTTATAGTTTCAATGTGTGCCATATGGGTGTATCTGTGGGTTCCCGTGTCCCCAAGTGCTGGCATTCGTGTGTGGGGGCTTTGGTGAGGGTGGCTTGTGGGGGGGATGTGTATATGCATTGGGCATGCTTTGGTGATGGGTGTCCATGCTTAGTGGACGCATGCAGGCCTAGGTTTTGGGATGTGTGGGTTGTGATGGTGAGACATTGGCAGGAAATAGGTGTGCTGGGGGTGGGGGTGAGGATGGTGGTGGGGGTGAGGATGGTGGTGGGGGTGAGGGTGGGGGTGAGGATGGGGGTGGGGGTGAGGGTGGGGTTCGAGGATGGGGGTGAGGGTTGGGGTATGATTTGGCATGCAGGTGGGGGGGAAGCAGTATTGAAGCTTCAACTTACCAGAATCCATTCCTCCGCCGACTCCTGCGAGGCCGTCAGGATGCAGGATATTCAAGACTTCCTCCTCCCATGTTGTAAATTGTGGGGGTTGAGGTGGGGGTCCTCCGCCAGTCTTCTGCACGGCGATGTTGTGCCTGGATACCATGGAACGCACCTTCCCCCGTAGGTCGTTCCATCGCTTCCTGATGTCTTCCCGATTTCTGGGGTGCTGTCCCACAGCGTTGACCCTGTCGACAATCCTCTGCCATAGCTCCGTCCTCCGGGCAATGCTGGTGTATTGGACATGTGTGCCGAAGAGCTGGGGCTCTACCCGAACGATTTCCTCCACCATGACCCTGAGTTCTTCGTCTGAGAAGCGGGGGTGTCTTTGGGGTGCCATGGAGTGGTGTGTATGATGTGTGGGGTGGAGTATGTGTAGTTAAGTGTGTTGAGTGTGGTGGTGTGTGTTGTTTTGTGTGTGGATATTGTGTGGGTGATGGTGTAGTGTGCCTCTGTGTGATGGTGTTCTGTGATCGCTGCTGTGTCTCTCAGTGCTTCTTTTTGGATTTTGGTCGAAGGGGTTTGTGGGTGATGTGGGTGTGTGTTTTATATTGTATTGTGTGTGTGGGAGTGGTGTGTGTATGTGTATCAGGTGTGTGGAATTCAAATCGTCCAATGTGGCTGAGTTTTGTTCGTTTGTGTGCATTCTGACCGCGGCGGGGTGTACCGCCAATGGAAAACCGCGTTTGAAAGACCGCCGCGTGGATTCGTGGGTCGTAATGGCATGGGCGTATTTCTGTTGGCGTGACGGTGGAGGTTTGGTCACCTCCACTTTTCCGCCGACCGCTGGTCTGGCGGTCTGTTGTGGCTGTCGGATTTTCGGAGGTTTGGCTGCTGCGGGTCAGAATGACCGTGGCGGATTACCGCGACCGCGGCGGAATTATGGAGGATCTCTGACCGGCGGTAGGCGCCTTTTACCGCCGGGGTCAGAATGACCACCATAGTAATTTGTTTTGTATGTGCTGACAGTCAAATATTGCAAAATTCGTTTTCCACTGTTGCAAGGCCTGTCCCTCTCATAGGTTTACATGGGGGCTACCTTTAAATCTGATTAAAGTGTAGATTCCCTTTGTGTGCAGACGGACATGTGGAGTTTGGGGTCTCTGAGCTCACAATTTAAAAATACATCTTTTAGTAAAGTTGATTTTAAGATTGTGTGTTTGAAAATGCCACTTTTAGAAAGTGAGCATTTTCTTGCTTATACCATTTCTGTGACTTCCTGTTTGTGGATTCCCTGTCTGGGTCACTTTGACAGTTGGGCTGGTTGCACCTCACACTAGACAGTAACACAAAGAGAGCTGAGGTGTGGCCTGCATATCCTGATGAGCCATCTGTGCTAGGAGGGAGGGGAGGAGTGGTCACTTACACCTGAAAGGGCTGTGCCTGCCCTCATACAATGCAGTCTCCAACCCCCTGGTGGGCATCTGGGGCTTGGCCTGGGCAAGGCAGGAATTCACATTCAAAAGAGACTTTACTTTGAAGGAGGACTGCTTCAAAGGAGAAATTGGGTATAAGAAGGGCACCCAAAACCACAGACTTTAGAACTCTTCTGGAAACAAGGGGAACCTCTGCCTGGAGAAGAGCTGAAGAGCTGAGGAAGAAAAGCTGCCCTGTCTGTGACTGTGCTATGTGGAGCTATCCTGCAGTTCCTGCTTCTGCCAGAGTAAGAGGGCAAAGACTGCACATTGTGTGCCTTCCATCTTGTGAAGAAGTTTCCAAGGCCTTGAGTTAGAGCTTGCCTCCTGTTGTTTGAAGTCTCAGGGACAGCAAAGACTTCTCTCTACCAGCACCTGGACTCTCTGGGGAGACTCCTGCTCTGACAAGTGGTGCCCTATCCAGTCCCGGGGCCCTTGAAAGGAAAAGCTGGTGAAAATCAAAGGAAAACGACTTCGGACCGACGCCGTTGTTGAATCCGGTGAAGCCGCCTGCAACCGGCTCTGTGATCTTTGCTGGAATGCGTTGACCTTCGCAGGCCCGACATCTCTGCAGCCCCGCCGAAGCCCGCGACTCCGTGGAAGTCACCGCACCACATCGTGACCGACGCCGCTTGAAGTGCGCGGATTCAACATTTCGCACAGACGCCGCAATCCCCGTCTTCGCGCATCGGCTTGTTTTCACTCTTCACCAAAGGTACTGTATCTGGGGGTCTACGCGACTCCGTGTTTGGTGCCGCTGGTGTCGGATTGTTGGGACCTTATACCTCATTGAAGCATTTTGTGTTTCTACGCACTAATTTTGAGTGTAATCTTTAAACATTCATAACTTGACTTGTTTATGTCAGATTTTTGTCGTTTTAGTCTTGTTTTGTTTAGATAACTATTTTTCTAAACTGGTGTTGTGTCATTTTGTAGTGTTTTCATAAAGTTACTGTGTGTGTTGGTACAAATACTTTACACCTAGCACTCTGAAGTTACGCCTACTGCTCTGCCAAGCTAACAAGGGGGTAAGCAATGGTTAGCTGAGGGTGATTCTCTTTTACCATGACTAGAGTGAGGGTCCTTGCTTGAACAGGGGGTAACCTGACTGTCAACCAAAGACCCCATTTCTAACAGGCCTTACTTGTAAAAACATTCTGAGACTTCCTGGTGGCACAGTGGCCTCAATCAGTTATCCTGGGCTCATCATCTCAAATTTTGACCTTCAAACCATCCAACAAATGTGATTCTTATTTCGAGAGATCTACCCCTCCCCCTCTTGTGAAAAGCTTATATATTAAATTCCACTTTGGCATTTTACCTCTGCATGCTTTTACTAGCACGTGGTCTCCCAGCCCTCTTTCGAAGCCTGAGTGTAAACAATATGGGTATGAACTCGAACATACTGATCATTTTCAGTTTTTTGCCCTTATTACACTGGCTCTAGGCTCAAATGGACTGATCCCTTCAGCCCTAATTTGAACCTCAACAGATTCCTGTCTGTTTGTAGAACTTTTACCTCTGATTCATCCAGGACCATAGTTGTTGCTATTAGAAGATACCTTTTTGCGGCATGAGCCATACATTTTAGACTTATGCCACTTGACACTCTGACTTCTTGATAAATTGTCAAAAAACAAAAAAGTTGAACCTTTATTAGTACTTTTTTTCTTTGGCTCTATGGCAAACAGGTAGCGATACGATTACAGTTGGAATATGCACCTCATATTTATGCACTTTATTTGACTACTTTTAATGAGGCATTATAATGCACTTTATCCTACTGCTAATATTCTGTCAGTAATGCAGTTTATATGTATAATTTGTGGTATTGAGCTGTTGTGTCTGTTAATAGACTATTCAGTTGTGCATCTTTTGACAGCATATCACTGTGCACCTTACCCTATTCTATTCTCAGTTGTTCTCACCATTAATGCACTTTATATGTACAGATTGTGGTACTAAGCTATTGTGTTATCTGCTTGACCATTTACCTGCTGATGTGATTTATTTCTCTTTTAATATTGTACTTTTAGGGCCTTTTGGCCGAAATAAAGTTTTACTACTACTACAAGTGTACAATTGTAGGGTTACTTCATTCTCTATATTGATTGTGGTTGCCATATTCATAACTATAAGTGCACTGCTATTATGTGCACATATATCGGTGGATATATGTACAATAACACATATACGAATAGGTGGAACTATCTCCTGCCTAGCTGTACATCCAGACATATGCCAATGTATAATATGTATTGGGACATCCATTTGAGAGAAGAATTACTATGTGAAGTAATCATAAACGGCTAGATTCACCCATGTCTCAACTACCCCCAGGCACACTGACACCAGTGAAACACTTGATATAGCTTGTAGTTCCTTTCTATTATCTAGCCACACATGGTCATGCAATTGTGACTGATTTTTATGTCGAATCACACACAAAGTAATATGTTCCTCATGGTCTCTGAGAGACATTTTTTAAATGATTTATGTTGCCCTTGCCGCATGTAAGGGGGCACAAAGGGGCTCAAGGACAACACAAAACCTACAATGATATTTAGCAATCCACTGTTGGCCACCTTGCTTGGCCCAGCATTGCACACATAGAATTTACACATATAGAAAGAAATAAAAACCTCAGTGCAATGCTGTTGTGCTGGAAGGTGTTCCTTCCTGAACATAAACTATCCTATCTACAACATAGGCAACCTTGACCCATGACTACAGGCTGGCTGTGCTGGCACTGAACAGGCACATTATACCACTGCACATCTAGATATATTGTTTTTTTCTATTGACTATAAGGTTCACAAATCTTACCCCTTATTGATTGACCATCTGCAGTAGCAATAACAATGGTAGCTCGATTGTTTTCCATACACACCACTTGCTGTATGTGCACACACTCTAAACACACAGTTGATAAGTAACAAATTAAGCTGTTATTGATATGTAAATTAATGCCAAATAGTATGCATATGTCCTGCTGCGCAGATTTAGGACCATATTTATGACCAGGTTTGCATCGTGTTTGTGCCATGCAACTTGGTACACGCGCAATGCAAACCTTAATGAGATTTATAAACCGACGCGAGGCCACTTTGTGTGGCCCTGATTGGCTCCATAAATCTGGAGTAAAGAAACACAGTGCAAATCACTGCTTTACCTTTCTGTGTACTAGGGAGGCATTCCATGGGCATTGCATCGATATTCCCATGCAACTCCCATGGTTTTTAATACATTCCCAGATGTTTCCAGAACTGGTAAACCTAGGAATGCATCAAAAAGATACACTTCCCCAGGAGAGTAGTAAAGAGGAGAAATATTTTTATTTCTCCTCATTTTTCCCTCTTTCTATGTGGGCTACATTCTGCAGCACAAATAGGGCCTCATTATAACCCTGGCAGTCTTAAGACCGCCAGGGCCATGGTGGCGGTCGCACCGCTGCCAATGTGGTGGTCCGACAGCCACATCCAACTGTGGCAGTTGTGCCATGGTCTGACTGCCTGTACTGCCACTTCTCCTCCACTGGAGGGGCTGGCAGTGTGGCAGCCCTAATCTGCCAGGACAGCACTGCCCTGGGGATTAAGAATCCCTTCTCGGCTGGTGTTTACTTGGCCGTAGTCCCGCCATGTAAACTCTGGCAGAGATGGGGTGCAGGGGGCCCCATAGGGACCCCGGCACTGCCCATGCAGCTTGCATGGGCAGTGCAGGGGCCCCCATGGCCAGCCCCTTTGAGCTTTTCACTATCTACTTTATAGACAGTGAAAAGCGCAACAGGTGCTGGTGCATTCTACAGACTGCAGCATTGCCGCCAGCTCTATTATGATCCGGCATCAATGTTGTGGGCTATTTCCCTTTGGGCCTGCAGGAAACTCATAATAGGGACTGTCGGAAGGGGACCGCACTGGCGGTAACCTGACTGCGGGACTTTGGCAGACAGCCTTTCCCGCCCACCAAAGTCTTAATAAGGTCTATAGTACTAGGAAAAAGCCTCAGAAGATTGTTTTTGTTTACGGAAGGTGGGTGCCCCTCCCTGCAGAAAAGCAATCCTGCATGTAATGGAGGCACCCTTGCACAATGCACCTAGCGCCAGAGCAGGGGAAAGGCAGGAATACACCATATTCTTTAAAATGCAGTGCATACCTGCCATTTCCCTGTCACACAGTGCAGCACATCAAGGTGATTTGCTGTGCTGCACTGTGTGACTATTCCCATAAATATGTCCCTAAGTTCAATGCATTGGCATCCATGCTGTGAGGCCTAGTGGAGCTGCATTGGTCCCTCTTAAGTAATATTGACACTGTACTCTATCAAATACACACCATCTAAGAAATGCAAACTGTCTTCCATGGGACATCTCCTAGGTGGCAGAACAATTTCCCTACCATCAGGACATATACCCACAGACTGGCTAAGAGTGGCTGAGAGCTATTGATTCCTAGCATTCTCTGTTTCAAATTATTAACTGCCCTGAACCCACAAACCTTCCAGGGCATAATACTTATGGGGCTACTGTCACTGCTCTCTACCTAAGACTAACATGGACACCTTTGATGGAGGTTCTTGCACCTCTAAGAGAGGATATCAAAATGCATACCACTCGTCATTTGTCATAGTGAGGGAATGGCAGCACAAGAGAGAAAGGTCTCACACAACTGCACCACCACATAGTGGAATGTTAGAATTTTTTTAAAGATGTAATAATGATACTCCTAAAGCTGCAATGCTATTTCTAAATTTCTTGCATCAATATGTTCTGTAATGATTGCAATAGGATGGCTAACTTGGTGACAATGTGTGTAATGGCCTGGCGAATTGTAGTTAGGCATTACAAACAAATGCTGTATTATTGATACCATTAGCATATTTCAAATGGGGTAATTAAAAGAGTTACAAACACCTATATTGACAATTTCTTTACACTAACAGGGCTTCTTGTGTGTCAAACAATATGCCCATATAGGTTCAGTTGTATTTGCTATCTAATACAGAATGATATGAATCAAGGTGATGAAGACCTTGCTATCTAAATTACATTGTAAATACTTTTTTGAGTCTCACACACACCTACAAACATGTTGTCATGACACTAACTTTCAGCATTGGTATCCCCAAAGCACTCAATTGCTCCTTTCAAGAAATGTATTTGTCCACCTGAAATACAAATTAAGTTAAATCAGAGCATAGACACACAGTTCAACCTCTATATAGGCACTTGGATATTCCAGCACAATGGCACATGTGTACACCCTAAGACCCATATTTTAATATAATTAAAACAATGGAATGTAGCAAGCATACATGCTAGGCTGAGCTTCATGAAAGGGAAAGGCCATAAATGTGTAACATGATACAAAGGTTTCCTACTCTCTGCCTGCTCTAGTGTATAAACTGCTGCCAGTGTCAAAACAACCACCCTTGCATTATCCTGCATTATTGTAGACATTATAGCTTTATGTTCTGGGAGCCACAGAATGCCCCACACTTATAAAGAGGAACCAACGAGTAGCAATAAAGATATTTCTCCTTGTTGCTCTTGTTGGGGAGGCATACAACCCTGATGCATTCCCATGTCTGCCAGTGTATGAAAATCTGGAAATGTGTCAGAATCCATGGGTGAATGCGCGGGAACAACCACATTCCACCCAGGGGCCACCTTCCTACTGCAGAGTAACACAAAAAAGACTTCAGACATACCTAGATCAAAAGTACAAAACATTGTCTGGTAAACATATATTATTATCTAAGATATTTGTATGATTTATCTTTTTTTGTATAAATGTCACAGTGATTATGTCCACATTTACACATTGATAAAAATATAAAAACACTACATAAGTTATTATATTTAGGTTTGTGAAAAACAATGTATTGAAACAGCTCATTATTCCAAACTCAGTGACATAGATAAATAAACATTCATTAAAAAAAACCTGCTATTATTTGTTCACGACCTGCCATTGAAGGCACTATTTCTGCTTGGGATTCATCATCCTCTTTATCTTATTGTGTGATCATACTCCCAGGGTATATTTGCCTTCTGATATATTATGGTGTTCGTTGACTGGGGTGTGAGCTTCGGCCAAGCAGCAACCACAATTCTATGTCAGGACCGGAGGCTCAGATTAAGCTGTCTCTTCCTTTACTGACCTTTCACAGCAGCCAATAGTACAACAGTTAAACAAAAAAACGTCATATCCCATGAAACACATGGGCACATATCACATGCACCAATCACATATCAGGACCTGAGAGTATAACAGTTCTGACCCACAACGTCACATCCTCTTTATTTGCTGCTTCGCAGCAGATAAGTGATCTACTATCTTTTCTCCCGTCTATTGTGTTTATAATACATTGATTGTTTGCTCTTTTCTTTTATAAAATCAGCGCTGCGATTCCGCGCGCTTTGTTGTTTATATTTAACTGTTTCTGAATGTGCCCGATATTTTAATTAAGAATGTGGAGCGGGAGCGCTAACGAGCACACCGCGCAATCTGTCTTCTATGTTGGTCTATCAGACTTTTCTCTCGCGCGTGCGCGCTTTTTACGACCTGATCTCTTACCCAGGGGTTTCTCTAGAGATCGGCTTATTGATTTAGTCATGTGAGAGCAATTTGGGTTTGAACTAGCAGACAGGCTCCAAAAGCGTATCCCTGACGCCCAGTTTATTCTCTGGGTTGTAAAATTTGAATAAGGCTCTGCCTAGAGTGTTTACCGGGCAGCTACCTCCACTTATTATATAGGGCCTTTTCCCTACGTCATCCTGAGTGCCTGTAAGGTTTTTTTTCACTCCCCCTTTATTTTTGAATTTAATTATTCAATACACTGAGTTGTACAATGGCTCAATGGAGTGACCAAGATGCTGGGTATTACCCTGATGATACAGACAACCAATTGAAAGTTAATTTGGTGGAGGCACTTGACTCTAGAGTGCACAGTCTGTGAATAATGCCTTGGTGAGAGCGCTGGGCCCATTTTCTTGGCAATTATTGGAATATTCCCACTCTCAAGGTTGGATGTCAGACAAGACACCTATTGTCCCTGAAGGAAGTAATCCTCAAGTATCCTCAAAATCCAAGTCTAAAACAAAGAATCTCGCAAGCGAGGATCCTTCTGAGGATATACATGCTGAGGTGTTTGAAAAACTACGCAAGAAGCGTATTGAGGAGCATAATTATAGCAATTTGAATAATTCTTCCTCTTCAGGTGACTCCTCCGATCAGGATTGGGATGACCTGACTTCTCCAGGCCCCAGTAAAAAGATGAAAAAGAGTACTACTTCTCACTTACTGGACTTTGACCCCTCAAAGATAATTCACCCCAGATCCTCCAATTGGCTCTCTTCTGCAGAAGTTGCGCAATTTGTACATGCTAATCTGAGAAAGAGTTATGATAAGGAAGTGCGCACTCGCCTTAAGGCAGAATGTCCTAGACCTGATTTAGAGAACAATGTAGCTGATACACCAGAGATTGATCCAACTATGGTTACATTCCTGAATTTTTTTTCTAAAGATCCTAAAAAAGGTTTAGATAGATCCTGTCAGGATAAACTTCTAGACATGTCGGGCCCACTGACAAAAATTTGGGATTTGGCAGCAGTTTCTAAAGAATCAGGCATTCCTGTTGATACTGACGTCTTGTTGGGTTGGGCTCAACGCGCTTTATGCCAATTAGGCAGCACTAACTGTGCTATTTCAGCTGAGCGCAGAAAATCCATTCTCATGCGCATGGACCCTAAACTTGTAGATTTAGCCTCATCTGAAGCGGGTCCATCTGCAGAAGGTCTTCTATTTGGTTCATCCTTTATTAAGGAGTTAGCTAAATTTTGTTCTACCTTTTCCACCCTTGATAAAGCACAATTGTCCCTCAAAAAAGTATTTAGACGAGGCCCTTTTTTCAGGGCCGGACGTTATGGCAGACGAATGCCCGGCCGGGGATCCTTTTCAAGTCCCCAAAACTATTACCCTAGAGGAAGAGGTAACTGGGCAGGTGATCAATCTGATGCCACCTTCTACCCCTCTCGCCCCAGAGGTGGTAGACCGAGATTTCGTAGAGGACATCGCAGAGGCCAACAAGGTGCGATTCAGGACGCATCCTACGCTGGTAAGCCTTATTCACCCTTCTCAGGTTACCCATGGGGGAAGGGTTGGCTTGTGTGTAGAGAATTGGAGAAAGATTTCCAGAGTCCCTTGGATCCTTCAGACTGTTTCAGGTTTTCAGCACTCCATGCCAATTGATTCCTCCTCTTCAAATGATTTTTCCCCCCAAAGTCAGAGGTTTATAGATGCAGAAGTGCAAATGTTATTAGACAAAGGAGCTGTAGTTTTTTCAACCCGTCACCCAGCTGGGTTTTGCCATCCCATTTTTGTAGTAGACAAAAAAGGAGGAGGTCATCGACTGGTTTTGAACTTAAAAGACTTCAATTCTTGGATTGTGTACAGACACTTTAAGATGGAGGGGATTCATATGCTAAGGGATATCTTAATAGAGAGAGAATGGATGGTAAGATTAGATCTAAAAGACGCTTACCTATCAATCCCGATATTTCCCCCTCACAGGAGATTCCTCCAATTCCAATGTAAGGGTCAATTTGGGGAATTCACGGCTCTCCCATTAGGCCTATCCTCAGCACCGTGGTGCTTCACGAAGTTGTTGAGGCCTGTAGTGGAAAATCTGAGAACCAAAGGGGTTCGCCTGATCATTTACCTGGATGACATCTTAGTGATGGCCCAGGATCACTTGACTTTACAGATGCATTTGAACTGGACAATCAGTCTGTTGCAGGATTTGGGTTTCCTTATCAATGCACAGAAGTCATTGTTGAATCCAACTCAAGTGATAGAGTTTTTGGGTTTCAAGATCGACTCTCTTCAGGCTCAATTGATTCTTCCCTTCTTGAAGATTTGCAATATAAAGAGGGAATTAAGGTCAACCCTGTCCAGTCCGACTATTTCTTTAAGGAACATTGCGCGATTGGTGGGCCTTTTGGCATCTTCCATTCAGGCAATCTTCCCAGCTCCCCTTCACTATCAAGCTCTGCAAAGGTTAAAAATAAAATATCTGAGACAAGGATTGAGTTACTCAGCCCTGATCCCGTTATCCACGGAGGTTAGAGAGGAGATCCAATGGTGGCTTCACCATATGGAGGCATGGAACGGCAGGGCCATCTTCAGAGCCCATCCAGAGGTAGTGATAGAATCAGACGCCAGCCAGTGGGGATGGGGAGCCCGTTGCGGATCTGTGGGGACTGGATGCCGCTGGTCCGCGACTGAACAATCTCTCGACATCAATTGCCTAGAACTCCTAGCAGGATCTTTTGCAATAAAGAGTTTATCTCCTCTCAAGACAGAATGCTGCATCATTCTCAGGATGGACAATATCTCAGCAGTGAGATATGTCAACAAGTTAGGGGGAACAAAATCCAGAGTCCTAGCAGAGATAGTCAAGGAGTTTTAGCATTATTGCTTGAACCACAGGTTAGTTATTGTCGCAGAATATTTACCGGGATCCCAGAACGAGGTGGTGGACTGGTATTCCAGATACCTGATGGATGCTAGCGATTGGAGGCTGGATCCAATTATCTTTCAACAGATAATGCAGAAGTGGGGACCTTGCGAGGTAGATCTTTTTGCGTCTCGCCTCAATTGCCAGATTCCGAGGTTCTTCACTTGGAGGCCGGACCCTCTGGCCTCAGCGACAGATGCTTTTCTGCAGAATTGGTCCCCTTTTCAGGGATATGCATTCCCCCCGTTTCTTTTGATTCCCAGGGTTCTGTCCCTGATGCGGAGACAGAAATCAGACCTAGTTTTAGTGACCCCAGTTTGGAGGTCTCAGCCCTGGTTCCCTATGGCACTCCAGTTAGCCTGTGCTCCCCCGTTCCTCATTCCTCCTCATCAGGATCTATTGTTGAGTCCGGAGGGCCATCAACATCCTCTGATTTTGTCGGGGAATCTTTTGTTGATGGCATGGCTGGTTTCAGGACAAATTGGAAAACCCCAGGCATTTTGCAGCAAGCTGAGGAATTTATCAAGCAGGCCTGGGCTTCTAGTACCCACAAGAGATATGCTTCTGCATGGCGCAGATGGTCTAGTTGGTGTAATGGAAGGAGTATCAATCCCTTGGAGTCAAGTATTGATTTGATTCTTAATTTTTTAGCAGAGTTATCATCATCAGGCTTGGCCTATAGGACTGTTAACAATTTCAGGTCAGCTATTTCAGCTGGGCACAAACCTATTGATGGCAAACCAATAGGCGAACACCCGCTTATCGGTAAGTTATTGAGAGGTATTCGTTTTTCTAATCCTCCTCAGGCCAAATATAAGATGTTATGGGACGTGAATATTGTGTTAAAATTTATAAATTCCTGGCCTAGCAATAAATTTTTATCACGCAAACAACTTTCAGCGAAGTTGACTATGTTGCTGTGTTTGATTTCCTGCAAGCGGGTTTCGGATGTCAAGGCTTTGGACTTCTCTGGTAGAGTATACTCTCCTGAGGGTGTTACATTTTCTATTACCAGAAGAACCAAGACTAATTACAGGTCAGTAACTTACTCTAGCTATCCAGATAATTCAAAATTATGTGTGGTACAATGTTTGAAAGACTATGAATTGGCAACTGAAGAGTTCAGACAGAACATGAATGGTCAATTGTTAATTTCCTTACAGAAAACCTTTTAACCAGTTGCATCAGCCACTCTCTCAAGGTGTATTAAATGGTTAATGAGTAAAGCGGGTATTAATATTAATACCGATCATTTTGGAGCCCATTCTGTTAGAGGGGCTATGGCCTCAAAATCTTTTGTCTTAGGTTCCAGTTTGCAAGATATTATGAAGACGGCTGATTGGTCTTCTGAATGTACTTTTCGTAAATTTAATTTTAAACCTGTTGTTGATGTTGCATCTATTGTTATTAATCAGCTTTGAACTAGCATAAGCTGAGCCTCCGGTCCTGACATAGAATTAAAAAAATTCTAGCTTACGTGTCAAGAATTTTCAATTCTATTAAGGACACGGAGGCGAGGATTATCCCACCCATTATTGATATTATAAGTGATATTCAAATGAGTATTTTAAATAAATGTTTTAGACCCTCCCTTGTTTATAGTTGGAAATATATTTGAAAGATTTTCTCGTTGAAAGATTTATTAGTAGGAGGTGTTATTATTTATTTTTATTTCTCCTCGGATCTGATCAGAAGAATTCATGATTATTAATCTTGATATCTGTGGGGAAAACAACAGTGATATTTCATCATTCCGTAGGATATTTGGTTTGGCCAGTTGCCTAGGTGAAGTGATTCTTCAGAATCTGGAAGGTTGGAGAAAATTTCAGATCCTCACCTACAGAAGAAGTTCAAGAATGTGGTTTAGTTGTTATCTGTTGGACAAAGAAAGAGGATGTGACATTGTGGGTCAGAACTGTTATACTCTCAGGTCACAATATGTGATTGGTGCATGTGATATGTGCCCATGTGTTTCATGGGATATGAAGTTTTTTTGTTTAACTGTTGTACTATTGGCTGCTGTGAAAGGTCAGTAAAGGAAGAGACAGCTCAATCCTCGCCTTTAATAGAAATTAAAATTCTTGACGCGTAAGCTAGAAAATCTTTTATTCTTGTCATGATGAGACACCAGCAAATCCAAAAATTAACCTGTGTTCACTAGGGGTGGACGGTGAGATCCACTCTGCTGGTGGAGTGTAACAGGGCCCAAGAAACATCGCTGGTAGGGCCGATGTACGAGTCCCTCAAGGGTGACTCTTGAGAACCTGTTAGACGTAAGCACGACGGGACGTGCTTACGTCATAAGGAATCCCTCCGAAGGGAGAAAATGCGGAAGGAGTGAGGAGAGCATTGGCATGGAGAAAAGGAAGCGCAAGGAGGAAGACAGAAGGCGGGGAGACCGCAGGGCGGAGAAGGACTTGAGATGGAGAGCAGAGCATGGGAAGCAGAACCAGAGAGGCAAGATCCAGGCACAGGGAACGGGGAGAGTGGAAGAAGCCAGCCACGTCCTAGGAGGGACATGGCTCTTTCAGGTACATGACTGCTTATACGGTCAGCTGTCAGAACTCATCGGGAAGGTTGGGAGGGATCGGGGAGGAGGGTTGGGCACAATTGGGCACAGCACCATGGGAGACTAAGAGGGCAAAGCCCTCATGAGAAACTGGGCTCCGTTTTTTGAGCACTTGAACTTTATTTAATTACAGTCTTTCTAGATAAATATAAAAAATCTAATAATAAAGGAAGCACTATAATTCCTAGAAAAAACAAGACACCAGATTCTTGGGCAGCACTAATTCCATTCTCGTGTCAGCACAAAATAAAGGACTTTCTTCCTATTTCCCCCCTCCTATCTCCAACACCCCCAAACTTCGTGCACAAAAGGAAACAAAACCAAATAATAGAACAGAGATAAAAGAAAAAAAGTAAAACTCTTACCTGATAGAGACTTCTTGTTCTGTTTGCTCCCCTTCTCTCGCCGGCCACGTGAGATTGAAACCCACAAAAGTCCCAAAGAAACAGTCATCAATGGAAGGAAACGAGAGATAAACAAATAACTCATCAGCATAAAAGACTTTTAAAGCTCCTTATTGAAAAATAAAGACAGTCTGTTTAAGCATTACAGAGTGTAGAGCATTCAATAGACTTGATAGAAGTACAAAAACACCTCCCAAGATACTCACTTACCTATCACATGGAGTTAACGGAGTTTTTGGCACTCAGTGGTGTCAGAAGTGGGATTAGACTGTCTATCTAGGGAAGTGAGCCAAGGAGGTAAATCCAACTTTAGCGGACATGATCGCCCAATTGGCCGAGGGGCAGAGACACCTACAATTACTGTGGGAAGAACAGGTTAAGGAGGCTCGTTCCAAGAGAGATGCTCTGCAGACTGCGCTATAGAACCAAGCCACGATAATAGCCAGTAATCAGTTGGTCCATGAAACAACATTAGAGAAACTGACGGAAATGATTGCCACGACTAGAATACACCCAACAGTACCCAGCTCAGTATTGCAAAAATATCAAGAAGGAGAGGACCCGGACTCCTTCTTTACTAATTATGAGAGTGTTGCAACACCTGCCAATTGGCCACGTGAGCGGTGGGGACAATATATAGCACCACTCTTGACAGGTACCTTACAATCAGCGTACCAAGCTGTCAATCCAGGAGGGCTGACCCCATATAGCGATATAAAGAAGGCAATATTAGAATGGGTAGGACTTGATAGGGAGAGCTACGGTCTACTTTTCCGTCGTACCAAATGGAATCCATCAGAGAATCTCCAAGCTCTGTTTTATAGAGTACAGGCTGAGGGGTGTAAGTGGCTGAACCTCATAGAGTTTACCAAAGATGAACTCTTGCAGGCCATTTTGTTAGAACAATATTTGGATGCCCTACCCACGACCACAAGAAATTGGATAAGACAACACCCTGATGTTACTGTTCCTTCTGCAATTGAGCTAACATGTGCATATCATGGAGCACTGTCCCTCGGAAAAGTCTACCATCAATTACAGAGACGCCAAACACGTCACTTCTCCTAAAAAGGCCTACGGGATTTCCCACAGGCAAAACCCCAATTGTGCGATTACCGCTTAAGGAATCCCTTTCAACCACTTAATGTTACAATTGTGCAGTGTGGGGCCACATAGCAAAAAATTGCCCCCACAAATGCCCACCCGCTGAGCCAATGGAAATAGGTCTGGCTAAAGGGAGGGTCTTGTGGGCTGGAGAGACAACCCCTAGATACATGACCAGCCTGACAACCAGATTCCGGTTGTAGCCAAAGCGTCATTAACCAACCAAAAACTGGTTACTAGGGGACAATGGTTACAGGAAGAGACTGTGGTCATAACTTGCGTACATGGGGACAGTAAGAGATATCCAGTGGCAGATATCTCAATTAATTGGAGAGGATGGGAAGAGAAAATCAAGGTGGGAGGGATTCCCGATCTAGTAGATGACATTATTATAGGTATGGATTACTCCACTTTCCAGTACCCCTAAGGCATGTGTGTGCTGCACATGTCCACAAATATTATTTTTGGGTGCATCAGAGGGGGCCTTAGGCCCCCAGTACCCTGAGGTTTGCATTACCTAATTTGCGAATTCCTAACTGGAATTCGCAAATTGGGAATTGCAAACCATTCGCACCTATGGGCCTACAGGCCCGTAGGGTTGAATGGAGTCACATTCTCTATTTGCAATTCGGTAATAGCGTTTGCGAATTTGCAAGAAATCGCTATTACCGAATCGCAAAATTCATACATCCCATTTTGCATTTCTTAAATAGCGATTTCTTAAAATTTGCTATTTAAGAAATGCAAATAGGATTTTTGATAAATCTGGCCCATAGTCTGTTTGATCTGTTGTTTGGGAGACAGGAAAGGTCACTGTTAGATATGCAGCAGAAAAATGGGAAGAGACTGAGGAAGAGTCACAGGATATACTGACATACACCAGAGAGTTAAAAGAAAACTTACATTCAGTATGGGAAGAAGTAAGATCATATCTCAAAGAAAGTCAGGGAAAGCAAAAGAAGCCATATGATTAGGCAAGAAACTATGAAATCTGGCTATAGATAGAAAAGTCCTGATTTTCTTGCCCACAACGACCAACAAACTGCTGGATAAATGGCAAGGACTATACAGAGTGTCGGGGAAAATAACCCCTGTGACATATAGAATTGAAATCGCCAAAGGGTAAAAAATGCCAAATCTTCCATATTAATTTACTAAAACTCTGGGAATCGAACAACACCCCGATCTCTCAGAATAACGCAACCCTATTCATTACAAAAGATATTCCTATACTCCCTTCACTAGAGGAAGAAAACCAGGGAAGAGAACCATCTTATGGGGTAGAGTTAACTGAAGAGCAAAGAGCCCAAATAGAATGGATAGTGAAAAAAAAACTGAAGGTATTTCCAAAGTTCCCGGGTAGAACCGATCTGATTCAGCATAAAATTAGAATCATCGAAGTAAAGATTTCTAAACAAAAACCCTATTGCCTTCCTAAAGCTCGAAGACAGCTGGTAGAAAACGAGGTACAGGAAATGTTAGAAGCAGGTATTACAGAGCCCTTCACAAGCCCATGGTGTTCCCCAGTGGTTCAGGTACCAAAAGCAAATGGAAGTATCAGATTTTGCATTGATTTTTGCCAGCTTAACTCCATGTCACAATTTAATACTTATCCTATGCCCTGTGTCGAAGACATAATCTAACACCCAGGGCAAGCCCGATTTTTACCTACCTTAGATCTGACAAAAGGGTACTGGCAAATTCCTATAAGCCCCTCGGATAAAGAGAAGATAGCCTTATCTACACCTTCCGGGCTTTACCAATTCACTATATTGCCCTTTGGCTTACATGAGTCCCTGCTACGTTTTAAAGACTACGTTAACGCGTCCTTCTATGTCAATTTATACACATTAGGACTCGTTTTTTGGCCGATGAATCTTTTGACCCAGTGGTGAGACACCGTAAGACTAGATAACTGATCAATAAGTCAAGCAATATATCAATAATATTATCAACATATATCACCACAATATATTTCAGTTTAGACATTGGTTAAAACTGCCGGCGCAACCATGACCTTTCAGTCATGAATAACCACACCTTTATTGAAGTTTTGTGAATTTTATTCCCTATTGATTACAATCTAATAGCAAATGCATTAATCTTAAAACCAAGAAGCAAAAGAGCATAGTCACGATATGGCAACTGTGATAAGATTTTGACAATATAAAGATCAGAACCATTAAGATACTAAGATAAGAGATACACAAGTCAGAATGCATAGAACATCATATAAGCCCAGTTCAGCATAGTACAACGTCAGTCATGTCCGTTTGTCAGTCAAGGTGAATATCTAATCTAACCACTAATTAGCATCAGCATGTTGGACTTCATGCAAAAACAATTTAGAACATCGATTTGGAAAACATCTAACTAAGGTCTCTAATCAAAAATACAGCAGTTGGTAGCTAGAAAGGAAAAGCAAATAGACAAATTACAAGAGCAACTGTCATAATTACCCTCCTCGGAATGAGTCAGCATACAGGTTCAGACTTCGTCTTCAGGACATCAGTTGAATCGCCGTCAGTCTATCTAGTCTAAGGGCAGGGGACACTTCCCTCATAAGGAAGAAAGTGTAATGGGACGACTAAGGGTGAGGATGGTTTATTAAGTCTCAAGTCACCAGACAGAGTGACAGAGTTTCTGGATGCAATCAATATCATTCCCTACCTAGGTCTCTCGAGTCTCCTGTGTCATGAGTTTTTATCCCTTCTTCGTGATACCTTCCCCCAAAATTCTATTGGATAGTCACTACACCCCACTATCTTTAACCTATCAAATTATACATTAAGTAATGCGCTTGTCATTTCATGATAATACATAACATTTTGATTGGTCTTTATAATTGATGTTTTTCGTAGGTGGCACATCTGGGGTTACTTCATTCTCTGGCACATTCTTCAGGTCAAAAGTTCTCTTTTCCATGGTGGAACGTCCTTGGATGTTTCCATATTTGTTGCAAAACGTATAAACTTTATACTAAAGCAGCTAGCATGCGGATGGGAAGAAACTTACGTTCAATACAAAAACAAAGGAAAAATACATGCTGGGTCATGGCCTTTTGCAAGTCAGCACACTGGAGAAACAGAAAAATATGCTTTAATATGAGAGCTACACAGCTAATTCTTCAACTCACCCTAACTTAAGGCTTATCGGTTCTAAGACAAATGTAATCCTCTTTACGTGTTAACATATTCAATTAATCATAATACAAGTAATCATTTCTTATAGTTGATATTAGTATATGCATACGATAATTCTCCACGTTTAAAATACGTTTCAATGAATAATATTAATGCAGCATTGTTAAGTATAAGCATTTCACATCTAAAATAGGTAATATTTCAACTACGCTCTCTCAGTCCCTCCTCTGATGACGCTCGTCATCACACAAATCCTTCTTTGATCTAATTTTTCACCTTGCGCATAATACGCATTTCAACATCTTGCCCTTTATGTGAGCTTTCCCATATCTCATTGAACATTTTCTCTCTTTCACTTTCTTCATTTCTTCTGGCTCTTTTGGTCCAATTTCTTTTTACTTTGTCATTGATTTTACATGCACCCCATAACCCTAATAAACAAACCAAAACAATTAATAGATCCATTAATATTTTTGCAAGTACCCCATTCCAAATGTTGGTAAACCAGCTTCCCACTCGGGCAATTCCTTTCCCAAATTTCTCCCAAACACCAAATTCTTTCAGATCCTTCAAGTCTGTACTATCTCTAGTAAGGTTAGTAAGCATGCTTCTAATTTTCTTACTGTTATCTGGAATAAATGAGCAACAATGACGCTCATTAAGCATTTTGCAGACACCTCCACTCTTTGCTAAAAGAATGTCTAAAGCAAGCCGATTTTGAAGAGTCATAGCTCTTTCCGCAGCAAGTTCAGTATCCATCAGGAGTATAGCCCCTGTAAAATTTGTCAGCATGTTATCCACAATAGTAGACAACTTTTGAATTTTTATAGAATTCAAGATAACCCCTACTGATGGGATTATAGCTCCAAATATATCACCAATGACAGCCGCCAATGATTCTCGTCTTTGTCTAGAATGTTGCAATTCAGATGTTTTAGGTATTGTTTTAAGTCATCAATCTGGTATATCTTTGGGAATACTATTCCCAAATCAAATAACATGTCCCATACCATCCCTTAGGGAGACGGTACTAAGCATTGAGCCCACAGATGTAATAGATTCCAGGGATCGCTGGATCTTGTCCATTCAGCATAAAGGTCCACTTACTCTGAAACAAAAACACATGCCTACACTCACTCGTTCCCACAAACAAATTATCTTGATCAGATTTTGGTCTATATACACAGAGCCTACCTACGAGTAATGCATCTATAGCTAGTTTGCCTTGTGTTTTGATTGCAGTATAAGCATAGTCATTTGCATATGTACGTTTCTCTAATCCTTTTTCTAATCTCTCTTTCAGTGCTTTGCATCTATCATCTGTGTGATCTAAAAAGCTTTTTTCTACAGGTGACAACAAGCAAGTCAAATTATTGCGATGTGCATAAGCAGTCCCAAATGTAAGTGTTGGCTCAAAGAATCCTCTAACTATTTTTATATCATGCTCTTTAGCTAATTTATTCAAAAATTCAATCACAGGCACAAAGGAAAACACACCATCCAAATTCGAATAAAAATATTGCACATGCTCTTGATTATAGAATCTTGTTAGTAGCAAGCTGCAACTTATTCCATAAGTAAGAGGGAGGCTATGATAGGTAACTCCCTCCTGTACAGACGAAGGAATTTTAGTACATACATAACAATTTTTCGCATCCATTGTTTCCACATACTCGTTTAGTAAGCGATAGAACACATTAGTAGAAAGTTCCCCTTTTGCATTAGTTCCCTCATGCATATGTCTTGCATCTTGCTCAAATCTCTCCCATGGTGTTAGTTTAGTAGTAGTCTCAGGTTTTGAAGTTGCGTTAATAGTTACTTTCTCTCTCCACGGCATTCCCACAATCACTCCTACTATTATTACTGCACACACAACACCTATTATAAGGCCTAACCAACCACACACCTTACTTCCTTTGCTACTATTTCTATTATAAGCCATGCTTGTATAGAATCAGAATAGCAGATTGACAATCAGTTTAAGAATAAACCTCTGTGGATTTTTACAGCGTCTTCACTCACTCCAGGACCCTTTTGCCAATTCAGGTTAGCAGCTTGTCATAATCAGGCTTCTTTAAAAGTCAATTCCGGATTTTGTGTCACTTCCAGTAATTTATAGAGTCTCTTTTTTTCAGTTTTCAAGATTTTTAAAACTTAGCCAAGTCTTCCTTGAGTTTTGTTCAGGTACCGTAATACTGGCCTGGTACTTCTCGATCAAAACAGAATGCTAGGAATTCTTGTTGCCATTCAGATGTTGTAGCATACGCCCATTCAGGACCTGTATATCTTCTGTTCGCAATTCTTTTTCTTTTTAATCTTCGTTCACCTTGTTGCTCTCCTTCGCTCAGATCATCTGCTTGTGAGGTATCACTTTCTTCTATTATGGTGTCCTTCGATACCTCTCTTATTTTAGGATGCGACTTGTCTGGCCAATTATCGCCTCTATGTGTCTTTCCTCGATGTTTCCCTTCAGGACGTTGGACAGCACCCTCCTCTTGTGATATGGTGTTTTCTCTTGACGGACCTGCAACTGGTTCGGGAGACTCTGACACGTTTTGATTTGTATCTACAATTTCTCTTTCTCTTTCTTCTTCTGGTTCTATGTTGGGTTCAGATTCTAACCCGTATTCGTCTACTTCTGGGAGAACCTCTCCTTGGCTTAGTTCTCCTGCTGCCTCTACTGAGATAGGCACTCTGTCACCTCTCTCTAACTCGTTGATAGCTTGAGGGACAAGGCTGTTCTCAGTGGGCTCTCCAGTAGTCTCAGTTCCTTCTTGGCTGTTTTCTGACTCTGAGACTTCCCTTCCTGAAGTTACTGTACCGGAAGCTTCAAGTTCCTCTTCAACAGGACATGTTACCTTTTTCGTGTGACTGCCATGTATCCAGTTGGGAACCCCGGCACACTTCACAGCAGTGGTGGTCGTCAATATTACTTGATACGGTCCTTTCCTACGTGGCTCTAAACACGATTTTCTCACGTGCTTCTTGACAACCACCCAATCTCCAGCTTGCAGAGAGTGGGCTGGATCGCCAATTGGTGGCAACGTGTTAGCTTCCACCTGGTGAGAAAAAGAGCGGATTACGTCAGCCAAACCTTTGCAGTAATCCAACACTATATCATCTGTAATATTCACTAGTGCATTTGTGGGTACTGCTGGTAATCTCATAGCTCTGCCCATGAGGATTTCATGGGGGGATAGTCCAGTTTTCTTGTCTGGGATATTTCTCATAGACATCAAGACTAAAGGTAAGGCATCTGGCCATTTCATGTTTGTTGCTGCACACATTTTGGCCATTCTTGATTTTAGAGTACCATTCATCTGCTCAACTAGTCCTGATGCTTCATTGCGATAGCTACAATGCAGCTTTTGTTCAATGTTGAGTGCGGCACACAGGAGTTTAATCACCTCATTGTCAAAGTGTCTTCCCCTATCTGATTCTATAGAAACCTGAAACCCGAATCTTGGCATCAGTTCCCTGAGTAGTAGTTTTGCAACTGTAAGACTGTCATTCCTACGTGTGGGATATGCCTCAATCCAATGACTGAAAACACACACAATCACCAACACGTACTTCAATCCTCCACAAACAGGCATTTCGATAAAATCCATTTGCATTTTGTTGAATGGACCTCCAGCTCTCCCAATGTGGCTCAAAGTTACCACAGTTCCTTTTCCAGCATTCATCTGTTGACAGATGACGCACCTGTGGCAAGTAATTTCTGCTGCATTTCTGAATTTTGGATTAAACCAATCAATCTTAAAGGACCTGATCATGGCATCCCTTCCTAGATGTGCCTGCCCATGGTATAGCCTGGCAAACTGTGACAAAAGGCTATTTGGCAAAACCAATTTTCCTTCTTCTGAAACCCATAAGTCATCAGCTCTTTGTACACATTGCATTCTTTGCCATGAGCGTTTCTCCTCTTTGCTCGCACGACCTTGTAATGTTTTCAGTTCATCTAAGGTGTCAACCACTCGTAATGCCATATTCAAATGTGTGTCATTTTCAGATTGTGGTAACAATTCCCACTGCTCCTTAAACGATATACAGTTCAATGCACAAAATCTTGCGACTTGATCTGCATAGCCGTTTCCCATAGACACAAAGGGGGTCATTCTGACCCTGGCGGTAATTACCGCCATGGCGGAGGTCGGCGGTAGCACCGCCAACAGGCTGGCGGTGCACCGCTGGGCATTCTGACCGCGGCGGTTCAGCCGCGGCCAGAAACGGAAAGTTGGCGGTGTACCGCCGACTTCCCGCTGCCCTTGAGAATCCTCCATGGCGGCGGAGCGCGCTCCGCCGCCATGGGGATTCTGACACCCCCTACCGCCATCCGGTTCCTGGCGGTTCTCCCGCCAGGAACAGGATGGCGGTAGGGGGTGTTGCGGGCCCCCGTAAGAGGGCCCCACGGAGAATTTCAGTGTCTGCTTTGCAGACACTGAAATTCGCGACGGGTGCAACTGCACCCGTCGCACCTTCCCACTCCGCCGGCTCCATTCTGAGCCGGCGTCCTCGTGGGAAGGGTGTTTCCCGCTGGGCTGGCGGGCGGACTTTCGGCGGTCGCCCGCCGGCCCAGTGGGAAAGCCAGAATGACCGCCGCGGTCTTTTGACCGCGGAGTGGTCTTTCGGCGGGAACCGCTTGGCGGGCGGCGACCGCCGTCCGCCGCAGTCAGAATCACCCCCAAAATCTTGTAACCTGATGTGAGCACTGCACTTCACCACGGCAATTTCTTGAGGTAACTGAATCGCATGCAACAAACCTCTTATTTGTTCACCGTTTTTCACCGGAGAACCAGAGGTCATAAAACCCCTCTGTGACCAAAGTTGGCCGAAATCATGCACAATTCCGAATCGGTATCTGCTATCAGTATAGATAGTGACTTTCAAATTTATAGCTGCGTGGCATGCTTTAGTAAGGGCAATTAATTCAGCCACTTGTGCAGAAAACACTCTTTCGAGCCAGGAGGCTTCGACAATGCCAGTTATGGTACATACTGCGTAACCGGCTCTCAATGTTCCTGCTGAATCTCTTAGACAGGACCCACCAACAAACATAATGCAGTCATTTTCTTTTAACTGGGTATCCTGTATGTCTGGGCGAGGTTTGGTACAGAGTTCAGTCACTTCAAGACAATCATGTTCAAATTCTTCCCCATCTTTGATTTCAGTTTTTCATTAGGAAGCAAGGTTGCCGGGTTCAGCACAGTGCATCTTTTAAGAGTGACATTCGGTGACCCCAGTATGATCGTCTCATACCTAGTGAGACGTGCATTTGTCATGTGTTGTGTCTTAGTTCGTGTCAAGAGAATTTCAACTGAATGTGGAACCATTACTGTCAGAGGGTATCCCATGACTATGCCTTCACATTGTAAAAGGCTCTGACCAACTGCTGCGACTGCGCGCAAACAACCCGGTAAGGCTGCTGCGACAGGGTCCAAAGTAGCTGAAAAATATGCTACAGGGCGATTTGCATCTCCGTGAACCTGTGTTAAGACAGACAAAGAACAAGCATCACGTTCATGACAAAACAACAGAAAAGGTTTTTCGTAGTCTGGCATTCCTAGTGCTGGTGCCCTGCACATGCATTCTTTTAATTCTACGAATGACTCAAGCTCCTCTTTTGACAAAGTTATTGTATATGGCTCATCCTTGACTTCCTTTCCTGTCAGTTTTATCAATGGCTTTGAGATGATTGAGAAGTTGGGTATCCACTGACGACAGTAGCCCACCATTCCCAAAAACATTCTGACATCTCTTTTTCTTGTTGGAGGATTCATTTGTAAAACAGCCGTTATTCTTTCCTTTGATATTCTTCTGGACCCTTTCTCAACCAAATGTCCCAAATATTTTACTTCTTTCTGACAACATTGTAACTTTCTGGGCGACACCTTATGTCCATTTTTTCCCAGTTGATTCAGTAATGCAATGGTGTCATATTTACAACTGTCTCTGGTTTTGGATGCAATTAGCAAATCGTCAATGTACTGCACAAGAGTTGAATTAAAAGGCAGTACAAGAGGTTCCAAATCCTTTTTCAGTATCTGATTGAAGATGGATGGTGACTCTGAGAACCCCTGAGGAATTCTGCACCAACTGTACACCTTATCCAGGAATTTGAAACTGAACAAAAATTGGCTGTCCTCATGGAGAGGTATCGAAAAGAAAGCTTGCGATAGCTCTACTACGGTAAACCATTCAGCATCACAGGGAACCTGAAACATTATTACCGCTGGGTTGGGTACCACAGGACAACATTTTACCACAATTTCATTTATTTTCCGCAAGTCTTGCACAATTCGAACTTTTCCACAGGGCTTCTTTAAACCCATGATGGGTGAGTTACATGGACTGCTCAAGACTTCTTTCAGAACTCCCTGTCTGAGAAAATCTGCAATTATTTGTGACACCTCAATGAGGACATCTTGGGTCATGTGATATTGTGATACTTGTGGGAACACTGCATTTGGTTTGATTTGAACCTTGACTGGCTCTACTCCTTTTATCAATCCTACTTCTTTCCCAGTCAAATCCCACACTTTCTCTGTCACTGTGCCTTGAATTCAACAGGTAAGTCAATCAGAGTATGCATCGGGTATAGGGTAATCAAAGGGTAATCTTTATTTGTCTCTGTTTCTTCCTCTACGAAATGACTCTCATCTCCCTCATCGTCACTGCTTGTTTGTACTTCAATTCCATTGTTGGAACAAGTAATCGAACATTTTGTCTTACACAGTAAGTCCCTTCCTAATACGGATACTGGACTCGAATCGCATACAACAAATCTATGTAGCCCTTGGAAGTTGCCAATTTCGACTTGTACCGGATCAGTAATCGGGTTAGTCAGGTACTGATTTGCTACTCCAACCACTCGTATGGTTCGCCCTGAAAGAGGTAATCTTGGGACTTCTGCACTTCGAACTGTAGAGCGTGTAGCTCCTGTGTCAACCAAAAATGAAACCTTATAGCCCATTACTTTTCCCTCTACATATGGGCCTCTCTGATCCACCTCTAGGGATGCTGCAAGCCTGCACTCTTCACTGTCTGAGCTATCATCTGACCAATCCTCATTCATGCCACTTTCACCTCGTAATGGGAACTGTTGTACAGTGTTATTTTGATTTGTTACCAGACCTGTGACCTGCTGAGGAAGCATCACCTGTTGCTGTCCCATCAGAGCCATTGGTAATTGCATTTGCTGTCTAGGCACCATGGGAATCTGCTGCTGCACTGGTTGCATTTGTATTGACTGAAAACGCGGCATTTGCATCTGCTGCATGGGCTGTACCCCTTGCATTTGTACCAAATTATTCTGATAATTCGGGTTCTGGTGTCTCATTTTTGGGCCTTGTAAATTTTGTAATGTACCAATATTTGTGCTCTGCTGAACTGCACCATCCTGCACCATATTCGGACACTCCCGTTTCCAGGGCCCCACGCACCCGCAGGCGCGACATGGCGACATCTTTTTCACTCCTTGAACGTCAATCTGAATAACAACATTATTCATGTCCGAACCGCGGTTCACAAACCCACGACCTCTGCCTCTTGGTTGTGCCTGAAACACACCATTCATTTGCGGTTGTTGTTGTATTATCTTCTGAACTCCATTTCCCTGTATTCCAGCCTGTGCAGCCCTTATCTGCATCACCATCACCTTTTCCTTCAACTTTTTCTGCTTCAATTCGATCTCATCACTACAGTACTTTGCATACTGCAATACCTCATCAATCGGTTTAGCCTGCCAACAGATCAAATGATTCTTAATCATTTGACTGACCTCCGGTCTCAATCCTTCAACAAATCTAAAGACAAGGTGGTTCATGTCCTTTGGTTCAATTGTCTCAGTACCACTGTAATGCTTGAACGCTTTCAACAATCTCTCGTAATAAGCATGTATTGACTCTTTAACCTCTTGAGAGGTCCGGTCGATTTTCTGCCAATCAGTCACCTTCGGCGACACCTTCTGTTTCAAAAACTCAATCACTTTATGATAATATTTCATCACCTCTTCTGAAGGTGCTCTGGTCACCTTCTCTCTTGCCGGCTCCTTTGTCGGCCAATCTACCCCTCTCTTGCACTCGAGCCACAAATCAGGCGGAACAATGATCTCAAACAAAGTATTCAAGTCTTCCCAAAGACACTTTGCAAGTTTCACAAACCTGTCCGTTTGTTGATACCATTCGATCGGCTTCTCTCTCAGTCTAGGGTAATCATTTGTAAAAGATAAAATGTCTCCTCTAGTCCATGGCACATGTACTAAAACACCACCAGCTGTCTCTCTCATAGGTAATATTTTTACTGAATCCAAATCAGGTGAGTTCCTAGCTTGATTAGACTCTGGACTATCATTCTTTCCCTTATCTCTTTTCTTTGCCCACCTGCCTTCCCATTTCTCCAATGCACCCCAAATTTGTGCACTCTGCAACAATTCTCTCAAATGTGCCTTCATGCCTGCAGCTCTCATGTGTTCAAAATCTTTTGAATCGAAATCTAATCTGTAACTTCTTTTCAAATGTTTAGTGTTTCCGATATCGATATTGTACTTGTCTGCTAAGTTTGCCAATCTCTGATGTACTTTGCCTACCTCCTTGGTAATTTTGGGACATAGGTATCTTAATTCTGCTTCTGTGTATGATTCCAATCTATTTACTCCCATTGTCCCTTCTACTAACTCGGCAGCTTCTGCCCCTAGTCGTACAAGGTTCAGGTATTCGTCTTGTTTTTCTTTCTCGGGTTCAACTGTGGTCACTGTAGTCTTTTCTCTAACCATTCTTTTAACTGTTGTACCGTAAATCCCTGCAGTGAAATGTTCCCTGCATGTATCATTCGAGAATGCGAAGTATTTGTACTCATGGTTTGGGGAGTCAGAACTCCCAAACCTGCTTGACGCATTGCTTCGAGAGGCGCACATTAAGGGTCTCGTGGCTCATTTACTTGCTCTCCAGGGGCCATTATCTGTGGAGTTCCCATAGGCCCTCCTCTTATCGCTTCCTGAGTCATCACTCCCTGATCGCACACCCCTGCTTTACCTTGTGCATATAATGGTACGGGGGGACCAACAGTAATAGGTAATGATATAGCGGCAGGTGTCTGACCTGGACCCAGACTTCTTGGAGCCTCAACACCATAGGTCTGTTCCAAAGTACCTGGAACAGGTACTAATGGTGGTCCCGCTACAGGATTATACCCTGGTATCAGCTGTGGGGGTTGGGACATTAACTTCAGAGTCGATTCAATCTGTATTAATTTTGGCTTCGTGTATCTCAGGTCTGTTGGCACTATCAAATTCGTAGTAGTTTCAAGCACTGGAACATCAGGGTAGATTCTCTTTATCTGTGGTGGTGGTTGCAACTGTATCGGCATGTCGGGTGCAGTGGGTACACTGACACCATTCTGTGTCAAAGCTGTATCGCTAGTCTGTACCGTATCAGTAACACCCTTTTCCTGCGTCTGGTTCCCAGGATCCTAGCTAGTGCTTGGAGCGCTGTCGCTCACCGCATACGGTGGTGGACGATCATGTAACAATCTATCCATAAATTCCTCATCGTCTGAATCATCGTCCTCTTCCCAGGATCTTTTATTTTCTTTAGATTTGCCTGAGTCTTTATCAGTTTTACAGGAGGCTTTCTTTCCCTGTGTTTCTTCTCCCTGAGTTATTGCTGGGAATAACTTCAACCCATCTACAATTCCCCGTCTCCACATCTTGCTCTCACTATCCCATCTGGCCTCTGCATAAGATTTTTCTGCCCTTCTCAGCCTTCTCTGAAACCTTTCTTGTCTATGTTTAAGGGCCATTAAGTCCCAAAATGCTAAAGCCTCATATTGTGCCGGTCTTGGAGGTGGCTTTTGTGTACTTAACATCCACCTCAAATTTTCTAGTACCTTTAGATTGAACGCTAGGCACCCTTCTTTCTCTGTTAGTTTGCGCCACTGTTTCATCCATAAGCAAGGCGCGACACCTTTCTCTTCCATAACCGTATAAGCTGGAGTGCCCTCAGGTGGTGTAGGTTCCCCATTGGTTGCTACAATATATACATCTCGCTTTAGAGCGCTCTTGAATGCTTTGACAAAATTAATTTTTGCGATTCTCTTATTTTGTATTTAATCAGAAATGGCTTAATTCCCAGGACACTCTTCACCCGCCCTTTTTCTCAACCTATTGCCTCTCACGGACGGCAGCCAATCCGTGCGTGACCCCTCTCAACATCTGACCTATCTCAGGGCGGCACCACTGACGTCACACTCACACACACAGTAGCTGACAAAGTCTTGCGGCTTGTCCGCTCTTCACTGACCCTTACAATCATACAAACTAAGCAAATTATTACGAGCACCTTAAAAGACAACACAAATCTGTCGGTTTACTACAGGAAGGGTAACACATTCGCTTCAGAACTTTACAGAGATTTCACTGGAATCCTCAGCCGCTACTTTCTCCTTATCAGTTCCCGCATACGCAAGCAGAATTCGGCCCGCAAATTCTACTCTCGACTTGTCAATGACTCCTTCTAGTGCACTTTAGAACTTGTCAAATCTCCATCGAAGGTTTCATACATGCATTATAACTCAAACTCGACTTGTCAACCACGCCCGATTGACCTATTAAACCGCACAGATTACGACATAAACCACATTTATCTTCATACTCCGGAGTCTTAGACCTCGACAGGTCCGTACACAACAACCAACCACGTGGATAATTTTGAGCAACAAGCGCTACATTCACATGAAGTACGCCGACTTCCCTACTCTCATACTGTGGAGTACACCCACTCCTGCTAAACAACACTTAATTTGGCCTAAATAAACACAAATTTTCACAATCTCCTGCAAAATGCATAAGCTCAGGCAAGCGCAAGAACCCTAACCACATACATTATGGCGCAGAGAACATTCCCAACTCATTTAGGCAGGCTCCGAGATCCCAGGAAAGCCATGGCGAGCTTAGAAACCCATCATACCTCCGAATTGCATTATCACAGAAAAACAAATTAAACAATGAATCTCCGTCTTAGGGCCCCCAAGGGCCAAACCGTCGCTCTGCTACCAGAACTGTTAACGCGTCCTTCGATGTCAATTTATACACATTAGGACTCGTTTTAGGCCGATTAATCTTTTGACCCAGTGGTGAGACACCGTAAGACGAGATAACTGATCAATAAGTCAAGCAATATATCAATAATATTATAAACATATATCACCACAATATATTTCAGTTTAGACATTGGTTAAAACTGCCGGCGCAACCATGACCTTTCAGTCATGAATAACCACACCTTTATTGAAGGTTTGTGAATTTTATTCCCTATTGATTACAATCTAATAGCAAATGTATTAATCTTAAAACCAGGAAGCAAAAGAGCATAGTCACGATATGGCAACTGTGATAAGATTTTGACAATATAAAGATCAGAACCATTAAGGTACTAACATAAGAGATACACAAGTCAGAATGCATAGAACATCATATAAGCCCAGTACAGCATAGTACAACGTCAGTCATGTCCGTTTGTCAATCAAGGTGAATATCTAATCTAACCACTAATTAGCATCAGCATGTTGGACTTCATGCAAAAACAATTTAGAACATCGATTTGGAAAACATCTAACTAAGGTCTCTAATCAAAAATACAGCAGTTGGTACCTAGAAAGGAAAAGCAAATAGACAAATTACAAGAGCAACTGTCATAATTACCCTCCTCGGAATGAGTCAGCATACAGGTTCAGACTTCGTCTTCAGGACATCAGTTGAATCGCCGTCAGTCTATCTAGTCTAAGGGCAGGGGACACTTCCCTCATAAGGAAGAAAGTGTAATGGGACGACTAAGGGTGAGGATGGTTTATTAAGTCTCAAGTCACCAGACAGAGTGACAGAGTTTCTGGATGCAATCAATATCATTCCCTACCTAGGTCTCTCGAGTCTCCTGTGTCATGAGTTTTTATCCCTTCTTCGTGATACCTTCCCCCAAAATTCTATTGGATAGTCACTATACCCCACTATCTTTAACCTATCAAATTATACATTAAGTAATGCGCTTCTCATTTAATGATAATACATAACATTTTGATTAGTCTTTATAATTGACGTTTTTCGTAGGTGGCACATCCGGGGTTACTTCATTCTCTGGCACATTCTTCGGGTCAAAAGTTCTCTTTTCCATGGTGGAACGTCCTTGGATGTTTCCATATTTGTTGCAAAACGTATAAACTTTATACTAAAGCAGCTAGCATGCGGATGGGAAGAAACTTAAGTTCAATACAAAAACAAAGGAAGAATATATGCTGGGTCATGGCCTTTTGCAAGTCAGCACACTGGAGAAACAGAAAAATATGCTTTAATATGAGAGCTACACAGCTAATTCTTCGACTCACGCTAACTTAAGGCTTATGGGTTCTAATACAAATGTAATCCTCTTTACGTGTTAACATATTCAATTAATCATAATACAAGTAATCATTTCTTATAGTTGATATTAGTATATGCATACGATAATTCTCCACGTTTAAAATACATTTCAATGAATAATATTATTAATGCAGCATTGTTAAGTATAAGCATTTCACATCTAAAATAGGTAATATTTAAACTACGCTCTCTCAACTATTAGATGTAATTTTGAGACCCCACCAAGAATACGCCGCAGCGTATCTGGATGACATAGTTATCTATAGTCCTACCTGGGAACAACACGTGGATTAATTATCAAAATTTCTACAAGCCCTACAAGAGGCAGGGTTAACCACAAATGCAGAAACGTGTAACATAGCACAGACTTCTATTACCTTGGTTATATAATTGAGGGTGGGACATTTTAACCTCAAATCGACAAGGTTAATGCCATCAAATGGATACCCGTACCAAACAGTAAATGAGACATAAGAGCCTTCTTGGGGATGGTATGGTATTATAGATGGTTTATTCCTCATATTTCCACCATAGCAACGCCCCTAACCACACTTCTAGAAAAAGTTTGACTCAACAAGATTATCCACTTGACCGATGCCCAGTATCAACGTTATCTAACACTCAAAACCCTCCTCACTACTGAACCTGTTTTACAGTGTCCCAACTTTAATAACAAACAGACGCATCCGGTCAGGGTTTAGGAGTTGTTCTTTTACAGGAAGTTGATGAAGAATAACCTCATCCTTTTGGGAACATTAGCAGGAAGTTATTACCTAGGGAGAAAAGCTATCCTACCTTGGTGAAAGAATGTTTGTCTATCAAATGGGCAGTTGAGGCCCTCCAATTCTAACTACAAGGGCTCCTCACAGATCATGCCCCTTTAACTTGGTTGGCTTAACATAAGGACACAAAAATGCAAATGTTCTCCGGTGGTTCTTATCCCTCCAACCCTTTATGTGTCAGGTCAAACATACTCCGGGATCTTTGTTGACTAATGCTGATTATTTCTATCAGTATCCTGTGGACTCGTGGCTACAACAGCCACACTCGGGGGAGAGCGAGTGTAATGGGGCCCAGGAAATGTCGCCGGCCGGGCCGCTGTATGAGTCCCCTTGGGGGACTCTCGAGAACCTGTTCGATGCAAGCACGACAGGACCTACTTACGTCATGAGGAATCCCCACAAAGGGAGAAAATGCGGAAGGAGCGAGGAGAGCATCAGCATGGAGATGGGGAAGCGCAAGGACGAAGACAGTGGTCAGGAAGGGGAACCAGAGAGCCAAGATCCAGCCACAGGGAATGAGGAGAGTGGGGATGCCAGCCACGTCCAAGAAGGGACGTGGCTCTTTCAAGTACGTGACCTCTTACACAGTCAGCTGTCAGAACTGATCCAGAAGGTTGGGTGGGATCGGGAAGAAGGGTTGGGCACTAAGGGGCACAGCACACAGGGAGACTAAGAGGACAATGCCCTCATGAGAAACTGGGCACCGTTTTTGGAGCACTGGAACTTTATTTAATTACTATCTTTTTAGATAAATATAAAAATCTAATACTGTAACACTAAACACTATAATTCCTAGAAAAAACAAGACACCAGATTCTTGGGCAGCACTAATTCCATTTGCGTGTGAGCACAAAAGAAAGGACTGCCCTCCTCCTATCTCCAACACCCCCAACCTTCGTGCACAAAAAGAAATAAAACCAAATAATAGAACAGAAAGAGGTAAAAGAAATAAAGCTAAACTCTTACCTGATAGAGATTTCTTGTTCTATTTTTTCCCCTTCTCTCACTGGCCACATGGGAGTGAAACCCAGAATAGTCCCTGACGTCCTGTGGAACAACCAAAGAACAGTCACCAAGGGAACTAAACAGGAGATATACAAATAACTCATCAGCATGAATGACTTGAAAACTCCTTATTGAAAAATAAAGACAGTCTGTCTAAGCATTACGGAGTGTAGAGCATTCGATAGGCTTGACAAGTACTAAAAGACCTCCCAAGATACTCACTTACCTATCACATGGTGCTAACGGAGTTTTTGGTACTCTGTGCTCCACTTGGTGTACGGAGTTCGGCCAAAATCTCCGCTAGCTGGGCAGTGGAGAGGAGCTCACCGGCGTGCGCACTACGCTTGCGCTGTGTGGGCTGCACTTCACACTCTGCCCAAAATGAAGAGAGCATTTGCCCTATGACAGGCAAGGAAACCCCAAGCAGAGGCTTTGCTTTCTGACAGTCAGCAAAAACAGGGGGTCTGAAAGCAAAATGTTAGGGGAGACCACACCAAGGATGCCACTTCGAACGCATAAGTTGTGCAGCATTGCACAGAGTGATATTATTTTGCAAACCATTGGTGGTGAGTAGAGTGGTCTACCACCAGATTGATGCAGACATCTAAAACATGATTTGAGGACACCAAACGTGCTCAACAACATTGCATGGTGTTGTCAAAGCTGAATTATATTTCTTCTGTCAATCAATCTGTGCTATTTAAAAGCGGGTCATTATCCGTGCCCTCATTTCATATCTTTCATCATCTGAAATGAGAAGTAGTCAATATCATGTATTGATTTGCTATTACTTCTACATCACTAGCCATGTTTTATATCAGTTTGCCACATCCTATACATTTTTCCTTTGTAAATGCTGTAAAAGCTGATATTTCTTATATCAAGTTGACAATTGCTTTACACATGAATGCTCTACATATATGGTTCATTCAACATGTTGTATTGAGTGTAAGACATACAACACAGCAACATACTAATATTGATGTTTTTGCTGCAGTTTAGTATTGTAATTAAGTTAAAACATTTATGTCAGTTATATGAGATAACATTCAATATGTATGGAATGTGTCAATATTTTTTCTTATATTCTTGTATTAAAAAGATTTAAGTAGTGTCAGGGACTGCCACATTATTACTCTCACACACTATTTTCCATTTTTCACTTGAGATGTCTTTGGTTGTATAAATAATGGTTTGGGGGCCTTAGATTGTTAATCATAATTTTTAATTGGTAGATGATTAACAAATTTAGCCATTACTCCACGATACGGTGACATTATTTTGGGAGTCATCATACATCTGCTAAAGCTTTTTGTACAGTAAGATGTACTGATAGCACATGAATGATGCATAGGTATGACAATGGAACCATTTTCCGTGTGAAGCCTATGGATGTTGAATTAAGTAACAGCTACAGACATGTTCACAACACATGTTGTATGTGCATGCATGTAAGTGGTTTGTCCTTTTTCCTGTTTCAGAACATTTATTTATATGACTTGCTACTTACACAATGTCTTTAGCATAAAATGGTTCTTATTGTAATTGCCAATATGCTGGGAACCTTACTGTGGTTTATTTACACATAGAATATTGCCTAGTGTCTCACATCTTGATAAGCCTAAAAAACCATTGTGTCAATATTACTTTACTAAACTGAGAAGCTGAAAATGTAGGTGGCTTGAGAGAAAGTTGTATTTACCTACCGCATTTAGGAACAATGTAATCTAGCTTAATTTCCCCGTGTATAGTTTAACTTTTAATGTTGTGAAACCTGGAGGTTTGTTGCACTTTGCTCTTTTTGTATCACATATGTACTTAGAGTCTTCAATTATTTCCTGTATTGATACAATACTTTCAGTGCATCACAGACATGGATTGTTGATGTGCGCTTTCCATTTCCTTCTCCTAGTACTTTCATCAGCCTACGTATACTGCCATGTGCAACACATATGCTTAGGATACATGTATGTGTTGTGTCCATTGTTTTTAAATTTCAATCATTCTTTGTCCACATTATTTGTGCGTTGATATCTATGACAATGCAGATACTGTGGTTCTGTCTTCTCACTCAGTGTGACATGACACAGTACTTCTGGGTGCATTTTTCAACGTTCATTCTGTAATCAGTGAATTCTCTCACAATGGAACATCAGTGGCTAAATGTTTTAGAGAAATGCTACCATTCTGTGTACATGACACAAGATCCAAACACAAACATTGGGATTTCTATAAAGTAATATTTTTGAGTTAAAATGTTAAAATGATTAATTAAGCTGTTCTCCTTACCATTGAGTAGATCATTCCTATATTTTCCATTCTCAAACCTCTCACTGATGATACTGTGCCAAAATATGTATGCATCATGCGTACTTTCAGGATACTTTGCGAGGACATTAATAACAAGCATTGGAAATGCAATAGGTATTGCATTTGTGAGAGTTGGAGCTATTAGCGTTTTAAATGACAATGGCCCTCATTATGAAATTGGTGGTAAATCCTGCTTACTGCCACGCTGACGGCTGCCAATTTACCACCACCGCCACAGATATCTGTTCACCATATTATGACACACACACACCAATCTGTCAGTAAACATACACATATCAGACCAAAGGTCAGTGAAAAAGGGATGGTATCAAAACGCACACTGTTACACCAGCAGAAAAACGCCCATCACATCATGACCCACGAATCACGATAGCGGACATTCAACTGTGGTAAACCATTGGTAGTACATACCGTTGCGCTCAAAATGGACACACACAAACAAAACAACACCACATTGGACAATCCAAACAACACACACCTGACACCCATACACATACAACACCCACACACCCACACCACTATAAAACACACACCCACATTACCCATAACCCTTTACCATTTCAAACTATTGCCAGCAGGGAGACACCAAGACCACTGAGGCAACTAGAGCCACACACTATTCACACCTATACACCACTCATGCACCCCAATCACACACCTCAGCACATTACCCAACACACCCTCACCAACACATCTCACACAAGACCCTTGGCACCATAAAGACACCCCCGTTTCACAGAGGAGGAGCTAAGGGTCATGGTGGAGATAATTATCAGGGTAGAGCCACAGTTATTTGGAGCACAGGTGCAGCAGATATCGCTAGCTAGGAAGATGGAGCTATGGCGGAGAATCGTGGACAGGGTCAACGCCGTGGGACAGCACCCAAGAACTAGGGAAGAGGTGGAACGACCTACAGGGGAAGGTACGTTCCATTGCATCAGGACACCAGCTCGCTGTACAGAGGACTGTCGGTGGCCCCTCATCTCCTCCACCACAACTAACAGCGTGGGAGGAGCAAGTCTTGGCAATCCTGCATCCAGAGGGCCTGGCCGGAGAAGGAGGAGGACTGGACTCTGGTAAGTCAACTCTCTACTACTTCTACCCCCCTACCTGCATGCCATCACATACCCCCACCCTCACCCTCACTCCCATCACTCCACCACTTCCCACACACCCCAACATCACATCTCACTCATCCCAATGCCAAGCCTGGCATGCTCCACCAATGCATGGACACCACTCACAGCCCTGCATGGACACTCATCACTAAAGCATGCAAACTATAGAGAACTAACTATCCCACCATACACCAATGTACACAAGTGAAAGCTGCCAGGGCAAATCCAACCAAAGAGGGCAAGCCACATATGCACAATATGTCAGACACATAAACCATAACAAATCATTTAAATCCCCGCAGGTACCCCAGCCAATGTCAGCGGAGAGGAGGTGCCAGCACTATCCAGTCCTCCAACTGAAGAGGCCCACAGTGATGACAGCAACTCTTGGTCTTCAGGATCTGGATGACCTACCTAGCCCATCAGGGACCACTGGACATCCACCCGTTAACCAGGCCCAGTCACACACCATCACAGAGCCTCCCCCAAAAGGATCCAACACCACAGCACCCACCCAGCGTACCCAGACCTCTGTACCCAGGACACGTCAATGAGCTGTGTGTCCACCTCTATAGAGACCCCAGCCCACATCTCATACCCAATACAATCATGGACCTGGGGTCAGTGGCAGTGGGAACATGGTTCATGGGATAGAGGCACAGGCCAACAGGGAAACTGGGGGGAGTGTTGTGCACCAGGAGGAGGATAGGCCCAGGGACAGGGAGGCACTTGAAGAGATCCTAGGATCTTATCAACATTCCCAGGACACGATAGGCCAGATCCTGGACAATGTGCAGGAGAACAGGTGGCTGCAGGAGGGACAGTACCAGGAGATCAGGGAGGACTTGCAGGCCATCAACAAAACCCTAATCTCCATAGCAGGGGTGCTGGCAGACATGGCCAATATTATGAGGGAGGCAGTCTCGCACCAGCGGGCCCCTGCTACTATCCAGACATCTGAACAGCCTTCCACTTCCGCAGTCAATAGTGGCCAGGAGGCCCTACCACAGGACTCACAGCCAACCAGCACCCCTCCACCTGCAGAAGGTGAACCACCCGCAAACGTTCCCTGTGATCCAGACAGAAGCTAGAGACACTTGCCAAGACCACCGCTCGGAAATGAGACTCTCCTGATTGTCACCCTTGTGTCCCACCCTGTCACCCTGTTCACCTTGAAATGCCATTTCTCCCCTTCCTGTGTCCATTGTGCTACAAACATACTGCAACAATATCCTGGACTTTCCTTCATCATCACCCCATCCCAATGCACTTGCCCCTCCATATTTTAGCACTTCAATAAACACCCTTGGGAAAAAAAGAAGTTTGGAATATGTCATGTATATCAAATATGTATTCATTAAAACAGGTAAAAACCTTGCAAATCAACTGTACAGAAAATGAGCATAGATTAATGACCTGTAGCTGGCTGCAGTGATCACACCAGGAGTAAATGTCAGGTCACCAACATCTGTAAAAAGAATTGCCAGAGGGAACAGTAAGTGGGTATAGAAGTGGGAAATATCAGCATGCTATTGCCACTCAAATCCAAACAAATGTCATTGAAATATGAAATAACACTGTCCTACCTGTGTGTCATTGGAAGTATTGACGGATCACAGATGTTCTATTGTCCTCATCCTCTGCCTCCTCATCCTCACTGTCCACAGAGTTCACTGCTGGCACACGGCATCTCCAGCCTCCTCCTCCTGCAGAAATGGGACATGGCGTCTGAGGGCCAGGTTATGCAACATGCAGCATGCCACCACTATCTGGCAGATCTTCTTTGGTGAGTAGCACTGTTAGATGGAGGCACCAGAACCTGGCCTCCAGGAGGCCAAAGGTCCTTTCAATTATCCTTCTGGTTCGCCTATGTGCCTCATTATAACGATCTTCTGCCCTTGTCCTGGCATTCTTCACAGGGGTCAGCAGCTATGATAGGTTAGGGACACCAGGGTCACCTGCAAATATTGAGGGACAACATTTAGCCACACACTATCCCATATGGCCCACTCCATACCCATACACCAACATAGTGGGAACCAGGGCTCACCTATTAGCCATACCATGTGCCTCTGTAGTTGGGCCATCACATTTGGGATGCTGCTATTCCTCAGGACATAGGCATCAAGCACCGACCTAGGATACTTAGCATTGACGTAGGAGATGTACTGGTCCGCAAGGCACACCATCTGTACATTCATACAGTGGAAACTCTTCCAATTCCTGAACACCTGTTCATTCTGGCGGGGGGGAATGCAATATGTGTTCCATCAATCGCCCTAATTATGTTGGGGATATGTCCCATTGAATAGAACTCGGCCTTCACTGTGGCCAATTCTTCAACCTGGGGGAAAACAATGTACCTGCACATGTGTTTTGTCAGGGCAGACCACACTCTTGTCAGCATGTTTGATAACATTGGCTGTGACATTCCTTCTGCCAAGCCCACTGTCACTTGGAAAGAACCAGTTGCCAGGAAATGGAGCATAGATTGCACTTGCACAAGAGGGGGGATCCCAGTGGGGTGACAGATAGCAGATATCAGGTCAGGCTCCAATTGGGCACACAGCTCTGTGATTGTGGCCCTGTCTAGTCTATAGGTGAGGATAATGTGCCTGTCCTCCAGTGTTGCCAAGTCCACCAGGGGTCTGTACATGGGGTATGTCTCCATCTCCTATTCATCAGCAGTGGTGGCAATCTAAGGGACACAAGAGTGAGGATCCAGTCACAAACTGAAAAATGGAGCTACAACAGAACTTAGCATCCTGTAAACATGTAATGGGTCCTTGTGATTTGTCCAGTATGACCTAATATCTCCTGTGACGCAACATTATTCCAGGGCCTGAACCCCCCCTGAAATGGCGTCCGCCTGTCCTGTGTGGAGGGACAGGTGGAAGTGAGGTAATTCCGCTGACGTTGTGCGCCATTGCGGGAGGCGGTCGGGAACCATCGTGCAGCTCCTCATTGGTTATAATTGGGCCCTATAGGGTACAGTGGCCAATGCTGATCTACGCTGGCAGGGATGGTATGCACAGCCGCAGACGTGACCGCCATTTTCTATCATATTCCTCACTTGCTACCTGACCTTTCATAAGAAAGGACATACACTGCATGTGCTGCTGTGACCTGTGCCTGGAACCTACCATGGCCCATGTGACTGGAGTAAGGGCCCCAGCATTCACTTCGGAGGAGTTGGAGAGACTGGTGGATGGGGTCCTACCCCAGTACGGACTGCTGTATGGGCCCCCAGACCAACAGGTGAGTACACTGTGAGCACGATGCCTATGGCATGAATGCATGGAGTTGTGTGTGTGAAGGCCTCGTGTAAGGGGGGTGGGTGGATGTCCTCTGGGCAGCATAAAGGTTGTGTGCTGGGCCATGTGTGTGTAAATGGTGATGGGAACGGGTATGGTGGGCCATATGTGTAACAGGTAGGACTGTTTGTCTAAATCTATTTTCCTATGTGTATTGCCACTGCAGGTCAGCACCCATCAAAAGATGCGTGCCATCGCCAAGGAAGTGCGGACCCTGGGGGCCAAGGCAGGCGGAGCTCCCACTGTCATAAACGGTGGGAGGACCTGAGATGCTGGGCACGGAAGACGGCAGAGGCCCAGCTGGGCATGGCCTCCCAATGAGGAAGGGATGCCCATCGAACACTGACCCCCCGAATGGCCGGCATACTGGTGGTGGCCTATCCTGAGCTGGATGGGCGCTTGAGGGCATCACAAAATCTGACAAGCCGGCAGGGCCGGGGCAAGCAGTTGCTTGTCAGGCTTTTTTAAATGGCAGGAACCTATCCAGTATCTAAAGCTGTGGAAAGTGCTTGGTTGTGGTACCAGACACTGGAATTAAATGCAAGTTTTTGGATGGCTGGGATAATAAGGGGGTTGCAATATGTGGGGTGAGGGGTGATTCCCGGGCATAGGAGGTGGCGAGGCACACTTCCAAAGGATGTCTCTTTAGTCACAGCATCAGACTAGCATTTCTGACGAGCCAACAGGGCTGGGATGAGCAATTGCTTGTGTTCACTTTTTATCATAGTTAAGATAAATACAGAAGAAGAAAAGTTAAGCACAATGCTTTTTTCATAAATGTAAAAAAGACGTTTTAAATGCGCACACACTCTCTGTATTATCACTTCAAAACAAAGCATTTTGAGAGCGCTTTGGGAAGCATGTGTGTGCATTTTGGAAACCCATTTGTTTATTTTTCAAAAGTGCACATGCTTCCCGAAACATTTAAAAAAAAGAACACTTGTTTTCTAGTGAACATAAACAGTGTTTGAGCGTTTACTATGTCTTTTTTTAAATATTAAGAAATATATTGTGCTTAACTTTTCTGCATTTATCTTCAGCACAATAACAAGTGTGTGTTTACAAAACATTTTAAAGACTCCGGTTAGAAACAAATCTGCACTGGGAAATGGCTGGGAGAATGAGGTGCTTGCAATACGGGGTGCGATTACGGGGCACAGGTGGGTTTTTACACACTTCCAAAGGCAGTAGTCACGGCACCAGAGATATTTCGTGGCAGCCTGGCATATCTTACAATTTGGCTACTATTGTGGCTTTGGTGAGCAATCATCCTACTCTGGGTGTTTCTTTTGTAAAATAAGCTTATTTTAGGAGCCAGAGGTAATCAAGCACAGCACTGGAATAAAGCATGTTGGCCCATATCTGCACATTTTTTGCATTTCCAAAATTTAGATTTCTGAACCAGAAATCGTTGGGAATGCAAAACCCCAGGGTGCTGGGGGGCTAAGGCCTCTCTGCTGCACCCCAAAAGTGTTTTTGGGAACATGTAAGGTGCACACATGCCAAAAGGGCATGTGTGCTTTACATGTACAATTTAAAAATGCATTTTAAAAGTATTTTTACATTTTGCACATGGTTACCACCAAGTTCAACTTGGTGGTAATTAGCGATTCCTAAATACCAAAATCGCATTTAGGAATGGCTTCATACATGTGCTAAGAAATCGCAAATAAGGAATCCTTATTTGCGATTTCTAATTTAGAGAGTCGCAATTTGCGACTCTCTAAACAGGGTCGCAATTTTAAGGAATCGTTATTTTAGCGATTCCTTAAAATTGCGTTCAGAATGTATTTCTGAACTGGCATTTTGCATTCGCAAATGGGCATTCGCACCGTTTGCAAATGCAAAATGCTTTCATTCATCTGGCCCCTACTCTGTTGATGAAGGAGGGCAGACCTCTGTTGGTTTCACATAAAGAGCAATTGCCTCACGTGTGCAAAGGTCCTCCTGTTAGGCCACACTGCCTACAACATCAACAGAATAATGGAAGAATGCAAAAATACCAAAGATTGTGTAGTCACAAATTGTGGTCACCAGGTAAAGTCTCCTCTCGTTTCACAAACACTTGCCACAGTAATTTTCTTTGGAAGATCTCCTTCTGTCTCTGGTAAGGTTTGAAGAGGGCTACAAGGTACTGATAACTCCTTGAGCTGGCTGTGGCGTCTACCGAGGCAAAGCCAGAAAATCCTAATCAATGAGCTTCAGGCTTGTTCAGCACTGAAAAGGAAAATACTGTGCACATGATTCTAGAAGCACATATAACAGCATGTTTAGTCTTCCCAGGTCCAAACAAGAACATTTAGCTTAACAGCTTCATCTTATATGCACTAGTTCCAACAGTTGAGCCATGACCTACAGGCAATCAGTTTATCCTCCAGGTTAAAAGGGTGGACCTATCAGCTGGGCCTTGGTTTTCCTCCTTAAGAAGGGGTCTGAAAAGCTAATATTCCCAGAATTCATTGCACTTGTCAGTGTCTACATTCAGATAGTCAGGTACAGCTTCCAGAATATTTTCACATGGGAAACCCAGTGCATTCCTTAAGGCAGTACTAGAAACAAAGAAAGGCAGAGGAAAAGAAGTGGATGATGGGATTGTCCTCGGTAGGTAGCACCCGTCAATTATATTGCAACTCTTGCTCCCAAGCATAAATATTATCAAAGATGGACAGGTAACCAAAACTAGATATTCATTAGAAGTGTTTGTGGAGAATTTGCCATGGACAGGCATGCCGATAATCTCAATATTGCAAATTATTATGCTCATAATGCTTGTAATCATCCTAAATGCTCAAAACTGCCCTGTAGCCTCTATCTGCACCATCTGGGCTTAATTTACATGAGGAGGCTATCTTGGCCATAGATATTTAAGAGGGTATAACTATGCAGAGTCTTTCTAGGTCAGGGCAGGTCAGGGCACACCATAGGGTATCCCAGGTGAGTAGTGGATTTGGTTTGAAGGTTCACTATGGGTTAGAGGGCACACATTGTTACCACAAAACAAAAAATGCAGGGTACCTTAGAAAGTAAGGAAAATCTGACAGGTAATTCACAGTACTAAAAAATATTCTGGATATGACTCCTTGCAGACTATGAAATTATTCTCAATATGTCTTTCAGAAAATGGCTTTAGCTAAAAAAGTATAGGAATTAAACATTTGTCAAATGGAAACACTAAATTAAAAAAAATGGTTCTCACAGAAGGGAACTGTGGATCCATTCTGTCCACATATAAACATCTATTTTCTTGTTATATAGCATTTATTTTATCCATCTGTATTTTATTGGGCTCACTAATGTATTTAATATGTACAAATCTGTCATATGGTACTGGATATTAGATCAGGGTTGAGATAGATTTCACTCCTTTCAATAATTGTTGTGCTACTTTCTTTATTGGAATGATAACGCGTCCCGTTTTAGGTAATTTTCTTAATCTGGGACTCGTTTTAGGCCAATTAATCTTTTGACCCTGATTGGAGACACCTTAAGACGAGATAAATAATCAGCATGTCAATCAATGGATCAATAACCTCATCAATATTCACAATAGCAAATCAATCAAATTGGTTAGTGACATTAATGAAACCCGAAACACTCCATGACCTTTCAGTCATGAATAACCTCACAAAATTTTGTAAGATTTATAATATTTATTCCCTATTGATTACACTCTACTAGCAAGTTTATTAGTCTCAATACCAGAAAACACATCAGCAATTTCACAATATGGCAACTCAAATAAGATTTAATCAAAGCAAAGCAAAGCAAAGCAAAGATCCTAAGCATTAGAGCAAAGCACGACGTCAACATGGACTAATCTTAACAGAGTATCATTAGCGCATTATTCAACAAAACATCGATTTAGTCCTTTGTCTATTTGCTTCCGTCTTAGGGAACCCCTTAACTATCCTCGAATCAGCATTAGCATGTTGTGCTTCATGCAAAATAATTTAGCAACACAAATTTAGAAAACATCTGACTATGGTCTCTATCAAAAGAAGCAGTTGGTACCTATAAAGAAAAGGCAAATTATCATATAGTTACCCTCCGTTATGGGTCAGCATACAGAGTCAGTCTTCATCCTCAGGACATCAGTTGATTCACCATCAGCCAGGAAACGCAGCAAAGTTCAGCAAGACAGGTAATAAGGAACACTTCCCTCATAAGGAGGAAAGGTATAAAATGGGCAAGGGTAAGGATGGTTTGAAGAATCAAACAGCAAAGCCTTTAAGACAGAGTGACAAAGTGGCTAGATGCTAGCAAAGAATGGCACGTAATGGCTGATTTCTTCTTGTGACACGGGGTTATATTATTCTTGTTGTACAGTCTCTTAATTTCCGATTCTGTAAATTTTGGTGCATCATTATCTCCAACCAATAATTGACTTGTCACCTCACTAAGATTTTCACTTTAGGACAGTTCTCACATAGTTCATTGGCTCCTGTAATTGACGTCCCCAACGGGTAGAATGTCAGGTACAAACTTTTATTCTCGTGGGCTCAGTCAGTAGTCCCATTGTCTTTACCAGTTCAGGCGACCTTGTACCTGTTGCAAGTTTATACTGTTGCATTCAGCAAGAATGTCTCCTTGAGCAAGTCGAGTCTCATGAGAAAGAATTTACTACAGTTACACACATCTTCTAGCTTCTGGAAAAGTACGGCTACATGTCCTTCAGCAAGTCAGCACATTGCACGTTAGAAAAACACATTTAATATGAGACCGACAGCTAGGCCCGACTCCTGCTAACTAAGGCCTAGTAATTAATTTTAGCAAAATCTTAACATATAACTCTTAATGCTACTACAAACCCACACATTAGTACATCAATAATTCATTATTACTCAACTTCATTCATCATCGTATGCATTGATGGCCACTCCCCCTGGGCACATTTCAAGCGCGTATGTTAAAAGCACATTAATACATTTTCTATGCAACATCATTATACATTAATTTGCAAACATTTCATGTTAATTTTTTATTATAACTACACTCCAACAGAATCTTGTATATTTATATTTCAACATACTGAGGTGTGTCATATTTAGAAAAGTACAACAATTGTTTGTTTTTGCACAGTAAACAGTAGTTTGAATTGAAATATTCTTCAGATGCCCATCATTGTTCATATCCCCATATATTAGAACTCTTACACCTTTCTTAGAAAGAGTTCCTCATATGTTCTTGTCAACTTACATCCCTATCGTGATCTAAAACATCAAAAGCAACATGATGCTATTCTTTTTAAATTGGGTTAAAGTTATATATAATTAGCACAAATAGTATTAGGTAATTTGTGGAAATATTTTTATCAACATCAATCCAGCCCTCCTATTGTATTGTATAGTACAAAATTCGTAATTTATTTTGAGACACAAATACATATTAAAATTTACATTAAAGATGACCAAAAATCACAAAAAAACACAACATGTTACACAAACCAAATTGATCAATGGCTGTACGTAATAAAAAAGTTTGCCAAACAAGAAATAAAATTAAACAATGGTGTATAATAAACAACTCAAATAAACAAATTAATTAGATGATCATCGGTCCGTCCTCATTCTTATTGAAGTTTGCATAAACTTTACAGCAGGCCAATACACATGAACTGATGGCAACGACTGAATAAAACACAGTGTTTGTTTGCATTGGCTATCATTTATGTATGGGCCTCTTGTTCATGACAGAAAATATTGCATTGTTAAAATAACATAAAAACCATCATCTTGTTGCATTAGAGAATGTCATCAAATACAATTGATTATACCCCCCTTTTTTGGGGCAAATTTGTGGGAGTGAGAGGGGCTCAGATTGTCCAATGTCAGAATGCCTGTATATTTTTATCATTACCATATGCTTGTAGACCTCAATAACCTAAATCCTTGAACTGTGGAGTATCTATTCAAAGGATAGCTAGTGATGTTATTTTCCTCATTCTTGTGGTCTTCCCATATATATTCAATCCTTACCTTTCTTAAATCACAGTGTTATTCTTTCACTATTTGGTATTGGTCCAGTTGCTCCAATCATCTGTTCTCTTCAACCACTGTTGAATAATACACAAAATACCATATTGTTTTCGAATGATAGGGCTGGAAGAAGCCTTGCATTCCAACCAAAATGCCCCAGGTAAATTCATATTTATTTTGTGGGCTCATTTAAAAGCAATATTTCAGAAAGTATAATTCAGATATCTTACTTTCATAGAAAACAAAATACGCAATAAAAGTTTAGACCTGTAAAGTCTGCCACAAGACAGAACTTAATTTAACCTAAAGTTTATCAAACATACGGTATGTAGGCACCTAAGAGTGATCAATACTGGCAAGGCACAGCACAAAGATAAAAATGTATGTAACAGCAAAGGAATAATTTTTTTTGCATGCTTTTAAATCATGTCATATCGTAGTCAGGCTCTTTAGGGAACCATGGGCAGAAACACATTTAAAGATGTGCTTTCTATAAAAATGTTTCAGGAATTCACAGAACTATTCCTGGCAGGCATAAATAAGTTTCACACTATACCATTGCTAAACTACACAACTCATTAAATTGTTCTGTATAATGTTTTGCTATATGATTCTGGATATAATTCTTAACACATTGAAAATGTGCATGCAATGGTTGCGGAACAGGGGATAAGGTCTAAGAATTTTCACCAAATACCTTTAAAACAAGCATTGGCAATGCCAATAGGTCTGCTTTTAAAGGAATGTTGTATGGCAATGTGAAACATTACAAGTAAATAGCATGGGAATGATTTGTATTTGTGTGTAAGTAAGATCTGTAGAATAATACTGGTGTAGGGCTAAAGGTCAAGAGTGTAGTTGCAATGCCAGGCCAGATCTAAAACTCCATGTGGGTTAATGAATGCCTTCCTCCCATTTGTGGTGCTGCCAGAGAAAGACAAACACTATAAATTATCGAGTTTTCTAAGACACCCTTACAGCATTACAATGTCATGTGTGTGCCACAGAGAGTTCAAACTTTTTTTGTGCAATCACACTACTTCTGCCAATCAAAACATGTCCTCCTTGCTCCCAACTTGTGGAAGGAGCCAAAGCCCCTATCTAGTGATGCTCACATAATTGTCTGGCAACAGCTGTGCTGTCAAGCCAGACCATAAATAGTAAGTCTATTGTTTGCATTTTTCCCATACACACTACCGAAAATCAGATAAAGAGGATGTGCACAATGTAGAAAAAATATGGCACACTTCATGTTCAGTGCAATCTTAACTATATAAAAGTGGAAGCAACACTGTTAAAAAATGGATTTTGACTCAGGTAACATCTTGTTTTTTCTGTTTCTGCTTTTTGGATTATCCTGTTTTGGACAATGAGTAAGTCTCAGTAACTGAGTCTTTCAGTCACTGTAGGCTCTATTAAAATGGATTTGAGTGCTATCCATCAATGCTCACCTTTTAAAACCTGGTCCATTGATGAGCGCCAAGGGTAAGAGGCTTTCGGCAGGTTTTACATGAACATGCTTGCACATATGTGTGCATACATTTATACAATTGAGGGTTGACCATCTAGAGTTGCTATCCCTTTAAGCCCAGTATCCCCGCAGGTGTTCTGTTGCAGAGGGATTCCTTCACAAATTGGTTAGGACTTGAGAAGGTCTTATTATGTGAGTGTGCATACATAGTTTATTTACATATGTGGTGCTTCAATGAAAATGATGTGTACTGTGCAGGATTGTAACTTTTGAGATAAAGCTACACCAAAGAACAGTTGCTCCATTGTTAGGCCGAGAGGTTGGGTTACCACATAAATTTTATGTTAAACAATGTCTCTAATTGCAGATGTATTTGTGTTTTTGTCATGTCTGCATCTCAAGTGTTTCATATTTCCCCGAGGCAGCTTCCTTATTCATTTTCTGGGTTTGGATCATAATGCTACCCAAGTTAATGACTATCCTTGTAAGCTGAGAGATGAAAGCCTTCCCTTCATGAGAGGGCCATTCGCCAGTGATTAGGCTCATTCCTGGGAGAGGAATGGGTGGGGGCAGAACTTGCATTGCTGATCACTGTTTCTCACTTCATTGGAAGACTTATCGCAAGAAAAATAAAGGTGGGTAGCAAGTTCTCTGTAGCCAATCACAGGAGTTGCTGTCACCTGAGGTTTTGGATGGAAGGTTGGTATTATGCTTCAAACTCTCGTGAAGGTCTTTCAGCAGGCGATTTGAATTCCCCATTGTTGGAATGTCCCAAAATGCTGTGGTTGAAGACTGGGACAGCGGTAGAATGATGATGATGTGTGATAGAATATAGGTTCTTAAGCCCCTTCTCAGGAACTAAAGGACTGGAGGGCAGGCCCTGGACTCTCCCTCATTGGTGAAACAGCATTAAAGAAAAACAGTTCAAAGAAATTACAGTGTGTTACTGACCAGTGTGCAAAGAAGATACGGAGTGCCAGGGCAATCTGGGCTTGGAATTCAGAGAACCCTGTGCATCTACCTATAGTGCTGGCACCAATATACCCTTCAGAAAAGAGTAGAAGGGTGGGCCTACTAGGGACACTGCAAGAGAAGGGTTCCCCTAGAATGTCTGAGTACTCAACCAGCAGGGATGTAACCTTCACTAGAGGGGTGTCACCTGCCTCTTGTTATTACCAATTTGCCAAACAAGTGGCCAGAGGAGGCCTTTGGGCCTGAAGAGTGAAGGCAGAAAGAGTATTGTGCCTGGAGGGCGGCCAAGTGCTGCGGAAGAAGACCTCAGGAAAGAGGAGCACAATGTGCTGGACAGAGAACATGTCCTTACACTAAATCAGGAGCTAAAGGACAGGAGGGCAGGCCCTTGACTCTCCCTCATAGTAGGGAAAGGAGTGAAGAAAAACATCTCCAAGAAATAACAATATTTTATTGGCCAGTAGGCCTGAAAAGAAACTTCCTGTTGGCTAGAGCTCGGTACCAGGATCAAACCGTGCCCTATTTCACTCAAATTGCCCCAGGGGATCCAGAGAAATCTTCTGTCATGATTACATGACATAGCTGGGTTAATAATTATCAAATTACAGGAAGTTACAGATCAAAATGGTGATTGTTTAATGTTAACTGCAGTTGGAGAGCTAGTTGTGAGTATGTACAAGACTGGAGGAGAAATGGCGTGTGTGGCAGTAAACGGCGCAAAAAAAAGAAAATCTAACTTGAATCTCGAGGAAAACAAGAATTCAAATTCGGTAGCCATCTTTAATTGTGATCTAATATAAGGAGAGTTTTATTGCTTCTGAAAGATGTTTGTGTTTACTAGGTGTCAGAGAATCATCATGGAACCAGTGTCTTGCTGTAGGGTCATTGGATTGGAACTTTGACGTCCCACTTTTTGCACTATGTTAGAAATGGGGTCTCTGGTTGGCAGTTAGTTTGCACTCCGTGCAAGCAGGGATCCTCGTTCTAGTCAGGGTAAAGGAGAAATACACTTGGATAACCCCTGCTCGCCCCCTTGTTAGCTTGGCACAAGCAATCAGACTTATCTCAAAGGCAATGTGTAAAGTATTTGTACCAACATACACAGTAATACAGTGAAAACACTGCAAAATGACTAAACAGAAAGGTTAGAAAAATATCCAATATATTATCTGAGCAAAACAAAACCAAAAAGAAAAAAATCCATCATACACAAGCAAAGTTATGAGTTTTTAAAAGATTAGGGTGTCATTATGACCCCGGTGGTAGGAGGTAAGTTGGGGGTGGTACCGTTACATTATGTCATTGGTGGGTTGGCTGCAGCCAACCCGCTAATTTACCATTCCTACCACCATGGCGGTAGCAGACAATGGGCCGAAGATAACAATCTCCAGCCCGTTGGCCGCTATAGTACCACCGGTGGCATTTTGAGACAGCCTACCACCATGGCTTTTGTGGTGTTAGCAATGCCACAAAAACCATGGCGGTAGGCCCTACCAGTGACAGGAAAGGAATTCCATGCCACTGGTAGGAGGCTCACCCACCCCACCACACACTCCCCAGATGTGAGAAAACAGGGCTGCAATGAGGCCGCAACACAGGAGCCGGCTCCAAATGGAGCCGGCGGTGTTGCGGCCGTGCGACGGGTGTGCACCCGTCGCGCTTTTCACTGCCATGCAGACAGTGAAAAGCAGGCCGGGGCCCTGTTAGGGGGCCCCTGCACTGCCCATGCCAGTGGCATGGGCAGTGCAGGGGCCCCCAGGGGCCCCAGGACACTCCTTACCGCCAGCCTCTTCCTGGCGGTGTAAACCACCAGAAACAGGCTGGCGGTAAGGGGGTCATAATCCCCAGGGCAGCGCTGCTTGCAGCGCTGCCCTGGCGGATTATCACCGCCGGGGGAAAATCGGCGGGACACTGCCGGCCCCGGCGGTGCGACCGCGTCTTTACCGCCGCGTCAGAATGGGAGATGAAGCACCGCCAGCCTGTTGGCGGTGCTTCCATCATTCTTGCCCTGGCGGTCCAAGACCGCCAGGGTCAGAATGACCCCCTAAGTGTGAAGGTAAACTTTTAACCGGGGCCTCCCGCGGCCTGTAGCCGAGCAGGGCTCCATCGCGGTCGGCCTGAAACTTTGACTTTGTCCCGGTCGAGGTGCAACCAGATGACACGATTAGCGCTTTTTGATTCTAGGCGCAAAAAAATAAAGACATTCTTTAAAAATTCATATCTCCAGTTCCCCTTATCCGATCTTAGTTTTGGTGTCATTTTAAAGATAAAAATATAATCTATTTTTTTTAAATTGGTTTTGGATTTTTAAACTGTTTCCTGTGTTTTATTTAATTACTGTTTTGTGATATTTGAATGCTTTACACTCTGTCTCCTAAGTTAAGCCTTGACGCTCGTTGCCAAGCTACCAAGGGTTGAGCTGGGGTTAATTTACTGAGACCTAACTGGACCTTAGTGGAGGTTAGTGGCCTATTGCTAAGTGTAGGTACCTACCTGCCCTTACCAATAACCCATTTTCCAACACCAGATGCCCCCCACTCCCTCCCTCCATCCACGCTCCCCCCCTTCCGATCCCTCAGCCCCCTATACACGCACACACTCGCAGACATGCACCACGCATTCACCCACTCATTCACACTGGCATACACACATTCATTAATGCAAACATCCATTCATGCTCGCACACATCCACACACACATTCACACTGACATTCAGACACTCATTCACATTTCCATTCTTATACACATTCACACACATGCATACACCCACACAAACAACACTACACACACAGATGCATTCACGCACACACTCACACATTCATGCTCACAACCCCACACACACACACAACGCCCCCTCCCGTCGGAAGCCCAATTTACCTGCATCCAGGCCATCTTATGTCAGGGAACGGGACTGTGTGCTACTACCGCCAGCAGCGCCCCCCAGCCTAACACTGCCAGTCCATATCATATGTGATGATACGGCTGGTGAAGGTCTACTGGCTTGGCAGCGCCACCTTACCACCATCCGCTAGTATGGCCATGGCCGGATTTCTGCCCTTCTTGTGGCAGAAGTCCAGCTGTGGTCATAATCTGGAGAATGTATGGTGGCCGCGGTGACGGTCTTTTGGCAGCCATCAACGCTGCGGTGGGCGGTATATACCGCCAATGTCATAATGTTGGCCTTAATTTCAATATAGCACTTAGAAACACAAATACTTTAAATTGGTGATATCACGGCGTCATGACGGAGTCGTTCCCAACAATCCAACACTAATGACACCAGTCACAGAGTCACATGGAACACAAGTACAGTACCCTGTGAAAATGAGGAAACAAGCCTGAGCATGGAGTTGGCGATCGAGGCGTAGCTGGATCTGGTGCACCGTCGGTTCTGGTACTGCTGAGCAAAGGAGCCAAGGAGTCAGTGCGAGGTGCTGGGTCCTTGCTGCAGAGCTGTGGAAGTGAGGCGGCGTCGGTGCGAAGCGTTGGATCTGTGCACTTCCAGGAGGAGTCGATATTTGGCAGTCATGGCATGGTGCAGCGACTGGAGTACGACCATCCATTGTGAGTAGGGCGTCCTTCATGATGGTGTGGGTGAGTTCCTGAGGATCCCCTAAGGATGTCAAAGTATCCCTCCCTTCCACCTCAAAGTGCTTCCACAGTCCCTTTCCCAATGTGCTTGAGGGACCATGTTCATGTGGAGAGCAGACTCATGCCCTTTGAACCACAAGTATATGTCATCCTCCCCCCTGTAATCCTTACATGGGGGGTCATTCCGACCCCGGCGGTAAAGGACCGCCGGGGCCGGGGTTGGCGGGAGCACCGCCAACAGGCTGGCGGTGCCCCGCACAGCATTCTGACCGCGGCGGTTTGGCCGCGGTCAGAACAGGAAAACCGGCGGTGTCCCGCCGGTTTTCCGATGCCCTGAGGAATCCCCCATGGCGGCGCAGCAATGGGGGATTCCGCCATGGGGGATTCCGACCCCCTCACCGCCATCCTGTTCCTGGCGGTTCCGACCGCCAGGAACAGGATGGCGGTGAGGGGTGTCGTGGGGCCCCCGTAAGCGGGCCCCACATAGAATTTCAGTGTCTGCATTGCAGACACTGAAATTCGCGACGGGTGCAACTGCACCCGTCGCACCCTTCCCACTACGCCGGCTCCATTCGGAGCCGGCGTCCTCGTGGGAAGGGGTTTCCCGCTGGGCTGGCGGGCCGCCTTCTGGCGGTCGCCCGCCAGCCCAGCGGGAAACACAGAATAGCCGCCGCGGTCTTTTGACCGCGGTGCGGTCATTCGGCGGCTCCCGCCGCCCGCCGGGGTCTGAATGACCCCCATAGATCTTTGGGAATGTGCACCTTGCTCTCATGCTGCACTGAGGCACTGCTGCCACAATCTCTACTAGAGTGGCTCCTCTGATCTAGTTCCCTCAAACTAAGCTCATGAGCCAGGAGTATCTTCTTCTCTTTAATGGCCAGCCTCCTCCCTTCCTTCTCTAGCTTAAGCTTCTCTAGTTCCAATTGGTGCACCCTGTCTGCCTGTCTGTCCTGCAACTCCTCAGGAGTCAGACTCTTAGAGAATACACTACGACCTGCCCTGGAGACCCTCCCCCTAGGCAGAACAGGTACCTCTACTACACCACATCCTCTCCCTCAGTCTCCTCCTCTGTTTGCCCCCCAGCCTCCTTGGCTTTCACCCAGGCCCACAGCACCTTTTGCAGCTCCTCCTTCCTAGTGGAGCTCCTAATGGGACAGGTAAGATCCTTACAGAACTGTTTCAGTTGGGCCACTGGATAATATTCCAGCTTCTCCAACTCAAAAGAGCTACAGCTGGTGCATCCCAAAATTACAAAAAAATTGAAGCAGGTAAGTCCAAAAAGAGAAAAAGCAAAACAAGTAATATATGGTCACGTAATGGTCTGCACTGAAAATAGTAGTGTACACTTAATCACTGTATGTCAAGTACAAATACAAGTTCTATCCCAACCGCTGGTTGTCTGTGTTAGAAATAGGGTCTCTGTTTGGCAGTCAGTTGCTCTCTGTCCAAGCAGGGACCCTCACACTAGTCAGGGTAAAGGAGAAACACACAGGGATAACCCCTGCTCACCCCCTTGGTAGCTTCGCACAAGCAGTCAGGCTTATTCCAAAGGCAATGTTTAAAGTATTTGTAACAACACACACAGTAATATAGTGAAAACACTACAAAATGACTCAACAGCAGGTTGGAAAAATAGCCAATATTTATCTGAGCAAAACAAGACCAAAACAACAAAAATCCAATATACACAAGCAAAGTTATAGATTTTTATTAGATTAAATGTTAATATAGTTCTTAGAAACACAAATGCTTCGAATTGGTGATATCACAGTATTGTGACTGAGTTGTTCCCAACAATCCGACACTAATGGCGCCTGTCATGGAGTCACATTTACCCCCAGTACAGCACCTTGTGAAAATGTGGAAACAAGCTGTTGCACGGAGTCGGGGATTGAGGTGTTGCTGGATCTGGCTCGGTATTGATTCCGGTGCTTTGGAGTGACAGAGTGAAGACGTCGGTGCAAGTTGTCAAGTCATTCCTGAGGAGCTGTGGAGGTGAGGTGGCATCGGTGCGAAGCGTTGGATCTGTGCACTCCCAGCCGAGTCAAAATCCTGTAGTCACAGCGTGGTGCAGCAAAGTCGGGTGTCACGAACAGCAGTGACACAGCACTTCGGAACTTCACAGAGTTGCGAACTTCAGCAAGGCTGTGGCAGTGTATGGCCTGCGGGGTCGTTGCACTCAAGCGAGTAACACAGTTTCAGTAGCAGGAAGCGCTGCAGAATCCGGCAGCGGTATCAGTCCGGAGTCATCCGAAGTCGGTGCACTTGTTTTTTTGTTTTTTCACCAGCTTCTCATTTCAAGGGGCCAGGGACTGGATTAGGCACCATTTGGCAGGGCAGGAGTCTCAGCAGAGAGTCCAGGTGCTGGTACAGGAAGTCTTTGATGGCCCTCAGACTTCAGAAGAGGGGGCAAGCTCAGTCCAAACTTTTGGAGACACCTCTCAAATATGAATATACCACAAAGTCTTTGTCCCGTTTCTCTGGCAGAAGCAGCTACTACAGGATAGCCCAACAAAGCACAGTCACAGGCAGGGGCAGCACTTCTCGTTCAGCTCTTCTCCTGGCAGATGTTCCTCTTGAATCCTTGAAGTAATCTAAAGTCAGGGGTTTTGGGTCCAATACTTATACCCCTTTCTGCCTTTGAAGTTGCCCAACTTCAATGAAAAGTCTCTGTTGTATACAGGATCCCGCCTTGCCCAGGCCTGGCTCCATACGCACACCAGTGGGTTGGAGACTGCTTTGTATGAGGGCAGGCACAGTCGTTTCAGGTGTAACTGACAACTCCTCCCTCCAGTCTAGCCCAGATGGCCCATCAGGATATGCAGGTTACACCCCAGCATGACTTGTGTCGCTGTCTAGTGGAGATGCACAAACAGCCCAATTCTTAGTCTGACTGAGACAAGGAATCCACAAACAGGCAGAGTCACAGAATAGTTTAAGCAAGAAAATGCCTACATTCTAAAAGTGGTGTTTTCAAACTAACAATCTAAAATCCAACTTCACTAAAAGATGTATTTTTAAAAGGTGAGTTCAGAGACCCCACACTCCACATTTCTATCTGCTCTCAAAGGGAAACTGCACTTTAAGGATATTTAAAGGCAGTCCCCATGTTATCCTATGAGAGAGATTGTCATTGCGACAGTGAAAACTGAATTGTTAGGACATGTAAAAATACACCAGCACATGTCCTACCTTTAACATACACTGCACCCTGCCCATGGGGCTACCTAGCGCCTACCTTAGTGGTGCCTTACATGTATAAAAAGTTTAAAAACTGCACACACAGACATTGCAGTGGCAGGTCCGAGCCATGTTTACAGGGCTACACCTGTGGGTGGCATAATCGGTGCTGCAGGCCCAATAATAGCATTTGATTTAGGCACCTCTAGTGCACTTTACCAGGGACTTACATAGGGAGAACTTGCACTTTAGCACTGGTCAGCAGTGGTAAAAGGCCCAGAGCAACAAAAACATCAAAAACAGAGTCCAACACACAGCAAGGACATGGGAAGTAGAGGCAAAAAGCTAGAGAAGACCACGCCACGGATACCAGGTTTAACACACTATGGGCCAGATGTAGGTAGAAAACATTTTGCGAGGTGCAAATTGCGAGTCCCAGCGACTCGCAATTTGCACCTGGCAAAATGTTATGCAGAGAGGTGTCTCAGACACCTTCTGCGACTCGCTATGGGGTCGCAAAGACCCACCTCATAAATATTTATGAGGTGGGTCGCAGTTTGCGACCCCATAGCGAGTCTAGGCACTCACGGGGATGGTGGCCTGCTGGATGGTGGCCTGCTTTGATTTGCGACCGCTTTCGCAGTCACAAATCAACTCTACATTGCGGTGCGGCTCGCAAATAGGTAGGGAACGCCCCTTCCTATTTGCGAGTCTGAAACACATTTTGCGAGTCGGTACCGACTCGTAAAATGTGTTTCAGCATCGCGTAAGGGCTTTTGCGCCTCGCAAATGGCGTTTTTCACCATTTGCGAGGCGCAAAAGCCTTCTTACATCTGGTCCTACATTGTCTTTTTCATGATCATTACTATTTCAAGGGCTTGTATATTTATATTTTTAACTATCTGTGCATATATTACATTCTACTATATTGGATTGAACCTTATGGACTTTTTGGAGTGCCATGGTACATTGGTGTTATGAACCCATGGAATGCCTCACTGGGCCAGAGGAACTCAATGCAGTGATTTGCGTTATGATGCTTTACTCCTGATTTATGAGGCCACTCAGGGCCATGCAAGGTGGCCTTGTGTGGCTTCATAAATCGCATTTTGGTCTTGCGTCACTGTTGCACCATGTTGCATGGTTACAGAGAGGTGCATAAGGCTCATAAATATGCCCCTTAGTTCTATAGTACAATGTCACTAACTTAGCCTTTACTTAACCCTCTGGTAGTTTGGCACAAATAAAAATATGCTTAATTTAGAGTCATTGTGTACAATATTTATACAGTACACAAACTGTGATAAACTGAAAACACGACACATGAAAAATCCCATACCAATTTAGAAAACTGGTGTACATTTAATAAAACAAATGATACCAAAATGACAAAAATCCAATCAGTAGAACCGTTAATATTTTATGTTAAACTTTATAGTTGAAATAGCACCAAAAAGCACAAAGTGCCAAAGCAGTCATTTAGTTGCGCTAGACTGACGGAAAGTCACAAATTTAGGCCAACAATGATGGAGTGTGGGTCAGATCTAGGAACCAGGTTCATCCCACTGAAAGAGTTACCTTCTCAAAGTTCCATTTGTGGTGGAAGAGGATGTGAGTAGAGGGTCATGGATAGTCGTCACTGTATTTTAAAGAGATATTGTATTGCCATCATCGCTGGTGGTCACTGTAGCGCGAAGAGTAGGTCTTCAGTAGACCTTTGCAATAACAATCATCGCAGGAGGCAGAGTCAATGCATAAAAAGGCCAGCTTGTGGTCATGAAGAGCCTAAACTTCACAATTTCACATTTTATTTTTGGAGGAACTCACACTGATGTCGGCCAAGGGTCCAGGATCTGGGGGCACATCTTGAGGATCAGGACCTCACTTCAGTAGAGGCTGGAAGGGCTCAGTCAGGCAGGTCCAGATGCAGAACCAGGCAGGTCCAGCTGTTGTAGATTAGTGGGGCAGCTGCAGAGAGGCATCTGAAACTTGTTATATCCCTGTAGCTCAAACAAGAGGTCAGCCACCTGACCCTTGGTGTCACTCAGGTTAGCATAGGATGAAGGCAGTAGGTTTACTCATCCTTCCCAGGCAACAAGGCAGTCCTCAAACAACAGAACAGTCCTGTGACCACAGGGCAGTACTTCTTCTGTAATGGGAGTGTTCTGATGCATGGCTCCGGTGGGCAAATATTTAGTCTGGTGCCAGCTAGTGTCCTACCCCCACATCTGATTCTAGAGAGGTCTTCCTTCACTCTGTTAGGACTCTGTCAACAAGTTTACGGTGACAAAGGTTGGTGAAGGAAAACCCTTTGAAATGTAGGTGGGGCATAGCATAGCTCCAGCTCCTGCCATACTGGCAGTATGGCCTATCCTTCCCACTACTGGGAGGGATACCAAACCCCATCATCAGAGTCATGTAGAATCATGTGACTCAGGACACCTGGCGCAGGCACAAATGGTAAGGACAAGAAAATCCTAACTTTCTAAAAATAGTATGTTTTGGGATATAAAGTGTGTCTTTACCATTTAACATGATTTTGAATTACAAGTCATTTGATTCTAAACAGCATATCCCTATATTCTCTCAATCCAAGCTAACACTAATTACATTTGAGAATGTAACCCAGTGCTAGTCAATGCAAGATATAGGCCTTACAGTTGTGGAAAATTACTTTAGAAGTTTTCACTATCAAGATATGTGAACCTTAAGTACACATGTCCTATTTTTCAAATACAATGCATCCTTCCCTATAGGCCTTTAGAGCCTACCTTAGGGGTGAGTTATATGTATTACAAAAGTATGTTTGGCCTGGCAAATGTTTTGTTTAGCCTGGATGAAATTGCAGTTTAAAACTGTACACACAGACTGGATTGGCAGGACAGAGGCATGTTTTAGAAGCCTGTGGGTGGCACGAGAGCTGCAATCCTACTCATAGCATTTATCTTGTAGAACCTGGGTACATGTGGTACCATTTACTTGGGCCTTAAAAGTAACTTAAATAAGCCAATTATGTTTAGGAAATTGTACCAGGTTTGAAGGAAGGAGCACTAGTTAGCAGTGGTAAAGTTCAGATACCTAAAGCCAAAAAAACAAATTCAGCAAAGAGGAAGCAAGGAAAAATGTTTGGGGCAATACAATGCCAAGGATGTCAGGATGTTTTGGTTTTGGTGCTGCAAAGAGTGTGAAAGGCCACACAACAGCCCTATCTAAATCAAGCTACCATGTTTATCCCATGGTTTGAAATGTTTACCCTAGGGGAGATCTGCTAGGGTAGTAAGCAATGCTGGAGTTGCAGCTGTTATAAATTACTTTAAACTTTAGTTCAATATGGTATTGTCTGACATTGCTTTAACCCTTTCATTGCTACCCAACCCCTTTTCATCTCCCCAACCACCCTCAGCACTAAGGGGGTCATTGCCGCCCGCCAAGCGCGAAACGCCGAATGACCGCACCGCGGTCAAAAGACCGCCCGCGGCGGCCATTCTAGCTTTCCCGCTGGGCCGGCGGGCGACTGCCAAAAGGCCGCCCGCCGACCCAGCGGGAAACCCCCTTCTACGAGGATGCCGGCTCCGAATGGAGCCGGCGGAGTCGAAGGGGTGCGCCGGGTGCAGTGGCACCTGTCGCGATTTTCAGTGTCTGCTTTGCAGACACTGAGGCCCATATTTATACTTTTTGACGCTAAACTGCGCTAACGCAGTTTAGCGTCGAAAAATTTAGCGCCGTCTAACGACATTCCGAAGCGCCATGCGGGCGCCGTATTTATGGAATGGCGTTAGCCGGCGCAAGCAGACCGGCGCTGCCTGGTGTGCGTGGAAAAAAACCACGTAGACCAGGCAGCGCCGGCGTAGGGGGAAAATAGCGCTAGGGCGTCTTAAAATGGCGCAAGTCGGGTTGACGCTAAAAAATCGTCTTAACCCGATTTGCGCCATTTTTTCGACGCCCAGACGCCATTTAAATGACTCCTGTCTTAGTAAAGACAGGAGTCATGCCCCCTTGCCCAATGGCCATGCCCAGGGGACTTATGTCCCCTGGGCATGGTCATTGGGCATAGTGGCATGTAGGGGGGCACAAATAAGGCCCCCCTATGCCACCAAAAAATATTTAAAAAAATAAAAAATTATACTTACGTGAACTTACCTGAATGTCCCTGGGGTGGGTCCCTCCATCCTTGGGTGTCCTCCTGGGGTGGGCAGGGGTGGCAGGGGGGGTCCCTGGGGGCAGGCGAGGGCACCTGTGGGCTCATTTTGAGCCCACAGGCCCCTTAACGCCTACCCTGACCCAGGCGTTAAAAAGTGGCGCAAATGCGGGGTTTTTTGACCCGCCACCTCCCGGGCGTGATTTTTGCCTGGGAGTATAAATACGACGCATTTGCGTCGCCGTCATTTTTTTAGACGGGAACGCCTTCCTTGCATCTCATTAACGCAAGGAAGGCGTTCACGCTAAAAAATGACGCTCTTTGCCCATACTTTGGCGCTAGACGCGTCTAACGCCAAAGTATAAATATGGCGTTAGTTTTGCGCCGAATTTGCGTCGAAAAAAACGACGCTAATTCGGCGCAAACGGAGTATAAATACGGGCCTGAAAATCTTAGTGAGGCCCTGTTAGGGGGCCCCTGCAGTGCCCATGCCAGTGGCATGGGCACTGCAGGGGCCCCCAGGGGCCCCACGACACCCGTTACCGCCATGAATGGTGGTAAGGGGGTCGGAATCTACATGGCGGCGCTGCAAGCAGCGCCGCCATGGAGGATTCCCTGGGCCAGGGGTAAACCGGCGGGAAACCGCCGGTTGCCCTTTTCTGACCGCGGCTTTACCGCCGCGGTCAGAATGGCGAAGGAAGCACCGCCAGCCTGTTGGCGGTGCTTCCGTCATTTTAGCCCTGGCGGTCGCTGACCGCCAGGGTTAGAATGACCCCCTAAGTCTTTTTTGGCTATTTGGGATAGTTCACCTTACGCCTCCATAGCGTTTTTTTCACTTAGCCTATCCAGGCCAAATTTGCGTCCTTTTTTCACTTCATAAAGGGGATTCTAAAGGTACCCAGGGTTTATGGGTTCCCCTAGAGGGAACCAAGAAATTAACCAAAACATAGCTAAATATTGTTTTGTTTCTTGGAGGAAAAAAGTGCTGCAGAAGAAAGTGTCTGTTATTTTTTCCTGCAAATGGCACCAAATGGAAGGTTTGCATTGCTAAAATCACTGTCTTCCTAGGTTTCATGAAAAGGCAGACGTTACTCAGAAAACCACATCTTAGCACAGTTTTGTATTTTACCGGAAGATAGCCCATTTTTTCTCTTTTTTGTGCTTTTAACCTCCTTCCAGTTTGTGGCGGAAATGGGTGTGAAACCCATGGTGCGCCCTGGAAAGCTCTGCATTTCTGAAGACTAGACTAAGTTCTGAATTCAGAAAGGTGTCATTTATGTAGATCCTTCAAGGTTTTCCTAAAGAAACCAAGGGGCTCATTACGAGTCAACCCAGCTGCCTCACCCCTGCTGTATTAAGATGTTCCCACTTGGCTGCCCAACAGGAATATAGTATTATGACATTCCCACCAGTCAGCCCGGCAGGAACAGTGTTACGGTGTTGGACTCGGCTCCCTTAAGGGAGACGAGGCCAATAATGTTGCACAACAGCACCCTCGGAATACGCACTGTCTGCCCCGCTGTGGCCCCCAACACTCAGAAAACAGGAGGCGTGATCAGCACAGCGGCACTAAGTTGAGCACCGCCATGGTTGACCACAAGTCTGACTGCTGTCAGCCCATTGGGAACCTTGTTCCTGGCAGTGACAGCCATCCTCTGGTGGTCTAATCGCCAGGGTCATAATGTGGCATTCGGAACACCTGTAGTGCGGCAGTCCTTTGACCACCAGACTTGCAATGAGGCCCTAAGTGTTGGTAGGAAAAAACTTCCATTTGTGACAATGTTTTCATTTGTAACATCTCTTCACAATGGCTGATTTACAAAGACAATATACCACTTCTGGTTGCAGGAATATATAGGGTTTGTGGGTTTTCTATGAACTTGAGGTTTGTCACTGTGAATGGGGTCTAGTGCAATTCATATGGTAAAATATAGATGGAAAAATAGGCATCAAGGAAACCTATGTATTTCCAAAATGAGCCCAAGTAGAGTTTAGAAACAGTGGTTATTTCCGCATGTCCAAATATATGGGTACCCATTTTAGCATATGAGTTAGAGGGCATTTCTCAAAATGTCTTCCTTCATACACACTGGCTTACAATTGGAATGCACAACTGCAGAGAAATACAATTGGCAAAAACATTTGTTTTACTATTCTGTGTTTTCCAAAGTCTCCCAATAAAAATTGTACCATACTTGTGTGGGTAGGCTTATGCCTGTGATCCCAAGTAAAAGCCCAAAACATAACATAAACACATCAAATGTTGCCACTGAAAACACAGTTTTTTGGAATATAGACAGCTGTGGATTTTGGAACCTAGCTCAGTTGGCACCTAGAGAAACTTAGCAAACTGCACATTTGGGAAATCTACACACCTCGGGAAATCCAGGGTGGGGTGAATTGAGTGGCTCTCACAAGGATTGTTATTACCCAGAAGCCCTTGCAAACCTCAAACTTTGACTAAAAAACACATTTTTCTTGCACCTCTGTGATGGAAAGCTCTGGAATCTGCAGGGAGCAACTAAATTTCTACCACCTACCATTCCCCAAAGTCCCCAAATCGTAACTCACTTGTGTGGGTATGGCTAGTGCCAGCGACAGGAAAGGTCCCAAAACACAACATGGACACATCATATCTTTCCACTGAAAACTGGCCCTATTTTTCAATGTGCCAAGCTGTAGATTTTTGGCCCTATCTCAGCTGGCACCAGGAGAAACCTAGAAAACCTGTATTGCAAACTTCAAATTTGGTCTAATATTGTGCATTTTCCATGCCAAGGTCACTGAGTGTCCCTTTACGGGGACTCTATTGATGTTACTTTGATCCAGTCCTGTCGCGGGCACAAGGCCCAGCCACACAAGTAGGGCAGCATTTTTACTGGGGCAAGTGGAGAAATTGTTGTGATAGGAATTTTGTTGATTTCTTCTGATTCTGGAAGAATACATCACAGAAATGCAAGGAAAATGTGCACTTTTAATATTTTTTTTATTTTTGCAGGGCATTATGGGTAAGAAAACCATATGGTACCCACAAGAGGAACACTACCCTGTACTTCCCCGAGTGTCTTGTTTTTAGAAATTCATGGTTTGGTAGGTTATCCTGTATGGCCACCAAGACCAGGCTTAAAAACTGCAGCAACCCCTTTAGTTGATGTTGTCACATTGCGTCTTGAACCCTGCACTTTTGCGGGCACTAAGCCCACCCACACCGGTAAGGTTTTGTTTTTTATCAGGTCATATGCGGGAACTCTGAGGGCTAGGAATTTTGAGGCTCACAACAGATTCCAGTACTTTGAGGGATCCACGCAAGTCCCCTGATGCCTAATTTATGAAACTATCTAGAGTTAGTAGATTTTCCTTAGAGACAATGTACACCGTGGCAGAGAATGACAGAAAAAACAAATATTACTGCACAGCCATCTACTCCACAAGTACACACACATACTGGTTGGATTAGGCTTGAGGGTGAGTGAACAGTTCAAAATGTAAATTTTATTAACAAGAGATTTCACAAAAACAAAGTACAACAAGGCTGGCTATTACAGACTGCTAAAACTGAACAAAAGTCATCTTTGAATCTGAAGAACAGTCCTTGAATACAACAAAAGCATTGGAGGTTGCCAAATGAAACAAATGTACAGCCAACTTCTTATACCAAATGTAGAGCTTACAAAAAGCACCTTAAGGCTCCAACCTTTGATCTAGTCTATCTACACTACCTATGTACTTATGGTATTCTAAAATGCACACAGGTTTGTACACTTTAGCAACCTGACCCCAAACAGTCACATATGAACTATTTTCATCATGAATGATTGTTAGCATGCAGACATCTCTGCTGCTTGCTAATTTCTCAGCTAGAAGTTCATCACTACCAAAGCACTACACTGTTCCCTCTCAAGAGGGTGGAAGCTCTGTAGTGGCCTGTGACTGTGGCAGGGGAACCGACTGTCCAGAGGTCCCCGATGGGCCGGGCTGGTCATCTAGATCCAGTTGGACAGAGGTGCTGTCATCACTGTGGGCCTCTTCTGTTGGTGGTGTGGACATGTGTGGATCCTCCTGTCCGGTGACGTTGGGTAGGGGTCCTGCAGCGGTATAAAAGGATGTTTATTACATCTGTGTGTGCCATGGTGTGCAATGGGTGGGTGACCGTGTACCCCAGTGCTTGCATTCCTGTGTGGGACCTTGTGTGATGATGGTTTAGGGGGGGGTATGTGCAGTGAGCATGCTTTGGTGATGGGTGTCCATGCTTTGTAGTTTCATGCAAGGCTTGGTGTTGGGATGTGTGGTTTGTGATATTGGGACATTTGTGAGGAGTTGGAGGGGGTGAGAGTGAGGGTGGGGGTATGTGATGGTATGCAGGTAGGGTGGGGGATGTAATAGTGAAGATTTGACTTACTAGAGTCCATTCCTCCATCTACTCCTGCGAGGCCCCCATGATGCAGAATCGCCAAGACCTGCCCCTCCCATGTTGTTAGTTGTGGGGGAGGAGGTGGGAGGTCCGCCGCCAGTCCTCTGAACCGCCAGGTGGTGTCTTGATACCAAGGAACGCACCTTTCCCCGTAGGTCGTTCCACCTCTTCCTGATGTCATCCCAATTTCTTGGGTGCTGTCCCACTGCGTTGACCCTGTCCACTATTCTTCGCCATAGCTCCATCTTCCTAGCTATGGAGGGGTGCTGCACCTGTGCTCCGAATAGCTGTGGCTCTACCCGGACGATTTCCTCCACCATGACCCTGAGCTCCTCCTCCGAGAACCTGGGGTGTCTCAGCTGTGCCATGGGGTGGTGTGGGTGATGTGTGGGGTGGTGTGTGTGGTGATAAGTGTGCTGATATGTAGTGGTGTGTTGTGTGAGGTACGTGGAAGTTATGTGGGTGATGGTGTTGTGTGCCTGTGGGTGCTTGGTAGTAGTTTGTAGGGTCTCTCTCTTGCCTTCTTTCAGTATTTTTGTCTTACGGGTTTGTGGGTGATGTGGGTGTGTGTTTTATATTGTATTGGGTGTGTGGGAGTGGTGTGTGTATGTGTATCAGGTGTGTGTATTTTGAATTGTCCAACGTGGCTGTGTTTTGTATATGTGTGGGTATTTTGAGCGTGGTGGTGTGTACCGCCAATGGAATACCGCGGTTGAAAGACTGCTGCGTGGATTCGTGTGTCGTGATAGTGTGGGCGAATTTCTATTGGCGTGACGGTGGAGGATTTGTTTTCGCCAGTTTATCACTGACCTTTGGTGTGGTGGACTTCTGTGGGTGTCTGAATTTTGGTGGATTCCGTGCTGTGGGTCATAATAGCTGTGGCGGATTTCCGCGGCCGTGGTGGTGTGTTGGAGGTCTTCTGCACGGCGGTAAGCGGCTTTTACCGCCAATATTGTAATGACCACCTTAGTCTCTTTTTTGGAGATTTTCTTCACCGGGACGAACCTGCAAATCAGGCCAGGTCACGGTTGAGGCAAGCCGGCTAGAGTTGCCCCGGCAGGTCGGTCCCTTTATGGACCTTTTTTTAAAAAGTTCTCCAAACTTCTCCACACTTCTGGGTCTTCTCCCAGATGTTCTTTTAAGGTTCCTTTGGGGTCCACAGCTCATCCCAAGGTTCCAGAAGCTCTGAGATGATCCTTGGGAGTGTGGACTACAACTCCCAGAATGCACCTAGCAAAAACTCCTCTTTGGCCACTTGACAGTGGTCAGCTGGTTGATTTCTTCAGGAGTTGGTGCAGGGGACTCTGGTTAGCAATTTTTCACCTGTAGCAAACAGGGAGTCCCTCATTGAACCAGTTGAAGCCAAGCAAAGTCCTTCTTGTGGTGAAGCCGAAGTGTGCAGCTGGTGCAGTCCTTCTGAGTGCAGGTTCCAGGTGCAGGTCAGGGGTCCAGCAGGGCAGTCCTTCTTCTTCTGTAGTTCTTCCTTGTTGGATGTGGTAGGGAACTGAGGTGTGGGTGCAGGTCTGCCAATTTTATCCTTGCTCCTGGGTGAAAAGCAGGGGTGTCCTGGTTCTCCAATCAGGTGCAAGGTCCTTCCCCCTGTGATGACACCTTCCTGGGAAGTGTGGCAAAAATCAATCCCAGGAGGCAACATTCTCCAAAAATCCATCATGGCTGAATCTGATTTTTGGAGGTTACATCTGGCTGAGCCCACCCACTGGTGTGGCTAAAAATCATAAACACACCCCTCTCCTGCCCTCTCCTAATCTAATCAAGGGGGCACCTAGTTGTCTGGGGTTGCAGGATGTGGGGGTGTTGCTGGTTGCTCCAAATGTCCTTCTCTGCCTTTGAAGACCAGTTTGGCAGCCCTCCCCCTTCCTGCCTCACCATCTGCTGAGGGGAGATTCCCTCCCACAGGCACATTCCTTTGTGTGAAGCCAGGCCACTTCACACCTCATCAAGGCAGCTTGGCCAAGCTGCTCGAAGCTGGCCAATCAGAGCACAGCAGCAAAAACAATGCAGGGCTGAAATTGGCAACTTTTCAGGTAAAGTTTAAAACTCTTTACCTGAACAAGTTATATTAAATCCAACAAACTGGAAGTTGTGGGATTTAATATAACAATTAATTTGATACCAAACTCTTGGTATCCATCATTTAAGGGGACTTTGAAAATTAAAATGAAGTCTCCCCATTCTAGCCTATGAAGGCCATTTACTACAATGAGAGAAAAACTAATTTGGCTGTTTTTACCTCACCAGGGCTCATAAAACTATTTTTATAAGGCCCCTGCTTATAGTTACATGGCACCCAGCCCTAGGGCACATAGGGCACACCTTAGGGGTGACTTATATGTAAAAATAAGGTAGTTTAAGACTTTGGAACTACTTTTAATTGCAAAGTCGAATTTGCATATAACTTTAATTTAAAAGCAGCCAGCAAGGCAGGCCTGCCTTTAAAATGACACTGGGCACCTCAGCAGTGCACCTATGGGTGCACTACCTATGCTGTGGCCCCTAAACCTACATGCCCTACCATATACTAGGGACTTATAAGTAGGTTAACTTAGCCAATTATAATTAGCCTAATTTGCATATTGATTTTACACAGAGCACATGCCCTGGGACTGGTTAGCAGTACCCAGGGCACCATCAGAGTCAGGAAAACACCAGCAAAAAGTGAAAAATGGGGGCAAAAGGTTAGGGGGCCTCTGCAATCAGCCCTGTTTTCTCACAAGTATCAACATCGCTGTCATAATTATAGCTGGTATCGGCGTACAAATTGCCGTAATAACCATAGTCCATTTCTTCTCCTCTTTTCTTCTTCTTGGCATCATGGAATCTGTGTCAAAACAATTTCCTCAATGTCCGATTTCTGAAATTTCAATCTTGTAGCCTTTATATGGGGAAACAACCTGAACAACTACGTTTGAATTACTACTTGCTTTAACAACAAATCTTGAAGAACTACTGGTTATTAACAACAAAGTTATGAACAACTACTGGTTTAACAACGATTTTACCTTAACAACTAATGCCAGAACAACGAATTTTGAGGTAAGTGAATTATTTTTTGATAAATTTTAAGGTGAGTTTTGTGTTTTGTTTTTTATTTGTTTAGGGTTTAATTATTATATGTTTAATTTTTTTAAGTATATTGTGTGGATTAAGTAATGGATTCTATGGGTTGTGGGTGTTATGGGTGGGGAATTGTATTAATACTCAGGTATTATTTTAAGTACTTTTGTTTTTTTATATGTTGTAATTTATGTTGTGGGTTTAGGGGCAGGATATATGGGATGTAGGGGTTATGGGTGGGGAAGTGTATTAATACTCAGGTATTAATTTAAGTACTTGTGTTTTTTTATATCTTGTAATTTATGTTGTGGGTTTAGGGGTGGGATATATGGGTTGCAGGGGTTATGGGTGGGGAAGTGTATTAATACTCAGGTATTATTTTAAGTACTTGTGTTTTTTATATGTTGTAATTTATGTTGTAGGTTTAGGGGCGGGATATATGGGATATGGGTGGGGAAGTTTATTAATACTCAGGTATTAATTTAAGTACTTGTGTTTTTTTATATGTTGTAATTTTTGTTGTGGGTTTAGGGGCGGGATATATGGGATGTAGGGGTTATGGGTGGGGAAGTGTATTAATACTCAGGTATTAATTTAAGTACTTGTGTTTTTTATATGTTGTAATTTATGTTGTGGGTTTAGGGGCGGGATATATGGGATGTAGGGGTTATGGGTGGGGAAGTGTATTCATACTCAGGTATTAATCAAGTACTTGTGTTTTTTATATGTTGTAATTTATGTTGTGGGTTTAGGGGCGGGATATGTGGGATGTAGGGGTTATGGGTGGGGGAGTGTATTAATATTCAGGTATTAATTTAAGTACTTGTGTTTTTTTATATGTTGTAATTTATGTTGTGGGTTTAGTGGCGGGATATGTGGGATGTAGGGGTTATGGGTGGGGAAGTGTACTAATACTCAGGTATTAATTTAAGTACTTGTGTTTTTTTATATGTTGTAATTTATGTTGTGGGTATAGGGGCAGGATATGTGGGATGTAGGGGTTATGGGTGGGGAAGTGTATTAATACTCAGGTATTAATTTTAGTTATTGTATTTTATTAAAATTTGGCAGTTATGTTGTGGGTTTAGGGGTGGGATATATGGGATCTAGGAGTTATGGGTGGGAAGTATATTAGTAGTCTGGTATTATTTATTGTATTTGGTTAATTGTTTATTTTTTTAAATTGAAAGTATATTTAGAATTAGGGGTGGGATATAGGGGATGTAGGGTTTATGGTTGGGGTTTTGTTTTTATGATTAGTTTTATTTTTCTATGTTTGAGTTTTTTTTGGGATGCAATTTGGTTTATTGGTGGATTATGATTTTGAAATGTATTGATAGTTTATAATTTTTTATTATGGGTGAATTATTTTTTTGTGTTATATTTTTAGGTATTGTATTTTTTTTTTGTTATTGAAGGTGTAAAAATAATTTTGTTTAAAAATAGTTATGTTTAAGAATTTATATTTGATTTTTTAATAGTATAGTAGTTGGTATAGTAGATTTTGGAATATAATAATGTTATATTTTTTTATTTTAAATATTTATTAGATTTTTTTTTTTTTTGTGATTTTTAAAATTTTTAAAAATTTGTTATATTTTTTATTGTGATTATTTTTTTTGATGTGATGTAAGTAATATTCTTAATATTTTTTAATTATTTTTGGTATGTATAATTTTATATATATATAAATTTGTTTTAATATTATTTCAAAAAATTAATTAATTAAATATTTATTAGTAGATTATATATAGATTTTTTTGTTTTGTTTAGGTGTTAGAAATTTTTGCATGTGCAATCATGTTTTTTTCATGCAAATGTAATTTAAAAAAAATAAAAATACCATTCATTTTTTAAAAAATATTTGTTATTTTGAACATAATCAAGTTTAAAAAATGCAAAAAAAAGAAATTCATTATAATTTGATATTTACAGATTTATAGAATTTTTTTACTTATTTATTTATATTTCTTTATCTATTGTCTGTGGTATTTTCTTATTTTCCCTATTATAGTCTATGAGTGAAATAGTCCGTTTTCTATTTTTAGTGCTCTTCCATGTTTACGTTGTTTGACGTCTTCTGTATTCAGTCGGAGGAGCGTCGCGGTCAAGATAGGACGGAAGCGGAGACCTCCTACAGGTAAGTGGGATTATAAATTTTTTTACAGTATGTAGTAGGGTATTTTTATTACGGAAATAGTTGTCGGAGGTAGTTATAAGGTAGGTAGTAGATTTTCGGTGTTTGTTATGTTTCTTATGTTTAATTATTTGTTTTCGTATATTTTTGTATACGATAGTGGTTTCGTAAAAGTAAACAAATTTGTTTAGCAGTGTTATATCTTACAAATGATTATACTGCTTTTGTAGTAGTTGGAAAGAATTGTATTTTTTTTGCTAAATTTAGTTTTGGGATTTTTGAGCAAGTCAGTTGTTCGGTTTATGAAAAAAAAAATTAGTTCATTGTAATAGGTTTTGTGATTATTTTTTTCTTTTGTGTTAGTAGTATCCTTTATATCGTTTTCATGTATTTTTCTTGATAGTTAATGTTTTAATTAATGATGTGGCTTTGGTTAGTATGTGATTAATTTTTGTACTTTTTTTTGGTAAAAAAAAGTATATTTGGTATTTTACATTTTTAAGATATTTTTCGAATTTCTGGTTTGGTAAAGTATTATATTTTATTTCTTTGATTGTTTGTATAGTACATAGAGTTGGGTTTTTTATCATCCATTTAATATGAATATTTTTTAATAGTTTTTATATGATTAATGTTTTTTTTTTTCTTTTCTAAGTATGAGATGCTGTTTTCTATATTAATGAAGAAGATTTATTCAGCATCACGTGTTTGGATAAAGACATGAAAACGTCAAAGGTAGGAACATTTTTTGTTGTGTACATTTAGTGTAAAAAAAAATTGAAAAATGCCAATTTAATTGATGGTGTTTGTTTTTTTTAGAACTGGCAAGTATTTTTTAGTAGGTTAGTGGTTGTTAGTAATGTAGAATATATGCTAGACTGTTGAGGTAGTCTCATGGTGTTATTGTATCAAATTGTTGTATTTTTGCCAAAATTCTTTCGGTCATTTCTTTGCTTTTTTTACTTGTACGTGGGTTCAGGCTACCTGACAGTGATTGAGCAAGTCTCATTTCTTGGAAACTTTGTTCCTTTTTCAAAATTTCCATGAAATGATACAGGTTTGGGTGGGGTTTACCTATTACTTTATTGAAGGCGTTGTGCCATCCTTCTATGGAATTATTAGTCTTTGCACCACCTTCTAAACAGGTTTGGTAGCAGTTCCCCCATTCTATTGGAAATCTTGGCTTTCGTCTGCGACCAGATCTGTTTTGGTGTCCAATCCAGGTTTGTTCGAAGTAATTTAGTAAGGGTTCTAATTTGTCTTCATTTTGTGTATAATAGTTAGACTCTGTTATTGCGTTGTAATACTCATCTACTTTTGTAGGTGGTACAAAGCATAATGCTGTGAGTTTTTTTAATTCAAATTGTAGTTTGCAATCTGAGAAATATTCTCTACTTAGGGATGATTTTTGTATTCTATGCCAATATGCTTGTGAAAAGTGGAAAAAGCATCCTTGAATTTGGGTTTGTGGATATATTTTTAGTATTGTATTTATCATTGATAATTCGAATTCTAGTATTACTTTTCTAGGTGTTTTATTTGATGTTTTGTTTTTGATTGTTGATAAAAATTCACTGTAAGTAGAGGAATGTTTATCAGGCAGTAATGCATACACTAGGGGGATTGTAGTGTTATTTTTTGTGGCATGTATGGTGTAAATTTGAGTGAATGGATGGGGTGTAGATTTAAAGATTCCATCCATCATCCAAATTTCACTATTTTGTAGGATTAGTAAGTTGCATGTTGTGCTGAATATTAAAATTCTTTTTTTAGGGTTTTCGTTGTCGTGAATGAGGAAAGTTTCTTTGGAGAAGGTAATTGTTATTTCTGGGGGAATGTTAATGTCTTCATAGGTTTGTGGTGTTTTATGTTGGGGATTACTTGCCAGTCTTTGTTGTTGAAATATTCTCCTAAGGTTTGGTACAGAAGGCATGCTACCGGAAATCTGTATTGGAATATTTTGTACTACCTCCCGTATAACCTGTCCGCAGGAGTCATTGGAGGTGTGTGCAATGTTTTTTATTTTCTGTATGTTTTCTCTTATCTCAATTTCTATTGCAGAGGCAGAGTGGTTGTGATCTGTTGTTTTAACAACTGTGTTTTCTAGAGTTACAGCTCTGCCTCTACAATGTGAAGAGTAGAATTGTACACACCTCCAATGGCTCCTGAGGTTGACAACCTTGTCTCTGCAATAAAGATAACCTTCATACTTTAGTAGCTGGTTTCCGGTTCTTGAGGTTATGTAACTTGCTTGTCCTTGCGATGCCATTTGTGAAATATCTGTAAATAATATAAAAGAAATAGGTTAAAAGAAGTTTGCAGTTTTTATTATTACATTTATGGTGGATTTAGTTTATCACTTAGTAAGTTAATTAATATATAATGTGTCCTATTTGTAAGTGTTTGGTGTAGGTGGTTTGTTATCTTTTATATTTGGTGATTGTGTGTTATTTATTGAGGTAAGTAATTTTTGCTTTTAGATTTGTATTTGTGGGTCTATTGTGTTCCTAGTTTTTGTTATGAGGTAAGTAGTTAGTGGAGTTGTAATAGTATATTATTTGATAATTATTCTGCAGCACCTATGTTAATGTAAGTATCTAGTGAAGTTGCTTTGATTATTTTTTAATGTTTTGAGTATTTTAATGTGATATGAGGTAAGTAGTTGGTGAAGTAGGAATAGTAATTTTCGTGCTATTTATTGTGTAGCAGGTGCTGTGATGTAAGTATGTGGTGGAGTTGTTATTGTAAATTTTGGGAAACATCCTTTATTACGATGTTTTATTTATAAAGTCATGGTTAATTAAAGTGTAACAATGCTTTTCTTAACAATGAATACGTTATTTTGTGAGTTAACTATGTATGTTCTGAATAATGAACATGTGTGGTTAAGGTACAAAGAAGGGAGTTGGTGAAGGAGGATTATGCAGCTGACAAGGGGTTTAATTAGGTTAGTGGGGGGTTTTAGGTTTTGGGGAGGGGGTGGGGGGTTAGGGGGTTTTAGGTTTTGGGGTGGGTTTGGGGGGTGGTGTGTTTTTGGTTTTGGGGAGGGGGTGGAGGGTCGGGGGTTTTAGGTTTTGGGGTGGGTTTGGGGGGTGGGGTGTTTTTGGTTTTGGGGAAGTGGTGGAGGGTGAGGGTGTTTTAGGTTTTGGGGTGGGGTTGGGGTGTTTTTGGTTTTGGGGAAGTGGTGGAGCGTGAGGGGTTTCAGGTTTTGGGGTGGGGTTAGGGGGGTGGGGCGTTTTTGGTTTTGGGGAGTGGGTGTGGGGATAGGGGGTTTTAGGTTTTGGGGTGGGGTTGGGGGTGGGGCGTTTTTGGTTTTGGGGAGGCGGTGGAGGGGTAGCGGGTTTTCGGTTTTGGGGTGGGGTTGGGGGGTGGGGCATTTTTGGTTTTGGGGAGGGGGTTGGGGTGAGGGGGTTTTAGGTTTTGGGGTGGGGTTGGGGGGGTGGGACGTTTTTGGTTTTGGGGAGGGGTGGGGGGTCAGGAGGTTTTAGGTTTTTGGGCGGGTTTGGGGGGTGGGGCTTTTTTGGTTTTGGGGAGGAGGTGGGGGTTAGGGGGTTTTAGGTTTTGGGGTGGGGTTGGGGGGTGGGGTGTTTTTGGTTTTGGCGAGGGGCTGGGGGTCAGTGGGTTTTAGGTTTTGGGGTGTGCTTGGGGTGGTGGGGTGAGGGATGTAGGGTGAATGGTGCCTATTAGTAATGCTTTTATCAAGAATGCTTTTAGAATGAAATATTGTTGTTAAGGCATTTGTGGTAAAATTATTAGTAGTAAGAACAAGGTTGGTGTTCTGTCCTTGTTGTTAAGGCACTAGTTGTTTTGTAAGTTGGTGTTTTGTTGTAAAATGTATTTATGTTTATTGTTCAGCAGCTGTTTAGAGGTAACTGTTTGTTGGAGTTGTAATAGTTATTTTTTGGATAAAATATATGTACTGTGTTTGCGAGGTGTTTTTAATTTTATTGAATTTATATGTGTTTGGTGTTAAGTTAAGGGGTATTTGAATAAGAATGTTTGTTTAGTTTTATTTAACTAGAAAATCTGGTTGCATGTTATAATGAAAATATTATACTTACTTTGAGTTTTTTTTCTTATTTTAGATGTTATTTTTTTTAAATTGATTTATTTCACTTTTTTATGTCTTCTGGTGTTTTTTTGGGTTCTTGGAGTCTGTAAGAAATAAGAAAGAGTGTATTATTTAGTTTATTCTTTTGTTTTATTAATTATTTAGTTTTTTTGATTTAGAAGTAATTTTTTTAGTAGGTTTGAAATTTGGTGAATAATATTTGGTTAAATTTATTAGGTGAATTAATTCCTTTTTTTAAACTAATTTGTAGTTTTAATATTTATTATATATTTTTTAATTATATTATGGTATTCGTTATTTAACACATTTTTTAATGCAATTGTTTATGGTTTAGTGAAATTATTTTTGTATAATGGTAATGGTTTACCTTTGATGGTGAAGGTGTGGTGTTTATCTTTTTGGTCAGATTCTTGATATTTATGCCTGTAACAAAATAGTACGAAAGGTACATTAATTATATATTATTTTAGCTGTGGTAAAGGTTAGTAAATTTCTTTATATTTATTTATGGATATTTTACCTTGTTATCTCAGTAGATGGCGGTGTTGGATAAATTATATTTTAATTATTTTCCGTAGTGAGATGCTCGTCTTCTCTGTAAGTTGTTCGGTGTGGTAATGAGTAGAAAATGGAGGTCGTTGGTACTTATATGTGTTTTTCTAAGTATTGTTTTATTTGTATGTTGAATGTGTTTTGGATGTGTTTTTTTATTGTGAATTCGTTTGTGATGTTAGATATATATAATTGTGGAGTGTATTTGTTTTGTAGTTTGTATTTTTTTTTATGTTCGTGCTCGTTTGTTCAGTAGAGGAAGTACTTCCTGGGTCATGTAGAAAGTGTTGTAGGACTATCGTTTTATATAGTTTTTTTTTAGTGTTGTGTTTGTTTTATAATTATTTAAGTATTATTTATTTTGATTTAAAACAGTGTTTATATGTTTTGGATTTCTGTGATGTTTTATTTTTTGTATGTAGGAAATATATTGTTATTTTCGATTTCGTTTTTTTTACGTAGTATTGTAGTGCTTTTAATATTTTATTTATTAATCCTTTCTGTTTAGTTGTGATATAAATTATTAATATTTTTCGTTGTTTGGAGTTCGTTTTCAATATATTAGGTGTTTAGGCGTTTTCGGTGTTGGGTAGTGTTTGTTTGGGTATTCGTTGATTGGCTAGTCGTTTGTTTGGGTAGTAGTTATTTTAGGATTCGTTGTTTAAGTATTCGTTGTTTGGGTAGTAGTTTGTTTGGGTATTAGTTATTTGGGGAGTCGTTATTTAGGTAATTATTTTTTTGGGTAGTCGTTGTTTAGGTAGTAGTTATTTGGGGAGTCGTTGTTTAGGTAGTCGTGGTTTACATAGTAGTCGTTTAGTGGAATGTTCGTGATTTAGTGGTTTTCGTAGTCGTTAAATAGGTGTTCGTTGTTCAGGAATAATTTAGTTAATGTTTGTATTCGTTGTTTAGACTTCGTTGTAAAATAATTCGTTTTATAGGTTTTTTCGGTGTTGGGAAGTCGTTGTTTAAGTAGTAGTTGTTTAGGTAGTAGTGGTTTAGTGTCATATTCCTTTACATGCTCCACTGGTATATTTTACAGGGTGGTATTAGAGGTTACTAGCACTTGAAACCACTCCTGCAGTTATTTTATGTCAGTATACTTCTTCTGAGGTGTGCTGCACGAGTAGTCTATGAAGGGATCCTGCAGAACCCGCTTGCACCTCCTGACTCCTGTAGGAGTGCAGCACGAGCAGTTCTGAAACAATGTACTTGTTCACTGGAGGACCCGCTTACACCCTCTGACTCCTGTAGGAGTGTAGCACGAGCAGTCCTGTCAGTGTTGTCTGGTGGTACTTGTTGATCGAAGGTTGTATCCCTGCTGTGAGGATGAAACTTTCATGGGCACTGTAGGTGGAGGTTGGGCAGCATTTGGTCCTACAGCTTTTTTGGTGTGTGAGCTATGAATCCAGGATGTGAGACCCTCACACTTAACTGCTGTAGCTGTTGTCAGTCTTAACCTAACAACAACCCATTCCTCCTACTATGATCACTACACCTGTACTTGATATTATGCATTATTATCAATGACAACTCTTATTTGGCAGGAAATGGAATGTTGATGCTGTTCTATGTCTTTCACAGCTATAGTTGGTAAAGGTGATGTACGGTACTACTCTATATTTTTATTTTTTTTATTTTTACTAAGCACTGTTGGAGCAGGTGTGCACAAACATCAAATGACAGAATATATTTAGCTTTGCATCATACTCCGCTTTCAATTTAACATTCTTCTAACATTCTTCTCCGTCCCTTAAAGCATCTTTGCTCATCTCTGTGCCGCTTACTTCTACTGATAATTTCGGAAAGAAGTTCAAAGTTGTAATGTTCAAAGTCTCATTGTCATTTAATGCTCCTATTTGAAGTAAGGGTGATGCGTGGGAAATCCGCAGACACCATGAGAAGTAGCACAACAAACAAAACAAAAAATCTAGTACCCATGGCTATTTCTTGGTGGGCCTTGAAGGTGTGTCAGACATTGTTGCCTTATTGAACTTTCAAAAGAGAATTTCAAAATGATCAATTTCCTATACCTTATATTTTGCCCCAGAGGTCACCAGTACTTGAGGCAAAAGGTATTGTAGAATGGAGGCCAGGTACTCTAAAATTGAACGTTTACTGAGTTCTTTCAGCTAGAACTGCAGGAGATGAAGGTTACGAAGTTGAAGTTGACAGTTGATGAGGTTGACGGTGCCCATAGTCCTTGCAGTTATACTCTTTGGAGGAGGTGAAGAGATCCTTAAATGTTGCAGTTGTAGAGGGCACCCATTCCCGGAGCCAACAGCCTGCAGTTATAGTACCATGGAATGGCAATCAGCTGTGCCACAGTCGGTGGTACCCCTTCAGTGTGGCATCAAAGGATAACTTGATTACTTTGTATTAGAACCAAACGGGGCCCGCTTACACCCTCGGTCTCTTGGAGGCGTGCAGCACGAGCAGCCCTTGTTGAACGGAGACTCTACTGTGATGGTGGGTGCACCAGTTGTTCTACTCGTTTCTGCTACTGCGGATGTCCATGTTCCGCTACCTTCTTGGTGTAAGAGCTGTGGATCCAGGAGGTCAGTCCCTCCTACTTTACAGATGACCCAAGCCCAATCTCCCTGTTGGAGATCATGTCCAGGTAGTGTTGTCTAGCCAGGAAGGGCCTGCAGCACCTAATGCTGAAGGCAATGCAAACTGCTGTCAAAATGTCTTATCAGATAATAACTTCTCAGCACCAGACATGTTCATAGGCCAGTCAAACAGTATTTCAGTCGGTACTCAGTTTGACAACTTTGTCAAGGGTGCCTCTCTTGACCAATGAAGCAAGTGGTAGTGGATCAATCAAGAACCGCTCAGCAGATGCACAAAATCTTATAAAGGGACATATCTGACTGATTTATGGGGTAACTAAATTAAATAAATTATTTCACCCCCTCCTCTTTGCGCACACCTAATCCCACAGTCTATTGTACCACCTGTCAGCTGTTACTCATATCCTAACTATCGTAACATAGCTGTTACTCCCTAGTGGAGCGAGGGGTAATATGCATCTAAAACTGTGGTTTTTTCCTTATTATCTTTTTTTTTTTTTTTTTAATCTTTTTTTTTATTTTTTATCAGGAAAGGAAAACCCAATCGAGGTATGTGAGGGGAAAGGCTCTCTGTGTGTAACCACATGCTTCTGAAAGAAGAAAGGTATATCGAAACATGACATAAACCTGTACACAGAAATAACATTTCTCTCCCTCTCATCACTGCCTCACACTCGCAACATAAACTTCTCTAATTATACTTTAAAAAAATTATATGCAGTAATAAATTTGGAAAACACATGTTAATAGTAATAGCCAACCATCATTGTATAGTCAAGAGTATTATCAATGCATCAAGTTCTTCTCTTATAGTGTAAGTGTAACACAGGACATACATTTGGAAGTGACATTGTAGATCCACTGATAACATTATATTAATATTTTGATACTGTCCCTGTATGTAAAGTTCCCTCACTGAGGCATTTAATAAGTATGAACAAATAGATGCTATTGGATAGCCCTTCTAATCACATATACTAGTACACTCTTAAACGGAAATCAGCACTCAAAAAATAAATAACAATGACACTCAGTAACAGTGGAATATTCACACAAACTATTTCACCAAACAAATGGTAATCCAAAGGTCAGGAGAAAACACGTTACACCTGTATACAGCCAGTATTTTTTGGGAACACAGCATTGTATCCTATTATTCTCCTTCAACACACAGAATATCTGCATCAATGCTGGAGGGGTTGGGACCTTGCAGGCATCACCGCCATCAGAGGTCACTTCCCCTTTCTCGTACAAGTGTGATGTCGTGAAATGCAGATGTACCTTTGGGCATTTGGGTTACTTTTTCTGTTCCTTTCTCTAGGTCTTTTAGCACCTGCCGTCTGCTGTCTGTAACCCTTCTAACAATTTCTTCCAATTTTGTAATTTTAGTATAGCATATTCCAATCTTTCATACACTTTGTCATCACTCCAGCATTTAAATTCCTCCCCTGTAAAACTCAGCTGGGAGGTGTCCCACCTGTATTCTACGGGCAGGGGGCCCGTATTGTTTGTATGTTGTGTATATTTGTTATGCACTCCTGGTCCCTGGGCCATTAGTTCTGCGCGTGCTAAGGCCAGTAATTCTTCCCCGTATGCCCTCGTAGTGTCCCTTTTTAAATCTGCCACCTTTTTCCTACCATCAATGAGGTCTGTGAGTAAGGCGTGACAATTTGTGCTATCAGATTTTAGAAACGTATTCTTTCTTTGTGTGCTGGGGGAGTTATTCGGTGTGATATACGGTGACCCTCCCTTCGACTGGCTTCCGGATATGCTGCCCCTTCTATTTCCTAGTAAACTTTCCTCATGAGGCGAGTTCATAAGATCAATGTTGTACTTCGTATTGTGAGTGAAAACACATATCTCCCATATGATCTTATGTAGCTCTGGTATCCCTCTGAAACTGTCTCGCGAGGTATCCCCAAATTGCTGCTTCCAATGTGTTTTCAATAAATTCGGCTTTTTCTTTTTCATTTCTAATTCTATGAGTAATTTTTCACTCTCTGTATCTAATTTTAGTGCAATATGTGCCACTTGCTCTTTCACCTCCTGCAGCATCTGCTGGTCTGTTAACTCTTCCAGATCCACTTTTTTTAGTTCCTCTTTTACTAAGCCCTGCGCCAGTCCACGGGCTGCAGCCTTCTGAGCTGAGGATAGCTCCGGAGGCTGTGCCCCTGCTGCTGATTTTGCACTTTGCACAATCCCCTTGGACCTTGTCTTATTTCCCCCTTGTCTTCCCATTATGAGGTCCTCTATGAGTGGATCCTCTTCTTCCTCCTCCAGCATTCCCTGCACATTGTCTTCCTGTGGTGGTGCACCTACCACAGGAACACATGGGAATGTCCCCACCACCTCAAGCGTTTTATCTCTCCACTCCTCTCGCTTGTCACTCCTCCTTCTCGCAATATAACATCCATCCTTCAATTCTAATAATTCCTTGTGTACTTTATCCTTTATGTAACCTGTCATTCTGAGTTACCGTAAACAATAATTCCAAGAATAGAAAGCATCCCATTCTAATCCCCTTATCTTGCGTCCTTTCAGGGTCAGCATCTGTCTTAATTATGACATTTTATTCATGTCATAGGTGCCATTTTTTGGGAAACTGTAAATTAGGTCTTTTGGCTGTCAGTCTATGCCATTTGTCTAGGAACAGTAATGCATTTAGGCCTTGTTTAATAGCTACTTGGAATGCAGGACTGTCTTTTGGAGGAGTGGGTTGATGTGTGTCTAATTCGTTTTTACTAAGAGGGTTCCCCATGGCTAACTCTCCCTTAACTGGCTCAATACAAGACAATTACTATCACATCAAGGAACACAGGGGTGTCGGCAGGTTGTACCCGCCGGTCATACCCAAAGGCACGTCAGGGGATAAACAGGGGACTCTTCATCCACTCAGATAATTACTGCCAACCGCCTTTAGCATTAGTTTAGCCGAAAACCTTCTTCCATTTATGCCACGATGCACACAATCGTGTTCACCTAAGCGTGCACAAGTTGGAAAGGGTAAAGTGTCAAAGGTGCTAGTGACGGCGACCATCGGCGTCCTTACGGCTTAGAAAAGATGACAGAAAGTCAGGAGAGAAAGGTAAGAATACCACACCCTTGCTATCCTGCCCTAAGGCAGGGGGCGGCTGTATGGGATTGGAACCCAGACGAAATCCATGGCCGGTGACACACAGGTAAAGCAATAGTGGTGAACAACCCATGCACTCACATATAACAAGAAAACAAAAGACACAGGGACACAACAAAACCTTGCCCCAACAGATAGCAATGGTCCCACCCCTTGTACCGGTGTAATGTGAATGCAGGGTGGTGATAGTGCACTGTAGTGGGTTAGTCACTGAGGGGCATATTTATACTCTGTTTGCGCCGGATTTGCGTCGTTTTATTTTATGCAAATCCGACGCAAAGATCTTGGAGTTTGCGTCATTTTTTAGCGTGGACACCTTCCTTGCGTTAATGATAAGCAAGGTAGGCGTTCCCGTCTAAAAAATGACTCCGAGGCATGTGCGCCGTATTTATACTCCCGGGCAAAAATGACGCCCGGGAGTGGGCGGGTCAAAAAAATTACGTCCACCGCTTTTGCGTCATTTTTTAGTGTCTGGTCAGGGCAGGCGTTAAGGGACCTGTGGGCTCGGAAGGAGCCCAGAGGTGCCCTGCCATGCCCCCAGGGACACCCCCTGCCACCCTTGCCCACCCCAGGAGGACGCCCAAGGATGGAGGGACCCATCCCAGGGATCTTAAGGTAAGTTCAGGTAAGTAATTATTTTTTTTTTTTTTTTGTGGCATAGGGGGGCCTGATTTGTGCCCCCCTACATGCCACTATGCCCAATGACCATGCCCAGGGGACAGAAGTCCCCTGGGCATGGCCATTGGGCAAGGGGGCATGACTCCTGTCTTTGCTAAGACAGGAGTCATGTCAATGGAGGGTGGGAGTAAAAAAAAAATGGCGCAAATCGGGTTGAGGCAGATTTTTTGCCTCAGACCGACTTGCCCCATTCTTTGATGCCCAAGCTCCATTTTCCCCTACGCCGGCGCTGCCTGGTGTGGGTCATTTTTTTTTACGCACACCAGTCAGCTCCGCCGGCTAACGTCATTCCATAAATAAGGCGCCCGCATGGCGCTTTGAAATGGCGTTAGCCGGCGTTAAATTTTTTGACGCACAACTGCGTTGGCGCAGTTGTGCGCCAAAAAGTATAAATACGGCCCTGAGTTTTCCTGGGTCCTGGTATCCTAGCCGCTTAAATCAGACAGGTTTCATAAATGTCAATATACCCCTTTTAATTTATGTCAACCAGGAACCCACCCTCCGAATGCCTCCTATTGTCACAGCCTTCTCTCCTGTCTTTTAAAGTCCAAATGCATGCATTCAAATAAATCATACAGCACACCACTCATTTCTACCCAGGCATTCATAAATCAAAGCCACTTTCATCCATATACACCGCAATTATATCACCACATTTTTTTAGTTTTTGTTCATCACACCCAAAAATTTTGACTCCAACATTTAATAAACATAGAACACAGACTGCAATATGGTAGGGAACAGAATAGAAAACATGAAAGAGCCCGGCACCTCCTGCCTGCTCCACTGGAATGGAAAACTACCATTCCACAACACCTGGGCACCACCTGCCCCTTAGCACTGGGGTGGACACCTACCGCCCTCCTCTGGTCAGAGTATCCTGGGCACCACCTGCCTCTCAGCACTGGGGTGGACACCTACCACCCCCCTCTGGCCAGAGTATCCTCCTACAGCCCCGCCGGCTGGAGATGTCACTGCTCCGCGAAGCAGGGACCACACAGCGCCTCCCGCTGTGTCCTGAGACAACACCACTAGCTGCCTCACTTACGTAACCTCCTCCTGAAGTTTAACAATCTACAATCAACACGGGAAACCTAATCTATTTATGCAGTCACAACGAAGGAAGTAAATGGTGCAGCAAGTCAGAAACGATGATATGAATACAAAATGCCAGCAGGCGGCGAAGAGCTATAGGCCACCATCTGAAAATCTGCACGAGGTAGAGTAGAGGTGCCCGTAATGTGGGGAGAAGTAACATCGGCATGCCGGCGCAGACAAATAAAATACATTACCATGAAGAAGAGCAGGCTAAGGGGAACAGTATATATAAAAATTATCCACAAGTCCATTACTAAACCTATGAAGCAGAAATATTAACGAAACACTCCACCCCCCCCGTTTTGTAAAAATCAACAGAAACCACTAGAGAGAGAGTAGTCGGAGAAGGATCACGGAAGCAACAGATTCTCACTACAGCTCCAGTGTCCCACGCAGGAGCTGGGCTGAAGAGAGCTACCTGAAGGATGAGCAGTGCATTCTCCACCAAATGTAGAAGCAGAATCTTAGATACCCATCTCAGGATACAAACAACCGTTAGCCAGATCTTCCTGGTAGACAAAAAGGTTTATTTAGAAACAACAGATACATGTACATGGAGACTGAGCAGCATAAGTCAAGCTCGAACAGTCTGAATAAGGAAGTAATGCATGATCTTTTATGATATCAAACCACAAACAGAATTGAGCATTTCATTGGTCCTTGACATTGACGTATGATCATTTCTTCACTATTGCCAAAGGTGCTACAGTCAATTCTTCATAACGCACCATGTATAGTAAATTGAAGCACAACAAGGAAGTTACCTAATATGTCCTACCTGTCTAATATCGCGTGACACATCTTATGACAGAACTGAGAACAGAACGTGCACAAATGGTATATTCAAGAAGGAAGACTGCTTCAGCTAGCATGCAATTACAATGATATTTCATGGTGGCGGTTCTAATGACAAGCCTTGCAATATAGTGCGTTTCAGGCAATATCAGAAACATATCAGTAAGCATAGTTTGTGTTAGTTGTACATTGTCCCACAGAGATAGGCCCAATTGTCATTGTGTATCACAGGGCCCATTAGGCCCAAGTTGGTGAAGAACCAAATGCGATTCCACAACAGTGCCAGACACAAGCGAGTACAAGCAGACCATCAGCCAAACTCCATTTCACACATACACACACAGAAACATATTCCATCATGTCCAGTGGTTTTCTGCCCTCTCGTTGGGCGCAGATCAGTCTAAACAATGGCTGATCTGCCCCCAAGGGAACAGAAAATAGCCAAAAAACGTCCCCATTACTGGGGAGCAATGCTCGTCCAAAGGCCCACTCCCCAACATCTATCTGAAATTTTCCGTGGTGTCTGGTGATTTTATGCCCCCTTTTGGGGCAGATGGCCATAAAATATGTTGATCTGCCCACAAGGGAGCAGAAAATGGTCAAAATACTTCCTTAATTTTGGAAGCAATCCTTGCCCAAAGAGCTCCTCCTCAACATCAAAAATAACTATCTCTGATGTATAGTGTTTTTTTGCCCCCTTGGGCCAAATAGGTCTGAAAATATGGCTGATATGGGTTTCTAGTGGTTTTCTGCCCCCCCCCCGGGTCAGATCAGCCTAGAAATATGACCGATCTACACCTGGGGGTGGCAGAAAATGGCCAAAATAATGCCCTAATAATGGGGAAGGCCCTTTGCCCAAGGAGTCACTCCCCAACATCTAAAATAATTATTTCTGGTGCCTAGTGTATTTCTGCACCTGGTGGAGGCAGATTGACCTAAACATATGGCAAATCTGTCCCAAGGGGAGGCAGAAAATAGCCAAAATAATGTACCAATAATTGGGAGCGACCCTTGCCCAAGGAGGCGCTCCCCACAACTGAATAAAAATGTATGGTGGCTAGTGGGTGCATTCCCGATGTGCGATTGCGCTACCACCTGTGTTCCTGCAGCAGGAATGCACTGCTGAGAGACTCTGGGGGGAAGGAAAAACTCTTTCCTTTCCCACTGTGCCTCTCTGCCCTCCACAATCTCTCCCTTGAGGAAACACTCACCGCCTCCTGGACCATGTTGGAAGCGTGTTTTGATGACATTGGCATGCAGTGTGCGTGCTGACTTCATCAGATTGCCGGGAGAGTATTTCTACTGCCATTGCTGGTAGAGGCATGTTGTGGGGGGACCCACGGGGTGAATGCCAGTGCTTCCTCTGTAGGTGGGTACTAGGACATGCTGGACACTTCCTGAGCAGCCAGTTCGGTGTTGACACCTTGTGAAAGCCAGTAGGCGTCACTTAAATTAAATGTACCCTATAATATCATACTCAGCATATGTGGGGGGGGATATTGTGGTTTGAGTGTTCAGGTTTTGCTTGTATGTGAACAGGTTATAGGATGTTAAAATAGGTATTTCCATCTGCCACTCTGTACATATTTGTAAATTAATGAAAAGTATGGAGTAGCGTGTGTGTAATGAATCACTTTTTATATGTAAAAGCACAGCTGTACAATGATTTTCTGAGTATTTTTTGTTTCATTCCATGGGATGGTGGCACTAGCCTCCTGAGTGGATTTGGACTTCTCTGCCTTGCTGTCTGGCAAACATCAAGTGCACAACAGAGTACTTGAGTCCCAGAAGAAGGAAGATTGCAAATGTATTGCTTGTGATTTTCAACTACTTATCCACTCTCTTACAAACATGAAGTAAATGTCTGGCGCTACACATGGATTATCAGTCAGGAACACATTTTTAGTTCTTGTCAGACATTATAGAAGATGCTTGTGCAACGTTTTGCACTAGGTTTGCAGCACAAAAGTGACAGAGCATAGAATTTGGATTTACTTTTCAGTGGTGCAAAACTTGTTTTGTTGAAGTTCTGGCATATGTTCATCTTCATGCATATTTTTGGCTCCACCCATTAGTGAAATATATGGTGTAGTGCCTGCTATTGCATTTCTCTGCTTTCCTAAGGCAGGTGTGAGTCATATTATTGTATTTCAGCAAATGATTTGTTGAAGGCCTTGTTCATCCATCAAGAAAGCAAGCTTCAGCCAGCACATCCAAACAGTTTTTAACATATGGGCAAACCTACATTTCACATTAACTTAGTTTCTTATGAGTACAGACTTGGAGTCATCAAGACCAAGGTGCACACTGAGTAAAGGCTGGACATGTATCCGCCATGGCAAGATTTAAAATGCTGTCTCTCTCTCTCTCTCTCTCTCTACAGGCTGCAGTGGCTTTCTCCCATTGTTAAGGCTGGCTGAGAAACAAAAGACCAAATTCCACATATTGAATTAGTGGAGGACAAGGAACACAATCATAATACTGTAGTGAAACTTATAAAAATAATCAAATTAATTAAATAGTTTGTGACTTTGATACGTATGGTCCACAGATGACTAATAAAAGTTGCCAATTTCTGACAGCAACATGAGCATTAATTAAACCAGTTACAGCAGTCTTCCCTTCTTCCAATCACAGGAACTAAATCCACTCTGCAGATTAGGAGTGGAATGTCTCTTTTGGATACACAAAGGGATTTGGCCTGCCAGAAAATGTCTGGCAAGAATCCAGAGTGAAGATAACTACAGTGCAGTCGTATATAATTACCTTGAAATTTGAGGTAAAGGGAGGAGAGCAGGGAGAGACAGCAGACGGCTAACACAAACGTTTGAGTCTCAGAGTTGCATGTTCGTAGTACACAGGGTACTGGCGTGAGACTCTCTTTTATTACAGGCAATTTCTTGAGTTCAAAACCAGACTGACTGAATTTTCTATAGGAGTGCTCTCATTATACTTCTGTGTGGGGGCAAGAAGATCTACGTTGAGTACCCTGGCTACCTACCATTCCAAATGATCCCAAGGCAGGCTTTCCTGGATGTACATTTTCTAAATGTAAAGTTACAAGAGTTTTAAATATACTGCATATACTTCAATGGGATAGGGCTATGTACATCAACAATCAATAGCAAGTGGCTAATATAGAAAGGAATACCTCCACTGAGACTTTAAAATACAGCTGGACCTGTAGTAGTGCCTGTCTTCCCAAGGACGAATGAGGCCTGAACTGGAAGTGCTCTCATGGATCAGATCAGTTGGCTTTCTGACATCCTAGAGACATTAAAGATAAGAAGGGCATATTTCCTGAAGATCCAGCAGACTAACGGGCACTGGCACTTGTGATGGGGCCCTGGCTGTAGACAGTGTTGGAGCTTTATTGTCTGTGTCATTATATCCTGGATACTCTTGCTGAGAAGGAAGCCAGGGGTGCTCACCATCAGGGGCCTACAAAACAGTACAAGGGCAGATTTATCATTCCTTAATACAGAGCAACACAGCAAGCCACCTTTCTACACTGTGCTGTGTGAAAAGGCAGGAATGTGCTGTATTTACAATTAAGCAGTGCAGTCCTGTCCTTTCCAACAACAATCCTTAGAGGCATTCTCCTCTTTCTAAATGTGCTGGAGAATGCAGCACATGTAGAGGAGATAGAAATGAGGTGAAATAAAGATATTTCTCCTTGTTACACCTCATCTGGGAAGGCGTAGCATTTTGATACATTCCCAGGTCTACCACCAGTACTAAATCTCAGAATGCACCAAAGTTCATGATTGAATGTGTGGGAACACTCACGCTCTACTCATGGTACGCCTCCCTGCTGCAGAATATTGATTTTAAGGCAATGATTTCCTCTGGTTTGCAATATTCTAGATTTTTCAAGTGATGCAGTACCATGCAAGAGGGTTTTGCCTGCCACACCTGTGGGAAGGAGACCACTGCTGAGCTGAAGGTCTTCCCCTCAGCCCAATTACAATTTTTTTATCCGGCTGACCGGTCGTGGGCAGTGTAGGGGCCCCTCTGGTGCCCCCAGCACTGCCTTTCCGCCAGCCTTTTCATGGTCGCGACGCAGCCATGAAAAAGCTGGCAGAAAGGGAAGTCGTGATCAGCATGGTGGTACTGAACTCAGTGCCGCAATGACTGACTACGACTTTGACCGCCGCCAACCTGTTAAGATCCATGACCTGGCGGGGGCGGCAGTCCCCTGGTGGTCCGACCAGCAGGATCGTAATCTGATGATAGGACTGCTAGGTGTGCGGCTGTCCAACTGTCACTGTGAGTTTGGCAGTAGCTAGACCACCAAACTTATAATTTGGCCCTTAGTTTTTCTGTCGTCCTTGCTCCCTCTTATGTGGGGCCTGGGTGAAGCAAAACCTTGATAAGTTTGGGCCTCTATATCCAGAGGACTGTGAAATGTTTTGCAGGCTACCCAAAAAAAGGGACAACATCGGTGGGCAAGGTATTCTAGTTTTGCAGCAAGAAACAAATCTTCATAGGGAACTTATTTAAGAGGTATTTTCCCTTGTGGAGTCCTGCACAGCTATAGTTTTCCTGAGTCCCTCCAGAGGATTTTGAGTTCCCTAAATTCTTTCAAGTCCAAAGGTATAATTTGACCGCCACTGTGAGTGTAGCTGTCTATAGACCACCATACTCATAATGAGCCCCTAAATCTTCTATTTCAAAACTGCATATAAATAAAATACTTTGGGGGTCATTCAGACTCCGGCGGGCGGCGGGAGCCGCCCGCCTGGAGGGAACTGCCATATGGCCGATCCGCGGTCGAACGACCGCGGAGGCCATTCTGGCTTTCCCGCTGGGCTGGCGGGCGACCGCCAGCAGGCCGCCCGCCAGCCCAGCGGGAAACCCCTTCCCACGAGGAAGCCGGCTCCGAATGGAGCCGGCGGAGTGGGAAGGTGCGACGGGTGCAGTTGCACCCGTCGCGAATTCCAGTGTCTGCTGAGCAGACACTGGAATTCAAAGTGGGGCCCTCTTACGGGGGCCCCACGACACCCCTCACCGCCATCCTGTTCCTGGCGGTCGGAACCGCGAGGAACAGGATGGCGGTGAGGGGGTCGGAATCCCCCATGGCGGCGCAGCAAGCTGCGCCGCCATGGGGGATTCCCAGGGCAGCGGAAAACCGGCGGGAGACGGCCGGTTTTCCTGGTCTGACCGCGGCCAAACCGCCGCGGTCAGAATGCCCTGCGGGGCACCGCCAGCCTGTTGGCGGTGCTTCCGCATCCCCGGCCCGGCGAATGAGCCCCTTTATATTGTTATATACACTTTGGGAAGACAGACATCGATGTGGTAGTTTATGAGCTTTTTCAGTTTCAGACTTTTAAAGGTTTTCTTCAAAAGTTCTCAAGATGCTTTGCAACATTTGCAAAGCTGAAATTTCTGAAAGAAATTTTTTTGTGGAACTATATTTTCACCAATACCCATTTTAATGGGACACGTGTCTTATAAAAAATAGTTTGGGCCAAATTGTTTCATAAATCATTTTATTTGAAGAATAGTGCTCACGAGCAAAGTTTTGCGGAGTTTGTGAAACTTTAAATCCCTTGTGATTTGGGAAGTGTGTACACTTCAGTTATATTTGCAGATAATTTTTCCTTAAGCCCAGCTCAAATTGTGTCGATCTACCTTGTTTGTTTCGAAAATAATTCCCTCTAAAATATATGCATATTTTGTCAACAACATATTTCCATTAGCCAAATGCTCAACACTGCCACAATATTTTTTTTAGTAAACAGTTCCCACTGAATCCTCAAATGATATATGTGCGTCTAAATTAAGTGGTGTATAAAGAGTACCACTGCCTCAAAAGCAAGTGGCCTGCTGTACCTTTTCCTTGGCAGCCGTAATTTGTGTGTAGTGCCCCCCCACGCCGCTGTGTCATTAAATCTGCTGCACTAATGATAGCTACAAAAAGGCCGAACAACCTCTGCTGGTTCTGTACATGCTGCCCATTCCCAATTTGTATGCCTTGAACATCTGTAGGCTTCTAAATGACTTACTTGGGAGCCTGCAGACAATTCCAGTTCCTGCCAAGCTGATGACAAACACAACACTAGCACAGTTTGTCTCTTTCTGTGCATTGTCTCCTGAGTGCCCATGATATCTGCCAGCAGCAATGCCTTTAAAACAAACAAACACAGCAGAGAGACAAAGCCAGTGTCTGGAGGGGTCAACATTGGTAAGCTTCACCAATGATATCTCGCGAGCTAGGAGCGCGCGGCGCCTTGATTCCAATTAGAGGTTAGCTAGTCTTCTGCAGGGAGGGACAAAAATGCAATTTGAAAGCTTTGATGAAGCTGTCATGCTCTGAAAGGCAGAATCTACCCTAGGGACGGAGATAATATTACTTGGTAGAACGGACCTCTTTTTTTGTGAAGTAAAGCTCAACCTTTGCTAGATGTGGGAGGGGGTTGAGAAGGAAACCTCCAGCTTGTAAGTGATTTTCTTGGCGTAATGACTGTACATCCATCCAATGTTTTCCTTTTACAGGCTGCTCCTTTTAACACAGGGGCAGGTAGTGGGGCACAGCAATTTCATAGATAATATGCAGATATTAATGTTCAGGCACGTGGTGCTGGGATATGTCTGTGTATATTTTTCTAAATTGCTAAAATCCCTTGAGAATCGGCCTGCCAAAAATTACTGTAGAGTGGTGACACTGGAAATCACGTTTAATATAAAAATTCAAACTGTGTGTTATCTCTATCAACAGCAAGGACATTAAAGAAAATGCTGGAGGTCAGAATAACGATTTAATTTTATTTAATATTTTAGTTATTCTGAGACCTGACATCCTTGGTGTGGTCTCCCCTGTCTTTTTTGCCTCTGCTTCCCATGTTTTCACTGTGTGCTAGACTCTGTTTTTGCTGTTTTTGGTACTCTGGGCACTTTACCACTGCTGACCAGTGCTACAGTGCAAGTGTTCCCTGTATAAATTGTATGTGTATTTGGCTTTTCCATGATTGCCACATTTGTTTACTAGTAAGTCCCTAGTAAAGTGCACTAGAGGTGCCAGGGGCCTATAAATCAAATGCACCTAGAGGGGCTGCAGCACTGGTTGTGCAACCCACATTAATAGACCTGTAGACATGTCTCAGACCTGGCACTGCATTGTCTGTGTGTACAGTCTTGCACCGCCAATTCGACCTGGTAAGTGTACCCACTTGCCAGGCCTAAACCTTCCCTTTTTATACATGGGCACCTTAGGTAGGCCCTCTGTAGACCCATGGGCAGGACGCACTATATGTTAAAGGTAGCACAAGTACTGATGTGTTTTACATGTCCTAACAGTGAAATACTGCCAAATTTGTTTTTCACTGTTGCAAGACCTATCTCTCTCATAGGTGAACATGGGGACTGCCTTTAAATATCCTTAAAGTGCAGTTTCTCTTTGAGAGCAGATGGAGATTTGCAGTTTAGGGTCTCTGTGCTCACAATTAAAAAATACATAATTTGTTAAGGATGGTTTTTAAATTGTTTGTTTGAAAATGCCACTTTTAGAAAGTGGGCATTTTCGTGCTTAAATCATTCTGTGATTCAGCCTGCTTGTGTATTCCCTATCTGGGTCAGACTGACAGTTGGCCTGGTTCTGAATTCCCTCTAGACAGTGACACGAATGGAGCTGGGGTGTAGCCTGCATATCCCGATGAGCCATCTGAGCTAAATTGGAGTGAGGAGTAGTCACTTACACCTGAATGGGCTGTGCCTACCCTCACATAATGCAGCCTCCAACCTCCTGGTGTGTGTGTGGGGCCAGGCCTGGGTAAGGCAGGATCTTGTGCACAACAGAGACTTTCCTTTGACGTTTGCCTGCTTCAGAGGCTCAAAGGGGTATAAGTAGTGGACCCAAAATCCCAGCTTTTTAGATCAAGAGGAACCTCTGCCAAGAAGAGCTGGAGGATGAGTACTGTCCCTTTGCCTGTGCTTTGCTGGATTGGCATGCAATTGCTGCTTCTGCATAAGAGAGGACTAAGACTGTATTTTTTGGTATATTCTTGCTTGTGAAGAATCTCCAAGGGCTTGCATTGAGCTTGAGGTCTCAGGGCCATCAAAGACTTCCTCTGTCAGCACCTGGACTCTCTGCTGAGAGTCCTGCCCGGCCAAGTGGTGCCCTATCCAGTCTCTGGGCTCTTGAGAGGTGACGTTAGAAGAACAAGGACTGAAATACACACACAGAACACATGGCAGGGAAAATTCCGATTCACCACCTGCAACACGGCTGAAAAACGGCACGCCACCCGCCTTGTGGCTAAAATCGACGCTCCACCTGCATTGCGGCTGGGAGATCGACGCATCGTGGCTGAAGAAATTAAACAACACCCGTTTGAGGTGGCTGATAACGACACAAACCCCATGCAGCATGGTTTTCCAACACCGTATGACCAGAATTCTCATGCATCATCGCTGGGAGTCAAAAATCAACGCAAGCCTGCGTGGATCTGAGGTGCTCCATCTGAAAATCGACACATCGCTCTCTTGCGGAAGAGGAAAACAAAGCATCACCGACCCGACTAGAGAAGAAACGGCACAACCTCCCTTGCGAATAAGAAATCAATGCATTGCTGACTTTTTTGACGCATGCTCGCCTGTGCGGCTTTATTTTTGATGCAAACCAGGTACTTTGTGTAAAATCAACATTTCCATTGATTTTTTTACGGAGTAAGACTCTTATTCTTTTGAACATTCAAATCTTGACTTGTATGTTGGATTTTTTTCATTTTTGTCTTGTTTGATTTAGATAAATATTACTTATTTTTCTAAACTGGTGTGGCGTACATTTTGTATGTATGTATGTATGGATGTATGTATGTATTTAGTATTTATAAAGCGCATTCCGGCCTTGGCATAGAAGCGCTAAAGAGAGAACAGTGAGTGTCAAAAATTAAGCAAGGGTAGGAAGACAGAGCATTATCTAGGAAAGAGCCAGGTTTTTACCAACCTTCTGAAAATCATGAAATTATGCTCCTTCCTTATGTCAAGAGAAGCGGGTTCCAATGCTTAGCTGCAGCCACGGTAAATGGCTTTATCTCCCCATCTAGGCCTACGAGAACAGCAAACTTGGATCAGATAGGCTTCTTTTGATCTGAGTTGCCAACTTGGCCTATACCAGCATAGCCTAGATGCTAAATATTCAGCTCTGCCTCTATGTACCGACTTGAATGTTAAACACAGAGTTTTAAATATAATCCGCTTCGCAATCGGAAGCCAATGCAATAATTTCAGGCTATTGCTGGCGGAGGCCGCGCGAGGGAGATCTAAGATCAAACAGACCGCACTCTTTTGAATCAGTTAGAGCTTTCTTAGTGACATTTTATCCAAATCAAGCAGCAGAGAGTTACAGTAGTCAAGTCTGGACATGACTAAAGCCAGAATGACCGCCACTCTCTCCTCCATCTGCAGATAAGGAAAGACTTTTTTCAATGTTTTTAAAATCCAATAACTTGTTTTGACCATGGAATTCACTTGAGGCTTGAGACAGTTATCAAAAATGACTCCCAAATTTCTGGTGGCAGTAATAGGAGTGGGGAGCTCCCTGCACTCCGAAGGCCACCATCAAGAGTTCCACAGCTCGTTACAAAAGCCAAACAGTAGAATTTCTGTTTTGTTACTATTGAGTTTTAGCCATTTCCAACCCATCCAGCAATTAATCTCTTGCATACAGTTGCTGAACCGATCTGCTATTTGCTCCCAGTTTTCTTCTGGAAATAGGATGATCAATTGGGTATCATCAGCATATGAGGTAGGCATGAAACCATACGAACGGATCAGTTTGGCCAAAGGGGCGACATAAAGATTAAACAGATCAGGGCTAAGAGCCGATCCCTGTGGGACCCCACATGCCAGACAAAACATCGGGGCCCTAAAATCGGCCCAGCTCACCGTGGTAAGTCTATCGCCTAAGAAAAGATTCCAAAATCCTAAGTGCTGAGTCTCCAATCCCTGCTTGGTGGAGACGGGATACCAGAATCTGAGGTGAGATGGTATTGAATGCAGCAGATAAATCCAGTAGAACTAGAACTGCTCCCTGCCCCTCATCCAACAGCCTGCGAATAGGGTCAGAAGTCGTAATAAACGCAGATTCAGTGCTGTGGGCCTTCCTAAATCCATGCTGCAACTGGTCTAAGCTGCCTGAGATGTGTAAAAAACTAGCTAACTCATTGCTGATATGTTTCTCAAGGATCTTAGCCAGAGTGGGGAGCAAGTAGATGGGGTGTAAGTTGTTCAAGTTATGTAATGCGTGATCCGGTTTCTTTATCAGAGGAATTACCGTTGCTTCTCTCCAAGAGAGAGGAAAGACACCTGTAGAAAAAACCTCCTGAAAAAACGGAAAAAGAGCAGTGGCAACTAGTTCAGGAACCTGTTGTAAAATATACGGAGGACAAAGATCATTCGGGGACCCTGACTTAATTCCCATCAGAAGTTCTTTGATCCTATCGGAAGATAAAGGCTGAAAATTAGTGAGCAAAGGGATGTCATTGTCTAAAGTAGTATCCGAACCATTGAGATAATGTTGAATCACTTCACCATGCAAAAAGCACAAATTAATTTTTAGGATTTTGTTTTTGAAAATGGTTGCCACCCTGTTACAAAATTCTTGAAAATGTTCCATCTCGGAAGAAGGAGGGGGTATAGTCAGACCTCGTACCACGATGAACAGTTCTCTAGGGGAATTTAAAGCCCCCTTAATCCTTAGTGTAAAATAGTCCGCTTTTGCCTTAAGGCACCCATCTTTATAGTTCCTCAAGACTGTTCTAAGCGTATCTTTCTCCCCTGAATTAGGAGCTAGCTTCCATTGTCTTTCTTGTTGACGGCATTTCCTTTGTAGAAGTTTAAGGTCCTTAAACCATGGACAACTGATTTTTTTATTTCTAGATGACGTCAGGGTGCTAGCTGAAACAAGTTGATTAATAGCAAAATTAATGCCATAATTAAAACTGTCTAAAGCAGACATCGAAGTGCAACCAACAGCTTCCCAACTTGCAATTAAGGCTGGGCCTAGCTGATGTTTTTTAATCCTGTTCCAGTTCCTTGAGGATTTTCATTTGACATTTGTGTCTTGACCAGGATGTGCGTTCAAACATCTAAACATTAGGAGATGATGATCAGTCCACTGAAGAGGCGTATTTGTTACCATCACCCGATTCTCGCGACGGACAAAAATTCCATCAAGAATATGGCCCGCCGTGTGAGTGGCAGATTTAACTTTGAGTTCCCAATCAAAGAACTCCATAAAATTTAGCAGATCATTAATATGAGGGTGTTGAATATAATCAAAATAAAGATTAAAATCGCCTGAAATAATGCACTTAGTGGAAGTGGCTAATGACTCAATTGAGTTAGGCCACGACTGGAAAAAAGAGGAGTAAGACCCCGGTGGTCGATAGATCAAAAGTCCCTCCAATAAAACACAATTTTTTTGACGAATCTTAAAATACATTACCTCACACATCTTAGATATGGGATTGGCGGCCTCCCATTGGCAAGAAAAATGAGACCTACAGATGATAGCCAGGCCACCAGCTCTACCCGTAATCCTATCTAATCTATAAAAGGAATATCCTGGAGGTGTCGCTGAAATAAAATCCGGATTCAAGTCGGCCTTAGCCCAGGATTCCGTAACAAAAAGGCAATCTAACTGAAGGTGGTCAATCAAATCCTCAATTTCCACCTTGTGTTTGGATAGAGAGCTAGCATTAATCAGTGCACACGCTAAAGGATCTCCGGATTTAGTAATTTTTGTTTTAGTCCTATTGTTTCCTCCATGTAGAGGCTCGCAAGCAACTGAGGTCAGAGGTGACCAGCAGCACCGTTCACATACCGACTCTGTCAGATTATTTAAGGCCATTGGCATCAGGTGTTTGCATAATGAGCCGTCTGTTAATGACAAACGCCTAGGCGTATCCCAAGGCGGAGCAGGGTCCCCGGCCCCTTGCCCCGGTCGGACGTGGACAGGTGCAGATGGGCTTTCCTTAGTCGCGCCCGCTGCGCGCGGCTGCTGCGCGGCTGCTGCGCGGCTGCTGCGCGGCTGCATCCGGTTAAAAATAAGCGTGCCGGGGTTCTCGTCACGGCCCACGTGTCCAGGCAGCAACTAGACTGCAATCCTGGTACGTGGTCGTAAATGGGACCATAATGGAGGGAGGGCTCTAACAGACCCGTATCCCCTTAAAAATAAAGCAACAACCAAAGGCAAGAAGCAGGTAAAAGGGCAGTTTAAATAATTAACCAAAAAATGTGCATCCATAAAAACAGTAAGTACAAATGAAAGCCGAGTAAAAATCAATCGGCCCCTTCTCGAGCATTTACTAATCTATCCCCGCTGCGCAACTGCATCCGGTTAAAAATAACCGTGTTGGGGTTCTTGTCACACCCCACGTGACTAGGCAGTAACTAGACTGCAATCCTGGTATGTGGTCATAAATGGGACCGTAATGGAGGGAGGGCTCTAACAGACCTATATCCCCTTAAAGGTAAAGCAACAACCACAGGCAAAAAGCAGGTAAAAGGGCAGTTTAAATAAATAACCTATAAAATGTGCATCCATAAAAACAGTAAATATAAATTTAAGCCGAGTAAAAATCAATCAGCCCCTTCTCGAGCACTTACTAATCACTCCCGCTGCGCGGCCGCATCCGGTTAAAGATAATCGTGTCGTGGTTCTCGTCACACCCCACATCACCAGGCAGCAACTAGACTGCAATCCTGGTATGTGGTCGTAAATGGGACCATAATGGAGGGAGGGCTCTAACAGACCTATATCCCCTTAAAGGTAAAGCAACAACCACGGGCAAAAAGCAGGTATAAGGGCAGTTTAAATAAATAACCTATAAAATGTGCATCCATAAAAACAGTAAATATAAATCAAAGCCGAGTAAAAATCAATCAGCCCCTTCTTGAGCACTTACTAATCACTCCCCGCTGGGCGGCCGCATCCGGTTAAAGATAAGCGTGTCGTGGTTCTTGTCACACCCCACATGACCAGGCAGCAACTAGACTGCAATCCTGGTATGTGGTCGTAAATGGGCCCATAATGGAGGGAGGGCTCTAACAGACCCATATCCCCTTAAAAGTAAAGCAACAACCAAAGGCAAAAAGCAGGTAAAAGGCAGTTTAAATAAATGTGCATCCATAAAAACAGTAAATAAAAATGAAAGGCGAGTAAAAATCAATCGGCCCCCTCTCGAGCACTTACTAATCTCTCCCCGCTGCGCGACCGCATCCGGTTAAAAATAAGTGTGCTGGGGTTCTTGTCACACGCGACGTGACCAGCCAGCAACTAGACTGCAATCCTGGTACGTCATCGTAAATGGGACCGTAATGGAGGCAGGGCTCTAACAGACCCTTATCCCCTTAAAAATAAAGCAACACCAAAGGCAAAACGCAGGTAAAAAGGCAGTTTAAATAATTAACCAATAAAATGTGCACCCATAAAAACAGTAAATACAAATGAAAGCCGAGCAAAAATCAATCGGCCCCTTCTCGAGCACTTACTAATCTCTCTCTGCTGTGCGACTGCATCCGGTTAAAAATAAGCGTGCCGGGGTTCTCGTCACGCCCCACGTGACCAGGCAGCAACTAGACTGCAATCCTGGTACGTGGTCATAAATGGGACCGTAATGGAGGGAGGGCTCTAACAGACCCATATCCCCTTAAAAATAAATCAACAACCAAAGGCAAAAAGCAAGTAAAAGGGCAGTTTAAATAATTAACCAATAAAATGTGCATCCATAAAAACAGTAAATACAAATGAAAGCTGAGTAAAAATCAATCGGCACCTTCTCGAGCACTTACTAATCTCTCCCCACTGCGCGACCGCATCTGGTTAAAAATAAGCGTACCGGGGCTCTCGTCACGCCCCACGTGACCAGGCAGCAACTAGACTGCAATCCTGGTACATGGTCATAAATGGGACTGTAATGGAGGGAGGGCTCTAACAGACCCATATTCCCTTTGTAGTGTTCTTACTGTATTACTGTGTGAGTTGGTACAATTACTTTACACATTGCCTTTGAGATAAACCTAACTGCTTGTGCCAAGCTACCACGGGAGTGAGCAGGGGTTATCTAAGTCTGTATCTCCATTGCCCTGACTAGAGTGAGGGCCCCTGCTTGGATAGAGTGCATACTGACGGCCAACCAGAGACCCCATTTCTAAAAGTAATGTTTTGTTTTGGGTTTTTTCGTGCCAAGAAGAAACCCCAGGTTTTTCTGCTTTTTTTTTTAAAGATTTTTTGTTTTTTACTTTTCGTTCCTCTGACCACTTCTGTTATTTCGTAATGTTGTATGCACTGCTACTATTTTTAATTTTCATGTCAAATTACAGAAGCATATCCACCCAAAAAAATAATCAAATGCAACTGTTTGCATTATTTGTGCATTTCAGTTTTTTTTAATTTCAATATTTAGGCAGAAATTTAAGGATGGCGTTGCGCCATCGAACGCCACATTAGCATCCTTTTCCTGACATTAATGTGGCCTTGGGTGGCCCAAAACGCTGCGCCATATCTACAAAGTAGCACAGTGCATGCATTGTGCCACTTTGCAAACCTTTTTGCCACATTATGCATGTGCCATGCATAATGTATGCAAAGGGGATGTTCCGGCACAAGGAGTCCCGCAAAGATGGCACAGTAAAATCTACAAGATTTCATTGCACCATTTTTGGTGTCATATTTTAACGCCTGCTGAAAGCAGGCATTAAAAGGATGCACCCATTGAAATCAAATGGACTCCTTGCACTTTGCTACACTAATGTCAACATTTTTGACGCTAGTAGAGCAAAGCGCCACAATTGCATAAAAAATCTTTACACTGTTGTTCCTAATACCGCCTTGGTGTGCCATATTCTAAATACTGTGCACAAATAGAGGCATTAGGGGGAGTGCAGGAGGGACACAAGGAAAGTGACGCTTCACAATGTGAAGCACCACTTTTCTTAAATCTGGGCCTTAATGTTTGTTATCATGTGTTAAACATTTTGGTAAATAAGCAATGCCTGTGAAAGGCATAATGTATGCAAGGGGGGCCTTCACCCATTAGGGAGCTGAAAAAATGGTGCAAAACGATTTCTTTGTGTAATTTTTTACACCACTTTTAACGCCAGCTCAGAGCAGGTATTCAAAGGAGGCACACCATTATTAATAATCGGCCTCAATAGGCTTTGCAGGATTACCGTCAACATTTTCGACAGTAATCCTGCAAAGCTCGAAACTAGCATCAAAAAAGTTGATGCTAGTTCCCCTAACTACCCTGTTTGCCAAACTTCTGTTCGTGAAAATGCTTTTTAGATTCTTTTAAATGCTAATTTTCAGAACATAAAGGGAATCCAATTCGCTCAAAACTAATTTGTAATTATTATTAATTCAAGGTTCAATGGCTTGTTAATGATCTGACCTGAAAGGTTTAACAGAATGAGAATGTGGACATTCAAAACATGGCATTAACGTGAGGACTAGTCATTATATTTGGGAACCTTAAAACCTGTAAGCAAGTTATTTTATAGTCTTCATGAACCAAGGGAAAATACCTGCTTTCTATAAACCAGATTCTCTACACCTCTGGCATACCTAACCTTCCCTAGGGAGCACACAATTCTGATTTGCATTCGTAAAATGCAAATCTTATATCATAGTATCTGAGCATGTGAATATTAACATAAAGAAAAAAATATTTGGAAAAGTACACCTGCCTGCTGAAGATTTCCACAGGATGAAGTACGTGCTACAGGGAAAGATGAGAGAACGTTTGTCAGAAGGTTCTTAGGAGGTGCATTGAATCAATGCTTAATTTGTAAATAAAAATATGCCGGTGCTCACAGCCCTCCTCTTAAACACGTGGCTGCTGCAATTAAATGTGGGAACACTGAATTTCTGAGGCGGAGTAATCCTGATCTTTAATCTATATAAAGACACTCCTTGCCCCTTCAGCTCACTCTTGCAGCTTTCTGCTTTCTCCCTTTGTGACGCTTTTTCGTTTTTCACTTCCTCCGTCTTTCCCACATGTGTCTTTTGCTAGCAGCAAATGCTTGAGGCAGAAGAATAAGCCCCGTTCCTCAAAAATAAGTGCCGGTGCTCAGCAGCGGAAATAACAAGCACAAATTAGGCACTGTGTTGAATAGGTAATTAAAGATCAACACCCCCAAAGTGAGAATTTTGTAGGCATGAACAAACACCCCACCCAGTTTCACTATACTCATTTGGATCTTTCATCTAATGAAAAATCAATTTGAACAGTAGTATTGTTGTTGGAGCACTCACAGAAATCAGCAAGTTTCATAGATATCCATAAAATATTTCTGATCTGCAAACAATTCAAATATATACAAAAAATATAAGAGGAATCTATCATGTGTAGATTTCTGACACAGTAGGACACTATTGGAACCTATTTAGGATCTGTGTGAAGATTGAATTAATCCACTCCCTTGGAAAGAAAGTGATTGCATCAATTTCAACCAATTTCAAAGGCTGGTGAGAGAATATCTAGCACCCTGGTTTTAACACATTATATAGTGTGAATACCTTTGATAGCAATCTTTCTTAAATATCATAATTATATTTGAGATGGCTAATGGCGTCCCTTGAGCAGCAGAGCTTTTGAACAGAAACCAACCCATTTTTTTCATCATTGCTTCTGAAATGTCCCTAAGTAATTAAAACTCTTTCAACCATCCCAAGATGTTCTTCGTGATGGCATTTGAGATTGTCTTCTCTGTGATTTCACCATACATTGGGTATTTCAGAGTGAAGTGGATATTTACGTTTAGGGCACAAACACCATTTGCTAAGGGTGCCTGATTTATTTTTATTACATGTTAGTATTGAAAGAGCCCCACTTCTCACCGTAACAAGCAGCCTCCTTTCACAGAGGTTTGTTAGAGTCACTTGATATGACTGGACCTCTTGTGAGGTATTGAAAAGTTAATTCATCTTTCTGGACCCCAGAGTGGTGGCAGAATTCTCTCAGTCTGCTATCCATGCCGGCTCACTATTCTTGCACCCTAGTTATTATCTTTGATAACCATCTCTCTTTCACTGCTTTCATTAGCACTCTGATTTCCACCTGCTTACATCCACTGAGCATCCTCAGAAAAATCCTGCCTTTCCTGCTCAATCGCTCTAGGAAACTGTTGGTGTAGGGCTTACATCTCACTTTACACAAGAATTCCAATTAGTGATGTACACCTGGCGTGCCTGACACTAGGCAGATGTTTACCAAATTGTCATGCAACGCAGCAAGGCAAGTTGCTGTTCTATGCTGCAATGCAAGGGGAAAGCAAGAATGCGTCTTATCTGCTATGATATGACTCACTCCTGCTCTCTACCTGTGCTGGTGCCCTGAGTGCTGCTTTGTGCAAACACAGGCACCCTTGATCCATAGTGCAAGGATGTCTGTGTTACAGACAGTGTTGCTTTTGTGCAGGAAGTGGCACCATCAAACACAAAGAGACAACCCAAAGAGGCATTTTCCTCTGTCTGTATGTACTGTAGCATGCAGCACTCATAGAAAAAGGAACTAACATGGAGCAATTAAACTATTTCTACTCTTTGCACCTCTGTTGGGAAGTTGTGCCATTTTGATGCAATCCTTGGTTTACTGAAGTTAGTAAATCTGGGATTGTATCAAACTGCCCATGCTCAATCAATTGAACACTTTCCCAACTCAAAGTAATGCTAGGATTTACTTTGGTGACTTAAGTAAACCTTGCTTAAGTCATTGCATTGTTTTGCATCGCCTTGGTTGACACAAGGGCATCAAAAATGCTTAGTAAATATGAACCATTGTCTCATCAAGCTTTCACACATTTCTGCCCATCTGACCGAGGTCGTTTGGCTTTCAGTTATATGCACTGGGCACGTTCAAAGCTTTCTGCCATTGACACAAAGCCTTGCATCATTCATCTGCGTGAAAGCGATATCGTTAATCTCATTTCACAAACCACGTTGTCTTCTGCACTCCTGTTCCTTGAATTTCCTCCCCGACTTGATGTTCAGAAATTCTTGCGTGGTGGCCAATATTTTGTGGTGGTGAAGGCCATCCTCTATCCCATCCATCTAAAAAAAAGTCTTATGCATTTTCAAAGTTATTAGAGACTATTCTGTGCTCTGAGGCTTAGCACCAGGAAAACCAATTCCATAGTAATCATGCTCTTTATACTATTTGAAATCAATCAATCCATCAGTCAATCAGCCTATATCTCTATTTTTCTCCACACCATACTTTGTCTTTATTTCCTTTCTCACACTTTCTATTTATCTTTCACTTATTTATTATTTCAATCATCTTCATCTTAATCTTTCTCTCTCTAACCCAGTTCGCATCTTTTGACACAACTGCCTCCTGTTTCACTTCTCCATTCTTCCATTCGATTGGTTGAAAGGTGAGATTTCTGTGCTAAATATTGTAGAGAAATTTGGAAGCCTTATCTCTTCTTAAAGATTTCCAAAAGCCTTCACATATTTTTCTCCAGAATGTATGTGAACTGTTTTGTGATGCACTCCTGTTTCTCCCGATTGCTTTGCCCTTTTTCACCACAATTTTATAATACTTTTTAGCCTTCCATGTGTGCTAGATCTTCCTTGAAACATATGCAGTCCTCATCGAGCCTTTATGTCCTCATGGTATCTGTTTTCCTAGGAGGCCTGGGCTATTCCTGCATGGGATTGTTGAAATTAAAGTTGCTAATGAATTTAAGCGATTCCAGTTTCCTTGCTGAACTGTGGTACTCTGTATTGCAGTAGCCAGTGTAAATAGTGTGGTAGAATGTAAGTATGTCATCTGTATTCAGAGCCTCCATGGGTTCTAAAGAGAATGTTAGGATTTGAATGAGTGGACTTTGGGTGGACTGGAGAGGGCTCCTGAGATGTTTCTCCTGGAAGACTTTTCTGATTAAACTTCTCTCATTGATCGTGACAACCTTTCATTACAAAGAGAGTTCACACTTTAACACTGGCAATTAGGAAACAACATAGGAAGAAGTGGAGCAGAGATAGGAAGGAAACATCTCAACTCCTCTTGGTTGTTTACATGAGCTGGGACTTCTACAGACATTTCTCCATGTGCAGCCGGTTTGTTTTGCGCATGTGCTGGATTTTGCACTGTAAACTTTACTTCAAGGCATTTAACTATATCTGTGATACACCCGCTCGAGCGCAGGCCACAATCATCAAAAATATCTTTTGCACAACGTTACCGAAACGTAGTCCACAATCCGTTGAAATTCCAAGCTGCGCGATGAGCAGTCTCGGGCTCACCCTCTGAGTGCATCTCTCACGCTCACTCTCCATGTCTCTGCGTGCGAAGCGAGGTGGAGCCCAACCCACCTCAGAAAGGCACTTAGGAAGGTGCTGCTTTGGTGGCTATCTTGAAACATTGAGATAGATCACTATCTGTGGTCTGTGTGCGAAGCAAGGTTGAGCCCAACTCACCATAGGAAGGCACGCACAACCACGCTGCACTGGTGGCCGTCTTGATAAATTGGGATATTTTTCATGTTAAATACCAGAAAACTCAGCAAACTTTACAGCAGTAATCATTTCAGATTACGTTTCAACAGCTTGTCAACACATTAAACTCAGCATCTTCGGCGACAGGCACGCCTGCGTATATTACAAGAACAGTGACAACCTCTCTTCATTACAGTGAAATGCACACTATATTTTAGCATGTCAAGAAATATCTTCTTCAAGTAAGCCTGCCTGACCCAAAGCTTGGTGTTCTTTAGATACATGCACGCTCTACTACAGCTCCTCTCGTCTACAACAGTGACACACACACACTATATTCAAGTGTATCTTGCTAAAGCAAATAACTACTCAGTAATATGCACACTCAATATACATACAATTTTTTATAGTTAAAAAGGTCAAATAACAAGTATATTTCAGTTTTATAGTATAATCGGTCAGTAAATGCTGTGATCAGAGAAACATTGGGTATATCTTCATCATGCAGAATGGCACTGCGCCTCCTTTCTTTTTATCAAGCCCTGGAGAATCACCAATGAAATGGAAAAAATTGAAAAAGGTCTTTGAGAGGTATGCCAGAGTTTGTGGTACTTCATTAAGCGCAGAAAGAAGAACAGCACTATTGCTTTACTGTCGTGGCTTAGAAGGTCCGAAAGTTTTAAATCTTTTTCTTGAAGTGCCAGACAGTGAGGCAATTGATGTCAATGAGTATGAGACTTGCATACGGAAGGTAGACATACATTACTCACCAAAAGTAAGCACCGTACTTGAGCGCTATAATTTTGGGAAAAAAGTACAAAATTATGAGAGTCCATAGAAAATTATGTAACAGATCTTAGGTGCTTAGCATCTTCATGTAAGTTAGGATCCTTGTTAGATGAAAGAATCGGGGATCAATTCATGTTGGGGTGCAATATCGAGAAAGTTTGCGATGAGATCAGGTTGAAAGATGAGCCTACTCTACATGAGGTCTTTCCAGTGGCCAAGAAGATTGACCACTTGATAAAGTGTGTTGAGGTTATGAAGAAGGACATTATCAAAGACTTTCATGTTGTCAAGGTAGAGAGAAGGACAAAGGAACCTAAGTTTACTCATTATACATACAAACAAAGAAGAATGGATATGAAGTGTTATAGGTGTGATAAAGTAGGCCACTTTGCTAATGACAAAACATGGCCTGCTCTCAATGGAGTATGTTCATATTGTAAGAAAAATATACATTTTTCTGTGGCTTGCAGAATGAGAAAGACCAAACAAAAAGTAAACAAAGTGGATACCAATGACTGTGAAGATAGAGAGGATGTTGACTTTGGATGTGGTCAAGTAGTACTACAAGTAAGAAAAAAGTGTGATGCAGGTCCCCTAGACTGAACAGAGGTTGAGGGCAAGAGACCCAAAGTACTGTTTGACTCTGGAGCAAAAATTACAATTATTGCAAATAGTTTCTATGACAACAAACTTAAAAGGAAACTGAAACCACTTAAACCTGAAATTAAACCTTGTGTCTACGGAGGAGAACCCATTCAACTACATGAGTATTTTGTAGGTTTCATTGAAGATGAGCATCGTTACACTTCAGGGAAAGTCTATGTCTCAAAGAGAGATAATAGTATAATAAGTTGGATACACCAAAGTGAGTTAGGAGTAATGCTGAATCCAAATAGCTCTCCACCTATTATTTTGAAGAAAAATTACAAGGTGAATAAAGTTATGAGTCAGGAGAATGATGAAAAATGTTTGCAGAAGGAATTGATGAATGAATTTTCGCTGGGGTTCAGAGAAGGGCTAAGCTGTATGAAAGGGTACAGTCATAAAATCAGTCTAGTCCCTGGTGCACAACCATATTGTAGCAAAGTTTGTGGTGTTCCAATAGCTGTAAAAGAAGAGAAGCCCAATGAATTGGAGAAGCTAAAAAATCAAGGAATTATTGAAGAAGTGGAAGGTACATTGTTGTGATCAGAAAATTTAGTGGGTCTGTCAGACTGTGTGTTTGATCTGAGACAATTGAACAAATGCATCATAGTTTATAGGTATCCACTCCCCAACATTTGACAATTACTGATAAGGAGAGGAGGTGCAGACAATTTCAGTACCTTTGATCACACCTCAGCATACCATGAAAGTGAGTTGGAGAAGTCATCTACAGACCTATGATTTTATTTCACCTTTTCTGACTTTCAGATATGGTAATCTACCCTTCGTGGTTAGTCTCTGCAGCTTCAGTCTTTTAACGTGCAATGGAAACATTACTACATGGTATGGTAAGGATGAGATGAACACAATGCCAGGGTGGTAAATGTGTTGAGTAAGATGTGCGAAAATAATCTCACAATCAAGATGGAAAAATGCAAATTTGGCACGAAAACAATTGACTACCTTTGTCACACGATAATGGGTGATGGGGTAGTTCCTAAAGCTAATCTAGTTAATACCATTAAAAATATGGTTCCCCCACCACTAAAGAAGAACTAATGCAGTTCCTAGGGATGGCGGCATACTATACTATGTTTGTAAAAAAAAACATGCAGAAATCACTTGATGAGATATTTTTTGAAGAAAGGGATTGAGTATAAGTGGGATTATAGATGTGAGCAAGATTTTGTTAAACATAAATTAAACTAGCTCAGGCCCCAAAGCTTAAGAATTTTGATCCAAAGAAAGCATAAACGATAACCACTGATCCCAGTCTCAAAGGACAAGGAGCATTACTGCAACAAGGGGGTTTTGAAGCTGAAAATACCATTATGTTCCCATCTAGGAGCTTGAATGGTGTAGAGACAAGATACTCTGCCATAGAGAGGGAGGCTTTAGGAGTACATTGGGTCATTAGGAAGTTAAAAAAGTTTTTGTGGGGATACTCCTTTGTAGTAAAGACAGATCCCAAGCCCTTATGTTAGGTCTTCAAGTTGAAAGGTATTGAGTCTGTATCTGAAAGAATCACAAAATGGGTGGTAAGTTTAAAAGCGTATGGGGGTCATTCTGACCCTGGCGGTAATTACCGCCAGGGCGGAGGTTGGCGGTAGCACCGCCAACAGGCTGGCGGTGCTCCGCCGGGCATTCTGACCGCGGCAGTACAGCCGTGGCCAGAAGCGGAAAGCCGGCAGTGTACCGCCGACTTTCCGCTGCCCATGGGAATCCGCCATGGCGGCGCAGCTTGCTTGATTTCTACATCATGTCAGATTCATTTATCAGACCTCCAGTTTGCATTCCAGAGCATGGCTCCTTTTAACCCTTACTTTGGAGTCAAGGTCGCAGGCACTATTCACTTACTGTGTTTCTGGAGCCAGATCCTCTATATTTCCTTGGATCTTCAGTTGGGGAGCATTATGATCACTCTACAGATTACATGTCAATCCAACTGTTTCGCATTGTAACCAGTTGACTGCCCTTATCAGAATGTAATCAATTGCTGTTGAAATCACCACCAAGTGTTGCAAGTTGTAATCTGTTGATCGTCCTTTTCATACAGCTTCCAGGCTGAAATCAGGTCTTCAGACACATACCTTTTGCATCAATTTGTGTGAATGATGTCCTATAGATGGAATGCTTAACACAATCAGTGCAAGAGTTGATCCAGAGTCATTCGCCCAGTAGCCCATCTTGCTATTAAAATTCCCACATATGAGGATAAAGGATTTTGACTGATTGTTTCATGGCCTTTTAAATGGCATTCAGAAGGCTCTTAGCAGTGCGCTAATACATTTATTATCCTCAGTATGGACTTTGTACATTAACATCACAAATATGAATTGAAAAATTGGGTCACAGTCCATATATGTTGTGGAACCAGGTCTACATGTTTTTTTGAAAACTCCATCTGATCGTTTTGCCATCTGCATCAACTCCTTCATGGTTTGGTCTCTATTATTTGAACTATATATTCATTTCTTTTTACCGTTCCACCTCTGAGTTTATCTGTTAGCCATCTAACCATTTTGTTCATTAGTGAATTTCTTTCTTCTTTTGACATAGTTCTCAGAATTTTGTAGATGGCCATATTTCTATCATGATTTATCAATTTCTTTAAAATAGCACCTTTTTCTAAAGGTTTATGGGATAAATCAGTTATCAGTTCTTTTAGGTTCATTCCAGGTTTGTTGTGTTTCGGGGTCCATTGTGTGGTGGCAACTGCATCCAATATTGAGGAAGCCAATATGGGGGTGTTTTCTTGGTGTAAATAAAACATCTGTTAAGGAAGAATGGTTCTTCTTGAGTTATCCTTATAGTCGTAGCCTAAGTATAAACACAGCATTAATGGATAACTTGTCAACAATTGTCTCAAATTTTTAAAATCCTTTCGGCAATTTCCATTGTAACTACTGGTTTATCACTCCCAAGTATAAACTTTAGAGAGAAATAGAAAATTAACTCCATTAAAGTCCAACCTAGAGGATAGACTCCTGCCTCCTGCAGTGTCTCCAGCTCCGCCGCTCCTCCCCTAGTGCCCAGCACCTCAACCGGAGCAGCGCAGCACGCAGTCATGGCCCGGAGCCTGTGAGAGCCGAAGGAGGCGCTGCGGGCCAGAGGAGCATCGGAGCCCAGGAGCAGCCTCAGGTGCCACCGCTGCTGCCGAGGACGCAGCAAGGTTGGGTCGTGGCAGACAGCAGGGCACCCCCACCCTGCCCCCAGGGTGGCCAAGCTGAGGCTGCTCGAGAGAGAGGGGATGCTGCTGTGGACACACAGTTAGTGCTGCCCCATGCCTGAGCACCGCCCCCGGATAGGACAGCTCTTTTTGGTGGTTTTTGCTTCTCTGGAGCTGTGGATTCTGGCTTAGTTGTTTCTCCTAAAGGTGCCCAGAACCGAGATTTTCCCTGTGGAGAGTGCTTGGACTGGAGGAGGTGGATGCCCAGCAGAAATGCTGCACTTAAACATCTAAGGACATGGTGATAGACTTTAACAGCAAAAGGGCGTGATAAGATTTAAATATTGACGCTTTGGATTAATCGGGGACTCAAAGTCCCAGGAGGCCCCAGGTCAGGGGACAGCACCAGAAGGAGACGAGGGGAGAGCACTCATAAGCGCATTGGGTCTCCCGAGTGCGGGAAGCATGCGGCCCGTGCCCAGGCAAAGCCAAGGGTGGGCTCTTCTGTGGCCGTCCATGGCCGTTAGAGGCCGGGCTGTGCCACCCCTCTTGGCTTTAAGGTAGGGTTTGAATGTTTTGTCATCCTGACTGTTAAATTGTTATTGAAGACATTGCCACCTTTAATATAGACTACAAGATGGGGACGCACAAAGCTCGAGGGGGCCCTGTGGTGGATGCTGCTTTACCTAAAATTCCCAAATCACATAAAACCTCCAACAGATCCTCTCACTGTGTTACCAATGAAAAAATGCCAAAAAAAGTCTCTCTCTTTATTCTTCAAGCCCAGACCGCCTAAAAAGGGAGCAACAGTTTGTAACACAGATGCTCCCATAGTACTGTCAACGCCAGGGGATCATGATGAAGCCATCGCACAGTTTAGGAGATCAAGTCCTCTACAAAAAACAGATGCAGTGCCCTATACAGAAGTATAGTTGTGCATGAAGTACCTTGCTCAAAACGGTATTCCTTACTGGGGGACCTTGACCACTCTCCTGGAAAAGGGTATTTTGACTTAAATTTGGAAACATCTAGCCATCCGGAAAGAAATAGTCAACCTTATTATTGGTCTGAAAAAAGAGGGTAAAGGAATTAAAACAATTGATGACAGAGGTACTCATTCTACTTTGGCCAGCAACAAAGGAAAGGGATGAGGAGAGTCCTCATGGAAAATTCTGAAACTCATCTTGCCTATCCTTATAGAGCAGAGCAATGTACCTGGTGTGGGCCCCTTTAAGGTAGCTGACAGGGCAAGAGCACCCTTGGGTAGTAGCAAAAACGATTCCAGAGTAAACAGACAAAGCAGCCCCTCTTCACAGCCCTGCTTTTGTTTGGAGGGGGCACGGAATTCTATTGATGCGCAGCCTCCTGTCAAAAAATATAATATTGGTTATCCCATTTACATATATAAGGTTCCCACATAACCACCAAACACCCGGGAGGATAGCCTGTCATTAAAAAACAAAGGGCCAGATGTAACAAAAAAGGCATTTGCGATTCGGAAATAGTGATTTTTAAGAAATCGCTATTTCTGATTTGCAAAATGCAATGTTTCATATTTGCGATTCGGTAATAGCGATTTCTTAAAAACCGCAAATACAATTACCGAATCGCAAATTGCAATATCTGCCCCATTCGCACCTATGGGCCTGTAGGCCCATAATTGCGAACATTTTGCATTTCCCAAATTGCAAATTCCTAACTGGAATTCGCAAATTTGGGAAATGCAAACCCCAGGGTGCTGGGGGCCTAAGGCTCCCTCTGCTGCACCCCAAGACGTTTTGTAAGGACATGTAAAATGCACACATGCCAAAGGGGCATGTGTGCGTTACCTGTCAATTTTAAAAATGCATTTTTAATGCATTTTTAAAATTTGCACATGGTTACCACCAAGTTCAACTTGGTGGTAATAGCGATTCCTTAATGCCCAATTCGCATTAAGGAATTGCTTGTTACATGTGGTTTAGAAATCGCAAATAAGGATTCCTTATTTGCGATTTCTTATTTAGAGAATCGCAATTTGCGATTCTCTAAATGAGGTCGCAATTTTAAGGAATCGCTATTTTAGTGAGTCCTTAAAATTGCACTGCGAATGCCTTTCTTACATTCAGAAAGGTGATTTTGCATTTGCAAACGGACGATTTTTGCAATTCGCACCTTTTGCGAATGCAAATTTCTTTGATACATCTGGCCCAAAGTTATCCATCGATAAGACATGTCAGACAATGCAGCTCCATTATACATCCTGATATTATTTCGGTCAAGCAATGGGACACCATTAAGCTAATATTATCCAGCCCTGATTTGGTAAAAGGTCTGGTATCCATGGAGGCCTGTAATCCACTACGCAATGGCTCAAACATTGTCTTTATAAACTCTAGGCCCGAACGATGCATTCTAGACAAGGGGGTACCTACCACCCAAGACAAGGGAGTACCTATTATGGGAACTGTGGAGCAAGCATCACCTCCAAGGGCTCGCTCCGCAGGCACTGCAATGAGGGAGCACGCAAACCAGGTTAAGAAATAGAGATCGACAAGAAAAATGTGAGAAGATGATCTCTCAGACATTGACTGACTGTGGAAAGCAGCAGCCCCCCCGACTGTCAATCCCCTGCCTGAGGGTGGTAATTCCAAAATGAGATCAAAAGGGTACCCTGAACTGAATACTTTAAGGGGGCATGAACAAGCTGGGAGTCCCAGTGTGGCAGATGACACCAGAAGACTGGACATAACAACAAGCACCAAGGTCTTATGTAACATGCACATGGGAACTAGGTGCTTGCAACCTGCATTAATCACATGGAATGTAGGGGGCATACGGAATAAGACTGATGATGCAGAATGGGGTTTGTTTATCGACAGCTTCAGTATATGTCTAATCCAGGAAACATGGGCCACTGCAAATGTCCACAGGCAAGGGGGCAAGTCCTTCATCTGCAGGGAGGGCAGGAGGGGGCCTCATCACATGGATAAAAAATTCCCAGGTGGACGCAATGAAGGAAATTCATGTCGACTCAGCTGACATACTGGAAGTCTCAATTAGGTTAAAACAGGGACCCCTGCTTCCGTGTGTGATAGAGCGTTCCGACCTAATAATTTACCTGTATCTGGACGCTCTTAGGTCGATGAATCTTTTGACCAAGTGGGGCTCTCTTCACCCGAGAGAAATCAATTTAATCAAATCAATAATCAATAGCGAACATAAGCAATACCTTGATCAACATAACACTTCACAATTAATCCAGAATACATTTCGGCGAACCATGACCTTTCGGTCATGAATAACCATACCAGTTTATTCAAAGTTAATGCATTTATTTCCCTATATTAACAAAGCTAGCACAATGTAAATGTGTCTCAACACCAAATGATATATGTAAATGAACATTAATAGCTGTCCATAACGGCGAAAAAGATGCAATCTATGCAGCATTTGAATAACAATACCTTCGATGATAGCAATGCAAATCACTAAAACTATAATCTGTAATGAGCTAATTGCACACATTGGTCAGCATAACAAGATCTCAAATTGCATCGTGCAACAAATGAATCCTCATCTAACCTCAAATTAGCATCTGCATGTGGGATTTCATGCAAAAACAATTTAGCAACATTAATTTGGAAAACTCCTAACTAGGGCTCTTATCAAAAATCAGCAGTTGGTTACCTAAAAAGAAAACACAATGCAATTTTACATATTTCCTTTCATATTTACCAAATTCAATCAGCATTCAAGGAAGTCTTCGTCTCACAGGTACCGGTTTCGATCAGCATGGGACGGGGCAAAGGGGCAGGGTGGACGGGGCAATTGCCTCACAGCGGCAAGATAAAAGGACAACTACTACTTCATGCAAAGGGACGAATCAAAGTTAAAGTCTCTAGGGCGAGAATTTCTTAAAGTCTCTTTCTCTCGACTAGAGAAAGCATCAAAGTTTCTTTCAAAATGGCGTCGCAGCAAGATGGGCCATAATAGCTGCAATGTCCTGCAAAATGGCGGGTAATGGCTGCAATGTCTCGTAATGGCTGGTAACGGCAATAATGGCTGGCAATAGCTGGTAGCGAATAATGGCTACTTTCTCCTTGTGCACCTGGTTTAAATAGACAACAGTTCAAATCCAGTAGGGTCTTCCATTGGAGGGTTCATAGGTTGGCTTCAAATTGTCCAATCAAAAACTACAGTTCACAAGCTTCTACCTAGGCATACATTATCCTTGGAGTCGGGAACGTAAGTTGCAACATATTTTACCAATTAACTCACTTTCAGAGCTTCCATTGTCTGCACCTGCAGATTGACCTTGGAGCAAAGAAGAAGATGCCAGGCTGGCACGAAACCTTAAAGATAAGCATGTGAATGATCTCACTGGAAAAGTACAGCTTCAAGCAAGAATACACGTTTATTAGCACGTTGGAAAAACACGAGCATCTAAACCGTGAGACAAGGCAACTAGGCCGAAGCCTCCACTAAAGTTATGCTAAGCTAAACATTTCTAACAAGCAAATCATGGCACACGTTCACGATTATGTCAGACTAGTACAATTCTAATACATCACGTTATATAAAGCACGATTATAAATATTGGCGAACTACTCTGAGGGCACATTTGTCCCCGTACAATCTTTATTACTTCGGTTAAAGTCACACTTGATTATTGCAGTACTACGTTTATGCGCTAATAAATGTAAAACCTTCATTTCTGCGTCATCAATCCCTCCTCTGATGACTACTTGTCATCACACAAAACCATGCCCACAAATTTTATTCCATTAAAATTCTGTCAGTTCTCTTTGCCTTTTGGTTCCCCTTGTTCTTGCTTTGTATTCTTCTGCCATTCTTTTCATAATTTTCTCTTCCTTCCTTCTTTTAATTCTTGCCATGATCATTAATATTCCCCTTTTTATTCCCCAAATTCCAAATATGCAAATCAGTACTATTAATATTCCCTGTATTATTTTTAATAATATTCCATTCCAAATGCCACCAAGCCAATTTCCCACTGAAGCAATTCCCTTTCCAACCTTCTCCCAAACTCCTGGTTCTTTCAATTCCTTCAAGTCTGCACTCTCTTTCGTTAAGTTAGAAAGCATTGTTTTAATCTTCACACTGTTGTCGGGTATAAACGTACAACAGTGGCGCGCACCAAGCATTTTGCAAACGCCGCCATCCTTTGCTAAAAGAATGTCTAAGGCAAGCCTGTTTTGAAGAGTCATAGCTCTTTCCGCTGCAAGTTCAGCATCCATCAGGATTATAGCACCTGAAAACTTTGTCAACATGTTATCCACTATAGTAGACAACTTTCTTATTTTGATGGAATTCAACACAACTCCCAATGAAGGAATCATGGCTCCAAATATATCTCCTACCACAGCAGCTGCGGTCTCTCTTTTCTGGATACGATGAGATCCAGATGTCTTTGGAATCACCGATAGGTCATCCAGTTGATAAACCTTTGGGAACACTATACCCAAATAACATCTCCCCCACCATCCCTTTGGAAGACGATAATAGGCATTATGCCCACAAATGTAATATACACCCGGTATGACAGGGTCAAGTCGTTCAGCATGAATGTCCATTTGGCCTTAAAGATAAACGTATGTTTACACTCACTCGCTCCCACGAAAATGTTGTCATAATAAGATTCACCACGATATATACAAAATTTCCCTACATGCCAAGCATCTAAAGCTATTCTCCCTTGTGTTCTTATTGCGGCAAAAGCATAATTATCTACTGAAGTCCTCTTATGTAGCTCTTTTTCTAATTTCGCATTCATTTGTGCCCGTCTATCATCTGTGCGATCTAAAAAGCTTATTTCTACTGCAGAGAGGGAGCAGGTAAGGTTCTCCCTATGAGAGTGAGCTGTTTCAAAAGGTTGCATTGGCTCGAAAAATTCCCTCATTATTTTAGCATCCCAATCTTTAGCAATCTGACTTAGCTGCGTGATTATAGGAACATATGCAAAGGTAACATCATAATTTGAGTAAAAATACTGTATGTTGGTTTGACTAAAATCTAGAAGTTACTATACTACATGTAATCCCATATGTAAGAGGCATGTGGTGATAAGTCACCCCTTCCGTTACCGATGTCGGTATCTGTGTACACACATAACAATCTTTCGCATCCATAGTCTCAACATATTCTGTTAGTAAGCGATAGAAAACATTATACGAAAGTTCCTTCTTATCATGCAAGTGTCTCTCATCTAATTCTAGTCTTTTCAATGCGGTTAGTTCAGTGACAGTAACAGGAACAGAAATAGAAGCATCAATTTTCTCATTCTCACCCTTACCACGCGTTGCAAGCACTATTGCCATTATTATTAGTACACATGCAATTACCAAGCCTATACACGCATATTTACAATATTTCACTCTACTGTTTTGTGTCATGATCTGTATAGAATCAGAGAGATAGAAGCACTTATAAAAGAAACGATTTAGCAATTAGTTACAAGCTGAACGAGCGCAATGTTCACAGTTTTCTTCAAAAGCCCAGTCACTTATCGGTTAGCAGCATTTGTCTCAATTCGGCAATTGTCTCAATTCGGCAATAACTCAATTCGGCAATAACTCAGTCTTTTTTTTTTTTTTCAAAGTTCAATCAATAACTCAGTCTTTTATCAGTTCAACGTGGTCTCAAATCGAGTTTAAGAGTCAATCAGGTTATCAAAGTCTTATCAAGTTAGCAAATGTCTCATCTGGTTTAGCAATGTCTCAGCTGGTTGTATCACGTTAGATTATAGCAAGCAATGTCATTTATCAGTTTTTCAATCAACAGTGTCCATAAAACTTTTCTTTTCTATTGGTATCTCTTCTTCTTCGTTCTCGAGGCTAAGAGATACAAATTCGTCAGTCCAATCGTCATTGACTACATATGCCCATTCTGGACCGGAATATCTCCTGTTTGGTATCCTTTTCCTTTTCAATTTCGCCTCTCTCTTTAATTCTGCCTCACTGGTACTTTCCTCTTTGGCCAAGTCTTTTCCTCCACTTGACGTTGGTACCACGACAGACACCTCTTTTCTTTTCTCTTTCACTCTTGGCCCTTCACTGTCATTCAACTTTTCTCTCGTTCTTAGTTTCACTGGTGATATACTTGGCTTTCTTTTTACACTGTGTCCACTCGATGGACCTGCGATCTCTTCTGATGAAGTTTGAACAGTTTTGTTCTGTTCTTCCTTGTCCCCTCTTTCTGGGGAGTCAATCAGGTTTTCCTTTTCTTTCTCTGTACCGTCTGCTTCTGGGAAAGCCCTCCTCTGATCAGGCTCTCCTGCTTTTTCACCTCCTTCGAGCCCTTCGTCACCGTTACTTTCGTCAGGCTCTTTGTCACTTTCAGATGCTTCAGGCTCTTTGTCACCCTCAGCTGCTTCAGGCTCTTTGTTGCCTTCAGCTGCTTCGTCGCTGTCTGAGGTTTCACCTTGGTCTTCCCCAAGTGAATCTGTTGCTTCGTCCTCAGAGAATATTTCTCTCTCCTCTAGTTCTGCCTGTTCGCTTCTAGTTCCGTTTTGCTCTGTCTCAGCGCTCGTCACTTTGTTATCAGGAACTGGCAGTTTCAGCGCTTCAACTTCCTCATCTGTGGGACACAACACTTTCTTTGTATGACTGGCGTGAATCCAGTTGGGAACTCCCGCACACTTCACAGCGGTAGTGGTCGTCAGGATCACTTGGAAAGGGCCTTTCCAACGGGCTTCCAGACACGACTTCCTCACGTGCTTCTTTACCACGACCCAGTCACCTGCTTTCAGTGTGTGTCCTGGACCTTGGATCGGTGGCAAGGTGGTTGCTTCCACCTGGTGAGAGAAAGAGCGAACCACGTCAGCCAGACCTTTGCAGTAGTCTAACACCATATCATCTGTAATATTCAAAAGCGCGTTTGCGGGAACTGCAGGAAGTCTCATGGCCCTGCCCATGAGAATCTCGTGCGGGGACAATCCAGTCTTTCTGTCAGGGGTGTTTCTCATTGACATTAACACCAAAGGCAATGCGTCAGGCCATTTCAAATTTGTCGATGCACATATTTTCGCCATTCTTGATTTCAGTGTACCATTCATTTGTTCCACCAGTCCTGAGGCTTCTGAGCGATAGCTACAATGCAGTTTTTGCTCAATGTTCAGCGCTGCGCAAAGTAACTTTATCACCTCGTTATTGAAGTGACTTCCTCTATCTGATTCTAAAGAGATCGGGAATCCGAAACGTGGTATCAACTCCCTCAACAACAATTTTGCAACTGTAAGACTGTCATTTCTACGTGTAGGGTATGCCTCAATCCAGTGACTAAAAATGCACACAATCACCAACACATACTTCAGACCTCCATGCACAGGCATCTCAATAAAGTCCATCTGCATTCTGCTGAACGGGCCGCTCGCCCTGCCAATGTGGCTCGCGTTCACAACTGTTCCTTTTCCTGGGTTCATCTGCTGACATATGACACATCGATGGCAAACTGCTTCTGCAGCTTGACGAAATCTGGGGTTAAACCAATCAGTTTTGAACAATCTTATCATGGCATCTCTCCCTAGGTGAGCCTGCCCATGATAGAACCGCGCTAGCTGCGATAAGAGACAATTTGGTAAAACAAATTTTCCCTCATTTGAAACCCATAACTCATCTGGTCTCTTTGTACATTGTGACTTAATCCAGGAAACTCTTTCATCTTCCCCGACGCTATTCTGTAATGCTTTTAGTTCATCTATTGTATCCACGACCTTCAAGGCAAATGCTTCAGCTGGTTCGAGCTCTGGCTCACTTATCGAATTCCATTCATCCCTAAGCAGTATACAGTTCAAGGCACAAAATCTTGCGACTTGATCCGCATATGCATTTCCCAGGGAAACATAGTCCTGTCCTTTCGCATGAGCACTACACTTTACCACGGCAATTTCGGCTGGCATTTGAATGGCGTGTAACAATTCCCTTATTCTCTCCCCGTTTTTCACTGGGGACCCTGAAGAAGTCAGGAAACCTCTCTGTGACCATAATTGCCCAAAGTCGTGCACTATTCCAAACCCATACTGACTATCAGTGTAAATGGTAACCTTCATCAATGTAGACAGTTGGCATGCTCTTGTAAGGGTTACAAGCTCTGTGCGGAATAGACTCCTTGGAGCCAGGATGCTTCCAAGACACCTGTTACAGTACATACAGCATATCCTGCTTTCAATATTCCCAATGCATCTCTTAAACATGACCCATCAACAAAAACAATTTGGTCATTTTCATCAAGCTTAGTATCCTTAATGTCAGGTCGGGGTTTTGTGCAAAATTCAGTCACCTGAAGGCAGTCATGCTCGACGTCCTCAGCGTTCTCAATTTCAGCATTTTCACCGGGAAGTAAGGTTGCTGGATTCAAGATAGTGCACCTTTTCAGCTGCACATTCGGTGAGCCCAGAATTATTGTTTCATACCTTGTGAGTCTTGCTCCAGTCATGTGTTGCGTTCGGGAGCGGGTCAAAAGTATCTCAACTGAGTGAGGGACCATGACTGTTAATGGGTGTCCCATCACTATTCCTTCACTCTGAGTGAGGCTGATACCAACTGCTGCTACGGCGCGCAAACACCCTGGGAGTGCTGCTGCGACCGGATCCAAAGTAGCTGAAAAATACGCTACTGGTCTGTTTATGCCACCATGGGCTTGGGTCAAGACAGACAAAGAACATGCAACACGTTCATGACAAAACAATGTGAAAGGCTTTGTGTAATCAGGCATACCTAAAGCTGGAGCCCTACACATGCATTCTTTCAATTCAATAAAAGCATCCATCTCATCTCCCTTCAGCTCAATTTCATCCAAGGCATCCTTCTGGGTCAGTTTCAGTAAAGGCTTTGCTAGAGTCGAGAAGTTGGGAATCCACTGGCGACAGTAGCTCACCATCCCCAAAAACTTCCTCACCTCCCTCCTTGTCTTTGGTGGACTCATTTGAAGTACACTTGTTATTCTTTCCTTCATTATTCTCCGTGACCCTTTCTCTATTTGATGACCCAAGTATTTCACATTCTTCTGACAGAACTGCAACTTTGAAGGAGACACCTTGTGTCCATTCCTTCCCAAATGGTTCAGTAGAGCAATGGTGTCGGCTGTGCAGCCACTTTCTGTCTTAGATGCAATCAGTAAGTCATCAATGTACTGTACTAGGGTTGACTCGAATGGCAATTCTAACGCTTCCAAGTCTTTCTTTAGAATCTGATTGAAAATTGACGGTGACTCAGAAAACCCTTGAGGAATTCGACACCAACTGTAAACTCTGTCTAAGAATTTGAAACAAAAGAGAAATTGGCTGTCCTCATGAAGAGGCACCGAAAAGAATGCTTGTGACAAGTCGATGACTGAGAACCACTCGGCATCGCAAGGGACTTGAAACATTATCACAGCTGGATTCGGTACTACAGGGCAGCATTTAACTATGATGTCATTTATTTTCCTCAAGTCCTGCACTAGCTGGACCTTTCCACTCGGCTTTATCAGTCACATGATTGGTGAATTACATGGACTGCTTAACACTTCTTTCAGCACTCCCTGTTTTACAAATTCGTCAATGAGTTGTGCGACTTTCATGAGGGTGTCTTGTGCCATGTGGTATTGTGGGGTCTGGGGAAAGATTACATTGGGTTTTACGGTCACTTTCACTGGTTCCACTCCTTTCACCAATCCCACCTCTTTTCCTGTCATATCCCACACTTCCTTTCCGACTGTTTCCCGTAATTCAGCTGGAATATCTTCTTCAGTTATCATCGGAAAAAGGTTAATCAGAGGATATTCTTCATCGACAGTTTCCATCTCATCCCCCTCTACACTGTCCTCTTCTTCCCCATCACTGCTCGTCTGAATTCTAATTCCATAGTTCGAACACATAATCGAACATCCCAACTTGCACAATAGGTCTCTCCCTAACAGTGCTATCGGGCTTGAGTCACATACCACAAATTTATGTAACCCTTGATAGTTACCAATGCTGACTGGTACCGGATCTGTGATTGGGTTCGTCAGCTGCCTGTTTGCTACTCCCACCACTTGAACTGTTCTCCCTGAGAGTGGCAAATTTGGTACTTCAATGCTCCTAACAGTTGAACGTGTGGCTCCTGTGTCAACCAAGAATGAAACACTATGACCCATAACTTTTCCCTCCACATACGGACCCTTTTGATCAACTTCCAAGGATGCTGCAAGCACACAATTTCCCTCCTCATCTGAACTTTCACTCTCCCATACGTTGTTTATTCCATTCTCACTGTGTAATGGGAACTGTTGGACTGTGCCATTTGTATTCATCACCTGACTCGAGACCTGTGGAGGAACCATCACTTGCTGCTGACTCATTGGTGCCAAAGGTATTTGCATTTGCTGATTAGGTACCATGGGAAACTGCTGTTGCATTGGCTGCATTTGCGTTATCTGCGTACGGGGCATCTGCGTCTGCTGCGGCTGCATGGGCTGTAATCCCTGCAGCTGATTTATGGTCTGAAAATGTGGGTTTGGACCTCTCATTTTCGGTCCCCTCATTGTCTGGAATGCATTGACATCATTGTTCTGCTGACCAACACCTGCACCTTCCTGCACCATCATCGGGCACTCGCGTTTCCAATGACCGACGATTCCACACACATGACACGGCATCACCCTTTTCATTGCCTGCACACCATTCGGAATCGTAACAGTGTTCAAATCCGGACCATTACTCCCAAAGCCTCCTCTACCTCTGCCTCTCGCCTGTGGCTGAAACACCATATTTCCCTGCGGCTGCGGCTGCGGTATCTGCTGTTGGAACCCTTGCAACCCTTGCAACCCCGTCTGAGCTGCTTTAAGTTGCATCATCATCACTTTCTCCTTCAACCTTTTCTGTTTCACTTCAATTTCGTCGCTACAGTATTTCGCATAATTCAACACCTCATCAATAGGTTTCGACTGCCAACAAATCAAATGCGTCTTTATCATCTGACTTATCTCTGGTCTCAGCCCTTCCACAAATCTAAACACAAAATGAAGCATGTCCTTCGCCTCTATCGTTTCCGTGCCACTGTAGTTCTTGAACGCCTTCAACAACCTCTCATAGTAACCATGAATCGACTCTTTAGCCTCTTGGGCAGTTCGATCAATCTTCTGCCAATCCACATTTTTCGCGGCAATCTTCGTCTTCAAATGCTCAATCACCTTATAGTACAAGCTCATTACCATAGGTGATGGTGCACCCGTATCCCTGTCTCTCTCTGGTTCACTTGTCGGCCAACCTACAGCCCTTTTGCACTCTTCCCACAAATCTGCCGGAACCACAATCTCAAAGAGGGTGTTCAGGTCTTCCCAAAGACATTTTGCAAGCTTCACAAACCTATCAGTCTGTTGATACCATTCAATCGGTTTCTCTCTCAGTTTGGGAAAATCATCCGTAAAGGACTGAATGTCGCTTCTGTGCCAAGGTACATGTATTAATTTTCCCCCTGCTGTCTCCCTCATTGGTAACATGGCTATTGCATCACTACTCTGTGGTCTTTTCTCCTTCTGCTCTGGGACACTGTCTTTCTTCTTTTCCTTTTTCCTTGCCCACCTGCTTTCCCATTTGTCTAAGCACCTCCACACTTGTGCACTCTGCAGCAATTCTCTAAGGTGCGTTTTCATGCCTGCTGACCTCATGTGTTCAAAATCTGTGGTCCCGAAATCCAATCTATAACTCCTGCTCAAGTGTTTTGTCTTGTCTATCTCAACCCCATTTTTGTCAGCTATTTCTTGCAACCTTCTATGTACCTTGTTCACTTCTCTTGTAATCCTGGGACATAGATACCTCAGCTCTTCTTCAGAGTAGGACTCTAACCTATTCACACCCATAGTCCCTTCCACCAATTCTTCTGCTTCCATGTTCAACCTTACCCTATTCAGATAGTCTTCTCCCTTCCCACTGGCTGAGCTTTGTGTGGAATTCAGACTGTTGAACCACTGTGTCAGCTGTTGCGCATTCAACTCCATCAGTGTAGCATTCACATCGACTGCCCTTGATGGTTGCGGCAACTTTTCAGTGTTCGATGATAGCGGTATCATCAGTGGGGGACTCGACCTTACCACTGTTGACTGAGCACATATGGGACTAAGCTCCATCAAGGACCCAGATCCAATTGGCTGAGCCGCTATCGGAGTTGTCTCTGGAGTGTTTTCTATGCACCTCCTTTCCGTCCCACTCTGCACCACTAATCCTTGACCGCTCATACCTGAGTTAGGCTGGGTGTACAACGGTACCGGTGGACCTACAGTAATGGGTAGGGATATCGCATCTGGGTTCTGTCCATTCCCCAGGTTCTGAGGCATGTTCATTCCCACACTATGGGTCATCATTGCCGGCATGCCCATCTGACTTCCCGTCATCTGAGCATGTGCTGTTCCCCCCTGCATCTGCTTTTGAGGCATCAAAAACTGGGTTGATTCAGCTTGTACCAATGTTGGGTTGTGACCATTCTGTACTCCCACTACGGTTGGGTCTAGAATCATTCCCGTACTGTTGTCACTGCTGTAGTACCTTGGGACCTGCGGCTGATAATTTTCTGCTGTTTTCAATATGGGCACATCTGGATATATTCTCCTAACCTGCGGTATCTGCGGGGTGAACAGTAAACTCGGGTCCTTAGATCCCGATGGCGCTTCTGAATTCGGCGATTCATTATTCTGTACTGGTGCCGGAGGGGCAGAACTGGTACTTGGACCGTGTCCACTCTCTGCATAAGGTGGTGGACGGTCGTTCAGCAATTGCATGATGAACTCCTCATCATCTGACTCGTCTTCTCTATTTTTGGAACACCTCCTGTCTGTCTTACAGGTAGCCTTCTTGCCTGTCGCCTCTTCTTCCTTAGTAATTGCGGGAAACAATTTTATCCCCTGCAATATATCTGACCTCCACACCTTCTGTGAATTATCCCACCTAGCGTCCGCTAGTGTCTTTTCTACCTTTCTTATCCTGGTCTCAAACTTCTTTTGCTGTTGCTGTCTAGCCATTAGTTCCCAAATCGCTAGAGCCTCAAACTGTGCTGGCCTTGGAGGTACCTTCATGTCGTACATTGCGAATCTCAAATTCTCTAGGATCCTTATATTGAATGTCCCATGGATCGGGAACGCTACGCTCCCATGTTTCTCTGTCAGCTTGTGCCATTGCTTTAGCCAAAGACACGGAGCTACCCCCTTTTCCTCCATTACAATGTAAGCTGGTGTACCTTCGGGTGGCGTCTCCTCTCCTATGCTCGCTTTAATGTAAGACTCCCCCTTCATCGCACTCTTTAATGCTTTAAAAAATTTCATTTTCTCGTCTTTTATTTCACAAAATTTGTAATCAATAGGTGACTTTAATTCCCGGAATACTCTTCGCTTGCCTTTCCCCTTCCAATCGAGCCCCACGGACTGCGTCCAATCCGTGCGCGACCCTTCTCACCAACCAACCTATCCCAGCGCGGCTCCTAGTGACGTCACACTCACACACACTGCGGCTGACAAAGCCTCGCGGCTAGTCCTCCTTCACTCAGCTCCTCTCGTAACAACTTCTAGGATGTATCGCGAGCAACCAAAATAATAATAAAACAGATCTGTCGGTTTACTACAGGAAGGGTAACACAATCGCTTCAGGACCTTAGGGATTTTTCACTAGCCTCGGCAGTTATTCCATCTTTCTCGGTCCCCACTTTCGCAAGCAAATCTGACCCGCAGACTCTGCTCTCAACTTGTCAGTGATCTATTCTAGTGCACTTAGAATTTGTCAAAGCCCGAAGTCGAAGTTTCTTTCACTCCCTTAACACACGTACCGACTCGCTGACCACGCCCGATCAACCTACTAAACCGACCAGACCACAACATAAAACAAGTGTCTCATACACTTTTCAACATACTCCGGAGTCTCTTGACCTCGCAGGGCCCGTCTCAACAACAACAACCACGTGGACCTTTTTCTGCACAAAGCGCCACATGCACATGAAGTTCGACGACTTCCCTACTCTCACACTCGGAGTCGCACCTCCGCTATTCTCTATGAAGTTCGACGACTTCCCTACTCCTACACTCGGAGTCGCACCTCCGCTATTCTCTAAAATCCTCGCAACCTTTTCACACAATCTGCGGCAATAAGCTGTGAAAGCGCAAAATCCTAACTTCACTCATACCGTCACTAGTACCGCCAACGCCGATTTCACACCTCCATTCTCTCCATTCGCAAGCTCCGAGATCCCGGGAAAGTCGCGGGGGACTTAGCCCATCATCATTCTCTCAATCTGTTTTACCCAAGAAAAATCTAATTCAAACTTCTCGAGTGGGGTCCCAAAGGGCGAAACCGTTAATTCAACACCATATACCTCTCGAATGGGGTCCCAAAGGGCGTAACCGTTAATTCGACACCATGTACCTCTCGAATGGGGTCCCAAAGGCCGTCCTCTGCTACTATCTACTGATAGAGCGTTCCGACCTAATAATTTACCTGTATCTGGACGCTCTTAGGTCGATGAATCTTTTGACCAAGTGGGGCTCTCTTCACCCGAGAGAAATCAATTTAATCAAATCAATAATCAATAGCGAACATAAGCAATACCTTGATCAACATAACACTTCACAATTAATCCAGAATACATTTCGGCGAACCATGACCTTTCGGTCATGAATAACCACACCAGTTTATTCAAAGTTAATGCATTTATTTCCCTATATTAACAAAGCTAGCACAATGTAAATGTGTCTCAACACCAAATGATATATGTAAATGAACATTAATAGCTGTCCATAACGGCGAAAAAGATGCAATCTATGAAGCATTTGAATAACAATACCTTCGATGATAGCAACGCAAACCACTAAAACTATAATCTGTAATGGGCTAATTGCATACATTGGTCAGCATAACAAGATCTCAAATTGCATCGTGCCACAAATGAATCCTCATCTAACCTCAAATTAGCATCTGCATGTGGGATTTCATGCAAAAACAATTTTGCAACATTAATTTGGAAAACTCCTAACTAGGGCTCTTATCAAAAATCAGCAGTTGGTTACCTAAAAAGAAAACACAATGCAATTTTACATATTTCCTTTCATATTTACCAAATTCAATCAGCATTCAAGGAAGTCTTCGTCTCACAGGTACCGGTTTCGATCAGCATGGGACGGGGCAAAGGGGCAGGGTGGACGGGGCAATTGCCTCACAGCGGCAAGATAAAAGGACAACTACTACTTCATGCAAAGGGACGAATCAAAGTTAAAGTCTCTAGGGCGAGAATTTCTTAAAGTCTCTTTCTCTCGACTAGAGAAAGCATCAAAGTTTCTTTCAAAATGGCGTCGCAGCAAGATGGGCCATAATAGCTGCAATGTCCTGCAAAATGGCGGGTAATGGCTGCAATGTCTCGTAATGGCTGGTAACGGCAATAATGGCTGGCAATAGCTGGTAGCGAATAATGGCTACTTTCTCCTTGTGCACCTGGTTTAAATAGACAACAGTTCAAATCCAGTAGGGTCTTCCATTGGAGGGTTCATAGGTTGGCTTCAAATTGTCCAATCAAAAACTAACGTTCACAAGCTTCTACCTAGGCATACATTATCCTTGGAGTCGGGAACGTAAGTTGCAACATATTTTACCAATTAACTCACTTTCAGAGCTTCCATTGTCTGCACCTGCAGATTGACCTTGGAGCAAAGAAGAAGATGCCAGGCTGGCACGAAACCTTAAAGATAAGCATGTGAACGATCTCACTGGAAAAGTACAGCTTCAAGCAAGAATACACGTTTATTAGCACGTTGGAAAAACACGAGCATCTAAACCGTGAGACAAGGCAACTAGGCCGAAGCCTCCACTAAAGTTATGCTAAGCTAAACATTTCTAACAAGCAAATCATGGCACACGTTCACGATTATGTCAGACTAGTACAATTCTAATACATCACGTTATATAAAGCACGCTTATAAATGTTGGCGAACTACTCTGAGGGCACATTTGTCCCCGTACAATCTTTATTACTTCGGTTAAAGTCACACTTGATTATTGCAGTACTACGTTTATGCGCTAATAAATGTAAAACCTTCATTTCTGCGTCATCATGTGTTAACCTCTATAACAGACCAGGTTCCCCTAGTCAAACTACGAAGTTTGTTAAGTGCTCTTGTGGCAGATGTAATTCCCTCACACTTTGTCATTATAGCTGGAGAGCTTAATGTGTCCTTAGAGCCTAACTCTCTTTTCTCAGAGACTTAGGCCCATATTTTTACTTTTTGACGCACAACTGCGCCAACGCAGTTGTGCGTAAAAAAAATTCACGCCGGCTAACGCCATTCCAAAGCGCCATGCGGGCGCCTTATTTATTGAATGACGTTAGCTGGCGCAGCTGACTGGTGTGCGTCAAAAAAAATGACTCACACCAAGCAGCGCCGGCGTAGGGGAAAATGGAGCTTGGGCGTCAAAAAATGGGGCAAGTCAGGTCTGAGGCAAAATTTTGGCCTCAACCCGATTTGCGCCATTTTTTTTTACGCCCAACCCCCATTGAAATGACTCCTGTCCCCCTGGGCATGGTCATTGGGCATAGTGGCATGTAGGGGGGCACAAATCAGGCCCCCCATGCCACAAAAAAAAAAAAAAATACTTACCTGAACTTACCTTAACTTCCCTGGGATGGGTCCCTCCATCCTTGGGTGTCCTCCTGGGGTGGGCAAGGGTGGCAAGGGGTGTCCCTGGGGGCATGGGAGGGCACCTCTGGGCTCCTTCTGAGCCCACAGATCCCTTAACGCCTGCCCTGACCAGGCCTTAAAAAATGACGCAAACGCGGCTGGATGTCATTTTTAAAGGCCCGCCCACTCCTGTGCGTCATTTTTGCACGGGAGTTTAAATAAGGCGCAAATGCCTTAGAGTCATTTTTACCGTGGAAACGCCTACCCTGCGTCTCATTAACACAAGGCAGGTGTCCACGCTAAAAAATGACGCAAACTCCAAGATCTTTGGCGCTAGACGGGTCTAGCGTCAAAGTGTAAATATGGAGTTAGCTTTGCGTCGGATTTGCGTAAAAAAAAAATAACGCAAATCCGGCGCAGAGTATAAATATGCCCCTTAATGCTGACGCACGACCTACAGCCAAAAAACGGGAGCCTCCCCTCAGATACCCCAGCAAATCCTACTTTCTTTATAGGGAGCTATATCAGCCTCATCGATTACTTGCTTATAGATGTAAGGTTCTGGCAGGAGATTAAGGACCTCAGGATGGGAGTGCATGGTAGAGTGGGAGTGGTGGTTTACTGGCAATGGGGACAATCGACGAGAGCAAGCGTTCATGCCTTCCTTAGTATTGGCAAGCAACCAATATATCTTAAAATTGGAAATGCTTTGGAACTCAGGTGCTCTAGTAGCTAGAATTCACTATTTTCCAGCCAATTACCAGCCCTAACATCTAACACATATGCCCCAAACCAGATCATGGCAAAACATGCTGAGCTGTTTGCTTCTATGAACGCTTTATTTATCAGAGATGAGAAAGGAAGCAAACCGTTGAAAGCAGTAAAATGTAAAAAGGCCAAGTGTAAACTCCTAGAAGCAACAAGACAAAAGGATAGACCAATGATAATCTTGGCGAGGTGCGAGTCTGCTGTTGCAATAAAGACTAAAAAGGCACAGTGGGAGAAGGCGTTGTTACCAGCAGCTAAGGAAAACAACGCTAAGCGGTTTTGGTCCTTGGTTTCCCAGATGGGCAAAATGTGAGTTCCAGACCCGATTGTCACATTTCTGTCGACAACTGAACTCTCCACTTCACCAAACTTTATAGAATGGAGTCCGCTTTTTCAATTCGCTTAGAGAGCTTAAATGAGTGTGACATTGCACAGGCGGGAGCGATTACTCCCTTTACCATGAGGGAGACTGAGACAGCCATTATGGCTGAAAAATTGGGAAAGGAGTCTGGGCTAGATGGGATACCGTCTGACCTGTTCAAATCTGCCCTGAAGCTCTGGGACCCCTATATAAACTGTGTGTTAAAAGCCATATTGGAGGGTAGCAATTTCTCCCGTTCCTAGAAGGGTGCAATATTTGTACCCATTTACAAAAAAGGGGACAAGTCGGTCCCAGGTAATCACAGACCGATTAGTCTGCTAGAAAACTTGCAGTAAATATTCCCCCACCAAGACTTGGGTAGGCTCAGGGATTGGATAGAGGAAAATTATGTCTTAAGTCATTTGCAGGCAGGCTTTAGGCAGAAGACAGGCACAGTAGACCACATCTTCCAGATTCTCACAATTAAGTGGAAAATGGTAGATCTGGACGGTGGGAGATTGTTTATTGCCTTTGTAGATCTTAAGTCCGCCTTCGACTTAGTCCCTAACATAAATTATGTAAGATTTTGGGTAAAACTGGAGCTCCTGGGCCTCTGTTAAGACTGATTCTGGAATTGTATTCCAAGAGTTTTGCCAGAATAAGGTGGGGATTAGATGGGAACTAACGGAAGAGCTTCCCATACAGAAATGAGTTAGACAGGGCTGCGTGTTGCCCCCCACACTTTTCTACTTTTAATAAATGCCTGCATATCTTACTTATATGACTGTGAAAACGATGCCCACAAATTGGGTGGGTCAAAGACACTGTGGGGGTGATTCTAAGCTTGGCGGGTGGCGGTAGCCGCCAGAAGACCGTACCGCGGTCAAAAGACCGCGGCGGTCATTCTGGGTTTCCCACTGGGCTGGCGGGCGACCGCCGAAAGTCCGCCCGCCAGCCCAGCGGGAAACACCCTTCCCACGAGGACGCCGGCTCAGAATGTAGCCGGCGGAGTGGGAAGGTGCGACGGGTGCAGTTGCACCCGTCGCGAATTTCAGTGTCTGCAAAGCAGACACTGAAATTCTTTGTGGGGCCCTCTTACGGGGGCCCCTGCAGTGCCCATGCCATTGGCATGGGCACTGCAGGGGCCCCCAGGGGCCCCGCGGCACCCCCTACCGCCATCCTGTTCCTGGCGGGAGACCCGCCAGGAACAGGATGGCGGTAGGGGGTGTCAGAATCCCCATGGCGGCGGAGCGCGCTCCGCCGCCATGGAGGATTCTCAAGGGCAGCGGGAAGTCAGCGGTACACCGCCGACTTTCCGTTTCTGGCCGCAGCTGAACCGCCGCGGTCAGAATGCCCAGTGGTGCACCGCCAGCCTGTTGGCGGTGCTACTGCGGTCATTCGCCCTGGCGGTTTTTACCACCAGGGTTAGAATGACCACCTGTGTTTATTGTTTGCTGATGACACTTCACTACTATAGCAAACAGCCTCCGGATTATCTAGGCTCCTGGAGAAATTCTCTGGGTTCTTGAGGGATCATGGTCTACAAATAAATACTACCAAAACCAAATATATGGTTTTTGGTGACACAAAGCACATAGTGAAGAAAACCATATTGTCAGATAGTGAAATTCTCTGAAGAATATCAGCGTTGACTACTTGGGAGTCAGATTAGAGAATTCTCACAAATGGACAGCCCAACTGTTAAGGTGTACCATGTCCCTAAGACAAAAGGTAGGGTTTGTTTTAAGATTTGCTGGTAGATTCTCCAGTTTTTCCATCACGTCAGCAATAGAAATATATAAGAGCCAAGTTAGAGGCTTAGTCTTGTACAGTGCTGAGCAATGGGGCCATGGCACGTTGCATGACATAGTAAGAGCAGAGAACCTTTTCTTGAAGGCTCTGTTAAAGATTCCCTCAAGCTCACATAGGCTGCCTATCCGAATGGACTTTTATCTGTATTCCATTGCAGACACAGCTGCCCTGAGGCCCTTCAGTATTGGATCAGGATTTGGTCTACTGTTATCTTAGAACCATATAGGATATGGCTAAAAGTGCTTCTAGGTGCCCTACAAGTTGAAAACATTGTGTGGTATAGTTATGTATAAAGTAGTCTTTTTAAACTGGGGCTGGGCTCCTATTGGTTAGACCCTTGCACCTTCCAAAAAATGCCCTACAGAGCCTGAAGGATGCATATTGGGTGAGTGTGCAAATGGCAGAATTAGCATCAGCTCTATCTGGCAGCGTGACGGATAGTTTTTTGTCAGTCAAGTGTTATTATGAATTTGAGCATTACCTAGACATTATTGCGTGATCCTACTTCTAAATGAAAGCAAACTGTCAGTCTAACAGCCCGATGGGATGCAAGACCAAAGAAAATAGCAGTGATGTCCTATTCCATTGTCCTGCGTATAACAAGCAGAGGGCCTGCTGGATTAGACCACTCTGCAACACTCTGGGCATTAGGGGTCGTCACTCGGCCCTCAGGATCTGCAGAACAAGCACTCATGGGACTGTGGTTTTTAGTAGTGATGGCACAGTAGAGCAAGATCCTTAAGTACTAACGAATACTTTTTACTAGAGGCCCCAAATTGTGTTTTTAAATCATATTCTCGCTATTTTAATCACATGTGTGTATATTTACATTTTACAAAGTTTTAAACGACCACGTGGAGTGGGATAATGTCTGCTATTATATTTTAACTTTTGGCGATTTTTTTACTCTGTTTTTAAACCTACCTTTTATGATTCTTTGAATCGAAATAAAGGATTTCACTTTGGACTTTGGAGTCCGCTAAAGTGCATTTGAAAATTTAAAACTTAAAATGTGCATGTACTCATTTCTAGCTGACATGAGAATTGTTCGTTAGTTGGTGTTCAAGAAGTACAATTCAATATTTGACAGCTTAGCTTTATTTTGCTGACCAGGAAATCCACGGGTTTGAGGTTTATGATGCATTTAGAATGCAACATAAAACTAGTGGTTTTGATTTGATAACATTGCAAATGTATTTATAAAAAATTGCATTCATTATGAATTTCATGAAGTTTGCAACATTTTAAAGCAAAGAGCTAATGAAAGAAATTTCAGTTAAAAGTGGCTTTGCAGGAAATAAATCACTTTTAACAGACGAATCTTCTTTGAAAAACATGTTGAGAGGAAATTTTAGGGAAACAGCTTTTGATTTCATTATATTGAAGCATAGGCAAAGATGGGAAACTCAAAAGTGCTTGCAAACTAAATGAAATGCACAGGAAGTAATGCTAAAACTTTGCTTATTAGGTCAGATGACGGACAGAAACTTAGGGCCTCATAATGACTATGGAGGTACGAGAGCTGGACTGCCAACATGGCGGTGCGGAGGCGGCCTCCCATCCAGCAGGATCCCTACCACTGTATTACAAACTCCCCGCTGGGCTGGCCGGTGGAAACAATGTGGCAACATTGGCTTCAGTTCTCAGGGAGAGCTGAGGCTAACGCCACTGCACTGTTGGTGCCCCCAGCACACTCGGAATGTGCCCCGTCTGCCATGGCAGACAGTGCATATTCTGAGTGTGCTGACAGGGTGGCCTCTGCACTGCCCACAACTCTGCTTTCTCTGCGTTTTTTCTGGCCATTTCAAATGGTGCCAAGGTTATTAGCAACACACAAAATGCTTTTCCTGTGGAGACTAGTTCCCAACTATAACTACTTACTGGCAACCACCAGTAGGTAATAGATATTTATACATATGTCTACAGATATACACATATATATTTATATCTATATATCTTAATTTACATATAAGATATAAGACATACATATATTTATGTAAAAGATCATGCTGGTAATGTCTGAATTACTTCTTGCAAGAATTAGGTAATGGAGAGAAAGAACCGTGGGGACAGTGTAGGTCTCAGAATTATGGTCTGATTTATATCTTGGCGGTAATAGTCCCACCATCGACTTTTTCACTGAAAAGGTGTCCACCGCTGTGGCTGTTCGCCCGCCGTATTTAAATGTTGGTGATCCCATTGACAAAAGCCTGCATTCGAACTCCCTTCTCTGCCAAGAAACACCATCTGCGTCGACAGCGGGAGACGGAAAAGTGAATGCCGACGGGACCTCAGTCACCCTTTCTGTCGTGCAGGTTTGGATGTGCCTTATCTCCAAGAAAAAAATGGTGGTCCAATCTCCATGTCCGAGTTGCATGATTGGTGGGGAAAGGGACACAAACTAATCTCTTTTCCCCATTCTACACTCATCTTCGACTGGACAACACCTACCATCATGTTCTAAAACAGGTTCACCGATGACGCAGCTTGGCGGTGTGACTGCCAAGGTCTAAATCAGGAACTGTGGCTATCATTATGAATTTATTGGTCTTTTTCAAAGACCGCCGAAGCCGCTGCAGCAAGCAGACCGCCAGTGCTATATTAGGAGCCATAGGAGGACTTATGCCCATTTATGGACGGAAGTCTGACTCCGAAGAGGCCTTTGCACCGCCAGCACCACCACGGCAGCACGATGCCACCCGCCGTATTATGAGCCGTAATACACCTTAGAAGAGTCTTGCTGGCATGGTGCTGCTGGCGGTGCAAAACTGCCCGTATCCATCCCCTCCCAGACACCCAGCTCGCCGGAAAAGGTAAGGTGATCGCCTGAAAGAGTGGGGGAAGTTTTGGGTGCATGTGTGTGGTGTGTGCGTGTATGTGTACAAATGGGGGCCTATGAGTGCATGTTTATGAGTGAGTGAGTGGGGGTGTCTGTGTGCAAGTGTGTGGATGAGGGCTGCATGTGTGAGTGCGGGTGTGTAAAATGATGTGTGCAGTTGGGGTGGTGTTTGTGGGTGCATGTATGTGGTGCCGGTGAATGTCTGTGTGTGTGAGTGTGTGAGTGCTAGTATGCGGAGGAGGGAGGGGGTGTAGTGAGAGTGTGAGTATGCGGGAGGGTATATTATGAGTGATAGTATGTGGGGGTGGGTTTTGAATGCGTTCGTGTATGCCATTGAATGTGAATGTTTTTGTGTGTGTGTGTGTGTGTGTGTGCACGTGAATGGGGAGTTCATGTGCGCATTTGCATGGGTGTGCCTTAGTGTGTGTCAGTGCATGAATGTGTGTTTGAGTGTGAGTGTGTGTCTCCGAGTGAATGGGAATGTATGTAGTGAGTGCGTGGGTTAGTGGGTTGTGTGTTTGTAAGAGTGTGGATGTGTGTGGGTGCATGTGTGTGGATGTGCGGGGGTGCATGTGCCGTCAACAGGAATGGGGATTCCTGTCACCGGGTGCATTTCTGCCAGGGTTTTTATGGTGGGGTGACCACCACGGAAAGCTTGAAGGTCTGCAGCCTAGAAATCAAGCTGGCAGGCTGAGGCCTGTCGCCGGGTTGGTGCGACCGCACCGGCAGGCCAGGCGGCGTTGTGGAGGTTTGGCTTCTGCAAAACTTCACAACTTGTGATGTTGCGGTCTTTACTGCAGGGTCTACTGTGGTAAGACCGCCACATCGAGGCTGGTGGTCTGATGACTGCCAGCCTCGTAATGAGGGCCTATGAATGGATTCAGTTGTCTTTGTCATCTGTGTGACAATTACTCATAATGCTGAAAAGCTGAAACTAATAATGTTTGCAGAAATGTTACACACATTTTACAATATGTATTTGGCCTAAATTTAGCAGGGATTAGTCAATGAAATTGTGACACTTTTGCTTAACATTATCTGAAAGATAGTTTCATGTTGTTTTTTTGTAGATTAGGCTCTGTTCAACGAATCTGACAAATCAGAATATACTTGAATGAGAATGTATGTTTTAAAGATGGAGTTGTGGCCATTTTTATTATCAAAGCTCTTAACTGCACCCAAATAAGATGCATACAAAATCATCACATCATTGTTTTTATACACATAATTCATCCAGCTTTTATCTTTTGGTTTCAGTGAGCTTAGTTTTCCCTATTTGCTAATTGGAATCCCCATGGTGGAAATTACAGCCCTACTGGTAATTACTGGTCTAGCTGTGCTTTTCAGTGAAAAAAAAGAGAAAACAAAAGAAAACATAAGTGTTTGTCAATGAACAAGCAGCATTTGCTCTAAAAGGAGAACCCTGCATGAAGCTTCTTCGTGTGCCTGCATCAGCTCTGACTGCTGAATGAATGCATTAGAGCGAGTAATTTGAGAAATTAAAAGCGGTATGTGTTGACAGCCTGACAGGACCACAGTAGTGCAGATGAAGAAACATAAACGCAAAGCTGTAATCAGTAGATGGACAGCTGCAATACAGGCAAGGGGTTATCTATTAAGAAACTTGTATCTGTATGTGTGTGGTGTTTCAGTAGAGCAAATCTACCCAAAAGGCAGAGGGGTGCTTCACAGGGTCAAAAACAAGCCTTAACTCAACAATTGCTAAGAGAGGCAGCTAGGTTGTAGATGTTCAGTGCATTATACTGTTCTTTAATGATGTGAGTTTTCAATTTAACTAAATAAAAGAATTGGGGGGCTACATACGGGGATGTTGTTCCAGAACCTGGACAGATTGGGCCTTATTACAACCCTGGTGATCTTAAGACCACCAGGGCTGCGGTGGCGGTCAGACTGCATTAGGACCATGGCGGTCTGGCGGTCCTGGCAAAGGGGTTGGCAGTGCTGCCGGTCCTAATCCTCCAGGGCAGCGCTGCAGGCAGTGCTGCCCTGAGGATTACAAATCCCCTCTCTGCCAGCGATTACATGGTATGTAGCACCATCATCTAAAGCCTGGCGGAGATGGGGTGCAAGGGCCCCCCTGACCTGCTCCTTTGCAATTTACGCACTACAGCATTGCCGCCGACTCTTTTATGAGACGACATCAATGTTGCAGGCTGTTACTCGCTGGGCCAGCGGGCGGAAACTCTTAATGGGGCTCGCGTTAAGGGGAGTTTGACGGATGTCCCCCATAGATAGGAAACAACTGCTGTCTTGGTTTTTTATTTTTTACACTTTTTATACTTGATAGTGTGCGGTCTGATGGTGTGCTGGCATCCGGTGTGACGAAAGCCACCAGAGATGGTAAATTATTATTCTAGTAAAGGAGGGTTTCTGGTTTTGATAGCTTTGTAAATGATGCAGCTGGTTTTGAAGTCTTTGAGCTTGATTTCATGGGCAAGTAGCAGAGTTCAGGTGAGAGACAGATGTTGAATGGTTCAACGCAACTCATGGTGATGGGTTTGTGAATTCAAGCACAGAACTGAAGTATCTCTGGGAGAAGAAGAGTATACATTTGGGGTCTCTAGTGGCAAGAAAACTTCCCCTACCAAAGCCTATCCCATAGAACTTTGTTGGGATTAGTGAGAATGTAAATTAGGGCAAAAATGCTTGGGATAAAAGAGAAAAAGAAAAGGAAAATCTGAGGCGAGACAGAGAGATGTGAGAAAGAGCGACTAGCCATTTCAGGGGTTAATTTTAGGACTGAGTGGACAGTTGTAGTCCATCCCTACTAGCACTTAGGCAACATTGTAAAATGGTTTATTAGTAAGAGCAGATAAGTACCTACACTTACTAATAAGGCCAAAATCAAAAATAAGGCCCAGTCATGATCTCAACAACTTAATCCTAGCTCAACCCTTGGTAGCTTTGCCCACAAGCAGTAAGGCTTAGTTTTAGGAGACAGGTGTGTAAAGCATTTAATATCAACAAAATAATAATTATGCAAAACACAGCACACAATAAAAATCCAACATCAATCAATAAAAAGAGGAAATCTTTAAGATGACACAAAAAAAATAAAAAAATCCAATGTAGGGAAAATGAGATATGAATTTTTAAAGGATAAATAAAACAAAATGTGATTAAAAGCAAAAAGCACCAACCGTGGCTATCTGGTCGCGCTGCACCGGGTCAAAGTCAAAGTTTCAGTCCAATTGTGATGGAGCCCAAGTCAGGTCTTGGTCAAAATGTTACCTTTGGACATAGGACTATATGTAGGAGAGTTTGGCTTTGCATACATTCCACCATATGGGGCAAGGTTACATGTATCTAACAAACAAGAACCATTGGTTTTTTTTTAAATAAGAGAAATTTAAAGTACAGAAAAATGTTCTGCAAAAATTCTCACAATATGGGGCATTTTTCTGCACTTTAAATTTCTCCCATTTGAAGAACTGGCTGTAAGTTTCAGTTCTACATATAGCACAGTGGCTACTGGAAGCAAGATGACTGTTGTTTGCAAATGTGACACTTTGAAATGAGAGAAAATTAAAATGAAGGGTTAAGTTAATCCTTAAGGTAACTTTTCATTTTCCTCCACTTAAATGCATTCAGAAACATCATTTTGCTCTCACACTCCAATATTGAGTTGGCAAGTATTTTTATTTAAGAGTTAAATACCTCAGTGCTTCAGCTATTCACCTCTTTGCCCCAGCCCCAGTCCCAGCCTGGGTCATAAATCTGACTGAGCACTGATCACTTTCAGGCAATACTATTTGCAGCCTGATGATAATGATGTAAACATAAAGCAATCTTCTCTTTACTTTAAAAGAAAAATGTGACCCTGTGCTTTTTAAAAATAAATTTAAGACTATGCGCTTCTTTGAAGGTGCCTGGGAGCTATTGGTAGCTCGGGATCAACTGGTTGGAAACAACTGCACTAGATTTTGTGCCAAATGTGTTGTAAGTCCCAAAACAGAATGGCATATAGTCATTTTTCTCATAGGTGGTGGGATTCTTATCTGGGACAAATATGAAATTCATTCCAACACTGTTGAACTGCTGGTCATATACTTTTTTGTACAGGTCTCCATGAATCTCTGGAGGAATTGTTTTTGAGGTTTCAAACTTCCTTCTGGTACCCAAGCAACCATAAGAATAAAGTTATAAGGTCACCATCATTGCAGGGGATAGTTGTTATAGACCCTCATGGAGATAGGCAGAGGCCAATGGCAAAGTTCAGTCCAGGACTAGTTGGCATTGCTCAGCTGACTATTTTCAGGGTAATGACCTCCTGCTTCTTGCTGTGTCCATGTAGCCGCACAGGTTCCTGACAGAATATCATGGAAAACAATATTGACCCATCGGAATATAACCAAAATAATATTGATCACAAAAATATCTTCATCCTACACGTAAACAAAAATAACACAAATATGGATGACAAAAATATTGCTGTCAGGGCCTCACCGTCATTCCAGCGATTCAGAAGAGAACTAAAGATCTGAATGTTCAAATGATCTTACCTCCACGCTCCAGCACCTCGAGACCCTCACAGGTGATTTGCCATGCTCATTAAATGTTCGTTTAATTGATTGTTGAATGCCCAAATATCGAAATGCAAAATATTGTCTGCTATTTAAATGTACACACAATAGCAAAAATATTTAAATACGCAATACTATAATATTTCTAAAAATAAGGACAAAATATTTCGTAATTGTAAGTTAAATATATAAGAGAATAACAATGAATATATTACACAAAAATAATACATTAAAATAATAAACATAAGGTTATATATTCACATATATAACCATAAATATTCATCATAATTTACAATTAAAAACATAGCTGTTTTAGAAAACAAATTGTATTATAATAAAATAAATATTGCAGCATACATCAATAATATATCAAATAAATGCAGCATTCAATATATATTAATAATCCACAAATCCAACAAATAAACATGTTGAAAAGTAAAACAGAAACACTGATTAGCTTCCACCAAAAAAGCTAGTAATGAAAAAATAAACACAAAAGTAGTCAATAAAATGTACCATAAAATTAAATTAACCAATACAAATATAAACATAATTAAGTGAACAATATAAAAAGAACTCACATTAAATGAACTACAATATGATATGACATAATATTAAAATCTGAACATACATCACTAAAGTCTCTACTTTCTTATTTATATTAATCCTTATTTGTTTAGAAACAGTTAAGCAGAGACAAAGCATACTTCACACTGAATAATCCAACTTCACACTTGGGTAGACCTGGACAATTGTGCTAATAATGCAGGTAAAATAAGCACTGTCATAACTGGCAGGAGATTCAGCTCCACTATGAACCAAATCTGTATCTTTACTATATAAATGAAACAACCCAGCCAAATAATCCAAATCATCAAACGGATGGAAATCATGTGCAACTTGAAAACAATAGCACATTTGTAAATATAACATATTAAACTTGTGAAAAATGTACAAATAATGACCGTAAACAAAATATATTTTAATACAATAATTAATAATTTGAAATGCATGGTACTTTCAGACAGAATAGCATAAAGAGCCAAATGTATTACATCCTAGAAAGGCAAACAATTGTTTTTGCTTATGGGATACACATACAGCCAGGAATACTCAAGCAACTAGGATGTGAATTTGAAATGTATTATATATTATGCAGACGCTTGTCATGGCGGCTACAAATGAAAAGCAATTGTTAGAGAACTCACCCACACAAGGCATATACTTCAGGACTTAAAAGAGGCAAGCACTAGATATCAAGGGGCTCATTTACAAGCCTCTTGCTGCACCCTAGCATTTTTTTTTACTGCTACAGCAGCGCTACAGCGGTGCACCAGTTTTTAAAGCCTTGCACCACATCATAGCTGCACCAGGTGTAATGTTTGCAAGCTGATGTTCCCTCGCAAAAAGGGCTGCAGAAGTGGCACAGTAAAATCGACAGGATTTTGCTGCCCTATTCTGCTCTGTCACAGCGTCATTGTTTTAACATCTGCTCAGGGCAGGCATTAAAGTGACACTGTGCTGTATTCAATGATGCCTCCCCTAGCATTGCTGGAGTAGCATCAAAGTTTTGGAGTGGGAGGAGTATCAACATTTTGGAGCGGGGGCTAAGTTTGGCAAAGCAACTGCATTCTCTAGACTGCATGGTGGATTTGGTTGCTTTGACTACAACTTTATGTCATTGGGTACCCGGATGTTCAAACAGTATTTTTATCTGATGTATACGGATAAGTAAAACAAATGGTTAAAAGGAAGGCTGTTGATGGGGGGTCGAGAGCTTCAAAAGCCCAGAAACCTCTAATTTTGGCAGGGGAAAACTGTGTAATAGGTAGGACTGTTAATTTTATTTTAGAATGTGCAGATATTATCAATTTTAACCCTCATCTGAGCAGTACAATTACTAATCCCACCTCAGTTGAGCCTCAAAGCATCTCCCTCAAATGTTTTAAAAACCCTACTGTTGTGTCTGCATCCCCTCTTATGGGGAAATGCTAAAGGTCCCCCCCACCACTAGCCCCGAGAATTCCCCAGCTGTACAGGTCATGGATGAAATTGAGTGTTGCAATTGTTATTCTGTGCTTTCTTTAGAAGATGCTCCGATAGAGAGGCCTCAAGTTATAAAGTTTAGGTTGTCTTACTCAGGGATTTTTTTAATGTAGCATAGTTTGATTGGGAAGCCGAGGAATCAGGTCAAGCCACTCCTCAAGATGGTGGGGAACCTTGATGGTATTGAGTCAACCTGCCTGGGGCAATGGGAGTTGAGAGTGCGGGATCCTCCATTATAAGCTGGGATATTAATTCTTTGTACTCCACAGCTCCCACAAAGCAGCCACCACTGTTCAATTCTATCCAACCTCCTCATACTTCCCCTCTTCCTTGTCACTAAACATGCATTAATGTAGGGCAGGTGGGTTCTCAAGACAGCATTCCTAGGGTTGGTTTGCTGGTGAGGCTGCAAGTGCAGGCCCAGGGTGGGGGAGGGTATAAATGAGCCCGTTCAATCTCCCTGCTGAGTGATCCTGCATGTTATTTACCAGAGGGACGCTTCATAATGGTTTCTATACCCCTAGAAAGGCAGGGAAAATCCAGACCATGGATTACCTTATGCAGATCCCCAAGCTGACCCCAGGAACCAGGGAAGATAAGAATTAATTGATTAATAAAGTCACTCACAGTTTTCAAGTGGTCAGGCACTGCTACTCGATTATCAGGAGTGACATAGTAAGTGCAAAACGGATATCTTACCCCGATGAATTGTATGATAGGGCGAGAGTCTCTTTTTTACATCAAGAACTGGCCATTGACGCCGAACCACTTCTTGAGCAAATACTGACATATTGATTAAATACCACACCCGACTTCTTTCCTGGGACGATCAAATATGGGGTTGTTGAGAAGAGGGCAGGGAAGGGAGCAGGACTAGCATGGACTCTCCTTGACTGAGTACTGTGGATCCTCCATACTGTGTCCAGGGTACAAGGTTACCTAGGGAGGACTTGCAAATGCATGCAATAACACCACAAACATAGTTTAGTTCCTTCCATAAGGCCAAGGAAATCCTCCTGGTTTTTAACTGTGAATGTTCATCAGTACAGGAGTCCCAACAAGCGAATAGTTGTTAGCATGCTAGAATGGAGGAGAATTTATGATGATGGTACAAACTCCAAATCCTAAAAAGAAGCCAATACGCCTCACCAGTCACTGATAAAAACTGCATCCTCAAATGCAGCTGGGGTTTCTAAGATGTTATGTGCTGGAATGGGGCCAGTCATTTCCCTATTTTAGGAGATGTGGTGCTTACCCCCTTTCTCTAGGAGTGGATTTATATCTTTCTGTGTAAATGTGGCCAAGTCTGCTAGGTGCGGGCCTTCAGGGGCCTTGGAATTTGGGTCAAAACTACACTTCAGTGCAAAATCAATATTGTCCCCATTGACTCTCCTGACATTCTAGCAGTTAGGCAGGATCTCCCCTCTGGGTTATTGCTAAAAAAAAATATTTCTGAATATTCTGTTGGTGGCAGGAGATTCAGCTCCACTTTTGAACCATTAGCTGCTCCCCTCCCCCTTGATCTAACTGAGACATGGGACAGACAGTGGGGTATCCTGCAACTTGATCTGCCTGATGTGAGATGGACAGGTACTGGCTTTAACATTCAATTTTGATCTAAGAGCTAAAAACGGTAGAGCCCCCTCTGATCACCAGGGCAAAATGACTTACAACAGGCCTGGTTGCAGTAGGAGAATTGATTATTTCTTGGCTGATATTATGCTCTGGTCTGTGATAAAGAACATGGTAGTGGTAGATCGAACAGACAATGAACATAATGCCCTTAGTTTGACACTTTTGGATAATCCAGCCTCAATTCCTGCATGCAGGGATATAGGGATCAAGGAGACTTCTTACATACCAAAAACTAGAAATGTATCAGGTGTAATTGGGTGGAAAAAATCCTGCAGCCCTAGAGGTAGCAGGAAGGAGTTAGGGCCTCATTACGGGAGTGATGGTCCAATGTTTGTCACACTTGTGTTGACATTGCGTTGACATTCTGACCGCCGCAACTTTGGCGGTCCCAATTACAACCCTAGTGGGTAGACCCGCCAGGAACATGGTTCCCGATGGCATGAACTTGTAACCAGCCAGGGAAGCACTGAACTAAGCGCTGAGCGGCTGAATACAACCCCTCTTTCTGCTCGCCTGTTTATGGCAGGCCCTCACCGTGAATAGCTGGTGGAAAGCCAATGCCGTGGGTCACTGGGATGCCCTGCCGTGCCTAAGGCATGGGCAATGAAGGGGCCTCCCTGCTAAGCACCCTCGGAGAGGGTCTGCAAAGCAGACAGTACACATCCTGAGGGTGCTGAAGTATCAGGGTATTGGCCATGGCTCCCTTAAAGCAGCCAAGATCAATATCCTAACACTGTTTCCACCGGTCAGCCCGACGGGAACGAGTATTACAATGTTCCCGCTGGTCAGCATGGCTGGAACATCGAAATACACTCGGGGGGAACGTCACTGCTATGGCAGTGGTGTCCTCCCTGTGATTTTGGCGGTACCGTGGTGGGACCACCAAACTCATAATGAGGCCCTTAATCTGGAGGTTGAACTCCTATCCCAGAACGATTTAAAAATAGTCAAGAAATACTATTTACTGAGCTAAGGGAGTTGCTAGGCCCAGCCAGATGCCATGGAAAGGCAGTGCCTAAACCTGTTGCTTGGTATAATGGAGCATGCAGATTAGCTAAAAGCAAGCTCTTAGTAGCAATTAAATCAAACTCTTAATCAGAAATAGCAAGGTGTAGGTCTCAAGGTTTTTGCCCAAGTGAAAAAGGATTGGGAGAGCTTACATGAAGCTCTGATTATTAAAAATAAGAACTTCTGATGGACAGCTGTGGTTTGTTTTAGGTGGCCCTAGAACTGCATGAGATTTCTGCCTACAACTTTAGGAGTGGGTGGCCCATTTCACTAATTGTACACTATGTGAGCCACAGATAAGGAAGGCAGTGAGCTCTTAGGAAAGAGTGTATCATGTAGCTCCAGCACCCTCAGGTGTTCACTAAAGGTTAATTTACAAGACTGGATTAGTAAAGAGGGGGTTTTACCAGATTGCCAGGCGGGCTTTAAAGCTAGTGTAAGAACAATAGTTCAGGTTTTTTGTTTCATCTACATTTATAGGAAAAAGGTGATAACTAAGAAGGGTAAACTAAACATTGCCTTTGTGGTTCTACAAGCTGCTTTTGATCTGGTCCCCCGGGGCAAGTTGCAGAGGGTGCTGGAAGAAATGGGCATTCCCCCTCTGTTATTGAACATCCCAGTAAGGCTGCTTGCTGACAACCTGCTATTGGCAGATTCCAACTGTGTAGATCATGGGGTTAGGCAGGGGTGTGTTCTGGTCCCTCCCCTGTTCACCCTATATATCAACAGAATGATTGAGTTTGTAAACAGGGAAGGATGTGATGTGTCCAAATTAGGAAGGAGAACAACACCCTGCTGGTATCCAAGGTACCACAGGGGTGCAACAGCTATTAAACACCTCCCTGTTGTTTTGTGCTGAGCGGGACCTGGAGCGTAACTGTTACAAGACCAAATGTATGTTTCTTTTCAAACAGAAGGTGACTCAATGCAAGAGATGTCTACTAGTGGGTGACATCCCAATAGATGAGATGGTTGAATTTTGATTATCTAGGCATAATATTTACATCAAATTTATATTGGGCACCACAGTTGGAAAAAGAACAGTTGTCCCTTAGTCCCTTATCCAGCAGATTGTGAGAGTAGCAACGATTCATAGCAAGACTATTGGCCTGATTTAGAATATGGTGGAGGCGGTTTCTCCGTCACAATCATAATGGATAGCCACCGAATTAGAAGCCCATTATAGCCTATGGAGATTGTAATACGGCAGATGGGATATCCGTCTAGTTTTTGTGACCGAGTAACACATCTGCCAAGCTCTAAATCAGGCCCTATACCTATAAGGGTGACCCCAGCCCTCAAGATCTACAACATGAAGGCTATGGGGTGGGTTATGTATGGGGCAGAGTTATTGGCTTCCATGAATAAACAGATTTTTACTTTAGTGGAGCACAGGTTTTTAATATCTTTATGAAATCTTCCTGTGGATACTCCATTGGCCTTTCTTTATCTAAACCTGTCCCAAAGAAGGATCACTAAAAAACAATCAAGTGTAGACTTCTTACGTTTTGGCATTGACTATGGTCTACCCCAGATCTAGAATCCTATTGGATGGGCTTTAAAGGCCTTATGGCATCCCAGGGTGCCAAATATATGCCTTGATTTTAAACTGTCAAGGATTTACTTCAGGAATTGGGTATTGAACTACATTGGTCTTCTCCTGAGAAACAGTGTATGACTTCCAGAGCTAGCATTAAAGCAAACTATTGGGAGTGTGCCTTTGTGGAAAATGTGCTGAACTGTAAAGAAACCCTATCACTAGCTTTCATTGACTTTAAAACTTGTGTACGGTATGAGCAGACTATTAACAAAACTGCCCCCTCCCCGGCACAGAAGTTGTATTTGCAATGTAGGTATCAATCTCTACCCATCAAAACCTTTGCCTCAAATGGCAAGAGAAGGATGTTGCTAATGATTTATGCCCTGCATGTCAAGGGGGTTCTGAATCATTAATCCATGTCTATCCTTTCATCATCTCCGGTCAAAGTGGAGTGTGCCACTCTGCAGGAACTTGGGCACTAGAAATTACATAGATGTGTTTAGAACTCTGTCCCACCAGTACAAACAGAGTAGTGGTTTTTGACAGAGCTAGATTCCTAAGGGACCTGTGGCTAAGACAGACTAGGGAGCATATTTAAGAGCCCCTAGCACCACCTTAGCACCACCATACCATCATTTTTTTTTTGGTAAGGCGCCGCTAAATTGTATTTTTCTCTGTGCAATATTTACAAAGTAGCGCAATTCATACATTGCATAACTTTGTAAACCCTTGCTCCACATTATGCCTGCTCCATTTTTTGTGTCATTTTTGAATGCCTGCTCAGAGCAGGCGTTAAAATGACGCTCCATAGAAAGCTATGGGCCTCCTTGTACTTTGCTACACTAGCGTCAAAAATTTTGCCGCAAATGTGTGGCAAAGATCCACATTAGCAACAAAAATGTTGATGCTATTGTGCTAACGACCACCATGATGCATCATCAACTATGATGCGCCACTTTTTCTTAAGTATAGGCCAAAGTGTATACAAGGTAATCGCTGCCTCAACAGTTCATCAGTATGCACTGGACTCTAGAATTTTTGCATATTTGAGTGCTATGATTGGATGCAAGTAAGGAGGGAGAGCTTTCTGAGTTTTGTCATAAATGCACTGGCCACTTCAAACTTGAATTAAGAGTCTGTCCATTACTGTAGCATTGTAGTTTTATGCTTGGCTGGTCCAGCTTTTTCACCATATTGCACACTGTCATGAACTTTTTTGCATTGGTCACTTTAAATTCAACATACAGTTTGCACCTTACCATAGTATGATAGATCATTGCTATGCCAGATTTCAAAATTGTGCTGTTAATTCTCCTAGATCCCTAGATGTTTGCTGCTACTATGATGTATCTGCTGTTTGCTTTCCTGTCTTGAATTAACAATTGGTTAGGAGTTCTATTGTGTATTAGTGTTTTTTTGTGTACCTTTCTAAAATGTACTCTACTGATATTGTATCTTGATATTTTATTCATGACATTGTTAACTTATTTTTATCTCAATTATATGGATTTAAATGTTCTATGTGACGTGTTGTGGTGCACTTTTATGATCTTAGTGATCGATAATAAAGTTTTATTGATGATGATGACAAAAAATAGCTGCAACCATTCCACTGCAAAATTCATAACCTGTAAAAAAGTAACATGCCCACCTTCACAATAAATATATCCCAAATACAAGACAAAAATATAATTATGAACTTATAAACATAAGACAACTCGTAACTATATCTACAGTAGCCTACGACTACCAAACCTATAGTTAGGCCTACCTTATGCTTAATAACAGCACAACAAAAAATTACCAATAAACAATCTTGCCAAATAAAACTGATACTAATACTATCACTAACCAAGCCTGTCCTTATCCCTCTGCCCCTCAAACCCTAAACACAAAAGTAAAAAAAGTCTTAATTTATCTGCCACACAGCAACAGGGAACCACCACCAACACAAATAAAATCTACCTCAAAATGGCATTAACATAGTGCAAAATACAGGTAATGGTAAAGAATTATAGCCAAATGAAAGTAAAAATAAGACTATCTTCCTGTAAAAGTAAATAGAAATGTTACAAAAATGTATTCAAAATTGATAAAAATGTATGCATAAAATATATTAAGATGTTTAAAAAATGTTACACATTATATTCAACAAACACAAATATACATGTATTTATTTAATAGTACTATAGAAAATGAAAATATTTTACAAATACAAAATATAATGTATAAATAATATATGTATGAAAAATAATTATGTACCAATTTTTGGAAATGTCTAAAAATATACAGCATTGGGTGTTACTTGTGTACTTTCAGGTAGCATAATTAAATGAATTACTGAAATATTATGCAAAATCATGCATAAATATGACAAATTCATTTTGTACTGAAAAAAATACCCCATTGGTCCATCCGGTAAAGAAATCAAAGTCTGAAAAGGTAATTTTAAGTTGATTTCCAGTTGCTCATGCACAAATTTGCACTTAGCATTTAAAAATTATCCTAGCGGTCTGGTCGGGTAAAAACACCTGTCTGAAAAGTTTGTTGACCGCACACATTAACTTCTTCGCTGCCAGGCCTTTTCCCCCTCATGTGGCAAGCCTTTTTTTTGGGCTATTTGGGGCAGTTCGCGCTTAGACCCTCATAACTTTTTGTCCACACAAGCTACCAACACCACATTTACGTACTTCTTTTTCCAACATCCTAGGGATTCTAAACGAGACCAAGAAATTAGCCAAAACACAGCGAAAAATGTGTTTTTTAAAAAAATTGGAAAAAAGGGCTGCAGAAAAGGGCTCATGGTTTCTCCCCTGAAAATAGCATCAACAAAGGGTTTGTGGTGCTAAACTCACCATCCTCCCAGATTTCAGGAACAGGCAGACTTGAATCAGAAAACCCCATTTTCAACACAATGTTGGCATTTTACTGGAACATACCCCATTTTTACTATTTATTTGTGCTTTCAGCCTCCTTCCACTTAGTGACAGTAATTCACTAACTCAGCAGGCACCTAGGGAAACCTCCCAAACCTGCGGAATTCTGAAAACTAGACACCCAGGGGAATCCAAGATGGGGTGACTTGGGGGGCTCTCACCAGGTTCTGTTACCCAGGATCCTTTGCAAACCTCAAAATGTGGCTAAGAAAACACCTTTTCCTCTCATTTCGGTGACAGAAAGTTCTGGAATCTGAGAGTAGCCACAAATTTCATTCCACTGAGCATTTCCCCAAGTCTCCCGATACAAATGATACCTTACTTGTGTGGGTAGGCCTAGCGCCTGCGACAGGAAATGTCCCAAAACACAACGTGGACACAACACATTTTCCCAAAGAAAACAGAGGTGTTTTTTGCAAAGTGCCTACCTGTGGATTTTGGCCTCTAGCTTAGCCGGCACCTAGGGAAACCTACCAAATCTGTGCATTTTTTAAAACTAGACACCTAGGGGAATCCAAGATGGGGTGACTTGTGGGGCTCTCACCAGGTTTTGTTACCCTGAATCCTTTGCAAACCTCAAGATTTGTCTGAAAGGTCACTTTCACCTCACATTTTGGTGACAGAAAGTTCTGGAATCTGAGAGGAGCAACAAATTTCCCTCCACCCAGCATTCCCCCAAGTCTCCCGATAAAAATGATACCTCACTTGTGTGGGTAGACCTAGAGCCTGCGACAGGAAATCCCCCAAAACACAATGTGGACCCATCAAAATGATCAAATACAAAACTACCTGTTATTAAGGGGGGGCAACCTATTCTTTTTGGTCCAGGGCTCAGCAGGTGACTTGTGGGGCTCTCACCAGGTTCTGTTACACAGAATCCTTTGCAAACCTCTAAATGTGGCTAAAAAAAACACTTTCTCCTCACATTTCGGTGACAGAAAGTTCTGGAATCTGGGAGGAGTTTTTAAGGGGGGGCAACCTATTTTTTTTGGTCCAGGGCTCAGCAGCCATCTAGGAAAACCTACCAAACCCAGACATTTCTGAGAACTAGTCACCTAAGGGAGTCCAGGGAGGTGTGACTTGCGTAGATTCCCCAATGATTTCTTACCCAGAATCCTCAGCAAACTTAGCTAAAAAATCACTTTTTCCCACATTTCTGTGTGGGATCACTGCACCAGGACAAATTTCCTATCACCCAACAATCCCCTCAGTCTCCCAGTAACAATGATACCTCACTTGTGTAGGTGGGCCAAGTGCCTGTGACAGGGAAGAGCCAAAAACATGTTGAACTTGAGAGGAAACCAAAGCGGGTCCAAAAGCGTAGTTTGAAAAAAAAAAATTCGTCTGACAAGTTCAGCAGAATTTTTATCGGTATAGATGGGACAATGTTGGGTGGTAGGAATTTTGTAGATTCCTCCAGATTCCGGAAGGTTCCATCACAAAAATGTGGGAAAAATGTGTGATTTCCAGCAAAGTTGGAGGTTTGCAGGACACTGTGGGTAAGAAATTGGTGCAGGGTGCCTGTGAGGCACACCACCCTGGAATCAACCAGATGTTTAGTTTTCAGATATGTCTAGGTCTTGTGGATTTTTCAACATGGCAGCGTCCCAAAGTCAAAAAAGTGCAGCCCTCACCATTCCAAGTGGGACGATTTTTTAGAGTTACCAAGCTCTCATCGTCCAAATGTAAAACCTGAACCCAAAATAATCAAAAGTCTTCTTGCTTGCCGTAGGATAAGATGTTTTAGTGTGCAGGGGGAGAGCTGAAAGACTGTTACCCACTTCAGTTGGGGTGGGGGCATAACCAGGCCCATACTGGTTGGTAGCCACCACCCCACTATTTTTTATTTTTTTTACATTCCATGCCATCTAGTAGACTTTCTGTCCCCCCCAGGGTTTGGATCGGGGGTAATTGCCCCATCTGCCCACTGGTGGACGGAACAACTTTGGCCCCATTTATTTGGGGTAGGGGTTGGGGATGGCCATACCCACCCTCTTATTTTGAAACAAAAATCTTACCTGGTCTCTGGTGGGCTTTCTGGCCTTCCAAAAATAGGCCGATCTGCCCCCAAGGGGGACAGATATGGCCAACAGTAATGTGCCCCCATGGGGAGCGACCCTTGCCCAAGGGGCAGCCCCACCAAACAAAACACACACATACACACACACCAATCCCTGGTGTGTAGTGATTTCTGCACCCCTTGGCAAGGGGGGCAGAAATGGCCTAAATACAATTTGCCCCCCAGGGGAGCGACCTTTGCCTAGGGGTTCGCTCCCCATACATAAAAACATAAAGTAAATAAAAATATATATGTATAGCAATCAATCATTCAATCAAATAATTTCTTAAGCGCACTACTCACCCTTTAGGGTCTCGAGGCGCTGGGATATATCCCTGGTGTCTAGAGGTTTCTGCCCCCTCCGGAGGCTGATCGGCCTAAATATATCAGGCCGATCTGCCTCCAAGGGGGGGCAGAAAAGGCCTAAAAATATTTTGCTCACCCGGGGAGCGGCCCTTGCCCAAGGGGCCACTCCACTTATGCGTAAGGATAATAAAAAAATTAAACCTCCCTTGTGACTAGTGGTTTCTGCCCCCGGGGGGGGCAGAAATGGCCTAAAAACAATTTGGCCCCCAGGGAGCATCCTTTGCCGAAGGGGCGCTCCCTACCCATAAAAAACAATCCCTGGTGTCTAGGGGCTTTCTGCCCCCCTAATTATATTAGGCTGCTCTGCCCCCGGGGTGGAGGGGCCTCAGAAATGGCCTAGAAACAATTTGGCCCCCCAGGGAGTGACCCTGGCGGAAGGGGTCGCTCGCTAAACATAAAAGAAAAATAAAACAAAAAAACAAATCCCTGGTGTCTAGGGGGTTTCTGCACCCCCCGGGGGCAGATTGGCCTAATTATATTAAGGCAATCTTCCCCCGGGGGTGGCAGAAATGGCCTAAAAATTATTTGCTCCCCTGGGGAACGGCCCTTGCCCAAGGTGCCGCTCCCCTTCTGCTCATTTAAAAAAACAAAAAACTCCCTTGTGTCTAGATGCGATCGGGCAGCAGAAATGCCTTTCCTTTCCTTTCATGTCTCTGCTGGCCCCCTCCTCCCTGAGCATTTCTCTTCCGCAATCGCACTGGAAGCATGCTTCCATTGTAATGGGAGGTGACCTCTGATGAGGTCAGCACGCTTTTGCGTGCTGACATCATCAGACGTCACTGGGGGGGGTCGGGTCAGGGGTGGAAGGGGAAGCTGGTAAATGGACATAATGGTTACGCCCATGGCGCCTCACAGGCACAGCCATGGACGTAACCATTACGTCCATGGCGTGCAAGGGGTTAAAGGAACTGTAACCTGCATTCAAAACATTGTTGCCAGATTCAGATTTGTAGCTTTGCACTCAAAAAATATTCTAATGGTCCGCTCGGGTGGAAAAATCTACCAGAAAAGCTACTCGTATTCAAAATTACTCGAACCGTACATCTTGTTTCCCAAAAATATGCACTGTAATTAAAATTTCACCCAGGCCTAAGAATGTTCATGTTTAAAAATGTTTTAAAGATATAGTACATGTGATAATACAACAAAAAGCACATCAAATGTTAAGCCACTGTAAAAGATGAAAATGATTTTTCTTTTAAAAAGTATGTTTCAAAAATAAAACTAAAAATGTGCATTCGATAGAAAAATACAAATCATAAATCAAAATATTTAAAATCCTTGATATGTATTGTCAAGGACTTTGCACAAAACGACACACTATACAAAAGTTAGGCTTCACTATGCCACACCTTACTCCCAATACCTTACTCCCAATAGGTCCTTTGGATTCACAATAATAAATCCCTAGCTCAGTCATGACAGTGTGGCATAGAGACGTCAGTCTTAGACTAGAGAAACATGTGTTAAGCATTTTAGAGTACCAGCATGGATGACAAGCAATTGATACGATTTAAAAGAAATCTGACACAATTTATAAAAATAAAGCAGATTTCTATACAATGTTAGACACCTAAATGAAGACAATCAGGTGATTATAACCGGTGTTATAGACTCCTAAAGGAAAAATATACCAGTGCATTTCACTCTTTCAAAACGTTATCATTGCTGTCAATGGGAAAATAAACTAGTGACCTTCGGTCACTTGCATGTTGTGCTCAGTGGAAACCGCTGGATAATAATGTGATGCGGTCCCAGGACCAAGGTCCGACAGTCAGTTGAATTTTACCTGACTTGTGGTACCCCGGTGCAGATTTGTCCTGGCTGTCCTTGTGCTGACCAAGGGAGTTGCAGGTACTGGCTTTGCTGCTTGGAAGGTGCTGGTGAGGAAGAAGATGCACATTTCTGAACATAGGGGCCACTGAGGCCTTGGGTTGAAGATGCTGCAAGAGTCCCACAAGACACACCAGCCAATAAAAGTCGTGGTAACCCGATTGGAAACCAACAAGCTTTAGCAAATTTAGCTTTTTGTTACTTTAACGTCCTGGAGTCTGGGGGAAAAGAGTAATGCACCGAAGATGTGTGCCAAATTCAAGCCCATCTGCATCTGTCTGTGCCTGGACTGCAACCAGTTCCAGGACTCCTGGTCCACCCACCATCTGCCTCTACACCACCAAGGAGCTCTTGGCTCTGGACCCCAGACACCACAACAACAGCTGCTTCACGTCCTCGCCACGATCAACCAAAGGACCCTTCACCTGCCACCCCTGCCACTTCTCCTGCTGCACAGAACCACTACCCTGCACTGGACCCAACGCTGCTTCCACTCAGAAGACTACAACCAAACTAGAACCACTCTAATGCATCCTGCTCCACGTACGCTCCCACTGCAAACATGCAATGGAAATCTGGGACACAATCACCACCCTTTCCCATGACATTGCCTCAAGGAAACATCTTAAGCACTGTCACCAATGATAACCTATACCCCTCATGGAGCACTTCAACTTCTGAGTGCAGACTGACACCAAGACCACAATAAGAGTGACCCTCACCTACTGACCCCTGGGACCCCAACCAGCTTTCTGCAAAGCTATCTCCAGCCTCTTCGTCCTCTACCCATTGACTCTCACCACTGCATCCTACTTAGCAATCTCAATTTCCACGTTGGCGATCACAATGATGCCAACTCCATCACCCTCCTGGAGAACCTGAACAATATTGTCCACTCCCAACTTGTCACGTTGCCGGACACACACTCAACACACTCAACAAAATTTTTCCCTCCAGTGACAGAATAAAATTCAATCACGTCACTTAACTTACCTGGACTGACCACACCATTGTCTACTTGACTCTCTTCAATGCTCAGCAGACCATCTCCAAATACCACAGCTCCTCCTACCACAGCTGGGGCAAGGTAATCGTCACTTAGTGGACACAGACCTTCAGCACTACACAACCCAAACCAACAGCAGACCTTGATCAGGCCGTCCTGAATTTCTCCACCTGGATCACCAAATGCACCAACAGAGTCACCCTGCTGAGACCAGCAAAGCCAACAAAACCTCAATGTAATCCAGCAGGTACATTCCAGAGCTCAGAACCACCAAGTACAACTTCCATTGGCTCGAGAAGCAAAGGCCCATCACTAAGAGCCCCTCCGACAGAGCTGCTCACAAAGCAGCCATCAGCAGCTACCACCTGCAAATTAAGGAAGCCAAGAGAGCACCATCACAGCCCGCATTGATACTGTGGAACTCTTCAAAATAGTCCAGGAATTCTCAAACCCAACAGCCACCGAGAACACCATCCACCCTTCCCAAAACTCTACAACACCATCTCTGACTACTTCCACAGCAAGCTTGTCACCATCTATAACAACTTCAACCCCCAACTCACCACTCTCAGCCTCCACAAACTCAACCAACCAACAAACAGCAGCCGAGCGATCATCACCTGATCTCTGTTTGCAACTTAGACCACCACAGCCATCATGTTGTCCATCCAATCTGGAGCGCCCACTAACCCCTGCTCTCACCATCTGTTCAACTTCGGAACCAACCCAATAAGCACAGAACTCACCAGCATCCTCAACACCTCCATCTCCACAACAACCTTCCCAGACAGATGGAAACATGTTGAGGTCAGACCCCTCCTAAATAAACTCTCTGACGACCCTAGGGATCTAAAACCTTACAGACTGATCTCCCTGCTCCCCCACCTAGCCAAAGTGCTCAAGAAAGCCATCAACCAACAGTTCACCGAACATCGGGAACAAAGCCACCTACTCAACACCTCACAATAGGAAATCCTTGCCAACCACAGCTCTGAAACTGCACCGACTACTGCCACAGACGTCATCAGAACTCTCTTCGACCACGGACAAACTGTGGCCCTGATCCTCCTCAACCTTTCTGCAGTGTTCAAATCTGTCTCCCTTCACACCCTCAAATGCATGGCTTCTTTTCTTACAGAATGCACACAGAGCAGCCAACTGCCTCCCTTCATCCCCGCACACAAGGGTCATCCCTCAGCCCCACCCTGTTAAACGTCTACATGATCCGCCTTGCAGACATCATCAGATCCAATGGACTCAACATAATCTCCTATGCAGACGACACTCAAATAATCCTCTCACTATCCGAGGACACCTCCAATGCCAAAAACAACTTCTGCAATGCCATGACCAAAGTACCCAAATGGATGAGAGACAACTGCCTCAAACTCAACTCTGACAAAACAGAAGTACTGATCTTTGAGAATAACACTTCCATATGAGAACATAGCTGGTGGCCAGCAGAACTCAGACCAACAACCACACCAAAAGACTATGCACGCAACCTTGGCATCATCCTTGACAGCCAACTGACCATGAAATGACAAGTCAACACAGTCATCTCCTCCTGCTTCCATGCCGTTCACAAGCTCCACAGACTTTTCAGATGAATCCAAATCAACACAAGAAAGATCTTCACACAGGCTCTCATCATCAGCCGCCTAGACTACGGCAACTCTCTCCATGCTGGAATTTCCACCCAGCTCCTTAGACCAAACAGCACACTGCATCTAGACTCATCCTGCAGCCAGACTCATCCAAGCTGAACCACATCACCCTCCACTGAAGAGATGCCAGTTCAAAATCCCCACCTAAAAAGCTCTACATGATCAAGGACCATCTTACATCAACCGTCAACTGAACTTCAATCAACCCGTAAGACACATGCGCTCATCCTCACTCGCCATCGCACACAAATCCCACATCCATCACAGCCACTGTGGGGGCCAATCCTTCTACATCGCCACTAAGACCTGGAACAACCTGCCCCTCCACCTTCGAACAGCACCCTCCCTGACGAACTTCAGAAAATAACTCAAGACCTGTTTTTTTTACTGAGACGTGGTACCCAGAGTGCCATGATAACCCTTAGGGTGACATTGTTGTGCTATAAAAATTACTGGTTGATTGATTGATAAACACCAGACACTTGATGGAAGTCAGAACTACATTTTCTAGAATGCACTAGTCCATTTACCTTTGGGTGATCCCTCTGCAGGTTTTGGACTGCAGGGGAAGAGTATCTCTAGTCCAAGGGAGTTCTGGTGCTGCTTTTGTCCTGCAGAGGCATTCCTCTTTTCTTTGGAACCTGTCTCAGGTCCAGGAGGAGTTGCTGTAATGTAGGTGCAGTTCTTGGTGCCTTTTCCTTTAGGCTGGTCCTGAGGTCGCAGACGCTGGTTTCTTCTTTGTCTTTTGTTGCAAGTCAATCAGATCTGAGTTTCTGGTGCCAGGGGACCCTTCAAATCCTAGATTAAGGGGTTCTAGGAGTGTGGGTGCTAGTAGCCAATGGGCTAATCCTCCCTGAGCTGACAAATTCCTGTGGAGGGTGTCACCTTTTTAATCCAGAAGCCTCTATTCTGGCCCTTTTAAAAATTTCTGTACAGACCAGGTAGCCCACTTTAGTGGTGTGGCTAGCCTTCTCAGGGTGTAAGCCTCTGGACTCCCTAATTCACCCACCTGCCTGGGTTTCAAATGTGCAAGAGGAAGGCAGTGAGTTGGTACTCCTCTGGGAGGTAGCCTGCTTTCATATCAGAGATGATGTGGGCTTTGAAGCTCACCTCCTTGATGTGCTACTTCACTAGCTGCCCAACAAGGTAGGGAAGTGACACCTCCCGCCAAGGCAGGGCTTTGTTTCTGACTCCCAGGAGTGCTCACACCACCTGGAAGGTGGTCAGATTCCTGTCTTGGTGGCAGCAGGCTGTCAGCCAGGGCTCAGGAAAGGCTGGGGCAACCAGGTGGGCAAACACTAAGATATCCACCTAGGTGTATGTCACAATACATCCAACCTGGGGAACAAGTGAGTTTTGATGAGCAAACTTGTTTGATGCCAAACATGGTACCTTTAAGTGGGATCATAATGGAGCTGGCAACTTTGGAATTCCCAGGTGCCAGTCCATGTTATCCCTTGGCCCTCTGACCGCTTATAGTAGCTCTTAATGGAAATAGCCTACTACAGGGACATATATGCTTGCACTTTTATGTCCACACCTTTAATATAATACACCCTGCATCCTGGGTTCAGGTGGCCTACATTAGGGGTGTTTGACATATAATAAAAATAGTGCTGTGACTTTGCTGCTCATGGTGAGGATAAAGTCAAGTTTGGGCCCTTGGCAACAGAGTTGCCAGTTTGCATGTGGCACTGGGGCCTGGAGTGCATGCTCCAGTGCACTTTCAGGGTCATAACCAACAGAAATAGAGAAAAAAAGTGTGGTGGTGACCATGCAGAAAGGGCTCTTCCCTACAACTACAAACTGCAAACAATTTTAGAAAAGGTATTTGACAATAATCCAAATCCAATCCAAACTATTTTGGTAAAGGTGGTGGGCAGTTGAGGGGTTAAATTTACTATTCCTACTCCAACGCAAACAATTTTGGGGAAGGTGATGGACACTAAAAAGGCAACATTCACTATACCTACTGCAATCTAAATTATTTTGGGCAAGGTGTTGGACACTAAGAGGATAACATGCACTATTACCACTCCAATCCTAACCATTTTGTGGAAGGTGTTGGAGATTAAAGAGATTATTTTTACTATCCCTACTCCAATCTAAACAATTTTGGGAAAGGTGTTGAACAATGAATGGGGAAACTTTTTTCGATTCTCACACCAATCCAAACCATTCTGGGATGGTGTGGGACACCAACGGGCTTATTTGTCATAGTGTTGTGTGTCACTTGTGCCACGCAAGGAGGCGCAAGGGTGACACAACGCTAATGTCAGATTTATCAAGGCACGCAAGATTAACTTGCATGGGCCTATATAGCTTGATAAATCTGGAGTAATGCAAGGCAGCACAAGTCGCTGCCTTGAGTTACTCTGCCCCAGATAGGCGTTTCATGGATTGAGTCTGGGTGTTTCCACGCATACACCAGTGGATTTTGGTGCATTCCAAGATTTACTGTTAGTGGTAGACCTGGAACTGGTGGAAAATGCTATGGCTCACAAGGGGGTGACGTAATGAGGAGAAATATATTTATTTCTCCTTGTTTTTTCCCCTTTCTATGTGTGCTGCATTTTGCAGCAAACACAGAAAGAGGAAACGTCCTCTCAGGTGTCCCTCCCTGCACAAAAACAATCCTGCTTGCAATGCAGGCACCCTTGCAGCTTGGTGCATTGGTGTTGGGCATTGTCCAAATGCCAATGCGCCGTGCATTAGCGTTAGGCAGCCAAAAGTGTATCTGCATGAGAAAAGGACAGGAATATACCATATGATGTTGAACAGGGCACATTTCTACCCTTTCCATTTCACGCAGCGCAGCAAGGTGGCTTGCTGCAATGCACTGCATGAAAGTATGATAAATACTCCCACTCAAATCTAAACCATTATAGGGAGATGATGAACATGAAAGGAATTAGGGTCACTGTTCAAACTCAAATCTAAACCATTTTGGGGAAGGTATCGTACACCTAAGGGTTATATTGACTATCCTCACTCCAAATGAAACACATTTTTGTGGGCATGGTATTGGACACTGAAGGGCTTAGATTTACTATTCTCACTCTAACGTAAACCATTTTATGGAAGGTGTTGGACACTAAAGGGATTATGGGGGTCATGGACCGCCAGGGCCGGGGACCGCGGAAGCACCGCCAACAGGCTGGCGGTGCTTCTTGGGCTATTCTGACCGCCGCTGTCAGAAAAGGGGAACCGCCGGTTTCCCGCCGGTTTTCCCCTGGCCCAGGGAATCCCCCATGGCGGCGCTGCTTGCAGCACCGCCATGGGGTTTCCGACCCCCTTCCTGCCACCCTGTTTCTGGCGGTTCTTACCGCCAGGAACAGGATGGCGGGAACGGGTGTCGTGGGGCCCCCTAACAGGGCCCCACAAAGATTTTCACTGTCTGCTTAGCAGACAGTGAAAATCGCGACAGATGCCACTGCACCCGTCGCACCCCTGCAACTCAGCCGGCTTCCTCGTTGCAGGGGCTTTCCCGCTGGGCCGGCGGGCGGCCTTTTGGCGGTCGCCCGCCGGCCCAGCGGGAAAGTTGGAATGGCCGCCGCGGTCTTTTGACCGCGGGGCGGTCATTCGGAGGTGACCGCATGGCGGGCGGCGACCGCCGCCCGCCACGGTCAGAATGACCGCCTATATCTACTATTCACATTCCATTTGCACTAAAGGGATACAATTTGGTATTCCCGCTGTAGTCTAAATGTTTCGGAGAAGGTGTTGGGCTCTGCAGGGTCACATTCTATATTTCCACAAGGCAATTCCTACAAGACAATACATATATTTTCAAAATCAATAGCACAAAGAGTAAAATAAATATAAATTACAATACATATTTACAATTTACCTAAATATTTCAAAAATAAACATAAAACAACATGATATAATACATAAGAAAAAATATGACCCTATATTTAACAACAAATACAAGCAAACATTTAAAAATAATTCAATGTAAAAATAACAAAAAGAAATAATAATATAGGTTAAACATTTATACATAGATTTTAATAACATATATCATAAAAATGTCAAACTAATAACGTGTACAATTGTACACAATATATACATACAATAACTACTTATTACTCAAAAGAAAAACATATTTTAGGTATAGAAACCAAAAATGTGAAATTATTTTAAAAAATAAAACATTATCAAGTAATAACGCCAAAATTATAATTGAAATCGTATCACTCTACAAAAGACATTATAAAAGCTTACATTTCAAAATGTCAGATCTAAAAAAAAATACAAATACAGAATTTAAAAACGAAACCATTAATTAACATATACAGTTAATACAAAAAATCCTCACTCAATTCTCCTATCAACCTAGAATTACAATAATAACATATCATCAATCATTGCAATTGAAATAATATTCCTATTTTATTTTATTGAAATAAAAACGAAATACAAAAAATGACATAGTCTAACATATATAATAAATTAATCTTTTATTAATATTATACATTTGAAAAAAATGAATAAAAGTTGTAGAAATACATGAAAAATAATGTATAATTTATATAACACTCTAAGTATTGCAATAATCCATTTAAATATTTTAAATACTTCTCTTTGATTCATAATAAATAGAATATACACGAAATGTTAAGTAACATGAAGAAAAAATAAATACATTTTATAAATAAGAACATTTTCAACATAAATGTAAAACTTGAATTGGATAAATTATTAAAGTTAAATATTACCAAAAACAAACAAAAAACACTTTTTAACCTTTACTTATACTTTTCAAATGTAAAAATTCTAAATTATAAATGCACTACAAGTTTAACAGTTAAATATTTTTTTAGAGAAACATACTTTAATCATCTTCTCTGCCTTTTCCTCAAAAAAGCCAACACCCACTATTAAAGTAGTAATTTTAGTAAATGTTTATCTCACTACAATTTTTTTTATTAAATATTACTTTTTTAACAGTCGAAAATAATGCATTTTAGATGTAAAAACAATAAATACAATATGAATACAAATAACACCAAACTATTTAAAAATTAAATACATAAAATACATTTCCACCGATGTGTAACAAAAATATCATCAAACATGACATGATATACAACAATAACTTAGCAAATGATTTATTTTATGAAGATATTCAAAACAAAACTAAAAACAAAAAGGTAATATTTAATGTTTGTGTCTACTATATTTTTGACATCACAATATTCCTGCAATAATAATTTGGTTCCACACTATTTTCTTCGATATTCTGCCCAAACACCTTCAGACAGGAGGCCATCCAACTGATCCTTGGAGTCCACTCCTTTGTCCTGGGCACAAGATTAAGCATGTCCATTCTTTCCGTTCTCCTCTCAGGTCACAGCCAGAAGGCCTCATTATGAGTTTGACGGTCCGACCGCCAAGAGGCTGCGGAGAAGACCACCAAATTATGACATTGGCAACAGTGCATTCAGAAGACCACCAAAGCACAGGCAGGATTGACCACCACGGTTGAATGGAGGCACAAACAGTCTGGCGGAGACCATGTTTCAGCCAGAATCATTACGAGGTTGAACGCCTCCAACACAACTGCTGTGGTCGAACCACCATGGAACACCACGCAGAAACGAGCATTAGAAAAGGAGAAACTCACCTACAGGAAGCCATACACGCCCGGAGCCTCTATGGAACCACAACTAGATGTCATCCTGCTGCTCCTGCTCGCCGAAAGACAATGGAATGATCGCTGAGGAGAACAACAACAACCATAAGTATGCACACTCACCTGTTACACATGTAAATTGTCAAATACTGTCAGTCACATAACATACCATAGGGATGGGGGTGCGAGGGCTGCACACGCACATAACAGTACTGTCACACACACTCATATACTGCATCAAAGACACCCAGACATAACCAGCACGGACATTGCAGCCAGCACACACACACACACACACATACCACACGTCAATAACACACAGATTCGCACAGCAACAGGCCCAGCCTCACACATTCCCATACAATATACAATCACATCACAACACTACAACGGCTCGATAAATTACTACTTGAACATTTACCCAAAAAGGCAACCTCTCTCACATATCATAAAATACTCAATAACTTACCAATAAACGCGAAGACCTGAAAACACACTGGGTACAAGACATGGGGGAACTGGATGAGGAAGAATGGCAGGAGGCCTTAGCATCTCCCAGGGAGGTAGGGATGCGAGCAAGGTTCCGGCTAGTGCAGCTGAGAATTCTCCACAGGAGTTATTATGCATGTACAACAATAGCCAAGATGGGAAAGGAAGCCTTGCCTTTGTGTTCCAGAAATTGTAGCCGACGAGGGACTTTTTACCACATGCTATGGGACTGTCCAAAGATACACAGTTTTTGGTTGGCAGTAGTGTCCTGACTAAATGTAGTATGTGGAAGCAACATGGAACCTCAGCCTAGATTGTGTGTTCTAAATATAAAGGGTGACCTGGAAATAGCCAACATGGATCATATTTGGATGAGGATAGGCTTAATAGTAGCAAAGCGTAACATTGCACAGACATGGAGGTCTCCGCCCCCGAGGTAGAGGACTGGAAACGTGACTTAGATTGGTGTATGTTGGCAGAGACAGTGATTTATGATGGGAGGGTTTTCTAAAACAAATGGCACACGATCTGGGGGAAATGGATATCCCACAGGGGAGGGCTATGTACAGTAGCAACAGAGGAGGATCCCGAGGATTACAACACACCATAAAAGCCATGCTGGGAGAAGACTGGGAGCAGGGGAAGGGAAAGGGCTCGAAGGGGGGCAGTGTGAGGTTGGGAGGGTGGGCATCGACGAAACACAACTGTATTAGGCCAAAATGGAGGCTAAGACTACATCACACACTTGTCTTGTTTGTATTTCTAATAAAAAGAGTTTTAAAAAACAAACAACAAAAAAAGCACTATAACTGCACAAATATTAACACACTTCACAAACTCACAACCAACATTGGGCAGGGACTCGACACACATACAACAAAATTAACAACCATCTGCGATAGAACACACACAATAACACCATCATAGAACCTAGCAATCGACATACACATCACACACACACACAACACACCAAACCCATTATGCCATGCACAAAACACGCAGACTCAAACAGTCAAAACACACAAAGACACACAGCACACCAACAAACACATATCAACATAAACACAACACAATACCATGACATCAACATATGTTTCCACATATACATAACCCATCACACAAATCACCCCCTATCCCTGGGGTACAAAAGCACTGCACACAACCATACATACTGCTCTAACAATACATGAAGCACAAGCAACACACACAAATAAAGGTACACTACTAATGATAGCCAGGAACAACTCAAACCTAGGAAAGGTAATGTAGGACAATGATGCAACCAAAAACACAAAAACTGGTTGACTTTAATGAGTGTAAATTGAAATAAATATGAATGTCCAAGGCCATAGGTCAGTCCGAAAGTTTATCATTGGCCCCAAACTCACAAAATGGTGCCCCAACTTGACTCCTGACTGCCATGTAACCTTCACAGGTAGGGACATCAAGGGGGCAGGCAGGCACCTCAGGGATTCTTGGGTGGTGGTAGTGGGGGTTGCGCATTGGGCTTTGAAGGGGGGCTCTAGGCTTTGGTTTGGGAGGGGGTTAGACCTTTTTGTGAGGGGTGGACTTCTTTTTGGTGTGAGAGGGACATGGGTGCTGGCAGGTAGGGATTAGGGTGAGCCTTAGGGTGGCCTTGGGGAGGAAAGCAGTTCTTTTAGGGGTGTCACAGGGGAGTAGGGAAAAGGTCAAACTCCGAAAAGAAAACTTTTTTGGACACACAGGGACGGTCATCAGAAGGAGGTTTGGGTTTGGAGGGTGAGAGAGTGGTTGTCTGACATTTATGTGTGGATGTCTTTGGTGCGTGTTTGTGGGAGTTGTACTTGTGGGTGGTGGGTGTCGGGTGGGTGAATGAGGGCGTTTATGTATCTTGGGATGTGGGGGGTGGAGATGCTGGGGGATGCTGTGGTAGGTGGGTGGCTGTTTGTTGGGGTGGTGACTGCAGGTATAGTGGATGTGCTGCATGCAGATGTATCAGTGGTTGTGGTGTCTACAGGTGTGGTGACTGGGGTGGATGTCTGAGGGTCTGCTGGGGTGCTGTCTGCTGGTAGGATAGGTGTGGTGACTGGATCACTAAATTTTGGTGTGGTATCTGCAAGTGTGTCAGGTGTTGTGTCTGTGATGCTGGGGATGGTGGGAGTGTCAGGGCAGGTTGTGACTGTTGCTGTGTACACAGGTGGATGTTGTCTGTGTACATGTCGGTGGTGTGTCTTGTGGTGCTTATGTTTGTCTGCACTACCCTTGGATGTTGAGGTGGATGCATGCCTGTCTGTTTGTGTGCTTTGGCTGGGTCAGGGAAGGGGAGATTTGGACTGGGAAGAGGAAGGTGGAGGGGGGAACGGTAGACAAGGGGTGACTGGCTGGCATCAGTGTGGAGGCCAGAGCCTGATATGATCTCGGTAGACCAGAGACTGCACCGTGAATGCCCTCCAGGAATGCATTGCTCTGTTTTATCTGGCTTGCATGGATGCCATTCACAATGGTTGTCTGACCCACAGAGATAGACCGCTGGAGGTCAATAGCCTCATCACTGGGGTCAGCAGGGCCAAAAGGGGCTGGGACTGATGTGCCTGCGGCAAAGGAGATACCCACCCTCTTGGATTAGTGGACACGGCCAACTTGGTGGGGAGCTACAGGGAGGGCGGTGATAGAAAGGGGAGTGGAGTACAGAGATGGAACTGGGGTGGTCCCAGATGAGTCCGTCATCACTAAGGTGTCTCCACTGTAGGAGGATTCAAAAGAAGATGTAGTGGATCCGGTCTCGCTGTGGCACTCCCCTCGCCCCCCAGGCCATTGGGTCCCTCGGTGACTGTGGTTTCATGCCTGGCGGTCCTGAGGCCAGAAGCTTCCCCAATCAGCTGTGCCCTGTCTCCTTTGCCTGCCGGTGCTGATGCTGAAAATGGATAGTGAAGTAGGGTCATTATATTCTCAACATCCATTACACATAAGTCACATAACATCTTGTTCACTAACACCATCAGGAAGTGCCAATGTAGTGCCAACATGATGTCACAACAGAATATAATGCATGTACCTCAGAATCTACATTGTGACACGCCAGCAAAGCTACCTAACAGATACCTACAATACCATGATTTAAGGTGACCAAACACACGGACCATACCATGACAAGGTGACTATGCCACTTGATACTGGTTCTCTATCCAGGACAACATAGACAAGCACCAATCAAACTATCCTTCAGAAATGTGAAATACTTTTCCACAAATTGAAAAAACATATTTAACACACAAATACTTTACCCTGATGTTATGTACCAGGCAATGACATGTTGTAAAGTAAAGGCAAGCAAACCTTGTGCACAAAAGCCACATCTTCTTCATATCACATGCTTACTACCATACGCTATGGACACATGCCAATTTGCAACACCTAAAATTGTCACACATGTCAAATGTTGTTAAAGGAGTTAGAACAAATGTCACACACACATGCACCAATGGTGACTTACCAACAGTGCTTAATTTGTAAATAAAAATGTGCTGGTGCCCAGAGCCCTCCTCTTAAACATGTGGCTGCTGCAATTGAATGTACCAACACAGAATACTGAGGTAGCGTAATCATGAAGCCATCTCGGGCCTCTTCAATCCATTTACAGCCACTCCTTAACCCTTCAGCTCACTCTTGCAGCTTTTTGCTTTCTCCTGTTGTGACGCTTTTTTGTTTTTCTCTTCATCCATCTTTCCCATATGTGTCTTTGCTTGTAGTAAATACTTGAGGCAGAAAAATAAGTGCAGGCCCTCAAAAATGAGTGCCAGTGCCCCGTACCTGAAACAACAAGCACAAATTAACCACTGAATACAAAGGAGTGCCAAGACAATGTGGATTAAGGCATATACGAAAATGGTCTTCAGAAATCGCACAATATCAGTCATGTGAGTACCAAGTAAGCTCAGACCAATGTCCCACCCACAATAACAAGTTGTCAAAAAAGTATATGTATCAAATGGACTACTGTACGGTGTAGGAAGGTAATAACCAGACATAGCTAACTATGCAATTAGTCCTTCAATAGGCGACTGACTGACTGACGACATCAGCACCCACACATAAGGCATGGCGTGCCTGGCATCTGTCTATGAGGATTCCTAGAACCAAAGAATATGTGATGCTAACATAAATGGTACACCAAGCATGATGCAAGCCAATTGCCTGGACACACTAGCCAACCTACTCACAGGTGTATATGAACTTCCACAACTGCATCAAATAGGTGTCATGGCAAACATGAGGTTCCAAAATAGGCAGGCCTCGTTAGACATATCCGTCATAGCAACAGCAGGTACACATAATAAAATATCAATGTTGAGTCATTACTTGACCTTTCAATTGACACATGATGATGTCAAATTACTGTCTGCGCCATGGCTGTGAATAGGATACCATTACCTATATATCATACCTACTACAGTATGTCTATGGACAAAGCTGTGTGGCCAGTTTCTACTATCAGAACATCAGTACGGTGGTTACATTCCGGTTAGATTCACACCTCTGATACCAAGATATGGGTGCCTATATAAATGCCTATATACATTTTGAAACACCTCAATGGTATCAAACATGCATATACAGTGAGGGCATATGTGAGCTGGAAAGAGGCAGACAACATGCCTTTCCAGCACCAGCTGCCATGTTATCACATATGATCAGACACTCAACACATATGAAGAAGAGTTTTCTTAGGCAAAGTCTGGCATAACACCTGCACTAAGCATGTGCAACAGTCACAAGGTGGCTCAGGGAACATATATGACACACTCTCCACAATGTTGTCAACAAACATTAGTACATGCCCACGGAGTCACTTACTCTAGCACAACTTTATTACCCAAAGGACTTTTGGGTAATCTGAAACATTGCCCATCAGCCTTTACTTAGCATATCAAATAATAGTCTAGCTAATGAGACATATTTGCACATGGTGCACTTACCTGCTCCTCTGGTGCACCATAGAGTTGTTCATACAGGGGTAGCACCTCCTCTATCAGTTTCTCCAGCTCCTTGGGTGAGAAGGCAGGGGCCCTATCACCTGTAAGATGTGGCATGATTGCTCCTGGAGGCAGTACACAGTAGCTTAGGTCATGGAGGTCTTGCTGGCAGCAGTGTCAGGAGTCAAGTGAGAGATGAAGTATGAGATGGTGATCATGTCCACCATGTTAGAGATCGTCACTGCAGGTGGACATCGCCATTGGCCCTAGACCACCATGGACAGCAATGTGTTCCAATAGCAATGTCCACCGCTGTAGTATCCGCCTACCTCCATGACGACTTCCGCCGGCGATTGCAGGTTGTTTCCTATTGTCCAGTACAGTAGGTCAGGTAGTCACCATTTTAAGGGCCTTAGCTGGTCCGAAAAGTTAATTTCATGATGCGTCACAAGATCAGAAACTTATATATCGCATTGTCTTGAGTCCTGGCATTACCTAACCATGTATGAATGTCCAGATTCAAGTGATGTGTTGTCATGGTGATAAGATAATTGTAAGGTATCTTTAGTGGCAGAGTCAGCACCCTATTGGCAAGATATCTTTTTTGCTTTTTTATGCAAGGCATAATTGGATGTCCATATACAGAGGCTCCCTGAATCATGGGATAACATTTGCATGTCATAATTGAGGGAAAGGGATAAGATTCCTCTAAGCTGACATCATTTACACTTTTTTGTGCTGTGTACCATGTTCCTCCTGTATCATTTGCCATATCACATTATGATATGAGACATATGTTTAGAAACTCACAAGGGACACAATGAGTGATGGACATTCCTTCTTATTTTCCCTCACATATTCACTCTGGGACGAGAATAGTCAGACAACCTCCAGTGTACCCTCCACTAGCAGACTTGCAGACAATGGAGGATCGATATGTCATTCAGATCTACCAACTGGATAGGCCGACAATTATGGATCTGTGCCGTCAGTTGGAGCCAGATCTGATGCCTGCCATTCATCATCCAAATAGCATCCAACCATTGTACAAGTCATGTCAGTGCTGCATTTCCTAGCCAGAGGATCCTTTCAGAATACGATGGCCCTAACTGCAGGCAAGTCCCAGACTATGTTCCGTCTGGTCTTGAAGGATGTACTCTCTGCATTGTTAAAACACCTGGACAGCTACATCAGATTTCCAGAACGTGAGGATTTGGTCAGATTTTTATGGATTGGCACACATTTCACAGGTAATGGGAACCAATAATGATACCCATGTAGACCTGGCTCGCCCACATGGCAATTAACAGGTGAATCGTAAAAGGACGAATTTCCACTCCATTCATGTCCAAGTAGTCTGTTTGGCAGACCTCTACATTTCCCAAGTATGTCCACAGTACCCGGGTTCAGTCCATAATGCCTTCATTATGTGGAACTGAGCCATCCCAGAGCTGACACAACACTACCCAGAAAGGGCCTGGCTGGTTGGTAAGTCATATATGTCATGTGTGTATCTTATGTCGCCTGCCAAATGTAAGGATGTCGAAGATTTATGCTTGCACACATGTAATGATTCCTTACATGAGACTCTGGCTACCCAGTCCATCCCTGGTTGTTGACACCAGTGAGGTACTCAACCACCCCCACGAAAGTCCACTTCAATGAGGCCCATGGAAGGACACAGTGTGTCGTGGAGCGGGCATTTGGGGTCCTGAAGGCAAGATCCTGTAGCACTGATAAGTCTGGTGGAGCACTCTTCTACTTCTACTCATTTCATTGTGGCCTGCTGCATGTTCCACAACCTCACCCTGAGGTGTCAGATCACATACATCCCTAATGGGGGGGAGCCAGCAGTTCCACAAGGTGAGAATGCAGAAATGTCAAGTGAGGATGGAAGTGATGAGTATGAAGGTGGAGACATCCGGGCAGATCTCATCGATCAGTACTTCACCTGACTGTAGGTATATGTTGTTCTGTAATTTGATTGACTCAGTATGGTAGTGGTGGGGTTTTGGATGTTTGAGAAGGGTCTTTCTATGACCATCAGATATGTTATTCACTGCTTTGCATACATAGCCCAGCTTTTACTGCAAAATGGTAAATGGAGTTTAAACTATTTCGATGATCTTTTCCGTCACAAATGACATTTTAAGTTACCATTGTTTTTGGGACATGTATTTTTAGGTCATGTTGACCCTCACCTGTCTAAAATCCTTTTTAAATTTTTTTATTTTTCAGATCTCTACACAATGCCACCCTCATGTGGCCATTTCTGAATTGTGTCACTGGCAGGTGGGTTTAGCTGGTCTGACGTGAAGTGGACATGGATTGATCCAGGTACTGCCTGACCATATATTGGTAGTATATGAATTCCATGCCAAGGCTGTCAGGATAGTGAGATGGCTGTGCTCTGTTCCACACAATAGACCTGTTTGCCATGGAATGTGGGTCCAATGGTACATACCATGGTGTCATGTGTGTCATCATGTGTCTATGACAAATGTCTTCCTGTGCAATCCGTTCACACAGCCTTTTCATTGGTTTGATAATGGTACTATCTTACTTGTATGTAGCTGTCACTGTATTTCATGATTGCAGGCCACTGTGCATGTGTGTCAAGACGGACATAGGTGAGCAGCATGCCAACAGATACCTGGCCATGGTAAGTGGAAGGTTCGCTGACTGGGAACAGTTGTATTGACCTCTGTCTGTATTATGGGGTATGTTCATTTGGTAGGTATGGTATGGGTTTGTGATAAGGGTTTAGCTGCTGACAAATTTCACCAATCTGTTTGCCAATTTGGATAGACAAAGTCTGACATGTCCCTTACTTCAAAGGTCTGTGGGATGTTTGTCACTAACACCTAAGCTGACGCACTAAGGCCCATATTTATACTTTTTTAGCACCGCATTTGCGTAAAAAAATGTTGCAAATGCAGCACTAAAAAAGTATAAATATGGGCCTAAATTGTGAAGATGTACTTCACTGTGTGATCATTGGCATATGGTCAGCCTATGTGCTGAACAGTGCTATAAATGGGGATTGATGATTGTAGACTTGTATCATTGTGTGTGCATTTAACCCAGAATCAGCAGTACATGTGACCTGTCTATTCCCACATTTGTTACATTTGAGTGTTTTATGTGTATTCAAGAACATTCACAGGTAACTGTTCAAAATAGTTGAAATATGAACCTCAAACATCTATTGTGATTTAGTTGTGTTTATTTACAAGTGCACAGGCAAATATAATGAATGGGATAAAAGCAATAACGTGCAAACAGTGAAGGCTTCAGTCATGGTGGATGTTATCATCAGGGTAGCTGATACAACATTAGGGAGACCTCTGTTGCATTACTTTCTGGTGGTTGCCCCTCTGCAGCTGCTTGATCTCCCCATCATGGGAAGTACCTGGCCCATCACGCCTTGGGACTGTTAGTAAGTTCCGAAGACTTGGTAGATGGTGTCCTGGTCAGAAGTATCCCTAGCAGTCTCTGTCCACTGGCCCATATCATCACCCCCCACGCACCCTACCCCTATGTGCCTGTACCCTTGGCACAGTTTGCCCACTACCAGTGGTGGCAGGTCCTTCATTTTCAGGGTTTTCTACTTGTGAGTCTGGTACTTGTACAGGGGAGCACATGATGGTAGAAACTGTCCTAGGGACACAGGTTTGGGGGTGAATGGTTGCTTGAGATGTCGATGCAACAGGGCTGGGTAGAGTTGATGTGGACAGGTGAGGCTGACAGTTGTGGACTCACCAGGTATCCCAAATGGGCCAGAGTCGTCCTCATTGTCCACACATCCAGGGGTGTTTTCAACACTGAGGGCTTCATCCAGGGGGGAAGTGGCTGTCTCAGGTGTCCTCTACATGGTCCCAATGGCAAGTACATCTATTGAAGAAGTGGAACACACAGCTACAGATTGTAATGCAACATGTGGTATCAAACTTTGACAGGTAGATATGTTTTGAGCCATGTACAGAAATGCTTTGCTTGATCCCCTGATATGACAGTGACACCTGCTTTCACATCTGGAGAACAGCTATGTGGAATACAGACAATTCCTATAGCGTACACCTTGCTACGGGCTGTCAGAGTATCTTGGCATTTGGATCTCTGTTCATAGACTCATATCTTGGCAGCTGTGTAGCTTTATATTGTTCATGTTACCTCCCAGTTAGCAGCAGTTCAGTATTGAGTCAACAAACAGCTGCACAATGTAATGTGAAATCTGACTTGTCCATCAAATTAGAAGTAACCATTCTACCTGGCCATATGTGTCAGGTTACGCCAAGTACAGCACACTGCATATATTTATGTTCCCCCAGATGAGTATATGTCAAGAGGTGATGGGAGGTAGAAGGGACCGTTTTGCAGAGGACACAGCTGTTGCTATGTGTTGGTGGTATTGTACTGGCAGATGCCCATAGCATTGCTGTCATTGACATAGAATGTACAATTGTGGAGCATTCAGGTGGGTTTAGTCAATTGTTTAGTTGACATGCAAGGCAGTTTTCATAGAGGTACACTGTTCTGGTTTTCTTCATGGTGGAACAGTGCCTGCTGGGAGTTGTAGTGCTGTCAGTCCCTGTACTACCCTCTCCATACACAGACACTGTGCCCCTAGGTGAGTTTAATTGACATGTGGGATTCCAGACAGGGGTATTAGGACAGTTGGGCACAGGGGTGGTGAGTGGGTTGGTAGTTAAGATATCAAAAGGTGATCAGTGAGCAAGCAAGACAAAACCTTTGAGTGACATCATAGATGTTCTGCCTTACCCAATTCCATTCCCCCAGGTGCTCCTGTCAAGCCTTCAGGATGCAGGATGGTCAAAACCTTCTCCTCCCATGATGTGAACTGTCGGGGAGGGGGGTGGGGACCACTGCCAGTCTTGCTGACCTCCAACTGGTTCCTGGCGGCCATGGAACAGACCTTCCCTTTGAGGTTTTTCCACCTCTTCCTGGTGTCCTCCCTTGGGCGTGAATAGCTGCCTACAGAATTCACCCTGTCAACTATCCTTTGCCACATCTCCATTTTCCTGGCGATATTAGTTTACTGGACTTGGGCTCCAAATAGGTGTGGCTCTGCTCTGATGATTTCGTGTACCCTGACCGTCAATTCATCGTCAGTGAAAAGAGTATTTTTTTTGTGGGGACGTTGTGGTGCTGGATGACACAGAAAAGGGAAGAAAATGGATGATGAGGTGTGGCTGCTGTGTTTTTAGTGGGTGACGGGTGGTGCCTGATGTATAGGGCAATAATTTGTTTGTTGTGTATGTTGTGAAAGTGTAGGATGAATGGTATTTGAAGTGTGGAGGGGTGCTTAATCTATGGCTTGTAAATTATAGTTCTGGTTGCAAAGGATTGTGGGGTGTGAAGGGGTGTGTTTTATACTGCAGTTTGTAGGTGTTGGGTGTGTGGATGTGTGTTGGGTGTGTGGAATTCAAACTATCCAATGTGGTGCTGTGTATTACTGTGGTGCCGCCGGTCACCGGGGTTTGCACTGCCATTGGTTTTCCGCCATTGAAGAACCGCCACTGTGATTTGTGGCTGGTAATACATTGGGTAAACGTTTGACGGGCTGGCAGTGCTGGTGGTTGTACCGTCTCTTTTCCGCCCTCCAGAGTCCTGACGGTGTCAGGATTTTGGCTGTCTTTTGGCGGGCTTGGCTGTGTAACTCGTAATATGTTAGTCTGTATGACCGCCAACATGGCGGTCTTTTGGCAGCCGACACCGCAGCAGTCTTACCGTCAGACCGCCAAACTCGTAATGAGGCCCAGAATGTCTTGTCCTCTTTTGATCCATCACAGGTCATGAAAGTGTTCTGAAGATGTGCCTTGCTGTATCACATTTATGCCTGGCACCAGCTGGTTGGTGTGGGTGACTCCCGTCATTTCCTAACCAATGAGGTAAAAGTTCCTGGGGGTAGCTCTAACCACTGCAAACAATCCCACAGTGCCCCTCAATCTCTATATTCAAGATGGGGGGGCACATAGCTTGTGTGCCCATCTAGAGGTGTGATAACCTACATTCACCTCCTTTGTGGTCACTCAATCGGTTCTGGGTGTAGCTTTCCTTTCCTTAGTACGATGGTGCCACCCTGACTAAATGGGCAACAGCTGGGGCTTTTCATGTGTCACCTAACACTTGCTTGCATTAGGACAGGCCGCTTAGAAGTCATTTAAGTTCCTGGAGCACATGAGTCCCCGTTCTCTAGTCACTAAAAATGCCTGGGCATCACCGACAGCTGCTCAGTGGTCTGCAGGAAACTGGTGTATACAAATACAGAATTTTAGGATATTATTCCTGTTTTCTAGAGAATCCATGTTTGGGGACCTATAGTGCGCTGGAACTGTCTTTGTCTAAAACTATGCAGCACAACCTCACCCTGACTCCAATATGAACATTTTTCAATCTCTCACGTCTATCTGTATCACCCAGTTATGAGGTTCATTGTTCAGCTTTAACTTCTAGGACTGTCTCTAGAGGACCTCCATGGTTGAGCTTGATCATGAAAAAAATCCTAACAATGTCAGATAGATCAAGAGAACAGCAAATAATCAGTATACACAAATATTTACAACAAGTACACAAGTCTGTACACTGTCCCATGAAATGTTCAGGGACCAATGGTCCCAAAAAGCATGGGCGAAGCCCACACATGACACATGCCTCAAAACAGAGAGAACACTGCAGGGGCATCAGGTCGGAAAAAAAACAGGCACCTCAGGGGGAAGGGGAGGGGGGGCACCTCAGCCGGATGATGCTACGACGCCACTGCTCCTCGAGGGGGCTCCATACCCACTGCCTGGTCCTGGGGAGTGCAAAGTCACAGTCTCTCAAGGCTCTCAAGTGGGTGCACTGCCCACTGCTTGGTCCTGGGGAGTGCAAAGCCACAGTCTCTCAAGTCTCTCAAGTGGGTGGTTTGCCCACTGCTTGGTCCTGGGGAGTGCAAAGCCACAGTCTCTCAAGTGGGTGGTTTGCCCACTGCTTGGTCCTGGGGAGTGCAAAGCCACAGTCTCTCAAGTGGGTGGTTTGCCCACTGCTCGGCCCTGGGTAGTGCAAAGCCACAGTCTCTCAAGTGGATTCACTGCCCACTGCTTGGTCCTGGGGAGTGCAAAGCCGCAGTCTCTCAAATGGTTGCCTCTCTCCACAGGTTCTGGAGGGGGCTTTGTGCCCAGAGTGCTTCATCCTGCCAAGGATAGGGTGAGTGGATGCCTTTCTCCACTGGTTCTGGAGGGGGCTTTGTGCCCAGAGTGCTTCATCTTGCCAAGGACTGGGTGAGTGGATGCCTTTCTCCACTGGTTCTGGAGGGGGCTTTGTGCCCAGATTGCTTCATCCTGCCAAGGATAGGGTGAGTGGATGCCTTTCTCCACTGCTTCTGGAGGGGGCTTTGTGTCCAGAGTGCTTCATCCTGCCAAGGTCTGAGTGAGTGGATGCCTTTCTCCACTGGTTCTGGAGGGGGCTTTGTGCCCAGAGTGCTTCATCCTGCCAAGGATGGGGTGAGTGGATGCCTTTCTCCACTGGTTCTGGAGGGGGCTTTGTGCCCAGTGATGCTGCACCTAGGGTGTGGCAGTTGACTTCGTCTCACCTGGGTGTCTTAGCCACGCAATGTACCTGGAACAGGTTGCATGATACTCCATGGAGGCAGAGCCACACGCCATACTGCGGCGACTTAGGCTGCCAATTGCTGGTTCGTGTCATTGCTGGAGGTGGTGTCTCAAATGGCTTGTCCAGGGTCCAGGACGTCACCTGCAGACTCTGACGGCTTCACACTGGGGATGGGGCGGATGTCCGACAAAGTGGCATCAGCTGTGCACGTGGCGGTGCTAATGGTGGTGCAGGTGGCGGTGTCTGCGGTTGGAGATGCTGCCAGTGCTGGCCGTGGTGCAAGTGACTGTTGTGGTGGATGGAGACACCATACCGTCTCCGGCAGCCTCGGATGGCTGATCCTCAGGGAGGATGCTGCGGACTGACGTTGTGGCGGTGCAGGTGGCGGTTAGAGCGGCGGTGGTGACTGTTGTGCATGTGGCTGCTATACCTGATGATATGGTGGTCACCAGCCCCTCACCAGGAGACATGGTGCCCACAGGTGATGTGCCCTTTGGCTTGTGGCCCTTCCCGATCTTGACAGTCGCTGCAGGGACCTTGGCACTGTCCTCTCGGTGTTTGGGTGAGGCCTTGCTGGGTGGGTGGTGTGACTGTCCCCTGCTGGAAGCCGGCACTTTTTTTACCTTTGCAGGTGGTGGAATAGGGTGGTCCTTCTTTTCTGTCGGTGGCACATTGGCAGCTCTGACAGAGGCCCCCTTAGACCATACTAGACTAGCAGGGACCACAGCGGATGTACATTTGGTGGCTGAGGTGCTGGACTGGGATCTAGACATCCTGGCCCTAGGGGAAGGACGGGGGAGTTGTAGAGAAGAGGTTAATGTTAGCTAGGAAAAGTTTTTTAGACACATTGTGACGGGAAGATGGAGGGGGTGTGGGAGTGGAGGAAGAGGTAGTGGTTGTAGGAGGTGTACGTCTGCTGATTTTGGGTGAAGGTACATGGGTTGGAGGCTGTTGTGAGGTGGATGACTGTTGAGTGGGTGTTTGCCTGCCCCCCCACATTACCCACAACCCCTTACAACGAAAAAAATATTGCCAACTGAGAGAGAGACAAGCCATAAGCACCCACTGAATCAGAGCCACAGAACACCATCACCCATACACCATCCACGCACCTCACAGCACACACCCCAACACAGCACCCCACACACCCTCACACATACCACTCACACCGCACCCATGGCACCCCAAAGACAACAAAGGTTCTCAGAGGATGGTGATGGTGGAGGAAATCATCTGGGTAGAGCCACAGCTATTCGGATCACAGGTGCAGCAGACCTCCATTGCTAGGAAGATGGAGCAATGGCAGAGAATCGTGGACAGGGTCAAAGCCATGGAACAGCACCCAAGAACAAGCACAGGAGAGGACCTACACTGCAAGTGCTGCTGTGACCTGAGTCTGGAAGCGAAAATGGCTCTGGGGAAAGGGCCCATGTCTTCACCGAGGAGGAGTTGGACAAACTGGTGTATGGGAACCTCCCCCAGTACACACTACTCTACAGTCCTCCAGACAAACAGGTGAATACACTGTGAGCCTGATGCGTGGGCAATGCCTGTTTGGAGTGGTGTGAATGGAAGATACATGTGGGGGGGCTGAGGGCTGCATGTGAGGATGGTGAGTATATGTGTGTCAGGGCATAGGTGGGAACTGGTGGGCATTGAGTCTGATGGTCCGGATGGGAGAGTAATGTCCTTTCCTCCTGTACCTTTCCTCTAGTTCAGCGCCTACCAGAAGAAGGGTATTTGGCATGCCATCGCCAAGGAAGTGCAGACCCTGGGGGTCTATCATAGACGGAGCACCCACTGCAGCAAGAGATGAGAGGACCTGCGCCGCTGGAGCAAAAAGACGGCGGAGGCCCAGATGGGGCTGGCCTCCCAACGAGGAAGGCCCATCGCACCATGACCCCCTGATGTTCCAGATCCTGGCAGTGGCATATCCGGAGTTGGATGGGCGCTTGAGGCCATCACAGCAGCCACAAGGTGGTGAGTACAGTGTCATTAAGCTAACTCTGCGTGCTTTATGAAGTGTCTGGGTGGGGGATGAGGGCTGTGGGTTCCCCTAGGCCAGGGCGAACTGGCAGGGTAGGTCCCTTGTGGGCAGGCTCTGAAGCACTCCAACCCCAATAGTGTTAGTGGCCATCTATTACTGGGCAGGGTCTTGTTGGTTTCAGGTGTGCAGCTAATGGCGTTAGGCAATGTACCCCATGGGCTGGTGACTGGTATTGTAACTGGAAGTGCATGGCCTAGTGCATAGGACTGATCCCTGTGTGTTTTGTACGCCAACGGTAGTGTTGTTGCTGGCATTGACCAAGTGTATCCTCTGTCTCTCCCCTCCATTTTTTGTTTTGTCACCCTGTCCTTCTGTGCATTAGCATCATCGGGTGGAGGAGCAGAGGCACCGGCGATGGAGGGAGCTGCATCCCACATGGGCCTGGAGGCCGAATCCACAGACGGTGAGGGCATCAGTGGGACAGAGGGCGAGGGGAGCACCACGACGGAGACAGGAGGGGACACTACCGACAGCGACACCTCCTCCGATGGAAGCTCCCTGGCGGTACAGCCGCCACCCCCCATACCAGCACTGCCCTCCCAGCAGCCCCTCAGTGTGTTTCCCGTGCCCGCTCACCCAGGAGGGTGGGCATCTCCTTCGCCCCAGGCTCCTCAGGCCCTGCCCCAGTCAGCCCTTCTGCCCTCAGTGAGGAGGCTATTGGCCTCCTGAGATCCCTCACTGTATGGCAGTCAACCATACTGAATGCCATCCAGGGTGTCGAAAGGCATTTGCAACAAATAAATGCATACCTGAAGGGCATTCTCTCTGCTGTGGCGGTCCAACAGAGAGCATTCCAGGCTCTGGCCTCCGCACTGATGGCAGCCATTGTCCCTGTCTCCAGCCTCCCCCTACAACTTCCTCTTCCTAGTCCAAATCCCCTCAACCCCAACCTATCCAAAGCACACCTTCAGACCAGCAACCACCCAAATCAACACACAGAAGTGGCTCAGGCAAACACAAGCACCACACTTCATCTCACAGGCACTCACACAAGCACCATCCCCAAGCAGACACAGCAACATCCACTGGCTCCACTGTGTCCCTCTCCTCCTCGTCGTTTACCTCCCTCCCAGTAGCGTCTCCACTCACACCTACATGTACTACATCCTCATTCACTACCTCCATCACCAGCAAGCCTATCACTACATGCCCCTCATTAGCAGTCACCACCCCCACATCCATGCACACGTCCTCTGTGTCCTCTCCCACTGTCTGTGACCCCTCCTCCCAAAGTACACAAACGTAAGCACACACCCACCCAACAGCCATCCACCTCACAACAACATCCAGCCCATGCACCTGCACGGAAACACAGCAGACTGACACCTCCTACAACCACTTCCTCTTCCTCCACTCCCAAACCTTCACCCTCTTCCCGCCCCAGTGTCCCTAAGAAGCTTTTCCTCACCAACATTGACCTCTTCCCTAACAATCCCTCCCTGTCCTTCACCTCGGGCCAGGATGTCCAGAAACCAGCCAGCAAATGGGTTGCAGTGCGTCCTGGCCCCTGCAAAAGCTGTCGTTGTGACACCCAGGTGAGAGACTGTGACCTTGCACCCCAAAACATCTGCATCACAGGGCACAAGGCCCCCTCCAGAACCAGTGGATGAAGGTACCCACGCACTGCATGCTTGCCAGGATGGAGCACACTGGGCACAAGGCCCCCTCCAGAACCAGTGGAAGCAGGCATCCACTCAGCCCCTCCTTGCCAGGATGAAGCACAGTGGGCACAAGGCCCCCTCCAGAACCAGTGGAAGAAGGCATCCACCAAGCCCCTCCTTGCCAGGATGAAGCACACTGGGCACAAGGCCCCCTCCAGAACCAGTGGAAGAAGGCATCTACTCAGCCCCTCCTTGCCAGGATGAAGCTCACTGGGCACAGAGCCCACTCCAGAGCCAGTGGGAGAAGTCATCCACTAGAGAGACTGTGGCTTTGCAATCCCCAGGACCAAGCAGTGGGCAAAGCACCCACTTGGGAGACTGTGGCTTTGCACTCCCCAAGACCAAGCAGTGGGCAAAACACCCACCTGAGAGACTGTGGCCTTGCACTCCCCAGGACCAAGCAGTGGGCAAACCACCCACTTGAGAGACGGTGGCCTTGCACTCCCCAGGACCAGGCAGTGGGCATGGAGCCCTCTCCAGGAGCAGTGGTGCTGTACCATCTTTCGGCTGAGATGCCCCCCCATTCCCTGTCCCCCTGAGGTGCCTGTGTGTTTTCGAGTTGATACCCCTGCAGTGTTATCTGCGTATTGAGGCAGGAGTCAAGTGTGGGCTTGGCCTATGTGTTTTGGCCCAGTGGGCCACAGGCAATTTTTGAGTGAGCATTGTCCCGCATTTTGTATATATTGTATATATTGTACATACTGTTTTTGCTTTTGAAACGTATTTATAAGTATTACTAATATTATACTCATTTGACTCCATTCCTTTTGAACTTGCGTTAATCCTGAGGGTTACGGGGTATATATGTAATGTTGTAGCATGTGTTTGTGTATGTGGTGTTGGGGGTGTTGTGTGTTGCGTGTGTGTGTCACTCTGTTTTTCCTCCCCCCTCCCTTGTGTGCTAGGTGCAGTACTCACCATGGTCATCGTCGCCGGCGTTCTTGCTCCTGGTATATGAGAAGATACACCAGCATGGGAAAAAAATGCAACTCGGGCTCCATGGCATCCTGGTTCTTCCTTGAGTGTGGAGAGGTGAGTGGTTTCCTTTCAGAGTATTGTTTCCGCTGTGCTTTTGATGGCATTGGTACCGCCCTGGAAAAGCAGGCGGATGGGCGGGTTGCACTGCTGTGGGCGGTACATTGTCTTCTGCCTGTCTGTTGGCGGTAACCGCCCCAGTATTTGTTGCTACTGCCGTGGCAGTCGGAGTGTTAAAGTGTCTGTATGTATTGGCTTTTCTGCCGTGGTCGTGATTCCTTTTTTTTTACCGCTGGCCTGTTGGCGGTGTTACCGCGCCTTTAACACCGACCGCCAGAGTTCTAATGAGGGCCTAAGTGCTCCCTGAAACATGGTTAAGCCCGTCCTGGTTTGTAGGGACTAGGATGAGACCCGATGATAAAGCATGGCATGACTAGAGTGAGTGAGGGTCTAATAAAAGGGGAAATAATTTTTCCCTTTTTTGACCTTGAGAGGGTTTTTCATATAAAAAGCCTCTAATTTAGACATGGGATTCCCATTTGTCTATTTTGGTTAAAGTGGGAGGGTGTATCCCATTTTCTGTTAATTTAAGGTATTTCTTCCCTTTCCGAGAGTAGGGCCCTGGTGTGGGCCCTGGGTCAGGGTTTTTGGTTTAGAAGAAATATGTTTGACCATGGACAGAACTCTAGGATGGCAAGACTATACAGTGAATGAATGGCTCACACAGAGCTGGGCTATATGTGAGTTTCCTGGTTTTCATTCACTTGGAGCAGATTGGGTGGTATACAGAAACATAGGGCCTGATTGCAAGTTTGGCCGTCTTACTGCTGTACTGCCGCAAAAGGACCACTGAGCCGGCAGTCTTCCGCCTGCCGTATTAAAAGTTTCTGTTGTGCTGGCGGTCTCGCGACGATGGTCTTCCGACGGAGGTGTACCATCGTGCTAGGAACCTCATTTCTGCAAATTTTGTTCCACAGTGCTAATACATATTAATACATATTTGCTTATGTACATGAAGCAAGTCTGAAAATACACACATATGTATTACACTTATGGAAAACATACCTTGTCCACCAGCATGGTTCCACAGCCATTGTAATAGTAAAGAAATGTACGAGTGGCTTACCTTATGAGTTGACACCAACTATGTGTATTTTCTTTGTGGGCAAGTGTCTGCAGCAAAGGGAGGACCTTGACGAGGGGCTGCATGAAGGGAAGAGGATTGGAAACTGGATATAAGGCGAGTACTTACCTTATATTTCGTGTTTCTGCCAGGTTGAGTATGGAGATCTTCTCACAACAGTTGGCTTGGCGGTGAGCCACATCGTAATACTGCCTGTGGGAACAGGGGCTGGACTCCAGCCATCAGCGTCTGTAGCATGTGATCCTCATCGATGCAGGAGTGAAACACAGGCAGCAGGACACGGGCGGTCTTTCATCAATGGGACTGCCAATATTGAAATTTGGCTGATGGATTGCCTAGTCGGTAGTCGGGATATACTGATGCCACCACAACGGCAGTACCATGGCCGCCAAAGTCATAATCAGGCCCATTAGTGCCATGTGAAATCTGATCAATGTGGATTGGTGATATGCTTTTCTTTTCCTAAATGTTAACACCAGTTTGATGGGTAGAAGTAATGAGATGTAGGGCCCAATGGATAATCTGGAAGCTAAATCAAAATCAGTGTCCATCACCATTACGGGTCGAACCCAGAGAGAGTGTTGTGAAGTGATCTTGTTTTCGCACACAGGACGCATATGCATGGGTGGAAGTTTCACCCCATTGGTAATCACTGTACTGAGCATGGATGGTGCAGCTCAGTATACTAATATATGAACATACCAAGCAACCAAGAAAAGGATTTCATACTATAGGAAGGGCAAAATCCATGAGTAGCAGTTCTGACTGGGGTAACAACTACTAATGAAAAACATATGTTACAGTTCACTGCGCAAACATTTACAACTGCCCTTCCAATTACATGGTCAGGCCTCAAAAAGTAGAAAAGTTCCATATGTCATGTTACACCCCCCACCCCCAGTAAATGTATTTTCGAGCAAGCAGTTGGGTACATTTACTTTCAGTTGGGTATGGTGAGGTGGCTGTTGGATTTCAACCAGGATTTGTACATGCACACACGGACAAAAACATACACGCACACTGTCTCTCTTCTCTGTTTTGAAGTTCTTAAAACTGTTAGATATTTTACAACATATTTTCTTTTAAGTAACCCTAACAACCTGCACTGCTATTTCTTCCCACTACCCCTTAAGCCCCTTATGCTCTGCTTCCAAATAATGTATTTCACCACAATATGCCAGTGTGATTGTTGGGAAATTTGAAGCACACACCTCTCCATCCCCAATCTTACTGGCCAAGCTACGCCCCTGCTCTTCATCTATTATGTAATAGTTGCATGCTACAATCAGTCAGACATAAAAATATAGGGTTGGATGCCTCATATATGACAACATAGCAAAGCAACCCTTTTTACAAGGTCTCTTGCATGCTAGTATAGTTAAAGCATTTGAAGCACAAAATACCATATGCAATCATGCAGGCCAAAGTAGCTTTCTCTAAGGGAGACATCCAAACATTAGTCAGAAAAAAATGTGTTATACAATGCCCAATCAGACTCAAACAGATTCCCACTTACATCCAAAATAAAGCTGGATGCTCACACTCACCAATATGCACTCCATTGCCATGGTCAGTTGTGAAGCAGGTTTCTTTGACTGGCACTCACTTCTGGACATAGAGTTAACACTGAAAGCATTCCTAGATCCAAGAAATCATGAAAGTAAACGTTCTGCATGTGTAGGCCTGACTTTGAATCCTAAACATTGAAGGATTCCAGCTGAGGTTGGTACTATTTTCTATCAGAGGAATTAATAAAGATTCATTCAAAAAAATAACACAAGCAAGAACCTTCTGATATGCATTAAACAGGCAGATTGTATTTACAACATGTGCAGTATTTCAACCTTTCTAATAGACAAAATCATAAAAAATGCAATTTACAACATCATCTGCAGGATAATGTGCAACATGCTAACTAAACAGCATCCAATGACAAATAGGATCAAGGACCTAATTACAAGTGTGGCAGTCCTCAGACCACCACGCTCACGATGACTACTGGACGGCTGCGTTTGTTGCAGTCTGACCACCACATTGCGAAGTTGGCGGGCAGTCCCATCAACCTATCACCGTCTGGACGGGTTGACTGCCGTGACATTGTAGGTTTGAATCAGCCAGGGCGGTGCTGAACTCAGCACCACCCTGCTGATTCCACCATGGTTTTCCACCAGCCTTTTTAAAAGGCTGGTGGAGACCAGGTACAGTACCTTTGTAATGCTGTGAAGACTGCACATTTTGAGGGTGCTAATGCACCCTGTGCGTGATAGTATTGCAGCTGGCTCGATTACGAGCAGGCAACAATGCTGCCACCACTTTCCCGCTGCAGGAAAGTCTTAATGGGGCCGGTGGAGAGGCAGCCAGCAAAGTGGCAACCACCCCGCCGGGACCAATGGGACCAATTACAAGTTCAACGGATGGGAAGATGCGTCTGCCAAACTTCACACAGGGAAGTTGCCGCCTTACTGACTAACTCCCCGCCTGTCTAATTACAACTTTCCCACTGGGCTGACTAGCAGAAACCAAGGTTTTCACCAGTCAGCCAAGCGGAAAAGTGACAGCAGCATTGTCACCGGCTTGTAATCGAGCTGGTGGCAATGATGCGCCCATTGGGGGCACCAGCACTGCATAATGCACAGCAGACAGTGTGCATTATGAGGGTGCAGGGTAGGGGCTGGGCATGGACAGTGCAGGGGCCCCCCTGTGGCCCTCCTACACCTGTTCTCCACCAGCCTTTTTCATGGCGGTGAAACTGCCATGAAAAGGCTGGGGGAGAACCAGATAGAGTCAGCAGGGCGGCGCTGATTGTAACCTGCACCATGGTCAACCCATCTGGAACATTGTTCCAGGCAGAGATGGTGGTCATTTGGCAGTCTGACTGCCAAACTCTTATTTTGGCCGGCGGACCACCAAATCAGTGGCAGTCATGACTGCCACCGAGAGTCTGGTGGTCTGTTGAGGCCCTAAGTCTTGTCTCAAGAGCAATTTCTCTCAGACATCTACAACACTTCATCCCCCTACATGTGTAGTGAATCCTAGTTTGTTTTAATGGGATAACAGGAGTAAGCTTAGCCTCTGGCTTGCAGACTTGTGCCCCCGTCACCTAGTGACTTTTAACCTACTTAGCTTGCTCTGTCTTAGCCCATTTAATTATTTAATTCTTCTAAGATGGCTGCCTTGTTTAAAGTTAGGCCACTTGTTATGAGTTACATTATCAGTGTCAACGTGCTAAGGTGTCAAGATCAAGCAACAAAGACAAACAAACAGTAGGTGTTCACACTTAGGGATTTTTATATTAATTGCCATCACAAGCATGACTATTATCTATTGTTTGGGAACACACCTACGTCAGGGGTCCTTGTAGATCTGTATAAATATAAACACTTTAGACAGATAATCAGCGGGATTCCGACCTGAGGGCATCACCACCATCGCTGATATTGATGCTGCAGTCGTCTTGACACTGACCCATTCTTCGTGTCCCTGCGGACTCTGAGATAGAGACCTCATTCCAAGGTAACAAGGGTTGGGGGCTCCTCTCATGGACATGGCATTGGCATATTAGGTTTAACAAACCCAGCTCTCCTTTAGGTAGGAGGTTAGGCCTTTCACATTAGGGTTTAGGGCCTGTTACATCTTGTATGTCTCTTCTATGTATTGCAAGATGGTGGGGGTCTTTGTAATAATGACTCTTGTCTTCACAATTCTGTTTCCTGCATTTTTTATTATCCTAATCATTGCAGCCCATGCAACTTATCGCAAATTGCAGTTATGTTAAATAAAAACTATTGAAACTTTACTGCATCTTTGTCATTGCCTGTGTTTGTATGAGACATGATATATCTGTGAGAAAGGGGTTCTCTCCGTTTAACCACGAAACTCCCTGAGATGTCTTATTCTCGAGTCCATGCGTAAAGGCTGCCACAAATCAGCTTTTACTATTGTGTTTCTGGTGAGGTGCTGCTAGGGCGCCGGTAAGGTTGGGACAACAGTTACGACTTAATGTAGTAAAGGCGTAGTCGCCTACAAGCAAAAGTACTGTCATCCTTTAACCAGCAGTCTTGCCCGGAGCAACAGTCCAAACTACGACATGGCGCCACCACCGATGGTGTTTAGGCACTAATTTACGGATACCCTGACTATCACTGTCTCACAGACAACAGGTAGCCTAAGTACCATTATACGGAGACGTATGTGGTCTTTGGGAAAATCCTCCTCAGCCGAAAAGGTAACACCTGATTAAGCTGTAGGTTGTTCGAGCTCGAACTCATAAAAGGACTTTTACTCCCCATTTTTTGTGTTCCGTTTTTCTAAACAAATATGGCTAATGCCATTGACATTCCTGAAAATGCTAGCACTAACACAACATTTATTAATGCATGGCCTTACAAATGAGGGTGGGGATGTTACTCTTATAATAGAAGCTAATGAAGCATACCAAACAGAAACATTTTACTGTTGGGTCACCTTTCCTGAGGTGGACCAGAGAACACATACTTTCAACACATATGAAATTGCAAACGTACCTGCACGGTACCGAGCATACCAGTATCATGAAATATCGCTCACATACCAAGAGCATCAGAACTGGTTTGAAGGCGCTCTACCACATGTACTACAAAGAGTGAGGTTACGTCCCTTAAGTAATGACGGACCTACATGGCCTATGTTTGCCACATACACACCTCACCCAGGCATACAGAATATGCAAATAGCAGATCTGCAAGATTTATATGATGAATTAGTGACATTATATAGACGATTAGTTGAGTTCGTAATGCGAACATTGAACACAACACCAGCGCGTCCAGCACCCCCAGCACCTGGTGGTTATCAATTGGCTACTGGGATTAATCCACAAACAGTGCATACTATTATTGGTAAAGTGCCTGTGGAACGGGTACAACTACCGTTCTGGATTGCCCAGCTGGAAGCTGTGTTTCCCCATACGGGACCACAGGAAAAACATAGACTGCTCACTATGTGCTTGCCTTTTGGGATGGTTCCCTCAGTGGATGACTGTGCCACATGGGGTACAGTCTTCGCTGCCATGGTATCCTGACACTTGCCAATTTACTGGAAGTGTTAAAACAAATACAAAATGAGCCTGGGGCTGCACCAGCCCTGGATTTGGGGATGAAAATAATGCGTAACTTTGACGCCATATCCTCAATAACACTCAGTAATATTAAAGGGGAAGCAGTAGCACTGGTAATTCGCCAGCGTCTCTGGGAAACTCCACACCAGGAACAAGAGAGATAGCTACTGAAAATTATTTCCGATACCAATACTAGTATAGGACGGAAGCCAAACCAAAGAAATTGGAGTTACAAGGTACCACCCATAAGGAAGGTACAAAGCTGGCACAAGAGGGCTCTAAGAAGCGCTGGGACAAACAAAAAGATTTCAAAGAAAGAAGAAATAAGAGAGCTGATTCTCCACACCAGGAGAACTCAGAAAGGAGATATAATCTCAGAAATAGAGAGAACATTAAAACTCCAGACAGATATACTGATTCACGTCCCTCTCGTTCCTTTCAGGACGCAGCGGATAGATGTAGCGAGAGAGGGGGCCGTCAAGACTCCTCAGCAAAAGCCACAGTTTAAAAAGAAGAAGGTGGCAGCACTGACATCTAAAAATGCCAGTATACGTGAGAACACTGTTGAGGAACAAGACGTGGGCGGTGACTCTGTTAGACAGCGCAGCAGAGGTCATGATATGTCGCCAGAGTCTGAAAGATCATCTGGATGCGACAGCAACTAGAGATTCCATCGCAGTTGAAACAGCGGATGGCCGCGTTCTCCCCAGATAAGGTTTACAATTTAAAAATTCGGATAGAGGGAGATGTGGAGCGCACCATTAGGGTGATATTTTGGGATGAACTTACTAGTGATATCCTATTAGCGGAAAAATACTGGCCACCTGAATACGTCCAAAAGATCCCACATGGGGAAGATGTCATTTTGCCTTCTTTCTCCGATCTTGTTCTGGAAGCAGACAAAGAAGCCTATGCTTCTGAATGGGCTTTAGCACAGGCACCTGCGCTATATCGCAATCATGTAGGTTGGGACAAGAAGTCTCCTTGTCATGTTATTCCCATTAGGTGTACACCCCAACCGCAGCCACAATATCCTGTTAAACATGAAGTAAAAGCTCCGGTGAGAGAGGTTCTAGCCCAACTTGAGTACCAGGGAGTGACTGAGCCCTGTACATCTGCAATGAATAATCCGTTATCCGTTAATCCCCAACTATAGAATAGTCATTGATTATAGACACTTAAATATTCGTACACACACATATGCCATACAAAATTCACACAGCACGGCACTAATAAACAATATAGTGCGTAAAAAATATAAAACAACACTAGACATTTCTAATGGATTCTTCTGCCAGAATTTAGCACATGAAAGTCGGGACCTGAGTGCATTCTCATTTGGCTCTCATAAACGCTTTTGTGGTTTGCCGCAGGGATATAAAAATAGCCCAGGGCTTTTATCAGCCCGTGTAACATCAATATTACACTATATTGATTCTGAGGCGTTATCCTATGTGGATGACATATATCTCACAGACGACGTCCTCGACATTCATCTTGCGAGGGTTGATCGGATCATTTTGGGATTTGCAGACCCCGGTTACAAATTCAATTTCAAGAAAAGCAGGATAGCCTTTCTTTGCGTATTATTCCTGGGATATGAGCTATCAAACGAGGGGAAGAGCCTGGCCCGCACTTTCTAGAAAAATTTGCTCAACTGCACCCTCCAAACACACTTAAGAAACTCCAGTCATTACTAGGTTTCTTTAATTTTGGCAGAACATACATTCCAGAATATGCACAACGGATCAAGCCGCTTTATGACTTGGTTCAGCCCAATTTTTCTAGCAGACACTGGACAATTGAACACACACGCATCCTTAGGGAAATGCAACAGGACATGCTAGAAGCTAAACACTTGCACACATGTGACAATAAAACAAATTTGGTCATCAGAATAATTGCTGGTGCACCTTCAATAAGGGTGACACGGTACCAATAGCGTATAAATCACATTTATACTCCAATGCTGAACAGCGTTTTGCACCTACAGAAAAGATTCGGACGGCAGTTCAGATGGCCGTCATTAAAGAGAGGCCACTTGCCCAGGGGAAAGGTATTATGGTTGTCTCCCCGGTGCCGGCCTTAGAGGCTGTCACCAAAGCAAGCGTTCCTAACGCTAAAGCACTACATCCAAGTTGGATTCAATGGGCAACGTCTCTGACTGCCACTGATTTCGATTATATATTCAATCCAAAGCTTCAGACACAAGAGTTTCTCCAGTACGAACAAGAGTACCCCGCTCCTCTAAATATCTTGCCACTAGACAACTACCATACTGTCATATACACCGATGGTTCAGCACAACCGGCTGTAGGTACTAAACATCAACACTCGCCAGCTTGCGCAGCCGTGAGCGGTATGATGGAAGATGGAGTTTTCCACACTCACAATACCTACACGCAGACCTTAGGGGACTGCACAGCCAGTTGGCTGAGCTTAAAGCTCCTATTCTAGCGCTCAAACATACTGAGCTGGGATGCCAGACTTTAATAGTCTGTGATTCTTATTACTTCGTCCAGTCATAAAATGACTATCTCAATCATTGGTAACTGAACGGGTTTAGAGATTCTAAAGGGAACACCATTAAACACAAAATACTGTGGGGGAGGGTGGCTGATCCTAAGGATAAGCTGCTGTGTGTCCATGTACTCCATACATTGGGACACCAATGTGTAGGGGTACACGTTACCGGTAATACATTGGCTGATGAAGCGGCCAAAGCTGCAGTAGCTACGGCTTCTGTGGCTGCAGTGACTCGTTCTCAGACGAGATTGGATAATAAAATATTGACTGCTGTTAAAGCTTCGGCTGCAGGCAAGCCCCTTCCAAAAGGATACCCTACAAACTATACTTACCATATCAGTGCACAGAATGTTGCTTACACAACAATTCCTGGGGTTGGAGGTCGAGTGATCCCCAATGAATGCCACAGATTAGATCTAAGTAAAGCAGCGCATGAGGGTGTCACTTCTGCACATGCTGGTATACAGGCCACGATAACACTCCTACATAAAAGCTTCTGGCGTCCTGGTTTATGCAGACGAACAAAGCAGTATGTCTTTTGTTGTGGCATTTGCCAGCAGATTAAGGGCTCTAATATCAAACACCCACCGCAGACATCACTCTTAGTGTCCAACAGGCCACTACAGTGTGTGTACCTGGACCATTGTGGTCCCTTACAGCCTGATGGTGCATACAAATACATTTTAGTCACTGTGGATTCTTGTTCTGTATTCCTGTGGGTATGGCCACAGCAGTTGACTGACGCCCGGAATGTTATAAAAGACTTGATGATCTTTATCGGTACATATGCGGTTGCAGCATTCCATTCGGACCAGGGCCCTGGATTTGCCTCTAAGGCATTCAGGGACACCATGGGGACGATGGGTGTTGAACAGACACAAATTAATAACACATTTCAACAGTAGTGGTAAACATGACACTGCCACTACTACCTTAACATAACGTGACTACATATTGAACATCCATCTTGTAGAAACCCTGCCCCTGCTACCAATGGAACCAGATGAAGGGTGTTCCAAGCTTTCTTTACACCATCAAAGTTTTGTGAAGTTTCTAATTTTTGCAGTTTGTGACATTTGTGATGTTTTCCATTTTAATTTCCTTTTGTTCACAAAAGGGTTTTTGGCATTTCACTGTCATCAAGCACAGTCAAGCTGAATATACAGACTGTGTTACAGATTTTGTGCATTGAGAATGAAATCTAAAACTTTACAACTTAATGAATTTGCAAAGAATACCACTTAACATGATTTACGTAAAAACAGTTGCTTCCATACTCCAACTCCAGAGTACCACTAACTCTGCTTGTCAGAAATTGGGTTATTATTTTGGGAGGGGGTTACCTGTACCAACAGAATAAACACAATCTGGTTAGGTAAAAAAACAGTTCTTGGAGAATCTCTGCTCAAATCCTGGTACCTAGGGCACATGCAGCAGACCATCCCTGGAGAACTGTTTGTTAAGTTTAAACAGTACCACCAATTTTGAAGCTAAGGACAAAACAAAATGAAATTTGCACACCAACATAAAACAATAAAGAAAAAAGTAATGCGTGCAAAGACATAAGATCATCAAAAAAAGGGAACAGAAGATATTAATTTTTAAAGTTTTAAGGCTAAAGCACCAAGAAAAAGTAAAGTACCATTGAAAAAAAAGACAGTTCAGAATTGGCCTGGTCCTAAGCATGATTTCAGGCTGGAACAAAGGATCTAAGGTCAGATACACCAAGCATATCTTCCCAGTCAAAGATCGTATCATCTGACCTAATCTCTTAAATGGTCAAGAGCCTATAGCTGGGCAAGGTCCAGTCTGTGGCCAGGTGAGGGTTCCTCCTAGTTGGATACCTCACCGACTCCCACTCAATCTCTTTGTTTTGGAGTCAAAGGCTCCAACTGGATCAATGTTGTATTTCAGAGCTGCTGACCTCACTTCACACGTCAAATAGATTTGCCATCTTGCCCTCATTCAAGCTTTTACCATAAGACGGAGTCACTTTCTTGTTTCTTAAATTCCTCTAGCAGGGAAAGGATGCAAATAGTAACGTTGCTGGGCTCCACAAGGCCAGATAGTCTTACAACAAGCTCCCACTTAAGACTTTTTCAATGCAACAAAAGCTTTAAGATTGATGAAGACGGTTTTCTTGCCCACCTTGGGTGCAATACCTGTGGCAAGTCTCAACATCCTTGTCCTGGTCCTCTGGAGGCAGAAAAATGACTACATTTCACTTTTCCTCAACTGCTGAGGATGTTATTGGTCAGCCTTTAGCACCTACTGCCTAAGGTCATGTTTCTAGATACTATCTCCATCTCCGCCTCATGCAGGGTCCAGTCTTCTGGTGTCCGCTGGGCCAACTTGGGGCCAGGAGTGCTTTTCCTTTTTTGCTCCAGGAGGATGTAGGATGCCAACCACTTCACCCTTGGAGGTCAGTTCCTGTCCTTGGAGCAAGAAGGAGTCAGGAGTCCTTGAGTCTTTTGAGTCCTCTTATTTCAGCAAGAGCCTAGACTCTTCTTTATCACAAGAAGGCCTTCAGGTTTGGTGGAAAAAAGACTACATTTCACTTTTCCTCAACTGCTGGGAAGGTTATTGGTCAGGCTTCAGCACCTACTGTCTAAGGGAATCCTTCTTGGAACTATCTCCATATCTGTCTCTTGCAAGGTCCAGTCTTCTGGGGTCATCTGGGCCAACTTGGCTCAGGAGTGTTTTTCTTTTTTTGTTCCAGGAGGATGCAGGATGCCAACCACTTCACCCTTGGAGGTCAGTTTTTGTCCCTGGAGCAAGAAGGAGTTAGTAGTCCTTAAGTCTTTTGAGTCCTATTCTTTCAGCAAGAGTCTGGAGTCTTCTTTGTTACAAGAGTGCCTTCAAGTATAGCCATCCCAGATTATGAGGAGCTGGTGGTGAGGTGCCAGTGTTATTTTAGCCACTCATTGTGTAATTTTCCCTATACAGTCCTGGTTCCTTTCACACCTTATGCTCATCTCCTTCTGCTGCCCTTACTCCTCGCTGTTGTTTCCTTGACCCCACGCTACAGCTCTCTGAAGCTCCTGTAAGCAATGAAGTTATGCAGTGTGATTTATACAATCAAATACACAGACACATAAAGAAGATAAAAATACTGCTGGCCATATTATAGCCAGGGCCACTGGAATTTTGTGGCAGTAGAGGGTCAAATTAGGTGGAAGGGCTCAGTAAATTAAGCAGCAAGAAAAGGCAAATTATGCAGCATAATGAGGCACAATTTGTAATAGTTTTACTTCGTTATTTCATAATTTTTAAGCTTGGTAACACTGTCTGGACATTGCTTGAACCTCACTAGTAGCAGTTTAACACCCAAATATAACAACAGACAACACAAATATGACTATTCCAGCTATGCAAAAGGCTTTCCACAGCACAGCAAAACGTGTTGCCACATTTTTAGTAACCGTTTGATCCAGAATTTCGTTTTTATAAATTAAAATCTGATTATGCAGCAGATGATGGAATACGTGGCAACTGCGGCAAAGCCATAATTATGTGAAATTGGCAGTGGCCACACAATCGCATAATTCCAGTGGCCCTGATTATAGCCTTGAAATTGTTTATTATATTTACACATAAATAAACTATTTAACCCCGTCCCCGCCAAGGATGTAATGGTTACGTCCGGTGGTGCGGTGCTGAGGTGCCACAGACGTACCAACTACGTCCTGGTATAGGCCCTCCGGGGAAGAGCTGGGGCTCCCCCTGAGGGCCTCCCATCCACCCCCGCAAGGCAGGGCTGTAAGGGTAATCACTTCTCCTTCCTCTCCCGGCACCCCCTGACCCTTCCAGAGATATCTGATGATGTCAGTATGCGATTGCGTGCTGACCTCATCAGAGGTCACCTCCCATGCTCAGCATTTCTCTCCTGCTCAGGAGGAGGGGGCAGACAGAGGCATTAAAGGAAAGGGCAGGAGAAATGCCCACTAGACATCAGGGATTTTTTTTTTTATACTTACACATAAGGGGAGTGGCCCCTTGCGCAAGGGACGATCCCCAGGGAGCCAAATTATTTTTAGGCCTTTTCTGCCCCACTGGGGGCAGATCGGCCTATTTTTATTAGGCCAATCTGCCCCCAAAGGGGGCAGAAACCACTAGACGCCAGGGATTTTTTTTTGTTGATTCTCACGCACAAGGGGAGCGGCACCTTGTGCAGGGCCGCTCCCCAGGAGGACAAAATATTTTTAGGCCTTTACTGCCCCCTCGGGGTGGGGACAGATCGGCCTATAATAATTAGGCCGATCTGCCCCCATGTGGGGCAGAAACTTATAGACACCGGGGATATATATATTTATTTATTTACTTTATGTTTTTATGTATGAGGATCGACCCCTTAGGCAATGGTCGATGGGGGGGGGTTTATTTTAGGCCATTTCTGCTCCTCTTGGGGGAAGATCAGCCTATTTCTATTAGGCTAATATGCCCCCGGGGGCAGAAACCACTTAGGCACCAGGGATTGGTGTGTGTATGTTTGTGTTTTGTTTGGGGGTAGCAGCCCCTTGGGCAAGGAGCGCTCCCTATGGGGGCACATTACTGTTGGCCATATCTGCCCCCCTTGGGGGCAAATTGGCCTATTTTTGGAAGGCCCCTCTGCCCCAAGGGGGGCAGAAAGCTCACCAGAGACCAGGGAAGATATTCTCTTTCAAAACAAGAGGGCCATACCCCCACCCCAAATAAATGGGGCCAAAGTTGTTCGGCCCACCAGTGGGCAGATGGGTCAATTACCCCCGATTAACACCCCGGGGAAGAAAGTGTACTAGATGCCACGGAATAAAAAATAAAAATATAGTGGGGTGGTGGCTACTCACCAGTATGGGTCTGGTTATGCCCCCACCCCAACTGAAGGGGGTAACAGTCTTTCAGCTCTCCCCCTGCACACTAAAACATCTTATCCCACAGCAAGCAAGAGGACATTTGATTATTTTGGGTTTTGGTTTTACATTTGGGCCATGAAAGCTTGGCTAACTCTCAAAATCGTCCCACTTAAAATGGTGAGGGCTGCACTTTTTGGACTTTGGGACACTGCCATGTAGAAAAATCCACAAGACAAAGGCACATCTGAAAACTAAACATCTGGGTGATTCCAGGGTGGTGCGCTTTACATGCACTCTGCACCATTTTCTTACCCACAATGCCCTGCAAACCTCCAACTTTGCTGAAAATCACACATTTTTCCCACATTTTTGTGATGGAACCTTCTGGAATCTGCAGGAATCCACAAAATTACTACCACCAAGCATAGTCTCATCTATACCGGTAACAATTCTGCTGCACTTGTCAGCCTAAACATTTTTTTTTTTCAAACTGCCCTTTTGGACCCGGTTTGGTTCCCCCTCAATTTTTTTTTTTTTTTAGCTCTTCCCTGTCACAGGCACTTGGCCCACCTACACAAGTGAGGTATCATTTTTATTGGGAGACTGAGGGGAACGTTGGGTGGTAGGAAATTTGTCCCGGTGCGGCGACCCCACACAGAAATTGGAATTTTTTTATTTTTTTATTTTTTAGCTAAATTTGAGGTTTGCTGAGGATTCTGGGTAAGAAAACATTGGGGGATGCACACATGTCACACCTCCCTGGACTCCCTCGGGTGTCTAGTTTCAGAAATGACTGGGTTTGGTAGGTTTCCCTAGATGGCTGCTGAACCCAGGACCAAAAACGCACCTGCCCTCACAAAAACAGGTAGTTTTTTATTTGATAATTTTGATGTGTCCAGATAGTTTTGGGGCATTTCCTTTCGCGGGCACAAGGCCTACCCACACAAGTGAGGTACCATTGTTATCAAGAGACTTGGGGGAACGCTGAGTAGAAATTTGTGGCTCCTCTCAGATTCCAGAACTTTCTGTCACCGAAATGTGAGGAAAAAGTGTTTTTTGGGGCAAGTTTTGAGGCTTGCAGAGGATTCTGGGTAACAGAACCTGGTGAGAGCCCCACAAGTCACCTCATCTTGGATTCCATAGGTGTCTAGTTTTAAAAAATGTGCAGGTTTGGTAGGTTTCCCTAGGTGCCGGCTGAGCTAAAGGCCAAAATCCACAGCTAGGCACTTTGTAAAAAACAGCTCTGTTTTCTTTGGGAAAATGTGATGTGTCCATGTTGTTTTGTGGGGCATTTCCTGTCAAGGGCGCTAGTCCTACCCGCACAAGGGAGGTACCGTTTTTATCAGGAGACTTGGGAAAACGCTGGGCAGAAGGAAATTTGTGGATCCTCTCAGATTCCAGAACTTTCTGTCACCGAAATGTGAGGAAAAAGTGTTTTTTGCCAAATTTGGAGGTTTGCAATGGATTCTGGGTAGCAGAACACGAGGAGAGCCCCTCAAGTCACCACATCTTGGATTCCCCTATGTGTCTATTTTTAAAAAATGCGCAGGTTTGGTAAGTTTTCCCTAGGTGCCAGCTGAGCTAGAGGCCAAAATCTACAGCTAGGCACTTCAGATTTCAATGTGAAAATGTGATGTGTCCATGTTGCGTTTCCTGTCACGAGCATTAGGCCTACCCACGCAAGTGAAATACCATTTTTATTGGGAGACTTGGGGGAACACAGAATAGCAAAACAAGTGTTATTGACACTTGTCTTTCTCTCCATTTTTTCCTTCCAAATGTAAGACAGTGTGTAAAAAAGACGTTTATTTAAGAAATGCCCTGTAATTCACATGCTAGTATGGGCACCCCAGAATTCAGAGATGTGCAAATAACCACTGCTTCTCAACACCTTATCTTGTGCCCATTTCGGAAATACAAAGGTTTTCTTGATACCTATTTTTCACTCTTTATATTTCAGCAAATGAATTGCTGTATACCCTGTTTAGAATGAAAACCCATTGCAAGGTGCAGCTCATTTACTGGCTCTGGGTACCTAGGGTTCTTGATGAACCTACAAGCACTATATATCCCCGCAACCAGAAGAGTCCAGCTGATGTAATGGTATATTGCTTTCAAAAATATGACATAGCAGGAAAAATATACAGAGTAAAACGTGGAGAAAAATGTCTGTTTTTTTTATCTCAATTTTAATATTTTTTTATTTCAGCTGTTATTTTCTGTAGGAAACCCTTGTAGGATCTACACAAATTACCCCTTGCTGAATTCAGGATTTTGTCTACTTTTCAGAAATGTTTAGCTTTGAGGGATCTAGCATTGGTTTCCTACCGATTTCTGTCACTAATTGGAAGGAGGTTGAAAGCACAAAAAATAGTAAAAATGGGGTATGTCCCAGTAAAATGCCACAATTGTGTTGAAAAATTGAGTTTTCTGATTCAAGTCTGCCTGTTCCTGAAAGCTGGAAAGATGGTTATTTTATCACCGCAAACCCTTTGTTGATGCCATTTTCAAGGAAAAAAAACACAAGCCTTCTTCTGCAGCCCTTTTCCCCAAGTTTGTTTTAAATAAACAAAATGTTTGCTGTATTTTGGCTACTTTCGTGGCCTCCTTCAGGGGAACCCACAAAGTCTGGGTACCTCTAGAATCCCTTGGATGTTGGAAAAAGAGGAAAAAAATTTGGCGAGGGTAGCTTATGTGGACAAAAAGTTATAACGGCATAAGCGTGAAATGCCCCAAACAGCCCAAAAAGGACTTGGCACCTGAGGGGGGGAAGGCCTGGCAGCGAAGGGGTTAATATGTGAGGTTTGCTAATTATGGAAAATATTAACATAATAATACATTTACTGCATGTATCCATATATCATTCCCAGGCTGTTTTCGGGGACAGCACACTGCCCTACAATTAAATGCCTCCTTCTATGTTAACTCTTGACACATCTGCACAGGACTGCATTGACCAATGCCCCTGACTTCCTAGCTTTTTTAGTGCCAATGACAATTATTGATAAACTAAGTTCCAGTTCTTTTAGCTCTGCTGTTTAATTGTTTCTACATTAATTAAAGCTTCCTTAGAAAACAGATAATGAACAAACATTGGCATGTTATCAATATTTAATCATTTCAGTCTACAGACTCTTTCAGTATTTAAGAGGCACTCTCGATTCACTTGTCTTTGAAGTATTACTCCTTGGACTCATAACAGAAATAATAGAAAATATATACTCAATGCTAGGATATTTTAGAAAATAATATTTAGGACAACATATTTCCGTAAGATATTTCTCACTACCTTATTATGGCATACAACCGTGTTATCAGTACTATGCATAAAGGTTTAGCCACACTTAACTTTTGAAGACTAAAGTGGAATTCCTTTTATGAATTACACGCTGGAAAAGTTGGACCCTTTCCACGTTTAATTCTAAAAAGAAACTTTCTCTTCAGCATAAAATGAAAAATAGTGTGCCATAGTGCAACACTTTTTGTGAACTACAGCTGTAAAAAGTTATTGCTTGGCCTACTAACAAATAGCCATTTAAAGTACTTTATGTGCCAAATATGCTGATGGACATTAGAATAAGAAATTAATTGGAGCTCCTAATAAAGTGCAAAAAGGGAGACAAAACACTAACGCTGCACAAATTAGCCACAACAAAAGATGGCATCTCAGCCAGCAGTGGTTACGCAATCGAGTTCACTGGCTTTATTTTAAATTAGGGATAATTTGTAGAGTATATGACAAATTATACGACAAATCTTAAACATTGTCAGTTGTACTCCAGTCTAGCTGCACTCCACACTCTAGCTGGCATTCCATCTATCCTAGGAAGGGGGTTGGGAGCACACTGCCTCACATCTCAGCACAGTTTGCCCCTTTGCATCTTGGTAAATGCAGTTCACAGTTATCTCTTACTGAAAAGTATCTGTAGTTTTTCACCAAAGTTGGTGCAGACATTGCTGTATATCTCTAGACACGTGTTTCTGGGTTTAGCCCTTCAACAGAGAGTAGAGAACAAAGAAAATTCATCTGGGGGTTGTTGGAAATACTGCCCAAATCTTCTCAGGTCAAATGCCACTCACAGGCAGAAAGATGCATCTCCAAAGCTTGTCAGTTCACTGGCTCAAGGGAGCCTTTTAAACAGGAAGGGGGTTGGGAGTACACTGCCTCACATCCCAGCACAGTTCGCCCCTTTGCATCCTGGTAAATGCAGTTCACAGTTATCTCTTACTTGAAAATTATCTGTAGTTTTTCACCAAAGTTGGTGCAGACATTGCTGTATATCTCTAGACACTTGTTTCTGGGTTTAGCCCTTCATCAGTAGAGAGTAGAGAACAAAGACATTTCATCTGGGGGTTGCTGGAAATGCTGCCAAAATCCTCTCAGGTCAAGTACCACTCAAAGGCACACAGGTGCATCTCCAAAGCTCGTCAGCTCACTGGCTCAAGGGAGCCTTTTAAACAGGAAGGGGGTTGGAAGCACACCGCCTCACATCCCAGCACAGTTCCCACCTTTGCATCTTGATAAATGCAGTTCACAGTTATCTCTTACTTGAAAATTATCTGTAGTTTTTCACCAAAGTTGGTGCAGACATTGCTGTAAATCTCTAGACACTTGTTTCTGGGTTTAGCCCTTCATCAGTAGAGAGAACAAAGAAAATTCATCTGGGGGTTGCTGGAAATGCTGCCAAAATCCTCTCAGGTCAAGTACCACTCACAGGCACACAGGTGCATCTCCAAAGCTCGTCAGCTCACTGGCTCAAGGGAGCCTTTTAAACAGGAGGGGGTTGGGAGCACACTGCTTCACATCCCAGCACAGTTCGCCCCTTTGCATCTTGGTAAATGCAATTCACAGTTATCTCTTACTTGAAAATTATCTGTAGTTTTTCACAAAATGTTGGTGCAGACATTGCTGTATATCTCTAGACACGTATTTCTGGGTTTAGCCCTTCATCAGTAGAGAGTAGAGAACAAAGATAATTCATCTGGGGGTTGTTGGAAATGCTGCCAAAATCCTCTGAGGTCAAGTACCACTCACAGGCACACAGGTGCATCTCCAAAGCTTGTCAGCTTACTGGCTCAAGGGAGCCTTTTAAACAGGAAGGGGGTTGGTAGCACACTGCCTCACATCCCAGCACAGTTCGCCCCTTTGCATCTTGGTAAATGCAGTTCACAGTTATTTCTTACTTGAAAATTATCTGTAGTTTTGCAGTTTGCAGTTACTTTGGACACAAGGATGCATTTTTCACTAAGAAACTAGCACTAAGGGTCTGATTAGGACCTAGATGGATGGGATAATATCCCGCCCGCCATTTTACAAGTTCCATAGAATACGTTCTTGCGTAATTCTGCATAATTCTTTTTCATCTTGCTGAATTTTTAGGTAATTCTGTGTGATTATGTTACAATGAATTACGCGAGTAACGTACACCCCTACTGATGGCCTCAGTTTATAAAATAAATCCACTAGGCAACTCCTGTGGTTGCTAAAACTAAGCCCAAATTGTAAATTATTCAGAGAATGATTATGGTTTGGAGCTGAAGAAATTAAGGAGGTTACGCCCTTGAGAATAGTCTGGGGAGCCCAATGGTGGTATCTTATTATTGTCCACTTAAAGAATGAACCTGAAGACAACCTCCAATCTGTGGTTTAAGGTAGTGTTAAGAATTAGAGACCCTATAAGCAAGTGTCCAAAGCAAAATGTGGGCAAGAATTCACTCACAAAAAGAAAATATGGTGGGATGGTGTAGTTGTCCATTGTGTCCGTGTCTTTTTACCTTAACATTAGCTTGCACAGGAAAAGGTCCACCTCTGGGCAAAACAAAGGTATCTCGTCACAAAGATGGGACCTCTTGCTCATGGAATCATAGAGCAGGGCGCAAATCAATACTCTGTGTTTCTGTGCTCTACTGTCTGAGTGAATTAATGTTCTTGTCTTTCTGTGCTGCACTGTAAAATGACACGTCCATTGTTTTCAATGGGCCTCCTTTCACTTAGTAGGATTAGCATCAACATTTTTTGCACTAATCCTGCAAAGTGCTAAACTTGCATCAAAATGTTTGGTGCAAGTTCTCTAAGGTGCGCCATGGTGCGCCGTATCATAAATATGGCGCAGACATGGTAGCGTTGGGGGGACACAATGGGGCACAAGAAAAGTGGCACATTATGACCCGATGCACCACTTTTCATAAATATGCCTCCCAGTGTTTCTGTGCTGCGCTCTCAGCAGGGCATAGGCTAACATGATTGGATTTTTTTTTGGTGCCTGGTACCTGTCAGTGCTGCGCGTGCTTAATTAGGGTGTGCTCAGTTTTTAGCACACAAATGTGCATTTTTAAAATAATGGAAAGATATTCACACGGTGGAACACATGCATATGATAAAACATCACAAACAACAGTGTCTTTTCTTCATCTTAGCTTTTATTGTCAGTACATATGCGAGAACTGGCATACTGCAGAGTGCATATGGTTGAGATATGTTCTTAAAAATGTGACAATTTTCACCTTTACAATATCATCATGTTTTATTTTCAAATCAAAAAATGTGCAGTTCAAGAACTATATCCTGGTGTCGAGGACGGGGTAGGCATGTATATTTCCTCATGTCTATTTCAACCAAATACACTGATTCTCTAATTTCTTATGTTAGGTTTAACAGCGGTTTCACCCGGAGTACATTTACAAATAATAAATATGTTTTTAAGACATACAGTGCTTCAACAGCTCCGATGTATTCTGTTCCAGGTGCAATATTACCCTTCACGATTGTCAGGCGCTGTCCTTGATTGGAAACACTCACATCAAGCTGGCAGCCTGTTGATGTGACATATGGTCCCCAAGATGAACATCATGGCTTATGCCATTTCTGTCAATAACTGAATTTTTTTCAGAAGCTTGTTTGCATGGGAAATTGACATTCATTTTATAAAAGAACTGCTAAGTTGCTGGATTTGTACTGCTTCAGCTATCCTGCTGTTACTTACATTTACTGAGTGTTGTGTTGTTTACAACATTGCTGGGAGAAGCGGTATGACACTAGGGGCATGTTTATGAAAAGTGGTGCATCATGTCATGATGCACCATTTTTCATGCGCCCCTTTGCGCCCCACTAATGACACCATTTGTGTGCCGCATTTATGATATGGCGCAACATGGCACACGTTGGGGAACTAGCGTCAAAAAGTTGACGCTAGTTTAGCGCTTTGCAGAATTTGCGCCAAAAATGTTGACGCTAATACTGCAAAGTGAAAGGAGGCCCATTGAAAACAATGGGAGTGTAATTTTAATGCCTGCCTTAGGCAGGGTCATCACATTCTTTTCATACACTAACATCACACTGCGCACATCATTAATATTACATCCAGTTGTACTACAAATCCAGGTAGAACCAGGTTAGTGCCAACAGCATGTCACAACAAGATACTATCTACACCGCAACATTACAACAATGTCACACACCGTCTAAGTCACCTATTGCACACCTACTATGCCATTGTTAGAAATGGGGTCTTTGGTTGGCAGTCAGGTTACCCCCTGTCCAAGCAAGGACTCTCACTCTAGTCATGGTAAGTCACACACAATCCAAATTATCCTGTGCCTACCCTCTGGTAGCTTGGCACTGAGTCAGGCTTAACTTAGAAGGCAATGTGTAAAGTATTTGTGCAATAAATCATGCAATAACACATTAGAACTCAACGGAAATGCACCACACAGTGTTTAGAAAAATATATAATATTTATCTGAAAAGATGCAGGTCAAAACGATTAAGATGCAATAAGTATATGTGGAAATATCACTGTAAAAATGATACAAAATGTCTTTAGTGGATGCGTGGAAAACGGGGAGGTGTGCGTCGATTTTTCCGGTGCACACAGGCAATGCCTTGTCGATTTTTCACACAGGGCAGGCTTTGCATCGATTTCCGGAGCGTAGACTGGAATCCGCTTCGGGTTGCGGGGTTTTCGGGGGCCCCAGGGACAATGCGTTAAAATCCAGCACTGACAGGACAAAGTCACAAGGGCTGCGTCGATCAGGGGGGGCATTGCGTGGAAATTTCTACCGCATGGCAGGTGCTGAGTCGGTTCCTCTCAGGAAGTCAGGCTGCGTTGTTCCAGCTTGGCTTTGCATCGATCCAGTGGGCGTGCATAGAACTTCCGGTGGCTACGCTGGCGCTGCATCAATCTTCTCCTTGCGCAGTCGGGCTGCATTGTTCTGGTTCGGAGTGCAGTGATTTTCTCACTGCGATGCAGGATGTGCGCTGTTTCTGGCAGGCTGTGCATTGATTTTCACTGCACAGGGATTTCTTCTTGCAGGAATGAAGTCTTTTTGGTCCTGAAACTATAGAGAACAGGAGGCAAGCTCCAACCAAGCCCTTGCAGAGCACTTCGCAGTACAGCCAGAGAGCAGCAAGGCAGCATGGCAACATCAAGGCAGCAGTCCTTCACAGAAAGCAGTCAGGTGAGTCCTTTGGGCAGCCAGGCAGTTCTTCTTGAACGGTTGCAGGTTCTGGTTCAGGATTTCTTCTCTAGGAAGTGTCTGAGTTGGTAGGGGCAGAGGCCCTGTTTAAATACCCAACTTTGCCTTTGAAGTGGGGGAGACTTCAAAGAGTGGCTTAGAAGTGCACAAGGTCCCCTTTAAGTTCCATCCTTTCTGCCAGGGTCCCAGTAGGGGGAGTGGCAGTCCTTTGTGTGAGGGCAGGCTACTGTCCTTTGACATGTAAGTGTCAGGCCCTTCACGCTCCCAGCCCAGGAAGACCCATTCACTATGCAGATGTATGCAAGTGTGACTGAGCATCCTTTGTTTGGGGTTTGTCTGAGTGAATGCACAAGGGAGCTATCAACGAAATCTAGCCAGACGTGGATTGTAAGGCGCAGAAGGATTTAAGTGCAGAGAAATGCTTACTTTCTAAAAGTGCTAAAACAACAGATGATGGACGGAATGCAGAACAAATCAAACATTCAACCCCAGTCACAGATCTGGGTTTAATCCATCAGTCATTTTGCTTGCCATGCCATTCCAGTTTAGACCCAGCCATATGCAAATTAGTCTTGACCCTGTTCCCCATGGGAACAGTCCAGCCCGAACTGCCAGGCCAGGTCTTTCCGGGACCAGAAACAAGCATCCTGGGACCGGTTTCAGGGTATCGCCCTTCATGAGCCAGGCTAGCTTGAATCTGGTGGCATAGCAAGCACAGGACCCACGTCAAAATCCACACATACCTACATTATTAGCTGATGTCATGTACCAGAAAAGGAATCAAATCATATGCCAAACACAAGGCAGCATGTTGCATACAAGCCAAACCCATCTCATGTGAGAGTCCACAACCTTCACAATTGAAATTTGCAAATGTGCAAGCATTATATTTGGCTTTTCCTAATTTGGAGTATGATAGAATCTAAACACATGTCACCAACATATGTACCAATAGTGATGTAGGAAAGAATGATACATACTTAGTCATTCTCCACCTGTAAACAAGGCCTTGCACACTCATATGGGCCTAATTAGCCCATACCTTTTACCCACTGACAACCAAAGGTACCATAACTATTCCTTTAATATAATGGATACCTGTCATGTGCATGAAGGCCACATACAGTACAACATAGCATGATGAGTGGTAACAACAATAGCCCAATGTTTGAGTGGCAACACCATTATCCACACTTTAGACATGAGTAGTCTAACATCTGTATTAGAATTTGGCAATGGCATAAAACCACATTTGAGGATACCATGATGGAGGCATACACCCTGAGGCTAGCCAAATGACTGACTACAAATACCATTCCACCCACATGTGAATGTGAACTACAACGCCTGCACCACAATGTAGTCAGTGCAAACAATAGACTGTCATACTAAAAACAATCAAACCATATCCAATATAGCAAAAGGAAGTATGTCTATGATACATTGCAATGTTTATTGATGACAGAACCTTACAATGTACACATGATGTTGTCAAAACCAGTGAATAATGTAACTGTTCATAAGATGTCTTGGCCTATTTAGCATGCCAACAACACAGTGAATAAGGAAATAGCTGTGTAGCCACTTCAAATTACGTGTACATGGTACTAACATTCAAAGATGTGATAACAATAAATGTGTTGTAATAGTAGTCAAGCAATACGTCCATGGTTTCCAACATGTAGGATGTCCACTCAGATGAGACATTACAGGGGCCAGTGTACAGCCCTCACTTGCTAAATGGGTTCACTTCTTACAGCTCTGTGTAAGTTTAGCAAGAATGGCAGGTGAAATGTCAGATGGACATCAAAGCCTCACATGAAGTTGTCACTCATCAGAAACCTCATGAAAATTAGGTATCACAAAAACGTGTCAGACGCTATGTTGCACATAGACATGGATCAACGGGCATTGGAATGGACAGAGGGTAAATACCTGAACACCTTGTGATCATGATTTGTAAGTGGCAAGTAACAGCCAGCAGAGTATTTATAGCAGTATAGTGGTAGACATATGACACAGTCACAAGTGCATCATCATATGCTTTTGAACAGAAGGGATAACATAGGAGAGTAATATGTCCCTATACACAATAGTATGTGCACACCTGTGTACCAATGTTGAGGGTTTTATATCTGTGTGTTCCTTGGAGATCTTGGAGATCTTTGTCCCTTTGCACTTACCACATTGTCACAGCTTAGATTCTATCACTTCACACACCTGGCATAGGGAGTAAAATGAGTCAGTACTTACCCCCTTGTGGCTGCTGTGCTGCCCTCAAATGCCCATCCAACTCAGGGTAGGACACCGCCAATATGCAGGCCATTAGTGGGTCAAGGTCTGCCATCACCCCTTCCCCAGCTGGGTCTCTGTGGTATTCTGGTCACAGTGTCTGAGGTCCTCCCACTGCTTGCTACAGTGAGTGCTTTACCAGCTCTGGGCCCCCAGGGTCTGCACATTCATGAGGATGGCACGCTGGATCCCCTTTTTCTGGTGGGTGTTGACCTGCATGGATGACACAGACAAGAGGAGAAAGTCATGTTCTCATACACCATCCCAAAACATGAAGGGTGAAGAAACGTTTGTCAAGTTAGCCATACATACACTTTCTCCAACATCCCCTTCTATGTGAAATGACCATCTGCACACAGGCCATGTGTGAAGTGGTATCAGGCCTACAAAATGCATATATAGGACCAGGCCTTGGCTAGAAATATATGACCAGACCACAAACATGTCTTCAAGCATGGTATAAGTATACGACTATTTCACCCCTCCTTCATTTATCATGTTATCAGTTATTCTGTGGGTCGGGGTATATACATCATACACTCCCTACTATGTATCAGGGACCAAAACCATCTATGCACATGCTCACATGTCAATCTGCCCACACATATCATCCCAATCCTTCATTCTACCACATTTCATCAACATCATTATACACTCAACATTTCACTTATCGGTATTGCAGTACACTTAGCTGCTCCTCTGGTATCCATACAGGGATAGGACCTCCTCCACAAGCATGCCCAGCTCATCAGCCAAGAAGGCAGGGGCCCTATCAACTGGAGGTTGTAGCATAATTGCTCCCAGAGGCAGTACACAGAAGCTCAGATTGTGAAGGTCTTGTTGGCAGCAGTGTCAGGAGTCAAGCGAGGCATGAAAAATGAGATGGCAGTCACGTCTGCCACGTACAGGACCATCACAGCTGGCGGAAGTCACCATTGGCCCAAGTCTGCCAAAGGTAGCAGTGTGTTCTAATGGTAATGTCCACAGTGGTTGTGGCCACCTACTGCCATGATGACATCTGCCGGCGAAGTTAGGTCACTTCCTTATATCTAATACAGTAGGTCAGGCAGCTGCCTTTTTGAGTCTCATATATGTACGTTAAGGGTATGAAAGTTGCGTCATTGACTAAGATTCATATTTATGATAATGTGTTACCTGCTGGCTTAATGCAAACATGTAGCAATGTGCACGAAATGTATACAGGAGTTGAAAATGAAGTAGCCTGACTTATGTACTTGAAACAGTATTGTCAGCAGAGTAATGACGATCTGAACATAGTATAGTTGTTCCAACTATGTTACACATGTTAAGTAAATTGATGTGTACAGTCAGTGACTTGTTTCTCCATTCAAAGAACATGCTAGGGGTAATGGGATATGATTACAGTAATTAGGCAAATGTTGCCTATTAATGTGCTGAGTACAACTTTTTCACAGTTTCATGTGACACAATGTAGCTTTATCAGTGACGTTGGTATGATCATACTTATGATGTATAGATTGAGTCATACACATACTTTCTGGTTTTGTCCCACATAGTTACCATGGCATGAGAAGAGCAAGACAACCTCCAGTGTACCGTCCACTAGCAGACCTGCACACAATAGAGGAGCGGCATGTCATCCAAACATATTGCCTGGATATGCAGACAATCATGGATCTCAGTAATCAGTTGGAGCCAGATCTGATGCCTTCCATTCGTAATCACAATTGCACACCTACCATTGTCCTAGTCATGTCAGTGCTATGTTTCCAGGGAACTGTCCTTTCAAAATACAATGGCCCTAACTAAAGGGATGTCTCAGCCCATGTTCAGTCTGGTGTTGAAGGCTGTATTCTCTGCATTGTTGAAACACCTGGACAGCTACATCAGATTTACCAAACTTGAGGATCTGGCCCATGTAAGGCTGCTTTTTATGCTTTGGGACACATTCCAGATGTGGTTGGAGCCATAGATGGAACCATGTTGCCTTGGTTCCCCCAAGTGCCCATGAACAGGTATATAGGAACAGGAAAAGCTTCCACTCCATCAATGTTCAAGTATCCAGTCTGTTTGGCTGACCTTTGTATTTCACAAGTTTGTGCTAAGTATCCTGCATCAGTCCATGATTCCTTCATCATGCGGAATAGCAATATCCCACTGCTAATGACACAACTATACACATAGAGGGCCTGGCATGTTGGTAAGTCATATATGTAATGTGTGTGTATCTTTTATCTGCTACCATATATGGGGATGTCCAAGATTAATGTTTGGACTGCTGTAACCATACCTTGCAGGGGACTCTGGCTACCCAAACTGTCCTTGGTTGTTAAGAACAGTGAGGTACCCAACCACGCCAGGTGAAGTCCGCTTGAAAGAGGCCCACAGAGGACAAGGCGTGTCATGGAGCTGATCTTTGGGCTCAATATTTTGCTGCATTGATAAGTCATGAGGAGCTCACCTCTACTCACCCTACAAGGTTTGAACAAATGTTTTTGCCTGCTGCATGCTCCACAACGTCCCCTGAGACGTCAGATACCATTCATACCAGATGAGGGTGAGCCAGCAGACCCTGTGAGTGGAAATGCAGATTTGCCAAGTGAGGATGAGCATGATGAGGATGAAGCTGGAGACATCAGGGCTGATCTCATCAATCAGTACTTCAAGTGACTCAAGGTATGTGATGTAATAAAAGTGATTAAGTGGGGTATAGTTGAGGTTAGGAATGCCAGATGAGGTTCTTATTATGACCCCCAGATAAGTCAGAAGTGACTTCAAAGCCCATGACTCAGATATGCATGCAGATTGTTACTTGGAGCTGTGTTCAGAACTGATATGTACATAGTCTAATGTTTTCAAAATGCACAATCAAAGTAACATATGTACATATGATTTTGCAGTGTAATGTACATGTATCAATGTGACCTATGCCTTATGTTTTTCAATTCCAGATTGCACATTGACTGCTTGGCTCATCTCATTTGGCAATATCAGACAGTGTCACAGGCAGATGGGATTTGCAGACTGACATGTGAAGTGAACATGGATTAAACCAGGTACTCTCTGCCATGAGATTTGTGGTGTATCAGGACAGTGGGATGGTAGTGTCCTTTTCAACACTAAAGACCTGTTTGGTATTGTGGCCAATGGTGCATGTGTGTGTTCATTGGTATCTGAATCATGTCATAATGTGGTATCCAGACCTACTAACATCATACTGCTTTGTGTTGTATGTGAACCAACTTGTACATAACTGTCAGTGTGTTTCCACTTTGCAGACCAAGGGGCATGTGTCTGAAGACTAACATAGGTGAGTGTCACGCCTACAGATGCCTGATCATTGTAAGTGGGAGGTTTCATGACTCAGGGCATTGGTACTGACCACTGTCTGTGTCATGGGGTATGGTCATTTGGGATCTGTGGTATGGAATGTGATAAGGCTTTAGCAAATGATACATTGAACCAATCTGATTGCCTCCTGGGATACTAAAATACTGACATGTCCCTGACTTCAGAGGCCTGAGGGTTAGTAGTGTTTGACACCTATGCTGCAACACTGAAGTTAGCAGCAGTATTTCACTATGTGGTAACTGGCATTCTCCAAATAAAGATATGTGAATGTACAAGTGGTTTGTGTCATGTATATAATACATGACAATGCAATATGTATCCTGGTTATGCAGTACATGTGTAATGATCATGACAAATGTTTTACATTAGAGAGGAACTTTTTGATGCAATTCTTTCATACATGACAGTTGTATGTGGTTGATAAATCACACTAACACATTAGTGCATAGCAAAATAAGTGATAAGAAACCAAAATAACACAAACAAAACAGTGTAGGGTTCAGTCATGATGGATGAATTCATCAGAGTAGCTGCTGCACCATTTGGAAACACAAGTCCAGTGTCCTTGTACCATAGGAAAATGGAGATTGGTTTCAGATCAGTCAACAGGGTATATCTGTGTCTGACAAGGGGATGCAATCAGTAAAGGGTTCACTTCCTGGCAGTGAGTTTGGTCTTGGCATCTGCTCCTCCTGGATGTTTGGGTGAATGTCCAGGTTTGCTGGGGGGTTCTTTTGCTACAGAGGGTGGGGTGTCTGAGGTATTCCCTTCCCCTGGCAGGGCCTCCATTCCACTAGAAGCCACATATGTAGAAGGGCCTGATGTTTCATTGCTAGTGGAAAGGCTTAATGCTGAGTACAAAACCTACTCAGGGTGGCATTCATGTCCCTCAGCACCCCATCAATGTAAGCCAAGATGCTGCAGGGCTTCCTGGTGGTTGTCTCTCTGCAGCTGTCAGATCTGCTCATCATGGTCAGTACCTGGCCCATTGTGCCTTTGGAATGTTAGTAGGCTCCCAAGACTTGGGAGCTAGTGTCCTGGTCAGTTATAGCCCTTGGAGCTCCCATCCTGTGGGCCACACCATGCCTCCCATGCACCCTACCCCCACGTACCTGTGACCACTCTCACTGGTGGCAGGACCATCATTGTCAGGGGTGATGACAGGAGACTGAGGTACCTGTACTGGGGGGCACACAATGGAAGACACTGTCCTTGGGACACAGATTTGGGGGCAAATGGTTGCCTGTGATGTGGATGCAACAGGGCTTGGAGGAATTGATGTGGGGATGGTGAGGCTCACAGTTGTTGACTAATGGGCCGTCTTCGCCGTCAGTGTCCAAACATCCAGGGGTGTTTTCCTCACTGGGGCCTTCATCCAGAGGGGCACTGTCAGTCTCTGGTGCCCTCTCCATATTGAGAATTGCAAGGTTACCTGTAGGAAAACTGGAACACACTGTTTCTGTAAGTGATGTAACAAGTGATGTTTAACTTTGACAACTAGACATGTTTTGTAAACTGACTACTGGTTTTTGGTTAACAGTAACACCTGTTATTTACTTGTCATTATTAATGACAGACGTATGGCATGAAGTGACATGCAAAATAGACTGACTTCGAAAATATTATTAAGGGAGGTCAGATTGCAACTCACCCCAATTCTGTTTTTTGTTAATGACTAAATGGTAAATAGGTCAGTTCATAAAAATAATACCTGGTTACCAAATACCGGTCACAATATGCAGTATTTTAGCCACTAACCATAAAAACTCAACTCTGCTGACATGGGATGCACATTTGTTTCATTTAGTAAAAAGTTCTTCTTCTTACAGTCTTGTCAATGCTGTTTGAACATAAGCAATGTTTTCTTGCTCATTCCAGGAGAAAATCAAGATGTTGTCAATGTAGACAATTATGAATATGTCAATTGATCTCTGAGAACCTCTTTGATAAGAAACGGAAATGCCCCTAAGGATTTTCATAGCCCAAAAGCATTACACAGTATTCAACTAGCCCACATTGATTGTGGAAGGCAATCTTCCATTTGTCACCTTCATGCTTGCAAGTAAAGTGCATTTGTAAATCAAATTCGGAATATAGTGCCAAATGCTTTACTTGGATCATAACAAGGGTAATGGGTATCAATTCTTGTTAGTCACTTTATTTGGGGCTAGGAAGCCTATACATATGTTTATTTTACTGTTATTTTTGGGGACAAAAAACAACAAGGACGAGATTGGAGGGGAGGGTGAATCTGCTTGTCAGAAGCTCATCCAAATAATCTTTTAGGTATTGATCTTCGTGTTCAGAAAGTGTGTAGAACTGGCTGTAAGGCAATGTTGCCCCTGGTTTTAAATCATAGTAATAATCTTAGCTTCTGTGAGGGAGAAACTGTGTATCTTTGAAATGAAAATGAAATTAAATTAAATTAAATGTAGATTTATATAGCGCTGCTTTACACCTCTTAGGATCTCAAGACACTCACTTGGCGCTATCTTTCACTTTATCAAACACATCCTGGTAGTCCTGATATTGACTAGATAAAACTTTGACTGTGGGGATTAAAGATGATGCGCCTATGAGCAGAAGTACCCAATCAGTGGCCAGTTAATGACTGCTTTGCAAGCAAAATTTGGAATCCAGAATCACCTTTCTTAGAGTGTAGTATATTTTTGAATTATGCAACTGGAGCCAGAGTACTCCAATGCTGGCTTTGAATCATGGATAATCTATCAGATTAATCTGATGCTCTCATCCAAACAAATAGAATGAGTTTGATTTGAAAAGTGATCAACCAGGAAGATAATTCTGAGCTATGCACTGCCCTTCCAGGTTCCAGATGATCCTTACAGACCATGGGGATGTCAAGGGTTTTGGCTAAGGTGATATAAATAAAATACTGCTGCTCTACAATCAAAATTGATTGGGGGTGTCTTTTCACAACTGAATGGAGATTATTTGTGTGTCAGTGATGGTAAAATGCTTAGGAGTTTTAGCAAATGCTTTAGCAAGATATTTAGCGACCCCTTGCGCTGAGGAACTCAGTGTCACAAGTACTAACCTTTGTCTGATCCCAAGATAACCAGAATTGCGGGAGTGACATCCATCTGACCATTCCCCCAATCTGGTGCTATCACTGACTAAGGAGGCAGTAGGCACGCCCACCAAGTCGGTGGAAGGGGAGTTGGGAAGGTACCTGAGACTGCTTTTGATGACTTGCCTTTTTTCAAAATCTTTAGGTAGTTTTCAGGTTACCCTGCTTGCGTCTGTCCTGACCTCAGCAGTTTCCTCACCTTAGAAATAAATTCACAGACAAGCACACACTCATCAAAAGTCAAGGTTACACAGTTTTCTCTACACAGGACATTTAGCTTGACTGGTTTGTACCTTTTAAAATATTTCAACGGCCTTTACCACTGACTTAACTGCTAACTGTTCTTCACCCTTTAGGCTTTCTAAGACTTTAGATAAATGACAAATGTTCCCAGGTATACATAAACCAATGAAAAACACTTTTGTCAGATTATTTGGGGAAATATCTGGGCTGTAAACAGTCAGATTTGCTATCTTTCTTTTCTTTACAAGACCTAGTTAGAGCTCTACACCCAGGTTTGATGTTAAGACCTTGCGAAGATTATAGAAAATAAAAGCACAAGCTTGATTGTCATTTTTTTAATCATGAATTATTATCCTTTTGGTTGTGTGCATTTTTCATTCAGTTCACTTGTATATTTAGGTTGTTTTCCCTTTGTTTATGTCTTGTTTCTGACTTCGGAGCCTTTTACATTAATCTCTATTTTTAATTCTTTACAGGTCTAGCATCTGGCACCGTGAAAAGGTGAATCACGTGGTGAACCAGTTGCATTGCAGGATTTCAGGATCAGGTAAGTAGAGGATCCTTCCACATAAACGCCAGAAAGCCAAGCACCAGGACTAAGTGTGGCTGCCGTGTCACATGACTCGGCTGATTCCCATCAGATCTTGGTTTGAACAAATGCACATATGGAAGTGTTTTGGGATTAGGAAGGGTGGGAGAAACTCTTTTATAAAACATAGCTACCCCAAGATCAGGGAGACATGAGAGTGCTAATCATTACTTCTTGTGATGTTTTGTGGTGTATGTAGTGTGCTGTCTCTGCACACCTTGCATGATGAGACACCAAGAAAGTGGACCTTATTTCTTTCTGTGTTTTCAACCTCCAGGTGGGTGGGGAGTTGTTGGCAATCACTGCTGCCTTTCTGGAATTCCTGGGCTTACCCGGGCATGCACAGCCAAAGTGCATAGTCTTTTACATTACAGACAAAGGGTTAATGCTTTCCTTTTGTCCTTCCCTTCTTTTGGAAGAGGACCTCAAGTTCCCCGAACCTCATCTTCTTTCCGTTCCCCTCAGACTATCACTACTTTTTAATCAGACCAGGATTTTTCCCTCTTACGCTCTTAAATTTTATGGTTCGAATTAACTACTAAGTCAATGAATTCTTCACAGTTATAGGAGGAATTTCTTATCTGTGCAAGAATGTCTCATAAGTTCTCCTTTAATTAAATAGCTTGGGCATCACCTCTTTGAATCCTGCAAGACTTTACAGCATCAGAAAGTCATTCTCAGCAGGGGTATAAATCAATTTCCTAAGTTTCCCAATAAATCGGAGATAATGAATATTCACACACTGGCTTAAAAATGGAAATGTGTCTGGGGAAACAAATTCTGGGCATATGCCTGTAAGCTGGCCTTAGATCACATAATGGAAGAACAGGCAAGAATCAACAACTTACCCCGTCATTAATTGATTCTCACTTGTAGACTGCACCTTTATTAGCCTCACTATGGCCCTCATTACAACCTTGGCGGGTGGCGCTCACTCTAAAAGAACAAAGCAAACTGCTCCAAACCATTAGAAACAGTGAAACTGTTATGGGCCTACCTGCAAACCTTTCAGCCACCAGGAAGCAACAAGAAGATACATATATACTCGGACGAATTGCTCATGACGATTTCTGGGCGATCCCCCTTTTTTAAAGTAAATCAAGATTGTGGGAGATGGTGAACAATTTCTGACAAGCCACTCTTGTGGCAAATATTGCTTCACATCAATGGAAGACTATGGGGCATATTTATGAGCCCCTAGTGCCACCGGAGCATCACTTGTTGTGATGCTTCGGTGGCGCTATGCTCTGCCCCATATTTACAAGGTGGCGTAATGCCACCTCGTAAATACGGCCCCTTCACACGCAGCCCTTTGCGTGGAAGGGGTGTGAATTGAGTGTTTCTGTGGGTGTTCCACAGCAACACCCATTGCATTTTGACGCTGCCTCAGATTTACGAATTTTTGTAAACCTGAGGCAGCACCAAAATCTAACACCACCCTAAGAGTGGCATTATCAAGGCACAACGAGGAGGAATTCTTTTATTCCTCCCCTTTTTTTGCTTTTTCTATGTGTGCTGCTTTCTGCAGCATGCATAAAAAGAGCAAAATGCCAGAAATGATTGCTTATGTACAAGAAGGTGTCCTTCCTGCACATAAACAATCATTTCAAAATGACGCTTTGGCACTCAGAAGTGCCAAATCATCATTAGTGATTGTTTATATGCAGGAAGGGACACCTTACTACACAAAAACAATCACACCCCTCAACGCAGACATCCTTGCACAATAGTGCAAGGATGCCTGTGTTGGTGCTTGCAGCTAAATTTAGGGCCAGTGCAGGACAACACAGGGGTGCACTGTATTCAATTAAATATGGTGCATCTCTGCGTTGTGAAAATGACCGAGAGCGGCGCTGCCAGTTTTTAGCGCAGCGTTGCGGTCCGTCACCTGTTCAAAGACAACCTGTAATATTGGGCCTGTTTAATAACTCCATTGTTTAATCACTGTGTTACCACAAAACAAATTGCTCAGTGTGGAAAAACTGGGCTGGTTGCAGAACCCTTTAACTTTTTGTCCCCATTTTTCACTTATGCTGGCGTTTTTCTGACTCTGATGGTGCCCTGGGGACCGTGAAACAGTACCAGGGCCTGTGCTCTGATTTAAAGGGAGATGCAAATTAGGCTAATTATAATTGACTGTACCAACATACCTATACGTCCCTAGTATATGATAGGACACATTGGTTTAGTGGCCCCAGTGTAGATAGTACACCCATAGTTGCACTGCTGTGGTGCCCAGTGTCATTTTAAAAGCAGGCCTGCCTTGCTGGATGCTTTTACATTAAAGTTAACCCCAAATTCGACTTTGGAATTAAAAGTACTTCCAAAGACCTACACTACCTTATTTTTACAAATAGTTCACCCCTAAGGTGTGCCCTAGGTGCTCCCAAGATTGGGTGCAGTGTAACTATAAGCAGGGACTTTATAAAATATATTTTATAAGCCCTAGTGAGGGAAAAATAGCTACATTTGTTTTCCCTATTGTAGTGAATGGGCTCCAAAGGCTAGTATGGAGAGACTTTATTTAAAAAAAATAAAGTCTTATTTTCGATAGGAAGGAGCTAAATGTGGCATGTTGAGTATCTAATTAAAAGTAATAATAAATCCAACAACTTGCCACTCTTGAATTTAATATAGATTGTACCTAAAAAGAGTTTTAGTACTCTTACTAAAGGTTACCAACCTCAGCCCTGTAGCACCCTACTTTGATTGGTCAGCCTCTGGCAGCCTGAGCCAGACTGCCTTGATGAGGTGTGAAGTGGCCTGGGCTGAAAAAAGGAAGCATCTGGTGGTAAGAGATCTGTCACAGCAGATGGTAGAACAGGGTTGGGGGAAGAGCAGCCAAATTGGACTTCAAAGGAAGGAGGGGCATTTGGGACAACAACTGTACCTCCCTAACTTCCTGCAAACCCAGACAGCCAGGTGCACCCTGATTAGATTAAGGAATGGGTGTGTTAAGGGAAACATAACCTGAACTCCAAGACTGAGTTTTTGCCATCTTGGATTTTGGTGGAATGTTGCTCCCTGGGATTGATTTTTGCCACACTTCCCAGGAAGTGGTCCCTCAAGAGGGGGGTGGCCTGCAAGTGAATCAACAGAGGCACCCCTCCGCCCTGCTTTCCACCTCAGGAGCAAGAATAAAATTGGCAGAGCTGAACCGCAAGTTAGATCCCTATAGGAACAAGACAAGAAGAAGAAGGACTGCCCTGCTGGATCCCTGCCCTACACCAGGACATTGCACTCAGAAGGACTGCATCAGCTGCACACTTGGGTATCACCAAGAAAATGACTTTGCCTGGCTTCTACTGCTTCAATAAGGGAATCCCTGTATGCTATAGGTAAAACATAGCTGACCAGAGTCCCCGGCATCAAGCTCTGAAGAAACTGACCAGCTGACCAGTGAGCCATGGTTATTTTTCAATTTGAACCAGGTGCATTCTGGAAATTGGAGTTCTAACCCTCAAGACGCAACTCAGAGCTTCTGGAATCTTGGGGTGAGTTGTGGACTTCTGAAGAACCTTAGAGGAACTACTGGAAGAAGATCCAGAAGTTTGGAGAAGTTTGGAGCAACTTTGAAAAAAAGCTCAATTAGTGGACCAGCCCAGACCTTGTGAGTCAAGCCGACTTAAGTCGACTGTGACCCGGCCTGACCTCTAGGTTTGTCTCGTTGAAAAGCTCTGGAACCCCAGACTCCCAGGATTTCACCGGGGGCCTGTGGAAAGGCAATCTGATGACGTCAACTCGAAATCGGCTTGCTGTGTAGGATCATCTGACATCAGAGAGAAAAAGCTCCAAAAATGTTTCTAAGACCAAATGTACAAAGTTGACCAAGGCTTCCTGCGCACTGGATCCGAGGAGGGCTCCAGGGAGATCAGCTTCAATTTCAACTTGGTCCTGGATGAAGATTTCCGTCCTGAAAAATCGTCTAAGTCTGAATCCTTGACTGCTGTCTCTTGCAATGCATATCCAAAGGGCTCCAGGGAGGTTGGATTCAACTTGTGACTTCGTCCCGGTCCAGAAAATCTTCAAGAAAAAGACTAAGGACCCGATTACAAGTGTGCCGGTCTATAGACCACTGCACCCGCTGTGGTGGCCTGGACCGCCACCAATGTGCCTGCCTGACTGCTACATTACAACCCTGGTGGTCAGACAGCCAGGGAACTGCCAGCTTGGCAAGGATCTCAGATCCCGACGGTCTGGAGGATGGTGGTGGTCCTAATCCGCCAGGCAGTGGTGCAAGCAGCGTTGCCCTGGGAATTACAACCTCGTGCTCCATCAGCGGCTTCATGGCAGTATCACCACTGTAAAAAGGATGGTGGAGAACGGGTGTAAGGGGCCTCAGCGGGGCTCCTGTACTGCCCATACACTTGGCATGGGCAGTGCAGCCCCCCACCTGGCCAGCACCCTCGCAAAGCAGTGAACATTGGGAGTGTGCTGCTGCAACCTGCAGGCTATAGCATTCCTGCCGGAAACAATGCTGTAGCCTGTTTCCTGCTAGCAGGAGACTCCTACTAACTCCGGGAGGAAGGTTGCCGCATAGACGGCAGCCACCCTGTTGGTAGTTTGGCGGACTAGATTTCCCATCTGTCAAACTCGTAATAGGGCCCTAAGCCCGAAGGTAAACTTCAACCGAGCCCTCCTGATCACTGTAGCTGAGCAGGGCTCTATCACGACAGCTTCAAAGTTTGACTTTGCCCCAGTCAAGTGCGACCAGATGTCCAGATTGGCACTTTTAGTTTCTATGCACTGAAACATATTTATTCTTTAAATATTCATAGCTCTGATTCCCTTTACGGATTTTTGGCGTTTTAGTGTCAATTTTTTAAAGATAAAAATGTAATAGATTTTTATAAATTGGTGCTGGATTGTCATTGTGTTTTGTGTTTTACTTATTTACTGTTTTGTGATTGTTAAATGCTTTATACATCTGTCTCCTAAGTTAAGCCTAACTGCTCATTGCCAAGCTACCAAGGGTTGAGCTAGGATTAATTTATTAAGAACCTGTCTGGTGCCTATTGGGGGTCTGTGGCCTATTGCTAAGTGTAGGTACTTACCGACCCTTACCATTTACCCACTTTTCAACACTCTTGGAGGGGGACAATAATGTTCCCATATACAAAGGATGGAAGCCTTCTGAACTGGGAAACTGTTGACAAATCTCTGTGTTGAACACTGAAGCTAAATACTACATGGGTCTCTTACTAAAGGAACTGGGGACATGAATGGATGAAAATGACAGAATTCCCCCCCATCAAGCAGAATTTGAAATGGGCAGGGAACCCCAGCAAATCTTCTTGCATTGTCATCACTAGTGGATAAAACAATGTGGACTTCATAGCAGCTTTCGATTGAGTTCCACACAACGTATAATGGCAGAAGCTTTCTGCAAGAAAAATTCTCCCTAGCCTTGTTAACATGTGCTCTAACACCTGGCTTCAAGTTACACTGGGGGGTGGTAGATCCCTGTCACGAAAAACACAAAAACAGGGCTTAAGCAATTCTGCATCCTTGCCTCCCTTCCTAATAACATTTTCTTCACCAATCTCCCGACATCCCTTGGGGAAATGGATTTGCATACCCCCAAATTAGGAGACAAACCAGTCTGCAGTCTCTTCTACACAGATGATGCCCAGGACCAGAGTGGCTTGACAGCGGCTTTTGGACTCTCCCCATTTTTACACAAATCAAAATGGGCTCACCCTCAACCTTGTGAAAGCAAGGATAATGATCAAGGGAAGAAAGAAAAACAAACCAGGCAGGTGGCATTCAAATTGTTTGGCCATCTGCACTACGGTGGGCATTATCGTGGACAACTGCGGAACCTTTTAACCACACTAAGAGGCCATGAAGTTGAAATCAACTATGTTGTTGCATGCATTCCTAAAGCTCTCTAAAAATCTCCAAAGACCCTCCCATGAACCACTAATGAAGGTGATCCATGGCAAACTAGTGCCCATCTTAGCCTATGGTTCAGGTGTCATGTACGTAGGTGGCTCCCTCATGTTGTGCAAGCTAGTAGTAAGCACTTAGAAAAAGGTTTTTGCTTACGGAAACTTGCCTCTGCAGCACAAGCCTGGCTTGAATTCAGTGTGTATAGTCAAGTCCTGGAAAGACAAAGGGGGTCATTCTGACCCTGGCGGCCGGTGACCGCCAGGGTCACCGACCACGGGAGCACCGCCAACAGGCTGGCGGTGCTCCCAAGGGCATTCTGACCGCGGCGGTTCAGCCGCGGTCAGAAAGGGTAAACCGGCGGTCTCCCGCCGGTTTACCGCTGCCCCATTGAATCCTCCATGGCGGCGGAGCGCGCTCCGCCGCCATGGGGATTCAGACACCCCCTACCGCCATCCTGTTCATGGCGGGAAACCCGCCATGAACAGGATGGTGGTAGGGGGTGCCGCGGGCCCCCGTAAGAGGGCCCCACAAAGTATTTCAGTGTCTGCGTTGCAGACACTGAAATACGCGACGGGTGCAACTGCACCCGTCGCACCCCTGCAACTACGCCGGCTCAATTCTGAGCCGGCGTCCACGTTGCAGGGGCATTTCCGCTGGGCCGGCGGGCGCTCTTTTGGAGAGCGCCCGCCGGCCCAGCGGAAATGTTTGAATGGCCGCCGCAGTCTTTTGACCGCGGTGCGGTCATTTGTCGGCGGTACCTTGGCGGACGGACGGCCTCCGCCGTCCGCCAAGGTCTGAATGACCCCGAAACTGCCTTACTGAAAATTTGTTTTAAGTTTCGCACAGCAGGCACTGGCATGTTAGAGAACCAATTTTGGATAGAAATATCCAAAACAGAAAGTTACTCCACTGCCTGTGGCTCTTTGGATCAGTCAGTCAAGAAGGTGCCCATATTATGGACACCTCCCACCTCCTTTGCTAATTTCAAAAGGATAATCATCAAATGGTGCATTAGATATCCTGGCTAGCTGGCAAACAAAAAATGCCCTTATGCTCACACACTTAGTTGATTCTAGGAAGCTATATTGATCTGGGATGGCATCTGGTCACAAGCACATGTATGTCATCTCATGTCAAACAACTAATTCAATATCAGTTTAGGGGGCTGGCGACTTTGGACTTTCTACTAGCACAAAAAAATAGTCTGATCAACCTATGCAGGCTCTGCCAATCCTGCATTTTCCCTGCCCTGCTGAAAGAATGACAATCTCTGTTAAAACCACAGTTTCTGGCTTTGTGCATTCACTCATGCAGACCTGCCATAATCGTCTGTGTCCTTGCTAAACATACCATCCTGACAGAGAGATTCATGAAATTTATACAGGCGTTTGAGAGAACACTAAGGGGGTCATTCTGACCCTGGCGGTAAATACCGCCAGGGCGGAGGTTGGCGGTAGCACCGCCAACAGGCTGGCGGTGCTCCGCCGGGCATTCTGACCGCGGCGGTACAGCCGCGGCCAGAAGCGGAAAGCCGGCGGTGTACCGCCGACTTTCCGCTGCCCATGGGAATCCGCCAAGGCGGCGCAGCTTGCTGCGCCGCCATGGGGATTCTGACACCCCATACCGCCATCCTGTTCCTGGCGGTTCGCCCGCCAGGAACAGGATGGCGGTATGGGGTGTCGTGGGGCCCCTGGGGGCCCCTGCAGTGCCCATGCCAATGGCATGGGCACTGCAGGGGCCCCCGTAAGTGGGCCCCACAAAGAATTTCAGTGTCTGCTTTGCAGACACTGAAATTCGCGACGGGTGCAACTGCACCCGTCGCACCTTCCCACTCCGCCGGCTCCATTCTGAGCTGGCTTCCTCGTGGGAAGGGTGTTTCCCGCTGGGCTGGCGGGCGGACTTTCGGCGGTCGCCCGCCAGCCCAGTGGGAAACCCAGAATGACCGCCGCGGTCCTTTGACCGCGGTACGGTCTTCTGGCGGTTCCCGCCGGGCGGGCGGCTACCGCCGCCCGCCAAGCTTAGAATCAGGCCCTAAACAATTTAGCCCACCTTGACTACCGCATCTGTCAGGCATCTTCCAGTTGCCCACCTATTTTTCACTAAATCTGTGCCTGATTGAACATGCCTCATATGGACAATGTTCTAGTTTGCTTCTTATGTATCTTATACACTGCAACTGCATCTCTCCTTGTTACAACTTTCTGCTGACAGTATCTTGGGGTATAGTAGCACAGCAAAGTTTTTCTTCTAAAATGCTTGGGTATCCACCCCTTGGTGTTTTTTGATCTATTGATCTATATAACTAAATAGTTTTTATTTCTATCCTTAAACTGACTTTATTTCATCTTCTACAGCCTTAAGAAAGCCCTGGTGGACGCACCCTGTAGGGCGAGACAAGTGTTGGTTGAGTACTCTTTATGTTCTACGTGTCATCTATATATTGCACTACATGCAGAAAATTAAAACTGCTCTACAAACCACAAGTCCGACTAATGTCTCAGAAATTTCACTCAAACAATTAAGGAACATCATATGCTTATAGAATATTGCACAACTAGGTATTCCTGAAGGCAATTAGATGCCTATAAATCAAAATAAATAAGTGGGAACTCACCTTTTATCAATATGTTTACTTCACAAATGGGGGACTTGGTTCCATTTCCCTAGTTAGAGCTCCCACGCTCACCTAATCTTATCAGTAACTAGGCATTCTATACAGGAAGTCAAAACTGGACCCTCACTTACCTTGACCAAGCCTATTGCGTCTTAAACACTTGTGGGGGTCATTCAGACCTTGGCAGACGGCGGAGGCCGTCCGCCAAGGTACCGCTGACAAATGACCGCACCGCGGTCAAAAGACCGCGGCGGCCATTCAAACATTTCCGCTGGGCCGGCGGGCGCTCTCCAAAAGAGCGCCCGCCGGCCCAGCGGAAATGCCCCTGCAACGTGGACGCCGGCTCAGAATTGAGCCGGCGTAGTTGCAGGGGTGCGACGGGTGCAGTTGCACCCGTCGCGTATTTCAGTGTCTGCTACGCAGACACTGAAATACTTTGTGGGGCCCTCTTACGGGGGCCCCTGCAGTGCCCATGCCATTGGCATGGGCACTGCAGGGGCCCCCAGGGGCCCCGCGGCACCCCCTACCGCCATCCTGTTCATGGCTGCTTTCCCGCCATGAACAGGATGGCGGTAGGGGGTGTCTGAATCCCCATGGCGGCGGAGCGCGCTCCGCCGCCATGGAGGATTCAATGGGGCAGCGGTAAACCGGCGGGAGACCGCCGGTTTACCCTTTCTGACCGCGGCTGAACCGCCGCGGTCAGAATGCCCTTGGGAGCACCGCCAGCCTGTTGGCGGTGCTCCCGTGGTCGGTGACCCTGGCGGTCACCGGCCGCCAGGGTGAGAATGACCCCCTGTATCTGGCATTTCTGCTTTACACTGAATATATTGTGAAAAGTACTAGTGATTCACAGTGCAGCCTCTAATCAGTGAGGCATGTGAAATATGTCTGTAAGTTGTGAGTACTTCCCACACTCCATGTTCCTTCAGAAACTCTAATAACGCTCCAGCGAGTTCATGAGGCCCCCCCACAGCACTCACACACCTGTTCATTAATCAATTTGAGATAGCATGCACATTTAAAAGCATGAGTGGCTGGAATATACTATAACCTGAGATGCCATTCTGTCTTAAGCCATAGCAAAATTCAACAGCAAGAGTAACTAGGAAACACTGCAGACTGAAATACCACTATGCCTTAAGCCATAACTGCATCCAACAGCACTTTAATCACTTTATGCACTTTCGGGATCCACCTACATTTTTAGCGAGGTGCATGTCAGGATAGGTGCGCTCTGATACCAAATTTTAAATAAATATTGTGTTTTAACACATATGTTCTTTTTATGTAAGACATTTTCTAGTCATTTTAGTATGCAGAATTAGATAATTTTGTAATGGTTTTCATTAATCATGCAAATAAATATATATTGCAGATATTGCAGAATACCACTTTGCAAGCATCATCAAGAAATTCATTAAGACTCAAAAGGAACTGAAGTTGAAATTGATTCATAAGAATGCCAAATGCAGAACTCTCTCCAGAGAATGGTTCCTGAGTGGCTAGAGGTATTGGATTGAGAGTGGTCACGGTCACATTAATTGGGTAGTTTGTGTAACCTGTGGCAAGTGTGACCTTCCTGCGGTAAAGGACCGGTAGCCATGAACTTGGAAGGGTTGAAAATGGTATGGCCTTAGGTATTGATTCCATGTTTCACTGCAGAAGCTAGTCCTGGGTTTGAATCTTCGGAGTTCTGCTGTATCTGCCTTGGGACAGGTATCTTCATAACATTGCAAGTTTCAATGGGATCATCACATTCCATCTTCACTTAGGGAGACTATATTTTCATGGTGTAGGCTTTCTGTCACATCAATGGCCACTCATCGGAATTCTGCAGAAGCAAAGGCCTTCCACCACTACACCCTGAGGTTATTGCTTGGCATCAGAAGAGATGACTGACACTAAAGACTGACCCGACGGTACAGGGGTTTGGAGAGAGAGAGAGATATGGTTATGGTGTGCCTGAAGCTCTTGTGGAAAGAATAAGGGGGTCATTCCGACCCCGGCGGGCGACGGGTGCCACCCGCCGGGCGGAGAGCGCCAAAAGACCGCACTGCGGTCAAATGACCGCGGCGGTCATTCTAACTTTCCCGCTGGGCCGGCGGGCGATCTCCAAAAAGATTGCCCACCGGCCCAGCGGGAAAGCCCCTGCAAAGAGGAAGCCGGCTCCGAATGGAGCCGGCGGATTTGCAGGGGTGCGACGGGTGCAGTGGCACCCGTCGCGATTTTCAGTGTCTGCAAAGCAGACACTGAAAATCTTTGTGGGGCCCTGTTAGGGGGCCCCTGCACTGCCCATGCCAGTGGCATGGGCAGTGCAGGTGCCCCCAGGGGCCCCACGACACCCGTTCCCGCCATCCTGTTCCTGGCGGTAAGAACCGCCAGGAACAGGATGGCGGGAAGGGGGTCGGAATCCCCATGGCGGCGCTGCAAGCAGCGCCGCCATGGAGGATTCCCTGGGCCAGGGGTAAACCGGCGGGAAACCGCCGGTTCCCCTTTTCTGACCGCGGCTTTACCGCCGCGGTCAGAATGGCCCAGGAAGCACCGCCAGCCTGTTGGCGGTGCTTCCGCGGTCGTTGGGTCAGAATGACCCCCTAAGTGTCTGTTTATCCTGTTGAGCAGGACTCTTCAGGTTTTAGTGGTAAGACACACTCGTTCTGCCTGGAGAGGTACTCTCTGACAAAAGAACACAATCACTTTAGGCAACCATAGATGAATGCCTTACAAGCAGCATGAGCATGCTTTTCCTGCCCCCCTTCAGATATTTGTGACTTACTTCCACAATCCCTAAACCCACTTGTGGAGACCACGATCCACTTTAAATATCTATTTTCCTTAAAATTAGACTTAGGCAAAAATTGCTGTTTTAAAAAAAAGGTTCATTTAGACAGTTTTTTGGAGTGTGAGTGCTTGAGAAAATATCAAAAAAGAATTACTGAAAGTAATCCAAGTCCACTTGGGGGACCTGCAAACTCTGACCTCGTACCTAAATCCTAATTGCAAGTTTAGAATCTTTCTTTTTTCACTGATGATAATGACCATATTGACTGTGTTACTTTACACACTTCACAAAATGTGTCCTTTTTTCTTGTTTATCTTCTAAAACTTCCTCATTTAGATTCAAACTGGGAATCGCAAATCATCACATGAATAGTGGCCACCAGGTCTTTTTTTTTTTTTTTTTTTAATGCAACCTGTTTTCCTTAAAAGAAAACAGGATGCGTTTAAAAAAAAAAAAAAAAGTTTTCCTTTCATTTTTTAAGAGCAGGCAGTTGTCAGTGAGACCACTGCCTGCTCTTAAAAAATGCATTTACAAACATTCAGTAAAGAGAAGGGGTCCCTTGGGGACCACTTACCAAATGCAAATGGGTTACCACCAAATTGCAGTTGGTGGTAACCTGCAAATGTTTTGTGACCGCATTTCGATTGCAAAATAATCAATCTATCACTACGATTCAGTTTTAGGAAGGGACGCCCAAAACATGCCCCTTTCTAATACTGAATGCCAAACTGCGATTCGGTAACAGGTTACTGAATCGCAATTTTGCATTTCAACACACAGACAGCTTTTTAGCTGTCACAAATGAACCGATTCTGCTAATCAAACCATTTGCAGCCACTAAAAAGCTTTGAGCAAATGACTCTAGGTTATTAGTTTAGTGATGGAGCCCCAATAAAATAGTAAACACAATCTCTGTCAGGGTGAACCACAAAAGTCACTAAGATAACCTGTGCTTAACCCTCTCATTGCTTGGCACAAAAGTAGTGAGGCTTAATGTAGAAGCAATGTGTTATGCAGCACACAAACACTAATAAAGTAAAAACACAACACAAGAAAAATAAATAACATGACAGCCAAACAACAACAATCTAATCAGTAGAACCGGAGATTTACATTTTTTTAAATTTTAGCTGAAAGTAGTGCAAGAAGTACAAAGCACTGCTTGCAATTATCTTGCTGCAGTAAACTGGAAGAAAGTCACAAGTTCAGGCTGACCGCAATGAAGCACATTTGGGATACAGCCACCAGGTAAGTCTGTGGAAGATTTGCCTTCTCAAAGTTCGCACAAGGAGTTTGGTTCAGATCAGCAGAGGTGTCAAGGAGGATGCTGTCTTGCAAAGAGCAGGTCAAGCAGTGAGGATAGTCATTGCTGTAGCGAGAAGGGCAGGTCATTGCTGGAGCTTTGCGTTGGTTATTTGTCATGGATGGTTGCTGTCGGTGGGAAGTGCAGGTGTCATCTTGCTGGTCATCATGGAAGAACTCTGTTGGTGCAAACAGCAGGTCCTGCTGGAGCTTTGCATTGATGGTCGTCTAGGGTGGTAAATTCTCAAAGAGGCAACTTTGCAATCAAAAGGAGCCCAAAGTTTCTGGAACTTCAGATTTTCTTCGGGAGGAGTTCTCAATGATCTTAGTAGAGAGTCCAGGATCTGGGGAAACGTCTTGGTGATCAGGACTCTTTCCAGCAGAGCCAAGCAGCAGATCCAGGCAGGTCAAGTAGTTGTATGGAGGCCTCTGGAAGCTTGTTTTGTCTCTGTAGTTCACACAGGAGGTCTGTCAGCTGAGCCTTGGAGTCACATTAGGTGTAACCCAGTGGCACTAGACTGTCCCTTATTTTATTCTTCAGGTTGTGGAATCCTGTAGGAGTGAAATTCAAACCCAAAAGCTAGTTCTTAAAGTCACCTAACCAGTACCTCCATCCGAGTCCTGATAGAAGAGTTAAATTATGCTAGTCTTCAAGGGAAATAGGAAATGGATGAAGGAACAGAGAAAGTCTTCTCCTAGGCTGGTCCTTTTGAGTGTATTCACCTCAAACTGGTTCCCTCGCTGGTTGCTACAGAATGAGTCAGTGTGTGCATCTCATAAATAAAAGAAATGCATAAGTAGAGGGTACTTCTACGATGAAGTCCAAATAATAACCTTGTTTACCTTTCCTGAATTCAGCTTGCCAAATACTTCCCTCTTTCCTGCTTAAGAGTTTGGTGTTTAGGAAAACAGTATATATGTATGATGATGCTAGAAATAAATACTATCACTGGATAACTTTGGGAAAGTGTAGTAACATAAGTGACTTCCCTTACTGGAACACTCTGATTACCTATTTAACTGCATAAGGAGTACTTTATACCATGCACAGGATGCTGGAAATTATATCATGATTGCCTTAATAGTTCCAGTAGTAAGTTAATGCAGAAAACTGCATCAGAATTATAATTAGAGAAAAATCTCCTAATCTTAAAAAATAGACTGCGGAACATCAGTCTTACAGAAAATACACTTTTCTATATCTCTTTTAGTGTCTTTCTATGTTCACAAACTTCAAAAACCTCAGAAGAGATGCTTAAGAAAATATATCTACTATGGGATATCCATATCACATTTAGCACTGAACCTTTCCAATTTTTAGCAACAGTCCACTGTTGGTAAGTGCTTTACTTTCTCTTTTCCAAGTACCCTAATGTCCTTCTGTGGAGCAGCAATGCAGGCAAAGAAGTGAAAAAGCACAAGGACTCCCTGAGAAGCAGGAGACAAGCAGCAATCTGTTAGGCAAGCAAGAATCCAGGCCATCGGATCAGGCTGGACAGAGCGGCGGTAGGCAAATAAACCAGAATTGCGCTAGCATAGTAGGTATTCAGTTAAGTATAATAGGTAGCGAAATGCTGGCCTCGGGACACAGCTTTTATTCCTGCAGCATCAGAATGTCATTTCGGAAAGATGTGGACTTTCTTAATGGATGTTCTTATGCATAGAACGTGGTTGAAAAGACTAGACGGTGGCACCCATTTCCTGGTCAGTCTGCTCCCAGAGGAGCCACAGCAGCTGTGACACTGGGTAGTCTGAGATCAAGGCAAGCAGGTCCAATCTTCCTTCTTCAGAGAGCAAGGTTTTCCTCCAGCAGAAGGACAGTCCTTCTGGAAGTAGGTCACTCCTGCTTCAGAATTGTCCACAGGCCCAGAGGTGCTCTGCTGAGAGGTTATGAAGGTCTCACCTTTATACTTGGTACCAGTCTTTGTATGGGACAATTCCCTCACCTTCCCTCAAAACTGGTTCTGGTCAGTTCTTCCCCTTACCCTGTGTTTGGCTCCAAATTGTCTAGGGTGACAAAGAAAAGGGCAGGCCTTGTGTTAGGTTCATTTTTATGTGCTGCAGGCAGGATCATTTGAAGTGTGATCAGGACAGGCTATAGCTCCTCCCCAGCCATCGTGAAGACTCTCTCCCCTCATACCCAGACTTCCTTTGTCTCTCTATCGGGAAGCATGCCACAACCCACAAGAGCAGAGCCATTCACAGTCATGTAACCTTGAAACTGGTAGAAAAAGCACATATGGTTTAGTCAGAAAAAAGCCAACTTACTAAAAGTGCCATTTTTAACATTGTGATTTAAAATCTGATTTCATCATTAAAAAGGATTTCTGATCCTAGTCTGAATTTAGCAATTAGTAAGTGAATCTAAGGGCATACTTAAGAGCGCCTAGCACCACCGAAATGTCACTCTAGTGCTATGCCCTGTGCCGTATTCACAAGCCACCTTTTGTGGCTTAACGCTACCTTTTAAGTACGGCCTCTTCACACGCGGCCCCATCAGTTGTGAAAATGACGGCGCGTGGAGATACCAATTTTAGCACAGCATCGCGCTCTGTCATTTTCCTTTAAATATGGGCCTTAGTGTCATTCCATGGAGAAAAAAACCCTACATCTGTGAAAAAACTAAAACATAAACACACGTCCTGCCTTTTAAACACCATGCACTCTTCCCTAAATTTGAAATGATTGTATAATACTTATTTATTTGTTGTTTTGATATATCTGTCCTGATTTACTGAAACAACTAGGAAAAAACAAATCTTCCAACCTAGTAGGGGGGACATTTGTGAGGTTTTGGTGCAGGGCAGCGCTGCAAGGGTTCTTGCTGCGCTGCCCTGAGTGAAAAGAAAAGGGTAGGAATGCCCTGTATTGATGAGATGTCATACATTTCTGTCGTTTTCCCCTGCAATGGCACACAGTGGACTGCCTTGCACCAACACAGGTACCCTGGCACCATGGTGCAAGGATGTGTGCGTTGCATGGATGATAGTTTTTGTTTAGGAAGGGACACCTTCATGCACAAAAACAATCCCAAGCAGCATTTTTCTATGTGTGCTGCAGAATGTTTGTCCATCCATCCATCCATCCATCAGTCCATTCTACAGTAATAAAAGGTACATACTTATTTAGTGTTCTGCATCAAACAGTCAGTTTTTCATAGTAGAAAAAAAAAATCCAAGCTTTACATGGGAGCCATTGACTCAGGTGACTGTTATTACTTCTACAAGCCCATGTTCCCAGAGAGAAGCAGAATAAAGTCATTATAGTGTCTGAATGAGGCTCTCTTTACTATGAATTTCTTATTAAAACTGAGCTTTAAAATGAAACGCATTACTGTTAAAATCGGTATCACCAAGATGCATATGTATGACATTCTTACTTTCAGTTATATAGGACTAAGAAGGAGAGCTCTAGTTGGCTAACTCAAATTATTTGTAGGTATTTAAACCTTTTCATTGTAACATAGCTTTACAGCCTGCAGTAGCAGGCTTTTCCAGTCATTAAAGGCCCGCTCCAGCGTTAAAGGACAGAGCCAAAGGCAAAGACCTTTAATAATGGGCCAGGCATTTAAAGGCTGGTATACCCTTGCCCTGGCGGGCTATAAAGCTACTAGAACATTCCACCCCATGAGGGCAGAATGTTCTAATTAGAAAAGCAAAGGCCTCTCAGGATTGAAATCCCCCTCGGCTCTGAAGCCTTTGTTTCACAGCTCTTGATGTGAATGTCCTACAGTTAACAGCTGCGCGCAGGGCTATGACTGTTAGCTGGTGAACTTTCACAGCTCAGCAAGAGCGGAAAAAGGGGGCTTAAGTCATCTCCCTGTTCTTCCCGGCCCAGCTGAACTGTTTTTTGTAGATCACCCAAGCCAGGAAGACCATGGAACTGAGCAGAATTCACTCCTCCCTCCTTCTGAAGCCCTAGTGACACTGAGTTACAGGAGGAGTGAAGGGTAAAGGCTGTGTGTCTCCTCCTGCACTGCCTCTGCCTTTCGCTTTCCTCTGTCTAGTTGGTATATTTTCGATAGGCAGGGGAGAGAGAAAGACAGGCTGTGAATTAGGACATTGAAATGTTGGGAGCAGCGGGCCTCTACCAGTTCATACAGTATAGACAGCTGCTGCTCCGTTGCCTTTAACGGAGGTCTCAACATTACAATGTTCTATTAAGATTTTCTAATTTATTTTTAAATGTGCATTACTGCATAATAGCTCCTCTGACAAACAACAAAAGAACATCGTATGTATTCCTGTGTTCCTCCATGGAGAACACTAGCGATCCACATGGAATGAAAATTATGTAAAAAATAGAACATAAAGTATGTCTAAACGGCTGTCACTGTGCTGTTAATCGCTTTGGATATGGATCAATGCTATGATAAAGAATGAGGAGGTTTTCAGGGATTTCTACTTAGGGAGCATTAGTAATGTACACTTTCCACATGCAGTCAAATTCACATCTTGCTATAAAATAGACATACTTTTAAAATGTTTACCTTTAAGCTAAGACTATAATGGACTGTATTATTTATGTTACTGTTTGTGTGATACATGAAAACATTATTATGTGGCACACTTCACTCCTAATAATGCATTTGCCAAACAAAACAAATCAATTTTCTTACGTCTGCTGAAGCCAAAACCCAATCTGCATGGAGCTATTAACAAATGTGATTTACACTTGTGTACACTTGTGACAAAGTTACTGCTTTGCTCTGACACTTTTGAGTAACTTTACTACTTTTGACTATTCACCATTTATGAGTATACAGTTACTGAAAAGTAAAAGGTTGCATGTCTTGATCCTCTGTAACAAGGGATGGAGCCACATTTACAAGTTTAAGTTACTACTGCCGAAACAAAACAAGCAAAATCCTCTTTCAGAGGTCCAGTGAAGCCATCTCCAAACTTGCATGGAGCTACTCACAAAATTAACTCATACCTGTAAATTACACATATAAATTTACTATTTCAATATTCAGCAACTTTGTTGCTTTTCGCTACTCACTATGTACACATATAAAGTTACTCAAAAGTGCAGACGTGAATGTTGTCACTCCCTAAAAGAGGGGCTGGAGCCAAATGAACAAGTGTAAATTACTACTACCGAAGTTACTCAAGCAAAACCCCTTTTCTTCTAGACTAGCGAAGCCATCACCAAACCTGCACTGGGCAGTCACAAAGGTAGCTTACACTTGTATGAGTGTAAAGATACTAAAAAGGGTAGATTTACTGCATGTCTCCACCCCTGAAACATACACATTTATTTATATTTATATGAAGCACAGACACAGTTTCAAAGACAAACACACACTCAGAGGTCAATTAAGCTAGTTTAATTTTCCAAAACACAAGCTGGCCAAAGTGTTCCAGGAAATGCCTTGCTCATGAGTAGGGAGGCATTATCATGGCAACCATTTAAACAAAAAGGTAATAATAAACACAGTAAAAGGACAAAAACAATAATCTATGTGAAAATATGTGCCATCTTTGAATGACAGATAAATTGAAACATTCAAGGCATATTGAAAAGCTTCAATCTAAAATCAGGCAACATAATAAAACTAAAACATAAATAAAAACAATAGAAATTATTTCATGGAATTAGCCTGACACAATATTAATCAATCAATAAAAAGGTATGTCAAGCTTGAAGTAAATCCCAATGTTTGGGGAAAATGAAGCAAAACTAATTAAAAAAGAATGAAGGAAAGAGACATCAGAATTTGGCAAGCCAACAAGGCATCACGGTTACAGGAGATAAAAATATATAAACAAAATAGAAGATGGCATTAATATAAACACCCAAACTTAGATATAGCATATGTCCTACCCAATTGGGCAACTTCCCAAAAACAACCATAACAATATTACCCAACAAGTAGAGAAAAGAAGTGAAGACAGGAATCCACCAGGAACCTGTTCAAGTGAAGAAAAGACAAATTACTGATCTGTAAGAAAAAGTAAAAAGTTAAAGCTTGAACTTCTAAAAACAGCAACATAAGTGACCTTGATGCCTGGGGGCCTCAAACGGATAAGGAGTAAAAAAAATTCTTAGACTCATAAGAGTGTTCACGGAGGAGGTGATTGTGGTAATTGTCTCCCCCAATGTTTTCCTAATCCCTTATAGATTGTCACAATCTGTAATAGACTGAGAGTACCAGTTTTAGAGATGGTTATATTTTTTCCTTGTATGAATTTTAACCAGTGGTGGAGGTTTATATTTCTAGACTTCTAGACAATTAATTTCCTATTGTACGAATATACATCAATTTGCATATCAACATGAAAATGTTAAGTGATTAATCCCTTTAACCAGAGTTCATTATAACTATTGTAGCTTAACATTTACAACAAAATGTTACCTTAGTGGTTTGAAATTGAATTAAATTAATTTTGCCCACGTGGACTATATGTTGATTGCAAAATATCTATGGTTGTTGAATAATGTCCAGCCTGAACATTTACATATAGGTAGATTAGTCTTTTTTGTATGGAATATATGCAATATTCAGAATCAACCATGTCTATGAATCAGATTTCTAAATATATTAGTTAGTTTGAGAATAATCATGTAATGTTGGTGACTGCAGCTTAAATAGTCCTAATACAGTGGCTGAGGAGTGAATTGATTTTTTTAAATTGGACAGTATGCCGATCTTCAGTATTTAAGAGGGCTGATTATTAATCTGTATTTTATTAATATATTGTATGTGACATTTGTAATATTTTGGGTGAATCATGTGTTTGAATACAAAGAATTATCATATAATGCTGTTTGTAGGACAACTCATGCCCTCACCATATACTGTTAATTACCATGCATATTCATCACTCATGGCATGTTATATGATATCATTGATAACAAGACTGCAACATCAGAAATTACATCATTGATGAAAAACACTGTACATCGCAGGGGTGTGAATTATTGTTACTTCAAGGTACGAGTTATAGTTACTTGAATTAACTATCACAGGTGAATGCAGTGGATTTGCTCATTTAAAACATTTCTATTAAAACACTTTTTCACCTAACATAAACTTCTCTTTAACCTTCCGGTTTTTCAGTGACTACATATCAGTCCAGAGTCCTAAGATTGCTGGAGTGGGGATCTCATCTAGCACCCTGTTTAAGGAGAATCAAACAACTCATCAGGGAAACACCCACTGCCTTTTTACTCTGGTCGATGTATCTATGACATTGATGGAGATTAATCAGGAGCTGTGCATCACATTAGATTTACCATAACAATTTCTCAATTTGATGTCAGTCACTAAAGAAGGTTTTGTATGAGTTAAAGGGTTTTCTTTTTCAAATCTTTTAGTAGTTCCTCTTTATTAAATTCAAACATGTTCAATCTCAGTCATTAGAATTTTGTTAGAAATGCCAGTAATTAATACATCGCAATAAAAATGCAATAAATGGGTTCCATAAATGAGATTAAAGGTGCCAGTTTCAGAAACCCATAAAGAGTTCCGATTACAAGAGAAATCAAGCAACGTTTAAAGCTTCAGCATCAAAGCTCATTTCAATAGTGGAGAAGTCAGTCAAAGCAGAACTTCTCATGAAGAGAGATTCAAGAAACTCAGTAATATCTATAACATGAAAAATGCAATTGGCGAGCAAAACAGTAAGGAGGAAAGGACAATAGTAATGTAACACACTTTTGCTCTGAAGCTCCCCCTTCTCTAGGAACACACTCTATCATAGACACACAAATAATTGTTGCTCTTCTTTCTTCAATTCACAATAAGCTTTTGATGCACTCAAGGGAACTTGTTCACTCCCTGTCTTTTCACTAGAATGCAATAGTCTTTATACAGCAACTATACCTTCTGGTGTAACTCTTTCATCTAGTTTCTCATGATTCATCCTCCTGTTCCTAACCACATCCCTGTGTGTGAACCTTCATATCAGTCTTTCTAAATAACAAATCTATTAATTAGCTAATGGTGCTTTTTAGAAGTAGATTCATCTATAGAAAAAGAAATATAACATTTTGCCAACTATTCATTGTGAAAAACAAGTTTTTTTCAAAGGTCAAGATCAAGCATTCAGCTGATTTTACAATTCCTTCAATTCAGTTAACTATAATATGGCAGTACTTCAGCATTTCAGGCGCAGTGCATTTAAGTATGGTTGCCTGCTACAATGTTTTCATTTAACACACCTTTAAAGTATTATTAGATTTGCACATTATTTTAGCATTCAAAATTGTGCGCTCAGATGGCTGCCATAACATCTTTTTGGTATTGTGGCAGCCAATCATATTTTATCTGTAGATCTATCAGGTCCACAAATTGTCTGCAGCATGAAAAATACAATGTTTTTGAGGCTTAAATTGCTGAAAACCCCAAAACATATTTACACCAAATTAGAAAAAGCACTCCTTCTGGAATAAGATCTAGATTTCTGCCAAATTTTGGGTAACTCCCTTCAGCCATTTGGGCAGTAGCTATGTCTAAATGTTCAGTGGAAAGAATTAATGGGACAAAATATGTTTTGGGACCCCTGCTTTGTTTTAGCCCCTGTTTTGCGGATCACCTTTAAACGTTTGAGGTTGGAACTGAGGTGGAAGAACATTTTTTAGTGGGGTTTCATGAGGATTTGTCAAACAGCGCCAAAGATTTTTGCCAAGGTTTTTCAAATGAAAACAGATCTTTTTATTACACCTAACTATAAAATTACTTTAACCTTTGTTTTTTCTGTGAATTTCTAGGGTTTTCTTTTTTAATAGTAAGTTTATTTATTTTGTGAGATTAGTTATGGTAGAATAACTTTATAATGTATGGTATGTGTAACTTTATTTTGAAAAGGAATGCTGTTTTTATTGTAACATAAGAGGAAAGGGTTCACAGTTTGCAAAACATTTTAAAAAACTTGTGATTATTAAACAGATTCATACCGCAATATTTCATTTAAGATTGTATATTTTCTGAAGACTCTCAAATGATGGGTATTTATAGTAAGGTGTGGGGATAGACACCCCTCTCCATTCCACGCCTTTTTCTCCGATGATGGATGACCATAGTACACTGTATGGATTGATCAGATGATGGGTGTGCATGGTGTGGTGTGCGGGGAGGCTGGCCTCTCTGCTGAGACCTCTCTCTCAGATGTGCATAGTAGGGTGTGTGGATGAATTGGCCTTTCCTTTCAGTCCTCTATCTTAAATTACAGTTGTGGGGAGTAGCGTGTGGAGAATTCCTAGCCTGTCCTTTCAGACCTCTCTCTCAGATAACTTGTGTGTGTAAAGAGGAGTGTACATGGACTGACCTTTCCTGTCAGACCTCTGTCTCAGATGATGTGTGCATAGTAGGGTGTGTGGAGAGAGACTGACCTTGCCGTTGATACCTCTCTCTTAGATACCAGGTGTCCACAGTGATGTGCGTAGTAGTGACTGGCTCCAGGCTAGCACCCCTCTCTCTGATAATGGGTGTGTATAGTTGGGTGTGGGAAGAGACTGTACTCTACTCACAACTATTATGAAGCTGATGGGCATAAAGAGTAGACTCCATCTCTAGTAAGACTCCTTCCTTTGAAAGCAAGTGTGTATACTACAGTGTATTCAAGGATCACCTATTCGATCTCGCTAGAGTCTTTCGAGATCATTACTTTTTATGAAAATAAGAATTAACCATCTGCTCATCGGAATACCTATCTCTTTCACACTTCTCAGTCTCATAACAGCTTTAAAAAACATACAAAATTTTAAATTACAAGTTTGTCTAAAGGCTGCAAGAACAAAACAGCAGGTCAAACTTGTGAAAAACTCAATTCTTTCACTAGTAAAATAAACATTTCCCTTGGAACATAAAAATCACTGCAACACATAGTACAATGTAAAGTATCTTGCAGAGACACATTATCGCAGCCGCATGGACCCAAGGACCCAGGCTCTCACCAACTTCTAGGAGAAGCAGGCAGCAAATGCAGCATGTTAGATCCCAACCTGATGAGCAAGAATCTATCTGTGTTATTTTTCACATATATTAAACAGGGTTCCATTTTTAGCGGAATATATTCCCATACAAATGGTTTCAACACTTCAATTTGCTCTATATCCAGCCTTTTTTGATCCAGAATGAGAGCCTTCACCCATTTCATCACTATTTTTTGCATAGTCTTGGGGTTGAAAAATAATTCCTCCCACCCCATACTTTTGAACGCCTCCTTAATGGATCTAAGCCATGGAATCTGGGATGCATAATGCTCTGGGGACATGCCTTACCCCAGTGCCAACTGTTTTGAATCTGGGCATCTGGTTAGATAACAAAATTTCAATGAACACCCAAATCACCATGGTAGCAGCTATCTGGTTGCTCAGATGGTTGAGAACGATTCTTAGTTGGCTTCCAACTTCAGCGCCAGGAACAGTGATACAGGTCTTGATTTTCTCAAGACTGGATTACAGTCAACATCCTGTAAAGGAGTGCAATTAAGCGACTGCAGTTAGTCCAAAAAGCTGCCACCAGGCTTCTTCTAAAGCCGCCTAAATTGACATCAATTGCTACGCTTTTTAATTCTTAATTGGCTCCGTGTAGAAAAACAAATTCATTTCAAAGCACTGTGCTATATGTACACACTGTTGTCTAATACAGGCCTGCAGTATCTCAGACATTTGGTAACACCCTATAAAAAATATCACTCCCTATGCTCGAGCAGCTACAACTTTTCTGCAGTTCCTATAGGAAGGAGAACCCATTGAGGAGACTGTGCCCTCTCATATTTAGGGCACAAATTGTGGAACAGGATTCCACTGTCACTGAGTTTGTGTCAGTCTCTTTCCATTTGTTGTCAACGACTAAGAACCTGGATCTTCTGAATAAATATTTCATCATCATTCTGACAAGTACCCTGTGGGGGAAACCTATCACGAGTAATTCTGTACTTTATAAAACCCTAGTAATATTAATAATAAGAATAAGAATGATGATACGCAATCCTTTAGGATTTACCTGTTCAAGTGGCCTTCCGCTCTCATCCATACCATGATCCAGCAAAACAAGTGCCTCAGAGCTGTCAAATCATGGAGTCCCATTCATATTCCTTTTTACTATTCACAATCCAGCCAGAGGCCCACAAGATCATAAAAATTAGTTAAAACAATATACATTTACTTTCTTCACAATATATATCCCTTAGATACCTCCTCTCTAAATCTAGAGGGATAGCATGCCTTCCTGCTTCCCCCTTAAATAGCTCTTTTAGTTCATTTCCATAACACCGATATTTTATTTCAATTAGGCCACCGGACACATTTCAGCCATAGCCTTAATCACGGGGTGCAACAACACCCATAGTGAAATACATACAATAGAAATTAAAAAAGTCAAACTTCACTTTTGCTTTACAAATTGGTGAAAGCGACTGCACCGTATCTGAAAAGGTCCTTCTACTGCATATGATGCATATAAGACTATGCATGTATATACTTACTAAGGCATATATTTGCGAAACTCTGCCACAGTAGTGACCAGACTAGTACACACAGCATCGATGTTGATGTTTTTGCAATGTGTTAGTTTACTAACGTCACTGCACCAAATGTACAAGATGTCAGACTTATGTATTTGTCACTATGTACTTGTTACCGGGTAACAACAATTACTATTAGTATTATTAGAACCATCATAGTGGTGTAATGTTTTGATTGATTGTATATCGCATGAGCATCTTAGGAATGTCAGTAAGCCATACATGCAACATTGGCAGGGCTGATAATTATCTGACAAAACAGTTATGTTTGATTTTTGTTTATGTTGTTTTATTAGTGAATGTTTAAATGTGCAACTACATGTGCCATGATGCCTCATAATGGGTAGTTTATAATGACAGTATAGTATGAAAGGCAAACATAGGACTGGCAGCTCAAATCTTGCCAGTGCAGTTCCTATCTTGCTTTACAATAAAGGAATCACAGGAGTTCATGGAGTGTGGTGTGATTTTTCTGTTGGATTATCAAGTATCTATATGTTTAATATGTCCGCCAGTAGGTAGTTATAGGACCTAGTTTCCATAGATGTAGCATTTTTTGTTTTGGCAATAACTTTGGTGCTGCTATATGAATCTTCAAGGAATGTAAAAAAATATATACTTTGGTGAGTTCAGCTGCTGTCTGGAAATGTTTTGGTTGATCTGTCAAGTGGGGGCAGAGAAAAAGGGGGATGGCAAAATGTGTTTTCCCCATTACCCCATGGGGGTGTATCTATATGTCATATAACATTAAATAAAGGTTTTAAATAGTGTAAAAGAATTTTCTTGGTCATGTTGCGAATACCTTGGATTGATCCCCAGGGCCCAGTGCAGCCCCCTGTGAGAAATCTCTAGGAGAATCAGCAGATTTCACGAAACGTCCTAAAAAAAATAAAATATATATATATATATATATATTTACTTTCGCACCCATTCTCACTCCTAGACACACCCTGTCACACCCTCCCTCACAATCTTAGAAATACTGTCAAACCAAGGGAAACTCTCACACACACAGTCTTACACCCAGACAGACACTCTAACATACCCTCTGCCAAATAGACAGACACTCTCACAACCACTCTCACACCCAGACAGACACTCTCACACTCACTCTCCTACCCAAACAGAGACTCTCACAACCGGACTCTCTCATACCCAGTCTCACACCGAGACAGACACTCTCACGCCCACTCTCACACCCAGAAAGACACTCTTAGGCCCACTTTCTTGCCAAAACACTTTCGCATTCACCCTCTTACCCAGGCAGAGACTCTCGCACCCACTCTCACAACCAGACACTCTCATACTCACTGTCACACTCAAAGAGACTCTCTCACACCCACTCTGACATCCAGGCAGACACTTTCATACCCACTCTCACACCCAGACAGACAATCTCACACTCACTCCCACACCCAGACACTCTTACACTCACTCTCTTACCCAGAAAGACACTCTCATACCCACTTTCAACCCTACAGAGACTCTCTCACACCCACTTTCACACCCAGACAGACACTCTCACATGCCCTCTGACATCTAGATAGACACTCTCGCACCCACTCTCACACTTAAAGAGACACTCTTACTTTGACATCTAAACAGACAGTTTTACATCCCCTCTGACAACAAGAGAGACACTCTCACATGCAGTCTAATGTCCAGACGGACTCTTGCATATCCACTGTCATACCCTAACAGACACTCTCACATTTCCTCTGACATCTAGAGAGACACTCCCACGTCCACTCTCTAGCCCAGAGAGACACTTTCACACTCACTCTCACACTATGACAGACACTCTCACACTCACTCTCACACCCATACAGACACTCTCACAACCAGACACTCTAATACCTACTCTCACACTCATAGAGACTCTCCCGCACCCACTCTGACATCCAGGCAGACTCTTTCACATCCCATGTCACACTCAGAGAGACACTCGCACATGCACTCTGATGCTCAGGCAGGCACACTCGCAGCTACTCTCACACCCAAACAGACACTCTCACATTTCCTCTGAGATCTAAGCAAACACTCTCACAACCACTCTCTAGCCCAGAGAGTCACTTTCACACCCAGTCTCACGGAGAACTTTTAATGGTAGGTTACCATGGTAAGAGAGCGAGAGCAGCATGGGTGGATAGGATAAAAAAGTCTACACTGTAACTTTGTAGTTACAGTTGCAGTGAACAAATGTTTTGAAAAAGGGTTTGATTGCAATGAAAGTATTTTATTAAGACAAATATATATGGTAGTATTTTACAATATATTTGAAAAATGAAGTTAATACTCCTGCGCAAATCGGCACAGATTACACAGATATCCACAGATTCAGGTGAATACTGGTATTGAATTGGGCTATCTTTTCAGAAGAGTTGGAAAGGGTTAAGTGTAAGATCCAATTAGAAGATGTATAGCAAAACATAGGTATGAAAGAGTGATTCTGATATGGTTTGTGGTTGTTTAATCTTGAAAACAAAGTTGTAAAGGTTGCCCTTCATGGTTCCCTGGTGTGAGAGCTGTGTACCATTCTTCTGCTTGGCTTTTGCATACTTTCAGTGACAAGAACTCCTAACTCATACTGAGAGAGAAATAAACAGAACACCAAACACAGTTAACAGGTATGTGTTGTATAATGTATTTAAACATATGATGTGTTAATATGAATGGGAATCAATAGATAGTCCATAGCAGCTTAAAGAGAATATGAATAATAGCTATGTCATAACAATAATGAAATGTAGAATAATTTGAAAAGAAAGATTACAATTCTATTTTAGCACATAAGACTACACTCTTAGCTAGGTATGGATAAGCTACAGAGGAGTAGTTTGTTATTATGAGGTTAAATAAATTTTTGTCAGTAAACACAACTGTGTCCACTAAACTTGGATGAAGGTAGACCATAGAGCAGGGTTCGTTGTGGGTAAACAAATAAAACATATCCTTCTAAATTTCACTGACTTAGACGTGCAGTTAAAGACTCTTATGCTTAAATACATTTTGACTGTCCAGGCCATACTGCAAGTGATATAACTATTAACAAAATCATAAAGGTACTGACACATCCAGTCAAAGAGTGAGAGAATTAAATATACAGGCATGAACACACTTAGGCACTAGTTATATTTTACATAGTATTGGAGTGGGTTGTGTAGGCAGATACATATGTCTGTACTCACCGAATGTACTTAGACATATGGTGAAAAACTGATAGATTTACTAATACATTCACTCAGATATACAGGCAATTACTAGCATTACTTTCTCTCATACGCAGTGGAGTAGTTGTTTAAATGTGGCTTAGAGGTAGTACTGCAAAAAGCAGTCTGAGGGCCAGATTTACAAGAAACTGGTACTGCGTAGTGCTGCGCCAAAACTAGCAGCACCACGCTAATTTCAAAATACAGGGATGAGCCATATTTAAAAGAATACAGCGTACCCCTGCACTCTCCCTGTGCCGGCACTAAATTTAGCAGACAACCCAGGCATCAGTGCAAGGGTGTCTGAGGTGAGGGGTGTCATTATTCATGTGCAGGAAGGTGTCCCTTCTGCATGTAAACCATCATCCATAGTATTTTGCTTCTTCCATGTGTGCTGCAGAATTCAGCACACATAGAAAAAGCAAAAAATGATGAGGAAAGTATTCCTCCTCATTGCACCATGCTAACGACACCCCTGGGGTGGCATTTAAATTTTGGCGCTACCTCAGATTTATGAATTCTTGTGAAAAGCAATCGGTGTTGCAGTGGAACGCCCACAGCAACATCCATCGTATGCCCTTCAGATGCGGAAAACTGCGTCAGAGGGACCCATATTTACCAGGAGGCGTAAAACCACAAAAAGTGTCTCAAAATGTGATGCTCCCGTGGCACTAGGGCTTTGTAAATCTGGCCCTTAGTTTCACCCTGATTTGGCATTAGAAAGGCTGCTTGTTAATGGTTTAAGTGTTGTTTTACTAATGGCAGTTGAGTACTCATCTAGTATATAAGCAGACTGTAAAGCAAGTTAAAAGGTGAAAATGGCCTTCTAAGTCTCACTGAGGTACTTGTTCTCTTGCAGACTTCAATGCTCATGTATAAGCAGTGTGGAGGCCATGCTGCAACTGACACGTGCAGTCAAAGAATCAGAGACTCACTTCTACATTCATGCAGACACCCAGGCAGCAGTTATGTTTGGAGAAATATTGCAGCTTGTTGTGTACTGAGTTACCTATCTTGCATTCATCTTGCTTACTTAAACATATGATCTGACATTGAAAGATGTACTGCTACAATCTCTCAGATATGTAGAGAAATACTGAGATATCCTACTCATCTATCGAAACAAGTACTACTTTAAACATGGATCAGGCCTACTACAGCAGAGTGTATATATGCATTTTTACTGAGAGGTAGAGTTTTCTTTAAAAAGGCTGCTTGGCAATCCTTAAACTTTACTACACAACACTGAGCACTCGGGTACTATGTAGGTAGGTGATACAGTAAGGTGCTGTATGTTCAAAACATTATACATATACTTCTAAGTCTCAGTGAGTTACAAGTGTGGTTGCAGAGTCCTGTATTGAACAATATATGCAGCGTGCTCGCTACTGTAATAATGCTATAGCTATTAACAAAAGGGAGGTGCACTGACATATCCACTGTCACAGCCAGAGATATACCCTTAGACCAACTCTCACACCAAGAGATATCCCCTCACAGCTACTGTGACACCCAGAGAGACTCTCTCACACTCACTGTCAGACACAGAGACATACTCTCAGAACCACTGTTTGAACCAGACAGACACTGTCACTCCCACTCTCACACCCAGCCAGATGCTGTTACATCCACTTTTCCATACATGCAGATCATGTCCTACCCAGTATCTTACCCAAATAGATACTTCTTTTACAACCAATCTCACATCCACACAAACATCACAATATCCACATGAGTTGCCATTAAAATGTATTTGTGAAGGTTTAAATGCTACTTTTAGGATAGATAACATATTTCTTATTGAGATAATCACTAAGTGGTTTTCATATGTAATTGTATACTGTTTTCTGCAGAGGTACATTTAGTTTTTCATTTGATTTGCAGATATTGAACTGTACTGGAAAAAGAAGAATCAGAATGTCTGAGAAGAGAGAAAGAAGGGGAAAGTGAAGAAACAATACTACCTCATTCAAACTGACAGTAAAAAAGCCAGATAAGGTGGAAAATGAGGGAGAGAAGAGAAAAACAGCTGGTAAGAGCACTAAGCACTGTCTGAAAAATTACAAAAACTGAAACCAAACACAAAACTTGCCCAGTAAAAACAGGAGTTCAAAATCAAATGTTGTAGAGGAGGGACTCTATACGATTGTAAAAGTACAAAATGTAATGAGGAAAGTAAGAATTTGAAGACAACAACTGTTTAAGGAGATGAGAATAAAATGTTTCGAACTAGAGTAATACAACATTTGCTAAAGAAGATGAAGTATAAGAGGAGAAGTGTTAGAATTAAGCAGAAGCAACTTATTGAGAGTACAAAGCAGTTGTTGTAAAAAGAAGACTTGTTATCCTAATATTGAACAGGATGAGGACCCAAGGCAAAACAGATCTATGTAGGAGGAAAAGAATATTAAGAAAAAAAGCTTATTAAAAAAGCGCTTTTCCTAGTGTTTAAAGGTGAATGGATTCACACATCTAGTACAGAACCGTTTTTTAAAAAAGATAGCTACTTGCAAGAGAACATGTTTGTGCATGCAGTTGACACAAATGGTCGTTGCTATGAAGTAAAGGATGGTACCCCATAGAAAAAGAAGTAATAGCTCCTAAGAATGTAGCACAACTGATAGCTGAAGAAGTACAAGAAAGGTGTAAACAAGCTCATGTGTACAAGTGGAAGTATAGCAGTACTTGTACTATAAGTCAAAAATTAATTGATAAATGTAAACCTTTCCTAAGAGAATTTTCATGGAGAAGTTTCAATAAGAAACATAAGTTCTTTAAGAATTAGATCCATGCAAAGTTAGAAAGTACACTAACTTACAAGGCTATTGTTAGAAATGGGGTTTTTGGTTGGCAGTCAGGTTACCCCCGTCCAAGCAAAAGCCCTCACTCTAGTCAGGGTAAGTCACACACAATCCAAGATTATCCTGTGCCCACCCTCTGGTAGCTTGGCACGAGCAGTCAGGCTTAACTTAGAAGGAAATGTGTAAAGTATTTGTGCAATAAATCATACAATACCACCATATAGCACCACAAAAATACACCACACAGTGTTTAGAAAAATATATAATATTTATCAGGATAATTGTAGGTCAAAAAAGAATAAAGTTGCAATGGAAAATTGTAGAAATATCACGGAAAAGTGATATAAAGTGTCTTAAAGTCTTTAGAATATAAAAAAGTCTCTTTCAAGCACAAGTACCTGGTTGGGAGTGGAAAAATCTTCTCAGAGGGCCACAAGAGAAGAGGTGCGTGGAAAAAGGGTGTGTGCGTCGATTTCTCCCCAGCACACACGGACTTGCGTCGTTATTTTCCACGCGGGGAAGTCGGGCGTCGTTTTCCGGCGCGCGGACAGTCTCTTTCTGTGGATCGCGGGGATTACCAGATGTCCCGGGATTGTGCGTGGATTTTCCTGCTTGTTCTCCGGCTGCGCATCGGTCTGCGGGGCTGCGCGTTGAAATTACGATCTCACGGCAGGCGTCGCGTCGATTTCTCCTCTAGAGGTCGGGCGGCGTTGTCCTTGCGAGGCCGTGCGTCAGATCTTCGATCGTCCCAAGAGCGTCGCGTCGATCAGCGTCGGAGTGCGGCGTTTTTCTCGCCGCGAAACAAGCTGTGCATCGAAATTTTCGCCGCACGGAGCGTCCAAGTAAAAGAGAGAAGTCTTTTTGGTCCTGAGACTTCAAGGAACAGGAGGCAAGCTCTATCCAAGCCCTTGGAGAGCACTTTCACAGCCAGACAAGAGTTCAGCAAGGCAGCAGGGCAACAGCAAGGCAGCAGTCCTTTGTAGAAAGCAGACAGGTGAGTCCTTTGAGCAGCCAGGCAGTTCTTCTTGGCAGGATGTAGTTTCTGGTTCAGGTTTCTTCTCCAGCAAGTGTCTCTTGAGGTAGGGCAGAGGCCCTGTTTTATACCCAAATGTGCCTTTGAAGTGGGGGAGACTTCAAAGAGTGGCTAAGAAGTGCACCAGGTCCCCTTTCAGTTCAATCCTGTCTGCCAGGGTCCCAGTAGGGGGTGTGGCAGTCCTTTGTGTGAGGGCAGGCCCTCCACCCTCCCAGCCCAGGAAGACCCATTCAAAATGCAGAGGTATGCAAGTGAGGCTGAGTACCCTGTGTTTGGGGTGTGTCTGAGTGAATTCACAAGGGGCTGTCGACCAAGCCCAGCCAGACGTGGATTGTAAGGCACAGAAGGATTTAAGTGCAAAGAAATGCTCACTTTCTAAAAGTGGCATTTCTAGAATAGTAATATTAAATCCGACTTCACCAGTCAGTAGGATTTTGTATTACCATTCTGGCCATACTAAATATGACCTTCCTGCTCCTTTCAGATCAGCAGCTGCCACTTCACCAGTGTATGAGGGCAGCCCCAATGTTAGCCTATGAAGGGAGCAGGCCTCACAGTAGTGTGAAAACGAATTTAGGAGTTTTACACTACCAGGACATATAACTACACAGGTACATGTCCTGCCTTTGACCTACACAGCACCCTGCCTTAGGGGTTACCTAGGGCACACCTTAAGGGTGACTTATATGTAGAAAAAGGGGAGTTCTAGGCTTGGCAAGAACTTTTAAATGCCAAGTCGATGTGGCAGTGAAACTGCACACACAGGCCTTGCAATGGCAGGCCTGAGACAAGAAAAAGGGGCTACTTAAGTGGGTGGCACAACCAGTGCTGCTGGCCCACTAGTAGCATTTAATTTACCAGCCCTATGCACATAAAGTGCACCTTACTAGGGACTTATAAGTACATTAATAGTACAATCAGGTATGATTCCAGGTTACCATGTTTTAGGGGAGAGAGCATATGCACTTTAGCCCTGGTTAGCAGGGGTAAAGTGCGCAGAGTCTATAAACCAGCAAAAACAGTGTCCAAAAAGTGGAGGGAGGCAAGCAAAAAGTTAGGGGTGACTACCCTAAGGCTGTCAGGTCTAACATGTGTCCCCCCCAGCTGAAAGTGGGGAGAGCTACCCGACCTCCTGGGAGCTCTCATCGCTAAGGCGGAAGTACCTGGAGAGACCATCAGCATTGGCGTGGTCAACCCCTGGGCGATGTTCCACCGTAAAGTCCATCCCCTGTAGGGAAATGGACCACCTCAAGAGTTTTGGATTCTCACCCCTCATCTGCATGAGCCATCTGAGGGGCCTGTGGTCTGTCTGAACCCGGAAGTGAGTCCCAAACAGGTAGGGTCTTAGCTTCTTCAGTGCCCAGACCACAGCAAAAGCTTCTATCTCAATAGCACTCCACCTCTGTTCCCGTGGTAATAGCCTTCTGCTAATAAAGACTACCGGTTGATCTCTGCCCTCCTCATTCAGCTGTGCTAGGACTGCCCCTATGCCATGCTCTGAAGCGTCTGTCTGCACGATAAATTCCTGGGGGTAGTCAGGGGCCATGAGCACGGGGGCCGTGCACATGGCTTCCTTCAGGGCGTCAAAGGCTTTCTGACAAGCCTCTGTCCAATTCACCAACCTAGGTTGTTTCTTGGAAGTAAGTTCTGTCACGGGTGTTACAATAGTACCATAGCCCTTGACAAATCTGCGGTAGTATCCTGTGAGGCCTAGAAAGGCTCTCACCTCAGTCTGCGTTCGCGGTGGTTGCCAGGCCTTGATAGTTTCAATCTTGGCCTGGAGTGGCTGCACCTTGCTACCACCCACTAGGTGTCCCAAGTACACCACGGAACCCTGCCCAATCTGGCACTTACTAGCCTTGATGTTCAGGCCTGCCTGTTGCAGGGCCTGAAGCACCTCCTTGAGGTGAAGCAGGTGTACCTCCCAGCTGGAACTGTAGACAGCTATGTCATCCAGGTAGGCTGCACAGAAGGCATCCTTGCCAGCTAGGAACCCGTTAACCAACCGTTGGAAGGTAGCGGGGGCATTTTTCAACCCAAACGGCATCACCCGGAACTGGTAATGGCCATCAGGGGTTGAAAATGCAGATCTTTCCTTAGCCCCCTCAGTCAGGGCGATCTGCCAGTACCCTGAAGTAAGATCAAACGTACTCAGGAACTTGGCTCCGCCTAGCCTGTCCACGAGCTCATCAGCTCGGGGGATGGGGTGAGCATCAGTCCGTGTGACTGAGTTGAGACCCCGGTAGTCCACACAGAACCGGAGTTCTGGCTTCGCACCTGGGGCAGTAGCCTTAGGGACCAACACCACTGGGCTGGCCCAGGGACTACTGGATTTCTCGATAACCCCTAGAGTAAACATCTTGGAGACCTCCTCCTTGATGCTGGCCTTCACCTTATCCGACAACCTGTAAATTTTGTTCTTCACAGGGAGACTGTCACCAGTGTCAATATCATGAACACAGAGGTGGGTCAGTCCAGGAGTAAGGGAGAACAGGGGGGAGAACTGCTCCAACAGCTCATAGCAGTCTCCTTTCTGGTTTAGAGTCAGGGAGTCAGACAGAATGACCCCGCTTACTGACCCATCACCTTCTTGGGCAGAGAGGAGGTCGGGGAGAGGTTCGCTCTCCTCTTCCATTCCTTCATCTGTGACCAGAAGCATGTTGATCTCCGACCTCTCAAAATGAGCTTTTAGTCGGTTCACATGGAGCACCCTTAGGGGATTCCTAGGGGTTTGGAGGTCCACTAGGTAAGTGGCCTCCCCCTTCCGCTCCTTTATTTCAAATGGGCCAGACCAGCGGTCCTGGAGAGCTCTGGGCTCTACTGGCTCCATTACCCACACTTTGTCTCCAGGTTGAAACTCTACCAGGGTGGCCTTCTGGTCATACCAGTGTTTCATTACCTCTTGACTGGCCTCAAGGTTACTTTGGGCCTCTTTCCAGAAGCGGGTCATCTGGTTGCGGAGGGCCAACACGTAGCTGACCACATCCTGAGGGGGTGTCTTTGGAGCTTTCTCCAATCCCTCCTTGACAATGCTTAAGGGTCCCCTGACAGGGTACCCGTAGAGAAGCTCATAGGGACTGAACCCTACCCCCCTCTGGGGGACCTCTCTGTAGGCAAAGAGAAGGCATGGTAAGAGGACGTCCCACCTACGCCTCATGGCCTCAGGGAGGCCACCTATCATGCCTTTCAGGGTCTTGTTGAATCTCTCCACAAGACCATTAGACTGGGGGTGATAGGGTGTGGTGAACTTGTAGGTTACACCACGCGCATCCCATAGAGACTTCATGTATGCAGACATGAAGTTAGTGCCTCTGTCAGACACTATCTCCTTGGGGAACCCCACATGGGTAAATATCCCCATCAGAGTTCTGGTCACCACCGTTGCGGTTACGGTCCTCGGAGGGATTGCCTCTGGGTAACGGGTGGCATGGTCCACCAAAACTAGGATGAACCTGTTGCCTAAGGCAGTTTTGGGGTCCAAGGGACCAACAATGTCGATGCCCACCCTTTCAAAGGGGGTGCCAACGACAGGAAGTGGAATCAGGGGGGTTTTAACCCTTTTTCCTGCTTTACCACTGGCCTGGCAGGTAGGACAAGATCTGCAGAACTTATCTGAGTGTGTCCTCATTTTGGGCCAATAAAAGTGGGTGACAAGCCTGTTAAAGGTCTTGCCCTGCCCCAAATGTCCTGCCAGGGGAATGTCGTGAGCCAGACCCAGTAGGAAGGTTCGGTAACATTGGGGTACCACCAGCATACGTGCTGCCCCAAAGGCCGGAACCTTAGGCTCACTGTAGAGGAGATCATTCTCCCAATATAAGTGGTGATTGCCAGAGGTGTCACCTGCTGCCTGGTTTGAGGCTTGTTTCCTAAAACCTTCCAGAGTGGGACATTCTTTCTGCGCCTTGCAGAATTCCTCCCTGGTGGGTCCACCCTCAACTTGCCAGCCAGCAAGCTCAGGTAAGTCACCTAGGGTGGCAATGTCTTCCCCAGTTGGCTCGGCAGCCTCCTCCTCAGGAGCCCCGTCAGCCACTGCGGGAACTCCTGGGGCCGGTTTCCCGCGCCCCTGGTCCCTACTCCTGGCAGCTCTCTGGGCCATCGTTCCAGGCTCCAGATGCCCTTGACTTCCCTCTCGGTCAGCCATGGACCGTGTGGTCATGCAGACCCACTCAGGTAACCCTAACATCTCCAGGTGAGACCTGAGCTCCACTTCTTTCCAAGCAGTGTGCTCAAGATCATTGCCTAACAGACAATCTACAGGCATGGCATGACTCACAGCTACTTTCAGAGTACCAGAGACCCCCCCCCCACTCAAAGGGAACCAGAGCCACCGGTAGGTGACTCTCGCGATTGTCAGCGACTATGACCTGGTGGAATGTATTAGGGACTATCTGCTCTGTTGACACCAGCTGACTCTTGATAGTAGTCATACTGGCTCCTGTGTCACGCAGAGCCTCCACCTTCTGCCCATCAATGGTGACCCACTGCCGGTACTTGGAAGTATTTTTGGGCATGTGGGCCTTGGGCACCATTTCTCCTTCTCCCAGGGACACTAGGGAAATCTCTACCTGCTCCCCAAAGCTACTTGGGTCCATCTCCCCCGAGCGCTACACTAGTCAACCCAGGTGCCTGTCCGGTAGTGGACGGTGCCCTCTTGGGGCACTGTGGATCGCCTTTGTAGTGACCATACTGGTAACACTCCATGCATTTGGGGCTAGATCTCCCAGACTTGTCATATGTCCCTGGCTTTTTCCCAAATTTGGAAAAGGAAGGGTTGCCACCCCCTCCCTGGGAATTCTTTTGGGGGCCTTTGGAGAGTTCCTTATCTGCAAGTTTATCTCCCCCCTCTTTCTTCTGTTGGGAACCCTGACCACCTTTGTGGGAGTCCCCCCCAGGTACCTTCTTGGACACTCTGGTGCTAACCCAGAGGTCCGCCTCCTCAGCAAGCTTCCTGGGATCAGTCAACTTACTATCCACTAGGTGCTGGCGGAACTCTGTATAAGTAGTATTAAGCATATGCTCTCTCAGAATCAAGTCATATAAACCTTTATAATCTGCTACTTTGTTGCCCCGCACCCATCCATTCAGTGCCTTACTGCAGAAATCAAAGAAATCTACCCATGTTTGTGTGGTTTGTTTGGTGCTGTCCCTGAACCTCTGACGGTATCCCTCAGGGGTCAGCCCAAACTTGGCAAGTAAAGTGGCTTTCTGAAGTGGGTATGTGTTTTGATCAGGTTGATCCAATGTGAGAAGTGTGTCCCTCCCCAATGGCGGCACATAACCCCACATAGCTACCCCCCATTGCCCTTCAGGAACCTCATGAGCCCTTAGTGCAACTTCATAAGCAGCTAACCATTTATCTATGTCATCTCCCACCACAAAACTGGGCACCACATTTTTGGGTATACGAACATTCTTTTCTCCAGCAGGTCCTGTCTGTATGCTGCCACCATTATTGCTGGATTCAGACTGTCTTGCCTTGATCTCCAGCTCCTTGAGACTCAGTTCATGAGCCAACAATAGTTTCTTTTCAGCCAAAGCTCTTTCAGCTTCCACCTGTTTGGCTGCTCTTTCAGCTTCCGCTTGTTTGGCTGCCCTTTCAGCTTCTGCTTGAATCTGTTTGGCTGTTCTTTCAGCTTCAATCTGTTTGGCTGCTCTTTCTGCCTCAGCTTGTTTGGCTTCTCTCTCTGCCCTCCTCTCCTCCTGTTGAGCCTCAATTTTCAGTTTTGCCATTTGCAATTGGAACTCCCTTTCCTCTCTCCTTTCCTCTGCGGTCAGGCTTTGCATAGAGACACTGCTCCCTGGTCTGGAAGGGGGCACAATTGCAGTGGTAACACCATCCACCGATAGTGAAAATTCCTCTGAGGGGCCATGTTCTGGCTCCTCTTCCTCATCATCCTCTAAATGGGCTTCTGCCCAGGCCCTCAGCGCCACTTGAAAGTCCTCCTTTCTGGGGGCCCCTTGGGTGGGTACCCTCAATGCCCTGCAGAATCCTCTTAGTTGTTTGACCGTATATGCATCCAACTGGACTAGGTCAAAGTCCCCTGTCTGAGACCCAGTCAGAGACATGTTGAGTGAGGATTTAGTTTTTGAAAATTGTCAGGAAAAAAATTGGGTTTTCAAAAAGAGATAAAAACCAAGTTGACCTTCAACTGTGGGTAGGTAGTGAAATACTTAGCTACTGTATGTCACTGCACAAATACAAGTCCTATCCTCACCGCTGATCACCAGTGTTAGAAATTGGGTTTTAGGTTGGCAGTCAGGTTACCCCCTGTCCAAGTAAAGCCCTCACTCTAGTCAGGGTAAGTCACACACAATCCAAGATTATCCTGTGCCCACCCTCTGGTAGCTTGGCACGAGCAGTCAGGCTTAACTTAGAAGGCAATGTGTAAAGTATTTGTGCAATAAATCATACAATACCACCATATAGCACCACAAAAATACAACACACAGTGTTTAGAAAAATATATAATATTTATCAGGATAATTGTAGGTCAAAAAAGAATAAAGTTGCAATGGAAAATTGTAGAAATATCACGGAAAAGTGATATAAAGTGTCTTAAAGTCTTTAGAATATAAACAAAGTCTCTTTCAAGCACAAGTACCTGGTTGGGAGTGGAAAAATCTCCTCAGAGGGCCACAAGAGAAGAGGTGCGTGGAAAAAGGGTGTGTGTGTCGATTTCTCCCCAGCACACACGGACTTGCGTCGTTATTTTCCACGCGGGGAAGTCGGGCGTCGTTTTCCGGAGCGCGGACAGTCTCTTTCTGTGGATCGCGGGGATTACCAGATGTCCCGGGTCTGTGCGTGGATTTTCCTGCTTGTTCTCCGGCTGCGCGTCGGTCTGCGGGGCTGCGCGTCGAAATTACGATCTCACGGCAGGCGTCGCGTCGATTTCTCCTCTAGACTTCGATCTGCGGGGCTGCGCGTTGAAATTACGATCTCACGGCAGGCGTCGCGTCGATTTGTCCTCTAGAGGTCGGGCGGCGTTGTCCTTGCGAGGCCGTGCGTCGGATCTTCGATCGTCCCAAGAGCGTCGCGTCGATCAGCGTTGGAGTGCGGCATTTTTCTCGCCGCGAAACAAGCTCTGCGTCGAAATTTTCGGCGCACGGAGCGTCCAAGTAAAAGAGAGAAGTCTTTTTGGTCCTGAGACTTCAAGGAACAGGAGGCAAGCTCTATCCAAGCCCTTGGAGAGCACTTTCACAGCCAGACAAGAGTTCAGCAAGGCAGCAGGGCAACAGCAAGGCAGCAGTCCTTTGTAGAAAGCAGACAGGTGAGTCCTTTGAACAGCCAGGCAGTTCTTCTTGGCAGGATGTAGTTTCTGGTTCAGGTTTCTTCTCCAGCAAGTGTCTCTTGAGGAAGAGCAGAGGCCCTGTTTTATACCCAAATGTGCCTTTGAAGTGGGGGAGACTTCAAAGAGTGGCTAAGAAGTGCACCAGGTCCCCTTTCAGTTCAATCCTGTCTGCCAGGGTCCCAGTAGGGGGTGTGGCAGTCCTTTGTGTGAGGGCAGGCCGTCCACCCTCCCAGCCCAGGAAGACCCATTCAAAATGCAGATGTATGCAAGTGAGGCTGAGTACCCTGTGTTTGGGGTGTGTCTGAGTGAATGCACAAGGGGCTGTCGACCAAGCCCAGCCAGACGTGGATTGTAAGGCACAGAAGGATTTAAATGCAAAGAAATGCTCACTTTCTAAAAGTGGCATTTCTAGAATAGTAATATTAAATCCGACTTCACCAGTCAGTAGGATTTTGTATTACCATTCTGGCCATACTAAATATGACCTTCCTGCTCCTTTCAGATCAGCAGCTGCCACTTCACCAGTGTATGAGGGCAGCCCCAATGTTAGCCTATGAAGGGAGCAGGCCTCACAGTAGTGTGAAAACGAATTTAGGAGTTTTACACTACCAGGACATATAACTACACAGGTACATGTCCTGCCTTTTACCTACACAGCACCCTGCCTTAGGAGTTACCTAGGGCACACCTTAAGGGTGACTTATATGTAGAAAAAGGGGAGTTCTAGGCTTGGCAAGAACTTTTAAATGCCAAGTCGATGTGGCAGTGAAACTGCACACACAGGCCTTGCAATGGCAGGCCTGAGACAAGAAAAAGGGGCTACTTAAGTGGGTGGCACAACCAGTGCTGCTGGCCCACTAGTAGCATTTAATTTACCAGCCCTATGCACATAAAGTGCACCTTACTAGGGACTTATAAGTAAATTAATAGTCCAATCAGGTATGATTACAGGTTACCATGTTTTAGGGGAGAGAGCATATGCACTTTAGCCCTGGTTAGCAGGGGTAAAGTGTGCAGAGTCTATAAGCCAGCAAAAACAGTGTCCAAAAAGTGGAGGGAGGCAGGCAAAAAGTTAGAGGTGACTACCCTAAGGCTGTCAGGTCTAACAGCTATTCATTGGCATGTCTTTCAAAGAATGTGTGCCAAAGCACTTTTCATCACTTTATAATGTTAACTGTGCATCATTCAAAAATGTGCAATTTTCTTAGGAGACTTTATTTCAAACATCTGTCCACCATCCTTTTGTAATCCCCCGAAGGAAGGACCTGGCCTGGCAGTTTGGGCTGGACTTTTCCCATGGGTAACAGGGTCAAGACTGATTTGCATATGGCCGGGTCCAAACTGGGGTGACATATGTGCAAATGAATGATGGACTAAACCTGGATCTGGGGACTGGGGGTGAGTGTTTGAAAAGTTTTAGCACTCTGTCCATCATCCTTTTGTGTTGCTGAAGTTTCCCTAAGTGGCCAGGGTATGCCCAGACATGGGTCCCTTGTTCATGGTGCCTTTGGATTCAAACTAGCTTGGCTGATGAGGGGGAGTGGCCTGAAACTGGTCCCAGGATGCTTGTTCCCGGTTCAGGGAGGACCTGGCCTGCCAGTTCAGGCTGGACTATTCCCATGGGGAACAGAGTCAAGACTGATTTGCAAATGCCTAGGTCCAAATTGTGGTGGCATGGTGAGCAAATGATGATGGATTAAATCTAGATCTGTGACTGAGGCTGAGTGTTTGAAAGGTTTTAGCATTCCATCCATCAATCTTTTGTGTTGCTAAGCACTAATGCATACACTGACATACCACAGCAATCAGTGGTCTATACCCTGACACATACAGTCACTCACTCATCTATACACTGATACATGCAGATACATAGTAATCCTGACTCTGACACACCCACTTAAACATGAATCCATACACTAACATACCTAGGAAAAGATAAATGCATACACTAACATAACCAGGTTCACACTTACATATATATATCCTGACACACCCAGGAAGTCACTCATATGTACAATATTACATGCAGGCAAATACTAATCGAGACACTGGTACACCAAGATAGACACTGATGCATACACTGACATACCCAGGTGCACACTAATTCATACACTAATATAGTCAGGTATACACTCATCCCTATAATCCCTCACCCCTACAATCATATAGCCAGGTACCCATTGATGTGTGTATTAATACACCCAGACACACACTAATGCATATAATAAGGCAACCATGGAAACACTGACAAGTACAGTAAGAGACTCAGGAACACACTTATGAATACACAGACACATCCAAGCACACACTAATATATATCCTGACACACCCAGAGACTCACACGTGTATACACTCATACATACAATCACATGTAATTGAGACACTGATTCACCCAGATAGACACTGATGCATACACAGACACAGCCAGATAAACACTAATACATACACTGAAACAGCCAGGTACACATTCATCCATACACTCACACACCCAAGCACACACTGATGAACATACAAACCCACCCAGGCAGACATTAATGCATACACTGAAACACCCAGGCACACACTGGTATATAACCTGACATATCCAGGGACTCAGTCATGTGTACACTGATACATGCAGGAACATACTAGTACAGACACCCAAACAAACACTGATCCATACACTGACATTTACAAGCAACAGTAATGTATACACTGACACATCCAGGCAAACACTAATACATACACTAACATACCCAGGGGAAAACTGATATATACACTGACACACGCAGGCACACACGCATATCCGTACAATAACACAGCCAGGGAACCTCTGATGCATACAGTAACACACACCGGCACACATTGATATATATACTAACACACAGGTACACTTTCATGCATGCACTGACACACCCAGACACTTACACCTACACTGACCCACCCAGGTACACTCTCATGCATACACTAGCATACCCAGGCACAAACTGATGCTTACACTAACACACCCATATACACTTCGGTACATACACTAACACACACCAGTACATAGGGCCATATTTATACTTTTAGGCGCACAACTGCGCCAAAGCAGTTGTGCGTCAAAATATTTAACGCCGGCTGACGCCATTCTGAAGCGCCATGCGGGCGCCGTATTTATTCAATGACGTTAGCCGGCGGAGCTGCCTGGTGTGCGTGAAAAAAAAATGACTTACACCAGGCAGCGCCGGCGTAGGGGAAAATGGAGCTTGGGTGTCAAAAAATGGGGCAAATCAGGCTGAGGCAAAATTTTCGCCTCAACCCGATTTGCGCCATTTTTTTTGACTCCCAACCCCCATTGAAATCAAGTCATGGCCCCTTGCCCAATGGCCATGCCCAGGGGACTTATGTCCCCTGGGCATGGTCATTGGGCATAGTGGCATGTAGGGGGGTACAAATCAGGCCCCCCTATGCCACAAAAAAAAAAATAATAATAATACTTACCAGCACTTACCTTAATGTCCCAGGGGTGGGTCCCTCCATCCTTGGGCGTCCTCCTGGGGTGGGCAAGGGTGGCAGGGGGTGTCCCTGGGGGCATGGGAGGGCACCTCTGGGCTCCTTCCGAGCCCACAGGCCCCTTAATGCCTGCCCTGACCAGGCGCTAAAAAATTACGCAAAAGCGGCTGGATGTCATTTTTTTTGACCCGCCCACTCCCGGGCGTCATTTTTGCCCGGGAGTATAAATACGGCGCACATGCCTCGGAGTCATTTTTTAGACGGGAACGCCTACCTTGCATATCATTAACGCAAGGAAGGTGTCCACGCTAAAAAATGACGCAAACTCCATGAACTTTGGCGCTAGATGCGTCTAACGCCAAAGTATAAATATGGAGTTCGTTTTGCGTCGAATTTGCGTTAAAAAAACGACGCAAATCCGGCGCAAACAGAGTATAAATATGGCCCATAGTGATGCATCCAATAGCTCAATCATGAAGTCACTCATATACACACTAATACTCCCTGATAAACATTAACACATACACTAACACAACTATAGACAGAGTTTTTCACACACCAAACACCATACATGTATGTTGTAGTACCAGACTTAGTAGCCAACATATGCAGTCACGTCAATATGTAAGTTCTTTTATGACCTTGTCACTCAATTAATCTGCCATTTAAACATGGTTTTGGCCTACTACTGGTGAGACTGAATTTATAGTTTTATTATCACCGTAACTTCACATTACAAAAGCTAATACCCAAGTGTTACTCTTCCATTTTGCTATGCATTTACTGTACGCCTGGGCAGAGTTCACAGAGTTCTGCTACACGGAACTCCATGAAGCGCAGAAAAAACACTGCCATGCTACACGGAGCTTTGCGAGATGGCAGAGTGTGGTAAGTCACGCTGATCGCACTGATTTTTAACACCGGGAGTTTGACCCAGGCTGTGGAATCAGCACCAGCAGCACAATGTGCAGCGCAAGAGGGCGCTGCTTCTTTTTGCCTCTCGAATAGATGTTCTAATCGAGTGGCAGCTTCCTCAATGCAAGCGGCAGGTTTCTCGACATGAGTGTTAGTAACCTGCCGTGACCGCTCACTTTCAGTAATCTTCCAGGGGGGGTGGTCTATTAGTTGATTTTTCTCACTGGCAGTCTTCAGCCTACAGTTGGCGAAAGGTATAACTCTGCCCTGCGCCACTCTGCTGAGTTTTGGGAACTCTGCATGGAGCGTGGAGTGGGTAAAACTCAGCGAACTCTGCTGAAGGAGCAGAATTTATCACCCAACCCTAATTTACTGATGCATGCACTAACATTCCCAGGCACACACTTAAACACCCAAGTGCATATTAATAAATACAGTGACACACCCAGGCATACACCAAGGCATACACTGACACACCTAGGCAAACACTAACACATACAGTAACACACCCAGACACACAAATATGCATATTCTAACACACCCAGCCACTCATTAATGTATCTCCTGAAACATCCGGAATCTCAGTCATCTATACACTAATACATGCAGAGATGTAGTAATCCAGATACTCACACACTCAGATAAACACTTATGCATACATCAACACACCCAGACAAACACTGATGCATTCACTGACACACCCAGGCAAAGTCTAATACATACACTAAAACATCCATCCATACACTTACACATAGACTGACAAACCCAGTCACACTCTGATATCTCTGCTGACATACCCAGACACACTCTAATGCATGCACTCATCTCAAATACCTAGGCAAACACTCACTCATACATTAACTTAGCCAAATACATACTCATCCATGCACTTACACATCCCAGCACACTCTGATGCATATACTAACACAACCAGGTACACACTAATGCATACACTCACACACCCAGGTACATACTAATGCATACACTAACACACCCATATAAACACTGGTACACTCACCTGCATACTCACCTACACACTCATCCATACACTGATGCACTCAAGCATATATTCATATATACAATAACACTTTCACATATACACTCATGCATACACCTTCACACCTAGAAAAAACGAATGCATACTAAAACACACCGAGACACACACCTATGCACATTCTAACACACCCAGGCACTCACTAATATATATCCTGAAAATCCCAGAAACTCAGTACTATATAGACTAATACATGCAGAGATGTTTTTTTCCAGATACTGGCACACCCAGACAGACATTGATGCATTCACTGAGACACCCAGACAAACACTGATGCATACATTGAAACAGTCAGGTAAACAGTTATGCATACACTAACACACCCAGGCACACACTTATACATACACTGACATACCTGGTCACACCCTGACATCTCTGCTTGCATACCCATACAAACTGTGATGCATACAATGACATACACAGGCAAACACTCATGCATACACTGTTATACCCATATGCATACTCATCCATACACGTATATACCCTAGCACACACTGATGCACATACTAACACACCCAAGCAGACACTAATGCATACACTGGCACACCCAGGTAAACACCCTGATATCTCTGCTGACATACCCAGACATACTCTGATGCATACATTCACATGCCCAGGTAAACACTCATGAATAAACTCATGTAGCCAGATACTTACTCATCCATACACTTACACACCCCAGAGCACTCTTATGCACGTACTAACACATCCAAGCACACGTTAATGCATACACTAACACACCCAGATACACACTGATACTTACACTCATACACCCTGGCACACTGGTGCATACATTGATGCACACAAAAACACACTGATGCATACATTGACACACCCAGACACAGAATCATGCATATCCTGACATATCAAAGCACACACTAATGTATACATAGATATATCCAGACTCATACTCATACATACACCAACACACCCAGGCACACACTGATGCATTCACTTATACACCTGAGTGCACACTGATGCTCCCTCTAACAGAGCCATCCATATACTAATATATGTATATACTGTATATACACACTGATACACACACTTATACACCAACACAAACACTATGACAAACAGTACTATATCCACTCAAAAGTAAAAATACAGACACAGCTCTTTTTAGTAAATATGAAGGTTCTTAAAAGAACCTTTTTTGTAAAGATTTTTGGGAAGGAACCTTTTTTTTGGTTGTTTTCTGTGAGAAAAAGACTTTGCAAAGTTTGAAAGCAATAAAACTATATGCAAAACGTTTGCATATTCAACAAACTAGTGTTTTGTCACACTAAAATAAAGAAAACAATTAACAATGGTGGCTCTTAACCTTGCCAAGCATTGTAATGATATTTTAGTTTTTCTTGAGGACAAGTTCTTGGCACTTGCCACAATGAACAACCATTTCTCTAAGTTCTTTGCAGGTAGGTGCAATAGAGATCTTTGGAGGAGCTTTTCCAGCATATGATGTTGAAGGTACAGGAGCTGAAGTATCAGTGGCTCTCTTTCACTCTCTCTCATCCTACGAAGATCTAGATACTCATGGAAGCTTCTTATGTGTTTCATCATTGTGGAAGTATCATAACTATATCTTTTCAGTCCCTCTGGAAAACTGCTCGTCACATAGGGTGCATTTTCATGAATACGGCACACACTTTCTTGTTGCCACTGGGGACAGTGAACCACTTCTAGACATCGCTTTTCTTTCTAGCACTTTCTTCCTGATGTTCCTCCTTTTATTCCAGTGCTTCAGACCTGCCTGGATGTCCACCGTCTACCATTTTTCATGTGAAGTAAGAATCTAACTTTCCTAACCAGCAGAGAATAGAAAAATGACAGTAGAAAAAAAAGACTTTTTTGTCAGTCCCTGACTCCGTGGATTTCACGACAAATCTGTGCATTCGCCATAATCCTAAAATACCTTACTTATACAGAAATAAATACCACAATCATTCAACAGTCCATTCTTACAGTAGAATTTAATTTAGAAACTGTCAAAGACATAAAATAGTTTTAAGTAAATCGACGAATCCGCGGATCTGAATTCAAACCAACACTCTATTGGACCAAAAACCATAGACTTTACTCAGATGACAGTTTGCGGACCCGTGGAAAATCCATGGATCCAATTTTAAAACAAAATAAAAAAAGAAACAAAACATGAATTAATGTACAATATAGGTATTTTATATGTTATTATACAGCCAATAAAATTACTTTTGTGTCTATATTTTCTGCTCTTATTCACTCTATGTAGATTACTGTTTTTACCACCATTTGCTATATAATATAGTAGGTAGTCACATTACTCCTAAATGTTGATGAGTTATACAAATCAATATATAAAAATTCAAAATAGTATTTGTTAAAAAAAAAACATAGAAATTCACTGCAAAAACAAAGGTTACAGGGACATCATAGTTAGCAAGTACAATAAAAAAAACCTTAGAAATTCACTGAAAAACACAAAGGTTACCAGAATGTTATAGTTAGGCTCATATTTCACTCATACAACACCAGTGAAATTCAACAGTTTTAGTTAACTAACCTGACTATAACTTACGTCCCCACTTATGACCTCACATATTACATCACTCATGACATGGTCAGTGACATCACTGAAGACATCACTCATGACATCTCAAATGACATCACTGACATCATTGATGAAATCATCCACCTAAACACACTCACACCCCAGTCAGACACCCATATCAACATCTCATACACTCACTCACACAGCCACACAACTACTCAGATATATTCAGACAACCATTCACTCATCCATTCATCCACTCACACACCCATTATCTCACCCATACAGTCACTCATACAAACATTCACTCACCTATATAGCTACTTAAACAACCACTCACGCACACAGCCACACAGAAAAGCACACACCGAGTCATACAACTATTTACATAACCAATTACTCACTTATATAGCTAATCACACACCCACTTAGTCATCCATTTACCCTCTCAACACAACCATTCACTCACCCACACAAGCACTCACATACCCACTCACATACCAACACAATCACTTACATATGCTTTGACACAACCATACAACCACTCACATATCCATTCAGTCACCGATACATCCTTTACACACACATTTACTCTACAGTACAGGTGCTCACACACCAACTCACTTAACCAAACAGCGACTCAAACAGCCACTGACTCACCCATACACCCAGTTACAAAGCCATTCATTCACTCATACAGTGCTTTATACACTCATTCAATCAGCCACACAATCACTTACACACGCACTCACCCACCCATGCAGCCACTCACACAACCACTCACTCTTCCATACACCTACAGAGACACCCACTCTCTCACATCACTCACACAGCCACTCACTCACCCACGTAGCTACTCACATACCTATTTAAACAGCTGTATAACCACTCACAAACCCATTCTCAAAACTATGCAATCAGTCACACACACCCCCACACATGGATACAAAGAGTGACATAAGGCCAGATGTAGCAAAATTCTGGATTGCGACTCGCAAATTGTGAGTCAAACCGACTTGCAATTTGCGATTCGCAATCCAGAATGTAGGATGGTGTCCCTGACACCATCTGTGACTCGCAAGGGGGTTGCAAAGGCCCACCTCATTAATATTAATGAGGTGGGTCGCAATTTGCGACCCCCTTGCGAGTGGTGGCACTCACAGGGATGGTGGCCTGCTGGAGACAGCAGACCACCATGTCTGTGACTGCTTTTCAATAAAGCAGTTTTTTTTTTGTAATGCAAACGGTTTTCCTTAAGGGAAAACGAGATGCATTACAAAACGAAAAAATGAAACATGTTCGTTTCATTTTTTCAGAGCAGGCAGTGGTCCATAGGACCACTGCCTATTCTGAAAAAATAATTGCCATGCCATTCACAAAGGGGAAGGGGTCCCTTTTGTGAATGGGTTACCCCCAGTGTGACACTGGTGGTAACTTCGATTTCTTTGCGACCACGTTCGCGGTCACAAAGCAAAACAGCATCGCGCTGCGACTCGCAATTAGAAAGGGGAGCACCCCTTCCTAATTGCGACTCGCAGTCCCGTTTTGCGAGTCGGTAACCAGGTTACAGACTCGCAAAATGGGGATTGGGCATTGCGATGTGCTTTTTGCACGTCAGAAACAGCTAAATTCGCTGTTTGCGAGGTGCAAAAAGTTTGGTACATCTGGCCCATAGTGACTTACATACTATATAATAGAAATGGCCTAATTTATTAGTAGAATAGAAAGTACACTAGTTTACTTTTTTGCAGTACCTTGCTATATATGCTTTACACTCCCAAATGTTTAAAAAACAGTCACAGTCACTAGATGGTGTCATCAGTGATGCCATTTGGGATGTCATGAGTGATGTAATCAGTGATGTCACTGACCATGTCATGAGTGATGTAATATAGACATCATAACTAGTGCATTGCCGGGGCACACCTCATAGTTAGGTCAGGTAACTATAACTGCTGAATTTCATTGGTTTTGTATGAGTGAAATATGAGCCTAACTGCAAAGTTCCTGTATTTTTTTCAGTGAAAAAAGAAATCAAATGAAATATATATACATATATATATAGATATAAAATGTATAATATATACTATATTTTCTACTGTCAGTTGCCACTGGGTAGTTATAGTTAAGATCAAGTTTCAATGGGAAATGCATGTCTTGTGTTACTAATAACTTTGGCCCCGTTTGACGAGGCTCCATGAAACCTTCCAAACAAGTGCTACCAGGAAGTTGTGGCAGCCATTTAAGAACTCCGGACAAAGTCCCAAGTCATAAAAATAAATTAAAAAAGACATAAGGTGGCAGGGTAGAGACACCCCTACATCGTAGGCCTGGGGTCAAAATAATACTTTTTAAAAAACATGTGCCACATATTTGCAGAGGATCCTCAAATCTGCTCTAAGTTTCTTTAAAAGAAAAGAAAAAGAGGCACGAGCTTCTGTACTTCTTTTTTAAACCCCCCCCTGCCGGGGTGGGCCAGGGCCAGGGTGGGTGAGCACAGCCCCTGGGGCCTGAAGTAATTTGTAAGGGGTGGGGGGTGCTGTCCCCCTCCACATGCTATTTTCTGCTACAGTGACCCAATTCCCCAGGGTCCAAAGTAATTTGTAGCATGGTGGGTGCCCTGAGCACCCATCTTTAATTGACGCTGGCCAGGGGGATGGTGACCCCAGGGTCTAATAAGGCTCAGGGAGGGGAACACATGCACCCCCTGACCTTAAAATAAAAAAAGGCCCTGAAGGACGGGGTGCTCAGGGCCTAACGAGGCTTGGGGAGTTGGGGAGATATGGCCCTTCTCCCATTCAAAATGTATATGGCCCTTGATAAAGAATTTCCAGGGCCATAATAGGCTTTGAGAGGGGGAAGTGGGAGGCCCTCCTCCCCCTTCTAAATATATATACCCCCCTGAAGAATGGGGTCCCCAGTGCCATATGTGTCATACTTTATGTCATAGAACATGTCAGGAGTGATGTCATATGTGAGGTTATAAGCAGTGCATAGCCGTGGGCACAAGGTATAGTTAGCTCTGCTATCTATAACTGGTGAATTTCTGTGTATTTTTAGTTCAAAGTGTTCAGATCCTGAACATTGTCCCTAACATACTCAATTATAAAATTACTGTTAGAAATTGGGTCTCTAATTCGCAGAGGCAAGCACCCTGTCCAAGTAGGGACCACAATCCTAGTCAGGGTAGGTCAGAACACAACCTAAATTATCTTGTGCTCACCCTCAGGTAGCTTGGCACAGACCAGGCTGGCCTAACTTAGAAGCAATATGTAAAGTATTTGTGCTACAACTCATACAGTAGCACAGTGAAAACACCATAAAAAGTACTCCACCCAGTTTAGAAAAATAGATAATATTTATCTGAATAAAATAAGATCAAGGCAACCAAAATCCAATATACATATGTTAAGACATCACTTTTTAGAGGTTCAGCAAGTCTTATCCCATAGGAATCAATGGATGTATCTTTTTAGCATTAAGTACCTGCAAAGCACCAAAAATGAGGCAGAGGGCTGCAGAGGAGGTGATGTGTCGGAAAGTAAAGTGATGCTTTGACTTTTCTGGTGAGGTGGAGGTGATAAGTTGATTCTTTCCTCTCAGGTAAGGGATGTGTCGATTTTCTGGTGCACAACTTTGGTTCCTTACTGCGGTGCGGAGGTGTTTTGACGCCCAGGGACAGAGCATTGAAAACCCAAAATATGCTGCGAGTATGAAACAGGTGCTGCATTGATCCGGTGGGCGATGTAACAATTTTCCAATCGCAAGAAAGGGGCTGCATTGACTCTGCAGGCAATGCGTCTATTTTTGCAGCCATTGCATTGATTTTCGGATGCAGTGGATTTTCTATTTCTGGTAAAGTCTATTGGCCCTGAAATTTCTCAAAAAGAGGCAGGCTCAGTCCAAGCCCTTGGAGATCACTTGTGAGAGAAAGCAAAGTCCTTCCAACAGAGTCAGGGAACAGCAGGCAGCAAGGGCAACAAGCAAGAGAGCAGTCCTTCCAGAAGAGCAGTGCAGATGAGAAGTCCCTCTGACAGATTCCAGTTGTAGGTCCAGAAGTGTCTGATTTTAATGTGTCACAGACCCGGTATACACCCAAATGTGCCTTTGAAGTGGAGGAGTCTTCAAAGAGTGGTTTTGAATTGTACCAGTTCCCCTTTCAACCTAGTCCTGTCTGCCAGTAGATCTATAGGGGGACATCAGTCCTTTTTGTGAGGTGAGGCCACTATCCTTTGAAGTGTAAGGGAGAGCCCTCTCCATCCTTCCTACCCATGAAGACCCATCAGTATGCAGATGTGTGCAGATGCGGCTGAGTGTCCGGTGTTTATGGATGTCTGTGTGGAATGCACAAGAGGAGCTGTCAACCAGCACAGACCAGATGTGGATTGGAGACAGGCTGTAAGGCAGATAAAGGTAGGTGCAAATAAACTGCCTACTTCCTAAAAGTGCCATTTCTAAAATAGTAATGTTTAATCTAACTTCATCAGTAAGCAGGTTTCTCACTACCATTCCAACCCTAATACACATGACAATGCCAGTCCTCTCACATCAGAAATTAACACTTAAAGGTACATAAGGGAATTCCTAATGCTGGCCTATGAGAGGAACAGACTTCACAGTAGTGAAAAATGATTTGGGGTGTTTTTCACTATCAGGACATGTACAACGTATAGGTACATGTCCTGCCTTTTACTTACATAGCACCCTGCCCTGTTAGCTACCTCGGGCCTCCCTTAGGGGTGACTTATATGTAATAAAAGGGGAGTTTAAGGCTTGGCAATTAGTTGTAAATGCCAAGTCAAAGTGTTAGTGAAATTGTGCACACACAGGCCTTGCAGTGTCAGGCCTTTGACATGGTCAAGGGGCTACATATGAGGGTGGTCCAATCAGAGCTGCAGGCCCAATAGTAGCATTTAACTTACAAGCCCTGGACACATGTATTGCACTGTACTAGGAACTTATAATTAAATTAAATATGCCAATTGTGTATGAGCCAATGTTACCATTTTGAGGGGAGAGAGCACAAGCACTGTAGCACTGGTCAGCAGTGGTAAAGTGTGCTTATTCCTAAAACCAACAAAAACAAGATCAGACAAATGGAGGGAGGCAGGCAAAGCATAGGGGGAAGACCATCCTAAGGCTGCTAGGTCTGAAAATTATTATATATTCATTTAAAAAAAGGTTACAGGGATATTATAGTTAGGCTCACATTTTAAACCTACCAAACCATAGAAATTCATCAGTTATATTACAGTCATCTCAAGTAACTATAACTCACGCCCCCGACATGCACAGTTTTCTGATAAATAATTTTACTGCAAATGTTACATTGCTATTATTAATTATGTTATCAAAGATGTCTTGAGTGATGTACTATGTGGGGTAATTAGCAGTGCATGGTGAGGATGCGAATTATAGTTACCTTGGGGCACGAGTTATAGTTACTTCAGATAAATCTAACTATAACTGATGAATTTCTATGGTTTGGTACATTTAAACTGTGAGTGTAGCTATAACGTCTTGAATTCTATGTTTCTTAAATTCTATTTCCTCACTATAATGTCCCTGTAACCTATGTTTTTTTCAGTGAATGTCTACGTTTCTTTTAACGTAAAGTAATTTTCATTACTATATGTAAATCCAACCACCACCTCACATGGCCTTCGTCCGTGCATGGCGGCGTCTGGCCACAGAGCCTGCAGCCAACCCCTATAAACACCCAAACCTGAGCTGCGCATAGCCTTCAGCCATGTGCAGTGGGAGTTGGCCGCTGTGGCCAACCACTATAACAGCCCAACCCTCCACTGCCACCCCTTCCCAGTCCTATAATGCCCGCAGAGATCTCATTCCCTGGGCCCATCCTAAATATTTCTTTTTTTGGGGAGCAGAGGGGGACCGCATGGCCCCCCTGGGCCAATCTTGGCCGCCGGGTACTCCATACCCTGGAGCATGGCCTAAACATTTAAAATTTTGGGGGGAGGCCCCCGTCCACAGGCCGATCTTGGTCCAGGTGGACCCCATCCCCAGGGCCCAGCCTAATTACTTACATTTTTTTGGAGAGGGTGCTGCCTGGCCCCTCTTCCCATTGCCGATCTCGGTCCTGGCTTCCCATCCCCTGGGGCCTGGCCATGTGACCTGGGTGCCCGCAGGGCACCCACTGACAATGGGGGAGACCACAGAGGGAGCCTAAAGGCCTCTGTGGTCCCAACCAACTCCACATCTCCTGTGGGAGCCAGCATTGCTGTTGTTAAAGCAGCTTCCACTCTGTGAGAGCAATGTTTCCTCTGTTTCCCTGCCTGCATCTCTGCAGGCAGAGAAACCTCCACTCGCCTGAAGCAAGAGCTGTTTGACGGTTCTCACTTCATCCAAGCAGAGTGTTTGCTGTGACTTAATGGGAGTTGCCAGCTCTCACCATGTCACAGCAACATCCCGGAGGTGGCCATCCCATAACATAGCAGGAGTCGGTGCTGGCAGTCCCCAGGGCCTTTATTTGTTCCTTGAGGAGGAACTAAAATAGCCCCGGGGAGGTGGCGGCCCAGAGGCTGCATGGTGGCTGGGAGACCCCCAGCATTACTTTTCATTAGTGCCCCGGGGAGGTGGCTGTCCCTAGGGATGCAGGGGGGCCGGTTGGCCACCTGCATTCGTTTTCATAAGTGCCCTGGGGGCGTGGCAGTCCCTGGGGTTGTGGAGGGGGCAGGTGCCCCCCCAAATTAGCTTTGTTTTGGTGCCTCAGGGAGGTGGTGGTTCCTGGATGCAGGCTGGGGGGGACGGGTGCCCCTTGGCATTAGTTTTCAGTCGTTTTTGTTTTCATTTTTGGTGGATCCTCTGTGACTCCCAAAAATGAAAATAAAATGCTTTTTTGTAATGAGGAGTCATTCTGGGACACCAGCACCTGAGCTAAGGGGTCAGGGTGTCCCTACCCATGCCATTTTCTTTTTTTTTACTTATTTTCCTAGGACTCGGCTTCCTACACTTCTTTTTTTAAGTGTTAGCAGCCAATCAGATCTCAAAACAAAATCAGGAGGCTTCACGGAGCCTTTGCATCCCTATATGCACACATTTGGATTTATTTAATTTCTCAAAAACTACTGAATGAATTTACACAAAATAACAAAAAGGTCGCTTTTTGGACCAAGACCTACCTTTCTGCCAAATTTGGTGTAATTCCGTCCAGTGGTTCGGGTGCTATTGCTGTTCACAATTCCTATGGAAAAATGCATGAGGAAAAAGGATTTGGGGTCCCCCCTTTTTCTCGGCCCCTGCTTGACGGATCACCCCGAAACTTTCTAGACAGCAGCTGATGTGAGTGTCAAATTGTTTTAAAACATTTTGTGAAGATTTGTCAAATGGCGCTAAAGATATAGGCAAGTAAATATATATATATATATATATTTAAATATATATATACATATATTATTTATTTTCCAACTGAAAAAAGACATAGGCAAGTGAAAAGAAAAAAAAAAAAAAAATATATATATATATATATATATATATATATATATATATATATATATATATATATATATTTATTTTTTTATTATTATTTTTTCACTGAAAAATACAAAGGTTACAGGGACCACAGAAATTCAGCAGTTATACTTAGAGTTCTTTCCACTGGCATAACAAAAGCCCCAGCGGCCCCTGTAGTGCAGAGCTCTAAGTAGCCCGCTCAGCATATTACACTGTCCTGAATGCTCCTGACCATGTGGGGAGGAGGCCGCTCCATATACCTTGCTATAACTCACATTCTACGGAAACTATAATTTGCACCTTCGCCATACACAGTTTTCTTATTAATATTTTTTTGCAAATGTTGCAGTGATAATATCAAAGATGCCATACAAGAGCTCATCAGTGAGACAATATGTGGAGTAATTCACTGAGCATGGCAGAGGCACGATTAGGAAATCATTACTAACGTAAATGCTCTTTTTTCATGCTTCAGATTGCGCAATCGACCGGCACTTGCAGAAAAGGTGTTGCTTTACTTGCTAATGTAATAATAAATGTATCTCAAAAACATAATTCTAAGTTTTCTATCAAACTCTGCTGTGAGAATGGTAGGTGGATCGGCGCTAATCAATTTTGAGCAATTTTTTCTGAAACTATATAAATTACACGAAAATCATTCTAATCCTGATCTTTTGCAATCACGTCACATTTAAGTAAAACACTTTCAGCTTTAGTAGTAGAAATATGGAAAAAAAATTGACACTGCGGACATTTTATAAATTAGGTCTCCTTTCCACTTGACAATTTACAACACACATTATAACAGTATTATATTCCTTAAAAAACATGCAGCCGCAAACTAATACACAGACTACAAAATTCAGGAGAAGTAAAAGGGGCTTGGCTCATTAAGAACAACTGAAAAATTGAGATGATAATAGTTGAGCAATTATACGCGTAATGAGGAGAATTGCAGCACACATTTCAAGGCGTTCTAGTACATAAGACGTCCATTGCGCAGAGGACATTTTCATTACACCATTTATGAAACAAAGTGATGGATAGTGTTCGTGCTGGTAATTTTTCACTTTTCTCCAATAATAAATCATCAGGACGCTGAAATGATCTCTTGGGCCAGAGTTTTATCCACTTGCCCTCTCCTCCACTGTTCCCCCGTACACTGCACGTAACGTCAATTCTGACCCCTCCCCCTAGCAGGACATGACGGAGTGGACTCCGCTCCAGCTGCGCGCGGAAGGTTGCACGAGGTCCCTAGTGGCCGGACAAAGACATGACCAGGATGGAAGGACAATAGAACACTGGACTGGGATTTCAGATGGACTGGGCTTCTGGGACAAACTTCCAAGCTCACCTCGCGCCCGCGCGCGCTGTTTAAGAAATTACAGGCCTTGCTATTGTGCCAACCCAATATATATGGGCATAGTTATATTCTGCACTGGAGCGCACATTAACATTACATTTCAATGCCGGCGAGGTGTCACATTGTGCTATTCAATTACTTGGCTTGTCACTGGTGCATTGAGATGTCATAGATTGCTTGCATGCCTTGTGCATGCTCTGCTCACCGAACCTATGTCACATGTCAATGCTGCATACACAACACCTAATTAACAGGTGCACGAATTGGCAGCACCCACGGAGCTTGTTTATCAGGTGGGAGAATTGTGCGCACAGCACACGACCAATGGGAATGCCTTCGCCCATGTGAGAGGGCTCCTAGTCAATCCTGGGCAGAAGGCAGCAGTGGAATGAAAATCTGATCTTCAAAACTGCAGTCACGAGTGAACCCTAAACATTGTATTTAATGGTATGTGTTGCATATGAGACTGGCATGCAGTACAGAGTCCAGGAGAAGTGATAGGCAAGCAATAGTATACGATTTATAATTGTCCTGAGCATAGCATAAGCACAATTCGATAGCATTCAAATGACTAGAAGCTGTACCACAGATGTATTTACACAATGCAGTTCGTAGTACATGTCACTGCTCAGTGCCTAAACAATTGGGAGATGGTCTTAAGCATTGTTAATTGCCAACACTATAATCACAGAGCTGGTTAACTGCTGGTGATACCAGAAAGAACGTGGGCCATCTGTTCATTAGCTCTCCTAAGATTCTTCTACCTTGATGTACCTGAGTCTAGAATACAGACTAACAATAGTGTATGGAGATATTTTTGCAATGTTTCTGGTTTGCTGACCCTTTGTCCATCCCAATGCACAGTGCTAACAATGAGTTCCTCTACACATACCCTGAAGGTGCCCTACAGCAGGAAGTCCCATCTTGCCTGAGAACTGTGAACATCACAAGGTTGTAAATATACGTCTATTACTGTGATGTGGGAGCATGAGTGTAATGAGCATTACTGGTAAGTAATCAGGGAATGATCACTTTGTCACACTTAGGCCCTGATTTATACTTTTTGATGCAAACCTGCAGTAACGCAGGTTTGCGTCAAAAAGTATAGCGCTGGCTTGTACCATTCCAGGATGAAAGCCGGACACCATTTTAACGGAATGGCGCAATCCGGCACAAAGGGTGGGCTAGCGTCAAATAAATTGATGTTAGCCAGGTGGGGGTGGGAGTATGGGAGATGAGTGTTTAGCACCAAGAAATGACACTAGGCTGGTTAGATTAACAAAAAGATGATTCTAACCAGATTAGCGTCATTTTATGGCACTAAACCTACCATGCCAAATGACTCCTGCCTTAGAAAAGGCAGGAGTCATGCCCACCACCCCAATGGCAGTACAGGGGACAAGGGTGTGAAGTGCTCCTTTCCATAGAGGAACTACCAGGATACTTCAGGTATGAAAGAAATTAATTTACTCTTCAACTGAAAACACATTTTTCACTTTAAGCGATCAGCCCGCAACTGCCGCCTCTCAGATCACAAAATTGTAATAAAGAGTTTGGAGCTCAGTGTAGGAAAGCATCCTGTTTCTTAACCCACAATTTCTGCCTGATGTCATTGTGCTTGACTGTGTTCACTCGGATCCTGCTGATCAGGACCCCAGTGGTTATGCTCTCTCTCCAAAAACTCCCAAAAACTCCCACAATTGGCCTATTGGCGCCCCCCCCCTATAAGTCCCTAGTACATTGTACCTAGGTACCCAGGGCATTAGGGTTCCAGGGGATCCCTATGTGCTGCAGCATATGTTTTACCACCCATAGGGAGCCCATGCAAAGGCTTTTGCAGGACTGCCATTGCAGCCTGCATGCAAAGCTGCAAGCACCCTTTCACTGACATTTACACTGCACCAGATCACTTATAAGTTACCCCTATAGCAGGCCCTCCAGCTCTGAGGGCAAGGTGCAAAGTACCTGTGTGTGAGGGCATCCCGGCTCTAACAGAGGTGCCTGCATGAACTCCAGGGCCATTTTCCTAGAATTAGTGAGTGCGGGGACGCCATTTTACGCGTGTACTGGACATAGGTCACTATCTATGTCCAGCTACATAATGGTAACTCCAAACATAGGCATGTTTGGTATCAAACATGTTGGAATCATAACCCAAGGCTTTTGCAAGCATTGGCTGTATGATTCCATGCACTCTAGGAGCTCCTTAGAAGACCCCAAGTATTGCCATTTCAGCCTTCTGAGGGTTTCCAGGCAGCCCAAGCTGCTGCCACCTCCCATAAAGGTTTCTGCCCTCCTGTTGCTTGAGAAGCTCAAGCCCAGGAAGGCAGAACAAAGGATTTCCTTTGGGAGAGGGGTGTTACATCCTCTCCCTTTGGAAATAGGTGTTACAGGCTGGGGACGGGTAACCTGCCCAAGCCACTGGTAATGATTTGAAGGGCACATTTGGTGCCCTCCTTGCATAAACCAGTCTACACTGGTTCAGGGACCCCCAGTCCCTGCTCTGGCGCAACACTGGACAAAGGAAAGGGGAGTGACCACTCCCCTGTCCATCACCACCCCAGTGGTGGTGCTCAGAGCTCTTCCAGAGGGTCCCTGGGTTTTGCTATCTTGGATTCTAAGTTGGCAGGGAGCTCTGGGAGCATCAGAGTGGCCAGCACCAGCAGGTGACATCAGAACCCTCCCCTGATAGGTGCTTACCTGTTTAGGTGACCAATCCCCTTTCAGGGCAATTTAGGGTCTCTCCTTTGGGTGGCACCTCATATTCGGATTTGGGTGGCACCTCATATTCGGATTACAAGACTCCAGCAGGAATCCTCTGCACTCTCCATTTCGACTTCTCACTGAAGAAACATCATCTGGACCCTCCAGGAACTCTACAAGCTACAACAAAGAAGCAAGCCACCTTCTGCAACATTGTACCTTCAGCTCATGCCAGCAACTGTAACTGTTTTCCAGTTGTGCATCCTCTGAGGACAGCCCGTCTTCAGCCTGCACCAGAAGAGTGAAGGAATCTCCCTTGGGGTGAAGGAGTCACTCCTCTGCTTCAGCAGGCACATACTGCAACGATGACCGGCTGCATGGATCCCCTCGCCTGCTGAGTTGTGTGGATCCTCCATCACAGGTGGTGTTCTGAAGTCGTCCATATGGTCTTCTCTTCCAACTATCCAACTTTGGTGAAGGGAAGAGTTTGCCTCCCCACGCAAGACAGTACCCCTGTGCACTGTGTGTTTTGCAGCTGCCAAGGCTTGTTGGTATCCTTCCTCCGTGCATCTAGTAGATTCGGCCCCAGCCCTCTATCCTGTGATGCACAGCTTCCTGAGTGGTTCTCCAGTGGCGTGGGAGCCTTTGTTGTAGTGCCTCGTGGGCCTCTTCTGCAACCTTCTTGTCCCAGTGCTGTGGGACTCCTGCGCACGCTACCTGGTCTTCTGTGGACTCTCTGAGTTGCTGAGGGCCCCCTCTGACTACCTCTCCTGGGTAGAGTCCACCTGGTCCTTCCTGGTCCTGGGCAGTGCCATTTTCTGCTAACCACAAGTTTTACATGTGCCAAGACTTGTTGGCAGACTCCAATGACGCAAATCAGACTGCAATCCTCTATCCGGCGTAGGACATCACTTACACCCTCCAGGAACCTGACCTTTCCTTCTGGGGTGCAGTGCTGACTTTTATTCTTCTTCACCAGTGGTTTTCCTTTTGCTCATTCATCCAGGTTAGCAGGGGCTCCTGTTCTTCCTGGTCTCTTCTGTGCTTCTTGGACTTGATCCCCTTCTTCCACAGGTCCTCTGGTCCAGGAATCCACTGTTGGTGTCTTGCAGTCTCTTCTGGTTCTTGCATAGTTCTTCTTTTCTGTGTGTTCTAGGAAACTTACTGTGATTTGCTCCTGCTTTGCTGGTCACTGGGGTGGGTCCTGGTACTTACCTTTGGGCTTTCTAAGAACTCCCAGCTCCCCTCTACACACTACACTTGCCTAGATGGGAGACCAACTTTGGCATTCCACTTTCTTAGTATATGGCTTGTGCTCCCCCAGGCCCATTTCTAACTACTGTGCGTTTTACTAATGGCACTGTTTTCTAACTGTTTTATGCCTATTTCGGCATACTGGTGTATATAATTTGTGTATTACATACCTCCTAAGTGAGTATAGCCTCTATGGTATTTTGGGTATTTGTGTCACCAAAATAAAGTACCTTTATTTTTGTAACACAGAGTGCTTTCTTTCATGTGTGTGAGTACTGTATGACTACAGTGGTATTGCATGAGCTTTGCATGTCTCCTAGATAAGCCTTGGCTGCGCATCCACAGCTACCTTTGGAGAGTCTGGCTTCTAGACACTGACTACACTACACTTATAAGGGATAACTGGACCTGGTAAAAGGTGTACGTACACACAAGGCCAGCCTCCTACACTCAGATATACAGATAGGTGATACAGATGTAAAACACCAAAACCAGTATCACACTTAACTATAGAACAGAAGACCAGGTGAGAGCCTGACAAATCCTCAGAGAAATCCTGTTGCACTTGCTCGTGTGTGGTCTCTGAAACGCAGCATTATCAACGCTTAACACTTTATTACCTGTCCCTCCCTCATCACGAAACATACCCTGGAGCAGGTGTGCGCAGTGAATGTTAAAAAAAGCTAACATCTGGGTACCACAGAATGGATACAGGAGCACAAACACAAGCTGTTCCATCCTCATTAAAAAAAGAATAAATGTGAGGGTAAGGCAGGCCAAAAACCAGAGGAGACATAACAATAGGCAGCTGGACTTCTGAAGCCATAAACTAGCAAAAAACATAAAAGATGTTCCTGGTCAACTCTTAATTCATTTATCACTTATAATGACCACCCAGACATTTTCTCAGTTGCGTCAGACATATGTCTATAAAGAAAATGTATCTTGTTAAGTCATATTTAAATCTAATCAGCTTGTTCATATCAGAAACACAACCTAATATGGTAGACACTATTGAAAATGTATCATATGAATAAAGTCTCATTATATATTATTGTGTTAACACTAAGTTGGAGAAATAAAACATACTTTTTTACATATATACATAAAAAATTTATAAACATAGAATAGATCTGTGACCACAGGGATACAAGATGATTTTGCTTTTTGTGTCGAATTTTCACATCAATCACAAACAGAGGTTCCTGCGAGGTTTCACTCTCAATCTTTGAAGAAAACCTCCTCTGACAAAATGTATTGACACTTTGTATGGCCTTTGGTATTTTGAACTGTTGTGTAGGTAATAACCTGATAAGTTCTTCGTCAGGTCAGGACAGGGATCCATGTAAACACATTTTAATCTTGAATCAATAAACAGTTCTATAATATTAGCAACCATTTATAAAAAGAGCAAGTAAGTACTTTAAAGTATGAGGGATTTGAGCATTAGTGTCATACTGGTATATACCTGGAGAACCTGGGGATTTGCTTCAATCTGCCACCCAGGCGTCAGAGAATCTGTTAGACACCCTGGAAATAATTAAAGAAAAGGGATGGATGGGGCCCAGTACACCTGGTATTATGCCACTGTCACCCCTACATCCCCTAGTCAGTACTAATGCCTTAGGAGGGCAGATTGTTGGATTTATCCCCTCCTAGTGGAGCAGAAAATTGGGTAGACACCAGAAAGAATTTAAAAAGTAAAAAACAGAAATGTGATGATTAATGGAATTAATTGAGCCGTTTATTCCCAATCTTCCCAACCACAAAAGGGAAAGGATTTTTTTTTAAAACAAGAAGTGGGATGAGTGACTGCCCCATCCTAAAGTTCAGGCTCGACTTATCCCATGGGAAGCAGGGTCAAGACTGATTTGCATATGGCTATGTCCAAACTGAGGTATCGTGGTGAGCAAAAAAACAATGGATTAATGTTTGATTTGGCCAGCATTCCGTCCATCATCTGTTCTTTTTGCCATCCTCGAATTAGGTCATCACCCATCATGTGGGTCCATGATCCCCAATCAGCCACCTAGGAGACAGCACCAGGGAAAGAATAAATAAAAATAAAGGAACTAGGTAGAGGGGGTTGTTGGTCGTGGTATCAGGCCACCCTGCAACCCTGCACTCAAGGCAATTCTTCTGTCCTGGGACTTGGGAGGTGGCCCACTTGAGGCAGCAGAGTGGTACTTTTCACTCATTCTGTCCATATCAGAAAGCAGAAGCCCAGTAGTCAACTAGAAAAGGATTTAAATAAAAGGAAAGTGATTGGACGGTAGACCCTTCCTGGAAACTTGCTTTCCCCCAGTTTCTGCCTCGTGACAGTCTCTGTGCCCCACAAAAGTGCATGCACCTCAAGTACTGCAACTATCCCTCAAGGCAAGTGAGACCAAATCTGAATTTCTTTGGGCATTGTTTTCACTTATGGGTTGGTCAAGAGTGGAGATCAAAGCATGTTGCGCCTCCTTTAAGGGCAGAAAGAATACCTATATCCAATGCCAAGACCATCCAGTGCAACACACCATTCCATTTCTGGACGGCAATACCAGGGCCCAAATATATGGGGTATTGGCATAGGGCGGCACCACAAGTCTTCTTGCTGCGCTGCCCTATTTCAATGTGAGAGGGCAGAAATGGACTGTATGTATGACATATGGTGCACTCCTGTCCTTCCTCCTGCAATCTTGCACAATTTGCTACATAGTGCCAATGCAGACACCCATTCACCATGGTGCAAGGGTGCCTGTGTTGCATACAGGATCGTTTTTGTGCAGGAAAGGACACAGCCCTGCACGAAAACAATCCAGAGAACTGTGTTTCTGTGTGTTATTGTGCCGCAGAACACACCACAATGGAAAGAGGAAAAAACAAGGAGACATTAAAATATTTCTCCTCTTATGCCTGTTCTGGGGAGGCATAAGGTTTTGGTGCTGCCCCAGGCTCATGTGATTAAGTAAATCTGGGGCAGCGTCAAAATCCATGGGTGCTGCGTGGAAAAACCCACCGCAATGCCCAGGGACTGCATCCCTAGTGAAGTGTAAGGCAATTGAGTGACTTGCACTGCTTTGTCTTACTCCATATCTATGAGGCCATGCAAAGCCACTCAAAGTGGCTTTGTGTGGCCTTATAGATGTAGCTGGGAGGCATGCGCCACCAGAGCATCAAAATAAGTGACTCTCTTGTGCCACAAGTCTCTCATAAATATGCCCCAGGTGTTGACGGCACTTTCTGCATCCTTTAGACAGGAATGTTGAAGGTTAACATTCCAAGCTGGACTTAAGGGGGAAAAAGATTGACTGGTGCCAGGGGTTAGGGAAAAAGTCCATTGCTAGGGTGGGCAAGCCCCACACCTCATTCCTTTTCCCATTTTTTCTCAGGTGCTATGGAGGACTTGCTACCTACAGCTGAGGTTCGCAGATAGAGGACAAACATCTGAGTTGACTCACCGGGGGGGGGGGGACAGAAAGCCAACTAGGCAGCAAGAAATAAAAAAGGTATTGGTTGGCAGGTTTGCCTGTCGTCGCACACGGTGTCCTCCAATTCCGCTAGCCCTGGAGAATCTTTCTGTCTCACCTAGGATGTCGGATTGGGGCATTAACACCAATCAGCCCACCTTAGGAGGTCAAGTAAATCTTCTGACCACAAGCTAAAAAAGACAAAAGAGGAATGGGATAGACAGAATAAGCAGTTAACCTTACATTTATCCCATCACATTTTCTTGCCCTGGAAACCTCAAAAATTGCCTGGAAACAACATATTCCTCTCATTTGCCACAGGGGCTGACTGCAGTATTTCAGCTTTGATTTGGCCTGCACCTTGGGAACCCCACCAACATATTGTGCCAGCAGACCTAAGCGCTAAATTTTACAAGTATCCTCCATGGAGAAAGAGAAAAAAGTCAGACGTTTTTTAATATAATTTTGACATTTGCAGACCTTCCTCATAAGAAAGTTTACAGAGATCCCAACAGCCATACCACCCTGGATTTCAATGTATGGAGTTTTCAGAAAAGTGCCAAATTTGACAAGGTGTACGGGTGCTGCCTGACCACAGGCTCGATTGGTCTATGGATAGTGAAAGGAATTTAATTATTTTAGGCATATATATAATAGTTTCAAAACATTATGGGTAAGAAAAAGCAGTGGAATTCACACAAGCCCAAACCCCTTGAGCACTTTGGGATGTCTAGATTGTGATATTTCTGGGATTGCTTTATGCACCCACATCTTCAGAATCACAGTGAGAAATATTGATATTTCCATGGTGTGTTTGGGGTGCCTTGGTCCCATGCAAAATGCCCTCTCACACATGCAGTGTACCATTCTTATTGGAAGAAGTGTGGAAATGTCAAATACACATTGGTTATTATCTCTTGAATTTCTCTAAATTACTGCATTCAAAATGTAAGTCAGTGTGAAGAGAACAGCACATTTTGTAAAATGCCCTCAGAATCAGCTAATGAGTAGAGGTTGAGAAATTTGCATAGTTTGCTTTTGCTTTAACCCCTTCTGTGCCGTGGATGTAATGGTTACGTCCAACGGCTAGCACTCCCTCTGTGGGTTTCCCTCCCACCCCCCAAGGCAGGGATGGAAGGGGAAACCCTTCCCCTTTCACCCCCGACCCCCCTAACCCCCCTGACCCCCTCAGCGACGTCTGATAATCACAGGCCACTTCCCCATTGCTCGGGAAGCTCAGCTTCCAGCGCGATCGGAAGAGAAATGCTTTGCATTTCTCTTTCGATCATGTTATGGGGACCTAAGAGGCTTCAAAGGGAAGGAAAGGAATTTTCTTCCCTTTGAAGTCTCTCAGAGCATTTCAGAAGCCAGATCGTAAGCCCCCCATTTCTCTTCAGAAACCCCATGAGCCCTTAGTGCAACTTTATAAGCAGCCAACCACTTATCAATGTCATCTCCCACCATATAACTTGGCACCACGTTTTTGGGCATACAAACCTTCTTTTCCCCAGCAGGTCCTGCATGTATGCTGCCACCATCACTGCTGGACTCAGACTGCCTCGCCTTGATATCCAGCTCTATGAGACTCAGTTCATGAGTCAGAAGAATCTTCTTCTCAGCCAAAGAACTTTCAGCCTCAGTTTGTTTGACTTCTCTCTCAGCCTACCTGTCTTCTGTCTCCATGTTTAACTTTGCCATCTGCAATTTGAATTCTCTCTCCTATCTCCATTCCTCTACAGTCAGGCCATGGCTAGAGACACTGCTCCCTGGTCTACCAGGGGGCTCAATTCCAGGGGTAACATCCCCCACTGCTGGTGACAAATTATCTGAGGGGCCATCCTCTGGCTCCTCCTCCTCAACATTCTCCTGTGTACGGGCTTCTGCTCAGGCCCTCAGCGCCTTTTGGTATTCCTCCTTTCTGGAGGCACCCCGGGTAGGTCCCATCCCCTTGCAGAACCCCTTCGGCTGGTTAACAGTTTGTGTCTCCAGCTTGGCAGGTCACACTCTTCAGCTCCTGCTTGAGACCCAGCCAGAGACATGTGGAATGAGGATCAGGTTAAAATGTCAGGTAGACTAAAAGTGCAGAAAAAGATAAATAATCAAGTTGACCTTCAACTGTGGGTAGGTAGTCCACACATAGCTATTGTATGTCACTGCACAAATACAAGTCCTATCCTCACCGCTGATCACCAACGTTAGAAATGGGGTCTTTGGTTGGCAGTCAGGTTACCTCTTCTCCAAGCAAGGACATTCACTCTAGTCAGGGTAAGTCACACACAATCCAAATTATCCTGTGCCCACCCTCTGGTAACTTGGCACTGAGCAGCCAGGCTTAACTTAGAAGGCAATGTGTAAAGTATTTGTGCAATAAATCATGCAATAACATAGTATAACACCACAAAAATACAACACATTGGTTTAGAAAAACATAGAATATTTATCTGAGTAGATTAAGGTCAAATACAAGTTGAGATATCACTTTTGTAATGATAGAGTCTTTAGTTCTTAAAAAGCAATAAGTGTCTCTTGCAAACACAAAGTACCTGGTTTGCGTCTATATTATCCACACAGGACCACAGAGGAGGAGATGCATGGAAATCAGGGAGGTGTGTGTCAGTTTCTCCAGGTGCACACAGACGATGCTTCAATGTTTTTCCACGCAGCAAGGGCTTTGCGTCGATTTCTGGCGTGCAGGCTTGGATCCTCTTTGGGATATGGGGTATTTGGACACCCCGGGGATGATGCAGAGAAATCCTGGACGTGCAGGATGAAGACACAGGAGCTGCATCGATCTGGTGGGCGATTCAGGGAAATTTCTGTTGCACGGCAGGCGCTGCATCGATTCCTCTCGCAGGAAGTCGGGCTGCGTCGAAGTTCCGGTCACAACACTTGCGCTGCATCGATCTGCACTCGGGGAGCCGGGCTACGTCGTTCCGGTTCGGCAATGCAGTGCTTTTCTCTCCGCAGGGCAGGCTATGGATCGATCCTAGCACGCTGTGCGTCGATTTTCACCGCACAGGGAGTTCTATGCAGAGATGACGTCTTTTTGGCCCTGAGACTTCAGGAACAGGAGGCAAGCTCAATCCAAGCCATTGGACAGCACTTCTAAGCAGAGCCAGAGGGCAGCAAGGCAGCAGGGCAACAGCAAGGCAGCAGACCTTTACAGCGAAGCAGTCAGGTGAGACCTTTGGGCAGCCAGGCAGCTTATCTTACCAGGTTGCAGGATCTGGTTGAGAGTTTCTTTCCCAGGAGGTATCTTGTCAAGAATTGTCTGAGTTGGTAGGGTCAGGGACCCAGTTTATATACCCAAATGTGCCTTCCAGGTGGGGGAGACTTCAAAGAGTGGCTTAGAAGTGCAAAAGGTCCCCTTTCAGTACAATCCTGTCTGCCAGGGTCCCATTAGGGGGTTTGGCAGTCCTTTGTGTGAGGGCAGGCCCTTGTCCTTTGAAATGTAAGTGTCAGGCCCTCCACCCTTCCAGCCCAGGAAGACCCATTCAGTATGCAGATGTGTGCAGGTGTGACTGAGCATCCTGTGTTTGTAGTTGTCTAGGTGAAATGCACAAGGGAGCTGTCAACCAGCCCAGCCCAGACATTGATTGTAAGGCACAGAAGGTTTTAAGTGCAGAGAAATGCTCACTTTCTAAAAGTGGCATTTCTAAAATAGTAATATAAAATCCAACTTCACCAGTCAGCAGGACCTTGTATTGCCATTCTGGCCACAATAAATATGACCTGTTTACCCCTTTCTAATCAGAATCTACCACTCAAACAGTTTATGAGGGTAGCCTTAGTGTTAGCCTATGAAAGGAGCAGGCCTCACAGCAGTGTAAAATGAAGTTCGGAGTTTTACACTACCAGGACATATAGAACACATATGTTCATTTCCTGCCTTTTTCTTATACCACCCTGCCCTATGCGTTACCTAGGGCCTACCTTAGGGGTGACTTATATGTAGAAAAAGGGGAGTTTAAGGCTTGGCAAGTACTTTTAAATGCCAAGTCGATTTGGCAGTGAAACTGCACTCACAGGCCTTGCAATGGCAGGTCAGAGACATGGTTAAGAGGCTTCTTATGTGGGTGGCACAATCAGTGCTGCAGGCCCACTAGTATCATTTAATCTACAGGCCTTGGGCACATGTAGTGCACTTTACCAGGGACTTATAAGTAAATTAAATAAGCCAATTGGGTATGAGCCAATGTCACCATGTTTAAAGGGATAGAGCAAATGCATTTTAGTACTGGTTAGCAGTGGTAAAGTGTGCAGAGTCCTAAAACCAGCAAAAACAGTGTCAAGAAGTGGAGGGAGGCAGGCAACAAGTTGAGGGTGACCACCCTAAGGCTGTCTGGTCTAATAGGGTATGAGTACTGGACCTAAGACCCCGGATTTTCAGATTACTTCTGGAACCAAGAGGAACCTCTGCCAAGGAGAAGAGCTGAAGAGCTGAAGAGCTGGAGGAGGAGTACTGCCCCTTTGCCTGTGACTGTGCTTTGCTGGGTTGGCCTGCAGTTGCTGCTTCTACCTGAGAGAGGACAAATACTGGACTTTGTGGTATATTTCTGCTTGTGAAGAATCTCCAAGGGCTTGGACTGAGCTCGCCTCCTGTTTTGAATTCTCAGGACCATAAAAGACTTCCTCTGCCAGCACCTGTACTATCTGCTGAGACTCCTGCACTGCCAAGTGGTGCCCAATCCAGTCCCTGGGCCCTTGAAAAGTGAAGTTGGTATAACAAGGACTGAAATCCACGCACAGGAAGCAGTGCAGGGAAAATTTTGATGCACCACCTGCAACACAGCTGTAAAAATGATGCGCCACTTGCCTCGCAACTGAAATCGCACTACTTGCATTGCGGTTGGGAAATCAAAGCATCACCTGCATTACGGCTGGAAAAACGACGCAACTCCCAGTTGCGGCTGCTGAAAACAATGCAAACCCCACACAGTGTGATATTCCATCACCATTCGGCCAGATTTCTCACGCATTATCGCTGGAAGTCAAATTCATTGTGAGCATGCATGGATCTGAGCTGCCCTGTCCAGAAATCAAAGCATCGCTCTCTTGTGGGTGAGAAAAATCGACACATCGCCTACCTGATCAGAAAAGAAATGACGCACAGCCTCACTTGTGAATAAGGAATCAATGAATCGCTGAGTTTTCCGATGCATGCTTGCCCAAGCGGCATTATTTTTTATGCAAACCAAGTACTTTGTGTAACAACAAGGTTTCCATTGTTTTCTATGGAGTAAGACTTGTGTATGTAGGATTTTTGTCATTTTGGTCTTGTTTGATTTAGAGAAATATTGTCTATTTTCCTAAACTGGTGTGGTGTCCATTTTGTAGTGTTTTCACTGTATTACTGTGTGTGTTTGTACAAATACTTTACACATTGCCTTTAAGATAAGCCTGACTGCTTGTGACAAGCTACAAGCGGGTGAGCAGGGGTTATCTTAAGTGAATATCTCTCTTGCCCTGACTAGAGTGAGGGTCCCTGCATGGACAGAGTGCAAACTGACTGCCAACCAGAGACCCCATTTCTAATGGGGTAAAAAAAGCAGCCAAGAGTCCTAGAAAGAAAGATAAGACCACCTTCACCGATGATTAGGCAGGGGACAATTTGATATCATCTGCACTTCTACCAAAACTTTGTACATAAGCTTCAGCACCACCACCTGCCTATCTTCAAGCCACTGTTTCAGGTTTAATTCCCCCAAATATTCTACAAGTACAGAGTATTTTAATCTAAGTGATTCAAATACCTTTTATAGTCACACTGGGATTACAAGTCTCAACACCCACTGTACCCCAGCCAGCAGTAGGGGTGATTCCCCTGGTAATAAAGGAGCACATTTTGCCACGCTTAATGTGTTGGCTCATATTCATACGTCCACCACAGATCATCAGGAACACCAGGACAACCTATTTACAGTCAGCTTTAAATCACTCAACCTCCTTACTTTTGAATCAAACACAGCAGCTGGAGGTCAAACCATAAGGAACAAGCTGTTCAGTGAGGCAGGTAGTATGGTACATTACATGACAACTGCAAACAACCCAGTTTAGGTGCCCAAGCAGCAGATTGGACCAGCACCTGCAGTAACTTTAAATGTTACTCAGTCCCTTGTCCCATTTAACCCCTGTAAATGTAAACTTTCTGTCAGGGAAATCACAACCTATTAGTGCAGTCAAGGAAACTCGTAGTCACCTCCCAACAAAAGAGGATTGTGGGTCTCAACACTCTGATGTAATGTCCCTATGGGAAGAATGCAACTCACAATATACATCCTTCAGCAGTCAAACTGAAGGGACGTCACAGCAAAATTTAGGTGTTACCATTTGAAATGCCCTACTTAACAATCTGCAGACAATCGCGGCATCACTGTTGCATAACTCTGAAAACTAGATATGCCCTTGGCTATCTTAAGTGACCCACATCATGGGTATTGGCACGAAATTGCTAGCACTGACTAATTTGATCACTAGGGTCCAGTCAGCACCGGACGCCATCTATCATTCCTGTTCTTGCTCCAGCACAATCAACTCTCCAACTAGGATACCCCAAATGCTGGACAACATCCTTGGGTTGATTCCAAGCCCATACCACCAGATGGGTATAACATTGGATCAACAAGTCAAAACAGAATCCTGTCAGGTTTCTCCTGAGTCTAACATCATTAAGAGCCATATACCGGAGGCTGGTTTACCATCTACCTCCACAATACGGGATTCTGGTGAGATGCAAGGTCAGCATACCAGTAACCGATCAATGCAGAACCCATGCCGCCTGGCTCTGAAAGTGGTAGCGAGTGTAACGCAGACCCACCTGCACCTAATCCATCTAATTTACAAGATAACAACACTAAATTAAACATGGCCGGGACAGCGTTCACAGCACGGAGAGGTTATAAGGCTACCCACAAAAAGGGACCGTAAAAGGCTTTGGAAAGCAAGAAACACGCATCTCCTTCTCTTGCATAGCTGCTACTCAGCCTTCTCCCACTGCTAACGAGGGCTCAGACAGGGACTCAGACACATCTCCACCCATAAACATGCAGCCCCATAGTGAGAATAAACATACTTGTTGTTCCACCGTAACTTAGCACCAAAGATAGACTGTAATGTGGACACTGCCGTGGGCGTGACTTTGTTGCTCTCAGTCAATTAGTAGGCAGTTCCAGCCGTGGCCCCAACTATGTCTGACTCAAATCCCTCAGTACCAAATCCCTCCTGGTAATACATTTTGTGAGCACTTTGTTAATACAGCGGTTGGTCCAAATGATATGCGAAACATAGATACTAACCCTCTGGGGCTGCAATCACAAAAAAAATCAGATATGGAATCATTAACTCAGCTAACAGCCTAGCCTCGACTATCTCACCAATCCTTAATGTGCAATACCCCCATTGTGCCTTCTTATTGATGTATTGACTGGGTTAAGCCCAAATCCTCATTAGTCAATTGGTCTCTCCTTCCTGGGAAGCTATTGTCTTTTGCCCATAGTATTTGGGCCAATAAAAATGGGGAAGCAGAAGAGGGAAATCAGAAGTTTGACTGCACATCTAATTTTCCTACTACTAAGCTGGAGTTTATACCACATTATGCGGCATAATTAAGTGCCCGTAGTGCCACCTTAGTGTTGCCATAGCGTCATTTGTTTTACGTTAAGGCTGCGCTAAAGTTGTCTTTTTTCCACGCCATATTTACAAAGTGGCGCAATGCATGTATTGCACTACTTTGTAAACCCTTGCACCACATTATACCTGTGCCAGGCATAATGTATGCAAGGGGGGCATTGCCCCATTAGGTGGGGGGCAAAAAATGGCGCAAGGAAATCTCAGAGAGTACTTTTAACACCTGCTCAGAGCAGGCTTTAAAAGGGGGCATACCATTATTTATAATGGGCCCCTATGTACTCTGCAGGAGTAGAGCTAAACTTTTGGAGCTACTGCTACAGCGTACATCAATAGCGTAAAAAATATGATGATATTGCCCCCTACCCTGTGCCATTGTGTGTCGTAATTTAAATATGGCGCGCACATGGTGGAGGCCGGGGGGCGCGAAGGGGCGCAAGGAAAGTGGCGTTGCACTGGGTGCAGGGCCCCTTTTCTTAAATCTCACCTATGTTTTTAAGGGGTAAACACTATGGTCCTCATTTATGAGTTAGATCAACAAATAAAGGTATGGGGAGGAATAATGGTCCAGTGTATGACCTCCTTAATGCAAGGCACTTAACAACAAAATACACTGTTCCAAAAAGGAAGTAGGAGGGAGAAGTCCTAATTCTAGGAGCAAGAATCCTCACACACCCAAATGCGTGTCATGCTTCATCATCGGAATTGCTCCTCGTCAGACTGGCGATGCAATGTGAAAAATGGTGAAAAACACACTGTGATGGTGCAGGACGTGGTACACTTGTGCATACAAATCTGTTCATAAGAGAGGCTTCGGTATGGCTAATCCTCCGCTGCACAAAATGTTCCATCTTTTGTTGACCACCTTTTTTATGGTGTTTGACAAGGGGGTGAATGTAGACACGCAGGTCAATTTATTATCTGTAGGTCGAGGAGGTGTTAACAATAATGCCTCTCGGTTACAGTGTTTGGCTCGTTTGTAAGCTGTTTTCACCACATGAACCGGATAGTGGCGTTCACTTAATTTATTAGAAAGATCCTTCGCTTGAGTGTTAAATGTGTGTAAACTGCTACAATTCTGACGTAAACGCAGGAACTGGCCGTAAGGAAGATTTTCTCGTAAAGCTCTAGGGTGATGGCTTTCATAAGGTAATAGGCAATTACGATCAGTGGTCTTATGGTAAGTTTGCGTCACTAATTTGCCATTATCAATGTTAATCAATAGATCCAAAAATGCGATCTCCGTAGAGGACACTGAGGATGTAAACCTCAAGAAAGGATCTAGACTGTTGACCCATGTTGTGAAAGCATCAACCTCAGAAATTGGACCCTCCCAAATGATCAAAATGTCATCTATGTATCGACGCCACAATTTATTATTGTCATTAAAAGGGTTAGTGAGGGGCAATACGAACCGCTTTTCAAAATCGTACCTATATAGGAAAGCCAAACTAGGGGCAAAGGTGCTCCCCATTGACGTGCCACGCACCTAGTGGAAAAGGAGGTCTTCAAATTGAAAAAAGTTCTCTGTCATGGCTAGGGTGGCGCAATGCATTATGAAATGAACAGGAGTAGCTGATTCCCAGGTCGTGGACAAAAGAGCTGATTCAACTACCTTCAAAGAGGCTTCTTGTGGTATGTTCATGTACAGAGCTTCCACATCAAGGGTAATGAGGGCATGTACCTGAACAGTTGAATTGATGGTGTCTATCAAATTAAGGACATCTTTGGTGTCCTTCAGGTAGGTGGCTGACTCTCGTTCAAGAGGTCATTTATGAGGCCCTAGCACCACAAGAGTGTCACTTTTTGCAATGCGCTGGTGGCACTGTGCAGTGTACCACATCTACAAGGCAGGGGTAAGCTATTTTTCCTGGCTTGCCATGGCCTTGTAGATATTGGCCACCCTGACGCAGTTTTCTGCAGCTAGGTGTTGCTGTGGGGGTACCCATGCAACACCCATTGCTTTCTGACACAGCCTACAATTTATGAGAATTTGTAAACCTGAGGAACAATAATTAGAAACACTTTTATTTCTCCAAATTTTTTGCTCTTTCTATATGTGCTGCATTCTGCAGCACACATAGAAAGAGCAAATCACCATTAAAGATTGTTTTTGTGCAAGAAGGTGCCCCTTCCACCCCACAATGCAGCCATCCTTGTACCATGTAACAAGGGCAGCTGCGTTGGCATTAAGCAGCTAATTTAGCGACTGTGTAGGAGGAAACACAGGTATCTGATGTATTCTTGTAAATAGATCGCATCCCTGCATTTTGGAAATGATGCAGCTCGGTGCCGCACGATTGCTTACCGCACTGCATTGCACCATTTCCTTTTAGATGAGGCCCTATGTCCATAACAGGAGCACAATCTTGAAAATACTGAGGTTAGTGGTGAGTACCAGACACACTGAAAGCATACACTTGGAATCAGTAGAGTTTAAGGATAATCCAGCCCAAAGGTGACATCACCATCCCTACATGGATTTCACCGGACTTTCATCTATTCACTCACTTATTTGTCATTCATTCAGTCATTCACCCATTCTCTCCTCCTTGCTCACTCATTGGCCAATACATATTGCGTCATAAACCAAAAAGTAAACCAATGAATGTTGTGTAATGATTCTTGTCTATCTCATTCAGAAACAGAGTGTCTTTATTTTTTTAACACTGGAAAATATAGAGACTCTCTGTCACCTCACTCCAAACAAAGTGTACATCCCAGAAGCATCCAGCAAAAATTGCATGATGGTCTGTGAGACAGATCCTAGTGCCCAGATTTACTATAAAATCATGCGACGCAGCACAGCAAGTAAGTTGCTGCACTGCTTCACTTGAATCGGAGAGAGTAGTACTTTGCCAAATCTACTAAAATGTGGTGCTGTTCCACTCTCTCACAACACTCTAGCACTTATGGCTGTTATGTGCCAAAGCAGACAGCCTTGTGCATAGTGCAGGGGTATCTGTGTTGTGATATGGATACTTGTTATATAGGAAAGTGTCTCCTTTCCAGTAGAAAGACCATGCTTTAAGATGTTTCCCACTCTGTATGAGTGCAGTAAAATGTAGAACCTAAGCAAGAAGGAAAACATCTCAGGGAGGTGTAGGATTTTGAGGCAAGATTCTACAGTTCTCTGTAGATTAGGATTTATGTCAGTTTCATGTGTTGTTGCATGGGGATGCCCACGAACCACCCATCGAATACCCTCTTGAAGCAATGTAACACGAACAGGACATTACTCTTGTATGAAATTGGTTTAGTGGTTGGCTGGAGTATGAGCCCTGTCAAGCTGCAACCACAATTCTAGTCAGGGTAGGGCACAAGCAAACCCCAAATTAACTTGAGCTCAAACCCCGACAGCTTGGCACAGAGCAGTCAGGTTTAACATAGAAGCATTTCTGCAACACTCCAAACAGTAAAACAGTGAAACTGCCTCACAAAAAGATACTGTGCTGAATTTGAAAAATAGAGCTTACTTAGTCAATAAAACCAGATCAAAACAACAAAAATCCAATCAGAAAAAGTGGAGCTATGAATTTTTAAAGTATAAACTGTAAAATATAGATACTCTCACCTCACGCCAAACAACTGCGGCCATCTGGTCGTACTGAAGTGGGTCAAAGTCAAAAGTTACGGCCCACCACGATGGAGCGCCAATCAGATAAAGTCACAGATTAGTCCATGGAAGTTTACTGTTAGAAATTGCATCTCTAGTTGGCAGAGGTATGCACCCTGTCTAAGTTGGGACCACAATCCTAGTAAGGGTGCTTCAGATACACACCCTATATTAATGTTTTAAAATGAAATGTGAAAGCATTGCTTAGTAGTCTACAGTGGTCAAAAGGTTACTTGAGGTTGCTAGGTCCAGGGCAAACCCAAAATCGAGGCCAACCGCAACTGAGGGTAGGCCAGCTACAGAAGCCATGCAGGGTCCACTGAACAGTACCTTTGATGGAGCAATGTGTCAATGGCAAGGCCATGATGCGTTGATATTTCTGCCACACTCAGGGGATGCATTGCTTTTTGCAAAACCAACTTCTGAGGCCCAGGACTGGAGGGGGCACCTCAGGCACGGGTAGGACTCATAGATGGCAGAGTCCAGCAGAGTTGCAAGCAGTTTTTGATGTCCCTGAGACTGCATAAGAACACAGGGCAAGCCAGCAAGCCCTTGGAGACTCTTGGATTCAAGGATGTAGAGAGCAAGTCTAGTCTCTCTCATTGCAGGACAGAAGCAGCAGGCATGAGGCCAACACAGCACAGTAAACAGTAAAGTGGCAGTCCTTCCTGCAGCACAGAGCACAGTGGCAGAAGGCCAACACAGCAACGCATTTGCAGAGTGGCAGTCCCTCCTGGCAGCACAGCAGGCATTCTTCCTGGCATGGTGTCCTTGGTTCCAGTAGAGATCTGATTTGGTGGGGTATGGAGTCTAGTATTTATACTTTGGTGCTGTGGTTCTGAAAGGTGGGACAAACTTCCAGGTCCTCCTTTGAAGTCTACAAGTTCCCTGTCCTGCCCTCCCTGGCTACAGACACTCTACAGGAGGTTACAGCCCTTTATGTGACGAGAGGCACAGCTTGATTCTGAAGTAAGTAGGGCAGTGCTAAGCTCCACCCTCCCATCAAGACAGTTAATGGCCCATCAGCCTGGTGATGGGCCATCAGGATGCAAATGTCACACCCAAGCTCCCTTTGTCTAGAGGAAATACATGAAGCCCACCTGTCAACAACCCCAGACATGAATTAAGAGACAGGCAGAGGCACAGAATGATTAAAGTAAAGAAATGCCAACTTTCTAAAAGTGACATTTTCAGACCTACAATTTAAAATACAACTTCACAATAAGTTGTAATTTGAAATTATGAGTCCAGGGACTTCAAACGCCATATTTCTATCTTTTCCCATTTGGAAGTTACACTTAAAAGATGTTTTAAAGCAACCCCATGCTATCCTATGAGAGAAATAGGCCTTGCAATATTGAAAAAATTAAGTTAAGAAATGTTCACTATCTGGACATGTTAAACTTAAACGTACATGCCCAACCTTTTAGGGACACTGCACCCTGCCCTTGGGCCTAACATAGGTACTTCCTTAGGGGTGGCTTACATGTAATAAAAAGGAAGGTTTGTGCCTGACAAATAGGTACAATTGCCAGGTCGAAATGGCAGCTTAAAGCTGCACATACAGGTCTGCAGTGACGGGCCTGAGACATGTTAGAAAGGCTACTGTAGTGGGTGGCACAATCAGTGCTGCAGGCTCACTAGAATAATGTAATTTACAGGCCCTGAGCACATATAGAGCACTTTACTACTGACTTACAAGTAAAATAAATATGCCACTTGTGGATAAGTCAATGTTGCCATGTTTTAGAGAACAGAGCACCTGCACTTTAGCACTGGCCAGCAGTGGTAAAGTGCCCAGAATCCTACAACCCAGAAAAAGACAGGAGGAGGAAAGCAAAAAGTCTGGGTATGACCCTACAGAAAGGGCCATTGCCAACATTTACCTTCGTAAGTTTCGTGCCAAGAGACCCCTTCACATTGGGGAGGGCAGTGAGGAGCAAGTGGAGTGTTGCAGGCAGTGGTAGGTGTGGTGTGAGGAACAGGCCACACTACGCAGATGGGAGGGCTGGAGCTACATGTTGGTGGTTCCCTGCAGGTTGTTCATGCTGCTGTGTGATGAGACGGGCTGATGGCTACTTGTTGTATTTGTAGTGGTGTTCATTTAGATTCTATGAGTGCTTAGCAACTTGTGGAATGTGGAATAGAATGTGAGGCGGACTCAGTTGGTTGCTGTGATCTGCCAGGGTTGGATGTATACATCTGGACTGGAATAAAGAAGATATATTTAAGGAATACCACGTTGTCGGTTCTTTCAGTGGCGACGAGGATGGGATACCATGTATAAGGATCAACCCTGGCAGAGCGTTTGGTTTTGAAGGATGTCATGTTTTTTTTTTCCTTCTGCTTATTTTGCTGAACGTGTTCAGTGAGCTGTTTTTTATGGAATATTCACGGCCTGGAATTGGATTTCGACATTGCAAAGTTCTGAAATGATTGGAGGCAGTGGACAAGCCTGGTGAGGAGCGGAAGGAGCTGTTTGGGCGGCCGTTGTAAGGAAAGCAGAGGAAATTGTGACGGAGATTGTTGACACTATTCCTATGTGATTGACGCGATGTTTTATTGGAGCGCGTTGTGTGGAGAAATATTCATTTTAATCTGTTAAGCTCGCGCGCTTAAGCTTGCGCGTTTGCCGTTACACAGCTCACGCGCATTGACGGTTAATGAGTCGCGCGTCTTCCGCGTGTCTCTTACCTCGCGTGTTGACTCTCCGGGTCCGCGTGGGAAGTGCAGATCGGTGAGGCTGTCGTCACAACGCTGCGTGGAGGAACAATCAAGGGAAACCGCCCATAGAAACAGACCTATTGGTTTGTTTTCTTACAAAGACATGGATTGGTTGTTCTAAGTGGAAGAGCACTGTTTTTTTTGCGATATTGTTTAAAATTATTTTATGCTGATCGCGCATTGAGCTACAAGACTTGGGTGTTATTGAACATTTATGTTACTACAGTTTCATGTGGATTTTTTTTTGCGAAAGACAACGGTGACTACATTTTTTATGTTAGTTTGTTGTTTTGTGTATACTTGGTTAAGTCATCAAATTCATCATTTTACATTACATACGTCATAATATAATATACTGTATAAGTAGGAAAATGCAGTCTATTGCATCTCCACCTGTATTTTTAGGTGCTCCTGGTGAACCAAACATGTCATGGGAGGATTGGAAGGAAACTTTTGAAACTTATTTAGAAGCATTAGGAGGGGCGATTTTTACTGATAAGAGGAAGCTTGCTTTATTAAGACACAACTTGGGGGTGGAAGGTAGGAACATTTTTAAAACATTACCTTCTACAAATTTATCTACTAGCGAAGGTAGGGGTTCAGATGAGGATGAAAATAGTGATGTTGACAATGTGTATACTAGGGCATTGGAAGCTTTAGAAGAACATTTTGGTCGGAAATTGAACATTGTTGTTGAGCGACATCTTTTTTTTTTCAGAACTCAAGCTGCGCATGAATCTGTGGATCAATTCGTAAGTGCATTGCGCACATTAGCGAATACATGTAAATTCAAAGATTTACATGAGGAAATCATTAGAGATCAATTGATTAATCGTACAAAGTGTTCAAAGATTCAGGAAAAGTTATTAAATTTGAAGAATCCATCTTTGGATGAGACAATAAGGGTTGCAAAACGGGTAGAAAGTACATCGAAGTATGTAAGAGAATTGAATGCGAAAGATGATGAGGATGCATTAATACACGCTGTGAATTCTGTTAAAATTTCTAGAAATTTTAATAAGTTGGATGGGAAAAAAAGATGTTATAAATGTGGAAGCATAAGACATTTGGCATCTTCAACAACTTGTCCTGCAAAAGATGTCAAGTGTTTCTCATGCGACAAGAAGGGCCATTTTTCAAAAATGTGCAATCAAAAGAAAGGGCTATACAAAAAAAGAAGCGGGAATTATGTATATGATAGTGCACGAACAAAAGGTGAACATGGAAGTTCCAGCAGTAGTGAGGAGTTAAAAGATGACCATATTGAAATATTGATGCTTGATGTTATGTCTGTGTGTGAGGAAAAAAATATTTCTGCATTGGAACTGACTAAGTACTCACCTCCCAAGTGTGAAGTTTGTGTAAATGGTGTAATAGTATGTATGTGGGCTGATTCCTGTTCGCCATATACTCTTATTGATAAAACTACATGGGAGAAAGTAGGGGGTCAAGAGTTGGTTAAGGCCGATGTGGATTTGCTGGGTTATGGAGGTAACAAAATTCCTGTTTTGGGGTATTTCCAAAGAAATTTGGTGTTCAATAATAGGCAAGTGGTTTGTGATGTGTATGTAGTGGAGTGTGGGCGATGTCTATTGGGCTGGGGTGAACAGAGGAGTTTAAAGGTAGTGTTGGACCCTAATAGTAAAGAACAAGTGGTATCGTTTATACGAGAGGATTCTGAGAAGTGGGGAAAGAGATTTCCAAATCTTTTTAGTAGTAAGTTAGGGTGCGTAAAAAAATTTCAACACTCCATTGTGTTAAAGGATGGGGCAGTTCCGAGCGTGCATAAGGTGAGGAGTGTGCCGGTTGTTTTGAAAGAGGCATTGAGAGAGGAGTTAGCAAGGTTATTAAATTTAGGTGTAATTGAGAGAATTGAAGCATCGGAGTGATTAAGCCCGGTTGTTTTGCCCCGCAAACCGAATGGAAAAATAAGAATGTGTGTGGATTTGAGAGATCTAAATGAAAATATATGGATTGATAGGCATCCAATTCCAAACATTAATGAGTTGTTGTGTGGAATTCAAGGGGGTGAAGTGTTTTCAACATTGGACCTTTCAAATGCGTATCACCAGATCATGCTACATCCGAATTCTCGTCATCTCACGTCATTTGTTACTTCGGAAGGGGCTTTTAGGTTTGTACGCATGCCATTTGGACTTGCATCTGCCTCAGCAGTTTTTCAGAGAGTTATGCAAGAATTGTTGGGAGACATGAAATGTGTGAGGTTCTTTCAGGACGATGTATTAGTTTGGGCAGAAAATTTGTATGAGCATGATCGCGTCATGAACAAGGTATGTCGTGTTTTGGAGGATGCTGGTTTAACAGTCGAACCTGACAAATGTAAATTTGCACGTCAGAGTGTGGAATATTTAGGACATACGATTTCTGGAAAAGGTGTTAAGCCTAAGGTCAGCTTAATGGAAGCAATTGAAAGAGCACCTAGGCCAATAAATAAAGATCAACTAAGGTCTTTCCTTGGTCTGGCTGAATACTATGCTAAATTTGTAAGGAACTTTGCCGATATTGCACAACCTTTCAGGATGTTGATGAAGAAAAATCAAAGGTATGTGTGGTCTGAGGATTGTCAACAAGCATTTGACAAGTTAAAAAAAAACATTGTGGATGCTGTTGAATTAAATCCATTTGTGTCACATTACCACACGATTGTAGCAACTGATGCTAGCATGTATGGATTAGGTGCTGTGTTGAAACAAGTGCATGGTGGGAAAGAGCGTGTGATAGCTTTTGCTTCACGTACACTGAAGGGAGCTGAAGCAACGTACTCGGTTGTAGAGAGAGAGGCTCTGGCTTGTTGGTGGGGTATTCAATATTTTAGAAATTATGTTTGGGGAAGGAAATTTGAGTTGCATACTGATCATAAGCCATTAGTAGATGTTTTTACTACTTCTGGAGCGAGTCATGCATCTTCAAGGATTGCAAAATGGTTATATAGATTGCAAGAATATACATTCACTGTGAAATATGTTCCTGGTGTAATGAATGTCAATGCTGATTGTCTTTCTAGATTGCCATTAGAAAATATGTATGTAGACGAAGAAGAAGACTGGATTGTGGAGAGTATTCAGGACATGAAGATTAGTGCTATAAAGGAAGAGGAGTGGGTGAAGGCAGAAATGGAAGATGGGGAGTTACAAGCGGTGAAAAAGTATCTGAACAAATGCTGGTCTGATTTAGGTGATGATGTAGATGCGGTAAGGAATTACAAGAATGTATGGTCGGAATTGTCGACTCAAAATAACCTGGTTAGAAGAGGTGACAAGTTAATTGTACCTCATGGTTTGAGACAGAAGGTGCTAGAAATATTACACAATGGGCATGGTGGCATGTCAGGTATGAAAAGGAAAGCCAGGGAGGATTTTTGGTGGTCGGGTATGGACAGGGAAGTTGAAAAATTTGTCAGAAACTGCGTAAATTGTGCTTGCAGTGACAAAACACATTTGTGTGAAAAAACACCTGTGGTACCAATACCTTTTCCTAGGAAACCATGGCAAAAAGTGGGAATGGATATGTGTGGGCCATTTGTTTTTAGTGATGGAGTAAAACAATTTGCTTTAGTCATGATGGATTATCACTCAAAGTGGCCGGAGGTGAGTATAGTAAGGAATACTAGGTCTGATATAGTGATTGAATTCTGTGAAGAAATTTGGAAAAGGGAGGGTTATCCAGAAGAGGTTGTGACGGATAATGGCACACAGTTTACGTCACAGGAATTTGAAAGTTATTTAGTGGAGTGTGGTGTCAAGCATATTAGGACTGCTGTAGCACATCCTAGAGAAAATGGACTGGTTGAAAGATTTAATAGAGTTTTAGGTGATAATATTCAACTTTCATTACAAAATAATTTGAACTGGAGGTCTGAAATAAAAAAAATGTTATGGAACTATCGCACTACTCCACATTCAACGACTTTAGAAACCCCATTTGTGTTATTAAAGGGTAGGAAGCCTTGTATGAAAGCCGTCCCTGGATGGATGGGAAGAGCAGGAAGGAAAATGTGCAATGTGAAGAGTGTTTTGTCACGGGTAGAAAAGAAACAAGGAAAATATGACGAGAGATGTCTGGAAAACTTTAAAGTTTGTAATTTTGTGGTTGGTGATTGGGTGCGTACTAGGTTGTGGCAAGGCACGAAAAAGGGTTTGTCTAAGTGGTCTGAACCTAAACAGGTGGTCAAAGTGAAGAAGTACAGTGTTGTGTTGAATGATGGTAGGAAGTGGAACATGGTGGATGTAGTTAAGTGTTGGACTAAGGAGGTGGAGAAATGGGAGAAACAAGTACAAATGGGTGATGGTCATGCTGATATGTGTCTGAGGAAAGGTTCGCAAAGGGTAACAAAGAGACCTGAATATTTGAAAGATTACCATACTGAGTAAGTAGGATGTTTAAATATATATGTTTTTTTAGTTAACAGAATTGTTTTGTAGATAGTCAGTGCTATAGTGTCTTAATTTTGTTGTTATTGTAAGGGGGGAGATATGTTGTATTTGTAGTGGTGTTCATTTAGATTCTATGAGTGCTTAGCAACTTGTGGAATGTGGAATAGAATGTGAGGCGGACTCAGTTGGTTGCTGTGATCTGCCAGGGTTGGATGTATACATCTGGAGTGGAATAAAGAAGATATATTTAAGGAATACCACGTTGTCGGTTCTTTCACTACTCACCCTGGATTTCAATACAAGCTGCACGGTTCCAGTGCAAATGGGCCTGTTAGCAGTCTCAAAGAGCCCAGAAACTAGATCTAAAGATCCTATGAGTCACGTCAAGGGTCCTGGACCTGGGAGGTAACAAGTAGGGTTCAGGAACTCACTGTAGAAGAGCCCAGTAGCTGTTGGGGACCCTCTTATGTCCCAGAGGCTCAGCTCAGAAGGCCAACAGACATGTCCATTGAGTCACTCTGAGGTTCTGGGTTCACGGTGTAGTTGCAGGTCTAGAGCTTCTTCCCCAGGAAAGAGGGCAGCAGGTAAGCATGAAAGCATGAAAGAGTGAAGCAGGCAGGAGGTCAGCACAGCAGGGAAGAAGTTCCTTTAAAGCAGCAGTCCAGCAGAGTGAAGTCCTTGTATCAGCACAGCAATCTCTCTTCATAGCAGAGTATCCACAGGTCCAAAAATTTACTGAAGAGTTGGTGTCTGAGGTCCAGCTTTTATACAAAGCTGTGCCTTTAAAGTGAGAAGAAGCTTCTAGAAGCATGCCTCTGATGTGCATAGATGCCCTGCCTTCCTGGCCCTGGCTCCAGACTAACTACAGGGGTTATGCACCCTTTGTGTAGAGGTAGGAGACAGCCTATTCAAGTGTACGTAGGGCTGTACCAAGTGCCTCCCTCCAATCCTGCCGGTGATGGCCCATTCAGGCACATCTAACCTCCCATTGTGTGACTGTTATGGACGAATACACAAAGCTCTCAGCTACACCAAGTCATTTGACCAGAGACAGGCTCCTAGCACCAACTGGCTAAGCCAAGAAAATGCCAACGTTCTAAAAGTAGCATTTTCGGAATGGTAATTTGAAATATGACTTCACCATATGTGTAAGATTTCAAATTAGGCTTCCAGAGACACAAAACATGAGCCAGTTATCTTTTCCCATTTAGAAATTACACATATAAATTGTAATAAAGCAACTTCAATCTTATCTCATAGGAGTGGTAGGTCTTGCACTAGCGAAAAACTGAATGTTTTTCACTACCAGCACATGTAAAATGTAAAAGTACATGGCCTACTTTTAAAATACATTGCACCCTGCCCTCTAGTTTGTCCAGGGCCTACCATAGAGGTGTCATAGATATTAAGAGTAAGGTTTGGGTCTGGCAAATAGTTTATTTCGCCAGGTTGAAATGGCAGATTAAAATAGCACATATAGGGGGTCATTACAACATTGGTGGCATAAGGCGCTTACCGCCGTGCAGAACACCGCCAATACACCGGCACGCGGCCGCGGTAGACTGCCACAGCTATTATGACACACATCACGGAATCCGTCGAAATTCAGACACCCTCACAACCCCGCCACACCAAAGGTCAGCGATAAACATGCGAAAACAAATCCTCCACCTCCACGCCAACAGAAACACGCCCATGCTATCACGACCCACAAATCCACGCGGCGGTCTTTCAACCGTGGTATTCCATTGGCGGTACACACCGCCGTGCTCAAAATACACACACAGCTCCAAAACACCGCCACATTGGACAATTCCAAATACACACATCTGATACACATACACACACCACTCCCACACACCCAACACAATATAAAACACAAACACACGTCACCCACAAACCCTTACAACCAGAAATTCTGAGAGAAGGCCAGAGAGAGAGCACAGCTATTGACAACCCCATCACACAGAGGCACACAACACCATCACCCACACAACATCCACGCACAAAACACCACATACCACTACACTCACCACACTCATCACCACATACACCACCCCACACCTCACACACACCACCCCATGTCACGCCAAAGACACCCCTGCTTCTCCGAGGAGGGGCTCAGGGTCATGGTGGAGGAAATCGTCCGGGTAGAGCCACAGCTATTTGGCTCACATGTACAGCACACATCAATAGCCAGGAAGATGGAGTTATGGCGCAGAATAGTGGACAGGGTCAACGCCGTGGGACAGCACCCAAGAAATAAGGAGGACATCAGGAAGAGGTGGAACGACCTACGGGGGAAGGTGCGTTCCACGGTCTCCAGGCACAACATCGCAGTGCAGCGGACTGGCGGCGGACCCCCACCTTCTCCCCCACAACTAACAACATGGGAGGAGCAAGTCTTGACCATCATGCATCCAGAGGGCCTCGGAGGAGTCGGTGGAGGATGGGACACTGGTAAGTCAAATCTTAACTATCACATCCCCCACCCTACCTGCATGCTATCACATACCCCCACCCTCACCCCCCCCCCATCACTCCAACTCCTCACATATGGCCAACTATCACAAACCACCCATCCCAACACCAAGCCCTGCATGACACAACTAAGCATGGGCACCCCCCACTAAAGCATGCTCACTGCACATACCCAGAACACCCCCCCCAACCATCATCACACAAGCCCCCACACAGGAATGCCTGTACTGGGGTTCACGCACACCCACCCATTGCACACCATGAAACACATGCAATAATCATGTACTTATACCCCTGCAGGAACCCGAAGGACCGTGACCACACCAGAGGGTCCAGACAACACCACCCCACCCCCAGAAGAGGCCCACAGTGACGACAGCAGCTCTGCCCCACTGGATCTTGATGACCAGCCCGGACCATCGTGGGCCTCAGGACAGTCGGTTCCCCTTGCCCAGCCACAGCCCAACACCGAGCTTCCACCCTCTGGTAACACCAGCACAGCACCCACCCAGCGGGCCCAAACCTCCCTACCCAGGACAGGTCAATCAGCGGTGTGTCCACCACTACAGGGCACCCAGGCTAACACCCCAACAACAACAGGGACCTGGGGGCAGTGGTTGTGGGCACACGGTCCAGGGGACGGAGGCACAGGAACACAGGGGAACTGGGAGGGCTACTGTGCGACAGGGGGAGGACAGGCCAAGGGAACCAACTCTCCACGAGGCCCTCTCCTCCATCATGGGAGCCTACCACCACTCCCAGGAGACGATGGCGACGGTCCTGGACAAGTTGCAGGAGACCCTGCGTCTGCAGGAGGAGCAGTATTTGGGGTTCATGGAGGAGCTCAGGACCATCGGCTCCGCCCTGGGCACCATCGTAGGGGGACATTCTAAAGACCTTGAGGGACACCGTGGCACTCCAAGGGGCCCCTGACACTAGCCAGGATGATGAACTGCCCACCACCTCTGCCGGCGCTAGTGGACAGGACGCCCCGCCACAGGACCACCACACCAGCACCCCACCCCCTGCAGACGGACAACCACCACGCAAGAAGTCCCTGCGATCCAGGAACAGGACAGAGCAAGATGGCAAGACCCGCCAGGAAATAAGACCACCCTGATTGTACCCCCACTGTCCCACTTTGTTACCCTGTCCAGATTGGAACTGCCCCAGCTCCACTTCCAATGCCCAGATGGGCAGTGCACCTGTGAGACTAATAGACTGGACTCTGCCATGGACATTCCTCCACCATCACACATCACCATTTTACAACCCCCCTTCATTTTTTCAGCACTTAAATAAACACCCTTGAAACACCAAAAAATCTGGAGTCAGTCTATGATTTGGTACTTTGTATTATCAATCACAGTGTCATAATGGGTTACCCATTGTAAGGCTAACATACCTATGTCACACATCACAAGCCCTTGAAGGATGCAAGAAGTTGACACGTAGGTTACCACACTTGTGAAACTGAAATGGAAGGGTACAACTCAATTAACAAGTAGTGAGTGAAATGTAGGTACAGGATAGAGGTAGACGTGTGAAAGTTAATGTAATGTTAAACCAGAAAATGTTCTCACCTGTGTCTCACTGGAAATATTGCTGTATGACTGACTCCCTGTTGTCGTTTTCTTCTTCCTCAGCTTCAGCCTCATCACTGTCCACAGGCTCCACAGCTGCTACAACACCGTCATCTGGATCATCCTCCTGCAGAAAAGGCACCTGGCGGGGCAATGCCAAATTATGGAGCATGGAGCAGGCGACGATGATGTCGCACACCTTCTTCGGTGAGTAGAATAGGCATCCACCTGTCATATGGAGGCACCTGAACCTGGCCTTAAGGAGGCCGAAGGTGCCTTCGATAACCCTCCTAGTCCGCCCATGGGCATCATTGTACCGTTCCTCTGCCCTGGTCCTGGGATTCCTCACTGGGGTCAATAGCCAGGAAAGGTTGGGGTAATCAGAGTCCCCCAATGTAGGCATCATGCACAGAGCCAGGGAACATAGCATTTACCTGCGAGATGTACTGGTCTGCCAAACAGACCATCAGGACATTCATGGAATGATAACTCTTCCTGTTCCTGTACACCTGTTCCCTCCTGCGGGGGGGACCAGAGCTACATGGGTCCCATCAATGGCACCTATGACGTTGGGGATATGTCCAAGGGCATAGAAGTCACCTTTCACTGTAGGTAAATCCTCCACCTGAGGGAATATGATGCATCTCCTTACGTGTTTCAGCAGGGCAGACAACAGCCTGGAACAGACGTTGGAAAACATAGGCTGGGACATCCCTGATGCCATGGCCACTGTTGTCTGAAAAGACCCACTTGCAAGGAAATGGAGCACTGACAGCACCTGCACGTCAGGGGGGATTCCAGTCGGATAGCGGATCGGTAACATCAGGTCTGGCTCCAACTGGGTACATAGTTCCTGGATAGTGGCACGGTCAAACCTGTAGGTGACAATGACATGTCTTTCTTCCATTGTCAACAGGTCCACCAGCAGTCGGTACACCAGAGGATTCCGCCATCTTCTCATATGTCCCAGCTGACGGTGCTTACAAAGGACAACAGCGAAGAACCAGTCACTATTCCTCCAGGTATGTACCCACAGTTACACACAAGACTACACCAGACACAAAACCCTTCCTGTATGTGTGTTGAGTGTAGGCCTAGCTATGTGTGACTCAGTAGTAAATGAAGCCATGTGGGCCCCTGAAATGGCGGCTGCCTGACCTCTAAACTGGGACAATGGGACTGTGGGGTAACTGCGCTGGCGTTGCACACCAACGCGGTAGGCGGTCGTAGACCGCGGCGCAATGCTGCATTGGTTAACATTGGACCCTATGGGTCCCAGGAGCCAATGAACAGGTGCGCCGGCGGTGATGATGTGCACTGCCGTGGACGTCACTGCCGCGGACGTCACCGCCATTTTCTATCTCTTCAATCACTAGATACCTGACCTTCGACAGGAGAGGACCTACACTGCTAGTGCTGCTGTGACCTCGGTCTGGAAGCGACGATGGCTGTTGCGTCTGGAGAAAGGGCCCCTGCCTTCACTGCACAGGAGTTGGAGAAACTTGTGGATGGGGTCCTCCCCCAGTACACGCTACTCTACGGTCCTCCAGACCAACAGGTTAGTACACAGCTAGCACGTTGTATGGGCTAGGCCTGGGTGGAGAGGGCTGGGTGGAAGAGGGAAGGGGGCAGAGTTCATAGAACATTAATGCATGGGAATGAACGGACCAGAGTAGGGAGGGGGCCACTCATATTGACAGTGCAGTTGGTAATGACTGTACCTCTTCCCTTGTGCATGTCATGTAGGTTAGCGCCCACCAGAAGAGGGACATTTGGCGTGCCATCGTCAATGAGGTCTGGACTCTGGGGGCCTACCAGAGACGGGGCACCTACTGCCGTAAGAGATGGGAGGACATTCGCCGCTGCAGCAAGAAGACGGCGGAGGCGCAGCTGGGGATGGCCTCCCAACGTGGGAGGGGTGCCCGTCGCACCATGACCCCCCTGATGTTCCGGATCCTGGCGGTGGACTTCCCGGAGTTGGATGGGCGCTTGAGGACATCACAGCAGACACAAGGGGGTGAGTACAACCTCATTCTGCGGACTTTGCGTGCAGTGGAGGGGTCTGGGTGGGGGAGGTGGGCTGTGGGTGTCCCTAGGCCAGGGCGAATTCGGTAGGCAAGGCCCCTCCGTAATGTAGGCCATGTGGCACTCAGCAGAGTGCCAAGTTGAGGTATAGTTGCCCCTGTGGCATCCATGTGCGCAGATGTCCACCATTGCCATGTAGGCCATATCCCAGAAATTGCATGTGCAGAGTGCAGGAGCATGGCGTTATGCAGGGGGCTGCTGCGTCTGTCTTGTCCGCCAACGGTAGCGGAATGCCATGCACTAAAACTCTCTTTCTTCTGTCTCCCCCCCTTTTCCTGCTCTCCCTGTCCTTTTGTACATCAGCATCATCAGGCGGAGGTAGAGTGGCACTGGAGCACGAGGGAGCTGCATCCCACATGGCCATGGAGGGCCACACCACAGACTCTGAATGCACCAGTGGGACGGAGGGCGAGGGGAGCTTCACATCGGCCACCGGATCACCAACCAGCGACACGGACTCGTCCGCCGATGGGAGCTCCCTTGTGGTGGCGGCACCAGCTGTGCGCCCCACTTCTACAGGTACAGCTGCCACCTCCCCTACCAGCACCGCCCTCCCAGCAGCCCCTCAGCATTCGCCCCGTGCCCGCTCACCCAGGAGGGTGGGCATCACCTTCGCCCCAGGCACCTCAAGCCCTGCCACAGTCACCCCAGCTGCCCTCAGTGAGGAGGCCATTGACCTCCTCAGGTCACTCACTGTTGGGCAGTCTACCATTGTGAATGCCATCCAGGGTGTAGAAAGGGAGTTGCAACATGGTAATGCATTCCTGGAGGGCATTCACTCTGGTCAGGCTGTCCTTCAGCGAACCCTGCAATCTCTGGCCTCAGCACTGATGGCAGCCATTGTCCCTGTGTCCAGCCTCCCCCCTCCAACTTCCTCCACCCAGACACAATCCCCTGTACCCCAGCCCATCCCAAGCACACCTACAGACCAGCATGCACACAAGTCACCACACACAAGTAGCTCAAGCAAACATAGGCACCACACACACCACAGGCACTCACGCAAGCCTCACCCACATACAGACACAGCAGCATCCACTGTCTCCACTGTGTCCCCCTCCTCCTCTTCTCCCTCCTCCCTCCCAGTCTCGTCCACACACACACCTGCATGCACCACATCTACAGGCACTAGGACTTGCACCAGGACACCCAGCACCACAAGCCGCTCACCTGCACTCACCACCTCCACTGCCATTTACACGTCCCCTGTGTCCTCTCCCAGTGTGTCTGTGACGCCCCCTCCCAAAGTACACAAACGCCGGCATTCACTCACCCAACATCCATCCACCTCACGACAGCCTCCAGTACCTGCACCAGAAACCACCGCCGGAGTCACAGCCCAGGAGGGCCCAAGTATCGTCACTGGTCCAGAAACCACCGCCAGAGTCACAGCCCAGGAGGGCCCAAGTATCGTCACTGGTCCAGAAACCACTGCCGGAGTCACAGCCCAGGAGGGCCCAAGTATCGTTACTGGTCAGGAGACCACCGCCGGAGTCACAGCCCAGGAGGGCCCAAGTATCGTCATTGGTCAGGAGACCACCGCCGGAGTCACAGCCCAGGAGGGCCCAAGTATCGTTACTGGTCAGGAGACCCCTGCCAGAGTCACAGCCCAAGAGGGCCCAAATATTGTCACTGGTCAGGAGACCACCGCCGGAGTCAGTGCCCAGGAGGGGCCCGGATGCCACAGCCCCACTGGGCAATGATGGAACGTCATGCCACCCACCAATGCCCATTGTAGAGATCGTCATGCCACCCACCAATGCCCATTGTAGAGCTCGTCATGCCACACACCAATGCCCAGTGTAGAGATCGTCATGCCACACACCAATGTCCGTATCAGAACCGCCATGGCAAAGCACCGCTGAACAGTCCAGAACCGCCATGGCAAAGCACCGCTGAACAGGGCAAAGGCCGCCATGGCAAAGCACCGCTGAACAGTCCACAACCGCCATAGCAAAGCACCGCTGAACAGGGCAAAGACCGCCATGGCAAAGCACCGCTGAACAGTCCAGAACCGCCATGGCAAAGCACCGCTGAACAGTCCAGAACCGCCATGGCAAAGCACCGCTGAACAGGGCAAAGACCGCCATGGCAAAGCACCGCTGAACAAGGCAATGACCGCCATGGCAAAGCACCGCTGAACAGTCCATAGACCGCCATGGCAAAGCACTGCTGAACAGGGCAAAGACCGCAATGGCAAAGCACCGCTGAACAGGGCAAGCACCATGTAGGAATGAAGAGGCCGCCACATCAGGCATCCTTCTCCCATGTGCAGCTGGGACAGTGACAGGACATGAACTTTCACGGGGAGACTCATCCAGTCTGGGCACCAGTCCCACCCAGTACCAGTAGAGAACTGCATCTACTTGAGAGACTGTGGCTTTGCACTCCCCAGGAAGGCACAGTGAGCAAACCACCCACTGTAGAGACTTGAGAGACTGTGGCTTTGCACTCCCCAGGATGGCACAGTGGGCAAACCACCCACTGTAGAGACTTGAGAGACTGTGGCTTTGCACTCCCCAGGATGGCACAGTGGGCAAACCACCCACTGTAGAGACTTGAGAGACTGTGGCTTTGCACTCCCCAGGATAGCAGAGTGGGCAAACCACCCACTGTATAGACTTGAGAGACTGTGGCTTTGCACTCCCCAGGATACATCAATGGGCATGGAGCCCCGTCGTGGATCTGGCTTCGCATTCATCTGGCTGAGGTGCCCCCCCTTCCATTCCCCCTGAGGTGCCTGTAGTGTTTTTATCTGATGCCCCGGCAGTGTTCTCTCCGATTTTGGGCAGGTGTAGTTTGTGGGCCTCGCCCATGCATTTTTGGACTGTTGGTGCACGGACATTGTTGTGTACAGATCTGCACTACTTCTCAGATTGTATGTGTAAATAAGAGTGATTTTGAGATATATATATATATATATGTATATTTTTGTATGACATGTAGATTGGCACATTACAATGTTTGCCCGAATTCCGCATTGTCTATTCATTCTTCTGGGGGGATTGTGGGTTGTTCTTGTGATTTTTGTGAATGCATTGATGTGTATGTTGTAATATAGGCAGGCACCCTTGAACCATGGTGCAAGGAGTCCTAAGTAACAGGCAGGGCTGTTTTTTTGTACTTGAAGGCACACCTTCCTGCACAGAAACAATCCTCAGAGGCATTTTTCTCTTGCTACATGTGCTGCACAATACAGCACACATAGAAAGAGGAAATAATAAATAATCAGAAAAATTAAACAGATTTCTCCTCATTATGACTCACCTGGGAAGGCTTAGCTTTTTGACCCATTCCCAGGTTTACCTGTCTTAGTACATATGAGAATGCACCTGAAAAGATGGGTGGGTGCGCGGGAACACCGATGCTGCACCATCGAACACCTCTCCAATGCAGAGTACCACGAGGAAGTGCTTGACCTGCCCTGCATTACTCCAGATTTACTAAGCCACACAGAGCCACAGAAGGGCCCATATTTATACTTTTAGTGCCCTGCATTTGTGTCATTTTTTTACGCAAAAGTGGCAAAACTTACAAAATACAATTAGGGTGCATATTTATACTTGTTTTGTGCTGAATTTGCATAATTTTTATGCAAATTTGGTGCAAATCTAACTCCATATTAATACTTTGTCGCTAGACTGGTCTAGCGCCAAAATTATCGAGCTAAAGTAATTTTTTGGACGTGGAAACCTACTTTGTGTCAATGAGATGCAAGGTTGGCATTCCCATGCAAAAAATGACTCTATGGCCTTATCGCTATATTTATCCCCGTTTCCTAAATCACGCAGCGGGTGAGGAGGGGTCAAATAATGGTGCAAAGCTTGGGTCAGGGCAGGCGTTAGGGGACGTGCGGGCCTATTTCCATGGTGGAACACCATGGAATAAGCCCACATGTGCCCTCCCCAGGTCCCAGGGACACCCCCACCCACACCAGAGGGACAGTGGGAGATGGGGGACTCCATCCCAGGTAAGTATAGGTATACACAGGTAAGTATTATTATTTTTTTTTTAATGCCATTGAGGGCCCCAAAATTGGTCCTCTGCATGGTACTGGATGCAACAGCCATGCCCAGGGGACCCTGGTCCCCTGTGCTGGCCTTCGGGGTGGTGGGCATGACTGTCTTTTCTAAGACAGGAGTCATGTGGTATGGATGGTTTTGCGTCAGAAAATGATGCTAGGCTGGTTAGAGTCTTTTGTTTTTTTTACTCTAACCTGCTTAACGTCATTTTTTTGGTGCAAAACTCCCTTCTCCCATACCACCACCCCCACCCGGCTAATGTTTTTTTTACGCTAGCCTACCCTTCGCACTGGCCTGCACCATTCCATAAATATGGTGCCCGGCTGGCGCTCAAGAATGGTGCACGGCAATGCAAAACATTTTTGATGCAAAACTGCGTTAGTGCAGTTTTACACCAAAAAGTATAAATATGCCCCTATATTTTGTAAGTCTGTGCCGCTTGTGTGTAGAAAAATTACGCAAATGTGGCGTAAAAAAGTAGAATTATGGGCCAAGGTTCCTCTGCTTGGTTTAGTAAACCAGATTTAAGGGCTTGCGACACCTTGTGTCCTCTTGTGTAATGCAAGGGCAGCGCATGCCCTCCATAAATCTGGGTCAAAGGGTTTTTCAAATTTGGGCCTCAGGGTGTTCGAACTGCCCAAGCAAGTTTTCCATGGACCTTACTGAAACACCGTAATATTGGGGTCTGATTTGTTGACAGTCTCTCCACTGTGCCTGCCAGCTGAAAATGGCAGTGCAGTCCGCAGCCGTGAGCACATTAACACAATAATATCTTTGAAAAGAGAAGTATGAGACTTCATTAGAGCGTGGTTCTCGCACCCTGATGAACCCAGGATAATCTGACTGCACAGCCCGGGGGCGCGAGGCAGCTCGCGGCAGTGATTGCTGTGGGCGGGCAGTCCTGAATTTTAATAACTTGGAATCCGCAGTGCTAACAGAAGCGAAAAAGTGCGGTTGAGCTGGAGATGTGTCTCGAAGGCGTGTAAGTCATTTAATTGGCAGCAAAGTCTCGCTCCTTCCCCTAATCTCATTCTTGCGTTGTCAAGTCACCAGTCGTCGTGTCGCTGTATCTGTTCTGAGACTGTACTTTAAAACCCGGGACAGCACAATGACAAGTCTGAGGCCGCACATATAGGAAATGAACGTTCCTGAAATCATGTTACCTTTAAACTGGCAAGTTAGGAAATCAAATTGGGAGCAAGCAGTCTGTCAGCAAGATAAGTCCAGGAGGTGTGTGTCTCTGGGCTGCTGTGAAAAGCAGAAGAGACATGAGCGAGGTCACGTAATTACACTGATGCCAGTCAATTTTGCACTCATTCCAGGCAATTATGCACCATTGACAGCAATTTTTCAGTGCAATTTCCACCAAAGACCAGTGCCAAACTGAAATTTTAGCTCTCCAAACAGTGCAATAAACTTTGTGAAAGAGAATTTGCCTGTCATGCGTTTTCAGCCCTGACTAAACATTTGCAACGCCTGCAGCAGCGACAAACCACAAAATACAACAAGCATTTGAAATGCCAATAGGTCTGGCTGTAAAGGAATGTTGTATGGTAATGTGAAGCATTACAGGTAGATAGAATGGGAATGGATATGGATTTGTTCGGAAGCAAAGAACTGCAAAATAATATTGCTGTTCGTTAAAAGGTAAGGTGAAAGTTGCACGGTCAAGCAAGACAAAAAAATTCATGTAGGTTAACGACTTACCTCTTCTCATCTGTGTTGCTGCCAGGGAAAGACAAACACCATAAATGAGTTGTTCACCTAAGACATTTTAATAGTTTTACAATGTAATGTGTGTGCCCTTGAAAATTCAAACTTAGCTAACTGGCTAAATAAACAAAATGATCATAGCTGCATGGAGAGTGTTAAACCTCACAGCCTTAGGGTGGTCTTCCCTACCTGCCTTGCTCCATTTTACTGATCTCATTTATGCTGGTTTTAGGACTCTGCACACTTTCCGACTGCTGACCAGTGCTAAAGTGCTTGTGTTCTCCCCCGAAAGATGGAAACATTGGCTCCTACCCAAATGGCATTTTTAATTTACCAATAAGTCCCTAGCAAAGTGCACTATGGGCCTCTTTTACAAGAAACTGGTGCATTGTTATCGATACACCAGTTTTCTTGTGCTGACCTTCGCCCCCTTCCAACAACACCATGGGAGCTCTGTATTTACAGTACAGTGCTCCATGGCACACAGGGGGTGATTCTGATTCTGGCGGGCGGAGGAGGCCGCCCGCCAGAATTCCGCCCCCATTATACCGCTCCGCGGTCAGAAGACCGCGGAGGGTATTATGAGTTTTTCCCTGGGCTGGCGGGCGGTCTCCAAAAGACCGCCCGCCAGCCCAGGGAAAAACTCCCTTCCCACGAGGATGCCGGCTCGTAATCGAGCCGGCGGAGTGGGAAGGTGCGACGGGTGCAGTGGCACCCGTCGCGTATTTCAGTGTCTGCAAGGCAGACACTGAAATACTTTGCGGGGCCCTCTTACGGGGGCCCCGCGACCCCCCCTACCGCCATCCTGTTCATGGCGGCTTTCCCGCCATGAACAGGATGGCGGTAGGGGGGGTCAGAATCCTCATGGCGGCGGAGCGCGCTCCGCCGCCATGAAGGATTCCCCCGAGCAGCGGGAGCCCGCCGACTTGCCGCTTCTGACCGCGGCTGAACCGCCGCGGTCAGATTGCTCGTGGGAGCACCGCCAGCCTGTTGGCGGTGCTCCCGTGGTCAGTGGCCCTGGCCTCAGAATGACCCCCACAGTGTCTACAGCTGCACCAGAAATTCTGATGCAGTTGTGGTGCTAAACTGTAGCATTGCTGGACTAGCTTCAACATTTTGACACTAGTCCAGCAATGCTAGGGGGGCTACTAAAAACAGCACAGCATTGCTCTGATGCCTGCCCTGAGCAGGCATTAAAAAAATGACCATTTGAAGGAGCAGAATGGGCAGAGAAATCTTGTACATTTCACTGCGCCATTCCTGCAGCCCTTTTTGCGGCATAACGTTTACCTTGTATACATTATACCTGGAGCAGGTACCATTGTGCCAGTTTGTACTTGTGGCGCTGTGTGGGGGACTGTTTGCACCACCGTAGCTCGAGGGGCTTGTAAATTAGCCCCTATATGTCTCTAGGGCCCATAAATGAAATGCTACTAGTGGGCCTGCAACACTAATTGTGCCACTCATATAAGTAGCCTATTAACCATGTCTCAGACCTGCCATTGCAAGGCCTGTGTGTGCAGTTTCACTGCCACTTCAACTTGACATTTAAAACTACCTACCAAGCCTTAACTCTCCTTTAATTATATATGTCACCCTTAAGGTAGGCCCTAGGTAGCCCATAGGTCAGGGTGCTATGTAAGTAAAAGGCAGGACATGTACTTGTAAGTTTTACATGTTCTGGTGGTGAAAAACTCCCAAAGTCATATTTCACTATTGTGAAGCCTGCTCCTCTCATAGGCCAGCACTGGTAATTCCCTTATATCCTCTTAAGTGGTAATTTCTGATCTGAAAGGAGTGGCATTGTCGTGTTTGGTATGGTAGTGAGAAATCCTGCTTACTGGTGAAGTTGGATTTAACATTACTATTTTTAAAATCACAGTTTTAGGAAGTAGACATTTCTCAGCACTTATTGCTCTCTGTGCCTTACAGCAGTCTCCAATTCACGCATGGTCTGTGCTGGTTGACAGCTCCCCTTGTTCATTCCACCCAGGCAGCCATAAACACAGGACACTCCGCTGCATCTGCATTCATCTGCATACCGATGAGTCTTCCTGGGCAGGAAGGGTGGAGGGGCTCTCAATTACACTTCAAACTGTAGCGTTTGAACTCACACAAAGGACTGCTAACCCCACCACATATCTCCTGTCAGATAGGAAGAGGTTGAAAGGGGAACTGGTGCACTTTAAAACCACTCTTAGAAGTCTCCTCCACTTCAAAGGTACACTCAGGTATATATACTGGGTCTGTGACCCCCTAAAATCAGACACTTCTGATTTTGCAACTGGACTCTGTCAGAAGGACTGTAGTGCTGCCCAAGGGACTCATCTAGACTGCTTTTCTGGAAGGACTGCTTTCCTGCTTGTTGCCTTGCTGCCTGCTGTCCCCTGACTCTGCTGGAAGGGCTTTGCCTTCTTACCACAAGTGATCTCCAAGACCTTCTGTTAAGAAGTCTTAGGGCCATCAAAGACTTCACCTAAAAGAGAAAGTACACAGCTCAATGTACAGCACTGGAAAAATTGATGTAACGCCTGGCTTGTGGCTGCAAAATTGATGCAACACCTGTCACGCTGCTGAAAAATCGATGCAGCACCTGCAGAATCGATGCAGCACTTGTTTCACCGTGGTTCCATTGTCACAGAGCATCTGTTTTTTTTAAGCATCGTTCCTGGGTTTCAAGTTGTTGTCAATCCCGCATCACAGTAAGAGCACAAGGGGGTGTGTTTGGAAATCAACACATCGCCTTTCCTGCAAGGAAAGAATTGAGGCATCACTTCCCCTACCAGTCCGGAATCAATGCATCATCTCACCTGCAAGGAAAGAAATGACGCATCACCTAGCCTGCAAGGCAAGAATTGACACATCGCCTCCCCTGCGGCCCACTTCTTCTTTGTTTTTGACACATCCCAGGTACTTTGCGCTAAAGAGAAACATCCATTGATTCCTTCGGATTAAGACCTATTTAAACATCTAAAAAGTGATATCTTGACTGGTGTATATTGGACCGTTGACGTTTTGGATTTGTTTTATTCAGATAAGTATTACATATTTTTCTAAATTGATGTGGATTACGTTTTGTGGTGTTTTCACAGTGTCACTGTATGAGTTGTTGCACAAATACTGTACACATTGCCTTCTAAGGAGAGCCTACCTGCTCTGTGCCAAGCTACTGGAGGGTGAGTACTGGATAATTTAGATTGTGTTGTGACTTACCCTGACTAGGATTGTGGTGCCTACTTGGACAGGGTACATGCCACTGTCACCTAGAGACCCAATTTCTAACAGTGGGCAAGTATTTTTTTTGTAGGAGCACACAACTCCTTTTCTGGTGACAGCTGTGCTGTGAACCCAGACCATAAAAACTCTAAGGCTTTCTGTATAAAATGCACCCAAGAGATAAAAAATGTGTGCTGATTCAGTGTGCTTTTCAGATTACATAGTCCATCATGCTTGACAAAGCAAGCCCACCTTGTTAAACAGAATGAAATACCAAAACAAGCATTTGCAATGCAATAGGTCTCGCGTTTGCTCAAGTTAAAGCTAGTAGCGTTGTAAATTCCTAACTGGACTTTTCTTGCCACATAAATTGAAAATGAAAAGTAAAACAGTTGAAATAAGCAAGCCAATTCAAAGTGCCATGCCCGCCATGAGCATGAGCATGAAGGAGAGACACAAAAGGAAAAAGAAGTTCACTAGCAGTCAAAAGTATCCGCAAACGTGCAATCAGCCATTTAACAGGGTCAATGGCCAAGGCGGTAACAAAACTGCCCCAAGGAGGGAAAAACGGAAAGCATTTACCAATGATAACAAAGGATTTATGAAATTCAAGCCCAAGAACAAGTAATAGAGATGGGCGTGCATGGGTGTGGTTAAAAGCCGACAGATAGATGACAACAGGCCAGGGTGCTTGTGCACTCGACCTAAAAACAATAGAACTTGGTGAGAAGGCAATACTTTTCTGGAAGGGGCGAGAAATTGTCCATCAGCTGTGTAAAGTTGCCATGCTCTGGTGCCATTGACTGCCCATCATCATTGTAAACTTGCTATGCTCTGGTGTGGTTGATATGATTTTACATCATCTGTAGCCTAAGGCCCGAGGTTTTAAATTACATTTTCTGCATCTAACTTATTCCTGGCTTAGAAGTGTGTAACAATGTGGACAATGTTCACAAATATTGATTAAAAAGTATATATGAACGTACTTTTATTATATTTACCTTCAATACATTCTTATAAGTACATCAGGCACCAGTTTCTAGTCATACCACAGGGACTATCATGTGGCATTTTCCACACATCTTTATCTCCTGTAATGAAATCTACATAATTTAGATTTAAGCAGAGAGGATTGTAGCCCATTAAGGAAACACACATTTTTCCTTCTGTTCCATGGCGAAAAAGGTTTTTCCTTGTGTTCTGCCCCTAGAGCCCACACCTACCCTTTCTATGATGGAGAGTTACTGCAGCTTATGGCTGAAGTAAATTTCTAACCATTTCCTGGGTAAGAAAAGTTTGAATCAGGGTTTCTGAATGGCCACAAATGTACTTGTTTATAGGCATTCACATACGAACAAGACTCACCACGTATGTAGCACCAACTTCCCACTCCTTCTATGGGATTTACTGCTGGGGGTTTCAGTGCCCTCTTAGCACAGAGATATAGGGGCATATTTCAGAGTTACAAAAAGTGACGCTCCACGCCATATTTACAAGATGGCGTTAAGCCACTTTTTGTGGCTTATTGCCACCTTGTAAATAGGAACCTTTCACATGCAGCCCTTTACGTGGAAGGGGCGTGCAATGGGTGTTGCTTTGGGCTTGGCACAGCAACACCCATTGCATTTTGACTCTGCCTCAGATTTACAAGTTTTCGTAAACCTGAGGCAGTGCCAAAATCCAATGCCACCCTAGGGGTGGAGTTAGCATGTCGCAACGATGAGGAATTCTTTTATTCCTCCTTGTTTTTTCATTATGCAGCACGCATAGAAAGAACAAAATCTCAGACAAGATTGTTTATGTGCAGGAAGGTGTCCCTTCCTGCACATAAACAATCATTTCAAAATGACATTTTAGCATATTCAATTAAATGGCGCATCCATGTGTTGTGAAAATGACAGAGCACAATTTTGGCGCAGCGTCACGCTCCATCATTGTTCTATAAACATAGGCCATAATGTACTGTACCCATTTACAACTGCCAGAAATTCTTTGGTGAACTACTGACATGTCTAAATGAGGCTATTTTAGGTCATAAACATATGTTTATGGCCACCTAAAAATACCTTTGTGAATTGTGCACAGTGTGACCTTGGTGAACCAAACAGACTTACTTTACTCACCTTAAATACCATAAAATATAACATGTCATAACTTCATAACATGACCGAACCTAACATAACATAACATGACATAACACAATATGACACAACACAGCACAACATAACACACAAAGGTGTTTTGCTTTTTTTAATGTTGGTGTTGGTGACTTATTACAGATATGGATTGTTATTTTATCTATCTCAGAAGGATTACAGTCTGAGAGGACTCGCCAAACTTTAAATCTGTGACCATTGGTTCAAACACAGATCTCTGAAACTGATGGGTTAGTCCACTAAATAGGTGCTGCACTAGAAACCAACCCTGCTGACAGCAAAAAATGTTTTTTCAAAAACATTGCCCAGTTCTGGAGTCATGTGTGCTAAGGATGTGGCCGCGCTATACAAAACAACTGCATTACACCATGCTAAAATTCAGGTTTTGGACTAGTCCAAAATGACAAATTACTGAATGTCAAAAATGCCTACCAGACCTAATAGTTTGGGTTGTGTCCAGGAAACAAATGCCATTGTTTAATTATAGTCTAAAATTACAGCTCACTGAATGGCGCACAGCCAGGCATGCCTCAGACTGCGCATTTGATATTTGTCACCATGGTAAATTTACATGACATGAAATTATTGGACAAAATGATTTGTTTACCAAGAGCATTTTCCTCAAAAACTGAAAATGTCTAACACACACCTCCTGAGTAATACTGTCACTGTATTAAAGACTTTTACCTTCATTTCTCCTTTTGTTGAATACCCTCAAAAGGGCATTGTTATGGACTTTATCCTGAGAGTGTATGCCCTCCTAGGAACATATTTTATGTCATTTGTTCACATATGTTGAAATATATAAAGCAAGAACAGAAGTAATGTACATAGACAATCCAATATGTGTTCATTGCAACTACAGCAGGGGCTGGTATTCCACAAAACAGTGCAGGACCATAAGTTCTTTGTACATAAGCATCTGCTAGGAGTTAACAGTGATGTTGCAGAGAGGGGACCAGGTGGAAAGATGAGACTGATATCCACATGATGGAGGGGCTATTGGATGGCTGTCATGATGTCAGTCATGTGTTAGCAGTAGTCAATTTGGAGGTATGAGCTAGTGTTGGAACCGTTAGATTTTCAGTTTGTGTCTGAGCAGCATGAGCGGTAGAAAGCAGCCCAAATTTATGAACACTAATGCATTGCGTGCTATACTCGCATGCGACATGCCTGTGCCATATTTACGGTATGACGCACCATGTCGTAAGGTCCCATCAAAAATGTTGACACATTCCTGTGAAGGATGGTGCACAGTGTCATAACACATGTGGCCCAAAACTGACGCAAAGCTCATTTGCAGCACGTAGAGCAATGTTTACATGACACAAGTCAGATTTGTATCACATTGGACTGCATTCTGCATCAGAAAAGCCTGAAGAAATTAAATTTTTTTGTTTTAAAATAAATTTTGCTTACAACAAATGCAAGAAATAGAGGGAGCAGGAACCACAAGCAGGAAGACAAACAAACCCAACTGCAGCCAAGATGTTCAGACAGATGTTTAGGGGAAGGGGAAGAGGAGGAGCATTTTTAGTGAGGAGGAGAATCAAATATTAATAGCTGAGGTCACAAACAGTTTTCATCTCAAAACTGACCTAAAATCCCCTGCAGTTCCAATGCTTCAGCAAGCATGGAGCTACTTTGACAGCAGCTCCGTGCTTGCTGAAGCATTTCATCTCAGTCCCCTGCACACGTGCAGAGGACAGAGATGAAACTTCGGATTTTGCCAGCGGACCTGCTTTAAAGACCCTGTTGTCAAAACCTGAAGTGTTTGCTGTGGCTTGTGGCTTGGCTGCAGCGCTGCAGCCAAGCCACAGCAAACAGCTATGTTCCGGGATAGGCACTTCCGGGACATAGCAGGAGCTGGTCCTGAGGGGTGGTAGTCCCCAGGGCCATCAGTGGCTCCTCGAGGGGGGTAACGTGGCCCTCCTCCAATGTTTATGTAGCCCCAGGGAAGTGGTGGTACCTGGGGTGAGGGGGTCCCATTGGGACACCCTTTATTTTTTGACACTTTGTTCGTGGGGGTAGTGGTCCCCAGGTCGTGGGGCGGCAAAGGGCCCCGCATATTTTTAAATGGTCGTCCCGGGGAGGTGGTGGTCCACGGGCCCCCCTGTATTGATTAAATTGTAAGCCCTGGGAAGATGGCGGTCTCAAGGGCAGCGCGGGGCCTACAGACCCCCTGCATATATAAAAATTGATTCCCCGGGTAGGTGGTGATCCCCGGGGCACAGTGGGGCCACAGCCTCACCCATATGTATTAAATTGAAAGCCGTGGGGAGATAGGGGTCCCCAGGGCAGTGAGGGGGCCTCAGACACCCACATATAAAAATTTTGCAGTAAAAAAATAATTAAAACAATGTTTTTTTGCTCGGGGGGGTCCCTCTGCGACCCGCCCCACCCCCCCACCAGTGCTAAGTGGTCAGAGTGTCCCTACCTTGACCCCTTTTATTTTATGTTTACTTTTTTTCTTGGCTCAAGCCGAGTTCCAGTATGGTTGCTAACACTTCCAGGTTTGAAATGTTGGCATCCAATCAGAGCTCTGCATTTCCCCGCACAAGCTTGTCTTTATTCACAAATACTTTGGGCCATATTTATACTTTTTGACGCAAAACTGCGCTAATGCAGTTTTGCGTCAAAAAAATTAGCGCCGGCTAACGCCATTCTGAAGCGCCATGCGGCGCTGCCTGATGTGCGTGGAAAAAAACGACGTACACCAGGCAGCGCCGGCGTAGGGGGATATGGGGCTTGGGCGTCAAGAAATGGGGCAAGTCAGGTTGAGGCAATTTTTTCGCCTCAACCCGATTTGCGCCATTTTTTTCCACTCCCAACCCCCATAGAAATGACTCCTGTCTTAGCAAAGACAGGAGTCATGCCCCCTTGCCCAATGGCCATGCCCAGGGGACTTCTGTCCCCTGGGCATGGTCATTGGGCATAGTGGCATGTAGGGGGGCACAAATCAGGCCCCCCTATGCCACAAAAAAAAAAAACACTTACCTGAACTTACCTTAATGTCCCTGGGATGGGTCCCTCCAGCCTTGGGTGTCCTCCTGGGGTGGGCAAGGGTGGCAGGGGGGGTCCCTGGGGGTATGGGAGGGCACCTCTGGGCTCCTTCAGAGCCCACAGGTCCCTTAACGCCTGCCTTTTGCAGGCGCTAAAAAACGGCGCAAAAGCGGCCGTACGTCATTTTTTTTGACCCTCCCACTCCCGGGCGTGAATTTTGCCCGGGAGTATAAATCCGACGCACATGCCTCGGAGTCGATTTTTTAGACGTGAACGCCTACCTTGCATCTCATTAACGCAAAGTAGGTGTCCACGCTAAAAAATGTCGCAAACTCCATGGACTTTGGCGCTAGACGCGTCTAACGCCAAAGTATAAATATGGAGTTCGTTTTGCGTCGAAATTGCGTAAAAAAAAACGACGCAATTCCGGCGCAAACGGAGTATAAATATGCCCCTGTGTGGCTAAAGATATACAAATTAGAATTTCCCTATATTTCTCAAAAACTACTAAATGGATTTACTCCAAATAACCAAAAGCGTGATGTGCATACTGCAAGCTAGCTTTCTGCCATATTTGGTGTTATTCCATCCAGTGGTTCGGCCTGTAGTTGTGTCTCAAAAATCCTATGGAAATTAACATGGCAAACACAACCTTTTGTCAGCCCCCTTTTTCTCGGGCCCCTGCTTGACAGATCACCCAGAAACGTTTTATGTGCAACAAGAATCACCCTGATACTTTATTGGGGAAAATGTCTGGTCTGGACTGGTCACTGGCAGATGTGGACTATGCTGTTGGTGTTGGTTTGGCAACGTCCCAGGACCCTAAGGCCATTAAGCATTCATACAACTTGTGCATCCTCCGATATGCCTTTGATATGTTGCACATGTGACAGAAACGCTCACGCCTCACCTCAAACGTACGTGCTTCACCAGCTGTCATGTTGTCTAGGGTGAAACATTTAGCACCAGCTAGCACATGCTGTCCATGTACATGATGTGTGAGAGAAAAACTCTGACATTGTAACACAATCAAATGTCCCTGAGCAAACCAATGCCAACAATAGATATGGATAAATGGACAATATATTGTCACTACTTTGACACCCACTACATGAGCCAAACGCCATCTGTATGGGTGCCCAAAACATTAGTCACAATGACATAATTACCATATCATGCAGGACCACAATTTACACTCAAGTTAGAATCCATATATAAATGTGGACACATGGGCTTGTATCACCACATATGGGATTTACAGTTGCATCATGCACATGCTGATCATTGATCATCCACATAAGTGAAAGTGGATGCGGAGCTACAGTCCAGAAACTCTGGCCTGGCCTTGAAGACCCCACGTGCAGTATCATAAGCCTGCATACATTGCTGCCCACCCTTACTCTGTGTCTGATAGCTGATAAATGACTAGGGGGTTGCAGCGCAGCTGATATAGACCATGATTGTGTAACCTTACTAACATTGAGGATCAGGCAATAGAACAGAAAACTAACAAGTATCTCCAACTTCAGACTTGTTTTTGAATTCATTAGGTGTCATACTTAGAAAATCATAAGTACATACATCATCACAAGTCTGTATTCAGATACGTAGATCATTAAGCCTACATACGTCTACACAGCATATCAGCAGTGTGTGTATGCTTGTTGTAGCACTACTCTGGTATAAAAAAGTGATTTTATATTATGAATGGACTTTTGAATCATAACTTCGAGGGAGGTTCAATTACCACTGAAGCTGCATTACAGCACACATACCTTAGAGATAGGCTAACACATCACTAACTCTATGTCAATACACTAATTGTTAGACTTTGCCTCCTTGGTGTGGTCTCTCCTAACGTTTTGCCTCTGCTTCCAAGGTTGTTGATGTGTGCTGGACTCTGATTTTGCAGTTTTTTATACTCTGGGCACTTTGCCGCTGCTAACCAGTGCTAAAGTGTAGGTGAAAAATATATGTATAATTGGTTTACAATGATTGCCATATTTGATTTACCAGTAAGTCTCTAGTAAAGTGCACTAAAGGCGCCATGGGCCTGTAAATTGAATGCTATTAGTGTGCCTGCAGCCCTGGTTGTGCCACTCACATTAGTAGCTCTGTAAACATGGCTCAGACCTGCTACTGCAGTGTCTGTGTGTGCAGTTTTAACCTTTAACCTGCCAATTCAACTTGGCAAGTGTCCCTTTTTATACATGTAAGGCATCCTTAAGGTAGGCCTTAGGTAGCCCCATGGGCAGGGTGTGGTGTATTTTAAAGGTGGGGCATGGACTGATGTGTTTTACATGTCCTAACCGTGAAATAATGCTAAATTCTGTTTTCACTGTTGCAAGGCATATCTCTTTCATAGGTTAACATGGGGGCTGCCTTTAAATATTATTAAAGTGCAGATTCCCTTTGAGAGCATATTGAAATATGAAGTTTGGGGTCTCTGAACTGACATTTAAAAATACATCTTTTAGTGAAGTTTGTTTTTAGATTGTTGGTTTGAAAATGCCACTTTAGAAAGTAGGAATTTTCTTGCTTAAACCATTCTGTGACTCTGTCTGTTTGTGGATTCCCTGTCTGGGTCAGTTTGAAGTTGGGTTATTTGTGAATTCCCTCTAGAAAGTGAGGCAAAGGGAGCTGGGGTGTTACCTGCATATCCTGAAGGGCCATCTGGGCTACAGTGGAGGGAGGAGTTGTCACTTACCCCTGAATGGGCTGTACCTGCCCTCTCACAATGCTGTCTCCAACCGCCTGGTGTGTGTCTGGGGCCTGGCCTGAACAAGGCAGGATCTTGCAAACAAGAGAGACTTCCCTTTGAAGTTTACCAACTTGAAAGGCAGTATTGGACCCAAAACCCCTGAAAATTAGATCACTTATGGAATCTAGAGGAACGTCTGCCATGAAGAAGAGCTGAAGAGCTGAGGAGAAGTACTGCCCCTGTCTGTGACTGTGCTTTGTTGGGCTATCCTGAAGTTGCAGCTTCTGCCTGTGAAGGGGACAAAGACTGGACTTTGTGGTATATTTCTGTTTGAGAAGAATCTCCAAGGGCTTGGAGTTGACCTTGCCTCCTGATTTGAAGCCGCAGGGACAGCAAAGGCTTCACCACCCAGTTTTGAGTCTACATGCTGTGGACTCTAGCTGGCTAGAGGGTGCCAATCCAGTTCCTGGGCCCCTGGAAGTAAATTTATGGTGAAATCCTGTCTAAGGACAACGCCATGCAACTTTGCTAAGGACACCGCTGCACGGAAACTGCGCCACCACCTGCCACAAAGCCATGGACCTTGCAGAAGCACGATGACCCCAATGACTCCCAAGACATCGCATCGCGACAGCCGCTGATCCCGCTCGACCTCGCTGATATCGGAGTGTCGTAAGTCTGTGAGGTCGCCCCACAGCATTGTGTTTTCGCCAGACTTCGTATCTGTCTGAGCCAAGAGACTGACACCTCGCAACCGACGCTGCCTCACCTCCACAGCTCTGCAGTAGGGACCCAACACCTCTTTGCGACACCTCTGCTCCTCTGCCCCGTAGCACTGGAAACGATGCCACATCAGATCCAGTGACGCTTCGCTCCCTGACTCCGTGCACTGGCCTGTTTTCTAATTGTTACAAAGGTACTGTACCTTGGGGTCCGTACGACTCCAGGCTGCACAGGTTCCCAGTCTGCCTGGGAGCGCCCTGGCTGGGCACTTCCAGCCAATCCTGATGCTGATCTGAGCAGCGGCAGGATTGGCTCAGGGCAGGCTGGGAGCCTCTGCCTGCAGAGTCAAAGGAGCTTTTAGGGACAGAGGAGCGGCGGAGGATGTAAGTGTTTTAAAAAAAATAAAAAAATAATGTTTATTCCCTCCCACCTCCCCCCTCCCATGCCTCCCTACCCCGCCCCTTCCATGGCCCTTTAGCTGCTACTGTATGGTAGGGCATATAGTTTTAAGGACCCCAGCATAGATAGCGCCCCCATGGGTGTATTGCTAAAGTGCCCTGTGCCATTTTAAAGGCAGGCCTGCCTTGTTGGCTGCTTTTAAATTAAAGTTATATGCAAATTCGACTTTGGTATTAAAAGTACTTCCAAACTCTTAAACTATCTTATGTTTACATATAAGTCACCCCTATGGTGTGCCCTATGTGCTCCTAAGGTTGGGTGCTATGTAACTATAAGCAGGGAACTTATAACATTGTTTTATAAACCCTGGTGAGGTAAAATAGCCAAATTTGTTTTCACTCACTGTAGTGAATGTCTTCTATAGGCTAAAATGGGGAGACTATTTTTATTTACAAAGTCCCCTTAAGTGTCAGATACCTCATGTTTAATATCAGATTAATTAGTATAATAAATCCTACAGCTTCCAGTTGTTGGATTTAATATAACTAGTTCAGGTAAAGAGTTTTAAACTCTACTTAAAATGTTGCTCACTTCAGCTCTGTAGTGCACTTCTTGGCCAACCTCTGGCAGCCTGGCCAGGCTGCTTTGAGGAGGTGTGAAGTGGCCTGGGCTGAACCCAAAGAATGTGCCTGGGGGAGGAGAACTACCTCTGCAGATGGGGAAGCAGTAAGGAGGTTGGGCTACCAAACTGATCTTCAAAGGCAGGAAATGACATTTGGAGCAACCCAGCCCCTCCCTCACATCGTGCAACCCCTGAAAATTAGGCGCCCTCTTGATTAGATTAGGAGAGGCGTGTGTTTATGATTTTTAGCCACTCCAGTGGGTGGGCTCAGCCAGATGTAACCTCTAAAAATCAGTTTCAGTCATAATGGATTTTTGAAGAATGTTGTTCTCTGAAACTGATTTTTGCCACACTTCCCAGGAAATGGTAATCTGATTGGAGAACCAGAACCTCCTGGTTTTTCACCCAGGAGCAAGAATAAATATGGCAGAGCTGCACCCACACCTCAGATCCCTACAAGGTAGAACATCAGAAGAAAAAGGACTGCTCTGCTGGACCCCTTGCCTGCACCTGTACACTGCACTATGAAGGACTGCACCAGCTGCACACAGGCTTCACCACAAGAAGGACTTTGCCTGGCTTCAATTGGTTCAATGTGGGACTCCCAGTTTGCTGCAGGTGAAAAATTGCTAACCAGAGTCCCGTGCATCAACTCCTGAAGAAACTGACCAGCTGGCCACTGTCCAGTGTCCAGTTTGAAGTTTGTGCCAGGTGCATGCTGGAAGTTGTAGTCTGCACTCTCAAGGAGCAAATCAGAGCTTCTGGAACCTTGGGGTGAGCTGTGGACTCAAAACACCTTAAAAGACCTTCTGGAAGAAGATCCAGAAGTTTGGAGAAGTTTGGAGAACTTTTTGGAAAAAGCTCCATAAAGGGACCAACCCGCCACGGCAACTCTAGCCGGCTTGCCACAACAGCGACCTGGCCTGACTTGCAGGTTCATCCCGCTGAAGAAAATCTCAGAAAAAGTGACTAAGTGTAGACGTAGAAACTTGACCGGGACTTTCCACAGTGTATCCGAAGAGGGCTCCAGGGATGTCGGATCAAGATTCAGGTTTGTCCCCGGTCGTAGGATTTTTCATCCGAAAAAACTTCTAAGTCTGAACATAGAAATCTTCACCGAGGGCTCTTATGACGCATATCAGTGGAAGGGCTCCAGGGAGGTTGGAGGGGACTGGCGACTTGGTCCCGCTGAAGAAAATCTTCAAGAAAACGACTAGGTCTGAAGGTAAACTTTTGACTGAGACATCCCGCTTGCTGTAGCTGAGCAGGGCTACATTGCAGTTGGCCTCAAACTTTGACTTTGCCCCTGTCGAGGTGCGACCGGATGACCAGATTGGCGCTACTTGTTTCTAAGCACTAAAAAACATTAATTCTTTAAAGAATCCTATCTCCGGTTCCCTTATTCTGATTTTATTTGTTTTGGTGTCATTTTAAAACTCAAAATATTTCCTATTTTTATAAATTGGTTTTGGAGTTTTCAACTGTCTCCTGTGTTTTATTTAATAACTGTTCTGTGATACTTGAATGCTTTACACTTTGGCCCTCATTCTGACCCTGGCGGTCTTTGACCGCCAGGGCGGAGGACCGCGGGAGCACCGCCGACAAGCCGGCGGTGCTCCAATGGGGATTCCGACCGCGGCGGTAAAGCCGCGGTCGGACCGGCACCACTGGCGGGGTCCCGCCAGTGTACCGCGGCCCCATTGAATCCTCCGCGGCGGCGCAGCTTGCTGCACCGCCGCGGGGATTCTGACCCCCCCTACCGCCATCCAGATCCCGGCGGTCGGACCGCCGAGATCCGGATGGCGGTAGGGGGGGTCGCGGGGCCCCTGGGGGCCCCTGCAGTGCCCATGCCACTGGCATGGGCATTGCAGGGGCCCCCGTAAGAGGGCCCCTACATGTATTTTACTGTCTGCTGCGCAGACAGTGAAATATGCGACGGGTGCAACTGCACCCGTCGCACAGCTTCCACTCCGCCGGCTCGATTCCGAGCCGGCTTCATCGTGGAAGCCTCTTTCCCGCTGGGCTGGCTGGCGGTCTGAAGGAGACCGCCCGCCAGCCCAGCGGGAAAGTCAGAATTACCGCCGCGGTCTTTCGACCGCGGAACGGTAACCTGACGGCGGGACTTTGGCGGGCGGCCTCCGCCGCCCGCCAAGGTCAGAATGAGGGCCTTTGTCTCCTAAGTTAAGCCTTGTCGCTCATTGCTAAGCTACCAAGGTTTGAACTGGGGTTAATTTATTGAGACAGAACTGAACATAGTGGGAGTTAGTGGCCTGTTGCTAAGTGTAGGTCCCTACCTGCCCTTACCAATAATCCACTTTCCAACAATTACTCTTTTTCTAAACCTGTTTAGTGTCATTTTGTAGTGGGTCACTGTATTACTGTGTGTGTTGGTATAAATACTTTACACATTGCTTCTGAGTTAAGTCTGCCTGCTTGTGCCAAGCTACCAAGGGGGTGAGTGGGGGTTAAACAGGTATGTTTCTCCTTTGCTCTGACTAGAGTGAGGGTCCTCACTTGGACAGGGGGTAACCTGACAGTCAACCAAAGACCCCATTTCTAACACTAATGAACAAACAGATGAACAGACATACACTAAGGCATTTCATTTGTTTTCTGTGTTGGGGCAAAGACATTACTTAAGAATATGTAGCTCCTTCAGCAAAACGTAAACTGCAACAACCATATCAAAATTTGTTCAGATAGTGATGGAAACCCTGGTGCCATTGTCATATGTGTTTACAATTTTGGAAATATTATTTTCATACTAAAACAGGGAAAGTTATGTTTACTAAAAACATATTATGTGTAACACAGTGAGTATGTTAGTCCACCCTTATGATCTCTATAACTGAAATGTCTTATCTGGAGAGCATAAAATAATGCAGCATGTCTGAAGCCATTATGCTACCTGTTGAAGCTAAATATGTTGTATAATCACACAATGTGTGATTCAGATTCCATGATGCCCATCCTTGTTTGGGAACAGTGCCTGTGTAGAATTTTTGCAAAACATCTGGCCGTGTGTCATGCAGACATTTTGACATCTACAAATGATCCCTGCCCATACTTGCTTTGCCAAACCAAAATCACTGTGCTCCCACATATGTTGGCTCCAGAATAACAGGGAGTCTGTCATTTGTTATGCGATTTCATCTGTTTCTGTGGAACACATGCAGACTTTGTGCCAGATGATGAGCACAGTGCCAAAAGCATCATGACTAGAGATGTGCTGCTATCCAAAAATCTTGAGATGTTTAGTTCCTGTTCCCTGTAGTCCTGCTTACATAGACAGTTTCAGATCTTTTACTCAGGCCTCATCACTAAAGGATCTGTGGGCAGCTTCAGTTCAGATTCACAGATTGTCAGGTAATTGTTGGTAGCTGAGTGTTACCTCCCAGCAAATATCACAAAATCTCATATCACAAAGATCACACACGGACATCAAAATGGTACAGACATGTACTTATAAAACTTACTGGTGGCATTGGGATCCTGGAAGCTATCAACCTCACTCCTGGTGAAAGGGCGATGTCTACCTAGGAGACATTAATGAGGACCCATCATTGTACAAATTGCTTCAACTAATGTTTACTTTCTTGATTAAATAACAATGGTATCCCGTGTATCAAAAGTACACAGCATCTCCAACACACAGTTCTCCACATTCCCAGTTTATTCAACACATCGACTCTGCTTGCAGTCCTGACCTTGCTGGATGCAGAAGTTTTTATGTACACATCATTAGATGCCTGAAGCATGACTCAAGGATATGATCTTTGTAGTAATACTGGCCAGAATAAATTCAGATTCCAGTGTACCATAAAACATGGATACCATGTTTCACCCTAGGATTACCTAAGTGTGATGGAAAAGGACAGACATACACCTTATATACCATCATTGAAGACATACAGGTATGTACTGGTACTGGTGTATTAACTGCTCAGTAGCAGCGAGCTCTCGTACGTTTAAAATGTTTGTAAGACTGCATGGCTTTTCAGTATGTAAAATGTTGTTAGTTTGGACTAAGAACACCGAAATCTGCACATGTAGATATTCATGAGAAATAGGAATCTATATACATGTGCAGCACAATTCAGCACACATTGAGGAGTACACATACAAACATTGACAAAAGAGACCTGCAGCCTAGCCTTCAATATTGTGGTTTTGGAACATTTTCATAGGTTAAATAAGGAAATACCCCAAAATTCTGGGATTTCTGAAATAACTACAACCCACTAACTATTGAATTGTGCTTGTGGCACTGTATGGGAATTGGGCAATGTAACCAGTGCTTGGTTGACATTTCTATTATGTAGGTGCTCTGAGGCTCACTAAGTACCATTACTTTACATCATCTCCTTATATATTTTTATCATGATATAAATCATGCACATTGCCGTATTGCATTACCCACAAATGAGCATTCCATGATCATGTTGGCCATTACCGATAAAGGTACATCACAAAAGGCAGATAAAACAGACATATATACCTACTGGTCCACCGATCTCCAGTCCAAGGTAATCTATGATGTCTGCTTCCCTGGAGATTACATTTACCCATTGATGCTTCATTTGGACTGTAGTACAGTCCACACAGAAGATCTTATGATGGTGCTAAATTTTCTTTGGCAGGGTTGCCCTGGCTCACCCTGCTACTAGCTGCAACCATCCTTGGGAGGTAATGGACGATTCTCCATATCAAACCTCCCCAACTCAACCTCACTAAACTTCCTACTCCTACCAAATATAGTGGACACCCTCCCAAAAACACTACCCCCCAAAACTAACACCTGCAAAACTTAACTATCCCAACAATAAAACCCCCAAAAACATACTCCCAACACTACAAAGACAATTATTACAAATGATAATGGCAATGCACCAAATATATGACAGAGACAAACACCGAAAAGACCAAAATCCACTTTTATCACTGACATACTCTCCAAACAGCTCCAACACCAAGCACAGACTAACAGAGATTATGGGAAAGTGAAAGAAACTTCCCACTTCCTAGTTTGCAGCCTGCCACACCTAAATGTGTCATTTTCTGCGTGTAATCTGCCCGTTTTTTTACAGATGTGTCATTTTATTTATGCATAGATACAGAAATAACCAGTGAGTGATTAACACACAACACATTAGCCACAATGCATTTTATGGCCACTCAAGTGGCATAATGTACACTGGAAGGAATTTTGGAAAGCAGGAAAAACACCTTGGCCTCACTTTCCTTGCTCCTCTTTTCCTACTGGACAGGTTGATTTTCTGATGTGTGATTTAGCAGTGGTCAAAGTGTGCCTATGTGTGAATGTTAACCTTTTTAGCATTGACATTTTGATGGACCAAATTAATATTTGGATGACACATGAATATTTAAATGTGTATGTGTTTTAACAATTTTTCAGTTTTTTGCAATTTGCACTATGTTTGGATACACGTAGTTAGCTGCAGAGTATAGCTGCATTCAGACCATCTGTCTGGATTCCTGCCATATGATTTGTTACTGATGGATTACACATCTGCAGTCTGCCCTATAAGTCTAGTAGATTATGTTTGGTGCATGCACATGGCCCCTTCTTAAATGTTTAGCATATCTGTTTGCCCATAGTTTGGGCATCACAAGTCCAGCTTGAGTAGACCTGACAAGTGTGACTGATCCAGAGTGACACAATGTATAGCAAATTACTGTCTAGCCTTACTGTGCATTTGAGAGAAGTTCTTTTACATGTGGGTAGCCTTTCTCATCAGATGGAAATCTATGCAATTGCCAAGCTGCAACACCAGGCAAACTTGCAAATGCTTTAGTATGTAGTACCTTTCCAGGAGTGACATTACATGGAGTTAGAGCTTGAAATTCTCTTGTTACTTTACATTTTGTTGAATACAGCAGCAATCGTTAATGGAGCATTATAGCTCACAGCATATATTGGTTGGCACAAAGATGCACTATCACAGTCTCAGACCTTCCTGCATGTGACAGTTTCTTCCTTGCCTCATGGTACATGTGCACTGACATTTGTCCTGGACAGCCAATGCAGGCCTGACACAGGGCATTATGCAAGGTTTTAAAGTGTTTTGAAAGATACAGTACCTATTTTAGCAATTTGCCATCTGACATTGCTTTAGCGGAAGTAGACTAACTGGGCAGCACTGTGTGGCCATGCCTATTATATGGCCAGCTTGGTACACTTACAGGGAAATATGTAGAGTATACTGTGTCCCACATGTGTTACAGGGAAACAAACATCATGAGGGGCAGCTCACATAGTTAGTCATCATACAATTTTTGAAACTGCACTCCCTTCAGAATGTGGAAGAGGCTCTAAAGCTGAAAACACTGCACCAGTCCATACAATCCCAGCATGTGAACACTGTTACACAAAACATACTTTATGTTCCATATGTCTTCCACAGGCACATATGCTCTGCACATGGTATCCTCATGCACACATGCTTCAACAAACATAATGTTGGTCGGGTGAGTGTGTCACACAACAACAGACCTTTAGAATAGGGCTTTCACCCCTTAGCCATCATGCAGTGTGACATTGTCAAATAGTCAAATTAACTGGTCATATTCAATTAACACAAGGCAAACATGCACACATGATCTATGTCTTACTTCTGTCAACCTTAGTAGAGTACATGTACTCTGAGTACAGGCTTTTGTATGTGTTTCCTGGTCCAAGGATACAGCATTCCCTCACTCAGGCATATGTAATGGTACATTGTCCACTATACCAGGCTTGGACATGACATTGTGGCCAGGGCCGGGACACCCAGATTCCCAGGACGCAACAGGGGTCTGCATGACTTGATGTAATGGTAACAGCAGCTCCTCCATCCCACTTGCTTTCAGTGTTGTTCCAAACACACCTTGCCGATGCAGAACACAGCAATACTGCTAGATGAGTAGCTTGGCACTGCTTAAGTGTGGGTTGAAACGTGCTCAATTTAGTTTTGGTAATGTGGCATGCCTGCCCTTTCCCTTTAATGCCCCACATTGCATCCCATTGCATTTCTGTTTGAATAGAATGGACTAATAAGAGGCATGGCCCCATAATACTGAAAGGGTTAGATTAAATTATTGTAACCCGTTGACCCCTAGTTCCAGTTGATGAGATTTGGGTGCATTGTTGTTTACTGTGACTGTAACATAAAATCAAACACAAACATTTGATTCAACCATTTATTTTCATCATGAACCTTTCACTGTTTAGTAAATCTTCGTCCATAACAATTGTATTTGTTAGGCAAAAACATGTTGAACTATCTGGCTGTGTCGCCTACCATCAGCCATTCTGTGTTGTATCTCTCCTACATCATCCTCCTCAATTGGCGCATGATCATCTGGCACATCGTCCTACAATACATTTGTCCTTACTCAGATGTTGTGGAGGATGGCAGAGACCAGCATGATCTTGCAGACCATAGGGGGTGAGTATAGGAATCTGCCCCCTGACACATCCAAGCATCTAGATCTGAACTTTAGCACACCAAATGTGTGCTCCACTATATTGCAGGTCTTCGTCAGAGCCTGACTGTAGTTGTGTTCAGGATCAGTCTATGGATGTGCAATTAAGGTCATGACCCAAGGCTGCATTCCATATCCTTGGTCAGCTGAGAGTGAAAAAGACATGACATGTGTCAGTGATTTTGCTATTTGTTTCAGCAACATTTCTGTACAATACTGTTGTGTATACAGATTAACTCATACACATTTTGTACTGTACTTCACAACATGTATTACATATATACATTGGCAGAGGTCTACACATGTCGGTTTCTGTTCTCTGTGTAATAGCAAATGATGATCAAGGCCAGATACTTTAGACACATCTATATGCTGACTTTCATGCTTCTCCTGTGTCTTGCTGTGATGGGTAGTTGGAGAAGCTCTTGCTCACTCCATGTGATGTGTACTCACTACATGTGTTAAGTGACATATTATTGATCATTTTGATCATATTGTTTAGACATTTGTTCACCCTAGGTAGGTAATGACATGGGCAACATGTTAGACACTCACACATACATATGTTCATGTAAAACTGCTGAAGTTATGTGCAGCCTACATGGCATTGAAAATGCTATTTATTTGTTTACTTCCTTTAACATGTAATTTAGGTGCACACATGTGGTGCATTTCTGACATATAAAATGCATTCTTATCCAGTTTCTTGTCAAGCACCAGCTATTGTTTTTAAATGGGAATATTTAATTGTGCACTTTCATTGACACATATGACTTGTTATGTGGACCATCTTTATGTGGGACACACTGATATAATTACTAGTACATGTCTACTGAAAATGTAGCCACAATACTTTAATTTTTAACATGTGTGTGTGTGTGACTGAAACATGTAGGACAACCTGCACGTCTATGCCTTAACTCTTTCATCATTGCTGTGACCACTGAATGTTGAAATTGGTATCCTGAGTACACTGTAATGCTTTGAACAGGTATAATGCTAATCTATGTTTTTGATGGATGTGTGACCGTTTTCACAGCATTGTGTCGGACTCTGTGAGTTTTTAATTTGGGCAAATGACACCTCAAAAGTGCTAAACTTTCCAAATTGCTTACATATGTAAATATGGCTTATTCACCATGTATACGTGTGTACCTACACTGTCAGTATGGGTGACACGTATCTGTTTGATACTGTACATTTCATGAAGTAACACAATGTAGGCTTTCCGCACTTTCTGGGCCTATGCTTACATCACATTCCATGCATGATCTTTGTATATAAAACTTCCAGTGTTCGTTCCGTAACTTTCTACAACATACATGTTCACTTGCCTGTGTGACACATGTCTTCATTACAACATTATTGTTATCACACTATTCAAAATGTGGACATTTGACTGATACCAAGAATAGGTACACCATTGAGGAGACACTCAGCTCACAAGTATCAATAGCCTTTGTACTCATGTTAAATTCTCAGACATACACATAGATTTTGACATGTTTCATTAATCAGTACAGATGATATGGTTCCATTCTTTCACACAGAGTGGAGTGAGGCATTACTGCTCACAGATGTTCTGTAGCTAATGACATAGACAAATATATATATATATTTATATATATATGAACATCAGTAGGTGACATCATTAGGTACATGGTGCTGTACATTGTTTCCACTATGTACACATGAAAATAGGGACCAGAAATGTTGGAAGGTGGCACAGTGCAGAGCATGAAGTCGCCTATCTACTCTGCACTACATCACTGGAAAAGGACAAAGTTGCCCAGTATTTTGGCCACATTGCACGTTCATGTCCCTTCACCCTGCAATTACACACAATGGGCTGGCTAGCACAAACCTAGGCACCCTTGCAGCATGGTGCAAGGGTGCCTTTGTGGCATGCAGATTGCTGTTTGTGCATGAATAGACACATCTCTGCACATATATGACCCTTAGAAGCACAATCAACTATGTATGTGTGTCATGGAATGAAGCACACATAGTAAGCATTAGTGACTTCGGGGACTACAGTTATTGATCCCTCTTGCACATCAGCTGGTGGGCAATATTTATTGTACATATTCCTAGAGTTCCCTTGTTTGGAATAGATGCCATTTATTATGAACCATGACATTTTAATGGAAACACCAACATAACAAACACAGGACAGCTCTCTTGCACACAGGAACACCGATTTTTGCAAATGGTTGCATTTGTCCTACATGTTTTGATATAGAAAAACAATCAGAGGTGCTTTTTGTGCCTTGACATATCAGAGTTATGTAAGATCATTAAACATGTAGCATAATGCATGGGGGAAGTTTGAAACACACCCCTCGTACATATGGCCCTAGCTTCATCAACAGAGATGGCTATGGCTATTCTGTCATACATTTTTCAATTTTAGTTTTAGTAATTGTTTTGCATTGTATAGTTCTGATTTACATACCAAAAAGTAGGCATTCCCATTTCAGTCATTCTGGAGCCACTCATTTAGGATGCTGTGCCTTAAGTTGTATGCATAATGTGTGCTCCCTGGATATTTGGCTAGCACATTGCTGAACCAGCCTAGATGATTCACAGTGGCCTGACCATTGATAGACCAAGTGTGGTTTCTATTGTGGAACAGGTATGCTGTTTCAGCCAGGGGCACCAACTGCAAGGTGTGCAGTCTATAGCCCCCAAAATGTATTGGAAGCCCTGCAATGGCATAGAAGCCTTGCTTGATCTCCAGCTGGCGTTGTTGTGTCTTGGGGAAGAGAAGGTACTGTGGTGTGAGGCAAATGAAGGCATCCAGGACAGTGGGCAAGAATACAGAAAAAATGCTTGTGATATTCCTGCTTCTCTCGCTCTTTTGAAAAGGAACGACCCAAATGTGAGCATGTGTAGGAAAGCCATCACGTTCACGTGTGGAGGAATGTTGATGGCCCAGGCAGTTGGAAGCAGCAGACGTGGCCCAATCTTCCGCAGCATATCTATGATGGACTACCTTCTGAGCCTATATAATTTGATCACCTCATCCTATCCTGGTTGAGCCCGGCTGCTTTTGTACCAAGCTACCAACTCGATCATGCATTGTCCCGATCTGAATCCTTCTTACCGCGATTGTCTGTCAATCTCGAGGCATCACCTGGTCTCTTGCTGGTTCTGGACAGACTAAGGTAAGGGCAACCCTTACCAGTAGCCACGGTGCTGGTGATAGAGTAACACCAGGCAGACCGTGACTTCCAGAAGGAGTCCCAGAGGAAAAAACCCAATCCTGGATAAAACCTCAGAAGCAAGGAACTCCTGAAACAGAGGTAAGAAAAAAGGGAAGCGTAATATGAACTGTAAACAACAAAAACTGCAGACAAGAAAAAACAGGAGAAGTCCAAGAAATCACCGGATACAGGAGCAACACCAGAACGGAAGTGTTTGCAATGCAAGGAACAGAAGACCAACTGTGCTTATATACTGGCAAACAGGAAGTGACACGCAGGAAGTTCCGAAGACACCATCTTGAATTGGGAAAAGCCACATTTGGGTGAATGGAAAAATAGCCATGGTGTAAAAGAAGAAGGAAATCATGCAGGGTAGGAAACACAGACTCCTGGGAAGAAGAAAAGATGGCTAATAGGAAAACCATAAAGACAGAGAAAACAAGCAAAAAGAAAAAAGGGAGAAAGAATAGGTAAGAGAAATTATAAGGGCAAAAAGTGGGTGCAGCGCGAAGCAGCGCCCAAAGAAAGGTGTACCTGTCGCGCTGTGGACCGAAAAATAGGCAGCGACCCGAAACGCGGCTCAAAACGTGGCCTGCGGCAGAAACGGCCATTCCGGACTCGTACCGCTGATCTGATTGCGGTCTGCAATTGGGGTGCCCCAGGTCCTCACGGCGGGGTAAATTCAGTGACTTTTGTGGTTCACCTTGACACAGATTGTGATTATTATTTGAGGTGTATTCTCACTACCCCTTAACTAGAATTTCAATTTCTGACAGGTAGTGTCTCAGTTTATAAATTACCTTGAGGCCATGATGCTAGCGCTTACTACTCCATTTTGAGAACTGATGGGAACATTCTGGCAACATTGAACCCAGCCCTGTTTTATGATTGCCCAGGTTATTCTTTTTCTAAATGCTCTGATGTCCCAAATAGTTACAGAATCTAACAGAACACATCCAGAGTGCTTCATTATTTTTTCTTTTTAAAACTATTTTATTTGACCTGTTCATACAAATTGAGGTATAGTTTTGTTTCTTGGTTAGACAATCAATTTAAATACAAATGCAAAATGCATCACCTATACTAGGCCACTGTCCCTCATCCAGCAAACATGCTTGGGGTTGTCTATGGCAGAAACACCATAATCCCCAGACCCTTCAGAGGACCTCCTCCTGATGACAATAATTAAAGTTTCACAGATTTATACATTATTTCTACAAATTATATAATCAGATATCTACATATTTGATGTTTGTTTAATATATTATGCTTGCAGAATTGCAGTGCTGGTCAAAGAGAACACTGACTATTCCAAAATCACAGCCATTATCCTAGATTGAGTCCTTAATATTCTCTTCCTGAAAATGACTTGGCCAACCCAATCTTCTTACCCCTCAAGACATTTGTGTCACTACCTACGACTCCATCATCAGACAGGAAAATCTAGGTAAAATTATATCATCCACAAAAAAAAATCATAAAACTGAAGTATCCTTTCAATGGCTTCTTCATCCTTTTCTTACACTAAGCCATTAATCCCTTTGTGTTCCCTTTCTCCCAGTTCTCAAGAACTCCTTCCTCTCTGCCTCTGATACACAACTCTCTGCACACTTTGATGACCTTAATTATCCTTCCATAACCAAAGAACTATTTCAGGCCTTTCTTCCTAACTGGTTTGTTCTCACCATTTTTCCTTCAAAGTTTTTGGTAGTACATCAAAGCTGTGAAAATGAAGTCCCTTCTTACAAAATCTAACTATGGCCTCTCACACTCCATGAAGCAGAAGTACCATAGAGTTTTTCTTACAGAGGTACAAAAAGGAAAATATTTGGTAGTTGAGGTAAATGGGACGTGCAAAGTCTCAAAGTGAGATGCATAAGCTGGTGTAAGTACCAATACCTAAAGGCCAGTCTGCTACCACTCCCTGACAACTAGCTGCATGCATCCTAAATGATTTAAATGATTGATCACCCATCATTAAAATAGCTAGCTTAGGTGTGCCCATTAACTCTGTAATATTAATTATTTCACATTGCCCAATCAAGGCAACATTATTCTAAATACATTATATATTCACCATCAATACACATGTTCCTTTTGCCATGAACATAGCAGCCAGAGATGGGTCTCCCTTTTTGTTAATATTGACCAGATTTGTAATTTTCTCTTTAAAAGAGATGAAACTGTTTTACAAGACAAAGGAAAGAAATTGATACAAAGAGTCAAAGTAAACTGAGTTGCATCTTGCTATGGGTGTTAGGTTATTTTGAGATACCATATACTTCACTTTTCACAGGTTTATTCTACATAGGCCCAGATTTAGAGGTTGGCCCACGGGTACTCCATCACTAACATGGTGGATATCCCTCTGCCTTTTTGCAATTGCCATAAGAAATAATGCACTTATAATAAGCATGAAGGGATTACTAAAAGATGCAATTTAGCATGGCAAAATGCTCCTTTATGGAGATCATGAAAAAATGAAAACCAGATAAGGAACATTCAGATTTGAATTGTTTCAATATGTTTTACCTCTACATAGCGTACTATACTTACGAAACGTGCCAATCATCTTGGATAAGCAATGTGTTAATAAAAAAAAAATACCAAAGATCAGAAAGGAATTTTCAAAGGTTAGAACCCATTTTCATATTAGTTATTCAAGTAAGCATTTTGAATTAATTCCTTTGAAAACCAGCATAGACTTGGACAACACTGCTGAAGACAAACCACCACCATAAACCTGAACTTCCTTTCTCTTGTGCATCATATCCACACCTGGCAGGTCCCACATCTCCAACCTACCCCTGCCTGAAGAAGATAATATGAACAAAATACATTTATCAATGAATTAAATGGACTGGTCACATTAGGGGGAGCTTTAAAAAATCAGGATGCCAATTACCTCAGGGAATACAAAAAACACACCTTAGTGCTGGAATCCACAACCCACAGCAGGAATATGGAACTGCTTACCAAAAAAACTAAGAGTGATTTGTGGGCAACATCAATTTACATAACAATAAATCAGGCCTAACATGTTCCTACATGAGGTAGCTAACACATTAACACTACCAGCGGCACCAAATGCTGTGTTTGCTTTCGTCTTACCATACTTGTTTCCACAATTATAAGAAATTGGGCTATTGGTTGAGGGGCGTGGGTATAACCCTATTCAGGCAGCAACCACAATTCCCTGTTAGAGTAAAGTCATAAGCAAACCTGAAATTAACATGTGCACAATCCTCAATATAGGGGCAGTGTCTATGCCCAATTTCATATCGTAATAAAGTAAAAGACAACACAAGACAAATCTCAAACCAATTTAAAAAAGGAGACCAATTTAATAAATAGTTTAAGAGCAAAATTATAAAAATCCAAACAGTAGAACCGTAGATATGCAGTTTTGAAGATTTAAGTGAAAATAGTGCCAAAAAGCACAAAGCACCAACTGTGGTTGTTTGGTTGTCCTAAACAGGGTAAAAGTCACAAGTTCAGGTCAACTGCAATGGAGCGGGGGCCAGACAAAGAGACCCTGTTATGCCCGCTAAATGAAAGCATCTTAATTCCTGGATGTGGAACTTAGCGAAGTCCCGTGTTGAGGATGTGTCACACAGCTGAGGTGATGAGAGGTGCTGGTGCAGGGATTCGTTGCGCACGGGCTGTTCAGGGAGGATGCAAGCCTGCGCTGTGAGGTCCTGCATTGTCATCGAACAGGCCACCAACAAGGGCTTGCAATGCAAAGCCATGTGTCAAAATGTGCAGTGCACCAACTGGTTCCGAAGAAGCTGCGGGGATGCAATGTGGAGTCCTGTGTCTTCCAGGATGCTGTGGACGAGGGGCTTGCGATGTGAAGACCTCCAACAAGGATGCATTGTGCAGCTGCAGTTCCAATGGTGATGTGGGCTGTGAAGCAAAGTCCTGAGTCCAGGTTGAAGAGCACAGCAGTTCTGATGCAAAGTTTTTAGGAGAAGACATGCAGCTCTGGCTCTGATTTGGAATTTCTGGGAGGGGATGCGTTTCTTTTGGTCAGTTCTTCTGGGATGACAGTTGGGCTGGCAGAGCACCTTTAGGCCCACTACTGGTGTGGCACCACTTGGGAGAGCAGAACTCAAGCTCGAAGAGTCCCGGTGCTACAAGGATGTTGGGGCCTGGTGTTTCCCTGGAACATTGACAACAAGGCCAGCCAATTAGCCCTTGGAGTACCTATGATGGTTTTGCGTTCAAAGTGCAGGTCCCGTCCTTCTCAGTCAGGCAGAAGGGCAGCACGGTAGTACAATGGGGCAGAAGGGTGGCAGGCTTTCTTGCAAAAAAGTAGTACAGCAATCCTTCTTCTGGAGGTTTCCTGCCCCCAGAGGTGTCAGACATCTCCTTCCTCCCTGCCCTGGCCCCAGCTTGTCTGGGTAAAAAAAACCTCTAGTGTCAAACCCTTTGTGAGAGTGCTCAGGCAGAGCTTTTGTGATTTGAGGTGACAGCGCCACCATTCATGACCTCAGAGATGACCCATTCTGCCAACACCTACTGCCCTTTTGTTCCACTGGGTGGGAGCAATGCATAAATACCAACTGCCAGCTACATCTAATCATGTGACCTGGGATCAAGTTGCAGGCAGCAAATCGCTAGGACAAGCAACGGCCAACTTCCTAAAAAGTGGCATTTTCAGAATTGTGACTTAAAATCTGAATTTACCATTTAATTACAATTCTTTAGACATCAAACTCAACCTGTCCACCTGTTCCCAATGGAACGTTATTATTAAATGTAAAAAGGAAACTCAATGTTATCCTATGGGAGAGGTGTGCCATGCAGCAATGAAAAACAAATTTAAGAGTTTTTCGCTACCAGCAGATGTAAAACTTAAAAGTACATGTCCAACTTTTCTAATACACTGCACTTTGCCCTTTGAGCTGTCAGGACCTACTCTAGGGGATGAAATATGTATCAAAAGGGAAGGTCTAGGCCTCACAAGAGGTTTATTTTGCCAGGTCGAAATGGCACTTTATAATTGCACACACATGGCACAATGGCAGGCCTGAGGGATTTTTTAAAGGGCTATTTAGGAGGGTGGCACAATAAGTGCTGCAGACCCACTAGTAGCATTTAATGTGTAGACCCTGGGTACACATAGTATCACTTTATTAGGGGCTTACAAGTAAACTAAAGGTGCCGGTTGGGTGTAAGTCAAGTTTACCATGTTTAAAGGAGAGAGCATACGCATGTTAGCAGTAGTAAAGTGTGCAGATTCTTAAAAGCCAACAAAAATGGGTCCAGAAAACAAGCGGGAGAAGGCAAAAGGTTTTGAGATGACCGTGCAGAAAGGGCCAAGTCCAAAATTAATTATGAGTAGCAGGTCAGGTAGGATACCAATGGGGGCCTGTAAAAATGTGTGGCCTTATAAAAGCTTCTGAAATGGCTGTCCCAGACAGCGGCAAATAATAGACCCCACTACACAGCCACAGGGAGGCAGTTAAAAGTTATCTCTGTCACAAAAAAAGGCAAGAGTGACATGATAAAAATTTAGAAGATATGCTGTAGCATTTCTTTACATGATACAATAGAAAGCTGGATGCGCTGCCAACCACCATAGTGTGTGCAGCTTTGCGATGGAGTTCCTAGTTGAGCACAGACCCCCAATAACCCCGGATGACCGCATCAGGAGTTCTTCACTTCTCTGAGTGCCCTTGTGATCTGGAGGCCTCGAGGGAGTGCAGTGGGCCTGGCATGGAGTCCTGATGATACTGCAGGACACAGTAGTTGATTGCTTTGTTTGCCAGACGGCGGTGCCCAAGATGAAAGCCCCATAGTCACAAAAGTTCTACGAGGCTCGCGCTGGCACATGTCCTATCCTATGGGATAGGACATCCTTTCTGTATGGCAACCTGGGGGCTTGCATCCTCTCCACCTTCCAATGCTTCTCATCGGTGGTCACAGCCGGGAACAACCTTGCAACAGTAAGCCCCTCCCCCAATTGCTATGAGACTCTGAGTATTGTGCAGCTGTTTCAGAGGCTGGATTTCTTTTGCTGCAGCACAAAGGCTGTGATGCATGGGCCTTCCTGCGCTCTTGCCCTAGGGGCATTTTCAAGGTGGCTTCATCAGTGGCTGGCTTTCAATGGTGGGCCTCTCCACCTACGACCCTGCTCATTGGAGCTCCTAACTCGACCCCAGTGGTGGAAGAGGCCCTCGCCCAAACTTCTTTTGCCTTCACTGTGATGGACAGAACTGGGGACCTTGGTTGTGCACCCTCTTTTCTCATCTGGCGGCACTGGGTGAGACCACTGGAGAGGCTGATCAGTGGCCTTTGGTGGATCCTGCTCCTTGATATGGGATGCCTCCCTAGAGCAGTAAAGTTCTGTGACAGTGTGCTGCTGAGCTCTGCTACCGTGTGCCCAGAAGCCTCCTGGACACCTGCAAGGTGCGACCCTGGATTTTACTGGACAGAGGGGCTGATTTAAGAAATGTGTCCCTTAGTGCCCCCTTACCGCCATTATGTGTGTGCTGTGTTTAAAGTACCATGGCGCAGGGTAGGGGGCAATAGCATAATATTTTGCTACTCCTGCAGAGTACATAAGGGCTATTAGACCTGACAGCCTTAGGGTGGTCACCCCTAACTTTTTGCCTGCCTCCCTCCACTTTTTAGATACTGTTTTTTCTGGTTTTAGGACCCTGCGCACTTTACCACTGCTAACCAGTGCTAAAGTGCATATGCTCTCTCCCTTTAAACATGGAAACATTGGATCATACCCAATTTGACTATTTAATTTACTTACAAGTCCCTGGTAGTGTGCACTATATGTGCCCATGGCCTGTAGATTAAAGGCTACTAGTAGGCCTGCAGCACTGATTGTGCCACCCACTTAAGTAGTCCCTTAACCTTGTCTCAGGCCTGCCATTGCAAGGCCTGTGTGTGCTGTTTCACTGCCAATTTGACTTGGCATTTAAAAGTACTTGCCAAGCCTAAAACCCCCTTTTTCCACACACAGGACACCCCTAACGTATGACATAGGTAACCCATAGGGCAGGGTGCTGTGTAGGTAAAAGGCAGGACATGTACCTGTGTAGTTTCGATGTCCTAGTAGTGTAAAACTCCTACGTTCGTTTTTACACTGCTGTGAGGCCTGCTCCCTTCATAGGCTAACATTGGGGCTGCCCTCATACATTGTTTGAGTGGTAGCTGCTGATCTGAAAGGAGTAGGAAGGTCATATTTAGCATTGCTAGAAGGGTGATACAAAATCCTACCAACTGGTGAAGTTGGATTTTATATTACTATTTTAGAAATGCTACTTTTAGAAAGAGAGCATTTCTCTGCACTTAAATCCTTCTGTGCCTTCCAATCCATGTCTGGCTAGGTTTAGTTGACAGCTCCCTTGTGCATTCACTCAGACACACCCCAAACACAGGATACTCAGCCTCACTTGCATACATCTGCATTTTGAATGGGTCTTCCTGGGCTGGGAGGGTGGCGGGCTTGACATGTACATGTCAAAGGACAGTAGCCTGCCCTCACACAAAGGACTGCCACACCCCCTACTGGGACCCTGGCAGACAGGATGGAATGAAAGGGGACCCTGTGCACTTCTAAGACACTCTTTGAAGTCTCCCCCACTTCAAAGGCACATTTGGGTATTTAAGTAGGGTCTCTGACCCTACCAACTTAGACACTTCTTGGGGTAGACACTCTACCTCACAGACACTTCCTGGAGAAGAAAATGGAACCAGAACATGCATCCTTCCAAGAAGAACTGCCTGGCTCCACAAAGGACTCACCTGACTGCTTTCTGTGAAGAACTGCTGCCTTGCTGTTGCCCTGCTGCCTTGCTGTTCTCTGGCTGTGGTGAAGAAGTGCTCTCCAAGGTCTTGGATAGAGCTTGCCTCCTGTTACCTGAAAACTCAGGACCAAAAAGACTTGGGCCCTCATTACAACCCTGGCGGTCGGAGTTAAAGCGGCGGTAATACCCCCAACAGGCCGGCGGGAAAAAAATGGTATTACGACCGTGGCGGAAACCGCCAACATAGCCACTTTAACACTCCGACTGCCACCGCGGTACAAACAAACAGTGTGGCGGTAACCGCCAACAGACAGGCGGAAGACAATGTACCGCCCACCCTATCACAAGATGCCAATCCGCCACCTTTTCCGTGGTGTAACCAACGTGATCAAAAACATGGCAGAATCAGTACACAGAAGGGGAAATCACTCACCTCTCTACACCACATGATGAACCAGGACGCCATCAATCAATCAATCAATCAAATATTTGTAAAGCGCACTACGTACCAGTGAGGGTTTCAAGGCGCTGTGGGGGGGGTGCTGCTACTGCTCGAAGAGCCAGGTCTTGAGGAGTCTTCTGAAGGAGAGCAAGTCCTGGGTCTGTCATAGGTCAGACGGGATGGTGTTCCAGGTCTTGGCGGCGAGGTACGAGATTGATCTGCCGCCGGAAGATTTGCGCCAGATGCGGGGGATGGAGGCGAGGGCGAGGTTGGCGGAGCGGAGTTGCCGGGTAGGTGTGTAGAAGCTGAGTCTGCTGTTCAGGTATGTTGGTCCGGTGTTGTGGAGTGCCGTGTGTGCGTGGGTGAGGAGCTTGAAGGTGATCCTCTTTTCGACGGGGAGCCAGTGAAGGTCTCTAAGGTGGGGGGTGATGTGGCTGTGGCAAGGAATGTTGAGGATGAGTCGGGCGGAGGCGTTCTGGATGCATTCTAGGTGTTGAAGGTGTTTTGATGGGATGCCGGCGTAGAGGAAGTTGCCGTAGTCGAGTCTGCTGCTGACGAGGGCCTGGGTTACTGTTTTTCTTGTTTCTGTTGGGATCCATTTGTAGATTCTGCAGAGCATGCGGAGGGTGTTGTAGCAGGAGGAGGAGATGGCATTGACCTGCTTTGACATGGAGAGGGATGAGTCGAGGGTGAAGCCGAGGTTTTGTGCGCTGTCGGTGGGTGTCGGCGGGGGGCCCAGCGATGTTGGCCACCATGAGTTGTCCCAGGCGGAGGGGGTGGGCCCAAGGATGAGGACCTCTGTTTTGTCCGAGTTCAGTTTTAGCCTGCTGTCTCTCATCCAGTCGGCGATGGCTTTCAGTCCCTCATGGAGGTTGGTTTTGGCGGTGTAAGGGTCCTTGGTGAGGGAGAGGATGAGTTGGGTGTCGTCGGCGTAGGAGATGATGTTGAGGTTGTGCTGACAGGCCACCTGTGCGAGGAGGGCCATGTAGATGTTGAACAGCGTCGGGCTGAGGGATGAGCCCTGGGGTAAGCCACAGATGATGTTGAAGGCCTTGGACTGGTACGGGGGGAGGCGGACTCTTTGGGTTCTGCCGGCGAGGAAGGAGGCGGTCCATTCGAGGGCCTGGTCTTGGATTCCTGCTTCGTGGAGTCCACATCGACTCTGCTTGCAGTCCTGACCTTGCTGGATGCAGAAGTTTTTATGTACACATCATTAGATGCCTGAAGCATGACTCAAGGATATGATCTTTGTAGTAATACTGGCCAGAATAAATTCAGATTCCAGTGTACCATAAAACATGGATACCATGTTTCACCCTAGGATTACCTAAGTGTGATGGAAAAGGACAGACATACACCTTATATACCATCATTGAAGACATACAGGTATGTACTGGTACTGGTGTATTAACTGCTCAGTAGCAGCGAGCTCTCGTACGTTTAAAATGTTTGTAAGACTGCATGGCTTTTCAGTATGTAAAATGTTGTTAGTTTGGACTAAGAACACCGAAATCTGCACATGTAGATATTCATGAGAAATAGGAATCTATATACATGTGCAGCACAATTCAGCACACATTGAGGAGTACACATACAAACATTGACAAAAGAGACCTGCAGCCTAGCCTTCAATATTGTGGTTTTGGAACATTTTCATAGGTTAAATAAGGAAATACCCCAAAATTCTGGGATTTCTGCAATAACTACAACCCACTAACTATTGAATTGTGCTTGTGGCACTGTATGGGAATTGGGCAATGTAACCAGTGCTTGGTTGACATTTCTATTATGTAGGTGCTCTGAGGCTCACTAAGTACCATTACTTTACATCATCTCCTTATATATTTTTGTCATGATATAAATCATGCACATTGCCGTATTGCATTACCCACAAATGAGCATTCCATGATCATGTTGGCCATTACCGATAAAGGTACATCACAAAAGGCAGATAAAACAGACATATATACCTACTGGTCCACCGATCTCCAGTCCAAGGTAATCTATGATGTCTGCTTCCCTGGAGATTACATTTACCCATTGATGCTTCATTTGGACTGTAGTACAGTCCACACAGAAGATCTTATGATGGTGCTAAATTTTCTTTGGCAGGGTTGCCCTGGCTCACCCTGCTACTAGCTGCAACCATCCTTGGGAGGTAATGGACGATTCTCCATATCAAACCTCCCCAACTCAACCTCACTAAACTTCCTACTCCTACCAAATATAGTGGACACCCTCCCAAAAACACTACCCCCCAAAACTAACACCTTTGCAAAACTTAACTATCCCAACAATAAAACCCCCCAAAACATACTCCCAACACTACAAAGACAATTATTACAAATGATAATGGCAATGCACCAAATATATGACAGAGACAAACACCGAAAAGACCAAAATCCACTTTTATCACTGACATACTCTCCAAACAGCTCCAACACCAAGCACAGACTAACAGAGATTATGGGAAAGTGAAAGAAACTTCCCACTTCCTAGTTTGCAGCCTGCCACACCTAAATGTGTCATTTTCTGCGTGTAATCTGCCCGTTTTTTTACAGATGTGTCATTTTATTTATGCATAGATACAGAAATAACCAGTGAGTGATTAACACACAACACATTAGCCACAATGCATTTTATGGCCACTCAAGTGGCATAATTTACACTGGAAGGAATTTTGGAAAGCAGGAAAAACACCTTGGCCTCACTTTCCTTGCTCCTCTTTTCCTACTGGACAGGTTGATTTTCTGATGTGTGATTTAGCAGTGGTCAAAGTGTGCCTATGTATTAATGTTAACCTTTTTAGCATTGACATTTTGATGGACCAAATTCATATTTGGATGACACATGAATATTTAAATGTGTATGTGTTTTAACAATTTTTCAGTTTTTTGCAATTTGCACTATGTTTGGATACACGTAGTTAGCTGCAGAGTATAGCTGCATTCAGACCATCTGTCTGGATTCCTGCCATATGATTTGTTACTGATGGATTACACATCTGCAGTCTGCCCTATAAGTCTAGTAGATTATGTTTGGTGCATGCACATGGCCCCTTCTTAAATGTTTAGCATATCTGTTTGCCCATAGTTTGGGCATCACAAGTCCAGCTTGAGTAGACCTGACAAGTGTGACTGATCCAGAGTGACACAATGTATAGCAAATTACTGTCTAGCCTTACTGTGCATTTGAGAGATGTTCTTTTACATGTGGGTAGCCTTTCTCATCAGATGGAAATCTATGCAATTGCCAAGCTGCAACACCAGGCAAACTTGCAAATGCTTTAGTATGTAGTACCTTTCCAGGAGTGACATTACATGGAGTTAGAGCTTGACATTCTCTTGTTACTTTACATTTTGTTGAATACAGCAGCAATCGTTAATGGAGCATTATAGCTCACAGCATATATTGGTTGGCACAAAGATGCACTATCACAGTCTCAGACCTTCCTGCATGTGACAGTTTCTTCCTTGCCTCATGGTACATGTGCACTGACATTTGTCCTGGACAGCCAATGCAGGCCTGACACAGGGCATTATGCAAGGTTTTAAAGTGTTTTGAAAGATACAGTACCTATTTTAGCAATTTGCCATCTGACATTGCTTTAGTGGAAGTAGACTAACTGGGCAGCACTGTGTGGCCATGCCTATTATATGGCCAGCTTGGTACACTTACAGGGAAATATGTAGAGTATACTGTGTCCCACATGTGTTACAGGGAAACAAACATCATGAGGGGCAGCTCACATAGTTAGTCATCATACAATTTTTGAAACTGCACTCCCTTCAGAATGTGGAAGAGGCTCTAAAGCTGAAAACACTGCACCAGTCCATACAATCCCAGCATGTGAACACTGTTACACAAAACATACTTTATGTTCCATATGTCTTCCACAGGCACATATGCTCTGCACATGGTATCCTCATGCACACATGCTTCAACAAACATAATGTTGGTCGGGTGAGTGTGTCACACAACAACAGACCTTTAGAATAGGGCTTTCACCCCTTAGCCATCATGCAGTGTGACATTGTCAAATAGTCAAATTAACTGGTCATATTCAATTAACACAAGGCAAACATGCACACATGATCTATGTCTTACTTCTGTCAACCTTAGTAGAGTACATGTACTCTGAGTACAGGCTTTTGTATGTGTTTCCTGGTCCAAGGATACAGCATTCCCTCACTCAGGCATATGTAATGGTACATTGTCCACTATACCAGGCTTGGACATGACATTGTGGCCAGGGCCGGGACACCCAGATTCCCAGGACGCAACAGGGGTCTGCATGACTTGATGTAATGGTAACAGCAGCTCCTCCATCCCACTTGCTTTCAGTGTTGTTCCAAACACACCTTGCCGATGCAGAACACAGCAATACTGCTAGATGAGTAGCTTGGCACTGCTTAAGTGTGGGTTGAAACGTGCTCAATTTAGTTTTGGTAATGTGGCATGCCTGCCCTTTCCCTTTAATGCCCCCATTGCATCACATTGCATTTCTGTTTGAATAGAATGGACTAATAAGAGGCATGGCCCCATAATACTGAAAGGGTTAGATTAAATTATTGTAACCCGTTGACCCCTAGTTCCAGTTGATGAGATTTGGGTGCATTGTTGTTTACTGTGACTGTAACATAAAATCAAACACAAACATTTGATTCAACCATTTATTTTCATCATGAACCTTTCACTGTTTAGTAAATCTTCGTCCATAACAATTGTATTTGTTAGGCAAAAACATGTTGAACTATCTGGCTGTGTCGCCTACCATCAGCCATTCTGTGTTGTATCTCTCCTACATCATCCTCCTCAATTGGCGCATGATCATCTGGCACATCGTCCTACAATACATTTGTCCTTACTCAGATGTTGTGGAGGATGGCAGAGACCAGCATGATCTTGCAGACCATAGGGGGTGAGTATAGGAATCTGCCCCCTGACACATCCAAGCATCTAGATCTGAACTTTAGCACACCAAATGTGTGCTCCACTATATTGCAGGTCTTCGTCAGAGCCTGACTGTAGTTGTGTTCAGGATCAGTCTATGGTTGTGCAATTAAGGTCATGACCCAAGGCTGCATTCCATATCCTTGGTCAGCTGAGAGTGAAAAAGACATGACATGTGTCAGTGATTTTGCTATTTGTTTCAGCAACATTTCTGTACAATACTGTTGTGTATACAGATTAACTCATACACATTTTGTACTGTACTTCACAACATGTATTACATATATACATTGGCAGAGGTCTACACATGTCGGTTTCTGTTCTCTGTGTAATAGCAAATGATGATCAAGGCCAGATACTTTAGACACATCTATATGCTGACTTTCATGCTTCTCCTGTGTCTTGCTGTGATGGGTAGTTGGAGAAGCTCTTGCTCACTCCATGTGATGTGTACTCACTACATGTGTTAAGTGACATATTATTGATCATTTTGATCATATTGTTTAGACATTTGTTCACCCTAGGTAGGTAATGACATGGGCAACATGTTAGACACTCACACATACATATGTTCATGTAAAACTGCTGAAGTTATGTGCAGCCTACATGGCATTGAAAATGCTATTTATTTGTTTACTTCCTTTAACATGTAATTTAGGTGCACACATGTGGTGCATTTCTGACATATAAAATGCATTCTTATCAAGTTTCTTGTCAAGCACCAGCTATTGCTTTTGACTGGGAATATTTAATTGTGCACTTTCATTGACACATATGACTTGTTATGTGGACCATCTTTATGTGGGACACACTGATATAATTACTAGTACATGTCTACTGAAAATGTAGCCACAATACTTTAATTTTTAACATGTGTGTGTGTGTGACTGAAACATGTAGGACAACCTGCACGTCTATGCCTTAACTCTTTAATCATTGCTGTGACCACTGAATGTTGAAATTGGTATCCTGAGTACACTGTAATGCTTTGAACAGGTATAATGCTAATCTATGTTTTTGATGGATGTGTGACCGTTTTCACAGCATTGTGTCGGACTCTGTGAGTTTTTAATTTGGGCAAATGACACCACAAAAGTGCTAAACTTTCCAAATTGCTTACATATGTAAATATGGCTTATTCACCATGTATACGTGTGTACCTACACTGTCAGTATGGGTGACACGTATCTGTTTGATACTGTACATTTCATGAAGTAACACAATGTAGGCTTTCCGCACTTTCTGGGCCTATGCTTACATCACATTCCATGCATGATCTTTGTATATAAAACTTCCAGTGTTCGTTCCGTAACTTTCTACAACATACATGTTCACTTGCCTGTGTGACACATGTCTTCATTACAACATTATTGTTATCACACTATTCAAAATGTGGACATTTGACTGATACCAAGAATAGGTACACCATTGAGGAGACACTCAGCTCACAAGTATCAATAGCCTTTGTACTCATGTTAAATTCTCAGACATACACATAGATTTTGACATGTTTCATTAATCAGTACAGATGATATGGTTCCATTCTTTCACACAGAGTAGAGTGAGGCATTACTGCTCACAGATGTTCTGTAGCTAATGACATAGACAAATATATATATATATTTATATATATATGAACATCAGTAGGTGACATCATTAGGTACATGGTGCTGTACATTGTTCCCACTATGTACACATGAAAATAGGGACCAGAAATGTTGGAAGGTGGCACAGTGCGGAGCATGAAGTCGCCTATCTACTCTGCACTGCATCACTGGAAAAGGACAAAGTTGCCCAGTATTTTGGCCACATTGCACGTTCATGTCCCTTCACCCTGCAATTACACACAATGGGCTGGCTAGCACAAACCTAGGCACCCTTGCAGCATGGTGCAAGGGTGCCTTTGTGGCATGCAGATTGCTGTTTGTGCATGAATAGACACATCTCTGCACATATATGACCCTTAGAAGCACAATCAACTATGTATGTGTGTCATGGAATGAAGCACACATAGTAAGCATTAGTGACTTCGGGGACTACAGTTATTGATCCCTCTTGCACATCAGCTGGTGGGCAATATTTATTGTACATATTCCTAGAGTTCCCTTGTTTGGAATAGATGCCATTTATTATGAACCATGACATTTTAATGGAAACACCAACATAACAAACACAGGACAGCTCTCTTGCACACAGGAACACCGATTTTTGCAAATGGTTGCATTTGTCCTACATGCTTTGATATAGAAAAACAATCAGAGGTGCTTTTTGTGCCTTGACATATCAGAGTTATGTAAGATCATTAAACATGTAGCATAATGCATGGTGGAAGTTTGAAACACACCCCTCGTACATATGGCCCTAGCTTCATCAACAGAGATGGCTATGGCTATTCTGTCATACATTTTTCAATTTTAGTTTTAGTAATTGTTTTGCATTGTATAGTTCTGATTTACATACCAAAAAGTAGGCATTCCCATTTCAGTCATTCTGGAGCCACTCATTTAGGATGCTGTGCCTTAAGTTGTATGCATAATGTGTGCTCCCTGGATATTTGGCTAGCACATTGCTGAACCAGCCTAGATGATTCACAGTGGCCTGACCATTGATAGACCAAGTGTGGTTTCTATTGTGGAACAGGTATGCTGTTTCAGCCAGGGGCACCAACTGCAAGGTGTGCAGTCTATAGCCCCCACAATGTATTGGAAGCCCTGCAATGGCATAGAAGCCTTGCTTGATCTCCAGCTGGCGTTGTTGTGTCTTGGGGAAGAGAAGGTACTGTGGTGTGAGGCAAATGAAGGCATCCAGGACAGTGGGCAAGAATACAGAAAAAATGCTTGTGATATTCCTGCTTCTCTCGCTCTTTTGAAAAGGAACGACCCAAATGTGAGCATGTGTAGGAAAGCCATCACGTTCACGTGTGGAGGAATGTTGATGGCCCAGGCAGTTGGAAGCAGCAGACGTGGCCCAATCTTCTGCAGCATATCTATGATGGACTACCTTCTGAGCCTATATAATTTGATCACCTCATCCTATCCTGGTTGAGCCCGGCTGCTTTTGTACCAAGCTACCAACTCGATCATGCATTGTCCCGATCTGAATCCTTCTTACCGCGATTGTCTGTCAATCTCGAGGCATCACCTGGTCTCTTGCTGGTTCTGGACAGACTAAGGTAAGGGCAACCCTTACCAGTAGCCACGGTGCTGGTGATAGCGTAACACCAGGCAGACCGTGACTTCCAGAAGGAGTCCCAGAGGAAAAAACCCAATCCTGGATAAAACCTCAGAAGCAAGGAACTCCTGAAACAGAGGTAAGAAAAAAGGGAAGCGTAATATGAACTGTAAACAACAAAAACTGCAGACAAGAAAAAACAGGAGAAGTCCAAGAAATCACCGGATACAGGAGCAACACCAGAACGGAAGTGTTTGCAATGCAAGGAACAGAAGACCAACTGTGCTTATATACTGGCAAACAGGAAGTGACACGCAGGAAGTTCCGAAGACACCATCTTGAATTGGGAAAAGCCACATTTGGGTGAATGGAAAAATAGCCATGGTGTAAAAGAAGAAGGAAATCATGCAGGGTAGGAAACACAGACGCCTGGGAAGAAGAAAAGATAGCTAATAGGAAAACCATAAAGACAGAGAAAACAAGCAAAAAGAAAAAAGGGAGAAAGAATAGGTAAGAGAAATTATAAGGGCAAAAAGTGGGTGCAGCGCGAAGCAGCGCCCAAAGAAAGGTGTACCTGTCGCGCTGTGGACCGAAAAATAGGCAGCGACCCGAAACGCGGCTCAAAACGTGGCCTGCGGCAGAAACGGCCATCCCGGACTCGTACCGCCGATCTGATTGCGGTCTGCAATTGGGGTGCCCCAGGTCCTCACGGCGGGGTAAATTCAGTGACTTTTGTGGTTCACCTTGACACAGATTGTGATTATTATTTGAGGTGTATTCTCACTACCCCTTAACTAGAATTTCAATTTCTGACAGGTAGTGTCTCAGTTTATAAATTACCTTGAGGCCATGATGCTAGCGCTTACTACTCCATTTTGAGAACTGATGGGAACATTCTGGCAACATTGAACCCAGCCCTGTTTTATGATTGCCCAGGTTATTCTTTTTCTAAATGCTCTGATGTCCCAAATAGTTACAGAATCTAACAGAACACATCCAGAGTGCTTCATTATTTTTTCTTTTTAAAACTATTTTATTTGACCTGTTCATACAAATTGAGGTATAGTTTTGTTTCTTGGTTAGACAATCAATTTAAATTCAAATGCAAGATGCATCACCTATACTAGGCCACTGTCCCTCATCCAGCAAACATGCTTGGGGTTGTCTATGGCAGAAACACCATAATCCCCAGACCCTTCACAGGACCTCCTCCTGATGACAATAATTAAAGCTTCACAGATTTATACATTATTTCTACAAATTATATAATCAGATATCTACATATTTGATGTTTGTTTAATATATTATGCTTGCAGAATTGCAGTGCTGGTCAAAGAGAACACTGACTATTCCAAAATCACAGCCATTATCCTAGATTGAGTCCTTAATATTCTCTTCCTGAAAATGACTTGGCCAACCCAATCTTCTTACCCCTCAAGACATTTGTGTCACTACCTACGACTCCATCATCAGACAGGAAAATCTAGGTAAAATTATATCATCCACAAAAAAAAATCATAAAACTGAAGTATCCTTTCAATGGCTTCTTCATCCTTTTCTTACACTAAGCCATTAATCCCTTTGTGTTCCCTTTCTCCCAGTTCTCAAGAACTCCTTCCTCTCTGCCTCTGATACACAACTCACTGCACACTTTGATGACCTTAATTATCCTTCCATAACCAAAGAACTATTTCAGGCCTTTCTTCCTAACTGGTTTGTTCTCACCATTTTTCCTTCAAAGTTTTTGTTAGTACATCAAAGCTGTGAAAATGAAGTCCCTTCTTACAAAATCTAACTATGGCCTCTCACACTCCATGAAGCAGAAGTACCATAGAGTTTTTCTTACAGAGGTACAAAAAGGAAAATATTTGGTAGTTGAGGTAAATGGGACGTGCAAAGTCTCAAAGTGAGATGCATAAGCTGGTGTAAGTACCAATACCTAAAGGCCAGTCTGCTACCACTCCCTGACAACTAGCTGCATGCATCCTAAATGATTTAAATGATTGATCACCCATCATTAAAATAGCTAGCTTAGGTGTGCCCATTAACTCTGTAATATTAATTATTTCACATTGCCCAATCAAGGCAACATTATTCTAAATACATTATATATTCACCATCAATACACATGTTCCTTTTGCCATGAACATAGCAGCCAGAGATGGGTCTCCCTTTTTGTTAATATTGACCAGATTTGTAATTTTCTCTTTAAAAGAGATGAAACTGTTTTACAAGACAAAGGAAAGAAATTGATACAAAGAGTCAAAGTAAACTGAGTTGCATCTTGCTATGGGTGTTAGGTTATTTTGAGATACCATATACTTCACTTTTCACAGGTTTATTCTACATAGGCCCAGATTTAGAGGTTGGCCCACGGGTACTCCATCACTAACATGGTGGATATCCCTCTGCCTTTTTGCAATTGCCATAAGAAATAATGCACTTATAATAAGCATGAAGGGATTACTAAAAGATGCAATTTAGCATGGCAAAATGCTCCTTTATGGAGATCATGAAAAAATTAAAACCAGATAAGGAACATTCAGATTTGAATTGTTTCAATATGTTTTACCTCTCCATAGCGTACTATACTTACGAAACGTGCCAATCATCTTGGATAAGCAATGTGTTAATAAAAAAAAAATACCAAAGATCAGAAAGGAATTTTCCCAGGTTAGAACCCATTTTCATATTAGTTATTCAAGTAAGCATTTTGAATTAATTCCTTTGAAAACCAGCATAGACTTGGACAACACTGCTGAAGACAAAACCACCACCATAAACCTGAACTTCCTTTCTCTTGTGCATCATATCCACACCTGGCAGGTCCCACATCTCCAACCTACCCCTGCCCGAAGAGGATAATATGAACAAAATACATTTATCAATGAATTAAATGGACTGGTCACATTAGGGGGAGCTTTAAAAAATCAGGATGCCAATTACCTCAGGGAATACAAAAAACACACCTTAGTGCTGGAATCCACAACCCACAGCAGGAATATGGAACTGCTTACCAAAAAAACTAAGAGTGATTTGTGGGGCAACATCAATTTACATAACAATAAATCAGGCCTAACATGTTCCTACATGAGGTAGCTAACACATTAACACTACCAGCGGCACCAAATGCTGTGTTTGCTTTCGTCTTACCATACTTGTTTCCACAATTATAAGAAATTGGGCTATTGGTTGAGGGGCGTGGGTATAACCCTATTCAGGCAGCAACCACAATTCCCTGTTAGAGTAAAGTCATAAGCAAACCTGAAATTAACATGTGCACAATCCTCAATATAGGGGCAGTGTCTATGCCCAATTTCATATCGTAATAAAGTAAAAGACAACACAAGACAAATCTCAAACCAATTTAAGAAAGGAGACCAATTTAATAAATAGTTTAAGAGCAAAATTATAAAAATCCAAACAGTAGAACCGTAGATATGCAGTTTTGAAGATTTAAGTGAAAATAGTGCCAAAAAGCACAAAGCACCAACTGTGGTTGTTTGGTTGTCCTAAACAGGGTAAAAGTCACAAGTTCAGGTCAACTGCAATGGAGCGGGGGCCAGACAAAGAGACCCTGTTATGCCCGCTAAATGAAAGCATCTTAATTCCTGGATGTGGAACTTAGCGAAGTCCCGTGTTGAGGATGTGTCACACAGCTGAGGTGATGAGAGGTGCTGGTGCAGGGATTCGTTGCGCACGGGCTGTTCAGGGAGGATGCAAGCCTGCGCTGTGAGGTCCTGCATTGTCATCGAACAGGCCACCAACAAGGGCTTGCAATGCAAAGCCATGTGTCAAAATGTGCAGTGCACCAACTGGTTCCGAAGAAGCTGCGGGGATGCAATGTGGAGTCCTGTGTCTTCCAGGATGCTGTGGACGAGGGGCTTGCAATGTGAAGACCTCCAACAAGGATGCATTGTGCAGCTGCAGTTCCAATGGTGATGTGGGCTGTGAAGCAAAGTCCTGAGTCCAGGTTGAAGAGCACAGCAGTTCTGATGCAAAGTTTTTAGGAGAAGACATGCAGCTCTGGCTCTGATTTGGAATTTCTGGGAGGGGATGCGTTTCTTTTGGTCAGTTCTTCTGGGATGACAGTTGGGCTGGCAGAGCACCTTTAGGCCCACTACTGGTGTGGCACCACTTGGGAGAGCAGAACTCAAGCTCGAAGAGTCCCGGTGCTACAAGGATGTTGGGGCCTGGTGTTTCCCTGGAACATTGACAACAAGGCCAGCCAATTAGCCCTTGGAGTACCTATGATGGTTTTGCGTTCAAAGTGCAGGTCCCGTCCTTCTCAGTCAGGCAGAAGGGCAGCACGGTAGTACAATGGGGCAGAAGGGTGGCAGGCTTTCTTGCAAAAAAGTAGTACAGCAATCCTTCTTCTGGAGGTTTCCTGCCCCCAGAGGTGTCAGACATCTCCTTCCTCCCTGCCCTGGCCCCAGCTTGTCTGGGTAAAAAAAACCTCTAGTGTCAAACCCTTTGTGAGAGTGCTCAGGCAGAGCTTTTGTGATTTGAGGTGACAGCGCCACCATTCATGACCTCAGAGATGACCCATTCTGCCAACACCTACTGCCCTTTTGTTCCACTGGGTGGGAGCAATGCATAAATACCAACTGCCAGCTACATCTAATCATGTGACCTGGGATCAAGTTGCAGGCAGCAAATCGCTAGGACAAGCAACGGCCAACTTCCTAAAAAGTGGCATTTTCAGAATTGTGACTTAAAATCTGAATTTACCATTTAATTACAATTCTTTAGACATCAAACTCAACCTGTCCACCTGTTCCCAATGGAACGTTATTATTAAATGTAAAAAGGAAACTCAATGTTATCCTATGGGAGAGGTGTGCCATGCAGCAATGAAAAACAAATTTAAGAGTTTTTCGCTACCAGCAGATGTAAAACTTAAAAGTACATGTCCAACTTTTCTAATACACTGCACTTTGCCCTTTGAGCTGTCAGGACCTACTCTAGGGGATGAAATATGTATCAAAAGGGAAGGTCTAGGCCTCACAAGAGGTTTATTTTGCCAGGTCGAAATGGCACTTTATAATTGCACACACATGGCACAATGGCAGGCCTGAGGGATTTTTTAAAGGGCTATTTAGGAGGGTGGCACAATAAGTGCCGCAGACCCACTAGTAGCATTTAATGTATAGACCCTGGGTACACATAGTATCACTTTATTAGGGGCTTACGAGTAAACTAAAGGTGCCGGTTGGGTGTAAGTCAAGTTTACCATGTTTAAAGGAGAGAGCATACGCATGTTAGCAGTAGTAAAGTGTGCAGATTCTTAAAAGCCAACAAAAATGGGTCCAGAAAACAGGCAGGAGAAGGCAAAAGGTTTTGAGATGACCGTGCAGAAAGGGCCAAGTCCAAAATTAATTATGAGTAGCAGGTCAGGTAGGATACCAATGGGGGCCTGTAAAAATGTGTGGCCTTATAAAAGCTTCTGAAATGGCTGTCCCAGACAGCGGCAAATAATAGACCCCACTACACAGCCACAGGGAGGCAGTTAAAAGTTATCTCTGTCACAAAAAAAGGCAAGAGTGACATGATAAAAATTTAGAAGATATGCTGTAGCATTTCTTTACATGATACAATAGAAAGCTGGATGCGCTGCCAACCACCATAGTGTGTGCAGCTTTGCGATGGAGTTCCTAGTTGAGCACAGACCCCCAATAACCCCGGATGACCGCATCAGGAGTTCTTCACTTCTCTGAGTGCCCTTGTGATCTGGAGGCCTCGAGGGAGTGCAGTGGGCCTGGCATGGAGTCCTGATGATACTGCAGGACACAGTAGTTGATTGCTTTGTTTGCCAGACGGCGGTGCCCAAGATGAAAGCCCCATAGTCACAAAAGTGCTACGAGGCTCGCGCTGGCACATGTCCTATCCTATGGGATAGGACATCCTTTCTGTATGGCAACCTGGGGGCCTGCATCCTCTCCACCTTCCAATGCTTCTCATCGGTGGTCACAGCCGGGAACAACCTTGCAACAGTAAGCCCCTCCCCCAATTGCTATGAGACTCTGAGTATTGTGCAGCTGTTTCAGAGGCTGGATTTCTTTTGCTGCAGCACAAAGGCTGTGATGCATGGGCCTTCCTGCGCTCTTGCCCTAGGGGCATTTTCAAGGTGGCTTCATCAGTGGCTGGCTTTCAATGGTGGGCCTCTCCACCTACGACCCTGCTCATTGGAGCTCCTAACTCGACCCCAGGGGTGGAAGAGGCCCTCGCCCAAACTTCTTTTGCCTTCACTGTGATGGACAGAACTGGGGACCTTGGTTGTGCACCCTCTTTTCTCATCTGGCGGCACTGGGTGAGACCACTGGAGAGGCTGATCAGTGGCCTTTGGTGGACCCTGCTCCTTGATATGGGATGCCTCCCTAGAGCAGTAAAGTTCTGTGACAGTGTGCTGCTGAGCTCTGCTACCGTGTGCCCAGAAGCCTCCTGGACACCTGCAAGGTGCGACCCTGGATTTTACTGGACAGAGGGGCTGATTTAAGAAATGTGTCCCTTAGTGCCCCCTTACCGCCATTATGTGTGTGCTGTGTTTAAAGTACCATGGCGCAGGGTAGGGGGCAATAGCATAATATTTTGCTACTCCTGCAGAGTACATAAGGGCTATTAGACCTGACAGCCTTAGGGTGGTCACCCCTAACTTTTTGCCTGCCTCCCTCCACTTTTTAGATACTGTTTTTTCTGGTTTTAGGACCCTGCGCACTTTACCACTGCTAACCAGTGCTAAAGTGCATATGCTCTCTCCCTTTAAACATGGAAACATTGGATCATACCCAATTTGACTATTTAATTTACTTACAAGTCCCTGGTAGTGTGCACTATATGTGCCCATGGCCTGTAGATTAAAGGCTACTAGCAGGCCTGCAGCACTGATTGTGCCACCCACTTAAGTAGTCCCTTAACCTTGTCTCAGGCCTGCCATTGCAAGGCCTGTGTGTGCCGTTTCACTGCCAATTTGACTTGGCATTTAAAAGTATTTGCCAAGCCTAAAACCCCCTTTTTCCACACACAGGACACCCCTAACGTATGCCTTAGGTAACCCATAGGGCAGGGTGCTGTGTAGGTAAAAGGCAGGACATGTACCTGTGTAGTTTCGATGTCCTAGTAGTGTAAAACTCCTACGTTCGTTTTTACACTGCTGTGAGGCCTGCTCCCTTCATAGGCTAACATTGGGGCTGCCCTCATACATTGTTTGAGTGGTAGCTGCTGATCTGAAAGGAGTAGGAAGGTCATATTTAGCATTGCTAGAAGGGTGATACAAAATCCTACCAACTGGTGAAGTTGGATTTTATATTACTATTTTAGAAATGCTACTTTTAGAAAGAGAGCATTTCTCTGCACTTAAATCCTTCTGTGCCTTCCAATCCATGTCTGGCTAGGTTTAGTTGACAGCTCCCTTGTGCATTCACTCAGACACACCCCAAACACAGGATACTCAGCCTCACTTGCATACATCTGCATTTTGAATGGGTCTTCCTGGGCTGGGAGGGTGGCGGGCTTGACATGTACATGTCAAAGGACAGTAGCCTGCCCTCACACAAAGGACTGCCACACCCCCTACTGGGACCCTGGCAGACAGGATGGAATGAAAGGGGACCCTGTGCACTTCTAAGACACTCTTTGAAGTCTCCCCCACTTCAAAGGCACATTTGGGTATTTAAGTAGGGTCTCTGACCCTACCAACTTAGACACTTCTTGGGGTAGACACTCTACCTCACAGACACTTCCTGGAGAAGAAAATGGAACCAGAACATGCATCCTTCCAAGAAGAACTGCCTGGCTCCACAAAGGACTCACCTGACTGCTTTCTGTGAAGAACTGCTGCCTTGCTGTTGCCCTGCTGCCTTGCTGTTCTCTGGCTGTGGTGAAGAAGTGCTCTCCAAGGTCTTGGATAGAGCTTGCCTCCTGTTACCTGAAAACTCAGGACCAAAAAGACTTGGGCCCTCATTACAACCCTGGCGGTCGGTGTTAAAGCGGCGGTAATACCCCCAACAGGCCGTCGGGAAAAAAATGTTATTACGACCGTGGCGGAAACCGCCAACATAGCCACTTTAACACTCCGACTGCCACCGCGGTACAAACAAACAGTGTGGCGGTAACCGCCAACAGACAGGCGGAAGACAATGTACCGCCCACCCTATCACAAGATGCTAATCCGCCACCTTTTCCGTGGTGTAACCAACGTGATCAAAAACATGGCAGAATCAGTACACAGAAGGGGAAATCACTCACCTCTCTACACCACATGATGAACCAGGACGCCATCAATCAATCAATCAATCAATTATTTGTAAAGCGCACTACGTACCAGTGAGGGTTTCAAGGCGCTGTGGGGGGGGTGCTGCTACTGCTCGAAGAGCCAGGTCTTGAGGAGTCTTCTGAAGGAGAGCAAGTCCTGGGTCTGTCATAGGTCAGACGGGATGGTGTTCCAGGTCTTGGCGGCGAGGTACGAGATTGATCTGCCGCCGGAAGATTTGCGCCAGATGCGGGCGATGGAGGCGAGGGCGAGGTTGGCGGAGCGGAGTTGCCGGGTAGGTGTGTAGAAGCTGAGTCTGCTGTTCAGGTATGTTGGTCCGGTGTTGTGGAGTGCCGTGTGTGCGTGGTTGAGGAGCTTGAAGGTGATCCTCTTTTCGACGGGGAGCCAGTGAAGGTCTCTAAGGTGGGGGGTGATGTGGCTGTGGCGAGGAATGTTGAGGATGAGTCGGGCGGAGGCGTTCTGGATGCATTCTAGGTGTTGAAGGTGTTTTGATGGGATGCCGGCGTAGAGGAAGTTGCCGTAGTCGAGTCTGCTGCTGACGAGGGCCTGGGTTACTGTTTTTCTTGTTTCTGTTGGGATCCATTTGTAGATTCTGCGGAGCATGCGGAGGGTGTTGTAGCAGGAGGAGGAGATGGCATTGACCTGCTTTGACATGGAGAGGGATGAGTCGAGGGTGAAGCCGAGGTTTTGTGCGCTGTCGGTGGGTGTCGGCGGGGGGCCCAGCGATGTTGGCCACCATGAGTTGTCCCAGGCGGAGGGGGTGGGCCCAAGGATGAGGACCTCTGTTTTGTCCGAGTTCAGTTTTAGCCTGCTGTCTCTCATCCAGTCGGCGATGGCTTTCAGTCCCTCATGGAGGTTGGTTTTGGCGGTGTAAGGGTCCTTGGTGAGGGAGAGGATGAGTTGGGTGTCGTCGGCGTAGGAGATGATGTTGAGGTTGTGCTGACAGGCCACCTGTGCGAGGAGGGCCATGTAGATGTTGAACAGCGTCAGGCTGAGGGATGAGCCCTGGGGTAAGCCACAGATGATGTTGAAGGCCTTGGACTGGTACGGGGGGAGGCTGACTCTTTGGGTTCTGCCGGCGAGGAAGGAGGCGGTCCATTCGAGGGCCTGGTCTTGGATTCCTGCTTCGTGGAGGCGGGCTTTCAGGGTGCGGTGACAGACAGTGTCAAAGGCGGCTGAGAGGTCTAGGAGGATGAGGGCTGATGTTTCTCCATTGTGCGAGGTGGCTCCTGATGTCGACTGTGGCTGCGAGGAGGGCGGTTTCGGTGCTGTGGTTACGTCTGGAGCCAGAACTTCACATCCTGCCGGTGATCGTCTTCCTGCTCCTCTATCAGGAGCTCCAGAGACGACGGCGACGACCACGGTGAGTACTGCACCTACAACACAGGGGAGGGGGGAGGGAAAAGAGAGTGACACACACACGCAACACCCCCACCCCCACCCCCACCCTCACCCACAACAAAGTACACACTAATACATGCTGCAACATTACATATAGACCCCACACCCCCTTCAATAAGGCAAGGACAAAAGGAATTGATTTTAACGAATGTAATCAATAAAAATCCAGTACTCAAAACTCTAAATACAGTATATACAATTATGTACACCAACTATACAAGTCCGGATAGTGCACCAATCATTGTCCGTGGACCACTGGGCCAAAAATGCTTGGGAAAGGCCCACACTCGATACCTGACTCCAAACGGAGAGAACACTGGAGGGGCATCAGATGGAAAATAAATAGGCCCCTCAGGGGGGGGGGCACCTCAGCCTGATGAACGCACAACACCAATGCTCCACGAGGGGGCTCCATGCCCACTGCTGTATCCTGGGGAGTGCAAAGCCACAGTCTCTCAAGTCTTTCCAGTGGGTGGTTTGCCCACTGCTTCATCCTGGGGAGGGCAAAGCCACAGTCTCTCAAGTCTTTCCAGTGTGTTGTTTGCCCACTGCTTTATCCTGGGGAGTGCAAAGCCACAGTCTCTCAAGTCTTTTCAGTGGGTGGTTTGCCCACTGCTTTATCCTGGGGAGTGCAAAGCCACGGTCTCTCAAGTCTTTCCAGTGGGTGGGTTGCCCACTACTTAATCCTGCGACGTGCAAAGCCACGGTCTCTCAAGTCTTTTCAGTGGGTGGTTTACCCACTGCTCTATCCTGGGCAGTGCAAAGCCACGGTCTCTCAAGTCTTTTCAGTGGGTGGGTTGCCCACTGCTTTATCCTGGGGAGTGCAAAGCCACAGTCTCTCAAGTCTTTTCAGTGGGTGGGTTGCCCACTGCTCTATCCTGGGGAGTGCAAAGCCACAGTCTCCCAAGTCCTTTCAGTGGGTGGGTTGCCCACTGCTTTATCCTGGGGAGTGCAAAGCAACAGTCTCTCAAGTCTTTTCAGTGGGTGGGTTGCCCACTGCTTTATCCTGGGGAGTGCAAAGCCACAGTGTCTCAGGTCTTTCAGTGGGTGGGTTGCCCTCTGCTCTATCCTGGGGAGTGCAAAGCCACAGTCTCTCAACTCCTTTCAATGGGTGGGTTGCCCACTGCTTTATCCTGGGGAGTGCAAAGCCACAGTCTCTCAAGTGGATGCATCTCTCCACTGGTTCTGGAGGGGGCCTTGTGCCCAGAATGCTGCATCCTGCCAAGGACGGAGGTAGTGGATGTCTTTCTCCACTGGTTCTGGAGGGGGCCTTGTGCTCAGAGTGCTTCATCCTGCCAAGGACAGAGGTAGTGGATGTATCTCTCCACTGGTTCTGGAGGGGGCTTTGTGCCCAGAGTGCTTCATCCTGCCAAGAGCTTTGTGCCCAGAGTGCTACATCCTGCCAAGGACAGAGGTAGTGGATGTCTTTCTCCACTGGTGCTGGAGGGGGCTTTGTGCCCAGAGTGCTTCATCCTGCCAAGGACAGAGGTAGTGGATGTCTTTCTCCACTGGTTCTGGACGGGGTTTTGTGCCCAGAGTGCTTCATCCTGCCAAGGACAGAGGTAGTGGATGCATCTCTCCACTGGTTCTGGAGGGGGCTTTGTGCCCATAGTGCTTCATCTTGCCAAGGACAGAGGTAGTGGCTGTATCTCTCCACTGAAAGTGATGCATCATTGGAGCTGCCCAGGCTCCTGGAACTCACCACCAGCCTCGGACTACTGACCTCTGGGGATGGCAGCCATGTCTGTGGTGGTGCCACTGGCTCAGGAAGTCACAGAGCCGCTGGCGGTGCTGGCGGTGCTTGCGGCGGTATCAGTCACGACGGTGCTTGCGGCGGGCTCTGTGGCAGCGGTGCTTGCGGCGGGCTCTGTGGGAGCGGTGCTGGTGGCGGGCTTTCTGGCAGTGGTTCTTGCGGCGGGCTCTGTCAGAGCGGTTCTGGCGGCGGGCTCTGTGGCAGCGGTGCTTGCAGCGGGCTCTGTGGGAGCGGTGCTGGCGGCGGACTCTGTTGCGGCGGTGCTAGCAGCGGGCTCTGGCAGTGGTGATGGCGGCGGGCGCTGTGGCAACGGTTCTGGCGGCTGGCTCAGTGACTGCGGTGGTGGTGGCGGGCTCAGTGACTGCAGTGCTGGTGGTGGGCTCAATGACAGCAGTGCTGCTGGCGGGCTCTGTGGCGGTGCAGATGGCTGTGCAGGTGGCGGTCTTCTCCGCCGTACAGGTTGGCGTCGACGTGGACAGAAGGTGTGACACTGGTCCCTCAATCGGTGCCACCATGCCCTCTCCTGACCTGCCCTTCAGTTTCTGGCCCTTCCCCACCTTGGATGGTGGCACTGCTGTCTTGCCACTATCCCCTTTCGGTTTCCCTGAGCCCTTGGTGGCAGGTGTTTTCTCCTTCTCCCTCCGGGATGTGGGCAACTTTTTAAGTTTTGCAGGTGGTGGAATGTCCTTGCCCTCGCTCCGAGGCACACTGGCAGCCCTGATGGTTGGCACACTCCAATAGCCCACAGTTGCTGGCACCACTGTGCCTGGTGATGTGGTGGCTGAGGTGCTGGGTTGGGACCCGGAAAGCCTGGCCCTAGGGGACGGGCGGGGGGAGGTGTAGGGAAGAAGTCAATATTAGCAAGGAAAAGTTTTTTAGACACACTGGGATGGGTAGATAGAGGGGGTTTGGGAGTGGAGGAAGAGGTAGTGGCTGTAGGAGGTGTACATCTGCTGAATTTGGGTGAAGGTGCATGGGCTAGAGGCTGTTGTGAGGTGGGTGGATGTTCGGTGAGTGTGTGCCTGCGTTTGTGTACTTTGGGAGGACGGCTCACAGACACACTGGTAGAGGACACAGGGAATGTCTGAATGGTAGTGGGGGTGGTTAGTGCACATGAGTGGTGTGTGGTGATGGGCGTGCTAGTGATGGAGGTAGTGGCTGAAGATGTAGTGCATGCAGGTGTGAGTGAAGATGATACTGGGAGGGAGGATTGAAACGTGGAGGAGGGGTACACAGTGGAGGCAGTGGATGTTGGTATACCAGCATGGGTATGATGCTTGTGTGAGTGCCTGTGGGATGTGTGGTGCTTATGTTTGCCTGAGCCACTTTTGGGTGTTGAGGTGTGTGCATGCTGGTCTGATGCGGTGCTTAGGATAGGCTGAGGTACAGGGGATTGGGCCTGGGTGGAGGAAGTTGGAGGGGGGAGGCTGGACACAGGGACAATGGCTGCCATCATTGCTGAGGCCAGAGCCTGAAATGCTCTCTGTTGGGCTGCCTGGCCAGAATGAATGCCCTCCAGGTATGCATTTGTTTGTTGCAAATGCCTCTCAACACCCTGGATGGCATTCAGAATGGTTGATTGCCCAACAGTGATGGATCTCAGGAGGTCAATAGCCTCCTCACTGAGGGCTGCAGGGCTGACTGGGGCAGGGCCTGAGGTGCCTGGGGCGAAGGAGATGCCCACCCTCGTGGGTGAGTGGGCACGGGACACACGCTGAGGGGCTGCTGGGAGGGCGGTGTTGGTAGGGGGGGTGGCGGCTGTACCTGTGTATGCAGGAGGCACAGAGGGGCCCGCCACTGCAAGGGAGCTCCCATCAGAGGAGGAGTCGCTGTCGCTGCTGTCACCTCCTGTCCCCGCTGTGGAGCTCCCCTCACCCTCTGTCTCACTGGTGGCTTCAGACTCCGTTGTTTCGCCCTCCAGGGCCAAGTGGGATGCAGCTCCTTCCTGCTCTGGTGCCACTGCTCCTCTGCCAGATGATACTATTGCACACAAGAACAGGGAGAGCACAAAAAGGGGGTGGGAAGACAGAAGAAAGACATGTTCAGTGCATGCAATACCACTACCGTTGGCGGACACTACAGACACAGCAGACCTCAGCACTACGCCATGCACTAACAGTTCCTAGATTATTCACAAGGCCATGGGGTACAAGGCCTATGCCCGATTGCTGCACACATGGAAGTCACAAGAGCCTGACTAGGTGTAGATGGCTCTTACCACTAGTGGGGTTGGGGTGCCACATAGCCTGCCTCACAAGGGACCTTGCCTACAACCTTCGCCCTGGCCTAGGGGAACCCACTGCCCACCTCCCCCACCCAGACACCTCGTAATGCGCGCAGAGTCAGATGAATGTGCCTGTACTCACCCCCTTGTGGCTGCTGTGATGCCCTCAAGCGCCCATCCAACTCCGGATACACCACCGCCAGGATCCGGAACATAAGGGGAGTCATGGTGCAACGGGCACCCCTCCCACGTTGGGAGGCCATCCCCAGCTGGGCCTCCGCTGTCTTCTTGCTCCAGCTGCGAATGCCCTCCCATCTTTTCCGGCAGTGGGTGCTCCGTCTATGGTGGACCCCCAGGGTCAGGACTTCCTTGGCGATGGCACGCCAAATATCCTTCTTCTGGTGGGTGCTGACCTACAGGAATAATACAGGGGAAAAGGTCAATCTTTCACCGTCCAAACCGTCATAGTCATTGGCCCACGTTCCCAACCTTACCCTGACTCACAGACACTCACCGTCCGCTCATGCAGGGCTCAGTTCCCACCCCCCATGCATCTTTCATCCACACCACTCCAAACAGCCATTGCCCATGCAGCATGCTCACAGTGTACTCACCTGTTTGTCTGGAGGACCGTAGAGTAGCGTGTACTGGTGGAGGACCCCATCCACTAACTTCTCCAATTCCTCCGAAGTGAAGGCAGGAGCCCTTTCCCCAGACACATGAGCCATCGTCGCTTCCAGACTGAAGTCACAGCAGCACTTGCAGTGTAGGTCCTCTCCTGTTGAAGGTCAGGTATCAAGTGAGTGAACAGAGAGAAAATGGCGGTCACGTCCGCGGCAGTGCGTACCGTCAACACCGGCGTACATCGTCATTGGCTCCTCGGACCCATAGTGTCCAATGTCAACCAATGCAGGATTGCGCAGCGGTCTTCGACCGCCTACTGCGACGCTGTAGAACGCCAGCGCAGTTACCTCATATCCCATTGTTCCACCTTACAGGTCAGGCAGCCGCCATTTCAGGGTGCCACAGGGCAAAAGTAATAACTGCGTCACACCTATGTAGGCCTTGCGTACACACAGTAACAGGCACATTGCGGATTAATAAATGTGTGCTAATGAAAATTTGTGATACCTCAGTGTTGGCTGACTCTCTGTTCGCTGTTTTCATCCATAGGGCACGTCCGCTGGGGCAGGTGATGAGATGTTGGCATCCTCCGGTGTACAGACCGCTGCTGGACCTGTTTACAATGGAAGAGAGACACGTAATAGTCACCTACAGACTTGATCGTGCAACAATTCATGAACTGTGTGCCCAGTTGGAGCCAGACCTGATGTCAGCTATCCGCCATCCCACAGGGATCCCCCCTCTAGTGCACGTCCTGTCAGTACTCCATTTCCTGGTAAGTGGGTCTTTTCAAACAACAGTGGCCATTGCATCAGGGATGTCCCAGCCAGTGTTCTCTAACGTGTTGTCCAGAGTGTTGTCTGCCCTGCTGAAACACATGCACAGCTACATAGTTCCCTCAGGTGGAGGATTTGCCTACAGTGAAAGGTGACTTGGGACATATCCCCAACATCATAGGTGCCATTGATGGGACACATGTGGCCTTGGTACCCCCCGGCAGGAGTGAACAGGTGTACAGAAACAGGAAGAGCTACCATTCAATGAATGTGCAGATGGTGTGTTTGGCCGACCAGTACATCTCCCATGTGAATGCCAAGTTTCCTGGCTCAGTGCATGACGCTTACATTCTGAGGAATAGCAGCATCCCTTATGTGATGAGGCAACTCCAGATGCACCGTGTGTGGCTAGTAGGTGAGGACAAGGACCCTATACCCTGTGAATAGTTGTCTGGGTCTGGGGTTGTCCCTGCGGGTTAGTGTGTGTCTAACAGTTGTCCCTCGACATTTGCAGGTGACTCTGGGTACCCCAACCTGTCATGGTTACTGACCCCAGTGAGAAATTCCAGGACAAGGGCAGAGGAACGCTACAATGAGGCACATGGGTGAACTAGGAGGATTGTAGAAAGAACCTTCGGCCTCCTGAAGGCCAGGTTCCGCAGCAGACAGTGAAAAGCGCGACGGGTGCAGCTGGCCCAGTGGGGATGTCAAAATGGGGCTGGCAGGAGTGCGGCTGCATTGGCGGCCGCACAGTGGTTAAACCTTGGCAGGCGGCAGTGGCCGCCCGTCAAGGTTGTAATGAGGCCCTTTACATCACTTTTCAGTGATATCTCAACATTTACTTATTGCATCTTTGATCGTTTTTACCTGCATTTATTCAGATAAATATTATATATTTTTCTAAACGCTGTGTGGTGTATTTTTATGGTGCTATATTGTGTTATTGTATGGTTTATTTCACAAATACTTTACACATTATCTTCTAAGTTAAGCCTGACTGCTCAGTGCCAAGCTACCAGGGGGTGGGCACAGGATAATTTGGATTGTGTGTGACTTACCCTGATTAGAGTGAGAGTCCTTGCTTGGACAGGGGATAACCTGACTGCCAACCAAAGACCCCATTTCCAACAGAGGCCCATTGTATTCAATGGCATGCCCCCTTTTAATACCTGCTCTGAGCAGGTGTTAAAAGTGCCGAGAAAAATGGCGCAAGGAAATATCTTAGATTTTCTTGCACCTTTTTTTTTGCCCCCCCCAATGGGGAATGCCCCCTTTGCATACATTATGATTGGCACAGGCATAATGTAACGCAAAGGGTTACAAAGTGGCACATAAATATGGTGCCTCGTTTTTGCCCATCTAACGCCACATTAGAGTAAAAAAAATGATTCTTATGTGTTGTTAGGATGGCGCTAGAGGCTTTTTAATCAGCCCCAGAGTGTCTTCCATGTGTGGGCCTCCATCCGACCCCCTTTGCTTTTTCTCCTTAGCTAGGCAATCCCATTGACTACCCAGAGGGCAATACTTGCCCATGAGTCTATGCCCTCGGTCCAAATCATAGATTTTGGACAGGCCCTCTGGGGCCACCACCTCCTGAAACCTCTCCTAAAACTAGTTCTTCATGTAATCAAGAACAACATTTCCCTCCACACCTTCTAGCAGACCAACTACCCTGATGTTGTTGCAGTGGGCTTTGTTCTCCTGATGATCCAGCTGGGCAGTCAACCATCGTGCTTGTGTCTCCAGGTTAGCCAGTCAACGTGCCATAGCTTGAGAATCAGGGTACCAGTGTCTGAACTGTCACCTCTAGGGCTGAGACTCTCCCAGCCACCTTTTTAATTTCTTCCTAGATCAAGTCCAGCTCCACCACGTAGGAGACAATTTTACCTTCCAGGTGGGAGGTCCAGACATCAGGAACTCAACCAACTGACTGAGGAGAAGACAGCTGTGGAGTGCACAAGAGTGATGGAGGTGGCAACTTCTATGTGCTCTGGAAGTATCTCACTCAATCTGGATGCCCAATCCAGAGGGGATTCTGCCTCAAGCTCATAGGATTCTGTCATACCTGGGCTGGGTGAGATCCTACCAGAGGTCACCCCCGGCTCGGTGGATGACATTATTTGAATTACTGATGGGCTGCTGCTCTCGTTTACCTTGAGTAGTGGTCACAGCCAGACTGGCCGTATCGGGCATCACGGATTTTCCATGGAGGAGCCCGGCCAGTTTTGTTAATTGGGGTCGGTTTTGCAGCAGTGCTGTGATAATGGCCTCCAGTAACAAAATCAGCAGGCCTGGCAAACATAATCACACACTTCACACTCTCGTTGGTATTTCCAGCAGTTTTCAGGCAACAATAAAAGTGTCAAAGGTTAATATCTCTTGTGAATAATCTTCCAGTTGGAGAGCAATTGGAGTTTGGTCTCAGGCAGAGGGTTAATATGGCTTCTGCAAAAAATGTATACCATGCAGATTACAGAACTGTAGTTAATGTGCGTAGATCCTCACATTGCTCAGTCTGGATTGTAAGAGTCTCTGCAAAATACTAACCAATAGGATTGCCTTGATTTTCCCTGACTTGATTAATAGAGACAGTCAAGCCTCATAATGTCCAAAAATACAGTAGTAAATGGTCAGCATCTCATCCACGTCTTGAAGGAAGGGCTGTCACAGGCAGCATTTCCTACAGAGGCTTCAGTAGGCATGGAGCAGATATTTGATATCATGCACTGGGTATATCTTTTTGTAGTGCTAGAAGAGATAGAGGTCAGTATAGAGATATTACAGTGGATTGGGCTACTGTTCTTACTTTGCAGTTCATAGCTGAAAATCATCATATAGCACAGTGAGATATGAACTGTCATCAGAGGTTTGCATGCAAACTACACTGTACAGGTAGGCAATCCCATTGACTACCCAGAGGGCAATACTTGCCCATGAGATGCTTTGTTGTCTACAGAGGGCAGGACCCTGACGGGGAGGCAGCACAGATGGCACATTCACACTCCCTAGCAGCACTACCTCCGGTTACTCCGCTTATGTGTTTGCTACTGCGCTGTTGGATATGGGCAGCATGAATTGCTCCAGAGATGATTCTTCCCCAGTGTCTCCCAGGAGGGGATCAAGCAAGGCACTGGGTGTGGAGATGCCTCCACTGTAGATTCTAAGCAGGACAAACTCCTGGTGGTGATTGATGGTATAGGTGTTCACCTGGAAGGTAAAATTGTCTCCTACGTGGTGGAGCTGGACTTGATCTAGGAAGAAATTAAAAAGGTGGCTGGGAGAGTCTCAGCCCTAGAGGTGACAGTTCAGACACTGGTACCCTGATTCCAAGCTATGGCACGTTGACTGGCAGACCTGGAGACACAAGCACGATGGTTGACTGCCCAGCTGGATCATCAGGAGAACAAAGCCCACTGCAACAACATCAGGGTAGTTGGTCTGCTAGAAGGTGTGGAGGGAAATGTTGTTCTTGATTACATGGAGAACTAGTTTTAGGAGAGGTTTCAGGAGGTGGTGGCCCCAGAGGGCCTGTCCAAAATCTATGATTTGGACCGAGGGCATAGAGTCATGGCCTTGCCCCCCCAAACCTGCTCCCCCCAGGTGGTAGCCCACCTCCTGCATTTCGAGGACCATGAATTCCTCATTCAGCAGGTCCAGCTACATGGCCCGTTTGTAGTGGAAAGTGCAAAGGTTTCACTCTACCCTGACTTCACTCTCTATGGGCAGATGCAGCATGCTTCCTTCTTGTTGATTAAGCAGTGCCTCAGAGAGCTGGTCTTGTTGTACACTTTGCTTTTCCCTATCCACCTGAGGATCTAGGCTGAGAACAAGATCCTTTTCTTTAATCACTACTCTGCTGCTTGGGACTAGTTTGAAACTCACAATGTGGGGTCCACATGCCCGACCAGCCAGATCGACGTCAGTCGACTTGTCAACTGAGTGGGAGGTCCAGACATCAGGAACTCAACCAACTGACTGAGGAGAAGACAGCTGTGGAGTGCACAAGAGTGATGGAGGTGGCAACTTCTATGTGCTCTGGAAGTATCTCACTCAATCTGGATGCCCAATCCAGAGGGGATTCTGCCTCAAGCTCAGAGGATTCTGTCATACCTGGGCTGGGTGAGATCCTACCAGAGGTCACCCCCGGCTCGGTGGATGACATTATTTGAATTACTGATGGGCTGCTGCTCTCGTTTACCTTGAGTAGTGGTCAAAGCCAGACTGGCCGTATCAGGCATCACAGATTTTCCATGGAGGAGCCCGGCCAGTTTTGTTAATTGGGGTCGGTTTTGCAGCAGTGCTGTGATAATGGCCTCCAGTAACAAAATCAGCAGGCTTGGCAAACATAATCACACACTTCACACTCTCATTGGTATTTCCAGCAGTTTTCAGGCAACAATAAAAGTGTCAAAGGTTAATATCTCTCGTGAATAATCTTCCAGTTGGAGAGCAATTGGAGTTTAGTCTCAGGCAGAGGGTTAATATGGCTTCTGCAAAAAATGTATACCATGCAGATTACAGAACTGTAGTTAATGTGCGTAGATCCTCACATTGCTCAGTCTGGATTGTAAGAGTCTCTGCAAAATACTAACCAATAGGATTGCCTTGATTTTCCCTGACTTGATTAATAGAGACAGTCAAGCCTCATAATGTCCAAAAATACAGTAGTAAAGGGTCAGCATCTCATCCACGTCTTGAAGGAAGGGCTGTCACAGGCAGCATTTCCTACAGAGGCTTCAGTAGGCATGGAGCAGATATTTGATATCATGCACTGGGTATATCTTTTTGTAGTGCTAGAAGAGATAGAGGTCAGGATAGAGATATTACAGTGGATTGGGCTACTGTTCTTACTTTGCAGTTCACAGCTGAAAATCATCATATAGCACAGTGAGATATGAACTGTCATCAGAGGTTTGCATGCAAAATACACTGTACAGGTTTGAAAGGTATATTTTTGCCCAAACGTTTGTTATTCTAATGTTGCAAAAATTGGTTTGGGTAGAAATCCTAAATTAGTAAATCCTACCCTAACTATTGTGTTAGTATTTGAATCCTGAGTTTATGCTTCTCCAGACTAGCACAGAAAATGCCTACCTGTATGAATGACGTGGAAATCCTTCACTTTTGTCTTATCTAACATTTTCTATACACTGATTTACACATGATCCATTGTCTCTGTATGCTTGTGATATAAGGTGTCCCATATCCTATACGGGTAAGAGAGGCGCTGTAATACAAATAAAATATATGTGACAGAGGGGACATGGCGAGGTGAAGGGCATTGTTGGAGGGTAACAGTGAGGAAATCATTCAAGGGCCCCAACAAGCTTTGTTGTATTCTGTTGTATCATTTACAATGCTTTAAAAGCTAATACAATTAAATACATACTGAGAAATGTGTTGTAAAAAGCACATGTCTTGCCATGTATTCCTACATTTTCTCGGGGAACCCCCAACCCCTCTTGTAGTGGTGAGTCTCGCTTGCTGCACTTGCTCACTATGCACATTACAGAGGCTAGTCTGACAAAAATTGCCAGGGCTGCTTTGGGTTCCCATTCCAGCCTGGTAGTAGTGTAGTACTGGTGGGGTTCACTGACTGTAGTCTTTACGATATTTATCTTCTATGTATTTCATAGTGATTCAGGGGTCATGGAAGGGGTGACTCCTTCATATGCTGCTTGGTCTGTATCGTCTTGGTATATATTCCTTTTATTTTGCTGGTCTCTTCACTCTCTCAATTGCTCCGAGGTGGACCTGGTTGGGCTGCTACTTGGGCCCTGTTTGTTAGGCCTGTTGCCTTCCAATATTTGTTTGAACAGGATGTGCATATGGGGGGGGGTAAAGTAGAGGGGTAATGGGTGTGCTATTTGGGTGGAAGCCCCTTGTTGGCTTTTTGTGCGGGGTGTTGTTGGTCGGTGTGGTTTCTGTGTTGCATGTTACCTGGGAATGAAGTGGGGTGTCCGGGCATTGAATTTGTGATCCTGCATTGTGTGCATGTCTATTGGAATGGCTAACCACCTTGGACTCATAACCTGGCATTGCCCTCCAAACGCTATATTGTGCTGGGTCATAGGTAGAGAGGGGCGCAGGTCGCTTTCCTGCAGGAGACTCACACAACTGTAGAGGGCTGAGCACTTCAGAAAAGACGGACGGGCAACTGTATTACACAACTTACTCCACAATTGCAAGGGGGGGCCCTTAACTGGATGAGGCCTGGGGTGCCCTTCCTAGTGCATAAATCTCTTATTGATCTGAAGGGTAGGTTTATCTTAGTGCTGGCCCTGCTTGATGGTAAGGATGTAGCATTACTCATCATGTATGTTCCAAACATTAGTCAGGCCCCCTTTTTGGACAGTCTGATGACTCTCCTCCATTTCATGCTCCCTTATGCCCGTATAGTAGGTGGAGATTTCAATGGTATGGCAGATGTCACCTTGAACAGATGATATCCCCCCTTGCATATGGCACTTGCAACTAAACTGCCACATGCTTTCTGTGCTTGGGCACAACATTGGTGACTCAGGATTGCTAGAGGGTAAAGAGCTCAGGGGCTAGGGCCTACTCATACCATTCTAGTGTGCATGACATGGAGATACGGTTGGATAGGGTGTTTGGCTGTTCTGAGGCATATGAGAAGATGAGACCTCATACTCAGAGTATCTGGCACAAACGTACTCTGATAATTTCCCCCTGCTGTGCATCTTCTGATGGCCCTCTCACAAGCACTGTATCCCGTCTTGGAGGTTAGACCTGATAATGCTAGAGGACCAGGCACTCCGGTCCAAATTGCAGGAGCAGATTGTAGATTATTGGGCTGATAATGAGGGCTTTGCAACATCAGTTGGGATCGAATGGGAGGTGTTTAAAGTGGCATCACCAATAATATGGGGGTATGTGCTCAGCTACATCCACATCTATATCTACATCCTCATCTTTATCAGATATATAGATATATGTGACAGCAAGAGGCAGTCTTGGAGGGACTCTTTGTTGATTCAGGGAGAACACCAAGCTACAGATGGAGGATACTCGCAGAATGGAAGACATTTTTTACCTTGGTGGAGAGCTTGTGCCAATATGACTACAGGGTATACTTGACAAGGACCCATTCTGAGAGAATTAAGTCAGGTAGCATGTTGGCCTGGCTTCATACAGAGACAACCAGCAGCCACACTATCCTACAAATCCAGGAGTCCAGTGGATGGCTTCTGTTTCTTTGTGCTACCACTGTAAGCTCTATGCTGCAGATGAAGAGATCGATTAAATAGAGTTGCTGAACTATATCATGGTTTCCTCACCCCTGCTGTTGGACCGGTAGCAGCGGAACAACTGGGAGCAGAGGTCATGGTGAAGGAGGTCCTAGGAGCCATTAGGGAGATGGCCAGGGGTAGGTTCCCTGTATGGATGGCCTACTCACGGGATCCTACCCTGCCTTTTTGGCTGTGCTTGCCTCAAGACTGGTGACAGTTTTCAATGGGGCAAGACATTGTGGCATCCTTCCATCTTCTCTATGGAAAGCCTTAATAGTATCATTCCCTAAGAAAAGTAAAGATCAGCTAATGAGGGAATCTTATCGGTTGCTATCCATGCTCAATATAGATTACAAAATCCTGAGCAAAATATTGGCCAACAGTATGTTGCCACACACCACTATACTGGTACATCCCAACCAAACAGTTTTATCCCTACCTGCAGCATCCTACCAAACATCTCTCACCTTATCCAAGCCCTCGACAGCCAGACGGCCGTACCGCCTGATGCTTATGGGTTTGGCGGTATATATACGAAAAGCATTTGACTCCTTGAAGTGGGACTTTTTATGTACTGTTCTGTTGGAAACAGGGTTTGGAGTGCCCTTTGTCAAATAGACTAAACGTTTGTACTCCCTGGCACTGGCTAGTGTTAGGACAGGCCCAGTAATTTCTGAGGTGTGTAGAGTGGAATGCGGTACTCATCAAGGCGGCCCCCTCTTCCCCCTACTCTTCACGTTGGCAATAGACTGATTTGTCTTGATGGTGCAGTGCGGGGGCACTACCGGGGTTTGCAGCCATTGGGAGACCATGTATTTATCTTTCCATATACAGATGGTCTGCTCTTGCTTATGCGCAGTTCAGCTGTTGATTTGGAGGGCGTGGCGACAGATTTCTCGAGTTTTTGGCAACTATCAGGACAAGATGTGTGTCTTCCCCCTTCAACCCAGTGTGGAGGTGACCTGTCCCAGTTCTGGAGTTGCATTGTAGATCCACTCCTTTCATTACCTAGGGGTGGATTTATATAGAACATCAGGGTACTTCGGTAGGCAACTTTACCAGAGCCTTGGCAGGGGCCTGGAGCTTGATATCCCTTTGGAGCACCCTACTTCTTTCACTTCACGGGCAGATCGCCATTTCCAAAAAAGTCTTACTGCCATGCATTTTATATCTCTTTGCAGCACTTGTGATCAAACTCTCTGGGCCAATTTCTGGGAATTGGATAGTAAGCTCACCACACTGTACTAAGGCACATCGCGGCGCAGGGTGGCCGTTCTAAAGTTGAGACTACCGGTGGATAATAGAGGGATGACTGCACCTAATTTTACTACTTAGCTGCTCAACTACAGTGGATCCCTCATGGGAGGGCGGTGCTCCGGGAGGCAGCAGGCCCTCAGGAGCACAGGATGCCTAATAGAACCCTTCTAACTTATATATTGATGCACCTTACTCCTGTCTCATTGACTCATGGGGAGAATGTCCTAATCTATACGGTTCAGTGCATGTGAGCTATAGCACTGAAGAAGACACATTCTGGTGCTCCACAGTATTGTGAGCTCCCCCTGTTGATGGCCCAGTATTGGCAGCTCGCCGGATACTGGATTGAGTTGGAGGTTTAATATTAAGGGGAATTTGTTCACAGGAGGTGAGTTGAGCATTTTTTTTTTACCTTAGAGAGTCATATAACATCCCGGCAGGCCACTTTTTATTACATGGGGCCGTAACTGGTGGAAGATGAGCTCCTTGGAGGCCCTGAAATAAGAATGTCTCTGATACCTATTTCTCATCTCGGGAGGGATCAAAGAAATTACACTAGTGTACCATGCACTGTCATGGGGCACACAGATGGACCCTGCGCACCTACGGCATAAACTGGAAGCGGATTTGGGCCCAGTGATGTCTGGCTCCGCTTGGAAGTCGATACTGACATCCTCCCCCAAGGTATCTCGGAACACTAGGTTCAAAATCACTAGTTTTTTTACCTTCACCATGGCAATTACATGTTATGTTTCCTGGAGTGTTGTCGGCCTGCCCTCATTGTCGTGCACCAGAGGTCTGATTTTTAGGGTCGAGTCTGCGTTGCATGCGCTTGCGCATGCGCATCGCAGCGAGACGCTTTAGTTATTCGAAAAGGGCTCGGAGCCCTGTCAACGTCACGTCAGAGTGTTTGATTGGTTCGTGGGCTTGCCTATTAAAATCTGCTTGCTTTTATTAGTGGAAGGCATGCCCACGTCATGCCTTTTCCGGTGGTTAGCCCTCCTCGAGCGCAGCGACCAAGTACAGAAAACATGCAATGCTCGCTGTTTTCTGTCAGATCGTGGACTATTTTTTTTCTCTATTTTCCTAGCGCGATTTCACTTGGCAGAAGTCGAGCGCTTTACACAGTTAATTTCACTTTTTCGGGTTAGGTACATAAAAGCACTTTTGCCCATAGATGAAAAGTCGGGTTAGGAGTTTACAATGCGATCAGCTCTAACATGAGCAAACGCGAGACCCGTTGCATTGCAAATGCTTGTTCCATATGGTATAGTCCTGCCCGATCTTGACTGTGATGCAGGTGATACAGAGTGCCACTGATATACCATTTGACTGCTACCCCTAGCACTGCTTGCTAGGCCGACATGCGCACAGCTCAGCCTGAAAGGCAACTGACCAGTTTATAGGTATAGCTCTGATACTGGCCAGGAGAATTCACTTACTCTTGCATGGGACACTATACATGCTGCTTTCCAGAGTTTAGACAGTCATGAGTAGATCAGAGGCATGGGGCTTTCACCATTTGTATCCCATACCACACGTCCACCTGATGTGATCGGATCACCTGTTGCCCTCTGGTTAAATCATTAAGCTGAGTATGTTCAGTGTGTGTGTGTGTGTGTGTGTGTGTACTGTATGAGATGTGCTTTTGAATGCAACATTTGGTGAGGGGGCGATGGAGACCCACGTCTATAGCCTGGATCCGCAGGCACTACAGGTCCCTGTCTCCGGATCAAATTGATGGATCCTTGTTTGACAATGGACAGATGATTGCCATTACCTGCTCTCGGATACCTGCTGTGCCGGGCACATACATATTTTACTCTTGTCGTACTAGTACCCATCTGTCTTGTTTGGTTCCTCTATGTGTTATTGTTTTTTCTGCTGGATTTTGTTGGTATTGATTGCTGTATCCAAAATGAAATATTAAAAGAATTATAGAATAGCAAGCTGGCTCAAAGTTAGTATTGACCACTCACATCTGTGAAGTCAATAGGTCTTGCCTATTGATAATGTCTTTTAGCCATGTGTAGAGGAGTGTGGCTGCTATGTAACATGTGTTAAAAAAGCACTAATTACCAAAGGAGAATAAAAACAACAAGGTTGAAAAGAAACTGGATTTGCGGGTGACGGGTAAGCTCAATATTGCTGGGATAGTGTTTTATTTATCTTAAACTGTGACTGACTGATGCTTATGGATGGCCCTTCACATCACCATCACAAACTTTACAATCCATTTAATACCCATTGAGACCAGTGGATTTCCAGAAAAAGTAACTTTGGTTCTAATACTATAGATTTCTTAGGCCAACCACATTGCACTCAGCACTGCACTGCCTGCACAGTTCCACATATTATTGCAGCACTTATCGTGCAGTACAATGTTTAGGCTACATCAGCAATATTAATGCCTGTTATTTGCCAAGAAAGACATGTTTGCTTACTCTTCAGCGCACATAGGAAAGAATTATTTATATGTGTGATGAGGTCCTGCAGAACAAAGAGGACTAAGCTACAAGAACAAAACATAGTGGTGGGAGGGAATAAGACACATGAAGGGGATGAGGTGAGAGAAGAACAAGCAGCACACTCTTTAAATACAACATGACTGGGGAAAGGAGGGAAACAGGTGACAAGGACTGGAGTATTGGGTTGGGAATAAGCAAAAATGTATGGGTAATGGAAGGGGGCTAAGCAACATGGATGGGGGTGGGAGGTTCTAAGCAACACGGACATGGCTGCCTCAGAGGGGAATAAGCAACACGGACGGGATGGGAGGGGAAGAAGCAACATGGATGGGAAGTTGAAAGGGAAGACCGAACATGGACAATGGGTAATAAGGGGTGGAAGAAGCAACACAGCAGGGGAAGAAGAAAGAAAATAAATATTAGTAAATTTTTCTCAGTGGCAGCCTTGGAAAGACCCTCATCCAGCTGAAGCAATCAGTACGAGATCTGTGCTGCAGCAGAAAGAAGAGGAAGTGAAGCCAGACTGCACTGGCTAATTAAAATCCAGAACATGAAAGGGACAATGAAGCTCTCAAATGGTAAGCAATAGGTAGGTTACAAACACCTTGTGAGAGCTCATGTGCTGACCCAAAAGATTATTATTTGGCTTTTATTTTACCCAACAGGATATTGGTGAGGATGCTGTTTTTTTGTGGTTGAGGTAGATGATGTAGATCACTGACAGAATATCGTAAACACAAATATTGACAGAATATTAGGCCTGATTACAACTTTGGAGGAGGGTGTTAATCCGTCCCAAATGTGACGGATATTCTGCCCACCGTATTATGAGTTCCAAAGGATATAATGGACTTGTAATTCGGCGGATGGTATATCCGTCACATCTGGGACGGATTAACACCCTCCTCCAAAGTTGTAATCAGGCCCATTGTGTCAAAAGTATAAAAATATCTCTGAGGTAAGTACAAATAGGTAAGTATAGATTTAATATTCTTAACTCCACATCTATGTACCTTGAAGATATATATATATATCATCAAGATACATGTGTGTGGAGCTATGTATAGTAAAACTTTACTTATCTATAGAATCTTACATTCACAATATTTTTGTCCTCAATATCCTTGACTCAATATTTTGTCCGCACAATATTGTTTCTCCAACATTTTGTCTGCATACCAGATGATATGGTATCTGTGATTCCATGATACTTTTCGATGGCAATGTGTGGTTCATTTATGAATCTTATAGTTAAAGAGAAATGTGACTAGGACAGGGAGTCCCTCTACAGACAGAGGCGGGGATCAGGTATAAATATTGGACTCCCAGAACCACTCTTCAGATAACTTCTGGAACTCTGGAAGGTTCAGAAGAAAGGTTGTTCTGCTGCTAGAAGGACTGCCCTGCTAGCCTCTCTGCCTCGGGAGGAAAGAGAGGACCTGCTCCTTGAACCCAGAAACAGCAGGGTGACTCCATGGGCTGGCTGGCTAGCCTCCTGTATGAACTACAAAGACATAACAAGCTCCAGAAGTGCTGCAACCTACGTGCCTACTACTGCTGGTTCATGATGCAGTGAGGCCTAGACCCCAGTTGTGCACCCCCCCAGGACCTAGCCCATTAGTGAGAAGTTAAAGTGGCCTTCAGTTTCCAAAATCTGGGACACTTGACTTTGCTGCAGACTTATCCCGCTTAGTTCCAGAAAAACATCTAAGCCCAAGATTCACTGGGCTTGATTCGGACCAACACTCCATTGACAATGACAACCTCATTAGCCTGAAAATCCATCTTCTCCCACTCTGAGCTTTTCCCGCTTCCATCAATAGTTTCATTGAGTCCTGTTCCGGTGGCTGGAGCATATGAACTGCTGAGACTCTACCTTCTGAAGTACTTTTTCCAAAATTCTTTCTGAGTCTAAAAATAAGCTGAAACCGGTTCCAATCACCCCTTGCATATGCCCCATGGTCGATCATGGTTGGGCTCAACCTTTGACTTTGACTCAATCCCACATAACCAGATACCCGATGTTGGAAATGGCCTTTCTGCAGGGTCACCCCCAAACTTTTTGCCTTCCTCTTCCTCTTTTTCTGACCTCATTTTCGCTGGCTTTAAGACTCTGCGCTCTTTACCACTGCTAACCAGTGCTAAAGTGCATATGCTCTCTCCTTAAAACATGGTGACATTGGCTCATACCCAATTGGTTTATTTAATTTACTTGTAATTCCCTAGTTAAGTGCACTACATGTGCCCAGGGACTGTAATTTAAATGCTACTAGTGGGCTGCAGCACTGATTGTGCCACCCACATAAGTAGCCTCCTAACCATGTCTCAGGCCTGCCTCTGCAGTGCCTGTGTGTGCAGTTTCACTGCCACTTCGACTTGGCATTTAAAAGTACTTGCCAAGCCTTAAACTCCCCTTTTTCTACACATAAGTCACCCCTAAGGTAGGCCCCAGGTAGCCTAAAGGGCAGGGTGCTAGATAAAAGGCAGGACATGAACATGTGTGTTCTATATGTCCTAGTAGTGTAAAACTCCTAAATTCGTTTTTACACTGCTGTGAGGCCTGCTCCCTTCATAGGGTAGCATTGGGGCTACCCTCATATACTGTTTGAGTGGTAGATCCTGATCTGAAAGGAGTAGCCAGGTCATATTTAGTATGGCCAGACTGGTGATACAAAATCCTGCTTAATGATGAAGTTGGGTTTTATATTACTATTTCAGAAATGCTACTTTTAGAAAGTGAGCATTTCTCTACACTTAAGTCCTTCTGTGCCTTCCAATCCACGTCTGGATAGGTTTAGTTGACAGTTCCCTTGTGCATTCACTCAGACACACCCCAATCACAGGATACTCAGCCTCACTTGCATACATCTGCATTTTGAATGGGTCTTCCTGGGCTGGGAGGGTGGCGGGCTTGACATGTACATGTCAAAGGACAGTAGCCTGCCCTCACACAAAGGACTGCCACACCCCCTACTGGGACCCTGGCAGACAGGATGGAATGAAAGGGGACCCTGTGCACTTCTAAGCCACTCTTTGAAGTCTCCCCCACTTCAAAGGCACATTTTGGTATTTAAGCAGGGTCTCTGACCCTACCAACTTAGACACTTCTTGGGGAAGATACTCTACCTCACAGACACTTCCTGGAGAAGAAGCCTGAACCAGAACCTGCATCCTGCCAAGAAGAACTGCCTGGCTGCCCAAAGGATTCACCTGTCTGCTTTCTGTGAAGGACTGCTGCCTTGCTGTTGCCCTGCTGCCTTGCTGCTCTCTGGCTGTGGTGAAGAAGTGCTCTCCAAGGGCTTGGATAGAGCTTGCCTCCTGTTCCCTGAAGTCTCAGAACCAAAAAGACTTCATCTCTTCAAGAAGGACTCGTGCGGCAAAAATCGATGCACAGCCTGCCAGAAACGACGCACAGCCTGCACCGTGGTGCAAATTTCACTGCACGCCGCACTGGAACGACGCAGCCCGACTTCACAACGAGAAGATCAATGCAGTGCCAGCGTAGTGACTGGAAATTCACTGCTCGGCCCACCGAATCAACGCATAGCCGAGCCAGAACGACGCCGCCCGACTTCCAGAGAGGAATCGATGCAGCGCCTACTGTGTGGTAGAAAATCCAACACAACGCCCACCGGATCGACGCAGCTCCTGTGACTTCGTCCTGCCAGCGCAGTAAATCCTTGCATCCTCTCTGGGGCGTCTGAAAAAACCGCAACCCGAAGAGGATCCACTACGGAGCACCTGAAATCGATGCACATCCGTCCCTGCATGAAAACTAAACGACGCATCGCCGTGTGCGGCCTGAGAAATCAACGCACACCCCTTTGTTTCCACGCATCTCCTCCTCTGCGGTTCTTTGCAGAGATTTTTCAAGCAATCCAGGTAATTTGTGCTCGAAAGAGATTTTGTTTGCTTTTAAAAGACTTAAGACACTTTATATCACTTTTCTAGAGATATCTGAACATATAGTTATTGCATTTTAATCGTTTTGACCTGCATCTTATCAGATAAATATTATATATTTTTCTAAACACTGTGTGGTGTATTTTTGTGATGCTCTATGGTGGTATTGTATGATTTATTGCACAAATACTTTACACATTGCCTTCTAAGTTAAGCCTGACTGCTCAGTGCCAAGATACCAGACGGTGGGCACAGGATAATTTGGATTGTGTGTGACTTACCCTGACTAGAGTGAGGGCCCTTGCTTGGACAGGGGGTAACCTGACTGCCAAACAAAGACCCCATTTTTAACACCTGCGGTTAGCCGTTTTATTTTTTAGGTGCTATTTTTTACTAAACTCTTTTAAAATTCATATCTCTGGTTCTAGTAGATGTATTTAATTTGCTTTGGTTGGTGTTCTTTTATATATTTTAAAATGCACTCTATTTTTCTAAATTGGTAAGGAATTTGTCTTGAGTTGTGTTCATACTTTATGACTGTTTGTGTGCTTCAAAAATACTTTTCACATTGCCTGTAAGTTAAGCCTCACTGCTTTTGTGCCAAGATACCAGAGGGTTACGCACATGTTCATTTAATGACTTTCTGTGGTTCGCTTGGGCCAGGATTGCGTTATTATTTGAGTTAGGCTTCCACCTCTATCCACTAATAACGCAATTTCTTACAATAACACAACAAAGCGCAGCAACCAAACTCTGGACCAAATTTACTAAGAATTCTAAGATATGGTGATGTTGCTCCAGGGTGCCTCCTTCCATACTTATACCCTTGCACCATAGTGCAAGGTTGTCAGTTTGATGTTAACAGGTCTTGTTGGGAGGGTACTGGTACCCTTTCAACACAGTAACTAAGCTTTTACATACTTTAATATTCTTTGCACTTTGTATGTGGGCTGTGCAGTGCAGCACTCAACCAAAATATGAAACTTCTGAACACATTTAAACAATGATTCATATTTATGGTTTCCTTAAGAAGGCATTATTCTTGGCACAAATCATGTTGTATTATTCTAAATAGATAGGGATCTGACTCAAGATGCATAGGTGGTATAGGTAGTTCCATGGGAATGTCCACATACATTAATGAGATGCCCCTTGACACAAAGTATCACAAAGCTAAACAAAGTGCTACTTTGTATTACTACAAGGCTGGAGGGTAAATCAGAAAAAATCCACTTATACTGGACTGCACTCCTTTTTTTGGTGACACTGCACCACTGCAAAGTGTGAGTAACTCTAGTGTCTGCTTATTTACTACAGTGTCTGTGGCAGGGTGACTTGGTGAGCCACAGGGACATTGGCAAATTGGGTACTTGCAATACAGATTTGCACACAGATAGTCCTAACATGCTAATTGTATTTTCAAATGTACTTTGTAGGGCCCTGCTTTCATGATGCAAAGAGCAACATGGTGTCAATGGTGATGTCATCATGTGACTTTCCCTTCTGTATGGAATAGGATGGCTATCATGATGTTCTGGTTGAGATTGGATCTCAGATGAAGGCACATTTCGACAGGGAGGATGCTACTTTACTATAACATTGTTACCTGTTGTGCACTGTTGCCTCTTCCTGAGATTTCACATGAATATTCATGGCAAATACAATTGGTTTTCTGTAAAGTTGAGTTCTTTTTGCACTGTCACTAAATTTGTAAAGTCCCTGCAATATTGAGTTGTGCATATGTCGGGGGTGTGAACTTAATGGTATTAGCTATCTTTAATAGTTCTTTCAAGGGACTGTCCTCACATGCATTCTACCCTGTGATTTGTGTGGATTAACAGTGATTTGTCAAGTGTCTCCTGCTGCAAGTCTTATCCCTTCAGTTTTGTACTGTCTTGTTTGCTATGGATACTTCTTGAATCATGTTTTGCATTAAATCTGCTCAGGATATAAAGCACAACCAACCCTGTTTAGATATATTTGCCAGACAGATGAAGGCATCTATCTCTTCAGCATCTTGTTTGATGACTGCCATATTTAATGTATCTGTTCAGAAACGTTTTTGTTGTTCATATACAAACTATCAAAACCAAAAAATAAACATCTCTTCCAGTGTGTATGGGGTATTTGTTCTGTTTTTCTGTTTTGGATCACTAAACTTTCTCTGGTGTGCCTGAAATGAAATTTTTTATGTAGAATCTAAATCGTGTTGATGGCCTGATGTACATTGTCTGGTTGCCTAACATTTGACAGTCTGAAGGACAAATGGTGGGCTCCATTGTCTGAAACATGGTGACTCCCCAAGTCTGATTAGATCTGGGAACCATGGGTTTGTCAAATGGAAAATCTGCCACATTTTTGACTATCTTGTCCAACTAATTCTAAATGCAGCCATATGTTTCCATATACTTTGGCAGTTTCTCTTTCAATTTGGTCCTGGATTTCCATTCTTTAGTGAGTTTGTACAATTTGTTTTTGTAAAGCTATTTTTTGCAGCTAACCATCTATGTGTCAGGAATAAGTGCAATTTTAACTAGATTTTAGATTGCTTGATTGAGTGTTTGTTTCAGGAGTGTGCCAATCATGCACATGTAATGATAAAGGCAGAATGTGGTTTCTGATTTAGAATTGGCAGTTTCTGGGCCTGATTCACAAATGTAAACTTACACTTTTGTGTAAGTTTAATATTTTTGTTTGCTATTCGCAAACTCTGAATCAATAGTAAGGTTACAACCATTGAGACTCCACAGTTGGAACAGACAACTCTGCACATAAAAAGAAAGGCCTTTTTTATATTTTCAAAGACAAGTCTTGTTTGAAACTGTGTTACTGAATGAGGGGGATGAAACTCTACTCAAGCAGCAACCACAATTCTTGTCAGGGTGAAATACAAGCAAACACCAAATTAACCTGTGCTCAACCCCCTAGCAGCTTGACTTAGAGGCAAAGTGTAAAGTATGTATTTAGCATGTTAGACAGTAATATAGGGAAAATACAACACAAGAAATCGCACACTGGTTTAGAAAACTAGAGTATAATTTAATATTTAATATTTGACACCAAAATGACAAAATTGCAATCAGTACAGCAGGAGATATGCAATTCAAAAGATTTCACATAAGTGTAGTGCCTAAAAACACAAAGCACCACTCACAGTTGTCTGGTCATGCGAGACCCAGTAAAAGTAATAAGTTCAGGCAGACAGTGATGGAGCACGGGATGGATTCAGGGACCAGGGTAGTCCTGCTGAAAAGGTTACCTTCCAAAGTCTAGCTGGAAGAGTTCAGTTCAAGGTGGAGGACACCGCAAGGAGAAGGGAGAGCACTGTGAATGGTCATCGCTGTAGCAAGAAGATTGGGCTGGGAGTGCCAGATGGTCATCACTATGTGTGGAGATCCAGTCAGGCACCGCAGAGGGTCAGTGCTGGAGATTCAGGTGGGCAGTCACAGCAGGCTGCCAATGCTGCAGCAGAAAGTGCAGATCTCGAGTTGCGGGTTGCTGCTGGCAATCTCTGAGGCGCAAACAGTCAGGCTCACCAGAGCTTTGCATTGGTGGTCAGCACGTGCAGGAAGGTCTTGGCATGCACAGGCCTGGTGGTGGTTCTAAAAGCCCACAACTTCATAATTTCCCCTTTTCTTTGAGTAGGAGTTTCATGTATGCCTTGCCAAGGGGTGCTGGGACTGAGAGGCACCTCTTGAGGATCTGGGACTCACTCCAGCAGAGGCCAGCAGGGCTCAGGCAGTTCTTGATACCTGTCCATTTGCCGGTTCAGACAGCAGGTCAACTGGGCAGATGAAAGGAGGCCTCTGGAGCTTGTTATGTCCCTGTAGTTCAGAACAGGAGATCATTCAGATGACCCTTGATGTCACTTCAGCTTGGGATGAAGGGTGCAGGTGTAGTCTTCCTCTCAGAAAGCAGGCTAGGCCTCAAGCAGCAGGGCAGTAAGGCATTCTTCTTCTGTATTAGCCAGTGGTCCAAGAGCGCAATGAAGAGTTGGGTCTGAGGGACCACTGTTTATTCTTGGTGCCAGCTTTGAAGTAGGAGACATTTAGGGCCATATTTATACTTTTTGACGCAAAACTGCGCTTACGCAGTTTTGCGTCAAAAAAATTTGCGCCGTCTAACGCCATTTTGAAGCACCATGCGGGCGTCAAATTTATACTTTGACGTACGGCGGCGCAACCAACAGGTGGGAGTCATTATTTCGTGACGCACACAGCGTCGGTCTGTCGTAAAGGAAACCAACGTAAATGCGACGCACATCACTTTTTTTCACGCTATTGCGTTTAATTTTTGCGCGAAAACTGCCCTTTCAGCAGAGGAGAGCCAAAATGGATCCTAGATGCCCCAACAGACCCCAGGAGGATGAGAGCAGACCAGGAACCAGCCAGGAGGATCCATACAGGAACCAGGACATTTAAAAAAAAAAAAAAAGTGTCGCTTCAGTGCAGAGGAGCAGGAAATCCTGGTGAAAGAGGTGACGGAACACCAGCACCAACTTTTCATCTCCTCAAAATTGCCACTCAGTAGGAGAGAGGCCATCTGGAAACAAACTGTGGACAAGATTAACAGTGTGGCTGAAGAACGCCGGACAGTCACCGAGTGTAAGAAACGCTGGCATGACTGCAAACGTAGGACCAAAGAGAAAATGGCCAGGAACAGGAAGGCAGCAATGCAGACTGGAGGGGGGAGTCCAGCACAACAGGAGGCCCTGGACCACATGGAGGAGATGGTCGCAGCCGTCATCCCGGAGGAGATCGTCACAGGGATTCAAGGACTGGACAGCGCAGACTACCACGACACAACGCACATGCAGGGTAAGTCGCATGGGGAATTCAAATGCAATAATGGGGACTGTAAGCGGGGGGGGATACCTACTACACAATGCATGTAACTTAGCACATATATGAAGTGGCATGGGGAAAGGGGCACGGCAGGGGGGCATGCCCAGTACTGACCGAAGCTGGGGCACGACAAAATACAGCAACAACAACAGTCCCACGGGGACATCCTGTAATTACAACAAGAGAGCCAAGGGAAAGCAGTGACAGGTGGGAAGGACACTACCTCAAATCCACATCCAGGCACTTGTATTGCAAAATCTATTCTACATCAACTAGGTCCCTACCTGTAATGCAGTAGCAAATACAACAACTGCAACGTAACTGCCACAACAGTTGACAATAACACCTCTCATCTCTGTGCAGCTATAGTACCAAATGGCAGGAACCCCACCCTGGAACATACATACCTAAATTAGGGGGTGAGGATGACATCTGCAACTACTCCTAGAAATAAGACAAAGGTACCAGTACACTCAAATGCCGAATGTCCATAACTGACACATACATAAGCCTAAGTAAACATCAATAGGAGCCACACAGCACTAACGACACACACATGCTGCATACGTCAGGGTCCCTCACGTGCCTGGCTAACAAGGCTACATCACTAATGTCATACTGCTCAGACAACAACATTGAGGAGGGGACACAGGCAACTGGTCACTGAAACACATCTGCACAGTCTGACAAACAAATAGGGCATTCATACGATAAACAGGCCAATCCAGTAAGACACACATGATACCCCATCATATTCAAACATCAACAATGTTTACATCCATACCACATCCTAACATTGACATGCATAGGTAATGCCACGTAACATGTACAGATCATTCAATGTGAATAAAAAGTTTATGGGGCAGGGCCTGAGAGGCAAGTGTGCTGGCAGGGCAGTCACAACACCCACAGTCAGTCAAAGTGTAGTGTGGCAAGTGAAACGTATACTTTGCGCATTAGCCTCAGGCTGGAGGCCTTTGTGCATCTTACCCTGAATGTACTTATACTCATTTGCTCACATCTAAGAGCCTCAGAGCACTTTGCACTAAATGAATCTCATTGCCCTTCCTATCAGTTAATGTATCAAATAGTCAGTCCTAAGGTGTTGTCAATTAGTCAAATCACACTGTTTTGCCTACTTCTGCACTAGAGTTTGCCAGAACATATTCACTCTGTGCCCCAGTCAAGGATACCGTCTGGTACGTTGCTGATAGATGTGGTAGGGGTTAAGGTTTGGCATTCCTGCGTAGGGAAACTTTGTCATCACCATGACATATGTCTTTTAAATTCACTTCCTCGTCCCAAGACACGCATGGGGACCTGTTTCAGGTCCTGAGCTCGCCCCCCGCGACCGCAGCACCAACCTGCTGCCTCCTGCCTCTGTCCCCCGACCACGCTGCTGTTTGCGTGTTCGAGGCCCTCCTCCACCCGCAGGCATCCTCCTGCGCCTCATCCCTGGTGTCTAGTGGGCTCTGCCTAGCTCCACCTGACCCGTGTGCCGCTTCCGACGTCCTGTAAGTTGTTTTTCTGATTGTTTTTCCGATTTTTCTGCGCCTCGCCGCCGGTGCTTCTGCCCCCGTTGTGCCCCCCTGATTGCTGTCTCCCCGATCGTGTACTGTGCCATTACTGTATTTCATACTGTGTGTTTTCTATTGTGATTGCCTTTAATTTTGCTCGTTTTTTTGTGCTTTTGCCCCTTGTGCGCTCCCCCAAGCGTTCCGATCCCTGCCGCTGCCTCCCTGCGGCCCCGCCCCCCTCGCGCCCCCATTCGCCGCTCCCTCCCGCCTCCCGCCTCCCAGCTGCTCCTCCCTCCCCCTCCCTTCTTAATGGCTGGCGCTGTGCGTCGCGAGTGAGCGACCTCTGACCTGTTTCAGGTCCTGAGCTCGCCCCCCACGACCGCAGCACCAACCTGCTGCCTCCTGCCTCTGTCCCCCGACGATGCTGCTGTTTGCGTGTTTGAGGCCCTCCTCCACCCGCAGGCATCCTCCTGCGCCTCATCCCTGGTGTCTAGTGGGCTCTGCCTAGCTCCACTTGACCCGTGTGCCGCTTCCGACGTCCTGTAAGTTGTTTTTCTGATTGTTTTTCCGATTTTTCTGCGCCTCGCCGCCGGCGCTTCTGCCCCCGTTGTGCCCCCCTGATTGCTGTCTCCCCGATCGTGTACTGTGCCATTACTGTATTTCATACTGTGTGTTTTCTATTGTGATTGCCTTTAATTTTGCTCGTTTTTTGTGCTTTTGCCCCTTGTGCGCTCCCCCAAGCGTTCCGATCCCTGCCGCTGCCTCCCTGCGGCCCCGCCCCCCTCGCGCCCCCATTCGCCGCTCCCTCCCGTCTCCCGCCTCCCAGCTGCTCCTCCCTCCCCCCTCCCTTCTTAATGGCTGGCGCTGCGCGTCCTCGCAGCGGGCGCGCCGCTCGCGCGCCCGGAGGCGCGCCAGGGGCAAGCCCGTCTGCGCCCGTCCGTGCCTGGACCGCGCCCAGCGCCACCCCCCCTGGTCCTCACGCCCCCCGCATCACCCGCGTCCGCTACTCAACCAACGAACTCCGCGCACTCAACCCCGGCCCCTCCGCAGAGTGCTTCCTTGCAACCCCGAAGCACAGAAAAGGACCTTTCTCCTGCCGCACCTGCAACTTCTCCTGCGACAGAACGGCGAAGCCAACAACAAGAACTCCCAACACCAACCACCTGAACTGCATCCTCATCAACACACGCTCCGCACGAAAACACGCCATCGAACTCTGGGACTTACTCGACACCACCGCCCCTGACGTGGCCTTCCTGACCGAAACCTGGTGGAACGACTCCTCGGCCCCGGACATCGCAATCGCCATACCGGAGGGATACAAAATCACCAGAAGAGATCGAACCAACGGAATCGGCGGCGGAATAGCCATCGCCCACAAATCTACCCTCAAAATCCACACCCACACGGACGACACCCTCAAGACAGCCAAAGACCTCCACTTCCAGATCCACACGGACCCCAACACGACCCTCAGAGGAACCCTCATATACCGCCCTCCAGGACCAAGAGCCCCCTTCAGCGACACCGTCGCCGACCTCGCGAGCACCCACGCCCTCGCTTCCCCAGACTACATCCTCCTGGGAGATCTAAACTACCACCTGGAAAATAACAACGACGTCAACACCGCATCTCTGACCTCCAACCTCCTCAACCTCGGACTCAGTCAACTGGTCAACACTCCCACCCACATCGCCGGACACACTCTTGACCCCCTCTTCACCTCAAGCAACCACATCTCTTTCAGCCACACCTCCGAACTCCACTGGACCGACCATCACTGCGTCCACTTCTCTTATACGAAAATCACCGAACACCACCGCATCCCTCGACCTCCTCACCGCCGCTGGGGAAAAATCACCCAAGACCAACTAACCAGCACCCTCGTCAAAGACCCTCCACCCGGCTCAACCGACCCAAGCACTGCCGCCATCAACCTCCATCAATGGATCCTCGACTGCGCCAACACCTTACCCCCACTCAAGAAACCCACCGCCAACCAAGGAAAGAAAAAACCAGCCTGGTTCACAGACGAACTGACCGCCTCCAAAAGCCTCTGCCAGAAGCTCAAGAAGAAGTGGATCTTAGAGCGCACACCCGACAACCTCGCCTCCCTCAAAAACGCCAACCGTGAACACCACCAACGGATCCGAGTCGCCAAGCGCGCCCACTTCACTGAACGCATCAACAACAACGCCCACGACTGCAAAGAACTCTTCGGCATCGTGAAGGAACTCTCAAACCCCAACGCCAACTCCAACGACATCCCGCCCTCCCAGAAACTCTGCGACGACCTCTCCACCTTCTTCCACCAGAAAATCACAACCATCCACAACAGCTTCAACGCCACTCCGCCGCCAGACCCCACCCCTGACATCTCCACAGACGCCTGCCGCCTCACCGCCTGGACCCACGTGGACGAAACCAAAACAATAACAACCATGAACACCATCCACTCAGGCTCCCCCACGGACCCATGCCCTCATCATGTGTTCAACAAAGTCAACGCCATCATCGCCCCCAAACTCCGCGAGATCATCAACCTCTCCTTCGACTCCGCCACCTTCCCAGACAGTTGGAAACACGCAGAAATCCAACCCCTCCTCAAGAAACCCAAGGCTGACCCCAACGACCTCAAAAACTTCCGACCGATCTCTCTCCTCCCTTTTCCAGCAAAAGTCATCGAGAAGATCGTCAACACACAGCTCGCCCACTTCCTCGAAGACAACTCCATCCTAGACCCCTCTCAATCCGGTTTCAGACGAAACCACAGCACCGAGACTGCTCTCCTCGCCGCCACAGATGACATCAGAACCCAAATGGACAACGGCGAAACCTCGGCCCTCATCCTCCTCGACCTATCAGCCGCTTTTGACACAGTCTGCCACCGCACCCTACTGACCCGCCTCCATGGAGCCGGCATCCAGGATAAAGCCCTCAACTGGATCTCATCCTTCCTCACCGACAGAACCCAGAGAGTCCGACTCTCCTCTTTCCGCTCCAAAGCCACCAACCTCATCTGCGGCGTCCCCCAAGGATCCTCCCTCAGCCCTACGTTGTTCAACGTCTACATGACCCCCCTCGCCAAACTGGCCCGCCAACATCACCTCAGTATCATCTCCTACGCCGACGACACCCAGCTCGTCCTCTCCCTGACCAAAGACCCACTCACCGCCAAAACCAACCTCCACGAGGGACTAAAAGCCATCGCCGAGTGGATGAACGACAGCCGCCTGAAGCTCAACTCCGACAAGACGGAAGTCCTCATCCTCGGGCGCACCCCTTCGGCCTGGAACGACTCCTGGTGGCCCACCGGTTTCGGACCCCCACCCACCCCAGCCAGCCACGCAAGAAACCTCGGCTTCATCCTGGACTCAGCCCTCACCATGTCCAAACAGGTCAGCGCCGTCTCCTCTTCCTGCTTTAACACCCTTCGAATGCTCCGCAGAATTTTCAAGTGGATCCCAACAGGAACCAGAAAGACGGTGACCCAAGCCCTCGTCAGTAGCAGACTTGACTACGGCAACGCACTCTACACAGGCATCCCAACAAAAGACATCAAACGACTCCAGCGTATCCAAAATGCATCCGCCCGCCTGATCCTTGACATACCCCGCCGATGCCACATCTCCCCTCACCTGAAGGACCTCCACTGGCTCCCCGTGGACAAGAGGATCACCTTTAAACTCCTCACCCACGCTCACAAGGCTCTACACAACACCGGACCTACCTACCTCAACTCCAGACTCAACTTTTACGCCCCCACTCTTCAACTCCGCTCTGCCAATCTCGCCCTCGCCATCGTCCCCAGGATCCAGCGCAAGACCGCCGGCGGCAGATCCTTCTCCTTCCTCGCCGCCAAGACCTGGAACTCTCTCCCCACCTCACTGCGCCAGACCCAGGACCTCCTCGCCTTCAGGAGACTCCTCAAGACCTGGCTCTTCGACCGCTAACAGCTCACCCACCCCCACCCTCCCCCCCACCAGCGCCTCGAAACCCTGACGGGTACATAGTGCGCTTTACAAATGTTATGATTGATTGATTGATTGATGGGGGAGTTTCCAAACAGAAAATCACAACTAGATGCTGCCTGCCTTGCTGCTGATGCACAACCAGATCCCAGCCCATTCCTCTGATATGAGGGATGATGTCTCCCCTGTGATTCAGACAGGCAAGCTCCAAACTTAACATGCTGTGCTATACATAGAACAAGCAGAGGGAGAGTAGAAACTGTTAGGCACCATGATAGCTGTGTACTAATGTATTACTCTCCTGCGGACTATTTCAATTCTAACAGTGTGTATTGTTTGGGTTATTGGGGCTCACACCTAAATTTCTACAACTCAGTTGTACAATGAAACTTCATATTAAACAAATACTGTCTTTGTCATTTGTGTATGGGAACATACCGGAAAAGATAGAATTGTGTAGGATCTGAGTGACCACCACTTCCCTGAGAAGTTCCAAAGATGTCATGCGCTCGGATGTCTAAACATTCCTTTGATGTGGGAGACCAGAGGCACTGCTAGTCTGTCTGAGCTAAATTGAATATCTGGGTGACAGAGTTATTTACAAGTGGGTCAAACTTAGTCCCCCACACCATTAGCTATCCTGCTGCCTAGAAAGCCAAGAATCACATGTAGGATAATGAGAGCCCACCCAACAAAATGTCCCTCCATAACAATAGTGAAACACCGAGGGAGGAGTAGGACAAAAACACGCCTATTCCTAAATATTTACAAAGCAACACCTAGAGGCGACCTGGCAGACATGTCTGATAGCTCCATATCATACATGTGACACACAGGTGGGCCATAGGCCTACAACAATGCCCTATGACGGACAGAAGATACCAAGACAAACACAGAGTACAAAGTTAAGGCATCCAAAGGCTTGTATCTTAGTGCAAAATTGTCACAACACAGACACACTAAGGGGGTCATTCTGACCTCGGCGGTAAAAGGCCCTTACCGCCGGTCAGAAGACTGCCATAACACCGCCGCGGCCGCGGTTAACCGCCACGGTCATTCTGACCCACAACGGCCAAACCTCCAAAAATCCGTCCTCCACTGCAGCCCGCCACATCAGCGGGCAGCGAGAAACTGGAGATGACCAAACCTCCACCGTCACGCCAACAGAAATACGCCCATGCCATTACGACCCACGAATCCACACAGCGGTCATTCAAACGCGGTATTCCATTGGCGCTACACACCGCCGCGGTCAGAATACACACACAGCACCAAAACACAGCCACATTGGACAATTTGAAATACACACACCTGATACACATACACACACCACTCCCACACAATCAACCAACTATAAAACACACACCCACATCACCCACAAACCCCTGCGACCATAATTACTGAGAGAAGGAGAGAGAGACACAGCAGACAATCCATAGCAAGACACACTGAGGCACACTACACCATCACACACACCACATAGTAGCACAAAGCACCACTCACCAACATACTTATCATCACATACACCACCCCACACCTCACCCACACCACCCCATGGCACCCCAAAGGCACCCACGCTTTTCGGACCAAGAACTCCGGGTCATGGTGGAGGAAATCCTAAGAGTGGAACCCCAGCTCTTCGGCTCGCAGGTGCAGCACACCAGTATAGCTAGGAAGGCGGAGCTATGGCAGCGGATCGTGGACAGGGTCAACGCGGTGGGACAGCATCCCAGGAATAGGGAGGACATCCGCAAAAGATGGAACGACCTACGGGGGAAGGTCCGATCGATGGTCTCCAGGCACAACATCGCGGTCCAGAAGACTGGCGGCGGACCCCCACCCACCCTTCCCAAATTCACATATGTTTGTATGTGTGCCATTGCAAGGCCTAGGCCTGTGTGACGCATTAGAAATTAAGCCATGTGGGCTCTTAAAATGGCCGATGCCTGACATGTGAAGTGGGACAATGGGATGTGAGGTCACTGCGCTGGCGGGGCACACCGTGGAGGTAGGCGGTCGAAGACCGCTGTGCGAAGACGCATTGGTTAACATTGAAGCCTATGGGTTTCAGGAGCCAATGACGATGTGCGCCGGCGGTCGCGGGACGCACCGCCGCGGTACGCACCGCCGCGGGCGTGACCGCCATTTTCTATCTGCTCAATCATTCGAGACCTGATCATCCACAGGAGAGGACCTATACTGCAAGTGCTGCTGTGAACTCGGTCTGGAAGTGACAATGGCTGCTGCTACTGGTGAAAGGGCCCCTGCCTTCAGTTCAGAAGAGTTGGAGAAGCTCGTGGACGGGGTCCTCCCCCAGTATGCGCTACTCTACGGTCCTCCAGACCAACAGGTGAGTACACTCAGTGCACATTGAATGGGTTATGCCTGTGTGGAGGGGGGGGGATGTAAGTTGGTGGGGTGTGGAGGGAATGAGGAGTGCAACGCACGACAGATGAGAGAATGGGAACCATGACAAGGTTGGGGAGGGGGGGGCATGTACTCCAAACATGCAGATATGTGACGGTTTCTCTTTCCCACCCTGTACATGTCAAACAGGTGAGCGCCCACCAGAAAATCGATATTTGGCGTGCCATCGCCAAGGAAGTCCGGAACTTGGGGGTCTACAACAGACGGGGCACCCACTGCCGCAAGAGGTGGGAGGACATCTGCCGCGGAACGAGGAAGACCGCAGAAACACTGCTGGGGATGGCCTCCCGACCTAGGAGGGGTGCCAGTCGCACCATGACCCCCCTGATGTCCCGGATCCTGGCGGTGGCCTACCCTAATTTGGATGGGCCCTTGAGGACAGCACAGCAGACACAAGGGGGTGAGTATCCGCACATTCTCCTATCTGTATGCGCATTGGAGGCGTCTGGGTGGGGGAGGAGGGCTGTGGGTGACATTAGGCCAGGGCACTCTCTGTAGTGTAGTCCGCTCCCTTAGGCATGGCCCTGTGCCCCCGCCCCCCACCTCTGTAGGGTGCCAAGTGCAGCTACCCATGCTCCAGCATCACACATGTGCGCGTGTGTTGTCCCTAGACCTGTTTGCCTAGTCAGAAGTACTGAGTAGTGTACCCCAAGTTCGTGACTTAGTGCACGAGGCACCTGTGTCTGTCCTCTCCGCAAAGGGTATTGCTAAGGCATGCACTCAACTTTGTTTCATTTCTCCCCCCACCCTAAATCTTTGTCTTCTTGTGTTTTAGCATCATCAGGCGGAGGAGATTTGGCGTCGGAGCAGGAGGGAGCTGCAGGTCACCAGGCCCCGGTGGGCACTGACACAGACACATAGGGCACCAGTGATCCGGAGGGCGAGGGGAGCACCACAACGGGGGCCGGTGGAGACACCAGCGACACGGACATGTCCTCGTTTGGGAGCTCCCTAGCGGTGGCGGCACCATCTGTGCCCCCCGCAACAACAGGTACAGCCGCCACCCAGCGCACCAGCACCGCCCTCCCAGCAGCCCCTCAGTCTTCGCTCCGTGGCCGCTCGGCCAGGAAGGCGCGCGTCTCCTTCGCCCCAGGCACCTCTGCCTCTGTTACCCCTGCTGCCCTCAGTGCGGAGCTCATTGACCTGGTGAGGACGGTCATTGTTGGGCAGACTACCCTTCTGAATGCCATCCAGGGGGTGGAAAGGGAGGTGCATCGGAGCAATGCCTACCTGGAGGGCATTCATTCGGGTCAGGCTGCCCATCAACGAGCGTTCACTGCTCTGGCCTCAGCACTGACGGCAGCCATTGTCCCTGTCTCCAGTCTCCCTCTTCTATCTGCCTCCACCCTTTCTCTGTCTCCTGTACCTCAACCTATCCCATCCACACCATCAGACCAGCATGCACACACCTCAACACCCAAGGCCAGCTCATCCAAACATAAGCACCACAGAAAACACAAGCATTCACCCAAGCAACACACAGATGCAGACATATCAACAGTCACTACCACCTCTGTGTCCCCGTCCTCCTCGTCTCCCTCCTCCCTCCCTGTGACGTCTACACTCACACCTGCATGCACCCCAACATCAGCCAGTTCTTCCACCACCAGCAAACCCTCCACTACAGTCCGCACACCTGCAGTCACCACCCCCACTGGCATTTACACGTCCCCTGTGTCCTCTCCCACTGTGTCTGTCACCCCCTCTTCCAAGACACATAAACGCAGACAGACACCCAAACAACAGCCAACCACCTCACCACAGCCTACGTCCCAGTCACCTGCACCCAAGGACAGCACACCTGGCTCTCATACAACCACATCCTCTTCCTCCACTTCTCTCACCACTACTCCTACCCCTTACCTTGGTCCCAAGAAAAATTACCTCTCCAGTTTTGACCTCTTTCCCTCCCCTGACCCACCCCCTCCAACTGGGAAAAGTCCCAAGGGCACCTCAGCCACCACCAGCCCAACTTCTACAGTGCAAGTGGTGCATGGCATGTGGAGTCCACCCTTTGGCGGCAGTAACACTTCGGTGAGCAGCAAGGGGACAGCCAGCCCCCCCCCAGGCAAGAGGACCCGGAAATTGAAGGGCCGCCGTGAGCGGACAGAGACGGCTGCCCCCAAGGAGGTGACTCCGGCCACTTCACCGGCCACAGCAGCCAGGGGAGGCAAGGGCCCGAGAGCCCCATCTAAGGAGCGGAAGGACAGCAGGGCGGAGAGGACAACCACCAGGAGCGCGGAGCAGGAGGGCCCCACAAGCCCCATCCCGGCTGCAAGGGACGACACCAAAGGGCCCAGGACTCACTCCCCGAAGGGGCCTGACACAGCACGGTCGGAGGGCAAATGAGCAGGGTGTCCAGGCCAGGTATGACTCCCTTGACATACTGCAAGAGCACCGCTGAACAGGGCCCCGCCGTGAAGACAGGTACCGCTGAACAGGGCCCCGCCATGAAGACAGGTACCGCTGAACAGGGCCCCGCCGTGAAGACAGGTACCGCTGAACAGGGCCCCGCCGTGAAGACAGGTACCGCTGAACAGGGCCCCGCTGTGCAGAAGAGCACCGCTGAACAGGGCCCCGCCGTGAAGACAGGTACCGCTGAACAGGGCCCGCCGTGAAGACATTTACCGTTGAACAGGGCCCCGCCGTGAAGACAGGTACCGCTGAACAGGGCCCCGCCGTGAAGACAGGTACCGCTGAACAGGGCCCCACCGTGAAGACAGGTACCGCTGAACAGGGCCCCGCCGTGAAGACAGGTACCGCTGAACAGGGCCCCGCCGTGAAGACAGGTACCGCTGAACAGGGCCCCGCCGTGAAGACAGGTACCGCTGAACAGGGCCCCGCCGTGCAGAAGAGCACCGCTGAACAGGGCCCCGCCGTGAAAACAGGTACCGCTGAACAGGGCCCCGCCGTGAAGACAGGTACCGCTGAACAGGGCCCCGCCGTGAAGACAGGTACCGCTGAACAGGGCCCCGCCGTGAAGACAGGTACCGCTGAACAGGGACCCGCCGTGCAGAAGAGCACCGCTGAACAGGGCCCCGCCGTGAAGACAGGTACCGCTGAACAGGGCCCCGCCGTGCAGAAGAGACCCGCTGAACAGGGCCCCGCCGTGAAGACAGGTACCGCTGAACAGGGCCCCGCCGTGAAGACAGGTACCGCTGAACAGGGCCCCGCCGTGCAGAAGAGCACCGCTGAACAGTGCCCCGCCGTGAAGACAGGTACCGCTGAACAGGGCCCCGCCGTCTCAAGCACCGCTCCGCTGGGCCCTTCCTGTCAAGCACCGCTCCGCTGGGCCCTTCCTCTCAAGCACCGCTCCGCTGGACATCGCCATGTCATGCACCGCTGCGCTGGGTCCCGCCGTCTCAGGCACTGTTTATGGTTCACTGTGCCCACCATGCCTCCTCCTTGACCAGTGGACTCTGTAATCCACCTGAGAGACTGTGGCTTAGCACTCCCCAGGATGGCACAGTGGGCAATCCACCCACTGTAGAGACTTGAGAGACTGTGGCTTTGCACTCCCCAGGATGGTCCAGTGGGCAATCCACCCACTGTAGAGACATTGAGAGACTGTGGCTTTGCACTCCCCAGGATGGTACAGTGGGCAACCCACCCACTGTAGAGACATTGAGAGACTGTGGCTTTGCACTCCGCAGGATGGTACAGTGGGCAACCCACCCACTGTGGAGACATTGAGAGACTGTGGCTTTGCACTCCCCAGGATGGTCCAGTGGGCAACCCACCCACTGCAGAGACTTGAGAGACTGTGGCTTTGCACTCCCCAGGATGGTACAGTGGGCATGGTGGCTCCTCGTGGATCTGGCGTCGTGGACTCATGTGGCTGTGGTGGCCCCCCCTTCCCTTCCCCCTGAGGTGCCTGTAGTTTTGACATCAGATGCCCCTGCAGTGTTCTCTCCAAAGGACTCAGGTCTCGTGTGTGGGCTTTGCCCTTGTTTCGCAGAACCTTGGCCCACGGACATGTTAGATTCGTAGAATGTGCAGGACTTGTTACTTCAGTGATACACTGATGTGTATATCTTTTTGTTTTTTGTAAATATTTTTCACGGTTGCTCAATTATTTCCAGGTGCTTTTTTTGTACATGAAAATTTATTCCAAATTTGGTTGTGTCGTATTTTTAAAGGGTCTTTGTGTGGTGTCACTGTGACTTCCTGCTCTGCATTGGTGTGTACATATTGGGGGGGTGGGGGGGTCGCATATGTGTATGCCCGTAACCTTTCTTCCTCCCCCCTCCCGTGTGTCGTAGGTGCAGTACTCACCGTTGACATCTGCGCCGGAGTTCGTACTCGTGGTAGATGAGCAGGTAGACGAGAGCAGGTATGATGTTCAATTCGGGTTCCATGCTGTCCGGATTCCGCGTGGAGTGTCTCGAGGTGAGCGTTTTCCATTGGAAATGTCTGTTTCCGCCGTGTTTTTATCGGCGGGGCTCCCGCCCCGGAAAAGGTGGCGGATTGGTGGGTCGTGATAGGGTGGGCGGTACATTGTCTGCCGCCTGGCTGTTGGCAGTGACCGCCGCGCTGTTTGTTTGTTCCGCCGTGGCGGTCGGAGTGTTAATGCGGCGGGCTGTGTTGGCGGTTCCCGCCAGGGTCAGAATTGCATTTTTTTGTCCGCCGGCCAGTTGGCGGGTTGGCCTCCGCTTTATCACCGACCGCCAGGGTCAGAATGACCCCTTAATTGTACCCTGTTTCATTGCAGAGGAACACGGATCTCCTGCCGATATGCCTGTCCATGAGTTCCCTGATGACATGGATGACGAGACCATCAACCTCCCACAAGAGACCATTGACATGGTCCTTGAAAGCCTCCAAACCCCACCTTCAGTCACAAGGAGGAGCACAGAAGAAGCAGCCACCACAGTAGAACCACCCGCCACCCCAATTGTAAGACCTGCCAGCTCCAACACAGCTGAGGACTCTGACGACACTGGCACCAGCTTCGAAAGAACAGTTGTTGGGGTCCAGCGGGAGCTGGCCAAGGAGGTGCGGGTGGGGATGCAAACTATGGCAGCCAGCCTTGAGGGGGTGCGTTCGTGCATGTTGTCAACTGCTGATCAGGCAGCTGCAATGCAAGCCAGAACATCGCTCTTGGAGGAACTTTTAAAAACACAGAAGGAAATCTGCACAGCTGTCATCCAGTTGACACAACAACTCCAACTGCAAGCCAGTCAACGTGTGCACGAATGCAACATAGAACCCCTCAGGGCCGACCTGGCTGCCTACCATCGGGATGTGGCTGCCATTCTGAAAAACCAGCAGGCCCTCCTTGCTGCAGTACTGCCCTTCATTACTTGACAGGGATCAGCCCCCGGGATGTCTGCCTCCATGTCTTCTAACAATGAGGTGTGTGTTGCCCCTTCACAACCAACAACAACAAGGATACACCAGGCAACACACACATCAGAAGAAGAAGACATGGAACAGATAACATTCACACGCAAGAGTACCCGGAAGCCCTAGTCCCTGCACCATGGCCTACTCTGACCAAGGTCCTACGTTTTGACACATGCCAGTCTCACTACAACTACCCTCAATGACTGTTCGGCAATCCACTGTATGACTTGTCCCCATTGGCAATGAATGTTTCTCTCCTACTATTTGGCAATTCCTGTTCCTCTGCACTGTCTGTGACATCACCCCAGCATGTCAGGAGCATCATCCACACCCCGTCTGTAGGATCACCATGTAAGAATGCACCAGAACGGACTCAGCTAACATTGTGAATGGACATTTTGCACTACACCACCTAAAAATAAATATCACTTGCACACCTATTGTGTCTCTGTGTTATTTCACACTTCAACTGTGCAGTACATAACTCCAAAGTGGCTGTGTGGCAACCATGTCGATTCTCTATACTACTGTCCTGATTTCATGTATACTGAAACATCTGTGCAGTGGCCAGGATTGCATCATAGCTTTACTATACTGAGGAAAATAACTGATGAAGGGACTAAGCACACACAATCATGCTGTGTTGGACAGAATGATGCACCATCTATAGCTATTCTAGACAACTAATGGTGGCTGAGAAATGTAGGCACCATGCAATACTAAAATTAGAAATTATGCTGTAAAATGAAAGGAATGATAAACAAATTACACTGCATCAATCACCCTTACGGCGTATACTTCCATGAAGGAAAGTCATGCTGAATCAGTACACACATGATGTAGGTCAGCAATGACAGCAACAAGACAAGAGTGTGAACAAATCCTCATCTACAAAGATCTCCCTGAACTTCACACTGCTGTCCGACCTATCTATTTACCTACAATAACAAGTCTGGAAGCACTCTTTGTGAAGTAGGATACATACCAACCCCAAACCTTGATGATCAATGCACACTACCAATGGTGGCTCTCCCACATGGTGGATACTTACCTAGTTAGCACACGGGTAGCTGGCATGTTAAACCTCAATAGCCTGGGGATAGCGAGCATAGGACACAAATGTCATACTAAAACTTTCTGCTACACTGATGTCAAGGCCATAAAAAGGTAGCACCTAACGCATCATGTAAAGGGTTAACAATTTTTTTATTTCAAAGTAGTAATAAAAGAGGCAACTAAGGGAAAGGTAAACCTACACTAATCTAACCTGAATACTACTAACCCACAACTGTCCCTAACTAACCTAAGCTAAACTTACTCTACACATGTAACGAAACGATCTAAACATCAACCCCCCACCCACCATTATGAGACAAGACACATGCAGGACAACACTTACTAACCTACACACATACTATACTATCCTAAACAAACATATATTTTTTTGAATTGTTTTTTATTTTTTTATTTTTTTTTATTTTTTTAAACAGGAATCCCAACATTGCCCCCCACCCACCCACCCACACAAAAATATAAGATAGAAAGAATAAGGACCCCCCACCCTCTTACCTAACACTAACTAAGCTAATTTCCTATACTTATCCTATAACTAACCCCCCAAACCCAACTAACAGTATGAAATAGGAAAGAGGTGAGAGGGGAGGGGTAAAAGTTCAGGAGGGCAAAATGACTACAGATTTGCCCTCCGTAGTGTGCGCCAGATGGAGCGCACCTTCTTCTTGACCTCATTCATGTCCTCCGTCAGGTTGTCAACCTTTTGAATCAACCTGTCCAATTTTCGGGACAATGCCTGGAAGGCCGCAGGGTCGATAGGAGGGTCAGTGCTGGTTTGCGTGCCGCTGGAGGTGGATGTTGTTGCTGGAGTTGTGTGGCAATGGGACAGCCCTGCTCCCACCACACGGCTGGGTCCAGGTCTGGAGGAAGATGCTTGGTCCGTTGCTGGGTCCACTTGGGCAGACCTGGTGGATGTAGTGGCGGTGGTTGTTGGTGGCACCGTTGGGGGAGCCTGTGGTGTGGCATACCACGCCCCGGAGGCCCGATCCGAATGATATCTGCGGGCCATCCTCCGATACACACACTGCACCTGCCGGATGTGCCTGTACCTCATCGCACGGCGCTGTAAATGGTTGCGATCTGCGGCACTCAGGTTTGCAGCTCTGAAGAGAAAAGGGAAATATTGAGCATTGAATTTACAGTGGGTTGAATACCACAATGGGTCATTTGTCCATTACTAGAAATGTATTGGTTGCAGCAATTGTTACTACATAGTTCACGGAAAGGCACAGAGGAAGTACATGTGAATCATGCATACATAAGGGCATATCACACATAGCATATCCATGTCTCTACATGATGAATGACATCACCCTAAACTACTCATCCAAATCATACCTAAGGCATTAGACATTATGGCACCAGCTCTTCCGCATACTGACTTCACTACATATGTCATTCTATGTGATAACAATCACACTCCTCACTCAATGGCATTTGGAATTAGTTGTGTGCTAAGATTGAACCCCTGGCCCAGAATCATATGTCCACACTAGGGGCCAGATGTAGGAATTTTGAAAAATCAACTAGCAATTTGCAAAGCAGAACGGTGTCTCTGACACCGTCTGCGAGTCGCTATGGGGTCCCTAAAACCCACCTCATGAACATCAATGATGTGGGTTCCAAGTTGCCCCACCTTAGCAACTATGGGCACTCACGGGGATGGAGGCCTGCTGGGAACAGCAGAACTCCATAGACGTGACTGCTTTTAAATAAAGCAAGTTATTTTTCCCCAAGTGTAGGCCGTTTACATGAAAGGTAAATGAGCTGCAATTAGTTAAAAATCACAACAATTCAACTTGGAAATTTTCACGGTAATTATTGGTCCCTTAGACCACTGGCTGTTTTGCGCAGGATTATTTTGGTCCACTCACAAAGGTGAAGTTTTACAATGAGGACCCCTTCCAGTCAGCAAGTTGGTTACCATCCACTTCAAGTGGATGATAACAGCTACTCACTTTGCAACCACGTACTCAGTTGCAAATGGGATTGCCTACCACTGTGAGTTGCAAGTAGGTCTGGTAAACCCCTTTATTATTTGCATTTTGAAAAGCATTTTGCTAATATGTACATGACCACCAAATACATTTTGGAATAGGAAACAGACGTTTGCAACTCACAAACAGAAATTTATGCCATTTGCAACGTGTAGACATTTTGCTACATCTGGCCCTAGGTACTAACTCAAGTCACAAAAGGAGTTAAGTACGTGTAACATACTGGTTGCTACAGTCCTAGGTACCCTGTTTCACAGTAACATCCCAGTCTTTGTGGGTGGTGTGGGAAGAACAACCAACAATCCCATGTTCAATGCACACCCAGGAGTGTACAGAAAGTTCAACAAGTATGTGCCTTCACACACAACACCTATGAAGGGCTAGCAACACGTTGTAGTCAGCCCAACCTTGTCACATCCCAGGTCCACACATGTCAAAATGATATGACTTAGCCCAACATAACATACTATTAGTGAGGCATGTTTTACAACACACACAGAGGAGGTAGAACACCCATTCACATGATTCAACAGAACACCTAGGCCATTGCACTCAAGTCACACACACTTCGAGTTCACCTTGTGGAAGTACATGCCCCCGGAAGATCCGACCTACAGTGTACACAGTCCATCCTCAACTAGGAAGAAGCACTTGTCATCAAAGCCATGTGCCTAAGCTATCTGGGAGATTGTCAGTTTGATATGCAGACTCAGTTAATGGCAAGTCCCTGACCAAGTCTAACATTGACCAGTGTATTCCAAATGAGTCATACCATTCCCAATTGCCGCCCTAATTGAATGACCTACAGCCCCTCAATCTGAGAGATGACTAGGTATTGCTTTACAGAAACATTATTCCTATTTGATATCACACTAAAACAACAAAGCCAATGAATGGCCAGCACATCAAATCATGAATTCTCTTGAACACACAGTAATCCATCATGCTTCATTACCAAACAATGAAAATAGCACTCAGGCGACACTCACTGTAGGTATCCGGGTCGTCAAAATGGGCCACCTCTCCCACGGTGTACGGGGCTGGTCCACCTGTAAAGCATGAAAGGAAGAATATACTCAGACTGGGTGAACGGACAAATAATTTCTGTTACAATGACACTGTGTGAATATGACATGGTAATGATACACTTTCACACATGCTCATCCTGCATGGATGACTTTGTATTCAACATTATCATTGGATGAGTCTCCTGCTCCAGTGACACACCCTACTACACTCATGCAGTGGCCAGGACAGTCATGTGTCATCCAAGTTAATCCTCCATTAGTATGCCCCAACAATAATGTTATCCATACATCTCAGCATGTGCATCCCAGAGAGACATTCCAAAACTGGTTCCATGAGGACTGCATGACCACTCACAATCAAACAGGCTATGTGGACAGGTTCAACACACAGCAACCAGACACACATGTGACATATGTGTGGACAACATGACTAACTTCATGTGACGTGAAGGCAACACACATGTATAGCATCATCATGTGTTTCCAATTTTCTGTCTAGCTATGGCGTCTACATATGTAGGTATGTTGTTTCTACATGACGTACTCACTGGCCATTATGACCAGTAGAGTACAAATAGAGCAGTTCACGTGTTGCTTTTCTGACACAAATGCAACACTACATTACATGCAGCTACAGGCATCTGGTATGTGTTGCAAAAATGAGCCATCGGACTGGTAGCATAGGTCTTCATACACATTCTGCAACAAATACACATTAGGACACATATGTATACCTTTGTAGCGCAGCATTTGCATCATTTTGTGACGCAGAGAGGGGGCTACTTAGCAAAATACAAATAGATGTTGGATTTTACTGCTGTTATTGCGTGTACATGTGTTGCAAAAATGGGGATTTATGTGTATAACCATGGGCCTAGGTTTCCCTAGCATTACACACAGTCAGCTACTTATTTTGCAGATTGGCTAACAATCATCACATGTTCGCACACAGATTTCTATTATTCCCATGTAATTGATTTGTACTCACCAACATGGCCACCAATCCGGAGTCCCAGGTGGTCCAGCAGGTCCTGTTCCTTGGTGATCAGATCTGCCCAGCGGTGCTTGAGTTGATGGACATTTCGCAGACTCCCGTAGACCCGGACCAGGTGATGGCGCACCTTCTCCCACCGGATTTTCCTCGCCTCCGTGTGATACCCCTGTATCACACGGCCCCCAGCCTCCAGCATCAGTGGGAGGAAATGGCTTACTAGCCATATGAACCCCCCCAATTCGTCTTCACCCATCCTGGACAGGCGAGGCCTACCTGACATATTGAGAGGTCTAAAAATGGACAAATGAAATATGAAAGTAAAAGTGGGAAATGGGGAAAGGTAGAGGTGTGAAAGAAAAAGAAGAAGGAGAAAAATAGCCCAACTAACCCCCCAAACTATGCTACCCACAACAGACTCCCACAGACAATACAAACTATCACAGGTATAGACAAAAAAAGACTAAACAGACTGAGACAATATTATACAACAATAATAGATTGACACAAAGACAAAATACAAGGCACACAGGACACTAAAGCAGTAAAACACAGGACAACACCTTTCACACAACCACACAGTCTAGATAAATCTGAGACTGCAAAGTGAAAGTGAAAGTTAACTCCCAGTACAGATTTGGTAAACAGGATATCCTATTACATCACTTCCTGCATAAAATGGCCGACGTTTTTATTTTCCCGTTATGCGTCATATTTTCACGCATACACAGTTGTGCGTCATTTTTTTTGACGCATTACAGTGCACATAATGCGGAGTGAAAAAATATGATATGAATATTAATAAATTTTTATGTACATGAGATGACCAACATATTGTCCATGTAGCGTCAATTTTACCACGCATACATCATGGGCGTCAATTTTTTTACACGTACAGTAGTGCACATGATGCGGAGTGAAAAAATATGATATGAATATTAATAATTTTTTATGTACATGAGATGAACAACATATTGTCCATGTAGCGTCAATTTTACCACGCATACATCATGGGCGTCAATTTTTTTACACGTACAGTAGTGCACATGATGCGGAGTGAAGAAATATGATATGAATATTAATAATTTTTTATGTACATGAGATGACCAACATATTGTCCATGTAGCGTCAATTTTACCACGCATACATCATGGGCGTCAATTTTTTTACACGTACAGTAGTGCACATGATGCGGAGTGAAAAAATATGATATGAATATTAATAATTTTTTATGTACAGGAGATGACCAACATATTGTCCATGTAGCGTCAATTTTACCACGCATACATCATGGGCGTCAATTTTTTTACACGTACAGTAGTGCACATGATGCGGAGTGAAAAAATATGATATGAATATTAATAATTTTTTATGTACAGGAGATGACCAACATATTGTCCATGTAGCGTCAATTTTACCACACATACATCATGTGCGTCAATTTTTTTACACGTACAGTAGTGCACATGATGCGGAGTGAAAAAATATGATATGAATATTAATAATTTTTTATGTACATGACATGACCAACATATTGTCCATGTAGAAACAATTTTACCACGCATACATCATGGGCGTCAATTTTTTAACACGTACAGTAGTGCACATGATGCAGAGTCAAAAATATTGTGGATGTAAAATATACTTTGAAGGCGAAATATTAAGACACTTTTGGATACATTTGTATTTGACTCTGCATTGTGTGCACTCATGTAGGTGAACAAATTATGACACCCATGCTGTATGAGTAGAATATGGAGCAAATTTATCCTTATGTCTTCATGTTTTTACCTTTGGAAAGGTGATTTGTCATGGTCAAACGGTGCAATGTGATACACATTTGTGTTTGGATATGACACATGTCCGTTGTTTTATGTATAGAAGGCATTCACACTGTAATGTTTGGGATACGTTAACTAATGAATTGACCATATTTGACGACATATTTGGTGTAATTGCTGATGGCTATTTTGAAATGATGGATGGGATACCATTATGTATTCCGTCTCCAAAATGTGTCCACATTTATGATGGTGATGCTTTTATCTGTAGTCCTAACAGGGAGTGGAAGAGTCACTTACAGTTTTTATGGGGCTAACCATGTCCCATTATGATTTTGTGTTTTAGATTTCTGTTGGACTTATGACATGGAGGCCACACATGTGCCTTATGCATGTGTTTAGTTCACAAGTATATGATTCTTGTATGTTTTGGGGGCGGTAGAGGTGGACTTAGGCCCCCAGCACCCTAGGATTTGACCATCCAGAATAGCTACTGTATCCATGGAGTATATTTATTATATCATGGCAAACCTGCAGCAGCAGGCTAATGTAAGGCCATATGGTATGAATGACTGTTGACCATTCATTCATCTCATTAGCCCATTTGACGTTTGCAGTAATGATGAATTGGAGCTAACTTGCATACCATTTTCCTATGACTATGTTTGCAAGACTCTCAGCGTTCCCGATGTGATAATGAGAATACTTTTTTGGTTGTCTGTGTCCCTTTCTGCATAAACTGGTTTAGTGTCATGTTACAATCTTCCTGCTAGGTTCAAACTGGGACACAACTGTGATGGTCTACTTTCAAATATTAGGTTAATTGTATGACATATGTGTACATGTGTGTGAGAATGTGGATCCACTATCACCTGTCTGGGTGTATGTTGTCACTGTAACTTCAAGGTCTCCTCCTGAGTTAGTGGCAGCTGATGTTGTACCAATTGTGTATTGCTCATATCACACACTTGAGAGAAGCCATTGATGACATGGTCACGTACACATGGATGGTCCCACCCTGTCTCTGAACACGTGTGATGTGACTTTCAAATGATCTCCAATTTTGGGCTGGATGAGAGACTGTTTCAGTTGTTTGGATCCGGCATCTGTAATTGTCACATTTGTACTCTTGTTGGGCTCTGTGTATGGTAATGTATCATGTCACATCCTACCCTCTGTGCATACATTTGTGATGTTTATTTTTGGTGTGATGAATGTTATAGCATTCTTGCTCAATGAGACGACATTCATCTTCAGCAATTTCAAACTAAAGGTGGTCTGAAATGAATAGGCCAAAGCATGATGTGGTGTTTGTTATCTGTGTTTATTTACAAGTGTGGAATACAAGTGATTATAATAACTTAAGTAAAAAAATTGTTGACAATCTGTTGGCGCCTACGCACTCCTGCTGCCGTGTTAGGTTGTTCCCCCTCCTGTTGCAGGCCAGCATCCTCCTCATCGTCATCCTCAGGCATGTCTGGGTCCGGTTCAAGGAGGGGAATGTTCCTTTTCACACAAATATTGTGTAATATGGCACAAGTGAGTATGATCTTACAGACCATCTCTGGGGAATAGAGTAGGCTACCACCAGTGATGTCAAGGCAGCGGAACCTTGACTTTAGGATCCCAAAGGTCCGCTCCACAATGCTGCGTGTCCTCTTGTGGGCGTCATTGTATGCCCGCTCAGCAGCAGTATTTGGGTTCCCATATGGTGTCATTATCCAAGGCTGGATGCCATACCCCTGATCAGCTGAAAGAGAAACACAGAATGGTATCAATTAGATGTAGGAGGCACTGTTGTACGTATCTTTGATGGCAGTAGTTGTGTTGTGTTGTCTGTGACTATTTTGTGTACTAATGTGACAACCTATGGTTGTTGGTGAAAACTTTGGCATTGTTTTTTTTCCTTGGCTGAGCAAGTGTTTGTTGGCTAACTGTTTGTCAGCAGGATGTATTGGTTTCTCAAATACAGTGTGCCCTCCCTTGCATTGTGACTTGTGACACAGGTGTCCGTGTGTCCTCACTGGGGGTGTGATGATAGTTCCATGCAGAGTTGAAACATGAAAGTGTATTAGAAACGTTCATATGAACATACCCAGGCCATCCCATCCCTTAAAACTTATGCATTGTGTTACTGTACAGGTTATTGTGAGCCTTCAAATTTGCAAGGTGACATTTAGGCAACCACAGTCATTAATGTCTTCACACTAAGCTGTAGAGTAAATTCCAATGTGTGAGAGGTTCAAAGGTGACTTGTGAAACATGGTGTTAGAAATGGGGTTTTTGGTTGGCAGTTAGGTTGCCCTCTGTCCAAGCAAGAACCCTCACTCTAGTCAGGGTAAGTCACACACAATCCAAAATCAGCCTGTGCTCACCCTCCGGTAGCTTGGCACGAGCAGTCAGGCTTAACTTAGAAGGCAATGTGTAAAGCATTTGTGCAATAAATCATACAACACCATAGCATAACACCACAAAAATACACCACACAGTATTTAGAAAAATATATAATATTTATCTGGGTATCTTCAGGTCAAAACGATCAAAGTTGCAATATGAATTTGTAAAGATATCACTGAAAAGTGATATAAAGTGTCTTAAGTCTTTAGAAAGTAAACAGAGTCTCTTTCAAACACAAAGTACCTGGTTTCTGGTGGAAGATCTCCTCAGAGGGCCACAAAGGAAGAGGTGCGTGGAAAAAGGGTGTGTGCGTCGATTTCTCCCCAGCACACACGGACTTGCGTCGTTATTTTCCACGCGGGGAAGTCGGGCGTCGTTCTCCAGCGCGCGGACAGTCTCTTTCTGTGGGTCGCGGGGATTACCAGATGTCCCGGGTCTGTGCGTGGATTTTCCTGCTTGTTTTCCGGCTGCGCGTCGTTCTGCGGGGCTGCGCGTCGAAGTTTCGATCTCACAGCAGGCGTTGCGTCGATTTCTCCTGCGGAGTCGGGCGGCGTTGTCCTTGCGAGGCCGTGCGTCAAAGTTTTGATCTCACGGCAGGCGTCGCGTCGATTTCTCCTGCGGAGTCGGGCGGCGTTGTCCTTGCGAGGCCGTGCGTCAAAGTTTTGATCTCACGGCAGGCGTCGCGTCGATTTCTCCTGCGGAGTCGGGCAGCGTTGTCCTTGCGAGGCCGTGCGTCAAAGTTTCGGTCGTCCCGAAGGCGTCGCGTTGATCAGCGTCGGTGTGCGGCGTTTTTCTTGCCGCGGAACAAGCTGTGCGTCGAAAAGTTCGGCGCACGGAGCGTCCAAGAGGAAGAGTGAAGTCTTTTTGGTCCTGAGACTTCAGGGAACAGGAGGCAAGCTCTATCCAAGCCCTTGGAGAGCACTTTTACAGCCAGGCAAGAGTTCAGCAAGGCAGCAGGCCAACAGCAAGGCAGCAGTCCTTTGTAGAAAAGCAGACAGGTGAGTCCTTTGAGCAGCCAGGCAGTTCTTCTTGGCAGGATGTAGTTTCTGGTTCAGGTTTATTCTCCAGCAAGTGTCTGATGAGGTAGGGCAGAGGCCCTGTTTTATACTAAGTTGTGCCTTTGAAGTGGGGGTGACTTCAAAGAGTCTCTAAGAAATGCACCAAGCCCCCTTTCAGTTCAATCCTGTCTGCCAGAGTCCCAGTAGGGGGTGTGGCAGTCCTTTGTGTGAGGGCAGGCCCTCCACCCTCCCAGCCCAGGAAGACCCATTCAAAATGCAGATGTATGCAAGTGATGCTGAGTACCCTGTGTTTGGGGTGTGTCTGAGTGAATGCACAAGGAGCTGTCAACTAAACCTAGCCAGACGTAGATTGAAGGGCACAACAAGATTTTAGTGCAAAGAAATGCTCACTTTCTAAAAGTGGCATTTCTAGAATAGTAATATTTAATCCGACTTCACCAGTCAGCAGGATTTTGTATTACCATTCTGGCCATACTAAATATGACCTTCCTGCTCCTTTCAGATCAGCAGCTGCCACTTCAACAGTGTATGAGGGCAGCCCCAATGTTAGCCTATGAAAGGAGCAGGCCTCACAGTAGTGTAAAAACGAATTTAGGAGGTTTACACTACCAGGACATATAACTACACAGGTACATGTCCTGCCTTTTACCTACACAGCACCCTGCTCTAGGGGTTACCTAGGGCAACATTAGGGATGACTTATATGTAGTAAAAGGGGAGTTCTAGGCTTGGCAACTACTTTTAAATGCCAAGTCGAAGTGGCAGTGAAACTGCACACACAGGCCTTGCAATCGCAGGCCTGAGACAGGGTTAAGGGGCTACTGAGGTGGGTGGCACAACCAGTGCTGCAGGCCCACTAGTAGCATTTAATCTACCTGCCCTAGGCACATGTAGTGCACTCTACCAGGGACTTACAAGTAAATTAAATAGTCAATCATGGATAAACCAATCAGTAGTACAATTTACCCAGAGAGCATATGCACTTTAGCACTGGTTAGCAGTGGTAAAGTGCCCAGAGGTCAAAAGCCAACAACAACAGGTCAGAAAAAATAGGAGGAAGGAGGCAAAAAGTTTGGGGATGTCCCTGTCAAAAAGCCAGGTCCAACATGACCCCCTACCAGCCTAAAGCCAGGGGACAACAATCACTATCCTGATGTACTTCCCTGTCTGAGGCGACAGAACAAGGACCCAGGCCCACAACAGCAGGGGCATGCTCCAGTTCTTCGCCTTCCGGACTCCAATTGGATCACTCTGTCCATACTCTCAGGGCCCACTAAGCCAACCCATGGGGAACCTTTCTCCTTACCTGCGGATCCCATCTGTGCAGCACCTAACCTTACTTTGCTCACAGATGTATCCCAGTAGCAGGATAGTACCACCATGACCAACACAGTGGTGTTGCCCACTCTACCCCTGGGGTGTGACACTTGTCCCCTCCCCAGGGATAACTCTGCCCACCCGGACAGCAAGCCACAGTGATTACTGACAGCTGCCAGGGATGAGAGCCAGGCCCCAGGCCTCTCAAAGCTCTCCAACCACTGTGGCTGTGGAGAGTGGGGGGCGGTAGCCCCAGGTGCTGGGCACCCTTTAACCACTCTCCCTTCCACCAGGTCAGGGATGACAGCCTGAACCTGGTCCTCCCCACTGGGGCTTTGTACCCTCCCTCCTGGAGCAGTACCCCCAGAGTCCAACATGGTCAGGGTGCTTACAGAAGTCACCCTGTCCCATTCCTCCACCAGTGCAGGGCTGTTAACCTGCAACTGGCCCTACAACCTGGGGCCTGTACCTTCAGGTTGGACTAGGGCCCGGGGTGAGGCTTCCCTCCCCCTGCCCTCCCTTCTGGGGTCCAGAACCCTCCAACTAGGAGTGGCCTCCTCAGAAGACAACATGGTAGGGGCACTGTTATCAGTAGCCCCTCCCTCCAGGTCCGGGGGGACACCCTGAACCTGGTCTTCCAGCCCAGGGTCTGTACCCTCAGACTGGATCACTGCCTGGCAAACCAGGACTTCCTGGGAGGCACACCTACCCCCCACCAGGTCAGAGTTTAACCTCTGCACCTGACCATTCAACTCAGAGTCACCAACCTGAAGTTGAACAATTGCCTGGCGCACCAGGACTTTCTGGGAGGCACACCTACCTCCCACCAGGTCAGAGTTTAACCTCTGAGCCTGGTTCCCCAACCCAGGGTCACCACCCTGAGGTTGGGCAATTGCCTGGCACGCCAGGACTTTCTGGGGGGCTCACCTACCCCCCACCAGGTCAGAGTTTAACCTCTGAACCTGGTCATCCAACCCAGAGTCAACACCCTGAGGTTGGACAATTGCCTGGCACAGCAGGGCTTCTTGGGAGGCACACCTACCTCCCACCAGGTCAGAGTTTAACCTCTGAACCTGGGTATCCAACCCAGAGTCACCACCCTGAGGTTGAACAATTGCCTGGCACGCCAGGACTTTCTGGGGGGCACACCTACCCCCCACCAGGTCAGAGTTTAACCTCTGAACCCGGTTATCCAACCCAGAGTCAGCACTCTGAGGTTGGACCACTGCCTGGTACACCAGGACTTTCTGGGGGGCACGCCTACCCCCCAACAGGTCAGAGCTTATCCCCTGAACCTGGTTAGCCAACCCAGAGTCACCACCCTGAGGTTGAACCATTGCCTGGCAGGCCAGGACTTCCAGGGAGGCACACCTACCCCCCACCAGGTCAGAGTTTAACCTCTGAACCTGGTCATCCAACCCAGAGTCAACACCCTGAGGTTGGACAATTGCCTGGCACAGCAGGACTTCTTGGGAGGCACATCTACCTCCCACCAGGTCAGAGTTTAACCTCTGAACCTGGGTATCCAACCCAGAGTCACCACCCTGAGGTTGAATCTTTGCCTGGCATGCCAGGACTTCCTGGGGGGCACTCTCACCCCCCACAAGGGACACACCGTCCCCAAGGGCCACACAAGAGTCTGGTTGGCGCAGGTCTCCCGACCTCTGCCCATCCGGCAGAGTCTGGGTTTCCCCCAAACCAGAAACGGTTTCACCTGGGTCATTCCTGGGGGGCTCTGCTCTCAGAGCTGTCCCCTGACTCTCAAGGTCCTCCACTGGGGTCTGCAACCCCCTCTCAACCCTATGTCTGGACTTCTGCACCCCCTCACTAGGAGGGGTACTGCCAGACACCAGAACTGTTGGGATGCTGGCTACAGTCACCCCCCCAAGTTCTTCTGACACTGCGAGGCTTCCCTCAAAAGGTGGCCCTACGGTACAGGCTAGGCTTCCCTCCTGGTGTTCCCTCATGGAACCCTCTGGGACCTGGGACCTACCTGGGACACTACAATCCTTTCCCACCACACTCGGTTGGGAACCACCTAGACCACTCCCTTCCGGAGCACCCCCAAATGCCTCTTCAGACTCTCTGGTACTCACCCAGAAGTCTGCCTCCATTGTAAGTTCCCTGGGGTCAGAGAACTCACACTCCACCTGGTGTTGGCGTAGCTCTGGAAAATAAGGACCAGACATATGCTCTCCAGCCATTACATCACTCTGCCCTTCACATGTATTAACCACAGTACCCTTCACCCAACCACCCAGTAACTCAACCTTGGAAAATCACTCTACTTCACCCTCCTGAGACTGGTGAGACAGTATCTGTCTGTCCCTGACACTCAACCCAAACTCTTCTGGGATGTCTCTACACTCTATATCCAGGACGTCCACCAGGGGGGAACCCTTTTCTCTGTCACTCTCTGCTAGAGTCAGTAAAGTGTCCCTCCCCCCAGTAGGAATATGACTCCCTGTGCCAGTTCCCCAATCCTTCTCAGGGACCCTGTGCATAACGGGAACTACCTCATACCCTTGAACCGCCTGGGGTGTGTCAACTCCCTTCTTCAAGTTGGGCACCACATCTCTGGGCTTGTGCCCTTCTTCAGCAGTACTAGATGCAAGATTTTTGCTGCCACCATCTGAACTGGACTCAGCCCTTCCGGCCTCCAGTTTCAGCTCTTTACAGCTCAGCTCTTGAGCTGCAATCTTTTCTTCTTCCAGGGCTAAGAGTCTTTTTGCCTCAACCTCTGCAAGATACTCCTCTAATTGTTGCTCCTGTCGCCTTTGACCTCGGAGCCATTCATCTATTTCTGGGTCACTGTCCAACTCGGAGTAGTCTTCCTCCTCATGTGAGAAGTCTTCCTCTTCCTGTGCGTAGTCCTCCTCCTCATCTGAGGGGTACTTAGTCATTTGGTTTCTTGCTGCCTCTCTCTCTGCCCATCTTTCCTCCCCCCAGACTATGTAGTGATGGAGCATCTCCGCCTTAGTAGATCTCCTTGCTACAGGAAGGCCCCATTTTCTGCAAAGCTTCCTTAGGTCAGCCTTAGTGAGGTGGTCAGTACGAACAAAGAATGAGTAGGTACACAATCCCATTTTGATAAGATCTTATCAGCAAAAACCAAAATCCAAAGTCCAAAATATCAATAGTATATCCAGGAGGACATCAGAGAACCAAGAGCCAAAAAAGATGAAAAATCAAGTTGACCTTCAACTGTGGGTAGGTAGTGAAATACTTAGCTACTGTATGTCACTGCACAAACACAAGTCCTATCCTCACCGCTGATCACCAATGTTAGAAATGGGGTTTTTGGTTGGCAGTTAGGTTGCCCTCTGTCCAAGCAAGAACCCTCAATCTAGTCAGGGTAAGTCACACACAATCCAAAATCAGCCTGTGCTCACCCTCCGGTAGCTTGGCACGAGCAGTCAGGCTTAACTTAGAAGGCAATGTGTAAAGCATTTGTGCAATAAATCATACAACACCATAGCATAACACAACAAAAATACACCACACAGTATTTAGAAAAATATATAATATTTATCTGGGTATCTTCAGGTCAAAACGATCAAAGTTGCAATATGAATTTGTAAAGATATCACTGAAAAGTGATATAAAGTGTCTTAAGTCTTTAGAAAGTAAACAGAGTCTCTTTCAAACACAAAGTACCTGGTTTCTGGTGGAAGATCTCCTCAGAGGGCCACAAAGGAAGAGGTGCGTGGAAAAAGGGTGTGTGCGTCGATTTCTCCCCAGCACACACGGACTTGCGTCGTTATTTTCCACGCGGGGAAGTCGGGCGTCGTTTTCCGGCGCGCGGACAGTCTCTTTCTGTGGGTCGCGGGGATTACCAGATGTCCCGGGTCTGTGCGTGGATTTTCCTGCTTGTTTTCCGGCTGCGCGTCGTTCTGCGGGGCTGCGCGTCGAAGTTTCGATCTCACGGCAGGCGTCGCGTCGATTTCTCCTGCGGAGTCGGGCGGCGTTGTCCTTGCGAGGTCGTGCGTCAAAGTTTTGATCTCACGGCAGGCGTCGCGTCGATTTCTCCTGCGGAGTCGGGCGGCGTTGTCCTTGCGAGGCCGTGCGTCAAAGTTTCGGTCGTCCCGAAGGCGTCGCGTTGATCAGCGTCGGTGTGCGGCGTTTTTCTTGCCGCGGAACAAGCTGTGCGTCGAAAAGTTCGGCGCACGGAGCGTCCAAGAGGAAGAGTGAAGTCTTTTTGGTCCTGAGACTTCAGGGAACAGGAGGCAAGCTCTATCCAAGCCCTTGGAGAGCACTTTTACAGCCAGGCAAGAGTTCAGCAAGGCAGCAGGCCAACAGCAAGGCAGCAGTCCTTTGTAGAAAAGCAGACAGGTGAGTCCTTTGAGCAGCCAGGCAGTTCTTCTTGGCAGGATGTAGTTTCTGGTTCAGGTTTATTCTCCAGCAAGTGTCTGATGAGGTAGGGCAGAGGCCCTGTTTTATACTAAGTTGTGCCTTTGAAGTGGGGGTGACTTCAAAGAGTCTCTAAGAAATGCACCAAGCCCCCTTTCAGTTCAATCCTGTCTGCCAGAGTCCCAGTAGGGGGTGTGGCAGTCCTTTGTGTGAGGGCAGGCCCTCCACCCTCCCAGCCCAGGAAGACCCATTCAAAATGCAGATGTATGCAAGTGATGCTGAGTACCCTGTGTTTGGGGTGTGTCTGAGTGAATGCACAAGGAGCTGTCAACTAAACCTAGCCAGACGTGGATTGAAGGGCACAACAAGATTTTAGTGCAAAGAAATGCTCACTTTCTAAAAGTGGCATTTCTAGAATAGTAATATTTAATCCGACTTCACCAGTCAGCAGGATTTTGTATTACCATTCTGGCCATACTAAATATGACCTTCCTGCTCCTTTCAGATCAGCAGCTGCCACTTCAACAGTGTATGAGGGCAGCCCCAATGTTAGCCTATGAAAGGAGCAGGCCTCACAGTAGTGTAAAAACGAATTTAGGAGTTTTACACTACCAGGACATATAACTACACAGGTACATGTCCTGCCTTTTACCTACACAGCACCCTGCTCTAGGGGTTACCTAGGGCAACATTAGGGATGACTTATATGTAGTAAAAGGGGAGTTCTAGGCTTGGCAACTACTTTTAAATGCCAAGTCGAAGTGGCAGTGAAACTGCACACACAGGCCTTGCAATGGCAGGCCTGAGACAGGGTTAAGGGGCTACTGAGGTGGGTGGCACAACCAGTGCTGCAGGCCCACTAGTAGCATTTAATCTACCTGCCCTAGGCACATGTAGTGCACTCTACCAGGGACTTACAAGTAAATTAAATAGTCAATCATGGATAAACCAATCAGTAGTACAATTTACCCAGAGACCATATGCACTTTAGCACTGGTTAGCAGTGGTAAAGTGCCCAGAGGTCAAATGCCAACAACAACAGGTCAGAAAAAATAGGAGGAAGGAGGCAAAAAGTTTGGGGATGTCCCTGTCAAAAAGCCAGGTCCAACACATGGCTAGTGATGTGAGTACCTCAGTGTGTTCCTGTCTAGGTGTTGCTATTGTGGTGTATGGGTTGTTTATCCTAGAGGGTTTCTGTGCAGTGAGTATATAAGTAGATTTTTGTCCTTACCAACAAGTAGTCCATTGCCATACCGTCCATCCTGGAAGTGTTGGTTGATGGTGCAGTGACGGAAGATGAATGCGTCATGTACACTCCCAGGATATTTAGCCACAATGTTGCTGATCAGTCCTTGGTGATCGACTATGGCCTGCACGTTGATGGAATGTGTGTGCTTCCTGTTGTGGTAGAGGTGTTCAGTCGCAGCAGGTGGCACAAGGCGTACGTGTGTGCAGTCGATTGCACCAAGGACGTGCGGGAAGCCACTGATGGCGTAGAACCCCTGTTTGGTTTCCTGCTGCTTCTGCAGTGTGTTAGGGAAGCAGATGTGGCGGGGTGTCAGTCCAATGATGGCATCCAGTACTTTAGGCAGGAATGCGGAGAAAGATGGTTGTGATATTCCACCAACCAGGGCACCAGTTGTCTGAAAGGAGCCACTTGCCAGCATGTGAAGTACGGCAAGCAGCTTTGTTTCGGTTGGGATAGTGCGTGGAGTCACTAAAGTGGGTGCCAGTTGCTGTTCAATATTTGTCAGCAGCTGCTGAATGGCCTGCCAGTTCAACCGGTACCTCTGGATGATGTCTCGTTCCCTGAGGCCATGCAGGGTTGTTCTTGGGCGGAATATCCTCTCCTGCCTTCTGCGCTGTCTTTGGGGTCCCTGCTGTTGTTGTTGTAGCTGCTGTTGTTGCTGCAGGGCTCTGCGTCTACGTGCACGCTGAAGAAAAAGCACCTCCATGTCTCCCTGTTGCTGCTCTGCTGCTCTGTTGTTTGTTCTATGTGTTCTGATTAAGTACAGGTGTGTTTGCACCATTTTAACGCCTGCCCTGACCCAGGCGTTGAAATTTCACGATATTCGTGCTTTGCGTGATTTTTTTGCGCCGCCTGCCACGCGGGAGTGATTTTTGCCCGGAAGCATAAATACGACGCACCGCTGTGTGCGTCAGTTTTTGGACGGGAACGCCTACCCTGCATGTCATTAACGCAGGGCGGGGTGCCGCTTCCAAAACTGGCGCACATAGCGCCATTTTCCTTGTGCGCCGGATCGGGCGTCAGGGTTTAAATATGGGGCAACGTTTGCGCTGAAAGTGCGTCAAAATTTGTGACGCACATTCGGCGCAAACGGAGTATAAATATGCCCCTTAGTGAGGGTTCCACCCACCAGAGGTGTTTGGAATTTCCTGTGTCCTGGCCCTGGCCCCAGCTTGTCTGGGGACACAAAAGGGTAATGTGTTACCCTTATGAGTGTGTTGAGGCAGAGCCTTTGTGATATGCAACTGTGGTAGGTGTCAGCTCTGCTCTCCTATTAAGTCAGAGATGGCCCATTCTGCCACACCTTTCCCCCTTTGTATCACTGTCTGGGAGGAGGACCAACTGCCAGCTACTCCTAGTCTTGTGAAAATGCCAACTTTGTAGAAGCAGAATTTCCAGAACTGTAACTTAAAATCCAACTTTACCATTAAAGAGGGTTTTAAATTGCAAATCTTTAGACACCAAACTCAATTTTCCTAACTGCTCCCAAGTGAAAGTTATCACCTATTAAATGTAATATGAAAACACTAATGTTATCCTATGGGAGAGGCCTGCCTCACAGTAGTGAAAATGAACTAAGGAGTTTTCAGTGCTAAGACATGCACAACTTAAAAGTACATGCACAATATTTTAAATACACTGCACCCTATCCTATGGGTTGGGCAGGGCCTACCATAAGGGGTAACTTCTATGTATTAAAAAAGGGAGATTTAGGCCTGGCAAAAGGTTTAATTTACAAGGTACTCTCATAATATGTAATAAGGTTATCCAAATGTTATCCTATGTGAGGGATAGGCCTTGCAGTTTGAAACACTAATTTAACAGCTTTTCACTACTAGGACATGTAAAACTTAACAGGACATGTCCAACTTTTTAAATGCATTGCACCCTGCCCTTAGGCTATCTAGGGCCTACCTTAAGGGTGACTTTTATGTATTAAAAATATGGTTTGGGCTTGGCAAGACGGTTAGCTTGCCAAGTTGAAACAGCAGTTTAAAACTGCATACACAGGTGGCAATGGGAGGCCTGAGACATGTTTAAAAGGACACTTAAGTGGTTGGCACAATCAGTGTGGCAGGCCCACTAGTAGCAGTTACATTACAGGCCCTAGGTACAAGTAGTACTATTCTACTAAGGACTTACAAGTAAATTTAGGCCCTGGTTTATACTTTTTGGTGCAAAACTGCACTAACGCGGTTTTGCACCACAAAGTTTAGCACCGGCTTGCACCATTTCTGTACACCAGCTGGGCACCATATTTATGGAATGGTGCAAGCCGGTGCAAAGGGTAGGCTAGCGTAAAAAAAATGATGGTAGTCGAGTGGGGCTGGCTGTATGGAAGAAGGGGGTTTTGCACCAAAAAATGATGTTAGGCAGGTAAGAGTAAAAAAAAAATGACTCTAACCTGCCTAGAGTAATTTTCGGATGCAAAACCATCCATACCACATGACTCCTGTCTTAGAAAAGACAGAAATCATGCCCAACACCCCAATGGCCAGCACAGGGGGCCAGGGTCCCCTGGACACGGCCATTGCACCCAGGGCTATGTAGGGGGCCCATTTCAGGGCCCCCAACGGCACTTAACAAAATAAATTAAATACTTACCTGTACTTACCTATACTTACCTGGGATGGAGTCCCTCATCCTCTGCTGTCCCTCTGGTGTGGGTGGGGGTGTCCCTGGGGCCTGGGGAGGGCACCTGTGGGCTTATTTCATGGTGTTACACCATGGAAATATGCCCACAGGTCCCCTAATGCCTGCCCTGACCCAGGCTTTAATAAATGGTGCAAAGCAAGTTTTGCACCATTTTTTGACCCCACCTCCCCCCGTGCGTGATTTTTGCACAGAAGGATAAATAAGGCACTAGGACCTTAGGGTCATTTTTTACCCTGGAACCCCTACCATTCATCTCATTGACGCAAGGTAGTTTTCAGCAGGCAAAAAATTACTTTAACTCCAATAGTTTGGCGCTGGACATGTCTAGCGCCACAATATAAATACAGGGTTAAGTTTGCACTGGATTTGCGTAAACAAAAATGATGCAATTCTGGCGCAAACAGAGTATAAATATGCCCCTAAATGTGCAAATTGGCTGTAAGCACTTCAGCACTGGGTAGCAGTGGTGGAGTGTGCAGAGTCTTAAAAGACAAAACAGGCTCAGAAAACAGGAGGGCAAAGGCAAAAAGGTTGGATTGACTCTCCAGGTGCGGCCAGATTTAATCTCACACTCCTTTCTTTGTACAGCAACACTGTATTAAGCTATCTTTGTGAATAGCAAACAATTGTAAGTATAAACAAAAGGGGGATTTTTTAAATCAGTCCCTTGGGGTTGGTGATGACAAATGACTTTGCACTGCGTCCATCGTTGTTCTTTTTTATGATAATTCCTTTGCTCGATTTGGTCATTTGTCATTTAGGGCAAAAAATGTTTGTGCTCCACTATAATGGATGCTGGTTTTCATTCCGTTAACCTGTACCCCAGAATTGGCAGAGTAGGAGTTTAGAGATCAAGGGCCAGATGTACAAAGCTATTTTGCAGTCACAAAATGTGAAAATCGTCTTTATTTTTAGAGTCAGTGTCCTCTAAAAACAGGGATTGTGACTCACTATTGGGAAGGAGCGTTCCAAGGGCGTCCCTTCCTAATAGTGACTTGCAGGGGGATGTATGATTGTTTTATGACCGTGAATGCGGTTGCAAAACAATTGCAGTTACAACCAATTTCAAATTGGTAGTAATCCATTCGCAAATGGGAAGGGACCCCCTTCCTCTTTGAGAATGGGGGTGCCAAAATATTTTCAGAACAAGCTGAGGTCCAACGGACCAGTGCCTGCTCTGAAAAAATTGAACTGAAATGTTTCATTTTTATTTTTGAAATGCCAAATGGACTGCATGTTAAAAAAACTGTTTTATTTAAAAAGCAGTCAAAGACATGGTGGGCTGCTATCCCCAGAAGGCCACCACCCCTGTGAGTGCGTTCATTCCCACATGGTTCACAAATTGTAACCTGCCTTATGAATATTAAAGAGGCAGGTCCCTTGTGACCCATTTGGGAATTGCAAAAAGTGTGCTTGACACTGTTGTACATTTTGTTATGTGACTCGCAATTTGCAATTCACAAAAAATCGCAAATTGCGAGTCGCGAAACAAAATGGTCGCATATCTGGCCCCAAACACATACAGGGAAACGAAGCATATCTGCTGTTTTGTTCCCATATTGTGCCCCTTTTCTGGGGTGTTGTTTTGAGCTTGAACATGTTTGTCATTTTTCATTTTATTATTGGCCTTGTTGTTCAGTGCATGAACATGTTTACAGAAAAATGTTCAACATTACTATTGGCAATGCCTATTGGGGCTAGTGTATGTGAATTAGTAGGTCTTATATAATAGCCATATTAATAAAATCTATATCTGTTCATTTTATAATTAGTTTAAGGGATTGCTCAAAGAGATAAGCTGCAAAAATCTACTTCAAATAGTGATGCTGCACAGCAATGGGCAACTCCCACTGTAAAGATGGATAGATGTGTGTGTTAATGAGAGCTAGACTGTATACTTCAAAGCACTGTGCAGCTTTTTAATAACTGTCAACCTAGAAATCACTGTGTCAGATAGTGTGTAGGTTGATTTTTTGTAAGTGACATCTGTCAGGTCCTTCTATCTTGAGCTCACAGAAACAATCTTAGTTTTGGTTCCTTTGAACTATTCTTCTTATGAGCGACCCACACAATCAGATCACGATTAGTAACAGGTGAAGTATGTGGGGATAGGCATGATGTTTTACATTTATTGTTAGATACCTTTTCAGCATTTTACACTTTAAATTGTGTTACCATTATCCACATTATACATTTCTGCACAAAGGCACTGGAAGTATGGGTGCGGGGTGGGGGAGCTGTAACTCTGGAGCACCCCAAAAAAGCATGCTGGATCTATGAAAGTAAATGAGCATTAAAAATGACCACATTTTGTTTTTATCTTGTCATATTTGCTGCGGCTCAAAGACAGGTCAAACCTCAGGCTATTCTTCTGACTAATTGCTGCATATTGTTTAACATGGACTGGTGGTTGCATTTCTTTCTCTGACTTCAGTGAGAGGATTTATTTTAAAGTGAACAACTTCACAATATTTATGATGTGAAAGGAAATGACGCAGGATGTTGTTTTTCCATACTCAACAAAAATTAAATAAATGTAAATGATTGTAAAAATATTTCAAAATAAATAAGCGGTTAGTAAAACGCAACTGAAGTTCTTATTAAGATCAAAACAAATCAAGGCACTTTACTTGATGATGTGCAAAAGACAAATATTCACTGAAACCCCATTTCCATAAATTATTATTTTTGCACTGTATTTGTGCAAATGTAGTGGTCATTAAAATGGAAAATGTGCAGTCTCTAAATGACAATGTGCTACCACACCATGTTTTAGTGATATATCTGTGATCACATGCTCTGAAATGCAACAATATCTTCATACCACATTCTTACAACTCTCTGGCAGAATGGGCATGGCTTATTTGCAACACTTGCCCTTTGTCTGATTCTTCGACTTCTGTATGACGTAACATCCCTAAGGTCTGACTCCATCTTATGTAGGCCCGACTCAATCTTAGTTAATGGAGACCTCCATCTTCCTTAATTTAGACAATGGAAGCCACCATATCCACTGATTTATGCAAAATCATTGTCATATCTGCCTTTAAATGCAGATGTCTCCAGACATTATCTTTCTAGGAACTGTGATAGCATCAGGTTCTTCAATTAATGACATAGATACAATATCTAATGCAACATTCATCTGGGTCAAATGCCTACTCCTCACCAAGTCAAAGTCAAATAACAACACATACAGATATGCAACCAAAATAGTCTGAGTTGCCCTAAATGTTGATAAGGAAACTTTTGGAACACATACCTTAATGCATGTAATGCATGTCAGATATTCCTAAACATGTGAGGAGCTCCAATATCTGATAAGATTTAGGGGCATACAAGCCCCTCACGCCTCCTTGCTCCACACTAGCGTTGCGCTACTTTGTAAACCTGTGTGCCATATTATGCCTGCACCAGGCATAATGAATGCAAGGGGGCGTTCCCATGCAGGGAGGCCCAAAAAATGGTGCAGTAAAATATTCTAGATTTCACTGCACCATTTTCGGTGTCATTTTTAACACCTGCTTGGGGCAGGCGTTAAAGTGACACACCCATAATCCCTTATGGCCCTCCCTGTGTTTTGCTGGACTAATGTCAACATTTTTGGCAGCAAAGCGCCCCAATGGCACAAAAAATGTTGACGCTGTTGTGGTATTGTGCGCCATGGTGTGCCGTATTGTAAATGCAGTGCACCCCTAGTGCCATTTGGGAGGGAGGTGCCAGAAAAGTGGCACATCAATGCTGATGTGCCACTTTCTTGTAAGTATGCCCCTCACTATATAAGGACTGCCACATGACCACTTGTCATGTATTGTCCTTCAACCAGAATATCGCCTGAGATTCTGCCAGAGATTGTATCACCCACTGCCAGCACACTTCACACTTCGCAGCTGATGCATCTCGCCTGAAGACTGAAGCTGATAAAGCCAAGCCCTAGATAAGACCAAGTAAGTGCTATTGAAATGGGTGTTTGCCCTTTGCATGAAACAATGTCTTCAAGCATCTGTTGATAAAAACAGTCTTTGCTGTCAACAAGGTATGCAGTGCATCTGTTCTCCCTAAGTAACTCTAGATTTCAAGTTGCTCTGTCCTTCATGCTCTCATAGTATAGCTTGCCTCCTGTTGTTGAAGTTTCAGGGACAACAAAGACTTCTTTCTGCCAGCACTTTGACTTTCTGCTGAGAGTACTGCTTGCCAAGTGGTGCCCTAGCCTGTCTCTGGGCCCTTGAAAGGTGCAGCTGGTGGAAAAGGTCAGAAATCCATGCAAAGACCGCCGTGTGGGGGAAACGTTCGATGCCCCACCTGCCTCACGGCTGATAAACGAAGCGCAGCCAGCCTCTTGGAAGCAGGGAGAAACGACATACAACACCCGCAGTGGCTGCTGTTCACGATGCAAGCCCCCATGCAGCACGGTTTCTTGACACTGTGCGACCGGATTTCAATGTAACATCTCTGGGCATGGAAAATCAACGCAAAGCCTGCCCGGACCCGAGGTGCCTGTCAGTAAATGACGCATTGCTCTCTTGTAGGAGAGAAGAAACGACGCATGCCAACCGGAGGGGGAACGATGCACGGTCTCGCTTGCGAGTGAGAAATCGACGCACCGCTGGCCTTTTCAGAGGCACACTCACCCGTGTAGCTTTACTTTGACGCTACCCAGGTACTTTTGTGCTCTAACAGCATTCTCACTGTTTTCTAAGGATTTAAGATTCCTATTATTTTCTAATTTGATATCTTGACTTGTATATGTTGGATTTTTGTTGTTTTGGTCTTGTTTTGTTTAGATAAATATTACCCATTTTTCTGAACCTGTGTTGTATCATTTTGTAGTGTTTCACTGAGTTGCTGTGTATGGTACAAATACTTTACACATTGCTTCTGAAGTTAAGCCTGTCTGCTCATGCTAAGCTACCAAGGGGATGAGCAGGGGTTAACTGAGGTTGATTCTCCTGTACCCTGTCTAGAGTGATGGCCCTTGCTTGGACAGGGGGTAACCTGACTGCCAACCAAAGACCCTATTTCTAACAGTTATCATTTGTGGAAGATTGTTTGTGTAAAAGTTGCATCTGGTGTGTCGTATTGTGTAATAAAAACATGCTAGATCTCAAATACATGCATTGTCTATACATTTTTCTAAAGTCATGTGGTGAATATCACTAGTGCAGCACCTGGGGCTTAAAATACATCCAGTTTCAGACATTTACTGATCAAGATTTTTTCAAGAAAAAAATCCATGATTGGTGTAAACTTAAAGGAAAACATATAAGTTACATGTGATAAGCAGAGCCCAATAATCTAGGTTTTCTGAATATTATGTTCACCGTAGCAAATATGAGTTTTCAGCATTCTGAACCCATGTTTTTTGCCTTCTTCTAAACCATAGTATGCTTGTAGTGGGATTGTTGGTCCTGTGGCACTACTAATCAGTGCCACAGTGCATCTGCTCTGACCCTAAAGTTATAGTGATTACATTAGTTTTAATAAATTGGTCTATTTAACTGCCCCATAAGTCAATTGCATATGAAGTAGAAAATCCACCTACTGCGTGGAAGTTAAGGCCCGTATTTATACTCCGTTTGCGCCGAATTAGCATCGTTTTTTTCGACGCAAATTCGGCGCAAAACTAACGCCATATTTATACTTTGGCGTTAGACGCGTCTAGCGCCAAAGTATGGGCAAATAGCGTCATTTTTTTGCGTGAACGCCTTCCTTGCGTTAATGAGATGCAAGGAAGGCGTTCCCGTCTAAAAAAATTACGGCGACGCAAATGCGTCGTATTTATACTCCCGGGCAAAAATCACGCCCGGGAGTTGGCGGGTCAAAAAAACCCGCATTTGCGCCACTATTTAACGCCTGGGTCAGGGTAGGCGTTAAGGGGCCTGTGGGCTCAAAATGAGCCCACAGGTGCCCTCCCATGCCCCCAGGGACCCCCCCTGCCACCCTTGCCCACCCCAGGAGGACACCCAAGGATGGAGGGACCCACCCCAGGGACATTCAGGTAAGTTCAGGTAAGTATAATTTTTTATATTTTTTAATTTTTTTTTGTGGCATGGGGGGCCTTATTTGTGCCCCCCTACATGCCACTATGCCCAATGCCCATGCCCAGGGGACATAAGTCCCCTGGTCATGGCCATTGGGCAAGGGGGCATGACTCCTGTCTTTACTAAGACAGGAGTCATTTAAATGGCGTCTGGTCGTCGAAAAAAATGGCGCAAATCGGGTTGAGGCGATTTTTTTGCCTCAACCTGACTTGCCCCATTTTAAGACGCCCTAACGCCATTTTCCCCCTACGCCGGCGCTGCCTGGTCTACGTGGTTTTTTTCCACGCACACAGGCAGCGCCGGTCTGCTAGCGCCGGCTAACGCCATTCCATAAATACGGCGCCCGCATGGCGCTTCAGAATGGCGTTAGACGGCGCGAAATTTTTTGCCGCTAAACTGCGTTAGCGCAGTTTAGCGTCAAAAAGTATAAATATGGGCCTAAATGTCTATGTTTACACCACCTACATGTAGGGCAAATATATATGACTGCCAGGACCAGTACTGAGCTCTGGGTGTGCGTCAGTTTAAATGTACTACAGTGACACAGCACAGGAAAAAAAAACTTTACCAATGTACGAAATGCCTTTTTCCTACATATTCATGTCACCCCCCTAAAGTGTGTCCTGTAAGCCCACAGGACACAGTGCTAATATATGAAATAGGACACAGTACATATTGGGTTGGTGTATTCTCATAGGGAAATAAAAGCAGATTAAATTTTCCCAGTTCATTGCTGCATACGCTGGAAGGCGAGGTGTTTTCTGTTATGGGATTCACTGGTACTCCCAATTGGTATAGCAGAGTTGGCTAATACTGGAAATCCCACCAAAACCTGGAGGAACAAACAAGTAAGTCAGGAGAAGAACCCACCATTCCCCACTGTTGGACTTCTCTGTTCTCAAAGGAAAGCCTGGACCAGAAACCAGTTTGTAGCTGGACTTTTATTTTTTCACTGAAAGCATTGGAGATACCATTGCTCTTCACTGAATGTCTCTTGGTATTTAAGGAGCAATCAATTAGGACGCAAACTGAAAGGTCATCTCAAATTCACCTGCTCAACTGGGTCAATTTCTGGCCCACACTTGCACGTTTTATCACGTCTCTTCTTTTCAGGCCTAATTCCTCAGACCAGCCTGCTGGCAGCCAGTCCAGGTCAGGAATAAATGATCACGCCGTTCTCCTTGTTGTCTCCAGCGCATGACAAATCTACTCTGCCCGCGCATCCATTTCCACATTGGCGCGAGGTAAGTGCCTGAATCATCGGTAATCATTTTGATTGGCGTGGACATTTCGCGCGAGTGTCTGACATGCGGAGCTTCGGAACAGGCGGGATGGCACGCAGGAGCCAGACAGTGTCACTCAGAATACTTAAAAAAGGGGGTCCTGTGGTTCTTCTCAGGAAGATTTCAAGGTGGGAAGGTTGGATGAGCTAGAGGGGCGTAAATTGGATTCACTGGCTATTTTGATACCTGCACATTTATCCAGAATGTATACACGCACTTCGCATGCTATACAAATGTTTTATTTTACCCTCTAAAATTAGACAACCACAGGCGTCTTTTTACTGCGAAACCGGCGTAGGGCATAGCCACGTCAAGGCCTTCGACCAAATAACGTTGCAGGTAGTGATGAAACGTGAACCCTGATACTGAATATTTCACAGGAAGTGACATCTGTGCGGTAAGAATTAAACAGATCATGTGACCACCCTGGAGACCTCCTAATTGTGACCTTAAGGCTTCAGAACAAAGAACTGATAATATATAACTCTAAACTAAAGAAGACACCAAGGAAAAGTACAATATGAAAAGCATTGTTAGGAACCATCCAGTCTGGAGCATTGTGTATACTGTACATAAAAGGCATCTACGTATTAATATTATATGAGATAGCGTACCCCCTACACTGTAAAGGTATATTGTAAGTGACCTAGGAGTTGCATGACAATACAGAAGAATACGGTCAACGGCTGATTTTCTTTACAAGGGCATGGGCCTCCGAGGTGACAATGTAGTTAAAATATGTGGTAAACGATATTTTATTCCTTATAATACACGGTCACCTTATCACCATTCCTTGTTCTTTAATATGAAAGGGACAGTGTAATTGCAAATAGGAAAAATAAAAGCAGAAGCTAGTGCGAAAATAGATACATTACGGAGCTGTTAGCAATGTGTTGGAAAAATATATTAAAATCAGTTTAATGTAAGTCAGATTTTTAAAATGATGAGGCTAACAGGGTGTAAATATATGCAAAGATATTCGCTTTTTCCTGTAATGACATTTAGAATGTAAAATATAATCATGTTTCCATAAATATCTCCTTTCTGCTCCTCACCATTTGTTCTACTTTATCTAAAGTGGAGCTGTAATTATGCTCCTTGCCCAGCCTCCACCTTGAGTGCTGGCAGCAGGAATTATGACATCACAACTTTACTGTAATAATTTATTACAGTCGAGGCGTTAGCTCATTTCATTATTACAGGTGACGAGAAACGTCACACCTCACCCACAAAAGGCAATTAGAGACAAGCCTTTGTACAGGGATATCAGTCTCCCAATCTTTATATTTTGATAATGCACAGCTAGCTGGGGAGCAAGGGATTACTGTTTATCAATGGAAAGTTTTGGGAGGGATGTGCTATCAAAAGGTGATTGAAACATTTTAACGTTTTGGTATTTATTTACAAACTTAATTGCAGTGCTAAATAAGTGATCTGCCAAGAATCTTCAAACTTTTCTGTCAAGTGCTAAAGGCCACATCATAACCTAGGTTTTCAAGGCTTTTCCAGTCATCACCTTAGACACTGTTCTAAGGACCCGTGCAACACAATATATTTCCAAGGTAAATCACACGATGACATGTTCTACAAACAACGTTGAGAAGCAACTTTTGAGTAATATTTGACATGTTTATGTGTATCTTATGCACGCACTGTATCAGTAGGTGGACTCTGTGTTTCACTCAGTAGATCAGGAGAGATAATTATAAGGGGATAGATTGTGTGCCAGTCTGATTGTGTGGTTGTGTGTGTGTTTCTAGTGCATGTGGGTGTACATGTGTGTGTTTAATCCATGCTGTAAAGTCCGGATGGGTCCTCCTATTGTGGGTAAACTCTGACAGAACCAGCCAAGCACTATCTTTGCAAGGGCCTTTGTGCTGTGGGCACTAGTCCCCATAGTGTGTTTAGGTACTTTCAGGGGGGATGGGTAAAGGGGGGAGGGGAGAGAAGGAGAGGAGAGACGATTTACCACGTGAATGGGGCTATTACCTTCCAGTTGTAGTCTTTCTTTAAACAACTTGATTCATTGTCAAAGTTGTAATGCACGTTCTCCAAAATGGACCAACTGGAAAATAGCATATTTGAATGTTTTATGAAAGATTTTGTTCAGAATTTGAAAAGGTTTCAGGGGTGAGACACAGCCATCTAGCAATTCAATGCAAGTTATTGGAAAACATGCAGGGCTTTATTTGAGCCACTGACTGCATGGAGGTGGTTGCAGGTTGGGCCCACCGGCAGCATTTATTTTTCCTCTACAATTTTTGATCCAGAGCAAAAGAGAGAAAAACACAAAAGGGGGAAAAGGAGGAAAAGAAAGACTGAAAAATCAGTGAAAAAGGGAGAAAGTAGGAATTAAGAAAAACCTGTGCAAACTGCAGGCTTCTGAACAAAATTTTGCACTCAGCACTTAGGGGCAGATTTAAGGAAAGTGGCGCTGCACCCAGTGCAGAGACACCCTCCTTGCACCCCTTAGCACCCCCCTACCGCCACCATGTGTGTGCCGTATTTAAAATATGGCGCACCATGGCGCAGGGCAGGAGGCAATAGTGTCAGAATTGTTTACGCTATTCATGTACTGTTCAGGGTTAGCGCCAACATTTTGGCGCTAATCCTGAACAGTACATAGGTGTCCATTATAAGTAACGGTGTGTCCCCTTGTAACGCCTTCTCTGAGCAGACGTTAAAAATGGCAAAAAAATGAAACAAAGAAATCTCTTAGATTTCCTTACACCATTTTTCCGCCCCCCCAACAGGAGAACGCCTCCTTTGCATAGATTATACCTGGTGCAGGCATAATGAAGCGCAAAGTTTTACAAACTGGTGCAATGCATTCATTGCACAACTTTGTAAATCTGGTGCGGGTAAAAGGCCACCTTCGCACCGCCTTAGCATAATAAATTGATGCTAACGTGGCGCTAAAAGTGTTGCTAGTTCCTCTTAAATCAGGGCTTCAATTTTTTACAGAATAAGCACAGACATGCACAGCACTTCAATCATACACAAAGAAAGATTCTCAATCAGACCCACAGATAGACAATCACAAACAAGAGACAGAAAGTGACATGTTTACACTAACCGGGAACGCCCCTTTTGCATACATTATGCCTGGTGCAGGCATAACGTAGCGCAAAGGTGAACAAAAGTGGTGCAATGCATGCATTGCCCCACTTTGTAAATTTTGCGCAGCAATTTTGGCCTCGTTGGGCCTCAATAGCGTAAAAAAATGACGCTAATGTGGTTCCAGGAGACGCTAGGGGCTCTTAAATCTGCCCCATAGTGCTTTGATGGGGTGGGTGGAATGTCATGATGGGAAGGACTGGGATGTAGGTCAGGTGTTGTACGCATGGCTTATAAGCCCATTATAGCCATGGAGTGGGGAGAAGATAGCCCTTGTCTGTGAATATGTTGTTGGACACAGCTGTTGGGTGCACCAACCCTCTTCAATATCTTTCTAACTGGACCCTCGATATGGGCCTTTGTCTGAGAGTGGCAAAAGAAATTATAATGCTGCAAAAACAATCCATTATTTAATGCATTAGGTTCTTAGAGTCAATAAACAGAGTTTTGATATTTTTACATTTATTTATTCTCAAACGTTTTAGTATGGTTTATTAATCAAATAATATTAAGTTACAGAAACAAACATGAAGAGTGTCGTCTCGATCTCACAAAATGTAGTAAATCTGAATATTACTGTTTCTCAGTCTGTCAAAGTTGGAAAAGAACATTCAATCTGTTATATTACACAGGATCTTCAGTTATCTGTCTCATGTGCTTACAGCTATCATACTATCCTGAAACATTTATCAAGTCTCTGTAAGACTAAATACAATTTTACAGTGGAATGAATAACTCGATTGTATATAACAGCTCAGTAACTGGAAAAATCTCACGATGTTCGACAGACTCAATTCTATTTCCCTAAACTAATATAGTCAACTCAGTATCATCTATCTCTGAAATTCTCAATCTCTCTGTAATTCATTTGTCTATTTAGTCACCCATAGCTCTTGACTCCAGCGACCACAGTAGCAAAGAAACGGTGGCTTGAAGGGCACAGTGGTCATCTCTCTCTCCAGCAGAATCAGGATAGCCCTGTATTCTCTCATCTCTGATTCTGGAATCGCCACCCTGCTCTCCGCAGGACACCGTCTATAACTGATTGATACATTTGTTTACACTGTAAAAATATTCAGGTATGTCTTGTTGGATGGCAAGGTTGGATACATTCTCCTCCATTCCCATATGCTTTCATTTCTGTAAGAACAATTTTGTATACTTAAGTATAAAACCCATGTAATTCACATCCTTCATGCAATGTTAACTTTTCCAATGTTGTAGCGAAGTTACTTTTAAATGTATGTCAGCACATTGCAAAGCAGTTTAGTAGGTGGGTAAGAGTGTAAGAAATACTGGTTCTATTGTTTTAAAGAAAGATGTCATTTCGTAGGTCATGAAGAGATTATAGAAGAAACATTTAGAGGTAGAAAATGTTCATGTCAGCCTAGCGAGTTTCGCAAGTCACGCAGCACAGGCTAGGCAAAGCTCAGAGCATACTTTTAAAAGTTCAAGTAATGACAGTTTTGAATCTAGCAGTTCATTCTCATGTTAATGATTAGTACTTATGATTCCTAAATTTCTAATTTTCCAAGGAGGTCTTATCACAGTCAATGCCTGCAATGTTTGTCAGTGACTATCTGCAGGTGTGCCCATGCCTTTCTGTTAGAGTCTGTGACTGTCTGTTAGTTGTCTGCTAATATCCTCATTTCTAACAACTGTCAAGCAGTATCTTGTGTGTCTATGAATAATGATGTATGTCACAAGAGCTCCCTGAATTTTTGATCTTTGCCTAGTTTGTAATCAATTTATTCCACTGAAACTGGCAGTCTAGTGCTCCTCATAGAAAACATTTGGGACCAGATTTACAAAAAACTAGTGCAACAGTGGCGTGCTGCACCACTTTTGAAATGCAGGGATGCACCATATTTACAACAGTGTGGATCCCCCTGGTGTCCCTTCCTGCAAATAAACAATCATCCATGGTATTTTTGCTTCTTCTATGTTTGCTGCAGAATGTGACACACATAGAAAAAGCAAAAACGAGGAGGAATAACATTATTCCTCCTCGTTGTGCCATGCTAGTGCCACCCCTGGGATGATGTTAGAATTTGGTGCAGCCTCAGATCTACATTTTCTTGTAAATCTGGGGCAGCATCAAAAGCAATGGGTGTTGCGGTGGAGCGCCCACTGCTAAACCCATTGCATGGCCCTCTAATGCAGAAAACTGCTTTGGAGGGGCCCATATTTACAAGGAGGCGTAAAGCCACAAAATGTGGCGTTACACCTCCTTTAAATGTGGAGAAATGGTTAGTGCCACCGGAATGCCGCAAAACGTGATGCTCCAGTGTTGCTAGGGCTTTGTAAATCTGGCCCTTGGTGTGCCCAAAGAAGTACTCTCAAAGGGTTCTGGTCCAGTCACCTGGAGCACTTTTCCGCAGCGGCGATCTTGGACCCTCACTCACTTCTGATGCAGCGTCTGATCAAGGATGAGACCTTGCATCAGGTACTGCCCCAGGAGGGAAGGGGTGATGAGACAAAATGTTAAAAATAGAGAGTGACTTACGTCTCTGCTGTGGAGTATGGTTCAGATTCATTAGATTTCCCACCAGGTCTCAGGGACAATGAATTTTAGTTGTGCATCTTGTATGATACCTTATGGGTAACTAGGAAGGAACAAACACAGACATAGATTAATATCAACCCTGCCCTTTACGTTTTACATGTTACATATCCAAAAAGACTGTATTTCTCATGTGACACACTTACTGCAATCTCTTCTCTTAATAAATCAGTTCAATTCACCATTGTGTAGAAGCATGGTGTTTACATCGATCCAGGAACCAGTAACTCCAAAATAACAATATTAACATTAGTTTCATGAAACCAAGTTCATGAAAGAGGAACTCCTCGTTGTCTTGTATAGATAGCCACAGTTTTTAAGTCTTAACTTTCTGAGACTGTTTGCAGCTTCTTGTAATTATGGTAACTGACACTGTTCTGTACTAACGATAGTGCACTAACCTTTCTTGATGTATTTAGCCCTTTCTTCTTCTTAATTTTTTCAGGAACTGACATTATCCACTCAAGACGCCAATTACGGAAGATGCCGGGGCTGAAGAAGGGAAGTCACCACCAAAGGAAAACTGCAGCTGCAGAAATCAGGTTATCCGGATGCTGGGGAGAATGTGGTAGTGAGGGAATGGAAAAGTGAAGTCTGAGTCTAATGCTGATCGGCAGCGGGAAGTCCTGCAGTAGCTGGGCCAGGAGCAGAGGCTCCAGGGGAGATCCGGATGGATATCCTTGCTGTAGCTGGGTATGGCCTGAAGGCTCCATGGGAGGCCAGGCAGGAGAACAGATCTCTTCTGTACTCAAAGCCAAGTGCTGACTGGTGGTATTTACAGCTGTATTCCCACAAGTTATTTACCACAATAGGGGTAATTGGGAACAGCTGCTACAGAATCATCAACAAGCATTTCCTCTGAGTCATAAGCATGAGTCATATTATTACTGCAGCATGACTAAGCGTAAGTGCATGTTTATCAAAAACAAGGTCAAGCTTATCTAGTCTCATAAGCATTTGACATATCATCACAGCAGCATAACTAAGCGTAGTGCATGTTTATTGCTAGTACAACAGCATACATGGATTAATGTATTATCGTAAGCATACATGTGCACATAACAGACCAGGCACTGAGGAACAACACTCATCTCACAGAGCAGCCGAAGGGATGAAAATATGGTTGATGGTGTGCTATGCTGAAGCACAATGAGACGTGTGGGTGCAGGAGCTTGTGGTCATGACAAAGAGAGTAGAATCTTGACCCTGTTAGCACCAGCCATTGCTGGTGGGAGAACAGCTTTAGGTTTTGGGGGTGCATAGCTGTATATACTCAACTATTGGTGTAAATTAGGTCCAGAGGCTTTGGACAGATGAAGGACCCCTTCAAGTTCTTTTTTGGAGTGGAAGCAGCATTATTTACAGCAGATGTGCTGTACCCTTTATGAATACTGAAACAAAGGCAAAGTGACCTTTGAGGGGTCTCCTACCATCAGAAACTAACAACATTTGTGTGCATCCGCAAGGAGGAGGGGCAGAAACTGGCTGGCTCAGACAGATATATTCATAAGCTAACAGACAGATACTCATAGAAAGACTTGCCATTGCTTATGGAAAGGCTGTTTTTTTCTAAGCTCTGTAAATACCCTCGTTTGTCTGGAGTAGGCATTAGGAATGGTGTGTAGTTTATGGCAACCAGTAATTTCTGAGAATTATGAAGTCTGTTCTCTTTACTAAATTTCAGCAGGTCTAACCCGGGCAATGAACATTGTATTTATAGCGCACAATACATTACAAATGTGGTGAAGTCTGATTTGATTTGATGTGATAATGTTCACCTTTTCTCCTGGCGCTGGTAATCAGGGCTGAAGAGGTACGTGCTTGGAATTTCCTTTACATTTCGTACAGCATTGATCGTGTTTAGAAATGTTTTTGAAAAATAAGCGTAACAGTTTTTAAACTTAATTAAATACATTTAACAAAACGGATTTAAATGGTATTCAGTTTAAAAACAAAGTCAACAATATTTCCAATATTGCATAATGCATTGTGCACAGAGCGCTCCCATGGCAACTGAATAATGCATTGCTACAAGACATGGTCCAAACAGCTAGGCGAATATTTTTTGTTTCCCCAAACTTTGAATTGGGTTGAAAATCTAAAGCATCCATTAGATCTTCATACATAAATAAAATGGTTTTTCCAAACAGATTTAGGTTTGCAGGTCTCAAATATATGACAAATTGCTTGAATTTGTATTATAGTGAATTGTTTTCGTAATTTTTCAAGAATGACATTTTGGACTAATTAGTGTGCTTTGCATGAAGCAAACTGTGGATGGGATCATGCTGTATTGTTAGTCAATTTTAAACTCTGTTTTGGGTGTGCGATATGCAGACACTCCACCAGAATAATATATGTAAAAAGTGGATCATCGACCTTTGTTGTTTTTGCAGATTTAAAATTGACTTTTCTATGCCTTCTATTTGCTCAATGTGTTATTGACTAATATTAACTCTGACAAACAAGTGCTGCAGCATTTCTGAGACTGCCTTTAACTTGTGACAGAAACATTGTTTACAGCGCATGGTTCATGTTGTGAGACATCTCAAAGTCACAACTATATGGAAAGTACAAATTATATATTTTTCAAATTCTGCACTACCTAAAGAATGCAATGGCACAAGCCAAGGCCTTCTTGCACTGACTGGATCACCATTAAAACATGGTGCACATGGGATTAGTTTAATTTTTAGTATGTCCTTCCAGAACATGATAATTCCATTCAGTCATGGAAATCAAATCCCCGTCATGGTTTGTATTTTACTATGTCGCCTGAGTGTTGGGTTTCCAGACAAGTATGAGTTTTTTAAGGATACACATATCACCAGAGTGCTGTATGACAACATGCCACAACCATATCTTTTCCGCATCTTAACATCCTGAAATTCCTATCTCTGGGGAGCAGACCTCCCTCACACTGACTTTTTTTGCAGGTAGAAAATGCTGAACATGACATGTGATTTTCAGCTCATTATTTTCAAAACATGGTAATGGAATGTTCCATGGATTGAGATGAAGTCAAGTGTGTTGGCTCTGGGGTGTCATCGAACCTTGCTCTGAAGACAATGACACTTGTGTTATTTCTATCCACCTCTATAGACTGCTTTCTTCTGAACAATACCCCTGTCAGGCTTCTCCCCAATCTATTTTCTGCTGGCACCCATGAGTGGGTAGGGGAGGGATACCCTCTTGCTCTGTTTCTGCCCAGCGTGTGAAGCTGAAAAGGCTGCCCCAGCTCTCCCCTGACATGCTCTGCCTTCAGATGCCAAAACAGTCCAACAATGGTGTAACATAAGCTCCTGCAACCCCTGGGGTGTGGTGTGGGGCCGAGCTCCTGGGGTGGGGGGGGCACAGCAAAGGTGGTGGGTGGGGGAGGGATGGGGGCCCCCTCAAGTTTTGTTACACCACTGCAGTCCAACACAATGTCCCTGCATCCATTTACCACATTCTCAAAGCATGCATTATTCCCCTTTACATAGGAATTATTTTATAATCCCTAGATGTGAGCGTGTGGATACTGTCCATAATCAGAGCTTCTGTACCCCACAATCCTCTTTATCCCCACAACTAAATCAAGGGAAACTGAAAGGAGGACCAAAGTCTACTGCTCTATTTGCACTGCACTCACTTATGAGCACAAAGTGTGTGTCAAGGCCAACTGCACTACACACAAGGGGCCATATTTACAAGAAAGTGGTGCATCACCAGTGATGCGCCACTTTTCTTGCAGACCCCTTGTGCCCCCTAACGACACCATGGTAGCGCAGTATTTACAATACAGCGCACCATGGCGCATCTTAGGGGCAATAGCTTCATTTTTTTTACGCTATTGTAACGCTATACTGGATTAGCGTAAAAAAATGACGCTAATCCAGTATGGTGGTAAGAGGCCCATTGAAATCAATGGGAGCCTCATTTTAACACCTACTTTAAGCAGGAGTTAAGAATGAGGCTAGAAATTACGTAATGGAATTTTGTAGATTCCATTGGACCATTTTTAGCGACCCTCTAATGAGGGAACAGTCCCTTTGCATATATCATGCATATATTATGCATGATGTGGCGCAACGGGTTTACAAGGTGGCGCAAACCTCGTTTGAAGCACCATGTTAGCGTTCATTTGCAGCAAAAATGTTGGAACAAATGTGGCGCTAAGGGGCGCAAGGGCCTTGTAAATATGGCCCAAAATCTCAAGGTAAAAGAACCCGTTTATCCAGAATTCTTTAAAATAACTGATCGTCTGCACATTGTGGAAACTGGCACATCACAAGTCTGTTCAAGCAGAGCTCTCTCAAGATCAAAAGAACATCGCCCTGGAGGCCAGTTCAATTAGTCCTCTCTTCCTGGTCTGCACCATGCAAATATGGAGCAAATAATCAATAGGCCTTGTTTCTTTTACAGTAAAAAAATCTTTGGACAAAACCTTCTAATTAGAATTGGCTTTCAAATGTAGTATTTGGGCCAAATCTTCTGTTTGCTCATTCCCTCGATGTTCTCAGCATTTCTAAAGGGCAAACAATTTAACAGCACAAAGTGCCTTATTATCTATCAGCCCGAAAGGGACCCCTGGTGCAAATATTGTCCAGTTAGCATGTACAGCAAGGTGTCCTAATTAGCAAATTTCTACTGCTGCACATTGCCAAGATATAGTAACTGATGCAGGTGCCTGACAACATGCTTTCACTGCCTTGAAATTAGTTTCTGCTCTGGAAAGTCACATATGCCTACTTTGACTATTTGAAATTAGTTCTTTAAATAATCCATTATAGCGTTTACACCTTCAGTTTTTAGTTCTAATTTAAAAGAAACTACACCATTCTTGCTAGATTGTAGGACAATTCATGCTCTTTGTTTGCTGTATCTCTATGTCTCCCTCATTCTTTCTGTTCCTCCTCTTCATCCTTTCTGCCCTACAAGCTTGGTGAAATATTGTTGGAGAGATACTGGAAACTAATGATCCCAGCTACATTGTCCTCCAAAAACGCAGCCATTACCAGATAATATGGAGAATAACCAAATAGGCCCAGAACACCAAGGGTCTGATTTAGTTTGGCGGATAGGTTCCTCTGTCAAAAATTTGGTACATATCCCATCCGCCATATTACAGGTACTGTTGATGCATTATTTTGGTTGCACCATTAAATGTTACAGAAGTGCCATAATAATGTCATAAAAAATACATATATTGTGTGTTTTAATGTTACTAATGTTACCAATGTAAAGGGGAGCTTTCAAATCATACTTTAAAGGTGTATTCTTGCAGAAGATTATAAATATATATATTTGTGTGTGTTCTAGCGATTGATTTTAACATGCTGAAATGTAATACTCATGAACATTTATATTCATGCACACTGTGTATGGTATTATGCATCTAATCACGTTTTATTTATGATTTGCAAGATGCACTTATAATCATATATTTGAACGTGCATTCAATGTTTTATTAACTTAGCAGAACCAAAGGTCTGAAACATTTGATTTCTTGAGTTTAGCTTTTACGTGGAGTTTTCCTCAGGTTGTAATAATATTTATTTGCAGGAGCATTCCTGAAAGTCTACAGTTAATGAGAGGCATGTTGTGTGTGTGAAAGATAGTGGGATGCAGTTGGATGCTTTGACAAAGACAAAGGAGTGCTGATGAACTGAGAAGAAAATACTCCTGATTGTGTATCAGACACCAAGAGACACTCCAGCTCGTCCTGATGCCCAGTTCGTGGGATGTGAGATTTGAGGGAAGTTGCCAATTTTAAATGTGCATGGAAGATGGAAAACTACTGGTGTGGATGACATAGACTTCTATCAAAAAATCTGTATGTTTATGTGGTATTCGCCTAGTTAGATATGAGCAGATTCTCCTCAGACTTGGAAGTGTACAGACCGCTCTACTTTCAATGACTTTCTGTGGCTTTATGCCATGCACCACCTGGTTATCAGAACTTCCAAGGAGGTTTCTGTTAAGCTGACACTTTCCTATCATTCCTGAGACTTAATTAGGATTTCCCTTTAGCTTTGTTTAGGGTATTTAAATTAACTTAGATTCTCCAATGATTAGGCACGAGGACCAAAACTTATATACAAATCATCAGATTATGTTTCTCATCTTTTGTATTGCCTCAACTGCAATTCTCGCATTCCTCATGCTTATTCGAATTAACATCATTTAACGCTTTACTTTACCTTTGGGTATTTTGTACTTATTTAGTATGTTTTTGAGATTCATTTACATCAGTTTGGCTCTTATTTTGTAATAAACGTTTGAACCTTATTTACCGCCTCCTGGATTTAATGTGTGACCAAGTAGGTTACACTGTCAGTTGAATGTAAGGGTTGATTCTAACTCTCCTTTACCCCTCAAGTACTCCAAAAAAGGTCATCAGAAGAAGAGAAGTAAGAATATGGGCCCGAGCGTCATCAGTACTATAGGATATAATGTACTTGTAATGTAATGCAATGGACAGGATATCCGACAGGTTTGTGATGGATTAATCCATCCATCAAACTTTAAATTGGGGCCCAAGTCATTTTTTTTCAGAGATTTCCCTCAATTTCAGATACATTTCTGCTCAGATTTACCACTTGTACCAAGCAGGTGGCAAATCTAAATTTGCGGCTATAGCAGATCGTAAAGTGGATGCTGATGAGTCTAGATGGCGTAGGGTTTTAAGACAAGCTCTGGTGTGGGGGAGCACTGAATGCTTCCCCTGTGGTGTCAATAAGTTGGGTAGGGGCCAAACTGAGGTTTTGCTGCATTACTCAGTAAACTGAGCTCATTGGTTTGACAGAGTGCAGTTTCCTTTGAAGTGGTAATACTGGGGGTATTAACCGTGGAGTACCAGTCATCTTAAAATCAGGAAAGGCTCTTGCTCTGCCTGCCTCATAATGTAGACCTTAGTTTCATCTCTTTACTTTCTTTTCCCTTTTCTGCTTCCTCCATACAGGTGTCTGCATGTACCTTACTCTCCCTTCAGGACAAACTTGCTTATTTGTTGATAATAACCTTATGTGTATATAATTTGCTCTCTTTACTCCCCTCTGTATCACAGTAAAAACCTGTGCACGTCTCGGTCCTTCTTTACTGCTCCTCGCATGACACTGAATTACTCAGCAAACATTACCACAAATGTCCTTCATTGTACCAACTAAAGGAATGGGTGAGGTCCTGGCCCATATATTAAGTGTTATGGCCAAAGCTGATGTAACCACAGAGGGCTCTAACGGCTGCTCTAACGGCTTAAAGACCTGACTGCTCCCTAGGATTATGTAAGCCACAATGTTTTGCCACAGTATGCTGCTCTGACTGTGGATCTTGGCCATTTTGGCCATCCATGTTTGTTTTAGCAAATGCAGAATGCATGATGTCTTCCGGGCTAACATATGGACAATTTTACATGTCTTTCACAGCAACAGCATGAGCAAAGTAGGTGTGGACTGCATCAACCTTAATAAGACAAAGTGACTTGCTGCAAAAATCAGTTTTATTTATTTTAATTATTCTTAATCTGAACAACTACTTTAGGAATGTTTCTTGACAGTTTTCCAACTTTGGTTTGCCTTAGCTCAAAACATATGTAATTGTGCCCTTGCAATAGGGGCTTTTAGGGTTCAGCAACGTGTGTGCACCATAGCAATTATAACAGAATGGACCAGGTGGCAAGTGAGTGGAGAATGCCTTGCAGCTGAGATGAAATTGTCTCCAGAGCTCTACTAGGTCATTCTCCGTGAAGAGGAAATTTAAACCTCATAAGGAAAAGAGGCCCTTAAATTAAATCCTCTAGGAACTGCTAACAGTTCTAGAGGGGAAAACACTAGTTAACACATACAATGATTCTCACTATAGAACTCTGGAGTAAGCAATCAGTTGTCCATTTCCAGAATGAGAGGTCTGAGTTGGATAAGAAGGAATTCAAGGAGGCCCAAATCCCTTGTTCACTATTCCTGTAGAAAATCCTTTGATTGATTCATGCTCATCTTCATGTCACTCATTTTCTGGTCCTTATCTCTAGGGACTCTCCATATAGAAGGTTCACTTGCTATTGAAGCTATTTATGGGTTTTCAGCAGGGCACTTGCGCTTCTGCTAAATCATCATGTTCATCCATAAAGCACATTTGGCTCTTCAGAGAGCACTTGTGATGTGCACCAGTTCCACTCGGCTCACTTTCACTTACGTGCAAAGTGATGGATGCTTCTCGGTTTGCATTTTGCCACTAATTGAAGAAAAAATTACTTCCTAGTGTGAGTCACCTAGATTTGAGTAACCAAGTATTTGTAGGTCAGTGCCCAATTCCATATTTGCCAATGGTACTTACCCTCCACTGTGTAACCATACAACAAGCCAGCACACTCATTGGAGGATGTATGAGTGATATTGTCAATGATGTAATCTTAGATGTCATGAATGATATCATAGAACATGTCATTAATGATATCATATGTGAGTTCATAAGCAGCACATGGCAGGGCCGTGCAAGTTAAAGTTAGTGCTGCTAACTGTAACTGGTGAATTTCAGTGTTTTTTTAGTTCAAAGCGTTCATCTTGTCATTGAAAAATTCACCTAACAATAACATTACTGTTAGACCTGACAGCCTTAGGGTGGTCTTTCCCCAACTTTTTGCCTGCCTCTCTCCATTTTTCTGATCTTGTTTTTGCTGGTTTTAGGACTCTGCACAATTCACCACTGCTGACCAATGCTAAAGTGCTTGTGCTCTCTCCCCTAAACATGGTAACAGTGGCTCCTATCCAATTGGCAGATCTAATTTACCTATTAGTCCCTAGTAAAGTGCCCTAAATGAGCCTAGGGCCTGTAAATAAAATGCTAGTAGTGGGCCACCAGCACTGACTGTGTCACCCACATAGGTAGCCCATTAACCATGTCTCAGGCATGCCGTTGCAAGGCCTGTGTGTACAGGTTCACTGCCACTTCGAGTTGGCATTTAAAACTACTTGCCAAGCCTTAAACTCCCCTTTCAAAACATATAGGTCAACCCTATGGTAGACCTTAGGTAGCCCATAGGGCCGGGTTCTATGTAATAAAAGGCAGGACATGTACTTGTAAGTTTTACATGTCCTGGTAGTGAAAAAGACCCAAAGTAGTTTTTCACTAGTGTGAAGTATGTTCCTCTCATATGGCAGCATTGGAAATTCCCTTACATACATTTAAGTGGTAATTACTGATCTGAAAGGAGTGTCATTGTCATGTTTGGTATGGTTGGAATGGTAATGAGAAATCCTGCTTACTGGTGAAGTTGGATTTAACATTATATTTTACAAATTCCACATTTAGAAAGTAGGCATTTCTCTGCACTTACTGCTCTTCGTGACTTACAGCCTGTTTCCAATTTACATTTGGTCTGTGCTGGTTGACAGCTTCCCTTGTGCATTCCATCCAGACAGCCATAAACGTAAGACACTCTGCATTCATCTGCATACTGATGGGTCTTCCAGGCCAAGAAGGGTGGAGGGGCTCTAACTTACACTTTAAAGTCTAGTGGGCTGACCCCACTGAAAGGACTGATAACCCCTCACAGATCTCCTGCCAGACAGGGCTGGGTTGAAAGGGGAACTAGTGTACTTCAAAGCCACTCTTTGAAGTATCCTTCATTTCAAAGACACATTTAGGTATATAATTGGTCTGTGATCCCTTAAAATCAGACACTTTTAGACCTAGAACTGGAGTCTGTCAGAAGGACTGCAGTGCTGCCCAAAGGACTCATCTGGACTGCTTTTCTGGAAGGACTGCTCTCCTGCTTGTTGCCCAGCTGCCTGCTGCATCCTGACCCTACTGGACGGACTTTGCCTTCCCACCACACGTGATCTCCAAAGGCATGTGAGCTTGCCTCTTGTTAAGAAGTCTAAGGGCCATCAAGACTTCACCTAAAGAGAGAAATTCAACTGTGTGGAACAATCAACGCAATTGCCAGCAGAATTGACGTAGTGGCTGTCTCATGACTGAAAAAACAATGCAGTACCTGCAGAATCAATGCAGCACCTGTTTCATCATCATAGCACGTTTCGATTTTCTACGCATCATCCCTGGGCATCTATTTGTCATTAAACCCTGCACCACAGTAAGGAACTGAGGCTCCGTGACTTGAAATCGACGCACCACCCTCTTGCAAGGAAAGAATCGACGCATCACCTCCGCTGCACCGGAAAAATTGTTGCATCTCTTTACTTTCCGATGCCTCATCCCCTCAACAGCCCTGGAGCGTTTTTATTTTTTACACATCCCAAGTACTTTGTGTTCAAGAGATACATCCATTGATTTCTATGAATTAATACTACTTAAACCTCTAAAAAGTGATACCTTGATTTGGGCATTTTGGATTTTTGTTCTTTTGGTCTTGCTTTATTCAGATAAATATGATCTTGTTTCCTAAACTGGTGCTGAGAAATTTTATCTGTGGTTTCACTGTGTTACTTTATGAGTTATTGCACAAATACTTTAAACATTGCCTTAAAAGTTAAGCCTGACTGCTCAGTGCCAAGCTACCGGAGAGTGAGCCCAGGATAATTTAGGCTTTGTTGTGACTTATCTTGACTAGGATTGTGGTCCCTACTTGGACAAGTTGAATACCTCTACCATCTAGAGACCCAATTTCTAAGAGTTATTTTAAGTTTTTTTTAAACAAAAACAGATTGTGCCGCCTCCCTCCCCATACAAAATATATTCGGCCCCAGGGATGAGGTCCCACAGGTCTCTGATTGCTTGGGGAGGGCAGCACATCAACTCTTCCCATACAAATTGTTTTTGGATCCGGGAGTGGGCTCCCTGGGCCTCAGGAGCCTCCTTCTCCTTTATTAACACAGCCCTGGGGCTTTAATACACAAATACAGCCCAGCCACAATTTTTTCGATCCTTCAAGAATCTGGCAGGATTTCAGCATTTTTTGCAATAATTTTCTTTTGTGGCCCGAGGGGGTGTCCCTCTAAACCCCCTCCATGGAGCCTGAGTGGGCCTCATGTATTTGTTTTTCTTAAACTTCAGGACAGGGGACTAACCCACCAAATCCTGTAAGGGCTGTCAGCAACATTTTTCTCATGTTGCTGGCAGCCAGTCAGAGCACTTGATCTAGCCGGAGTCTGACTGCCAAGGGAGTAAAATGACCCAAGGGAAATAAAGCTCACTGGGCCAATCAGAACTCTTTATTTTTAAATTGGCACTCCAACAAGAGTCACTCAAGACTCCTGCGATCCCAGCTGCCCAAATATACAATTATTTTTGACCATTTATTTCTCACAATTTCCACCAAATCACTAAAACTGCATTCTGCGAACCAAGATCTAGCCTTCTGCCAAATTTGGTCTAATTCCGTTCATCAATTTTAGCTGTTACCAATTTTAAAGAAGTTTGAGGAAAGGCTTGTGTTTTGGAACACCCCCTTTTATCACAACAACTGCTTGTGGATCACCTGGAATGGAGCTGAGGTGGATGAACCTTTTGTTGGAAAGTTTTGTGAAAATTCGTCAAACAGGGCCAAAGTTATTAGCAAACTAAAAAAATGCTTTTTCTATGGAAAAGCAGACCTAATTATAACTACCTTGTCATACCCCCATAGTTAATGATTCACAGTGCCCTAGTGTAGGCGGATGGAGATGTGCATGATTTAGTCCTGTAGGCTCAATGCTTATAACCTCCACTTTGGTAATTCTAGCCTGATTCTTCCTGTCCTAAAGATACAAATGAAAGCAATGGTCATGCAATTGGGACAAGTATTCATAAGATACTTTGCCATTTGTGCTGTTTCTGTTTTTTTAGTTCCAGAGATCATGTTTTTTTTTTTATGAATGTCGGTACTGGAAGACAGACTGGGTCCACCCAGCTTAGAAGCCTCCTTTGATTCAAATTTCCAAGCACTTATCCATTACTCACCTGAAGTATATTACTCCCAGATCTCCAAAACTCTTGACTCTTTTTCTGCCATCACCAAAATGTTATTTTTTTTTTTTAAATCTGAACACCGGTGGTGCTCCAATTATGATCCAAACTTCAGATTTACACATAAAACACTGCACCTCGATTATTTTGCCATGGATTAAGCTCTTACCCAATTCTACTGTGCTACACTACTATGCTAAGTAACAATCAGATAGACATTTTTTGCGATAGCCAGGTTCTTTTTCCTTCACAATCTTTATGGAGAGAGGTAGCCTCTTTTTTCACTTTTAAAAACCTTAATATCAGAAATACTGTTTCTAAAAAGTTCACACACTTGCAATTTCCAGCTATCGTCCAATTCCCTGCTGTCTAAATATAATTTTATGAACTTGTTATACTTCAAGATTCTGACAAATACCTTATTAATTCAAATCGGGCTGTCTTGATTGCATCCAAGTTTGACTTTAACCATTTTTTGGTAACCTCAAATGGTAGCTCATCTGATAATTAGTACCCGGACACTTTGAAACAGACACTGTAATTTCCTATTGAATAAACCTAATCTAAATTTTCCCAGCCCTGCTCACTACCTATTTATTTTCTTCCTTTTGGGGCTGAGCTTTTGCAACCGCAGGTTTTTTAATTAAAATATTAATGAATGTCTATGTATTTTGAATAATGAGTTATGTAGAAAATGAATAACGTGGAAAAGTAATGTACTCATTTGAAAAAGTGACCTCGAAGAATGGCCACCAGTGTTCACGAAATGTACTAAATAATGATTGATACTTATGAAATATTGAAAAATGTATTAGATTAATGCAGTAGTATGTCATCTTAAGGGTTATGAATTATGCACTAGCTTTATAAATTGTAGGCCTTAACTTAACAAGAGTCTTGGCATAGTCTTGCCAGACCTCATGCAGAAGCTGTATTTCTTAGCGGTTAATAAAAATGCTGACAGAGTGAATTAAACTGTGAAATGTCCATTGTCTTGTTAAAAGTGCTTAACAGAAGCTTTTTGTGAGAACTGACTGTAAGGAGATGATGTTCCCGCTAGTTTAACAACTTATGTGTAATGTGTGTGAGACGTACTTTCCCAGCACGAGAACAATGAAGATACTGACTGGAGCTGAAGATGCAACAATATTGTTACCTGATGAGCTGGATGATGAGAACATCGTAAAGTGGGCCAATCAACTGCATGTGAATAGAGAAATATTAGAATTCATAGAGAAGAAGAGACTTTAGGAGAAATTCAAGATTCATTTCGACATTGGGCTCATATTCTCTGGCTGAGAGCTTGATGCTTGCTGATCGATTGATGACCTGAGGATGGAGACTGACTGCTTTGCTGACCCATACCAAGGCTAGGTAGATATAATGAGACCTGACTGTTACGCATTTTATGCCTTTTCTTTCTAGGTACCAACTGCACTGTTTTGATAGATCCATAGCTAGACGTTTTCCAAATTTTGTGTTACTAAACATTTTGCATGAAGCCCAATATGCTGATGCTAATCCGGTGTTAGTTAAGTGCTCTCACTAATGACGGACAATTACAGGAATTAATGATTGATGAATTATCTTGCTGAATTCTATGTATGCTATATCTTTGTTGCAGCTGACTCTGCTATTGATTTGCACTGTAGCTCTAGAATGTGTTGTGGTTCAAGCTTTGATTAAATTGTGTTTCTTCTGCCGTTTGGACAACCAGTGTTGTTTTTATATGTGTTTCATTTGATATTGAGACTAATTTACATGACCTTAGCATTGTTAATATAGGGAAATAAACTTACTAAACTTTTTTTAAAAGTGTGGTTATCCATGGCTGAAAGGTCATGGTGTGTGACATTTACTGACTCCATTGATTATTGATTTTATTGATTTCAAATGATTATTGATTATTGTGTATTGATTATTGATTATATACTGGAGCTATGGTAAGAACTTCTCAATTGCGAGTCAAAAGGTTAATCGACCTATTTGTGTCCCCTTGTAAGTTTACTTATTAAGGTCTGACGCGCTAACAGTTGTGGTAGCAGACTGATGGTTAGTCTCCTTAAGAGATTGCATAGGTGTCCGGTACAGAGTGATAACAAAGACGGTAAGAGACAGTTGGTTCGTCTTCTTAGGAGCCTACCATAGACGTGCAGCATACGGTGACAGGTGCCCCCAGTGATGATAGCTGTTTGAAGTGGTTCTTTCAAGAGTTCATTATTATCGAGATTTGGATTTTGTTTTTCAATGATGATAATTGGAGAGAAAATGATGTTCCCTTAAGCCCAGAAATGACTTTCCCAGATCCAGGGTCCTGCTAATGGTTGTTGAGGATGTTCCCGGTGTTCTAGTGACAGAGTGAGAGAAATAGGTTGTGCTTGCCCAAGCTTATGAAAATCGCAGGTGAATTGTGAGGTTTGTGAGGGGTTTAGGGAGTTTGCGTACTCCAAATGAGGTTGTAGTAGGAGTGTGCGTACTCCGCAGTGTGAGGTCGTCAAACTTCATATGTGTGTGGCGCTTTGTGCTCGAAAAGTGTCCACATGGTTGTTGATGTATGGACCTTACGTGGTCTAAAACTCCGGAGTATATTGAAAAGTGTATGAGACACTTGGTTATATGTTGTAATTTGTTTGGTTTAGTAGGTTGATCTGACGTGGTCAACAAGTCAGTGTGTGAGTTAAAGTAGGCGAGAGAGAACATTTTGAGAGTCCTATGTGCACCAGGACAGACCCATTGATCAGTTGAGAGTAAAATTTGCTGGTCGAATTTTGCTTGCGAATCTGGGAGACCGAGAAAGAGGAATCAGTAAAAATCTGTAAGGTTTCTGAAGCAACTGTGTTAATTTTCCTGCAGTAAACCAGCAGATTTGTTTTTGGTTTTTGATTAGTGCTCGCATTATTTTGCATTAGTTTTGTGTGAATCGAAGTTTAGGAGGACGACCTTCAAGACTTTGTCAGCAGCAGTATATGTGAGTGTGACATCATTGGAGCTGTGCTGGGATAGGTTGGTTAGTAAGAAGGGTCGCGCACAGATTAGCAGCCATCCGTGATAGGCAATTGGGTGAGAACATGGGTGAAAGGAATCTTGGGATTAAAAGTCATTTCCTGATTTGATTTCGAATAAACAAAAAGTAGGAAAGATGAAGTTTTTCAAAGCGTTGAGAAGTGCTCTAAGGGGAGATACGTATATTACAGCGAGTGTAGATGAGGCTACACCGCCGGAAGGTACACTGGCTTACATTGTAATGGAAGAGAGAGGTGTTGCGCCATGTCTTTGGTTAAAGCAATGGTGCAAGTTGACAGAGAAAAATGGGAACTTAGCGTTTCCTGAAAATGGGACGTTCAATTTGAGGATTCTGGAGCAATTGCGGATGGCGCTACATGAATCAAAGCCCCTTCTGAGACCAGCACAGTTTAAGGCATTAGCAGTTTGGGAGCTGATAGCTAGAGAGCAACAGCAATTGATGAGAAAGGCAGAAAAGACTTTAGCGGAAGCTAAATGGGATTGGGAGCAGAAGAGATGGAGATCAGAAACTTTGCAGGAAGTTAAGTTGTTCCCGGCAATTACACAAAAGGATGAGAAGGAAGGAAAGAAAGCGACTAGGAAGACTAATAAAAGTCAGTCTGAAAGTTAGGGAGCTAGAAAGCCTTCAACAGTAGAGGAGGAATCAGATAATGAAGAGTTCCTTACATAGTTATTGAGAGACCGACCACCACCCTGTACAGTACACGAGATTGGTCCGAGTACTAGTGCTGATCCGACAGCTCCGACATAGGTAACGGGGACAGTGAGTCCAGGGCAGGTAAATGCTAACATGACACCGAATGTGGTGCAAAGTGGTCCTAATGTGCCAATTACTCCTGTAGTGCAGACACAGATGCAGCCACCACAGATACAGAAAATGTATCCTGATGTGCCCATTTTAGAAACAACTTCAAACTTAGTGGTGCCCACGGAGCAGGTGGTTCCGAGACCAATTCTGGTCCAGACTGAGCCGACTCCGATTTTGTTGCCCAAAGTTCAGCCACAGGTAATGCTGAGATTTACGCCAATGACAGGGACACAGTCAGACTTGACTCTGCTGATGAATCAGAGTATGGCAGTTACTCTCCAACAGAGTGTAGGTGCCAGAGCAGCCCTGGATGCAATTTCGCTGCCAGTTACTGTTGGTCAGGCGGTACTATTATTTGCACAAAAGAAAACAAATGCAAGTGAACAGGGAGCAATGGCCCAGAGTCTAGTGAGAGGAGGACATGATGAACAAGTTCAGGTAGTCGCTTCCGTGGGTCAGACTTTTGATGGATCAAGATCATTGTTAGATCTTAGTCCACTTGTTGCACTTCCAGATGCTGTGACAGGACCAAATGTAGGTCAGAGCCTGAAATTATTGACACCGCAGACTCTGAATGCAGTGGCACAGCAGGTGCCCCCAGTCCAAGCGAGTAACATTTAATTGCAGGGACTGACAGCCCAGCAGTTATCTGAATGGTAAAATAAGCTGAATACCCCACAGAATGCCCCTAAAGGAGAGGAGTATTTGAATTGTGTCAGACTAGGCATGGAAGCGGGTGAACTCGTTGAGGGAACGATGGAGGTGAATAGGCTAGAATACTACACAGAGGCAGAGTTGAGATACTTGTGCCCAAAGATTACGAGAGAGGTGAGCAGAGTGGGGACTGGGTTGTCGTCCAAAAGCATGTGAGAAAGATGTGTTTGGAGCCTCGTTGGAAGGTACCATACCAAGTGGTCCTAACGACTACTACAGCTGTGAAGTGTGCTGGGATCCCGTATCGGATTCACGCAAGTCATACAAAGAAAGTGGCATGTCCCCTGGATCATGAAGAAGCTTTGTTGAGAGTACCAACAACAGTGAGACAAGTCTAAGAGCCGGAAGGTGAACAAAGAGAAACTGAGACCGGATCTGAGTTTGTTTAGGATGTTTCAGTCACTCCTGTGAGAGATGAGGGTGGAGACCTCCAGGAGAGTATTGCAGTACCTATCTCGACTGAAGCAGTAGGAGAGCCAAGTCAGAGGAGGGCTTTCCCAGAAGCAGTCGATCCTGAGAGATACACAGAGCAATTGCCAACACTGAAATACTGAGTGGGGCCCTCTTACGGGGGCCCCTGCAGTGCCCATGCCATTGGCAGGGGCACTGCAGGGGCCCCCAGGAGCCCCGCGGCACCCCCTACCGCCATCCTGTTCCTGGCGGGAGACCCGCCAGGAACAGGATGGCGGTAGGGGGTGTCAGAATCCCCATGGCGGCGGAGCGCGCTCCGCCGCCATGGAGGATTCTGCAGGTTAGCAGCTTTGTCAAAGTCAGCTTTCAAAAGTCAAATCAGGTTATCAATGTCTTTTCCACTTATTTTCAATAGTCTCTTTCTCAAAAAATTTCTCTCAGATTGTTTCAACAGTTCAGTTCATTACCTTGTGCATGTCACCTCGAAATATGGACCTGGAACTTCTCTATCAAAACAAAAAGACATAGGGGGTCATTCTGACCCTGGCGGTCGGTGACCGCCAGGGTCACCGACCACGGGAGCACCGCCAACAGGCTGGCGGTGCTCCTAAGGGCATTCTGACCGCGGCAGTCAGATGCGGGAAACCGGCGGTCCCCCTGATTACTTCTAGGCATTGTTGTTCATTTATACCTGATAATAGTAAATAGATAAGAGACTTACTAATCTGACTAATGCAAGTGCTGATTTAAAGGAATTTAAAGAACCAGGTGTTTGGGAAAATGTTGGCAAAGGGTTTGTTTCAGTGGTAAATTGGCTCAGCTCATTTGGGATGGCGTTCTATTAAAAATATTACAGCGAATATTAATTGTCGTGGTTTGTCTAATTGGGATATGGGGAATATGCTAATTATGCAAAAGAATTAAATTGAAAAGGTCTGAGAATAATCAGAGGAGGGAAGTAAAGAAAAGAGAAACTTTTTATAGGGAAAATTCAATGGGTAGACAACATTATGAAGAAATTGAATTGTAAAAGTTTGTGGGTGGAATTAGTGTGATGACACATTTAGTCATCAGAGGAGGGATTGCTAGCGCAGGTGTTTTAATTAAAATATTAATGAATGTTTATGTATTTTGAATAATGAGTTATGTAGAAAATGAATACCATAGAAAAATAATGCATGCATTTGAAAATGTGACCTCGAAGAGTGGCCATCAATGTTCACGAAATGTACTAAATAATGATTAATACTTATGAAATATTGAAAAATGTATTAGATTAATGCAGTAGTATATTATATTAAGGGTTATGAAGTATGCTCTAGCTATATAAATTTTAGGCCTTAATTTAGCGAGAGTCTTGACCTCCTGCAGAAGCTGTATTTCTTAGTGGTTAATAAAAATGCTGACAGAGTGAATTAAACTGTGAAATGTCCATTGTCTTGTTAAAAGTGCTTAACAGAAGCTTTTCGTGAGAACTGACTGTAAGGAGATGATGCTCCTGCTAGTGTAACAACTTATGTGTAATGTGTGTGAGACGTACTTTCCCAGGACGAGAACAATGAAGATACTGACTAAGAGCTTGTAAAGGCTGGCTGTACTAATCCACTCAGCTATCCACATAAAATAAAGTTTTGATCTTTGCAGCTGGCATCTTAACCCTCTGTGCTACTTTATGGGGAGTCACAGCTGCTGCTAGACAAAACTCCCATCTCTCTCCCTAGCAGCAACATTAATCACAAGAGATATCTTGACATTTTAATTGTTTCCTGAAGGTTGGATGCACAAGGAACTTTTCAGCAGGTGCTTTTAAATTGCATGTTTCATAAGTTATTGCTAAACACAGCGCCCCCTGAGGTCAGTGCCCCCAATCCAGGCCTGCACCACTGCTTACACCGCCCAAAAGCCGGCCCTTATTAGATATGTGTATGGAACTGGATTAAGGTTGGGGTGGGCAATTACACACTTTAAGGAATAATGGCAAGCCCAGTTAGGGTAAACCCTTAAAATCACTAAATTTACCTGAGCTCAGCTCCCTGATAACTTTGGCACAGAGGAGACAGGTTAAATTTAGGAAAATGTGAAAAGTATTTACACAGTACCAAAATAGTGTGAAGTCAAAATGCAAAACAATAAAAATCCCCAAATAATTTGGTAAAATCTACTAAACAAAATGACAACAAAATAACAAAAATCCAATAGTGGGGACTGGAGAAGTGAGTTTTTAAATATTTGAGAGAAAATAGTACCAAAAAGCACAATGTGCCAATGATAGTCTATAGTCGAGGTAAACGGGGTTGTAGGCACAATTTCATGCTGACTGTGATGTAACAAGGGCAGATACACCTACAAGGTTTGTCCTGTTCAAATATTTTTCCTTTTGACTTAGTCATTGAAGCCCCAATCCACCACAGGAGTACATTTCTAAAGCCTACAGGACCTAAGGAAGGGACTTGCAGTGTCAAGCGGAGGCCAACTTCAGAGTCCAGTCCACGTCCAGTTGCCACTGGTTAATGTGGAACTTACAGTCAAAGTCCTCTTGCAGCTTGATGTCTTTCTATGGCTACAAAGGTGATCAGCCATGTGAGAAATCGGGTTATTGGTTGAGAGGTTGAAGCCCTATTCAATCCTTGTTAGGAGAAACCACGAAGAGTCACTAAATTAATCTTTGCTTAATCCTCTAGTACGTTGGCACAACCTAGTCAGGCCTAACCTAAAGCAATGTATTTAAGCAACACACAAACAGTAATAACATGGAAACACAACAGAAGTAAAATTCCATTCCAATTTAGAAGAATAGAGTGAAATCATAACAAATAATTTGACATTAAAATAACAAAAATCCAACCAGCCGAACCGGAGATATGCAATTTCAAAGACTTAAGGTAAGTATTGCTCCTAAAAGTACAAAGTGCTACTTGTGGCTGTGTGGTCATGCGAGAGATGGTGAATGTCACAAGTTCAGGCTGACAACAATAAAGCACAGGCTAATACAGGGACCAGTTAGGTCCAGCCAAAAAAGTTACCTTTTATTGTCCAGCTAGAATAGATTATTTTGTGGTGAGGTACATGGCGAGGATCAGGGAGAGCGTCACAGATTGTCTTCGCTGTGGCAGAAATAGCAAGCCGGGCATCATGGATAGGCACAATTGTAGCACAAAGATCATGTTGGGGGCGGAGTGGCCGATCATTGCTTGAGATTTGCTTTGGCAGTCACTGTCGACTGGTGATGCCATAGTGCGAAGTGCAGATCTTGCCTTACCAGTTGTAATTGGTGGTCGGCAGCCGCTGTAGCACGAAGAGTCGGGTTCATCAGAGCTTTGCTTTGGCGGTCAACACGGACAGCAGGATCGTAGCACAAATGGGCCCGTTCACGGTCCTGAAAGACCCAAAACCTCAGAATTGTTTCTTTTGTTCTTGGAGGCGCTCAACTAATATCACACCAAGGGCCCAGGACCTGAGAGGCACCTCTTGGGGATAAGGATTGTGGTGTTACACAAAATTATGGACCCTCCTGCAGGATCTGATGGGGGGGCACCAAGTCTACTGTATCTCACAGATATTTATTGGCCTTCAACTGAATGGAGCCCTGTAAAAGGTTGTGCTCCCCCCCACCACAGAGGCTGCAGGGGCCTGCGTTATGCTGCTGGATATGGAACCCACACCAGCAAAGGCCAGTAAGGCTCAGACAGGTCCATTTGTAGGTCTAGGAAGGTCCAGTGCAGCAAGTCAGCTAGGCAGTTGCAGAGAGCCCTCTGGAACTTGTGGCCCTGTAACTCAGAACAGGCAAATGGATAATTAGCCCTTGGAATCACTCAGTTAGCCTGGGATTAAGGATGCAGGTCCAGTCTTCCTTCTAAGGCAGCATGGTAGACCTAAGGTGCCAATGTAGTCTTCTAACAGTAGGGCGGGCCTTCTTCTGTAGTATCTGCAGATCCAGGAGTGTACTGAAGATTAGATCTGTTGGTCCCATTTGTATAGCTGGTAGCCCTTTTGAAGTGGGAGAAGCTTCTGAAGGACTCCCGCCCCCCCAAAGAAATATCTTGAAGTAGTAAAGAACTAATTTGAACATGTAAAACTTAAAAGTACATGTCCACATTTTTACATACATCACACCCTGCCATTTGGGCTATTTAGACCCAAATTTCCAAGGGTCTTATATGTATTTAAAAAGGGCCTGGCAAAAAGATGTATTTTGTCAGGTTGAAAGGGCAGTTTAAACTGCACACATGGGCTGCAATGGCAGGTCTGAGGCAAGTATTAAAGGGATAAGTAGTTGGTGGCATAATAAGTGCTTCAGGCCCACTAATAGCATTTAATATAAAAGTCTTGGGTATATTGCATACTACTTTACTAGGGACTTACATGTAAATTAACTGTGCCAAAAGGGTTAAAGCCAGTTTTACCACATTTATAGGTGTGACCACAAGCTCTGCAGTACTAGTTAGCAGTGATAAAGCCTGCGGAGTTCTGGAGCCAACAAAAAACAAATCCAGCAAAACAGGAGTCCTTGGAGTCCTCTTCTTTGTTGTGGGTACAAAAAGGTTTGATCCTCAAAGACATGTCACACCTATTTCATGCCTATTCAAGGATGAGAGCTAGCAGAAACTTATGCTAATTAGCCTTATGGCAGTTCTGGCAGGTAAAGAAAGGTTCATGTTTTGAAATTTCTTTCGCTTAATATTTATAAAAAATCAGACTCACAATTGAACAGGATTTGTATTGACTATTAAGAATAGATATTTATTTATTTTTCTAGATAGTCCCATTCCCGAGACACAGTATTAAGGCCTGATTCACAAAGGTAAACGTACACTTTTAGGTAAATTTCTGACAGCTCGCTATTTGCAAAGGTATTTTACTAGTAGTATATTTATGCAGTAGTAGTATATTTATGAGACTGCAGTCTCCACATATAAAAAGATTTGACAGTCCTATCTCAAGATAACAGCTGCATTTCTTTTTTTTTATAGGTATTGGTACAATATAAGACCAGTCCCTAATCCTTTTAAAGTTGTATGCCTTTCCATGTTTCTGGCTGCTCTCAGCCGTTTAAATGGAGTAGGTTTGTTGCTCTGTACCGCTGCCCACCATACCTATCATCTTCAATCTCATCGCAGCAAGTGCTACATGATTCCCACAACTTCTTCCTAAATTAATTCTTATGCCATATTTTATAGAGGTCTGTTTTCTACATTCCATTAACCACTCAATCTGTCTATAAGCAATCTTAAAACTAACAAAGTCCTGGCCTCAAAAGTCAAACTTACCTGAAACTCACCTCCTCCCCTACTGAGGAATAATGCATGTTGTACAGGTAAACATTAGAAAAGGCCTCTTTTTAACATGGTTAGCACCCACTTTTTGCCTGTTGTTTGATGTAGCCTAGAAGTTGTAGTGCCCAAGGCCCCTGCCAACCAGGTTCCCTGGGCCAGAGCTCTTTCCTTAAAACTGTGTGATGCATTGGCACAATTGGGTACACACTTAACTACCACTATAAGTCCCTAGTAAATGGGTACCTAGGTACCAAGGGCATGATGTACTATGGGTAGGCCCCTGAGGACAGCTGCACTCATTGTGCCACCCTCTAAGCCATGCATCCAGGTGCAACCAGCACTGCCATTGCAGGCTAAGTGTCCTGGCACAACCTAAAACACAAACTCCTGCCTGTGTGTTCTGTCCACCATACACTGCACTTACTATAAGTAAGACGCACACAGTGTGAGGTCCCCTTCCCAAACAATTTTTTCTTTCACAAAAATACAAAATGTCAACGAATCAAGTGAGTACAGTTCAAGACAAATGAGTCAAGATCCAAGTGAGTGGGTTCCAGGAAATATAATCAAAAAGGAAAAATGTCCTTTCTCAATAAAGAAAGTTTAGAGAATTAGTAGGTCGCAGTATTTTTTATTTGCACCAACATCCATGAAGATAGATTCCGAGCCAGTACAGTTCAAGACAAATGAGTCAAGATCCAAGTGAGTGGGTTCCAGGAAATATAATCAAAAAGGAAAAATGTCCTTTCTCAATAAAGAAAGTTTAGAGAATTAGTAGGTCGCAGTATTTTTTATTTGCACCAACATCCATGCAGATAGATTCCGAGCCAACACGTGTTTCGTCATGGGGGGTTCTTCTAATCCCCTGCGACTTCTTCAGGGCTCTCAAAAGCTTCCAATTTTTACAATTACTGCAAGTCTATCTCAAGGGTTAGGTACTGCTCCTAAATGTCTATTCGATGACCTACAAACGTCTAACACCAAGTTTTGAGGTGTCTTCAGTAGATTGTAAAAAGCCGTTTCTTTCTAGGCTCATAGAATCGCAAGTCGTGTGTAGAGACATTCAACATAATACAGGACGTAGTCGCATCGTCGCAGGGGATTAGAAGAACCCCCCATGACGAAACACGTGTTGGCTCGGAATCTATCTGCATGGATGTTGGTGCAAATAAAAAATACTGCGACCTACTAATTCTCTAAACTTTCTTTATTGAGAAAGGATATTTTTCCTTTTTGATTATATTTCCTGGAACCCACTCACTTGGATCTTGACTCATTTGTCTTGAACTGTACTCACTTGATTCGTTGACATTTTGTATTTTTGTGAAAGAAAAAATTGTTTGGGAAGGGGACCTCACACTGTGTGCATTTTATGTTGGGTTTATTTTAAACCCTTGAGGGATGGGTGTTTTCCCTTGTGTAGGTTACCCCTAAATACTTCAATTGGCCTAGCAGTACCCTGAGCGCCATTCTTTTCCCCTATTTTGCACCCCATTTTGTTAGTATACTATAAGTAAGACACCTCTCTTGCAAGGCCTACAGCCCTAAGGCAGGGTGCTCGGTAGTATATGTGAGGGCATAGCTGCATGAGCAATATGCCCCCACTGTGTCATTGCCAAACCTGGGACACAGTAAGTGAACAGAGCAGGCATTTTAATACATGTGCTGGACACTCGTCAACACAAGTTTCTCAGCTACATGATGGCCAGTCTGAACCATGGGTTGTTCGGTATCAAACAACTGAGAATGATAAATCCAAACTGGTACCAGTATTGGATTTGTCCCTAAATGTACCCAGGTGTCACATTAGAGGTGCCCCCTGCAAAAGCTAACTACCCTGGCATGGTTGCTGACTAGCTCTATCCAGCCTGCCACCTCCACACACCTAATATACAAACCTTGGGGGGAGGGCCCTGTCTCTCTGGTTTGTAAAACAATGCCTTTCCTGGGTGGAGGGCCGTCACCTCCTCCCTCAGAAATGTGCACTGCCCTGGTGGTGAGCTTCAAAGGGTTTACCGCCTTTGAAACTTAATTCCCAGGCCTGCTGCTAGCAGCAGACGGCCAGTCCCTTTGCAAACCCCCACTTTTGGCAGGAGCAAAGGCGTGAAACCACACAAAGGATCAGAGGAGTGGCCCCACCTGGCATGCACCACCCCTAAGGTGTGGCCTGTGAGGTGGACACTCCATTTCATTTTTCTCCATCTTAGATGGAAGGAAAATAGCCAATTAAGGAAAGGGAAGTGACTCTTCCCACAGGAAGTGGTCACTATTGGGGGTGTAGCCACCCAAAGGTAAGTGTCCCATTGGAGACTACCACGTACCCCCTAAAACGCCCACTAAATTTAGTGTTTAGTGGGCATCCCTAGACCAAGAAATTAGATTAGGCGGATACAAAGAAGACCAGCTCAAAGAAGATCCAATGCAAGTGAACTGTGGACCTGCTGCACAAAAAAAGATGCCAAGCCCTGCCAGCTGCACCCAGGACCCGATAATCACAGTTGAGGAGCTGCTGGACAACTGGACTGACCTCAGAAACCCAGAAGACCTCCAAGCTTCACAAATCGCCCAAGAACTCCCTCCAGAGTGCAGGTACCACTCTGCAACAACCAAAGAACTAGCAACCCAGTGAGGGTCAATTTACTGACTGGCCAGTAACTCCCAAACCGGAAGTTGCAGTTGGACCCGATGACCACAAGGACAGCGCCCTCCAGTGGCCTAACCGTATCAATAAACTGAGTACTGGTCAGCTGATGTTGGACACATGGAAAACCAGCCTGCCTGGGGTGGAAAAAGGACCAAGAGCAACACCCAGGACCTCTCTCCAGAGTGCCCCCCTAGTCCTGCAAGTACCCTTAAAGAGACTTACCTCCAGATCCTAAGGGCATCTTTGCACAGAGCTCCTGGATCACCAATTTGCTCTGCACCTGTCTGCCCTGTGCCCTGCAACGAAGGATCTGCTGTGCCCCAAGGGTCCTTCACCCCTTACATCTTCAACACTCCAAGGAGACCCCAAGGAATCACCTCTAAACTAACCTATGCAGTGCTTTGCCAAGTGGTCCCCTGCAGTGGCACTGCACCTGAGAATTTTCCCAGCATCCCCTGTCGGAACTGGCCTGAACTTCTCCAGCTGGCACAGTGTGCCAACCACTGACCTGACCAACCTGCAAAAGGAGAACTTGATAACTGAACTGTACGATTTTAAATGTATTTTTGAAGGTGACTTTCCATTGATTCCTATGGTGCGTTATTACGCCCAGAAAGACTATTTTCTATAAACGTCAAAAATGAATATCTCCAAAAGTACTTAACCAATTTTGATAATCTTGGTCTTAAAATTTATATAAAAATCGAAAGTACTTCTATAAATTGGTCTAAAGGTATTCCTTTGAATGTGTGAGTTGCATGATTGATACTGTGAGTACAACAAATGCATTTCACTTCTCCAAGATTAGCCTAACTGCTCAACCAAGCTACCATAAAAATTTGAGCATTAGGTGATCTAGTTTTTTCCTCTGTAAACCAACGTGTGGTTGCCTGGACCCCTGTACAGTGTGCCTAGCTTTGCACACTTCATAGAGGGCCAGCCTCATACAGTCATGCATTAGGGTGGAGGATGTGTTAGTTTCAGAGTGGGCCTTAGGGCTGGAGCTCATTGGGTAGGGAAAGAGCAGGACTACTGGAATTATTGTTTTTGTATTTAAATTATTGTTCATAAATCATTGCCAGCCTGGTTACATGAGCACAATTACCCCCTTGGGTGCAGTGGATGTAATGGTTACGTCCTCGGCTGCAGCGCTGCTGTGCTGAGGACGTAACCATTACGTCCTGCATCCGTCCCGTCCCCCAGGGAGTGATGGCAGGAGAAGTACTTCCCCTGCCACCACCGACACTGATCGCGTGCTAACATCAATAGAGGCTGCCGGACACTCTGGAAGCCATTTGCTTCCAGTGCTTCCAGGAGAAAGAGGTGAGTTTCTCCTCCGGCCGGGGAGAGGCAGGGGAGGTTCCTCTAAAAGAGGCATTGGGGGAAGGAAAGGCTTTTCCTTTTCCTCAATGTCTCTTTCAGCATTCCTTCTGCCCGATCGCACTGCGATCAGGCAGCAGGAATGCACACTAGACACCAAGGATTTATTTTTGTGTTAATTTCATTATGAGGGAGCAGTCCCTTGGGCAAGGGTCACTCTCTTTATGGGCGCATAATATTTTACACCATTAGGCTGATCTGCTCCCAAAGGGAACAGAAGCCGCATGGACACCAGGGATTGTTTTTGTTTTTGTTTTTTTGTGTTGGGGGCAGCCCCTGGGCAATGGTTGCCCCCCAGAGGGGGGCAGAAGTCACTAAGGCACCAGGGATTGATTTTGTTTCTGTTTTTTTGTGTGGGGGCAGCCCCTTGGGCAAGGGTCACACCCCCCAAAGGGGGCACATAACTGTTGGCTATTTCTGCCCCCCCTTGAGGGCAGATTGGCCTATTATTTGTAGGCCCACCTGCCTCCAAGGGGGGCAGAAGCCCTAGAGATGCCAGGGATTTTTTCCTTTTGTTTTTTTTGTGTGGGAGTGGCCCCTTGGGTAAGGGTCACCTCCCCAAAGGGGGCACACAACTGTTGGTCATTTCTGCACCCCTTGGGGGCAGATCTACCTCTTTTTATAGGTCCATGTGCCCCTAAGGGGGGCAGAATCCACTAAGGCCCCAGTAATTGTTTTTGTTTCTGTTTTTTGTGTGAGGGGGCAGCCCCTTGGGCAAGGGTCGCATCTCCCCAAAAGGGGCACATGACTGTTATCCGGTTCTGCCCCCCTTGTAGGGAGGTCGGACTATTATTTTTAGGCCCATCTGCCCCCAAGGGATGTTTTCCTTTTGTTTTTTTTGTGTGGGGGGCTGTCCCTTGGGCAAGGGACACCCCACCCCAAGGGGGGCACATGACTGTTGCCCATTTCTGCCCCTCTTGGGGGCAAATTGGCCTATTTATTAAGGCCCATCTGACTGGACACCAGGGAAAATTTCTAAATGTTTGGTTGAGGGGTGCTTGTCGACTGGCAAAGTATTAGCATTTGTGATTATAATGTTTTATTTATCCTTTTTGTTCTAGTTCAAAGGTTTTGATTCCTCTGCTGTGTCTCTTGCAGTTTTGTCAGTGGTTGGCCTGCAGTTTGCGTAGCTGGATGTTCAGGGTAAGAAAAAACTATCTACGCCAAAAGTATTTGGTTGCCATGCATAAATGACTTTGTACTAAATGCAGCATTTTGTGTGAAATTGTCCTTAGATTTGTGCACAATGATATTTGTGTTCTCTTATGTGTAATTTTCTTTTATTTTCTTTTTCCTTTTTAGTGGGATATCATTGGTGGTTGCTGTGTCTGTGCAGAGTAGTTGCTGCTGAGTCTAGCTTTTTCGGGCAAGTGAGTGGTAAAGATTTTGAGTACATAACTCTGTGTGATAGAGTCACACTTTGTTTATTACTTATTTTATACAGTGCTGGTTGTTGGTGGCACATTTGTCAAGTTACTTTTTGTAGGAAGGAATATGGCTGGCCGCAGGGTGACCGTTCATCAGGTTGTTGGTATGCTCTTTGAGTCGTCTTCTGACCATGATTATGAGATCTTGGCTCTACACCTGAGGAAGAGGAGGAAGTGCAGGATTCTGGCACTGAATTTTCTGTCCGAGAGAAATCATCTGATGATGAAGCCATTCTCAGTGTGGATAAGGTACCTGTTTTAGAAGAGGACACTGATGTGCCCATAGTGCAGTAGCCAGGGGCTAAAATCTTCCCATTGGAAAACATGAACTCTGGAAGCACCAAACATGGAGCAGCCGGAGTTGCCTGCCTTTACTGGTCTCCCGGCAAATAGAGTGAAAATGAAAAACATTTTGTCTATCAATTTCTTTCAGTTGTTTATGGATGATGCATTTTTGGAAGAGATTGTTAAGTAGACTAATTTGTCTACTGACCAGTATTTGAGGGACAATAGTGCCAGACTTAGGCCACACTCCAGAGCTACCCAGTGGATTCCCACAAGTCTGGAAGAGTTGAAAAAGTTCTTGGGTTTAACTTTTTTGATGGGGCTGATAAGGAAGCCGTCACTGTCTTCATATTGGTTTAGTAGTCCCTTGATGGCAATGGGTATCTTTCCTGCAACCATGAGTCGTAACCAATGTTCCCTCTAATTTTTTTCCACTGTGTGCGGCAGTGTGAGGTCTCTGTGTGCTGCACCCAAGGATACGTGCGGCAAGAAATTGACCATTCACGCGAACGCAGCGCATAACTACCAAGATCTTTGGCATTAGCCTCTCCATACCACTCAAGCAAAAAAGGGATATTTGTATAAACATTACTCCATGCAATAGGGCATTAAGGCAGTTTAGTGACCTGGTAGCACACCCCAAGGACATGACCTGATAAGTGCCACCTACACCCCAGTTAGAGAAAACAGAAATCAGGAGGTTGAACCATTATGAAACTTTAATGAATACTCTCAGAGTGCTGGAGAGGGCCCTGCACATCAAATACAGCCAGTTGTATAATTAGTTAACATTTACAATTTGATAAGCACACTGCTGATTAATGCTATGATGCCCCTGCCAAGATACAGGCTGAGAAATGTTCCTACTCCACCCACACATGGACTGTAGGAGGAGCTGCATCATGGTTTACACAACTCAGGTGCCAACATTAGATGTGTGACATGTTTGTTTTTCTCGCCGGTCCTTGCCATTCTTCCAGTGCTGATAAACTCGGTCTAAGTCAACTTTCCCATTTGAGAGTTAAGCCTTTGTCCTCATCAGCATATCTAGGTGACTCTCCTCTAGTCTGTTTCTTAATTTGGACTTGATTGAGTTCATGAGGCTGAATCCTCGTTCGCAGTCTGCACTTGAAGCCTGGAAAGTTGCACAGACATCAACAAGCTGAGATACAACACTATATTGTGCAGCATTACACAGAGTGAAATTCACCATGTCTTGAAAGGTCCTAAACAATCCGTTTTTTATATGCGCTGCAACCACATATTTATAATCTCTGTACTGCCGAACAACATCATCAGAGGTGTCACAATCACCCAGGACCAAGACCTTCTTATACTTTTCAACAAGTCTTTGTACATTCTCAGTCCCAAAATCAAACTGTGATTGTCTTGTTCCTGTATGGAAATCAAAGCTTGTCCATTCCTTCAATTCATCTTCTGGGAACCTTCTTTCCATGTGCTCACAAAGAAATTTAATGAAAGATAACATTGGCTCATTATCATACTCTATTTCCTCTCTGCACAAAGCCATCAGATCTCTTACTGTGTTGCTCCAAAAGACAGTGTCGCCCAAGTACTGTTCCTTTATTTGGGTAATTTTTGCTCTTGCGTACTGCACACCTTCAACGGTGGTCAAAGAGCTTTTCTGAAACAACTTGCACAAAGATGCAAGTTCACCCAGAATGTCATTTAGTGCTGCAAAGGAAATGTGGAAGTTAGAGTCAGATAGTTTTTTGTAGCAATATTTAGCAATTGGGTCATTCTCCTCAACTCTTTCATGATCAAAATATTTGAGAGCAACCTCGTAATTGCGCAAGAGTGCACCAACAGCGAAATGCCTTGAAAGCCACAGCACCTCATTGAGTGGCCGAAAGGAGACCGCTTCACATTCAGTGACCAAAGCAATTTCATCCAGCTTGAACTTGCTTAACGGAGAGCGGGAGAACACAGTGTAGACAGTCCTCAGTAATGTTTCCATTTCCCTGATCATCAGCACTTTTTTCCAGGGATCATCAACTCCCAAATCTTCTCTGTGTGCAACACAGTGCTGCTCAACTAGATGGGGAATGGATTGCTTGAGGCGGGTAGCAACACCATTGTTCTTTCCCAGCATCACTGATGCACCATCTGATGTGAACATGACCATTTTCATAAGATCCAGCTTATTGGCAGTGTAGAAGTCTTTTACAGCTATAGTGATAGCCTCCGCATTGCATGCACTCTGAGTTACAATTCCCCCAAACACTGTTTTGTGCTCTGTTGATGTTACAGATCGGAACTTGAAGTAGAGGATGAGCATTTTTGTAACTGAAATATCTGTGCTCTCATCAATTATCAATGTGTGATACCGAGCACTGCGAAGTTCTGCCATGAAGTCAGAGCGTATCACACTGTTGATGGCCTCTAAAAACTCAAAGGCATAGTTCTTGCTCCTCCAGCTGTCTGGTATCTTCACATACAATGCAACGTGGTCATGGATGTCTTGAACAGATAACATTGACGTATTCATTTTGACTGCTAGCAACACATTGTTGATGAGAATCTTTATCTCCTCAGGCAGGGATCTTTGCCGTTCAACCACTTCTAGTCTGTTTGCTCTGTCACTGACGGTTTCCGTTAGCATGGTGCACACTCCAAAACCCAGCCTGGCAGCAGCACTTTTATTTCTCAGTGTCACCAAAGCAGATTCATGAACTTTGCTACATAGATGGCGTTTCAAGTAGTCCAGCTTCCAGCCATCACTCCATTTCTTCCCAGTAGAAAAGTACCCTGCAATCTTTGCTTCTGCACATACTTTGCAAATCAGGCCTACTTCTGGATTGTATAGAAATAGCTCTCCAAGTTGTACGCGAACCTTGCTCCGGGACTTCTGCGTCTCAGTCTCCACAATTTCTTTCAGCCATTCTTCTTTGAACACAAGACAGCATTTCTTCCTTTGTGGTGAAGCACTGCTCTCTGCAGAAGTCAATGCTTTGCGCTTAAACATTTTGGTGGTAATCAGTCTGAGCCTTCTGTGCCGCAAAACCTGCAAAAAAAGAGGGACATTATTTAAAGTGAGGAACATTACTTGTTTTTTATGCTATTGAAAGCAGTCTTCCAGACAAGACTGAGCTATCTCTTGGAAAATGTTGCAACTAGCGATAGTAGCGAGTAATTACCTGGGGTTTTCTGATTGATCTCACACCTGCCTGTCTATGTAACACTGTCTAAGATCTCTGCAATAGAAGAACAAAATGGTTACAGAACATGCTTGTGTTCCAGTATTTCAGATGTACTACAAGGACAAACTACTAAATAATTACCTGGTCTTTCTGCTTGTAGTCACGTCTGCCTTTTCTAACCAATGTTAGCACTGTCTAAGAAGCCTGCAAAAGAAAGAAAAAAAGGGTTGACGAATTGTGTAATTTTATAAAGGTACTGGGTGCATCACAAGTGAAATCTACCAAATAATTACCTTGTTTTTCTGCTTCTACTTACATGCGCCTTTTAGTAATCTATGAGCAGTGTTTTCGGCGATGCCTGCAACAGAAGAAAAGGTGGGTAAGGTGGTTAAAGTAGGTTGTCATATTCCACTGTACTAGCTGCACCACAATGAAAAGTTGCTACATTATTACCTTGTCTTTCTGCTTCTACTCATGTGTGCGTGCTCAAATCTGTGTAGCAGGGTCTAAGATGCCTGTACAAGAGGAAAAAATGATTAAAGCACCTGAACGTTTCAATGACTCAGTTGCACCATAAGGAAAAGCTAGCAAATAATAACCTACTTTTTCTGCTGCTACTCTGGTCTACTCGTCCTCCTCTATGACAAGTACTGTCTGAGATGCCTGCAGCAAAAGAAAAGATGGTTAACAGTTGGTTACAACATGTTGTCATATTATAATGTGCCAGGTGACCCAGATGGGGTACCTACCAAATAATTACCTGGTCCTTATGCTTCTACACATGTCCGTCCATTCAAATCTATAACTTGCTCGGTCCGACAAACCTGTAATAAAAGCAAAGGTGTGGATTATGAACGTGATTTATGTAGAGACCCTTAATCCCACCTGGAACGTCTACTGAATTACCTGGTCTTCCTTGGTACTCACGCCTGCCCGTTCAAATCCAAATGTTGGCCGGCTGTAATTGGAAAGAAGATATTTAGCATAGGTTATAGGAGTTACAAAAACATTATGCACAACAGTTTCAGAGCAAGTGAGTAGTTACCTTGGATTTCAGTTTAGATGAACTCTGGTTCCATATTATCATCCGTTTGGAAACCTATATCACACGTTAGACATTCGATGATGCAGCCTTTACAGGCCTCAAGTTATCTGCTTGGCCACTCGCTATGACTAATCGGATTTATAAGTGTGAGACATTTTTAGGCCTACTGGCTCGTTCTGGCAAGCTGACAAAAAAAAAGTGTTCTGTTCATTCGGACAGTGAATGAGCAATGAAGGTGCCTTTAAGTCTTGTTGTCTTATCACGTTTGCTGTGGGTTCAACGACAGAAGTCCAGTGCCAGCTTATGTCTTCTTACAATTTCCTGCTTATTTTATCCTGAAGATTAATGGTTACTTTTATGCTCTGACTGCAAAGTTAGAGGATTTAATAAAGTGTGCTGTGGAGTTCAGTTTGCAAGGGGTCAAATTAGGCAGAGCATTACACCATAAAAAGGACTGTAAAACTATTCCTGTAGAAATCTTTTGAATGCATCAACATGTTAATACTATGTGTAATACAGTTTAAACCAGGACTGCCATTCAGTGACGTTAGTAGCAAGCTTGAACCTCCCAATACTACACATAACTGTGCTAGATGGACTAGTCAGCAATTGTATTAATTGATATTGCATTAACAAATCATTTACCACTAATTACTTTTGTTTGCAGTTCATTGAAAGTGTGTGCATTATATGCACACAACAGGTAGTGAAAAGTTCATAAGAGCTGCAGAATATTGTTTTTAGCTTTAACTTGGACCCCACTCAGTTCCACACTCCAATTCACCTCAATCCCTGGATTACCTACAAGACCACAACTGTGGGCCGCCATCTCCAGTCAGCTGGAGGAGACTACTGGAAGCTCCAGTAGCCTAGGTCAAAGCATAATGAGGCTGATTGTAGCCCCTTTTAGGTCACACCCAAAGGCATTAAGGGTACATTCAGAAAGCTGACCTATGAATGTATTCTGCCCACTCTCTGTGGTTGTCATTTTCCTGCTTTCCATTTGCTGGTTGTTTTAGGCTGTCCACCTGCAGTTTGTACCCTCCCCAAACCTTATTTGAATCAACCTTCTGAGTCCTTTCTGTAAACAGACCTGTAGATCTTGTTATCGCATCACATTTGCTGTGCAATGAATGGTCTTTCAAGGATGCTTGTTTACTTCTCTCTTTGGCTTCAAAGTGAGGATTTACACTGCCAATCTTGCAAGATAGTTGCGTACAAAAGGTTTTTTTAGCACAGCAACTTTTAAAAAGAACCATGCAAGTATTTAAAAATACTTGCATTAGGAACACAAATGTAGCACATGGTTATTTCTGAAGTGCAGTGAAAACACTTGATCAAAACAAGGCATTATACTGGGTGAGGCAGGTTACACTTGACTGTGAAGAATAGAAAAATTTGCTAATAGACTGAAAGCATGTTGACTATTGGCGCTTCACACCACTGCACTCCAGTCCACACCACTACATGCTACACCTGTGCCAATGCTCTCTTCACCACTACATCAGTCCCGGCCACACCACTCTGCACAACTCCACCACACCCCTGCACTATACACCATTCCACTGTGCTCCACTCTAATATACTGACACTGAATTCTACAACACTGCATTGCACTCCACTTAATTCAACACTATACTCTGCAATAATGCACTATGCCACTCCAATATACAACACTGCCACTCAATTCCACAATGCCAACTGTCTAGCCACGCTGAAATGCAGCTATGCTAGTGCACATGGGTAAAACATTGTCAGAGCCAATCGATTTTGCATATGTACAACCTACTGGCTTTGCCAATGGGTGGTAGGCTGATGGTGTTTCACATTTCAGAGGCACATTGTGTATGGCTAAGCATTTAGTACCTTCACATCAGATGCTCCCTCAGTATTACGCAATTTATTTGTTTGTGTTCAAAGCCATAACTTAACATTTTCCAGTTCAAAAACTGACTTTGGTCACACCAGCCCCCCTTAAAGCAAAATAAGCCAGTCAAGGAATAAGATGACAGCATGCCATTTACAGTATTGGACACTGCTTGCTTTAACCGTGCCTACAGGGAGGCTGACTGTGCCTTGCCTTCCCAACATGGAAAATCTGGTTGCTTACCAGTGCAGAGGGCGCAATCACTTAGGCAGTGGACTCGACATGATATGCACAGTCAGCTTTCGGATCGTGGCAATCCAAAAATGTGGTCTTCACAGAAAGACTCACGTTTGAGGTGTCTTAACAGCCTACATCTAATATCTCCATCATTCACTCTGGCTTTGCACCCGGTAGCAGTCACTATATAAACCCGTTTCCCACCAGGCACATTTTTGCCAGAAAGCAACAGGAAGGCCACATATGTCCCCATTTTCTCCATGAGCAAAATTGCAGGGGAAAGTTGTACATATTTATAACTAGCACTGTCAAAGTTGGTTGTGTCTTTTAGTACCTTTACCTCATAACCATGCTGCTCAGCCTGCACTAGCACAGTTGGAGTCTGAGTGGTCAGAAAAAAAAGCTAGCAAAATAGAGCTGGGGGAAACTGTCCAGGGAGAAGCACACCAATGAAAAAGAAACAGGGGAGAAGCATACAAGGGCCCAAAATGACCCAGAGATATCACAGGTGAGAGCAACGAAGCACAGCTAGAAAGAGACAGCTGCAACTGGCATTCGAGTGCTTAACCTAAATAAACAATTTGCAATCCAATAGGTCTTCATTTGTGAGTTAGCTACTGGTGTTGTAAACGCATAATTGGACTTCTCACAAATTGGTCAACTCTGCCTCATAAGTTGGTACTTTCCCACCACATAATTCCAGGGACCCTGCATATAACTGAATCACTTACATTTGACTTCCTTAATCTGCAGGACAAATTAAAATGTCGCCATTTAGCATCCTAAATGAAGCAAACCATGTTATTTCTGAGAAAATCCCACTTTTACCACCCCACCAGTAGAGTTTCTGGCTAACAATTCCCAAAAAGACAAACCCGCACAGAATTGAGAAAATACTAGAAAGGTCACCCCAAAGTGTTCAGTGTAATTAGGATGTTATGTTGGCCTGAATTGCATAAAGGAAAGATTAACAGATACACCCCACTCCAAGCAGGACACTTCTTATCATTTGCCATGTGACCCACTACACCACACCTGAAGAATTGTTCTGTAAACTTTTTTAACTCATTCCTTGGAATGGTTTCACCCATGTTTTTACTTATACTGTGAATGTGGTTCTCTCTCTTAATCCCTCAGCCCCTCCTCCTACCCTACATCCTGTGATAATGTCTTTTGGAAGCAGTAGGCTGGGGGAAACTGGGATAGCATGTTAGTAAATAAGAACGTTGTGTTTTATGGAGTCTACATATGTAGGTACTTTATATTAAGATATCAATGGACTGCCTGTATAAGCATTAATGGCCAGATGTAGCAAAGGGTTTTACCCATTCTATGTCTATGGGAAAATGTGTTCGTACATATGGCCCTAAGATACATATTTTCTTGCTAGTAAAAAAAACACAAATATTGGTAAATGTGACCTATACTTCTTAAAACTACCAACACAATTCTTTGCCCCTGTGCCTTGCGTTTTGTCATCTAGAAGCTTCTTGGGCAGCTTTATTTGCATACATTGCACACTTAACCTTAATTTCGTGAGACAGTGTACACTATGGATTAATTAAAATAGATCAGCGTCTTCTACGAGATCCTTGTAGCTGACAGAACTCATGAAAGATATGTTACCTCTAATACACCAAACTCACTGCACAGGTTTACGGTTATTGTAGATGCACTGAGACATTCCAAGATACTGAGAACGTATGGAATGTGTAAATGTAGATACAAAGTAATGTAATAATTTGAATATGAAAGACATTGTTGCCAGACTCCCTATCCTTTGAATGGGAACATACTTGTTCAACACATTTTGATGCACAGCAACATTAAAGGCTAGGAAAGGTCACAGAACGTCTTGAAATTGTGTGGTCACTGATCTCAGAAGAGTGATTTTGTAGGTAATGTGCTGTTTAAAACTACCTATGCATTCCACGAGAGGCATATGCTCGGTAGCCCAAAACTGCATTGAACATTTAATCAAAATGAACCTGACCTGTGGCAATTAATTGGCATGCATCCATGTCATCTTGTCTGTGCATTGTGCATTGTGCGAGTGAGGCATTGTTCGATTCTTGGCTAAAACACAGCAACAGAAATGCACACGGAGGGAGTAAAAAGCCCGGGTTTGAAGTGTGAAATCTCTTCTAGAGTCATATGCTCACTGTGCACTTTTTCTTAACATGGCACAAAGACATGCTAATGCATCCCTCAAACCGATGAATATTGCAACCTCGCTCATAGCTAGAAACACAGGGCCTGATTCTAACTTTGGAGGACGGTGTTAAACCGTCCCAAAAGTGGCAGATATACCACCTACCGTATTACGAGTTCCATAGGATATAATGGACTCGTAATACGGTAGGTGGTATATCCGTCACTTTTGGGACGGTTTAACACCGTCCTCCAAAGTTAGAATCAGGCCCACAGTCCTTAAAGCTATGTCACTCTCGCACACAGAAATACAGCCACTTGGGGAAAAAAACCTCGTCTCGCAGTACAACAGATACAGTTCCGGCATATTCAGGCATCTCAAGTCACTCACAGCTACATATGCAGGCAGAGGGATTGAGACCTCAATCATCTCAAAATCAAAGAAAATACACGTACCTGTTGAATGGAAAAAAACAGTTGTTTCTGTCCTGCTCGGCCGCGAAGTGACCCTGTTTTCGCGCTGCTTCAGTTTTTTAAACGCAGCGCTGACGTCCTCTCCCGCAAATGCAGGCAGCGACGTAACGTTGCATAAACGGGCACGCTTTAAAAAGCGGCCTGCGTGGTGGGGGAAGGAAGGGTGCGCGCGCGAGCCCTCACCTTACGGGGAACATTGGTCGTAACCGATATTTGCTTCTTCATCACATGCTGCATTTTGTTGATAATGTTTTAGCCTTGCCACAAGATCACCCTGATTCTGACCGTCTTTTAAAGATTAGGCCTGTCCTTGATCATTTTGTAAATGGGTTTTCAGAGGTCTATGTTCCAGGGTAAAAAATGGCTGAGGACGAGTCTTTGGTTCAGTTCAAGGGCCGTTTGGTTTTTAGGCAGTACATTTCTAGCAAGAGGGTACTGTACAGACTTAAGCTGTATATGCTGTCAGAAAGTAGTACAGGGTATTTTTATTATGTCCGGGTCTACACTGGTAGGGATTCCAGCACTGACCCTGCTGGTTGTCCGCCTACCTTTGGAGTTAGTGAGAAAATTGTGTGGGAACTTGGTAGACGACTGTTTAACAAAGGTCACCATTTGTACATAGATAACTTCTACACTGGAGTGCAATTGTTCAGGGAATTGTTCAGAGTGGACACTGTTGCTTATAGCACAGTCCGCTCTAACCATAGACTATCCAAAGGAGCTTGTGTGTATAAAACTTGAGAAGGTACAGTGCACTGCCTTGCGTATTGAAGAGCTGCGAGCTGTGAAATTTGCAGACAGGAGGGATGTCTACATGCTGACTACCATCCAAGATGAGCGTACTTTCCCTGTGATTGTTTGGGGTCAGGTTGCTGATGTCCACAAACCTGCATGCATTTTAGACTACGATAAGCACATGGGTGGTGTAAATAGAGTAGATCAGAGGTTGGAACCTTACACTGCTGTTCGTAAGTCTTATGTTTGGTATAAAAAGTTGGCTATACATCTCTTCCATTTAGCAACTTTTAATGCTTTTATTGTGTTCAAGGATTGTTCCCCCAAGTCAATGATGACATTTGTTAAATTTCAGGAGTATGTGATAGAGAGGCTTGTTGTGATGGATCAAGAAAGAGTTCCTAGAGAAGCAGTGATGGAGGATCTGGCTTGATTGAAAGATTGCCACTTTCCTGATCGCATTCCTACCATGCCCAAAAAAGACTTTCCCGCTAAGAAATGTAAAGTCTGTGCCCGAAGAGGTATCCGGAGGAAGACTCATATGTATTGCCCCGATTGTCCTTCTAAGCCTGGGCTGTGTGTGGCCGGTTGTTTCAGAAGTTACCACACCCAAAAGAATTAACTGGAACTACCGTGAGCATAAACTGCTTGGTTTATATTTTTTGTTCAGTTTCACGGTTGGCATTACTGTCATGTATTTAGTTAGAGCTTTTGTGTTTGTAGTTTTGTACTTATAATTAGTTAGTGTTCTCTTTTTTGTAAAGAAAAAAAGTGATGGCGTGTGCATGGAATGGCAGTTGGCTTGCGGTGTGCATGGAGGGGCGCTTCACTGGCGGTGTAAATAGTGACTTGCTGTTAGCCACTATAACACACTGCTAGCCAAATGCCAGTCCACAGACTACGTCAGCTGGTGTGATTGCTGTCAGGCATGTGGGCGTATGAAAGTGATGGGCCCTTGAATGGCGCCTTCTGTTGATGTGAGTGTTGTAATGTGCGGGCCCGTGATTGGGGGCGTCAGTGGTCTTGTGCATGTCACGTATGAAGGTGTGTGAATGGACTCTAGAGTGTTTGATGCCTTGACTTGGCTTTACAGGTAATGAGCTGTGAGTCATTGGTTCAGTTTTTTGACCTCTCAGTTATTAACAGTGCATTTAAATTTTTTCAATCTTTTGTAAATAAAATTATGTCTACTGAAACGTCACTCACCCTTGTGCCTAATCCAACCAGTATGTGCGGTAAAAATGAAAAAACCTGCTCCCCTGTAATCAGGCATTGAAGCACACTTGTGACATGCTAGGTGTCTCGGGTGGGACCCCGATAATGAAGCATGCCACCAACTAGGTTGGTGGGTGAGGGGTCTTTTTAACATAAGCTAAGGACATTTCTATTCACAATTTGAGTGTCTGAAACATCACAGAAGTAAGAGTCTTGGTAGTGTGCTTGCTTCTTCTCTAGGGAAAATTACCAACTCTAGATAAGTTCAAAAACTAGACACCCAATCCCAACAAGGTTTTTTTAGCCACACTGCCCTGTAAACTTTAGAATGTGATGAAAATAACACATTTTTCTTGCATTTCTGTACTATAATCTTCCACAAGCAAAAATAAACCAGAAACATATAACACCCACTGTTCCCCCGGTCTCCTGATAAACATGTTACCTCACTTGTGTAGGTAGGCCTAGTGCCCGCACCATGGAAGGGTCCAAAACACAGCATGGACCCAACAAAATTATCTATTACAAAACTACCTGTTTTTGCAAGGGGGCACCTGCATTTTTGGTCCCAGGTGTGGTGGTCATCTAGGAAAACCTACAAAACCCAGACATTTTTGAAAACTAGACACCTGGTGGAGTCCAGGGAGGTGTGGCTTTACTGGATCCCCAAAATGTTCTTATTCAGACTTCTCTGCAAACCTCAAAATTTGCTTAGAAAGCACATTTTCCTCACTTTTCTTTGTTGGATCTCTGTGCTCTGTTTCCTGCCATTAGCCTATTGCTAAAGTAATGTATTACAAATAAATTATGGTATATCCCTTTAGCCTTTCATTTCTACTTCTCATTCCTTTACATTTTGTGGTTTTTCTTTGGTTCTTCTGATGTTAGCTCCTTTTATAGCAAACTAGTGGTTTTAAACACGCAGATTCTGTTTTGTTTTCTTGGGCGTCATTCATTTTCACATGCTCGGTCTGATTTGGGTTGATACGCTCTTTCTTTCAAGGTGATTATGAGCACTTATAATGGGGTGGGTTATTTAACTCTTAAATTCACATGCCACGTGTTGCAAAATGGCCCTCTCTGAAGGGTCATCCAAACTTTTTGCCTTCCTCCTCCTCTTTTTCTGACCTCGTTTTGGCTGGCTTTAGGACTCTGGGCACTTTACCACTGCTAATTAGTGCTAAAGTGCATGTGCTCCCTCCCTAAAACATGGTAACATTGGCTCATACCCAATTGGCATACTTAATTGACTGGTAAGTCTCTAGTCAAGTGCACTATATGTGTCCAGGGTCTGTAAATTAAATGCTACTAGTAGGCCCACAGCACTGATTGTGCCACCCACATAAGTATACCCTTTGCCATGTCTCAGGCTTGCCATAGCAGGCTCTGCGTGTGCAGTTTACTGCCACTTCAACTTGGCATTTTGAACTAATGGCCAAACCTTAAAACTCCCCTTTTATTACATTTAAGCCACCCCTAAGGTAGACACTGAGTCTCCCACAGGGCAAGGTGCTATTGTTAATGCTGAAATTTTACTAATGAATATTCATGTATTCTGAATGTTACATTTGCATAGAAAATGAATTAATATAGAGAAATAATACACAACTTTGAAAATGTGCCTATTTGAGTGACCGCAAATAATCCAAAGTGATCATTATTGTAAAATGTCATGCTCATGTTTGGGTTAATGTAGTAGCATGCTATGTTAATTGTCATGTATTTGCTTTATTAATCAGCATTGGAAAATCACTTATATACTGTAAAATGGTAACTTCTGATCTGAAAGGAGTGGCATTGTCATGTTTGGTGTGGTTTAAATTGTAGTGAGAAATCCTGCTTACTGGTGAAGTTGGATTTACCATTACTATTTTAGAAATGCCACTTTTAGAAAGTCTGCATTTCTCTGCACTTACTACTCTCTGTGCCTTAAAGCCTGTCTTCAACCTATGTCTGGTCTGTGGTGGTTGACAGCTTCCCTTATGCATTCACCCCATACAGTCATAAACACAGGACACTCAGCTGCATCTGCATTCATCTGCATACTGATGAGTCTTCCTGAGCAAGAAGGGTGGAGGGGCTCTCACTCACACTTCAAAGGCTAGTGACCTGACCTCCCACAAAGCACTGATAACCATCCACAGATCTCCTGACAAACAGGCCTGGGTTGAAAGGGAAACTGGTACCCTTCAAAACCATCCTTTAGAGTTATCCTCCACTTCACAGACACATCTGGGTGTATTTATACTGGAACTGTGCCCCACCAAATCAGACACTTCTGGACCTACAAGTGGACTCTGTCAGAGGGACTGCTTTTTTGCCCAAAGGACTCAACTGGACTGCTTTGCGGGAGGGGCTGTTGTCCTGCTTGTTGCCCTTCTGCCTGCTGGCCCCTGACTCTGCTGGAAGGACTCTGCCTTCCCCCCAAGAGCTCTCCAACGGCTTGGACTGAGCTTGCCTTCTGTTCTGAAGTCTCAGGGCCATCAAAGCCTTCACCAAAGAGAAAATCCAGTGTGTCAGAAAATTGATGCAAATCCTGCAAAATTCAGTGCAATGCCTGCAGGATCGATGCAGCACCTGTCTCAAGGCTGGAGACTCACTGCATCACCAGCCAGATCAATGCAGCGCCTGTTGTCTCTTCACAACTCATTCTGGATGTTGCACACATTGTCCCTGGGCGTCAAAACATTCCCGCATCACAGTGAGGAACCAAGGCTGCAGTCCGGGAAACTGATGCATCATCTTGCCGCATGGAAAGAAACAACGCATCACCTTGGCCACGCTGTCAAAATCAATTACTTTCTGACCCATCTCCTCGTCTGTGGCCCTCTGCGTCCTTATTTATGATGCATCCCAGGTACTGTGTATTAAAAGGATGCAACCACTGATTCTTAAGGCTTGAGACTCATCTAAATATTTAAAAAGTGATGTCTTGGCTTGTTCATATTGGATTTTTGTCATTTTAGTCTCATTGTATTCAGAAAAATATTATCTATTTTCCTAGGCTGGTGTGGAGTACTTTTTGTGGTGTTTTCACTGTGTTATTCTATGAGTTATTGCACAAATACTTTACACGTTGTCTTCTAGGTTAAGCCTGCCTGCTCTGTGCCAAGCTACCAGAAGGTGAGCACAAGATAATTTAGGTTGTGTTGTAAGTTACCCTGACTAGAATTGTAGTCCCTACTTTGACAGGGTGTATAACTCTGCCAACTAGAGACACAATTTCTAACACATGCATTCATGATTTGATGTAATTGCATTTTTATTTTCTTTGGCCACATAAACATTGCCTACTTTGTGTGCTGATAGGAATCTTTTTAAACTTTTCATTGTAGTCACCCATGGGAATTCTCCCGATATGCATAGGATACATGTGACAATGGATAACATTTACATGAGCATATGTTGTTGAAATAAGCCTGAAGCAGCTCTGTGCATGATCTGTGTATACCTCTATTCGTGAATAAAACATGGAAGACCTACATATCATTGTATTGTATGGATTAATGTTAAAGAATTTGATAAAACTTGTTAAAATATTTAAAAATGTTTAAGAAAGATGAAAAGTATGCCAAGCCCAAACTTTCCTTTTCAAATTATATGTCACCTCTAGGGTAGTCCCTACACAACACAAAGGACAGGGTGCAGTGTATATAACAAGTTGAGCATGTATTTTTAAATTTTGCATGTCCTGGTAGTGAATAATTCTTCACTTTACAGCGAGACCTACCTTGCCCCTAGGATAACATTGGAGTTATTTTATGGCATTTATTGGACTGTAGCTTCCATTTGGGAGCAGGTAGACAGTTCAAGTTTGATGTCTAAAGAACTGTGATTAAAACTGCCTTTAATGGCAAAAGCAGATTTTTAATCCCAGTTCTGAAAATGCCACTTTTATAAAGTTGGATTTTTTGGTGTCCTACCAACCATTTGATGCCCGCTGCCTGATCCTGGGTAATATGGCTAGGTGTAGCTGGTAGGCTTTCCTTGTATATTGCTCTCAGACAGTGAGACCAAGGGAAGATAATTGTTTGGCAGGATGGGCCACTCTGAGTTAACAAGGGGGAGGAGCTGTCACTTCCCACATAGCACATCACAAAGGTCCTGCCTGGCACTCCCAATAGGGATATGACAATGGTCTTCTGTGACCCCAGACAAGATGGCCAGGACAGGGAGAAAGGGGATGCTTGACACCTCAGGGGATGGAATGACCTAGAAGCTTCCTCCACTTCACGGTGGGCATCAGGTTCAAATGTTGGACCTCAGGCCCCAGCTCTTCAGTACACTTCTGGACCTGTGGACCCAGCCAGGAAAAAGGACTGCTATAGTGCTAAAAGGACTGCAACTCTGCTGGACTGTTGGTGCCTCCCTAGTCGTAGACCCTTGAAAGTGGGCCTGACGATGCCTTATCAGCCCATCTATGGACCTATATATTATCAGTCAAACAGGGCTCAACATTTTAAGCTTAAGTTTGCTCATTCAAGACATGCATGGGAAATAGATGGCGGGGCTCCGCTGCTTTGCTCTAATTTACCCCCGGGGAGGGCTGATACCCAGGGGTCGGCACAACTTTAATTCATCATTTGGAGAGAGGGGAGTGCATGGTTATTAGTGTGATTATATTCTAGTGACCCCTTGACAAAGCCAATAGACTTGCCTTATTTCAAATGAACCACCATTATATTGTAATGTTACACCTGGTATTGTTGGTTTATGATTATGGGGGTCATCATCCAGTATGGGTTATATGTGATTACAGAATGTCACCACAGGTATTTCTTGCTACCTATATATATTTGTACGCTACCTATATATATTTGTACATTAATGTGTGGTATTTAGTAGAGTGTATGTAACAAATGTATGCTTCATTTATCAAACAAAACACAAACTGGAAAATGATTTTATTGCGTGGCAGTGGATGGACATTAGTAGCCTACACCACCTCCTCTGAGTAAACCTTGAAGTTCTCTGTTTTGCTACCCTAAGACAATCAAGTGCTAGAATGTGTTGCTTGGCTTCCAATAAGGAGACATCTATGGAAATATTATTCACACAGGGCTCACATCCTGTACAACTAATGTTGCCCAATTTCTTACACGAGCCTTGATATATTAGCTTACAAATTAAGTATTGTACTTGATAAAGTAACAGAAATTGCACAAGTTATTGTGACTCAATTAAAAAGGCTAAAGGCCTGATTTGAGGAAAGTGGCGCTGCATCCAATGCAGCACCACCTTTCTCGCACCCTTAGCTCCCCCCTAATGCCACCATGTGCGTGCCATATTTCATATACGGAGCACCATGGCGGTAGTTACGGAACTAGGGTCAAAATTATTGACATTAGTTTGGCACTTTGAAGCATTAGCATCAAACATTTAGACGCTAATCTTACAAAACACACTGAGGCCCATTGTAAGTTATAGTGTGCCTCCTTTTAACACCTGCTCTGTGCAGGTGTGAAAGATGCTGCAAAGAAATCTTTTAGATTTTTTTGCACCATTTTTTGCCTCCCCCTAAATGGGGCACGCCCCTTTTACATACATTATGCCTGGCACAGGCATAATGTTGCGTAAGGGGTTACTAAGTGGTGCACTGCATTTATTACACCACTTTGGAAATCTGGCGCTGCAATTTTGGCCTCATTGGGCCACATTAGCATTAAAAAAATGAAGCTAATGTGGTACAAGGAGACTCTTTTTTCCATTGCTGTATTAAAACCAGCTTTTCAGTAAGGGCTTCTATGTTGTAAACATAAGGCCTTGGATGTACCTAAAACAGATGTTCAAGAACACGTCTCATTGTAGTGTAATAGCTTTGACTGGTGGACATTGAATTTTTCTTCAATTTAGGTGTTTTATGAATTCATTTCAGTGGGATCCCTTTAATAGAGATATTGATTTTTATGTCTAGTCTTGTGCTTAGTTTATGGTTTCTCATCAAAATGTCAGTGTGTTTTCTTTCGATCATGTTAGATCATAACAGTGTATGACAGGAGTGCAAGTTATAGATATTTTACCTAACCATAACTGGTGAATTTCAATGTTTTTTTTGGTTTTGTTTTGTAGCCATAACTTCAATTTAACTGTGTTTTCTCAAATGAACAAACAAAGATAATCATAACTTCACTTTACCATTTGGCTCATATATATTAAATTCTCATTCAGCGCAGCAGCCAAAAATGCTGCACTGTTACGCGAGAAGGAGAGTGCCATATTTGCAGTGATTTGGCACTCTCCTTCCCTCTCTCTAGCACCAGTGTAGAAATTTGGGGCTCTGTGCCATACACACACCTTTGTACCATAATGCAAGGGTGTCTGCATGAGTTTAGCATAGGTTTTATACTGGAAGGATACCCTTCCAGTACAAAATAATATGCTTAGACTAAATTTAAAACTTTTCCCACCTTGATGCCCTGCTGTGCAGAGCATCATACATGCAAAGTTGGGAAAGAAAAGAGAAATACAAGCATTTCTCTGTGATAGCACATGATTGAAATGGGTGCTTTTGTAGGGGTTATGTATCAGAAACCTTAGGTGGTTGCATTGGAATGCCCATGCCCCACCAATAGGATGCTTCCTTGGGGCTAAGTAAAGCAAAACAGCACTTTGCGCTGCTTTGAGTTACTTTGAGTGATTTCTTCTGGAAAATAATTTGGTAACAAAAGAGTTGTGTCGATTTGTATCTCTTTTGTGATGCAAACATGGCAAAAGTTCTCAGTAAATATATCCCTTTTTTCAGTGAATTTCTCTTTTTTTATCATGTACCACCTCCAACAGTTCCTTGTATTTAACCTCCTTGAAATCACATGCAGAAGCCATAAATGTAACTCTTTGAGGGTTTATCACTACTCTGTGTCCTATTGCGCTGCTTGTTGACTATAAAAATGTTTTGAGGAACTAGTAGACAAAGGTTCCTGTTTTGCTCCTTATACCAACAACTGATTGACGTTTCCATGTATGATGGGCTGCTACTGGGAGGAAAATACAATTGGTTGTGGGCTGGAGGACTAGTGGGGTGACCCAAAAAAAAATCCATTCGAACCTTTGGGTCCTCTGCAAAATCTATGTGGTGATTTCCAACTTGCTCCAATGAAAATGATTCATAAGACACCCTAACCACAGCTAAATACAAAAAGTATCCTTAGTGGCAGAACGAGGATTGTAAGCTCTGTTGTACGCACCTGTGACACTACCCCTGGTGAATCAGCCCGTGTTTCCTAATTCCTTGGAGTAGTAAAAATCCAGAAAGTATTTTTAAGAGATTTACTAAAACCCCTGCTACCCAAAAGCATTGCAACACTTCTCAGTCAAGAGGGGTTATTGAAAAACAGGGACTGGGAAAAAGATGAGCCTTCAGATGCATTCTGGATGCAAGATGGTTAGCTAAAGATCTTAGGTATAATCAGCGAGTAAATTGCACTTTTTGAAACAGGTTTACGTGAGCAAAGTTTACAAACAAAGACACAAAGATAGTCAGTAATGAATCAAGTTATAAGAACAATGAAGTGTCCTGTTTCATGGGCTTACAGACAGATAAAAAAGAAGAGATGTCCATCTCTTCACTTCTGTTGCCCAACTAGGATCTAAACTAAACTAATACATGACCCACAATGCCTACCTTTTGTACCATCCTATCAGTAAAAGGTTTTATCCAAGGTTGATATTTGGTCTCACAAAATGAGAGGCACTCTCCCACCCTCGTCAAGCACTCAGCTGAATTTTGTCCATGATGTACACAAGTGTGGTCTCTCTGCTGTGAAAGTGCCTGAAACCTAAGAGAAGGGAAAAAGAGCGAGAGGCGGGTAGTAATTTGTCAGTAGAAGGGTGATCACTCCCTGCCACTAAGCTCAGGGAGTTTATGGCTTTTCCATATGTTTCTGAAATTTGAACCTTGTGGCAAACTTTGTGTTGTGAAATGACCAGTTGTGCAGACTCATCTAGAAACGGCTCTTTCATGATGCCATATCTGAAGCTGATAACGAATGTCCCAAGCACCTTGACAAATGGATCTCCCAAACAGGATCCCTCTGTAATCAGGCCTCTCCTGCAGATCCTCCTAGTTTTGAATTCAATTTGATTATAATTGATTGACAGCACCTGCAGGCCATTGGCAATGCCCAGCAGGCAAATTGCCATTTGTACCAATTCCACATCTAAGTTAATAGACATACCTTTGTTTTTGGCCTTCATTGATCAATTTAGGATCCTAATGAGGGGGCAGAGAGATCCAACGTGTTATCCTGAATGCCTCTCCATGCTCTCTATCCTCTTCCTGAGGTCTCTTGAAAACGTCCCCATTAACGTTTACATTGTGTGTTCCATCTCCACTGTTGCAGTTATTTTGCCAGGTAGCCGAGGTCTTGGAAATGTAGCTGTCAGCTTATTTCTACACGCCTATCTAGAGCCTTAAGAATTTGACAATGCACATTGTTAGACCTGGCAGCCTTAGGGTGGTCACCCCTAACTTTTTACCTGCCTCCCTCCACTTTTTGGACACTGTTTTGGCTGGTTTTTAGACTCTGTGCACTTTACCACTGCTAACCAGTGCTAAAGTGCATATGCTCTCTCCCTTTAAACATGATAACCTTGGACTATTTGATTTACTGATAAGTCCCTAGTAGAGTGTACTATATGTGCCCAGGGCCTATAGAATAAATGCTACTAGTGGGCCTGCAGCACTCGTTGTGCCACCCACTTTAGTAGCCTCTTTACCTTGTCTCAGGCCTGCCATTGCAAGGCCTGGATGCGCATTTTCACTGACACTTCGACTTGGCATTTAAAAGTACTTGCCAAGCCTCAAACTCCCCTTTTTCTACATATAAGTCACCTATAATGTGTGCCCTAGGTAACCCATAGACCAGTGTGCTGTATGGGTAAAAGGCAGGACATGTACCTGTGTAGTTTACATGTCCTGGTAGTGTAAAACTCCTAAATTCATTTTTACACTACTGTGAGGCTTGCTCCCTTCATAGGCTAGCATTGGGGCTGTTCTCTTACATTGTTGAAGTGGTAGCTGCTGATCTGAAAGGAGTAGGAAGGTCATATTTAGTATGGCCAAAATGGTAATACAAAATCCTGCTGACTGGTGAAGTTGGATTTAATATTACTATTTTAGAAATGCCACTTTTAGAAATTGAGCATTCCTCTGCACTTAAATCTTTCTGTGCCTTACAATCCACGTCTGGCTGGGTTTAGTTGACAGCTTCTTGTGCATTCACTCAAACACACCCCAAACACAGGGTACTCAGCCTCACTTGCATACATCTGCATTTTGAATGGGTCTTCCTGGGCTGGGAGGGTGGAGGGACTGCTCTCACACAAAGGACTGCCACACCCACTACTGGGACCCTGGCAGACAGGATTGAACTGAAAGGGGACCTGGTGCACTTCTAAGCCACTCTTTGAAGTCTCCCCAACTTCAAAGGCACATTTGGGTATAAAACAGGGCCTCTGACCTACCACCTCAGACACTTCCTGGAGGAGAAACCTGAACCAGAACCTGCACCCTGACAAGAAGAACTGCCTGGCTGCCTAAAGGACTCACCTGACTGCTTTCTACAGAGGACTGCTGCCTTGCTGTTGCCCTGCAGTCTTGCTGCTCTCTTGCTTTGCTGCAGAAGTGCTCTCCAAGGGCTTGGATAGAGCTTGCCTCCTGTTCTCTGAAGACTCAGGACCAAAAAGACATCTCTCTTGCAACTGGACTCCTTGTGCAACGAAAAATTCAACGCACAGCTTGTGCCGCTGTGAAAAATTCACTGCTCGCCTAACCGGGACGATGCCGCTCAACTTCGCGAGGAAAAGATTGATGCGGCGCCTGCGGTGCGACCAGAACTTCGACGTACGGCCCACCTGGGACAACGGCGCCCGACTTCCAGAGGGGAAATCGGCGCAGCGCCGGCCGCGAGGGAGAAATTTCCCCGCATCACCCACCGTAACAACGCTGAGCTGGTCAACAAGCCCAGGATTCCACGCACAGACCCCGGGGCGTCTGAAAACCCTGCAACCCGAAGAGGAGACCTGTCCACGTGCCGTAAATCAACGCAACGTCTTCCCCGCATGAAAAATGACGACGCAAGTCCTTGTGTGAAGGGGCAAAACCCACGCACACACCATTTTCCACGTATCTCCTCCTCTGCGGCCCTTTGTGGAGATTTTTCACTCCAACCAGGTACTTTGTGCTTGAAAAAGACTTTGTTTGCTTTTATAAGACTTAAGACACTTTGGCCCGTATTTATACTTTTTGACGCTAAACTGCGCTAACGCAGTTTTGCGTCAAAAATTTTTGCGCCGGCTAACGCCATTCTGAAGCGGCATGCGGGCGCCGTATTTATTGAATGGCGTTAGCCGGCGCTAGCAGCGCCGGCGTAGGGAAAAATGGCGTTAGGGCGTCTTAAAAATGGTGCAAGTCAGGTTGACGCAAAAAAATCGCCTCCACCCGATTTGCGCCATTCTTAACGACGCCCAGACGCCATTTACATGACTCCTGTCTTAGTAAAGACAGGAGTCATGCCCCCTTGCCCAATGGCCATGCCCAGGGGACTTATGTCCCCTGGGCATGGTCATTGGGCATTGAGGCATGTAGGGGGGCACAAATCAGGCCCCCCTATGCCAAAAAAAAAATATAAAAAAAAAAAAATGTATACTTACCTGAACTTAATTGAATGTCCCTGGGGTGGGTCCCTCCATCCTTGGGTGTCCTCCTGGGGTGGGCAAGGGTGGCAGGGGGGGTCCCTGGGGGCATGGGGGGGCAGCTGTGGGCTCATTTTGAGCCCACAGGTCCCTTAACGCCTGCCCTGACCCAGGCGTTAAAAAGAGGCGCAAATGTGGGGTTTTTTGCCCCGCCCACTCCCGGGCGTGATTTTTGCCCGGGAGTATAAATACGACGCATTTGCGTCGCAGTCATTTTTTTGGACGGGAACGCCTACCTAGCATCTCATTAACGCAAGGAAGGCGTTCACGCAAAAAAATTATGCTCTTTACTCATACTTTGGTGTTAGACGCGTCTAACGGCAAAGTATAAATATGGCGTTAGTTTTGCGCTGAATTTGCGTAAAAAAAAACAACACAAATTTGCCGCAAACGGAGTATAAATATGCCCCTTTATATCACTTTTCAGTGATATCTTTACGTTTTCTGATTGCATCTTTGATCGTTTTTGACCTGCAAATATCCAGATAAATATTATATATTTTTCTAAACACTGTGTGGTGTATTTTTGTGATGCTATATTGTGTTATTGTATGATTTATTGCACACACACTTTACACATTGCCTTCTAAGTTAAGCCTGACTGCTCAGTGCCAAGCTACCAGAGGGTGGGCACAGGATCATTTGGATTGTGTGTGACTTACCCTGACTAGAGTGAGGGTCCTTGCTTGGACAGGGGGTAACCTGACTGCCAACCAAAGACCCCATTTCTAACACACATCAACTGCAACCTTTGATAGAAAGTGACCAGTTGGAGGGCCTAGGATAAACTAGGTCCTCTAGTTTAAAGAATGGCAGACTTTTGGAAGACTTCTGATCACTGAAGCTCCTCAGTTGTCAACTGGCTGAGTAAGTGGGCCGCATGACAGTTTCCCTAAAGTCCTTTAGGCACATGAAGCACAGGACGCGTGCTATAAAAGTACACTACTGAAATATATGAGAACTGTCCCAGACGTCTTAGGGACATGTTTAAGAACCCCTAGCGCCAGTCCAACGCCACATTAGCTTAATTGTTTTACACAAATGTGGAGTTAGAAGTGCAAAAATGCTGTGCCATGTTTAGAAAGTGGCACAGTGCATGCATTGCGCCGCTTTGTAACCCTTTGCGCTACATTATGCCTGCGCCAGGCTTAATGTATGCAAAGGGGCGTTAAAAAAAAATAGCACAAGGAAATCCAAGAGATTTCCTTGTGCCATTTTTTCAGCACTTTTAACGCCTGCAGGTGTTAAAAGGAAGCTTCCATCGGTTTCAATGGGCCTTTGGGTGCTTTGCAGGATGAGCATCACAATTTTTTACGCTAATCCTGCAAAGTGCCAAACTTGACACTAGTTCCCTAACTACCGCCCTGGTGCTCCGTATCTCAAATATCACACACACATGGTGGTGTTAGGGGGTGCTCAGGGGCACAAGAAAAGTGGGGCTGCACTAAATCTGCCCCTTAGTGCCTACTTAAAATGTGGGCCATATTGGGTGGCTCCCTAATATAAATGGGAGCGAAACTCTGAAGAGTCCTATCCTGCAGCGATGATGGACGTAAGAGAGGACGCAGCATGCTGTTGTTTTTCGAAATGCGGATAGGAGAGCACATACACTTACCAGGAATTATTCTTTATAGAAAGGCTTATGTGAGTAAATGACACTTGGGTTTTTGTACAACGGCTTTGGGGTTGATTTAAAATTTGTGAAGTGTGCATGAACACGTTCCTAAAATTGCGCCTGAAGGAAAACCACCTAATAATTTGTGTTCTGAGCATTCAGTGGCATTTAGCCCTTCTTGAATAGTTTATTTTTTATAATAAATTGCAAGAAGTGTTAGGGAACATGTGAGGCAATTACTTATCTTTATTTTGAATAATGCTTTTATTGAATAGGGTTTTCTTTCCAAGTAAGTGACTGAGAACAGTTAATTAGGCTAAAAGACTTTTGAAGCCTCACATTTGAAAGCGAAAACAATTGACTCAAAGTTCAACAGAGTGCAGAAACTGCTTTCAATTGAAGTGAAAGATTGTGCTTTGCAAAGAAGAACTTACTTTGCTGGAGAAAAGTTCAAGCATATACTAGCTAGAATTCCTCTTGTGTCCTTGTCCTAATCTGGCAAGCCCAGAAAGGGATACTTAAAACAGGTATGAGGGAAGGAAAGTGAAATGATTCTAATACACAGAATGACATTGTGAAAGACCTATTGGTTTACTTTCTGTTCATGTTTCTCAGACTGCACTTTCCTGCTGTTCCTTTCCCACAACCTTTCCCCTCAACAGGCCACACCAATACTCTGGGGCAGATTTATGAAACTGTCAAGCGACAGAGACCAGCAAGGCATCTTGCTGCTGTGTCTTGCATGATAGGGAGAGGGCAGGAATGTGCCATATTTTTATAGGGGAAAGTAAGCACGTGGCATTATAGGTGTGTGTTTGGAATGCTGTTTACATTCTGTTGTCGCTACAGGTTTCCACGGAGGGTTCCAAGCTTGGCTGTTACAGCTGAGCGGCTGGCAGGTGCTAACTTCTTTCATTTGAAGAATACATTATTCCATTTAAACTTCTTGAAGCCTTATTACCCAGGACATAACACACATTTAACATTATATGGCACATTCCTTTCCTTCCCTTTTGCTTATGCACTTTGTGCTCCCTGTCTCCGATGCAGGCAGGGTTGTTTTTGTGCAGGAAGGGACACCTTCCTGCACAAAAACAACCCTCTGAGATGTTTCCACTTTCTACATGTGCTGCAGGATGGACAGCATGGCTAATCTGAGAATGTGCGAAAATCCATGGGTGGATCCGTGGGAACACCTACACTCCACACATGGAACGCCTCCCTAGGACAGAATAATGCAAGGCAACAGCTCGCATGACTCCAGATTTACCAAGCCACATAGAGTCTCACAAGGTGGCCTTTAGAGGCTTGGTAAATCTCATTCTAGGTTTTGCTTTGCCCTGTGCCCCTTTGCGTGGTAGAAGAGCGACATAAACCTTTGATAAATATGCCTTTCTGTCTCTTACTAAAGCCCTTTTGAACACTCTAATCCCTGCGAACAGAGACTCTAACATTGCCTGAGTCCTGCTCCAACCATGAGTCACTGGGGCCATAGAAGCCTAATCTTCCATACTCATAGGACACATCTGCTGGTGTGCCCAAAACGTGTCATTAATTCAGACGACTTACCTAGAAAAGCAGCCTTAAGAATTTCAAAGGCACCAACATGCTGTACAGGTCATGTTTAAATATACCCTTAGATGGGTGCTGAGGCAACAGATATTCTACTCCTAGTCTTTTGCATATGAGGAACAACCGGAGGTGGTGGAGCCTGGGGTCCAGGAGGGTGCTGTGCCATAATGTGATACCCCATAGATTGCATAAAAAAGGCTTTCTTTACTGAAACCTGCACAGAGGTACCAATGGCTTTAAACCAATCTTTATTCACATATGTATTATGCTCCTCCTCAGCCACCCCCATTCAAAGATACTGAAACCAGCTCTAGCCATTAGGCTGCATTAGGTAACACAAGAAACACATGGGGACAAAGTTATTGAAGTTATACCTAATCAGTTTTACTTGAGTCACTTGATATCATAGTGCAAAGGTTATGCCTTAAAGCAACTCTGCACAAACAGTGATGTTAATGATAAACAACACTTGGTTGTAGAAAATTACTAGCTTTTGTGTGACGTCCCCCCAGATGTTGACCTATCTGCCTTGCCTTGAACTTTGTGAATTTAACTCTGCTGTAATAAATTGGGTTAATAGTTGCACAGGATGTGTGGCCTGCCCAAGTAATAGGTCCACAATTGCCTCCTTACTGGGAGCCAAACGCCCCACTGTAGCACTTGACTCTCCCATGTTAGAAAAACAGAGCCGTCCAAGGCCTACTCAGGGGAAGCAATGTCGGCTAGTTATCCCAATGCACTGTCACACAAAATCAACTCCTGTTCAGTCAGTGCTTTTGGAATGACCTCCCCCTACTCCTCTGGACATTGGCTACTCTTTCAGAAGAATTCAGCAAGGTGCTTAAAACCTGTTTCTTCATCTGTCCTAGGGACCCTGCCTGTACCTGGATACCCTCAAGGATGACAAGCAGTTATCTGCAAATCAATTGATTGACTTACTCACAAATAAATATTATGCCTTAAATTACAAATGTGTACATCAGGCAGATGGAAATAACTTCAATGACATCCTGAAATCACATTTGATCCCTACTGCATCATGAACCCCAAAACCATAATTTCATCCCCCACCTATACCAGTTAGAGCATCACAATAGGGAGTATCATTTGAAATAAAATAAGCCTATTAGAATTATCAAGAGATCACCACATATGTAAGGAACGCATTAGTTTTGTCAGGGGAGCACCAAACTAATATGTAAGGCAAGCCTTTATCAAGGAGGGTCACCACATTATATAACTAGATGTTAAAAATCACCATCATATCATTGTAACCATGTTTAAATGTAATCATCACGGCCAATTAAAGCATTGCAACATTTACCGTAATCATTGTCAGCAACATGTTTTAGATAACAGATTGAAAATCAACACACTGTGTATGAGTTGATCTTTTACGCATCTAGGCCACATAAAATGCAGTCATAGATCCAACCATTAGAGGGACCCACGCTCTTGAGCTGTAATGCAAAAGCTCTAACCCAGCAGTACTTTAAAAAAATGCTGAAAGGCTTTCTCAGGGCATGCATTCCAGGAGACATAGAGTTAACTTTGCAATATCACTCTGGGTGGGAGTTGGCTGGTGCACTCCCTGCAGCCACATAGCACTTAAAATGGATGATGGTGGTGCCCCTTCTTGGGGCACCCGTAGAAGAAAGTTTTAAGCAAATTAGGCCCCACAGGGCATTAAGAGTGGGTTTTTCTGCTGTGCTGAGATTTTGGTTGTGCAGCTGTGTAGCTTGTAATTGCCTAGGCTTCCTCCTTTGTTTAGTGGGCCTGGGCTGTCCTAACCCAAGTGCAGTGTGGTGGCTAATTACCAGATTGCCCTCCCCTCTCCTTCCTTCAAAGGAATTGAGTCAAGCACTGATTAATGCTCCTTGTGTGGGAAGTCGAAGAGTTGAGTTGAGTTGCTGGAGAGTTGAATTGAGTTGAGTTGCTGGAGAGGTGAGTAATTAATCTGGCCGGTAGAGGGCAAAAGGCTTGTAATCTGATTCTCAGCTGAGCCAGAGAAATATGACATTTCTGAACAACGAATAAGTAAATGCACAGGTTTTTCGGAGCAGCATATTCACATTTATGATGCATTATCACTCCAGTTTGACACCTCAATGGCCTATGTAGGCCTAAGTGCACTGAAATTGCACTTTTAGGCAGATTTATCAATGTGTATATTACATTAACATCACAGATAATACTGTACACCCTACTGACCTATCTATGAAGGCCTAATAATATTATAAGCCTACTCCAGGTCAACATCTATCCTTGCAGAATCCCTTCAGCACCAATCTATTTTTGCACAATTGTCTAGCTGCACATGATGATAGTCTCAAGTGCACAGCCCACACACATATGCATACCTGTGCGCATGTGTTCATGTGCCATCAGCCCAGTGCCCTTTAAACTAGCTGTGCTGCAGTGGCCTCATCTTAAAAGGTGGACACTGATGCTAAACATGCACAGTCAAATTGCCATGTAATCAACAGGAGACTCCAGTAATTCAGTCTGAAATGTTTTCATTGACTTGTGCTTTGACTTTATTATTGTTTTGTCACTGCACATTGCTCTATGTTAATCCTGTCGGCTCTGTGCCATAGCTACCAGAGGTTGAACTCAAGTTATTTTAGTGATGTTGATGGTTCAACCTACCAGGAGTTGTGATCATTCCTTGATCATTCCTTGAGATAGGCAGCAACCCACCCCAAAAAATAATCCAGTTTTTTTACATTAGGTCAATGGAGTAAGCTGACCAACTTTAGCCCTTCAATAAAGGAAAGAAGGGAGAAATGTTATTTTTCCAGTGAAGCCTGTGCTTTTCCCTAGCAGGTGTAAAGGGGGGATATGTATTTTGACAGTGGCATCCTTCTGGTTCACCCTATGTACACAAATGGCACCCTTGCTGAAGTTAAAGCCAAGCTGCCTTGCTGAGTTGAGAATGGTAGCCTCAAATTTCCAACTCACACACAGGAATATTGTCCAGGGAGAAGAGTGCCCTTTGACCCCTCAGCTTAGCCCGAGCAACACATGTACTTCCTACGTACCTCAGGGAGGTATCACATGTACACTATGAATCCCATCCCCACACACCACTTGGGCACAGGAAAATTCAATGCTCAAATTTCACTGTATAGTATCTGTTTTTTTTGTTCAGTTTTGATTTGCAATGGTGCTTGCTGCATTGATGAAGAATATAATGTATTCCGTACGTACCCTTTACATGCAGAAAGGTGCTTTGGCATAACCTCTTTCAGACATTGGCTTCTTTTTTCCAGTACCTTAAACCAATATCTTGTGACATTGTCAATCACAGCAATAGTTTTAGTTTTACAGTCTTTTCGTTCTTTTTAAATATCTTCAGCCATATCACATGTAATTGTTTTCTCATTCATACATTGCTTGTTTACTTTTTTTTATACATTAAGCATTTTCTTAATATTTTTGCGAGGACTTCAGTTGGAATTCATATTTCAAGATAGTTTCTCTCTTGGTTTGCATTAGTTTGGCCATTTAGGTGACAATCATCAGGCTTGGCCATCCCAATGCTAAAGGCAAAACCCACTGTTAGCCTGAAGATATTGTTGCTTTTTTCTTCTCATTTAACTTTGCTTTGATTTTTCCTTTTCCTAAGTCTGGCATATGGGTCACATTTTCATCCAAGTTCCTACAATTTTTGCCAGGGCTTGAACATGTACTTGAAAATGATAAAGAGGCTGAGCTGAACATCAAAGGATATCTAGGCAAATCAACAGTCAACCATCACTGACCTGCCAGTAGATCCAAACAAGGATAAATTTGGAGTGGCATAGCAGTGATGCAATCTTAGTTCTTGCAAAGAAGGACACGTCCAATCTCCACTCTTTTCTGTTTTATACAAAAGACATTCCTTCAAAGATAACAAAACATTAACTGAAGAATCCAGCAACATCCATCTTGCAAAAGTCTAAGCATTACCTGGAGAGGTCCCCTATTTGCTCTCAAGCATGACCTTGAGTCCAATACCCCATTGGATCGACAGTACAGTTTCCTACTCCACTCTGGATTCTCTCATAATCGTAAACACCTATAAATGACCACAACTGGTAGCCAGGATAGTTCCTCCTTGCTCTTAAAACCAAGCCCTGTGGTGCTCGAGAAAATGCTCAGACAGACCCTTTACTGGGGACATTGTCTGTGGGGTGGGTAGAGTTGCTATCAGACGGTGCCGTGGACTCCCGCATTTTAGGGTTTAAGAGGAGGCATGGTAAACCTATGCCCAGTATGGTAGTGGCAGTTTTGGAGAGTTAGGAAATCTTGCAAGATCTGGTTTCAACAAGGGTGGAGTCCCGCTGTAAAAGGGGATAGAACCTTTCGAGTCACCATTAACCAATGCAGTGAACGTTTAAAAAACAACAGCACTTTTGCCACTAAAAGTGTCTTTTTTCTTCTTTCTAAGATGATCCCTAAAGAACTGGTACCTGATACATGGTAAGAAGGGCTCTTCTAGTTTTGCTGAGGAGATGAAGAATCACGCTCATTCTTCTCTGTGTAAAGTCAAAGCCCCAAAGTGTAGGTCGATGTTTTTTGTCAATTTTATTAGAAATTCAGAGGTTTCATTTTTGGAACCAAACAAAATACACTCTTGCTCAGAGAAATTGGGAATTAGACCTTCTGGAAAGCGCACTTCAGGTGTTCGTGGTGTCCACACATGAAAGACACTACTTGTGATTTATAGACGCAACAGAACAGTGATCTGGAAATTAGATCTGGAGATAAGAGATACTGAATATTCAAAAATAGGTATGAAATCAGAGTGTGGCAAATTACTGAGCAACGAAGCAGTCTGAAATGTATTAGTAAGCCCTAGTGTGTGCTACTGATGAGAGTGAGAAGTCATTTTGATCACGTACATGGGAATGGGATCATTGTGTAATCTGGCAGCAACAAGTATTTATTTTCCAGGCCCTTTAAATAAGAACCAAACTCTTATTCTGAAACTCTAACACTTCCCATTCCAATCCAGGATAAGTGTGGAGAACTTATTCTGAACCATAAGTCAAGGGAATATCACCATACTGGTAGGATGAATACTGAATGGTAGATTGATAGTTTATCTCTGCTTATCCTGGCTCGTGCCTGGGCTAATCGGTCCCAATGGAATCTACTCACAGCAGTCCATTCCCTTTCTCCTTGATTTTATCATGGTTCACTATTAGAAACTCGTAGTGGCTGCTGTCCTAATACTGAGGTGGTGAGTGGTTATATTCTCCTTCTACATAAATATCTAGGTCCCACTAAGTGGACAGCTAATTATGTACAAGAATTAAATAGACATGCATGTTGAGAAACTAAAAAGTAAAGGGATATAGATTTCTGCAACTCTCAAACACAAAACATCAAAGTTAACACAAAAACTGCACAAGTAAAAAATTATAGAACAAGAATAACACAAAGCAAATTCGTAATGCAAATTTTTAACAGGGACTTTGCATTGCAATGGTAACAGCAAAGAGCATTCTTGCTGATTGGAGACCATGTGAGAAAAGGACTCTTTTGCAAGGCTAAAAAAATTGAGCCGATTGATCATTCAGAACACTCTTATCTAATGAGACATTCTTATCTCATATATGCACACAAGCCTTCTCTGCTGTAAGTCAGCCCACATGCCAGTAATGACCACCATTAACCAAAAGAGCAATTTGACGTACCTCCACAAGTCACAGGGTTGTGGTATTTTAACACCACTTTTTAGGAGAAATGTTTTCTTGACCTTCAAAAGATCTCCAACAGCAAACTGTGGAATTCTGTGTGCCCAGTACACTATGCATCTTTAAATGTTATAGGCCAATGTGGGCAACTGCCATAATTTTCTGAAAGATCCCAAAGTTGATTTCAATCTCCCCCCATGAAACAACAGACCATCAATTTGGGGGAGCACATTATCAATATTCAGGTTGCCTGGACTGCCTGACTCAAAGCACTTTCTCACGGCAAAACGTTTAGCAACAAGTTAAGAACTTCTTGTATAACTCAGTCATGAGAAATTTCGGACTCCATTGCTCCTCTCTCACACTTACAGATTCATGAAAATTACAACTCACAAAAATGCATTCCTCTAGCTCATCAGTGCATTCATCACAATTCTTCTCAATAGGTAATAAGCAGTTGGCATGAATGTTCTTGCCACCAAGGAATGTATTCAATTTAAAATTATATTCCTGCAACTTTGAACCTAGTCTAGACAACCTGAGTATGGATGTCTGCACAGTGCCACCAGAAAGTATGCCAAATCCAAAGGTTGATGATCAGTTTTGAAGATAAAAGGTCTTTCTCATACTTAGGGGCATATTTACACATACGTGGCACAGTGCGTTACCAAAACTGGCAGCACTGTGCTGCGTCACTTCAGAAACACAGGGATGCGCTGTATTTACAAAAATATGGTGCACCTCCATGTTTCCCCTAGCGATGGTGCTAAATTTAGTGGCCAGCGCCAATGCAGGCATATAGTGCAAGGGTATTTGCGTTGAAGGAAATGATTGTTTCTGTGCAGGAAGGTGTCCCTTCCTGCACATAAACAATCTACAATGGTGATCAGGCACTTCTATGTGTGCTGCAGAATGCGGCACACATAGAAGTAGCAAATAGTCATTATTGAATGATTGTTTATGTGCAGTAAGGAACACCTTCCCGTACATAAACAACCATTCATGGTGATTTGCTCTTTCTGTGTCTGCTGCAGATTGCAGCACACATAGAAAAAGCAAAAACAAGGAGAAATAAAACGATTTCTACTTGTTGCATCATGCTAATGCCACCCCTTAAGTGGCGTTTGTTGTTGGACCTGCGACACGTTTACGAATCCTCGCAGATCTGGGGGTAGGATAAAAATGCAATGGATGTTGCAGTGGAACGCCCACAGCAGCACCCATTGCACACTCCTCTGCCACAGAAAACTGCATCAGAGGGGCCCATATAAGGTGACGTTAAGCCACAAAAAGTGGCTTAGCTCGTCTTGTAAATATGGCACGAGGGCCATGTAAATATGCCCTTTATTCTTTACATTTTTCTGCACTCCCAACACATCCCAACTTTTCTTTTAATATCACATAACACCATCTTTCATCTGCACTAAAGTTCTAGATGAAATCCCACATAAGGGCCATATTTACTCAGAAGTGGTGCAGTGGAGCAGTGAAGGGAATGATTTATTTATGTGCAGGATGGTGTCCCTTATCTATGTCATCCCCCGCTGCATAACTGGGCACCAAGTCTTTGAGTATACAGATCCTTATCTTGCTAGTGGACACTGCAAGTGTACTGCCACCATTATTGCTGGACTCTACCTGAAGTGCTCTGAGGTCCAGCTCTGTGAGGCTCAGCTCATGGGACATGTACCCCTCCTTAAGCGCCAACCTCCTTTCCTCCAGAGCTTTTTCCTTTTCCAATTTCAGTTTGGCAAGCTTTTGTTCCTGATCCAACTTGGCAAGCTCTAGCGTGAGCTTTCTCTCCTTCTTCCTGTCCTCCACATTCTCTGTAGTCAGGTTCTTTGATGAGACACTGCTCCCTGCTTTGGGAACCACCACCACTGTTTCCAGCAAGTTGTTGATCCCCTTGACATGAAGGCCAAGATCCACCTCAACATCCAGGATCAGCTCCTCATCCTCCTCAATCTCTTGCTCCCCCTCCTCTGGGACCTAACTCCTGCATTACATGCCTCTGCCCAAGCTCTCAAAACCTTTTGCAGCGCCACCTTCTGGGTGAAGCCTTCAATGGACATATGAAACCCCTTCCAAAAATCCTCAAGCTGGACCACAGTACAGGACTCTAACTTGGCCAAAATCAATATCTGCAGGTGCACATGCTGCTTCTCCAGAGAGAGACATGGTTTAGCAAAAAATCAAAAAAGCTAATTAGGAAGAATAAAAAAAGACTTGAATTGGCATTAATATAAAGTATTAATGAACAATGAATTATGTTATGTTACAATGAATTTATTAAAAGCACTTACACCAAACAAGGTTTCAGGGCACTAAGGACACAACAGCCAGAAGGCCACAAGAGCTAGTCATATGCCTGTCTGAAAAGCCAAGTTTTCAACAAAGACCTAAAACTAGCAAATGAGGGTGAAGCTCTATGTGGCTGGTGTTGGAGGCTGGGCCTCTATGTAGTGTACAAAACCAAGTACACTATGCAGAGGGTCCGGACAACCATATGTTAGTTTTCAGTGGTAAAAATCAGACCACTTAATGCTTGAATTATTAAGGTAGCTGGTCAAGCAGTTAGGCTAATCCAGGAGATGTGCTAAGTATTTGCTGTAATCACAATACAATCATGCACCACACACACTCAATGAATAACTTGAGACCAGAATTTATAAAAATACTTCAGACTTTTATATAATTTTTCAGACCAAAATCTTTAGAATAGGTTAAGTACTTTTCTTGTTATGGCTTTTGAAATGTTTGGCAAAATTAGCCTTTCTGTGCGTAATTATGCACCATTGGAATCAATAGGCAGTCACTTTTAAAAATGCATTAAAAATCGTACGGTTAAGTTACCCATCTCTTCTTTTGCAGGATGGTCGCAGGGGTCGGTGGACACCTTGTGCCAGCTGGAGAGCTTCGGGCAGCTCCCGGTTCCGGTGGGAGCAGCGTTGGAAAAGTTCTTGGCACAGGGCCTCCTGGATGGGCCACTTGGAAAAGGAGCTGGTTTGCTAATTCAAAGTGGTGCCTGGGGACCCCTTTGGCTGTCGAGGTCATAAGGGGTTGGGAACCTGGGACACACAGCAAAATACACAATGCAAGGTCCAGGGCGGCCAGGTACAGGGCGTTTTGGAGGTCTTGGATGCTGTGCGTCCACTGGAGCTGGAGGTAAGTCTCTTTGGGGGTCACTTGCAGGACAACGGGGGCACTCTGGTCAGAGGTCCAGGGTGTTCCTGAAGTCCCTTGACTGGGGCTTCCTCCTGATCCTTTGTCAGCTCCAGGGGAGTTGCTTTTCTCCTGGTCCGATGTCAGCTGGCCAGGACCAAGAGTATTGATCTGTCTCGGCCACTGGGGGTCGCAGAGCCACCAAACTTGGTACAGTTGGGGGGCACTTCAGGACTGTTGTCTGTGTGTTGATGGGTCCAGCTGTGACATCCGGTCGCGGAGATATTGGTGATTCAGTGAATTGTTCTTCATTGATTTCTTGGTCTTTTACTATTTTTCTTTTCTTGCGTGGTACCTCTAGTCAGGAGAGAGATCTGGGGTAATCCTTGAAGCCCGGAGGTCCCCTAGATTTCTTTGGGTCATTCCAGTGTTCAGCTCCTCCGCTTTCACTATTGTCGGGACTCTGGTGCAGCAAGCAGGGGTCTCGGCGCCTCTTCTGATGCAGCAGATCCTCAGTTCTGGACCTGGCGGCTTCTTTGGTTCTGGTCTTCTTGGAATCCCTTTTGAATCTAAAATCTTGGTCTAGGGGAGCCCACTAAATGCTGAATTTAGTGGGCGTTTTAGGGAGAACCTGGTAGTGTCCAATGGGGCACTTACCCTTGGGTGGCTACACCCACTATAGCGACTACTCCCTGTGGGAAGGGTCACTTCCCTAAACCTCATTGGCTGTTTTTCTCCATTCCAAGATGGAGAAATCTGAATCAGAGGGTCCACTTTGCATGCAAGCCCTTAGGGGTGGTGCATGCTCAGTGAGGCCACTCCTCCTACCCTTTATCTGGCTTCCTGCCTTTGCTCTCGCCAAAAGTCAGGGTTTGCAAGGGGGAAGCCATACGCTGCTAGCAGCAGGCCTGGATGCTCGTGTTTCAGGGGTTGTAGCCCTTTGAAGCTCACCACTAGGGTGTTGCACATTCCTGAGGGAGAGGGAATTAGCTCCTCCACCCAGGAAGAGCATTGTCTTACAAACCAGAGAGCTAGAGCTCTCCCCTAGGTTTGTATATTGGCTGTTTGGAGTGGCAGCTGGATGGAACCAGTCAGCAACTCTGCCAGTTAGGTTTAGCTTTTGCAGGGGGCATCTCTAAGGTGGCCCCTGGGTACATTTAAGGTTAAATCCAATGCTGGTGTCAGTTTGGATTTAATATTCTGAGTTGTTTGATACCAAACAACCCAGGGTGCAGAGTGCCATTATGTAGCTGGTGAACTTGTGTTTGACCAGTGCCCAGTATATACATTAAAATGGCTGCTCTGTTCACTCAGTATGTCCTAGGTTTAGCAAGGACACAGTGGGGGCATATTGCTCATGCAGCTATACCCTCACATATAGTATGGTGCACCCTGCCTTTGGGCTGAAAGGCCTGCTAGAGTGGTGACTTACCCATAGTGTATACAGTGTATGGTAGACAGGGCACACAGAGAGTGTGCCATGCCGAATGTATCCTTTTAGGGTTGTCCCAGTACACTCAGCCTGCAATGGCAATGCTGGGTGCATCTGGGTGCAGGGCCCTTGGGGGTGGCACAATCAGTGCTCCTGCCCACAGGGGCCTACTCTCAATATCTCTTGCCCTGGGTACTGGGGTACCCATTTCCTTGCGACTTACAGGGGTATTTAAGAGCATACACAATTGTGCCAAGCATCACAACAGTGTTAGGGAAAGAGCTCTGGCCTAGGAAACCTGTTTAACATGGGCCCTGGGCACTACCAACTTCTACAACACATCAACATCAGGCAAAAAGTGGGGGGCTAACCATGCAAAAAGCAGGGTCCGATCACAGATGAGCAGAGAATTGCAGAAGCTGGGGGCAAGTACTGAAAACCTAATCCCTCCAGTCTTTTCCACTTGAACTAAGGCATTTCTAATACATTTTGACACACAGACCTGAAATTGCACTTGGGGTTATAGTTTTGAATTCTGGATCTCATGAAGGAAGGACTTTTGCCATAACATGATTTAAAAATAATACACCTGTTTTAAACTGGTTCTCTGGGCAAATGGAAGACAATGTAATTTGGCCTGTATGGGTCTAATATGACAGAATTTCAGCCTGGCACCAAACCAATCTAACCTTTTGATTTTGAATGAGCTCTAATCTCTGACAACAGGCCCAAGTAGAGGGAATTTGCAAAATCAATTTATGACATGAAAAGGGTAATTTTAATCTGGATAAAAGCCTCAATGGAATAAAAACTCAGATTTCTTCTCTTTTCAAAGAAGTAAAAAGCAGGCCGATGTCACAGCACCAGTCTGAGGCTTGAGTGAGAGATCTTCATCAGCCATAATCCCAAGACTTTTGACTGTATGTTTTGGAGTGGGAGAGGCACGCATCTCCAAGGGCAAAATGGAGTGTTTCCGATTATACAATCTATTACTGGTTGTCACAATCTCAGTTTTGTGTGAGTGCAACTTTAGCTGATGACACGGATGGAGAACATAGTGCTCTGAAAGAATCTGATAGATTCAGGAGAATCAACCATGTTAAAGAGTATCTGTATTTCATCCACACAATTATATGCTTTCACTTTATGCTTTAGCAGAATATGAACCAATGTATGAATATATAGGTTTAATAACAGGGGAGACAAAGAGGAACCCTCTGGTACTCCACACCCAAGTCTAGCTTTGGGGTAGCAGAAGTGGGAGACACAGAATGATTGGTATTGGACAGATAGAAAGGATGCTAGCCAGTCCAGAACAATCCCCTGCAGTCCAGCAGCCTTGACACAGTCAATTAGAATATCATGATCCACTGTGTTGAAGACTGCTGATAAGTCCGGTATGAATAATACCTGGGCCTGTCATTTGTCTGCTTCTTCTCTCAAGACATCCACTACAGATAGTATCACCTCTTATGTGGAATGGGCAGGGCAGAGGCCTTCTTAATGGGAGTCCACAAAAGAGCAGTCTTTTAAAAAGGAGCAGATATGGTGTGCAATATGGGCTTCCAAGACAATGGCCAAATAAGATAGTAAGGAGTTGGAGTGATAGTTCTTTATGACTGAAGGATCATCCCCAGCTTTTTTCAACCATGGGACTACCACGGCTTTCTTAAAGGTATGTGGAGCCATGCCCTGGCTTCAGGATAGGTTAAGCAGAAAGATAGCTGGATCGGGGAACTCAGAAAAAACTGTTTTTAAGATCCAGGGGGTGGGGACAGATATCATTAGGTGATCCAGATTTAACCTTGGTCATCAGCTTCATCAAATCGCCTTTAGTGATGGCTGGAAATGCTGTTAGTTTTGTTGGGCTGATATCTTCCAGAGGGCAGACACAGGTAGACGGACTACAAGGAATGCTATTTTTTATCATGTGGATTTTTTCATTGAAAAATTCATTCAAATCATTACACAATTATTTACTATATGGTATTGCACAATCAAAAGCCATATCTTCACCTCTGGTCACCAATGTTAGAAATTGGGTTTCTGGTTGTCAACGTATGCACCCACTACAAGCAAGACATGTTTTGTAAAAGGAATGCCCAACATAGCATTATGGGGCAGGTTTCTGGGTGCAGCGAATATTGTAGTATCTTGACTGCAGTGCTCAGAACAATCCCTAGAAGGCACCACCAATAAAAATAGCATTTGCAAGAAACATGACCATGTAACCGTATAGTCAGCCCCAGAAGAGACTACGCACATGAAAACAGAATGGCAGAACATAATGCAGTGCAACCATTTTCATGCCTAGCAGGCCTACTAGAGTAATATTACAAGCAAGATCCTTAAAACATAACTACTCCCAGCTGTAAAACAAAGGTTTCAGCTATGGGAGATTTTAAAAAGACACTGAATGATGGGAGGGGTTATTATTTTGGGTTTCCCCAACCTAGTGTTTTCGAGTGCAGCAAATATTGTAGTATCTTGACTATAATGCTCAGAACAGCCCCTAGAGGGCAACACAATAAAAATAGCAGTTGTAAGAAAACATGGTCATGTAACCTAATAGACAGCCCCTAGAGAGCATAATCACCTGAAAAGAGAATGGTGGAATTTAATGCAATGTAACCATGTATTTAGCCCCTAGAGGGAGTAGTGCATCGCACAATTTCAGGTGTACTATTGTAAAAGTGCCTAAAATTGGGGCCCAAACAAAGAGACTATCCAGCTATAGTAGATAAAGGAAAATGTATTTAACATGACATGGGGATAGCTGACTCCAAAGCCAAATGTCCAATTTGCAGAACTAACAAATAATATTTTATTCCTGCAAACCACAAAGGGTGTTTTCATTATTTGTCCAATAAGAACTGAGTACATGATTATTTCTTGTAAATCACAAACATACATATACATGACCAGCTATCTCCAAGCAAGATTTCATAACATTTATCTATAATATCCAATCAAATCATAGAGAAATACTGCATTATAAGCAAATTTATAGTAATAATCACTTGCCATCCCCCCCAATATCAGCAGGGGACTTTTCAGGATTGAGAAATATGTTAGTCATTGGCAGGTGTCTTGGTTCAATGATAGACCATTTATGCTGTGCTTGCATGCTGTGGTACATCATGAGTGCTGTCTCTTGAACAAGCCTTGCATCATCTTATGTTTCAAGCATAAAATGAGAAAAACAATAGTTCAACGACAGGCTGTATTATAACTGAACATCATAGGATAAAGTGAAAAACAAAATGGATTCCATATCACATAGAAAAATTGGGATTCCACAATAAAATAGTATTAGAAACAAGGCCCTTAAAACACATACTACTCCAAGATGTAAAACAAAAGCTCCAGCCGTGAGGGAGCTTAAAAAGACACTGAATGGCAGGAGGGGTTATTATTTTGGGGCCCCTCCAGCCTAGATGACCTAGGCAGAAAGAGTGAGTCATGCTTAATGTTTTGATGGTGGTCCTATTGTCTTAGAACCACCACATGGTGAGTTATGGGCAAAAATCTTTTGTACAAGGAATGCCCTTGAAAGGATTATGGGGAAAGCTTCTGCGTGCAGCTAATATTCTAGTATCTGGACTGTAATGCTCAGAACAGCCGCTAGAGGGCATCACAATAAAAATAGCATTTGGAAGAAACATGGTCGTGTAACCATAGAGTCAGTCCATATAGGGTATAACCACATGAAAAGGGAATGGGAGAAAGTAATGCAGTGTAGCCATATATTATCCCATAGAGGGCATAGTGCCTTACACATTTTCAGGCCTATTTCAATAATATTACAAACAAGGCCCATAAAAACACAAAGTACTCACAGCTGTAAAACAAAAGTTCCACCTGTGAGAGCTTAAAAAGACACTGAATGGTGGGAGAGGTTAGTATTTTGGGGTCCCCCAGCATAGTGTGGGGACCCAAAGATGACCTCGACAGAAAGAATGTGTCATGCTGAACAGTTTGATGGTGGTCCCATTGTTGTATGTCCACCACAGGCTGAGTTCTGGGTCAAAATGTGTTGTAAAAGGAATGCTCCGCAAAGCATTACTGCAGTGAATGTTGTAATAATCAACTCTCCCACTGTGCCGGGAGAGCCACATTGAGGATGTCTGTGATTTTTCTGTTTAAAATGTGCCAGTTTGTATATTTTTCAAATGCTAAGTTTGTATGTAAGTGGTACCCATGTAAATCCCTCCTCCGATGGAGTTTGTGCTATATGAAGCTTCCAAACAAAATAAATAAATAGATAAAAAAGAATCCCCTCCAGCTTTCAACCACAGACACCACAAGCAAACAGTGGCCTGCCAAAAACAAGGAAGAAACAAGATACGGACACAGAGCATAAAGCAGAGAGGCAAATGAAAAAATAAAGAAGTAGTGAGCCACACTAAGGTATGTGGCTGATCATGCAATAATCCATGTAACAAGGTCAGTCTCCAAGTCGGTAACAAAGCAACCTCAAAGCGGGACAAACATAAAGCATTTACCCATGAAATCAAGGAAATTTTGAAAGGCAGGCCAAAAAACTAATGAAAGTGATGGATGTGGTGAAAACCCATAGCAGTAGATTACAACATGTCGAAGACAGTGCATGTTCACTTCTAGGCTCTACCTAAAAAAACGCAAGCAATTGAATATCCAACGTGTCTGTTACTGGCTTTCCTGTATCCCAGTAGTCTGAGCCATTTGCTTTCCTCCTTGAGTCCAGAGGTTATCTAAAACTGGTTGGGGGTGGATTCCTGTTGCCAGTGAAATGAGCCATGTAGCTTCTCTTGACCACTTACTCACCTGTTTTAAAAAAAATGCACTTCTCTTGTATATTATTTTAAGATGGGGTAAATCTCAGGTGTTATATGTGCACATGTTAAATGATGAAACAATAATATTTACCAGGATGGGTGAATATTTCTGAGTTTCAGGACTTTGAGATGGCCAAAATCAGAATGTGCACTATTTAGCTAGTGCAAATTCTGTGCTCAAACATCTGTGAGGTGGACAATTACCATACAAGTTGCAATCCCTATTTTAGGACAAATGGCGTTGCACCCAAATTGAGCTAAGCACCCCTTTCAGAAGGAGGACCTTGGTCTACTGTTCTGTCTCTGCTGAGATCCCTATTTGTGGCTTTGGTCCTGGCCTTCAGTCCTGGGCTCAGAGGCATAAGTGTGGGGCAGTGCGTTTCCTAATGCATCACTAATTGCATCACACTTTCGGCAGGGGCACTATATTTTCGGAAGAAGAAAATGGGGACGAGCTGGGCAAGTCTGTGCTGTGAATGGCTATTTATTCCTTCAGTACCTAAATCCTATAATAATGATGTTTATAAGAGCAAGGCAAAACTGAGGGCCTCTTTTGCTGTGCCCCTTGGCGCCCCCCATGTGTGCGCTGTATTTAACATACGGCGTACCATGGCGGTAGTTAGGGACCTAGCATCAGAAGTTTTTTACGCTAGTTTGGCGTTTTGAAGGATTAGCGTAAACAATGTTAATGCTAATCCTACAAAGCACCTAGAGGCCCATTGAAAACAATGGGAGCCTCATTTTAATGGTTGCTCTATTCAGGCATTAAAAATGCTGCAAAAAATGGTGCAAAGAAATCTTTTAGATTTCCATGAGCCATTTTTTCGGCCCCCCTAATAGGGGAATGCCCCCTTACATACAATATGCCAGGTGCAGGCATAAGGAAGTGCAAAGGGTTACAAAGAGGCGCAATGTATACATTGCCCCACTTTGTAATATGGCGTGTGGAAAAAGCTACTTTAGTGCCACCTTAGCGTCAAAAAAATTATACTATGGCGGCGCTAAGGTGGAGCTAGGGGCTCTTAAATATGCCTCTTAAGTGATAAAATGGACCAGGCTGACAGAATGCTATGAATAAAGTAGTTGTTATGACCCACCTATAGGGCATTTATATTAATTGTTGTAGGATGAAAGGCCCTGGCAAGCACAACCTGTCAATCCTTCTACACCTATATTTAATACTGCCCCATGTCGTGTGTGAGCCGCACTTCAGCAAAATAATGCATTTCCTTGACTTTTATTATTATAATCATGCCCTAGGATAATAATGGGATTATCAGTTATGAACGGTTTACCTGACATAGAAAATCAGCAGGTAGAAACAAAAGTGAGCAGTGGAACTGGAGACAAATGAATGTTTTCTAATGTGAGTGGTAATAATTCAAGCTGGGTCATTGGTAATGCATACATGGACAGATTGCTCAGTGAGTTTAAAGTTCCTTAATGTCATTTACTGTGAACTGCAGATGAGAGGGTGGAATCTCAATAACGCCCATAGCCTTCCATTCTGCCAAAATGAGTAATATGGAGATTATTATACTGAGTAATAGATACACCTCTGATTTATGGTTTTCATAAATTGCAAAAATGTTCTAAGAAACACAGTACATGTGGCTTTTTCTATGAGTCAGTCACATCCATGTGGGCTGTGAATGGCCCACATGGAGTGACTAGTCTAATATAGCAAGTCATTAGGGTCCAGTGGAGTAACCAGAGATTTCAAAATTTATTAGTAATCTTCACTCCTCCCAGGCTATATGCTATAGTTATAAATGTGTCTGTAGAACTCTATATCCTGGCTACACAAGAGTTCCCAGCTCTCCATGCAGCCAAGGATGAGGGTAAGAAAGGGGGTACAATATGAATTAAATTAAAAAAACACACTTACCTGAGGGCGATCTTCTCTCACCAACTCTCCTGGCTCCAACACGGGAAGGGACTAAGGAATCTGCACAAGCCAATCCGGGTGCGGCTCTCATGTTGGTAACATTCCTTGTGCTTACATGTTGGCGTGTATTCCTTTCACTTTTGACAAGTAATTTTCACTGTTGTTTCATGCATGGTCTCCCTGTCTTCATGAAATGATTTTTGTAGTCACTCACGTATGTATGTATGCCAAAATGTGTTTGAAATTGGACATATGTCATGGGACTACATTTCATGTGGTGCCACAGAACGGAGTGTGTCACCATTGATTGTTGGCTTGCACATGCCCTCGGCCATCATTGCATGTAATTTGGCATGTACAACTGCAGTACAACTGCAGTAACAATGAAGGACATGACAGGTAGGACTACAGTTTTTGCCCACATGCCATTGCTGTGGCATCATGTAGCAAAGTGCTCTGCACATGTGAAATGTGGATTTTGGCACATATTATGGAGTGACTTGCAGTTATGTGGAAAGTATGTGGTTGTGTACAACTATTCATTCACAGATATCTGGGTTTGCAGGACTAAAATGGAGATAATGACATAGCTTCTCATTAGGCAACATGTCGAAGGTCTTCTGCAAATGTTTGCAAATCACTGGGCCTCTCCAACATACAAAGGACTAATGGCATCTACTGATACAATTAGAGTATGTCATTGTAAGGAGTGTCAGATGTAAGTGGTGATTTTCCTGGGGCTTGCTGATTCAGTGTGTTGTGGATTTTAGAAACATATCTCCCTTACAATTTGCACATTTTGTCTACAGTGTACATTTCCATGCCAAATGTGTAGCATGTCTGAACAACATTAGCACTACCTCCATGACTCTGTTAGGACAAATTACACAAGTTGTTTATATGTCTCCAGTATTACGTGAGTATTTCCATGTCACCTTCTTCAGGATACTGTACTGCTGTCAGCAACATGTCAGGTTTTTAGAGCATATTTTCCCATTATTGTGTCATTGTGCATGTGACAAATAGATGTCTGCATGACTTTCTGTGGGATCTGTGGGAATGAACTTGGCATTGGCCTACTATTGTATGATAACAGGTAACTGAGGTATGCTACGTGAGGCAAACCATTGAAGGTGAGAAGATCTCCTACTTGTTCAATTGTTACTGTGTTTCGCAACTTAACCATGCAATTGGGGTTGTCTCAGGTTCTGATTTTACTGTGGGCAACTGTTGACAGCTCATGCGGCATGCATGTATATGGCGTGGTAAATGTAGGAGCGACTTTGATGGAGGTTATTGCTGGGGCCTACTTTACATCATGGTAATGTTTGTTAATCAGAGCTATTGTTGAAGGGACATGTATTTGCAGCATCATCCCAGGCAGGCAAAGGCGACATGGCCACGTGGGGAAGCATCTGGCCACACTACCACCAGTCATGACACCACCGACACAAGGGACCTAGCAGCCCAGAGGGTTAGGGAAGTGCCACAGTGGACACAGGATCAAGCTCAACATCATCTGATTCTACTTCCGGTGGCCACTTCCAAGTGATGGCAGACCCATCAGTACCATCATTGTTCACCACCCACAGTTCTATCAACACCCTCCCTGTTGCTCCCCACCCAGTTGACCATGCCCGCTCTCCCAAGAGTGTGGGCATTTCCTTCGCCCCAGGCACCTCATCGCCAGCCCCTGTTACCCCTGCCACCTTGAGTGAGGAGGCTAATGACTTCCTGAGGAGTATCTCTGTGGGGCAAACTTCCATTTTAGATGCCATCCAGGGTTTGGCCAGCCAACTTCAGCAGACAAATGAGTATCTGGGCCCAGATTTAAGAGAGCCTAGTGCCATTCTAATGCCACATTAGCATCATTTGTTTATGCCAATGTGGTATTGGAAGGCCAAAAACGCAGCACCATATTTATAAAGTGGCGCAACGCTTGCATTGCACCATTTTGTAACCACTTGCACCACATTATGCCTGTGCCAGGCATAATGTATGTAAGGGGGCATTCTGACGCTAGGTCAGAGACACCACAACAGCCAATATTTCCACAGACACCCCGACCACCACACCGACCCTACAATACAACTGCCATACCCACAAACACCACCACAACAGCCACAGACACATCCACCACATCAACCATATGCCAAGACACTACCCCATCACATACAGACAGATCCACACATCCACCATGCACACAGACACCACCTCAACAGTCACATAGACACCCACCACTCCCACATCACCCCACACCTCTACCTTACACCTCCCAAGACATGCAAACACCCACACTCACACACAGAACAGACACCATCCAAACACAAGCATACCTCACACACACCCACAGACAAGACCACCACTCCCTCAACCTCGAAATCCACAGTCCCTTCTGATGACCCTACCTGTTTTTCCAAAGAAAGTTTCAGTTTTGACCTTGCCCTTTCCCCTGTTACTTCCACCCCTCTCCCAAACCCATGAAGCCCCACCCACATCCCAACCCAACCCTTCCACATCCAAGTCCTCGCCTGTCATACCTGCCCCCTGCAAGCAACAATACCCCTCCCTCCAAAGAAGCAGCCCACCCCTCTGAAGGAAAGCTCCCGCTCTCAAACCCAAGCCATGGCCATCAATGTGTGGTTGTCAGTTACTTATATGTGATGTTGATGTGGTCTGGATGCTGTGTGACAACATGTTCTGTACACTTCACTGTCCCTGTGACTAAGATGAGCAGACATGTGTTATTGTGGCGTGTGCAGGTGCAGTGTCAGTGACTTGCACAAAGGGGGCATTTTAAGGCTGTGGATGTGTTATTCGTTGGGAATAACTCTGACCCGGAACACAATGAAAGTGTGCTTGTCCCACTTAACGTTACCCCCATATCATGTGAATCATGGTACAATGATCTGTTGTTGAGCTTCATGACACAGGTAGGTGTGTGTTCTTACCATCGGTTGTGTCCATGGTGCTACAGAATTTGTACTTTGTCTAAGGAACAGCAGCAGCAGGATGTGTGTCATCAGCTCCATGGAGGCACAGGACATGTGATGCTGCCTGTAGGTGAGTTCCTTCCTTTATACTCTCAGTTTCTGCCTTCTGGAATGTAGTGGTTAGACTGCCACGGTCATGTCAGCAGAAGGCAACATCATGATGTGTCCGGCGGAAACACTGGCTCCGACAGACTCCTTGGACTGTCTCGCCACTGTGGCTGTTTGCACTGCCTGGCGATGCCGGTGGGACTGCAGTGGTCTTTCCTCTATGGAACTGCATGCATCGTACTACAGTGGTCCGACCACCAAGCCGATAGCGCTCAGATCGACACTGCTGTCATGGCAGTCCATGGACCACCAAACTCTTAATCAGGCCCTAAATCCCCAACCACTCCATACAGTATATTATCCAGGTCTTTACAAATAATTTTAACATACAAATTTGTGACTGAGTGTCCTAATATAGGTAGGTACAAGTGGATCTTTTTCCTTTTTTAATATCAATATAATCACTTCCCTCTTAGTTACAGTTAACTTGCCCAAACCCTCAGTGTACAGCACCAAAAAAAAATCAGTGGCTTTTAGACCTGATACCTGTCAATAGGAAATCCATCCTCTCCTGGTGTCTTCCCACCATCTCAGTGTTTTCCTCTATAATCTCTTCTTTTTGTAGGTCGAGATCCAACTGCTATCTTCTGCTCCCTAAGTCTATTGAGGATTACTTTTCTCATGTAACTCTGGGTGAGCATGCATTTCTCATGTTTATCACATTGCATTTTTATCTGCCTTGGTCCTTGCTTGTGTTTAGTCTGCTTTTTTGATACCTAAAATGAGAGTGGCTAGCTTTTTCTTCTCAGTGGCCATAACAACAATTTACCTGAATTATTACCCTCCCTACATAACCACAGCTTATGAGTCATCCTTGTGAGCCTGACAAGAGTGTCTCAGGAATCTCCCAGTTCTCTCTTGGCTGCTATTATGTCACGTGTGCTTTGGGGCAGTATAGGTCCTGACTCTATAGTTCATACACTCTATCTTCTTGTTGAGATAATGTATTCTGCAGCTGTTTTTTCCTACCATAAATGTTGTTCGTACAGCTCCCCCTCAGCATAACCTTCATGACCTACAGTGTGTCATTGTGGATTCGCAGGTATCTACAAAGTATAATAAGAATACATCTGCTATGTTTGTTTGGAAGCCAGTGTCACGTAGGGCCTTTGGATTTAATTTCCAGATAGGAATTCTAGTTTGAAAACTAGACCTGTATTCTAGCAGGCACGAGGATGGGCACACAAGTATTCATGCCATTCATGTAACATACATTTTCCTCATGCTCCCTTATGGTTTATGAAACTATTGTCCTGTATACTCAAATGTGGGCCTCATTTACAAGGCCTTAACAGCACACTGCACCACCAAAGCGTCATTTTTATTTATGCCCCGGTGGCGCAGCGTACCAGCCCATATTTACGAGGCCATGCAAAGTCACCTTGAATGGCTTTTCATGGCCCTGTAAATATGGACCTCTTTCACCCATAACACTGTGAAAAAGGGGTGTTCCATTAGTATTCCTTGGGGTGCTGTCCCACGCAACACTCGTGGAACTGGGATGAATCTGAAGCATTCCCAGATTTACCAGCCTAGGAATGTGTCAGAATCTGACACCACCTCAGGGGTGGCGTAAGAGTGACACAACAGGGAGCAACATCTTTATTTCTCCCTGTTTTTCCTCTTTTTATGTGTGCTGGACTCCTGCCGCAGAATAATAAAAAGAAGGAATCAAAGTCTTTGATGGCCCTGAGACTTCAAGAACAGGGTCCAAGCCAACAAGCCCTTGGAGTTACTCGGGTTTTAAAGGTTGTAGAGTAGGCTTCAGTCCTTCTCACTGAGGGCAGCAGGCAGCAGGCCAGCAGAGCAGGATTTATACTGGCAGTCCCTCCTGGCAGAAAAGCAAACAGACAGCAGACAACATAGTAAAGCAGTTGGCAAAGTGGCCATTCCTCCTGGAAGCATGGCTTCTCTTCTTGGTAGACTCTCATCAGGACCCCAAAGTGAACTGAATTGGTGGGGCTTGGTGTCCAGAACTTATACCCATATGTTCCTTTGAAATGTGGGAGACTGAAAAGTGTCCTTTGAAGATCACAAGATCTCTGCCCTTTCTTCCCTGGCTCATGGCACTCTACAGTGGGGTATGCGATGTTTTTTTGTGAGGAGAGACACAGCCTGATTCAAGTGTAAGTGTAAGCTCCTCACTCCCATCCAGCCCAGGAAGACCCATCAGCATGGTGATGGACAATCAGGATGTAAATGACACACCCCAGCCACCTTTGTGTGCACCACAGGTGTGGTCTAGAGAGAATTTACAAAGCCCAGCTGCCATTTACCCCAGATGTATATACAGAGCCAGGCAAAGGCATAGGATGGTTAAAAAACAAATTTAGCAGTTTTTCACTACCAGGACATGTTAAACTTGAAAGTACATGTTCAATGTTTTAAATATATTGCACCAGGCCATTGGGGCTAACTAGGGCCCACTTTATGGGTGGCATATGTAATAAAAATGATTTGGGCCTGGCAAGTGGGTGCCATCAGGCTCTTCAGTGGCATGCCTGAGACATGTTTGAAGAGCTACTGTAGTGGATACATAATCACTGCTGCAAGCCCACTAGTAGCTTTTAATTTACAGGCCTTGGGCATATATAGTGCACTTTACTAGGGGCTTTAAAAGTTAATTAAATATGCCAATTGTGGATAAACCAATGTCACTATGTTTTAAAGCACTAAGCACCTGCACTTTAGCACTCGTCAGCATTGGTAAAGTCCCCAGAATACTAAAAGCCTGTAAAAATGAGCCAGTAAAACAGGAGGTCAGAGGACAAAATGTTAGGGGAAACCACGCTAAGGATGCCAGGGCTAACAGTTCCCTATAGTGAATTTGAGTTGAGTTTGGAATGTCGTCCAATAATTCTCATGGGAAAAACATTACAACATTATTAGCTTCCTAAATCTTTGCACTCTTGTTAAATTGTGTAGAGAAATTGGCTTAGGTTACAATCACACTATGACCTGGACCTGCTGATAATGGTGATATTGAGGACATGAAAGAGTAATGGCAGCTTATAATGGCCAGTGATATGCTAGTTATCTCAATAGTGAAATCTTGATTTAAGGCACTCTTTTTGGTGCTTTGTTTGATGGGTGTGTAACTGTACGAAAGTACCCTCTTTTTGGCATGTTACCCTCAATTTCTGCCTGATGTCAGCGTGTTTGATTGTGTCACTGGGATCCTGCTAACCAGGACCCCAGTGCTTATGCTCTCTCTCTTCTCAAATGTGTCACTACATACGGGTAACCCAGTATTTCATCCCAAATTGGCATACTGGTGCCCCCTTATACCTCCCTAGTACATGGTACTTAAGTACTCAGGGCATTTGGGGTTCCAGGGGATCCCTATGGGCTGCAGCATTACTTTGCCACCTATAGGGAGTCCATTAAAAGGCTTCTACAGGACTGCCATTGCAGCCTGTTTGACATGGCACATGCACCATTTCACAGCCACTTACACTGCACCAGGTCACTTATAAGTCACCTATATGTCAGGCCTTCCAACACTTAAAGCTGGGTGCAAAGTACCTATGTGTGAGGGCAGCATTGCACTAACAGAGGTGCCCTCACGTCATCCAGGACCATTTTCCCGGACTTCGTGAGTGCAGGGATGCCAATACGCGCGCACTGGACATAGGTCAATACCCATGTCCAGCTTCACAATGGTAACTGCGAATATGGCCATGTAAGATGTCTAACATCTGGTAATTGTACCCCAATAATGATTCTAGTATTGGTTCTACAATTCCATGCACTCTGGAGGCTTCACAGTAGACCCCCAGTACTGCCATACCAGCCTTCTGAGATTTTCCAGGCAGCCCCAGTAACTGCCACCTCACTGACAGGTTTCTGCCCTCCTGTTGCTTGAGCAGTTCAAGCCCAGTAAGGCAGAACAAAGCATTTCCTTTGGGAGAGAAGTGTTACTCCCTCTCCCTTTGGAAATATGCGTTACAGGCCTCTGGAAATTCTTTGAAGGGCACAGATGGTGCCCTCCTTGCATAATCCAGTTTACACCGGTTCAGGGGCCCCAAGTCTCTACTCTGGCGTGAAACTGGACAAAGGAAAGGGGAATGACCACTCCCCTGTCCATCACCACCACAGGGGTGGTGCCCAGAGCTCCTCCAGACTGTCCCTGGGTTGTATCATCTTGGTTCCAAGGTGGCGGGGCACTCTGGGAGCATCTGAGTGGCCAGTGCCAGCAGGCGACGTCAGAGCCCTCCCCTGATAGGTGAACACCTGTGTAGCTGACCAATCTCCGTTTCAGGGCTATTTAGGGACTCTCCTCTGGGCATTTCCTCAGATGCGGATTGCAAGACTCCAGCAGGAATCCTCTGCATCCTTCCTTCACCCTTCTACCCATAAAACTGCATCTGGACCCTCCAGGAACTGTACAAACTGCAACAAAGAATCAAAGACTACTTCTACAATAATTTATCTTTAGCTCCTGACAGCAACTGCAACTGTTTCCAGGTTGTGCATCCTGCAAGGACTGCCTGTCTTCAGATATTTTATTATTCCTAAATTCAGTGTTGCCACTTTCTGTAATATCCACAAATTAAATATCACATGACATTTTATGATGTCATTAAAGTTAAAAGGTAATGTGAGGTCACTTCTTGTGAAGTCATGAGAGGAGGAGTCAAAGGTGTGTCACTTCCGCTATCCAAGGTGTGTTGCTGAATCCATGCCCTTATCTCAACATAATAAAGCATCAAAAGGCTTGGTGTTTGAAGAAAAGGCAAACAGATTGTAAATATCTCTCTTTGCTAGAGAAGACTTCTGTTCGAGCAACATAGTCTGATCTGATCTCTCACATACTTTTTGGAAAGATGGTGAAAGCTGGCACCCAGATACAAAGACCCAGAGTTAGGAAGGCCTAGCACCACATTAGCGTCATTTTTCTTTTTACGCTAATGTGGTGTTAGAGTTGCAAAATCGACACAACATATTGACAAAGTGGTGCAATGCATACATTGTGCCACTTTGAGACCCTTTGCCCCACATTACGACTGCACCATGCATAATGTATACAAAGGGGGCATTCCTGTGTAGAGAGGCCCGAAAGAAATGGTGCAATTAAATCTACAAGATTTCATTGTGCCATTTTTGGCGCCATTTTTAATGCCTCCTGAAAGCAGGCATTAAAAGGACGCACCGATTGAAATCAATGGGCCTGCTTGCATTTTACTCCACTAGCTTTAAAAGGTTAATGCTAGTGAAGCAAAGCCCGACAATTGCATATAAAATGTGATGCTATTGTTCCTAATGCCACCATGGTGCGCTGCATCATAAATACGCCACACACGTGGTGGTGTTAGGGTTGGCGCAAGAAAAATGGTACTGCATGGGATGCAGTGCTACGTTTCTTAAATTCAGCCCTAAGTGTTGTCCAAGAAAAGATAATAGCAGCCAGGTGAGAGGGAAAGTTTGCTTTTCCAAATAGTATAATGCCATTCCTAACTAAACGTTCTTTAACAAATATGCCCAATTACTGGTCATTCACAAATTTCAGTTTTAAAAACAGTGTAGAAAGTTGCTGTTCTCTCATTGTAAAAACAGCTTATTAGTATTTTCTTTTCCAAGAAAAGTGAGCTTTCAGTTTTAGAGCAATCTTCCGTATAATTTGGATGTACCATCTTGAGTCAACTTTCAAAATCAGGCAATGTGATTTGACTTGCGTCACATGATGTCTGTGCCAGGCATAAAGGGCCATATTTATACTTTTTGACGCAAAACTGCGCTATCGCAGTTTTGCGCCAAAAAGATTAGCGCCGGCTAACGCCATTCTGAAGCGCCATGCGGGCGCCGTATTTATTGAATGGCGTTAGCTGGCGCTAGCAGACCGGCGCTGCCTGGTGTGCGTGGAAAAAAACCACGTACACCAGGCAGCGCCGGCGTAGGGAAAAATGGCGTTAGGGCGTCTTAAAATGGGGCAAGTCAGGTTGAGGCAAAAAAATCGCCTCCACCCGATTTGCGCCATTTTTAACGACGCCCAGACGCCATTTACATGAGTCCTGTCTTAGTAAAGACAGGAGTCATGCCCCCTTGCCCAATGGCCATGCCCAGGGGACTTATGTCCCCTGGGCATGGTCATTGGGCATTGTGGCATGTAGGGGGGCACAAATCAGGCCCCCCTATGCCAAAAAAAATAAACAAAAAAAAAAAATAATTATACTTACCTGAACTTACCTGAATGTCCCTGGGATGGGTCCCTCCATCCTTGGGTGTCCTCCTGGGGTGGGCAAGGGTGGCGGGGGGGTCCCTGGGGGCATGGGAGGGCAGCTGTGGGCTCATTTTGAGCCCACAGGTCCCTTAACGCCTGCCCTGACCCATGCGTTAAAAAGAGGCGCAAATGCGGGTTTAGTTGCCCCGCCCACTCTCGGGCGTGATTTTTGCCCGGGAGTATAAATACGACGCATTTGCGTCGCAGTCATTTTTTTAGACGGGAACGCCTACCTTGCATCTCATTAACGCACGGAAGGCGTTCACGCAAAAAAATGACGCTCATTCCTCATACTTTGGCGCTAGACGCGTCTAACGCCAAAGTATAAATATGGCGTTAGTTTTGCGCCGAATTTGCGTCGAAAAAAATGACGCAAATTCGGCGCAAACGGAGTATAAATATGCCCCAAAGTATGCAAGATGGGTGTTCCGGTGCTGGGAGACCCGAGCAAATGGCGCTGTGAGATTTGCAAGATTTCACTGCACCATTTTTTGCAACATTTGTAACACCTACTCAGAGCACGGCTTCCCTGTGCTTTGCTGAACCTGCATCAAAATTTTTATGCTAGTGGAGCGAAGCACCACAATAGCGTAAAAAATGTTGACGCTATTGTGCTAATGACCACCATGGAGCACCCTATTGCAAAAACAGTGCAACCATTGTCTCGTTATGTGCCAGTTGGTGGGTGCAAGAAAAGTGGCGCATCATCTATGATGACTTTCTTGTTAATGTGCCCCTTTATACTTACTGGGGAACATGTGACCCTAGTATGACACTGCATGCCTAACTGCAGAATAGTGATATTTGCATGGAACCATGGCCCTCTACCGAACTGTAGAGGAATAGGTTCACAGACAGGAAGTAATTGGTAGACGGCAGTGAGACCCACCAGTTCATGGCTGACAGTGGGCCCCCATTTTCCACTTAGACGGAGCAGAATCTTGAGGCATTCTCTTGCCAATAATGTGCACATGTGCACAGGCGGTCCCTGGGTTATAGGCACCATTACCATTAGGTGGCTCTGAAAGTCCACCAGAGGAAACAGGGACCGCACTGATGGTTACCACAACTCCAACATCCTGAAGCCATGACACGGGTGCCCCTGTACTGCCAGCGACAGTGCTGGCAGAATGGCGGGGTTGGCATAAGGCCTGGACATTTATGCCTTACTTCAGAAGGCATTGTGAAACTTCCAAAGACCCGAACGTGGGCGAACGTGGAGAAATTGGCATGGCTTTGTACCTAAAACTGGCCTGAATACTCAATTATCCAAAAACTGCCCTGATTACCACATTATTCTTGTGCGTTTTCATCTCAATGATGGAAACGTGAGATTTAATCAAATTGACTGATTTTATATTTTTGGGCTACACTGTTAAACAGAGATAAAATGCTTTTTTTTGCTTGCAGAAGCAGCACTTTACAATCCAGACAAGTATGTATCTTGTTTGGTGACCTGTGTGGTGCCACATGCTGCAGGCAGACATCTCATAGGTTGTTTTTATAAAATACCAGTTGTAGGTAATGTGCTCAGCAGCCAGAGGGGAGGAAGAGGCGAGTCCACCTCGCACCACTCTGAAGGAAAGAGATTATGAATCTGCCATGCAGGTGCAGAGAGCAAGTCCGTGGGATGTTCATTATTGTTTTCTTTCTACAACAGCGTGTATTTTCACTTAAATTGCCTGCTGTGTTGAAAAGAGTATGTACTGCAACAGACAATTACACAGACAAGTTGTTTATAACAATTATTCGGCTATTCTAGGAGCACTTAATATTCCCAAGTCATTAAATAATTTTAAGCTTGGGGAGTGACAACTCGTGATTTCTATTTTGTAAACATAATATACTATTTGTTTTTACTTTATTATCAATGCAGTCTTGGGAACCCAGCACAGCAGGAATTGAGGAATTCAATCTACAATTTACTCCTTAATAGTCCTATGTGGAAATAATGACTTTATTAAAAAGAAAACTAACATGTAGATGGGATTTCGTTTGTGTTGAAGCATTTATTTGAAAACATAGCATCCAACAAAGTTTCAAAAACAATGCCTATAGGCTTTCAGAAATGTCGAGTTTCCAGTAATTCCAGCTTAGGCAGAGCCAGGCTCCTGCCTCAGAATTAGCATTACGTAAACGATAAAGCTTTTTTACCAATTTTGCAAGGCGACAGCTTGCGATCTGTGGGTGGGATGTAAATGCAGAATTCTGAATTTGCAGCTGGGAAGACGTGTATCCTCACTGAACTCGAATTGTGCAGCTGCGGCTGAAACCAGGAAGGGATGGGGGGAAGGATGGGTAGTACACACCAAGTCCAGTCTTTGTCCTCTTGCACAGGTAGAAGCAGCAACTGCAGGATAGCTCCACAAAGCACAGTCACAGGCAGGGCAGCTCTTCTTCCTCAGCTCTTCAGCTCTTCTCCAGGCAGAGGTTCCTCTTGGTTTCCAGAAGTGATCGAAAGTCTGTGGTTTCGGGTGTCCTTCATATACCCATTTTGCCCTTTGAAGTAGGCTTACTTCAAAGAAAAGTCTCTCTTGTGTGCGAAATCCTGCATTGCCCAGGCCAGGCCCCAGACACACACCAGGGGGTTGGAGATTGCATTGTGGGAGGGCAGACAAAGCCCTTTTAGGTGTGAGTGACTACTCTTCCCCTCCCTCCTAGCCCAGATGGCTTATCAGGATATGCAGGCTACACCCCAGCTCCCTTTGTGTCACTGTCTAGAGAGAGGTGCAAACAGCCCAACTGTCAAACTGACCGGACAGAGAATCCACAACCAGGCAGAGTCACAGAATGGTTTAAGCAAGAAAATGCTCACTTTCTAAAAGTGGCATTTTCAGAAACACAATCTTAAAACCAACTTTACTAAAAGATGTATTTTTAAATTGTGAGCTCAGAGACCCCAAACTCCACATGTCTATCTCCTCCCAAAGGGAATCTACGCGTTAATCATATTTAAAGGTAGCCCCTATGTTAACCTATGAGAGGGATAGGCCTTGCAACAGTGAAAACCGGATTTAGCAGTATTTCACTGTTAGAACATATAAAACACATTAGTATATGTCCTACCTTAAACATTCACTTCACCCTGCCCATGGGTCTACCTAGGGCCTACCTTAGGGGTGTCTTACATGTAAGGAAAGGGAAGGTTTAGGCCTGGCAAGTGGGAACACTTGCCAAGTTGAATTGGCAGTTTAAAGCTGCACACACAGACACAGAAGTGGCAGGTCTGAGCCATGTTTACAGAGCTACTAATGTTTGTGGCACAACCAGTGCTGCAGGCCCACTAGTAGCATTTGATTTACAGGCCCTGGGCACCTCTATTGCAGTGTACTAGGGACTTACCAGTAAATCAAGTATGCCAATCTTGGATGAACCAATTACATACAAATTTTGTACCAGAGCACTTGCACTTTAGCACTGGTTAGCAATGGTAAAGTGGCCAGAGTAACAAAAACAGCAAAAACAGAATCCAGCACACATCAACAACCTGGGAAAGAGAGGCAAAAAGTTAGGGGAGACCACACCAAGGATGCCAAGTCTAACAGATAGTAAAACACTTTTTTTTCCATTGATTTTTCTTATTTCAGCAGTGGGCGATGCTCCTCTGCCATAGCAGAGGATGGAATGCTTGAATTAATGTCAGCTACTGGCAAACGTTCAGGCCACATCCCAATCCGTCATTGTTTGCCCACCATGCCACCTCATTTTGGACCCAGCCATATGCAAATCAGTCTAGCCCCTGCTTCTCATGGGAAGAGTCCAACACAAACTGCCAGGCCAGGGCCTCCCTGAACCAGAACACAAGCAACCTAGGACTGGTTTCGCCCAAATTAGGCCTTTTCAGCCATGAAGACATGAGCTACGAGTACATACCATGCACAGAACATTGGCATGAAATATATGTAAAAAGATTCCAATATTTGCTTGAGGTTGGTCTTGGCAGCTAGGATAGTCCTTAAAACTTGGCAGAACACATATAAACAATTTCCCTTGTACCTTAAAGTATATTTAACTTGTAATTTGTTGGCCAAAAGGTATGTTACAATTATAACTGTGTGTCCGCCTCCCCCCAACCCCGTCAAACTGATGTAACTCACTGTTTGAGATTGGATTACAATTGTCGATACTTAGATAAATTTAGATTTACTTAAAATTAGTTCATTACAGATGATTTTTAGTTTGCAAATGCGTTTGGTTTGGCTGAGTGATTGAATGAGTTAAACTGACTAATAGTCAAACCACCTTATTACAAGTGCAAAATTATATATTGTACTTTCAAAAAGGCAGATAGAATAGCCATGACATTTGCAATGTAGTAACTGGTCGCCCAAAATAAAAATCTGGTCTTTTATGATGTGATAATTTGTGGACTTTAATGAGATTAGATCCTCTTTGATGTGTGCACGTTTTGATATTGACCTCTGTATTAGGTAATTGTTGGATGCTTATGTCTGCTTTATTATCTGACTCTGAGCAAGCACGGGGACACTGGCCAGACTGCGTGCTGCTTTGGGTAAGCAGCACGAGAGCCACTGGGAATCAGGTGGTGGATCCACTGACATCAAGTGGCCTAGTGGAAATGAGTGTGATGGGGCTGTCCAGGAGATCACCAGCACATCAGATTGTGAGGCCTCTGACATTTGGCCAGCAACTTGCGGTGGCGGCCAAAACATCACAGGCCACTACATCTGCTTCTGTGGCTGCCACCTCCATTACTATCAGCACAACCCTCACTCATGTCCCCCAGTACAGAGCCAGCACCCACTCCATGAGAGATTCAGAGGATTGTGACATGCTTGGCAAGTGGGTAAATTGGGATAAATAGTAGGCTTAGAATAGTTGTGTGATTTATGTAAAATTATATAAATAGCCTTTATTTTGTAGTAACTTAAAACTGCTAGCTTTATATGTTTATCTCATCATGTGAAGTTGTTAAAAATGTCCTTTCACTTACTGACTTGAGGTGTTGTGGTGGGATAGTGAAATTGGATTGAGTATTTAATATAGGTATGTCATGTGAAACATGTGGCCAGAAAGGGAGACAGGGTCAATTTACGTGACATATGGTTTGTTGTACATAAAGTTAAGGGCCATGGATAATTCACATGGTGCATTTAAAGAACTGTTGCATATTGTGTTACTGTTCTTCCACCACTGCCAGATGTTGTACCAAGAGTTAGAATAGCAGGGACATGTGACTATAGTAGGTTGTTGAGGTTGTGTTCACAGGGTTTGGTTATGTGTCCAATTTTTCCACTAACACAGGTGTGGAGGTTAAACAAACATTCCCATTGACAGAAATTATACTCTAAGTATGGCAGATGGAGTAGAGGCTTTCTGTTAATCCCTCTGTCATATTTAGGATGTATTATTGTTGACTGTTGCAGGAAAATATGATGGAGGCGGTGGACATTTGAAGGACTTTTGTCTGTCAAACCACCATACGCTGTATCTGACAGACCTCCATAGGAGCAGGCAGGGAAACAGGTGGTTTTGTTGGCCCATCTGCATCAGCCAAACTCTGAATTAGGCCCTCTGTCTTCGGGCTATAACATTACTCAGAGCATTAGCTTGGAATTCAGGGGACAAAATCCAATGGTCACTCTTAACATTCATTTAAACGTTCTATTCATGGCTCCAGGTATGGCAGAGCAGTAATTAATAAAGGGGTGGTCTTCTTCACAGAATAGCCTGTTTGTCTGCAACCTCACCTGGTATAAATAACATTTGACTAGTAATAAATGGGTTTATCCAGGGTCAAGATGAGCATTATGGTTATGGGACATTGGACTCTATATATATATTTTACAGTTTAAAAAAAGAGAAACTCCCTTCTTTAATAGGCATTCCCAAAATGCACCATTGTGAGTCAAGAACAGGGTTATATCCATAGGTGATACATAGTTGTTCATAAATAAACTAGTCGGATATTAAGCCTACTAGAAAAGACTTGTATTGGGACGGATTGCGACCACAGTTTACATCATGAGTACTCATTTAGTTCCTTCCCCCTTTTTTCAGATCTGATATGTCAAGACCTTTTGTTTTTACTAAACGTATATGTGTAATATACTCACTTAAAGGGGTTTTCAGCCATCTCTCTTCATCTATTGGTCAATGGTGTCATTCACATGTTGCTTCCACTCACTGTAGCATGCATCATGGGGCAGTGGGTCAGCCTATATCAGCCACTGATTAACTTCAACCTGAGTGACTGCACTTTGTGCTTTCAAAAGGAGCATATCCGCACACAAGGTAATTCCCTTATGAGCCAGAGTTTTTGTTATTGCTTTAGCATTGCCTTTGTTTTTAGAGCCTGATGTGATAGCAGAAACATTTTGATGTGAGTACAGGGCACATTACAACTTTATCAGTTCCTGCCTCCTGCCAATGCTGTTTTAACTTCTTTTTGGTATAGCATTTTTTTTATCTGACTGTCGCTATTTAACAGCATATCAGATTATGTCCACTTGAAACTGTTCTTTAGAAAGTCATCCTCTTTTTATGTTAATGCAATGAAGTGCATTTAAAACTGCACTCCTGTATGTCATGCTGGTATGTATTTTAATTGAGGATTATAGAAATACTTGTAAACCAATTTAGTCTGTATTCCCTGATTGTATGGCTTTCTAGCTTGTTATTTGTGCTCTTGTCCATCCATCCATCCATGCATCCATCCATCTTAACAGCTTATCAGACTGTGTCCATTTGAAACCTATTTAGAATGCCATCCTCGTTTTATGTGAATACAATTAAGTACATTTAAAACTCCACTTCTGTATGTCATAGTCGTATGTATTTTATTAAGGACTATAGTAATGCTCGTAAATCAATTTAGTCTTTTTTTTCTGACTATAAGGCTTTCTAGCTTGTATTATCTATCTATCTATCTTTATATATTTGCTATTTTATATGTCTGTCCACCTAAGTACCTATATGTCTGTCTACAGAACATCTATCTCTCTTCATTTCTTCCTCTGCCGTGCTCATAACCGAAGGCCATGTCAGCAAGTTGTGAAGTCAGCACTCTCGGCTTGACATTCAGTACCAAATCACATTAGAGGGGGAAACAGGGAGAAAACACTTAGACAACTGGAATCCCGCTACATTATAGAGCTTAATACAAAAACTACCGGGGGGTTAAACATTGAAGAATATCTGAAAACTCACCTATGAGGTAATCACGTGGAGAACTAGCTAAATCCCCCTCCTGAAGTAGAACGTTTTAAAGAAGCATGTTTTTTTATAAAAGATGTTTTCAAATTATGCACTTGGGCACTTTCGGGAAGTAGCAGGTCTTGGAAACAGGCAATACCGTGCAACAATTACAATTCTGGTTGAGAGATTACTTGAATAGAAATCTGAATTTGTGTTATTTCATTATGTATTAAGGTTTTGGAAAGTGTACCCACTTGAGCTGGAGGATGGTTCAATAGACCTATATGGAGGTATATAATACATAAAAAAATATTAATATAAAAGAACATACTGATTTTAAGGTAATGTGGAGTACTGCAAGCTATGGAACACTTTAAATTACGGAACGGTCAGCAACATTTATCGTGGAACATGGCGCAATACAGGAACTTGTTTTCTATGTCTATGACTAGATATTTGAATGATGCAAGGAAGGCATGGTGCACTTTGAGTTAAAAGAGTTTGTATTTATTTATTTTATTTTTTATTTGAAGCAGAACTATTTCACATGTATTAAGGTTTTAGAAGTGTGCCCACTATGGCTGTATTAAAGACCAATAGGCATGTTTGTATGATTGTGCGCATTATTATTGATTCAAGCTGTGGGAAGTTATGAGTAAAGCTGGAGTCCCTGGCTCCATGCTTAATATAATTAAAGCTCTTTACTCTGGTCATTGTGCCAAAGTACGATGGGGCCCGGCAGGTGATCTGACTCCAGCATTCCCCACTGTTCGTGGTGTGAGGCAGGGTTTTTTTCTTGCGCCCACCCTGTTTCTCCTATTTATCAATTCTTGTATTTGCATTGTCCTGATGATGCCCCTAGCATGGGAGGGCAGAAGCTCCCATGTCTTTTATTCGCTGATGACACCTTGCTACTTTCTCGAACAGCCATGGGCCTTTCAAGCTTGCTTGCAAGGTTCATGGACTTCTGCAAGGATCATGGTCTGGAAATCAATTCAGCAAAAAATAAATACATGGTGTTTGGGGAAAAAAAAGAGAAAATTAAGAGACCTGTTTATTTAGAAGGTTTTTCCTTTGAAAGAGTGGGCACTTTTGATTGCCTAGGTATAAAATTAGAAGATTCACACCATTGGCATGCCCATTGCCAGAAATCACTAAGGTGCCTGAAGCAAAGGGCGGGTGGCATCGTGAGTTTTGCAAACAGATCCCCCAGTTTTGCTATGACTCCTGCTCTTGAAATATATAAATCACAAGCCTAGGGGGGGGGGCTCTGGATGGTGCTGAGCTATGGGGTCATTGCAATCTGGAGAACTTGGTTAGGGTGGAAAATCAGTTTTTGAAGATGTTGTTAAAAGTTCCTTCTAGCACTCCATCTTTGCCTATCCGAATGGATCTAAATCTTTTTCCAATTAACCAGATCGCTGCTTTAAGGCCTCTTCTGTTTTGGATTCGGTTATGGTCATCAGACGCCCTTATTCCATTCAGATGCGGGCTGCTCAATTTGGTGGGCCCCAACCTTAATACTAAAATTAATTGGTGTGTCTATGTCGAACGGTCCCTTTTGCATCTCGGTATGGGGTCCTATTGGAAGGATCCCTCTTCTATTACTAAAAACGCTGTTCAGACATTGAAGGACGCTTTTTGGCTCAAAGTTCAAACTGCTCAATTGGCCGAAGTTATGCTATTCTTTATGTCTGATAGCTTTTTGCAATTTAAATGTCACTATGAGCTCGAGCCCTTCATGGATGCAGCACTTTCTCCATCCGCGCGTGTCCTCTTTCTTAGATTTAGATTAGGCCCCCTCCCTCTGTGTTCTTAAACTTATAAATGGTTTAATTCCACCAATAAGTCTAAGTTATGCCCGATGGGATGTAAGAACGAAGAGTCTGTCCCACACGTCCTTTTTCAATGTCGTGCATATGACAAACAGAGGGCCTCTTGGATTAGTCCCCTATGCAAACAAATGGGTTTTAGGAATTGTTTACTTGCCGAGAGAATTTTTAAATCTGATTCATCTGTACATATAGGGGGTTATTCCAACTTTGGAGGAAGTGGTAATCCGTCCCAAAAGTGACGGTAAAGTGACGGATATACCACCAGCCGTATTACGAGTCCATTTTATCCTATGGAACTCGTAATACGGCTGGTGGTAAATCCGTCACATTTGGGACGGATTACCACCTCCTCCAAAGTTGGAATAACCCCCATAGTCTATCCTGTGGCAACAAAAAATTAAATCAATATGGCGTTTTAGATTAGCAATTTTAAAGAATAAGATTGGGTAGCTGTTTTTTTAGATTTAGATTTCCTTATGTATATTTATTGCATTTAGGTGTATGTTATTAGCTTGTCATCTTCTGGGACTGGATGTTTTTTTTTTTTTTTCTAGTACTATATTATTGGAGAAAGAAATTGTTCTTATGTCTATTTTACCTTGGTTTTAACATTTTTGTTCTTAATGTTTGCGACTCATTTTACTGCGTATTTTCTCTTTTAACCTCTGTTTCGGATTGTTATGTATTGTACTTTTATGGTATGTTTCTCTTACCGAAATAAAGTAAATGATGATGATGATGATGATTCAAGAGTGTAACACCATGTGTAAAATAATATACTGGTTTTGGGGAAACGTTAAGTACTGTAAGGCATGTTGCACATTGAACTACTAAAAACGGGGGCGTGGCTAAGACGCCACCCAAGATGGCTGCCTGACTGTGGAGCTCTGTGCCACCTCAGAACTTCAGGAGGCTTTTCCAGAATTTTGCCGATTCAATGGATCGACCCAAAACATGAACATTAGATGGAATGATGCCTGCAATGACTTTTATTGTTTTTATAGTGCGTTCAAGGTATTTCTGACATTAAAAATCGCAGTTTTGTTGCCTAAGTGACTCCGGCCGCCATTTTGTTTTCCTCACTGTGTTGTTTTTTTTCTGTCACTTCATGAATGCCTTTTTCATTATTTAACACTCTGACATTCATGGTCCTTCATCATTTTTTTGTTTACGTTTTTTGCGTTCATAATAGATATTTAAAGGATGGATACTTATTTCTCCATTTTTTCTTGGATTTATCCTATGCATTTTTGGAGGAATCATTATATTTGGTGAACTTTGGCCTTTTCTCTTAGAATTGAGTAGGGGGTCTTGTTGGTTTGTCTTTTATGTCATTTGCTTTGGATTTTTCTTCAATATTTGACATTTATGGGAAAAAGCAAGATATTGTTACGACATACTATCGCTCCCTCGAATTTTGTCTTGGGTTTGGATTACCCTTATATGAATCCTTTGATGGAGGCTTCAATTTATCCTGCTGACATGGCTCAAGTGAATTCTCCTCGTCCAACAACTTCTACGCTTCTACCCTCGAAGTCGTCATTATCACCTTTGGCAAATAAAAGAGATAAACATGATCCTCTTTCCCCTCTGAAGTCTACATCTCCGGTTTCTCTTGACAAGATACTGGAGGAAATCAGGGCCTTAAGGCCATTTATTGAGGAAACTGATGCTCAACTTCAACATTTGGACGATAAATGGTCCTCTATGGAGTCTAGGATGAGTTTGGTGGAACAAAATGTCAGCTCGTTGCAGGAATCCTCTTCTCGAACTGAATCTCTAAAGAAAGATGTTTCAGCTTGAAGAACCATGCTGAAGATCTTCAGAATAGAAATAGACACAATAATTAACTTTTATATGGTCCTCCAGAGAACAGTGAAGGTGGAGATCCAGTTTCTTTCTTCACTTCTTTACTACCAAAACTGTTGGATCTACCTTCAACTTCTACTTTGAATATTTAGCAAGCCCATCGGTCGGGCCCCTGGCTCACTTCTCTTCCTCAGCCCCAACAAAACCTCGGGTGTGATCATTTTATTTTTTAAGTTCATGGATCTTTTACAAGTTTTAAATGCTGCCTAAATGAAAAAGCAAATTGTATGGTCTGTAGCGAAATTATTTTTGACCCAAGATGTGTCTTCTGCCAGCCACTGCTAAATGTAGAAAGAAATTTCTTGATCTTCGTCCTGCATTGAGGTCTTTAGGTGCAAGATATGGTTTGTTTCATCCTTGCACTTTCAAAGTTACCTTCCAGAATAACACATCCTCTTTTGAAGATCCTGCAGATCTCAGAAAATGTATCCATTCTCAATCAACAGACTTGATGGACATTGCAGGCCCCTCAACTTCAAGTTGACTTGTTTATTGCTGATTCAAACATATTTCTTTATTCTCTTTAGAGAACATCGTGGTCTCTCATGTCTTCGTGTCCCGTATGCGCCCATGTGAAGTTTCGGTGTGGCCCGTTTTCGTGTTGGTCGTGCTGCCTCCTGTGTGTTACCACTCCCCATTTCCTTCTTGTTTCCTATAAGATACGTTGTTCAGTCGTTGTTGACATGTACTGTCATCTCTCATTGTATTTGATTCCCTTTTCTTCCCTTCTTCTCTTTTCTTGTTTCTTTTTCTTATTTCTTCTATTCTTCTCTTTTTCTTTTACTCTTTTTCCTATTTCTGAAAGTTTTTTTGTCTTCATTTACAATTTTTGCATTTTTGAAGGTCATGTAGTTTTATCTTTATTTCCTCTTGGTTACATTCACAGTAATATCCTGGAATGTGAAAGGATTTGTTAATCCTGTGAAAAGACAGAGAATCTTATCTCACCTTGCCTCTTATAATCCAGATTTTGTGCTTTGCAAGAGACTCATTTTACAGAAAATAAGGCATTAAAACTCATGTGAAATTGGGTGGGATCAGTTTTTGTTTCTCCCACCTCCACTAAGAACAATGGAGTAGTTGTTCTGTCACAAAAAGTTGAATTGTATTGTTGTGTCTCAAGAAAATGATTCTGAAGGTAGATGGTTGTGTGCAACATTACTTATAAATGATATTCTGTTAACTGTTCTCAATGTATATGGCCCAACTCAACCAGATCTTTTGTTCTGGCCTAATATGGCTAAGAAATGTCTTCAACATAAAGATGAGTTTTTTATTTTAGGTGGTGATTGTAATCAGAATATGGACCCTTTTCTTCCAAATAAGTCTTATAAGCAATTCAATTTCACCATTTCCCAGAATTATTTAGCTGATGTGGGGAGATTATGTAATCCCACTGTTCAAGAGTATTCATTTTATTCCCCTGACATGATTCTCTTTCTCGCCTAGATTATATTTTTCTTAGCAACTGACTAACACAGAACCTTATCTCTGCCTCTATTGAACCTATAGTCATCTCTGACCATGCCCTTGTTGTTGCCGATTTAGATCTGGTTTGATCACATCCCAAGTCTCCTAGATGGAGATTCAATAATGCTGTTTTGTTGGATCCAAACTTTTCCTCTTCTTTTGTCTCTTTCACTAATGAGTTATTTTTATTTAATACCACTTCTGACACGTCTCCCCAATTGATTTGGACTCCTTTAAAGCCTCAGCTCTGGTTTTATCATTGATTTTGTCTCAAAGAAAAAGACATTTTTTGCTCACCAGCAGAAACTCTAATTATCTAATATTAAATGTTTAGAACATAAATTGTATTCCTCAGCTTCAGATTCTTCGTTACATGAACTAGTTCAGGCCAAATTAGCTTTTAATAAACAAATCAACTGATCAAGCTTCCTCTGTATTTTTACATAGTAGAGACCATTATTATGGTGGTCGTAATAGATCAGGAAAACCTTTAGCTAACTATCTGAAAATATGTATGGAGCGCTCTTTTATTGAATCTATTCAATCATCAGATGGGAGACTTTTATTTAAAGAGGGTGACATTTTAGCTGAATTCACCAAATTCGACAAAAAATTATATACTTCGAAACATCCCATTAATTCTACTTCTATTGACTCCTATCTTAACTCTGTTTCTCCTCTTTCCCAGTCTTTATTGAATTTTGATCTTCTTGAAGCTGATTCATCAATTACAGAATTACTCAAAGACCTTAACGTGATGAAAAAAGGGAAGTCACCAAGCCCAGATGGGTTTACTGTAGAGTTTTATCTACATTTTTCCAATCTTTTGATGCCTAAACTTTAACAACTCTTTCAATTTGTTTTCCTTACTGGCAAGGCTGGTGGTACTTTTCAGGAAGCTGCTATCTGCCTAATACATAAAGATGGATGAGATCCTACACAATGTAAGAACTATCGCCCTATACCTCTTGTTAATGTAGACTATGGGGGTCATTCCAATTTTGGCGGGCGGCGGAGGCCGCCCGCCAAAGTTCCCCCGCCAGAAGACCACACCGCGGTCAAAAGACCGCAGCGGTCATTATGGCTTTCCCGCTGGGCTGGCGGGCGACCGCCAAAAGGCCGCCCGCCCGCCCAGCGGTAAAAGCACCAGCAACGAGGATGCCGGCTCCGAATGGAGCCGGCGGAGTTGCTGGTGTGCGACGGGTGCAGTTGCACCCGTCGCGATTTTCAGTGTCTGCCAAGCAGACACTGAAAATCAATGTGGGGCCCTGTTAGGGGGCCCCTGCAGTGCCCATGCCAGTGGCATGCCAGTGGCATGGGCACTGCAGGGGCCCCCAGGGGCCCCACGACACCCGTTCCCGCCAGCCAGGCTGGCGGGAAGGGGCTCGGAATCCCCATGGCGGCGCTGCTTGCAGTGCTGCCGTGGAGGATTCCCTGGGGCAGCGGACCGCCAGGGAAGGAATGACCCCCTATATCATTTTTGCCAAATTATTAGCCCTTTGTATTGGATCCTTTTTGTCAAAATTAATTGGTAAAGAACAATGTGTTTTTTTTAAAGGTAGATTAACTTCAGATCATTCTCATTTATTTTTTAATGACTTAAATAAAGCACCTTCTCTTTCAGATTCTCTTGCAGCTATTTCTATAGATGCTGAATAAGCCTTAGACAGAGTAAACTGGTCTTTTTTACTCAAAGTTTTGAAATGCTATGGCTTTAGACCCAAAATTATATCTCTTATTTCGTTGCTTTACACAGATCCTCAGGCTGCAGTATTAATTAAGGGTTGTGTATCTCAATATTTTTCCTTGCAACAAGGGGGTCGTCAAGGGTGTCCTTTATCTCCTCTTCTATTTCTTATATTCTTTGGACCTTTCACTCTCTCATATCCATGAAAACGCATCTGTATTAGGTTTTCAGTATGGTGATGAACATTTAAAACTATCTGCTTATGCAGATGATATTCTTCTTTTCCTTTCTAATCCTGATATTCCTATACCTGCTTTACTTAAAGAACTTTCAAGTTTTTCATCTGTCTCTGGTTATTAAATTAACTCAGAAAAGACTGAAATGATGACCCTTACAAAATTTTGTACTAAGCATTCCTCTGACTCCACTGGGTTTCATTGGAATAATTCTAAAATTAAATATTTGGGCATTTGGTTTACTAACTCCGTTGTAGAATCTGTTAAAATAAATATGAAGGATTGTATCAATAGAATTGACAAACTATTGTCCTCCTGGAATTCTCTTTATTTATCGTGGTGGGGTTGTATGGATTCCATTAACATTATGATTATTCCCATTGTTTTATGCATTTTATGTATGACTCCAGTTCATTCACCAGATATTTGCTTTAAAAGAATTGACTCGCTTCTCTCAAAATTCCTCTGGAATAAGAAAAAATCTTGAATTTCTCTTTTACGTCTTAAAAAAGCTAAGGATAATGGAGGGGTGAACTATCCAGATTTTCTGACTTATCATAAAGCTTTTTGTTTGAAACAAGGTACCAAATGGGTTTCTTCAGCTCCCTCTCTTTTTACTCCATTGTGGCTTGACATTGAACTAGCATTACTTGCACCTTTCTCTAGTAAAGACATTTTAATGTTTTCTTTAAAAAAAACATAATTTCCTCACTGCTTTTTAAACATACCTGCTGTTTATTGAGTCTTTATTATCAAAGAAAACTCTCATCTAGAGTTACTTTTCTAAAATCTCCACTTTGGTATAATAAACTCATAACTATTAATAATAGACCCTTATATTGGAAATCTTGGAGAACTAGGGGAATTATCTGGGTTCAAGATCTTTTTGATGGCCTCAATCCTCGTTCATTTCTTCAATTCCAAGTGATTTTTGACTGTCCTCGATCATTTTTACGCACATTTTCAATCCTTATGAAGACAGTTTTAGATATTTTCTGTTCGCTCCCATTATAGTCCATACCTCTTTCCCCTTCTCTCCCAGATTCACTTTTACATTTGTTATCTCTTAACCCTAAAGCATCTTTTATAAACAAATATTTTCAGTCAACTGATCCTTTTCGTCCTAAAGCCAAAGTAGAACTTTCTTGGGCAGCTGATTTGGGTTGTGATTGGACCATTCTTTTCTGGAACAAAACTGTTCGTCATGTTATTACTCGAAAGGCGATTTGCTTCATATCCTTTTTTTATGCCTCCCTATTGCCATTTTTTGGCAAATAGTCTGGGCCCAACTCTCAGTTATTTTTATTATAAAATGCCCCATGTCAATTATGACAAAGGATTATTTGATCTCATGTTGGCCTTAGCTTTTCAACAAGTTACAATTAACTGGAAGTCCTTCTCTAGCATATCCTGTGCAGCTTGGTGGAATAATGTTTGTCATTATCATCCTTTAGATACTATTTTTGCTTCTGTTTGTAGACTTCTGGTGAATAAGGATTTGTATTGGTCCACATTAATGGCCTTTCTCAATAATAACATTAAACAATGTGATCAATCCATTAGGTCTGAGAATTTTAAACCACCGTAATCTGTTTATTTATCTCTGTTCTTTTCTCAGTAACATGGTTCTAGTTTTTCTCATTATGCTTATATATTATTATATACCTACCTGATGAATTGCATTCTCCATCCCCCTTTTATGTCCTTCCTTCTCCCTTTAATTATAAAATTGTAAACAGCTTTTCTCTCTATATTGCTTATTAGCTTTGTACTGTTACTATTTCCTGTGTTGATGGAATTTTGTTGGATTTTTTTTTATATTCCATAATAAAGCTGATTAAACTTAAAAAATAAACTACTAAAAACGTTCGGTAAAAGGTATTGTGTATTATGGAGTGAAACGAGAGCCTGCTTTCTATGTCCATGGCTAGATATTTAAATGGTGAAAGGAATATGTGGCCTTTGTTTGTGAGCAAGGCCGCAATACAGCCGAAATGTGTCAAGCCGGTATCTGTTTCCCATTGGCTCTTTCAGATCTTGTGGTAGCCATTTCTTTTTATTTCACTAAAACGATATGCATAACACAGGAATTTTCTGCCAGGCTTCATCCATGAGTATGTTGCTGTGTCATTCTCATTATTCTTCCACTCACACCAGCATGCACTGAGGGAAAATGTGCTAGCCCACTTCAGCCACTGTCTGACTTCACTATGAGTTATGGTATGCCTCCCTTTCAAAAGGAGCACAGCCACACACAAGCGTAGTTCACTTCGGTGCCAGGGACTGCTGTAGTAATGTGTGCTTTTGGAGACCAAACACACTTTTTCCTTTAGCCAATGTTTTTTAGAACAATAAAGTAACAAATCATGACGAAGCAAATAAAGACTGGCTGTAGCCAAATTGCTGGAATCGAGCACCAGCCCTATTGGCTTTGCCAATGCCTTTAAATTTGTCATTATGTTTACTCCAATGTTGTAGAATTCACACATCTTACTGAGTGGGTATAAGGGCGATGAAGTAAAAGGTAAAAGCGACAGTTGTAGCCCACAAGGGAAGAGAAAAGCTCATTAATTGTTCTTAAAAAAATATAACATAATCGGATTTTTTTGCATTTTAAATACACCAGTTCATTTCTGAGGACTGAGATAAACCAGGAAGAGTCGAGTGTGACCTCTTTGACTTCATATTCTTTCCTCAAACACACACATTCCTGCGTGAGCACTTCCGGGCGTTCTAATTGATGCTTAAAAAAATAGCGAGAGAGACAACTAACTCAATGCATTTTCTGAGAGGCTTTTTAAAAGCAAAAAGTTGTTCAGGTCAGAACCCATCCATTACCACTAGACCGCGAACTGCAAACACAAGAAAGGCATCTCATTACCGCACTCCAGATCCTATTGTCTTTTCGATTTAAAAATTGATAGAAATGGAAAAGCTGTCAGAAAGATCCAGGCCTCAACTGATGGCGGACGTCCGCGTCCTGACCCAAGAATTATATGCAATATTCTTTTGTTAGAGAGGTTTGTTTTGCTTTCTTTCTCATTCATCATTTTCTTCTAATTCGAGACCGGGAGAGGCCTAGATGCACGCCATCAAAGTCAGTGCTGGTATCTGGAATTAAGATTTAGGGCCAGATGTATGAAAAAGTTTTGCACTCGCAAACGGTGCGAATCGGTAAATTCGGCCGTTTGCGAGTGCAAAAACGTGGTCTGCGATGCATGAAAGGCATTCGCAGACCAAACATAAGAAATCGCAAAATTTGCGATTTTTTGCGGTGCGACCTGGTTTTGCAAGTCGCATTTTGCGATTCGGTATTTCCAGTAGGAAATTGCGTGGTGCAAAATGCGAATCGCAAAATCCAAATCGCAAATAGATGCATCCAAAAATCGCAATTAGCGATTTTTCGCAGAATGGCATTTTGCACATGCAAAATACTACTAAGTGAAAGCAGGTGCTAACCAGGTGCAACCTATATAAAGAGGCCCAGAATGCCTCAGACTCTTTTCCACAATGGCTGCACTCTACGTCATGGCGAGGAGGATGAGGATCTTGGCAGGTTTGAGGAGAGGGAGGAGGAGACAGGAGCGCATTTTCAGAGTGCGAATTACACTTTTTGACCTGACAGAGGAGGAAATATATGAGAGGTATAGGTGGAACTCAGCCATGATACTTGACCTGATAGCTGAGCTACAACCCCTACTGCAGCGCAGAACACTAAGGACACATAGGGGGTCATTCTGACCCCGGCCGGCGGCAGAAGCCGCCGGCCTGGCTGGAACCTCCAGAATACCGCTGCGCGGTCAAAAGACCGCCGCGGGTATTCTGGGTTTCCCGCTGGGCAGGCGGGCGACCGCCAGAAGGTCGCCCGCCCGCCCAGCGGGAAACACCCTTCCATGAGGATGCCGGCTCCGAATGGAGCCGGCGGAGTGGAAGGGGTGCGACGGGTGCAGTTGCACCTGTCGCAATTTTCAGTGTCTGCATGGCAGACACTGAAAATCTTGGTAGGGCCCTGTTACGGGGGCCCCTGCAGTGCCCATGCCATTGGCATGGGCACTGCAGGGGCCCCCAGGGACCCCACAACACCCCTTACCGCCATCCTGTTCCTGGCGGCCACAACTGCCAGGAACAGGATGGCGGTAATGGGGGTCGGAATCCCCATGGCGGCGCAGCAAGCTGCGCCGCCATGGAGGATTCCCCAGGGCAGCGGGAAACTGCCGGTACACCGCCGGTTTTCCGTTTCTGACCGCGGCTGTACCGCCGCGGTCAGAATGCCCATGGGAGCACCGCCAGCCTGTTGGCGGTGCTCCCGCGGTCGTTGGCCCTGGCGGATTTTACCGCCAGGTCAGAATGACCCCCATAGTATCCCCACCCATGTTCAGGTATTATGCTCCTTACACCTACTCGCCTCAGGGAGCTATCAAGGGGTCATAGCAGCGGCTGGGGGGGTGTCACAGAGTACCCTCTCCAGATTTTTCAATGCATTTATCAACGCCATGCTAAGCAAACTCCAACAGTACATCCGATTCCCCAACACCCCACAGGAAATACAGCAGACAAAAATTGAGTTTTATCAGATAGCACAGTTCCCCAACGTCCTAGGTGCCATAGATGGCACACATGTGGCAATATGTTCACCATCAGTCACAGAGTATGTGTACCGAAAACGTAAACACCAACATTCCATGAATATACAGGTGATATGCAATGCCTCCTATATCATAACGGATCTCGTGGCCAGGTACCCAGGGAGCACACATGATTCATATATATTTCGTCACAGCGGCATTCACACAAGACTGCTAGCTGGGGAGTTTGGTGAAGGATATCTACTAGGTAATGTCACTCTGTACACTGGCGCATAGATGACAAACCCATGTCAGATGGCTGAGTTACTCATCACACCTTCTGTCCCTTCCAGGAGACAGTGCCTATGCAGGGCGCACCTACATGATGACGCCCTACCTCAGTCCCACAACACCAGCAGAACGGAGATACAATGCAGCACACAGGGCAACCTGCAACGTGGTGGAGCGCACCTTTGGCCTTCCGAAGAGTCGCTTCCGTTGCCTCCACAAGAGTGGAGGGGCACTACAGTACAGTCCAGAAACCACATGTAGAATAGTGGCTACCTGTGCAATCCTGCACAATATAGCTACAACCAGGGGCATACCTATAGAAATCAGTGACACTGAATCAGATGAGGATGACGATCCCATCCCACCTCTACAGCCAGCAGACAGGACCAGTGCAGCAGAGGGAAGGCAAAGGGGTGCTGACATCACACACAACCATTTCAGACGTGAGTATGAATGACAAAACTCCACTGACGACTGTACCTGTAGTGATAGAAATGTATTACCTTACGTCAGGTAATGAATGGTGATAAATGAAGTAAACAGGTGATGGCAAAAACTAAAATTAACAAAAGAACTGAGTCACGCACTATTACGTCATAGTGGGAACACCAGTGTCAATGCGGCAAGAGTCACTTCCTCCTCCCACGCACACCACTTGGGTGCCCAGGTAACTCACTGGCACCCTGAATGTCACCCTCAGTGGCAGTGCTGCGCCTGGCACTGCGCCATCTGGTGTCTGCTGCAGGTACCGCCACACTACTGAGGCTAGAACTTTCCTCAGTGTCCCCCAAGGCCACTGGGGGACTGGGAGTGGCAGATCTCTGTCCCATGACAAGTTCAATCACATTGGTGATTTGTACAAGGCCCTGGACCACGTCCCTGCTGGTGTGTGCAGCCTCCACTTGGGCCGCTATAGTGCGACGGGCGATGAATGCTGTGGAGTTTGCCATCCTGTTTGAGGACCTGCAGTAGTTTGCTAACATTGTCCTGAAGCGGTGTTCATGTCTGCGTTGGCTCACCGTTTCGTGGCGCAGCTCCTGACAGAGGTCACGCACTGCACTAGTAAGGTCCCTAGTGTCCTCAGAGGCCTGCACCTGTCCCTCATGCAGCTGTGTGATGTTGCTGTTCAGTGTGTCAAGTTGCCGATGCAGGCCCATCATGTGTCTATTGTGGACTCTCAGGTTCCGGTCCAAACTCAGTATTTGCTTGTTTTGCAGGCGCTGTTGCTGCAACATAGCAGCCTCAAGTCCCCCAAACAAGGTTGGACCCTCACCTGCCTCATGCGGTTGCTGCTGGGACACTGTAGCACTCCTGCATTGTGCTGCATGACCCCTGTCCTCCGGTATCTGGCTGCGCCTGTCTGGTACAGACGGTGTGCTTGGCCCATCCTGCTGCACATCCGAGTTGCCACTGAGGTCTGGCAGTGGTAGTGCCCTGGGCCTGCGGCGCACAGTGGAAATGTGGAGACACCCACTGGTGTTGGTGTCAGAAGACTGCTGGGTGTCCGTCTCCCCTACACAAGGACTGTGTGTGGCTACTGGGCCAGGCCCACCTGCAACAACACAATGCAGCATGTCAGTTCTGTATGTTACATTATCTGTCTGAAAATGGCAATAAAGGTACAGGTACTGCTCTACATGGTGTTGTGTGTGTTGTGTTACCTTAGGTGTCACTATACTTCCTTACATTGTCATGCTACTGTCTGTACTAGTTTGTGGACCGCAACTCCCATAATGCATTGTTGTGCTGCTTCTCAGATGTGGACTGGACTACTTCACACACTACTTCACATTACATGCTAATTCCTAAGGGGCTTTTGTGCATGCACATATTGGGTTCACACAACAACATTGCACTTACCTTGGCTGGTACTCGGTTGACCAGAGGTGTCGATATCTGTGACCCCTGTCACAGCTTCAGGGAGGAGTGTGGATTCCACCAGGTCCTCCAGTGGTGTGGCAGGTGGTTCGGTTGGTGGTCCGCCACCTGTGCCCCTGGCCTCTGCAAGTCTCCTTGCCACCCTCTCCTTTGCCCGGGAGAGCAGGTCGTACCACCTTTTCTTCATCTCCTCAATGGAGCGCTGTGCCACTCCAATGGCGCAGATTTTTCCCTGGATGTCAAGCCATAGCCTTCTTTTCTCGCTCTCAGGAACCTGGAGTGATGATTTCCCAAACAGGCGGTCATGGCTCCTCACAACCTCTTCAGTCAGTACCTCCAGCTCCTGTTCACTGAACTTGAGTTTGCGCTTCCTCTCCTGCTTCTCCTGTGATGGTCCTTGGGGCTCCATTCTGGCTCAGGTGTTGCTGCTCCTGCTGAGTCCTGCTCTATGTGGCTGGGCTGCTCTCTCTCAGGATGCTGGTTTGGGTGTGGCACCTGAAACTGCCTGGGATGACTCATTTCCTGCTGGTGATGTCATCAGGCTCCTCCAGGTGTGCATTCTCGAACTTTCTCGCATTTTGTTATTTTTTTACCGAATCGCAAAAAAATTGCAAATTGTGAGTATGCAAATTGCGATTCGGTAAATGGGCCTCGCAAACCACAAATAAAGTTTTTTAAGAAATCACTAATTCCGAATAGCAATTTTGTTACATAGCCAATTGCGACTCAGAAATAGCGATTTTTTAAAAATCGCAATTTGCGATTCGCAGACCCCAGTTTTCATACGTATGGCCCCTAATCCTAATCTTGCCCAGGTGTGGCAGCAGTGCTTACTTTGTGCTTGGTGTTTCCGGTGCGGCGCACCAGCACTTATTTTTGAGGGTCGGCGCTTATTCTTCTGCCTCAAGCATTTACTGCCAGCAGAAGACACATATGGGAAAGACAGAGGAAGAGAACAACAAAAAAGCATCACAAAGGGAGAAACCAGAAAGCTGCAAGAGTAAGCTGATGGAGAAGGGAGTGGCTTTAAATGGATTAAAGAGGACCGAGATGGCTTCAGCATTACGCTAGCTCAGTGTTGCGTGATCGCACATTTAATTGCAGCAGGTGCATGTTTAAGAGAAGGGCTTTGAGCACCGGCATGTTTTTAGGGTCGAGCCTGCGTTGCATGTGCTCGCGCATGCGTATCGCTGCGAGACGCTTTAGTTTTTAGAAAAGGTCTCGGAGCCCTGTCAACTTTACGTCATTGGTTTTTATTGGTTTGTGGGCTTGCCTAATAAAATCTGCTTGCTTTCATTAGTCGAAGGCATGCATACGTCATGCCTTTTCCGGTAGCTAGCCCTCCTCGAGCGCAGCGACCAAGTACAGAAAACATGCGTGGCTCGCTGTTTTCCATCGGGCTCGTGGACTTTTTTTCTCTAATTTACGAGCGCGATCTCGCTTGGCAGAAGTTGAGCGCTTTACATAGTTAATTTAACTTTTTAGGGTTATGTACATAAATGCACTTTTGCCCGATAGGTGAAAAGTTAGGTTAGGAGTTTACAACGCGATCAGCTCTAACATGAGCAAACGCAAGACCCGTTGCATTGTAAATTCTTGTTATTTACAAGTTAAGCAAGTTAACAAGGATAAGTGTTGCGGCAAGTGCTCACTTTAGCACCTGGGGATGAGTGTACAGTGCAAGAATAAGTAGCGGGGTGAGCGCACATTAATGATCTTGCATTCTAGCTATGGTGGATGAGTGCATATTGGAAAACTGAATGTTGCATGCAGCCAAATCCCAGGTGCTTTTTTTGTCAGTGATTAAAATAATTTGAACACTTAGGGCCTCATTACGACATTGGTGGTTCCTAAAAGTGGACTGCCAAAGCCTTGGGGAGGATGCCACAGTCATACAAGGTGGTGCTCCCCCCGAGCATATTACAATCTTCCCAACATTGTATTACACATTCCCGCTGGGCTGACCGGTGGGAACAGTGCTACGATATTGACCTTGGCTCCTTGTAATGCACTTGGCATTCCGATGGTGCTTGGCCGGGGGGGGGGGGTGGCTGCACTGCCCATGCCATGGATACCTCAGGGCCCACCCTGTGGCTCCTAGCACTGGCTTTCCACCATCTTTGCCATGGTGAGGTCCCCACCATGGAAAGGCTGGGGGAAAGCTGAGTTGTACTCAGCCAGGCAGCGCTGAGTTCAGAGCTGCACTGGCTGGTTATAACTCCGACCACCGTCACCACGTCGGGAATCATGTTCCTGGCAGGGACAGCGGTCCCCTGGCAGGTCTGAACGCCAGGATTGTAATGTGACAGCCTTACTGCCACAGTTGCGGCAGTCCAACTGTCCCCGCAAGGCTAGCGGTCCTTGGACCACCAGCCTCGTAATGAAGCCCTAATCTTCAGCTTTACTTCGAAATCTGAATAGATTTTTTCTCCAAATTCTCTAATCACATCTTTAGCATGTCTACCAACTTCTATTTCTATTTGACCACCAGGGTGTAGAGGACGAGGATAAGGAGTACGAGTACCATGGTAATCTCATGGTCACAGCCTCTATGATACAAGAGTTGCAGGCTAATGCTGGGTCGGATACTCCTATAAGGCAAAAAGGCACTCTATACAACCAAATTCTCCAGGGAGGGTAAAGGCATGGTTATGCAAACTTCACATACTCCAGTCATCTAATCTATTACATTTACAAACAACGGTAAACAAAATATATATATTTTTTAAAGAGGGTGGTATGATTGTGCCAGAGGGCCACTGTTACATTATAGATATTATGGCGGCTTGAATCTTACTTTCGCTCTAAGGTCAAGCCAGGCTCAGCTTATTTTTAAGGCTTGTTGGCAACCTTTAGTCACATTTCAAATACAAATTTACATGATTACACCAACAGTTGAGTTTTCACTATAAGGCAGACTGTACTTTCAAAGTCATACCACTAGATGGCAATGTCCATATAGGTAGTTCATCATGCTGCATGGAAAATGCAGTGAACACGGACAACGTGATGCTTGAGGTTTCCGTACTCAATTCACATGCACTTGGTAAGAAAACCTTCTCTCAGTGTGTACAGTAACAACAGAAATCTGCACAAAGGTTACTGGACACAGAATGAGGAAACAGAAATTCCATTGTAGAAAAATGACACTAGGCACAGATCAATGCACTCCCACAACAAAGGTTCTTGAAAACATGCAGTTCAGTTAGGAATCAACAGGGTGAGTCTTGTTTCCACGGAAAGTGCTGCCAGATGCATGCACGGTCAGAAACAATGGGTTAAAATGGCCCCTGCGTATTTATTTATGTAGTTGGGCGGTGCGCTGGGGGATGGCTAAACACCGGAAGAGGTGCATGCCCTTGACAAATGGGGAGAAGGAATAAGGACCTGGGAGCCAGCAAATGGCAAGTGTCTCAGTTTGAGACAACGCATGCACGCCGTCTAGAGCCGAGACCTAAAAACGATGTTTGTACCTTTCCTGCAAGCATTTCCTTGTAGCCCTTGCCCCCCACTTACTGTGACATTCTCTTTCTTTGCAACTCTGTTATAACATAAAAGGACTGTAAACAGCTGCTTGCACTCTGTTGTTTGCCTTGTTTCCATGTGGCAATGGTACATTTTGACCTTGAATGGTGCATAATAACTCTTTGTGGTGTAATAACATAGGGCTAGATGTATGAAGCACTTTTTCTGGTTGCAAACATCCCATCGGGCCCATCAGTTTTAATTTTTTTAGTGCAGCCTGTTTTCCTTAAAGGAAAAAGGGCTTCATTACAAAATAAAGATTGCTTTATTTAAAAGCAATGTGAGACATGGTGGTCTGCTGACCCCAGCAGGCCACCATCCCTTTGATTGTAGCCGTTCACAATGGGTTGCAAATTGCAAACTGCCTCATGAATATTGATGAGGCAGGTCCCTTTGTGACCCACTGAGAATCGCTAACATAGTCAAACCACCATCATACATCGCAGTTTGAAATTTCCTTATAGCGAATGGCTAAGATTCACTATTAGGAAATTGTAGGAGGCTGGCCTGGTTTGTAGTGTGTACATAAGGTATTTACACCTTATACCAAGTCCAGTTATCCCTTATTAGTAAAATGTAGACAGTGTCTGGAAGCCAGGCTCTCTAGGGGTAGTTTGGATGAGCAGCCAAGGCTTAACTAGGAGACATGCAAAGCTCATGCAATACCACTGTATTCACACAGTACTCAACACATAAAAGAAAATACTCAGTATTACAAAGTAAGGGTACTTTATTTTGGTGACACAAATGCCAAAATACCATAGAGACTATACTCCCTTAGGAGGTAAGTACTGCATAAATTATATACACTAGTATGCAGAAATAGCTGTAAACACAGTTAGAAAACAGTGCAAATAGTGAAAATCCCAGTAGCTATGGGAACACAAACCATATGCTAAGAAAGAGGAATGTGAAATTCGGTTTCCCACCTATGCAAGTGTAGTGTGTACAGGGGCGCTGGGAGTATTAGAAAACACCAAAGGTAAGTAATAGAACCCACCCTAGAGCCCAGGAAAGCAGGGTAAATCACAGTAACTTTCCTAGAACACACAAGAACATGAGAAAGAAGATTATGCAAGAACATGAGGAGACTGCAAGACACCAATGATGGATTCCTGGACCTGAAGACCTGTGGAAGAAGGGGACCAAGTCCAAGAAGCACTGAAGTGTCCAGGGAGAACAGGAGCCCCTGCTAACCCGGATGAAGGTGCAAAAGAACAACCACCGGTGAAGAACAACAGTCAGTACTGCACCCAAGAAGACAGATGTGGGTTCCTGGTTGGTGCAGATGATGTCCAACGCCAGATGGAAGATTGCAGTCTGGTTTGCGTCACTGGATTCTGCAAACACGCCTTGGCACACGCAAAGCTCGTGGTTAGCGGAAAATGGCGCTGCCCGTGACCAGGAAGGACTTGGTGGACTATATCCAGGAGGGGGAGTCAGAGGGGCTCTCAGCAACTCAGAGAGTCCTCAGAAGACCAGGCAGCACACACAGGAGTCCCACAGCACAGGGACAAAGAAGGTACAAAAGGAGGCCCATGCAGCACTACATAATGGGATCCCACGGCACCGGAGAACCACTCAGGAAGCTTGTGTGTCGCAGGATGGAGTGCTGTTGGCTGGGCTGCACGGTGCATGAAGAACTTCATGGAAGGATGCCAACTAGCCTCAACAATTGCAAAACACTTAGTGCATGGGGGTATTGTCTTGCGTGGGGAGGCAAGCTCTTACCTTCACCAACGTTGGACAGTAGGACGCCAGGACCACTTCAGGCCACCACCTGTGATGCTGGATCCATGCACTTCATCAGGAGAGGGGACCCACACCATCGGTCGTCACTACAGAGAGGTGCCTGCTGAAGCAGGGGAGTGACTCCTTCACTCAAAGATTCCTTTGTTCTTCGGGTGCATGCTGAAGACAGGCTATCCTTCAAGGATGCACGACCTGGAAACATTTGCAGTTGCTGGCAGGAGCTGAAGATACAATGTTGCAGAAGTCCTCTGTGCTTTGTTGCAGTTTGTAGAGTTCCTGGAGGGTCCAGATGCAGTTTCTTTGGTAAGAAGGTGAAGTAAAGGATGCAGAGGATTCCAGCTGGAGTCTTGCAATCCGAATCTGAAGAACTACCCAAGAGAGAGACCCTAAATAACCCTGAAAGGGGGATTGGTCGGCTACACAGGTAAGCACCTATTGGGGGAGGGCTCGCTCTGATGTGACCTGCTGGCACTGGCCAATCAGATGCTCCCAGAGTTCCCTGCCAACTTGGAATCCAAGTTGGCAAAACCCAGGGACCCTCTAGAGGAGCTCTGAGCACCACCCCTGGGGTGATAATGGACAGGGGAGGGGTCACTCCCCTTTCCTTTGTCCAGTTTCATGTCAGAGCAGGGACTCGAGGTCCCTGAACTGGTGTAGACTGGATTATGCAAGGAGGGCACCATCTATGCCCTTCAAAGCATTTCCAGAGGCTTGGTGAGGCTATCGCTCCCAAGCCTAGAACACCTAGTTCAAAAGGGAGAGGGTGTACCACCCTTCTCCCAAAAGAAATCCTTTGTTCTGCCTTTCTGGGCTTGAGCTGCTCAAGCCACAGGAGGGCAGAAACCTGTCTGAGAGGTGGCAGCAGCTGGGGCTGCCTTGAAAAACCTCAGAACGCTGTAATGGCAATACTGGGGGTCCTCTAAGGAGCCCCTAAAGTGCATGGAATCATATAACCAATGTTTGCAAAAGCATTGGGGTATGATTCCAACATGTTTGACACCAAACATGCCTATGTTCGCAGTTACCATTATGTAGCTGGACAAAGGTAGTGACCTATGTCAAGTAAAATGGCATCCCCACAGTCACCAAGTCTGGGAAAATAGTCCTGGAGGTCGTGGGGGCACCTGTGACAGTGCAGGAGTGCCCTCACACACAGGTACTCTGCACCCTTCCCTCAGTGCTGAAGGGTCTGCTATAGGGGTTACTTATAAGTGACCTGGTGCAGTGTAACTGGCAGTGAAAAGGTGCATGCACCTTTTCACACAGGCTGCAATGGCAGTCCTGTAGAAGTCTTTGCATGGGCTTCCTATGGGTGGCAAAGGAAATACTGCAGCCCATAGGGATCCCCTGGAACCCCAATGCCCTCGGTACCTAGGTACCATACTAGGGACTTATAAGGGGTACCAATATGCAATTTGGGGTGAAATACTGGGTTACCAATATGCAGTATTAAAATTTAGAGGAGAGAGAACATAATAACTGGGGTCCTGGTTAGCAGGATCCCAGTGAACACAGCCAAACACACTGACATCAGGCAGAAAATGGGGGTAACCATGCCAAAAAGAGGGTACTTTTCTACAGAAATCGCAAATATTAAACTCCATACATCTGGCCCATGATTTCATGAACTTCATGCAGCAGAATTTATGCAAAATTAATTACGTTTTTCTAGTTGTGCCCCCAAATAGTGCAAATGTTGTCTGGGTCCACTATGAAAATAGGTTGGTTGAGTTAGTAAATACCTTGTGAATAAACCACATCTTTTCAAACCATGTATAGGAAAAATCAAAGTGGAAAAAAACATTTGGAAGGTGGGGCACGGCACATTCTTTAACTGCACTTCAGTAGGGAGCAGGGGTTTAATTTCAAGTAACTCAAAAGGGGTCTCTATGAACATGACTCATAAGCTTATTTGAGCATCTACATGGCACCTATGCAGAACAATAGTGACAGCCTCTAAGCCTCAACAAATGTTCAAAGGAGGACAGGTTCCTGGACAGGAGTGTCGGCAGATTGGGCTGGAACAGAAAGTAAGTCCAGGCACCAAATTAAAAGTGGCCACCATAAGTGAACTAGTAGGCTACAAAAGTGACCCATGTTTGCAAATTGGGGCAGTTTTGAACTTGTAAAGATATGCTGTATAATTATTTTTTGAGGTATGGAAGACTACTGGGATTTGGGTTGCTGCAAGTCATGTTTGTTTTCTTATGGATGTAATTAATAGTCACAACAAGTCTAGCAGACAATAAACAGGCCCACAAACAGCCAGAAAACTGGCTCATACACTGACCAATCAGAGCAGCCTTATTCCCCTCTGGCCTGCTGTTCCTGATCTAAGTGCTTCATTGCTGGACCCATCAAGTGTGACCTTTTCCAGCTGATCAACACCAAGGCCCACATTTGCAGTTGCTTATGCATGTGGCAGAAAATGGCACAACTAAATTTAGTAAGCGGTTTCTGCTAATGACCTAACCAGTGCTGCTAGAGGTAGGTGAGCCACTGAAAGCTCGAGCAAGGCGCAAGCCTGAGGCCTACCTCTCATTCAGACTGAGGTCCTGTTAGAACCTCAAAACCCAGCTTTCAAGGAGGAAAGTATAGAATAAAGTTTTTTTTAAAGAAATGAGTAGGAATGAGAAGAGGAATTGCAGATATGGTAACAAGAATAATGGGTACACGCATTATCTTGATAGTGTCAACTCTACCCCACCAAGATAAATACGAAGAATGCCATCTAGTAGTTAAATTAGTTAAGTCAGTTATAACTGTTCAATAATAGATCAGAGACCCAGATATTTAATTTTATGAGGATTCCAAGCAAATTGGAATTGAATAAAATCTTGTTTGAAGCATAAGGTGTTTAGGGGGAGAATTCCACTTTTATCTGGATTCACTTGATAACCAGAGTGTGCTGCATAAAAGGATACTTCTGCAAGGAAAGATGGAAGCAACGATTCAGGTTTGTATAAAAAGAATAGAATATCATCAGCGTAAATATAGAGCTTAGGGTGTTTAGTATGTGTATTTCCACTTTGAAAACCAAAATTAGGCCCTCATTATGAACTTGGCGGCAATCACCGCCGACCGCCGTGCTGACAGTGAACAAAAAAACGCCAGTGGCGGTGAACTGCAAACCGCCGTATAATGATGCCAAAAAGACAAACCTCCAAAAATCTTGCAACCTCCACCCACCGCCCAGGCCAACGACGGCAGAAAGGCAGTACACCTCAGCCCGCCACCACCATGCAGACAAATACCCTGTCCACCAAATAATGATGCACAAATCAGCTCGGTGGACAGTAAATGTCGACGACCATGGGCGCTACTGACCACCACGGGCAGCAATGGGACCCGCCAACAACAAATGCACACATTGGCAAGTTCGAAAAGCACACACCTGGCAGACATCCCAACACTTTAAAACTCACACATACACACCCCACAATCCTTTGCAATGCCAGTAGCACGACAGATATTGAGAATACAACACGCATACAATGAACTCACCATCACACAAGTCACACACACAAAGATACCACCAAAACACATACACTGCTCAAACACCATCACAAGCCACACACCAAACCACACAACAGCACCCTCACCAATACACCTACAACACACCACCCACAACACACACCATGGCCCCTCCTAAGCACCCCCGCTTCTCAGACAGGGAGATAAGGACCATGGTGGATGAAATACTCAGGGTTGAGCCACACCTATTCGGGGTACAGGTGCAACAGACACCGTTGGCCAGGAAGATGGAGCTATGGCAGAAGATAGTCAACAAGTCAACGCAATGGGAAACCATCCACGCACAAGGGATGACATCAGGAGAGATGGAACAACCTGCGGGGGAAGGTGCGTTCCATGGCATCCAGGCACAACATCGCCGTATAGAAGACTGGTCCCTCACCTCCTCCCCCCAATACACCGACTAGGAGGAGAAGGTCCTGGGCTATCCTGGAGGGCCTCACTGGACTCACTGGAGAACTGGACTTGGGTAAGTCAACAACAATACCTTAACAGTCACCACATCTATAATGCATGTATCACCCCATCCCTCTCACTACCACCAGGACCCCATCCCCTACCCAGTCCAAAACACCCACACACTCACATCCAAGTCACCTGCATGCCCACAATCCCCCATACAAATCACCATCCAGCCCCCTGTGCTCAACCACAAACCCATGCATGGAATCCCAGTAGCCCTACAACACCCACAATGCACCATCCCGCTCCTCAAAAAATGCATCAAAATAGACACAAAGGGACCTTGCATGCCTCTACAAGGGAATTCAACCACCAATTACTGCTGACCAGTGCTGCAATTGACAAGAAAGTGCAGGACACCCACATCTCTATTCTCTCACACACAGGCACCCCCACCCATGCCACCCGGACGGAGACGTCAAGGAGTGCCAGTCCTCCACCTGAAGATGGAGGCCCCACTCAGGAGAGTGCAGAGGGACACCTGGACACAGGAAATCCCTGGCCCATCCCACAGCCCCTGACGTGTCTTGCTTCATCATTTGACCGCCTAGCCCCACCCAGGTAAGATAGTACTACCTGGGCGGACTCAACCTCGTTGTTAAAGGAACGACAGAGGGAGTGCTGAAATAAATCTGACTGGATATTTCGCAGGGATCCAGATGAGGTGGGAATAAAATTACCATACACGTCACCTATTATGATTAGTTGGGTATTTTAATAGAGGTGCATGTAGGTAAGGTTAAAATTGTGATTGGGACTCAATTGAGTTTTAATGACTCACAGAGTCTAAAAAACGGGGACCAACATGTTTCTGCCCTCTCTACGTGCTGGAAGGTCAGGGGCATTCGTCAACGAGGTTGAGTCCGCCCAGGTAGTACTATCTTACCTGGGTGGGGCTAGGTGGTCAAATGATGAAGCAAGACACTATTACGTGTGTGAGACCACCTAGTCCGTAAAAGGAACTCCCTCTTGTAGACATAGCCACTACCATAGACTCTCTCTACACACAGCCTCTTATATGTATTATGCGCTGAGTCAGCACCACTAATCGAGGGTCCACTAATCTAGTTTTACCCTCATGCGATCACCCCACACTTCCAGTGGTATTTGGATGTGCTTATTTCTTTTGGGAGAATGTGTGGGGTTGTATTACTCCTGCCACTCTCTTTTGTGTCTTAATAATTCACTGTGCCATGTCTGGCCTACAGAGATCTTTTCAGGCTGTGGCCTCCTCTTTGACGGCAGCCAGTGTCCCTGGTCTTTCTGTCCCCCCTCCCACCAGCTCTACCCCTTCCAGCACCCCACTCCCATCACCCATCCCAAGCACACATACAGACAGCCATGCACACAGATCAACCCACAAGAAGCACACAGAGAAACACAAGCACCACACTTTCCACCACAGGCAGACACACACCCAACATATGAAAGCACACACAACAACATCCACCTCCCCCACTGGGTCAGCCTCCCCCTCCACCCTGTCTGTCTCCTCACCATGCACACCCACATGCACTGCAGCCTCAGTCACTGCTGCTGGGCCCATTCTTGCAGTCACCACAACATCTGACATCCAGTCATGCACCCCGGGCACCACATCTGCACTCACCACGAGTATGAGTACATTCACATACACTTGCAGCACACTCACCAGACCTGCAGACACCCACACAACATCCATCCATATACACTGGCAGCCTGTCTTCTCCCACTGTGCCACCCCCTCCTCCTAAAACACTACACTCATCCACACCACACACATCCACCATACATAAGCAGAGTAAACAGGCACCTGCATCCACGTCCAGCACACCTACACATCATACCACCACTCCCTCAACCATCTTGGAACCAACAGAACCCAGCTGTGGAGTGCCCCAGGGCTCTTTCCTGAGCCCAACCCTCTTCAACATCTGCATGGCTCCACTCGCCAAAATCGTCAGACAGTACGACCTCAACATAGTCTCCTACGCTGACTACACACAGCTAATTCTCTCCCTCGCTGATGAACCATCTACAGCCAAGGGTAGCTTCCACAATTGAATGAGAGCAGTCGCTTACTAGATGAAAAACAGCTGCCTCAAGCTCAATTCGGAAAAGACCGAGATCCTCATCCTCGGCCCCACTCCCTCTACCTAGGATGACTCCTGTTAACAAGACACCTTGGAAGCGCCCCCCTACTCACTGACCATGCACAATACCTACATCCTGGACTCCACCAAGTTAATGACCCACCACGTCAGCACTGTCTCATCATGATGCTTCCACACTCTCCACCTACTCTGGAAGATTTTCAAGTGCATCACCCCGGAGCAAGAAGGATGGTCACCCACGTACTTGTCAGCAGCAAACGTGACTACGGCTACACTCTCTATGCTGGCATCACAAAGAATCTCCAAGCAAGACTCCAGAGTATTCAGAAGACAGCGGCCAGACTTACCCTAGACATCCCCCACCACAGCCACATCTCTGCGCACCTTAGAGACCTGCACTGGCTTCCCATTAACAATTGAGTAACTTTCAAGCTCCTGCCACACACCTACAAGGCCCTGCACAATATCAGACTGGCTTACCTCAACCACTGCCTGTCGTTCTACCCCCTTGCTAGACAACTCCCATCTTCCCAACTTGCCCTCACTGACATCCTTAGAATCAGGAATAGCACAGTGGGAGGCAGATCCTTCTACCACACAGGGCAGACCTGGGCTACCTTCACCAACGTTGGACAGTAGGACGCCAGGACCACTTCAGGCCACCACCTGTGATGCTGGATCCATGCACTTCATCAGGAGAGGGGACCCACACCATCGGTCGTCACTACAGAGAGGTGCCTGCTGAAGCAGGGGAGTGACTCCTTCACTCAAAGATTCCTTTGTTCTTCGGGTGCATGCTGAAGACAGGCTATCCTTCAAGGATGCACGACCTGGAAACATTTGCAGTTGCTGGCAGGAGCTGAAGATACAATGTTGCAGAAGTCCTCTGTGCTTTGTTGCAGTTTGTAGAGTTCCTGGAGGGTCCAGATGCAGTTTCTTTGGTAAGAAGGTGAAGTAAAGGATGCAGAGGATTCCAGCTGGAGTCTTGCAATCCGAATCTGAAGAACTACCCAAGAGAGAGACCCTAAATAACCCTGAAAGGGGGATTGGTCGGCTACACAGGTAAGCACCTATTGGGGGAGGGCTCGCTCTGATGTGACCTGCTGGCACTGGCCAATCAGATGCTCCCAGAGTTCCCTGCCAACTTGGAATCCAAGTTGGCAAAACCCAGGGACCCTCTAGAGGAGCTCTGAGCACCACCCCTGGGGTGATAATGGACAGGGGAGGGGTCACTCCCCTTTCCTTTGTCCAGTTTCATGTCAGAGCAGGGACTCGAGGTCCCTGAACTGGTGTAGACTGGATTATGCAAGGAGGGCACCATCTATGCCCTTCAAAGCATTTCCAGAGGCTTGGTGAGGCTATCGCTCCCAAGCCTGGAACACCTAGTTCAAAAGGGAGAGGGTGTACCACCCTTCTCCCAAAAGAAATCCTTTGTTCTGCCTTTCTGGGCTTGAGCTGCTCAAGCCACAGGAGGGCAGAAACCTGTCTGAGAGGTGGCAGCAGCTGGGGCTGCCTTGAAAAACCTCAGAACGCTGTAATGGCAATACTGGGGGTCCTCTAAGGAGCCCCTAAAGTGCATGGAATCATATAACCAATGTTTGCAAAAGCATTGGGGTATGATTCCAACATGTTTGACACCAAACATGCCTATGTTCGCAGTTACCATTATGTAGCTGAACAAAGGTAGTGACCTATGTCAAGTAAAATGGCATCCCCACAGTCACCAACTCTGGGAAAATAGTCCTGGAGGTCGTGGGGGCACCTGTGACAGTGCAGGAGTGCCCTCACACACAGGTACTCTGCACCCTTCCCTCAGTGCTGAAGGGTCTGCTATAGGGGTTACTTATAAGTGACCTGGTGCAGTGTAACTGGCAGTGAAAAGGTGCATGCACCTTTTCACACAGGCTGCAATGGCAGTCCTGTAGAAGTCTTTGCATGGGCTTCCTATGGGTGGCAAAGGAAATACTGCAGCCCATAGGGATCCCCTGGAACCCCAATGCCCTCGGTACCTAGGTACCATACTAGGGACTTATAAGGGGTACCAATATGCAATTTGGGGTGAAATACTGGGTTACCAATATGCAGTATTAAAATTTAGAGGAGAGAGAACATAATAACTGGGGTCCTGGTTAGCAGGATCCCAGTGAACACAGCCAAACACACTGACATCAGGCAGAAAATGGGGGTAACCATGCCAAAAAGAGGGTACTTTTCTACAGAAATCGCAAATATTAAACTCCATACATCTGGCCCATGATTTCATGAACTTCATGCAGCAGAATTTATGCAAAATGAATTACGTTTTTCTAGTTGTGCCCCCAAATAGTGCAAATGTTGTCTGGGTCCACTATGAAAATAGGTTGGTTGAGTTAGTAAATACCTTGTGAATAAACCACATCTTTTCAAACCATGTATAGGAAAAATCAAAGTGGAAAAAAACATTTGGAAGGTGGGGCACGGCACATTCTTTAACTGCACTTCAGTAGGGAGCAGGGGTTTAATTTCAAGTAACTCAAAAGGGGTCTCTATGAACATGACTCATAAGCTTATTTGAGCATCTACATGGCACCTATGCAGAACAATAGTGACAGCCTCTAAGCCTCAACAAATGTTCAAAGGAGGACAGGTTCCTGGACAGGAGTGTCGGCAGATTGGGCTGGAACAGAAAGTAAGTCCAGGCACCAAATTAAAAGTGGCCACCATAAGTGAACTAGTAGGCTACAAAAGTGACCCATGTTTGCAAATTGGGGCAGTTTTGAACTTGTAAAGATATGCTGTATAATTATTTTTTGAGGTATGGAAGACTACTGGGATTTGGGTTGCTGCAAGTCATGTTTGTTTTCTTATGGATGTAATTAATAGTCACAACAAGTCTAGCAGACAATAAACAGGCCCACAAACAGCCAGAAAACTGGCTCATACACTGACCAATCAGAGCAGCCTTATTCCCCTCTGGCCTGCTGTTCCTGATCTAAGTGCTTCATTGCTGGACCCATCAAGTGTGACCTTTTCCAGCTGATCAACACCAAGGCCCACATTTGCAGTTGCTTATGCATGTGGCAGAAAATGGCACAACTAAATTTAGTAAGCGGTTTCTGCTAATGACCTAACCAGTGCTGCTAGAGGTAGGTGAGCCACTGAAAGCTCGAGCAAGGCGCAAGCCTGAGGCCTACCTCTCATTCAGACTGAGGTCCTGTTAGAACCTCAAAACCCAGCTTTCAAGGAGGAAAGTATAGAATAAAGTTTTTTTTAAAGAAATGAGTAGGAATGAGAAGAGGAATTGCAGATATGGTAACAAGAATAATGGGTACACGCATTATCTTGATAGTGTCAACTCTACCCCACCAAGATAAATACGAAGAATGCCATCTAGTAGTTAAATTAGTTAAGTCAGTTATAACTGTTCAATAATAGATCAGAGACCCAGATATTTAATTTTATGAGGATTCCAAGCAAATTGGAATTGAATAAAATCTTGTTTGAAGCATAAGGTGTTTAGGGGGAGAATTCCACTTTTATCTGGATTCACTTGATAACCAGAGTGTGCTGCATAAAAGGATACTTCTGCAAGGAAAGATGGAAGCAACGATTCAGGTTTGTATAAAAAGAATAGAATATCATCAGCGTAAATATAGAGCTTAGGGTGTTTAGTATGTGTATTTCCACTTTGAAAACCAAAATTAGGCCCTCATTATGAACTTGGCGGCAATCACCGCCGACCGCCGTGCTGACAGTGAACAAAAAAACGCCAGTGGCGGTGAACTGCAAACCGCCGTATAATGATGCCAAAAAGACAAACCTCCAAAAATCTTGCAACCTCCACCCACCGCCCAGGCCAACGACGGCAGAAAGGCAGTACACCTCAGCCCGCCACCACCATGCAGACAAATACCCTGTCCACCAAATAATGATGCACAAATCAGCTCGGTGGACAGTAAATGTCGACGACCATGGGCGCTACTGACCACCACGGGCAGCAATGGGACCCGCCAACAACAAATGCACACATTGGCAAGTTCGAAAAGCACACACCTGGCAGACATCCCAACACTTTAAAACTCACACATACACACCCCACAATCCTTTGCAATGCCAGTAGCACGACAGATATTGAGAATACAACACGCATACAATGAACTCACCATCACACAAGTCACACACACAAAGATACCACCAAAACACATACACTGCTCAAACACCATCACAAGCCACACACCAAACCACACAACAGCACCCTCACCAATACACCTACAACACACCACCCACAACACACACCATGGCCCCTCCTAAGCACCCCCGCTTCTCAGACAGGGAGATAAGGACCATGGTGGATGAAATACTCAGGGTTGAGCCACACCTATTCGGGGCACAGGTGCAACAGACACCGTTGGCCAGGAAGATGGAGCTATGGCAGAAGATAGTCAACAAGTCAACGCAATGGGAAACCATCCACGCACAAGGGATGACATCAGGAGAGATGGAACGACCTGCGGGGGAAGGTGCGTTCCATGGCATCCAGGCACAACATCGCCGTATAGAAGACTGGTCCCTCACCTCCTCCCCCCAATACACCGACTAGGAGGAGAAGGTCCTGGGCTATCCTGGAGGGCCTCACTGGACTCACTGGAGAACTGGACTTGGGTAAGTCAACAACAATACCTTAACAGTCACCACATCTATAATGCATGTATCACCCCATCCCTCTCACTACCACCAGGACCCCATCCCCTACCCAGTCCAAAACACCCACACACTCACATCCAAGTCACCTGCATGCCCACAATCCCCCTTACAAATCACCATCCAGCCCCCTGTGCTCAACCACAAACCCATGCATGGAATCCCAGTAGCCCTACAACACCCACAATGCACCATCCCGCTCCTCAAAAAATGCATCAAAATAGACACAAAGGGACCTTGCATGCCTCTACAAGGGAATTCAACCACCAATTACTGCTGACCAGTGCTGCAATTGACAAGAAAGTGCAGGACACCCACATCTCTATTCTCTCACACACAGGCACCCCCACCCATGCCACCCGGACGGAGACGTCAAGGAGTGCCAGTCCTCCACCTGAAGATGGAGGCCCCACTCAGGAGAGTGCAGAGGGACACCTGGACACAGGAAATCCCTGGCCCATCCCACAGCCCCTGACGTGTCTTGCTTCATCATTTGACCGCCTAGCCCCACCCAGGTAAGATAGTACTACCTGGGCGGACTCAACCTCGTTGTTAAAGGAACGACAGAGGGAGTGCTGAAATAAATCTGACTGGATATTTCGCAGGGATCCAGATGAGGTGGGAATAAAATTACCATACACGTCACCTATTATGATTAGTTGGGTATTTTAATAGAGGTGCATGTAGGTAAGGTTAAAATTGTGATTGGGACTCAATTGAGTTTTAATGACTCACAGAGTCTAAAAAACGGGGACCAACATGTTTCTGCCCTCTCTACGTGCTGGAAGGTCAGGGGCATTCGTCAACGAGGTTGAGTCCGCCCAGGTAGTACTATCTTACCTGGGTGGGGCTAGGTGGTCAAATGATGAAGCAAGACACTATTACGTGTGTGAGACCACCTAGTCCGTAAAAGGAACTCCCTCTTGTAGACATAGCCACTACCATAGACTCTCTCTACACACAGCCTCTTATATGTATTATGCGCTGAGTCAGCACCACTAATCGAGGGTCCACTAATCTAGTTTTACCCTCATGCGATCACCCCACACTTCCAGTGGTATTTGGATGTGCTTATTTCTTTTGGGAGAATGTGTGGGGTTGTATTACTCCTGCCACTCTCTTTTGTGTCTTAATAATTCACTGTGCCATGTCTGGCCTACAGAGATCTTTTCAGGCTGTGGCCTCCTCTTTGACGGCAGCCAGTGTCCCTGGTCTTTCTGTCCCCCCTCCCACCAGCTCTACCCCTTCCAGCACCCCACTCCCATCACCCATCCCAAGCACACATACAGACAGCCATGCACACAGATCAACCCACAAGAAGCACACAGAGAAACACAAGCACCACACTTTCCACCACAGGCAGACACACACCCAACATATGAAAGCACACACAACAACATCCACCTCCCCCACTGGGTCAGCCTCCCCCTCCACCCTGTCTGTCTCCTCACCATGCACACCCACATGCACTGCAGCCTCAGTCACTGCTGCTGGGCCCATTCTTGCAGTCACCACAACATCTGACATCCAGTCATGCACCCCGGGCACCACATCTGCACTCACCACGAGTATGAGTACATTCACATACACTTGCAGCACACTCACCAGACCTGCAGACACCCACACAACATCCATCCATATACACTGGCAGCCTGTCTTCTCCCACTGTGCCACCCCCTCCTCCTAAAACACTACACTCATCCACACCACACACATCCACCATACATAAGCAGAGTAAACAGGCACCTGCATCCACGTCCAGCACACCTACACATCATACCACCACTCCCTCAACCATCTTGGAACCAACAGAACCCAGCTGTGGAGTGCCCCAGGGCTCTTTCCTGAGCCCAACCCTCTTCAACATCTGCATGGCTCCACTCGCCAAAATCGTCAGACAGTACGACCTCAACATAGTCTCCTACGCTGACTACACACAGCTAATTCTCTCCCTCGCTGATGAACCATCTACAGCCAAGGGTAGCTTCCACAATTGAATGAGAGCAGTCGCTTACTAGATGAAAAACAGCTGCCTCAAGCTCAATTCGGAAAAGACCGAGATCCTCATCCTCGGCCCCACTCCCTCTACCTAGGATGACTCCTGTTAACAAGACACCTTGGAAGCGCCCCCCTACTCACTGACCATGCACAATACCTACATCCTGGACTCCACCAAGTTAATGACCCACCACGTCAGCACTGTCTCATCATGATGCTTCCACACTCTCCACCTACTCTGGAAGATTTTCAAGTGCATCACCCCGGAGCAAGAAGGATGGTCACCCACGTACTTGTCAGCAGCAAACGTGACTACGGCTACACTCTCTATGCTGGCATCACAAAGAATCTCCAAGCAAGACTCCAGAGTATTCAGAAGACAGCGGCCAGACTTACCCTAGACATCCCCCACCACAGCCACATCTCTGCGCACCTTAGAGACCTGCACTGGCTTCCCATTAACAATTGAGTAACTTTCAAGCTCCTGCCACACACCTACAAGGCCCTGCACAATATCAGACTGGCTTACCTCAACCACTGCCTGTCGTTCTACCCCCTTGCTAGACAACTCCCATCTTCCCAACTTGCCCTCACTGACATCCTTAGAATCAGGAATAGCACAGTGGGAGGCAGATCCTTCTACCACACAGGGCAGACCTGGGACATGCTACCAATCCACCTCAGGAAGGGCCCCTCGCTAAATCAGTTTAAGAAGGACCTCAAGACCTGGCTCTTTTACTGACCAGCATCCCTATAACAGTGTCTTGAGACTCCATGTGTGATAAGCAGTGCTACACAAATTGCACAAAAAAATTACTATTTTACATTTAAGTTTCTTAACCTCTAAAGCAACAACATTAGTTTTGAGTAAAATATACAACATGTGCTTTTAGCCTAAAAAAGTGTGTAAGTATCTTCTGTTGTTAGACTTGGCAGCTCTTGGTATGATTTCCCTGTAATTTTTGCTTTTGACCTCCTGTTTTTGGACCCTGCTCTGCAATTTTGCTGGTTTTGTTACTCCAAGCACTTTACCACTGCTAAACTGTACTATAGTGCAAGTGTTCTTTGTCTAAAAGATCTCAGTAATTGGTTTTCCATGATAAGCACATTTGATTTACTGGTAAGCCCCTAGTATAGTGCACCATGTGTGCCCAGGGCCTGTAAATCAAACGCTATTAGTGGGCCTACAACACTGATTGTGCCACTCACATGATTAGCCCTGTAAACAAGTCTCAGGCCTGCCACTGTCTGTGTGTGCAGTTTTGCAGTGCCATTTTTGACCTGGACAGTGTACTCACTCGCCAGGCCCAAACCTTCCCTTTCTCTACATGTAAGTTACCCCTAAGGTAGGTCCTAGGTAGCCCCATGGGCAAGATGCAATGTATTTAAAAGGTAGAACATGTACTGGTGTCCAGATAATGAAATACTGCCAAATTTGGTTTTCACTATTGCAAGGCCTATCTCTCCCATAGCTTAACATGGGGATTGCCTCTAAATATCTTTTACGTGTAGTTTCCCATTGGGAGCAGATAGAGATTAGGAGTTTGGGGTCTCTGAACTTACAATTTAAAAATACATCTTTTGGTAAAGTTCGTTTTTTGATTGTCTGTTTGAACATGCCCCTTTTTAAAAGTGGGCATTTTCTTGCTTAACTATTCTGTGCCTCTGCTTGACTGTTGAATACATGTCTGGGTCAGACTGACAGTTGGGCTGTTTGTGAATTCACTTTAGAAAGTGACACAAAGGGAGCTGGGGTGTGTCCTGCATATCCTGATGACTCTTCCTCGGCTAGAATGGGAGGGAAGAAGTGACATCTACACTTGAAAGAGCTGTGCCTGCCCTCACACAATATAGTCTCCAACCCCCTAAAGTTTGTATGGGGCAAGGCAAGGAATAAGCAGGGTCTTGTGCACTACAAAGACTTCCCTTTGAAGTTTGCCTACTTCAAAGACAGAAATGAGTATAAGTATTGGACTGCTGACCCCACGATTTTCTGGATCAAGAGGAACCTCTGCCTAGGAGAAATTCTTGATGCTTGAGGAGGATCTGCCACTGTGCCTCTTGCTTTGCTGTGCTGGCCTGCTGCTTCTGCCCTAAGAGGGAATGGAGTGGACTTTGCGTTCTTAAACCCTGCTTGTGATGTATCTCCAAGGACTGAGCTTGCCACCTGTTAAGAAGTGTCAGGGACATCAAAGACTTCACCTGCCAGTGCCTAGCTACTCCTGCTGAGGACCCTGACTTGCCAAGTGGTTCCACTCCAGTTCCTGGGTCCTTGAGAATGAAAGCAGGTTTAAAACCAAAAAAAAACAGGCACACCGACTCTGGACGTCTCGAGAACCAGCACCGCTGCACCACTCCACGCCGCTGCCTGCAATTTGAAGTCGTGGTCCTCACTGGTGTGCGATGACCCCAGCCGATGCCACAGACCCAATGCCGCTACAGCCTCGCTGAAGTCCCACGACATTGTGAGTCCGAGTGCCATGTCACCGACATCCGTGACACCCATGGCGTGACCATGACCCGAGAGGTTGCCCCATTGTGTCTTGACCCTGCCAGATCATTAGGAACTGACGCCTCACCCTTGAAGCCACATCACCTCCCCTCTTCTGCAGTAAGGTTCCCATGCTGGATCCAGCGACGTCTCACCTCCCCAACTCCGTCCACAAGCTTGTTTTTCTTGTTACCAAAGTTACTGTACCTGGGGGTCCGTGTGACTCCATGATCAGCGTCGCTCTCCCCACGAGTGGCGTCAGACTGTTGGGAACAACTCCATCAACGACGTTGTGATAGCCCCAGTTGGATTTATTGTGTTTATAAGTGTTGTTATTGGGATTTAGGCCCTCATTACAACCCTGGCGGTCACTATTAAAGCAGTGGTAACACCGCCAACAGGCCGGCGGTAAAAAAAATGCGATTACGACCACGGCGGAAACCGCCAACATAGACAACCACTTTAACACACCGACCGCCACGACGGTAGCAACAAACACTGCGGTGATCACCGCCAACAGACAGGCAGAAGACAATGTACCACCCACCCTATTATGACAGGCCAATCTGCCACCTTTTCCGGGGCGGTACCAATGACATCAAAAGCATGGCAGAAACAGAACTTGGAAGGGGAACCACTCACCTTCCGACACTCCACAAAGAACCACGACGCCATGGAGCCCGAACTGCAGGTTCTCCCCATGGTGGTGTATCTACTAATACACCAGGAAGTAAGAAGAAGGCAGCAACAATGACGACAAAACGGTGAGTACTGCACCTAGCACACATGGGAGGGCAGGAGGAAAAAGAGAGTGACACACACACGCAACACGCAACACCCCCACCCTCACCCACAACACCATACACACTAACACATCCAACCCTGTCACCCCCTGGAAGAACGTAAGGACAAAAGGAAATTAGTTTAACCAGTGATTTTTGGGAACATTCATATATAGCAATCGAAACAGTATATACAAATATTTACATTATGTACAGAAGGCCGTACACTGTCCCTTGTAAATGTCCGTGGACCAGTGGGTCGGTGGATGGTACTATGCCACCGCTCCTCGAGAGGGCTCCATGCCCACTGCTTAGTCCTGGGGAGTGCAAAGCCACAGTCTCTCAAGTGGGTGGTTTGTCCACTGCTTGGTCCTGGGGAGTGCAAAGTGACAGTCTCTCAAGTGGGTGGTTTGCCCACTGCTTGGTCCTGGGGGGGTACAAAGCCACAGTCTCTCAAGTGGGTGGTTTGCCCACTGCTTGGTTCTGGGGAGTGCAAAACCACAGTCTCTCAAGTGGGTGGTTTGCCCACTGCTTGGTCCTGGGGAGTACAAAGCCACAGTCTCTCAAGTGGATGTCTGTGTTCACAGGTTCTGGAGGGTGCTTTGTGCCCAGTGTGCTTCATCCTGCCAAGGATTGGAGGAGTGGATGCATCTCTCCACTGGTTCTGGAGGGGGCTTTGTGCCCAGTGTGCTTTATCCTGCCAAGGATTGGGGGAGTGGATACCTTCTTCCACTGGTTCTGGAGGGGGCTTTGTGCCCAGTGTGCTTCATCCTGCCAAGGGTTGGTGGAGTGGATGCCTTCTTCTACTGGTTCTGGAGGGGGCTTTGTGCCCAATGATGCTGCACCTGGGGTGTGGCAGTTCCCGTTCCCCCACCTGGGTGTCTGAGCCACAAGATGTGCAGGGAACAGGTAGCATGATACTCAATGGGGGCAGAGCCACACTGCATCCTGCTGCGGCTTAGGCTGCAAACTGCTGGTAGTGCCAGTGCTGGTGGTGGTGCCTCATGTGGTGTGTGGAGGGTCCAGGACGTCACCTGCAGCCTCGGACGGCTGCCCACTGGGGATGCTGCTGATTTCCGATGTAGTGGCACTGGCTGGGCATGTGGCGGTGCAGATGGCAGTGCAGGTGGCGGTGGTTGCGGCGGTGTCTGCGGAAGAGATACTGCCGGTGCTGCCCATGGTGCAGGTGTCTGTAGTAGTGGAGGGAGACACCAGACCGTCTCCGGTAGCCTCGGACGGCTGATCACTGTGGAGTATGCTGGTGACTGTCGTAGTGGCATCGGCGATGCAGGGGGTGGTAGAGATGGCGGCCCAGGTGGCGGTGCAGGTGGCAGTGAAGGTGGCGTTGTTGTGGCGGTGCTGACCATGGTACAGGTTGGTGGCCTGGTACAGGAGGCTTCGTGCCCTGAGGTGACTTGCCCTTGCTTTTGTGAATGGAGATGATACTGGGAAGGAGGTGGAAGAAGAGGAGGAGGGGGACACAGTGGAGGCAGTGGATGTTGGTTTGTGTGTATGGGTATGGTGCTTGTGTGAGTGCCTGCGTGATGATGTGTGGTGCTTATGTTTTCCTGAGCCCCTTTTGTGTGTTGATATGTGTGCATGCTGGTCTGAAGGTGTGCTTGGGATAGGCTGAGGTAGAGGGGATCGGGTCGGGGTAGTGGAAGCTGGAGGGGGGAGGCTGGACACAAGGAAAATGGCTGCCATCAGTGCTGAGGCCAGAGCCTGAAATGCTCTCTGTTGGGCAGCGATGCCAGAATGAATGTCCTCCAGGTATGCATTTGTTTGTTGCAAATGCCTCTCGACACCCTGGATGGCATTCAGAATGGTTGACTGCCCAACAGTGAGGTTATAGCCTCCTCACTGAGGGCATCAGGGCTTACTGGGGCAGGGCCTGAGGTGCCTGGGGTGAAGGAGATGCCCACCCTCCTGGGTGACCGGGCACGGGAAACACGCTTAGGGGCTGCTGGGAGGGCGGTGCTGGTGGGGGGGGTGGCGGCTGTACCTGTTGTTGGGGTAGGCACAGAGGTGTCCGCCACCGCCAGGGAGCTTCCATCAGAGGAGGAGTCGCTGTCACTGGTCTCCCCTCCTGTCCCCGTCGTGGAGCTCCCCTGGCCCTCAGTCTCACTGGTGCCCTCACCCTCTGTGGATACACCCTCATGGGCCATGTGGGATGCAGCTCCCTCTGTCACCGGTGCCTCTGCTCCTCCGCCAGATGATGCTAATGCACACAAGGACAGGGTGAAAAAATAAGAAGGGGGGATAGACAGAGGACAAGCATGGTCAATGCCAGCAACACCACTACCGTTGGCATACACAACACACACTGAGCTATCCTATGCACTGGGCCGTGCCCAACCACTCACTAAGGTAGTCACCCCATGGGGTACAATGCCTAACGCCAGCACCTGCACACCTGACACCCACAGGACCCTGCACAGTAGTAGTTGGCCACTTGTCCAATTGGGGTAGGGGTGCTACAGAGCCTACAAACAAGGGACCTACCCTGGCATGATCGCCTTGGCCTAGGGGCACCCACAGCCCACCTGCCCCAGCCATCTAGTTCCTAAAGTGCACAAAGTCAGCTTTCTGAAACTGTACTCACCCCTTTGTGGCTGCTGTGATGCCCTCAAGCGCCCATCCAACTCCGGATAGGCCCCCGCCAGGATGCGGAACATCAGAGGGGTCATGGTGCGATGGGCACCCATTCCACGTTGGGAGGCCAGTCCCAGCTGGGCCTCCACCGTCTTCTTGGTTCAGCGGCAGTGGGTGCTCCGCCTGTAATAGACCCCTAGGGTCCACCCCTCCTTGGCGATGGCACGCCAAATACCCTTCTTCTGGTGGGTGGTGACCTAGAGGGTAAAGACAGTGGAAAATGTAATTACTCACCCGTCCGGACCATCATACTCATTGCCCACCAGTTCCCACCCATGCCTTGATGTACATACACTGACCACCTCTCATTCAGCAGTCAGGCCAGGACACCTTAGCACCCCCCAACATGTGGCTTACATCCACACCACTCCGCGGTCACGGTATCTTGGCGGCCGTCGGCGGCATTTACCACCAGGATTGTAATGAGGGCCTTAGTCTTTTAAAATTCACATTTCTGCTTGTGTATGTTAGATTTTTGTCATTTGTGTCTTGTTTGAATTAGATAAATATTGTCTATTTTTCTAAATTGTTTTGGAGTCCTTTTGTGATGTTTCCACTGTGCTACTGTGTGTATTTGTACACATACTTTACACATTGCCTCTAAGATAAGCCTAACTGCTTATACTAAGCTACCAAAGGGGTGAGCAGGGGTTATCTGAGCTGTGCATCTCCCTTACCCTGACTAGAATAAGGGTCCCTGATTGGACAGAGTGCAATTGACTGCCAACCAGAGACCCCATTTCTAAAATCTGTCTTTTAAGACACAAAGGCCCTCATTATGATAATGGCGGTAAAAAACGCCTACCGCTGCGGCGATGACCGCCAAAATACCGTCGCTGTGGCTACCAGCCATCAGCCGGATTATGACCAGAGCCGGACTTCTGCCAGAAGGGTGGCAGAAATCCGGCTGTGGACATGCCGCAGAAAACCATATCATGACCCATGAGGCGGCCTGGCGGTGTTCTGCTGGCGGACGCTGCTGCCGGCAGCAGCGCTACGTCCCGTCTCCTGCCGGAGGACCCTCTGACATCAAGTAAGTCAGGTGCTCTGACAGGGGAGGGGGGTCGGGGGTGTTGTGTGTGTGTGTATGACTGTGCGTATGTGTATGCGGGTGTGTGATGCATGTTGTATGTACTTGCATGTATGGATGTGTGAGTGCGTGTATGTTGTGTTGTGTGAATGTGTGTGTGCTTGTATGTATGTCAGTGTGTGTGGAAGTGTGTTTCAATGGATGTATCCATTCATGGATGACGTGGGTATGAGTGTGTGTATGCGTGTGTTCGTGTGTGCATGAAAGTGCATGTATGTAGTGGGGGGTCTGGGGAGGAGGGAAGGGGATGGGGGAACCAGAAGAGGGGGATGGGGCGGGGAAGACCCCTATCAGTGACAAGGAAGGGATTCCCTGTCACTGATAATGCCTACTCCAGTGGTTTTTGTGGAGGTAAGGAAGCCACGAAAACCATGGCAGTAGGAAGGGCCATAATCCCACAGGCGGGCAAGTGACAGCTGCTGGGCTGGAGACTGAAGCCTCCAGCCTGGCAGTTGTTACCGCTGTGGCGGACGGTGTGGTACATTGGCGTTTGGCTGTAGCCAAACACCAATGTCTTAATATGGAGAAAAGTACCACCAGCCTGTTAGCAGCACTTTCTTCCATATGAACACCATCCGCCGGGGTCATAATGACCCCAAAGTAATTTAAAGATGATCAATAATCAAGAAATACAAATTACACTTTTGGTGAAAGGCAATATAAATTAAACAAAAACAAAGAGGCAGAAGGAGGTTGTGGGGCTGGGTCTGTCCTCCTTATAGACTATATAACATTACAACAGAGGCCCAGCTAAAAGAACTACAACAGGGAGGATAGGAAAAAGGATTTTCCTGTTAGAAAAACCTTCACCCATCAGAGTCATCCCTTGGTGGCATGCTTCATCATTGTGTTTCTTCCCGTTCCGCTACGGAGCAGGCCGTGCTACGACCTACGGAATATGTGGGAGCACTGATGTTGTCATGTCAATGTGAATCACAGGAGGGATAGGAGTGGTGGGGTCTTGGGTGAGTTAAAAATATCTGTCTCCTAGTAATTCCAATAATTTAATAGATCTCTTGGAGGCGGTATGATTAAAAAGAGGGCTGCGGAAGTGGCAAATGTAATGTACCTGACTTCCTAGTCTATATGTTTCAGAGCCTTACTCCTAGGCTCCTCTTCAGAACCAATGTGGACTCCCTGGTGCCACTCCTACTACTACCTCTAATGAAAGCATAAATAATACATGCTCAATGATACGGTGCATTTCACCTAACTAATGTGGTTTCATAAGATGATACCTATGGTTTATGGTGTCCGTCATTGATACCTGTGGAAATACAAGAGAGGCATAGTTATCATTGGACCATTTGTAATGAGCCACTATATATGTTGTTTGTGGGTGTGGTGCCACCTATTTGCAAACTACACAGCACTCCTGAATATCAGGAATGAGAGACCAAAGTACTCTCACAGTCAACAATACATGGCATACTACATTTAAAACTTTGAAACATGGAAACACGTGAAACACAGCAAACAGCACCCACATGGTGCATGCGTAACCTACTCAGTTATATTTGGACTCTCATATCATAGCTCCATCAGGAGGGAGTGTTCTTGTAGTCAGACTCTAAAGATTTGTCAAAGTTTTAGAATCTAATCATCTTACCATATCTGTAGCACAATGTAAACAATGTTCAAACGGCACTTACTTCCTCAAAGTGACACTCCTGCTCTGTACCTAATGCTCACCTTCCTGGGATCTGAATATTGAATGCTCACATGGGAGCTAAGTTTAAATGTTCAGCAGCTCTTGCATCTCAGCATGCTAAAGCATGCAGCACTAGACCGCTAACTTCCCCAAGATGGCGGCCTCCTGTGGAACAAAAGGGGGTCCACGAGGACCCTAAAAGTAATTGCACAGAGGCCACTGGGCCTTCATGGGCTTACACAGACAGAACTGGGGAGTCCTTTATCATTTTGATAATTATTTGGGAGTTTCTTGCTTGTGTTTAACAAAGGGTTACTCATTCCCTTCTTACAATGATGATGACGTATATGTGGGTGGCTAATACTTATTGACGAGGGGTTTGCTCTTTGTGACACTGTGGAGAAAGGAATGATATGGACATAGGACCTTTTGCGCTGAATAAGTGTATCATTCATTTTAGGAGCTGTGTATCCGACTAATGATTAATGTGATGTTAATACTTCATCAGCTGGTTCCAAAGTATGTTCTCATTGAGGCCAATTTGATGTGTGAGTAATTTGTAGACCCATCGTTGTTCTTTTTCGAACAGTGTAGACTCACAATTAATCTCTATATGGTGTTCTAGGATAACTCAGTGGTAATCCTCTACTGTGTGTGCTTTCTCTTTGAAATGAGTGGACATTTTAAATGTTGTGACACATATCGGTCTTTTCCCCTTCCTTGTGAGGGCCCCAATGGCACTTTAAAAAACAATAATAAAATACTTACTTAAACTTACCCTACTTAACTGGGATGGGGTCCCCCATCCTCTGGTCTCCCTCTGCTGTGGGAGGGGGTGTTCCTGGGGCTTGTGGTGGGCACCTGTGGGCCCATTCCATGGTGTTTGACCATGGAAATGGGTCCACAGGTTCCCTAATGCCTGGTCTGACCCAGCCATGAAATAATGGCGCTAAGCCAGCTTAGTGCCATTATTTGCGTCCAACTTGCACCCGTGTGTAATTTTAGCATGGGGATAAATATGGTGCTATTGGGATAGCGTAATTTTTGGGATCTGAACGCCTACCTTGCATCTCATTGACGCAAGGTAGGTTCATGCATCCAAAAAATGGGGCAAACTCCAATATTTGGACGCTAGACGTGTCTAGTGTCAAAATATAAATATGGAGTTAAGGTTGGGCCGAATTTGCGTAAAACAAATGACGCAAATTCAGTGCAAACATTGTATAAATATGGGACAAAGTCTTTTTGGCCCTGAGACTTCAGAAAACAGGAGACAAGCTCAATCCAAGCCCTTGGACAGCACTTCTCAGCAAAGTCAGAGGGCAGCAGGGCAGCAGGGCAGCAGGGAAACGGCAGGGCAGCAGTCCTTCCCAACAAAGCAGTCCAGATGAGTCCTTTGGGCATCCAGGCAGTTCGTATTGACAGGTTGCAGGTTCAGGTCCAGAAGTGTCTGAGTTGGTGGGGTCAGAGACTCAGTTTATATACCCAAAAATGCCTTTGATGTGGGGGAGATTTCAAAGGGTGGTTTTGAAGTGCTCAAGTTCCCCTTCCAGCGCAATCCTGTCTGCCAGGATCCTAGTAGGGGATTTGGTAGTCCATTGTGTGAGGGCAGGCCACTGTCCTTTGTAATGTAAGTGTCAGGCCCTCCAACCTTCGAACCCAGGAAGACCCATTCAATATGCAGATGCGTGCAGGTGTGACTGAGCTTCCTGTGTTTGTCGTTGTCTGGGTGAAATGCACAAGCGAGCTGTCAACCAGCCCAGCCCAGACATTGATTATAGACAGGCTGCAAGGCACAGAGTTTTGTTTTTTAAGTGCACTTTCTAAAAGTGGCATTCCTAAAATATTAATATAAAATCCAACCTTACCAATAAGCAGGATTCTCTATTACCATTCTGGCCATAATAAATATGATCTGGTTACCCCTTTCTGATCAAAATCTACCACTCGAACAGAATATGAGGGCAGTCCTAATGCTAGCCTATGAAAGGAGCAGACCTCTTGGTGATGGAAAATAAATTTAGGAGTGTTCTACTACTAGGAAATATAAAACACAAGTGTAAATGTTCTGCCTTTTACCTACATAGCACCCTGCCATATGGGTTACCTAGGTCCCACCTTAGGGGTGACTTATATGTAGAAAAAGGGGAGTTTAAGGCTTGCCAAGTCCAGGTGGCAGTGAAACTGCACACACAGACCTTGCAATGACAGGCCTGAGACATGGTTAAGGGGCTACTTATGTGAGTGGCACAATCAGTGCTGCAGGCCCACTAGTAGCATTTAACTTACAGGCCCTGGGCACATGTAGTGCACTTTACTAGGGACTTACAAGTAAATCAAATATGCCAGACAGCATATGCACTTTATAACTGGTTAGCAGTGGTAAAGTGTGCAGAGTCCCAAAACCAGCAAAAACCTTGTCAGAAAAGTGGAGGGAGGCAGGCAAAACATTGGGGGACGACCACCCTAAGGCTGTCAGATCTAACAATTGCCACTATTTATCACAGTTAAATGAGATCAAATGACAGAAAACCAACATACACAAGTAGAGATATCACTTTTTAAAGTTTAAATGAGCCTTAATCCTGAAGAATCAGTTGTATTCTTATAACACACAGTACCTTGGATGCATTAAAACCAAAGACGATGCAGGCCACAAAGGAGGTGATGTGTCGGAAAAGCAAGTGATGCGTCCATTCTGTTCCCGCCAGGCTGGCAATGTGTTGATTCTTTTCCTTGCAGGAAAGGCAATGCATGGAGTCCTTACTGTAGAGCAGCATTAATGAAGAAAAATTAAGCCCGGGGTAATGCATGGAAAATCTAGATGCACAGCAAAGATGAATCTGCGCTGAAGTAGGAGATGCATCAAATTCATAGCCGCGAGACAGGTTCTGCATCAATTTTTCAGCCACAGTACAGGCGCTGCATCAAATTTTCTGCCGCAGTGGCCTGGTGCGTGGATTTTTCTTCAGGTCACCAGCTTCCACTTCCCAGGGCATAGGGACTGGTTTTGACACCACTTGGAAAGCCAGGACTCTCAGCAGAAGAAGAGCCTAGGCACTGTCAGATGAAGTCTCTGATGTACCTGAGGCTTCCTAACAGGAGGCAAGCTCAGTTCAAGCCCTTGGAGAACCTTGGAAAGCAGGATGTAGAAAGCAGAGTCCAGTCCTTTAACTCTCATAGCAGAAAGAGCAAGCAGCAGACCAGCACACCAAAGCAACCGCCAGAGTGGTAGTTCGTCCTACAGCATCCATCCCTTCTCCCTAGCAGAATGTCCTCAGTCCAGACATGTTCTGAAGTTGTGGTCTGAGAGGCCCAATACATATACTCATGCTGCCTTTGAAGTAGGCAAACTTCAAAGGAAAGTTTTTGTAGTGCTCAAGACCCTGCCTTTCCTGCGCTGGCCCCAAACACACTGCAGCGGGTAGGAGACTGCTTTATGTAAGGACAGGCATAGCCCCATTCAGGTGCAAGTGTCATCTTCTCCAACCACTCTAGCCCAGGAAGACCCATCAGGATATGTAGGGCACACCTCAGCTCCCTTTGTGTGACTGTCTAGATTGAAGTCAGAACAGTCTAACTGTCCTCCTGACCCAGACGTGTGTTCCACAGCCAGGCAGAGGCACGGAATGGTTAATCAAGAAAATGTCCACTTTCTAAAAGAGACATTTTCAAACTTACAACTTAAAAATCAACTTCACCAAAATATGTATTTTTAAATTGTGAGTTTAGAGACCCAAAACTCTATCTGCCCCCAATGGGAAATTACACCTAGAATATATTTTAAGGTAATCCTCATTTTAGCCCATGGGGGAGGTAGGCCTTGCAATAGTGTAAGATGAATTTAGCAGTATTTCACTATCAGGACATGTAAAACACACCGGTACATGTACTACATTTTAAATACACTGCATCCTGCCCAGGGGGCTACCTTGGGCCTAACTTAGGGGTGACTTATATGTAGTAAAAGGGAAGGTTTGGACATGGCAAGTGGGTGCACTTGCCAGGCCAAACTCGCAGTTAAAACTGTCTACACCGACACTGCAGTGGCAGGTCTGAGACATGTTTACAGGGCTACTCATGTGGATGGCACAATGAGTGCTGCAGGCTCACTGGTAGCATTTGATTTACAGGACCTGGGCACCTCTGCTGCACTTTACTAGGGACTTACTATTAAATCAAATATGCCAATTATAGATGTACCAATTATCAATCCAATTTAGATAGAGAGCACTTGCACTTTTTAGCACTGGTCAGCAGTAGTAAAGTCCTAAAGCCAGCGAAACGGAATTTAGCACAGGATCAAAACAGGAGGTCAGAAGCCAAAAGACAGGGGAAACCCTCCTAAAAAGGCTATTTCCAACACTCCACTTATGGCTGAACGACTCTTATTTCCTCAAGAAGTAGTTCCATAGATAGGTAGGAGAGACTTAGGGCCTCATTATGAGTTTGGCGGTCGGTACACTGTCATGGGAGCAGTGGTCCGACCACCATTGGCTTGGCGGTTGGACCACTGTCTTACAATGTTGGTGGTCCCATACAGCAAAGACTGCTGCAGTCCCACTGGAACAGCCAGGCAACGCTGACCGCTGCAGTGACGAGGCTAGACAAACAGGTGGACAGAGCCAGTGTTTTCGCCAGACACATTATGATGTTGCACACTCCATGTCCCAGCAGGTGGAAATAGAGTATAAAGGAGCAACTAACCCGCAGGCAGCATTACATGTCCTGTGCTGTCATGGAGCTCATCACACATGTCCTGCCACTGCTGTTGCTCATTGAAGGTGCCCAAAATCCACGCTGCCATGGACGCAACCAATGGTAAGAACACACACGTACCTGTGTTATGAAGCTCAACAACAGATCTTTGTGCCATCATCCAGATGATATGGGGATCACACTACAGCCGCCAAGTACACATGTCATTGTGTCCACAGTAGGAGTCATTCACAAAGAAGGAAACATTAACAGCCATTAAATGCCCCTTTTTGGCAGATCACCGATACTGCACAGCCACTCACCACAAAAACACAAGTGTACCTATGTGAGGCACAGGGACAATGAAGTGTACAGAACATTGCTTCACACAACAGCAACACCACAGCAACATCAACATAATACAAATGACACCCACACATTGATCACATGCCATGGACTGTGGTCAGATTGAAGACACATCTGTATGGATGTGTCATTTAACCCAAACTCTCTGCCCATGAAACAGCTCTACAATGGACCCACGCATCACCCACATTGCAACACTATGGAAGGACAATGGGATACACAATAATTAGAGCTTACAATATAAACAATACCTGCACAATAGGGATAGGGGCATGAGGAGCACTCATGGAAGGGTGCTGCCCTGGGACATATCACTTTGCACATGCCCCTAAAACAATATTTGCACAGGAACTGGTCCTTCATGTATCTCAGGGACAAATAATAGTAGAGCCAATCGACATCTCTATCTGCATAATATATACGTGCAACTCAAGAAAGCACATACAACAGCAACAGCATAGGTCATACATCTTGATGACGTAGCTGCAAGGTACACACAGCAAAATGGACACATGGTCAGCCTAATATAAAGGAAGCTAGCACAATTGAACAGTCTCCATGTGTAGACAAACAAAACTCAAGCTTCCACACATGAGATGAATGTACAATCCATATCAGGGAGACAACTCTAACACAATACATGTTCACATTGGACAACACAAGATGAAATACTTACAATAACAAACATAACACAATGCAATGACACCCCAATTGTAGTAACAAATAAATATCTATACAGCCAACATCTACCCTTGTCTTGGGTGACACCAGCACTGCTCACAAAGTCAGATATTGCAAACAACAGCAAACGGATCAGCAATCAGGGTGAAACACACACAACTGTAGGCATACAACAGAAGTTACTCAGGAACAACAGAAAGGTAGACTAGTAATTGTGGGACAAATGTGTCCCCAAAAAACAACAACTTGGGTTTATTGAATTGAAATGAAGAAGATCAAAGGCCACTGGCCAGTCCATGGTGTCCATGAACATCATTATGCTCACTCTGGACTCCAAACACTGCCAGGGAACCTCCACAGAAAGGGCCCTCAAGTGAGCAGACAGGCACTTCAGGGATCATCCTTGGGTGGGGTGGGGTGGGGTGGGGTTGGATTTGGGATGGGTGGGTTTGGGGGATTTTTCTTTGGGGGATTGGGCTACTTCTTGGGGGGAGGGGTATGGATGCTTGCAGTGGGCAGGTATGACAGGGGAGGACTTGGATGTGGGTGGGGTCCTCTAGTGTTTGGGAGGGTGTTTGGATGTAACAGGGGAGAGGACAAGGTTGAAAAGGAAACTCTCTTTGGGAAAATGGGTAGGTTCATCAATAGGGTTGTGGATTTGGAGGTTGATGGAAGGGCTGTCTTGTGTGTGGGTATAGATGTCTTGGGTGTGTGCGTGTGTGAGGTATACTTCAGTTTGGGTGGTGTCTGTTGTGTGTGGGCATTTGTGTGCCATGGGGGCTGGGAGGCAGAGGTGTTGGCTGATGTGGTAGTGGTGGATGTGTGTGTGTGCTAGGATGGTATCGGTGGGTATGCTGATGTGGTAGATGTGTCTCTGTGTGTTGGGGTGGTATCTGCAGGTATGGCTGATGTGGTGGATGTGTCTCTGTGTGTTGGAGTGGTGTCTGCAGGTATGCCTGATGTGGTGGATGTGTCTGTGAGTGTGGTGCTGGCGTCTGGGGGTATGCTGTCTGAAGTGTGGTCGTCCGTGAGTTGTGAGTTGTAAGGCGGGTGTGGTGGAAGTGTCACTGGCAGTTGTGGTGGTGTCTGCGGGGATGCTGTATGTAGTGTGTGGGTCAGTGGGGATGGTGGGGGTGTCTGGTGAAGTGGTGGCTGATGTAATGTTTGTGGGTGAATGGTGAGTGCCTGCATGGCAGTGTGTTTTGTGATGTTTATGTCAATGTGTGCTGCTTGTGTGTGTCGAGGTGGGTGCATGTGGATGTGTCTGTGTGCTTGGGACAAGTAGGGAAATAAGGGATTTGGATTGGGAAGATGGAGGTGGAGGGATTGGGAATGTGGGGAGTGGTTGACTGCCATCAGTGAGGAGGCCAGAGCTTGAAAATATATCTGTAAGCCAGACATGGCATTATGAATGCCTTCCAGGAAAACACTGGTCTGCTGAAGTTGGCTGACCAACCCCTGGATGGCATTCACAATGGCAGTCTGCCGCACAGATATACTCCTCAGGAGATCAATAGCCTCCTCATTCAGGGCATCAGGGGTAACAAGGGCTGGGGCTGAGGTGCCTGTGGCAAAGGAGATACCTACCCTCTTGGATGAGTGGGCATGGCCAGCTGGCTGGGGATCAACAGGGAAGGTTGCAATAGAACTGGGGGTGGCAGACAAAGGTGGTACAGGAGTAGATCCCTATGAGGCCACCACCACTAGATAGTGGCCACTGGTGGTAGAATCCGATGATGAAAATGTCGATCCTGTCTCCTCCGTGGCACTCCCCTCACCCTCCAGGCCACTGGGTCCCTCTGTGTCGGTGATGGCATGACTGGAGGTACCGTGGCCAGCTGCTTACTCACTTGGCTGTGCCCAGTCTCCCTCACTTGCCTGGGCTGATTCTGCAAATACAAAGAGGAAAAGGGTCATCACATGTTCTTGATCACACTTGAAAAACAGCTGTGATTAGCAAACAGTACCATGACATCAAGGAGGCCCCAGCAACAAACTACATCAAAGTGGCTCCTTCATGTACCATACCACATGCATGCATGCTACATGAACTGTGAACAGTTTCCCACAGCAAAATCTGAATCTCAGACAATTAAATGGGTGAAGTTGTGCAATCACCTTAACCAGTAGGAGACCACATCACCTTCAATGCTTTGCCTCATGGAACATACCTCAGTTGCCTGTTGTCATACGATAGTATGCCAATGCCAAGTCCATTTCCACAGATCCCACACAAGGTCATGCAGACATCTATTTGTCACATACACAATGACACAACAATAAGAAATGATACTCCAAAAACCTGACATGTTGCTGACGGCAGTACGGTATCATGAAGAAGGTGACATGGAAATACTTGTGTCACGCTTGAAACATATCAACAATGCACATTTCACCGTATGTAATTTGTCCTAATAGAGTCATGGAGGTAGTATTAATGTTGTTATATGCTACACATTTAGCATGGAAACGTACACTGTAGACAAAATGTGCAAATTGTCAGGGAGACATGTTTCTAAAATCCACAACACAACAAATCAGCAAGCCCCAGGGAAATTACCACTAATGTCTGGCACCACTTACAATGACAGACTTTGATTGCATCAGTAGACTCCATTAGTCATTTGTATGTTGGAGAGGCCCAGTGATTTGCAAGTACTTGCAGAAGGCCCTCAACATGTTGCCCAATGGGAAGCTATATCACTGTCTCCATTTTGGTCCTGCAAACCCAGACGTCCATGGATGAATGGCTGTACCCAACCACATGTGATTCTATCATAACTGCATGTTACTCCATTGTGCATGCCAACAGTCAGGTAGCAACTCTTCCCCAGTACACATGTGCAGTGCATTTTGCAAATGATGCCACATCAATGGCATGGAGATGGACATTGTGTGTAAAAACTCTAGTCTTATAGTCTGGTCCGTCATGTCCCTCTTTGCAACTGCAGTTGTACATGCCAAATTACATGCTATAATGGGTGAGGGTAAGTCTGAGCCAACAATCAATGGTGGCACACTTTGGTCTATGGCACCACATGGAAAAGTAGCCACATTGCAAATGTCCTATTCCAAACACAGTTTGACATGCACGCATATGTGAGGGAATACAGAAATCATGAACACAGGAAGACCATGCATGAAAGAGCAGTGAAAACATTTTGCCAAAAGAGAAAGGGACACATGCTAACATGTAGACACAAGGAATGTTAGCAACAGTGATGGCACATACATCTTGTCAATGGATATTCCCAACTTACCAAAGGAAAGATTTGATCTGTAGCTGCACTCAAAGAACAATGTATGCGCTGTCACATGTATGATGGCCACCTTCACATGACTGACAGTAGTGAGGCACCAGCACTCATCACTCACCTCTGGGGGGCAATACTAGTTTACTGATCTGACCAGACACATGGCAAAAGACAGTGATCCGTCACTTTTTTGTTTTGGCCTGTATAACTGAGAAGTAGTGGACTATAGCATAGAATTTACACCCACTACAACAACAAACATTACTTGATTGATCAATGTACTCACCCACGTGTTGTCCTTGGAGTAGATCAAATTGTTTGTTGATTGTACCCAGTTGTGTCCTAGGTCCCTGGGCTAATAGGCAAGGCACATCCGTATGTACCACATTACCGATCTACACAAACAGTTACTCATCTACTGTGTCATACATGATCCATCCCTAATTGTCAGGGTGAGATGTCAGAACCTAACACATCAACTTGGCAATGTGACATGCAGGAATAGGCCCTGTACTGACCCCCTTTTGGTTGCTGTGCTCCTTTCAAATGCCCATCAATGTCCAGGGATGCCACCACCAGGATGCAGGACATTAACGGGGGTCATGGTCTGACGTGCATCCTGCCCACATTGTAAGGACAGCCCCAGCTGGACCTCTGTGATCTTCCGGGCCCAGCATCTCATGTCCTCCATCCTCTTGCAACAGTAGGAGCTCCATAGGCTGTAGACACCAAGGGTCCACACCTTCCGGGCGATGGCTCTCCAAATCTCTTTTTTCTGATGGGCATTTACCTGTATAGATGCAAGAGACGAATCAAGCGATTACAATCACAATTTTTTGCCGAAATGATTGTGTCACAAACATCAGCAAAAAATGGTCAATTTATCAACACACCACAAGTGTAAACCACACATGCCAATAAGTACAGGGACATGACTACACACTTTTGTATCCATCTGCAAACTAACCCACTACCCTGCTCATGGCCTACAATGACTAAGCAAGCCATGACTCACATCAGGTAGCCCAGGCTCCAGCAGCATGTACTGTGATGTGAGAGAAAACTAAACACTACGCACCAATGTGGCTTCTAATGGGCAAACTCCTTAGGCCTGACTGGAACCACACATTTACCACAGTCCCTACAGGCAACTTCCATTGTACAGACTTCAGCCTTACACTTGAGTGACAATGAAGGGGCTGGCATAGTGGGCACATAAAGTGTTTTCCCTGTGCATGTGTTGACATGTAGCCTACCAAATGCAGACACATGCCACTCCAGGGTGTGTTTTGTGGTATGTACCTGTACCATAGAACACTTCTTTGGACATATGTACCTAAACAACAGCGATGGCATACAGCATACAAAGGTATGCATTGTACAATGTCTGCTATGAAAACACGTTACTGAGTCACATGTCATGGAATCCCAGGAATCTACACATTGTCTGTACTGTGGGTTTGTCATTTCTGCGTTAAGCCTGTACAACACAAATATGACTTCTGTGAACGTGAGAACAAAGCTGTGGGAGTAAGGGACATGTCATGAGTCAAAGACATACTTTGACAATGATGCAAAATGCAGATATGGACTAGTCCTGGGATTTCCTCTGTACCCATTCCTAATCTAGTCAATGGACTGAAGTATTTTGGGCAGGTGTTGCAACTGGGGTCTCATACTGGCCACAAGCCAGGCTCTGCTGCAGTACAGGGAGTGGACATAGTGTCACAGTTGCATAGCCACAGTGACTTTCCCACAGCATGTACTATCTCATACTGGGAGATACATTTGACGGGCCCTGGTCTCTGCAGGCTGAGCATACTGAGCCTAAATGCCACTCACATTCCCATCACTTCCATGCATGACAGTACATCATTTGGACATCAGCAATGTGGCTTGGGTGGCAAACCAAATAGCTCAGTAAGTCATGATATGCATTCCAGCCAACAGTTTGGCAAAGCCAGATGTGGGGTGAAAGATTTGTGGCACAATACACATTGCTTACAAAATCCTCAAATGACTCAGACAAGATGTATACACCGTTCATGTTGTCCTGCACATACATGTTGTCTAACATTTACAGCCATCATAAATAGAGAAATGTCATTGGATGGCGGTAAAGTCTCCGTGCCCAGTTATGTTCATCCAACACAAGGTGGATCTAGGACCCAAAAAATACACCACACAACACAATGTGAATGAACACAACACCAGATACTGGTCACCAAAACATGCACCATGTACATCCTATAGATACAACACAGACTGCAACAACAGGCACACAATCAGTCTGACAAACAGGGGCACATTGTAGCCTGTGAGGAGGGAAAGGATAGGGTTGAACAAAGTCAACTGTACCAATGAGGTACTTAACCGCTCCTCTGGTGAGCCATAGAGTTGTCCATACAGGGGAAAGACCCCACTCACATGCCTCTCCAGCTCCTCTGGAGCGAAGGCAGGACGTTCCATGTTTGCTCCCAGAGTCGGCACACAGCAGGTGAAGTGGTGGAGGTGTTTCTGGCAGCAGTGTCAGGAGTGAAGTAACTGATTTTGCACAACGCAGCATACACGTACACCGTCATCACCGTCGAAGGACACAGTGATTGGGCCACGACCGCCTAAGGCAACAAAGTTAGCCTATGGCAGTGTCCACTGCGGTTGGAACCACATACCACATGGACGACTTCTGCTGGTGGACGCAGCCAGTTCCTGATGTTCAGTGGACTAGGTCAAGGGTAAGACTTTTTATCCTTGGCATGGTCTCCCCTAACATTTTGCCTCTGTTTCCCAGGTTGTTGATATGTGCTGGACCCTGTTTTTGTTGTTTTTGTTACTGTGGGCACTTTACCACTGCTATCCAGTGCTAAAGTGCAAGTGCTCTTGAATAAAATGTGTATGTAATTGGCTTTCCAGGATTGGCATATTTGATTTACTGATAAGTCCCTAGTACAGTGCACTAGAGGTGCCAAGGGCCTGTACTAGTGGGCTCGCAGCACTGGTTGTGCCACCCACCTTAGTAGCCCTGTAAACATGGCTCAGACCTGCCTCTGCAGTGTCTGTGTGTGCAGATTTTAACTGCCAATTCGACTTGACAAGTGTACCCACTTGCCAGGCCTAAGCCTTCCCTTTTCTTACATGTAAGACGCCCCTAAGGTAGGCCCTAGGTAGCCCCATGAACAGGGTGCAGTGTATGTTTAAGGTAGGACATATATACTAATGTGTTTTATATGTCCTGACAGTGAAATACTGCCAAATTCAGTTTTCACTGTTGCAACGCCTATCCCTCTCATAGGTTAACATGGGGGCTACCTTTAAATATGATTAAAGTGTAGATTCCCTTTGGGAGCAGATAGACATGAGGAGTTTGGGGTCTCTGAGCTCACAATTTAAAAATACATCTTTTAGTAAATTTGGTTTTAAGATTGTGTTTTTGAAAATGCCACTTTTAGAAAGTGGGCATTTTCTTTCTTAAACCATTCTGTGACTCTGCCTGTTTGTGGATTCCTTGTCTGGGTCAGTTTAACAGTTGTGCTCTTTGCACCTCACTCTAGACACTGACACAAGGGGAGCTAGGGTGTAGCTTGCAAATCCTGATGAGCCATCTGTGCTAGGAGGGAGGGGAGAAGTGGTCACTTACACCTGAAAGGGCTGTGCTTGCCCTCACACAATGCAGACTCAAACGGCCCTGCCTGTGTCTGGGGCCTGAACTGGGCAGGGTAGGATTTCACAAACAAGACAGACTTTCCTTTGAAGTAAGCCCACTTCAAAGGCCCAAATGGGTATAAGAAGGGCAACCAAAACCACCGACTTTAGATCACTTCTAGAAATCACGAGGAACCTCTGCCTGCAGAAGAGCTGAAGAGCTGAGGAGAAGTGCTGCCCTGCCTGTGACTGTGCTTTGTGGAGCTATCCTGCAGTTGTTGCTTCTGCCTGTGCAAGGGGACAAAGACTGGGCTTTGTTTTGCATTCCTGTTTGTGAAGAAATCTCCAAGGGCTTGTTCTGAGCTTGCCTCCTGTTGTTGAAGTCTCAGGGCCATCAAAGACTTCTCCTGCCAGCACCTGGACTCTCTGCTGAGACTCCTGCCCTGCCAAGTGGTGCCCTATCCAGTTCCTGGGGACTTGGAAGGTGAAGCTGGCAGACCAAGACTGAAAATCTACGCACAGACCGCCATTGGGGGAAAATATCGACTCACCTTCCAAGACGCGAATGAAAAACGACGCACCGCCGGCTTTGCTGCAGAAATCGACACTCCACCGGCATCGTGGCTGGAAAATCAATGCACGTAGCTAGAAGAACAAAGCGCAACACCCGCTGACGGAGGATGATAACATCGCAACCCACATTCAGCAGTGTTGCTGATACCGTGCAGCAGGATTTTTGACGCAAACTTGCTGGGCTTGGAAAAGCAACGCAACGCCTGCCCAGACCCGAGTGTTGCCCGGATCGATGCATCACTCCCCTACGGGGAGGAAAAACGGCGTACGCCGACCCGACCAGACACTAGCCCTTGCGTGTTATTTTGACGCTACCCAGGTACTTTTCAACGATAACAGTGTTTTACCTGTTTACAAAAGGATTTAAGACTCTTTTGCTTTTAAAATTAATATCTCGACTTGTGTATGTTGGATTTTTGTCGTTTTGCTCTTGTTTTGTTTAGATAAATATTTCCTATTGTTCTAAACCTGTGTTGTGTCATTTTGCAGTGTTTTCACTGAGCTACTGTGTGTGTTGGTACAAATATTTTACACCTAGAACTCTGAAGTTAAGCCTGCCTGCTTGTGCCAAACTACCAAGGGGGTGAGCAGGGGTTAACTGAGGGTGATTCTCCTTTATCCTGACTAGAGTGAGGGTTCTTGCTTGGACGGGGGTAACCTGACTGCGAACCAAAGACCCAATTTCTAACATCAGGCATCCACTATTGTGGCAGGTTGAAATGCTGTTTATGGCCCTCTAAAATGTGTCACAACACCAATTTAAGTCTCTTTTTCTTTTTCTTTTTATTAAATGGATGAATGAGAAATAATGAATTACCAACTCATGAAAGGAGATAAGCTCTCATCTGGTACAGCAGTTATACAATAAATTCATAATAAAGTCATTTGTGCCATAATACAAAAATAGAAAAAACAAAAAAAGAAAAAAATCAAATATGTACAATTTTACAAGTGACAATCATAAATCTGTTACCTAGACCTAACCCAATCCCCGAAGCACGCCCAGATTACCTGCCCCTCACGTCTTGCTCTTACATTGGCAAAGTGCTATCTCCAGATGACATACGGATAGGAGTCGCCCCAGCAATTGCTGAAATGATGGAGGTTGTGGGTCTAGCCATGCAGATGTGACACAGATTCGATAGACCGCCATGACCATAAAGATGAAATATTTAGGCCCTGCCACTCCTCCCTCTTCTAGTACTCCAAAAACCCACGTATCCAGAGTGATGTCAAACTCATATTTCATCACCTCTTTTAAAAACCTTTTGACCTCCCAATTTTATACAGGTAGCAAGCATATGTAGGAGATCTGCCCCGAATGCCGGACACCTTGGAAACACGTCCCCGCCGTCTTCCCCCATTTAACTATTTTTAGATGGGGTAAAATATAAGTAATATATTCTCTTGTAATGCTGTGCCTGTAATGCTGATGAGATTAAGGTCGTACACCCCAATTCAAGGGATTCATAAAATGTGCTCCCACTATTTAGCCTGCCTTCCCACTTCTTGCTATATTTTCGCGAGGTCATCAAGCTGTTTTGATAAAAGTAAAGAATACAGGGAGCTTATTGACGGCCAGGCCTCACCTATTATCTTCTTCATGAGTGGGTTTTTAGTAAGCTCAACCAGCCCGCCATTGTTCTTGTTTAAAAGATCTCTTATTTGAGGGGTACTTGAAGAATTCCCGCTGCTCTATCCCATAACTTTCCTTGAGGACTTTGAATGTTTTTATCACAGTTCACTCATAAAAATATCCTAACCTCTGCACCCACCACAAGCTCCATTTTGCAAAGCAATGATCCTTAAAAATCTCTGGTATGGATTGATTATTATGGGTTGGTGTATACTGATGAAATCTACTGAGTCCAGCTTTCTTCCGCCAGGGGTTCCAGTATTTAAAAGTGGCTTCTAGCACCTAAAGCTGTACTTTCTCATAGTAGCTGGGATTACCAAAGTCAACAATCCCCCATCAGCTATCGGCCCAATTAATAATTCATAAATATTTGGCCAATGTTCCTCCCCTGCCACATCTCCTTTACTTGCCATTAGCGGGCACATAAATTGGAAGGTGGCTGTCAATTGATATAATTTAAGATTTGGCAAGGCCCATTCCCCCTTCTCTCTAGGTAGGGGCTTAAATCTGCTAGCTCTTCTGCTCCTGCCATACACCCAAATAAATCTTGTTACTAGCTGATCCATTACTACAAACCACGACTGTTCAAAGTCCAATGGGATTGTCTGAAACAGGTACAGCACATTGGGGAGAAAAATCATTTTAATCATATTACCCCCGATTATAGACAAATGTAAGTTGTTCCATCTACTGAAGTCTTGCTTAGCTTTCTCTAAAATAGGTGTTAAGTTTAGATTCACTATTTATCCCAATGTGGGGCTAATGTCTACAGCATGATATACTGCGTGGTCCACTCTATGGGTGTCAATGGTAGTTGTATACTTATTAGCTAACAGCTGGGTCTTCTCTCTGTTCAATAAATACCCAGAAATGTCACCAGAATTGCTTGCTATCTTCCCTATTTCCCTTAAAGCATCGTCCGCATTGGCTGTTATAACCGCTATATCATCTGCGTATGCAAGTATCTTGGTGTCCCATCCATACATATTGACTGGTAAAATGGCTGGGTTCTTTTCTAGCTGTCTGAGCTAGGGATCGATGTACAGTGCAAACAACAGTGGGGAGCACGTACACACCAGTCTGGTTCCCCGCCCAATTTGAATGATGTCAGATTACTCTCCCATCAATTGTACACAAGCATTCAGTTGCCCATAAATAGCCTTAATTGCCTTCACAAACTTGTCTTCGAGTCTGTACATCTCTACTTCACAAATACTCCCAATTAACCCTATCAAAGATCTTTTCAGCATCTAATAGTGCTACTGCCATAGATTCCCCCCACTTTAGTTGCATCAAACAGCGCAATGACTCTTCTAATGTGATCAGAGGGGTCACTCCCAGGAACAAAACTGTATTGGTTTGGTGTGACTAGTTTCCTAATAATAGGAGATAAACAGGATGCAAACATTTTAGAGCATATCTTAGTGTCACTGTTTACTAATGTGATAGGCCTCAATGAGCTAGGATTTTGTGGTATTTTTGCCTTTTTTTTTTAAAACGACTATTTTAGCAGTTGCCCAGGAGGGAGTAGCATTACTATCTAGTTGCACCTGAGTAAACAACTTGAGCATCACAGGCAGTAATATAGTCTTAAAGTGTTTATAAAATTCTAGGGGGATTATATCTGTCCCCACCGCCTTTCCAGTTGGAAGTCCGCAGATTACCTCCTCAAGTTCTTCCATCCTGATCTTGTCCCTCAGTGCCCCCTGATCCTCCATCGTGGTAATGCCTTCTCCAACTGTGCTTAAAAACTTATTGACTGCTTCCACATCTACCGGGGTGGCCTTATAAAGTTCTGCATATTACCTGCAGAAAGCTTCCCTAATATCTTCAGGATCTGAGACAAGCCTTTCCTGCGGATCTTTAATTTCTCTAATAACACCAGCCGCTGCCTTCTGGAGAGCTCGTATCACTAATAGGCGACCCACCTTCTCGCTCTATTCATAGCATTCAGCCCGCTTTTTAAGACATTTTTCTACCAATTTTTTTGCTGATATTTAATTTATTGCTGCTTTGGCTATAGCAATATTCTGTAACACAACCTTTAACTTCATGCCCCCATCGATAACTAGGATGAGTTGATTTTCTGCCTCTTTAAGTTTGAAATGTGCTTCCTTGATCTGACTTTGGGCATTCTTCTGCTTATTGATACTAAAGCTAAAAAAAAATCCACGTATTCCTGCCTTTAAGGTGTCCTATACAATCTCCACCGGAGCGGACCCCCTGTTAAATTCAAGAAATTCCCTCAGCCATATGTTCATGTGGTGGAGGTACTCTGGATCATTCAAAAGCCCTCACCCAAAGGTCCACTCCCTCCTATTGCATTTAGAACCCTTCATATTTATTTCCAATATTAATGGATTATGATCTGACATAAACTGTAGGTATAATTCCATTCGAGCCCCTGTCAGGAGACATGAAAAAATAATCTAATCAGGCCAGTTTCATATGTGGGGCCGAATAGTATGTGTATCCTGAGTCTGGTGCCAACCATCCACCAGTTCTATCTCTTTTTGCAGACTACAGAGAGCTTTATACACTCTAGGTTTACGTCCTTGATATCTATAGGGGTTGAACTTGATTTGCTCTTTCAAGCCATCCCAAGAACCATTAAAATTCAGATCTCCACATACTATATATGGGGCCGGCCACTCTGCTAATTCTGCAGAGATAAAATCTAATACTGATGGATCGTCCATCACTGAACCATAAAGGGAGCATAAGGTGAACCCTCCTTCACTATGTTGACATTCTACCACTGCCCATCTTCCAAACTTATCGGCCTCTCGTCGTGTAAACTCATATTTACCACTGCCAGCTAATATGGCCACCCTTTTAGTCTTGACATTCTGTTCGGTGCATATCACAACACTCATCCCAATGGAATCTAAAATAGATCTTTTACCATACTCTATATGTTTTTCCGGTAAACAGTATATATCAGCCCTTAATGATTTCATATCTTCAGCAATTCTCTGCCTCTTCTGGGAATTATTTAGCACACAAATATTTATAGAAGCAATTCACATTTTAGCCATTTGCCCATCATTTTTCATGAATTACTCTTGGGCTTATGCAGTTGTGGATAATAACATACATTTTACCCTTCCTAGCAACCAGTCTTTTGCATCGTATGTCATACTTCAACATTCTTAGTGCCTCATCCTTCTCCTCCTGTCTTATAATATCTTCCTCCCTTATCGTCCTCTGCCACCTCCTTCCCATTCATCCTTTTTTCCCCCAATGCCTGCCCACTGCCCTCCCTAACCCATCCTCTCTCCCATCCCTCTTCACCCCTCCCCTCCTTCCACCACCACCCTTCCCACCTCCACTCCACCATCAATGGAGCAATCAGACCCCCAATGGTCCGAGTGATGATTCACTGAGTGCCGCCCGTAGGCCCCCCCTCACCAGGACGTGCTCCCACAATAGTACGTAAAAATTAAGACCCATTCTCACTGCATATTAGTCTTTCTGTCACTGCTCAAATTGTTTGCAAATTCTGCTGCTTCAGGTCACTCAAACACTCCTTTGCTTGGATCTCTGAGGTAACTAGTCAAATTTGTCCTTTGATTATCGTTTTCAACTGTGCTAGAGCTAACAAAAAAGCCTCCCCCATCCTGATAGAGCTTGATCAATTGTCGTAGCCTCATCTACGCTCTAGAGTCACATGACAATAGTCTGGTCGAGTGAAAAAAGTGGGATTATCCATGCATGGAGGGGCACCTGGTCGGCCTTTTTGAAGATAGCTTGTCTTAGCAAATATTTGCCAAAGAAAACCAGTATGGCTCTTGGGTGCTTTGATTCAGGTTGTACTCTTTTTGCCTGACTGATGGATATCTATGGGCTCTTTGTATTTCCACCTCCCAATCCCATTTTGTAAGTTCTGGAAAGGCCATGTGTAGGAGATTGACCTTGTATGACCTAATATTGTTGCCCTCCACCCCTTCTTCTATGCCCAAGAAGCACAAGTTGTTCCCTCTCAGTCGATGTTCATAGTCTTCCAACTTCCACATGTCTGTTAATTGCCCCATGTGTTTCTGCCTGCTCTTTCAGTCCCTCAACTTCTTCCTCTATTATAAAAGCTCTATACTCAATTGTGTTTAGTTTATACTCAGTTTCCCCACATGTTTTCGCCACTTTCCAAACCGTAACTTGCAGTGTTTGGTAGCCATTCGTGCTCTCAAACTCTCCACTCGCATTTCAGTTTGCAGTTCCTTTATTGTACCATATATCAACTGCAACATTGTTTTGTCTGTATTGCCTGTACTACGTATGGGATCCTCCGTACTATTTTCTCCTGGTACCTCATTGGGAGATAGGATGGTCTCAGGCCCCTCTCCTGGCTAGAAAGGCTGATCCCTGAATAGTCCCATTTAAGAGTTGCGGCGCACTGTTCTAAATTGCCAGTTCCAGTAGCTGACCCGGATCTCGGCTTTGTGTGCTTCCGCTGTCCCTGTTGCTGTTTTACCATTGGGCCTGTATCTGATGAAAGACTCTCAGAGCCAGTTGAAATGCTTCCTTCATCGTCGCTTGGATTACAGCCACTACTGATGGCCTCTGAGTCGTCAGTTAATAAGTAAAGCTTATCAGTACCATCTTTAAACCAATCCACATTCTTCCTGCCCCATTCGGTCTTCCTTGTCTCACCTTCCTAGGTGTCTGTGGCCTGGCCATCTTCCGGACTTGGGGCCACATGTAGCAAGCTTTTTGCACGTCGCAAACAGCAAATTTTGCTGTTTGCGACGTGCAAAAAGCAAATCGCAATACACAAACCCAGTTTTGCGATTCGGTAACCTGGTTACCGAATCGCAAAACAGGTTTGCGACTCTCAATTAGGAAGGGGTGTTCCCTTCCTAATTGTGAGTCGCAGTGCAATGTAGGATTGGTTTGTGACCGCGAACGCGGTCGCAAACCAATCGCATTTTGCACCCATTTGAAATGGGTGGTAACCCATTCGTAAAAGGGAAGGGGTCCCCATAGGAATGTCACTGTAAACATTTTTTCAGACTAACCAGTGGTCCTACAGACCACTGCCTGCTCGGAACAAATGAAACGAAAACGTTTCATTTTTCGCTTTTGTAATGCATCTCGTTTTCCTTTAAGGAAAACGGGCTGCATTACAAAAAAAAAACTGCTTTATTGAAAAGCAGTCCCAGACATGGTGGTCTGCTGTCCGCAGCAGGCCCCCATCCCTGTAAGGGCCGCCATTCACAAGGGAGTCGCAAATTGCGACAGACCTCATGATTATTCATGAGGTGGGCATTAGTGACCCCCTTGCGAATCGCAGATGGTGTTAGGGACATATCCAACATTCGGATTTGCGACTCGCAAATTGTGAGTCGCTCTGACTCGCAATTTGCGGGTGGCAAATCTGAAAGTTGCTACATGTGACCCTTAGCTCCTTGCTGTTCCTGATGTGAGTTTTCTTGTTTTAGGGTTTCAGGGGTTCGTCAACCATGCCACGTATGTCTTGTGTGCCTTCATTCTGGATATCTGCTTGTGGTTGCATGCCTACATTAGTGGTTGCCCCGGTGGCTTCTTCGGTCTATTCCATCCACCTCCTGGATTCATCCAGCTGTCTCTTCCCCCGTGTTAATTGCGGGATCCAGAACCGCTGGTAATTCTACACTAACCTGTATCTGCTCCCCTAATGAGTTTATCAGCTCTTGATTATCTTTTGCGTTAATTAGTGTGTCCCCCGATGGGGGCTAGGGCTCTGTGCTGACAATCTCTTGACAACCATTAGAAAAGAAGTTAGTAATAGTGGGCTGTGGCCTACTCTTGGCCCTATGATCAGGCTGAACAGCCCTTCCCCTGCTCAAACCAGCCACCCGCCTGTTTTGCTGAGTGATTTAATTGGTCCTGTAGCAGACCGCCTACCTGCTGGGCAACCACTGCTCCCATCCTTTGCTCATGTTTGACGAACCCTGCTTTTGAGCAGCCCTCAATTGTGGTGTTATCTCCCTTCTCCAGCTTCTTTCCTGCAGCCCTCATGCTTTTTGGCGCCATGTCTACTTCGCCCACCGGCCTCATTGACCAATTTCCTCTTGATATTCTCCTTATTATCGCGCTCACGCGATTCGTCTCACTCGCTACGAGGCAAAGTATACACCTCACTGGTAAAATCAGCACCCATAAACTGCTGCCTGGGGTGCCGTTCCTTACTCCCCCCCTGTGGGACGCCCCTCTAATAACGCGGCACCAGCCTCGATTGCTATCAGGTATAAAGACTCCGAGGGGCTCTTGCACAAACATTGAGCCTCCTGGCATCTTCTCCACCTATCACCCGGGTCGCTGCATCTCCCTGACGTGGCGTCTCCACTTCTTCCAAGTCTGTGCTCACAGCAGTGAGCGCTCGCTCACACGTCACTGGTGGGCAGGACCTTCCGTCAGCAGCTCTACACGCTCACCATCTTACTCCGTCAAATTCATAATGAGGGCACAATTTAAGTTTCATATAATTAGAAACAGCCTAAATCTGTCTTGCTGTGTAGTTCTGACTACACAAACACCAGTGTAGTGTGTTGCACAGACAGCACATGATTGCAGTGCATGGTCCACCATCGCCAACAGTATTTTTGGGGGTCAGATAATACAGTTACATTTCAAGGGGAAAATGTGTAGCAGATAGTTGGGTGTCAACTGAACCCATGTTTTGGACATGTATTGACACTCCTGGGGCTCACATTTTACCCGTGTGTAGTTGCCAATTGTGATGTGTACTGGGTGTCATGTCTATCCAATCAGAAATGCTTTGTCACATGATATTGCTGGCATGCATTATGTATGTTGCTGTGGACACACTGACTAATGTTACAAATCATGTCTTGTCACACATGTGTACTCTGTGAGAGGGAGGATGTGACAACCTTCTGTCGACTGTCCACTGCCAGACCTTCAGACCATGGAGGAACGCCACACCATCCACTTATACCATCTAAATAGGCATACAACAGTGGAATTATGCCATCAGTTGCAGCCAGATAGGAAGCCATCTAACAGTAATTCAACCTGCATTCCACCCATTGTACAAGTCATGTCAGTATTGCACTTCCTGGCCACAGGGTCCTTCCAACATACAGTGGCCCTATCTGTTGGTATGCCCCAGTCTATGTTCAGTCTGGTGTTAAAGGATGTCCTCTCAGCAATGTTGAAACACATTGACAGCTATATCAGGTTCCCCAGCATGAGGATTTAGCCAATCTGAAGACAGACTTCTATGTTTTTTCCCACCTCCCACATATGGTGGGGCCATGGTTAGCACACATGTTGGCTTGGTTCCATCGCAGACCACTAAACAAGTCTATTGCAACAGAAAAAACGTCCATTCCATCAACGTGCAAGTTTTCTGTTTGGCAGATCTTTACATATCAAATGTGTGAGCCCGTTATCCAGGATCAGCACATGATTCCTTCATAATGCGGAACAGCACCATACTCCAGCAGATGTCACAACTGCAACCAACTGCAGCCAAAGAGGGCCTGGCTAGTTGATAACTCACGTCTGTCCTGATTGTGTGTGAGTAATAACAGGTGCTACTATCATGAAGTGGGTCACTCATTGTTGCACTTATTCCTTAACAGGAGACTCAGCATATCCAAACCATTCTTGGTTGTTGATACTGCTGAGGAATCTACTACACCAGGGGAAGGCCACTTCGATGAGGCCCGTGAAAGAACACAGAGGCCAGGGGAGTGGGCTTTTGGGCTCCTGAAGGCCAGATTTTGCTGTTTGGACATGACTGGTGGAGCCCGCCTCTACTCACCCAGGAAAGTGTGTCAGATCATTGTGGCATGCTCCATGCTCCACAACATTGCCCTGCTGAGGAATATCCCCCAGAGAAAGGGGAGCCTGCAGTGCTACCTGGTGAGAATCCTGACAAGCCAGCTGAGGATGATGGTGATGAAGAGGAAGTAGCTGGATTGCGAGAAGATCTCATCCACAGCTACTTCTCATTAGTGTAAGTATGTCATGTGATGTTATGACTGTGACTGTACAATGAACTGTAGTTGTGAGAATATGTGGAGTTGAGCATTTTGGAAACAGAAAGGGAGCTGATACTCTGCAATATTCACCCAAAGGCTGATTGATTAGATAGCTCTTGAGACATCCCCACCGTGCTAATGTTCCTTTGGTTGTCTCAGTTTCCTTGCAAAGTACTTTGTTTTCCAGATGCTTGCTATGTGATGTGTGTCATATGTAAGGTTTCAAGCTTATGCTCCTTGTTTTGTTCGTTGTAAAGGTACTTTCACCATAATATCTTCATGTGTGCATTTCAGAGTTGTGACATTGGCAGGTTTGTGATGCTGTTCTGACATACAAAGTAGACAGCTTGAATAGTGTTTTGGTGGAAGGTCAGAAGTGCCCATTGGACTTGTTTTGTGTGCTGTGGTGGGCCTGATGTGTCATGTGCATCATCATATGGGCATAACATATGTAGTTTTAAAAGACGACCAAGTCATTTTCCCTGCACATTGGCTAAACATTCTTTTTGTATGACCTGTATATAGCTGTAAATGTGTTTTGTCATTGTAGGCCACAGTGCATGTGCCATAGCACTGTCAAATGTTTGTGTTACACCACCAAATGCATGGGCAGTAGACTACGATGGTGCTGTGATCAGGAACGGTTGTACTGCCATCTGTCTGTATCTTGGATTATGTGATGTTGAATTACTTTGGTGTGGTATGTGATAAGGCTCAAGCTGGTGACATCAACCACTTCAATGTTTGCCTACTCTACAGGACAATGTCAAACTAATCCCTTCCTTCCGTGGTCTGGAGGTCTGTACCTGTAGATATGTTCATTTACTCAGTATGAGTCAATCATTTATGATTTCCAATACTTTAGACATGTTGACAGCCTATGTGCTGAACACTGTAATGCATTTTTTAGTTTAACCAGACACTACTATGGATATGTTTTTGTGGGATGATTGTAATCCTGAGCTGGACACTATTAACATGTAACATATCCCATCTTGAACAAGTACCTTGGATCATCATCGTCACATGGTCTGACATATCTACATGGCTAAATATGAAATCAAAATCAGCAGACAATGAGTCAGTGAAAGGGTGATTTTATTATGAAGCTACGACTAACAGAAAATATGCATGACATGAATCAACATAAAATCAAGTGTGACGGGGTCAGTCATGGTGAATGAGATCACTGGAGTAGATGCCACACCACTAGGAGTCCAAAGTCCAGAGTACTCCTCCCATTGAAAACGGTAGGTGGTTCAAGATCAATCAAGAGTGAATGTGTGGCACACAAAGGAGGTCCTTAAGGAAGAGGTTTATTATTTGCAGTGGTGGGTGTGTTGCCATCAGCACCTTCTGTATTTTTTGCTGGATGTCCCCGCTTGGGGGGTGAAGAGTTCAGCTGGTACAGAGGCAGGGGTGTCTGTGGCCTGTTGTTCCTCCGGCAGGGCCTCCCTTCCTGTGACTAGTACTGATGTTGATGGACCTGCTGTTGATGAGCCAAAGGGAGGGGAAGAATGGTTTTGAAAAGTCCTTCTCAGGGTGGTGTGTACGTCCCTCAACACCCCTGTAAGGGAGGCCATGGTGGAATCGGGAGGCTCCATCTGTTCACACATGTCCCTATGTATGTCCCTCTATAGCTGCATGATTTCCTGGACTTCGGTCAACACCTGGCCCATCACGCCTGGGGACTCCTGATAGACCCCCAAGACGTGGCTGATGGTTTTCTGGCCAAGAGCAGCTCCAGTGGCCTCACACCGCTGATCCACAGGATTCCTCACACGCACCCTACCTCCAAAGACTTGTGTACCTGCCACACAGTGACTTTTCCAACTTGTTTCTGGAACCTCATTGTCAGATGTGTCATGCTGCACCTCAGGATCCAGGACTCGGGGTCACAAGATGGTGGACACTGTGCTAGGTTCACAGGTTGGGGGCGAATGGTTGCCTGGGATGTTGAAGCAACAGGGTTGGAAGGTGATGGTGTGGGCACAGTGAGATTCACTGTTGCAGTCTGACTAGTTTGGTCAAATGGTCCAGAACCGTCCTTCACGTCCAGACATTCAGGAGTGTCGTCGTCACTGAGGGCTTCATCCGGGGGTTTTGTAATAGTCTGTTCCCTGGCCTCTGTGTGCCCAGCAGCAGATCCACCTGTTGATGTAAAATGTATATTGTTACTGGTTGTATTGTGACATCTACATCCAAAGGTTTTGTGGTATAGTAAGCAGAGACTTTGGACAAAGTTAAGTTGTAGTTAATCCAATTGTACCGAGCGACCCTGGTATTGGGTGATTTGACATGACATGTATGAAGCATGCCAACCCAATTTGACTAAGGCAGCAGATGAGATGTGAAGATCAGTTGTACTTTGGAGGATGGCCTGAAAATGACATTTTACCACTATTGCAGGCAATAGAGCGGAGAGAAATCATATGGCTTTGACCAAGGCAGAGTTGAGCAGAATGCAGGCAGACCCCGGACTTTGTTGTATATGTGACTGGAGTCATCATGTGCACAGTGCTGTTTCAATGTGTCTGCTGCTGCTACCAATCTGGTGATGCATCTTGAGGCCTTTGGAATACTTGTTGTACCCACAGAGTAAGGAGTTATTCCTGTCCTCACTAGTTTCATCTTGGGTTGTCAAGTCAAGAACAAGCTAGGTAGACATACACATCTCTGATTTGAGCATGATCTGTGCTTGATCACTCCCAGGTGAGTAAAGTTCATTTGGGAGTTGACAAACAGAGGTCTTTGGACAAGAGAACACTGGGCTGGTGCTTGGAGGTACAGAAAGGGGGCCTGCTGGGAGTTGCAGTCAGGTCATTCTCACTGCTACACATACTTGACAAATGGTATCCTCCCAGATGAGTACACCTCATTTGGGAATTGACAAAAAGGGGTATTTGGATAAGTTACCATTGGGCTAGGGGTTAGAGTTACTGGAACAGGACCTATTGTGCTTTGCATTCTGGTCACTCTCTCTACTACACACACTTGACAAATGGTATCCCCCCAGGTGAGTACACTTTATTTGGGAGTTGACAAACAGAGGTATTTGGACAAGTCACCACTGGGCTGGTGGTTGGAGTTACAGAAACAGTGCCTCTTGGGAGTTGCAGTCAGGTCACTCTCTACTACACACACTTGACAAATGTTATCCCCATGGTGTGTAGACGTCATTTGGGATTTGACAAACAGGGGTCTTTGGACAAGTGACCACTGGGATTGTGTGTGGAGTTACAGAAAAAAAAGGCCTGCTGGGAATTGCAGTCAGGTCACTCCCTCTACTCTCCAACACTTGACAACTGTTATGTATTACATTTCTGTAGGCAGGCTGCTTTTAGGTTTGACCATGCATGTACAGATTGGGACATACTTTGGATCCTGGAATGTGATTTGTTATTGTGAGATTTCCACGCACCATTTGGATATATGGCATTTGATGGGCCTTGGTAACTGTGATGTTGGTCCAGCAATTCAGATTGACAGTGTTAACACTCAGATATTCTGGGGATTAAATGTTGGTGAGGTACATGACAAAGACAGTGGCAAAAGCTGAGCTCTGGGTAAGCATGACATTACAGTTTTGTGACATTTCTTGTGTAGTAACGTACCAGACTCCAATCCCCCAGGTATTCCTGTCAAGCACCCAGGATGCAGGATGGCCAAGACCTTCTCCTCCCAGGGAAAGAGTTGTAATGGGGCACTGGGAGGGGCACTGCCAGTCTTCTTGGGCTGCAGCTGGTGCCTTGAGACCAGAGCACGCACCTTACCTCTGGTCATTCCACCTTTTCCTAATGTCCTCCTGTTAGAAATGGGGTCTCTGGTTGGCAGACAGTTTGCACTCTGTCCAAGCTGGGACACTAACTCTAGTCAGGGCAATGTAGATACACACTTAGATAACCCCTGCTCACCCCCTTGGTAGCTTGGCACAAGCAGTCAGGATTATCTCAAAGGCAATGTGTAAAGTATGTGTACCAACACACATAGTAACACAGTGAAAACACTACAAAATGGACACCACACCAGTTTATTAAAATAGGCAATATTTATCTAAATCAAACAAGACCAAAATGAAAACAATCCGAAATACACAAGTCAATTGACGAATTCTTAAAGTAAAAAGAGTCTTACTCCATAGAAAACAATGGAAACGTTGTTCCACAAAGTACCTGGTTTGCATCAAAATTAAAGCTGCACGGGTGAGAGTACATCGAAAAAGTAAGCGATGCGTTGATTCCTTACTCGCCAGTGAGGTCATGCATCGTTCCTTCTTCAGTCGGGTAGGCGATGTGCCATTTTTCCTCTTCCGCAAGAGAGCAATACGTTGATTTCCGGACTGGGCACCTCGGATCTGTCCAGGGTCACAATGACTTTGCCGCCCAGTGATGATGCGGGAGAAATACGATTGCATGGTGTTGGAAAACTATGCTGTGTGGGGTTTGCATTGTTATCAGCAGCCGCAAGTGGGTGTTGCGTTGTTTCTCCAGCCGCAATGTGTTGATCACCCAGCCGCGATGCAGGTGGGGTGTTGATTTCAGCCACGAAGCGGGTGGCACATCATTTTTCAGCCACTATGCAGGTTGTGCATCAAAGTTTTCCCTGCATGGCTTCACCTGTGTAGATTTCTAGCCTTTTTCTACCAGCTTCACCTCTCCAGGGTCCAGGGACTGGATAGGGAACCACTTGGCAGGGCAGGAGTCTCAGCAGAGAGCCCAGGTGCTGCAGAGGAAGTCTTTGATGATCCTGAGACTTAAAAACAGGAGGCAAGCTCAATCCAAGCCCTTGGAGATTCTTCTCAAGCAGGAACATACCACAAAGTCCAGTCTTTGTCCCCTTTCACAGGAAGAAGCGGCAACTGCAGGATAGCCCAACAAAGCACATTCACAAGGAGGGGCAGCACTTCTCAGCTCTTCAGGTCTTCTCCTGGCAGAGGTCCCTCTTGAATCCTTTAAGTGAAGTAAAGTCTAGGGTTTTGGGTCCAATACTTATACCCCTTTCTGCCTTTGAAGTTGCCCAACTTCAAAGAAACATCTCTGTTGTTTACAGGATCCTGTCTTGCCAAGGCATGGAGCCAGACACACACCAGAGGGTTGGAGACTGCATTGTGTGAGGGCAGGCACAGCCAAATCAGGTGTAAGTGGCCACTCCTCCCTCCAGCCTAGCCCGGATGGCTCACCAGGATATGCAGGCTACACCCCAGCACCCTTTGTGTCATTGTCTAGCGGAGATGCAAGAAGAGCCCAACTGTCAGTCTGACCCAGACAAGGAATACACAAGCAGGCAGAGTCACAGAATGGTTTAAACAAACAAGAAAATGCCCACTTTCTAAAAGTGGCATTTTCAAACTAACCATAAACAAAAACATCACTAATAGATGTATTTTTAAATTGTGAGTTCAGGGACTCCAAACTCCACATCACCCTCTGATCTCAAAGGAAAACTGCACTTTAAGGATATTTAAAGGCTGCCCCCATGTTAACCTACAAGAGAGCTAGGCCTTGCAACAGTGAAAACTGAATTTGGCAGTATTTTTTTGGGACATGTAAAAACACATCACTACATGTCCTACCTTTAACATACACTGCACCCTGCCCATGGGGCTACCTAGAGCCTACCTTATGGGTGCCTTGCATGTATAAAAAGGTAAGGTTTGGGCAGCCAAGTAGATACACTTGCTAGGTTGATTTGGCAGTGCAAGACTGCACGAACAGACACTGCAGTGGCAGGTCTGAGCCATGTTTACAGGGCTACTCTTGTGGGTGGCACAATCAGTGCTGTAGGCCCACTAGTAGCATTTGATTTACAGGTCCTGGGCACCTCTAGTGCACTTTACTAGGGCCTTACTGGTAAATCAAATGTGCCAATCATGGAAAAGCCCATTACATATACAAATTGCACAGGGAGCACTTGCACTTTAGCACTGGTCAGCAGTGGTAAAGTGCCCAGAGTATCAAAAACTGCAAAAACAGAGTCAAAACATGGGAAACAGGCACAAAAAAGACTGGGGAGACCACGCCAAGGATGCCAGGTCTAACACCTCCTTTGTGCGCAGGATAGTATTTTTTTGAGTCTTGAGACTCATCAGAATCCACAGGGAGCAACTGTGGCAGTGCGTTGAGCATTGCACTGCTGCAGAGGCCACCGAGAAGAGAAGTGAGGAGGAGTGAGGAGGAGCGTTGGCTGAGTTGCTCCGTCCGAGTTGCTCCAGCCGAGTTGCTTCTGCTGCTGGTCGCCATCACCCGTAATTGGCCCCATTGCTGTAACTGCTGCAATAGCTTTTGGACCGGCCAGGTCCTTTTCATTAAGCCACCCTATCCCTTCCTCCCCTCAAAGTGGAATAGGGGAGTGGAGTGGGCGTCAGCGGGCCCATGGCATTGGTGGCCATTATAGCCAGACCCACAGCGCGCTTCTACCGGCATCCAGCCCAGCTTTAATTAGTGGTCCAAGGAGTGGGCTGAAAATTCGGCTGGAAAACGGCAAGAAAACGGACCAAGGTAAGAGCTTCAGGTGAGAGCAGTTATGCCTGGAGTGCCTGAGGCGAGCAGGATGCACTAGGCTGCAGGCAGCTTGCTAGGAGCAGAAGTAGCTGGCGTTAGGCCAGTGTGGCTTGCCACGCATAGCTGTCCTGCTCCGCTTGCCCCTAGCTGTCCACCGATACGTGGCTGCTGAGTGCCCCGGAAGTGCTCCTGAAGTAGTTTGCTCTGCTAATCAGGGAACAGCAAATTTGGACTAGACAGGAGAGGAGAGGAGGACCCGCAAAGCGCAGACTCTGGACCAAGTGCAGAGCGGCAAAACAGGTTATTAGAGGACAGTTTACAGAACCCCAGAACGCCAGGCTCCCCCTGGTTCTACAGGCTTCAAAGGCCCAAAGGCTACTGCCATAGATCAAGGTGAGAGAATATTTAGCCACCCTCCCGGACTGGACTTGGACCTGGTGGTTTGGAGGAGAGGCCAAAAACTGTGACCTTAAAGAAATTGCGCTCAGGGTGCTTGCTCCCAGGAAGGACAAACATAAAAACTAAATCTAATCCCCTATGGAATTAGGCCATTTCGGCCTTACGGGGGAAGGGCCAGTATCACATTTTTACTTTGTAGAAAAAAGAAAAGATCCCTCAGGAGGAACAGAATCATGTCATACCTCCCAGCATGACATCCGGCAAGAAACCAAAGGGAATCCTGTCCAGGGAATTTCAAAGGAGCCCTACTCCGTTGATAGTAGAATAGGAGGCTTGGGGTGCAGAGGGAACAGTCCCCCATGAGGCCCTTTTACAGAGTGTCCATAACCTGAATGGGTCGCTCCTGTGTTCCTCATCTTCCTCCTCCCCCCATCTTCTTGTTAGCCCTTACCCGCCCTCAGTGACACATGGAGGAATGGTTAATTCTGCTGGAGTTCTTCAGGAGATCTCTTCCCAATTGAGGGCTGCAAGGACCCCAGATATCGGGCTTCGAGACTTCACCTTGCCCGATTTAGATCTCTCTAGCAGATATGGGTATCAGGTTAAGGATTATCCCTCGCCATCTGGGAATCCTATGTCTATGCTTCCACCGACAGGTCTGGATTTGTTTAGCAGCATCCCGTCCATTCATGACTCAGTGTACTCTCACCTAGCTGTGACTCTAGCTTTGGATGTAAGTGGTAATTTGCCTACTCAACCTCCAAATCAGGAGATTAGGTTCTCCACTTCCCTGGTTAACCTAGAAAACCTGCTTTCTCAATTTAAAAACTTTTGGAGAAATTTGTAGGAGGGTCTGATTGTATTCTTGATTCTGTGACAGCCATCTTGAAGAAATTGTCTAAAGAGAACAAAGTTGGGAGTTCGAACCAAGGCCTCTGAGGGTCATCGGGAGTCCCCCTGTTATTATTGAAAGACCCAGAGAACATAATTGTGCGTTCGTAAGTGGGTGCTAGTATGCAGGCAGGTAAATCCCAGTGTAAAGAGACTATCGCTAGAGGGGCTCCAGTTGAAAGCCCAGTGGACTTCATACGTTTTATTTTTGATTCCTTCTCGGTTAAGAGTAAACGTTTGGCAAAGACTATCCCGACTGAACAGGAGGTATTCCCAATGTTCAAAGCATTGTCTAGTCTAGTCAGAAGAAATGTTCTGTGGCATCTACCATTCCTCTGCCAATAGTGTAAAAGAAAAACAAGAGGAAAACATCAAAAGGGTTGAAAAGACCAGTTTGAAGGATCACTGAGAAAATCAGAAGGACAGTACACTTTTCTGAGGCGACAGATCCCCAGAAAAAATTCTTGGAGGTTTCTTGTGTGATTACTCCCAACCCCTTGGTGTCAGGGATCACATCTGGGACTATTGGAGTAGCTGCCAGAGAGTTGCTGAGGGAGTCCGATATTGAGCCCTTCAATGATCAACTTTCTTGGCTTCTTCTCACATTGAACCCAACAGCCCCGACATTTACGTTCCCCAGTCTGAAGGGAGACACTAATGGCGTTGCTCCTTTGTAAAGCATTCCCTCACCTGGTCGCAATATGCATTCATGCATAGTAGACTTTATCCCAATCTTTGACACAGACTTAATCTTGAATAGATCTATGGTGTTAAATTGTTTTTTGGAATCTGGCCTTTTGAGGTCAATTGAAAGCTGCAACATTGACCTTGTTTCTTTATTGTATTCTAAAGGGGGTTTTAAGTCAAGGTTTTCCTTTTGTTCTAAGCACTTTGTCAATCTGGTCCTACAAAATGCTGACTATTTGCAGTGTCGCAGTATTGATGTTGTCTCCTATCTGGGTATGAAGCGAAATGGTGCTAGTGGAGGGACGTTAGTGAAAAGGGATAAAGAATGTTATGTGTCAAATGAGTGCCCCAAATCTAATGACCAGTATGAGTAAAGGTCCTCAATAGATTTGCAGGACATTACAGTTCTTCTAGGATGGAATGGTAGGCAGGTGTCACTGTGGGAGACATCAATTGCTTTCAATCAAAAAATAATTAATGGTTTGGATGGGTTGGGCTGGCTCCTAAGTGCCTTAAACCAGGCACAGGGTCTAGGTTCTTGTTTCAACCCCTTAACTAGCCATTGTCTAAAGGTTGTCTCATGGAATGCTGCTGGGGTAAAATATAGTAGGGAGAAGTTATTTCTTCTCAGTTCCTTAAGTTCTGACTTGATTTGCCTCCATGAGACATGGTCTGGCAGGGATTTGCTGTGGGATGATTACTATGTGTTAGACTGTGAGGCCACTCATTCTGGAAGGGGGCATGCTAAAGGGGGAGTCTTCTGACTGTTATCAACTAAACTAAAGTGGAAGTATGATTGTTATAAAGATCCTAGCAATCTTTTTATGGCCTTAACCTTTCAGGTTCATGATAATATCTGGGGCTTTACACCCGTTACTGGTCAATGCTTATATCCCAGCTGAAGTGGTAAATGACGCTATGCTGCAGAAGTTCATTGCCTATATAAATTACGCTCTTGATAGCAAGCAACACCCTATGCAGTTCTAGTAGGATATTTAAATTGAAACATATCCAATCATGCCGTGTGTCAAGTCTCTGAGGTTGAGAGAGAGGAAGCCCAGCAAATCCCACCCAGTGTTTTTCCCCCTTTGATAAGAACAAATAAGAGAGGGAAACTTCTACTTGATCCCCTCAGGAGAAATGACTGTAACATAGAAAATGGGAGGTCTCCCTCGCATTCGGTAGATTCATATACCCATGTCTCTCCACGGGGAAATGCAATATTAGATTACCTGGTGCTTGGTTATACCTCATTTTCATTGTTAAGAGACTTAAGGATCATGAATACCCCTGTTAGTGACCATAATTTGCTAATTTTCTCACTGGATTTTAACATGCTAATTCCGGGGTACTGGGAGTTGGGCGGGCTAGTCTCTATTTTTGATAAAAAGGCATAGAGGAACCAGTGGGATCATAGAAAGATGGCATGTTAGGGATGATAGAATTTGCTGTTGCAAAGCTGGATAACTGGGAGGGGAATGCATTGGAACACTTTCTTAAGTTTATGAAGCAGCTGTTAATCAGATCTTCTATACGATCCCTTAAAAGTAGATCTAAGGTAATTCCTCATCCATTGCTTGCCCTGAATAGAGAAATAAATTCACTGGTTAGGATTCAGTACATAGAGTATTCTCCTGATAGGGACTCAAGGTTGTTCCTGTTAAAAAGGAGAAGGAGGTGTCTGAAGGCCTGTCTTGCAAGGGACTCTTGGGATAGGCTCTGCATTCACCTGAGGGAAGCAGCGGTAAAGATTCAGGCTAGATGTTTTGGGGCTTTGGCTCATCGGGCTGAATTTAGTTACACCCTCTGTGTATTAAATGGGGTAGAGTTGAATCGGCCACCCGAAAGTGAGAGGTCTCAATCTTGTGATCTCCCCTCAGTAAAGGATATAGAGTTGGCCATCCGGCCTATGTGCCTCTCTGCCGCAATGGGTCCTGATGAATTACACATTTCTGTAATAAAGCAGGATATTTGCATATGGATTAAGATTTTATTTGTTGTTTTTAGAAGGTGTTTCTTGAGCAGAAGTATTCCCCCTTCTTGGGTAGGAAGTATCATAGTGCCTTTTTTTTAAGAAGGGCGACCGTAATTGTCCAACCAACTACCGGCAGATCGCCCTCCTGGATGCGGTGGGAATTTTTTTTGCTTAATATCTGTTATCCAGACTAACTATTTGGGCTGATATCAATATGATTCCCCTGGAGCAAACAGGGTTTAGGCGTAAACATAGCACTAGTGACAATATTGCAACGCTTCAGGTAATCACCAAAAAGTGCGTGAAAGTAAGAGGTGGAGTGGTCTATGCTGCTTTTATTGATTTTTCAACGGCTTTCGACAAAGTTGATAGAGACTTGTTGTGGGGAAAGCTTGCCAACTTGGGTATGCCAAAATATTTTTCTTGAGGTAGTGATTGCACTTCACTCTTCTACATGGTGAAGGGGGGGGGGTAAAGGTTTATCCCAAGAGATATCCACCTTGAAAGGATTAAAACAAAGGGTGTCACTTGGCATCTTTGCTCTTCTCTTTATGTATCTCAGATCTTCCCTCTTACCTCTCTCAGAGTGAGGGCTTTGCCCTGCAAATCGGTAGTAAATATGTAGGCTGCTCACTATACGCTAATGATATTATAATTTTGTATTTAACCCCTAAAGGCTTAAATAATCGTCTCCAGTTTTAATCACAGTATACAGAGGCCCATTTTGTAAAAGTTAATGCTTCTTAACCCTCTTGAGGAAAGCACGGTAGCACTACTCATTTTTAATGTAGGTTTGGTAACAGAAATCAGTATTTTGGACGCATTACCTGACAATGAGGAAGGTTAGGTAGTAAGTTCTGATTCAGCCATAAGATTCAGTAATACATAGAAAGGATTAGGATGTAAAAATGCAGGAGACGTAGGCTATGGAAAAAAACAAGTAGAAGTATATTTGATAGTCTTTGTTCTCCCAATACAACTTAAAGTAAATGTACGAGGTAGAAGGAATCACTAGAAGAACGGAGTTTAGAAGTATGAAGAGTTGTTGTACTAAATGGAGGGCAATGTTGGGAGGAGGAATTATGTTATGAATAGTTCAAAAAAGTGCCCAACTTCTCTGGGAAACTTTTGATAAGACTACACAGGTCAGGTGCAGTCAAAACAAGTACCAATTACTGCTCCCGAAATAGTACATTACACAGAATACATATTGGATAATTGAATGTACAAAGGCAGCTGCTGACAAGCGGTCTTATTCATGTGTTGTGACGAAGGTGAAAACTAGTTAGTTCACTCATATGCACTGTAGGAGAATGCTGTGGTGGTGATATAAGTCCCCTCAGTGTTAAGACTGCGGTTATGGCAAGACTATTACATTGAAGCAACACAATTCTTGCTCTTCTTGCTTTTGTAGTCAGTTCAGTTAATAAGCAGGCAAAAGCTATAGGTGATAAGTAAAACCGTAATGAAATATGATTGAAGTAGTAGCAGCACAGAAGAAATGGAGAAAACCCAAAATATAGGGTGCAATTCTAGTCAGGAGATGTGCCCGCCACAGATAAAGCAAAAAATGTGGTTGAAAAACTGCTTACTGTGCCACAAGATAGAAAGCAATAAGGTTCCCATGGCAGTAGTGCTGTCAAGTGTGAGGTGAGTATGACACAGTCCTTCGGAAGGCAAACACCTTTCCCGAAACGCTGTAACGTCATGCTAGCAGGTGGCCATTTTCATTGGCGTCAAGCCACGTCCCCTACTTTACTAGCCCTTTTAACATGTCTCCCGTCTGCTATTGCATCCGTGTGTGCGGATTTTAAACTGCCATGTCAACCTGGCAAAATACATATTTTGCCAGGCACAAACCTTCTTTTGAGTACATGTAAGTCACCCTTAGGGTACCACCAGGACAGCTTAGAGGGCAGGGTGTTTTAGGGACATGGGTGTTTTAGGTTTACATGTCCTGGCGATGGAACATTCTTCAATTTGTTTTTCACTACTACAAGGCCTAGGTAACCAGTTCATGTTTGATGTCTTTGGAATTGTAATGAACAATTCTCTATTATGGTAAGGTCAGATTTTAAATCACAATTTTGAAAATGCCACTTTTAGAAAGTTAGCATTTTCCTGCCATAGATATTTAGGGCCGTATTTATACTTTTTGGCGCACAACTGCGCCAACGCAGTTGTGCGTCAAAAAAATTTACGCCGGCTAACGCCATTCCAAAGCGCCATGCGGGCGCTGTATTTATGGAATGACGTTAGCCGGCGGAGCTGCCTGGTGTGCGTAAAAAAAAATGACTTACACCAGGCAGCGCCGGCGTAGGGGAAAATGGAGCTTGGGCGCCAAAAAATGGGGCAAGTCAGGCTGAGGCAAAATTTTCGCCTCAACCCGATTAGCGCCATTTTTATTGACTCCCAACCCCCATTGAAATGACTCCTGTCTTAGCAAAGACAGGAGTCATGCCCCCTTGCCCAATGGCCATGCCCAGGGGACTTCTGTCCCCTGGGCATGGCCATTGGGCATAGTGGCATGTAGGGGGGCACAAATCAGGCCCCCCTATGCCACAAAAAAAAATAAAAAATAATACTTACCTGAACTTACCTTAAGTTCCCTGGGATGGGTCCCTCCATCCTTGGGTGTCCTCCTGGGGTGGGCAAGGGTGGCAGGGGGTGTTTTTTTGGACCCGCCCACTCCCGGGCGTCATTTTTGCCCGGGAGTGTAAATACGGCGCACATGCCTCGGAGTCATTTTTTAGACGGGAACGCCTACCTTGCATATCATAAACGCAAGGTAGGTGTCCACGCAAAAAAATTTAGCAAACTCCAAGATCTTTGGCGCTAGACGGGTCTAACGCCAAAGTATAAATATGGAGTTAGTTTTGCGTCGGAATTGCGTAAAAAAAAACGACGCAATTCCGGCGCAAACAGAGTATAAATATGCCCCTTAGTGCCTGTAGCCTGCCTCTGGGTCACATGACCTGGTATAGCTGCCAGTTAGGCTTTAATTATTCATCTTAGACAGTCTCATAAAATAGTGAGCTTAAGTTTTCCTGGGTGGGCCATCACGGGCAGGATGGGAGGGTGGAGCCGGGCACAGCCCTACTTACATTTGAAGAGTCTGTGTCCTGCCTCCACACAAATGGCTGCATATCCCCTGCAGTTAGTCTGGAGCCAGGGCAGAGAAGGCAGAAAACCTTTGCACTTCAAAGGGAAACCTCTAAAACCTCCTCCCACTGCAAAGGCAGGGTGTCTCCACTTCTAGAAACATATTTTATTCAATTTTCTAAGGTGACCTATGAGCAACAGTTGGAGAAAAACAGTTTGTACTGATGTTTTTTCTCCTTTCCTTCAAGAACTTATGGCCCCCATCTCTTCAACATTTCGCTTCTCTCATCCTGATCTCTATCTACATGAACTTTGCAAGAACCTGTGTAAAAGGTAAATGCAAATATCAGATGATGTGAACACTATAAATATGTTTACATCAAAGTCAAAATGGTGGGATCATATTTGTATTTTTCTTCATGTGTGCGAAGGAGCACATATCCTCTGCTACTCTGTAGAGCTCAATGTTGACCAACTATTTGAACTACAGTATATAAATACCCCCAGTAAATAAAGTAAAAAACATTCTGAGATGCATGTTCCTAGCAGAGGACTTAAAAGCCATTTCTAATTGGTTCTATGCCTGATTCGCAAAGTAAACTTACATTGAGAGTACGGTTATTTTTAACTATTTTAAATTATTTGATTTAATTTAACATTATTTCCTATGTGATTTAATTTTATGTTCTGACATCCATTATTTTCCATGGCATGGCGTTGCAATGCCAGTGGTTGGACATGTGTAGTGAGGACTTACTACTGTTTTTTTAGGAGTAACTTTCACTTGGAGTTTGTGAATACTAAATTGTAGTAACGTTACTAAAAAAATTAAAAATACTCAAAAGTATGAGTTACCTTTATGAATCAGGCTCACAATCTTTACTTTTGCACACATAGAGCTGTCACAGTATCATCATTTAGTGATGGCAATTAGATTTTGATATATCCCTGAATAGCTACTGTGCCTATGAGGATGTATAACAAGTTTGCTCCCATACAATGATCCACACCACCCATTTTCTGTGACTTAGCATTGTAAATTACAGGTGTTACTATTATCCAATTTAATGCTATTCAAATTATTGATCTCAGACTTTATAAAGGCTCAGTTTGCCTTACCAGGCTTCTAGCTAGTGACATGCAAATCACAGCAATGTTAACAGTGGGCATTCAAGTCACTGAGCCATCACACCAGCTTGTTTATTGACAGCATTGATTCCCTATTGATAAACCATCAGGATGTAGCAGTTGCACGATTGTCAAGTGCCTAATTTAGATGAAGACTATACTATGAGGATGCCACTTACTCCAAACCTCACTCCCAGACTGAGCTATGGGATGGTTCTTGAGATTGTGAGTTATTTCCCTTGTGAACTGTGAAAATCCTTTGATAGAATGTTGATAAATTTGCCAACCCTTGGCAACTTTGGGGTTCCTTCACACTCATATTTTGTGGCAGCCACTCCAAAATTTACGAGGATCCATTGAGAAACCTAATAAATTCAACTAGAATGGCAAATACTAACATTTTGCTTTTTTAACTCACATGTCCAGGCTTGCAGGTCAATTGATATTATTGTGGTCCTATTCACATTGGACCTGATATGGCAGTTCATACTGTACTGTTCCTATTGGAGTAGAACCAAGGCTGCTTTGTATGTGACTGACTCCTATCTGAGATGGCACTGGGGGCAAAAAAAGGATGGATGAGGTGAGGGTCCTGTGCTTGCTCTGCAATCAGACTTCAACTACACCCTACTGATATGTCAAAGTGGGCTAAAACCAATTGTTGTCACATTCAGAGAGAACTTGGAATGGGAGCTCAGACTAAACCATTCTTATTAGAGCAAGAACAAGACTGGTTTTCATGTATGGGTTACCAATAAATGAGATTAATTCAAGCAATCCATCCATTACATCTTTTCTTTTTAATTATGTAATCATGCCAAAACTATGAAGACGTATTCTCAAAGGTCAAATATATTGTTTGTAAAACATAAGGACGGTGTGTAGGTATGAAAGGTATCATGTAGTCCATGAATCCCTGGAACAGAGGGAGAGTAGCACAACCCAACTTTATTACACAATACTCAAAATTTCCAAACGGCATGCTAAAGGTTCCATTCGTCACCTTTCTTGATGCGCAAAAGGTGAGAAGCTACATGCAAATCACACTAGGTGAATATTTGTGCCCATCAGACTATTTTGAGAATTTATCTGGTGAGAGAGGGGTATCTATTTTTGTTGGTCATTTTATGTAGGTCTCCATAGTTACTGCATCGCCTCTTATCAATATCTTTCTGAGAGGCAAAAAATACAGCGCCTTTCCTGCTGGCTGAGGATAAGGTGTGAGATTGCTCTGTAGATTTTCATGGAAACAAAATTGTAGAACCTCTTGCTTAAAAAAAGAATGGAACAATCCTACTCCTGATGAGGTGCAAGGGAGTGAAATCATTGTATGATAAAAAAAGAACACAGGTGATAATGTGAGTGTTTAGCTGTGGTTATTTTAGATGCTGTTTCAAAGTCTTTTACCTGTTCCATGGGTGATAGTAGTTTCCTGTGGCATAGTAGTGAAGACAACATACTTGTTCTAGTAATCCAGATTATGGCCCTCATTACGACCTTGACGGGCGGCTGATGCCGCCCGCCAAAATCGGACCGCCGGGCGGTCGCCAATGTGCCCGCACCTCCGCCGTGGCCATTTGGAGATCCCCGCTGGGCTGGCGGGCGAAAACCTAGTTTCAGCCCACCGCCCCTGCGGGGATCTCGGCTGCAACACAGGAGCCGGCTCCAAATGGAGCCGGCGGTGTTGCGGCCGTGCGACGGGTGCAGTTGCACCCGTCTCACTTTTCACTGTCTGCTAGGTAGACAGTGAAAAGCTGCACGGGGCCCTGTCAGGGGGCCCCTGCACTGTCCATGCCAGTGGCATGGGCAGTGCAGGGGCCCCCAGGGGCCCCGCAACTCCTCGTACCGCCATCCTTTTCCTGGCGGTTCAAACCACCAGGAAAAGGCTGGCGGTAGGGGGACTCGTAATCCCGCCGGGGCCATTGTGGCGGAAAACCGCCGGCCCCGGCGGTGCGACAGCGCTGCGGTCGTAATGCCCTGGGAAGCACCACCAGCCTGTTGGCGGTGCTTCCGTCATAACAGCCCTGGCGGTCTTGTACCGCCAGGGTTGTAATGACCCCCTATATATGGACTGTGCCTCCCCAACCAAAGCATTACAAATCAGAGTGTATCTTGGAGAGGCAATTACATCAAATGAAAGCATCTCTGTGTGGTCACCCAAGGAAGCTAACAATAACAATAGCAAAGAAATGTATTTCTGTCCAAAATCTGAAAGTATTTTTCTTAAAGATTTTCAGAATGTTTTCCTAAATTGCCCAATTTAGATCTGTAAACATGCCACAAAACCCAAAGTCTAAAAGCGTGGAATGTTAACATACAAATCTTGATCAGTTTTGAAAGAGATTTGTAAATAAAAATGAGCATCAGGGTTATTAACAGATAAATGCATACACAGATGTATGCATTCACCTGTGCCTTTAACTCTTACAAGGGACTAGTATTTCCAGCGGGCTGTTAAAGGTATATGGGAAGTGGCCCGGCTCACCTAGTAGAAGCACATTACTGCTTATGGATATATTTTCTTCCCACAATGAGCCAAGGATGCTCTGGCTTTGGTTCTTCCTCAAATTAAGCTTAATTAGGATTATTCATTTTACGTAAAGGGTAGGTGCAAATTGAGAAGTTATAGCCAAGAATTTCTCCTTCATTATGACTTATTTGAAGTTTTTATTCACTAATCAGACATTGTTAATGAGATAAACAATAATGCTAGGCCCGAGGTTCATGCAGTAGTTCACCTTTATTTTCTTCTATCAAGCCTCTTCAAAGTGATGTCATTTTGGTTCTTTCAGCACTAGTAGTCTTGGTCATTGATTGATGGAACTAAGGGCCAGATGTAGCAAATCAAAAATTTGCGACTCGCATTTTGCGAGTTGATGCGACTCGCAAAATGCAAGTCGCAAATTGGAATGCAGGGAAAAAAACCGTGCCGAAATAGCGACTACCACCCGGACTCGCAACGCAGTGTGCGAGTCCGCAGATTGCGAGGTCGCTTTTTGCGAGTGTGCAAAAAACGAACTCGCAATTAGCGAGTAGATGTTGCAAATTGCGATTACCTTGAAAATTGATTACAGGTGCAGCAGAACACTCCAGAAACCACTGCAGAACACTCTGGAAACACTTCCTGGCACATGATGATGACATCACAGCCAGGAAGTTTACTAATACACCTGGGAGGAGGCAAGACCACACCCTTTTATAACTGCAGAATTTCACACAGGACAAACAGCAGCTGCCATGGAGGGAACACCAAGGAAGAGGAAGCTGAAATTCTCTGAGAGGGAGCTGGAGGTGCTGACAGAGGAATGCTGTCAGCACTATGATGACTTGTTTGGGAGATCAGCCCTCAATGTTCCTGAAGCCACCAAGAAACAGCTGTGGCAGGACATACAGGACAAGATTAATTCCCTGGGGGTGAGCCATAGGACCATAGACAACATAAAGAAAAGGTGGTATGACCTCCGCTCCCGGACCAAGGAGAGGGTGGCTGAAAGGCTCCGGGAGATGAGAGGCACAGGAGGGGGACCATAGTCTGTGCCACACCCCTGGTAGAAAGGGTGGAGGAAACCTTGGAGCAGGAGGCAGTGTCTGGATTTGGGGACCTGGACACCTCAGAGCCCAGCACATCAACCGGTGAGTACCATGTGATATGCCTCTACCCCTATCAATGCCATACCCCCACCCACCATGTACACAGGGGCATGCACAACCAAGATAGCTCCATTTCAGGGTAGCAAATGCCAGAATGATGCATTATGGGAAATGTAGTCAAGTAGGCAGTTCATAGGCAAATGTTTATTATGAAGTGTGCAATAGATAGTAGACACTGACAGTCTGTTCCCCATGTCCCACAGGTCTCCAACAAGACACCACCAACACTCCAAGCAGCCAGGCCCATGAGGACACCTCAGGACCCGCCAGCACCCCCACCTGCACGGTCAGCAGCATCCCTGCAGTAGCCACACCTGCTGCAACAATTCCACAAGAGGCTGCCCCAGCAACAGGCAGGGATGAGACAGGTGGAAGCACAGGGCAGCCACCGCTGCGCAGGCGTCGCAGGTCCATACCATCAGGGCTGCAGTCTGCATCCGGGCTACTTCCTCCCAGCACCAGTGAGGCACATCTGCTGCGTGGTCAGCGCCTACAAAATAGAATTTTGGGGAGGATTAGTGGTGTGCTGCACCGCTTCGTGCGCAATAACCATGCCAGCATGCAGCACCTCAACACAAGGATGGACATGATTTGCAATAACACTGGGGACCTTGCCCTTGCCATGAGGGAACTGGCGGGAGGACTACTGGCCCAGGCCGAGGGTGGGTGGCGCAGAGATCGTCAGCTCATGCACAGACTGGACAGGATGGCCACATCCATCGGCAGGCTCGCCATGAACACCACAGGCCTGTCGAGGAGGACAGTTGGGCTGCAAGTGGAGATGGGCCATTTCGCTGGGGATGTGGCTAGGGGCCTGGGACGTCTGACCCACATTATAGAAATGATGGAGACACGGGAAATGTCGAGGGGCACGGGGGAAACACCCCAGGACAGTGAGGAGGGCTCGACAGTGAGCAGTGTCTCTGTCACTGACAGCAGGGTGCTCAGGAGTGGCAGGCAGAGCACCACGGAAGCACCAGGGACCAGCCAGGCTGGCAGGAGGGGCAGAAGGTCTTAGAGATCACCCTGGACCATAAAATGTGGCACATGACGTGAATGTGCCACATGCCTGGTTAGCATTTTCATGCCCATGGACAATCAGTACTTGTGAATAGTTTCATTAATGCACTAATAAAACAGTTATTTTTGTTCCACTTAACAAATGGAGTTTTTGGTCAATAGGTGAGTATGGTGGGAGTTGACACGTACCGTTCAAAATATTGTGTTGCAATGTGTTCCCGTCTCAGTCTGCCTTGATTAGCTATACTCCTATCCCCATGATGGCGATGTGGTTGTTCTTGCTCTTCATCATCAGGATCTGGGTCTGCAGGGGTGAGAGGTAGCCCACGTCAGGTGGCTATGTTGTGGAGGATGGCGCATGCGACCACAATTTTGAATGCGGTAATGGGGGTGTATTGGAGGGCACCTCCACTGCGGTGGAGGCATCTGAATCTTGCCTTCAGGAGTCCGAAGGTGCGCTCGATGAGGTTCCTGGTCCTCTTAAGTGCACTGTTGTATTGCCTCTCTGAATCATTGCTGGGTGTTAAAAACGGAGTCATGATCCAAAGCCTAAGAGCATATGCACTGTCACCTGTTGGGCACAAAAAGTACACTGTTAGGAAGTCCAGATTGTCGTGCACAGTGACCTGTGTGTATGTCTGCAAGTGTCTGTGGCTCTACCTAGGAGGTAACCGTCTCCGAATTCCCCACGTTCCAGGCGTTGATGTATCCCACTATGCCTAAAAATGTATGAGTCATGGGTACTGCCTGGAAACTTAGCTACAATGTCCGTGATGACATAATGGGCGTCACAAACAACCTGAATATTGAGTGAGTGGGTACACTTTCTGTTGCGGAAAAGGTGTTCTAGATTAGCAGGGGGGCATATTTGAATGTGTGTCCCATCTACACACCCTATGACATGGGGAAAGTGGGCAATGCGGTAAAAGTCCAGCTTGGTGCTGTTCATTTCTGCCTCATTCCTTGGTAAGTATATGAAGTGGGACATGTGCGTGACTAAGGCATCTAGGAAGGCCCTGAGGAACCTTGACACTGCACTTTGGGATACCCCACCTGCCACAGCAATGACCCCCTGATATCTCCCTGAGGCCAAGAGGTGCAGTGAGCATAGCACTTGCACATGCGTAGGGATGGCGCAGCCACGCAGAGTCTGGTGTTCTAGCTGTGGTTTGAGTAAATCTATTAATTCTAGTATGGCTGCGCTGCTAAGGCGGTATTTGTCATAGATCTCTTCCTCAGTTTGCTGAAAAAGAGTCTGCCTTGTTCTATACATCTTCTCCTGTCTGTGGCCCCTCCTCCTCCTCTGCTGGGCTGCGTGGACTCTCCTTCTCACTGCTATCAGGTATATCTCCGCCATCTCGTGTAACCCAGATGCCTTCTGGGTCTCCTTTTATACTTTGGTAATGGTTACCACCTGCTCTGAGTTAGTGGTAAATGGGACATGCAAACTGGGCTTTTTGCGACTAGTCGCAATTTGCGAGTTGCAATTGCATAAGGTTTGCGACTCGCAAATTGCGACTTGGTATTTGCGGGTCGCAAAATGGGGTCGCAACGGATGCGAGTCGCAAACGGGTCCCATCGCTTTTTGCAAGTCGGAAATGGGCTTTTTGCATCCCATTTCCGATTTTGCACTGTCGCAAATAGCGATTCGGCCCGTTTGCGACTCGCAAAACTATGCTACATCTGGCCCCAAGTAACATATGATAAGACAAAGTGTTTCTTTAGCTGAATATTCAACATCAGGGAGCTAACAACTCTTTTTTACTCCCTCAAGGAATGCAGTATATTTGTCTGCCCAAAAATAAATTGGAGGCAGTTACAAAAGATATAGCTGAGGCTAAAACAGTCACAGATAAAGATCCTGTGGAAGGTGAAAGAGACAATGCACAGTAAGAGCATCTAGAAATTCACCAATAGCCTCTTGGAGAGGGAGCCTTCCATATGCTTTGCAGACTAGAAACCTTCTTGGGAAAGGAAATTACAAAGGCCAGACAATGTGCCATTTACACTCAGAGAGGAGGTAATATGGCGAGCAGGTATGTCACTCAAATAACTCATTCTTTCAAGAATTAGAGGAGGGTGTGACAGCCACCTTTACAGAATTGTATAGGATTGAGTAGGTTTTAATGGCTAGCTCTCAATCTGTGTGTCAGCAAAGCTAAGCTTGGCCACACATGTGAACGCCTTCCCTACAACGAGAATGCCTGCTTAGGAACATCATATAAAGGAAACATAGGTATGCCCGATTTGGTAACCCACGTCCCGGGACAATAGAATATAACAAACAACAATGGTCTACTGTAGACACATTCAAAACATAACCAATCATAGCAATTAATAATAATGTAATTTATTCATAAAGTTAACAAGTAAAATTATCAGTAATTATGTGTGAAAAGGTGCTCACAAATGTGAAAGCGTGCCAAAGTGAATGGAAAGTAAAAAGTACTTCATAACAAAAGATCCGTGACTCTTGACTCCTTGAGGAATTTATAGAATTGGGTCAAACCTAGAGTCTATACGATGTCAGTAGCTGACAACTACTTAAGAGTACAGTGTGGAAGCAGTGAAACATCCAGCAACGTGGAGCTCTTTATTTTTGCAGACCATGCAACATTCCCATGCGGAGTGGGAAATTACCAAAATATTGTGTCAAAATGATCATCAAGTCAAAAATATTGTGGGTATGTACATAAGGTAAGAATACATTTTATGTATGGATTATTGTTTTTTTTTTCTTAATATTGTAAATAATATCATTTTATTTGAATAGAGTTGTAAAAAATATTGTTTGTAATTCATCTGATAAATATTAGGTATTGTATCATTAAAATGTATATTAATAATTATACTTGTGTGTTTAGTATACTTTGTAATTATTAATGTGAAATGTATATTTTTTAACTGAATTAGACTTTGTATGTAGTAATGAGTTGTGTGAAGGGTATTATGTTAGGGAGTCATTTAAAATATAAGTTATTGTTTTTACTTCCTAATACATTTTTTGTGTGATTTAATGTTTCTTGATGATTAATTATAAAATAATTAATTGTTATATTGATTATTTGTTGTTTGTAGTTAATTGGTTGATCAGAATATTTTATTTATTTAGAAAATAATGTTATATTTTATATTTATTAATTGTTTCAATTTAAATTATTTCATTTAATATTAATAATGTTTAATTTTTAGATCTTGTACTGATTTCAGCAGTTTGACAGTTTTTCAGTTTTTAGGTAGTTGGTAGGCAAGAGTTTTCATTTTAAATATGTATACATTTTTCTATATCGAGTTTGAATTTGTTTGAAATATACAACTTGAATTTTAGAATTTATTTTAATTTGGTTTATATTGATGAATATCTTTTCTTATTTTAAATGTTTATTTCTTACTTTTATTCCAAAACTAGATTTTTAAAAATAATTATCACTTTGAATACTAAATGTGACCCCTCAAATGTCCACTACTATCGGTAGTCTTGAGTATATTGGAGTGGGAATCGTAAAGCTAACCTCTTCAAAGTCCAACATCTTTCCCTCTTTTGCGTACCCTGGAGTGGAAATACCTAGGGCCTGGTTATGAGTTTGGCAGTCGGAGACCACCATGGCAGCAACAGTGATCTGACCACCACCGTGTTGGTGGTCTGACCACCTGATTACGATGTGTCCAGTCAGACCGCCACAAGACCGCCACCACCGCCAACATTTAAGCAACAGCAGGGGTTGGGGCCACGGCAGTCAATTGTAGTTTTCCTGGCATTGGCACGGCTTTGCATATTATGATCAGCCTTTCCGCTGACCTTTTCATGGCGGGGATACTACCATAAAAAGGTCAGCGAAAAGACAGGTAAATGGACACCTAAAAGGGCTCCAGCGCAAATAAGCCCTTGTGAATTGTGGTTGGGGCCCATGTTGTTTCCACCATGCCTGCAGTGTGGATGCATGCACTGTTTGCCCTGCTCAACATTGTGCATGGAAACAGTACGTCCGACTTTCTGGAGGCGCAGCAGAAGCATGCCGCCACCTTGCCTGCGCCACCGTCACCCCGCCGGCCCCATGGGAATGTCGTAATGTGGTGGTTGGGATGCCGCCAGCTTGGCACCATTCTGACTGGCTGACTGACTGGCAGTCCGACTGCCAAAGTCATAATCAGACCCTTAATTTGTTCCATTGAAAACCCAACATTTTCCCTAGTGTTACTCAGGTTTTAGTGGGAATAGCAATGCTAATCCCTCCAAAGTCCAAAACTTTCTCTACTGTTGCATGGATTGGAGTGGGAATGGTACATGTAACCTCTCCAAAGTCCAACATTTTCTCAAATGTTGCTTACAGTGGATTGGAATAGTAAATCTAAGTCTTCCAGACTACAGCAATGTCCCTAATTTTGCTTAGATTGCAGTTAGAACAGAAAATCTGACTCCTTTATAGTCCAACACTTTACATAGTGTTGTTTATTTTCATTTGTTACTTTTTAATTTCATTATTGTTTTATCATTTTTAAATATTTATAAAATTAAAAAACTCATAATTTTGTGTGTATATTGTAATTTGGTTGTTTTATATTAATTTGATTTTCTAATATAATTTGATATATAGGTTTATGTTAAATGCAAGTTTATTATTGTATTTTCATTATTATTATTAATTGTGATGTCCTTTTTTTTTTTCTTTCATATTGTCTTCAATGTTTATGTATATAAATAGAAGGCATTTTAAATATAATATAATTAGCAATAACCCCTTAGCTGCAAGGCCTTTTCCCCCCAGTGCTGAGCCCTTTTGACTCTATTTGGGGTAGTTCGCACTTAGGCCCCCATAACTTTTTGTCCACATAAGCTATCCACGCCAAATTTGCATCCCTTTTTTCCAACATTCTGGGAATTGTCAAGGTACCCAGAGTTTGTGGGTTCCCTGGAGGAGACCAAGAAATTAGCCAAAATACAGCTAAAATGTGTTTTTGGGGGAAAAATGGGAAAAAGCGGCTGCAGAAGAAAGCACCTGGTTTTCCTCTGCAAATGACATTAACAAGGGGTTTGTGGTGCTAAAATCACCATCTTCCCAGCTTCCAGGAACAGGCAGACTTGAATCAGAAAACCTAATTTTTCAACACAGTTTTGACATTTTACTGGGACAAACCTCATATTTACTATTTTTTGTGCTTTCAGCCTCCTTCCAGTTAGTGGCAGAAATGGGTGTAAAACTAATGGTGGATCCCGGACACCTAACATTTAAAAGAAGAACATTTTTTGAATTTCAGCAAGGAGTCATTTGTATAGATATTTCAAGATTTTCCTACAGAAAGTAACACTTGAAATTTAAAAAAAATGAAATTGAGTTGAATAAAACAGTCCTTTCTGACTATGTTTTCTTCTGTAACTCTTACGAACTATGAGAGATTTTTTAAAGCAACATACTGTTATGTTTTCTGGACCCTCCTGGTTGCAGGACATATAGGTCTTCTAGTGTCATCAAGAACCCAAGCTACTCAGAGCCAATAAATGAGCTGCATCTTGCAATGGGTTTTCATTGTATACCGGGTATACAGCAATTAATTTGGTAAAATATAAAGAGTGGAAAATAGGTAGCAAGGAAACCTATGTATTTCCGAAATGGGCACAAGATAAGGAGTTTAGAAACAGTGGTTATTTGCACATCTCTGAGTACGGGGGTCCCCATACTAGCATGTGAATTACAGTGCATTTCTCAAAATGACTTCTTTAGTACACACTGTCTTACACTTGGAAAGCAAAAATGTAGAGAAAGACAATTGGCAATAACACTTGTTCTTCCATTCTGTTTTCCCCCGTCTCACAATAGAAATGGTACCTCACTTGTGTGGGTAGGCCTAGTGCCTGCGACAGGAAACGTCCCAAAACGTAACATGGACACATCACATTTTTCCATTGAAAACTCACGTGTTTTTTGCAAAGTGCCTAGCTGTGGATTCTGTCCTATAGCCCAGCTGGCACCTAGGGAAACCTACAAAACATGTTCATTTTTGAAAACTCAACACCAGGGAAACCAGGATCGGGTGACTTGTAGGGCGCTCACTGGGTTCTGTCTCCCAGAATCCTTGGCAAACCTGAAAATCTGGAACAAAACACCTTTTCCTCACATTTTGGTGCTGCAAAGTTCAGGGATCTGAGGGGAGCCACAACTTCCTTCCATCCAGCATTTCCCTAAGTCTCCCGATAAAAATGGTACCTAACTTGTGTGGGTAGGCCTAGGTCCCGTAACAGGAAATTCCGCAAAACACAGCATGGACATATTACATGTTTCCTATGAAAAATAGTGTGTTTTTTTGCAAAGCGCCTAGCTGTGGATTTTGGCCTGTAGCTCACTCAGCACCTAGCGAAACTTACCAAACCCAATCATTTCTGAAAACTAGCCCAGGACCAAATACACAAGTGACTGTCTTACAAAACCATGCTGTTTTTGTGGTAGGTAATATCGATGTCTCCACTATCTGTTTTGGGCACTTCCCTGTCATAGTCACTTGCCCACCCACACAAGTGAGTCAAAAATTTTCTCTGGAGGCTTAGTGGAATGCTGGATGGTATAAAATGTACAGCTGCCTGCAGATTCCAGGACTTCCCCTCACTGAAATGCAAGGTAAATGTGTTTTTAAGCAAAGTTTGTGATTTCTAGGGGATTCTGAGCGAAGGAAAACTGGTGAGAGCAACGCAAATTTTGCACCCTTGGACTCCCCTGGTACTAATATGTTAAAGTTATTCCACCACTCACTGGTTGGTTATAGCACCTCCAGAAATATGGTTTCAAAGCATGAATACTTATCAAAGTATCTAAATATTGAAACCAAGCCTTCTGAAGGTGAGCCATAAACCCACTTCAAACAACACTTTAATACCGCCGGCCACGGGCCGAACCAAACCAGTCACTGCACTCACATCAACTCACCGCTGCCTGACAAGAGTCCATCACATTCACACGCCACAGGACGAAATACATTTGACTACATTTTACCACCTGTGAAGTAACCGCCTCCTTTTTCCTGAACATTACCAAAGGCATGGGTAAAGAACATTTACTAATGACTCCCATGACAGCCACCTGAGGTTCAGGAAGACATGTTTTTCATGTGCCTCTAGCACACTCACTTTTCTAAATCCAACTCCTTCCAATTTGTGGATGCAAGTTGGGGTTGTCCGGGTATGCCTTGGGAGGCCTGTTCCTTGAACCGAGCGAGCATATCTACCTTTGAAACTAAGGCAGACATGCTGCGGAATTTTCCCGATGTTCCCGATAGAGAAGGTCATAGACTATGAAAAAGGGTAATGTTTGGTGCACCAGGTACTACTAGACAACTGGAAGTCAATGAAAGAAAAAAGCCTCTGGTGCTTTGCATGAGAGGAGTTTTCAAGCCCCTCCTTGGCACTGGTTGTGAGCCACACTTGGGAGGGTGTGCTTGTGTCGGTCAGTGGCCAACACCCGCACATATAGGGTTAAACTATTATTTAAAGTATAACATGTAATGTGTTTAACTTGTGCTGTATTTTAGTACAATTTGTGCGCTAGACCATAAATTTCTTTAAATATGTAAAAAGCAGAAAATACACTGCAATATGCTATATCAGTAAAATATACTAGTTCTTTTTTCTCTGCTGGTATATTTTACTAATATGCTACACAAATATAAGTAAAATATACTATAAACATATTTATTTCTTTTTTCTTCTGTACTTTGTAATATTTTAACAAAAGTATTAAATATTATCCTTATTTTTCCCTACCTACTGCCACTTTAAGAGCCTCATTACGAGGCTGGTGGGCCGACCGCTGGCCTGCCAGCGCCATAGGGTGGAGACCCCATGGAGCTGGTGATCTCCCCCCTGCCTATATTACGATGCTTTCACTGGGCTGACCGGCGGAAACCTACATATTTTAAGGTTTCTGCTGGTCAGCCCGGTGGAATCAGTGTGATGGCTTTGGCCTCGGCTCGACATGAAGCTGAGGCCAATGCCGTCGCACAGAGGGAGGTCTCCAGCATCCTCGGAATGTGCACTCTGAGCCGGTGCAGCCAGTGCGCATTCCGAGAGTGCTGGGCAGGGAGACCTCTGCACTGCCCACGACATGCCCACAGTGGCCCCCAGAACTGCCTTTCCGACAGCCTTTTCATGGCGGGGAACCCGTCATGAAAGGCTGGTAGAAAGGGGACTCGTGATCATCATGGTGGACCTGAACTCAGGGCCAATTTTGCAGACCACAACCTTGACTGCAGCCACCCCGTTGGCAACCATGTTCCTGGCGGTGGTGGCCATACCCTTGTGGTTTGAACCACAGGGTCATAATCGGCGGTTGGACTGCCAGGAGTGCGGCAGTTCAACCGCCACTGTGAGTCTGGCAGTCTTAAGACCGCCAGACTTATAATAAGGCCCTAAGTCATAATTATTAGGGGAAAGTTATTTAACCTTCTGCTTACCTGTATTTTACACTCTAAACCAGAATACAGTCAAATTGCACTAAAAACCAACATGACAGCCTTTGAGTTTTGTAAACGCAGTCATCAGTCAATGGCATGTACAACATGCGAAATTAGCATGAAATTGCAGTGACAACAGATATCACTATTTTACACCCTTTAGCTTAAAAAGAAGCTTACCCAACTTACCTCTAACTCCAAAAAGGATCATCTGCACACTGATGTATAATCCTGCCAAAGTTCTTCCAAATCCAACTGGCCATTTGACCACTATTTCTAATACAAAAAGGCTATAGAAAAGGCATTGGGGACAAATTGTATTTTTGGGGCTCTCATTTTTTTCTTTACGCCCATTTGATCAATTGCAGCAAAGCTTTCCGTCATCTGTCCATATAGAAGGAAGAATAGATCTGGAAAGTTTTGTGGGGATTCGTCAAATGAGTGAAAAGTTATTAAAGGCCAAACATCCTATGAATTCCTAACTCTGGCAAATATTATTACAGTATAGCTGGTCAACAAAAATTTTGTTTTCAATATTATTGTTGTTTACATACAAAGGGCTAGATTGAAAACATGGCGGTTGGGCTGACCTCTACCAGGGTGACGTTGTAAATTAATCTGTTACCCTGGTGGAGCTCCTGATAACCAATGTTTGAAATGTTCCTGAGGTCGGTGGACACTTCAAGCATTGACAGGAACCACTGGCAAGGAGGTTGCTGGCAATGTATTGTAACTTTGCCAAACAGTCCGTCAAATGTGAAGGACCCATAAGGGAAAGCTGCAATTGTTGTTTTTTAAATAAAGAAATGTACACCTCATCATGAGAGTTATATCCCATGCCGAGGAGTGCATTTTGCAGTTTTCATGCCCCCATACCACCTGGGTTTTCCTAGCAGTGACGGGCAGAGAAAACTGATCTGTATGTCCATCTACCTCATTTCGGTGAGCGAATATAAAGGTCACCCTCCAACATTCCTTACTCCATCGGGCTGTATGAGGAGTTTAACCATGGTGGAGACAAATTAGTCTCAGTCGATGTTACATCAAAGGTCCACCTGTTTTTAAATCAGGAGATTCCACTGTGCCATTTTTAGTGGTTCTTTAGTGCACAGAGCAGGTGTAAAAAGGGGACATACCATTGTTTTCAATGGGCCCCTATGTACTCTGCAGGATCAGTGCCAACAATTTGCCCCTAGTCCTGCACAGTACATCAATAGCCTCAAATATTTTGATGCTATTGCCCCTACCCTGCGCCATGGTGCACTGTATATTAAATACGGTGCACACATGGTGGCAGTAGGGGGGGCGTTAAAGGGTGCAAGAAAAGTGTTGCTGGATTTTTTGCTTAAATTCAGGCTTTAGTTTTTAATACACTTTTAATACACTTGAAACTAGCTAAACACACTACGGGGATGGGTCCTAATAACACACCGGTCCTCACAAGCATAGTGTTTGACTGGACCAGACAGTGGTTGCCCAGCACAATTATACAACCCCCCCTCCACACACACACACACATGCATTAGCAGTAGCATTTTAAGGCATAGTCATATGAAAAACAAGGAATAGATTGGCGCTCAGTTTTATGGAACAATTAAATGTGGTAATCATGGTAATCTCCCTCTTCACACAATTGCAACCAAACATGAAGACCATTATATACAGTATAAGAACAAAGATAAACGAGCCCATGACTTAAAAAACAAAAGCAAAGAAAAAGAAATACTATAATGCTTTGGCCAATGGCACGTCCCGAAACAGGAACTTCAGTCTGAGATCTAAAAGATGGAATTAATAAACTCAAATAACATGATAAATTCCCTCAGACGTTTATTGATTAGGCACCTGTTAATATTTCAGCATTACAAAAAAGCAAGTAGGTAATTTTAACCCCCCACTTCTGTGTCCTTCCTCTCCAACTAGGGAAACCTAGAGATAGTATTTTCATTCCTCTACACTATGGAACCCTAGATGCTAGGCTGCTAATGCTCCCCTACATTAAAGAGCCACTTGTGTTTTTTATGCTGTTGCATGCATTTCAGGTGGGCCTGTGATAAATAATGCCACTTTAGGGAGTGCAGTGTTTTCAGTGAATAGCTCACCTCTTTAGCTACCTTCTGGCTTGCCATGAAACTTAGAAATTAACTTCTTGCAGGTGAATTCTCACTGGTAAGTCAGGGGTTTCCTCCACCCTGAGGTTCTTTCGTCCATAAAAGCTTGGCTAGGGAGTATAAACTTGAGGTGGTCTTCTCCTCTGTCATACAAATGAAGATGATTTCTACTTTGAAAAAGGTCTTGTATGAAGATTAAAAAACATGGAAGTGGTTGTAATTAGGGGAGGGCGAAATCGCATATTTTTCACTAGATTTGAGAAAAAGAATCACGGTACCTTCTGTGACTTTTCACATGAGCTTCCTCTTTAGATTAAAAAAGTGTTGTGAGATACCTGAAGGATACCCATTCAGTCAGGAAATATCTCTTACCAAGATATTTTCTGCAGGAACGATTATCTTTTGCTTGAGCACATTTCTGCAATATTGCGTAAAGTACAATTTCTATAATTTTATATTTCATATTACAAAATTCAACAACTACGTACATTTCTCCAGCGTAAAAATTATCCCAGACCTACCTTAAATACAACAAATTTTCAGTCCACTCCAACAAGCACACATCAGAAATATGAAATAGAGTGGAACAACTGGGTCACAGTCCCTGCCCTGCAACTTTAATATTTAAACATATTTAAGATACTTCAACAATACAAAATATACTATCTGAAAAAGTTGAGATTTTTTGAATGCATTTGCATTACCTTGCAAAAGTTATGTGGCCTCAACAGCCACTATTCTACGATTTTAATCTTGGGTCTGATGCACTTTATATGTGCCTCTCTACTAGGGGTAGGTGAAAATATCTGCTCTGCCAGCAGAGCTGGCGGAGTTTTGCCCACTTTGCATTCCACTTGGAGTGCAGAGTTCCGGCAAAACTTCTCCAACTACTGCTTGGCAGAGCTCTTTCTCTTAAGTGACTCGCCCATGTTATATGGGAGCATGAGTCAAAATGTGCATCCCCTAATGTGACTTTCAAGTACTAGACAGCCTTTTGGCGAGATTTCTTAATGCGGGTAGTAGGGGCAGGTCTCAACCATTTGTGTTGAGAAAGCTCATGTAGAAGTAGAAAATCTACTCAAGTGGCAGTAAGAAGCAGCACCCTCTGGCGTGCCATGTGGTGTGGTTCGAGCTGATTTCAAAGAACGGAACAAGCACCTGAGGCTAAAAATCAGCATAAGCCTGAATTCCGCACACTCAGGGAACTCTGCAGAATCTTGACGAGCTTTGTTGTAACTCTGCAGAATTCTACGAAGTGAAACTCCATAAGTTCCACACAGGTCTACTCTCCATTAAATTTGTCCCTTTGATTTGCTCAGGAAAATATACCTGGTGCAAAGAAAAGAACCACTAATGCAAAGTGTATTCTATCCATTTTTCCTTCATTGACAAACTGATGCTTTTAGGATCAGTAGGCTGCACTATGGTGGGAGCTGTTAGAAATGTGGTGGATTTTGCTCCCAGACCTGCAGGCTGGTAGATATGAGAAAACAGACATGGGTTCAGTTGCCCACTCTGGGGAATGTTGCACACCAACCAGAGACTATGGCAGTGTGATCTGTTTTCATGGGGACCCCCACTTGTTTCTCAGAACCCAATAATTTCAACCATGATGTAAATAAAATTCTAGGACATAAACATAAAATATAAAAGTGAATTTCAAAGATAATTTATAATATTTAGTACATTTGCACATGATTACTAAACAACTGATGTATAGCTTCATTTTATACAAGGACTGATAAGAATATGAGTTTCATTTACTTTAGTAATATATGCAAATACCCATATATTTTTCCTCTAGAAAGTCTGAAACTTTTATTGACAGGCATCTAAGTCCATGTGCATATCCATCTGCTCCCTCCCTATGTGACTTCTGGCATAACGTATTGACCCCAAGCATGATGCTAGAACAGGTGCCAGTTGTAGGGCAACACAACCAGAGCTGCAGCACCGATTGCCAACCTCGGGGTGCCATGCTCACTCTGATGGGAGAGGATGGAGAGGATGAGAAAACAGAGCAGACGAGTGAGGCATGGATAATGAGACAAGGGTAGCCTGCAACGATTTCTTCGTGTTCTCAGCATCTTTCAAATGATAATAATAATGTCAAGATAACTCTGCTGGCTGATGTACTAGCAGGAGAGTTCTCAGTTTTGTCTAGACACAGTTTTGACTCAGCATAAAGTAGCACACACAGCCAGGCAGACAGTTGTCTGTGCTTAAAGTAGCAGCTAATGTGTCTGCATTATAGCAAAACCTGTATTTTTCAGATCACTGATTTTTTTTTTATATAAGTAGAACAGTGGGATATTGCTTTCTTCCCAGATATTCTTTTGTTTCTTGAAGTTACAATTCTTCTAATATAGGTCAGTGACCTATGAACCAGCTTCAAGAAGGTGCATGTAAACTCCAAGGCATAGGTTTGGAAATGTATTGTTTTTTATTCAACCGTATTCGGGGGTTTGCAAAAAAGGGTTTATTTGGGAAGGAATACAATCATATTAGTATAGACAACCAGTGTCTGATATTGTAAATCTTATGTTTGTGGTTCTGCAGACTAAGGGCCAAATTATGATTACGGCAGTCTTGGGACCAATGTACCAATGTTGGCAGGCCAACCACCGCGTGTTCGGCAGTCCGACTGCCAGATTAGGATGGTGGTGGTCGGACAGCAACAAGACTGCCGGAAACCACTAGCATCAAAGCTGCCACGGCTGCAGCAGTGTTAGCCGTGGCAGTCAATATAGGCGGTGCCTGCATTTCCCCCTTCCTTTTCATGGAGAGGGGACACTGCCATGAAAAAGTCAGCAGAAAGGCAAAGAAAGGGTCGCAGAAGGGGGCCCAGGATGAAAATGCCCGTATCCTGGGCACTGTCATGGCCCCCTGCCAGCATTGTTGGTGGGAGCACTGTCTGCCATGCATGACATGAATGGCAGGCAGTGCACCCGACTTGGTTACTGCGCAGTCAGAGTAGCCAGCATTGGTGTTGGCACGCTATGACAGCAGGAGTCAATGCCAGCTGCACCGCCTGCACCGCCAGCCCCGCAGGGATGTCACAATGCGGTGGTCGGGAGGCTGCCGGCTTAGAGGCGCCTCCTGACATCCCACATGGCAGTCTGGCAGTCTGATAGCCAGATTCACAATCAGGCCTGAGTATCCTTAACATATAATGCTTAACTGCATGGATGATATGTGACTCCTACGTTTGCCTTTATTAACTTACGTAACATTTCCTAAACATTGGTTAGTGCACATATATGAGTCATTTTCTCTGTATAATGATGTGTGTGATGTAAAGCACTCTGACAATCTACAATTGGCTGAGTAGTGTTGTCAACTAAACTAAGTAAATGTGGGAGAGGGGCAATGGAAAGATGAGGCACACCTTTGGAGGATGGTAGTGAGGAATTAGTGGACATACAGGTCATGGGGTGCACCAACAAAGATTGTCGCACCAGGCATTACCACCGCTTATGCCAGGACCGTCTTAAAACGCATGTGGACTGATTCACAAACCATAGTACTACTAGTACTTCTAAAGTAATACAGAATGTTAATCACACGTCTATTAGTGCAAATCTTCAGCACTCCTATTTTTTCTATGGGGAAAGGTTCACATATGTAAGTTTACTGCTCATTGGTAGGTCTGGGCAAAATTTTTAATCGGAGTGATTCATTTTGAAAAATTACACAAACCCATTCACATAATTATTAGTAATTTGGCACAAGAATCCTACCACAGAAAAATAGGAACAACAGATTTAGGCGGTCATTCTGACCCTGGCGGTTGAAAACCGCCAGGGCAGAGTGCCGCGGAAGCACCGCCAACAGGCTGGCGGTGCTTCATGGGCAATTCTGACCACAGCGGTAAAGCCGCGGTCAGAAAAGGGCAACCGGCGGTTTCCCGCCGGTTTACCCCTGCCCCAAAGAATCCTCCATGGCGGCGCTGCTCGCAGCACCACCATGGGGATTCCGACCCCCTTCCCGCCATCCTGGTCCTGGTGGTAAAAACCGCCAGGAACAGGATGGCGGGAACGGGTGTCGTGGGGCCCCTGGGGCTCCCTGCACTGCCCATGCCACAGGCATGGGCAGTGCAGGGGCCCCCTAACAGGGCCCCATAATGATTTTCAGTGTCTGCCTAGCAGACACTGAAAATCGCGACAGGTGCCACTGCACCCGTCGCACACCAGCAACTCCGCCGGCTCCTTTCGGAGCCGGCTTCATCGTTGCTGGGGCTCTCACGCTGGGCGGGCGGGCGGGAGGCCTTTTAGCGGTCGCCCGCCCGCCCAGCTGGAAAGTCAGAATGACCGCCACGGTCATTTGACCGCGGTGCGGTCTTCTAGGGGGTCTCCACCCGGCAGGCGGCGCCCGCCGGGGTCGGAATGACCCCCTTAGTGAGTATGAGCTGGTGCTGGTTGCTGATTTTCATGTTCTGTTGTATTTAGAGCTATTTTCTGAGCCTCACATGCATCCCTTGGCCCAGTCTGCAATTTCGGCTCAGAAAATAGTGCTAAATGCTGGGTTATGCTCCTCACATAATTCTGCACAATTTTGCATAATTTCTTCTGTCATTTCTTGCAATTATGCTACTGGAAAGTACGTGAGTTATGCCCACCCCCATAGAGTTTTAAATATGGGGTGGCCAGGGGGAGTGCCTGAAAAAAAGAGAATCCTAAATGGGATGGGTTTAGAGAATAATAATGAGGGGTTTAGGAAGACCTAGGAAGGGGTTCATAGAGGCACATGCACCCACCCAAAAAAAGGAGTAACTCCTATTGCTATTGGCAAACTGCACTTCTAAAATGACACATTCAAAAAGCTAACCAAAACAGTAGTAAGTTTCTCCAGCTCAAAGATGGAATAATTACAAAAGCACACATGGCCAACCATTGATACTGGTACCCTCCTATAGGCGTATGGACTTAAAATAAAACCTCATAGGAAATTATGTTACAACTATATTCAATTATTAGTATAAGTAGTTAAAATATAAAGAAATATAATAACGAAAAACATTGTTGGTAAAATTGTTGTCAGCCCATCGTAAGCATTTCATTCCCTTTTGATCTGTCCAAACCACAGTATTTTCTCACTCCAATTTTAAACATTTGTTTAATTTCTGTTGTGATTTAATACATTTTAAAAGTTATGTAAAAGTAGATGCATTATATTTTACTACAATTAATGCTATATTCATTTATACATTAAAAAAGGTTGTTAAAATGTTTTGTAATTAAACAGTAAATATGCATACTTATATTTTGTACATAAACTTATACTCATTTATATGTTAAACCAGTTTAATCTGTTAAATTTAGCATTATTTCCATGGGAATTATTTAAAAACCCATATTTGTTTGTGAGCGGACATATGTATTAGTGTACTAAGGCCCTCATTCCAACTCTGGCAGCAGCGGGAACCGGGATTTGGCCGCCACGCGGCCAAAATACCGCTTCCCGCATTCCGACATTCCTGCTGGGCCGGCGGGCGCTAGCCAAGTTAGCGCCGGCCGGCCCAGCGGGAATGGGGGCCGCAACACAGAAGCCGGCTCCGAATGGAGCCGGCGGTGTTGCGGCGGTGTGACGGGTGCAGTTGCACCCGTCGCGCTTTTCACTGTCTGCTAGGCAGACAGTGAAAAGCTTCATGGGGCCCTGTTAGGGGGCCCCTGCACTGCCCATGCCAGTGCAGGGGCCCCCAGGGGCCCCAGGACACCCCTTACCGCCAGCCTCTTCCTGGCGGTGAAACCCGGTTTTCTGAGCCTGTTGGCGGTGCTTCCGTCATTCGTGGCCCTGGCGGTCTTGGACCGCCAGGGTCAGAATGACCCCCTATATGTATTAGTCAATTTTGAGTAATTTGTCGTTGAATTTTGTGCATTCTCAAAAGGAGCACATTTGAAATGCTGATAGGCATAAGGTACTTTTGTGAATAACCACAATGGGTTTTATTGATCTTTCACTGAATAAGAATATGTGATAATCCTGCCCTTGTTTGTCAAGATGTACAAGGGAAAGTAGCTTCAGAAATATACATGTGTAAGACAAAGAGAATGTATTCTGGATTGCTTGCATGTGGGTAGCAATACAGGTCTACGTGGATTATTGCTAACTAAAATCAAAGAAATAACAGTATTATCTCACTTATTTTTTCATCTATGCAAGCATATGGGAAACATGAAGTCACAAAAAGTTCACATCATAAGGTAGCTCCCTACCAGTGTTAATGTTCAAAGGTCAGGGGTCAAAATGTCTGTTCTGCAACTCCTTTAAGAGACCCTAAAAACGTGAGTTTTGATGCACAAGAATAAAATCCAGGAGACAATAAGGTGCATGTTTACAAGCCACTTGTGCCTCCTTATGCCACACTAGTGTCATTGTTTTTACTCTAATGAGGTGTTAAGGAGCCCATTTCCACGTGCCATATTTACAAAGTGGCACATGCATTGTGCCACTTTGTAGACCCTAGCGCGAGGCACAATGTGTGCAAGGGGGCGTGCCCATAAGAATGGTACAGTGAAATTTACAAGCTTTCCCTGCACCAATTTTTACTGTAATTTTTAACAACAGCCTGAGGCAGGCGTTAAAGTGACGCTGCCATTGTTTTCAATGGGCCGCCCTTTACTTTGAAGGATTAGTGCCATCATTTTGGGCTCTAATCCAGCAAAGTGCCAAAATAGCATCAAAGGTTTTTACGCTATTGTCCTAACATTTGCCATGGTGCGCTGTATTGTAAATACAACGTCCACATGGTGCTGTTACGGGGGGCACAGGACTACGCAAGAAATGTGACGCATCAGGACTGAGGCACCTCTTTCTTGTAAAGATGCCCCTAAGAATTCCGTTTGCATTTAGATAAGGCTATTCAGGGAAATGAAATGTTTCCTTTTAACAGTAAGCTTGACTGTGTACACAACAGTGTCTTTGTTTAGAGAGAAGATGAGCAGAAGCTGAGAGGACTGGCAGTAGGAAGAGAGTAAAGCATGCTTCTCCTTGGCACAGCAAGTCTAGGGACATGTCCCTAATTAGATCAAATACACTTGCAGAATGTTTTATGGCTGAGAGTGTATTTAGCATCATTACTCTCCATTTCTCAGAACAGTTGGGATTTTAAACATTGAACTTTTAGTAGAAGTCGTTTTAATATTTTAAGTTAACAATCAGGTTAAGCGAGAAATAAGATTCATTTAGAGCCAGGAGAAAGAGGTCAGCTTAGGTTTGTCATACCAGAATTTAAAACGTGGATTTAAATAAGGAAATTAAGAATGTGGTTTTCTCTTGGTATGCTTTCAAAGGGCCAATCCTATTCATTTATGCAGCCGTACATGAGGAAAGTGTAAATTTGGCTTGAAGTGATTTGGTGACAGCTGTAGTTTTTCATGTCAAAGCAACATTTAGGGACAGATTTACAAGCCCCTTGTGCCACACTAGCGTAATTTTTTTAATGCTAATGTGGCTCAAGGAGGCAATTTCCGCCGTACCATATTTACAAAGTGGACCAATGCATGCATTGCGCCACTTTGCGACAGCTTGTTCCACATTATGCCTGTGTCAGGCATAATGTAAGACTGAGGCGTTCTGGCATTAGGAGGCCCGCAAAAGTGGTGCAGTGAAGTTTACAAAATTTCACTGTGCCATTTTTCATCATTTTGAATACCTGCTCAGAGCCTGCATTGCGCCACTTTGCGCCAAACAGCTACTCATATTGGTCCATGGAAGGTTATCAGTATTTGTAGAGTGTGCCTTATCACCCATGAGGGTATCCAGATGCAGGGTTGCTGGGCTTAGTCAAAGAGCCAGGGCTTGAGTTTCTTCCTGAAAACCTTCAGCTAAGGGTGCTAATCGGAGGTGGGCGATGTTCCAGGACTTGGCGGCGAGGTGGGAGAAGGAGCGTCCTCTGCTGCGGCTACAGAGGATATGTGGTGTCTGTGCAGGATGGTGGAGGGGAGGTTTCTGGATGGTTGGACGAAGTTCAGGTGGTGGTTTATTTACGCTGGTCATGCTTGTGGAGGGCTTTGTAGGCTTGTGTCAGTAGTTTGAATTGTCATCTTTTGGGGATGGTGAGCCAGTTGAGGTTCCTCAGGTGCCGGGTGATGTCAGTCCATTTGGGCAGGTTGAGAATCAGTCTGGCCACTGAGTTCTGTATCATCTGGAGCCTTCTCATGAGTTTGATGGTGCTTTGTGTGTACAGTGCATTGCCGTAGTCCAGATGGCTGGTGATGAGGACCTGCATGATTGTTTCTCTGGTGCTTTTGGGGAGCCATTTGAAGATCCTTTGGAGCATACGGAGACTGTGGAATCAGGCTGATGAGACTATCTCATACTAAACTCCATGCAGACACAACATCTCCTAATTTACCCCTCCCCACAGACATATCCCTGCTAATAGAAGGACGGATAATTCTTTTGGATGCTCTTAACACAACACAAACACTCCAGTCCAATCCACAGTTCTACTAAATCCCTTGAATCACTCTAGAAAAAAATGAACACATCTACCTGCCATGTTTTCTTCCAATTTCTAAAGATCAAATTGTTCATTTCACCACCCACTTTCAAGATTACAGTGCAAGCCATGGTATTTTCCAAACTGGACTGTAGGATAGCTATGTTCTGTGGACTACAGAAATCTCTCTAGGGACCAATGAATACATCCCTTAATGAAGCAGTGAGCCTGGTAACTGGCACAAGACACTTCAAACACATAACCCTATCCCTCCCATGACTTCAACGGTTCCCTATAGAAGCAAGAAGCACACACAAGGTAGTCTGTCTGGCTCTTAAGAGATACATTGGGGTACCCTGAAGTGCATATACTGCAATGCAGCCGTGCCATAATAGGAAGAAGCTGCATTCTACACAGTGCTAGCTTGTTAGGATGCCAACCTCCTAGAAATGAAAAACCTAAGCGTGTTCCTTGCGCACAGCAGCACCCAAAAACTAGAACTTCCTTCCACCAGAAATCTGCACAAACCCATTGTTTTCCACCTTCAAGAAAAAAACAATCCTGCTGAATAGAAACAAGGAGACCACATGCCAATTGGCCGGGCACCAGGACTCCTGAAGCCTCTGATATCCACTGAGAAAGATTAATTCAGTTGACGACGCTTGCAAGTCCATGCTAATTAATGGGACTTAGCTCTAAAAGAGACCTGTTTATCACAGCAGCACCTTTTCTGCCACCAAACTATGTAAATTCGACTCTTTTTTCAGACTAACAAACTCAGGGCCATATTTATAAGCCCCTTGCACCACCTTGCGCCACCTTGCACCACATAAGCGTCATTATTTTTGATGGCCAAAATCCATGTGCCATATTTACAAAGTGGCGCAATGCGTGCATTGCACCACTTTGTAACCCTTTGCGCTACATTATGCCTGCACCATGCATAATGTATGCAAAGGGGGCGTTTTAACAGATTTCCTTGCGTAATTTTTTTACTGCACTTTTAACTTCAGTGCAGACGTTAAAAGAGGGCTTCCATTATTTATAATGGGCCCCTATGTACTTTGCAGGCGTAGTGCCAATATTTTGGCGCTACATCTGCAGTGTACATCAATAAAAATGACACTATTGTCCTCTACCCTGTGCCGTGGTGCACGGTATTTTAGATATGGCACACACACGGTGGTGGCAGGGGGCGCTAAGGGGTGCAAGGAAAGTGGCGCTGCACTAGGTGCAGTGCCACTCTACTTACATATGCCCCTCAACGTGGGGCATATTTAGCAAGTAGATGCATCCCCCTTGTGCCATGCAAGGGGGTGCAAGGTGTTGCAAATACTAAGTTAGAGTTATCAAGCCATGCAAGGCCACTTGAGTAACACAACGCAGTGCAAATTTTTGTGTTACGTTGTGTTACTCTGCCTCTGGGAGATGTTCCATGAGTGGAAGGTGGGTGTGCCCACTTATCTACCCATGGATTTTGCTGCATTTCCAGATTTCCCATTAGTGGTACATCTGGGAATGAGTCTAAGTGCTGCGCCTCCCCACTAAGGCATACAAAGAGCAATATTTTTATATCTCTTTGGCTTTTACCTCTTCCTAATTGTGCTGCCTGCTGCACACATAGAGGAAAGTGCCTGAGAGAATTGTTTTTGTACAGGAAAGTACCCTTTCCTGCACAAAAAAAGTCCTGTCTGCAATTCAGGCACCCTTGCAACATGGCACAAGAGTACCTTCATTGGTGCTAGACTGCCAAAAGTGCTCTAATGCAAGGAAATGACAGGAATGCGCCATATTATGTCAAATACTACACATTCCTTCCCTTTCATGCAGCGCAGCACAGCAAGGTGACTTCTTGTGCTGCGTGAAATATTGATAAATATGCCCCTAAGTTTGTAACGGTTCCATGTACAGCACTCTGATACCTCTTGACCATGTTTCTGCTTTATAAAATAAAAACGGATATAGTCTGATGTCTGAGCCATTTTTTAGGCACTACAAACTCGACTTGAAGACCCATACCAAAACAAACATCCCATCATTTGTAAAATAGATTTCAAACATCCCTTAATGACGAATCACATCTTGCTTTTGTTTTGTTTTTCTACAGTCTACGCCAGTATTAGTTCCAGACAGCGGGCTGAATATTAGAAAGCGCTTAGGGAATTTTCACAGCTTATATTTAAGTATATGACGTTTTTATCTGTCTCGACTTCCTTCGGCCATCCAAGTAAAACATTAAGGGGATTTTTTACAAGTCCCATGGCACAGGGTGGAGCAGCAAGTGCCTTGCGGTGCCGCACTGCGCCACTAGGAAATGTCAGAAATACACTGTATCTCAAGAGGTAGCACATTTCTGTCTTCTCCCCCTGCACTTGCGCACAAATTGCTGCCTAGCGCCAACGCAGGTGCCCGTGCATCATGGTGCAAGGATGCCTGCATTGTGATGATGATTGTTTCTGTACAGGAAGGGACACCTTCCTGCACAAAAACAATCAAGAGAGGTCTTTTTCTCTTCTATGTGTGCTGCAGAATATATGGAAACATAGAAAGAAGAAAACCACTTTGAATATAGAAAACATATGGCCCTAGATTTATTAAGAGGAAAAGAAAGGGAGAAATAAAGATATTTCTCCCCGTTGCATCACTTCTATGCCACCTCGGAGGCAGCGTATGAATCTGACACATTCCCAGACATGTGAATCTGGAAATGCATCAGATTCCTTAGCATTCCATGGGTGTTGTGTGAAAACAACCACAGCAACACCCATGGAACACCCCTTTGCTGCAGTTTTATGTGTGAAAGGGGACCATATTAACAAGGCCATGAAAAGCCACGAAAGGTGGCTTTGAGTGGCCTTGTAAATATCGGATGGTACACTGCACCACCAGAGTGTAAAAAAATGATGCTCCAGTGGCTGAGTTTGACGATTTTATTTGAAGGGAGTTTTCTCGGCATCCCAGTTCATGCATTAGGCCCCTGAAACCAGCCCTGTATATATTTCAAAATCCTGCAATTGAGATTTCTCTTTTTGCCATTGAAAAAAAGGCGGACTGGACAAAGTATTTATACACATTATATGGAGCAACCTGAACTCTGTCACTGCAAAAATATCTAATGCAGCTTACTTGAATTAACTGCAGCTTACAATATAAGAGTGCTATGTCCTGTGTGCATGTGTGACCCAAACCTAACCTGGGAGCCTAGCAGTGGTGCATTCCTCATTGCAAATGTGGGACAGAATGGTCTTGTGGAAGGTGTATGAATGATTTGAGGAGTTTTGTACCTTTGTTATTGAATGACATGCTTACAGAGATACCGGCAGCTCCCATTTTAACATCCTAAGATGAGATTTCAGTCATGGATCTGAGGTAGAAATGGGGTCTTTGGTTGGCAGTCAGGTTATCCCATGTCCAAGCAAGAACTCTCACTCTAGTCAGGGTAAAGGAGAATTTCCCCCGCTCACCCCTTTGATAGCTTGGCACAAGCAGGCATGCTTAACTTCAGAAACAATGTGTAAAATATTTGTACCAACACACACACACACACAGTAACTCAGTGAAAGCACTACAAAATGACACAACACAGGTTTAGAATAATATGTGATATGTATCTAAACAAAACAAACCAGAACAACAAAAATCTGGCATACAAAAGTAAATTTATGAATTTTAAAAAGAATAAGAGTCTTAGGCCCTCATTACGACCCTGGCGGGCGGGGGAGAAGTGGCGGTAATACTGCCAAAAGGCCGACAGAAAAAAAATGGAATTATGACCATGGCGGTTACCGCCATGGTCATCCGCCACTTCTCCACTCCGACAGCCATGGTGGTGACTTCGGTCTCCAGCCCGGCGGCCATCGCCAAACCGCCGGCAGTATCAGGACCCTGCATACCCCCATGGATTTTGGGTGGTTTGGAACCGCCACCGAATCCATGGCGGTAGGCACTATCATGGCCAGGGAATTCCTTCCCTAGCACTGATAGGGGTCTCCCCCACCCCCAAGTCCTCCCCCCACACCCCCAACCCCCCTAACACCCCCCAAAGGTGGCAGGGCCCCCCTCCCCACCCCCAACATCAACATACACACACCCCTACACGCACACATACACTACAACAACACATACCCGCACACATACAAACAGACATGCACACAGACCGACCCGCACACATTTCCCATACACACAACACACCCCTCGCATGCATACACACACTCACACACCCCCTCTACATACTCACACGCACACCCCCATGCACGCAAACAACATGCAACACCTCTCCCACCCCCTCCCCTAACGGACGATCACTGTGCCACCAGCTCCCTGTCACCAGAACACCGCTACACCGAATCCTGGGTTGGGATTCGGTGGGCGGTGTTTTGATGACGGGGAGGTGGAGGCGGAGCAGCCTCCACTTCCTCGCCGACCGCCAGTATGTCTGCTGGCGGCTCTCTGTCTGAAAAAGGACGGAGGTCTGCCAGCAGTCATGATTTGCTGCACGGAGAACCGCCTGCACTGGCGGTCTTCAGCACAGCGGTACCTCGGCGGTCTTGGAAAAAGACCACTGAGGTTGAAATGAGGGCCTTAATCCTTAGAAAACAGTGAAAATGCTGTTATTGCTCAAAGTACCTGGGTAGCATCAAAATAAAGCAGCACAGGCGAGTGTGCGTCAGAAAAGGCCAGTGATGCGCTGATTTCTCACTTGCAAGTGAGACCATACGTCGTTCCTCCTTTGGATGGGTCAGCATGCGTCGTTTCTTCTCTCCCACAAGAGAGTGATGCATCGATCCGGATGGGCACCTCGGGTCCGGGCAGGCTTTGCGTTGATTTTCCGCACCCAGCGATGGTGCATCGAAATCCAGTCACACGGTGTCAAGAAATTGCGCTGTGTGGGGGCTTGCGTCATGAACAGCAGCTGCTGCGGGTGTTGCACGTTGTTTCTCTAGCTGGGTTGTGTCGATCTCCCAGCCGCAGAGGTTCCACTTGGTACCTGAAGTAATCTGATTTTCAGGAGTTTTGGGTGTTCTTCTTTTACCCCTTTCTGCCTTTGAAGTAGGCCTACTTCAAAGAGAAGTCTCTGTTATTTTCAAGATCCTGCCTTGCCCAGGCCAGGGCCCAGACACACACCAGGGGGTTAGAGACTGCATTGTGTGAGGGCAGGCACAGTCCTTTCAGGTGTAAGTGACCGCTCCTCCTCCTCCCCTCAGCCCAGATGGTCCATCAGGATATGCAGGCTACACCCCAGCTCCCTTTGTGTCACTGTCTAGAGGAGAGGTGCAAACAGCCCAACTGCCAAACTGACCCAGACAGGGGATCCACAAACAGGCAGAGTCACAGAATGGTTTAAGCAAGAAAATGCCTACTTTCTAAAAGTGGCATTTTCAAACACACAATCTAAAAACCAACTTCACCAAAAGATGTATTTTTAAATGTCTATCTGCTCGCAAAGGGAATCTGCACTTTAATAATATTTAAAGGCAGCCCCCAAATTAACCTATAGGCCTTGCAACAGTGAAAACTGAATTTGGCAGTATTTCACTGTAAGGACATGAAAAACACATAAGTACATGTCCCACCTTTAACATACACTGCACCCTGCCCATGGAGCTACCTAGGGCCTACTGTAGGGGTGCCTTACATGAATGAAAAGGGAAGGTTTAGGCCTGGCAAGTTTGGCAAGTGGGTACACTTGCCAAGTCGAATTGGCAGTTTAAAACTACACACACAGACACTGCAGTGGCTGGTCTGAGCCATGTTTACAGGGTTACTAATGTGCGTGGCACCACTAGTGCTGCAGGCCCACTAGTAGCATTTGATTTACAGGCCCTGGGCACTTCTAGTGCACTTTACTAGGGACTTAGGGGCCAGATGTAGCAAAGGTTTGCGAGTCGCAAATGGCCCGAATCGCTATTTGCGACTGTGCAAAATCGGAAATGGGATGCAAAAATCCCATTTCCGACTCGCAAAAAGCGATGTGAGCCGTTACCGACTCGCAAAATGTGCGACCCCATTTTGCGACCCGCAAATAGGAAGTCGCAATTTGCGAGTCGCAAACCATATGCAATTGCAACTCGCAAATTGCGACTAGTCGCAAAAAGCACAGTTTGCATGTCCCATTTACCACTAACTCAGAGCAGGTGGTAATCATTACCAAAGTATAAAAGGAGACCCAGAAGGCATCTGGGTTACTCAAGATGGCGGAGATATACCTGATAGCAGTGAGGAGGAGAGTCCACGCAGCCCAGCAGAGGAGGAGGAGGAGCCACAGACAGGAGAAGATTTACAGAACAAGGCAGACTCTTTTTCAGCAAACTGAGGAAGAAATCTACGACAAATACCGACTTAGCAGCGCAGCTATACTTGAATTAATTGAATTACTCAAACCACAGCTAGAACGCCAGACTCTGCGCGGCTGCGCCATCCCTACGCATGTGCAAGTGCTATGCTCACTGCACCTCTTGGCCTCGGGGAGCTATCAGGGGGTCATTGCTGTGGCAGGTGGGGTATCTCAAAGTGCACTATCAAGGTTCCTCAGGGCATTCCTAGATGCCATACTATCACACATGTCTCACTTCATATACCTACCCAGGAATGAGGCAGAAATTAACAGCACCAAGTTGGACTTTTACCGGATTGCCAACTTTCCCCATGTCACTGGGTGTGTAGATGGGACACATATTCAAATATGCCCCCCTGCAAACCTGGAATATCTGTTCCGCAACAGAAAGTGTACCCACTCACTCAATATTCAGGTTGTTTGTGACGCCCATTATGTCATCACTGACATTGTCGCAAAATTTCCAGGCAGTACTCATGACTCCTACATTTTTAGGCACAGTGGGATACACCAACGCCTGGAACGTGGGGAGTTTGGAGACGGATACCTCCTAGGTAGAGCTGAATACACCTTGTAGACACACACACAGATCAATGTGCACTCCAACCAGGACTTTCTAACAGTGTACTGTTTGTGCCCAACAGGTGACAGTGCATATGCACTACGGCCATGGATTATGACTCCGTACTTAACACCCAGCAATGAATGTGAGAGACGATACAACAGTGCACATAAGAGGACCAGGAACCTGATTGAACGCACCTTCGGATTGCTGAAAGCACGGTTCAGATGCCTCCACCGAAGTGGAGGTGCCCTCCAGTATACCCCCATTACAGCATTCAAAATTGTTGTCGCATGCGCTATCCTGCACAATATTGCCACCCGACGTGGGCTACCTCTCACCCCTGGAGACCCAGATTCTGAGGATGAAGAGCAGGAGCAACCACATCGCCATCATGGGGATCGGAGCATCGCAAATCAAGGCAGACTGAGACGGCAACACATCGCAACCCAATACTTTGGAAGGTACGTGTCAACTTCAACCATACTCACCTATTGACCAAAAACTCCATTTGTTAAGTGGAACAAAAAAACTATTTAATATGTGCAGAAATTGAACTATTTACAATGACAAACTGTTCAGGGAGTTCAGAAAGCCAACCATGCAAGGGGCACATTGTCGTCATGTACCCCAACATCAGGGACAGGGTTTAGTTTATGACCTACGGCGGCCTCTGCCAGCCTGGCTGGTCCCAGGTTGTTCTGCAGTCCTCTGCCTGGTACTCCCACTCCGGAGCACCCTGGTGTCACCAGCAGAGACACTGCTCACAGTGGAGCCCTCTTCGCTGTCCTGTGGGGTGTCCCCTGTACCCCTGGACACATGCCATGCCTCCATGAGATCGATCACATGGGTGATCCGGCCCAGGCCTCTTGCCACATCACCTGCAAAGTGGCCCATTTCCACCTGGAGGCCGACTGTTCTTCTGGACAGGCCAGTGGTGTTGACTGCCAGTCTGCCAATTGAGGAGGCCATCCTATCCAGCCTCTGGAGCAGCTGGCGGTCCCTGCGCCGCCCACCCTCGCTCTGTGACAGCAGTCCAGCCACCAGTTCCCACATGGACAGGGCTAGGTCCCCAGTGTTGTTTCCTATGATGTCCAATTGTGCATGGAGCTGCTGCATGCTGGTCTCATTGCTCCTTACAAAGCGGTGCAGAACCCCACTAATCCTCGCTAACATTTGGTTCTGCAGGCGCTGACCACGTAGCAGTTGTGCCTCGGTCATGGTGGTGGATGGACGCCCGGACTCAGCCTGCAGCCCTGCTCTCCTCAACCTGCGTCACCTGCGCAGCGGTGGATGCCCTGTGGGATGTACCGTGGCACTCCTGGCTGTTGCTGGTGCAGCCTCCGGAACCACTGTTGCAGCAGGTGTAGTCATCAAGGGGATGGTGTTGGTGGTGCAGGTGGGAGTGTTGGCAGCTCCTGTGCTTTCCTCATGGGGCTGGCTGACTATTGGCACCTGGCTGCTGTGGATGGTGGTGGTGTCTTGTGAGAGACCTGTGGGACATGGGGAACAGACTGTCAGTGTCTACTATTTGTTGCACACTTCCTAATAAACATTTGCCTATTGACTGCCTACTTGACTACATTGCCCATAATGCATCATTCTGGTGTTTGCTACCCTGAAATGGAGCTATCTTGGTTGTGCATGCCCCTGTGTACATGGTGGGTGGGGGTATGGCATTGATGGGGGGTACAGGCATATCACATGGTACTCACCGGTTGATGTTGTGGGCTCAGAGGTGTCCAGATCTCCGAATCCTGTAACTGCCTCCTGCTCCAGGGTCTCCAGGGGTGTGGGTGGTGGTACGGATGATGGTCCCCCTCCTGTGCCTCTCATCTCCCGGAGCCTTTCTGCCACCCTCTCCTTGGTCCGGGAGCGGAGGTCATACCACCTCTTCTTGATCTCATCCACACTCCTGTGGCTGACCCCCAGGGAGTTCACCTTTTCCTGAATATCCAGCCAGATTTGTTTTTTTAGTTGAGTCTGGCACATTGAGGGCTCCCCTCCCAAAAAGATCATCATAGTGCTGACAGCATTCCTCTGTCAGCACCTCCAGCTCCTTCTCAGAAAATTTTAATTTCCTCTTTCTGGGAGTGTCTGCCATTGTTGCTGTAGCTCTGTTTGCAGTTCTGCTGTGAAAAAGGGTGTGGTCCTCCCTCCTCCCAGGTGTATTAGTAAACTTCCTGGCTGTGATGTCATCATCATGTGCCAGGAAGTGTTTCCAGAGAGTTCTGGAGTGTTCTGCAGCACCTGCAATCAATTTACATGATACTCTCAATTTGCGACACCCACTCGCAAATTGCGTGTCTGTTTTTTGCACGGTCGCAAAAAGTGACCTCACAGACAGCGGACTCGCTATCTGCGTTGCGTCTCCGGGTGCGAGTCGCAATTTGTCCCCGGAAATTGTACCTGCATTCCTATTAGCGACACGCAATTTGGGAGTCGCACATGCTCGCAAATTGCGAGTCGCAAATTTTTTTGTACCTACATCTGGCCCTTACTGTAAAATCAAATAGGCCAATCATGGATAAGACAATGTACACATGTACTTTATACAGGGAACACTTACACTTTAGTACTAGTCAGCAGGGGTAAAGTGTCCAGAGCAGATAAAACAGCAAAAATAGAGTCCAGCACACAGAAACAACCTGGGAAGTAGAGGCAAAAAGTTAGGGGAGACCATGCCAATGATGCCAAGTCTAACAGTAGTCATACCAGTTCCATGAAATTCCAGCATTACAAATCTTAGTAAATTTGAAAATGCATTCAATCCATGGGTGGATACCCTGGAACACCCATGCTCCAACAATGGAAAGCCTAACATTACGAAATATAACACAATGCAGCGCAAGCTGCTGATTTGCATTATATTTCTTTACAGAGACACGCAATGGCATGGCAAATCAAGCCTTGAGTAGCTTTGGAAATTCCAACTAAGTCTTGCGTTGGTCTGCTTCACCTTGCGCAATGCAGTGGCAATGCAAAGGCTTAATTAATCTTGGCCCATATCATTCAAAAAAAGAAATGCAGCTTCCGCAAGATCATGTTGAATGTTATCTGAATGTTGTTCTTTCTGACAAGTCTCCACTACCTTACATAATATTTGCTGCATTCTTTTACACCAACTCTATTTATATTTCATGTCAGTTTTTAGACCATGCAGTTCCAATATTTTATTGGTTAGAGGCTGAATGAATATAAAACGCACACAAATATTGTACTGGTAGTATTTTTGAAGCACCAGTACATGACTTTGGGACATGCAGACTGGCAGGAACAATAATACTGTCGAAGCAAATCTGGTGTTAGAAAATAAGTAGATACCTAGCGGTTCATTTACAAGCTCCTAGCGCGGCCATAGCATCATTTTTTTTCACGCTATGGTGGCGCACAACAATTACCCACCCTGTGCTATATTTACAAACTGATGCAGAGGTACCATTGCACCAGTTTGTAAACCCTTGCACTACATTATACCTGCACCAGGTGTAATGTATGGAAGGGAGGCGCTCCCCCACTAGGAGGACCGGAGGAATGGTGCAGGGAAATCTACAATATTTCACTGCATCATTCTAGTATCATTTTTTAACTTCTGCTCACGTGCAGGCGTTAAAATGACACCAAGGTGTTTTGAATGGGCCCCCCTAAGCTTGGCTGGATTAATGTCAAAAGTTTTGACGCTAGCGTAGCAAAGCTCCACAACTGCATCAGAAATTCTGATGCTGCTGTGCTAACGAGCACCATGATGTGCCCTATTGTAAATACAGTGCTACCATGGTGTTATTAGGGGCGCGCAGGGTGATGCAAGCCAACTGGTGCATCCTGATCCATGCATCAGTTTGTTGTAAATGAGGCTCCAAGTTTTGTGTCGGAAGGGTGGTTCTTACAGCTACAATCTGGATTAAAGTGTTTTTTTCTTGTAATTATATTCACAGTTAATGCATAAAAGAATGTCATAATGACTGACATGCAAAGTGGTCACAAGTGAATTTCATGCCTTTCATGACATCCTTTTCCTACAAGGGTCAGGTCGTGAAAGGGTTTACATGTGTGTACGTTGTTCATGAACATACTTTGCACAGCTTCCCTGACCTCATCAGTATTTTAAGTGTTGTCATCCTGATGCAGAGGACGGAAAGAGTTGCCGGTGTCAATGTACCCTTAGAATACTGTAGGGCAATTTAAATATTCATGAATAATTAATGTACCAAGAAAAGGCCATGCTTTCAGAGGCTCGCCAGTCAGCACAGCACTTGATTTGTGAGTGGCCTTTTTTTGTATTGTGAACCGAAGGCTACATTTGTCAGCTTGCCTGATGAGGCCAAGCAAGGGCTGTCACCCTCAACCCTTCCAGGTTGACATCCACTTTGGATTAATGGGAATAAACAAACTGGAGATGTGTTTTCTCACTTAATGAAGTGCTCCAGCTGCTCTGCCAATTACTTTTCCTGAGTATTTTCTGCACTCACCACTTAACGCACTCCGTGCTCAGCTATAAAACCGAGGCACTACAAACGTCAGCATCACACAGAGTGTATGGTTGTTGATGCTTTTCAATTGTTCTGTTTCTATTTAGCTACAACTCAAAGCAGAGAAAAGCTTTTGATTTCCCGGTCTTAGATTCTAAATTCTTTGCTTTTTGCTCCCCTCCTACTCCATTGAGGATGAACACGTCTTTGATGAAAAGCCTGTTAGCTTTTAGGAAGAACACTCATTTTCAAGTGTTTTTTAAAAAAAACATTGAGATAATGGCTGTATATTGTACTTAGAAATGTCCTGGGCGTTGCAGTGTTCCTATGAACTCACGCGCTCCAGCAGGTGGGCCTTCCGCGCCTAGCAACTGCTGTGGTGTCTCCTGTCGCTGGAGGGGAGGCCTCCTGAGCTTCTTTTGAAAAGGATACATTTTAACATGTGCGCATGCTCCGGAAGTCAGGCCCTGCATGTTCCCCCCTGCCCTGCTGTTTTGGTGGCATCCACCATACTTGTATACAAAAGGGATGAAGTGGCTGTTGGGCGGCTTAAAAATTGGCGAAGCTGAAACATCCTTAACAAGCTGTTGCCTGCCTGTTCGCTGCATACAGGCGCGTTGTTCAACTATTTCTAGGGATTTCCACAACTTCCTCGGACCAATAGCAATTCTTAAATTTTTGTCTTCAATGCGCACTTATAAGTAAAACGTTGAGGAGAAAATGGAGCTGAAACTGTCTTTCTGGCCTAATTATCCCCCCCACGACAAAATAACACATAATAAGACACTTTGGGGGTGATTCCTAGTTTGGCGGGCGGCGGTTGTCTATGCAGACACTGGAAATCAATGTGGGGCCCTGTTAGGGGGCCCCTGCAGTGCCCACACCCGTTCCCGCCAGCCTGGTTTCCCTTTTCTGACCGCGGCTTTACTGCGGCGGTCAGAATGGGCCTGGATGCACCGCCAGCCTGTTGGCGGTGCATCCGCGGTCCCCTACAATGACCCCCTTTGTGCACACATATCTTCAGTTAATCAATAAGGAACAATTTTATTAGTCAGTTTAACAGTGGGACCTTAATGGGTTAATTTTACAGCTAGACTTTTTGTTTTGTCACATCAGGAGCAGAGCAAAATTACCTAGAGTGAAACTGGAGCAAATATATATGTTGATTAACCTTTTCTGTACTTTCTTCTCCAAAAGTTTTTTTTTAGGTCTCTGATCTGTTTGTAGAGTTCATATGACTGCTAAACTATAACTGATTATGACAAGTCCCGTGGTGTTTGCTGTTTTTTTTTTATACCAATAAACCATTTTCTAATGATGATTTATAGAAATGATACCAAACATCTTGCATCAAAGCTTGTCCCAGAAAAGTTAGACCACGATTTACATGCTTCCTGAGCTGAGGACGCTATGGAAAGAACAATAGTTGGCCACTAGCAGAGTTTCCATGCCACTACAGAGAAAATGTTCCCTTTACTTGCTGTTCTTTCTGTATAAATGTCATCACCTGAGGGGATGACCATTTTTCTTACAGCTTGGAAGAGTCTTCATAAATCTTTTATAGTTCTGTTCAAATAAGCATCTTCTAAGGATAATGTGATTCATTTACACTCCTCATTCTTCTCAAACATTGACTACCACAAACCTACAGAGACATTAACGTGGTTAAAAATCTAAGATGTGATTTTACATCTTTCACAAGAAGCAGGCAACATGTAGATTCCTATTGTGTAGGGTGGACGAGTTTCTTGACTAAACAAGTCTGAAATTCTGTTCTAAGGTCTAGCTGGGTATGAGCAGTTCCAATGTTAAGGGAAACATGTTCCATATCCTGGCTGTATAAATGAAGCTGACCTGTCTTTTGGTGTTTTCCTTCTTGCATCCCTTTGTCTCCAGTTTGGCAAGATTCTGACTTCTGGTGTGGTGCTGTCTGCCTGAGTGGTTAGATTTTTTATTGTTAATACAAGGCTGTCATTTCTGATGGGTTGTGGGAGATGCAACTGGTCTTCAAGATGATGCAGACTTAGGGGCTTATTTGCAAGCCCTGTACGCTGCCTTTGCGTCACTTTTTGGGATGCACCAGTGGCGCATAGTGCAGGACCATATCTACAAGGCCATGCAAAGCCACTTTGTGTGGCTCTGCATGGCCTTGTAGATATGGTATAAGGCAACGCAGCGCAAGTTGCTGCTTTGCCTTACACTGCATCAGGGAGGCATTCCATGGCTTTTGCCGTGGGGTTTCCCACACAACACCCATGAGGTTTGGGACATTCCCAGATTTACAAGAATCTGTAAGCCTGGGAGTGCATCAGAATCTTACAACCTCCCAAGGGTAGGCACAGCGAGGAGAAATATTTTTATTTCCCATCATTGTATCCTCTTTCTATGTGTTCTGCATTCTGCAGCATGCATAGAAAGAGAAGAACCTCCATGGATTATTTTTTGTGCAGGAAGGTGTCCGTTCCTGCACAGAAGCAATCCTGTCTGTGACACAGGTATTCTTGCACTATGGTGTAAGGGTGCCTGTGCTGGTGCTAGGCAGCTCATTGTGCACCAGTGCAGGGGGAGAGGACAGAAATGTGCTGTATCTTGTAGATATGGCGCATTTCTGCCCTTTCTCGAGCGAGCAGGGCAGCGCAGCAAGGTTACTTGCTGTGCTGCCCTGCGCCACAGGGTTTGTAAATAAGTTGCTTAGCTTAGGAGCCAGTGTAGTGTGTGGATAATGTATCATCACTAATGGTGTGGGGTAGTAGGAACTGAAGATAAGACAAGGTCAGTCTTTTTACAGTGGTGTTAATAAGGTCACTATAGATCCTCAGGTCGGGAAGTCATAGTTGGAAAAATGTCCAAGCTAGGGGGTGCTGTGTTGTCCTACAGGGGGAAGGGGGATTTCCCTTACGGACTTGGTGGTCTCACACACATAATAGTGTCTTGCTTCATCATATGACCACCTAGCCCCACCCAAGTAAGATGATACTACTTGGGCGGACTCGACCTCGTGGTTAAAAGAACCCGAGGGAGTGCTGAAATTAAACTGGCTGGATAGTTACATTGATCCAGAAGGGGTGAATAATAAAATTACCAAGCATGTCGCCAGTGGCTTCTGCTAATTTTAATAAAGGTGCATGCTGGTAAAGCTAAAACTAAGGGGGAAAGGCTCGTTGGAGAGTAATGTCTCTTGGAGTCTAAAAGAAAAAGTGGATGACCAACATGTTTCTGCCCTCACTCAGTGCTGGTAGGTCAGGGGCATTCGTCAGGGTCGGAGCACACGCAGTAAGTGGGGTGCTCAAAAAGTGAAAAATGTGTATGGCCTACCTGAACGAGTAGTTCACGGTGGGGTAGGCCTGTAGTAGATAAAAATAAATGCATCAATAGATAAGCCACTGATAGTTCAGAAGATATATGGGGTGAAAAAACTGTGGCAAACCACTGCAAAGCACACAGCAAAAATGTGAACAATTGTGCCAAGCACTCACACACACATTCAAGGGTGACTTACCCCAGAGTAAGGGGCAATCTGCCTCTGGTCTGGCTAGTGCCGGGGGTGGGGGGTTCCCTTGTAGTCACACTCTGGGGAGATTAAAGGGTTTAGGAAGGATAGAGGTGAAGGGTCATGAGTTTAAAAGAGGATGCACAAGACTTAAGGGAAAAAGTAAACAGAAGAGAACCAAGCTTAAACCAGGGGAAAGGCACATGGGAAAAGAGAGACAAGGAAGAAGGAAATGGGGAAAAGAAAAGGAGGTGGAGGGGGAGCGAAGGGCTGCAGAAGGGAGGGGAAACAGGGAATAAACAGGAAAAAAAAAAGGAAAGAAAAAAGGCCCCAAAGGGGCCACACTTACCACTCCAAAGGGAATACCAAGGGGGGGTACCTACATGCCGGAGCCAGGCCGCTCTGGTACTGACTGCATGGTTGGTCTGGAATATATGTGGATCAAGAGCCAATCAGCGGGGGGGCGCCGGGCGGAATCTAATTAAGAAATTGTCAGGTGGATCGGGCGTCGTTACGGGACCACGCCCTGAATCCGGCCGCACCCTCTCGGGGGCTGTGCCGGTGTGCAATGCTTGAATTAGCCACCCGCTCGTTGAATATGGCCGTCAGTATAAAACCCGCGGGACCGTTGTGTTATAGAGGCCCGCGGGTTAGAGTGTGCCAAGCAATAAAGAAGTGACGTGCTCGAGTAGAGCGTTTGCACCGCAATGCGGTTTGCAAACGCGGGGGCGCCCTGTGATGACGCGCTGCGAGGAGCGCAGCGCGTCCTATGGGCACACGGGACTCCAGGCTTCCTGACTTTGAATCAACCTTAAGGTGCAAATCCATCAAAGTGGATGTCATTGAGCTAGATTCAAACCAGTTGTTCCTTTCTGCTCCCAGTGAATACCACTGATTTGACTTTTATGGGATTAATTTTCAGGTAGGGGCTGGCATCCAGATCTAAATGTCATGCAGGTAGTACTTGAGGCACTGGATGTGAGAAATGGAGGAATCTTTCAGGTAGTGATGTGTGTTATCGGTGTACTGGTGAATTTTGGTGATAACAGTGAACAAACTGGTACCGTGGGGCACCTCAGGTGATAGGTGGCTTATAGGACTTGCAGGTGCCTATGTGAATTAACTGATGTTGACAGAACAGGTTCTCCGCCTATCTATGTGAAAGATGTTGTCAGTGAACTCTATTGGAGACTGTAGGTTTTTTTATATGTTGGCATAGCCAACACACTCAAATGGAGCTCAAAGGTCTGCTGATGTCAGGAAGCAGGAGTCATCTTTATCTATTTCAGGATGGCATTGTCTTTGCTGCAGCATGATTTAAAGATAGGTTGGTAATCGTGCAGGAGATGGACTGGCACAGGTGTGATATTGGAATTGTGCAGTGTGCTTTTTTCAGTGTTCCTGTTGATGAAATGTATTTGAGTAATGGGCTGGTAGTTAGGAAGGGTAAGAAAAAGTAGTGAGGGTTTCTTCCTCCTGAGATGATTCCTTGTGTAAGGATGAATTGACAATGGTAAGCAGGAGTGACATATTGTATCTACAGTGGGATTTGATGAAGAATAAGTGTTAGACATAATCTTCTTAGGAGATGGCTTTTAGGGAGTTGAAGAATGTCAGCGAAGAAGTTAAAATGCAAAGATCTAAGGATGACCACTGCAGGTTGCTAAATGAAGTGAGAAATGTGAAGGGAAGCAGGCTTGGTTTTCTTGATGTGTGAACTTTATTTTTTCAGTGATGGGTAGGTTAATGGCATTGCACATTTCTCTGTAGCATGGATATGTAGGGCCAGGAAGGAGGTTATACAGTACACAGTTGTCTGTGTTGAACAGTGTACTTTTTAATGGTAGTTTCATTGATGCCCCTGATGTAGTACTTTTTTGGGCTGATGTGATAAGTTGATGGTGTTTTGCTCATGGAGACTTTAGTAAAATGAAACTATTGTGGTCCTGCTCCTTTTCCTCCACTTTCTTTTTTGTCTGTCAATGTAAATTATGTAGTTAGAAAGGACTTTGGAGTACCAGGGGGCTGAAGGGTCTTGGTTTACATTTCCTGGATTAGCTGGAGTGTGGAACTTCCCTTAGTTTAATAGCAATGTGCTGAAATCATTTAGAAGAGTATTAACACCCAACTTGGAGATATCAATGCCATGATATGGTTGAACCTTAGGTTTTTTATGGAGAATTCCTTAAAGGATCAAAATGTTTGTTGTTATATTTTGGGTTGACCATGGTGTGTTTGTTGGATACTCAGAGGGGTGATGGAGATGGCAGGTGTTTCAGTGGAGTCCAGTCATATTGGGAGTTGCATTGGGTGCTTAGTGATGTTGAGAAGAAATTGTTCCAGGATTTGGCCTTTGAAGTGTAGTCATTAAGTGACATACTGTACTATTCTTAGGCCCATATTTATACTTTTTGTCACAAACCTGCGCTAGCGCAGGTTTGGTCAAAAAGTTTAACACCGGCTACTGCCATTCCAACGCGCCAGCTGGGCGTCATATTTAATGAATGACGGTAGCCTGCGCTGTGGCCTGGCTAGCGTCAAAATAATTGATGCTAACCGGGCAGCGGAGACGTAGGGAAGACTGGGCGTTGTGCGTCAAAGAATGGTGCAAGTCAGGTTTGAGTCAACAATATTGACTCTAACCTGACTAGCGTAATTTTTTGACGCACAACCCCCCATGGAAATGACTCCTGTCTTAGCAAAGACAGGAGTAATGCCCCCCTGCCCAATGGCCTGCCCAGGGGACTACTGTCCCCTGGGCAGGCCATTGGGCACAGTGGCATGTAGGAGGGCCCAAGTTAGGCCCCCCTATGCCACTAAAAATAATTAATAATAATTACTTACCTCTACTTACCTGTAGTTACCGTAGATGGGTCTCCCCATCCATGGGTGTCCTCCAGGTGTGGGCGAGGGTGGTAGGGGGTGTCCCTGGGTGCAGGGTAGGGCACCTGTGTACTGCTTCCATGGTCGGAGACCATGGAAATGAGTCCACAGGTCGTCTAACGCCTGCCCTGACCCAGGCGTTAAAAAATGACTCTAAACAGGCTAAGAACCATTTTTTAAGGCCCTCCTCCTCCCGTGCATCATTTTTGCACTGGAGTATAAATAAGACGCAAATGTCTTTGAGTCATTTTTTGCCCAGGAACGCCTACCTTGCATCTCATTGACGCAAGGTAGGTTTCCACTGTAAAAACATGACTCTAACTCCATAAATTTGGAGCTAGATGGGTCTAGCGCGAAAGTATAAATATGGAGTTAGGTTTGCGCCAGATTTTTGTCAAAAGAAATTACGCAAATCCGGCACAAACAGGGTATAAATATGGGCCTAAGTGTATTGATAAGTGTGAGATTGTCGATTTGTTTATTTTTTCATGATTTATTTGTCAGGGAGGTTGGAGTCACGTAGTAGGGTTGGTTAGGATGTGTTGGATGGATAAGGTGATGAAGAGGTCCAAGAAGTCATCTCTGAAGTTCTTTTTCCATCTGGAAGGTCTGTAGATGAAAACGAAGGTGGCATTCATTCTGATGGTGTGGTGCTGAAGCAGGATAGGATTGAGACTTGAAAGTTGCCTCTAAGTGGTCTTTACTAATCAGTGTGGCTAGCACTATGACATGAAAAAACAAAAAAGTCTGGAAGGCGATGGTTGAATAGACAGACACAACTTCTTCTCTGCGGTCTATCAAGGTATGGATCAAAGACTGGGATACAGAACTGGCAAATGTGATATCAATGCAATCTATGATACTTCTGATTGTCTAACATGCATCCTTGTGGGTCATATGGCTAAAAGTCCATTCAAGAACCTCTGGCCACCAACTAAATCTTATGAAAAACAGTACCTGAAAAATGCATTAGTTTACTAGCCCCTCAGATAGCAAGTAAAGGCTCTTCCTCCATTGTTCCATACAGGATAGGAATAATTTTTGAATTCAGAAATAACTGCACCTAAAGATCACTTAATGGCTCCCTCCATCTTGCAGCTCACTGTTTCTTCCTTGGCATTCTCCGAGGCCATGAGGAAAATGTCTACCTTGCTGCCCTGTGGCATACTAAACTTTGGAAGGTGAAACTCACTCAGTCCCAATACATTCCAGAGGGTAGCAGTTGGACAAGAACACACTGTTGCATATAGCATGATGATCAATACGAAAGTCCAAATCAGATGATGTGTATTGACCTTAAAGTCACCCTCATCCACTAGAACATAGGTTAGTTTGCCCAAATAGATGATGTCTGTTGACATTAAAGTCATCCTTATCCACTGGAACTTAAGCTAGCTTGCACTCCAAATGATAACTGCTTTGGTCTACTACTCCATCCTGCCGATAAAGGCCTTAGCCATATTGACCATTTAGGAAAGCGCCACTGATCCTCTTTTTGTGAGGGCTGCTAATAATGTCAGTCTGCAGAAACTGATTTACTTATCAAGGTCAGTAAGTGGTGAGAAGCAGAGGCACATTTACAACATCAGCTAAACCAGCTTCTTTCAGATAGCGTTTCGTTGAAGTTCATTTTGTGTTAAGGTTTCTTATGGTTAAGAGAATGATGCAGTCACAGCAGGAGTAAAGAGGCTAAATCAAGCCTCAACTGGAGTGTAGTTGTTTTTTTTTTTAGTCCAGTCATTTTCATACGTAACATAATTTTGCTCTTCTAAGAGCCTCTAAGACCACATCAGATAAGTGGTTGAGCTTACAATATCCCAAGTAGGTAAATAATCAAAACTAGCAAGCACCCTTTTAACAAGCTTTTTACTGTGCCTATTACAGTATCTGTATTTTAATCAATGTCTTAATAATGTGTTCAATATTCTAATGTGACCTGAAAAAATGATGTGACTGTTTCCTCACCTGATTCCCTATTTTATATTGGGATCCTTGCATTCATGTTATGGCAGTCTTCATTTCACTTCCTTTTATTCAATGCTGCTTCAAGTCTTTTCTCAATTGCAGGGAATAGAATTCATGTAGAATCTCTTGTGGCAGAGGTTGCAGAATGGACAGCTGTAGAGAAAGTGTTGTGGACCCTGATGTGGTAAGAGCAATGATATGCTAAGTAAATACTCTCCCTATATTTACTATCCTGGGTATTGTGCAGTCAGTAAATATTTTCCTATTGGGATGCTGGGGTAAGTATAAGGATTCTTCAGGTAGTACACAGGATAAAATGTGTGTACCAGCTCCGCTTTTACCATAAAGGTGGCTCTGCATCTGTGCAAACACATGTTTCAAGAGGTATAGGAAATGGGGGGTAAACCCTACTCAAGCAGCAACCACCATTTCTGTCAAGAGGAAGTCACAAGCAAACTCCAAATTAACCTTTGTTACACCCTCAAGTAGGTTAGCATGAAAGCAGTCAGGCTTAACTTAAATGGAACCTGGAAAGTATTCATGCAGCACAAACACAAATGTAAAGTGAAACTGCTACACAAGAAAAAGGCCACACCAATTTACAAAAAGAGGCCAAACTTAAGAAATGATGTGAGACCAAAAAGACAAAAATCCAATTGGTAGAACAAGAGATATTCAGTTTTAAATGTTGTATGAAAATCAAGCACTAAAAAGCAAAAAACGCCAAAAGTGGTTACTGGTCGCAGTAGACCATGTCCAATTCACAAGGTCAGACAAAAGTGTTCAAGCCTATTCTCTCTGTCTCACTTTCTGGGAGTAATACACAAAGATCACCTGCCAGCTACACCTAATCATGTGACACTGGACACTGGATAATGAGGGTTTTAATTTAAATTACATTTCTTTAGAGACCAAACCCAACTTTCCTACCTTCTGTCAATTGAAAGTTAGCACTTATTAAATGTGATAAGGTAGCCCAGTGTTATCCTATGGGGAGGTCGCCCCCACAGTAGTGGAAATCAAATTTAGCAGTTTTTAAAACTTAAAAGTACATGCCTAACTTAAATACACTGCACCCTGTCATATGAACTGTGAGGCTCTACCCTAGGGTTAAAAGATGTAAGTGTTTGCCTTAAGTTCATTTCTTTCTCTCCAACCCCTTCGCTCTCAATTTCTCCCTATTATTTCTTCTCTTTTGATGTTTTATTTATGAGATATTATTTTCTATCTGTCAGCTGTTAACTGCAAGAACATAATATTTGTGGATTTTATTTTTCCTTTAAAACTTCGCACAGGTGAACTTTATATTACAAAATTCACATGAGTTCTGAATTTTGCTTTTGTGAAATTCTGGAAATATCACAACATTTCACTTTACAATTATTTTTCCACAGGAGGATTATTCGCTAAGAAGAAAATGCCTCACTGACAGAAACCACAAATGTATTAGTCTTTGTTTTTCATACATATTTGTTAAACAGCCTAACTTACAACCAAATCAAAGTTGCTATTTACCATTCTCTATGTTTGTGTGTGTGCATGTTTCTTTACGCTTGTGTGTGCAGCAGTGAAAATTAAAGTTATTAGACTCGTGGTCTCCCCTGTCTTTTTAGCCTCTGCTTCCCGTGTTTTGACTGTGTACTGGACTCTGTTTTTGCTGTTGTCGGTACTCTGGGCACTTTACCATTGCTGACCAGTGCTACAGTGCAAGTGCTCCTGTGTAAAATGTATGTGTAATTGGCTTTTCCATGATTGGCACATTTGATTTACTAACTTGAAGTCCCTAGTAAATTGCACTAGAGGTCCCCAGGGCCTGTAAATCAAATTATACTAGTTGGCCTGCAACACTGGTGGTGCCACCCACATGAGTAGCCGTGTAAACATGGCTCAGACCTGTCACTGTAGTGTCTGTGCGTGAAGTTTTAATCTGCCAATTCGACCTGGCAAGTGTACTCACTTGCCAAGCCCAAACCTTCCCTTTTATACATGCAAGGTACCGCTAAGGTAGGCCCTAGATAGCCCCATGGGCAGAGTGCAGTGTATGTTAAAGGTGCAACTTGTACTGATGTTTTTTTTTACATGTCCTCACAGTGAAATACTTCCAAATTCAGTTTTCACTGTTGCAAGGACTATCTATCTCATAGGTTAACATGGGAGCTGCCTTTCAAAAAACCTTTAGGTGCAGTTTCCCTTTGGCAGCAAATGGAAATGTGGAGTTTGATGTCTCTGAACTCACAATTTAAATATACATCTGTTGGTAAAGTTGTTTTTTCAGTTGCCTGCTCGTGTATTCCCTGTCTGGGTCACACTGTCAGGCTGTTTGTGAATCCCCTCTAGACAGAGACACAATGGCAGCTGGGGTGTATCCTGCACATCCTGATGGGCCATCTGAGCTACAGTGGATGGAGGGGTGGTCACTTACACCTGAATGGGCTAAGCCTGACATCACACAATGCAGTCTCCAACCCTCTGGTGTGAGTCTGGGTCCAGGCCTGGGCAAACATTAGAGACTTTCCTTTGAAGTTTGCCTACTTCAAAGGCAGAAAGGGGTAAAAGTAGTGGACCTGAGAAGAGCTGAAAAGCTGGAGGAGGACTACTGCCTCTTTGCCTGTGATTGTGTTTTGCTAGGTTGGCCTGCAGTTGCTGCTTCTGCCTTAGAGAGGACAAAGACTGGACTTTGTGGTATATTCCTGCTTGTGACGAATCTCCAAGAGCTTGCATTGAGCTTGCCTCCTGTTTTGAAGTCTCTGGGCCATCAAAGACTTCCTCTGCCAGTACCTGGACTCTCTGTTGAGACTCCTGCCCTGCCAAGTGGTGCCCTATCCAGTCCCTGGGCTATTGACAGGTGAAGTTGGCAGAAGAAGGACTGAAATCCACACATAGAACATCGTGCAGGGAAAATTTGGACACACCACCTGCCAAGCGGCTGAAAAAGATACGCCACCCGCTTCGTGGCTAATATTGAAGCTCCACCTGCATCGCAGCTGGGAGATCGACACACTGTGACTGGACAAATGACGCAAACCCCATTGCAGCACGGCCTTCCAACATTTCTCACGCATCACTGCTGGCTGTCAAATATCAGTGCAAGCCTGCGCAGATCCGAGGCGTCCGTCCAGAAATAGACGTATTGCTCTCTTGCCGGAGAGAAAAATGACGCATCACTGACCCGACTGGAGAAGAAATGATTCAAGGCCTCACTTGTGAATAAGGAATCAACGCATCGCTGACTTTTCCCGATGCACATTCGCCCGTGTGGCTTAATTTTTTATGCAAACTAGGTACTTTGTGTAAAATCAACGTTTCCATTGTTTCCTATGGAGTAAGACTCTTTTTACTTTGAACATTCATGTCTTGACTTGTTTATGTTGGATTTTTGTTGTTTTGGTCTTGTTTGATTTAGATTAATATTGCAGATTGTTCTAAACTGGTGTGGTGTCCATTTTGTGGTGTTTTCACTGTATTACTGTGTGTGTTGGTACAAATACTTTACACATTGAGATAAGACTGACTGCTTGTGCCAAGCTACAAAGGAGGTGAGCAGGGGTTATTTTAAGTGTGTGTCTCCATTGCCCTGACTATAGTGAGGGTCCCTGCTTGGACAGAGTGCAAACTGACTACCAACCAGAGACCCCATTTCTACACATGTTATTTCAATAAAGTATGCTAACAAGTTCAAAAAGGAAAAATGACCCATTCTTAGAAATGGGGTTTTCTGGTTGGCTAGGTATGCACCTAAGACAGGCAGAACCCACCCATTCTAGTCAGGGCAAGTGAGTTACACATACAAGATAACCCCTGCTCACCCCCTTGGTAGCTTGGCACGAGCAGTCAGGCCTAACCAGGAGGCAATATGTAAAGCGTTTGCACAACACACATAACACATGTGATGCAATATGTACACCACAAAGTAAACACAACACTGATCTATGTAAAAATAAACTGTATTGCACAAAACATAATTAGACCCAACATTACACGTCAGTGAAACCCTGCTACCTTAGCAGTTGTCAGAACATACACAAGTTACAATAATACTCTGCAAGAATAACATTGTCACATTAGAACATGGAAGTACTCAGGATTCTGCAACATAAGCAGTAGTCAGGAATCACCATAAGGAAATATATGAACTTGTCATAAACACCTCCAAAATATCCCTAAAATGATCATTAGAAAACATATCACAAGTCCTAAAACATACTGTTATGATAAAGCATTATCATGATTGCGGTGATCACCTCATGAAGGCACTTATGATAACAGTATGTGACAGTGTTCTCACCCGGTCCGGTGATTAGAGTCTGCCATCTGCATGAGGTGCCAAAATTATGCGGGCACAAGCGGGGATATCTGTGCCCCAAACGACCGGAGCTTCCGTGCTCCGCACCGAGGATGAGGTTTCAAGGGAAGTAGGACCGGGGACCTCCGTCGAGGATCGCCACCCCAGCCTACTAAGGATTAGGGGGGTCTCGTGGGGCCCATCGAGGATGAGGGGAAACCTCCATTGAGGTTACTGCTCAGTCTGGTACCTGCGAACACCACGGGAGCTCAATGGTGGTGAACAAAGCCTCCTGGCTCGAAATTAAAGTCTCCTTAGACCGGGAGCACAACCCGGGCCCTTCAGGGTTGTTCCATCCGGTATCCGGGAGCAGTTGCCGTCTGTGCAACAGTGCGGCAGCTTCCATCACGGACCGGGGCTCTGCCTCTCCAGAAGGGTGCGTCCCAAGCCCTCCTGGGCTTCCGGGCCGTGAAGGTCAGCTTCCCCTGGTTGCGGGGGTGATCTTGTCAAAAGGATGTGTCAGTGGGTGCCCTGGAGGCACTCACTTTAGTACTCGCTGCCCCGGGGTATTCTTAGGAGTCCACTCGCTCCTTTCTTCCTCTAGCCGTGCCCTGGGGGCCCTCAGCACAGCGCGTTTCTGACGTGCTGCAGAATCGAGTCTACTCGGGTCACGGTGGTGAACTTTGAAGGTGGCAAAGTGTGCGCACTGCGCACAGGGCGAGCAATGGCCACACAATGTTCTCTGGAAGTGCCGGAGGGATGCTGAAAAGTGCTTTCCAGGTGCTACATAGGCAAAAAGGGAGCATTCCTCGTGCTACTTGGGAAGTACAGGGGCCAGGGGCCACAGCACCCAGCCTCTGGAGACAAAAGAAATGGTAACACAGCACTACCAGGTGTCAACAACAGACCCGCACAAGGGATGCAGATGGTAGCAGTTCCTACTAGTGACCAGGCAGGTCACAGGTGAGCACAGCAGCAGCAGTCCAAGGTGGGTCCTGGTGAGTCCACTCAGCCGCGTTCTGTCCAGTTCCAAGAATGTCCCAAGAATGTCTAAATTGTGGGGAAATTTCCCCTGTACTTATACTAAGTTTGCAGTGTCTCTTACAATGAGTAGAGGGGGCTCCAACCAGTTACAACTGGTTCTGGGAGTGTCCCTTCTCTCCTCCAGCACAGGCTTCAAACAACAGTGGGGGGGTAAACAACTCTATTGTGCGAGGACAGGGCACAGCCTTTACCAATGCAGGTGCTGCCGCCTTTCCCTTCTCTCAGCCCAGGAACACCATACAATATGTAGATGCACCTCTGTGACATCTCCACCCTCCCTGTGTATGGGCTGTCTGAAAAGTATACACAAAGCCCCAACTGTCAGTTTGCCCAGACATGGATTGGAGACAAGCTGCAAAACACCAGTCATAAGCACAGAGAAATGCACACTTCCTAAAGTGGCATTTCTCTAATAGTAATAAAAAATACACCTACAAAAGTAAGCAGCATTTCTTATCATTATTACAACCATACCAACATGCCTATGCTACCCCTCATAAATCAAACAATACCCCTTACACATAAGGCAGGGCACTTCTAATACAATCCTATGAGAAGGCAGCACTCACAACAGTGAGACACCAAGTTAGGGTGTTTGTCACTATCAGGACAGGCCACGCTACCTGGCACATGTCCTGCCTTCTACATGCATGGCAACCTGCCCATAGGGCTAGCTAGGGCGTACATGTAGAAAAAGTGGAGTTCTGGGCCTGGCAAGTAAATTTAGCTGCCCGGTCCCTGTGGCAGAAAACAGCGCTAGCAAGCCTGAGATAGGTTTGAAAGGCTACTTCAGTGGGTGGCGCAAGGAGCGCTGCAGGCCCACTAGTAGCATTTAATTTACATGCCCTGGGTACAGGGATACCACTTTACAAAGGACTTATAGGTAAATTAAATACGCCAATTAGGTATAAGCCAATCATACCAATTTTACAAGGGAGAGCACATGCACTTTAGCACTGATTAGCTGTGAAAAAGTGCTCAGAGTCAGCTGACAAAGGTCAGAAAAATAAGGAGGAAAAAGGCAAAAAGTCTGGGGAATTACCCTGTAAAAGGGTCAGGCCCAACATCCATGCAAGGCTTTGTGTCACTTAAGTCATGATTTATCCACTTAATCACTCATCAATGATATTAAATATCATATTACCATATTACATACATACACACACACACACACACACACACACATATATACATCTCTCTCTCTCTTTCTCTCTCTCTATATATATATATATCGGTTTGGTAGGTGGATCAGTCACTGATGTCACAGTTCAGTAACTGATACACCTACCAAACAGATCTGTGGGTATATATATATATATATATATATATATATATATACATATATACATATATATCACAGCTCAGTAACTGATACACCTACCAAACCGATCTGTGGGTAACTATGTGTAACTCAAGGATCGCAGGTTCCAGTCATGTCACAGCAAACAACAAAACCTTTAATCATCATGCTCAATTAAATAGAACCTGAATTCTGAAATACAAACACACATTATTTTTAGATCAAAATAAAATTGAGATGGCATAATAATATTTACACTTGAGGACCTTGCCCAGGATGTACAAACCAGGAAAGAACACTTACTAAAGTGGAATTGCATTAACTACGGGTATGTTTCCTTGAAAACATATTTGGTGTAAAATATAGTAATATTGAAAAGGTTAGCATTAGATGCGCATAGAACAGAACTGAAATTAGTATTTTCCAGAGGTTGCAACATTAAATACACATTTTTTTTAAACTTTAAGGGGCTGATTTAAGAGCCCCTTGTGTCTCCTTGGGACACATTAGCATCACTTTTTAATGACGCTAATGTGGCCCAACAAAGCCAAAATCGCAACGCCAGATTTGCAAAGTGGCTCAATGTATGCATTGCTCCACTTTGTAACCCTTTGCACTACGTAATAACTGTGCGAAGCATAATTTATGCAAAGGGAGTGTTCCCCCATTAGGGGGGGCCTAAAAAATGGCACAGTGTGTCATTTTTTTTCTGCACTTTTAACACCTGCTCAGAGCAGGCATTAAAAGGAGCCACACCATTGTGTTCAATGGGCCTCTATGGGCTTTGCAGGACTAGTGTCAACATTTTATTCTGCAAAGCTCCAAACTAGCATAAAAAATGTTGAGGCTAGTTCCCTTAACTACCGCTATGTATCTTAGATACAGCGCACACATGGTGGTGTTCCGGGGCACTAAGGGGTGGAAGGAAAGACTTTCTTTAAAACAGTCCCTAGTTTGTTTTCCTTTTTTTCTAAGTCTAGTAGTTGTGAATTTTTGAACACTGTACTTCACTAAATCCTGTAAAGAAATGCTGTTATTAACCTCATGTATTTACACAGCAAAGCTCGTACAATACCCACTCATCATCTCTGTAAATCTCCGCTGACTCCTCCTCAGCAAGGAATCTCTTTGACGGTCTTATTTTTCTTTTTATTTTTTTTTCATTCCTCGCCAAAGTGATATCTATCTTAATATTGTGAATTTTGTTAATGCTGACAGAATATTTTTGCCTGATAACAGGGCAGGCTAATGGATTTTGCAAGCAGAAGTGTGTACAAAATGTCAACGGTAGATAAATACTGTAAATAGTCAAACAGACAGCCTCCCTGGAGTTCTGATATACATCTGTTAATATCTCCCATGGGACATGAAAGACGAATGTTATTTTTTCATAGGACATTTTTTTTTATCCAGTCAGGCAGCGTTTGCAGTAAAATGATTTGGCAACATTTGCCACTTTCCCCGCATTGTGCTGAGATAAAACATTTTTATATGAGTGTGACAAAATAGCAACACAACCTGACATGCCATGATAATAATCTGCTGTACGATGATGAAGGATTTCTGTCCGGAAACCTGGCACTGAGCAGGACAGTGCACCTACCACATCACAGGGACCACTAATGCCCTCATGTTTAGGTTTGTTCCAGACAAAATGCTTAATTAGTGAAAATATAAGTGCAAGGGACCAAGGGCCATATTTATACTTTTTGACCCAAAACCCGGCCGACGCAGTTTTGCGTCAAAATTTTTACGACGTTGCAAACCGGATATGTGCCTTTTTTTAACGCAATAGCATCAAAAAGCGGCGCAAACACAGCAAAATGTGCTAAGGAGAGCCAAAATGGATCCCAGATGCTTGGACAGACCCCAGGAAGATGACAACGGACCAGGAACTAGCCAGGAGGACCCACACAAGACCCAGGAGAGGGAGAAGAAGAAAAGAAACGGTCGGTCCGTGCAGAGGAGCAGGAAATTCTGGTGAAAGAGGTGACCGAACACCAGCACCAACTTTGTGTCACCTCAAAGTTGCCAATTAGTAGGAGAGAGGCAATATGGGAACAAACTGGGGAAAAGATGGCCAGGAACAGTAATGCAGCACTGCAGCCTGGAGGTGGGAGTCCAGCACCGAGGGAGGCCCTGGACCACATGGAGGAGATGGTGGCAGCCGTCATCCCTGAGGAAATCGTCACAGAGATTCAAGGAAAGGACAGCACAGACTACCAGGAGACAACACAGATGCAGGGTAAGTCACACAGGGAATTAAAATGCACAAATGTTGACTGCAAGCAGGGAGGGATATACCTACTACAAAATGCATGTAAGCCATGATATTCAGAGAGTGGCATGGGTAAAGGGGCACGGCACAGGGGCATGGGCTGTTCAGAGGAAACCTGGGGCACAGTACTATACTACACCAACAACCTTTGCATGGGGGTATGCTGCCATGCCAAAGATGTTGGAAAGGTAAAACCAGTCCACGAGGGTAGGGTACAACGTAAAACTGTCCTGCTGTCACACGACAGCTGGTATTCTCCCTACATGAACTAGGGCTCAATTAACAGTCTCAGGCCATATCTGCAAGTGGAATTTAACATTGACAACAGTTGTCACTACCACCTCTGCTGTGTGTGCAGGTCAAGTAGCTAATGGCAGTAACGTCCCCATGGATCAAACACACCCAAATTAGAGGGTTCAGGATGACAACGTTATCAATCCCCTGTAATCAATAAAAATGTTCTAATCCTGATAAATGTGAATGTCCATAGTTGCTACAAACATCAGCCATTGTCATAAACATTAGAAGGTACACAGCACTAATGTCATACCCACGCTGCATATGTCAGGGTCCACCCTGTGCCTGGGTCACAATAGCTCCAATGACACCATGCAACATCCCAAATGTCATACTGCTCTGACAACAGCATTGAGGGGGAGGACATATGTCACCGGCTAGTGATATTCACCCTCACAGTCAGGAGAGGAAATTGAACACTGCTAGGACCATCAGTGCAATCCAATATAGCACACATTCCCCAACATCAACATTACACACTACCAATGCTGACATCTGTAATGTGCCATGCCAATGCTATACATAGTATATGCTAGGTCTCAGCAACATATAGCTGGATGTGAAATATCTGAGACTGGCTCAGTTCCAGATTGTTAAGTGTGGTGCAAGTGCCATCAGAACAACCACAGCCAGTGCAAGGCCTCACCATGAGAATGGAAGTAGACGGAGGGTTCAGTAGGACAAGAAGGTGGCAATATACAATTTGGCCTGAACCAACACCTAGAGGATGTGATGCTGACAAGTCCCCAAACTGACCACACTACATGTGACATGCAGGTGGGGCATGGGCCTGGGAGAATGTTAATATTATAGACAGGAACAATGAACAGGAACCAAGATCACAATGTGCAACAAATAGGAAAGCAGGCACGTCACATTACAAATCCAACAACACAGGCGCACTAATTGTACAATATCTCATTGCAGAGGACGATGGCTCTCCTGGGGATATGCCTGTCCTGGACTTCCCTGGTGACATGGATGACGAGCTGACAAACATCAGCCAGCAGACCCTCCAAGATGTCCTTGGAACCCTCCAGACCCCACCTTCAGTCGCAAGGAGGAGCACAGATATAGCAGCCATCACAGAGGACCCACCGACCACCACAATTGTGACCTGCCAGCTCCAACCCAGCTGAGGACTCTGACGACACTGGCACCAGCTTTGAGAGAACTGTAGTTGGAGTACAGTTGGAGCTGGCCAAGGACGTGCAGGTGGGGATGGAAAATATGGCAGCCAGCCTAGAGGAGGTGCGTTTGTGCATGATGTCAATTGCAGAACAAGCAACAGCCATGCAAGGGCGAACATCAATCTTGCAAGAACTTGAAAAAAGTGTGAAGGAAATCAGCACAGCTGTAAGAGAGTTGACACAACACCTCAAACAACAAACTTTTCAACGCGTGACCAAATGCAATATTGACCCCCTCAGGGCCGACCTGGCTGCCTACCACAGTGATGTGGCTGCTATTCTTAAGAACCATCAGCTCCTCCTTTTTTTAAGGACATGTAAGGCACACACATGCCAAAGGAGAATGTTTGCGTTACATGTCAATTTTAAAAATGCATTTTTCATGCCCAATTCGCATTAAGGAAAAGCTTGATACATGTGGTTTAGAAATCGCAAATAAGGATTCCTTATTTGCGATTTCTTATTTAGAGAATCGCAATTTGTGATTCTCTAAACGGGCTCGCAATTTTAAGGAATTGCTATTTCAGCGATTCCTTAAAATTGCACAGCGAAATGCCTTTCATACATACTGAAAGGCATTTTTGCATTGGCAAACGGGCATTCGCACCATTTACGAATGCAAAAACGCTTGATACATCTAGTCTATTGTCTTCAAATTTTTCTTCAAGACAATATTTACGTATGTGACATTTGACCCAAAAATGTCCTCACACACCATACAGCAGGAATGGATGTGTATGAGTGTACGTACAAATAAGTAACCTGGCTGAACAGTGTAACAAATGATAGGTGTGAGTTATGTATACCATACTACATGAGATCATACCACCACTCACCTTATAAGGCTTCACTTGAACATCAGGCTGCAGGCAGAGGCAACACAGTGTCCTCAATACCAAGTCTGGTCCTAAAATATGTGAGATTGAAAACATACATAAAAAATGAACAACACATTGGGATCCATAGTAACCTTGAGTGGTGGGTGCAATGGATGGCAGAATCTTACCAAAGTAGCTCTGGTGTAGATGCCAATGTAACAGCTCAATTGGAAATTGGTTGCAGGATGGGACACAAATGCAAATACTAAAGAGACACTGTTCAGCCATGGCAAGGCCCTGATCACCATGCATTTGACACATACTGTAAAGGAGTACCTGTCACGTGGGCTCTCATTATCCTAAATGAGACTACTGGATTTCTAGGCAGCAGGATCGTTCACGGTGTGGGGGACTGAGTCGGACCCACTTGGAAGGACCTCTGTCACCCTAAACCCGGTTTTGCTCCGGCTAACTAGCAGTGCCTCATTTCTCCAAAAGGGATGAGATGATTGGGCAGCCTAGAGCATGACATCTTTGGAACTTCTCAGGGAAGTCGTGGTCACTCAGATCCAAACCAACTCTCTCATTTACAATATGATCTCATATACAAATGACAGAGGCAGTATAAGTTTTATATAATGTTTTAATAAAACGACTGCATTTTAGATATTAAGGCGTGAGCCGCAATAACCAGAACCATACAACACAGTAGGATTGAAATAGTCACGAGGAGAGTGAAACATAAGAACAAAGCTATCATGGTGTTTAACAATTTCTACTCTCTCTCAGCTAGTTCTATTTCGAGCACAGCATGTTAAACTTCTAACTTGCCTTTCTGAATCCCTGGGGAGACATCAGCCCTCATACCTGAGCAAAGGCCTGTGATCTGGTTCAGCATCTGCAACGAGGCAGTCAGCATCTAGTTGTGGTTCCCTGGTCGGAATCTCCCTCTTGCGTGTATTGGGACAAGGAAGTGTTTTTATAACTAACATGTCAGCGTGATCACAAAATGTCCCTACGCAGGAATGCCAAAGACTAAACTCCTACCACGTCTATCGGCAATGTTCCAGACTGTATCCTTGACTGAAGCACAGAGTGAACAGGAATGTGTTATGGAGAACTCCAGTGCTGAAGTAGGCTAAACAGTGTGATATAAAAAATAAAACAAGACCGTAGAACTGGTTATTTGAAAAATAACAGTACAAAGCCAAATAAAAGCATTTAGAGCAAAGTGCACAGAGGCTCTAAGCTGCGAGCAAAGGAATAAAATACATCCAGGGCAAAATGCACAAAGGCCTAAAGCCTGAAGCTAATGCGCAAAGGATACGTAAAACTGACCACACTACACCCTCCCCTTGTCGGTAGCAAGTGGTTCCAATAATATAAAAGTATGCCCCAGATATAAACAATACATCAAAATATATATATTTCAACAAGATCAGAGGACAACAAAGTCATAAATTTGGGAAGCATGTGACGATAAAGCCAAATTCAATATAATGTAAATTTTGTTGTATTGTCAGACAGAAGCCATGGAAAGCAGGAGTTCCTCCACTTCGATATACGTCAATATCGGAATATCCACGCCAAAAAGTATCATGGAGCAGGTGTGTTCCAAAGCCCCAAAACCATCCAGGGCGGCACCCCGTGCAGGGCCTATGAATAAGACAACACCATCTTCCTCCAGGAAGGGAATCTCATAAACTGCCTCACAAAGCAAACGCAACCGTAGTACACAAGTCTGGGAATGAGCCCTAATCGGGAACATCAACAGATCAGTATCGACCACTGGGGGGCGCTGCAGAGAGAGCCAGAGAGCCAGTGCATGTTCAAACGAGCACCAAAGCACCGAAACACGGTTGCACACTATCCAAAACCGGCCGAAACGACAGAGACCAGTCACACCCCAATTGTCCCAGGAGTGTCGCTCCAAAATGCTGCATCATGCGTTCACGACACAGCTGCACTGACAGGCGCGCCAATATGGGATCTCGTCACGGCGGGACAGCCATTGCGGAAGAACTGCAGCAACAGCAAAACCCCAGCCAATAAAGCCAAAGTAATCGGGAATCCCCCAAAAATGCTTCCGAAAATAGAGTGGATAGCCGAAGGTATTAAACCGAATATAGAAGAGAAGGTGTGAGCAAAACCAACACCAACGGCTTTAAAAAAATGTGCAATTCCAGCAGTGCTGGACACATTAAGGGCCATATTTATACTTTTTGACGCAAAACTGCGCTAACGCAGTTTTGCATCAAAAAAATTAGCGCCGGCTAACGCCATTCTGAAGCGCCATGCGGGCACCGTATTTAATCAATGACGTTAGCTGGCGTTAGCCGCCGGCGCTGCCTGGTGTGCGCGTAAAAAAACTACGTACACCAGGCAGCGCCGGCGTAGGGGGATATGGGGCTTGAGCGTCAAGAAATGGGGCAAGTCAGGTTGAGGCAATTTTTTCGCCTCAACCCGATTTGCGCCATTTTTTTCGACTCCCAACCCCCATAGAAATGACTCCTGTCTTAGCAAAGACAGGAGTCATGCCCCCTTGCCCAATGGCCATGCCCAGGAGACTTCTGTCCCCTGGGCATGGTCATTGGGCATAGTGGCATGTAGGGGGGCACAAATCAGGCCCCCCTATGCCACAAAAAAAAATGGAAAAAAAACACCTACCTGAACTTACCTTAATGTCCCTGGGATGGGTCCCTCCAGCCTTGGGTGTCCTCCTGGGGTGGGCAAGGGTGACAGGGGGTGTCCCTGGGGGCATGGGAGGGCACCTCTGGGCTCCTTCAGAGCCCACAGGTCCCTTAACGCCTGCCTTTTGCAGGCGCTAAAAAACGGCGCAAAAGCGGGCGTACGTCATTTTTTTGGACCCGCCCACTCCCGGGCGTGAATTTTGCCCGGGAGTATAAATCCGACGCACATGCCTCGGAGTCGTTTTTTTAAGACGTGAACGCCTACCTTGCATCTCATTAACGCAAAGTAGGTGTCCACGCTAAAAAATGACGCAAACTCCATGGACTTTGGCGCTAGACGCGTCTAACGCCAAAGTATAAATATGGAGTTCGTTTTGCGTTGAAATTGCGTCAAAAAAACGACGCAATTCCGGCGCAAACGGAGTATAAATATGCCCCTAAATATACATCCCACGAGTTCACCAAAGTGACTCGGAAAGTTAGTATTCAAAAGGGACTGTATTTCCGCCGATGACCTTGCCACCTGAAGTGCGTAGGTCTCGTTAGCATATGTAAGGGCCACATGCTTTTGAAACAATAGAGCCTTAAGTTGACTCAACTTGTCGAAATTTAACTTGGAAGTAGCAATATGAGGCCAGATGTCCGCTACCTCCCTAATTTGAGTGGGGGGAAACAACACATTCCCGCAGCACGTAACGGCCTTGGTGACAATGACTACGTAAACTATTCCGGCACGCATGCCACAACAGGGTTCACTGTTAAGAAGGACATAACTGCTGTTTGAAAGCACCTGGAAAGTGTTTTAAATTACTGGGACTGGAACTCCCTTAAGATAACAAGCTAAGTTAGCAATCAAGGCATTACACGCCCCGTGCAAGGACAGCTGTTTACAAACCATGGAATGGCTGACAGAAGTTTTGCATCTGCTACCGCTAAGAAAAACCTCCCTCAAGCCATTAATACATCTATATAGAAAGGGAAGCTCCCACACCTCGTGTATCAATCAATCAATCAATCATTTCATTTGTAAAGCGCACTATGTACCCGTCAGGGTTTCGAGGCGCTGGGGGGGGGGTGGGTGAGCTGTTAGCGGTCGAAGAGCCAGGTCTTGAGGAGTCTCCTGAAGGTGAGGAGGTCCTGGGTCTGGCGTAGTGAGGTGGGGAGAGAGTTCCAGGTCTTGGCAGCGAGGAAGGAGAAGGATCTGCCGCCGGAGGTCTTGCGCTGGATCCTGGGGACGATGGCGAGGGCGAGATTGGCAGAGCGGAGTTGACGAGTGGGGGCGTAAAAGTTGAGTCTGGAGTTGAGGTAGGTAGGTCCGGTGTTGTGTAGAGCCTTGTGAGCGTGGGTGAGGAGTTTAAAGGTGATCCTCTTGTCCACGGGGAGCCATCGGCGGGGTATGTCGAGGATGTAACTGTCACCCAACCGTTCATATCTACCCACCGGAATATGTTTCAAACAAGAAGAAAACTGCAAAGTGGAGATAGGCAAATTAATAACCCCATGAATCAACCACTCTGATGGCGGAATCTCAGCAACAGTAAAAGGCAATTTCTCCAACTTTTCAATATTTAACATAACATATGTCGCTTCCTTCTTAGCCATCAGCTGTTGTTGATGAATCAAATTAAAGGAAATAAATATCTCCCTGGCACGAATGTGCTGCCACGGAACGCGACCTGCCTTCAATGTCTGTAGAGTCCAACCCAGCTGCATGATGGACCGCGTTTGACTCTGCCCATGATATAAAGAAGACATATCCGATTTAATAATGTCTATAGCAGAGGAAACGATGTTGTCTATTGTGTAAACACGGTCTGACAGGGTATGCATCCCATTATCCACAACAGACGAAGCCTGTAACGTGAGATGTGACTTAACTGCATCCAGCGTGGATGACTTCAACCATTGCTGACAAAGCTTCCCCACGCTGTATGTAGTAATTATATCAGCATGTTCTGGTGATATGTAGTGAGGGTCTGCCCTACTAGTCCTGAATCCCCCCGAAAAGGTGACAAAATGCTGATGACACCCATTAGTGTCTATGGGCCATAATAACCACCCCCGGATGTATCAATGAAGTGTTAAGCGTACCATTCTGGACCCAGTATGTAAGCTCACTAAACATGGCATTAGCATATCGCTGCCAATTGTTCAATTTGGAAGGGACAGGTATACTAGGCAAATTCAAATTTCCAATTGTTGCTAAGCCCAAACAGCTAGTCTGTTGCACAGTGTCATTGAGGAAAATCATTTGGACAGGAATAATACACGCCCTAAATAAAGTGTCCCTGCCTTGCATTTGCCAATTTTTCGCTCCCCAGACACTTTTCAAGTCAACAGTTTGGACCAATATTCATACCCCTCAACTGAAAGTTTAGAAACAAACAAATTTGAATACAGTAATTTAGTATCGGTCAATAACATTTGCTTATTAGCATGCGGAGTAACTTTAAAATAATAAGACTTAGCATTCTGTTGATTATGCCCAGAAAAATATGCAAATTCATCATAATACGTTTTAGAACTCCCCTGTGGAGGAGTCGGGCAATGTTCCCATTGCATATATTCAAATATCGACTTAGGGCTACTAGCTTTGTGAATAAAGTGGTGTCCATAATAATTGTAGCAAAACATGTCACCATAAAATCTCTAAATAGGTAAGCATCTTCATCGTCATAGACATTATAATATTGCAATTCTGTCAGCATAGAATCTACTGTCCTCACATCCCAATTATCAGAAACAATGCCTGGTATAACAATATCATTCATCGATAACTTGAGAACATATGGTATTTGAATCAATTCAGTGGGACCATATATATCAAACATTACTCTATCCCACACAATCCCATCCGGAATCGGTACTGCAGAAATGTTCACATAGGACAAGTCTCTTCGAACCATGTGAGACAAAAGATTTGGTTTCAACACCATCTCCACGTGCTCAATGTCAGATCGTTCAGGAAGAAAATTACCATGTATTACCAAAAAAAAGGTAACCACAAGAAAAGAGTCATTACAGTCATAGAAAGCCACAGATAGTTCCAAGGAAAAACAAAATATGTGTGTTTAAGCCAACACAGCAGTTTACGTAGACCCCGGGCTGAAGATAAAGAGGACGTGGAGTCTGACACAGCATCATCAGTGTCGTTGAAGCAGCCAGAGGCAGTTCTTGCAAAAGGTGCAACTGTAAACAAAGAAGCAGGTGGTGGCTCTCGCCTCGGCACACTATAAACCACATGTTCAGTAATATCATTAGAACGTACAGCAAATTGATCAAAAGATTCCAAAATATTCGCCGTCTGTGGAACAATCGCAAGATCAGCTTCCACCCTCCCCAAGCTCGGAGAGGAAATAGCATCGGTGCAAATCACCTGCAGCGGGACTTCTTCCCCAGTAGTGAGAGGGATTCCGGAACTACTGGGTGTCCCTCTTGGTCTGCTGTGCAGAATCGGCCACATGTTGTAACTTGACATTATCAATAGAAAGAAAGCGATTTCCTTTGGTCCCGTGCAGCGGCGGTAAAATTACAGTTCTCGTGCCGCTAATCCCTAACACAGGGACAGGCACACGGTAAGACGGACCAAATTCTTTCTTTACTGCAACCTTTTCACGCACAAGATCCCCAATCTTGGGAATCCAACCAGTAGGCGTTACTGGCTCATCCTTAATTCCTGTTGAGGCAGCACTCGCAGAAGAGTTATCTTCACGGAATTGTTGTAAATCCTGCAAAACAGTGACACGATCATTTATGTCAAAGGGCGTATCTGCCGTCTCCACACCAGGACCATCTAGATCAGGAACATACATTTGTGTTCCAAACAGGCACTCATATGAAGTATGACCCCCCAGGGACCTTCTAGGCAAGTTATTAAGTGCTCTCTGTACTCCATACAGGTGGGCTAGCCAACTACGACCCGTACCTATAACTCTGGCCGTTAAGGATTGCTTTAAATCACGATTTAAACTCTCCACAACAGAATTTCCCTCGGGATGAAATGGAGACGAGAACTGGAGTTGGACCCCCAACTAAGCCATGGTGTCCCTGAATGCCTTAGAGGCAAAAGCAGGGCCCTGGTCCGAATGAAAAGCCGCAACTGCAAATGTATCGACAAAGATGCGCAAATCTTTAATAACAGTCCGAGCGTCAGCCGAGCGTTGTGGCCAGACCCACACAAATCTGGAGCACGAATCTACAGCAACCAGTATATATTTGTATGCACTATCTGACGTCAGTGGACCACAATGATCCAAGTACACCCACTGCAAAGGTTTATTTGAAATCAGAAGGGGCGTCTGCTGCGGACGTCTAGCCGTGGAAACTTTAATTTGTTGACAGATGTCACAACAAAGGACATACTTCTTCGTCTCTTTATAGAGACCAGGCCACCAGTAACGAGCCTGTAAGAGTGAAATCATGGCAGCCACACCAGCATGTGCAGATGCCACCCCCTCATGTGCTGCAGATATTAATTGAGGTCTCTCAACTTTATTGGGCATTTCACGTACACCAACGCCTGGAATTTTAACTACAGCGTATAGCATACTACCCATGCAGTAACTAAATTTAGAAGGGAATCCTTTCGGAAATGGCGTGCCATCAGCCGTAGCTTTTATGGCAGCCGAAATCTCTGTGTCTGGTTTGGAACTCGAACGAGTCACTGCGACCACAGTGGCAACTGCCACTGCCGATTTTGCGGCTTCATCAGCCAAAGTATTTCCAGCAACGTGTATGCCAACGCGCTGGTGTCCAAGTGTATGTACAACATGGACTTTAGGAAGCGTTTCTTTCAGATTCGCAACCTTCCCCACAGCAATTTGTGTTTAATGGTGTTGCCTTTGGAATCTCTGAACCCATTCAACCTCCAGTAGTGCAAATATTAATTGAAAGACTGAACACAGTAGTAGGAGTCAAAGACCAGCAAGGTAAGTATCGCCGGATCCGCATGTTCTAAGGCTAACAATAGAGCCTTGAGCTCAGCCAACTGTGCCGTACAATCTCCCAAGGTCTGCGTATAAGTATGTCAGGGGCAGAACACTTCCCCCTCCATAGTGCCGCTCACCACCGCACATGCAGCAGAATACTGTTGTTTAGTCCCAACCGCTGGCTGCGCAGAGCCATCTGTATACATGACCACCTGATACTGGTCAATAGGCAACGTGCCAGCGGGAACTGGGTATTCCATTTCATATTGAAGAAATTCCTGAGTCTGCAGTTTAGGGTCAAATATGTAATCTACATCAGTGGCTGTCAAAGACGTAGCCCATTGTATCCATCGCGGGTGTAAAGCTTTAGAATTAGGAACACTCGCTTTTGTAACAGCCTCTAAGGCTGGAATCGGAGAAACGACAATGATGCGTTGGCCCTGGGCAAGAGGTATTTCTTTAATTACAGCCATCTGTACAGCAGTGAGTATTTTCTCAGTTTGTGCAAATCGTTGTTCTGCAGCAGAATACAAGTGTGACTTGTATGCTATCGGGACTGTCTCACCCTCATTAAAGGTGACATATGTAAACCCAACGGCACCAGGTATTACCCTGATGACCAGATGTGTTTTATTGTCCCGAGTGTGTAAATGTTTAACAGCTAAGAGATCAGTTTGTAGATCTCGAAGAATATGTGTATACTCAATTGTCCAAAATCTACTCAAAAAATTTGGGCGAATCAACTCGTATAAGGGTTTTATACGTGTAGCATAATCAGGAATGTAAGTTCTGCCAAAATTCAGAAACCCCAATAACGACTGGAGCTTCCGAACCTTATTAGGAGGCTGCAACTGAGCACATTTCTCCAAAAATTGTGGCGCTAAGCTCTTGCCCTCATTAGACAACTCATATCTTAGGAAAATTACGCTGAGGAAGGCAATCTTCGATTTTTTAAAATTAAACTTGTAGCCAATTTCAGCAAACCCCACAACAATGCGTGTTACACGCCTTAGATGTTGCAGAATCTCATCGTCCGTCAAATATATGTCATCAACATACGATAACGCTTCAGGGTCCAACTCGTGCAGAATTTCTGTTACACGAGCCGAAAATAGTCCTGGGCTATTCTTATACCCCTGAGGCAGATGACAAAACTTTTTTTGAGAGCCAAACACACTGAAACTGGTATAGTCCCGACTTTCGGGCGCTATATTTTGGCAGAAGAATCCATTCGAGATATCTAAAGTTGTTTTATAATTTTTACGCACAATATTATTCATAAGCGCTGCGCTGTGTGAATTCTGTATTGCATATGTGCGTGTATGTCCATTTAAATGTCTGTAATCCACCACTATCCTATATGAATGGTCCGGTTTAGCAACTGGAAATAAGGGATTATTCATCGGCGAGACACAGGGTTCAATTACTCCCTGGTACTCCAACTGTGTAAGAATTTTCCTTACTGATGCCCTTGCCTAGAATTTTATAGGATACTGTGGCTGCGGCTGAGGTTCGCCTTTTATCGGAATTACATGATAAGGTGATTGTCTATCCCACCCCACATGATTTCTATAAAGGGCGGGGGCCTGTGCTAGAGCCCATGATTTACTATAGAACTCTGCTAGTTCTCCCAGAACAAGTGGTGAGAATGAAGGTGTAATAACCTCCTCCCCAACTGGACAGTGGCGCACAAAGTCAGGCGGCCAATCTTGTTCGGCCAGCAGAACGTCATACAATTTTACCACATGGTCCAAAAAGATGGCGTGTACTATGCGGTCAACGTCCCCTTCTAATTGTAAAGTTACTTTATATACTCTATCGGGATCAGAGACACGCATATCTGCTGTTTCGACTTGTATGAAGTCATCAGTTGCTTTCACCTCCAGATGCTCTAGAAGACTCCGGCGAACTATTGTGACCTCTGCCGCGCTGTCTAACAGTGCTAACGCCCATGTTTTGTTCTTCAAGAGAACTCTCTTCTTGAGCGGCATGTCTAACTGAGACTGCCGCCACTTTTTTCTTTTTAAATTGCTGCTTTTGTTGGGGCGGTTTCTCTTCCTGTTTAACAGAAACCTCCGTTGAGCGTTGTGATTCCTGTCTCGGTTTCACGTACTCAGTTCTCCGCTCTGACCGCCCACCTCTCTCACTTCTCTTGTCCGAGGAGTCCTGAAAGGAACGAGATTGGCGTGTATCAGTATATTGATATCTATCAGGCGTTTTCAAATTATCCCTATTCCTGAGATTATACCTATTCTGCGGGGTCTCCGGCTGCGGAGACTGCCCCCCATCTTTCTTAGGTGTCTGTTGTTTTTTCTCCCAGCGCTACTTAGTACCCTCAGGCTGCTGTTGTTTAGCATTATCTTTACTATTTTTACCCTGTAATTGGGGTTTTTGCGGTCTAGCCCCTAGGCTATCACTGGAATATGTTTCTGCTATTATTCTCGGCAGTTCCCGCTCCTGATTAAGTTGCGGAATGTCTCGAAGACGCATACGCACGGCCAGCGCCACTGCCTCTCCCTTGAGATTACTCAAAATAATAGAAGAAACTGTGGCAAAATTGCCCATCAGCTGCATCCCTAAATCTAAGGCTGGGGCAGCCCCATATTCATCTTGAATTTGTTTAAGCACTTCCGGCAGATTAGTGTAGAGCGCGGCAAACACCGTGCCCCAGGTATTACAATGGTCCACAGTAGGAACCATTCCATACGGCAAACACATCGTCAATATCCTATGTTTATCCTGAGGTCCCGTATGGGGAAATACTGCTTCCAGCGTATTAATTTTTTTACGCCAGCTAGAATGGAGTTTCCTCACCCTTAGCCGGTACCTTACCCATAACTGAGTGTACAGTGGCCGGATTGATACCCGGAACCACTGCCTGTGGGTGCGCCGGAGCAGCACGCGCTACATTAGTATTTAATGTCTGCATTACAAACTGAACCAGTCTTCTGTATGTAGTAGCTAAGTCTATATATAAACGACGAACGTCAGCCACTGCCAAGTTAGCAACCGCAGGATATGGTGTGTATGTAGCCAATAAAGGCCAGGTCGGACCATCATTACTAAGTGGACCTAACCGAACTTGTGCAACTATGTGTGGGAGGGCGCCATCAAGCCAATTATGGTGTTCTTGATAAGATAAAGGTATCTCTAAGTATGCATAAGCCCTGTACTGTCCAGGGACATTCGCAACAGTGTAGTCATGAAAAGTGTTTGTACCCCCATCAACTGCTGGAAATACGACCCAAGAATAAAAAAGTTCTGTTCTATAGGCTGCATGGGCGTCCACCACAAAAGTGACCGGACCCCCCTGGTTAGTCAAACCATGTGCTATCAGATGTCCCGTGAGCGGTTGGCGCATATTAAGCGCTATGTTCACTACTTGCGGATTCGCCATTATACAATAGCACTAGTGCAGAGAAGGCACACCAATATCGGGGTTTTCCTTTCAAAGTTCAAGCTTGAACAACGACCACTAAGCAATAGGATGCCCCTATCCCCCCTATCCCGTGGCGGCGGAAATCCTCAGCCCCATGGACGTCTCCGCTTACGGAACCGAGGAGTCAATATATATATGAGAGCGAGAGAGTCAGCTGGACCCAAAAATTAGAGCCAGACCAATCGTTGGGCGCCATGTCGCGTGGGCTCTCCTTATCCTAAATGACACTACTGGATTTCTAGGCAGCAGGATCGTTCACGGTGTGGGGGACTGAGTCGGACCCACTTGGAAGGACCTCTGTCACCCTAAACCCGGTTTTGCTCAGGCTAACTAGCAGTGCCTCATTTCTCCAAAAGGGATGAGATGATTGGGCAGCCGAGCGCATGACATCTTGGGAACTTCTCAGGGAAGTCGTGGTCACTCAGATCCAAACCAACTCTCTCATTTACAATACGATCTCATATATAAATGACAAAGGCAGTATAAGTTTTATATAATGTTTTAATAAAACGACTGCATTTTAGATATTAAGGCGTGAGCCGCAATAACCAGAACCATACAACACAGTAGGATTGAAATAGTCACGAGGAGAGTGAAACATAAGAACAACGCTATCATGGTGTTTAACAATTTCTACTCTCTCTCAGCTAGTTCTATTTCGAGCACAGCATGTTAAGCTTCTAACTTGCCTTTCTGAATCCCTGGGGAGACATCAGCCCTCATACCTGAGCAAAGGCCTGTGATCTGGTTCAGCATCTGCAACGAGGCAGTCAGCATCTAGTTGGGGTTCCCTGGTCAGAATCTCCCTCTTGCGTGTATTGGGACAAGGAAGTGAACTAACATGTCAGCGTGATCACAAAATGTCCCTACGCAGGAATGCCAAAGACTAAACTCCTACCACGTCTATCGGCAATGTACCAGACTGTATCCTTGACTGAAGCACAGAGTGAACAGGAATGTGTTATGGAGAACTCCAGTGCTGAAGTAGGCTAAACAGTGTGATATAAAAAATAAAACAAGACCGTAGAACTGGTTATTTGAAAAATAACAGTACGAAGCCGAATAAAAGCATTTAGAGCAAAGTGCACAGAGGCTCTAAGCTGCGAGCAAAGGAATAAAATACATCCAGGGCAAAATGCACAAAGGCCTAAAGCCTGAAGCTAATGTGCAAAGGATACGTAAAACTGACCACACTACATACCTAAATATATAACAGTAAAAAAGGAAGATAAAACCTGGGGAAACACCTTAACTAACCTAACGTATCCTAACTACACATTACCCACAACAGGCCCTAACTAACCTAAGCTAAACTTACTTATCACATTTAACTAAACACTCTAAACATCAGCCCTTCCACCCCCACTTATAAGACGGGACACATGGAGGTCAACATATACTAACCTAAACACATACTATCTTATACTAAACAAATATATATATTTTAGTATTTTTACATTTTCTTTTCTTTTTTTTTAAAACACTAAAACCCAACATTATCCACATACATAATAAAAAAACATTTTAAATGATCATACCCCCACCCCAACCCATTACTTCTAACTAAACTAACAGCCTATTCTAACGTAACACTAAGCCCCCTAATCCCACTAATTAAAATAACCAGGAAAGAGGAGGGAGAGGAGGGAATCAAGGCAGAGGGTATAATTTTCACAAGTTCGCCCTGCGCAGGGTCTTCTTGATGGCACGTACCCTCTTATTAATTTGTGACACCTCCTGCAGCAGCCTGTTCATTCTCCTCAACATACGTTGCATGTGACATTGCATCCTTTGGGAATCTGCAGAGTGCTGGTTGTGGCGGCTGTTGTGGGCACCGAACGGCTTCCTTGGGCAAATGCCTTCCACAGTACTGAGGCTCTTTCATGGCGATAACGCTGTGCCATTTGGCGGAACCCAGACTCCACATCCAGGATGTGGCGGTAATGCATCGCCCGGCGCTGAAACTCCCGAATCTGGATGGAATTCATATTGGCTGCTGTTAAAAAAGATAAAGCCAAACATTAGGTACTTCATTGTGTGATATAGCTACAGAAGAAAATCAGACAATACATCTAATGTAGCTGAAACAAGCCATATCACCATACAGATCACAGATTCGCCCTGAGGAAGTACATGCCAGCGCAGCCTACACATGTCCTATCTAACAGAACAGCAATGCTCTAAAAGATGTGTTAGAACTTAAATGACCTATGCATCATTGTTCAGCCATTTGTCACGTAACAAAAGCTGCAAGTCCTCCACATGCGACAGGCCAACTAATGACTATCTTCTGGATGGCAATCAAGGGCCACAAGATTTGTGATTTGTAAATGGAATTGCCAGGATGGAATGCAGTTGCTAATCATGAGTGGGTATCCTAGTTTTGGACAAGTGATTTACAGATTTACATTTCTGTGTATTAAACTTGGATCATCACACCTAGATACACATTTCATAACCCTAAGCCTGTGCCTCAAGGGGGGGGGCACTTTCAAACATCTAGGACACCCAGGAAGCTTTGGACAGCTCTACATGGGGTTGGGCAGTCCACCACAGGTAAGGAGGATGTCCAACTAGGATACGCCCAAACCTTGGAGAATACCATCCACATTTATGTTTGTAAATGCAAACAATTGTCAACATCATTTAATACCACTAATACCTGCCTTACAACAATCAGATAGATGCAAGCACACATATGGCCATGAGCTGCATGCACACCTATGACATTGTACTCAAGTGCCGCATACACATAGCACAACATGTGGAGCTACATGCTGCTAGGAAGTCAAACATACAGTCGAACATGTTCATTAGTGAACAGGGAGGCTCAAATCTGTGGTTAAGACTTTGGCATCCCTATTCTGTGAGATTCAGGGTCTGATTTGCTGACTAAATCATAAATATGGCCCTCTGCTAAATTTTCTTTATAAAAAATGTAACAACAAATGTCACCCTATTCACATGCCCATGCCTACAGGGCTGCACTACAATCCTAAAATATGACTATACGCTAATGATTGTACAACTCAAAGATGGAAAAAAAGTGATACTCCACTCAAGTAACATATTCAATCATTTACCAGCACATCTTACCTTGCTATGTGTCCAACACACAGGAGTCAATCACTCAACAGCTGCAAACACAACACAGAACTGAAATTTAAACACTTACTGGATATGTCTGGGTCCGCAAATCGAGACACCTCTCTGATTGTGTACGGGGCAGGTCCACCTGTAAAGCATGGAAGGGAGAAATGTGCTTAATGTCTGTGCACTGTACAACACTTCCAAATAAAATTACTGTGTGTAATGTTAAATCTGAAAGTCCAGCCTCTCAGGCATGATGATACTGCAACAGACATACCACTGCAAACATGTACAGACCCGGTCACTCCAGTGAGTGATACACACATTTCTGCACACATGCAGTGGCCCTAACTATCATGTGTTGACAAACATGCTCCATCAATTGTTTGCAGACTCATTTATGGAGTGTACTCCTCTCATCATTTATAGTCATGAGAGACATGCAAAGCCACTTTCCTGGAACACTGCAATACCAGTCACTCAGGTATTGTGGCTTGTGCATCAAGGGACAATCATTTACTGTGTGACACACTTGTGGGTTGATTTAAGGTCATGATTTATCATGCTTTCCATGGTCCCTTACATGTAGGGCCTGTGTTGTGTCTAGGTTACATATGCTACATTAACAGTGTACCCTGAGCCACATATGCCCCCTATGACACCATAACGGCAGGGATAATGTGCATTAATTTATTGACAGTTTGAGTATAGCTATGGATTGACCAGTTTTAATATTTGGATACAACAAGGAGATATATGTAGACCGGGTATATTGTAGTCATCCATGACAGACTGCATCGGCACAGGTGTAGTCATTGCACCTGAAATGTGTCACTCATTGCCCTGTGTACCCATTATGGGTTTTGGAAATCACAGTGAGCTACAATCATCATCTTACAGTTGCCAAGCTGGTTGATCAGCGGATATACAGCAAACTGACACTGTCATATTATTAACACACGGTTTAGCAAATGTACCACTGTGTCAATCATGATGATTTAGGTTTCAATTTGTATGTACCTTCGGAATGGTAGCAGTCACAGGAATGCTGCTCTTCTGATCTTAGCATACACCCATGTCTGTGATAGCTTCCATACTGGAAAGTTAGTTATTAAACAGATGCTGCACTAGATCAGCAGGGGTGTGCCAAACTAAACTAGCAAAGTATTAGTGAACATTATATGTGTGATGGAATTTGTCAGGGGTCCCTTGCTTGTAATACATTGTGATCATGCATTCCCCAATGTCAAGTATCCCATGATGATCCCATAACTTATGAGAAGTTCATGGCTATAGAGTAACACAGATGGCAAATGCATTAGCCCTGTTCCAGCTATTGTGCCCAGGACAATGTAAAACACACAGGTACAAAGAACAGAGGGCCATGGATAGTTGTACCCCTCAATTTGTATCATTTGCTTCATTTTATGTGCCACAGCTATGGAAAGTAGCACCAAACATTTAGATATGAACCCATGTGCATTACTTTTGGCATCCATCCCTAATTTAATTGCGGCACAACCAAGTCAAACTATCAGCCTAAGATGTTACCTGTGGTTAGAAATAACTTGGTACGTATGTGTCAGAATCCAGTTCAGACATGTATCAGAAATAATTGGGGGACACATTCATTCTTGAAAATATCTGGATTAAAAACATGTTTTTCCTGGTACACTCACAGACCATGCCTAAAACATATGTTAGAGCCACATTTGCATTATCTACTGATGTGAAGGCAGCATTAATTTACAGGCTCCAGTTGTGTTTTGTAACTCAGTGAAGCTGTTGCGTCAACAAATGATGGTAATGTGTAGCAATTATTGTATAACTCACGGCCACTGTATGTTTAAATTGCATTCTACATGTCCAAAAACATTGCCTGCAGCATATGAACAAATCTGCTACTGTCACTACAGAGCATTTAAATGTGCACATTTCTCTGAATTGTACTGGGCCACCAATCACAATCCACAGGTGGTCCAGAAGGTCTTGCTCCCTGGCAACAAGGTCAGCCCAACGGAGCTTTAGCTGGTGGTCGTTGCGCGGTCTGTTGTATATGCGTTGCAGATGGTACAGGACCTTTGCCCACTAGAGCCTCCTTCCCTCTGTGTGATAACCCTGTATCACCCAGCCACCTGCTTCTATCATCAATGGGAGAAAGTGGCACACCAGCCAAATGAATCCCCCCAGCTCTTCCTCTCCCATTCTACCGAGACGTGGCCTACCCAACATGCTTGAAATAATAAAGCAATTAAGGGGTACAGAGGATAATGAAGGGAAAGGAGGAGAGGGAAATGAAAAGTAATTAACACTAAAACAGCCCAACTATCCCCAAACTAACACTACCCACAACAGACTCCCAACAGTACAAAGACAAAATTAGACACCTGAAATGACAACAATACACTTACACAGGATACCACAGACACTTAGAAAACACCAAAAGACAATATAAAGAGCACACAAGAGACAAATTCACAATATTCACAGAGAGACAAGTCCATACGCAGCCACACAGTCAAGAAAAATCACAGACTGCAAAGTGAAAGTGAAAGTACACCCACTGTACCAATTCTGTAAACAGGATATCCTATTACATCACTTCCTACCTCAAATGCAGTGCGTTTTTATCATGATGCTTAAAAATATTATAACGCTTACAGTCTGTGCATCATTTGTTTTTTGACGCACATGCTTAGAAATTACCCCTCATCCATATTTTCAAATATTTTTCATAATTAACCGATTTCATGGGGTACAGTGTGGGAATTACTGTTCAGGGCCAATGGATGTATCACGGCAGTGAACGTCATTTGTCTATGCAAATGTGGCGTTTTTTGACACATGTGTGTCTTTTTTGACGCGTGTGCGTCAAAATCTATGTCTTTTACTGGGTTTGGGTCATTTCTCACATTTTTATAATACAAGACAGCTTTCGCTATACAGAGATAAACTGTTTGCACCTACATTGTGCATTCCAGTGTATGGGCACATGTGGCAGATTACACTACTTCAGACCATGATCCTCTAGTACTGGATTTGCACTCTTCACTGACGCAATGGATCCCAAAACTTTTGGAATACAAATTGGTATTACCCAGTTTGAGCAGGTTGTGCGTCATTAGAGGATAGCAAGGCTACGCAACTCAATAGAGTAACTCATTGCCTGTGTGTCAATGTGGGTGAATTGGCTCTTACAATTTTAGTTGTCCCACTGTGTGAACATCACAAGACGTGTTTTCATAAATGTGCTTGTATGCATATGTTGTCAATGGGGACAACCATCAGATGCTATTCAGTGTGGAAATGAGTAAGGAAATGTGTTTGTCATACACGTAGCAACAAATGCTGTGTGAACTTCCCAGAGTTTTGGGACATGAGCATCTCCCATGACAAACCATGCACAAGATAGATAGAGGACGGTTGATCATGGCAATGTTCCAAGACTAAGCCATCACATGTCCTGGAATGTTGGATACCACTTCCTGGTCACTTGTTTCGATACTACCCATTAATCAGGCATTTGAAAATGCTATGTGGGCACGGTGTTTGTGACACCGAGTCCCAAAACCAATCCACAAATGTAATGTCACTCCACAGTTTGTCGTATAAATTACCTATGTTTCTCCTGTGGCAGTGGAGGACCAGCAGACCAAGCAGCAGGTGTTCACATATTTCCAGTGGTTAATTGCACAAATGTGTCCAGTTCAAGTGTGTGGGCCCATGTGTAGCCATTGTCATTATTGGGGCCCATGTTGTCACAGTTATGTGCATGTCTAGTCTGTGGAGCCATTCCCTGCATTAACAAAGTATCCTTCACAGCTGAATTGAACGAAAGCCGAAGAGGAATTGAGAACACACATGGGGATAGTCCAGCTATGGCACTGCAGACGTTTTATGAGACTGACAACAGGGCAACCTTGGTGTGCTCACAAAGTTAATGGATCAGGAATTTTAAACAAGCAGGTTTCATTACAACATTTGTACACAGGGTAGCCTTTAAAATTCCCACTGCAGTGCCTTTGTGCTGATTAATCTCACAGCCATTCACCATGCAAGCCCCATCAATATGATGGGGCCGATGTGAATCAGTTTGTGGACCGTCAGGGTACAAACATGTGTTGACATTTCATGCACATTATCTAACGTTGTTTGTTGTGCTGGAGGCACCATACCCAATCCATGCATGCAGCCATGGTACACTTTTTGTCACTCATGCATACATGAAACCCAGACAAGGGATGGGCCATGATTAGGCTATTTGAAGGCAAGTTCCACCCCATGATACGATAAGTAAACTGATTATTCTATACAATGTATTTGAGTATTCATTGTATACCTACCTGACACAATACCCCAGGAGGAAAGTGAGGGCATGGAAAACAACTATGAGACAAATGTAACCACAGGGAACCTTTATGGTAACGCAAAGACAGGAACCAGTCAGGCTAACAGGATGCAGGGTCAATTAGGAACAAAAATGAAGAATGCAAATACACAGTGAGCAGACTGAGACTGGTCAAAGCTGGAACAACACTGTGGAAAATGTATACTGTTTTTGTCCTGTGTGCTGCAACGTTACACACTAACACAAGGTATGTGCAGGGGATGTCTTGTGAGCAATGCTAGTCATACCTAGGGCACTCGTGCTATCCAGTTGCTGCTTACATGGATTTCTTGTCACATATAATCCTTGCAAAGATAGCTGATGTCACACTTACTGCTGTTAAGGGTCTGGTCATACATTTCTGTTACCAATGCAATAGCATATCCACTGCCTCATGTATGAGGCATTTTTTTCCATGTTGAATGATGGTGTCTTTGTTGTGTACCATATGCTTCAATGAACAATGTTGCCAACATGTATGTGCGAAATAGCTGTGGTCCTCTGCTATTGCCCTTCAGATGTGAAATGGACAGGATATATGTTATTTACAGTGTGTGTGAAGTTGGCTGTACATTCATACCCATCAAATGTGATGTGGATTTTTCAGTATCCTAATATGTATTTCTGCAATGCTCCATGAGGCTACACTCAGATTATGAATCTTAGGGATAATGTGATGCAAAAATGATTACCAAGACCATGATATAGTGATTAGAATAGGTGTTTAATGAGATATGGTAAGACAGTGGTAATGGTGACTATAGTTTAAAGACGGTTTGGACAATGTGTTGTCTCCGACACAATCCTGCTGCTGTATTTGGATGGTCCCCTCATGTTGATGGACAACGTCCTCCTCTTCCTCCTCTTCAGGCATTTGTGGGTCTGGTTCATAGAGGGGACTGTTTCTCCTTACACAAATGTTGTGTAGGATGGCACAGGTCGAAATTATCTTGCAGACTATTTCTGGTGATTATAGGAGGTTGCTCCGGTGATGTCGAGGCACCTGAATCTTGACTTCAGGATGCCAAAAGTCCTCTTGACTATGGTGCGTGTCCTCCAATGTACCTCATTATAGGCATGCTCTGATGCTGTGCTTGGGTTTGCAAATGGGGTCATGATCCATGGCTGGATCCCATACCCCTGATCAGCTGAAAAAGAAAATGAGTGAGAAAATGTTGATGTTGCTTGCACCATGATTATCACTTTGCTTGGCAGTTGTTCTCTTGTGTTGTCTGTGACTCATCTGTGTTTGGGTTATTGTGTGGAATCCTAGCCTTCTAGGCTGTACCATCAGTATTGGGTTGTTTCATTATCTGAACTGGTGTTTGGGTGATTGACCGGATGTCAGCGGTATTTTTGTAGAGTTGCAGTACATTGTGTACTCCCTTGCACTATGTCATGTGAAAGAGGTGTCCGTGTGTCTTAACTGGGGGTGACATGATACTTCCATACACAGAATCAATTCCACAGTGGTGGTAACATGGCTGCATCTATATGGCCTGGACATCCCATCCATTTTTACATATGCAATAGAATTTGTTAAACATCAGTGAGGCCCTTTGATTTGGCTAGGTGACAATGTACAACACATAAGTTGTCAGCACTGACGTGTTGACAATTGACAATGCACAAATATCCCATTTGTGACAAGTTCTCTTTAGAACTATTTCTCTGCCCTTGCGAGTTGACTCATGTTCAAATGCGTACCTATACTACTGAACCTGGTCCAGTTCAGCTGGCTAACTTGATTGTGAGGTTGACGTTTTGAGTGTCAGAAGGTCCATATGCCTGTACATCTGTTGTGTATATGTATAATTGTCTCAAACTGTATGTGTAGCAATGTGCACTTTCAATATTGTCACATCAATATGTGTTCTTAGCACAGTCTACTTGCCTATTGGTAGTGGGCAGTGTCAGAGCAGGAGTGATGTGAGATATTGGTACTGCCTCAATGATTCCATGTCACCTTCATTAGAGTCATCATCATCATGCTATGTGTCTCATGGTGTATGACCTGCAGCAAAACCCTGCCCTGTTTGGTCTCCTGCTGCTTCTGCTGTGTGTTGGGGAAGCTGATGTGGCGGGGTGTGAGGGAGATGATGGCATCCAATACCTTGGGTAGGAAGGCAGAGAATGAGGGCTGTGAGATCCCGGCAACCAGGGCACCATTGTTTTGAAAGGAGCCACTTGCCAACATGTGGAGGACAGCTAGAAGCTTGGTTTCTGGTGGAATGGTGTGGGGTGTCTGTAAGCTGGGTGCCAACTGTGGTTCAATGTTGCACAGCAGCTGCTGAATAGCTTGCCAGTTGAGTCTGTACCTCTGAATGATGTCTTGTTGCCTGAGTCCCAGAAGGGTTGTCCTGGTGCAGAATATCCTCTCTTGCCTTCTGCGTTGCCTTTGGGGTCCCTGCTGGTGTTGTGGAAGCTGCTGTTGTTGCTCCTGTGCTCTGCTTCTTTGTGTATGCTGGATGAAAAGCACCTCCATGTCTTCCTTTTGGAGCTCTGATGTTGCTTCTGTGGGTTTTCCTTAAGTACTGGTGTGTTTGCCCCATTTTAACACCTGCCCTGACCCAGGTGTTATTTTTTGACACAAATCGGGCTGTGTGCCATTTTCCGCCTCCGCCTCCCGGCCGTGCAGGACTTTTGCACGGTAGCATAAATATGGCGCACAGGTGTTTAAGTAATTTTTGGGACGGGAACGCCTACCTTGCATGTCATTAACGCAAGGAGGTTTCCCGCATCCAGAAAATGACGCACACAGCGGAATTTTGGCGTTCACGGGGTCCTGTGTCAATGTATAAATATGGTGCAAGGTTTGCGCTGAATGTGCGTCAAACGTTTTGACGCACATTCGGCGCAGACAGAGTATAAATATGCCCCCAAATCTTTTCTTATGAGCCTCCCAACTGCAGCGTGAAATGCATGGGTTGGGGAAATACAAAGGGTACCGATTCTTCATTCCGCCACATTCCTCTTCCACCACCATACTGCTCATCTGAATCTCACTATGCTTAATTTGAGCTGGTGGTTTCTGGTGCTGGACTATGGGGCAGTGAAAATTACTCGATTTCACTGCACCATTTTTGGCATCATTTTTAATACCTGCTTATGGCAGGGGTTAAATGACGCACCTATAATCTCCTATGGGCCTCCTGTGCTTTGCTGCACTAGCATCAACATTGTTTGCGCTAGTGCAGCAAAGCACCACAATAGGAGAAATAATTCTGACCCTATTGTGGTATTGTGAGCCACAGTGCACCATATTGTAAATACGGTGCAGCCATGGTGCTGTTAAGGGGGACGCAAAATAAGTGGTGCATCAGTGCTGATGCGCCACTTTTGTGTAAATATGCCTCATAGTCCTCAAACTTCTTCCAGGCTCCATGTTCTTTGATCATGAGAAGTAGAGGTAGCCTACCTTAAAATTAATATGAATTGCCTGTCACCAACTGTATTACATGGAGATTAGAAGGGCAAGTAGTGGAGGTGCCAAACAGGGCTCTTGGACTGATAATTCTTTAACCAATATCTGAAGATGTTAGACCTGACAGCCTTAGGGTGGTCATCCCCCAACTTTTTGCCTGCCTCCCTCCACTTTTCTGACACAGTTTTTGCTGGTTTTAGGACTCTGCGCACTTTGCCACTGCTAACCAGTGCTAAAGTGCTCATGCTCTCCCCATTAAACATGGTAACATTGGTTCATTCCCAATTGGCATATTTGATTTACTTATAAGTCCCTAGTAAAGTGCACTGCATGTGCCCAGGGTCTGTAAATTGAATGCTACTATTGGGCCTGTAGCACTGGTTGTGCCACCCACATAAGTAGCCCTTATGACTTAGGCCACCCATTGCAAGTCCTGTGTGTGCAGTTTCACTGCCACTCCGACTTGGCATTTAAAAGTACTTGCCAACGCCTTAAACTCCCCTTTTTCTACATATAGGTCACCCCAAGGTAGGCCCTAGGTAACCTACAGGACAACTTGCTTTGAAGGTAAAAGGTAGGACATGTACATGTGTGTTTTATATATCCTGGTAGTGGAAAACCCCTACATTTGTTTTCCACTACTGTGAGGCATGCTCCTTTGATAGGCTAGCTTTAGGTCTGCCCTCACATACCAGTTGAGTGGTAGATTCTGATCTGAAAGGAGTAACCAGGTCATATTTAGTATGGCCACAATGGTAATAGAAAATCCTGCTTATTGGTGAGGTTTATATACTATTTTAGAAATGCGACTTTTAGAAAGTGAGCAATTCTCTGCACTAAAATCCATCTGTGCCTTACAGCCTGTCTCCAATCAACGTTTGGTCTGGTCTGGGCTGGTTGACAGCTTCCTTGTGCATATCACTCAGACAACCTCAAACACAGGACATTCAGTCACACCTGCACTCATCTGAGAACTGAATGGGTCTTCCTGGGCTGGAATGGTGGAGGGTCTGATACTTACATTTCAGAGCCTAGAGGCCTGCCCTCACACAATTGACTGCCAAACCCCCTACTGGGACCCTGGCAGACAGACATGTACTGAAAGGGAACCTTGCACACTTTAAAACCCCTCTTTGACATCTCCACCACTTCAAAGGCATTTTGGGGTATATAAACTGGGTCCCTGACCCCATCAACTCAGACACTTCTGGACCTGAACCTGCACCATGTCAAGAGGAACTGACTGGGTGCCCAAAGGACTCACCTGGACTGCTTTGCTGTAAAGGACTGCTGCCTTGCTGTTTCCCTGCTGCCTTGCTAGCCTCTGACTTTGCTGAGAAGTGCTCTCCAAGGGCTTGGATTGAACTTGCCTCTTGTTTTCTCAATCAATCAATCAATCAATCAGAAATTTGTAAAGCACACAACTCACCCATGAGGGTCTCAAGTCGCTGAGGTGTTGGGAGGGGGGTGCTGCTCGAACAGCCAAGTATTGAGAAGTTTCCTGAAGATAAGGAGGTCTTTGGTCTGATGCAGGTGGGTGGGAAGAGTGTTCCACGTCTTGGCGGCGAGGTGTGAGGTGCCGCCGGTTGTAGTTCTATGGACGCGTGGGACGATTGCGTGGGCGGGGTTGGTGGAGCGTAGATGCCAGGTTGGGGTGTAGAGGGAGAGCCATCTGTTGAGGTATTCTGGTCCGGTGTTGTGCAGTGCTTTGTGAGCTTGGGTGAGGAGTTTGAAGGTGAATCTCTTGTTGACTGGAAGCCAGTGCAGGTCTCTCAGATGGCCTGTGATGTGGCCTTGTGCACCGTAAATTGATGCACAGCCTGCCAGAAATGTCGCACAGCTTGCCCTGCAATGAGAAAATCACAGCACAGCTGAACCGCAATAAGGCATCCCGACTTCCTATTTGTGTCCTTATCAGGCTTTGCTGAAGGACATGACTGGCATGCTGTAGTCCTTTTGTTAAAGAATAAATGTAGCCCATGAGAGATAACTTTCATCTTGTGAAGAGCAGCTTCTGACATTGGGTAAGCATGAAGACAGCTACATGTTTCCCTATTTATACTTACTAAATGCCAACTATTGTTTTTTAAATCAGCTTGTCCTTTTAAGGGGAGGAGTAGTGCTCTTCAGTCTTGTTTAAAGGAAAGGGGCTAGTTAAATGCAAGTATGCATTCAGTGAATGCAAATCCTGTTTTGGAAGTCTGAAGTCACTCATATTCCTCCATCCTGCATTCACTCCTTTTCCCAGGAAGTTGGGCAAAATGACGTGCTGAACAATATTTATAGGGCAGGAATTTTTGTGACTGCTTGAGCATTTTGCAATGTGACCGATTAGTACATTAATCTCATAAAAAAATTCAGACTGCATTGTGACCACACCTTACTACGTTAAGTCCATATCATATCTTTTAATGCTCCTGCCCAGAATTTGTGAATACCCACAAGTTTACATATTTGTGGCAGGCATCCTGTTGTGTAGCATATTGCTATGACAATAGAGAGTACGTCATAGTGTGTGCTCGGTGTTCGTATTAGAACCTGGAGGTTTGGCAGTTGGGAAGTGTATTGGCAGAGACTAGTAGTATTGCTCATTCTTCCCCTTTTCCATGGAATAAAACTTGTACGAAATATAATTGTGAGACTCTTCTCTACAATTTGGAGATGAGCAGATCTCACTTACCTACTCGTGCTGCTGAACCTTATTGAATCTTCTGTGTGGTGCTTCGCATCGGTGCTGGTGGAGAGCGGACCTTCGTTTCTGCATTGCCGAGTTGCCGCATGGCTCATGGTTGCTGTGTTGATTGGACCAGGATTCTGGACCTCAAAGAGTGAGGCACAGTGGTGTGATTTATGCTAACTTCAATTTGGCTTGTAAGTCTGTGTTTCCTCACAAACACTGCTATGTGCGCATGAGATCATATTAACATAGCTTGCGAGCACACTCTGACGTTATACGTGGCAGCCATCTTCAGTCGCATTAAACACTAGGCATTCTTAGCCAAACTGATTCCTTTGATCTTTAACTGCTGGGTTGGAGTTTTTCTGATTCTTGCCATGAATCAATGTCTACTTTCTGGTGTGTCAGTACTCTACAGTGACATGCACACTCACTGACTAAGACGTTCCTGTGCCTCACGTTATCGCACCATCATTACAGTGATACACACACTTTTATGGACAGTGGACAATAATTGTAGTTTAGTGACTTCAGTATTGTATTATGCAATTTAGAAAAGTATTAGCACCATCTAATAATCATTACCGTAATGTGTGGTGCCCAACCATTTTCACTTACTCCTCCCTTACCTTTTTTGCCATGCCCCGGTGAACCCCAAATGAAATGGGCTGAGTGGAAGGTATGTTTTTTAAACTACATTTCAGCCATTGAAAAGGAGCATTCAGATGAGTTTTCTTCAACTAGGGAGAAGAAAATTCTTCTACATAACTTGGGCACTGAAGAGTTAAGGGATTTTAACAAAATGGAAAAGAAATAGATCTGGTGAAGAGTTGGATGTATTTAAAAATGCAGGATCTTGATGGTTATTTTCAACCCACTGTTTACGTAGCTTTTGGCAGATACCATTTTTTTCAGAGGAAACAAGGTAAATATGAGCAAATATAATATTATGTTTCTGCTTTGAAGAAATTAGCTGTCTCCTATAAATTTGGTACATTATATGGTGAATTGATACGAGATCAAGTCACTATGCACACCAATGATCCTAACTTACAGGATAGATTATGGGTGAGTGGATATTCCTCTCTTAAGGATAATGTTGCACTAGTAAAAAAAAGTGAGTTATTGAAAAGATGTGTAAAAGCAGCTATGACTAACACTTCAACCGCATCTGAGGTAAAGGGTAGTGAAACAATTTGCAAAGTCCCTAGTATGCGTGTCAGTAAATTAAAATAGAATGAAAGCACTAAAAAGAAATACATAAGCTCTTTTAAAACAAAGATCTAAGTTCTTCTAGGTGTGGTTGTAAAGATCACCTTGCGAGAGATAAAAATTGTCCTGCACTTAAAGTAAAATGTTAAATTGTGGTATTATGGGACATTATACGAAGGTATGCAGGAAAAAAAATAAGAGGTATCAGAGTGTGAAATTAATTTCTGATAAGTCGGATTTTGATTGTGAGGAAGATGATGGGCAGGAAGTGTTGTATGTCCAGCACCCAGTATCGAATTTAGAGTCTTGTCATATGAACAAACCGATGTGTCTGATGGCAATTAGTAGGGTTGGTATCAACATAGTTGTTGATTCAGGTTCACCGTACACCATCGTCAAAAAGAATATGGGGAAGAACAGTTCCTTCAAGTAATTAACGAACACTTAATAAAGTCTAACATTCATCCTGTCAGATTTACTGGAGATAGAATTCCTTTGTTTGGATTTGTGTACTACCGTTCGAATTAAGAGGTAAAAAGACTGGAAGCAAGTTTTGTGTAGCTGAGGTTGGTCCTCCTGTTTGAGGATGGAAGGATCAGAAGGCTTTGAACATGGTTTTGAATACTAAAGGGGTAGAATAGGTTATTTTGTATGAATCTGAACAAACCTTGAAGGATAAACTCAAACTGGACTTTCCCAGAGTGTTTTCAGGCAAGATAGGTACTTTGAGGAAGGTTGTACATAAGATAGTTTTAAAGGATAAAGCAAACCCAGTGATCCATTAGGTAAGAACCAATCCTTTGAGTGTAAGGGATGAAATTGAGCTTGAACTGAACAGGTTAGTTGAGGATGGTATCATTAAACCTATTGAATGTGCTGAGTGGATTGCACCCTTAGTAGTTGCCAGGAAATCTAATGGAAAATTGAGGTTGTGCATTGACCTGAGAGACCTGAGTAAAAAAATTATAGTAGACAAATTTTCCTTGCCTAATATTTCTTAACTATTGGCTAATACTAAAGGGATTTCTTGGTTCTCTATGGTTGATTTGACTTCTGCATACCACCAAATAACCTTGCATAAAGATAGCAGGAAATTGACAGCTTTCATTACATCAATAGGGCATTATCAGTTTGCTTGCATGCCATTTGGGTTGGCATCTGCTGCTGCAGTATTTCAAAGACTGATGCACAAACTGTTGAAAGAGATTCCAACTGTAGTGCACTTTCAGGATGATATTTTGATTATGGGAAAAGACAAGGGAGAGCATGACAGTAACTTGTATAAGGTATTGAGGAAAGTGGAAGAATTTGGGTTGACTGTAGAATTAGACAAATGCAAGTTTTGTAGGAAATCTGTGGCTTATCTGGGACATGAGATTAAGAACTAAGGAATTTCACCTAAAATGAAAATTGCAGAGTCAATTAGAGATGCGCCTGCTCCCACGTGTCAGGATGACATCAGATTATTTTTGTGTCTTGTGGAATTCTACGAGAAGTTTGTAAACATGTTTGCGGGAAAAACATACAATATTCAACAGTTACTTAAAAACAAGCAGAATTTTGAATGGAATAACAAACGACAAGCAGAATTCATGAATATTAAAAAAAGAAATTTGCAATGCTGTTCGCTTACAGGGTGTTGACCCCAAAGCCAGTCCAGTAGTGACTACTGATGATAGTGGCAAAGGTTTGGCTGCGGTACTGATCCAAATTTCTGAGGAAGGAAAAGAGAGTACTATATATTTTGCATCCCGATCTTTAACTACCTCAGAAGAAAAGTGTTCTGTTATTACAAGGGAAATGCTAGCTTGTGTATGGGCAATGAGGAAGTTCCGACAGTTTTTATGGGGAATAAAATTTACTTTACGCACAGATCACCGACCTCTACTTAAAGAACTGACCACAGAAGGTTCAGTCAATACTACTCCGTGCATAGCCAGAATGTCTCTGCAACTGCTAGACTATATTTATGAGGTATGTACCAGGTAGGAAAAACAAAGTAGCTGATTATCTGAGTAGATAACCGTTAGCAGTTGATACAGGTGATAATAATGATTGGGATGACTACAGTGTGGCCATAGTAGAAGGTGAAATGGGAGTGATTTCTGAAGAGGATTAGATAACAGGTTATAATGAAGATGAAATTCTAATCACTGTTAAAGGTTATGTATTATAAGGATGGCTAGAGAAGAAAAATATTCCAGAAGAGTGTAGGAAAATCTGGAAATTGAGAGATGAATTATCTGTTTCCGATTCTGGATTTCTTTTTAGAAGTAATAAGGTGGTCCCCCTATTAAAACTATGACAGAAGATTTTAAAATTGATGCATGAGGGACATTTGGGAATAGTGAAGTCTAAGCAAAGAGTCAAGAGTTCTTATTGGTGGCCAGGTATTGACATGAGTATGGAAAAGTTTGTGAGGAATTATGTACATTGCGAGGTAGCTGATAAAACATATGTAGTTTTAAGACCACCTTTGGGTCTTCATGAAATACCCACAGGTCCCTGGGAAGTGTTGGCCATTGACATTTTAGGTCCTGTTTTAGATAAAAATGGGAATCACAAGAACATTATTGTATTGTTGGATACTTATTCTAAATGGCCCGAACGTGAAGTATGTACAAGAGTTGATGCATCATGGACTGTTGCATTCTTAGAAAGAAGTTTCCAGAGAGAAAGGATACCTTAGTCGTTGTTAAGCAATAATGGTCCACAATTCGTATCAGAAAAGTTCACAAAACGTCTTAAATTGAGAGCTGTTAAGAAAAAAAAAAAACACTGGTGTATCATCCTGCGGGCAATAGAGCCGTGGAAAGATTTAACAAAGTAGTGATGGTTTGTATCTAATCGGCCATCAACATTGGGAGAAAATGGGGATTCAGAGTTAAACAAACTAGTATGGGCTTACTGCACAACACCTACTGTAACTGAGTACAGCCCATTTAAGATATTAAGGTGGCGAGAACCCTTCACCAAAAACAACGCGGTGTGGTTATCGGGTAGTAATCAAAGCAAATGGTCACCAAAAATTGTCAATAATAACCTATAGAAAGTGTGTTGCGATTACAAAAGTCAGTATGATAAGAAGCATAATGTGAAACAAATGGCATTGAGTGTTGGTGATTTGGTACGCATTAAGCTAAGCAAATGGTTAAAGAAAGGGAGGAGTCAATATTCTGATCGGAGTCAATATTCTGATCCGATTTAAGTAGGCAAGGTGTATTCTTGTTCAGCTGTGTTAAGTAATGGGAAGGTTTTGCATTTTAGTAGCTTGTCCAAATGTAAAAAAACTCTAGGTGAAATAGCTAGCAAAACGAGAGTTCCGAATGTTATGTTCTGGAACAAAGATGACTACCAAAGGGGATCTTTTTCAAACACCACCACTGCGGACTTGGAGCATTCATCTAAAGGAAGTCCTGGGAATGATAATGTCTTGTCTGGAGATAACACAAGCGGAACTATGGGGGTCATTCTGATTCTGGCGGGCGGCGGAGGCCGCCCGCCAGAATTCCGCCCCCATTATACCGCTCCGCGGTCAGAAGACCGCGGAGGGTATTATGAGTTTTTCCCTGGGCTGGCGGGCGGTCTCCAAAAGACCGCCCGCCAGCCCAGGGAAAAACTCCCTTCCCACGAGGATGCCGGCTCGTAATCGAGCCGGCGGAGTGGGAAGGTGCGACGGGTGCAGTGGCACCCGTCGCGTATTTCAGTGTCTGCAACGCAGACACTGAAATACTTTGCGGGGCCCTCTTACGGGGGCCCCTGCCGTGCCCATGCCATTGGCATGAGCACGGCAGGGGCCCCCAGGGGCCCCGCGGCACCCCCTACCGCCATCCTGTTCCTGGCGGGCGAACCGCCAGGAACAGGATGGCAGTAGGGGGTGTCAGAATCCCCCATGGCGGCGCAGCAAGCTGCGCCGCCATGGGGGATTCTAAGGGCAGCGGTAAACCGGCGGGAGACCGCCGGTTTACCCTTTCTGACCGCGGCCAAAGCGCCGCGGTCAGAATGCCCTGCGGGGCACCGCCGGCCTGTCGGCGGTGCTAGAATCAGGGCCTATGTCCGGAAACGTCAACAAGAAGATATAACATCTAAAATAAATTCATAATTCCAGGGAAGTGAGAATACCCCCAGAGTCTCATCGTTACTCATTAAATATTAAGATCTGGCAATTGGGTAAAAGACGTTGTTATTGCCCTTGGTAACGTTAAATATTGTTTAAGGTTATAACACCCTAGTATCCCTATCCCGATCTTATCTGTTTGTGTAATGTGAACAAATGTGTGTATACACTATTAAGCGTTACTGATTTTACTGATTGTAAAGAGGGAAGGTGTGTTGTGTAGCATGTTGCTATGACAATAGAGAGTACGTCATAGTGTGTGCTCGGTGTTCCTATTGGTTGGGAAGTGTATTGGCAGAGGCTAGAAGTATTGCTCGCTCTTCTCCTTTTCCATGGCATAAAACCTGTACAAAACTACAATCGTGAGACTCTTCTCTACACATCCCTTCCCTAAAATCCCCACAAACACACACCTGAAAGCTATTTTGATAAATGGAAATATAGTATCATATATGTGTACAGTTCTGTACCAGCAAAAGAGAAAATACTTTCAGAATCAGATGCATATTGCTTACTTAAATAGGCTTGTGACATCAAAGAACTATAAATAAAACCAGTCTCATTTAACAGAAGTCTAAATTACGTACAGATGAATTCATAGATGATCCTCACTCTAAAATCCTTTTATAACATGTTTATGCAAATGGTATAAGAGAATGACATATGTTTTATGTTATAAGCATTTGTGTACATCTTTAACCATTAGAATGAAACTGTGGGCGTGATTGAGATCTTGGTGGATGAGTAACTTCATCAAGATGGTGATGGAAATCCCGTCCAGGCATTATAAATCCCATTATATCCTATGGGATTTATATTTCGGCGGATGGGATATCCGCCACTGTTGTGACTGAGTAACTCATCTGCCAAGATCTCAATCAGGACCTGGAAGGGTTTCGTAATCTGGATGCACATTCACATTCTGAAAATCACATTGATGTGTTACACACATTAGAATTAATTGCATTGGTCCATATAAAGATCTTTGCCGAGTGCCCGATACATGAATGAATGTATCATAGGGCTTTACTATTTGCTTTGTGAACTTGGTGGCTGATTCTTAATTGCTTGGCCAATGTAGAGTATTTCCAGACAAGCATTGCTATCCAGGGAAATGGCTATGATGTGGTGTGGTTCTCAATAGGGTGTGGAATGAGTGGTCAGACGTTCTCCAGGTGGTTGATGGATGTAAATTGGTCTGAAGCAGGAAAGTGCTGTTGAGCTAGTAGCACTTTGACTTGTTGCTGTGTTCATAATGGTATATATCTTGGCCCAGATTTACTATGATTTTGCATCAGGGTGCATTACTTTTGTGAAACAGACCCAATTCTAATTCCCTTTTGCCATTTACTAAGCCACGCACAGCCAATTTGTGTGGCTTTCTGTGGTATCGTAAATATAAAGTAACACAACTCAGCACATAGCACTGCCGTGCATTACTTTAATCAGATAGGCATTCCATGGATGAAGTGTGGGTGTTCCCCTGCAGCCACCAAATTATTTTGACGCAGCCTCCGATGTACAAACACTTGTAAACCTGAGTTTGCACCAAAATGGTGCACCTACCGAGAGGCGTAACGAGTAGAAATATTTTTTGATCTCTTCATTGCTCCCTCTTTCCCTGTGTGCTCCAATCTGCAGCACAGGTGGAAAGAGAAATATACCTCAAACAATTGTTTTTGTGCAGGGAGGTATGTCTTAATGCACACAAAAAATTCTTGCATGTAATGTAGGCATCCTTGTATGGTGCCAGGTGGTCTACGTTGGTGATAGGAAGCACAGAATATGCCAGCACAAGGAGAGAGCAGAAATGATCCATATCTTTGCAATATCATGCATTTCTGCCATCTCCCTTCAATGCAACACAGTAAGATGCCTTCTGTGCTGCATGAAATAATAGCAAAGGCACCCTTTTTACCTGTGTTTGTGTGAGAAAGGCTAGTTATAGGCTTGACTTGAATGATGGAGCATGTTGGTATTACGGGTTGACATTTCTGTAGCTATTCAGTGAAAAACCGAGGATGCTTTGTTGAAAGTGTGTTTATGCATGGTGTAGTTCCTTCTTGTTGTGTGCGTTGTGTTGTGGGTATAGTTGTGGTATATCTTGAGCATGGGTGATTGTTGTATCATGGTGATTGTCAACTGTTTCTACAATCTATATGGCAATGATTAAATGGGAAGTGTGACGTGAAATGAGATCTATTGATTGTGGTTTATCAAAAAACTATTTAACTAATCAGATCAAAATTCACTTAAGCACTGTGCCTGCTTCTGAACTTCCCCGTGCACATGTTTTGTGATATCTCAAGGAGTAAAGCTTAAGGGGGCTTAGCGGCATTAAAATTGTGACTTGCAGAATAAACAGTGTTATAAACAACAAGCAGTGGAACCAGTGATTTATCATACCATAAATGTATGCTTCAGTCTTTTTAGAAGTAAATTTTCAACACAGTGAAAAGAACTCAAAAAACAAATTTGTGCAATATTTATCTGAGGAGATGTGTTCATCCACACACCGCAGTATGAGAAGCCCACACAGATATAGCAGCACAATGTCCCTTAATATAAATGATAATCTCTACTGTTATCAAAACCAAAATTGTTGAAGAAGACATCTTTGCTGCATCAATCTCAGTCTCATCAATCTCAGTCAAAGATTTAACAAAGTAGTGATGGTTTGTATCTAATCGGCCATCAACATTGGGAGAAAATGGGGATTCAGAGTTAAACAAACTAGTATGGGCTTACTGCACAACACCTACTGTAACTGAGTACAGCCCATTTAAGATATTAAGGTGGCGAGAACCCTTCACCAAAAACAACGCGGTGTGGTTATCGGGTAGTAATCAAAGCAAATGGTCACCAAAAATTGTCAATAATAACCTATAGAAAGTGTGTTGCGATTACAAAAGTCAGTATGATAAGAAGCATAATGTGAAACAAATGGCATTGAGTGTTGGTGATTTGGTACGCATTAAGCTAAGCAAATGGTTAAAGAAAGGGAGGAGTCAATATTCTGATCGGAGTCAATATTCTGATCCGATTTAAGTAGGCAAGGTGTATTCTTGTTCAGCTGTGTTAAGTAATGGGAAGGTTTTGCATTTTAGTAGCTTGTCCAAATGTAAAAAAACTCTAGGTGAAATAGCTAGCAAAACGAGAGTTCCGAATGTTATGTTCTGGAACAAAGATGACTACCAAAGGGGATCTTTTTCAAACACCACCACTGCGGACTTGGAGCATTCATCTAAAGGAAGTCCTGGGAATGATAATGTCTTGTCTGGAGATAACACAAGCGGAACTATGGGGGTCATTCTGATTCTGGCGGGCGGCGGAGGCCGCCCGCCAGAATTCCGCCCCCATTATACCGCTCCGCGGTCAGAAGACCGCGGAGGGTATTATGAGTTTTTCCCTGGGCTGGCGGGCGGTCTCCAAAAGACCGCCCGCCAGCCCAGGGAAAAACTCCCTTCCCACGAGGATGCCGGCTCGTAATCGAGCCGGCGGAGTGGGAAGGTGCGACGGGTGCAGTGGCACCCGTCGCGTATTTCAGTGTCTGCAACGCAGACACTGAAATACTTTGCGGGGCCCTCTTACGGGGGCCCCTGCCGTGCCCATGCCATTGGCATGAGCACGGCAGGGGCCCCCAGGGGCCCCGCGGCACCCCCTACCGCCATCCTGTTCCTGGCGGGCGAACCGCCAGGAACAGGATGGCGGTAGGGGGTGTCAGAATCCCCCATGGCGGCGCAGCAAGCTGCGCCGCCATGGGGGATTCTAAGGGCAGCGGTAAACCGGCGGGAGACCGCCGGTTTACCCTTTCTGACCGCGGCCAAAGCGCCGCGGTCAGAATGCCCTGCGGGGCACCGCCGGCCTGTCGGCGGTGCTAGAATCAGGGCCTATGTCCGGAAACGTCAACAAGAAGATATAACATCTAAAATAAATTCATAATTCCAGGGAAGTGAGAATACCCCCAGAGTCTCATCGTTACTCATTAAATATTAAGATCTGGCAATTGGGTAAAAGACGTTGTTATTGCCCTTGGTAACGTTAAATATTGTTTAAGGTTATAACACCCTAGTATCCCTATCCCGATCTTATCTGTTTGTGTAATGTGAACAAATGTGTGTATACACTATTAAGCGTTACTGATTTTACTGATTGTAAAGAGGGAAGGTGTGTTGTGTAGCATGTTGCTATGACAATAGAGAGTACGTCATAGTGTGTGCTCGGTGTTCCTATTGGTTGGGAAGTGTATTGGCAGAGGCTAGAAGTATTGCTCGCTCTTCTCCTTTTCCATGGCATAAAACCTGTACAAAACTACAATCGTGAGACTCTTCTCTACACATCCCTTCCCTAAAATCCCCACAAACACACACCTGAAAGCTATTTTGATAAATGGAAATATAGTATCATATATGTGTACAGTTCTGTACCAGCAAAAGAGAAAATACTTTCAGAATCAGATGCATATTGCTTACTTAAATAGGCTTGTGACATCAAAGAACTATAAATAAAACCAGTCTCATTTAACTGAAGTCTAAATTACGTACAGATGAATTCATAGATGATCCTCACTCTAAAATCCTTTTATAACATGTTTATGCAAATGGTATAAGAGAATGACATATGTTTTATGTTATAAGCATTTGTGTACATCTTTAACCATTAGAATGAAACTGTGGGCGTGATTGAGATCTTGGTGGATGAGTAACTTCATCAAGATGGTGATGGAAATCCCGTCCAGGCATTATAAATCCCATTATATCCTATGGGATTTATATTTCGGCGGATGGGATATCCGCCACTGTTGTGACTGAGTAACTCATCTGCCAAGATCTCAATCAGGACCTGGAAGGGTTTCGTAATCTGGATGCACATTCACATTCTGAAAATCACATTGATGTGTTACACACATTAGAATTAATTGCATTGGTCCATATAAAGATCTTTGCCGAGTGCCCGATACATGAATGAATGTATCATAGGGCTTTACTATTTGCTTTGTGAACTTGGTGGCTGATTCTTAATTGCTTGGCCAATGTAGAGTATTTCCAGACAAGCATTGCTATCCAGGGAAATGGCTATGATGTGGTGTGGTTCTCAATAGGGTGTGGAATGAGTGGTCAGACGTTCTCCAGGTGGTTGATGGATGTAAATTGGTCTGAAGCAGGAAAGTGCTGTTGAGCTAGTAGCACTTTGACTTGTTGCTGTGTTCATAATGGTATATATCTTGGCCCAGATTTACTATGATTTTGCATCAGGGTGCATTACTTTTGTGAAACAGACCCAATTCTAATTCCCTTTTGCCATTTACTAAGCCACGCACAGCCAATTTGTGTGGCTTTCTGTGGTATCGTAAATATAAAGTAACACAACTCAGCACATAGCACTGCCGTGCATTACTTTAATCAGATAGGCATTCCATGGATGAAGTGTGGGTGTTCCCCTGCAGCCACCAAATTATTTTGACGCAGCCTCCGATGTACAAACACTTGTAAACCTGAGTTTGCACCAAAATGGTGCACCTACCGAGAGGCGTAACGAGTAGAAATATTTTTTGATCTCTTCATTGCTCCCTCTTTCCCTGTGTGCTCCAATCTGCAGCACAGGTGGAAAGAGAAATATACCTCAAACAATTGTTTTTGTGCAGGGAGGTATGTCTTAATGCACACAAAAAATTCTTGCATGTAATGTAGGCATCCTTGTATGGTGCCAGGTGGTCTACGTTGGTGATAGGAAGCACAGAATATGCCAGCACAAGGAGAGAGCAGAAATGATCCATATCTTTGCAATATCATGCATTTCTGCCATCTCCCTTCAATGCAACACAGTAAGATGCCTTCTGTGCTGCATGAAATAATAGCAAAGGCACCCTTTTTACCTGTGTTTGTGTGAGAAAGGCTAGTTATAGGCTTGACTTGAATGATGGAGCATGTTGGTATTACGGGTTGACATTTCTGTAGCTATTCAGTGAAAAACCGAGGATGCTTTGTTGAAAGTGTGTTTATGCATGGTGTAGTTCCTTCTTGTTGTGTGCGTTGTGTTGTGGGTATAGTTGTGGTATATCTTGAGCATGGGTGATTGTTGTATCATGGTGATTGTCAACTGTTTCTACAATCTATATGGCAATGATTAAATGGGAAGTGTGACGTGAAATGAGATCTATTGATTGTGGTTTATCAAAAAACTATTTAACTAATCAGATCAAAATTCACTTAAGCACTGTGCCTGCTTCTGAACTTCCCCGTGCACATGTTTTGTGATATCTCAAGGAGTAAAGCTTAAGGGGGCTTAGCGGCATTAAAATTGTGACTTGCAGAATAAACAGTGTTATAAACAACAAGCAGTGGAACCAGTGATTTATCATACCATAAATGTATGCTTCAGTCTTTTTAGAAGTAAATTTTCAACACAGTGAAAAGAACTCAAAAAACAAATTTGTGCAATATTTATCTGAGGAGATGTGTTCATCCACACACCGCAGTATGAGAAGCCCACACAGATATAGCAGCACAATGTCCCTTAATATAAATGATAATCTCTACTGTTATCAAAACCAAAATTGTTGAAGAAGACATCTTTGCTGCATCAATCTCAGTCAGAGGAAATACTATCTCATAACCTATTTTTCGTGACATCCGGTTGCCTGCTGCTACTGAAGAATTCACAGTCACTTTATTCCCTGTTACAATATCCTATATCCCCTTTCAAAGGCAGCGTCTCGTTTCTATCATGGTCTAGATAAAAATATGTGCCCAATCTTTACATTGTCAAAGTTATTTGATTTTAATCACCAAACCAAAAGACACCCGCAGTAAAATATGTCTATACGTTTTAGGGCAGTTGGCCAAGGCTTATTATATATGAAACTAAAGCATGATTTGGGGTCATGTTTGCAAGATGTGCTTTCTCATAATAATACAAACAATATTATTTGTGTATTCGCTAATCCACAAAGTGCAATTGTACTTTGCTAAATTCAGGTGAGCATGCGCAATGTACCCTCAAGCATTTATGCTACGAAATTTGTGCAAAAGAGATTATTTGGGGTAGAAATTCCCTTATAAGCTGTTTTTGAACAGCCACAGTATGACGAGTTTGATGGTGTCCCACTCATTTATATGCTCAGCCATTCCTTCTTACCCGCCCCTAACTTCAATCTTATGAGAACGGGATTGCGTCTTAATGATATGACTCCCTAAAAGAGGGATAACGAGGAGAAACATCTTCATTACTGCTGTCTCCCTTTAACACAACCCAGGGCAGAAAGTTGCTTTGCTGTGCTGTTTTGTGTGGAATGTCTATAAATCCGAATGTATATGCTCCATGAACTGCATGTGGGAAAGTCATCCTTTTTGCACTAATCACCTCCCAAACTTGGACTGATACTGGTGGGTGCTGAATGTGCCCTGGGCACTGCTAACCAGTCCCAGAGCCAGTGCTCTGTGTCAAATGGTATATGTAAGTGAGACCTAATTATAATTGGCTCTGACAACCTACCTGTAAGTCCCTAGTATATGGTAGGGCATGTAGGTTTAGGGACCCCAGTATAGATAGTGCACCAATAGGTGCACTGTGGTGGAGCCCAATGTCAATTGAAAGAAAGGCCTTCATTGCTGCCCCCAAATTTGACTTTGGAATAAAAGCACTTCCAAAGTCCTAAGCTACCTTATTTTTACATATGTCACCCCTTAGGTCTGACATAAGTGCCCCCAGGGCTGGGTGCAGTGTAAATATAAGCAGGGACCTTATAAATGATGTTTTCCAAGCCCTGGTGAGGGAGAAACAACCAAATTCCCTTTTCACCATTGTAATCAATATACCCCAAAAGCTAACATTGGAGACTTTATTTTAACATAATAAAGTCCTATTTTTAATAGAGATGAGCTAAATGTGATTCGACAACTTGCCAATGTTGGATTTAATATAACTAGCACAGGAAAGGATTTTTAGAACTCTTTTGCAGAAAGCTACCAAATTTAGCCCTGTAGTGCCCTTTCCTGATTGGTCAGCCTCTGGCCGACTGAGCCAGGCTGCCTTAATGAGGTGTGAAGTAGCCTGGGCTGACATAAAGGAAGCATCTGGGGGGTAGAGAATTGCTACAGCAGATGGCAGAGCAGGATGGATTAAGAGTAGCCAAACTGGTCTTGAAAAGGGGGAAGCCACTTAGGACAGAAACTGACCTCCCCCATTTCCTCCACCCCCAGACAGCTAGGAGCCCCACTGATTAGATTAAGAGAGGGGCTGGAGGAGGTGTGGTAGGGAAACTTGACCACACCAGTGGGTGGGCTCAGCCAGATGTAACCTTCCAAGAAAAAATTCCTCTCTGTTAGATTTTTAAAGAATGTTGATGTCTGAGATTGGTTTTTGCCACATTTCACAGGAGGTGGTCACCGCAGAAGGTGTTGACCTGCACCCCATTGGCAAGCAGCAACCCCTGCTTTCCCAGGAGCAAGATAAATATGGCAGAGCTCCCCCACAATTCAAATCCTTGCTGGAAGAGGATACTGGAAGAAGAAGGAGTGCCATGCTGGACCCCTGGCCTGCAATTGGACCCTGCACTCAGAAGGACTGCACCAGCTGCACACTTTGGGCTTCATCAAGACAAGGATTTTGCCTTGTTTCTCAAACCCCAGAAGTGGAATCTCTGTAAGCTACAGGTACAAAGGAGCTAACTAGAGTCCCTTGCATCAAGTCCTGCAAGAATAGCCCAGCTGACCAGTGTCCATCGGCCATTTAAGGATTCTGACCAGGTGCATTCTGGGAACTGAAGTCCCAACTTCCAAGGAACAACTCAGAGCTTTTCTGGAACCTTGGAGCAAGCTTGTAGACACTTTGAGGACCCAAAAGGTACTTCTGGAAGAAGATCCAGAAGTTTGGAGAAGTTTTAGAGCAGTTTTGGAAAAAAGCTCTATAAGGTGACTGACCCGTCAATGGTAGTCATGCCGGTGACGTACAACCCTGACTCCAGAGCTTTTCCCATTGATGAGACTTCCAGGAGTTGACTGGGAGCCCGGCCTGAAGAGGAGCCTCACCCGATGACGAGAGTAAAAAAAACTCCAAAAAAGTGACTACGTCTAAAGGTAAAATTTTGACCGAGGCCTCCTGCTCAGGGTAGCCGATCAAGGTTCCACTGTGGTTGGCCTCAAACTTTGCCCTGGTCGAGTGTCCAGATGTCCTCAGTTGGCGCTTTTGGTTTTCAGGCACTAAAAGGCATTTTTTTACATTTAGTATTGAGAAATTCATATCAATTGTTCCCTCCATTGGATTTTTGTCATTTTGGTGTCATTGTAAAGATAACAATATTTTCTGTTTTTATAAATTGGTGTTGGATTTTTATTGTGTGTTGTATTTTACTTATTTACTATTTTGTTGATATTAAATGCTTTACACACTTGTCTCCTAAATTAAGCCTAACTGCTCATGGGCCAAGCTACCGAAGGTTGAGCAAGGAATATTTTACCTTGACTGGACCTAGTGGTGGTTTGTGGCCTATTACTAAGTGTAGGTGCCTATCTAATCCACTTTCCAACAATGCACATTACAATTCAAAAATGTAACCTATCCTGGCACAGTAAATTGGAATGTGGGAATTAGAATCAAAAACACAGTTTTGCTGCACCTACTTTACACACTGTTACAAAAAAAAGTTTTAGCCTACAGATGTTTTCCACTGTGTGAGGTCAGAGACACTTCGGAACAGGTGAAAACCTTCCACTGAAGTGAAAAGCGTCCATTGCCAAAACGTGCATAAATAACAATCACCAACAGCTCTTTATAATGTGGCTTTGCCTGACAATATTAGCTGACATTGTGAGATGTACTGTGACATCATTTATGGGATGACCCTTTAAGGGAACAAATATGTTACCTTTGTGGACTGCCCTCCCCCAGGCACCTATGAAGTCTACACTTAAACTGTTGTGAAGGAATACTTATTTCAAAGACCAACAAGTACTGACTCCTATCTCAACACAATACATAACAAGAGCTCTTGTCTGCCTGCCAGTGTCAAGCAGTGCTTATTTAGGACAAAAACCCTCACTCCCCCTGAGTTGACATGCTTCATCATAGGGTTCCTCCTTACAATGCTGTGGTGGGCTGGGCTGTGTTGTGTGGGCTATAACTCCCTAAAGAAGGAGGAGCTCTTTGGATGGGCAATTCTTCTGTGAGTAAGCACAGATGGCATGTGTCATGTCTCATGTGTATTGGCTGTTGTTAAGGGTATGCTGTCTGAATGCCATAATGTCCCATAATGTCATCCATAATGTGTAATTGAGAGCACCTGATCAATGTAACTATTGTCTGGATTTGTTAATTTTTCTGAATTGCATGTATTAATTGCAGTAGCGCACTGTTGGCAGGTGGAAACTTCATTGTGACAGATAATGTATCTTTATAATGAATGACCATGTCACCAGTCATATGTTCTAATTTTCAGGCTATTGCTAAATTTGCATGGGACCTATGCTCAATTCCTCTTCTCAATTGTCAGATACTGATCATACAAAGTGTGAACCAAACTCCTCAGTCATTGTAAAATTGCAACCCACACTAAAATGCCTTTGTTAAGACATGAACAAATAATGTGCATTTAGGGATTTCCAGCATCACTTGTCTAGCAAACAACCATATATACCAAACCCATCAATCATCAGCTGTAACACTGTGAATAATGCCAATGTTGCTGTTTACCATCATGGGAGGATGTGATGGTGACATTGTTTAAGTAAAGCAATGCATCTTAAGTGGAAATGTAATGCTGCTATTAGTTGAATTCTGACAAAAGTTAATGTTTCAAGGGGAAATAATGTGTTGTATGGTAGCATCTTCTCTACCCATAGCCACCAAAAATATAAGTGGCATGTGGGACTATCAACCTTGCATAGGACAGGAAAGTGCAATATTTGACACAGTCACTATAGTAGCAATGACAATTATGTATTGTTCTGTACATGAAGTAGTTTACATATGCACTGATGAGTTTTCTCTTCTTTCATATTTCAGCCAAGATGGACACAGGCAAGAAAAGAACCAAGGTCATGAAGGGCAAGGCCCTTGGTTGCCCAGTTGGCCTGGATAACAATATTACACCGAGGAGGCAGCAGCAACTGTCGAAGAGTCAAAAGTCACAAGCAGAGATTGAGGATATGATGGAGGAGGTGATTGATTTGTACTCTGCTTGGCAGAAGGAGCCTGACAAGGGTGCTCAATCTGTCGAGGTCCAACTAGCAACAATGGAGTGCCAGAAACAGGCTTCTCTGTCAATTGTGCCCAATTGATGAGACTGACCAGAAAATAGATCTCTTGCAGCTGTACCACTTTTCAGCCCTCCTTCTCAAGAGTGCCAACCCAGAAGACCACATTTTACTTTGAATTTGGAACTCTAGTGTGTTGGGACCATTATTTTGGCCATTTTCCTTGTGCACCTTCATTGTCACCATTGAACTGCACACTTAGACAATGACCCTGCTAATTCACCAGCATGTTTTTTCTTTTGCCCATTCCACACTCACACACTAAGTGTACTCCCTCCCTGGAATCAGGTCCTTTGATTTATTTCCCCCCCGCACAAAGACATTCCCCTTTTTCTTAATTTTAATTGTTATAATTTATGTGACAGAGTGGATTATTAGTTGGGGTGGATGGTGTTCTACCTCAAGTATTAGGGTCAGTATTCTTGTTAAGTCCAATAAAGTTTTCAATAACTTAAACTTGAGCTCAACTCCTGGAAGCTATTGCACAGGGCAAAACAGCTTAATTTAGGAAAATGTGTAAGGCATTTAGAAGGACCAAGACACTTAAAAAGTTGAAACCAAAACAAAATACAAATTCCAATCTAATTTATATAGTTTTTGAATTATTTAATGAGCAAAATGGCACCAAAATGATAAAAATTGCATAATGGATACTGAAAATATTATTTTTTTAAGTTTTACATAAAGATGGTGCCAAAAAAATCATTAACTGCCAACTGCACTCATCTGGTTGTACTTGACTGGTACCTAATCATGATTTAAGGCTGACTGCGAAAGAGCCATACAGAAACCAGGTTCGACTCAGTCGCAAGTTGTACCTTTGTACTAGGGGCCTCATTATGAGTGTGGGGGTCCAAGGACCACGACACTGGCATTGACAGTCAAACTGCCGCACTCTGGGTGATTAAACCGCCCAATTACAACCCTGGTGGGCGGACTTGCCAGGGATCCACCGTCCCTGGCAGGAACAGGGTTCCCAACTGCATTACAGAGGTCAGAGTTGTACTCAGCCAGGGTGGTGCTGAACTCAGAACCGGCTGGCTGATTACAACTCCCCTCACTGCCCACCTTTCGATGGCCATTTCATTGACATGGAAAGGCCTATGGTGAGTGTGTGCTGGGGGCTACAGGGGTTTAGTCACTGAAATTGAAGTAAAAAACTCTTAAGAGGGGAAGGCTGCAGGCTGTGGCTAAGAAGGGCTCCACAACGCCAGATAGATGTCTGACAAGGTCTGGTGAAGCTGTTTACTTTTTGTGTGTGGAAAAGCTCTGAGCAGGAGAAATTCAAAATTTGCACCCAAGGAAGGTTCCTTGGCAGTTGGATACTTTTCCTGCTTTCACCAGGTGAAGATTTCTACCCTGGCACTTTTGTGGAGCTCAAATTTCTCCAGCTGGGCAGGGCTGAAAGCTGGAGGACAACAGGCCTCCTCAAATCTGAATCCCCTCTCTGCAATGTCCAGGTGAAACACATTTGCAGCTGTGGAAAATAATTGAGCGGGAACAACCTGATTCTTTCGCCTTGCAAAAAAGCACCTTTGTTGGATTAACTCAGCATGTTTGTCCCAGTCTTCCAGAGGTCTTTTGAGCAAAAAACCTTCTAAGTCCAAGGTTCTTCAGGATGTTAGTAACAGTACACTTTCACCTCCAGAACAGCACTTAGGCGGTCAAGACTCACTCCAGTAGAAGGTCTGTGGAAACTGATCAGCTGGGCTCTTCATGAAACTTACTTCTATTAGCTTGTTGTTTCCCTGTAGCTTAATAGGAGGCCAACAAACCCTTGCAGGTCTATCCTCTCAGATCTCCTCACAGGTTTCACCAGCAGGGAAGATGCTGCCTCTGTTCATGCTCTTATTCTAGTTCTCTGATTTTTTTGGCAATTCCCTGATAACCCTCGGGCCTCAGAAGGGGGATGTACTGTCATGCAGCATGTCGCAGCATGACACGTGGCTCACTACACTGCCTCCCTAGCATCCTGCGTTATAAATTGGGATTCCTTAAATACTTACCTGCAGCCTGGATTTTTTCTGCAAGGGGTCATGGAGGGCGATTCTTTGCCTTGCTTGTCAGGTGGGTTGGAAGCATTCTTCTTCATGGGGGCCATATTCTTGCTCTCTGTAGTTTCTTCTTCCCAGAATTCTTGGGGAAGAGTTTTTACTTAACCAGTCTATCATAGAGTCTCTATCATGCACTCCTCCTAGCATTTTCCAATCCATCATGGTGGCCTTACTTCTTCCTCTATGTCACCTCCTATTTTGGGGTATATAAGGAGCAGAACTGCCTTTCTACTTGCATTGCAACACCCATCGCTCCTGCTGGTGTCTTCTTGTTCCTGGTGGTGTATCTCCGCTCCAGCTGGTGTCTACTCTGTTCTGATGTCTTTCTTGCTCCTGTTGCTTCCCTTCTTAACCTTTGTATTTCTTGGCATTCCACTAGCCATGAACACCCTTGAACACCAGCTCAATGAATGCAGATATAAAAGATGCAGGGCCTGAGTTCTGGAGACTCCAGGAATGACTCATCTTAGTGCTTCAAAGATTAACACTTCCGTTCCCGAGAATTGTTCTTATCCAGGAGAAGAGCCTATGCAGATCGGGCTAGCTCACAGAGGCTTGTCTGAGACAGAACAGGAAAGCACGGATTATGCATGTATTGCGGCTCTTCTGGTCGTCACATCTGCAATTGTTTCACATGCCACAAAAAGTTCAGGGAAAGTCAGAAAACCCTTCTATTTGTTCATCTGCAGAACTGGTTACCCCCCTGTTCCTCTTGCCCCTGCTAATGGAACTTCCTAATGGACAGAATGAAAAGGTGTTGGCCTCATTGGACAGCAGGGCAAGCTGGTTTTCACTGTATGAAAAAGAGGCACAAGTAAGACGAATATCCAGAGTCCCTAAGGAATCCCCTGAACAGGTCCATACAATAGACAGAGCACCATTGGTTTATGGACTGGTTAGAGAGATGGCTACCCCAAGCTCCTGCTTGGGCTTCTCTCTTTTTCGAACCCAAGAAAACCAATGATCTACGGCCATGTATTGATTTCAGAGGATTGAACAAAGTAACCATAAAAGACTGGTATTCTTTTCATCCGATCAAGGATAGTTTTAGAGTCAGTCAGAGGAGCCCAAATATTCACCAAGTTATACCTTCGGAGAGCCTAGCATCTCCTTTGTATCAAAGAAGGAGATGAGTGGAAGACTGTTTTCAGAACCTCCTTATGGCATTTTGAATATCATGTAATGCCTTTTGGGTAAAGCAATGCGCCATCCATTTTCCAGCGCTTCATGGATTCCATATTTGCAGACCTGTTAAACCAGAGAAATATGGTATATTTAGATAGCATTCAAGTTTATTCATCTGAACCCTCATCCCACCACAATCATGTTTATCAAGTCCTTTATAGACTATGCCAAAATAGACTGTTCTATAAGCCTGAAAAATGTGAATTTGATCAGCCTGAAGTGGAATATCTGAGATACCGTCTAAATAAAACAAGAACTGTCATGGACCCCCACAGTGTCTGACATTCTTGAATCCTTCCTCTATTAAGGAGACTCAATGCTTCCTTGGTTAGATGATTTTCTACATCAGCTTATTAAGAATGTTGCCTCTCAAACTAGCCTGATCTCTCAAACTTCAAGAAAGAGCCTCAAATATAGATTTAAGAGGACAGAACAAGCTGAAACAGAAGTTTCAAAATTTGAAAGATTCCAATTCTATGTCATCCCGATACCCCTAAAATGTTTATAGTTGAGATGGAAGCCTCTGAAAGAGCAGTTGGGGCAGCCTTGTCTGAATCTACAGTGCCTTTGCAGCTTGCAATGTCAGAACAGCCATCAAGCAAGATGGGCCTATTTCTTCAATCAATTGGACTTCATTATAACCTATATTCCAGGATCCCAGAATGTCAATACTGATGCTCTTTCCTGATTATGGGGGTCATTCTGACTCCCGCCGGCCGCGGTAACCGCAGGGCCGGCGGGAGCCGCCAGAATACCGCTGCGCGGTCAGAAGACCGCCGCGGTTATTCTGGGTTTCCCGCTGGGCTGGCGGGCGACCGCCAGAAGGCCGCCCGCCAGCCCAGCGGGAAACACCCTTCCATGAGGATGCCAGCTCCGAATGGAGCCGGCGGAGTGGAAGGGGTGCGACGGGTGCAGTTGCACCCGTCGCGATTTTCAGTGTCTGCATGGCAGACACTGAAAATCTTTGTGGGGCCCTGTTACGGGGGCCCCTGCAGTGCCCATGCCATTGGCATGGGCACTGCAGGGGCCCCACGACACCCCATACCGCCATCCTGTTCCTGGCGGCCAAAACCGCCAGGAACAGGATGGCGGTATGGGGGTCGGAATCCCCATGGCGGCGCAGCAAGCTGCGCCGCCATGGAGGATTCCCCAGGGCAGTGGAAAACCGGCGGTACACCGCCGGTTTTCCGTTTCTGACCGCGGCTGTACCGCCGCGGTCAGAATGCCCATGGGAGCACCGCCAGCCTGTTGGCGGTGCTCCCGCGGTCCCCAACCCTGGCGGTCTCGGACCGCCAGGGTTGGAATGACCGCCTATATGTTGAGATTCCAACTACTTTCCAGCAGAATATCCTGGACCCACAATGAATAATAGGAACAGCTCAGTCTTTTCAGTCTTTTTTAGATGGAGTCCAGACTGGATACACATCTCAAACATAGGAAGACTGGAATTCTCTACCAAACCAGGTCCATAAACAAGACAAACATTACTATAGGGACAAGGACTTGTTTCTTCCAACAAAAGAATTACAGCTTGAGGCCCTTCAGATGTGCCATGACTTACCTATAGCTGGTCACTAAGGCATCAAGTACACTATTGAGATAATCCTTTGATCTTCATGGTAGCCATCTGTACGTTAAGACACTGAAGTATATGTAACTTTTTGTTCAATCTGTGTTCAAGCTGAGTCATCACATGCCCAGCCTTTAGGATTGTTGCATCCCTTTGCAGCTCCTCCTGCACCTTGGCATACAATGGCCACTGATTTCATTTCAGCCTTACCCTCTTCTACAGGTAATAAAGTCATAATGGTAACTGTAGACACTTTTTCCAAGATATTACATTTCATCCTTCTAAGAAAGTTGCCTTCCAGTAAAGAATTGGTGAGGAGTTTTATGGATGAAATGGTCCGTCTCCACGGTCATCCTCAAGTCATTATCTCAGACCAAGGTCCTCAATATATATCTACCTTTTGGAAACATTTCTGTAAATCCTTAAAATTTGAGGTAGGTCTATCTTCTGGATTCCATCCACAGACCAATGGTCAGACTGAACACCTAAACCAAGGTAATACCTTAATTGTTTTTGTAATGCAATCCAAACTGACTGGACTACTTATTTGTCTCTGGCTGAATTTTCTTACAACAATGCAATTCCTAGCACCTTAAAAACAAAACCCTTCATTTCAACACTATTCTTTTGTTTAAATGGCTATCATCCAAGAATGTTTCCAACAGTCTTACAAGACTCTGCTTCATTTCTGGCAGCTGCTTCTGTTACCTGAGACCTTCAAAAGAAAAGGCAAAAAGTCTTCCTTAATCTACAGGAGTCCAAGTGGAGAATCAATGCCTTCTCTGACACTCTCTGATGACAGTCCCCATCCTATCAAGTGGGTGGTAAGGTTTGTCTATCTTCTAAATACTTGCTTCACCAACTCTCTCTAAACAAATTTGAACTACAGTTTTACGAGCCCTTCAAGAGGTCTCACATCATAAATTCAGTGGTCTTCCATCTTCAGCTGCCACGTTCTTGGAAGGTGCATCCTGTCTTTCATACCTCTCAATTGAAGCCCTACATTCCTGATCACAACTGCTGTTTTTTTCTTTCAACCTCCACCAGTCTTGGTGGACAGTATTCCTGAATATGAGGTTCTGGATATTTGTGACTCTGTGTTCATTCAAAACCATTTACAATTTTTTATTCATTGGTAAGTGTATCCTCCAACAGAGATCTTGGGAAGATGCTGTCTTTGTTCATGCTGTTATCCTAGTTCAATGATTTCTTTGGAAATTCCCTCAAAACCTTAGGGCCTCAGGAAGGGGCATACTGTCATGCTGCAGGTTGCAGCACGAGCCATGGCTCACTCCACTAGCTTCCTGGCATCCTTAGTTATAAAGTAGGATTCCCTAAATACATACCTGCAGCATGGGCAGTCCTGCAAGGGGCAGTGGGGGGCTATTCTTTGCCTTGCTTGACAGGTGGGTTGGAGGCATTCTTTTTCTTGGGGACCATATTCTTGCTCTCTGTAGTTTCTTCTTCCCAGGATTCCTGGGGAAGGATTTTAACTCAACCAATCCATCATAGAGGCTCTATCATGAATTCCTGCCAGTATTTCCCAATCCATCATGGTGGCCTTGCTTCTTTCTCTATGTAACTTCCTGTTTTGGAGTATATAAGGAGCAGAACTGTCTTTCTCCGTGCTTTGCAACACTCTTCATTCCTGCTGTTGTATCTTCGCTCCTGCTCATGTCTTCTCTCTCCTGCTGGTTATTCTTGCAACTGTTGCTTCCCTTCTGATTCTTTCTATCTCTTGGTTCTTGGCAATCTGTTAGCCTTATCCGCACCTTCTGAGCCTTTTTGCAGTCCTGGTCTTCTATAATCAGCATCAGTCCTTATTAGCCTCCTGGGAGTGTCCAATTGCCATCAGAGGTTTTTTCCCTTCGTGGATTTTCCCCTTGATTGCTCCTTCTGGAGGACACTCTCTGCTTATACGTTCCATTGTCACCCACATCATGGCTACCAGAAGGGACCGTCTCTATCTTCAACAGACAAGACAATCAAAACCTGGACTTGCAAATTTTCCTATCGCTCCTAGGCTGTGAATAGAAGTCCATCTGCTGAGGAACCTGACATTGAGACAGTTTGTGACTTAAAAATAATGAATACAGTCTTGACTGACAATTTCACAGGAGAGAAAGGGTGTGTTTTTTAGGTAATAGGTTAAAAATCCTCCATACATCCACAAGAGATCCTAATTTTATAGTGCTGTGGAATTGCGTCTGCACAATATTAGGTATGAATTCAGTTTTAGAGTTCCTATCAATAAATGGGTCTACAAAAATAAAATAATCATATGGATAGTTCATCAGTAGATTTGTAAAATGTCACTAAAAGCATTATCAGTTTGTGTGCCACAATATACACTTATGCTGGCAATACTGATAATAATACATTTACAAAAGTCACCACATTACTGAGGTGTCTAAGTGTTTGTCACTGAGGATAATTATTACACTCGAATGGAAACAAAGATATGACCAACTTAACTCTTTTTAAGTTTCAGAATTTCTGTTACTGGTAATGGCTCTCCTGCAGAAGAACAACTTATGGATTATATTGACAAGTGAAGTTTCTGCACACAACAATTAACAGTAAGTATTTCACAGTTATAAAACGTAACTTGCTTGCCCAGATTTGTATTTAAAATTTGAAAATGAAAAGCAAACTTAGACGATGACCAAAGTAAGCAGAAAAAAGGAAGAATGAAAAAGGCGTAGTGAAAAAAAAACATAAGAGACACAACAAAAACAAAATATTCATACAAAAAGGACCATTTTACATGCCAATATTAAACACATAGAGAAGTGAGGGTGGACATCTCTCTTCCACTCCAAAGATACAACTGTTTTTCTTCTGAAGTTTGGAACTTAGGACAAACGTTTCACAATAAAACATTCTCTGACTAGGTCCTTATAGGTCCTCTTCCCAAAAGGAGCACCTGATAAATAGAATAGTTAACTGCTTCCTTATTTCTATAAAGCTATATTCATCATCATAAAAGTCAGCGGATGAGTTTAGCAACACCTGCCTTTCAAAATAATTGTTCTTTGAATGTTCCATTATAATGAGCTTTAGAATATTCACCAAAAGATAAAAAGTCAAATTCACAAACATTTCTGCACCCTCAAGTTTCACTTTGGAGGACATTAAAATGCTATGGGGCATATTTACAATTTACTTGCCCAGAGTTGTATTTAAAATTTGAAAATGAACAGCAAACTTAGACGATGACCAAAGTAAGCAGAAAAAAGGAAGAATGAAAAAGGCATAGTGAAAAAAAAACATAAGAGACACAACAAAAACAAGAGTAAGTAAAGATTTTTTGCAGCAAGAGTAGTCCAGAGACGTGTCAGTGAAGTGGAGAAACAAATCGTGATGGGGCCCAATGCAGGGAGTGGCGAGGGTCAACCAGACCTCATATCTCACAGATACTCATAAACGTGGGTTGAAAGCGGCCCCCGGTGGGTGTGGGCACTCCTGCATCAAAAGACTGCAGGCGCCTGCATTACACTCGTAAATGGGTGATAAGAAACCATATGAGAGAGACAAATTATAGATTCGTCCCCCAAGAACTGTAATGAAGTCTAATGGACTACAAACTGCAACTGAGGGACTGGAAACTTACATAAGAATGCCCACTTGAACAAACAATATAGTCATGAATAAAAAACTACAGCACTCATGGCTCAACATATGAAGTCAAAGGTGGTTTAAAGTTGTACTCTAGCTCTCTGAGCTACATCTTACATCTGAACCTGCAATCTACTTTCTAGCCTACTTTCCCATACGCTCTAGGCAGCGTTTACATGACAAATATTTTAGGTTGTTTATGATTTCAGCATATCTGCACTTTTGAAGGTCAGGTATATAAGCCAAATGATGGGGGTACAGAATGACAGATGACAGAAGTGATTTGAATTATTTTAAGAACAGGTGATAAAAGCCAGATAAATAGCAACATTGAGTTATCTCTCTGGGCTTGAATCGCAAAACTTTTTCTAGAAGTAGCTTGGTCTTACTTCAGGCTGGGAAGTGACTTATCCAAGAACCTCCATAAGTAAAGTATGGTTGAAAACAGAAAATGGAGCTTTGTAAGTGAAAGCTTTTTTTTACAGAAATAAGCCTTTTTAATTCCTGTAAAAACAAGCTTGCGTCATGATTAAGCCGGTAAGAAAACATAACTATCCTCTTATGATGATCGCTATTCAGCTTGGATACTAAAAATAATTCACATGAACAATAGGAGTAAGTCACAACTACTCACGATAAAGTAATTCAGTACTCAGCACAGCATATATACCACTAAAAACAAAATGTGGGCATTGAGGATGATGTATCCAATTTAGTGCATTTTTTGTGGATTTCTCAAATTGTTTCTCATTTGATCTTGCTGGCTTTCATGACTTCTAATCAGCTTCCCAGCACATGTGCTATGATACATTAACCTGGACAATAATTGTCAAAACCGAATCGATATAGGCGACATTTAGGTAAGTAGTAATATGAAACAAAAATCGCACCACTGATGAAAAGGTCAGTTATCTCAGCCTGTCTGCAATGTGCAGTTATGACACCCACAGGAGTCACTATAAAAGCATGACCTTATGAGTGCCATTGCATCCTTGAACTGCTGAGATGAATATAATTAAGTCAACACATGTCAAATAAAACTTCGTGGACATATTGAAAAACCTGCTTTTAAAATTAGCTCTGCAACAAGTGTCCACAGGTGGTAGGTGCATAATGGGTAAAGGTAGAGTATGAGAAATCAGAGTTGGTGGGTTCCAGGTCAGTCAGCAGTACTGGGCCCAATTGTAACAACGAGGCATTATTGCCTATGCATTCCCCATATGCATTAAGTACTTGACTCTCATGATAGTGAATGTTGGAAATGACCCTTTCTGCAGGGTTATCCCCAGAATTTGTTGCATTCCTACTCCTATATGTCTGACCTTTTTGTTGGCCTTAGGGCTCTGGGCACTTTATCACTGGTAATCAGTGCTAAAGTGCATGTGCTTTCTATCCCTCTAAATATGGTGTGATTGATATTAACCTGTTTGGGATATTTTGTGTACTTGCAAGTCCCTTGTAAAGTGGTATACCATAGACCCAGGGCCTGTAAGTTAAATGCTACTAGTGGGCCTACAGCATTGATTGTGCCATCCACAGAAGTAGCCTTTCAAACCTGTCTCAGGCCTTGCATTGCAGGGCCTGTGTGTGCAGTTTACTGCAACCTTGCCTTTGCATTTAAAACTACTTGACAAACCCTAAACTCCTCTTTTATTACACATCAGTCACCCCTAAGGTAGGCCCCAGGTAGCCCTATGAGCAGGGTGCTGTGTAAGTAAAATGTAAGACATGTACCTTTATATTTTACATGTCCTCGCAGTGATAAACCTACTATTTTGTTTTTCACTGCTGTGAGGGCTGCTCCTCTCATAGGTTAGCATTGTTAATTGCCTTATACACTTTTAGGTGGTAATTACATACTGGTGTAGTTAGATTTTACATTGCTAATTTAGCGATAACAGATGAAAGGCTGGGTGTGACAAGGGATACATCTGTATTCACCTGCATATTGATAGACTTCCTGGACTGGGAGAAGGAGAGGTTATTCACACTCTACATTTGTATAGGTTGTGCCTTGAAAGGGTTCCTTTGAAGTCATCCCTAGATCAAAGACATTTTGACAGTACAGGAGCTTTGAGAGCCTCATTATGACTTTGGCGGTCCTTTTCCAGGAATGCTGATGCCGCTGCAGGCAACAGACTGCCAGTGCTTTCGTTCTGTCACCCATCATAGTAGGAGTCCTTGGAGGGCTTCAGCCCATTTCTGGGTGGAAGCCCGACTCCTAAGTGGTGGGTGCCTCACCAGCACTGCCACGCCGGCAGGACTCCGCCCGCCGTATTACAAGCCGTAATACGGCGTGGAGGAGTCCTGCTGCCGTGGTGGTGCTGGTGATGGAAGACTGCCAGGACCCATCCCCTCCCGGACGTCCTCCTTGACAGAGAAGGTAAGTGGACGTCCAAAAGGGGGGGAGGGTGTCTGTGTGTGTGGGTGCAGGTCTGCGGTGTGCGGAGGGGGGTGGTGACTGCGTGTGTGTATGCAAGTGAATGTGTGTGTGCATGTAAATGCGCGTTTGGAGGTGTCTGTGTGGATGAATGCGAGTGAGTGGGGTGTCTGTGTGCATGTTTGCGAGTAAGTGGGGGTGTTTGTGTGCATGTTTGCGAGTGAGTGGGGGTGTCTGTGTGTATGTATTCATATGCTGAGGGGTGTGTATGTGAATGCATGCGTGTGTGAAGGGATGGGGTGTTTGTGAATGTGTGGACGGGTGAGGGGGATGTGTGCATATGTGGGGATCTGTGTGCATGTGTGTGCTGGCGACAGGAATGGCTATTTCTGTCGCCGGGTGCGTGACCACCAGGGTTTTTATGGTGGGGTGACCGCCCAGTGGTTTGCAGCCTTGCAATCCAGTTGGCAGGCTGAGGCTTGCCACCGGGATGGAGGTGCTCATCGCCGGCCATGGCGGTACAACTGCACCAGCGGGCCAGGCGGCATTGTGGAGGCTTGGCATCTGCCAAGCCCCACAACTTGTGATGGGGCGGTCCTTACCTCTGGGTCCACACTCATGACTGCCAGCCTCATAATGAGGGCCTGAGTGGGACTTGTAACCAGATGCTGCACTTTCCCAGAGGACTGCAGTGCTGCCAGGAGGAAGAGCTATCAGGACTACTTACTTTGTTGTGCTGACCTGCTGCCTACTGGGCCACTGGAGGACTACCACTCTGCTAAAGTAACTGTGGGCTGGCCTGCCTTTCTGCTGTTTTTCTTCCCCTGTTTCTTACTGCCAGGGCCATCAAGGACTCCACATCAGCAATACAGCTGTGCAACTCTGAATACGGCAGACAAAGTTTTAATTACTTCAGTGCTCCTTGTTCAGGAAGGCAGTGTTCCACCTGGAGAGGCTCAGTACAGTGATCATGAGACGACTGAAGCCCCCTGCCTCTCCCATGGTTACACCTCAGGTCAAGAGTTTTCTCCTGAGGCTGGCACCACACCGCTTTGACAAGGAGATGAACATGTCCTTCAAGTCGTTGCATCCTGGGCTGTAGAAAGAGGCCACCATCGTGAGATGCCATCCATATCCCATCCTGCAGGGTAAACCAGCATGGACATCACCACATCTCTTATGCAGCCACTTCCAAGGTCTGAGATCAAGCCTCCCCCCAGCGGCCTACCCTTGCCCGACAGGAGGGACTGCGGTGTTGGGGACACACTTGTGCCAATGCAACCGTTCTACTCTTACGTGCTTGTGACTCAGGAGTGATTCCTCTGTTGATGAAAATCAAAAGAAAATGTGAGCTGCAAAGTCTACCAGGAGTCGCATATGGATTTGGAGTACTGAAGAAGAGAGAAAAGAAGAATGATATTAAGAAGAGAAAGATCCTGTGCCTCCAAGAGACTCTGGAAATGGATGTGGTAGTTGTTTCTGGGATGCCATCATTCAGTTCAGATGCCTACTAGACTTTCATTGCTCTATTGGTCTTTTGAAATTGTGGTCTTCTTTTTTTAGTAATGTGCATGATTTTTTAGTTTGGCATTTTTTATGGCTTTATGCGTCTGTTTATTCTGTTAGAGTGGTTATGTGAAATGTGAGGCTTTCATATATATTTATTGTCATTTCTTATTTTTCATATTTGTCATCTCATCCGACCAACGATAGAGCTTACCTTTAGGCTCCATTTAAGCTTTCTTTTTAACTTAGCATTTCTTCTTTTCCCATAACATGAGAATGTACCACAAATGCATTTGTTCCTGGTTGGCATTGTTGCCCTGTAGTCTGCACAATTAGTTCCAAGGTCAAACACTTAGAACACAATTCCTTTTTTGTGCTCATAGGAGACAACTCCTTCTCTCCAGAATAACTAAAGATGTTGCTCTGCACCTCGAGCACCATATGATAAAGGTAGTGTTTTATTAAATTAAACAGCATCCATGCTGAACTTGGTGAGAGGCACTTCGTTCTAAATTTATCATGGAACTGTAGTGAGCTGTGACAACCATGCAGTCCTGCTGGCCCAACCTTCATCTTGTAAAAAAAGATAGCTGTGCAAGAGAAATGTGCAGGCTTATTTAGACGGGTGCATTCATTAATGCACTAAGGCCAAGGTATGGGGTTAGAGCATTCCAACAGGTCTGGCCGAAGGGTACTCCTGCTATGCTCTCTCTAGTGTATACTAGTGACAGATAAGAGTAATATTAGGAACAATTAACATGGTTGAATTGTTTTTGTGTTTCACCATTTTAACAATGCTTACTACAGTGATGTGTCTCATCTCCTTATTATGTTCTATATACAAGGATATGATTTTCTCAATGAATATTTGAAAATGTATTTTTGCATCTTTTCTTTGTGACACGCTGGGCATCCAAAAGTGACAAACAAAAGTGTTATATCTGTTTCCATTAATTCCTTGGGAATCGGAGTGGTCATGTTTGAGATTACTGACAACATCTATCATTCTGAAAGGTTAATAGTTTTAGAAGTGTTATTGTGAGCTAGCCAAAACAAGCCAACTTTTGCTGATGATATAAAATGACTCAGGTGGTCATTTTGACCCTGGAATTCTAAAGACTGCCAGGGCTGCGGTGGTGGTCTCACCGCCGACAGGCCATAGGTGAAGACCGCCACATTATGAGTGTGGTGGTTTGGCATCTGCCAAACCGCCACATCCCGCTGGTACCGCCAGGGCAGTAGGACAGCCGGGTCTAAGGAGAGCACCTCTGGGCCGGCTGCCCACTGAAGACCACCAGCAGTATTAGGATCCACCTGTCCACCAGGGTTTCTGCAGCAGTAGTACCTCCACGAAAACCCTTCCAGAAATTTCTTTCCTGTCGCCGGCAGATGACTCCACCACTCCCCGTTTTATGACAGCACTCACCCTCCCCGCATACATGCACACACACACACCGCACCCCGCATGCACGCATTTACCATCACGCATACATACATGCATTCACTTGCAACAACAGACACGCATTCACACAAACGTACCAACAAACACTCACTTCAACAATGCATACACAACAACCCCCAAACCCATGCCGGATGATCAACTTACTTTGTCCGGCTAGGAGGTCGTCCACCAGAGAACGGGAACAGACGCTTCCACCGTCAGCAGCATCCCGCCATCAGAACCCGCCACTCCGTATTACTGCTCATAATACAGGGGTCAGAGCCCTTGTGGCGTGGCGGTGACGGCTGTGGAATCTCATCTGCGCTACCGACCGCCAGCACGACTGCTGAAGGATTTCCACCCAAATTGTGGCGAAAATCCTTCAGTACTCGTAGTATGGCAGTCAGCAGACCACCAGCATTGGCAGTCTTCTAATGCCCACATGTGTAAATGACCGCCAAAATCAGAATGACCACATCAATCTTTATTTTGTAAAGTGTGTTAACCCAATACACAGTCCTAGTAATCACCAATGTTGTAGGTTTGGTACCTATTTAAAGGGTTTCCTTAGTAGTTCTAGTGTGTGCTCAAGGCTTCTTGATCCCCCTTATACAGATATGTATGTGGTGATAAAGATTTATCCTCCTCAGCCATAATAGGAAGCACCAATTCCTGTCTGTAGGTTGATCACGCTTGACCTTTTAAAAGGAATACAACCAATATAGAGTTTTTTTTCCTTGAATTCCATTCATTACATATGGCACTACTATTGATTATTTCCGTTAATTGCAGACAAGCTGTCACAAATCATTTATTTAAGTAAATATGGGCCCGCCAATGGTGGTGGAGAAGTTAGTTTTATGACTGAGTCACACAAAGCTTGTAAATGTGAGCTTTTTTATTCCTGTGTTAATTTTCCTGCAGTCAATGCCAATTTACAAATATTTGACACATACACTGAGGATTCAGTTCCAGCTGCATTTAGAACCAATGAATATTTAGAAATGCCTTTAACTTACCAGGAGCATCATAATTGGTTCCAAGGCGTTCTTCCACATATACTTCAAAATGTAAAACCTGGTCCTCTTAGTAGGGCAACCTGACCAGTCTTAGCAGCCTACACACCGTATTCGCATAAAATAATTTAAACCATAGTGAAATGCTTGCTTTAGTAAACCATTTGGTTAGGCTGTATCAATGTCTGATGCAGTCTATTAGGCATACAACAACTACTGCCCCAGCAAGGGCTCTTCAAGCTGGAAAGATGCAGTTAGATGTGCCTGCAAATAGTCCAATTAATATTAATGCAGTAATGTGTAAAATCCTTTTCAAACATGATGAAATTCCATATTGGATTGTACAGAAAACAAATTAACTTGAAGCAGTGTTTTCCATTACAGAACCCTAAGAGAATATTTAGAATTCTCACTATGGCCCTCATTATGAGTCAGGCTGTCCTGGGACCGCCAGACTCACGGTGGTGGGCGGACCACCGCGGTCGTGGTGGTACACCCGCCATATAATGAACATGGCAGAGCCGCCATGTTCGAAACGCCACCACTGCCAGGATGCCGCCAGACAGGCAGTGTAGGTGTTTGTAATCCTCCAGGGTGGCGCTGCATGCAGCACCACCCTGGGGATTATGAGTCATTTCTGCCAGCCTTTACATGACAATTTATACCACCAGGGAAAGGCTGGCTGAATGGGTGACTTGGGGCCCCCATGCACAGCCCAGTGGCGCATTCCACTGTTCAAATTACGGACAGTGGAATGCACGATGGGTGCTGCTGTAACCGCCCCACCACCAAATTGCTGCCAGATCCATTAGGATCCAGTGTCAATGTAAAGGCCCTGCTCACCACAGGGCCGGTGGGCGTAAATGATGTTTCCAACTGCCGGCCCTGCGGTGATTGCATAATAGGGCTTACGGGGTCATGACTGCACTGGCGGTCTTCCAGCGGGATGAGTTCAGCAGGCGGCGGAACTCATAATGAGGGCTTATGTGTCTGCTACTCGGTATGGTTCCCACTGTTGAGGAGTGTGATACATGGGCTACTGAATTTGCTGTCATTTATCCAACTACTCATGGAAATCCTTCAATTGCAGTTTTACCTGAAGTCCTCCAACAGATTCAGACTGAACATAGAGTAGCCCCTTGTGCTGGAGTTGGGGATGAAACTTATTGGCAACTTTGCCACAGTGTCCTCAATTATTTTAAGTAGCATTAAAGGGGAGGCAGCTTCTTTATAGATACACCAGTGTCTCGCTTTGGTTACAGCTGTGGGTCAGGAACACAAGGTACCAAAAATAATCTCTGAAATGTATATATATATATCGGTCATGGTAGTTTGGGACCAGCTACAACTTAATGGCATGTCTGATACTGATACTACTAAGCAGAAACATGAGTCTCCTAAAATGCACTGGAATAAAAACAAAACCAGAGCTAAAACTGAGTCATGGATTGGATGTCAGCAACCGGAGACTTCCAGAAAATTTTACAATTTACATAACCGTGATGCAATTAAAGAGCCTGATAGGTATCAGTACTCTGGTACATATCCTACTCATTCTTTTTGGGACTCTACAGACAAGTGATCAGTGAGAGGGAGGCGAGTCCTGTTACGATCACTAATTCCTGCACCCATGCATGTAACTTACGTTCTGCAACCCATCACTTTATAAACCATGTAGCCACTTCTCAATCTCACACACCTTAGGTTAAGTATTTGCGCTAAGCATGGTATCACTGTAGCCTAACCCAATCCTTTAAATTTTCTTCATATTTGCAATGTTCCATGTGCTTGTAATTATCCCTAGCTTTAAATAAAAGTTCTCATGTTTTTGTTCCACATGTTTGTACAAGTCTTGCTTCAATGATCACCTATTTTCTGTTATTGTAATTCCCTTTCCAGAGTGATTCATGTGCTGTTCTAAAAAGTATTATCTATCGATAAATACTCAGCCAAACCAAAGTCAGGCGCTTGGCTTTAATACCTGAAAAATAACCCTTATTCTCCCGCCTCCTTCTCTCCTGGATCATCGCCCCCTCTCCTTCCTGATGCAAGCTTCCTAGTCTGACCTGGTGACATCTGTGTCCTCGCAGACATTTCTGAGCAGCTCGTCGGACTTCTCCGATCCCTGCATTCCAGAAAAGACCTACAATGAGTGACAGTGGGGAATCCTCTTTGCAACTGTAGTTGTTCAGGAACCTGCTGGTTGATCCTTCCGTCATGTGAGGACATAATTTGCAATGAAAGGAAGGACAAAGCAAATGAAGAAAAAACAAGGTTAGTGCAGTATTCTTTGTTTCTCGTCTACAACAATTCTACAAAAATGAAAACTTGTGAATAATCCCTGCATAAGACTCCCATGTTATCTGCTGGGAGTTCAGATAACAAGAGTATATGACATAATATGCTGCCAGGGAAAAAGCTGTGAACTGGTATCCGAAGCTCACAAAAGGAGTGGGAACTTCTATTCCACAAGAACTAGAGGAGTACATATTTTCTGTGTTATTAGAAGCATGCATGCTAATGCTAAAATAGTGTGTGTGTTCCTTCCCTTTAGATGACCTTCCTGCACACCACTCAGAGGGTGCAAGTCTTTTTTCTTTTATTATTTTGGCCCAGCCCTCCTGATAGACTTTATGATTTGAACTTTCAAATAGAGGGTGACATACCGCATACTATCAAGGGAATTTTCTGGCAGAATTCAACTAATGAATACAACATTCTCTTGGAAGAGACTGCTTGGCTGTCTGAGTTTGTGACACACATCCAAAAAGGGGAAGAAGTAATACTACCTTCCTTTTCTGTTCTTATTCCCAATGAAGTTAAAGAAGCATATGCTGCATAGTGGCTCTTGCATAAGCCCTACCATATATCACAAACAGGCAGGCTGGGAAGACTTACCTTATCCTGTTATACCCATAAGGTCAGTCTGCAAGTGTACCCACAATAGCCTATTAAACATGAAGCTAAAAATCATGTCAAGGAGATTCTATCACAATTAGAAAATCAAAGTGGGATTGAGCCTTGTGTCTCCCCTATGAATAATCCATTATTCCATGATTAAACCTGATCATTCCCATCATATACTCTTAGAATACAGACATTTAAACAGTACACATAGGGGGTCATTACGACTTCGGCGGATGCAAAAGCCCGTCCACCGAAGTCCTGATGGGAAGGTTGCTGCTGGTGCGGCCACCTCTCCATAGGCCCCATTGAGAGTTTACCATTGGGTCAATGTTTCCCCCTGCTGGCCCAGCAGAAAACGCCCAACAGCATTGTCTCCGGCTCATAATAGAGGCAACAGCAATGCTGTAGCATCCGCTGCGATGTTCACTGTTTGCAAAGCAGACAATGAACATCGTGACTGGACTGGCTGGGGGGGAACCTGCACAGCCCCGTAATCCCCTGGTGGATAAGGACTGCCAGCACCACCACCAACTGTAGTGCAACTGCCACGGTCGTATTGTGGCTGTTGGACTGCCACATTAGCGGCAGTCAGACCGCCACCGTGGCACTGGCGGTCTTAAAACCGCCAGCGTCATAATCAGGCCCATAGACTTTTGATGTACAAAATTCAAAAGAACATCCTTGACAAATAATATTGTTCGTAAAAATACAAAACTACTTTGAACATTTCCAAATTTTTTTTCTCCCCCACCCTGAGTTCTTCCCCGACACCCCCCACCCCCCTGCCACCCCTCAAAGGTGGCAGGACCCCCCTCCCCACCCCCACCCCCAACATCACATTACTGATTCACACCCGACACACACACAGGCACCACCAACACACATACCCGCACACACACCAACAAACATGCCAACAGCCACACACACAGTCATACACACACACCCACATTCTGACATACACGCACAGATCCATACAGACATACATACAGATAGTCACGCACACATTTCCAAACACACAACACCCCTGCATGCATAAACGCCCTCGCACACCCCCTCTACATACTCACACGCACATCCCCATGCACACACACAACAGACAACACCCCCCCACCCCCTCCCCTAACGGACGATCAAATTACCTGGTCCATTGATCCTCCGGGAGGGGACAGGATCCATGGGGGCTGCTCCACCGCCAGCACCCCATCAACAGAGCACTGCCACGTCGAATCACAGAACGTGATTCGGTGGGCGGTGTTCTGTTGACGTGGCGGTGGAGGTAGAGCAACCTCCACTTCCCCGCCGACCGCCAGTATGGCTGGTGGCGGCTCTCCGTCCAGAAAAGGACGGAGGACTGCCAGCAGTCATAATGCGCCGAGCGGAAAACCGCCTGCACTGGCGGTCTTCAGCAGGGCGGTCCCTCGGTGGTCTTGTAAAAAGACCGCCGAGGTTGTAATGACCCCCATAGTCCTAACGACTGCCACAGTGCTCTGTATTATAAATATGGTGCAACCATGGTGTCTTTAGGTGGGGCAGGGGAGATGCAGGAAAAGAAGCGCATCAGGACCGATGAGCCACTTTCTTGTAAATATGCCCCTTGAACACTTATGTTAACATTACTAATTTGGTGATCCACATCTTGCGGTTTCCAGTGGTCAAACATATGTTTAAGGATTTGCAAGTCTTTGTCAGTGGCAGAATTCTACCCGTAGAAGGGAGCACCTTTTGCCTCTAGGGCCTACGGAGATACAATGGGCATTCTGGGCATTGCTGAGCATTATTCTATTCCCTATCTTCCTGAGGGAAGTTTGATAGTAGAATGGATGAACCATGACTTAAAGCTGTCCTGAGCAACTAGAGTTTTAGGTTCAGGTCACAGATGGATCCGTCATCTGTATGGAGTCCCAAGAACATTAATCAAGAGAAGTTAACCCTAGGGGGAACCAAAGCTTATCTACCACTCAACACACTCTACACCCACTCATTCACTCCAGTGATTAGCCTCAATAAAGGAATATCTAGAAAAATAATTTAATAGGTAGTACCATGTAAAATACAAGGTAAAAAAAGTGAATAAAACCTAAAGAGACCCAACAAACAATTACTACAACACAATTAATATGTGATAAAATGAATGGGAGACAAATCATAAGACATACATCCTAGTCTATCATCTACTGCTGTCGCACAATTAGTGTAGATTGGCTATTAGATTTGTGCACACAATCTATAATCTATTATAGGCCAGTTCCAATGGATCCAGCAATCCAGTTTGCGTCAACGTGTTTTGGTGGATTCTGAAAGTCCTTTACCACCTTCTTCAGGACAATAGTTTATCCTCCCAATATAATCCTTTCATATCTAAACAAGAATAAAATATAAGCAAGAGATACATGAATTTCCAATATCCTACATTCCCTCAACAGTTTCGTACCTTCATAAATATATATGTCCCTTAATCAAAACCACCCTCTATTCCTAGATAATATAAAGAAACCTTGATTACATGTTCCCATGAGAGAATCACCCATATGTCTTTATTGAGACATCACAGAGGAATATTCAGATTGCAGTTCTTAATGAAAAATTCCTCACATTCAAAACTATCATCAATAAACTTCCCCACTCACCTGCATACGAAATAAATCATACAGGCACAAACTCACTCATCCTCATCAAGTTAAAGTACTCAACCAGAAAATATCATTAGCTTCTCTCTGGTCTAGGAACGGGTCGTTTCTATATGGGCAGAGTGAATTGATAAGCAATCTTATCCACATATAAAGGGCCCAGATACTTTCCGGGTCCCCTTTATCTTTCTACTCACTTATTGTCAACCATGTTGTGTCCACCACATGCATAACCCGTTTGTTTTGCCCAAGGAATAATGTATTTTCATCAACGGGGAAGGGAATGTTAGTTGGTGGTAACTGTTTGATTAAAGTTGATCATCCGATATAATACTTAAAACTTCTTCATGCTTCATCTACAACATGCAAATCCCATTTATTTTACCCAGAGTGGTGTGTTATGAGTGATAGAGAAATATATAGTCGTTGACGGTACTAAATCAACAAAGAGAATCACCCGATAATGTTCTCTGAGCTTCTCCTTTACTTCAGTTACTCTGCAGATTAATTCACATATATACGAGGAGCCCTGTATCATGAGTTTAGCTCTCAATCTCTAGCCTAGGGGTGAAAACCCAGGATGTAATCACATTCCCAGTATTGAATGCGCTTTACAAATTTCCAAATCAAAAATTATATACGTGTTAAATTATTAACATCCATATTCTTTAATCACTCCTTATCCTCAGCATTATCTGGCGGGTCAGGACGCATATAGTACAGTAATATTGTTCAAACTCCTATTATTATCTCTCTACCAATAGACTGCGGGGGAGGCACACTGGGTTCCAGGTCATGTAACTTCCCCTGTATCAAGAATAAACCTCTTATGTTCCGTGGCCCCCCTTACTCATTACATATCGCACTCACTTTCTTGCCGTTCCAACGCCTAACTCTCCCTTCAATGGTAAATCAAACCAACTGTGCCCGTATTCCTCCTTTTACTTGGAGTATGCATCATTCCAGCTGATTCCTGCCCCAATCAGAATTCTTCACTTCCTTCCCTACCTCATTTCCTATGTGCTGCATACTCACTTCCTGTGGAGCTGGAAAGCCTATACCACTAATCCTCATCTGGCAGTATCTTTTTACACGCCATATTGGATGTTTGGACCCTTTTTTCCTAACTTTGTATATGCTGTATATATATTTCTTATGGAGGAAATGAAGAGCCTATACCATTCAGGACCCCCTTCCCCTTCTATTAGAGGGTCATTGAATTCTAAAAAAGCCCCATCCCAATCTTCCTTACAGTTTAAACCTTTTTTGACAGTCTGTAGACTAATAATGTATCACAATTCTCTCCTTTTTCTGAACATTTCCCCATTTACCCCTCTTTTTCTCTGGAATATTTTTTCCAGGATGAGTCACTGTAAATCTTTCTGTCCACTGTTATGGAAAGGTTCCACCAGTGGAGCATTTAATATTTTGGGTCTAATGGCCGACCTATGTCCACAAAAGAGAGTCCTGAATTCTCTGCCACTTTCGCCCCCATGCCCCAGACAGCAGGGGCATATGATTAAGTATACAATATTCTTGCTGTGACAATTATTCACAATCCCTGGGGTGACTCTAAAGTCCTGATACTCTATAGATTTTTCTTCTATACATGAATCACAGCAGCTACAGTTTCCACATCTATAGTTACCCTTAACTTCACTGCCGATCAGGCTAAATTGTTTAGCTGGGCATTACTCTCTATAAGTGTGAACCAGCCTATGCCTTAAATTCTTATTGCGTCTGAATGCATATAGGTGTTTATTCAGGGGAATTTCTTCTTCACTGTTTAAAATGTAGCAATTCCTATTAATAATGTTCTTGATTCTATTGCTGATACCATTAAATTGACTAACAAAAACAATCCTATCCTGTTTCTTATTCCTGGGTTAATTTTCAAACATACTCTCCCGGTCATAAAATCAGGCTCTCTTAAAGGAATGGCTAATCAATTTGTGGGGATACCCTCTATCTTTTAGTTTTTGTTACAGTGCCATAGCATGTTTATAAAAATCACCAAGGGAGGACCAGTTCCTTCTGAGTATCAAAAATTGCCCAAAGGGAATGCTCTCCTTTTGGGCTCTGGGATAAAAGCTAGAAAAGTGAAGGAGAGTATTTTTATTGGTGGGCTTAGTGAATAGCTCACTCAACCTCTAGGAATCCATTGTTGTCCTTGATGGAAATATCTAGGAAATCCACTACAGCTTTACTGACATGGGCTGTGAATCTTAAATTAATATCTCCCAGATTTAACCATGCCAGGAAATCATATAATTATTGGCAGGAGCCTTCCCATATAAAGAAGATATCATCAATAAACATATGCCAAGTCAAAAGATTTTCAAAGAAAAGGGACGCTTCATTGTACATGTGTTTCCCGTCAAATTCACCTACATAAAGAAAGGCTAAACCTGGAGCACAGGTAGCTCCCATGTGCGTCCCTTTGAGTTGTAGATAAAGATCATGTTTAAAGAAAAAAAGTTATTTTTAAGGACCAAGGTAACACATCTAATGGTAAATTCTGTATTTGTCCCTCTCAAATATATTTCCTCAAGGTAACTATTGAACACTTTCATCGTATTATCCTGTGGGATATTTGTATAGAGTGCTACTAGAAGCCGAATGAAGGCCATCGACGAATGGATGAAGAACAGCTGCCTTCCGACAAGACTGAGGTCCTCATCTTTGGCTCCACCCCCTCCACATGGGATGACTCTTGGTGGCCAGCAACACTGGGAACCGCTCAGACTCCCACCGACCACGCACGCAACCTAGGATTCATCCAGGACTCCTTACTATCCATGACCCAGCAAGTCAACGCAATCTCCTCCTCCTGCTTCAAAACCCTCTGCATGCTCCGAAAGATCTACAAATGGATCCCCACGGAAGCCAGAAGAACAGTCACCTAAGCCCTCGTAAACAGCAAACTGGACTATGGCAATGCCGTGTATGCAGGAACCACAGCCAAACTCCGGAAAAGGCTGCAACGCATCCAGAAGGCCTCTGCAAGCCTCATCCTGGACATACCCTGCCACTGCCATATCACAGGCCACATGAGAGACCTGCATTGGCTCCCTGTCAACAACAGAATCACCTTCAAACTCCTCACATACGCTCACAAGGCACTACACAACACAGGACCAGAGTACCTCAACAGACGGCTCTCCTTCACACCCGACCTGACAGCTCCACTCCACGGACCTCGCCCTCGCCAATGTCCCACGCATCTGCAGAACTACAATTGGTGGCAGATCATTGTTGCACCTCGCCGCCAAGACGTGGAACACTCTTCCCATCCCCCTGCGTCAGACCAAGGACCTCATTACCTTCAAGAGACTCCTCAAGACTTGGCTGTTCCATCAGTAGCAGCGCCCCCCCCCTCAACGCCTTGAGACCCTCACGGGTGAGTAGTGCTCTTTACAAATTCCTTGATTGATTGATTGATTGATTCTATGTCCAGGGTGATAAAAAAATGCCTATGCTCATTGAACAGGCGGCCTACAATTTTAGATATCAAATGGGCTGAGTCCCTAATATATGACTTTTGTTTCTTAACTAAAGGTTTCAGAAAGCTGTCCACATATTTACTAAGAGTTTCCAAAAGAGATCCAATGCAAGAAATAATCGGCCTCAGTGGATCCAACAGATTTTTGTGAATTTTAGGAAGTCTATAAAATGCAGGAATTATATGAAGATCCGGCCCTCTTCGTCTGGGGTCCCGAGGACATTAAACAATCTACCTAGATGGTCCTTGGACTCTCTATGAGGTCTTATTTGGGGTCTAAATATATGTTCTAGGGCAGGATGACTCTGACACAGTGGCAGCCTCAGCGCTCTTTGACATCAATGAATGTTTTGCTGTCTTCCAGGAATTACAAGACTTCTCAGAATGGCACTTGAATTTAACTTCTAACCATTCTGCCACTGACAGGGTGATGGAGCACCTAGCAGTTTCTGGCCAGATTTCTGGAGTAGTTTGGGGATCTACTCAAAGAGAAGATTGCAGACAAAAAAGAGTTTGGCCTGTCATATTGTGCTCTGGTTCCTGTCCTTGCAGAGCAATGTACTCAAAGTGTGCACCACTTGTAGGTTGTAAACAGAAACAACAAATTTCCATTGATTTGATCAAGTTACACCATGTGACCAGTTCACCATAGTAAGCCACAAGGGTTTCTGGGTAATTCATTGTCTCCTCTCCCTGCATGAAACCACTCTACATGCACTAAGTCATCCTAATCACTCTACTTACTGGCTGGGGATTTGAGATGCCAGACTTTCCATTGTACCAGTTACCGATGACAAAACAGGATGTGTTTCCAATATGAAATTGCCATTATCCGCTGCTCCTAGCAAAGAAGTTGTATACCATCTCTAGAAGTTGTTACATGCTTTATTTTGCCTGAAGAGGCCCCTGTTTTCACTTAGACTGCTTCTGGTTACTTTGTCAACATTGATAATTTTTCTTCAAATTCTTTGCCCACCTCCTTGCGTGGTGCACGTGCACTGTTTCTTCAATTGAAATTGAATTACCTGATTCCACCATGGGCCTATTGTTAGATTTTTCATTTTTTTTTCTTCTTCCACTCTGGAATACATTTGTTTCAGTTTTCTTTCCAGTGTTGAACCAGATTCCTCTTCTCCAGAACTGTTTGATGAGGTGCCTACTCCCCATTCTTCTTCACATGCAAAGTTTTTAATTATACACAGTGGTAATACTGCCTTATACCAACGGTAGGTAGAAGAAGGTTACTTATTTTTGGGTCATATCCCTACATACCCAGTTTCATATTATTATAAGCGTACGCCCTCTAAAGAAAAATATGTTCACACGAACAAAATTGATTTATTTCACAGCTAGCCATGAAGCGTTATGAGTACTGGAAGGGCAATATTGAACTTAAGTCTGTTTTAAGCACATGAAACTGGCAAATCCAGGGCAGTGATGCTTCATTTAGAGCTTGTCTGATTCCAAATGATCTTTTTAATGGTCTTGGTTTGGTCAATTCTAGACATTTGAGTATGTCTAACATTCCCTTTGTCCCATTATTTGATAACTGGCAACAGTACATTAAAAACCACTTATCTTTCCTATCGGATGATATGGCTTTACAAGCTTTTGTTTAGGTCCAAGATTCTGCCGATCTAAATATTTTATATATGCCGCTTATAATGAAATTTGAAAAATGTCTTTACTGGAAGCTGTTGAACAGTTAAGACAAATTGACAAGGAAATTTTGGAAAAAGCTTTGGCTGTTGTCGATAATGGCATGTCTACATTGTCAACTCATATTTATTCATTGGAGAATGTTGTTTCATTTGCATTCAATATCATACAAAATGACGTGTCTGCTTCAACATGGCCAGTCAGTTCAGGCCGATTTTGCAATTAAGTTGGTTTTTACAAGTTTTAAGATCAAAAATGAGTACCATGGTATTATTTGAATGAAACTGTTTTGTTTTTGCTGAGTAATTTGGCCAGAAAATAATTGCTAGGAAAGAAGCAACCTACACTATGCTTAATGTTGAACATTTAGAAAAGTTGCTTTTTTGTCACTGTACCTCCATCTCCTATTTGGCTCATTCACAGTTTAATTTATCCTCCCCATTTCAACTTCCCATTTCACGTCATGTCTGAAACATTCTCAAGTAGGCAGATATGAAGTGGTAAGTGCACATTTTTTTCACTGAGTTTGTAATGTGTCCAGGGCTAACCTTGTGTATTATTTGAAGAAGTTCCAATACCATTGATAAAGTCTGAATGTTTGTTGTTTTCTAATAGAAGCTACTTAATTTTAAATGATCAAAGTTGCTGTAGAATGAAACCTATTGGCCCTTATGTAGTCACTTTTTCCAAGGATGTAAGTTGTTGTATCAATATCTTATATCCTCCCACACATTCACCCAGGCAAATAACGTTGTGGCCGAATGTCCCTGTTTCTCAAATCAGCTTTGATAATTGAAGCAGACTGAAAGCCTTATTGTTTCAAAAAGATGTGGCACTAACATCAGCCCTAAACACTTTTGATCTCCATGTAGCCCATTCCTCATCTGAGGAACCGTCACATTTATGCACCCAGTTACCACAACATTTTGGTGAGTTGCACACAGTATTTTTAATGCTTCTAACATTTCTGTGTTTTTTTAACGTAAGGTAACTTTAATTACTTTGTGAGCACACCACTGCCCAGCTCCTTCTGCCAACTCCCTAACACCACCCAACCCCGCACCATGCATGGCTACAGGGTGTGCACAGAGGGGGTTGGCCTTAAGCTCTGCAGCCATCCCATATAAGCCCAAACCCGTGCCATATAGGGCCTTCAGCCATGCACCGCAGGGGATGGCCAGGCCCTGCCACCTCATCATGGCACGCTTGAAGTGTTCTTTGTGTAGTGAGGATGTGATTCTATTCCTCTGCATCAACAATAAATCTCCAAAATTGTTTGGGGAGTCCCTACTGTGGGAGCAGGCTTTTCTCCTGCACACAGGGAACTGCTGTAAATGCAATTCCCTGCAACAGGAGCAAAACTTTCATCTCCTTACCTGTCTGAATATTTTGGGGCAGGGAAAGAGATGAAATCTCAGCTTCCAGCAAGAGGGAGCATTTTTACAGCTGGAAGAGTGTTGGCTTTCCCTTGGTGGGTGCTGTCATAGCTCCTGCCAAGCAAAAACAAACAGCTATCTCCCGAGGGTGGGCACCTTGGGAGGTAGCAGTAGCCAGTCCTGGGGGTAGCGATCCCCAGGTTCATATATGTCTCCAGGAGGGGGCTGTGTGGCACCCCTCCTATGTTTATACACAGGACGGCCCTAGGAAGGTGGTGGTCCATGGTGCCGTATATGGCCCAGGAAGGAGGCGCAGGATGGAGGCCCCAGGGAGTTGGTGGCCCCAAGGGCTTGAGGGGACCACGTGGCCCCACAAAATGATGTTGGTGGTCCCCAGGGCCTGTGGGTGTCCACGCGATCCCCCTATTATTTTTATGTATGTATAGCCCCAGGGAGGTGGTGGTCCCCAGGGCCTGGGGGTCTGTTGGGCCCCCACATAATGGCATGCTCAACCCCGGGCGGGGAAGTGGCGGTCGCCACGGCTTAAATAAGTGTTTCGAGGTGGGAACCGTGCTGCCCCTTCATTCAATTTTTTATATCCACAATGTCTCTGGGACCTGACCCACTTGGGTGCTAATAAATAAAACAAAAAGCACAGGAGGACGCACTTGTTGTTTTTTTTTTTTACATTTTCTGCAGATCCATTCATGGATTTTTCAGATTTTTTTTTTTTTTTTTTTTTTTTGCCATGTTGGGATTCTAGGGGGACCGCATGATAGCCTAGAGGCTTAGGGTGTTTGTACCCTGCCCCCTTTTATATTTGTGGGCGTTTTTTTGTTTTTCGGGGGCCTAACCCAAAATGGCTGCCAACACTTCCTGGTTGAAGTGTTGGCTGCCAATCAGATCTCAGCATGAGATCTCCGGGATCCGCGGAGCCTCCGAGTCCCTATATATCAATATTTTATAACCTTTAATATATATTCTACTGAATGGATTTACACCAAATAACAGAAAGCAGAACCTGGGTGTCAGGATTTAGCTGCCTGCCAAACTTGGTGTAATTCCGTTCAGCAGTTCGGGCTGTAAGCGTGTTTAAAGACCCTATGGGAAAATGAATGGGGAATACGCATTTTGGGACCCCTTCTTAGTTTGACAGTGCTGTGTTGTAATGAAGCTCATGGAGTCTGTATTCTCATCTGCTCCTGTTCTTGGTACTAACAGATCTTCCTTTTTCACCAATTTAACCCCATTTAGGGCTTTTTAATGCTGATTGTAGAGTTCCTCTCACTAAAAATCATTTACTCATGACCTCAATCTCCAACTCAAAGACAACATTTGAACTACAGTTTCATCTGGCCCTTATTAGTTCCTCATATAGGACCCTGTTAATCAAGTTTCTTGGATGACAACTACTTGCATGGAGCAAACTGCTCCCAGCCCTTTTCTTTCCAGTTTTCCATTTTCAACATAGATTTATATATCCAGACATTCAATCATTTTAGTGTCAACCTGATATGAAAATTTAAAATAGCTTTAGCACCCCTTGACAAATCTTCATGAAACATTAAAAAAAGAATTGCCAGTCCAGTCAGCTGCTGCCTGGAAAGCTTTAGGGTGATCTGGTCGGGGGGGAGGAGAAGAAAGGGGGTCGCCAAACCCATTTTCCCCATGCATTTTTCCTTAGGGTTTTTGACCAGGGATGGCGCAAAAACTACTTGGCAGAATTTTGGCAGGAAGGTAGATCCTAGTCCAGAAAGAGTGTTTTTTTTTCATTTAGGTGTAATTTAGGTGTAATAGAGAAATTAAAGAAAATCCAAATTCATATATCAAGGGAAGCGAAGGATTCACGACCCCTCCCAATCTTGTGCAGAGATCTGTTTGGCTGATAACACTTCAACAACAAAAGTCGTTGAAGTGTTGTCAGCCATCCCGGAACTTGGCTGAAGGCGAGTCCCCCCCCAAAAAGTAAAAAATAAAGAAAATGGGCTGGGGTACAAACACCCTGACAACTTAGCTCCGGTGGTGAGGTCACAAAAGGTGTCACGGTAGATCTGCAGATCCAAGTGAAAAATGAAGCGTGGGTTCCAGTGCTTTATTACTATAATACCCCTAGGTGGGCCAAGTCCCGGAAGCTTTAATATAAAAAAGCAGGGGGGTGGTCCTTTTTGGCCCCCTCCCACTGTCCTGGCAACTGCCACCTCGCCAGGGCTTATTAGTTTTATGCAGAGGGGCCATGTGCCTACGGCCCTGGTGACTGCCACCTCCCAAGATCTGTTATCTAATGTGTGTGGGGGGGTGCTTGGTCCCCTCCCACTGCCGCAGGGACCACCAACTCCCAAGGGCGTTTAGGTAATAATAAGCAGGGGGGCCCGTGGCCCTCCCAGTCCCTGGGGACCACCACCCCAGGGGCAAAATGTTATTTATTTATATAGGCTTAGTGGCCCTCCACTGGCCTGGGGACCACCACCCCCGGGGCAAACATTTAAAATAAAAAAGGGTGTACCTTTGGGACCCCCACACCCTAGGGACCACCACCCCTGGGGCTATGTCCAAGTTGGAGGGGAAATACACAGCCCCTTTTTGGAGCCACTGAGGGCCCTGGGGACCGCCACCCCCAGGGCCGACTCATTCTATGTACCAGGGTGTCCGCTCCAAGCTCACAGGCGTTTGCTGTTGCTGTGGCTTGGCTGCAGATTCTGGTTTTGACAGCGGGACTTGCAAAACAGGTCCTGCTATCAAAATCTGTCTGAAGCTTTATGTGCAGGGGACAGAGATGAAATGCTTCAGCAAGCACGGAGCTGCGGTCAAAGCAGCTTCCCCCCAGTGTCAGGTATCCCTAAGGATTTTATTAAAATAAAAAAAATATATATATATAGGTGGTACCTATATATATATATATAGGTACCACAGGGGAGCCCATGAGGGCTCCCTCGTGGTCTCGGATAACCCATAAAGGGCAAAAATATATTTTTTTTTAAATCATAGTTCAGTGTGTTGGTCGCAGACCTTCACACTGTGCTTTGGGTGTTTGAGTCCAACTGGACTCATTTCTCTTTTCTTTTTCTTTTTTATAATAACAGTTTTTTAAAAAGTTACATAGATTTGTTATTTTAAATCAGACCCAAATATCTCGTTCCAAGTATATGAGATATTAAAGACTAAAAAACGCTATTTCCCTCTCACTTTCTTTCCCTCTTTCTGTCTCTCCCACACACCCACTCAGACACTCATACACCCACTCACAGACTCACTCAGACTCTCAAACATCCACTCACAGATCCACTGACACCCTCATGCACCCACTCACAGAATAACGCACACTGTAATGCACCCACTAAAACACTGACGTATGCACTCTCACACCCAATCTGACAGCTACTCTCACTCCCAGATACACCCTCTCACACCTATTCTCACACCCAGAGAAGCTGCAGGCAACTTCTGCTGCGCACGGCCAAAGGGCTTTGCACAGCATGGTTTTGGGTGGTTAGGCGGTCTTGGCCGCAGGGTCTGGCCACAGGCCAGGTCTTGCGGGCAACCTCCCCTTGGCACGGATGATCACCATGCATGGTGCATGGGTGGATGCGTAAAGGGGGATTAATTTAGGGTCCGGTGGTGGTTGGATTACTGTATGGTAATTAAAGATACTATACGTTAAAGAATCCATAGAAATTGCCAAAAAAAACCAAAGGTGACAGAGACATAATAATTAGGAAATAGAATTTAAAAAAAAGACAGAGAAATTCACTTAAAAAAACAAAGGTTACAGGGACATTATAGTTAGTCTCACATTTTAAAACATACCATACCATAGAAATTCACCAGTTATAGTTACAGTTATCTCACGTAAGTATAAATCGTGCCCAAAGGTAAAGATAAATTGCGCACTGCTTATTCCCCAAAAATTACAACACTGATGGCATCTTTGATAACATCCTTGATAATAACAATGTAATATTTGCAGCAAAATGTTTGAGGAAAAAACTGTTCATTTTGTGGGTGCGAGTTATTGTTACCTTAGGGCACAAGTTATAATTACTTGAGATAAATCTAACTATAATTGCTGAATTTCTACATTTAAAATGTGAGCCTAACTATAACATCTCTGTAACCTTTGTTTTTTAAGTTTTTAAGTTAATATATATATATATATATATATATGTATACATAAATAGAGAGATAGACAGATTGATGGATAGATAGCTAGATATCTTCACAGCGCATAAACAAACTATGTAGTGCTGTAAAGGAAAATATTGTGACATTTTTCAGCATACCATGCAAATATCTAACACATGTTCCACCTGTGGCAACTTGAATAGTGTGTGTCAGTGAACGCCTCTTAAGATACCATGCAAATATCTAACACATGTTCCACCCGTAGCAACTTGAATAGTGTGTGTCAGTGAACGCCTCTTAAGACAATCAGAATCTAAGTGGATAGTTCTATTGAATACTGAAAATCCCTGGGGTTTGAACCAAGACACAGAACTTCATGTATTCCTATAAATATGTTCACCTAAATGATGGTCTAAAAGAGAACTGGGACAATTTTAATAGTAGTTGCTATATAGTGTAATATGGACAGAATCCCTAAAAAGTCTTCCTAAAATAATCTTTAAAGACAATTGATTTATGATGTCAGATTTGAAATGAATTTGGTTTGAATGTGTAAATATCTACAAGAGCCTTAATATATCAGTATATAATATCACTATCACCTTGTGGCATGGGGGAGGGGATCTTTGTAATAAAGAAAATACTTGGTTTAGATGGAAACTAAAATGGATCAGACTTGTGGTCCCCTGTAATATAGCACCTCAGAGATGTGAGAAGACATGGATAGCTTATATGGTATGTGCTTTTAACACATAAAAAACTTTGAGACATGAATATGTATGATTAAATGTAGAAGTCTTCATGAGTAGATGTAGCTGAAAATAAATTCTAAAAAGAATTTAGAAATAATAAAATCATAAGTACAATATAACAAGTGTTAGTGGATCCTGACATAAATTTGTGTCCCTTAATTGTTAGAGTTCACAGAGTGCTAAATTAATATTATTTTGGGAAGATAATAGACTAACAATGCAGGGATGGATAATGAGAACCGTGCAGAAAGTGCACATGTGTAGTGATCCTATTGGGAACAGGATTACGATTTCAATAGTACTTTACTGTGATTTTTACTTGGTCAAGTTAGCATTGTACTTCACTTAAAATGCAGAATTATGTGAAGAATATAACCTTATAAATGTTCCATCTAAACTGAAAAATAATGTTGGGAGGAATGGCCATGCCCTTTCCCTTTAAATGTATGTGCACTGTGTCTGTTTTTATGGGCAGTTGAAGGCTACAACTGAAACGCATTGCCAGATTTTCACTTTCATGGAGATCACTTTTTACAGTTGAAAATGAAATAAACATTAATTAAATACCAGAACGGAGAGTGCCGCTGTCATTCGTGGGCGTCTGTGAGGCGATAGACGTATGATATCTGTAAGGACTTTACTGAGCCTGCGGAGACCTTGTTTGATATATATGTATGTATATATATATGTATACATATATATATAGATAGATAGATAGATAGATAGATAGATAGATAGATAGATAGATAGATAGATAGATATGTCTTCACAGTGCATAAACAAACTATGTAGTGCTGCAAAGTAAAATATTGTGACATTTTTCGGCATATCATGCAAATATCTAACACATGTTCCACCTGTAGCAACCTGAAAAAAAGTGTGTCAGCACCAGAAATATGTTGAAGCTGTACTACTGTCATCGCCTAACAGCAGACATATTTTTGATTACACATTATAGTTGCCTTTGTGTCCTCATTATATTTTCAAGAGTGAAGACGCATACAATGACTTTTGTAGCTCACTGTTTCGCCCAATTTAAAAGGAGTTAACTTCGCCAATTTCAGTCTCAGGACAAGCTGTCTGAAATGAAATCTCTTTCCACTGCTGTACTTTACTGATATGAAGCACTCACAATGAATGACATTTGCACACTGATGTGCACTCATTGGAGAATGGCACTGCTGGCCTTTCAATAAGCCAGGAAGAATGCAAAAGGGCTGTGTGATTGGCCTGACAAACATCTACACATATGCAAAATATATATCATTACTATTCATTAGAAAATGAAATATTATTTAATTAACTTCACACCATTTACCCCTTCAAACCCAGGAGTCTACACCTAAAATACTATTAAACAAAATAACTATGCTATAACTCACATACTAAAAATAAATTAAATAATTAATTGTTAAATAATTATTTCTTCCTATCCTGGACCCCTACAAACTTAGCATCCCATACCTAAGATAAAATGAAATTAAACACATATTCCCCAATTTACACCCTAAAAAATCAATTAAATAATAAATTTACAAATAATAATTAATAGTTAATTATTTATTACTTAATTAACCTCCCACCTGGCACCCCTGCACATCTAGCATCCCGCAAATAAAGTACACATAAAACAAGTCAGTACACCAAATTTTACATAATTTAAAATCAATTAAAAACATCAATAACAATTATTAATACATTAAATAATGAATTACTATTAACAAGCTTCCCACTCTACACTCCTACAAACCCAACAGCTCTCAACTAAAACATAAATAAAATACATATTTGATAAATTGCAAAATAAAAAATTAATTAAATAATTCATTACAATAGTTAATTTCTAATTATTATATTCCTGCCGTGTACCCCTACAAATCAGCCTGCAAATAACATCAAATGAAAATAGTTCAATATTACATACAATACATAATAAATTTCAATTACATAATTAAATGAAATGTATTAAATAATTTCTTATTGTTTACTACCTACTCAACTTTCCATCCTATCCTCTATACCCACCAACCTGCTACAACACTATACATTACTATTAAAAACTAATAAAAAAATCTCAATCACTTAAAATTTTAAGCTCTATTTTAAAAACAATGACATTTATATAAACAACACATAAAATTAATATATCAACTAAACCACATTAAAACATTCATAATATTTACAATATTATTTATCTAAAAAAACAATAATTTTCTCAAAGATATTTCTAAATCATGATATTTGTATGTCAAGATATTTAATTTAAGATTTTTCTATCTTCTGATATTTTTAAAATGATATTTTGTCCAAACACCACTGAAAGGTCTAGAAAAAGATGGAAAATCTGGGGTGGCGACATAGAAAAGGCAACTCTGCTATAAAGACACTAAAATTCTTGCTAGTATAGCTAGTCCCAGTCTAGGTTTTTAACATTTGCTAGAAGTTTACAAAAGCATAACAAAAGGTAATAGAATATACTGTAAGGGTATACCTTTTGTTTCCTCTATATTTTTCTCTTCTTTTGTTCCTCTACTGTGGGGGATAAGCACAAAATGTTGTTACTGTGGGTGACCATTAGCATCCACAGTGGAGTAAATATGTATCCTGAACATGTGATAGAATTCCTGCCCTTCTTAACCCCTGAACCATTCAGTATATTAGTAGAACATGTCTCATCTCTTTGTGATATTTTATTTCTGTCTGTCTTTAACTAGAGTTGCTCTTCAGTGGAATGAGGGGAGCCCTAATAAACCATTCTAGGGTTGATTCTCATTCCATTTTGCCAACCATCTTCTATTGGGATCTTGTGCTTCAATATTTCTTCTGTGACACCAGACATTTCTCTGACATATGAGCATGCTTTCCCATCCTCTCCAGTCAACAAGTAAGGCTTGGGAGATATTTGTTCCCTACTGGGTTACCTAAATCAAGCAAGCGATTTGATCTCTATCGTTTGTACAAGGATTGCAGGTGCTATATAACTCTATATTGCATGTTATAATCCCTCACCTCTCCCAGGACATTGTCTTACAGGCTGCCCTTTTGTCCACAGAAGACTTACATTATTATACCGGCACGTTTCTCCCACAATGTGGTTGTTTCTCATTTCCACATCTCTCTCCTATAACATTCTAGCAGCCTACTTAGAATTGCTGCCTCATCCTGCTTGTGTTCACTCATCCATTTTTTTCTTCTCTTTTGCATTTTTCTTCTCTTGTGCTTCTGCATACTTCTGCATCCCACTTTCTGTTCCTGGTCCTTATTCATTTCTTCCTTTCTTTCTTTTCTTGGTCACTGACCATGCTTTGTCATTTGTCTTCTATTATGTTATGCCATCACTAGTCAATAAAGTATCTCAGTGCTATTGACAAAAGATAAACATTAAAGATCACATTTATTTATATTTGTAGGAAGTCTGGCCACAGCATTCTGCATCAGTCTCAGACATTATAAGATGCAATGGGTATTGGATGCTGTGAATCACTGAATGGTAGAATTAACATCGGGAGATTGATATGCAAGAAACATGTTCTGCTATTTCTGTCATTGCATCCATTCCTCTACCTACTGCCCTTACTTTACTTATCTCTCTGTAGCAGCCTATGTCTTTGTCAGTCAACAGCTCGTCAGTACTCCTCTGTTTATTAATACACCAGTTATTTTTTCTGACTTCCTAAGCAAGCTCAATGTTGCTTCTGACTCGCTTCTGACTCTTCCATGCCCCTTTTCTTCATCTCCTTCGTTGGCCCTGCTAGACCACTTGTTTATCTCTTCCCTCCCACTCTCCTCACTCTGGCTTATTTACAAGGAAATGGCACAGCGCTGTGCCACAAGAAATCTTGCTCCTCTGAGGTGTGCCATTTCCAGAATGCAGGGATGGGCTTTATTTACAAGAATACCATGCATCCCTGTGTTCTCCCCTTCACCTGTGTTAAATTAGCTGCCTATCACCAATGAAGGAGCACGGGTGCCTGCTTTGCAGGGGCAATTGTTTATGTGCGGCAAAACGCAACTCACGTAGAAAGAGTTAAAATGGGGAGAAACGAAGATATTTCTCGCTGTTGCGTCACTCTTACACCACACCTGGGGTGGTATGGGCTTTTGATGCATTTACTAAACCTTGAAATGTGGGAATGCATCAGAATTCAGAGATGTTGAATCGGAACACCCAAGAAACACCCATGGAAACGCCTTCCTGATGCAAAGTAAGGCAACGCAGCTACTTGCGCTGTGTTGCCTTACTCCATATCTACAAGCCAATGAAAGGTTTTGCAGAGTGGCTTTGCATCACCTTGTAGATATGGGCAAGCAGACTGCATTGCATCACTAAAAGTGACGCATCACCAGCGCAGGATGCTTGTAAATATGGGCCCTGGAGCCAGACGTATCAAGCAATTTTGCATTCTCAAACAGTGCAAATCGCAATATTCGGCCGTTTGCAAATGCAAAAATGCCTTTCAAGATGTATGAAAGGCGGGGCGCGGCCTGACCGCCGGGCAAGATGGCCATCACTGCGTGAGGCTCTGCCTGGCCCGGGGCTGTTTCTCCGTTTAATTTCTCTGTTGGACGGTGCTGGCGGGAGCGGACCTAGCACGCTCCCCGAGAGGAACCCCTGGGTCGTCGCTGGCGACCCAGGAGTGAGAGAGAGGCCGGAGCTGATGAAGAGGAGCGCGGGCGGGCCTGTTGACGGTCTTGCCCGCGCGCACAAGGTACCGGGTGGGCGGACGAGGAGGCCCGCGGCCACTCCCTGAGGCGTGCGGCCAGGGGCGGCGGTATAATTGGGGGCCGTTCGGCGACTTGGTTGAGTCGCGGCCCCGTGGCGCATTTGGATTTTGCAGCGCCGCTGCCGCGGAGACACTGCTGGACCTCACGGTCCATGTGTGATTCGGACGTTGCGGCCGGGTGAGGAATTGGTCCTGGTCGAAAACGGGCTGACGAGGTGAGGCCCCTCCTGAGGTGGCTTCGGAGACTTGTCGTTGCTCTCCCTGGTTTCTGGGGGAGAGCTACCTGGAGCGCCTGAGTAGGTCCTCAGGCTGTTTGCTGGAGACACGTGGCAGTGCCCAGTCGAAGGCGGTGTCGGCTGTGGCCGTGGCGGCCCGCTGAGGGCGAAGTGCGGAGATTACCCTGCTTGGTGGTGTGGACTGCGAGAACCTGCGCGGACTGGCTGGCACCCTGGGGCTCTGCTGTTTGCTGGACTCTGTTGTTGGCTCAAGGTCCTATAGTGAGATCTGCGCTGCCAGGAGAGAGACATTGGATTTGGGGTTTTCGCTTGGCCCGTACCAGTCGCTTGGGCCTGATTAGAGCTGTTGGTGTGGAGTGGAACAATGGGCAAAGCTGAACAGCGCCAGGCAAAACTCACCTTTGAGGGTGGGAAAAAAAAGAACGCTGCTGTTGCCCCACAGCCCTGCGATGAGGCGAATGGAGAGGATAGCCCTGAGGTGTCGGTGAAGTCCATGTTTTTGAAACTTAAGTCCAGCCTGGCTGGCATTGACGCCCAGCTGGACCATGTAACTGAGCAGCTCGATCGCATCAGGGCCCGTGTGGACGATCACGATTCCAGGTTTGAGGCTTTGGAGTCACGCACATCCGATATAGAAGATGCACGCCAGGGTGACAGAGACCATATTGGAGCAAATTCTTGAAGTCATACGTAATAAGAACGAGGACTTGGAGGCAAGATCCCGCCGTAATAACATTCGTATTGTGGGGCTGCCGGAGGCGACCGATATGGGTCGAATGGAAGACTTTGTGGAGCGGATGCTATCAGACCTGTTCACTGGTGAGCTCTCTCAGATGCTGGCGGTTGAGAGGGAGCACAGATCCTTGCGGCCCGACCCCCGCCGGGGACCCCTCCACATCAAATTATTGCGCACCTATTGAACTACCGCGACCGAGACACTGTACTCCGTTTAGCAAGGGAGAGACACCTGCTGTTATATAAGAACTCGGAAATCATTTTTTTTCCAGATTATACCCTTGGCGTGCAGTCTCAGAGGCGTGCTTTTCTGCCAGTTAAACAACTGTTGAATCAAGCGGGAGTAAGTTTTGCCCTACTATATCCTGCCAAGTTGAGGGTGCAACATGAGGGCAAGACGCTCTACTTCACGGATCTGAAACAGGCGGCCAGATTTGCTAGACGTTTGCCTAAAGTGCGGGAGGCCACGGAGCACCGGAGTCGAGGTGCTGACGACGCCGCCTTGAGTGACAATGACTAACTGGCTTCGGTCGGCCCGCTGGTTTGGTCCTTGCCTGGTCCCGTCTACTAAGTAACCCGTAGTTGGCCCATGGGCCCCTCTTCCCCGGTGTTAGCTGGGCAGAGAGGTATCAGGCTGGTTACAGCCCCCGGGAAGAGTCCTGACATTCTCTGTTTTTGTACTTGGGGAGGGGTTGGGGGCATGTATGGGTGGGTTCCTGGTAGGGTCCGTTTGGGGGGCCTGAGTGGGTGGGGGGCGGTGGGGATTTCCCATGCTCGTGGGGAATTGTTTTTCTTTTTCTCTATGGATGTTCTGTTTGATCTTATGTTATGTTTCTGGCAGGTGGCGGTTTGCTTTCGTGTGCAATGCTGGATGACTACTGATGGGGCTGAGGGGTGAGGAAGTGTCTGTGGTTAGGTGTTTGACTTGGAATGTACGAGGGCTTAACGATAGGTGGAAAGCTCGTCTTGTGGCTGCATATGTCAAACGGCATGAAATTGATATTTGCATGCTTCAAGAGACGCACTTGGTGAGGGCCACAGTGTGCAGACTGAAGACTGGATGGGTTGGTGAGATGCACTGCTCCACGTACTCCGGTTACTCTCGCGGAGTTGCAATCTTACTCCGCAAGGGTTTGCAGTGGCGCACGAGAGAGGTCTTGGTGGATCCAAATGGCAGATACGTACTGCTGAGTGGTATGTTGCTAGACAAAGCCTGTCCCCTTGTTGCTGTGTATGGGCCGAATGTCGATGATCCAGAATTCTTCCTGGAGCTGTGGCGTCTGGTTGAGTCGCTGGGGCCGGGTGCAGTGCTCTGGGGGGGAGAATTTAACGTAGTACTGGACGCCAGGATGGATAGAGAGAGCCTGGCCAGGATGCAGCATGTCGCGGCGACTAAATCCTTGGAGGCAGTGATGCGAGATGGCGCGCTGGTGGATTTATGGCGGCAGCGGCACAGAGAGGTGAGGGAGGGAACAGGTCTGAATTATGTGCATGGTAGCTGGTCTCGAATTGATCGCTGGCTAGGAACCAGAGACATGTCGGTCTGGACTAGAGCGGTTGATCATCTCCCTCGCACGCTATCAGATCACTCGCCAGTCTGTCTGGAATTGGAGATACCAACTGAATTGCGCCGGTCAGCTATGTGGCGGCTACCTAGGGGGGCGCTTCGGGATGTGGCCTTTCGGGAGGAATTGCGCGAGGCGATTAGACTGTATTTTGCCGAGAATCAGGGGGTCGGTGAGGTCCCCAGGCACTCTTTGGGAGGCATTTAAAGTTGTTGTCAGAGGAGTCTGCCTTTCGAAACAAAACGGTATAGTTAAGGCTTTGAGGCGAGAGATGGCTGAAATTGAGGGTCGGCTTGCTGGATTAGAGAGGTGACTAGCTTCCCATTGGTCTAGTGATGTCCTGGCGGAGATTCGCCGTGAGGTATTGCTGTATGAAGAGGCCTCCCTTAGGGAAATTTGCTTTGTTTGGAGAGAGGTTCGTGACCGCCAGTATGGCAAGGGCGCAAGGGCCGGGCGTACGTTAGCGGCTTTGCTTCGCAGGCCTTGGGCCAGCGACTACGTTTCCGAGGTCATAGATGCTGAGGGCGGGAGGGTGTCGGGATCAGGTGGAGTTAGGCGAGTGTTTACAGAATTTTACCCAAGGCTTTATGCGGCCCCGGCGGGCCTTAGCACGGCTGATGCACAGGTGTTTTTTGAGGACATTGCGCTAGTATGGTTTGATGAGGCGCATAGGAAATATTTGGACGAACCGTTCTCAGTAGAGGAGGTGGCTGCGGCCATTCGTGGTCTCCCTGGAGATAAGTCCCCTGGTGTGGATGGTCAGTCCCCAGCGTTCTATAAAGAATATGTGGATATTTTAGCTCCTCGCCTGTTGGAGGTATATGCGGAAGCCTTGGAGACTGGGTCGCTGCCGGCCTCGCTCCGGGAGGCTTTGATAGTGACGATCCTAAAACCTGGAAAGGACCCGACCCGATGCGATTCGTATCGTCCGCTCTCCATGATTAATATTGACAACAAAATCTTAGCTAAAATGATTGCGGCGCGATTGCAGCCCCTCCTCCCCAGGTTGGTGCTGCCGGATCAGTCGGGTTTCGTCCCGGGAAGGTCTACATGCCATAACTTGCGCACCTTCTTCGCGGTGGCGGGTACACTGATGGAGGATGATAATGCAGCGGCAGTCTTCCTGGACGCGGCTAAGGCGTTTGATTCCTTGGCCTGGGATTATATGTTTGCTCTTTTGGGTCGGGAGGGACTCAGCGCGTGTTTTTTAAATTGGATCAAACTGTTGTATACATTGCCTACTGCTAGGCTGCGCCTTAACGGAAGTGTGTCGGCTTCATTTCCGGTTGCGCGAGGCACACGTCAGGGATGCCCGTTGTCCCCTCTCCTTTTCGCTGCGGCGATGGAGCCTTTGGCGGCTGGGCTTCGACAGAAATATAACGATAGAGGATTACAGTTCCGGCAGCGTCCAATCCTGATATCTCTCTATGCTGATGACATTGCACTATATGTGTGGAATCCAGACCAGAATCTGGACACGTTATTAGATGAGATTGTGCGTTTTGGCACCTTTTCAGGTATTACTATTAATTGGTCTAAATCAATGGTTCTGCCTTTGACTCCTAAGGCGTCTTTATTTGATTCGCGGTACCCCCTGGTATTGGCGGAGGGGCCGGTGCGGTACTTGGGTATACAGCTGAGTTGTGATGCGGAGGCGTTGTGGCTGGCTAACTACGGTGCTGCTCTGGCGTGGCTGGAGGGGAAAGTTGAGACCTGGCGAGCCCTCCCACTATCGTTGATAGGGCGTATTGCTATTGTGAAGATGGTGGTCCTTCCGAAGTTCCTGTACCTGTTTGTGAATCTTCCTCTTCTGCTCTCGAGAGGCTATTTAAAACGCCTGCGCTCTGCGCTGATTCGTCTGCTATGGGCGGGGCGGCGTGCGCGTATTTCTTGGGAGAGGCTGACGTTACCGTTTGAATTTGGCGGGCTCGCTGCGCCAGACATGGAGTTATACTATCTTTGCGCTCAGGCGCATTTTGCATATTACTGGCTGAATCCTATCCGATATCTGCCGCACTTGGCGCCTGAGAGTGACTCTGTGTGGCCAGATGGCCTGTTGCGGGCATTTGATGGGCGTGTTCTGTCCCGAGTGAAGGGGATCGATACGGTGGCATGCACGTTGCGGGCGTGGGGTGTGTTGATGCAGCGATCTGGGGTCACTGTCCCTTATGCTCCTTCTCTGCCTGTCAGGGCGATAGCTGATGGACAGATGTATCGCGATGGTGGGATGCGTGGGTTCGTCCGAGAGGCTGGCCTGACTGAGTTGAGAGATTGGATGGTTGACGGCCACTTGCTTGACGTCTCTGAGGTGCTGGCTGGTTGTGAGGGCACTGCGTTACAGTGCATGTATGTTATTCAAGTCCACTCTTTCTTGCGGACCCACTTGTGTGGCTCGACTGAGGCCCCTCTGGAGTTCCGTGCACTGGAGGCCCTCTGCAGTGCGCAGTCGCCTAGCAGGCTGGTCACTAAATTGTATAACTGTATGCAAGAGCAGAGGAGTGGCTTTCGGGAATCGTCTAGGCTCGCATGGGAGGGAGATTTAGGGGAGCCCATCTCGGAGGCCCTGTGGCGTGACTGCTGTGCACATATCAGGGCGTTGTCACTGAATTATAGGTTTAGACTGTTGCACTTTACATTTTTGCACAGACTATACTATACCCCAGCGTGGTTGCATTCTTTGGGGCTGCGTGAAGATGCGTGCTGTGTTCGTTGTCGGGTGCCGGAGGCGGGTTTTCTGCATTTGGCATGGGAGTGTGCGGATGTTTATGTTTTCTGGGTGGCAGTTTTTAAAGCGATTTCTGAAATGGTTGAGTTAGAGATATCCGTTTCTCCTAGAACTGCACTGCTTGGGTGCGTGGAGGATATCCGGGCGATGCACAGGCGCATGGTGGGTCTGCTTTTGCTGCTGGCTAAGCGTAGAGTTGCCATGTGCTGGGGTGGGACGAGAGTGCCGCGCTGTTCTGAATGGTTGAGTGATGCTGCTTTTTGCCATGATCAGCTGATGATTTTCTGGAGCTTGATGCCCGAAGGGTCTAGACCCAAAGATATTTGGGCCCCGTTGAACACATTTTTAGCGGCCCGAAATGAGTAAGTGATATAATAGAAGAAGCCCAGGTTTTGGTCTCACTACCTCTGCCCGTCGGTGTATAAGTAGGGAAATGTGACTGGCTGCTGTTGTCTAGCTGTGGGCCTTCACCTGCCTTTTTTGTTTGTTTTCGTTGATGCCCCCCTTTTTTATTCTATACGTCACTGTCAATCCACTGCTGCCAGAAGTATGCCTCGTGGTTTATTGGTACGGACTTTGCTACCCGATAATTGATGGGGAAATTTAAAAGTGAGCTTTTGATTGTATCGTTTAATGTGAACCTGTCCGTTCATTCCCCTTACGAGATTTACATTGGCATAGTTGATGATGACTATTTATATACTTTTTGCTGTGACGATGCGAGGGGGCTGTTTGTGTTCTTGTATGTTAATTATGATAAAATCAATAAAAATATATTAAAAAATAAAATAAAAAAAAGATGTATGAAAGGCATTCGCTGTGCAATATAAAGGACTCGTTAAAATAGCAACTCCTTAAAATTACGTCATTTAGAAAATCGCGAATTGCGATTCTCTAAATAGGAAATCGTAAATAGGGAATTCCTATTTGCGATTTTCAAAGCACATGTATCAAGCATTTCCTAAATGCGAATTGGGCATTTAGGAAGTGCAATTACCACCAAATCCAATTTGGTGGTAAGCATGTGCAATTTTTAAAAATGCGTTATAACTGCATTTTTAAAAATGACATGTAGCGCACACATGCCCCTGGGGCATGTGTGGGCTTCACATGTCCGCAAGTATTTTTTTGGGGTGCATCAGAGGGGGCCTTAGGCCCCCAGCACCCTGGGGTTTGCATTACCTAATTTGCAAATTCCTAACTGGAATTCGCAAATTGGGAAATGCAAAACCATTCGCAACTCTAGGGATGAATAGAGTTGCATTCTCTAATTGCGATTCGATAATAGCGATTGCAAATTTTAAGAAATCGTTATTACCGAATCGCAAATTTCATACATCCCATTTTGCATTTTTTAAATAGCGATTTCTTAAAGTTCCCTATTTGAGAAATGCAAAACAGATCTTTGATACATCTGGCCCATAGTGTTATAATTTGATTGTGCAGAGACTAATGGCCTGGCCACCTTGTTGCGTAGTTTGCATGTCTTGTTAGCATATTAATTGTTTTTGTTCACCATATATTCTGACATGTCAGATGAATTACTTTCTCCTTTTTTAATCTCTTTGCAGACACACACTTCATTTCCACGTGCTTCCTCCTTCTTGCTATGTGTGCATCCTAATTTGCTGCTTTGTTTCTATTGACGGAAATCACAGCCTCAACAATTCAACGTGACACGGCAGCCATGTTAAAAGTATGACAACATTGTGTTCTGTACTTTAAAGCTGACTGCCACATTGTCCATCACATTACGGGCCATATTTATACTTTTTGACGCAAAACTGCGCTAACGCAGTTTTGCGCCAAAAAAATTAGTGCCGGCTAACGCCATTCTGAAGCGCCATGCGGGCGCCGTATTTATTGAATGGCGTTAGCCGGCGTTAGCCGACCGGCGCTGCCAGGTGTGCGTGAAAAAAAACGACGTACACCAGGCAGCGCCGGCGTAGGGAAAAATGGCGTTTGGGCGTCCCAAAATGGGGCAAGTCAGGCTGAGGCAAAAAAATCGTCTTAACCCGATTTGCGCCATTTTTTTGGGGCGCCCAGACGCCATTAACATGACTCCTGTCTTAGCAAAGACAGGAGTCATGCCCCCTTGCCCAATGGCCATGCCCAGGTGACTTATGTCGCCTGGGCATGGTCATTGGGCATAGTGGCATGTAGGGGGGCACAAATCAGGCCCCCCTATGCCACAAAAAAATTTTACAAAAATACTTACCACAACTTACCTTTTCTTCCCTGGGATGGGTCCCTCCATCCTTGGGTGTCCTCCAGGGGTGGGCAAGGGTGGCAGGGGGTGTCCCTGGGGGCAGGGGAGGGCACCTCTGGGCTCATTCTGAGCCCACAGGTCCCTTAACGCCTGCCCTGACCCAGGCGTTAAAAAGAGGCGCAAATGCGGGGTTTTTTGCCCCGCCCACTCCCGGGTGTCATTTTTGCCCGGGAGTATAAATACCATGCACATGCCTGGGAGTCATTTTTTAAGACGGGAACGCCTACCTTGCATCTCATTAACGCAAGGAAGGTGTTCACGCCAAAAAATGACGCTAACTCCATGAACTTTGGCGCTAGACGCGTCTAACGCCAAAGTAGAAATATGGAGTTAGTTTTGCGTCGAATTTGCGTAGAAAAAAACGACGCAAATTCAGCGCAAACGGAGTATAAATATGCCCCTCCATCACTTAACATGGTGGTCATCTTGATACTATAGAAAACTGTGTTTTATATAGGTATGAGATGGACACTCAGTGCTACTGACCAGTGCATTTCAAAAACACCCTTCATTAACAAAGCCAATAGCAGAATGGCATAAGAAGCAAGTAGGCAGCGGGAGGGAGAGATAAAGTGGTAAAGGGGTCAGATTGAGGCACAGAAAAGTGCTGCAGGACAACATCCTGGGTATCACCAAGCACATTATCTCGTGCCTGTTGCACCAGAAGATCTTAATATAGAAGTAATTGGGGGTGGTAGGAAACAAAACAGAGTGGGGTGTTTGGGGCTGCAGTACAACAACAGGAACATCACCAAACCACTATCGAGTGGCAGATAGAATAGTGGGAGGGAGGGTTATAGGATGAAAGAGGAGAGATGGTTGGGTGAGGCTCAGGAAGCAGAGAAAGAAAACAATAGCACTCATAGTGAAGGAATTAAAATGAAATCCACTCCCATTGAGTGCTAAATACCAAGTGAAGTAAAAAAAAAACAAAGACAATTAGTTTGATGACATCAGCAGTGGAAGGATATACCTTATTCAATAAAAAGTGGAAAGATGCCCCTTACCCAATCGAAAATGAAAGGCAAAGAAGAAATGCACCAGGGCAAACACAGGACTATGGAGAAGATCCATCCAGAAAATAGGAAGGACTCCCAGAGACAAAAATCCATCAAATCATGAGCAAATTGCTGACACAGAGACCATTCAATGTAGGGTTGAATGCAATGCTGTTGGCAACAGTAGCAGCACCACAATATGATAAGCAAGTTAATTTGTTTGCATGGGACCACACTGCTCCTATTAAACTAGACCTTCTCTGTACCAGCATTGTTCCATTTATTAACCACATTTTCTGCATGGGGACTGAAAACATCCATCAGAAGGCATGCGGTGTGTGGGTGAAGCAGCGTGGAATCATTAGTGTTGTGATCTATGGTCTAGTGTGCTGCCTGAAGTATGCTAAAAGCAACACATCTGGATTTGAGCAGACGTTAATATGAGAACCTATTATCGAAACCATAGACACAGAGTGACCTCATAAGGTTCAGTATTTCTGGGTTCTGGATGTTTCCTGGGGTGAACATATTGCACCGGAGGGAAGGGCTGGTCTAGAGAGCAGGGTCGTACCTAGACCATTTTAAGTAGGGCATGGTTGCTCACAGTTGCAGAGAGAGAAATGGTAAGGCATAGATTTGTATAGTTAGCACAAAAATAACAGATTATAAAAACCCTGTTAGAAGTGTGTAAGGTAGGCAGAGGACTAGCTAAATGGGTTTGGGGTTCACTATGCTTGCCTTGGCCTGACAACCGTATTGTGTACCATTTTATGATCTCTTCTCAGAGTCAGTTGTAGCAACTATCAAACCAAATCACCTGGACACAATTTATTTTTTATCATTTTGCCTGAATCAGTTGCGAGGACTCCCTGACATAGGCTCCCCATGTCTCTACCCCTTCTAGCCTCAACCCTAAGAGCTCAACACAAAACCCCTAAGAAAACCTCTTCTCACTGGTGACCATTTCTGCCACAATTACACATTCAGTGATGATTCTGCCTTCCCCGCCCTTTCTTTGCAATTTGTAGAACTATAGCCTAGATTTAATAAAAGTGGTGCTTCATGTCATGAAGAGTCACTTTTCTTGCGGCCCCTTGTGCCTCTCTAACGCCACCATGTGTGTACCGTATTCAACATACCGTGCACCAGGGCGCGGGTTAGGGACAAAAATGTTGGTGCTAAGTACACAGTGGCCCATTGTAAATCATGGTGTGCCTCATTTTAACACCTCTCTGTGCAGGCTTTACAAATGGTGCTAAAAATGGCGCAGTGGACTCTCAAAGATTCCACTGTACCATTTTTGTGGGTCCCCTAATGAAGGAACGCCCCCTTGCACAGGCACAAGGGTTTACAAAGTGGCACAATGCAAGCATTGCATCACTTTGTAAATAGTGTGTGGCATTTTTGCCAATTTAACACCACATTAGCGTCAAACAAAATTACAATAATATGGCAATAGATGGCAATAGGCCCTTCTTAAATTTGGGCACATTACAGTTCAGGGCAAGTTGCATCTGAGAATCACTCAAAATCTCTCTGCTTTAACATTCACTTCCTTCTTGAGCTGGGCACACATTTCACCCATTCTCCCCTTCACCGCTCCTCCTCACACATTATGCGGGTCATTATGACCCTGATGGTCCTGCTCCGCCGACAGAGTGGTGGTGCAGGACCGCCAAATTATGACAATGGAAGTAAACTGTCTGTACTGCAGCCAGTTCACCACCGGTACCGCCAGGGGGGGTAGGACCGCCTGGCTGAAGGTTGACAACCTTCGACCCTGCAGTCCACCTACCACCTCCTGCGGTATTTTGCGCATTCTTACTGCCAGGGATTCTGTGGTGGCAGCCCCGCCACGGAATCCCTGGCGGTAACAATACTGGCAACAGGAATGCTCATTCCTGTCGCCACTGCAGGACTCTCCAACCCCCACATGTAGGACCTTTCCCCCATCCCTCACCCCATCTGAAGCCGCCGACACCCCGATCCCCATTCCAAACCCACCCAACCCCCGTACATCCATGCAGACACACATCACACTTACATACATACACGCACACATACACACAGACTCATTCACACACACACATGCACACATGGCCATTACACCCCCCACACTCCTGCAAACATGCATTCACGCACGCACACATACACTTGCATACACACGCACACAAACACACACGACACCCCCACCCCTCTCCATTCACACAGACACACATCCCCATTCACGCACACAATTCACAACACTCCCCCTCCCCTGTCGGTCGATCACCTTACCTGGTGGTCGCAGTGGTCGTCCGGGAGGGAAGGGGTCCATGGTGCTTGCTCTGCCACCAGCACCCAGCCAACACAACACCTCCACGTTTATTACTAAGTGGTAATAGGCGTGGTGGTGTTGTGTTGACATGGTGGTGCCAGCAAAGCAACCTCCACTGTACTTCCCACCACCAACCGCCAGAATGGCGGCATTGTGGCTGGCGGGACTAAAGTCATAATGAGGGCCTATATGTGACATTACAAACCACTAAAATTTACAGCAGACTACGATGTACTACAGTGTGTTTAACACTGTTTGCGATTCCCAGTGGGTGGCAAATGCACCAGGCTCATCAATATTCATAATGTAGTTCGCAATTTGAATGGTCTGTGATTGCTTTTTAAATAAAGCAATTTTTTAAAAATGCAGCCCGTTTTCCCTAAAGGAAAATGCAATGCGTTTCAAAAAGAAAATTTAAAAGTTTGCTTTTAATTTTTTAAGAGTAGGCAGTGGTCCATGGGTGCCTGCTCTTAAAAAATGTTGGCATCCACATTCACAAAGAGGATGGGGTCCCTTGGGGACCCCTTCGCATTTGTGAATGGGTCACCACCAACTTGAAGTTGAAGTCCCTAATAGGAAGGGACACCCTTAACACACCCCTTCCTAATACCAAATCATTAACCCATTTTACGATTTGGTAATAGGTTACCAAATCGCAAAATGGGTTTGGTACATGGGGAAATGCTTTTTAGCAACACAAACTGCCCAATTTTCTGTTTGCAGCTGCTAAAAACATTAGTACACCTGGCCCTAATAGGCAGAATTTCTAAGCATATAGCTTTGATATGTATTAAGGGGCATATTTACAAGGAGCTTATTTTGGTGCGAACGCAGTTTTAACCCATCACCACATTTACAAAGTGGCGCTAGACCTATGTAGCTCCACTTTTCCTAGGTGTTTGTCATTTTTCAGGAGTGCCTCTTTATCCGGTGCCGTCCACCGACAATGATATGCAGAGTAGGCCTAAAAAATCATAAAAAATGATGCTAGCCCGCTAGTGTCATATATACAAGCCTCCTGAAAACAGACACTCACATAGGAAAAATCGTGCTAGCTCTGACTTGTGTAAAAATTTTAACACCTGGTCAGACCAGGTGTTAAAATGAACTTCAGGCACTGCCACATAAGGAAAACACACACAAGGCACTCTGGCAACCGGCAGGACAACATGGACCTACTACTGCTCCAGCTAGCTGCAAGGAGACAACAACAAAGATGATGCCAAGCACCCCCGGCACCACTGCATCACCCTCCATCACCACAAAAACAACCACAAAGGCAGCATACGAGAAGGGAGTGCATCTATCGCCGAAGAATGTCCATCCCTGGCCTCAGAGAAGAAGAGGTAATCAAATATTTCCATCTGAGGCAGGAGTCCATTGTCCAGCTGCTCCACCTTATTACACCCAAAATCATGGCGACAGTTGACAGGGTAACCACTATACCATCCCTGACAAAGCTCCTGGCTGTGCTGCACATGCTGGCCTCTGGCTCCTTCCAGATGACTGCAGCACGAGTGGGCGGAATATCACAGCCATCCTTCTCTGCCTTCCTGCCATCTTTATTAGACACCATCATCCGCCTCACTCCCTGCCACATCCTCTTCCCCAACACCCAACAACTGCAGCAGGAAACAAAACTAGGATTTTATGCAATTGCTAGGTTTCCAAATATGATGGGTGCCATGGATTGCACACATATGCAACTCGTCTCTTTTGCTGCAGTAGCACATCTTTATTGCAATATGAAACACACACACTTTTAACCTGCAGGCCATTGTGGACCATCGGGAGCTCTTTATCAATGTGGTGGCAAAATACGCTAGCAGCGTGAATGATTCTTGCATCTTCTGGCACTCTATCATCAACCACCTCTTCCAGGATGGACAATATGGCAATTGCCTACTAGTAGCAGCAACTACATAACACATACAACAAACAAGACATATAGGGCAAACAATATACACACTGCAACCACACACACAGATAGGGACTCATGGATGACCTCTGATCAACACATATGCAACGTGCATCACTCCACACATGCACATTACCACCAATACACATCACACTCACATAGGGCCTTATGTACAGGCCCCTAGCACCACCAGAGAGTCACTTTTATCAACGCTCCAGATGGAGCAATGCCCTGTTTTGTATTGACATGGTGGTGTTAAACCACTTTTTGTGTCTTAACGCTGCCTTGTAAATATGATCCCTTTACACGCATCACTTGGCATGGAAGGGGAGTGCAATGGGTGTTGTTGTGGGTGTTCCTCTGCAACAAACATAGCATTTTGGCACTGCCCCTCATTTATGAGAATTTGTAAGCCTGAGGCAGCACCAAAAGCTAACACCACCATAGGGGTGGCATTAGTATGATGCATCGAGGAGAAATACTTGAATTTCTCATTGTTTTTGCCGTTTCTATGTGTGCTGAATTCTGCAGCACACATAGAAAGAGAAAAACACTATCATTGATTGGTTTTGTATAGGAAAGGACACCTCCTGCACATAAAGAATCACCCCTGCAATGCAGGCATCTTTGCACCATGGTGTAAGTGTGCCTACGTTGGAGCTCAGCAGTTGACTTAGCACCAGCGCAGGGGGAGATATGGTGCATTGCTGCCCTTTCCAGGTGTCAAAGGGTGGAGCAGCAAGACACTTTCTGCCCCGTCCTGTGCGACAGGGGCTTGTAAATTAGCAACATAGATGGCAATACATCTCAAGCTACTTTGCCACACTTTGTATAATGTCTAGACACACACATTTATGTTAGCCAGGACAAATGGATAACAGCTCCGTGTGGAAGGGAGGTGTACCATGTCCACAGAGGGGACTCACATGTAACACACAGGGTTCCTTTCTCATGGCACACAGCACACAAACTAGGTGCAACTGCACACAATATGGCATTGGCAGGTCACATTTTACTGGAAAAATGTACAATATTCTGCAACATCACACAAATCCCATATGGGTGATCTGTCATGCCACAAAAAACACACATTTACCATGCCCCTGAGGCTGTACCATTGACTGGAAGGTACACCACCACACACAAATACAATCATGCATGCAAACAGGAACCCACACAATGCCAGATGCAAGTCTGAATATTTACTTTGTAGACAAATACTGAGCACGGCCAGTTGGAAAGAAACACAAGGGCAAGTCTGCCACTGTCTCTCCTCTTCCATTGCAGCTGACCAAGGATATGATATCCAGCTGCTGGTCATAACACCATAAGGCAACCCACAGAGCGACGCAGAGAAGGCATACAACCAGGCACACATCCGGACCAGGAATGTTGTGGAGAGGACATTAAGCCTCCTGAGGTCCTGTTTCAGATGTCTTGATGTATCCGGGGGAAGACTACTATATTCACCACTTCTTGTCTATAAAATTATCTTGTTGTGTGCCATATTACACAACATTTGTGTGCAGACACATGTCCCCTGAGATGAACAGATGGAGGAACCCAGGGAGGAGGATGAAGACAATGATGCCCCACCACAGGATGGGGAAACACAATACTGCTACAGGGGCACGGAGACAAACACACATTGCACATAACTTCTTTGCATGAACATTGAAACCAATATCTCACATTGCACCAATCAGTCACTTAGTCATACATTTGTCTTGGAGCATCTGTCACATTCAAATGCAACAACAACTCACCAACATCTACGAAAGCATGACTAGGCCACAACAGCTGGAAATAAAGTAGGAACTCAGGAAGACTAAATAACTACACACCAGGTAATGATAAAGGAATGTGCGGATGTAATATATGCATTGACAGTTCAGTTGAACATACAGTTTACATAGCAACACACATATTACACAAGTCTGTTTAGTTGAAGTTTGACAGAAGTCAAATTTGAAATTCATGTATTAAATTCTGCCAGTATGTATTACTAGAATAATCAGTACCTAGAAGAGTAGGTCAGTCTCAGCTATGTGACCACTCAATATCTGAATGTCTCAATCACAGGTGAAAACTTACAGCATACCCCTCAGTGCCACTCACATGTATGACAAACAGTGAGTAAACTACAGAGGACACTGCACCTGTATGGCAAGGCCCGTCTTACTTAAATCAGTTGTAATCTTCCATGTATGTCAAACAATGCATAGCATGTCTCATACCCTTGGCAAACTGCTTTTGTCAATCCTGACACAGACATATTTCCACATGCATGTTGTACTCATAGCTTCCAAGACTATTCACAAATTCACCCACACTCATTGTGCATCTGACAAAGGATGTTGGCTGCAGCTGTGTATGAGAGATAATGTAAAACACACACATATTGAAGGACACCTGAGACACTCCTCTGCTTAGCTGGCCCAGCCACTTCATGAATGTGAAAGCAATGTGACCACAGCACACAGAGATAAATAGTCCAATCACGTAGCGAGGATATGTATCCCTGGTGGTATAGTTGAAGTTGGAGAGAACAAAACATGAAGATCCCAAATCTGTTATGGAAAGTGTCTTTATTTGTAGGCACAGTTTTCCTCAGGATTGTGCATTCATCAAGATACAGCCCTGTGGTCACATTGCTTTTGTTGTTGCTGTGTACTTTGGTACTCACTTTTGTGCCTACTCGGTAGTAAGGCACCTGACCATCTGGCACCAGACTCTGACTACTTTTACATTTGTTAACTATACTGGTTTTACTCCCTAGATGTGCAGCATCTTTCACCCTTACTACCCCTGTTTCTGCTTTAGGCCTACTTCATGAATGTGACTCACAGACTACACAAGTGCTCCTTCTGAAGTCCAGAGATATGTGGGTGTCAGTCACTCATCCTATGATTTGCTATGGCAAATATCGCTCAGTCTGTAGAAAAGTCAATGTCCATTGGAAAATATCACATGGACAAAATACTATGACATACATGAAGGACTGGACAGTGAGGATGAGGAAGACGAGGAGCAAGTACAAATTGGGCAAACAGTGCCAGCAACGTGGCACTTGAAGAGTACACAATCTGGCTTCAACGTGTGGGAATGACTACACAATGTCAAAAACTCAATACACAAAACAACATTGTAGCTATGTAATGCCACACACATAAGGACACACGTTGTGTAGGCTACTTAACATCCCAGTCACACTGTCAGCAAGTCCACCTGTGTGCTTGACCACCACAAACAAGTATGAGTGATGCATGTGGGAAATGACGCTATCTGCACCGTGGGTCTGCAGACATATCCCTGTCCTACTATCGACCAATGAAGCGCCAATGCATGAAAGGCACAAATACCATCCAAAATAACAGACTCATATAAGTCTCTACTAGATAATAGGGCAAGGCTGACATCAACAACCTGTGAGTACCTAGTAGATATTAGGGTAAGGATGCCATAAATAACCTGTAAGTTCCCAGTAGATAATAGGGCTAGGATGAAATAAATAATCTTTAAGTCCCTGGTAGATAATAGGGGAGGGGAGTTTAGTTATTCAGCTGGATTCCTGCACTTGACTGTACACTGCTGTGTTGTCTGCCATCTTGTTTGATGGTAGCCCTGCCATGCAGACTGTGTGCTAAAAGAGAATTCTGTGCAAAACTACATGGTTAGGAATTATAAGGGTCAAAGTGTATGTGCAAAGAACATTGTTACAAAATGCAACCTTAATGCCCCCCTAGGTGCACCAGGTTTTGTGTGGCCTGTAACTTTCAGCATGTTCAAATGCAGAGGTGCATCAAAAGGCCTGGTGTTTGTATCTACAGAGGGTAACATGTTATTCACTGAAATGAGCACAGCTATTGCTCTGAAGGAGCGGTATGACCCATGAAAGGATTCTTAAGATTGTGCAATTGATTTCCCTAAGCACATCACTGTAGTAGGCAGAACAAATAACACATGAAGAAGACATACCATTTACATGCATGTCATGCATGACACATGTCTGCCCAGCACATCCCAACACTTGCCTGCATGGGGAACTGTAAGTTACCCATGATGTCTACCCTTTGGGAAAGACCATAGATTTTCACACACATGCACTGTCATAGGGGTGGGTTGGCTGACCACATTCCAGGGAAAGTCAACAGCATCCGTGGGTAAACACTTAGTGCATAAACATGTTGAACACAGGGGACAGCTATCTTAAACTATGTGGCTACACAAACTGAGGAAATGTGCCATCTGCATAGTGTGATCCCACTTATGCATATACCCTCCCATATGCACACTCACCGTACACACATTGAACACATGGGAAGACAAGAAGGTGGTAAATAGAACTATACATATGCACAATTGCAATCCATATCACTCCTCCCATGTATCCCACATAACAACATATGGTAAGACACACATTTCACTACTTGCACCAAAACAAAATGATGCATGCAGTATTTTTCCGTACCAGCACGTCTAAATTTCAACAGCGTGCCTTGTCAGCCATCCAAGAAAAATACATCATCATGCATTAAAAAAAATGATGCATTGCCTTAAAATGTGATGCAGCAGCCCAGGAAGTAATAAAATTGTACATTCTCACAGCAGACCAGGAAGTGTGGAGATACTTTCACTTTCCATCCCATTCACAGTCTTTTAGTCTGTGCTTGGGAGAGGTTGTGTGTTGCTTATGCTGGTGTGAGGAGTGGTTTGAGCAAGTCTTTTGTGCTGTCTGATATATGTTCCTAAAGTCTTTTTTGTTGTGTTTTTGTCATATTTTGTTGTATTTAACTGTGTATTGTTGTGTGTCTGTCTCTGGTGTAGTTATGTTTGTTGGGATGGCTGGGGGTAGTTTGTGTTGTTTTTATGTGTTGTTAGGAGTAGAGTGGCATTTGGTTTGGACATGTCGGGAAAGGGAACAACCCGTCAGCTCACTGCAGATGAATTGGGAGATTCATCTGGCTTGTCACCCACTACCTCCCCAATATGGTGGTCATGGGGGGAGAGTGATCATGAGGTAAATGACTGAGGCAGGCAAGCTGAGGTGGGGGAAGGTCGTCTACCCCCACGCATGCATCTTCGAAGTACAGCACAGGGAACACCAACTAAAACATCATTGGGCAGACCTCATCAGCAGGGAACACACACACTCTACCAACCTGCACCACCTTGGAATCCAGGTAGGTGGAACTGTGGATAAGTACACCATATGTAGCTGATTCCTGTTTTGCATTCACATTTACTTGTCTGTTGGCCAGGGGGCTTCCTTTAACACGTTTTGACAAAGGCTAAGGCTGCAAGTAGCGTATTTGCACCAACCACCATTCATGAGAAGGGCAGCAGTGCACCTTCTACATGACAAATGGCATTTTCTTGTCTTTGTCCCCTGTGCTTTTCAACAAAACTTCTGATGTGCACCAATGCTGACACACATGTGTCAAGGTGCAAGGGTACATGGTTACCAGGGACAGGTGTCCATGTTCATCAAGGGTCTGACTACTGTTGTATGTTGCATAGTCATGTACATGTGAAGATAAAAGTGATGCAGGAGTATAGGGAGTCATGGATGAGTGTGTTCTGTGAGTCATATACGTGCAGTGTGCCACTACAATTTGCTATGCTTGAAAAAGTGTCAGTAGAATTTCCTCTGCAAAAAGTGAACAATCTAGCTGAGGCATATATGTATTGTTCTAGCACATATATGTGCATATCAGCCTGGCCTACCAAAGGATGTCCATGAGACATGTTGTTGGACCTGATCCTTTTTACAGGGTCGTCCCCAGTCTTTTTGCCTCCTTCTTCCTATTTTGCTGACCTGTTTTTATTGGCTTTAGGACTCTGTGCACTTAACACTGCTAACCAGTGCTAAAGTGCAGATGCTCTGTGTAAATTGTATTGTTGATTTATGATTTTTCCATGATTGGCATATTGGATTTACTAGTAAGTACTAATTAAAGTGCACTAGAGGTGCCTATGGCCTGTAAATCAAATGCTACCAGTGGGCCAGCAGCACTAATTGTGCCACCCACATTAGTAGTCCTGTCAACATTGCTCAGACCTGCCACTGCATTGTCTCTGTGCACAGTTTTAAACTGCCAATTCGACTTGGCAAGTGTACCCAGTTGCCAGGCCTAAACCTTCCCTTTTCATACATGTAAGGCACCCCTAAGGTAGGCTCTAGGTAGCCCCATGGGCAGGGTGCAGCTTATGTTTAAGGTAGGGCATATACTAATGTGTTTTATATGTCCCAACAGTGAAATACTGGCAAATTTGGTTTTCACTGTGCTGTGCCGCTCATAGGTTAACATGGGGGCTGCCTTTAAATACTCTGTGCTGGAAGGGAGGGGAGGGGTGGTCACTCACACCTGGAAGGGCTGAAAGGGCTGTACCTGCCCTCACACAATGCAGTCTCCAATCATCTGGTGCGTGTCTTGGGCCTAGTCCGGGTAAGGCAGAATCTTACATACAAGAGAGACTTTCCTTTGAAGTTTGCCTACTTCAAAGGCAGAAAGGGGTATAAGTATTGGACCCAAAACCCTTGAAAATGAGATTTCTTCAAAATCACTTCCGGATTCCAGAGGAACCTCGGTAAAGAAGAGCTGAGGAGAAGTGCTACCCCATGCAGCGTGGTTTTCTGATACTATGTGATTGGATTTTCCACGCATCGTGCCTGTGTATCAAAGTCAACCCGACTTTGTGCAGATTCGAAGTGCCCCATCCATAAATCAATGCATCACTCTCTTGCAAGGGAGAAAAATAACGCATTGCCGACCCGACCGGATAAGGAGAGGACGCACGGCCTCGCTTGGTAGTAAGGAATCGATGCAGTACTATCCTTTTCAAATGCACACCCATGCGGCTTTACTTTTGACGCTAATCAGGTACTCTGTGTAACAACAGCATTCTCACTGTTTTCTAAGGATTAAGGACCTCATTAAGACCCTGGCATTTTTTTGACTGCAAGGGTTAATGTGGTGGTATCATCGCCAACAGGCTGACGGTGTATACCACCACATTCTGCCACTGCCAACCTGCCACATCTCCACCCATACCACCATGGCGGTATGAACTGCCAGGCCGGACATGTACATCTTTGACCCGCCGGTCCACAGCAGACCGGCGGCGGCATTATGAGCTGGCCTACTGCCATGGTTTCCATGGCGGTAGCACCGCCATGAAAACCATGGCGGTAGGGCTACCGGTGACAGGGAATTCCTTCCCTGTCACCGGTAGATGGCTACCCCACCCCCCCAGTAAGCACCTGACACCCCTTACACATATTGCGCCACCCACCCCCCTCAAAAGCATACATGGTCATGCACACCCACACGCACCTACCTCGCATGCCCCCATTCACCTCCACTTTCAGACACGCATCCACTCACACTCATCCATACACCCATTCACTCACACTCATCCATACATGCATTCACTCACACATACTGACACACATTCAGGCACGCAACCACACAAACATACTCACATGTATACTCACATGCATACTCACACGCATACACACTGACATGCACACGCACTCACTGCAACATTCATATATACGCATTCATTCACACGCATACAACCATGTATACACTACAACATTCACAGATTCATTCACACGTGCACACACACATTCATACACACAGGCAGACACCACACACAACAACATCCACCCTCCCACCCCCTCCCCTGTCTGATGCCAGACTTACCTTGTCTGGCGAGGAGGTCGTCCGGCAGGGAACAGGAAGGGGTGCTGATGCCACCAGTTAGTGCCCCACCAGCCGGACACCGCCAGACCGTCTTAATGGTCTTTAGACAGCTGGTGGCGTCCTTCTGGTGGGGCAGTGCAGGTGGTCGCACTGCCCAGGGGCCTCCGACTGCCAGCATGGATAGTGACGGATTTCCACCCATAGTGTGGCAGAAATCTGGCAGTACCCATTATATGGCGGGTGGCGGTCTTCTGGTGCTCATGGCTCCGGTGGGCTTTAGAAAAGGCCGCCAAAGTCATAATGAGGCCCTTATTCTTTTGAAAATTCTTATCTTGACTTGTGTATGTTGGATTTTTGCCGTATTGGTCTTGTTTGATTTAGATAAATATTACCTATTTTTCTAAACTGGTGTGGTGTCCATTTATGTTTTCACTGTATTACTGTATGTGTTGGTACAAATACTTTCCACATTGCTTCTGAAGTTAAGCCTGCCCGTTCATGCCAATCTACCAAGGGGGTGATCGTGGTTAACTGAGGGTGACTCTCCTTTACCCTAACTAGAGTGAGGGTCCTTGCCTTGGACGGGGGTAACCTGACTGCCAACCAAAGTCTCATTTTCTAACACATGTCTAATGACTTGTTTGAGTATTCAGAAACCTTAGTCTTCTATGTCCATTATCAAATCATGTAATAGTTGTTCATGGTGTTCATTGTTCAACATTCACAGTGCCATGTCTCATGTCATGTAATGCAGGTGGATCCGCCTCATACACCATTGGAGAGGTGCCAAGCTTTACAGACCCCAATGCTACCAGTAAGAGTCATCTTGTATGCGTAATTTGTAGTGCAAAGATTGTGTGTGATGAATGAGGTGTCCAATCCCATGTATAAAGTGCATGTATGCCAATTTAGACACAATTTCCAATACATGGATATGGCAGTATGCTAGATGGTGTTTCCAGGATGTGCATCTCAAAAAATGTGAAGGGCTGATGGCAACGTGAGCTGTAAGGGCCTTGTAAATGTTGAACATGGTGTATGAGTCCAAACATAGTGATGACAGTGAGGACATGCGCCAGAAGTACTGGGTCTTACACATGTATGCAGGGTGGCAATAGGTTGGTCACAGAACATGTTCCATCTGTGTGCCACACGTAGCACACAGTATCTGGCAATATGTGAATGCATCATGTTGCTGCACCACCTCAGACGTGGCATTGTAGTGGTGCCACATATGACTAACATTGTTGTGGGCCTATTTTTGCATCTTTCAATGTGTGTTGCAAACAGCAACAGACATTGGAAGTGTCAGACAGCATTCCTGATTGTCGATGTTGCAGAATGTGTCCCCTCCTACACATGTGCAATCAGACCTGCATCACAATCACCCCTACAGAATGCCCAATGTGTGCCTGTGTTGGTGCTAGGCAGCAGTTTGTGCCCCATCACCAAGGGTAGTACAGGGATGCATTGCATGTTACTGAAACCCACACATCCCTAAACATTCCAGATGATGCAGTACAGCACAGCAGGTTGGGCTTCTGCAAAGCCCTGCATAATATTGTCATACATGGGTAACAATGGGCCACATTTCCAGACACTGACATCACACTGCCCCACCAGAGCATAACTTTACATTACACTCCAGTGGTGCAGTATGCCAGCCTGTATTTACTAGGGCAAGGAAAGGCACCTTGCGTGCCTTATCATGGCCTGGTAACTATGTGCCCCTTGTACACTTGACACTACATGTCGGTCTCATTCCATGTGTGTTCCTGTGGGTGTTCCCACACAACACACATGTAACCCACCCAACTTCTGATGCCTTCCCTGATTTTCATGTTTGGGAATGCTTCCGTTTCATACACCATTTCGAAGCTTGTGTAGAAGTGACAAGAAGGTGAGTGACATCCTGGTAATTTAATGATTCTCGTGGTAAGTGTTGTGCCTTGTTTTACTGTATTTTTCTTTATTTTCTTTTTTGTTCCGTAATTTCACTTTTTGTGCTGCTTTTCTGCCCCGTTGCACTCTCTGCCCCGCTGCCTTTCTCGGCTCCCCGGAGTTGTTCTGCTTCCCGCCGCTGCGTCCCTGCGGCCCCGCCCCCCTCGTGCCCCCATTCGCCTTCCCCTCCGCCTCCCAGCTGCTCCTCCCTCCCTCCTCCCCTTCTTAATGGTGGTCGCTGCGCGACCGCGCCGCTGGCGTGCCAGAGGCAAGCCGGTCTGTGCCCGTCCGCACCTGGACAGCGCCCAGCGCCACTCCCCCTGGCCCGTGAGGCCCCCGCACCACTGCACGCCGTTATACTGCCAATGACCTCCACGCCCTCAATCCAGGATGCTTCTCCACCTGCTTCCAGTCCACCCCAAAGAACACGAAGGGACCCTTCTCCTGCCAAATCTGCCACTTCACCTGTACCCTAAAGCACCACGACAAACCTGCCGACAACCACCTCACCTGCATTCTACTCAACACCTGCTCCGGCCACAAACACGCAATTGAACTCTGGGACCTACTGACCTCAACTTCACCGGACATCGCCTTCCTCACCGAAACCTGGACGAATTCGGCCTCGGAACCCGACTTAGCCATAGCCATCCCTGAAGGCTACAAAATCACCAGAAGAGACCGCACCAACAAACCAGGAGGAGGAATCGCTATAGTCCACAAAAGCACCATCAAAGTCTCAAGCAGTACCCACAACACCCTCAACCTTGCCGAGCACTTCCACTTCAACATCCACATCAACGCCAACACCACCCTCAAAGGAACACTGATCTACAGACCCCCGATCCCTATTCTGCGACGCCATCGCCGACATCGTCAGCGCCAACGCCATCGCCTCAACAGACAACATCCACATCAGCGACCTGAACTTCCACCTAGAAAAGAACAACGACATCAACACCACCAACCTTTTGGACAACCAAGCCAACCTCGGCCTCAAACAACTCGTCACATCGCCCACCCACACCGCAGGCCACACTCGACCCCATCTTCTCAGCCAGAAGTCACGTCTCCTTCAGCCACACCACCGAACTCAGTTGGACAGACCACTGCTGCATCCACTTCTCCTACCAGAAACCAGTCACTCACCACCACCGCACATGACCCCCCTGATGCAACTGGAGCAAAATCTCAATGGAACAACTGATCTCCACCCTCGCCCAGGCCCCACCCCCTGGGACCCTGGACCCTGACACAGCCGCCACCAACCTGCATCGCTGGATGGAAGATTGCTCCAAAACCCTCGCGCCGCTCAAAAAAAAACCCAAACACCCTCCACAGAACCAAGGCCAGCTGGTTCACCCCAGACCTACAGGAATCCAAATGGTCATGTCGCAAAATGGAGAAAACCTGGCGCCTTGAACCTACCAACTCCAACCACATCACACTCAAGGACACCATACACAAGCATCACCAGCTGATCTGCACCAACAAAAGGAACCACTACAAAAACCGTATAAACATCAACGCTCACAACAGTAAAGAGCTCTTCGGCATCATCAAAGAGCTCTCCAACCCCAGGACCTGCTCCAACGAACCCCCGCCTTCACAGGAGTTCTGCAACTCCCTTGCAACCCATTTCCGTTGAAAGATAGAAGAAATCCACAACAGCTTCAGACCCACCAACACCACAGACACCCACAAACCCAACGCCCCAAACAACACCTACCTCCTCCACACCTGGGCCCTCGTCAACAAAGAAGACATCGCTAACACCATGGCCTCCATCCACTCCGGCTCACCATCAGACCCCTGCCCACACCACATCTTCAATAAAGCAAGCAACATCATCGCTACCCACCTCTGCAACACCATCAAAAGCTCCTTCGAGTCAGCCACCTTCCCAGAAAGCTGGAAACACGCAGAAGTCAACGCCCTGCTGAAGAAGCCCAAGGGGGATCCAGAATGACCCCAAAAACTACCAGCCGATCTCCCTCCTCTCCTCTGCCAAGGTCATCGAAAAAATCCTGAACAGCCAATTATCCCGGTTCCTGGAAGACAGCAAGGCGCTCAACACCTCCCAATCCGGATTCCGCAAGAACCACAGCACCGGGACCGCACTCATTGCTGCCACAGATGACATCAGGACCATGCTCGACGAAGGAGAAACAGCGGCACTCATCCTCCTGGACCTCTCCACAGCCTTCGACACAGTATGTCATTGCACTCTCCACACACGCCTTCACAACGCCAGAATCCGTGACAAGGCTCTCGAATGGATCTCGTCATTTCTCGCCGGTAGAACCGAGAGAGTCCGCCTGCCACAGTTCCAGTCAGAAGCCTCCAAGATCATCTGTGGCGTCCCCCAGGGATCATCTCTCAGCCCAACGCTTTTCAACGTTTACATGGCCCCTCTCGCCAACATCGCAAGAACCCACCACATCAACATAATATCCTACGCAGACTACACCCAGCTGATCCTCTACCTCACGAAAGACCCTACAACTGCAAAGAACAACCTCCACAACAGACTTCACGCCATCGCCAACTGGATGGAATCAAGCCGCTTCAAGTTAAACACGGACAAGACAGAGATCGTCATCTTTGGTGCCAACCCCTCAGCATGGAATGACTCCTGGTGGCCCACCTCCCTAGGAACCGCACCCTCGCCCAACACCCACGCACGTAACTTGGGATTCATCTTGGACTCCACACTCAGCATGACTCGGCAGGTCAACACAATCTCCTCTTCCTGCTACAACACTCTCTGTATGCTCCGCAAGATCTTCAAGTGGATTCCCGTTGAAATCAGGAAAACTGTCACCTATGCCCTGGTCAGAAGCCGATTGGAATACAGAAATGCTCTACATGCAGGAACAACGGGCAAACTCGAAACGAAGCTGCAACGAGTCCAGAACGCTTCCGCCCGCCTCCTTCTTGACATCCCATGCCGCAACCACATCTCTCCCCACCTCAGAAACCTACACTGGCTACCGTGTCCTAGAGGATCACCTTCAAACTCCTCACCCACGCACACAAAGCCCTCCACAACACAGGTCCAGCCTACCTCAACGACAGACTCACCTTCCACACCCCGACCTGCAATCTTCGCTCCGCCAGCTTCGCCCTCGCCTCTGTCCCCCGCATCCGCTGCACCACCACCAGAGGAAGATCATTTTCCCACCTAGCCACCAAGACCTGGATCTCCCTACTGCTCCACCTTCGCCAGACCCAGGACCTCCTGACATTCAGGAAACGCCTCAAGACATGGCTCTTTGACCAGTAGCTCCCCCTCCCCCAGCGCCTTGAGACCCTAATGGGTGAGTAGTGCGCTTTATAAATCTATTGGTTGATTGATTGATTGATGATTCTAAGGGGCATATTTATACTCGTATTGCACCCCATTTGCGTCATTTTTTTAAGCAAATGCAGAGCAAACTTAACTCCATATTTATATTTTGAGACTAGACACGTTTAGCGTCAAAATATTGGAGTTTGCACTATTTTTGGGATGTGTGAACCTACCTTGCATCAATGAGATGCAAGGTAGGAGTTCCCATCCAAACAATGGTGCTATCCCCATAGCGCCATACTTATCCCCTTGCACGGGTGGGATGCGGGCCCAAACAATGGCGCTAACCTTGCTTAGCACCATTATTTAACACCTGGGTCAGACCAGGTTTTAGGGGACCTGTGGACCCATTTCCATGGTCAAACACCACAGGTGCCCGCCCCAAGAACACTCCCACCCACACCAAAAGGACACCAGAGGATGGGGGACTCCATCCCAGGTAAGTAGGGTAAGTATATATATTTTTTTTAAATGGCATTGGGGGCCCTAACATGAGGCCCCCTGCATGGCACTGGGTCAAATGGCCATGCCCAAGGGACACTGGTCCCCTGAGCTGACCATTGGTGTGGTGGGCATGACTCCTGTCTTTTCAAAGACAGGAGTCATGTTTTAGGATGGTTATGTGTCTGGAAATGACGCAAGGCTGGTAAGCCGCATTTGTTTTGCCGCTAACCAGCCTTCTATCATTTCCAGACGCACAACCTTTTATTCCCATACCACCACCCCCACCCGGCTAGCGTCATTTGATTTTACGCTAGCCCCAGCTTAGCGCTGGCGGTAAACCTTTTGGTGCAGTTAAAATTTGCCTCTATGTGTCCTGCATTGTGCATCAGACATAATAAGACAAAAACACCAATTCTGCTTGATGTTATGCAGGAAGGTGTCCCTTCGTGCACAACAGCAATCATCTCTACAACAGAGCCATCCTTGCAGCATGGTGCAGGTGTGCCTGCATGGGCATATGGTAGTAAATGTTGAACCAGTGCAGATGGTAATGACAGCAACGCCCCATACCTTGTGTGTATGTTGTATTTGTGCCCTTTCCCAGTGGTGCAGGGAAGCATATCCCAGCCCTTGCTTCCCTACCCTTCCCAACAGGCCAGGTACATGATGCCCAAGGACAATTAAACATGGAATGATGGCACAGCTGACACAGTGAAGGGAATGGTGTGAGGGTTATGAAGTAGTCTGTGCATATGGGGGATCAGTGCACATTACATGTGTTTGGTGTTTAGCCATTAGTGTGTCCCCATGCCACCCTTTAGCATGCATACAGTACCTCCTATGTGGCTCCCCCTCATGCCCTTTGTTAGTTACAACATTGCACCCCGCTGCAACTTACCCTGTGTTTGTTGTTGGTCAGCACATGCCTCACTGTCTTGTCCCTGGACTCCTGCCACCAACTCCCCAGGGATGCAGCTACCACCATCTCCTTCAGCTCATCCAGCTGCTCCTTAAGTGAGGGACTTCCACCTCTGGTCTGCAGTGCTACATTTTGGTTGCTGGCCACTTTCTCCTTTGTTCTGTGCTTGCATTAATGCTAGCGCTTCATACATATCCTCACAGTCCTCTTCACCTCTGCCACACTGTTGACTTTATCAACTATGGACTGCCATATGGCCTTTTTCCTACCTAACGGCAATTTAGAGGTGACAAAGAGATAGTGTTGGAGCTCCGTCAAGATGTTGTTCTCTTCCTCACTGAACCTATAATTCCTCTTCCTTTTCCCCTTCTCCTGTCTGGACATCCTGGCTAGTACAAGGCTCAGTGGGGTCTCTCTGGGGTCTCTCCTGTCCTGGATTATCCATTGTAGTGTGACATTAAAAAATTTGTCACACAACTGTGCTAGTGCAGTTGTGCATCATTTCTTGTCAATCTGACCCTTAGCGGCATTTTAAAAGAATGTGGAGCATCACAGACGATACACCACTTTTCTTGCACCCGCCTTACCACCACCTAACTACATCATGGTTGTGCTGTATTCATAATCTGGGGCACTATGGTGGTCATTAGCTCAATAACTTCAAAATGTTTGATGCTATAGTGGCGCTTTGCTACACTAGCGTCAAAAATGTTGATGCTTGTGCAGCAAAGAACAGGGAGGCCCAGTTAACATAATGGGCGTGTCATTTGATGCCTGCTCTGAGCAGGCATTAAAAATTATGCAAAAGTTGGCGACGTGAAATCTTCTAAATTTCACTGTGCCGTTATTTCGGGCCTCCCAGTGCCAGAACGCCCCCCTTGCGTACATTATGCCTGGTGCAGAAATAATGTGGTGCAAGGGGTTACAAAGTGATGCAATTCAAACATTGTGCCACTTTGTGAATTTGGTGTGTCGGAAATGCCTACCTAACTCCACATTACTGTAAAAAAAAAAAAATCCTCTAATGTGGCGCAAGCAGGTGTAAGGGACTTGTAAATATGTCCCTATGGGCCAGACTTACACGAAACTGGCACAGTGCAGTACTGAGCCAAAATCAGCAGCACTGTGCCACTTTTGAAACGCAGGGCTGCGCTGTATTTACAAGAATACAGTGCAGCCCTACGTTTCCCCCTGTGTTGGTGCTAAATTATGATGCCTGTACCAATGCAGTCATCCTTGCACCATAGTGCAAGGGTGCCTACATTGAGGGGAGTGACTGCTTATGTGCAGGAAGGTGTTCCTTTCTGCACATAAACATTCTACAATGCTGATTTGACACTTCTATGTGTGCTGCAGAATGCAGAAATGTTAACCATAAGGACATAGCAGTTAGTGATGAAAACCCTTAGCCACTAACGGGTTAATCGAGAAAGGTGGAGTGGAACAGAGAGACATATACAAGAGCACACAGCTAGAGTGCACGAGCTGTGATCACACTCATCAATAGGCTGTAATATATTCATAGAGAAACAGAATTGATTGGTGCTTAGAAAGAACCTTGGTATTACGCACTAAATTACAAGGGAGCCATTAAGCGCATGGAAGCAGGACCTTATCTCCGTCAAATCAACCACCTGAACCTGTGTCCGTGAAGGGCTGAATTACTTAACAGGAAAATGAACGTGCCCCAAGGAGATTTACTTGTCACAGTAGGTTTTCCATGAATTCTGCTTACACACAGACCAATGTGGGCCGGATCTCCTCTGTGGGCATTGTTTGAAGCTGTGGAAGGAATTAAACATTGTTTTCCTCTTTCTTGAGTTCTCCTTGGTTGTAAGGGTGATTAATTGTGAACAGCGATTAATGTGCCCCAGTGACCAACATCTGCGGTCCCTGCCTCTGGAAGTTATGGTTTTTCAATGCTTTGTCATTAATTTCGCCCAGGGTCAGGTCTACAATGTTAATGCTTGTTTATGTGAGCCGGGGGACAAACGTCCTGTGACCCGATGTTGATGACCTATGACTAAATGGAACATTTCTCATCAATGAAATCGCCCCGTCACCATTTAATGCTGCAGTGTTATTTCCAGTCACTGACCCTGGCATAGAAATGAAAAGAGGACAACAGTGGGCAACCATTGCCTCAGGAATGTAATGCTCCAATCAGAAATACCCTGGCCCAGATTTACTAACATTTGACGCAGTGCAACGCAGCAAGACAACTTGTTGCACTGAATCAAATGGAGAGAGCAGTTTTGTGTTAAATTTACTGACATGTGGCACATTCATTTTTTCTCTCGCATGGTGTAAGGGTGTCTGCTTTACAGTGAGGATCGGTTTTGTGCAAGAACGGACACCTTGCTGCACAAAAACAAACCCCAGAGGCATATTATTCTATGTCCATGTGTTACAAAATGCAACACACATAGAAAGAGGAAATAAGGAGGAGAAATAAACATATGTCTCCCGTGTTGTACCACACAGAGCCACAAGGTGTCGTTACATGGCACCGTAAACCTAACTTAAGGGCTTAAATCGTCTTGCACGACAGAAGGGCAACGCAAGCCCTTGATAAATCTGTGCCCAAGTGTTGCTGCAGGCTTGCCAGAGATCCACGCTTGATAGTTCGTATTTTGGATATAGGACTCACCTGTGGGATTTGGAAGAATTTAGATGTGTGCTATTTTACAGGCTTCATTTTAAGGGAAAATAAGACACAAATTCGTACCAGGACAATCACGTTCCCCAAGTGCTGTGATGAACAGTCAGTTGGAAGACATTTTGCACCCTATATTAACACCTTTGATTTCCCTACTTGGCCACCAGTGTTTCACATATCCTTTGTTTAGAAGATGGCTGACATTGCATTGGATGGTGGTGCCCCTGATCTTGTGGCAGAGATTAGTTGTCATATTACTTTATTTTTCTTTCTTCTAGAAGGCTTGAAAAACGTATTATGGACACCACAGAGCACCAAGAGGAAAAGGCACAGTGGGAAAAGTTAAACAATCTTGTGTTTTTCCATAAAAATGTGCAAATAGTGAGCCCCAGGCAGTGACTGTGTGCAGAGGAAGGGTATATGAATTTAAACCTTAGCCAATGTATTTCTTTGTACTTATTTACTTAGCTGTGGTTTTAAATAGCATCTAAAGTTCTCTGCATACAGCTAGATACATAGATAAGCATCAGAACGCTTTATATATTGACGTGAAGACCTAAGGAACCAATAATATCCAAAACTTAACACAAGAAACATTTACATATGAGGCACAAGCACTTATTCATGCTGTTGTTCATTTTAGCTGTCATTAATGGATAGACAAAGTATAGGGTGACTTAAGCGCCTATGATAATGGAAATGATTGTAATGACTGATTAGCAGAGATAGAGGCAGATTTCCAAACATTTTGCACTGGATAAGTGTCACATAAGTGACGCTAACCAGCACAAAATGTTTTTTACTGATTTACTTTCCAGTTTAAAACCTGTTTTTGCTCTGGAAAGTAACCTAAAAGTAATGTACAGAAGCATGAAGCATTGCTATGCATTACTTAGCACCAAGTGGGAGTTACATGGGTGGTACATGGGCATTTCCATGCCTTTTGAATCAAAACCTGATCCACAAACAATGATAGACCGGATTTAGCGCCAAAAGATAGTGCCATTTGAAAGGAGGCATTAAAGGAGTGGTGGTTACTGACAAGGAAAGTGCCCTAGGCCGTGCTACCAAGGCCCAGGGCCTCTGTAGCATACCTCTGTCATCTAAAGGTATGTGGTAATTGGCGTAATTCTAATTAGAGTTTTCATTTCTCCTTTCTTTTCACACTTCATGTGCGTGCTACACTGTGCAGCTCACATACCAAGAAGGAAAAGCGTTAAAGTGTGTCTAAACATAGTATTTTGTTTTAGTACAAAACGTATGCTAGGCCCACGCACACACCCTTGCATTATGCATTGAATTGACCAATCCAAATGCAAGGAGTCTTCTCAATGCTTTTCATTATATAAGAGATAAAGTACCCACTGCCATACATTTTGAGGCTATTGCAAGTAACCATATTGAGGGACATAGCTGAATGTTGAGTTCCTAAATAAGTTTAAAGAACTCCAAGGTGACTTAATTTATCCTTATTGTGTACACCAGGAAGAACTTTAGTCCATATAGTATATGATCACCCATCACCTTTCCCACAAACTACTTAAAAATATGGTGCGCCTCTTTTTTATATGTTTGCAGACATGATGAATAAAAATAAAACCTCTAGTGCAAAATTAAACACATCAAAAACCTGTGAGATATTTGTTGCAAACAGATAATAGAACCAGTTCAATACAGGTTAGTTTTTTTTTTTAAAGCTGCAGTTGCTTGAAACATGTAGAAACATGCAGCAAGATTTTAGCTTTTCTTTTCCCTATCTCAGTAGTGCAAAAAAACATATTTCTCTACTTGTCATTCTAACTTGTTAAAATAGAGCAGAAAAAAAGAAAAGAAGCTTTCCACTGATTGCTTTAAAGAGCTGCTTTATTTGTGCTCCCTGACCTGATCTGCCTTTCACCTTGGCTGCTGACTCTGGCAGCAGGGATCGAGATGTCAGAATTCGACTGTAATAACCGTATAATGTTAGAGTTTGTTTTTGGTGACATGGTGCATCACAAGTCGCGGATTATCAAGAAATTGCGGGCATGTTTATACTCCATTTGTCCCGAATTTACATCATTTTTTTGACGCAAATTCGGCACAAAACTAACTCCATATTTATATTTTGACGCTGGACCCCAAAAAATATTGGAGTTTGCACCATTTTTCAGATGTGTGAACCTAGCCTGCATCAATGAGATGCAAGGTAAGCGTTCCCATCTAAAAAATGGTGCTAACCCCATTGCCCCATATTTATCCCTCCATGCTAAAATGACGCATGGGTGGGAGGAGAGTCCAAATAATGGTGCATAGCTTGTTTTGCACCATTATTTAACACCTGGGTCAGACCAGGCGTTAGGGGACCTGTGGACCCATTTCAATGGTTGAACACCATGGAATGGGTCCATAGGTGGCCTACTCAAGCCCAAGGAACCCCCTCCTACCCACACCAGAGGGATGTAGGAGGCTGGACTGGCTTGTAGTGAGTACCAAGGGGTACTTGCACCTTGCACCAGGCCCAGTTATCCCTTATTAGTGTATAGGGTGTCTAGCAGCATAGGCTGATAGATAATAGTAGCTTAGCAGAGCAGCTTAGGCTGAACTAGGAGACGAGTGAAGCTCCTACAGTACCACTTACTGTCATATGCACAATATCATAAGAAAACACAATACACAGATATACTAAAAATAAAGGTACTTTATTTTTATGACAATATGCCAAAAGTATCTCAGTGAGTACCCTCAGTATGAGGATAACAAATATACACAAGATATATATACACAATACCAAAATATGCAGTAATAGTCTTAGAAAACAGTGCAAACAATGTATAGTTACAATAGGATGCAATGGGGACACATAGGGATAGGGGCAACACAAACCATATACTCCAAAAGTGGAATGCGAACCACGAATGGACCCCAAACCTATGTGACCTTGTAGAGGGTCGCTGGGACTATTAGAAAATAGTGAGGGTTAGAAAAATAGCCCACCCCAAGACCCTGAAAAGTGAGTGCAAAGTGCACTAAAGTTCCCCAAAGGACATTGAAGTCGTGATAGGGGAATTCTGCAGGAAAGACACAAACCAGCAATGCAACAACGATGGATTTCCAGTCGAGGGTACCTGTGAAACAAGGGGACCAAGTCCAAAAGTCACAAGCAAGTCGGAGATGGGCAGATGCCCAGGAAATGCCAGCTGTGGGTGCAAAGATGCTGCTACTGGTCAGTAGAAGCGTAGGTTTCTGCAAGAACGACAAGGGCTAGAGTCTTCGCCTTTGGAGGACGGATCTCTCACGCCGTGGAGAGTCGTGCAGAAGTGTTTCCTGCCGAAAGACCGCCAACAAGCCTTGCTAGCGGCAAATTGTGCAGTAAGCGTTTTTGGATGCTGCTGTGGCCCAGGAGGGACCAGGATGTCGCAAATTGCATCAGGAGAGAGAGGGGATGTCGAGCAAGACAAGGAGCCCTCTCAACAGCAGGTAGCACCCGGAGAAGTGCCAGAAACAGGCACTACGAGGGTGCGTTAAACGGTGCTCACCCGAAGTCGCACAAAGAAGTCCCACGTCGCCGGAGAACAACTTAGGAGGTCGTGCAATGCAGGTTAGAGTGCCGTGGACCCAGGCTGGACTGTGCACAAAGGATTTCCGCCGGAAGTGCACGAAGACCGGAGTAGCTGCAAAAGTCGCGGTTCCCAGCAATGCAGTCTGGCGTGGGGAGGCAAGGACTTACCTCCACCAAACTTGGACTGAAGAGTCACTGGACTGTGGGAGTCACTTGGACAGAGTTGCTGGATTCGAGGGACCTCGCTCGTCGTGCTGAGAGGAGGCCCAAGGGACCGGTAAGGCAGCTTTTTGGTGCCTGCGGTTGCAGGGGGAAGATTCCGTCGACCCACGGGAGATTTCTTCGGAGCTTCTAGTGCAGAGAGGAGGCAGACTACCCCCACAGCATGCACCACCAGGAAAACAGTCGAGAAGGCGGCAGGATCAGCGTTACAGAGTTGCAGTAGTCGTCTTTGCTACTATGTTGCAGTTTTGCAGGCTTCCAGCGCGGTCAGCAGTCGATTCCTTGGCAGAAGGTGAAGAGAGAGATGCAGAGGAACTCGGATGAGCTCTTGCATTCGTTATCTAAGGAATCCCAAGAGACAGAGACCCTAAATAGCCAGAAAAGAGGGTTTGGCTACCTAGGAGAGAGGATAGGCTAGCAACACCTGAAGGAGCCTATCAGGAGGGGTCTCTGACGTCACCTGATGGCACTGGCCACTCACAGCAGTCCAGTGTGCCAGCAGCACCTCTGTTTCCAAGATGGCAGAGGTCTGGAGCACACTGGAGGAGCTCTGGGCACCTCCCAGGGGAGGTACAGGTCAGGGGAGTGGTCACTCCCCTTTCCTTTGTCCAGTTTCGCGCCAGAGCAGGGCTAAGGGGTCCCTGAACCGGTGTAGACTGGCTTATGCAGAAATGGGCACCAAAAGTGCCCATGAAAGCATTTCCAGAGGCTGGGGGAGGCTACTCCTCCCCTGCCTTCACACCATTTTCCAAAGGGAGAGGGTGTAACACCCTCTCTCAGAGGAAGTTCTTTGTTCTGCCATCCTGGGCCAGGCCTGGCTGGACCCCAGGAGGGCAGATGCCTGTCTGAGGGGTTGGCAGCAGCAACAGCTGCAGTGAAACCCCGGGAAAGGCAGTTTGGCAGTACCAGGGTCTGTGCTACAGGCCACTGGGATCATGGGATTGTGCCAACTATGCCAGGATGGTATAGAGGGGGCAATTCCATGATCATAGACATATTACATGGCCATATTCGGAGTTACCATTGTGAAGCTACATATAGGTAGTGACCTATATGTAGTGCACGCGTGTAATGGTGTCCCCGCACTCACAAAGTCCGGGGAATTGGCCCTGAACAATGTGGGGGCACCTTGGCTAGTGCCAGGTTGCCCACACACTAAGTAACTTAGCACCCAACCTTTACCAGGTAAAGGTTAGACATATAGGTGACTTATAAGTTACTTAAGTGCAGTGTAAAATGGCTGTGAAATAACGTGGACGTTATTTCACTCAGGCTGCAGTGGCAGGCCTGTGTAAGAATTGTCAGAGCTACCTATGGGTGGCAAAAGAAATGCTGCAGCCCATAGGGATCTCCTGGAACCCCAATACCCTGGGTACCTCAGTACCATATACTAGGGAATTATAAGGGTGTTCCAGTAAGCCAATGTAAATTGGTAAAATTGGTCACTAGCCTGTTAGTGACAATTTGAAAGAAATGAGAGAGCATAACCACTGAGGTTCTGATTAGCAGAGCCTCAGTGAGACAGTTAGTCACTACACAGGTAACACATTCAGGCACACTTATGAGCACTGGGGCCCTGGGTGACAGGGTCCCAGTGACACATACAACTAAAACAACATATATACAGTGAAAAATGGGGGTAACATGCCAGGCAAGATGGTACTTTCCTACAAGGGACACCGGAGGATGGGGATCCCCATCACAGGTAAGTAGCGTAAGTATAGGTAAGTATTTGTATTTTTTTAAATAAAGTGCCATCGGGGTCTCAACTTGGGCCCCACTGAATGGCACAAGGTGCAGTGGCCATGCCCAGATGACCCATGTCCCCTCTGCTGGCCACTGGGGTGGTGGGCATGACTCCTGTCTTTTCAAAGACAGAAGTCATGTGATATGGATGGTTTTGTATCAGAAAAGGATGCTAGGCTGGTTAGAGGCATCTTTTTGCCCCTAACCAGCCTAATGCTATTTTTGGTGCAAAAACCCCTTCTCCCATACGGCCACCCCCCAACCGGCTAATGTTATTTTTTTTTAACGATAATCCACCCTTTGCGCCGGATTGCACCATTCCATTAATATGGCACCCGGCTAGAATCCTGGAATGGTGCAAGCCGGCGCTATACTTTTTGACGCAAAACTGAGCAAACACAGTTTTGCATCAAAAAGTATAAATATGGGCCTTAGTGACTGCAGTTTACACAGGGATTACAGCATACATTCCTGGTGATCGTTGATCTGAAGGACACATAACTGCTCAGCATCCAGATTGTTTTTACATTTTCTAATGTTTAGAATGGAGTTGATGATGCATCCCTGCTGAGAAAACTAGAAAGCTTTAGCACACATTAACTTTTAGGTCACAGGAGCATTACATTAATTCCATCTGTAAGTTGATTGTGCAATGCTGGTTCCAATGCATCCATCTTACAATATCTATCAGTTATTTGGAAATTATGGGGGTGATTCTAACCCTGGCGGTCGGTGTTAAAGCGGCGGCCAACCCGCCAACAGGCTGGCGGTAAAAAATATGGAATTCTGACCCTGGCGGGAACCGCCAACACAGACAGCCACTTTAACACTCCGCTCGCCACGGCGGTACAAACAAACAGCGCGGCGGTCACCGCCAACAGCCAGGCGGCAGACAATGTACCGCCCACACTATCACAACTCACCAATCCGCCACCTTTTCCGGGGCGGGAGCACCGCCGATAAAAACACGGCGGAAACAGACTACGGACGGGAAAACGCTCACCACTACGCACTCCAGGAGGAAGGAGGACAGCATGGAACCCGAATTAAACATCCTACCTGCTCTCGTCTACCTTCTCATCTACCACGAGTACGAAGTCCGGCGCAGACGACAACGGTGAGTACTGCACCTACGACACACGGGAGGGGGGAGGACGAAAGGTTCCGGGCACACACATATGCGACCCCCCCCAACTATGTACACACCAATGCAGAGCAACAAGTCACAGTGACACCACCCAAACACCCCTGAAAAATGCTAGGACATAATCAAATTTGGAATAAATATTTATGTACCAAAAAGCTCCTGAAAATTATCGTACAACCATGAAAGATATTCACAAGAAAACAAATGACATACACATCAGTGTATAACTGAAGTAACAAGTCCTGCACATCCTACGAATTAATCATGTCCGTGGGCCAAAGTTTTGAGAAACAAGGGCAAAGCCCACACAGGAGACCTGAGTCCTTTGGAGAGAACACTGCAGGGGCATCAGATGTAAAAACTACAGGCACCTCAGGGGGAAGCGAAGGGGGGGGCACCACAGCCACATGAGTCCACGATGCCAGATCCACGAGGAGCCACCATGCCCACTGTACCATCCTGGGGAGTGCAAAGCCACAGTCTCTCAATGTCTCTACAGTGGGTGGGCTGCCCACTGTACCATCCTGGGGAGTGCAAAGCCACAGTCTCTCAATGTCTCTACAGTGGGTGGGCTGCCCACTGTACCATCCTGGGGAGTGCAAAGCCACAGTCCATCAGGTGGATGACAGTCTCCACTGGTCAAGGAGGAGGCATGGTGGGCACAGAGAACCATAAACAGTGATTGAGACGGCGGTGCCCAGCGGAGCGGTGCTTGACAGGAAGGGCCCAGCGGAGCGGTGCTTGAGACGGCGGGGCCCAGCGGAGCGGTGCTTGAGATGACGGGCCCAGCGGAGCGGTGCCTGAGATGAAGGGCCCAACGGAGCGGTGCTTGACAGGAAGGGCCCAGCGGAGCGGTGCTTGACAGGAAGGGCCCAGCGGAGCGGTGCTTGAGACGGCGGGGCCCAGCGGAGCGGTGCTTGAGAAGAAGGGCCTAGCGGAGCGGTGCTTGAGAAGAAGGGCCCAGCGGAGCGGTGCTTGACAGGAAGGGCCCAGCGGAGCGGTGCTTGAGACGGCGGGGCCCAGCGGAGCGGTGCTTGAGAAGAAGGGCCCAGCGGAGCGGTGCTTGAGACGGCGGGGCCCAGCGGAGCGGTGCTTGAGATGAAGGGCCCAGCGGAGCGGTGCTTGAGAAGAAGGGCCCAGCGGAGCGGTGCTTGAGAAGAAGGGCCCAGCGGAGCGGTGCCTGAGACGGCGGGCCCTCTTCAGCAGTGCCTATCCTCACGGCGGGCCCTGTTCAGCGGTGCTCTTCTCCACGGCGGGCCCTGTTCAGCGGTGCTCTTCTCCACGGCGGGCCCTGTTCAGCGGTGCCTATCTTCACGGCGGGGCCCTGTTCAGCGGTGCTCTTCTGCACCGCGGGCCCTGTTCAGCGGTGCTCTTCTCCACGGCGGGGCCCTGTTCAGCGGTGCTCTTCTCCACGGCGGGGCCCTGTTCAGCGGTGCTCTTCTCCACGGCGGGCCCTGTTCAGCGGTGCTCTTCTCCACGGCGGGCCCTGTTCAGCGGTGCCTATCTTCACGGCGGGCCCTGTTCAGCGGTGCTCTTCTGCACTGCGGGCCCTGTTCAGCGGTGCTCTTCTCCACGGCGGGGCCCTGTTCAGCGGTGCTCTTCTCCACGGCGGGCCCTGTTCAGCGGTGCTCTTCTCCACGGCGGGCCCTGTTCAGCGGTGCCTATCTTCACGGCGGGGCCCTGTTCAGCGGTGCTCTTCTGCACCGCGGGCCCTGTTCAGCGGTGCTCTTCTCCACGGCGGGCCCTGTTCAGCGGTGCTCTTCTGCACGGCGGGCCCTGTTCAGCGGTGCCTATCTTCACGGCGGGGCCCTGTTCAGCGGTGCTCTTCTGCACCGCGGGCCCTGTTCAGCGGTGCTCTTCTCCACGGCGGGCCCTGTTCAGCGGTGCTCTTCTGCACCGCGGGCCCTGTTCAGCGGTGCTCTTCTCCACGGCGGGGCCCTGTTCAGCGGTGCTCTTCTCCACGGCGGGCCCTGTTCAGCGGTGCTCTTCTGCACCGCGGGCCCTGTTCAGCGGTGCTCTTCTCCACGGCGGGGCCCTGTTCAGCGGTGCTCTTCTCCACGGCGGGCCCTGTTCAGCGGTGCTCTTCTCCACGGCGGGCCCTGCTCAGCGGTGCTCTTCTGCACCGCGGGCCCTGTTCAGCGGTGCTCATTCAGCAGGTCAAGGGAGCCAGACCTGGCCTGGACTCCCTGCTCAGTCGCCCTCGGACCGTGACGTTTCTGGACCCTTCGGGGACGGACTCCTGGCCTCCTTAGTGTCCTCCTTCCCAGCTGGGATGTGACATGTGGGGTCCACCTTCTCCGCGCTCCTACTGCCCTTCTGCTCCTTTGATGGGGCTCTCGGGCCCTTGCCTCCCCTAGATGGTGTGGGTGGTGAAGTGGCCGCACATTGCTCCTTGGGGGCAGCCCTGTCGGTCCTCGCACGGCGGCCCTTGTTTTTGCGGGTCCTTTTGCCGGGGGGGGGGCTGGACGTGTCCTTGCTGCTGATCGATGTGTCACTGCTGGCAAAGGGTGGGCTCCAGAACCCATGCACAACAGTGACACCCGAAGCTGGGCTGGTGGTGGCTGCGGTGCTCTTGGGACTCTTTGCAGATGGAGGAGGGAGCTCATCGGAGGGAAAGAGGTCAAGATTAGCCAGGAAAAGTTTTTTAGGGCCAAGGTAAAGGGTAGGAGAAGTGGAGATGGAAGTGGAGGAAGAGGAGGTGGTTGTAGGAGAGTCAGGTGTGCTGTCATTGGGTGAAGGTGCTGGTGCTGTAGGCCGTCGTGAGGTGGATGTCTGTTGGGTGGGTGGCTGCCTGCGTTTGTGTGTCTTGGAAGAGGGGGTGACAGACACAGTGGGAGAGGACACAGGGGACGTGTAAATGGCAGTGGGGGTGGTGACTGCACGAGTGTGGACTGTACTGGAGGGTGAGGTGGTGATGGAAGCACTGGCTGATGTTGGGGTGCATGCAGGTGTGAGTGTAGACGTCACAGGGAGGGAGGAGGGAGACGAGGAGGAGGGGGACACAGAGGTGGTTGTGACTGTTGGAATGTCTGCATCTGGGTGTTGCTTGGATGAGTGTTTGTGGGATCTGTGGTGCTTGTGTTTGGATGAGCTGCTCTTGGGTGTTGAGGTGTGTGCAGGCTGGTCTGATGGTGTGGATGGGATAGGCTGAGGAACAGGAGACAGAGAAAGGCTGGAGGCAGTAAGAAGAGGGAGGCTGGAAACAGGGACAATGGCTGCCGTCAGTGCTGAGGCCAGAGCAGTGAACGCTCGTTGATGGGCAGCCTGACCCGAATGAATGCCCTCCAGGTACGCATTGCTCTGTTGCACCTCCCTTTGCACCCCCTGGATGGCATTCAAAAGGGTCGTCTGCCCAACAATGAGCGTCCTCACCAGGTCAATGAGCTCCGCACTGAGGGCAGCAGGGGAAACAGGGGCAGGGGCTGAGGTGCCTGGGGCGAAGGAGACGCGCGCCTTCCTGGGCGAGCGGGCACGGAGCGTAGGCTGAGGGGCTGCTGGGAGGGCGGTCCTGGTGCGCTGGGTGGCTGTACCTGTAGAGGCGGGGGGCCCGGATGTTGCCGCCACCGCTAGGGAGCTCCCATCCGAGGACGTGTCGCTGTCGCTGCTCTCACCAGCGGTCCCCGTCGTGGTGCTCCCCTCGCCCTCCGGATCACTGGTGCCCTCGGTGTCTGTTCCTGGGCCCACCGGGGCCTGTGTCCTGCAGCTCCCTCGTGCTCCGATGCCAAATCTCCTCCGCCTGATGATGCTAATGCACACATGCACAAGAAGATGAAGAGAAAGAGTGGGGGGAGAAAAAAGAAGACCAGGTTGAGTGCATGCAATGTCAACACCGTTGGCGGAGAGGACAGACACAGGAGCCTAACGCACTAAGCCGCGCATTCGGGGTACACTACTCAGTACTACTGACTAGGACAACAGGCCAAGAGACGTCAAACGCGCACATGGGAGATGCTGGACCTTCAATGGCTGTACTTGTCACCCTACAGAGGTGGGGGCCGGGGGCACAGGGCCATGCTTAAGGGAGAGGACTACACTACAGAAAGCGCCCTGGCCTAATGTCACCCACAGCCCTCCTCCCCCACCCAGACGCCTCCACTGCGCAGAAAGATAGGAGAATGTGCTGATACTCACCCCCTTGTGTCTGCTGTGATGTCTTAAGGCACCCATCCAATTCAGGGTAGGCCACCGCCAGGATCTGGGACATCAGGGGGGTCAAGGTGTGACTGGCACCCCTCCTAGGTTGGGAGGCCATCCCCAGCAGTGTTTCTGCGGTCTTCCTTGTTCCGCGGCTGTCCTCCCACCTCTTGCGGCAGTGGGTGCCCCGTCTGTTGTGGACCCCCAAGTTCCGGACTTCCTTGGCGATGGCACGCCAAATCTCGATCTTCTGATGGGCGCTGACCTATTTGACATGTACAGGGTGGAAAGGAGGAAATCATCAATGACCTGCATGTTAGATGTGATTGGCCCCCCCCACCAACTTTGCCATATGGCACATGCTCTCATCTGTCGGGCGTTGCACTCCTCATTCGCCCCCCACCCCACCAACTTACATCCACCCCAATCCACACAGGCATAGCCCATTCCATGTGCACCCGGTGTACTCACTTGTTGGTTTGGAGGACCGTAGAGTAGCGCATACTGGGGGAGGACCCCATCCACGAGCTTCTCCAACTCTTCTGTATTGAAGGCAGGGGCCCTTTCCCCAGTCGCAGCAGCCATTGTATCTTCCAGACCGAGGTCACAGCAGCACTTGCAGTATAGGTCCTCTCCTGTGGATGATCAGGTCTCGAGTGATTAATCAGATAGAAAATGGCGGTCACGCCCACGGCGGTGCGTACCGCGGCGGTGCGTACCGCGACCGCCGGCGCACATCGTCATTGGCTCCTGAAACCCATAGGGTTCAATGTTAACCAATGCGGCTTTGCGCCGCAGTCTTCGACCGCCTACCGCCACGGTGTGCCCCGCCAGCGCATTGACCTCACATCCCATTGTCCCACTTCACAGGTCAGGCAGCCGCCATTTAAAGGGCCTACATGGCTTAATTTTGACTGCGACACACAGGCCTAGGCCTTGCATTGCCACACATACACGCCTTTCAACCCATTGCCATTCTTTAACTGTGCAAGCTGTCTGTACGTGCCTGTGGTTTGCCTGACTCTGTGCTCCATGTTGTCCTTCCTAGGCACCGTCCGCTGGGACTTGCGAGGAGAAGGACGAATCCTCGCATGTACCGACCGCTGGTGGACCTGTCGACAATGGAAGAACGCCATATAATACTTCGATACAGACTTGACCGTGCCACTATCCATGAACTGTGTGCCCAGCTGGAGCCAGCCCTGATGTCCCCCATCCGCCAACCCACAGGGATTCCCCCTCTGGTGCAGGTTTTGTCAGTCCTCCATTTTTTGGCAACTGGGTCATTCCAGACCACAGTGGCCATGTCATCTGGAATGTCTCAGCCTATGTTTTCAAAGATTTTGAGCAGAGTGTTGTCTGCCCTGATGAAACTCATGCGGAGCTACATCATTTTCCCAGAGGAGGGTGACTTGCCTACAGTGAAGGGTGATTTCTATGCCCTGGGACATATCCCCAACATCATTGGTGCCATTGATGGGACCCATGTGGCTTTGGTACCCCCAAAAGACGATGAGCAGGTGTACAGAAACAGAAAAAGTTATCATTCGATGAATGTCCAGGTGGTCTGTTTTGCTGACCAGTACATCTCCCATGTAAATGCCAAGTTCCCAGGGTCAGTGCATGACGCGTATGTGATGCGAAATAGCAGCATCCCCTATGTGATGGAGCAGCTACAGAGACAACGTGTGTGGCTAATAGGTGACTCTGGTTACCCCAACCTGCCTTGGCTACTGACCCCAGTGAGGAATCCCCGGACCAGGGCAGAGGAACGGTACAATGAGGCCCATGGGCGAACTCGGAGGATCATCGAAAGGACCTTTGGCCTCCTGAAGGCCAGGTTTAGGTGCCTGCATATGACTGGGGGATCCCTGATGTACTCACCAAAGAAGGTGTGCCACATCATCGTGGCCTGCTGTATGCTTCACAATCTGGCATTGCGACGTCAGGTTCCTTTCCTGCAGGAGGATGGTGCAGATGGTGGTGTTGAAGCAGCTGTGGAGCCTGCGGAGAGTGAAGAGGAGGAAGACTCAGAGGACGACACAGACAACAGGGACAGAGTAATAGAACAGTATTTCCAGTAGCACACAGGTAATAATCACCCATGCCATTTTACATTTCCTGAAAGCCTCCTGCATCTCAACTTTGTCGATTTCCCCCAGACCTATAAACATGATGTTTGATTTTCCCTTCCCTTTTCTGTGCTGTATGAGCCACTGCGTGACCTCGGCTTGGTTGGCCCATGGACTAATGCTAAGTTACCTCGGTATGTGTAATTCACAATGTTAATAATACGTAATTGATATGTAATGTGTCATACATTTGTAAATAAGACAGGCTGAGTCCTGATTGATTTCAGTGCAATGTGTGATTTATTATTAGTGCATAGATATCGGTACATGATAGTGAAACAGTGATGGGTGGGGGTGGAGTAATGTCCATGGCGGAGTCCAGTTCTCAGTCTCACAGGTGCATTGTCCATATGCCTGTGGCAGGATGGAGCAGGGGCAGTTCAAGGTTTGACAGGGTGGCAATGTGGAACAGTGGGAGGACTTCAGGGGGTATGTGATGCTGGCGGGGGACTTGACATCCTACTCTGTCGGTTTTTTTGATCTCAGGCTCCTTTTGCGGGGCGGTTGTTGTTCAGCAGGAGGTGGGGTTCTGGTGGGCTGTCGTTGTGGTGGGGCCTCCTGTCCACTAGCGCCGGCGGAGGTGGTAGGCTGTTCCTGTTCCTGGCTAGTGACAGGGGCCCTGTGTGATGCCACATGGTCCCGAAACGTGTCCTCTATACGGTTCAGGGCCTGAACTATGCTCCCCATAGCGGTTGAGATGTTGCTGAGTTGGTCACTGAACCCCATGTAGCGTTGCTCCTGCTGTGCCTGGATCTCCTGGAACCTGGCCAGTACCGTCGCCATCGTCTCTTGTGAGCGGTGGTAGGCTGCTATGATGGTGATGAGGGCCTCTTGGAGAGAGGGTTCCCTGGGCCTCTCCTCCCCCCCCTGTCGCACAGCAGCCCTCTGAGTTGCCCTGTTTCCCTGGGCCTCTGTCCCCTGGACGGTGTGCCCACTCCCACTGCCCCCAGGTCCCTGTTGTTGTTGGGTTGGTGGGTTACCCTGGGGGCCCTGTAGTGGTAGACACACCGCTGCTTGACCTGTCCTAGAGACAGAGGCATGGGCCCGCTGGGTGGGAGCTGTGCTGTTGTTCCCAGAGGGGGTTGGGTCTGCAGTGGCCTGTGTCTGGGTGAGGGGAACCGACTGCCCAGAGGTCCACGATGGTCCGGGCTGGTCGTCAGGTTCCAGGTCGACAGAGCTGCTGTCATCACTAGGGGCCTGTTCCGGGGGTGGGATGGACATTTCTGGTCCCTCCTGACCGGTGTGTTGTCGTTCGGGTCCTGCATGGGGTAAGAGGGTATGGTTATTGTTTCTGTGTGTGCATTAGCTTGCGTTTTATGGGTGCCCTTGTCCCCCATTGCTGGCATTCCCTTGGGGGAGGTGTTGTGAGGGTGTTTTGTGGGGGGGGGGGATGGGTATGTGCAGTGGTCATGCTTAGGTGATGGGTGTCCATAGTTTGGGGGTGGCATGCAGGGGTTGGTGTTGGGTGGGTTGTGCTGGGGAGACATTCTCAGGGAGGATGTGTGCTGGGGGCTTGGGGGTGAGGGTGGGGGTTAGCATGCTGGGGGGGGTGAAGTGGTTGGCCTTGTACTTACCAGAGTCCATTCCTCCGTGTACTCCAGCGAGGCCATCAGGATGCAGGATGTTTAGTACCTCTTGCTCCCATGTTGTGAATTCGGGTGGAGTGGGTGGGGGTCCCCCGCCAGTCTTCTGCACTGCGATGTTGTGTCGCGAGACCATCGAGCGCACCTTCCCCCGTAGGTCGTTCCATCGTTTGCGGATGTCCTCTTGATTTCTGGGATGCTGTCCCACCGCGTTGACCCTGTCCACGATCCGCTGCCAGAGCTCCGCCTTCCTCGCTATGGTGGTGTGCTGGACCTGTGAGCCGAAGAGCTGGGGTTCCACTCTTATGATCTCCTCCACCATGACCCGGAGTTCTTGGTCCGAAAAGTGTGGGTGCCTTTGTGGTGCCATGGGGTGGTGTGTATGAGGTGTGGGGTGGTGTATGTGATGATGTGTGTGTTGGTGTGTGGTGCTTTGTGCTTCTATGTGGTGTGTGTGATGTTGTGGTGTGCCTCTGTGTGTCTGGCTCTCTATTCTCTGATGTGTCTCTCTCTCCTTCGTCTCTGGTTTTTGTTGGTAGGGGTTTGTGGGTGATGTGGGTGTGTGTTTTATATGGTATTGGATGTGTGGGAGTGGTGTGTGTATGTGTTTCAGGTGTGTGCCTTTCAAATTGTCCAATGTGGTAGGGGTTTGTAAAGGTGTGTGTATTTTGACCGCGGCGGTGTGTACCGCCAATGGAATACCGCGGTTGAATGACCGCCGCGTGGATTTGCGGGTCATAATAGGATGGGCGTATTTCTGTTGGCGTGGCGGTGGAGGTTTGGTCTTCTCCAGTTTACCGCTGGCCGCTGATGTGGCGGACTGCAGTGGAGGGCGGATTTTCGGAGGTTTTGCAGTTGTGGGTCAGAATGTCCGTGGCGGCTGGCCGCGGCGGTATTGTGGCGGCCTTCTGACCGGCGGTAAGCGGCTTTTACCGCCGAGGTCAGAATGACCCCCTATATCATCAGGCCAAGGTTTGTTTAAGATTCTGACGTAGAACTCAGTATTGTTGAGGTATATGTAGCATACAAGATGGCATTTTATGACTGTTTGTATGTCAAAATATCAATAACAAAAAGTATCAACAGAAATATTGTAGCAACCCCATCCTTTTGCCTTGGTCACCCCCATTTATGGACTGATGCTGGTGGTTACTGACAATGAAAGTGCCCTAGGCTGTGCTACCAAGGCCCAGGGCCTCTGTAGCATACCTCTGTCGTCTAAAGGTATGTGGTGATTGGCAAAAACAACCTACCTGTAATTCTGAGTATTGTAAGTCATGTAGGTCTAGAAACCCCAATGGACTTAATGCACTTAAGTAAGCGCTGATGTTGTGTCTGGGGCATTGTATGATGGAATTACGCATGCCTATACCACGCATGCCTTAACAACGCAGTCACAACAACTACCGTATCTTTACTAAGCATGCCTTTACAATGCATGGTAAATTCTCTCCCACTCTGCCCCTTAACACCTGATACCCTACCCTGCAATCCAGCCCACCCAGCCCTTAAAACTGTCCCTTCCAGCCCCTGCCCTAAGACCAAAACCCTCTTTCCTGAGCCCTTAAAGTAACAGATCCCTGCCCTTAAGACTACCCGACCCACCTGCATGCTAAAACTGCCCCCGCCCTGTTATAAATACAACCTCAACCCATCCCCGCCCTGAGGCCTAAAGCCTGGTCACTGACCTTAAAATTACCCTGACCCCTCCACCCTGAACCCTCAAACTGACCCTGCACTGTCCTTAAAATTACCATGCCCTGAGGTCTACAACCTGGTCACTGTCCTTAAATGCACCCTTATTTCCCCGCCCTGAACACTAACACAGACCCTGCCCTTAAAACTACCCTTACCCCCCAAAATCTGGTTCCAGCCCCACTTACCTCTCCTATTCCTTCCAGCTAGACTGCTCTCTGCTCCTTTCTGTTCTGCCCGGACAGCAAGGCCACTCTCACTGCCTTATCCATGCATATGTGTGGTTCAGGCTTATGCGTGGTGAAGTAAGAGTTGTTGTTGAGGCAAGCGTTATTCCACTTGTGGTGAAATGGCACGCTTGGCTCTGCCAGTGTTGTTAAGGCTGTTTCACGTCTGAGGTCATGTGGAAGCCAGGGCTGGCTTGCAAGCTGTTTTTAAAAGAAATCTGTGCCCAAATTTAATTTTGGAATTAAAAGTACTTCCATAGTTCAAAACTACCTGTTTATTACTTATAAATCACCTCTATGGTCTACCCTAACAGTAGGGTGCATTGTTATAAAAAAAACAGGGACAATATAAAATATATTTGATATGCCCTGGTAAGGAAAAGCAGCCAAAGTCAGTTTTTCCCCTTCTAGTGCTGCTAGCCCCATAGGCTAGTCTTGATTAAACTTAATGGAGTCTAACTTTTGATTGAGACCAGCTAGAAACTGCATTTAAAGTATCAAAATAATGGTTAAAATAAATCCAACAACTTGCCAAGGTCGGATTTATTACAACTATTACAGGAAAGTAGTTTAAGAACTAAGGCCCAGATTTATGGCAAAGTGGAGCAGCGTGGTGCTGCACCAAAAATAGCTGCACCACGCTGCACACTTTTGAAACACAGGGATGAGCTGCATTTACAGGAATACGGTGCACCCCTATGTTTCCAACTGTGCTGGCGCTGAATTACGTTGCCTATGCCATTGCAGGCATCCTTGCACCATAGTGCATGGGTGTCTGTGTTGAGGGGATAGATTGTTTATGTGCAGGATAGTGTCCCCTCCTGCACATAAACAATCTACTATGGTGATTTGGCACTTCTATGTGTGCTGCAAAATTCAGCACACATAGAAGTGCCAAAGCATCATTTTGGCATGGTTGTTAATGTGCAGGAAGGGACACTCTGCACAGAAACAATCATCCATGGCGCTTTGCTTATTCTATGAGTTCTGCAGAATGCAGCACACATATAAAAAGCAAAAAGCAAGGAGGAATGAAAACAGTCCTCCTCGTTTTGCCATGCTAACCGCACAACTGGGTTGGTGTTAGTTTTTGGAGCTACACAGATTCATGATTTCTCATAAGTCTGGGGCAGTGTCAAAAGCAATGGGTGTTGCAGTGGAACGCCCACAGCAACACCAATTGTAAGCCCCTCTCATGCAGAAAACTGTGTGGAAGAGCCCTGTTAGAAATGGGGTCTCTGGTTGGCAGTCAGTTTGCACTCTGTCCAAGCTGGTGTCCTCACTCTAATCAGGGCAATGGAGAGACACACTTCGATAACCCCTGCTCACCCACTTGGTAGCTTGGAACAAGCAGTCAGACTTATCTCAAAGGCAATGTGTAAAGTATGTGTACCAACACACACAGTAATAGAGTGAAAACACTACAATATGGACACCGCACCAGTTTAGAAAAATAATATTTATCTAAATCAAACAGGATCAAAACAACAAAAGTAATAAGATCTTACTCCATAGAAAACAATGGAAACATTGTTGTTACACAAAGTGCCTGGTTTGCATCAAAAATAAAGCTGCTCGAGCGAGTGTGCATCATAAAAGTCAGAGATGCGTTGATTCCTCACTCGCAGTGAGGCCATGAGTAATTTATTCTCTGGTGAGATAGGCAATGCGTCATTGTCCTCTCCCACAAGAGAGTGATCTCAGGATGGGGAACTTGGATCCACGGAGGTTCACAATGAGTTTTGACACCCAGCAATGATGCGTTGGAAATCCAGCCATACGGTGATGGAAAAAGTGCTATGTGGGGGTTGTGGTGTTTTCAGCAGCTGCAAGCGGGTGTTGCATAATTTCTCCTGCTGCGATTCAGTTGATGCATCAATTTCCCAGCAGCGATGCAGGTGGTGCATTGATTTCACCCTCAAGGCGGGTGGCGTGTTGTTTTTACCGCCACGTTGCAGGTGGTGCATTGAAATTTTCCCTGCACGGTTTCCTGTGCATTGATTTCAGTCCTTGCTCTACCAGCTTCACCTTTCAAGGGCCCAGGGACTGGATAGGGCACCACTTGGCAGGGTAGTAGTCTCAGCAGAGAGTCCAGGTGCTGGCAGAGGATGTCTTTGATGGCCCTTAGACTTCAAAAAAGGAGGCAAGCTCATTCCAAGCCCTTGGAGCTCCTTCACAAGCAGGAATATACCACAAAGTCCAGTCCTTGTCCTCTTTCAGGCAGAAGCAGCAACTGCAGGCCAAGCCAGCAAAGCATAGTCACATGACAAGGGGCAGTACTCCTCCTCCAGCTCTTCATCTCTTCTCCTTCACAGAGGTTCCTCTTGGTTCCAGAAATAATCTGAAAATCTGGGGTTTTGGTTCCCCTACTTATAACCCTTTCTGCCTTTGAAGTAGAAGTCTCTGTTGTTCACAAGATCCTGCCTTGCCCAGGCCTGGCTCCAGGCTCACTCAAGGAGGTTGGAACTACATTATGTGAGGGCAGGCACAGCACATTCAGTTGAAAGTGACCACTCCTCTCTCTACTCTTGCCAAGATGGCCCATCAGGATATGCAGGCTACACCCCAGGAACCTTTGTGTCACCTTCTAGTAGAGATTCATAAACAGCCCAACTGTCAGTCTGACCCAGACAGGGAATACACAAGCAGACAGAGACACAGAATGGTTTAAGCAAGAAAATGCCCACTTTCTAAAAGTGGCATTTTCAAACTGACAATTTAAAAACCAGCTTTACCCAGAGATGTATTTTTAAGTTGTGAGTTCAGAGACCCCAAGCTCCATATCTCTATCTGTTCCCAAAAGGAAACTGCACTTAAGAGACATTTAAAGGCAGTCTCCATGTTAACCTATGAGAGAGATAGGGCTTCCAATGATGAAAAACGAATTTGGCAGTATTTCACTGTTAAGACATGTAAAACATATCAGTTCATGTCCCGCTTTTAACATACACTGCACCCTGCCCATTGGGTTACCTAGGGCCTGCCTTAGGGGTGCCACACATGTATAAAAAGGGAAGGTTTGAGCTTGCAAATTGGGTACACTTTCCAGGTCAAATTGGACGGGGGTAAAACTACACAAACAGACACTGGAGTGGCAGGTCTGAGCCATGTTTACAAGGCTAGTCATGTGGATGGCACAACCAGTGCTGCAGGCCCACTAGTAGCATTTGATTTAGAGGCCATGGGCACCTCTAATGCACTTAACTAGCGACTTATTAGTAAATCAAATATGCCAATCATGGAAAAGCCAATTACACATACAATTTACAAAGGGAGCACTTGCACTTTACAACTGGTCAGCAGTGGTAAAGGGCCCAGAGTACCAACAACCAGCAAAAACAATGTGAAGCACACAGTCAAAACACGAGAAGCAGATGCAAAAAAGACAGGGGTGACCAGGCCAAGGATGCCAGGTCCAATGACCCCATATTTACAAGGAGGCATAACACCACAAAAAGAGGCATTACACCTCCTTGTAAATATGGAGCAGTGGTTAGCGCCACCAGACCTTTACAAAAAGTGATGCTCCGGTGGTGCCACAGTCTCTTAAATCAGCCCCTTACTATCTTGAAGTTACCTAAAGCAGCCTTGTAGTGGCCTTTTCTGACTGGTTAGTCTTTGAGAGCCTGAGCCGAGCTGCTCCCTTTGAAGCTGTGAAGAGGCCTGGGGCTGAAACAGTACATCCATTTGGTGGGATTAAATTTGTTTCCTGGAGAAGGCAGCAAGAGGAAGTGGGATGATGAGATAAACTGGGCTTCAAAGGCAGGAGAACATATTTCATAGGATCCAGGCCAGCCCCCCCCCCACACACACTTCCTGAATCTCTAGCTATATGGGAGCCTCTCTCACTAGATCAGAGAGAGGGGTTGAAAGGGGACTGTAGTCATTTGCTACTACACTTCTATTCTGTTAAGGAAAGATTTCCTACATTTTAAATTTTGGGAGAATGGTGCATTCTGGGTCAGTAATAGGCCACACTTCACAGGAAGTAGTCATAGTAGTCATTCCATTAATTAGGATACCCTACCTCCTGCAAGCCCAGAATAAAGGATAAATATGGTAGAGCTGCAGAAGTTCTTCAGATCACTGCCTGGAACAACAACAAAAAAAGGGATGCCCTGTTGGACCCTTGGACTGCACCACAGAAGGCCTGCACTCTGAAAGACCAAGGGCCTGATTTATGAAATGTTTGTGCAGCCTTAATGTCATTTTTTGATGTAAAAGAGGCACAACTTTACAAAATACAATTATATTTTTAAAATTTCTGCCGCTTTTACATCAAAAAATGACGTTAAGGCAGCACAAACGTCATAAATAAGACCCTGAATCTGCTGCACTCATAGGCTCCAACAAGTAAAGACTTTCTTGACTCAAAGGAAAAGAAGTGGACTCCCTAATCAGCAGCAGTCCAAAAGTGCCAGAACAAGTCAGCTGCAAAAGAAAAAGAGAGGACTATCCTAACTGACCAGTAGCAACTGGACTTTCCTGGACTGTACAGGCACATTGTGTAAAATTGAGTCCCGGCCCCCAAGGGCAATCCAGAGTCTCTGAATCCTTAGCCAGAGCTAGTCGACCCTTATATTTTCCCAAAGAACCATCTAACAGGACGATCTGTGGAAAAGGAAACTTTCTGCAACGTTTTGCAGAAAAGCTCCAGGAGGACATCGACTCAATGTGAACAGTCAAGTTACCATCAATGACTCGCAAATTGGCTTGGTTCTGCTCACTGCCAATGCCAAAAACAAAGACATCCAGAAACTCACTGAGGCATTGCGTGCAGCAGGCTGCTGTCTTGAAATCAAACTCCAGACCCGAGGAACCCAAGGTACTTTTACCAGCATAAGTGGTGATGACTTTCCACTGGAACAGCATATTACCCACTCCATTACATTGAGAAGGGCATTACCATTCATGTAATGCTTCCACTAATTTAATTGATTGGCCACAAGGTGTCCCAAATGCACAATACTCAGATGTTTGCTCTCACACTTTAAGGATGGGAGAATTTGTCTTTGTTCAATATTATTCAAAGTTATTTTTTAATGACAAGTCAGTCAATATTTTCCAGGAAGGTCTCAATCTGCTTTTACAATTAGTCAATCTTCTCTAATCACATTCTCACTTTGGTTAATGTAGTGCTATCGTACATGGAATTCCTCCTCAGTTCCAAAACATTCTTCAGCATCCACTACGGCAACTGAACATATGTCATTTTGGTTGCACTGAAATATTTCATCATTTCCATTCATTTGTGTCTGGACAGGAAACCACTCTGAAAATGTACAAGTCCGATGTATTCCACTCTACAATTAACCCCTTCGCTGCCAGGCCTTTTCCCCCTCCTGTGCCAGGCCTTTTTTTGCCTGTTTGGGGCAGTTCGCGCTTAGGCCCTCATAACTTTTTGTCCACATAAGCTAACCAAGCCAAATTTGCGTCCTTTTTTTCCAACATCCTAGGGATTCTAAAGGTACCCAGACTTTGTGGGTTCCCCTGAAGGAGGCCAAGAAATTGGCCAAAATACAGTGAAAATTTCGTTTTTTTCAAAAAAATTGGAAAAAGGGGCTGCAGAAGAAGGCTTGTGGTTTTCCCCCTGAAAATGGCATCAACAAAGGGTTTGCGGTGCTAAACTCAGCAGCTTCCCAGCTTTCAGGAACAGGCAGACTTGAATCCGAAAACCCAATTTTACAACACAATTGTGGCATTTTACTGGGCATACCCCATTTGTGCAATTTTTTGTGCTTTCAGCCTCCTTCCAGTCAGTGACCGGAATGGTCATGAAACCAATGCTGGATCCCAGAAACCTAAACATTTCTGAAAAGTAGACAAAATTCTGAATTCAGCAAGGGGTCATTTGTGTAGATCCTACAAGGGTTTCCTACAGAAAATAACAGCTGAAAAAGAAAAATATTGAAATTGAGGTGAAAAAAACATCAATTTTTCTCTACTTTTTACTCTGTAACTTTTCCCTGCAATGTCAGATTATCGAAAGCAATATACCGTTACGTCTGCTGGACTCCTCTGGTTGCGGGGATATATAGGGTTTGTAGGTTCATCAAGAACCCGAGGAACCCAGAGCCAATAAATGAGCTGCACCCTGCAGTGCGTTTTCATTCTATACCGGGTATACAGTAATTCATTTGCTGAAATATAAGGAGTAAAAAATAGCTATCAAGAAAACCTTTGCATTTCCAAAAAGGGCACAAGATAAGGTGTTGAGGAGCAGTGGTTATTTGCACATCTCTGAATTCCGGGGTGACCATAGTAGCACGTGAATTACATGGAATTTCTCAAATAGATGTCTTTTTTACACACACCCCTATATTTGGAAGGAATAAATGTAGAGAAAGACAAGGGGCAATAACACTTGTTTTGCTATTCTATGTTCCCCCAAGTCTCCCGATAAAAATGATACCTCACTTGTTTGGGTAGGCCTAGCGCCCGCGACAGGATACGCCCCAAAACACAACGTGGACACATCACAGAAAACAGAGCTGTTTTTAGCAAAGTGACTACCTGTAGATTTTGGCCTCTAGCTCAGCCGCCACCTAGGGAAACCTACCAAACCTGTGCATTTCTGAAAACTAGAGACCTAGGGGAATCCAAGGAGGGGTGACTTGTGTGGCTCGGACCAGGTTCTGTTACCCAGAATCGTTTGCAAACATCAAAATTTGGCTAAAAAAACACATGTTCCTCACATTTCTGTGGCAGAAAGTTCTGGAATCTGAGAGGAGCGACAAATTTCCTACCACCCAGCATTCCTCCACGTCTCCCGATAAAAATTATACCTCACTTGTGTGGGTAGGCCTAGCGCCCGCGACAGGATATGCCCCAAAACACAACCTGGACACATCACAGAAAACAGAGCTGTTTTTAGCAAAGTGACTACCTGTAGATTTTGGCCTCTAGCTCAGCCGCCACCTAGGGAAACCTACCAAACCTGTGCATTTCTGAAAACTAGAGACCTAGGGGAATCCAAGGAGGGGTGACTTGTGTGGCTCGGACCAGGTTCGGTTACCCAGAATCCTTTGCAAACCTCAAAATTTGGCTAAAAAAACACATGTTCCTCACATTTCTGTGGCAGAAAGTTCTGGAATCTGAGAGGAGCCACAAATTTCCTTCCACCTAGCATTCCCCCACGTCTCCCGATAACAATTATACCTCACTTGTGTGGGTAGGCCTAGCGCCCGCGACAGGATATGCCCCAAAACACAACGTGGACATATCACAGAAAACAGAGCTGTTTTTAGCAAAGTGACTACCTGTAGATTTTGGCATCTAGCTCAGCCGCCACCTAGGGAAACCTACCAAACCTGTGCATTTCTGAAAACTAGAGACCTAGGGGGATCCAAGGAGGGGTGACTTGCGGGGCTCGGACCAGGTTCTGTTATCCAGAATCCTTTGCAAACCTCAAAATTTGGCTAAAAAAACACATGTTCCTCACATTTCTGTGGCAGAAAGTTCTGGAATCTGAGAGGAGCCACAAATTTCCTTCCACCCAGCGTTCCCCCACGTCTCCCGATAAAAATGATACCTCACTTGTGTGGGTAGGCCTAGCGCCCGCGACAGGATATGCCCCAAAACACAACGTGGACATATCACAGAAAACAGAGCTGTTTTTAGCAAAGTGACTACCTGTAGATTTTGGCCTCTAGCTCAGCCGCCACCTAGGGAAACCTACCAAACCTATGCATTTCTGAAAACTAGAGACCTAGGGGAATCCAAGGAGGGGTGACTTGTGTGGCTCGGACCAGGTTCTGTTACCCAGAATCCTTTGCAAACCTCAAAATTTGGCTAAAAAAACACATGTTCCTCACATTTCTGTGGCAGAAAGTTCTGGAATCTGAGAGGAGCCACAAATTTCCTTCCACCCAGCGTTCCCCCACGTCTCCCGATAAAAATGATACCTCACTTGTGTGGGTAGGCCTAGCGCCCGCGACAGGATATGCCCCAAAACACAACGTGGACATATCACAGAAAACAGAGCTGTTTTTAGCAAAGTGACTACCTGTAGATTTTGGCCTCTAGCTCAGCCGCCACCTAGGGAAACCTACCAAACCTGTGCATTTCTGAAAACTAGAGACCTAGGGGAATCCAAGGAGGGGTGACTTGCGGGGCTCGGACCAGGTTCTGTTACCCAGAATCCTTTGCAAACCTCAAACTTTGGCTAAAAAAACACATGTCCCTCACATTTCTGTGGCAGAAAGTTCTGGAATCTGAGAGGAGCTACAAATTTCCTTCCACCCAGCGTTCCCCCAAGTCTCCCGATAAAAATTATACCTCACTTGCGTGGGTAGGCCTAGCGCCGGCGACAGGAAACACCCCAAAGCGCAACGTGGACACATCCTAAATTTTGGAAAAAAACAGAGGTGTTTTTTGCGAAGTGCCTACCTGTAGATTTTGGCCTCTAGCTCAGCCGGCACCTAGGGAAACCTACCAAACCTGTGCATTTCTGAAAACTAGAGACCTAGGGGAATCCAAGGAGGGGTGACTTGCGGGGCTCGGACCAGGTTCTGTTACCCAGAATCCTTTGAAAACCTCAAAATTTGGCTAAAAAACACATGTCCCTCACATTTCTGTGGCAGAAAGTTCTGGAATCTGAGAGGAGCTACAAATTTCCTTCCACCCAGCGTTCCCCCAAGTCTCCCGATAAAAATGATACCTCGCTTGCATGGGTAGGCCTAGCGCCGGCGACAGGAAACCCCCCAAAGCGCAACGTGGACACATCCTAAATTTTTGAAAAAAACAAAGGTGTTTTTTGCGAAGTGCCTACCTGTAGATTTTGGCATCTAGCTCAGCCGGCACCTAGGGAAAGCTACCAAACCTGTGCATTTCTGAAAACTAGAGACCTAGGGGAATCCAAGGAGGGGTGACTTGCGGGGCTCGGACCAGGTTCTGTTACCCAGAATCCTTTGCAAACCTCAAAATTTGGCTAAAAAAACACATGTCCCTCACATTTCTGTGGCAGAAAGTTCTGGAATCTGAGAGGAGCTAGAAATTTCCTTCCACCCAGCGTTCCCCCAAGTCTCCCGATAAAAATGATACCTCACTTGCGTGGGTAGGCCTAGCGCCGGCGACAGGAAACACCCCAAAGCGCAACGTGGACACATCCTAAATTTTTGAAAAAAACAGAGGTGTTTTTTGCGAAGTGCCTACCTGTAGATTTTGGCCTCTAGCTCAGCCGGCACCTAGGGAAACCTACCAAACCTGTGCATTTCTGAAAACTAGAGACCTAGGGGAATCCAAGGAGGGGTGACTTGCGGGGCTCGGACCAGGTTCTGTTACCCAGAATCCTTTGCAAACCTCAAAATTTGGCTAAAAATACACATGTTACTCACATTTCTGTGGCAGAAAGTTCTGGAATCTGAGAGGAGCCACAAATTTCCTTCTACCCAGCGTTCCCCCAAGTCTCCTGATAAAAATGATACCTCACTTGTGTGGGTAGGACTAGCGCCCACGAAAGGAAAGGGCCCAAAACACAACGTGGACACATCACATTTTTTTATAAAAAGCAGTGCCTACCTGTGGATTTTGGCCTGTAGCTCAGCCGACACCTGAGGAAACCTAGCAAACCAGTGCATTTTTGAAAACTAGAAACCCAGGGGAATCCAAGATGGGGTGACTTGCGGGGCTCTGACCAGGTTATGTTACCCAGAATCCTTTGCAAACATCAAAATTTGGCCCAAAAAACACTTTTTCCTCTCATTTCGGTGACAGAAAGTTCTGGAATCTGAGAGGAGCCACAAATTTCCTTCCACCCAGCGTTCCCCTAAGTCTCTCGATAAAAATGGTACATCACTTCTGTGGGTAGGCCTAGCGCCCACAAAAGGAAATGGCCCAAAACACAACGTGTACACAACATATTTTTTCACAGAAAACAGAGGTGTTTTTTGCAAGGTGCCTACCTGTGGTGTTTGGCCTGTAGCTCAGCCGGCCCCAGGGGGGGGGGCAGAAATGCCCTAAAATAAATTTGCCCCCCCAACCCCCACCCTCCCCCGCCGGGAGCGACCCTTGCCTACGGGGTCGCTCCCCCTGCGTGACATTGGCTCCAAAAAACAAATCCCTGGTGCCTAGTGGTTTCTGTCCCCTTGGGGGCAGATTGACCTTAAATTGGCCAATCTGCCCCCAGGGGGGCAGAAATGGCCTAAATACAATTTGCCCCCCCCAGGGGAGCGACCCTTGCCTGATGGGTCGCTCCCCATCTCTAAAAAAAGAAACAACAAAAAATAAAAAAACCCCAAAAAAATTGCCCTGGCGCCTAGAGTGTTCTGCCCCCCGTGGGCAGTTCGGCCTAATAATAGGCCGATCTGTCCCCCGGGGGGGGCAGAAATGGCCTAAAATAAATTTGCCCTCCCAACCCCCTGACCCCCCCCCCCCGGGAGCGACCCTTGCCTACGGGGTCGCTCCCCCTGCGTGACATTGGCGCCAAAAAACAAATCCCCGGTGCCTAGTGGTTTCTGCCCCCTTGGGGGCAGATTGACCTAAAATTGGCCAATCTGCCCCCAGGGGGGCAGAAATGTTCTAAATACAATTTGCCCCCCCAGGGGAGCGACCCTTGCCTGATGGGTCGCTCCCCATCTCTAAAAAAAGAAACAACAAAAAATAAAAACACAAAAAAAAAATTGCCCTGGCGCCTAGAATGTTCTGCCCCCCCGGGGGCAGTTCGGCCTAATAATAGGCCGATCTGTCCCCCGGGGGGGCAGAAATGGCCTAAAATAAATTTGCCCCCCCAACCCCCACCCCCCCCCGGGAGCTACCCTTGCCTACGGGGTCGCTCCCCCTGCGTGACATTGGCGCCAAAAAACAAATCCCCGGTGCCTAGTGGTTTCTGCCCCCTTGGGGGCAGATTGACCTAAAATTGGCCAATCTGCCCCCAGGGGGGCAGAAATGGTCTAAATACAATTTGCCCCCCCAGGGGAGCGACCCTTGCCTGATGGGTCGCTCCCCATCTCTAAAAAAAGAAACAACAAAAAAAAAAAAAAAAAAAAAAAAAATTGCCCTGGCGCCTAGAGTGTTCTGCCCCCCCCCGGGGGCAGTTTGGCCTAATAATAGGCCGATCTGTCCCCCGGGGGGGCAGAAATGGCCTAAAATAAATTTGCCCCCCCAACCCCCACCCCCCCCCCCGGGAGCGACCCTTGCCTACGGGGTCGCTCCCCCTGCGTGACATTGGCGCCAAAAAACAAATCCCCGGGGCCTAGTGGTTTCTGCCCCCTTGGGGGCAGATTGACCTAAAATCGGCCAATCTGCCCCCAGGGGGGCAGAAATGGTCTAAATACAATTTGCCCCCCCAGGGGAGCGACCCTTGCCTGATGGGTCGCTCCCCATCTCTAAAAAAAGAAACAACAAAAAATAAAAACACAAAAAAAAAAATGCCCTGGCGCCTAGAGTGTTCTGCCCCCCCCCCGGGGGCAGTTCGGCCTAATAATAGGCCGATCTGTCCCCCGGGGGGGCAGAAATGGCCTAAAATAAATTTGCCCCCCCAACCCCCACCCCCCCCCGGGAGCGACCCTTGCCTACGGGGTCGCTCCCCCTGCGTGACATTGGCGCCAAAAAACAAATCCCCGGTGCCTGGTGGTTTCTGCCCCCTTGGGGGCAGATTGACCTAAAATTGGCCAATCTGCCCCCAGGGGGGCAGAAATGGTCTAAATACAATTTGCCCCCCCAGGGGAGCGACCCTTGCCTGATGGGTCGCTCCCCATCTCTAAAAAAAGAAACAACAAAAAATAAAAACACAAAAAAAAAATTGCCCTGGCGCCTAGAGTGTTCTGCCCCCTCCCCGGGGGCAGTTCGGCCTAATAATAGGCCGATCTGTCCCCCGGGGGGCAGAAATGGCCTAAAATAAATTTGCCCCCCAACCCCCACCCCCCCCCCCAGAGCGACCCTTGCCTTCGGGGTCGCTCCCCCTGCGTGACATTGGCGCAAAAAAACAAATCCCCGGTGCCTAGTGGTTTCTGCCCCCTTGGGGGCAGATTGACCTAAAATCGGCCAATCTGCCCCCAGGGGGGCAGAAATGGTCTAAATACAATTTGCCCCCCAGGGGAGCGACCCTTGCCTGATGGGTCGCTCCCCATCTCTAAAAAAAAGAAAGAACAAAAAAAAAAAACACAAAAAAAAAATTTGCCCTGGCGCCTAGAGGTTTCTTCCCCCCCTGGGGGCAGATCGGCCTAATAATAGTCGCTCCCTTTTGTCAATAACAATAAAAAAATAAAAAAATCCCTGGTGTCTAGTGGTTTCTACCCCCCTTGGGGGCAGATTGGCCTCATCAAAATAGGCCAATCTGCCCCCAAGGGGGGCAGAAATGGCCAAAATATAATTTTCCCCCAAGGGGAGCGACCCTTGCCTAAGGGGTCGCTCCCCACCTCAATAAAAAAAATGGAAAAAAAAAAATAAAATAAAAAAATGGTCCCTGGTGTCTAGAGGTTTCTGCCCCCAGGGGGCAAGCAATCCGGCTTTTGAAACCCTCGGAGGGACTTCAAAGGGAAGGAAATACTTTTCCTTCCCTTTGAAGCCCCTCCGGGCCTCCCAAGTGATTGAAAAAGAAATGCTTTTGCATTTCTTTTTCAATCGCGCTGGAAGCAGAGCTTCCAGCGCGATGAGGGAGGCCCCTGTGACACATCAGCGCGCGCGCGCGCGCTGACGTCACAGGGGGGGGGGTGGGGGGGGGTCGGGGGTGGAAGGGGAAGGTCTTCCCCTTCCATCCCCGACTTGGGGGGGAAGGGGGGTGCACGGGGGGCACGCTAGCGCGCCCCCAAGTTCCCCTGTGCCATGGACGAGATGATCTCGTCCAAGGCACAGGGGAACTGTAGCCTTGGACGAGATCATCTCGTCCAAGGCACAGAAGCGGTTAAATGCCAGAAATGATGTAAGGAGGGGCATATTTACAAGCCCCTAGTGCCACCGGAGCGTCACTTTTTTGATGCTCTGGTGGCGCTGTTCCCTGCATCATATTTACAAGGTGGCGTTAAGCCACTTTTTGTGGCTTAACCCCTCCTTGTAAATATGGGTCCCTCTGAAGCAGTTTACTGTGGCACTGGGGCGTGCAATGGGTGTTGCTGTGCGCGTACCCATGCAACATCCATTGCTTTTTGACACTGCCACAGATTTACAAGGAAATGTAAATCTCAGGCACTGTCATAAACTAACGCCAACCCATTCTGCACCACACATAGAAAGAGCAAAAGGCCATTAATGATTGTCTATGTTCAGGAAGGTGTCCCTTCCTGCACATAAACAATCATTAAATATTCAGATTTGCAACTTCTATGTGTGCTGCATTCGGCAAATCACCATTATTGATAGTTTATATGCAGGAAGGGACATCTTTTTGCACATCAAAAACTATTTCTTGCAAAGTAGAGACCCTTGCATTATGGTGGAAGGGTGCCTTCTTTGGTGCTAGGCAGCTAAATTTAGCACCAGAGTTAGGGAAACACAGGGATGCGCCATATTCTTGTAAATACGGCACATCCCTGCATTTCTGTAATGATGCAGTGTGGCTCTGTGCCAAAAGTGTGACTATGCCCCTTACCCTCCAAACATTTGCTAAGGGTTTATTCAGATAATTAACATTAAAAATATTGAATACGTGTTTCTTATCAGGACAAACAAAGAGCTGCCTTCCTGTACATATACTCTTAATTTGTTTACAGTCAAACATGCTTAAAGTTATTTTTCAATGCCCGAGTACATGTATTCTATGGTGAAGTACTTTGGTATCAAAACTAACAGTAGACACCTTTTGGCATCATTTGGAACTGCATGGCCTCCACTCATCTATTACTAGCATGTAATGCAAAATTTTAGGTTTGGAGACTCAGCTATTTCCATTTCAACTCATTCAAAAGTTGCCTTTTGAGAGTAAACTTGCAGTCTTTTTTTCAATTAAAAACCTGCTCCACATAACAGACTTAAGTAGAGAGCCAATGGCAGTGCCAGCTCAGTCACATGCTGCTTCCCCATAGCACAGATGGGGAGACGGTGGAATGTTATGTTATGTGGATTTATACAGCATACTATAATCCATGAGATGTGTGGTGATAGCCTCGAGGAGGTTTACTCGAACAGCCAAGCCTTCAGCTTCCTGCAGAATTCCAGAAGAGAATAGAGCGGTCTAATGTGGTGTGGGAGGTCATTCTCTGCTTTAGGGGCGATGAATGAGAAGGCAGAACCTCCTGATCTGCCTATGAAAATGTGTGGGTGTATGCTAGTCAGAAGTTGGCTAAGCTGACTCATTTAGGGCATATTCAGAATAGTATGTGTTTTGTCATTGAGGCATCTATCATAAAACAACAGTGGCTTCAATGACAAAATTCTCTGTGGGCAATTTTTCAGAAAATGAGATAATCCCTAGTTTCAGCTACGTCTCTGAAGACACTAAACTCAGATACAAACATTTGACATCTTCCTACTTACAGTGTGATAAAGAGATATACTTTAGTATCACCACACACACCATTCTGGTTAAGCCTTAAATATGTAGCCGCTTCTTATAAGAACATTACAGGAGCATACACCAAGGTGAAAAGATGTCCCCCTAAGAACTATGGGCCATATGTACGAACACATTTTCCCATAGACACAGAATGGGCAAAACTGCTTGCTCCATCTGGCCCTATATCCCTGCCAAATTGTATATGCTCTCTTGGCTACTGTTAGAGGTGGCATTCTTGGTGTGGTTTATACCTAACATTTTGCCCTTAAGACCTCCCATTTTTTCTGACTGTTGTATTGCTGCCTGTAAGATTCTGCTCTATTTACCACTGCTAACCAGTGCTAAAGTGCTTGCGCTCTTTCCCTAAAACATATTAACAATGGCTTATACCCAAATGGAATATTTAATTTACCTATAAGTCCCTAGTACAGTGCACTACATGTGCCCATGGCCCACAAATTAAATACTTCTAATGGGCCCTTAAGTAGCCCTCTAAATATGCCTCAGGCTTGCCTTTGCAGAGCCTGTATATGCAGTTTTAAACTGCATTTCGACCTGCCAAATTAAACCTTTTGACAGGCCCAAACATTCATTTTTAATACATATGTCACAGCTGAGGTAGCCCACAGACAGCCCCAAGGGCAGGGTGCAGTGTATTAAAAATGATGGACATACACTTTTAAGTTTTACATTTCCTGGTAGTGAAAAACTCTTAACTTTGTTTTTCACTACTGCAAGGCCTACCTCTCCCTTGGATAACATAGGAGTTGCCTTATTACATTTTAAAAGTGTAGTTTTCAAATGTGAATAGTGAAGCAGTTCATGTTTGGTATCTCTGAAATGCTAATTTAAAATCCTAACTTATGGTTAAGTAGGATTGTAAATTACAATTCACAAAATGACATTTTTGGAAAGTTGGCATTATTTGATGCCTGCAGCCTGCCTCTGGTCACATCACTGGATGTGATTAGCAATTGGGCTATGTGTATTCCTCCTCAAAAGCCACACACAATGGGAACTTAGGTTTGACTTAATGGGCCATTACTGCCAGGGTAGAAGCGAGGAGCTGGACCTAACCTCACTGATGCCTGAAGAAGCTGTGTCTTATCTCTACACAAAGGGCTGCATATCCCCTGCAGTTAGTCCGGAGCCAGGACAAGGAAGACAGGGCATCTGTGCACTTCAAAGGGATACCTCTAGAAGCTTCTTCCCACTTCAAAGGCACAACAGTGTATAAATGGTGGCATCATTTTTTCATTGCCCTCTGGAGATAAGAGGGTTTGTATATTTTCAAAGGTCTGACGCCTGACTATGTTGTGGTGTATGAGATTGATAAGTGGTTTGAGGCTTATGAGATTGCCTTACAGCTGCAGGAGATCTCTGAGGAGGATTGGGCGCTAGTCTGTGGATGCATATGCCTAGTGAAGGGATTGGTACCCTAATGGTCCTAGAGAAGGGAGACAGGATGAGGTATCCCCCATGAAGGAAGCCATTGTCAGGAAGTATGATCTGACCCCAGAAAGGTACAGACAGAAGTTTAGGAACAGCCAAAAGCTGGCCCAACAGACCTGGGTGGAGTGTGTGGATTCCTTTTCCAAGGCACTGCACTGGATGTTTGGATAAAGGACAGTGAAGTGAAAGATTATCAGGGATTTAATTGCAAAGGAGCACATGGTCAGTCCTTGCTTTGCATATCTGTGCTAACACCTGATTGACATTAATTTCTCTGACCCCAGGGAGCTTGCTAAGGAAGCAGTCCTCAGGGTCAGCACCACGATCCATAGGAATGTCTCTGGGGGGATCAGCACAAAGGTGCTCAAGTTCCCAAACAGAAAAAGGAGGAGGTGGAAAAACAAGGAGTTCTCTAAAGGGCCCTGTTAGAAATGGGGTTTCTGGTTGTCTAGGGTATGCACCTACGCCAGGCAGAACCCACCCGCTCTAGTCAGGGGAAGGGAGCTATACACCCATGACAACCCCTGCTCAGGCCCTTAGTAGTTTGGCACGAGCAGTCAGGCCAATCCCAGAGGCAATGTGTAAAGGGATTGCAAAACCCACATGACACATGTGATGCCAAACCCCACCACAAAGGAAACACAACACCAAGTTATATAAAAATAAACTGTATTGTACCCAACATCGTTAGACCAATCACAACATGTCAGTAATACCCTGCTACCCGAGCAATTGTCAGAACATTACACAGTACTATTACTCTGCAAAAGCCAGCAGTAGTCACATAAAACACATAGGCTTCTGGTTATTCTGCAACGTAAGCAGAAGTCAGGAAAACATTGTTATCAAAATGCACATATCATGGTAAAACACATATCACCAGAACTGCATAGGTCATAATAAAACACATGATCATTACTGCAAAAGTGTTATCATGAATGCACATAACATGCTACAGTAGCTGCAGTATAAAATCTCATGACATTAACATACTGTCAAACATTACCATGACTGCATATAACATGAGAGCATCACCAAAGAATGCCCCTTGCAGGTATCAGGGGGGCCATGACCTCACCATAAGACACAGTCCCCACTGTCATATGTGGCGCACGGAAACAGAAATGCACATATCTCCTCGGGCTATTCTCACTGGCACTGGTGAACGTGATCTGTCCCCTCCATCTGGTGACACCACACAACATACTGGGGGCAAAGTGGACGTGCATGTCCCAATTCACTGAGCTCCTATGCTCCGATCCTCACACAGTACTTGCAGGGCCAGGGACCTCCATCAAGTATCACCACCCGGCCTGCGTATATGCCACAGAAATGCAAGTAGGAGGGGGACCAGGAGTAACTGGGGACCGCTGATGAGGTTTTCCCACCCACAAGCCTCCAGAAAACAAACGGAGGACCCAGCAGTAATGGGGGCGACCTCCAATGAGGTCTCCTTTCCGAGTGCGAGCCACAACAGTAGGAACATGGCCCAATGGGAAGAGCCTCCAGGCTCAGAACCCTGCATCACCTATCAGGGGCCCTGTGGTTCTCCCGGGACCTGAAGAGCCCACCACAATTCTCTGGAAAGCATAGCACTCACCGAGGAGCCACCGAAGCCGCCGCGCTGCTCCAGACTCTCACTCGCCTATTCCTGGTTCTGCAGAAGTGATGAACTGCATCAGGTGCCTGACGGTGCCCCGGAGGCACTCTCCACAGCACTCCTTGCCCCAGGGGCACTCCAGGGAGCACAATCGCTCCCAGCTTTGTCTTCTTGTGCCCCGGGGGGCACTCCAAGAAGCACATTCGGACGCGCTAGTCCCACCCCGGATGCAGTGGTGATTACTCCCTTAGGGAGAAATCACTCCTAATGCACTTTAAACAAATAAAGTAGAGTGCGCCGCATGCCCTAAGCTCCAACACAGGAGCCATTAAACATTGCGCTGTCCTCGCACTTTAAGCAAAAATGGCGGGGAACAGGGGACAGAGTACCTGGCTCATGGAGACAAAAAGTGGGACCACAGGGTGGTAGGGCCCAATACACACAAAGAGTTGGTGTCAGGCATTCCCTCCTAGTGACCCTGCAGGTCACAGGTCAGCACAACAGCAGCAGTCCAAGGCGGCTCCTGGTGAGTCCCTCCAGCAGCATTCTGTGTCCCTTTCTGTTCTAGAATGTCTCTTTTTACATGAGGGAAACCCCTTGTACTTATACTCAGTTTTGCACAATCTTTCACAAAAGGGGGAGAAGAGGTTCTAACCAGTTCCAACTGGTTCTAGGAGTGTCCCCTCTCTCTTCCAGCACAGGCTCCAGACATCAACTGGGGGTAAACGAGCCCTTTGTGTTAGGCCAGGGCACAGCCTTTACAAACGCAGGTGTGACCCGCCTCTCTTTCTCTAAGCCCAGGAGGACCATTCAATATACAAATGCACTTCTGTGACACCGCCACCCTCCCTGTGTACAGGCTGTCTGAAAAGTATGCATAAACCCAGCTGTCACTCTGCCCCAGACGTGGATTAGAGTGAAGCTGCAAAACACCAGAGTCATAAGCACAGAGAAATGCTCACTTTCTAGAAGTGGCATTTCTATAATGGTAATAAAAAATCCACCTACACCAGTAAGCAGCATTTCTCACTACCACTACAACCATACTAAACATGCCTACGCTACCCCTCATAGATCAGACAAACCCCCCTAGACTTAAGGCAGGGCATTTCCAATGCAATCCTATCAGCAAGGCAGCACTTACAGCAGTGAGAAACCAAATAGGCTGTTTGTCACCACCAGGGCAGGCCACACAACCAGGCACATGTCCTGCCTTATACATACATAGCACCCTGCCCATTGGGCTAACTAGGGCCTACCTTAGGGGTAACTTACATGTAGTAAAAGGGGAGTTCCAGGCCTGGAAAGTAAATGTAGATGCCAGGTCCTTGTGACATTAAACTTTACGTGCAGGCCCTGTGCTAGCAGGCCTGAGACAGGTTTGAAAGACTACTTCTGTGGGTGGAGCAATCAGCACTGTAGGCCCACTAGTAGCATTTTATTCACAGGCCCTGGGTAGAGGGATACCATTGTACAAGGTACTTACAGGTACATTAAATGTGTCAATTAGGTGTAAGCCAATCATACCAACTTTAGAAGGGAGAGTATCTAAAATTTAGCACTGATCATCAGTGATAAAGTGCTCAGAGTCCTAGAGCCAACAACAAGAGGTCAGAAAAAAATAGGAGGCAGGAGGCAAAATTTGGGGGATGACCCTGCAAAAAGGGCCATGTCCAACAGACCCCAAACTACTTCCTTGGGTTAGGACCCCCAGCAGCCAACTGAGAAAAAAGGAAATTGTTCACTGACAGTAAATCTTCAAGGAAGGTACTTCCCAAATGCTATGAGTGCTAACAGGAAGGGCACTTCAAGAAGGATGCCTAGAGTCCCAAGCGGGTACAGCCTCTCACCAGTGGGCAGTCACTGGGGTCAGATAGTATAGTGCTTACGGAGGAGTTTGTCCCAGATAGTGAGGGGCCAGAGCAGAGGTTATCCTAGTGTCCCTGAATGATGGAGAGATGGTACATAGAACTCACATGCCTAGTGTTACTGACCACATGGCTAGTATTGCCACACACTCCATTGTAGCCCAAGAGGGTAAACAGGAGGACCTGGAGCCAAGAAGAATGGACCAGGTTCCTGCCAAAAAGCAGAAGGACAGGAATGCGGGAAACCCACTTCTGAAACTCCCACAGTCCGGGAGGAGGCTGAACCTGCAGGAGACACCTCAGAGCCTACAGCGGAGGATGTTGCCAACCTGGGAAACCTACCTGGGCTGGCCAACTAGCAAAAGGAAGGGGTGCCCCACCAGGGAGGAATTTCTGGAAGGTGCAGAGGCAATGTCGTAGTCTTGTGGGCCTACAGCATCAGGCTGAGGCCCGGGCAGCTGCAATACCACCGGTGAGCACCTGATTTACTAGGACAATGGTCTCCTGTATAGTGAGCCTGACGCCGCAGCCTGTGGGTTGGTGGTCACCCAGAGCTACAGGGCTGTCCAACTGAAGCTGGCTCAGGATGTACCCCTGTCTGGTCATTTGGGGCAGGACAAGACCTTTGACAGGCTTGTTATCCAGTTTTGCCGGCCTCAAATGAGGAAGGCTTCCGATGCATTTTGCAGTTCTTGTCCTCCCTGCTAGGCCAGTTGCAAGCCAGGAGGGAAGCACAAGGCCTCCTGCAACATTTTCCTGTCTCTGGAACCCTTTTGAAAGGGTGGCCATCAACATCATTGAGCAGCTGGACCCCAAGACAGTCATGGGCAACAGGTTCATCCTAGTCTTGGTGGACCATGCCACTCGGTACTCTGAGGCTATGCCTCTGAGGACAGTGACTCTACAAGGAGTTGCCAGGGCACTGATGGGAACCTTTACCTGTCCCCAAGGAGGTGGTGTCAGACCGGGGTACTAAATTCAAATCAAGGTATTTGAAGGCCATGTGGAAGGAGTGTGTGGTAAACTACAAGTTCTCCACTCCTTACCACCCACAAACCAATGGGGTTGTTGAGAGGTTCAACAGAACCATAAAAGGCATGATAATGGGCCTATCAAATCCCATGAGGTGGAAGTGAGGCCTCCTCCTGCCATGCTTTTTTTTGCCTTTAGGGAGGAACCACAGAAGGAGGTTGGCTTCATCCTCTTTGAACTCCTGCATAAGCACCCTGCGGGAGGAACTCTCAATCTGAAGAAAGAGGGCTGGGAGCAAGCTCTCCGAAAGGCCCCCCAGGATGTCATCAGCTTCATGTTGGCACTCCATAGCCAGACAAGGCGTTTCTGGAAGCTAGAGCAAGAGAATCTAGATGTCAGCCAGGGGGACATGAAAGGGAAGTATGACCAGAATGCCACTCTGGTCGACTGGGCGAGTTTCAGCATTCTCAAATAGTGTGGGTTATGAGTCCTTTTGAGCCCAGGTCCCTACAAGATTTCTGGACGGGGCTGTATGAGGTGAAGGAATGCAAGCGTGATATCACCTACTTAGTGGACCTCTAGACTCCCAAGTAACCTGTAAAGGGTCCTGTATGTCAATCACCTCGAGCCCCACTTTGAGAGGTCTGAGTTTACCATGCACTTAGTCACAGATAAGGGGGTGGAAGGGGAGAGTGAGCCTCTCATCGACTTCTTCACTACACTGACCCCAGAACAATAGAGAGCGTGCCGCCAGTTATTGGGTCAGTTTGTCTCTTTATTCTCCTTCATCCCAGGATTCACTACATGCAATACCCATGATACTGACACTTGGGACAGCATTCCTGTGAAATTTAAAATCTACCAGCTGTCTGATAAGGGGAGAGCCGCATTAACTAGGAGGTCTCTAAGATGCTGGAGTTAGGGGTTATTGAGCCCTCAAACAGCCCTTGGTCCAACACAGTGGTGTTGGTCCCCAAGGCTCTCCCTTCAGAGGTCACTCCAGAACTTAGTTTCTGTGTGAATTACTGTGGGCTCAATGCAGTCACCAAGACTGATGCACACCCCAACCCCAGAGCTGATGATCTCAAGAGCTGCCAGGTTCCGCAGCACTTTTGATTTAACTTCTTGACACTGGTATAGTGCCTTGACCGGGGGGGGAGGAGGGGGGGGGTTAAAGAGAAGTCTTTATTCTCAACCCCATGAAGGGCACTTCCAGTTCTGAGTCAACCTCAGAGGTTGTTTAACCACATCATGGCTGGGTTGGAGAATTTCAGTGCCACCTATTTGGATGACACTGCGATCTTCGGTTTTAGCTGGAATGATCACCTGTGTCACCTCAAAGAAGTGCTTCAGGCTCTGCAGAGGGTGGCCCTGACTATCAAGGCCAGTAAGTGCCAAATATGGCAGGATTTAGTTGTCTACTTGGGTGACAAAGTAGGAGGAGGCAAGGTGCAGCCCCTTAGGGCCAAGACTAAAACCATTCTGGCTTGGGAGACCCAAGTCCCAGACAGAGGTGAGAGCCTTCATACAAAACAGAAGGCCAAAGCAACAGTGATATTTATCTTGCGCAATCCCATACATGAAATATTGTCCTATTAAATCAACTTTTAGCGCATAAATTAAATAAACACCAGTTGCCATGATGTCACCTAGCAGGGAACCATACAAGATATGGCACCCCCTGCTATAAATTATCCAAATTGAATACTGGAGCACTCTTATACATGTAAAGACATATAATACTATGATTTGTTCACATATAGTTAATGCCCACAGGTGTTTTGTCCACCACTGGACTTTATAGTCCTAATTTAAAAAGCATAACATGTTTGAACAATGATTTGTTCATTATCAACATAACCAACTCTAAGATCTGGACCAGTAGTATGTAATAATCCAAATTCTATTAAGACTCACGTGGATGCAACCCAGTGTCCTACTTGCACTTTCTGCAGATTGGACCATTTTTTTGAACGTAGTACAGGCTGAGGCCCATTATGGTATTCCCAGTGTTTTCTGTACAATGCACCTGTGGAAATACCCACAAACACTTGTCCTTAGTATCTTTATCCTGTGTTTTGAGTGGTCATTGATTTTTTGTTTCTTTCTTAATCGCCAGTTTCAGGTTACACAGACAGGAAGATATCAATTTACTCTCCATTCAATTTGATCACTCAAAAGAATCTTCTGTTTAGTATGGTGGCGTGCAAGGAGGGACATGCAATCTACCCAAGATGCCATATGCATATTCTGGTCTTGTCTTTTTTCAGAACGAATGCGCATGTGTCCACACCGTGGAACATGCTCTGGATCGGTAAACAAATGAATAAGCCAGGTGCAGTTTTAGCCCCTCCGGGATTTGTGAAATCTCTGGGGCATATTTACAAGCCCCTTGTGCCTCATTGCACCACACTAGTGTCATTTGTTTATGCTAATGTTCCGTTAAGGAGGCCATTTTCCCACGCCATACTTACAAAGTAGCACAACGCATGCGTTGTGCCACTTTGTAAACCCTTGTACCACATTATGCCTGCACCAGGCATAATGTATGCAAGGGGGCGTTCCCACGCAGAGAGGTCTGTAAAAATTCTGCAGAGAAATTTACAAGCCTTCACCATGCCATTTTTAGCATCATTTATAACGCCTGCCTGAGGCAGGCATTAAACTGACGCTGCCATTCTTTTCAATGGGCCTCTCTTGACTTTGCAGGATTGGCGCTAATCCTGCAAAGGGCCACAATAGCATGAACATTTTTGGTGCTACTGTCCTTACGTGTGCAAGGGTGCACAGTATTGTAAATACGGCGCACACATGGGGCCCAATTCATAAAGGCAAACTTAGACCAAAAGTCTACATTTAGACCAAAAGCCTAAGTTTACACCCAAAGACTAACTTTACTTGTTATGAGTTAGACTTTTGGTTTAAGTTTAGACCAAAAGTCTAAACTTAGACCAAAAGTCTAACTTTACTATAAGTAAAGTTAGACTTTTGGTTTAAGTTCAGACTTTTGGTGTAAACGTAGACTTTGGTCTAAGTTTACCTTTGTGAATCGGGCTCATGGTGTCTTTAGCAGGGTTCAGGGTGACGCAAGAAAAGTGACGCCTCAGGACTGATGCAACACTTTCTTATAAATATGTCCCTTTTTTAATGTACTGATGGGACTTGCATCGACAAATGGCAAGCAGTAATGATATTAATACTAGGACCTTTTGTCTCCAGCCCATCACAAACACCATTAATTTTGTTGATTTTACTACAGATAATAGCCCGGAAGTCTCACCACATGACTTTGCAAGGGGTTGATCAATCAATGATTTGGATGACTAGCCTGAAGTTACCATACCTTCTTCTGACAGCAAAACAGGCTGCTAGCATTTCACATTATCATCACTGTTTGATGTGCGCTGTGGTGTGCAGGGTTCATGCTGACACTTACCATGCATGCGTCTGGTTGTTTGGATGCACAAACATAGTTGCAGTGACATATTTTCTTTATCTATTGCTTGTCTCTTTTTCTTACTTTTTAAATGTCACATTTATTTTCAAAGATCCATCCTCCTGAATAGTAGAATTAGGTAAATTTCTTTAGGTGGGCTCCAATCATGCAATTTTCGGGTGTCCACCCTAGTAGATTGGGCTCTATGACCTTTTGGTCCTGATGAATTGCCATAGACCCAAGGGTGGGTATGCACTGCAAGGAACATGTTAATTCCTTTTTAAAAACTCATTGGTCATTAAAACCTCGTTATTTCCTTTCTGTTTTTAATCCTTAAAAAGAGCAGCCTCAGGGTCTAAATGCAGTTTGGGTGCCGTTAATTCATTTTCATCAGACACCTGGTCCAGTCTACTACTACAAGCCACCCATGAATTAACAAGGGTGACTGCCAGTGATAGGTTACCTTCCTGACTTTTTGGCAGAGAAGAGATCTCAAATAAAGAGCATCCTTGACTGGGTTGTTGGGTATTGCAACTCCTAAATCAAATCATTAACATTTATAAAGCGCGCCACTCACCCATGCGGGTCTCAAGGCGCTAGGGGGAAGGGGGTTACTGCTGCTCGAAGAGCCGGGTCTTGAGGAGTCTCCGGAATGCGGAGTGGTCCTGGGTGGTCCTGAGGCTGGTGGGGAGGGTCTTCCAGGTCTTGGCTGCCAGGTAGGAGAAAGACCTCCCACCCGCCGTGGAGCGGCGGATGCGAGGGACGGCAGCGAGCGCGAGGCCGGTGGAACGGAGGAGACGGGTGGGGGCATAGAAGCTGAGGCATCGGTTGAGGTATTCAGGTCCCTTGTCGTGGAGGGCTTTGTGTGCGTGGGTTAGAAGTCGGAAGGTGATCCTTTTGCTGACTGGGAGCCAATGCAGGTGTCTCAGGTGTGCGGAGATGTGGCTGTTGCGGGGTACGTCGAGGATGAGGCGGGCGGAGGCGTTTTGAATACGTTGCAGACGTTTTTGGAGTTTTGCGGTGGTCCCAGCATAAAGGGTGTTGCCGTAGTCCAAGCGGCTCGTGACTAGGGCGTGGGTCACGGTTTTTCTGGTGTCGGTGGGGATCCAGCGGAAGATCTTGCGGAGCATGCGGAGGGTGAGGAAGCAGGAGGAGGACACGGCGTTGACTTGTTTGGTCATGGTGAGCAGAGGGTCCAAGATGAAGCCGAGGTTGCGGGCGTGGTCTGAGGGGGTTGGTGCGGTGCCAAGGGCCGTGGGCCACCAGGAGTCGTCCCATGCGGTCTGGGTGTTGCCGAGGATGAGGATTTCCGTTTTGTCTCAGTTCAGTTTTAGACGGCTGAGCCTCATCCAATCAGCGACGTCCTTCGTGCCATCTTGTAGGTTGGTCTTAGCGCTGGCGGGGTCCTTGGTGAGGGAAAGTATAAGTTGAGTGTCGTCGGCGTAGGAGGTGATGATGATGTTGTGCTTGCGTACGATGTCAGCGAGGGGGCTCATGTAGACATTGAAGAGTGTCGGGCTGAGCGAGGAGCCTTGAGGGACGCCGCAGATTATCTCGGTGGGGTCTGAGCGGAACGGTGGGAGGTAGACTCTTTGAGAGCGGTTGGAGAGGAAGGAGGCAATCCAGTCCAGGGCCTGGCCTTGAATCCCGGTGGAGCGGAGGCGGGTTATTAGGGTGCGGTGACAGACGGTGTCGAAGGCAGCCGAGAGGTCGAGGAGGATGAGGGCGACTGTTTCACCGTTGTCCATCAGGGTTCTGATGTCGTCTGTGACTGAGATGGGGGAGGTTTCAGTGCTGTGGTTGGTTCGGAATCCGGATTGTGAAGGGTCGAGAAGGTTGTTGTCTTCCAGGAAGTTGGTAAGCTGTTTGTTGACGGTCTTCTCTATTACCTTGGCAGGGAAGGGGAGGAGCGAGATGGGGCGGAAATCTTCAGGTCGCTTGGGTCAGCCGTAGGATTCTTTAGTAGGGCGTTGACTTCGGTGTGTTTCCAGCTTTCGGGGAAGGTAGCAGATGAAAAAGAGGAGTTGATGATGGTCTGGAGGTGCGGGGCGATGATGTCATCGGCTTTATTGAAGATGAAGTGAGGGCAGGGGTCCGAGGGGGCGCCGGAGTGAATAGAGTTCATGTTGGCTTTGGTCTCTTCAGTGTTGATGTGGGTCCAGGCGTTGAGGGTGATGGCAGGGGGTGTGGGTTCGGTGTTGCTTGGCTGGGTCTGGTGTCGGAAGCTGTCGTGGAGGTCGGTGATCTTGTGATGGAAAAAAGTTGCCAAGGGAGTTGCACAGGTCTTGTGAGGGCGTGATGGGTTGGAGAACTCTTTAACGATGCTGAAGAGTTCTCTGCTGTTGTGGCTGTTTTTGTCCAGTCTGTCGGTGAAGAAATTCCTTTTGGCTGCACGGATCAGGTGGTGGTGTTCGCGGATCGCGTTCTTGAGGGCGGTCATGTTGTCAGCGGTGTGGTCCTTGCGCCAGGCTTTCTCGAGGGCGCAACAGGTTTTCTTCGATTCCTTAAGGGTGTCAGAGAACCAGAGAGGTTTTTTGGTGTTGGCCTGTCGATGCGTGTGTCTGAGGGGAGCAAGTTTGTCTGCGCAGTTGGTGATCCAGTTAGTGAGGCTGAGGGCTGCGTCGTTGGGGTCGTCGGTGGTGATGGTAGGTTGGTTGACGGTGAGCACGGAGAAGAGCTGTTCTTCGGGGATTTTGTTCCACTGTCGACGAGGGATGGGTTGAGTGCGGAGGTGGCGGGTCTCGCGTCGGAATGTGAAGTGGACACAGCTGTGGTCGGTCCAGTGTAGAGTGGAGGCGTGGCTGAAGGAGACGTGTTTGCTGGCAGAGAAGATGGGGTCAAGCGTGTGTCCGGCGATGTGGGTGGGGGTGTTCACCAGTTGCTTGAGGCCGAGGTTGTCGAGGTTGTTGAGCAGAGCGGTGGTGTTGGGGTCGTTGTTGTGTTCCAGATGGAAGTTGAGGTCGCCTAGGAGGATGTAGTCCGGCGAGGCGAGGGCGTGCGGGGAGACGAAGTCGGTGATGGAGTCGCTGAAAGGGGTGCGCAGTCCGGGGGGACGGTAGATGAGGGATCCTCTGAGGGTGGTCCTGGGGTCGGTGCAAATCTGGAAATGCAGGTGTTCTGCGGCGAGGGGGATGTCTTCCGTGGAGGTGGTGACGCTGATGGAGTCTTTGAAGACGATGGCGATTCCTCCTCCTACTTGGTTGGTGTGGTCTTTCCTAGAAATCTTGTAGCCTTCGGGGATGGCTATGGCGATGTCTGGGTCCGAGGAGGCGTTCATCCAGGTCTCCGTGATGAAGGCGACGTCCGGTGTTGTGGAGTCCAGGAGGTCCCAGAGTTCAACGGCGTGCTTGTGGACGGAACGAGCGTTGACCAGGATGCATTTGAGGTGGTTGATGGCGCGTGGGCTGGTGGTCATAGTAGTTGCGTGGTGGAAGATACGTTTGCAGGAGTGGCAGGCGAAAGGTCCATGGGTACGTTTTGGGTTAGCTTGGAAGCAGGTGTTGGAGCGTCCTGGGTTGAGGGCGTGGAGGGTGGTGGGGTCGTAGCGGAGCAGAGGGGTTTGGGAGTGCTGAGGACCAGGGGTCGTGGCGCTGGGCGCGGGCCAGGCGCGGACGGGCGCAGACGGGCTTGCCTCTGGCGCTCCTACGGAGCGCCAGCGGCGCGGTCGCGCAGCGGGCGCCATAAGAGGGAGGGGGGGGGCAGCTGGGGGAGAATGGGAGCTGGGGGGCGTGCAGGAGGTGGCGGCGGGAAAGCGGAGGGAGGGGGGGACAGGTAGAGGGGAGAAGAGCTGGGGGAGGGGGGTTTAAGGGTGGTGGGGGGTGAGTTTTAGGAAGTTTAGGAGTTTAGGGAGAGAGATAGGAGTGAGGTTGGGAAGATAGGGGAGGGGGGTTGTAGAGGTGGGTGAGGGTGAGAGGTAGAGTGAAAAGATAGGAAGAAAGGGGTAGTAACAGAGGGGGTGGCGAGTGGGGGGGAAGATAGAGAGATAGGTAGATAGGAGGAGGTGGTGAGTGAGGGAGATAGATAGAGAGATAGAGAGATAGAGAGATAGGTGGATAGGTAGATAGGAGGAGTGAGGAGGCAGATAGCGATAGGGGTAGATAGGGGTGATACAGAGGGGGAGACAAGTGAGGGAGAGAGACGAGACAGGAGCAGGAGGACAGGTGCGGGAAGAACAGAAGACAGAAGACGAAGAACAGAAGACAGAAGACGAAGAACAGAAGACAGAGGACCACAGAAGAAGGTATAGAAGACAGAAGACGAAGAACAGAAGACAGAAGACCACAGAAGAAGATAAAGAAGAAGAGGGGCGCAGAAGACAGAAAAATACAGAAGAAGGTGAAGTAGAAGAGGGGCGACGAGCAGCAGAGGAGAGAGCCAAGAAGAGGGACAGAGAAGAAGAGGCACACGCAGGTCGCCGTACGAAGGAGAGAGAGAGAAGCACACAGATAAAGAGAGAAGACGGGGAGCAGGAGGGACAGAAGAGTACAGAAGAAGACTACAGAGGAAGAGCGCAGAGGAAGAACAGAGAAGAAGAAAAGAAGCAGGAGAGAGGGTGAGTAGCGCGGGGCAGGGCGAGGGGCTGGGAGGTGGGGGGGTACTCACTGCGAGGTAGCTGGGCTTGCTAGGAGGTCTCAGGAACCTGGGCTGGAGGAGCTGCAGGAGCTGCAGCGGCAGGGGGAGCGACCTACCCTTGGGTCAAGGGCCGCTACCACTGTCGCGCAGCAGCGGCCATAAGAGGGAGGAGGGGGGGAGGGGTCAGCTGGGGGCGAATGGGAGCTGGGGGCGGGGCGTGCAGGAGGTGGCGGCGGGAAAGCGGAGGGAGGGGGGACAGGTAGAGGGGAGAAGAGCTGGGGTGGGGGGTTTAAGGGTGGTGGGGTTGAGTTTTAGGAAGTTTAGGAGTTTAGGGAGAGAGATAGGAGTGAGGTTGGGAAGATAGGGGAGGGGGGGTTGTAGAGGTGGGTGAGGGTGAGAGGTAGAGTGAAAGGATAGGAAGAAAGGGGTGGTAACAGAGGGGGTGGCGAGTGGGGGGGAAAGATAGAGAGATAGGTAGATAGGAGGAGGTGGTGAGTGAGGGAGATAGATAGAGAGATAGGTGGATAGGTAGATAGGAGGAGTGAGGGAGGCAGATAGTGATAGGGGCAGATAGGGGTGATACAGAGGGGGAGGCGAGTGAGGGAGAGAGACGAGACAGGAGGACAGGCGCGGGAAGAACAGAAGACAGAAGACGAAGAACAGAAGACAGAAGAAAGAAGACGAAGAACAGAAGACAGAGGACCACAGAAGAAGGTATAGAAGACATAAGACGAAGAACAGAAGACAGAAGACCACAGAAGAAGATAAAGAAGAAGAGGGGCGCAGAAGACAGAAAAATACAGAAGAAGGTGAAGAAGAAGAGGGACGACGAGCAGCAGAGGAGAGAGCCAAGAAGAGGGACAGAGAAGAAGAGGCACACGCAGGTCGCGGTGCAAAGGAGAGGGAGAGAAGCACACAGATGAAGAGAGAAGACGGGGAGCAGGAGGGACAGAAGAGTACAGAAGAAGACTACAGAGGAAGAGCGCAGAGGAAGAACAGAGAAGAAGAAAAGAAGCAGGAGAGAGGGTGAGTAGCGCGGGGCAGGGCGAGGGGCTGGGAGGTGGGGGGGTATTCACTGCAAGGTAGCTGGGCTTGCTAGGAGGTCTCAGGAACCTGGGCTGGAGGAGCTGGAGGAGCTGCAGCGGCAGGGGGAGCGACCTACCTATCCTACTCAATGAGGAGCTGACACTATGAAAAAACATGCCATTCTGCTGGGTAGAGCTCTACACATCCTATAAAGGATATCTCCTGTGACCTTAAACCAGTCCTACACCTGGGATCTGGGACAAGAGGACTTTGAATATGAAACTGAACTGTACACTCTTTTTGCAGAGCTTTCTTTGAAAACTACTCATAGAAAATGATTCAAATAACACATCTCTCTGCAGACCACTTCTCATCTGGGGTGCAAACCTGATGCCATTAATTGCCTTAAAGTCAAAGGAGGATATTTATGAGAGGCTTGTGCAGCGCGAGCACTGCTCCATTTCTATGAGATTACTCATTTGCTATATGCGTCATTTTTAAGGCTTGTATTGGGATAAAGGTGCACTGAAACCAGCTGCGCCACACAAATTAAAATATGCAAGGTAGGTGTTCCCTCATAAAATATCACTAAAAACGAATGCAGTGATATTTATGGGTTTGTCAATGTGTGACATGTCATTTGGATGGGGCACCCAAAGCCTGAAATGTCCTCAAAAATCTGTGGCATAGGAAATGATGCAGTTGCTGTGGTATAAAAACCTAAACATCCAAAAACACTTTGGCAAGCTCAGTTACACCATGGAGGTATTGATTCTATTACTCGGTGTTGTAAGGAGACAACCACCACCATGTAGGCAGCGAAGGAGGAGGAAGTGTGTGTTAGGTGTGTGTTAGCTAGGGATGTTCACCAATGTGCTGGCCAAATTCCCTGGAAGTGCTCATCATGCCTACATCTTATGGCACAACATCATCAAAGAGAATAGCCAATATGAGAATGGCCTACTTGTTGCTAAGGAAATCTGAAGTACGCAACATACCAACAAACATGTAGAAAAGTATGACATAATAACCATCTTTGTGTCTGTTGATGGAGCTTGAGGCATATGTAAGAGTGGTGTACCAGATACTTGCACAATACATTTTGGTATATGTTGTGATTGGAGTTTGGTGGGCTGGACGGATTTGAGGGGGGGAGATTGAATTGGGGTGGGGTGGACTGGATTGGGGTAGAGTGGGATGGACTGGACTAGAGTAGAGTGGGTGGATTGGAGTGGGGTTGACTGGATTGAATTGGGGTACGGTGGACTGGAGTGGGATGGATTGGGGTGGGGTAAAGTGGGTTGGATTGAGTGGGATGGGTTTGGTTGAGGTGGGGTGGATTGCCCAAAGGTGGGGTGAATTGGAGTGGGGTGGATTGCACTGAGGTGGGCTGGACTGGGGAGGGGTGGGGTAGATTTGACTGGAGTGGGGTGGATAGGGCTGCAATGTGGTTGATTGGACTGGAGTGGACTGGAGTAGGTGGAATTGAGTGGGGTGGAATGAAATTGGGTGGATTGAAGTGAGTAGGGTGGAATGGATTGGAGTGGACTGGATTGGGGTGGATTGGATTTGGTGGATTGGATTGGGATGGGGTGGATTGGATTGAGCTGGATGGGATTGAGATGGGGTGGATTGTAGTGGGGTCAAATGGGGTGGATTGGATTGAAGTGGATTTGAGAAGGGTAGATTGTTGTGGATTGGATGGGAGTGGGGTGGGGTGGACTAAACTGGGGTGGGTTGGATTAGATTGGAGTGGGTGTCATTGGAGTGGGGTGGATTGGATCAAGTGGGGTGGATTAGATTGGGGTGGATTTGATTGGTGTGCATTCAACTGGATTGGTGTGGGGTGGATTTGATTGGTGTCGGTTGGGGTGGGTTTGATTAAGGTATTTTGGAGTGGGTTAGAATGGGATGGATTGGACAGTAGTGGGGTGGATTAAGGTGGGCTGCATTCGATCTGAGTGGGGTGGATTAAGGTGATTTGAATTGGAGGGGGATGGATTGGAGTAGATAGGAGTGGAGAGGGGTGGACTGAACTGGGGTGATGTGGAGTGGGTTGGGGTGGGTTGGGGTGGATTGAGGTAGAATGCGGTGGACTGAAGCAGAGTGGAGTGGGGTGGGGTGGATTGGAGTAGAATGGGGAGGATTGATGTAGAGTTGGTAGGATTGGATTAGAGTGGGTGGATTTGACTGGAATACAATGGGGGGTTGAAGTGGACTGGGGTGAGGTGGATTGGGGTAGAGTGGAGTGGGTGGATTAAAATGGAGTGCTGTGGTCTGGATTGGAATGGGGTGGGTTGGATTGTTGAGGGGGGATTGGATGCGGGGTAGGGTAGGTTGGATTGGATTTAGGTGTGGTTGGGTAGATTGGAGTAGAGTGCAATGAGGTGGGGTGAATTGGACTGTAGTGAGGTGAGTTGGATTGAGTGGAATTAATTTGATTGCGGTGGACTGGAGTGAAGTTGACGGGAATGGGGTGCGGTGGATTGGATTGAGTGAGGTGGATTGTATTTAGGTGCGGTGAATTGGATTGGGTGGGGTGGATTGGAATGGAGTTGGGTGGGTTGGCCTGGAGTGGGATGAATTGGATTGGAGTGAGGTGGATTAGATTGGTGTGGAGGACGGCAGATTTAATTGTTGTGGAGTGTGGTGGACTGGATTGTGTGGAGTGGGGTGGATTGGATTGGAGTGGGATGGATTAGGGTGGTGTGGAGTGGATTGGATTAGAGTGGGGTGGATTAAGGTGAACCGGATTGGAATTGGGTGGATTGGATTGGAGTGGGATGGACTCTAGTGAGGCGGGTGAACTCCAGTGGACTGGATTGGGTTAGATTGGATTGGAGTTGGTTGGACTGGAGTGGGGTTGAGTGGATTGGAATGGGTTTGATTGGAATTGGAAGGTGGGGAATTGGAGAGGGATGAGTTGACTGGAATGGGGAGGGTTGGATTGTAGAGGGATGGGTTGGACTGTAGTGGGGTGGGTTGGAGTGGGTTGAATTGTGGTGGATTGGAATGGGGTACAATAGAATGGATTGGAGTGGAATGGAGTGGATTGGGCTGGATTGGGGTGGATTGGATTGCTCTGGATTTGGCTAGATTGGATTGGTCTGCAGTGGATTGTGGTGGACCGGAGTGGGGTGAATTCTGATTGAGCTGAGTGAATTGGGATGAAGCGGGTAAATTGGATTTGGGTGAGGAGGATTGGATTTGAGCGAGGCCGTCTGGAGTGGAGTAGACTGGAGTGCGTCAAATTGTTTTGGATTGGAGTGGGGAAGATTAGAGTAGGGCAGATTAGAGTGGGGCAAATTGTTTTGGACTGATATGGGGCAGATAGAAGAGAGACAGGTTGTTTTGAATTGAGTGTGGCAGATTGGTTTAGATTGGAGTGTGACATATTGAAGTGGGGCAAGTGGATTTGGTTTGCAGTGAGTTAGATTGGAGTGGGGCAGATTGTTTTGGATTGGAGTGAGGCAGTTTCTTTTTTACTGGATTAGGGTAGATTATTTTAGATTAGAATATGGCAGATTGTCTGTGGGGCAGGTATTTCATTGGAATAAGGCAGGTTGCTTTGGATTAGAGTGGGGAAGATTGGAGTGGGGCAGATTGTTTTGGTTAGTAGTGGGGCAGATTGGAGTGCAGTAGATTGTTTTGGATTGGAGTGGGGCAGACTGGAGTGGGGTAGATTTCTATGGACTGGAGTGAGGCAGATTGTTTTAGATTGTAGTGGGACAGATTGTTTTGGATTGGAGTGGGGCTGATTGTTTTTTTATTGTAGTGGGGCAGATTGTTTGTATTGTAGTGGGGAAGACTGGCATGTGGCAGGCTGTTTTGGATTTGGGTGGGGCAGTTTGCTTTCGATTGGAGCGGTGCAGATTTGAATGGGGCAGGTTGTTTTGTATTGGAGTGGAGCAGATTGGAGTGGGCAAATTTAAATAGGGCAATTGGAGGGGGTGGGGCGGAATGGGGTGTTTTGAGTAAGGTGGACTGGATTAGAGTGGGGTGGATTGGACTGGAGTAAAGTGGATTAGATTGCAGTGGGGAAGATTGGAGTGGGGCAGATTGTTTTGGATTGCGGTGGGGTAGATTGTTTTGGGCTGGAGTGCGGCAGATTGTTGTGGATTGGAGAGAGACAGAGGGGGTCAAGGACCGCCGGGGCCGGGGTTGGCGGGAGCACCGCCAACAGGCTGGCGGTGCTCCGCAGGGCATTCTGACTGCGGCGGTTTGGCCGCGGTCAGAACAGGAAAACCGGCGGTCTCCCGCCGGTTTTCCGCTGCCCTGGGAATCCCCCATGGCGGCGCAGCTTGCTGCGCCGCCATGGGGGATTCCGACCCCCTCAACGCCATCCTGTTCCTGGCGGTTCCGCCCGCCAGGAACAGGATGGCGGTGAGGGGTGTCGTGGGGCCCCTGGGGGCCCCTGCAGTGCCCATGCCAATGGCATGGGCACTGCAGGGGCCCCCGTAAGAGGGCCCCACTTTGTATTTCAGTGTCTGCTTTGCAGACACTGAAATACGCGACAGGTGCCACTGCACCCGTCGCACATCCTCCACTCAGCCAGCTCCATTCGGAGCCGGCATCCTCATGGAGGGGTGTTTCCCACTGGGCTGGCGGGCGGCCTTTTGGCGGTCGCCCGCCAGCCAAGTGGGAAACCCAGAATACCCGCGGCGGTCTTTTGACCGCGCAGCGGTATTCTGGCGGTTCCCTCCAGTCGGGCGGCTGCAGCCGCCCGCCGGGGTCAGAATGACCCCCAGATTGTTTTGGATTGCCGTATTAGACTGGGGCTGATTGTTTTGGAGTGAAGTGGGACAGGTTGGAGTGGGGCAGATTGGGAGGACTGATTGGTGGTGGATTGGGGTGGAGGAAGGTGGATTAGATTGGAGTGTAGTGGATTGGATTGGAGTGGGGCTAATTCGAGTGAGGCAGATTGTTTTGGATTGGAGTAGGGCTGATTCTTATGGATTGGTGTGGGGCATATTGGAGAGGGGCAGATTGTTTTGAGTTGGAGTGGCTTACATTGGAGTGAGGCAGATTATTTTGGGTTGGAGTGGGGTAGATTGTTTTGGATTGAGGTGAGACATTGTTGTGGGTTGGAGTTGGGTAGATTGTTTTGGATCGCTATCCTGGAGTGGGGCAGATTGTTTTGGATTGGACTGGGGCAAATTATTTAGGCTTGGAGTGGGGCAGATTGGAGTGGGGTGGGTTAGCAGGATTGGAATGTGATGAATTGGAGTGGATTAGGATGAGTGGTTTGGATTAGAGTGGGGCAGTTTGGTGTGGTGGGATGGATTTATTGTACTGCACGATTATGTGTTAAAGCATAATTGTGACATTTACACACAAGAAAGAAACAATGTTGATTTGAAATGTTTTAAATAAGATAATAGGCATCTTTTGAACAACACCCATGAGTAAAAACAAACCACAACATAAGTTCAAAGTGAGAAAAAAAGATGTGGTAAAATAAAATGAAAAGGTAACTATAGAAAATACTACTTTGCAATTTTGTTTGTCCTGCTGGGCACTGTCTTGCCAGTCACACGCCTTCTGTTTGCTCTGCACTAGAAGCTAAAAAGAACAAAACAGTACCTCAATCACGTCAGGAACTGCGGATGGCACAGATTACGTTGAATCAATCAGTGCTTGGTCCCTGTTCCACAAACAGGAACGGAAATGATGAGATGCCATGGACGATTATGAGCTTGTAAAGGAGAGTGCCATGCAATCCAACAAATGATAAGCAACGGGTGGACTCCAAGCCCTTTTCTAAATACAACAGTGTCTCACAAGAAATACACATGAACTAGCCTGCAATCACACGCTCAACCCTAAAAATTAAACAAGAAGGAGAATCTAAGGTCTAACTTCATGTAATGCCACTCCTGCAAACGTAATATTTAATGGGGCATTTTAAGGTTACCTGGTGTCTGATAACCATCAGATGTGATGGCTTCCCACATGCCTCTCTCTGATGCAGAGCAAGATAAAGCAGTGATTTGCAATATATTGTGTCAATCCTGAATAATGGCACTTGTCCAGGCTACTCAAGTTGGCCTTGTTAGCCTAAAAACATAGACAAATATATTTGCGTTGCACATTTACCATGGTGTATTGTACAAGGCCCAAAAATATTAGTTCAGGCATATAGCCCTGAGTGCAGACTTGTCTTTACTACCACATTACATGGTGGAACTTGCCTAGTTTTCTGTGCAAATACATGGCTACCTGACAATCACACATGCAATACTGGAATTACACCATGTTTGTTTTTAAATCTAGCAAATATGTAAGCTGACTTGCACATACGCTTCAGAATGGGTGATCCAGCCTGTCTCTGTGCTTCCCTATGTGTGTGCTGCATCCATAACACATCTTATGGCAGGAATGCAGACAGATTGACTGAATAACAATATTGGGCATGATAGGGAATAGTATATTGTAGGCATAGTAACACATATATATGGCATGCTTTCTGCATTGCTGCAGCTACCTATGTCCACCCAAGCCTACTACAAACCACAAAGGGAAGATAAACTTGAAAATGTCTCAATACATTACAATGTTTACTTGGTTTCCCTCACAATAAATTGTCATTCAATACGTCATACCTAAGAAAGTAAAATGTCACACAAAAGCACACTATGACCTCTGAAGTCACACATCAGCAAACTTTAAACTTTTCCGGTAAAAAAAAGGAAACTGGACCAATGAAAATGTAACCAAGGTGTGATTTCCTACATTGTACAATCCTTTACTGTGGATCCCGCACATTAGGCCAGTTGTGTGGGTCAGAACCCACACATCGACCCAGTTGTGCAGTGCATTGCGCCAGTCATAATCCGAGCATCACCGCCAATGCGTGGAAATTACTGCAGAAGTGCTAATGCGCCATGAGCTCATCACGTAATGGCCATTGGAGTAGCAATGCATAAAAAAGTCAGAAATATCAGAAATATGTGGGATACACCCAGGAAATAATACAATGGGAATGGCAGGCTGCATACTAGGAAGTATGAAGTTACTTTCACTTTCTCTTATTCTCTAGTAGTCGCGCTGGGTGTAGGAGGTGTATTTGGAGAGCGGCTGTTGTTATGCAAATATTGTCAGTGTTGGTGTGCGGACCACATTGTTGGTTTATGGTCTGCCCCTGTATCATTCAATTTGTTTGCCTTTTGTGCCTTTTTGTTGTTAATTGTATCTGTCTTGTCATTGTTTTTTTTGGTGTCTGTCAATTTAGGAGTTTATTATTTTGGGGGTATTGTTTAGGTTAGGAGGTGTTTGTTTGGGTTATAGTTAGTCTTGTTTCATTGGACATGATGGGAAAGAGGAGGGCCAACCATTTGTCCAATTATGAGTTGAGGGGGCCTGCTATAGCTCCTGATCCATTACTTTCCAAACATGCTGGCAACCGGGAGGAGGGTCAGCCAGGGCTATCCTGCCAAGGAGCGGACGGAGCTCTGGAAGAGTTTGTGTTGGCACATGCCAACAGTGTTTTGGACAGAGCGCACCATCCACAAGCCAAAACACAACTGGACTCATGTGATGTCCCGAGAGGGTGATCTGGTCAACCATATTGGATTAGAGATTGGGGGAAATGTATTTATGTACCATCTGCATGTAGATATGTTACTATCACATTTAACTTTTATTGCACATAGAGAGAGACAAGGAAGGTTATAGCCCCGATACTGCCTCTCAAAATCAAAAACCATATATACAAAACGTATGGGGGGATCCAAAGAACTGACCCGCAGGACCTGTTCAACCTGTGATTAGGACCACTCTTTTCCGTGATCCAGTCAAAATAAAACATGATTGTGATAACCATGTATTGGGGAACTATCTCAGGGGTTCCTCCTTACGGAATAGGTGGTCTCACTCAATTATAGTGTCATGCTCCATCATTTGGCCACTTATCCCCAACTGGGTAGGACAATACCACCTGGGCAGACTCAACCTCGTGGTTGAATGAACCCCGAGGGAGTACCGAAATGATGTTAATGAGCGTATGCCTACCCATTTGCATGATGCAATACCAGCACCAAGGAGTTCAGATCTGGACCATGTGTCTTATTCCCTATGTACATATCATCATGATTACAACTCACTGTCATGAATAATATGCTAGTGGAAAATTGTGAGATTACATTTCAATACCATATGCCTACACTTCTAGCTTGAGTCAGTTTGCGGTGTTTGATTAGGAGATGTAGTTGTTCAGACTCTATATTATCCAGATCCCTTTCACCATATTTGTAGTGGGTCTGGGCTGCCACATATAATTGTATGACAATGTAAGCCTAGTCTTGCAGACATCATGTGCATATTCATCTTGAGCTGATATGTTATTTCTTTACCTCCCTAGATAACGTGACAGCTGAGGAAGCAAAACAGCACTCATTGCCACTGAAGCATTACTGCCACATCAGGCATGTAGGCAAAGCTTTCTAGAAGATGGGGGTGCAAGCTAGCCAAGTTGACAGATACTTGACATGCAGAAAGGCTGGCACACAGAGGTAGATCCAGTGGCCCCACACAACTGTAGGGAGCCCAACTGCTATTGGATGCCACCCAATCCATTCCAGCCCATCTACTGGATCTAATTTTCCAGGTCATCAGCCCATGCTCAGAACACCTACAAGTGACTCTTTGTTCAAAGACCAGGTCCCGAAGGACTTAAATGAACTGAAGACCTAGATAATGGCAATCAAAAATGAACAGGAAAGCCTGTCTGCCATGATGGTGCAGTTGCAAAATGGCCTGCATCGCACATAATTTGAACTCTGCTGTTGGACAATCCCTTTTCCCTGTTGTTTACCTGTTGTTTTGATAGTTATATTAATATAGGTATAGTGTTAGTTAGGATTTAGCATAGATGGTAAAAACTGGTTCTCTAGTTGGCAGAGTTATGCACCCTCTCCAAGTAGGGACCATAATCCTAGTCAGGGTAAATCACAACACAACCTAAATTATCCTGTGCTCACCCTCGGGTAGCTTGGAACAGAGCAGGCAGGTGTAACTTTCGAAGGCAATGTGTAAAGTATATGTGAATAAACTCACACAGTAGTACAGTGAAAACACCACAAAAAGTACTCTACACCAGTTTAGAAAAATAGATAATATTTATCTAATTAAAATGAGCCAAAAATGACAAGAATCCAATATGCACAAGTCAAGATATCACTTTTTGAAAAAGTAGTTAAGTCTTAATCCAGATGAATCAATGAATTTAACTTTTTTGCACAAATTACCTCAGATGCATCAAAAATAATGATGCAGAGGGCCACAGAGGTGGTGATGCATTGGAAAGTAAAGCTATGCATACATTTTTCAGGCATGGCGGAGGTGATGTGTCGATTTTTTCCTCGTGGGTTAGATGATGTGTTGATTTACAAGTGCACAGCCTTTGCTCCTTACTGCAGGGATAATTGTGGGGATACGTTGATGCCCAGAAACGGTGCGTTGAAAAAACCAAAACATGCTGCAATGATGAAACTGGTGCTGCATTGATTCGGGAGACTCTGCAGTGATTTTTCAGCTGTTGCATCAGTTTTCCAGTGCAGTGGATTTTCTCCCTTTGTTGAAGTCTTTGATGGCCCTGAGACTTCTTAACAGAAGACAGGCTCAGTCCAAGCCCTTGGAAATCACTTGTAGGGCAAGGCAGAGTCCTTCCAGTAGAATCAGAGAGCACCAGGCAGCAGGGCAAGAAGGTGAAGAGAAGCAGTCCTTCCAGAAAAGCAGTCCAGATGAGTCTTTTGGGCAGCACGGCAGTCCTTCTGACGGAGTTCAGTTGTAGGTCCAGAAGTGTCTGATTTGATGCGGGTCACAGACCCAGTATATTTACCCAAATTGCCTTTGAAGTGGAAGAGACTTCAAAGAGTGGTTTTGGAATGCACTAGTTCCCCTTTCAACCCAGACATGGCTGCTAGGCAATCTAAGTTGGTCATCAGTCCTTTGTGTGAGGTCAGGTCACTAGTCTTTGAAGTGTAAGTGAGAACTCCTTTATCCTTCCTGTCCTGAATGATCCATCAGTATGCAGATGAATGCAGAAGCGGCTAAGTGTCCTGTGTTTATGGCTGCCTGGGAGCAATGCACAAGGGGAGCTGTGAACCAGCACAGGCCAGACGTGGATTGGAGACATGCTGTAAGGCACAGAGAGTAGTAAGTGCAGAGAAATGCCTTTTTTCTAAAAGTGGTAGTTCTAAAATAGTAATGCTAAATCCAGCTTCACCAGTAAGCAGAATTTCTAACTATCAATCCAACCATATTAAATATGACAATGCCGCTCCTTTCAGATCAGAAATTACAACATAAATGCATATAGTGGAATTTTCAATGCTGGCCTAGGAGAGGAGCAGGTTTCACAATAGTGAACAATGACTTTGGGTGCTTTTCACTACCAGGGCATGTAAAACTTACAAGTACATGTCTTCTCTTGTACTTACATAGCATCTTGCCCTGTGTGCTACCTAAGGCCTACCTTAGGGATGGCATATGTAGTAAAATGGGAAATCGCACACAGGCTTGCAATGGCAGGCCTGAGACATGGTTAAGGGGCTACTGATGTGGGTGGCACAATCAGTGCTGCAGGCCCACTAGTAGCATTTAATTTAGTGTCCCTGGAATAAATAGTGCACTTTATTAGAGTCCAACCTGCGCTCTATACATGCCACGATGTTAATGATGGTCCCCAGCTTAGTGACAAATAGGCATGGTCAGAGTTCGCTGAGTTCTGCTATCGGCAAAGTGCCAAAAAAACTCTGCCATGCTACATGGAGTTCTGCGAGCAGTGGAGTCTGGGTAGTTTCAGCACCAGGAGTTTCCCCCAACCTGTAAAATCAGCGCAAACAGCATCACGCAGAGTGCTGGAGGGCGCTATTTTCTTTCAGCTGCTCAAGTAGATTTTCTACTTGAGCTGCAGCATCCTCAACACGAATGTCAGCTTTCTCAATAAGAGGTTAGCAATCTGTTGCGACCGCCACTATTTAGAAATCTCACTTAAGCTCACCAACTTAGTGACTTCTCTCCCTCGCCAACCCAATGTTGGCAAGCTGCCTGAGAGAAAAACTCCGCTCTGTGCTGCTTTATGGGGCTATTGGAACTTTGCGCTCTGCTCAGACTGAGGAAAGCGCTTGCGAACAGAGCAGAATTCTTCATGCACCCCTAATGGCAACCTCATTGGTGTAAGATGTTAAGGCCTGTTTTTCTTGCTTCTGCTTCATGACACCAGCAATGTCAGCTAGGGACTCACCCATACTATGGAGGTAAGTGTAGGTGCTTTTAATTGCCTCAGATATATCCTTATTGTGAATGAGGCTCCAACGGACTCCTTCTAGGGTGTCTTCTATGGTCTTTGTTCCCTCCCACACCTCATCAACCATCTGCTGCTGGACACGCACCATTGGAAGACAACTTGGGGGTCTTTGGAGTCTGCAGCTGGATTTGGACTGACAGATGGCCAAGTTCTGTGGGTGGTGGTTTCTCTGGAGACCCTCCAGCACTGTCAGCCCTTGCCATGTCTGGAGAAGGAGATTCTATGGAGTCCAGGAGTTGCTGGAAGGTGTCATCATCTATGGTGGGGCAGGTGTCATCACCGAAAGGTTGGTCATTCAAGACAGGCTGCTGGACAGGAAGTGTTGTTTGCCCATCTGCAATGAAATTGTAATATGTCAATGATGATCTATGATAGATGTTGCCAATAGTAATTTTGGTGACAGACTTTATTATCATTCACTTTATGTTACATATAGATGTGTTGAACATGTCTTGCTAACAGTAAATGAGGTGCATGTTACACTGTTCTTGCATTGCAAATGGCAATATCTGTACATTGTTCACACAACCAATCTGTGGCAAGGGGGCATTCCTGTGTCATATCACACATTGCAAGGCAGTTACACAGCTTGCTGGCCTCTCCTGTCTGAAAGGGTGAGTGCATGTAAGGGCTCCAAGTACCATGTTGCTGGACTTATTTCATGTATGTGAGAACTATGGCTTATGCTGGACATCACAAGAGAGTAGTGATGATATTCTATAACATGTATCTACCCTGGTTGCCCAGACACCTCACCCTCCAACCATTCCCAAAACCTGCACATCATCCTGGACACCTGGCTCATCCTGTCACTTTTCAATTCCCTGTTTAACATTCTCCTACTTTGACATATGTAACATAGTATGACTTTTCTGCTTATGCCTCCCTCCTGACATGTGCTACACCTTTTGCCAGGCCCACATCACATGTCAAGTGTTGTGCACTAATGCCCTCTTTTTACGCCATCCCTTCACAGCTACTACACAAGTATGACACTATCAAAAAGCAGCAGTGTAGGCCTGTCACTCCAACTACCTTATGGCACAAACATAACTCCTCTCCTCTTTGAAATCCAATTGCTCCGCATTGAGACACACTGCCAGTTTAATGTGCTCAGCCACACCTATATGACACTACACTACCAGAAAAACATGAAGCTCACACACAATGTGTGCTTCAGACAAATACGCATGGACCTCTAGGGTGTATCACTTGCATTCACCCTCACCCCCAATATTAATTTGAATAAGACAGGAGGTAGTGTGGTCTCTAACATGGTGAGCAACACCTGTGAGATCTGACCCAGCTCATCAAGACAGCTGTGTGCAATGTGATGTCATGCTCCTGACTGTTCACATGGCTCTTCACATGATCCTACTTGAAGATATTCCACATACACCACTCCTGGATTCCCTCGCAGGTCAGATGTTAATCCTCTAGCAACTCTATTACATTCCCTTAGTTAACACTCCACCTTTGGCTACATAGCCCCAAGACAAACACATTTGCCTCATGGTGCCTGTATTGTCACAGTAATGCTGGGCAGGTTTGACATGTCCATGCATGATGTGCTGCTCCAAGCCATCTTTTTTGCTTTGTATTGTGGGACTTGTAGTCTTGGGCACTGATGTTACACATTAAACCACAAGTTGCAGTATTCAAAGGACAACCTGGACTGGGGCAGCACATCATGCATGGACACGAGAAACTTGGCAGAACTGGAATGGCCTGGACAAAATGTCAATGGGAAACTAACTAACATTTATGTGTTTTATGGGTTAACATGATAGATATTCCTACCCTTTTCCTTGCACACAGAGCAGTGCAGAGCAGCAAAATGTGTTGCAGCACTTCACTGCATGACATATTTAACCGTATTGTTTCTTGATTACACTTGCACTGTAGATCTTCTCGGTCCTCAACCTCAGCACTGTCCTGTCCTTCAACTCCTACCACCAACTCAGTTGGAATGAGTGACGCCACCTGCTCCTCCAATGAGTCCAGCTCCTGCTGGTTCTCTGGTCCTCCTCCGGTCTGCATGACTGCCCTCAGGTTCTTGGCAAGTTTCTCCTTGGTCCTGCCCTTATAGTCATGCCACCTTTTTTTCAGCTTTGACACTGTACTTTCTCCTGCCCAACACTGTTAATCGTATCCATTATTCACTGCCAAATGGCTTCTTTCTTCTTTAATGGCAATTTGGAGGTGACAAAGAGAAAGCGTTCCTTTTTTGCCACCTCAGCTATTAATATTTGGTTCTCCTCCTAACTGAAATTGGCCTTCCTCCCCTGACCCGCTGTCGGGTCATCTTGGCTGGGGTTGAGATTGTTGCTCTTCTGAATTGTAGATGCTGCTGCCTCCATCTAGTGCATTTGCTTTGGTCTGCTGTTCAGATTTTTTAATGCATCATTTTTTCATGCATCCTGCAACGCCATGTACTCCTACGTGTTACAGTGCTGATTTGCTGCATTCCCAAGGGCTTTACAACACACAAATCAGTTTTGTGTCACATACAGGCCACTTACCTTACGCCACGGACCTTACTACATAGTGCGCGGTTCCATAAATATGGCACATCCATGTCACAATGAAATTGCGTGCAACAGTGCACGTTTTTGTGATGCGACGCTGATGCAATGCAATGTTACATCACTTCTCATAAATCTGCCCCTAAGTGACTGCTAGTTCACATCTTAAAAAAGCTCTGTTAGGTAGAACTGATGAATTGGAAGCTGGGAAACCATTATAGATTTGAATGACGACAGGTACTTTAATATCCGAAATGGTTGAAGTGCTATAATCCTTGATTCATGTTCTGCACATTAAACGTATTTCAAAACACTACTATCTGTGACATTAATTTATGGCTCATGAAACTCATATTGAGTTATTCTCAATAGAAGGGTAAACGTTCTGTTAAGGATTCCCTGGCAAAATGAATATGCATGTTTCTAAACAAAGAAACACAGGGCCTCAATTACCATGTTTTGGAGCAGGGCAGCGCCGCAAGCCTTTTTGCTGTGCCACCCTATGTCAAAACAAAAAGGCACAAATGTGCCATATATATAACATGGAGTGTATTCCTGTACTTGTCCCCTGCACTGGTGCACGAATTGCTGCTTTGTGCCAACACAGGCAAACCTGCATCATGGTGCAAGGGTGACTGCATTGCAGGTATGATTGTTTATGTGCATGAAGGGATACTTTCCTCTTTCTATGTGTGCTGTAGAATGCAGCACACATAGAAAGAGGAAAAAACGGGGAGAAATAATGTTAGAGGAGAAATAATGTTATTTCCCCCATTGCACCACTTTAACGCCACCCCACCCCTGAGGTGGTGTAAGAATCGGACACATTCCCAGACTTGTAAATCTGGGAATGCGTCAGATCCCGTTGGATTCCATGGGTGTTGCTGTGGAAACACTCACAGCAACACCCATGGAACTTCCCTTTTATGCAGTGTTATGCGTGAAAGGGGTCCATATTAACAAGGCCATGAAAAGCCACCCAAGGTGGCTTTTCATGGCCTTGTAAATATGGACCGGAACACTGTGCCACTGGAGCGCCAATAAAAATAATGGTCCAGTGGCACAGCGTGCAGCTAGGACAGCATAAATGAGGCCCACAGAGTAGAAAGACCACAGATGCAATCAGTTTTCCTAGCTTTAGGGCCTCCTTTGCTATGTTTTGATGCAGGGGGGTGCTGTAAGTCTTTTAGCTGCTCCGGCTTGCATCAAAACAAAAGGGCAGGAATGCACTGTATCTATAAGATATGGAACATTCCTATCCTTGTTCCCTTCGCTGGGGCACAAATTGTTGCCTAGCACCAATGCAGGCATCCTTGCATCGTGGGGCAAGGGTGTCTGCATTGCAGGGATGAATGTTTATGTTCAGAAAGGGACACCCCGTTTTCTTCTTTCTGTGTGTGCTGTAGAATGTAGCACACATAGAAAAGGGAAACAACGGGGAGAAATAATGTTATTTCTCCCCATTGTGCCACTGTAATGCAACCTCTGAGGTGGCACAGGAATCACTCTAGTCACGGTAAGGGAGATACACACCTAGGATAACCCCTGCTCACCCCATTGGTAGCTTGGCACAAGCAGTCAGGCTTATCTCGGAAGCAATGTGTAAAATATTTGTACCAACACACACAGTAAAACAGTGAAACACCACAAAAGGACTTAACGCCAGCTTAGAAGAATTGGCAATATTGAATATGCTAAAACAAGAGCAAAATGACAAAAATCTAACATACACAAGCAGAGTAATGATTTTTGTAAAGATTAAACTTCAATATAGTGCGTAGAAACATAAATGCTTTGAACTGGTGATATCACGGCATCGTGACTGAGTCATTCCCAACAATCTGATTCCAATGCTGCCTCCACGGAGTCGCACAGTCTCCCAGGTACAGTACCTTGTGACAATGAGGAAACAAGCTGATGCACGGAGTCGGGAATCAAGGCGTCGCTGGATCCAGTGCGGCATTGGTTCCGGTGCTGTGGAGCAAAGGAGTGGAGTCGTTGCTGCGAGGGATCAGGTCCTTGTTGTGGAGCTGTGGAGGTGAGGCGGCATTGGTGCAAAGCGTTGGTTTCTTTCATTCCCAGCAGGGTTGATATCCGCCAGTCATGATGTGGTGCCGTGAAATCACGGGGTCGCGGTCACACCATGAGGCTGCAGGCACCATGGTAGAGTCGAGTGTCAAGGGTGTCGGTGATATGGCACTTCGGAACCCACGGAGTGATGGACTTCAGCAAGGCTTCAGCGACGTCGGGCCTGCGGGGTCATCACACTCCAGCGGCGACCACGTCATCAGTTGCAGATAGCTGCACGGGATCCAGCAGAGGGGTCATTCCGAACACCGTCTGATCTTTGTGCACTTGTTTTTTTTTGTTTTTTCACCATCTTCTCCTTTCAAGGGCCCAGGGACCGGATTAGGTACCACTTGGCAGGGTAGAAGTCTCAGCAAGAGAGTCCAGATGCTGGCAGAGAATGTCTTTGATAGCCTTGACACTTCAGAACCGGGGGCAAACTCAGGCAAAGCCCTTGGAGAAACTTAACAAGCAGGATACACAGCAAAGTAAAGTCTTTGCCCTCTTTAAGGCACAAGCAGCAACTGCAGTTCAACCCAGCAAAGCATACACAGCAAAGGGGCAGTACTCCTTCTCCAGCTCTTCAGCTCTTCTCCTTGTCAGATGTTCATCTTGATCCAAAAGTTTTCTAATAGTCTGGGGTTTTGGTACATTACTTATACTCCTTTCTTCCTTTGTAGTAGGCAAGCCTCAAAGGAAAGTCTCTGCTGTTGACAAGATCCTGCCTTGCCCAGGCCTGGCCCCAGACACACGCCAGGGGGTTGAAGACTGCATTGTGTGAGGACAGGCATAGCCCATTCAGGTGTAAGTGTCAACTCCTTCCTCCCTACTCTAGTCCAGGAGACTCATCAAGATATGCAGGCTACACCCCAACTTCCTTTGAGTCACTATTTAGAGGGAATTCACAAACAGCCCAACTGTCAGTCTGACCCAAATGTGGATTCAAAAGGCAGGCAGAGGCACACAGTGATTAAGCAAAAAAATGAAAACTTTCTAAAAGTGGTATTTTCAAAGTGACAATCTAAACAACAACTTTACCTAAAGGTTTATTTTTAAATTGTGAGCTCAGAGACCCCAAACTTCATATCTCTAAGTGCCTCCAATGGGAAACTGCACTTAAAGGATATTTAAAGGAAGTCCCCATGTTAACTTATGAGAGAGATAGGCCTTGCAACAGTGAAAACTGAATTTGGCAGTATTTCACTGTCATCAGTACATGACCTACCTTTAAGATACACTGCACCCTGTCCATGGGGCTACCTAGGTCCCACCTCAGGGGTGCCATACATGTACAAAAATGGAAGGTCTGGGCCTGGCAAGTGAGTGCACTTGCCAGGTCAAATTTGCAGTTTACAACTGCACACACAGACACTGCAATGGCAGGCCTGAGCCATGTTTACAGGGCTATTGATGTGGGTGGCACAATCAGTGCTGCAGGACAACTAGTAGCATTTGATTTTCAGGCCCTGGGCACATTGAGTGCACTTTACTAGGGTCTTCCTAGTAAATCAAATAATCTAATCAGGGATAAAGCAATCACCAATGCAGTTTACACAGAGAGCATATGCACTTTAGCACTGGTTAGCAGTGGTAAAGTGCCGAGAATACTAAAGCCAACAAAAACTGTTCAGAAAAAATAGGAGGAAGGAGGCAAAAAGTTTGGGGACGACTCTGCAAAAAGGGCCAGGTCCAACACAGGCGCACTCCCAGACTTGTAAATCTGAAAATGCAGCAAATTCTGTTGGATTTCATGAGTGTTTCTGCTTGAACACTCAAAGCAACACCCATGGAACACCCCTTTCACGCAGTGTTATGGGTGAAAGGGGTCTACATTTGCAAGGCCATGAAAAGCCATGCAAGATGGCTTTGCATGACCTTGTTAATACGGACCGACACACTGTGCCACCAGAACGGTAAAAAAAAAATAATGCTTTGGTGGCGCAGTGTGCCGCTAGGGCCTCGTAAAGGAGGCCCTACAAGGAAATGTTGGACCGTGGAGCTGAGCCAAATTTGGCAGCACAACTCTCTGACATTTCAAAAATGTAGGTATTCACTGTATTCACAACAATATGGCTCAATACGGACACCTTCCTGCACATAAACAATCATTAATGGAGTTTTGCTCTTCACACATTGAAGAACATACATGGAAAAAGCAAAAACAAGGAGAAATAAAAGTAGTTCTCCTTGTTGCACCACTCTAATGCCACCCATTGGAGCTGCCTCAGGTTTAGGATTTCTCGTAAATCTGGGGCAGTGTCAAAAGCAATGGGTGATGCGTGGAAATGCCTACAGCAACACCCATTGCACTCCCTCTGCCGCAGTAAATTGTATCGGATGGGCCCATATTTACAAGGAGGCGCTAAGCCACACAAAATGGAATAGCGCCGCCTTGTAAATATGGAAAAAGGCACAGCACCACCAGAGAGTTGTTGAAAGTGACACTGTGGTGGCACTAAGGGCTTGTAAATGAGCCCCGTAGACGCAGATTTACAAGAAAGTGGTGCATGCTTCCTGACGCGCCACATTTCTAGTGCTGCCCCACCTAATGGCATCATGGTTGCGATGTATTTATATTATGGTGCAGCATGGCAGTAGTTTCCACAAAAGCGTCATAATTTATGACACTATTGTGGTGCTTTGCAGCACTAGCTCCATAAATTATGGCGCTAGTGAAGCCAAGCACTTGGAAGGCCCATAGATTACTATGGGTCCATCACTTAAACACCTGCCCTGTGCAGGTATTAAAATGCCGGAAAAAAATGAAACATTGAAATCTTGTAGATTTCACTTTACTATTTTTCTGGGCCTCCTAATGGGGGAATACCCCCCTTTCATACATTATGCCTGGCGCAGGCATAATGTGGCGCATGGGGTTACAAAGTGGCGCAATGCATGCACTTTGTAAATAAGGCGCAGGTAATGGACTCCTTAACGCCACATTAGCGGGGGGAAAAACAACGCTAGGGTGGCACAAGGAGACTCAAAGGCCTTGTAAATCTGGCCCTTAGTGTGTTGCACCAGGTTGAAGCCCATATTGTAATTTTAACCAAAATTGGGGATGTTTTCACAATAAAAACTGCATGATCGACATACCCATCAAGATCAGAACAGAACTTTTGAACAAAGCAAACAATACTTATATCAGTGGTGTCAAAGAAACTCTGAACATTCGTGAAATGACGCCTAAAATGTTTCTAAATTTCGTCCATTTTTCAAAAGAGACAAAGCATGACTCAAGGCTTCGGAAAGACCCTGGGGCCGCTGCGAACATTTGGAAACGGATCAGAGATTCCGTGAAACTGACGTCCCTGGCTCAGAAGCTGAGACGAAAAGCATTTCAGAAAAGGAGCCATTATCACTCGGCGTTTGTGCTGCAGGACTTATGGGAAGCGGGACCAACTGAAAGCAAAGCCGAGTTGAAACATAAAGTAGGATTATCTAAATGCCCTTTAAACAAATTAGAACGGATTAACTGGATTACAGGATAAAAGGGGGATTTCAAGAGAAGCCCGGGATGTCACTGGGGAAATGAAGACCTTTCGATTTCCCTTATGTTTCGCTTGTCTCCTCCCTTGGCCTTCATCCCTACCCTGGCTCCACCGTTATCTGCTCAGGGGTCTCGTTCGCCCCCCTCCTCCCCGTCAGCACTTTGCAACTCCTTGATACGAATCGTTTTTATTCATTTATTTATCACTATTACAGTAGTCTGTACCCAAGGATGCGTTCAATCCACATAGCTTTCCTGGAAAAATTTCAAGTTCCATATGTTTCATCCCATGTTTGGAGCACATTTAGGACTTTTAGAGGATTAGAAAAGAATTCCAGTATTGCTGGAGATCTTTGACATTCGTACTTGATGAAAAATATGGATTTTTCATAAATTCCTTCATGAAGAAGTTCTGTAGTAAGATAAATTCTCACATTTACCGCATCTTTTATTTCTTTACTCCACACAGGAGTAACACTTTGGACCGGATTTACAAGAAACTGGCACAGAGCAGTGCTGCGCCAAAATCAGTAGTGCCATGCTGCGTCCGTCTTCAAACGCAAGGCTGCACCTTATTCAGAAGAATACAGCGCAGCCCTGCGTTTCCCCCTGCGCTGGCGCTAACTTAAGCTCCCTGCACCAACGCAGGCATCCTTGCACCATAGTGCAAGGGTGCCAGCGTTGAGGGGATAGATGGTTTATGGGCAGGAAGGTGTCCCTTCCTGCACATAAACAATCTACAATGGCAATTTGGCACTTCTATGTGTGCTGCAGAATGCAGCACACATAGAAGTACCAAAGCGTCATTTTTGAATGATTGTTTATGTGCAAGAAGGGACACCTTCCTGCACATAAACAATCACCCATGGCATTTTGTTTCTTCTACGTGTGCTACAGAATGCAGCACAGATAGAAAAAGCAAAAAACGAGGAGGAATAAAAGAATTGCTTCTTGTTTTGTCATGCTTACACCACCCCTGTGGTGGCGTTAGTTCTTGGCACAACCACAGAATTTCAATTTCTCATGAATCTAGGGCAGCATCAAAAACAATGGGTGTTGCGATGGAACACCCACTGCAACACCCATTGCATGCCCCTATCATGCAGAAAACTGCGTCAGAGGGGCCCATGTCTACAAGGAGGCATAACACAACATAAAGGGGGTTATTACAACTTTGGAGGAGGTGTTAATCCGTCCCAAATGTGACAGATATACCACCAGCCGTATTACGAGTTCCATAGGATATAATGGACTCGTAATACGGCTGGTGGTATATCCATCACTTTACCGTCACTTTTGGGACGGATTAACACCTCCTCCAAAGTTGTAATAACCCCCAAAGTGGCTTAACACCTCCTTGTAAATATGGTGCAGTGAATAGCGCTACTGGAGCATCACTAAAAGTGACACCTAGTGGTGCTAGAGCCTTGCAAATCTGACCCTTTTTTTTGCACTCCAGTGCAAACTGGGAATTTCCCATTTCCTTTCCAGTCATGCAGAGGAGCATTCCATGCCGTTGACAGAATTAGCTTTATATTTATTTCCAGGGTATGAACTAGTTGCAAACGATTTCTCAATAGATATACACCTTTAGGTTTGAGGATGTGCCATGTTTTCTTATTAAGAATTAAACTAACCTTCTTCTTCTGTGAAACAGGAAGTATAATTTATGATCACAAGTGATATTTTTGCAAATGCAAGGTAAAATTAGGTGCATAAAAACCTTTGCAAATCAGAAAGATGTGTGTTCATGACCATGAGGCAGACAACAGACTGATGGACATGTGGGGGCCATATTTATGACCCAGTTTGCATTGCTCTTGTACCACGCAACTTGGTGCAAGTGCAACGCAAACCTTAAATCAGATTTTTTTATACCACGCAAAGCCACTTTGAATGGCTTTGATGGGCTTAAAAAATCTGAAGTAATGCAATGCAGCGCAAATCGCTGAGTTGCATTACTATGCATAAGAGAGGCGTTCCATGGGCATTGCGTGGGTGTTCCCACCCAAACCCATAGTTTTTGATGCATTTCAAGATTTCTCATCCCTGGTAAACCTGGGATTGCTCCAAAATGATACGACTCCCCAGGAGAGGCATAACGGGCTAAATGTGGCCCATATTTTTGGGGAATTGGCACAGGGCAGCGCTGCAAGTTTTCTTGCCGCAGTACTTCAATGTGAAAGAGCACGAATGTACCGTATTTATGAAATACAGTGCATATCTATCCTTTTCCCCTGCTCTGGTGTACATTTACCTGCGTAGCGCCAACGTAGACACCCTTGCAGCATGGTGAAAGTGTGCTTGCGCTTCATGCAGCACTGTTTTTGTGCAGTAAGGGACACCTTCCTGAGCAAAAACAGTCCCAAGAAGCATTTTCCTTTTTCAATGTGTGCTGCAGAATGCTGTAGACAGAGATAAAAACGAGGAGAAATTAAAATCTTTCTCCTTGTTATGCGTGCTCTGGGGAGGCATTAGGTTTTGGCGCTCTCCCAGGTTTAGGTGATAAAGTAAATCTGGGGCAGGGTCAAAATCCAAGGGTGGTGTGTGGGAAAACCCACTGCAAAGCCCATGGAATTCCTCTCTGGCGCAGAGTAAGGTAATACAGCAACTTGCTCTGCTATGTCTTACTTCTTACCTTTGAAGCCATTCAAAGTCGCTTTACGTGGCCTCAGACATATGGTTGAGAGGCTTGTGCTGCTGGAGCATCAAAAAAGTGACAGTCCGGCAGTGCAAGTCTCTCATCAATATGCCCCTATGTTTATTTCTCCTTGTTTTTTTCTCTTTCTGTGTGTGCTGCTTTCTGCAGCACACATAGAAAGAGGAAAATGCTTCTCAGGTGCCCCTTCCTTCACAAAAACAATCCTTCTTACAATGCAGGCACCCTTGCACCATGCTGCAAGGGTGCCTGCATTCATACTAAGCTGCTAAAAGTGCAGAGCGCAGGGGGAAAGGACAGGAATGCTCTATATTGGATAAATATAGTGCATTCCTGCCCTTTCCCTGTGACACAGGGCAGCGCAGCAAGGTGACTTTCTGCACTGCCCTGCGCCACAAAACCTGTAAAAAGGGACCTTGATATCAGCAACTATTTGTAACTTAGAAGGCGAAGAGCGGCAGAGATAGAGATAGATCTAAACCTCCTCTCTTTTAGCACTGAATAAAATAAGGTGGTCTAGCTGTGACCTGTAGTTAAGTGCTCACTCCTAGGCTTGCTTGGGCTTCTTAGCTCATCGCAACCAGGTTGCATAGTCCTCAGCACTAAATATTATCTGAAATAATTCAATATTGTTTGCTTAAATATCGCTCTTTTGGCCCTATCTAGATGAACAATATTTTTTAAACCATTATATTTATGTCAGGAGATTTTTTATCACTAGCATTATCACATACAAAAAACTAAAGGCCCATATTTAACAGAAAATGACAGAGTCTGACGCTGCGCCAAAATTGGCAGTGCAGCGCTACGTCATTTTGACAACGCAAGGATCCACCATATTTAACTGAATATGGCACACCCCTGTGTTGTCTTCTGTGCTGGCGCTAAATTGAGCTGCCTAGCACCAATGCAGGCATCCTTGCACCATCGTACAAGGATGCCCGTGTTGAGGGATTTGATTGTTTATGTGTAGGAAGGTGTCTCTTCCTGCACTTAAACAATTATTAATGACAATTTGGCACTTCTGTGTGTGCAGCACACACATTAGTACCAAAGCCTAATTTTGAAATTATTGTTTATGTGCAGGAAGTTCCTAAACAATCATGTCTGGCATTTTGCTTTTTCTATGTGTGTTACAAAATGCAAAGCCACAAAAGGTGGCTTAATATCACTTTGTAAATACGGCGCAGGGCATAGCGCCACCGGAGTGTCACTAAAAGTGACACTCTGGTGGCCCTAGGAGCTCTTAAATATGCCCCTAAGGGCCCCATTTACAAGAGCATTGTGCCACAGGAACATCACATTTTTCCAAAGTTCTGGTGGCACAATGTCCTGCTCCATACTTACAAAGCAACGTTAAGCCACGCTTTGTGGCTTAATGCCGCCTTGTGAATGTGGCCCCTTTACATGCATCACTTTGCGTGAACAGGGCGTGCAATGGGTTTTGCTGTGGGCCTTCTATTTTGATGCTCTCCAGATATAAGAGAAGTCGTAAACCTGAGGCAGCTGCAAAAACTAATGCCACCCCAGAGGTGGCGTTGGAGTGGCACAATGAGGAGAAATACTTTTATTTCTCTTGTTTTTCCTTTTTCTATGGGTGCACATAGAAAGAGCAAAATGCCATTGATGATTGTTTATGTGCAGGAAGGTGTCCCTTCTTGCACATAAACAATCATTAAATAATGATGATTTGCTACTTCTATGTCACAAATAATGATTATTGATTGTTTATGTGCATGAAGGGACACCTTCCTGCACATAAACAATCATTCCCTCCAATGCAGGCTCCCTTGCACTCTGGTGCAAGAGTGCCTGCATTGGCACTAGACAGCAAATTTTCGCACAAATATTCCTGGGTGTGCGACATTTTTCCTAGGCATTGGATCTGACTGCATCAGATATCTACAATGATAAGCAAGGTAGGCGTTCCCACTTTAAAAATGAAGCTGGGATGCTAGCGCCGTATTCACCAGCCTTCTGAAAAATGCCATGTGCCTACGAAAAGTCATGCTTACTCTGGCTGGCATAACATTTTTAATGCAAAATGTTAATGCCTGGTCAGACCAGGCATTAAAATGACACATTGGCATTTGGTATTTATCTGTATATTTGGTAAATAAGGATAACACAACCAAAAGACTCTGGCAGTCTGAAGTACACAACGGATCTACTCTTGGTACAACTTGGGACAACAAGGAGACCACCACATTCCCCACCATCACCGCAGCATCCACCAGCACCACCACAGTCATCACTACCCACACCACAGAATCAGTGCAGGAGAAAAGAGTGCATCTACACCAGCAGGAATCCCTGGTTGACTTCAGGACAGAGAAGGTTATCACCTTCTACAGTCTGTGGGCCATGTGTTCTCTGTGTACATTCTATGTGTAATTGGCTTTTCCATGACTGGCATATTTGATTTACTAGTAAGTTTCTAGTAAAGTGCACTAGAGGTGCCCATGGCCTGTAAATCAGATGCTAGTAGTGGGCCTTCAGCACTGATAGTGCCACCTATGTAAGTAGCTATGGAAACATGGCTCAGACCTGCCACTGCAGTGTCTGCGTGTACAGTTTTAAACTGCCAATTCGACCTGGCAATTGTACCCACTTGCCAGGCCCAAAACCTCCCTTTCTGTACATGTAAGTCATCCCTAAAGAAGGTCCTAGGCAGCCCCATGGGCAGGGTGCGGTGTATGTTAAAGGTAGGACATGTGCTGATGTGCTTTACATGTCTTGACAGTAAAATACTGGCAAATTTGTTTTTCACTGTTGCAAGGCCTAACACATTTTGATGCACCACCTGCACTGCGGCTGGGAAATCAACGCAACACCTTTGTGTGGCTGCCAAGATTGACGCCTCACCCACACAGTACGGCTCTTCAACACCGTGTGCCGGAATTTCACAATCATCGTTGCTGGGCGTCAAAACCACTGTGAACCTGCGCAGACCCGAGGTTGCCCATCTGGAAATCGATGCATTGCTCTTTTGTGGGAGGGAAAAACGGCGCATCACCGGTCCGACTGGAGAAGAAATGGCACACGGCCTCACTTGTGAGAAAGGAATCGACGCATCATTGACTTTTCCGACACACGCTCACCTGTGCAACTTTCTTTTTGATGCAAACCAGGTACTTTGTGTAAAAACAACGCATCCATTGATTTCTATGGATTAAGATTATGGGGGTCATTCCTACCCCGGCGGGCGGCGGGCACCGCCCGCCAGGCGGTGACCGCCAAAAGACCGTTCCGCGATCAAATGACCGCGGCGGTCATTTTGACTTTCCCGCTGGGCTGTCGGGCGACCGCCAAAAGGCCGCCCGCCCGCCCAGCGGGAAAGCACCAGCAACGATGAAGCCGGCTCCGAATGGAGCCGGCGGAGTTGCTGGTGTGCGACGGGTGCAGTTGCACCCGTCGCGATTTTCAGTGTCTGCTTTGCAGACACTGAAAATCTTAATAGGGCCCTGTTAGGGGGCCCCACGACACCCGTTCCCGCCATCCTGTTTCTGGCGGTGAAAACCGCCAGAAACAGGATGGCGGGAAGGGGGTCGGAATCCCCATGTGCCGCCATGGAGGATTCCCTGGGGCAGGGGAAAACCGGCGGGAAACCGCCGGTTTCCCTTTTCTGACCGCGGCTTTACCGCCGCGGTCAGAATTGCCCCTGAAGCACCGCCAGCCTGTTGGCGGTGCTTCCTCCGTCCCCGGCCCGTCGGAATGACCCCCTATATTTCATTTAAAAATTCATAACTTTGCTTGTGTCTGTTGGATTTTTGTTGTTTGGTCTGTTTTGATTTAGATACATATAGGCTATTTTTCTAAACTGGTGTTGTGCCCCTTCTGTGGTGTTTTCACTGTGTTACTGTAATAATTTACACATTGCCTTTGAGATAAGTCACTGCTTGTGTCAAGCTACCAAGGGGGTGATCAGGGGTTGTTTTAGGAATAGAACTCCCTTACCTGACTAGAGAGAGGGTCACTGCTTGGACAGAGTGCAAACTGAAAGCCAACCAGAGACCCCATTTCTAACATTGGTGATCAGCAGTTGGGATGAGACTTGTATTTGAACTTGACATACAGTGAATGGGGTGCACTACTGTTTTCAGTGCAGACCATTAAGTGATCACATACTACTTTTTTTCCTCTGTGGATTTTTTCTGCTTCCTTTATTTTTCTTTTTCCTTTGGGATCTCTCTGCCTTTTTGGAACTCTTAATTGAACTTCACCCACAAGGATGTCTCAATCTAGGGAAGCACCAACTGTTGCCTCAAAAGTTGTGTTTGAATTGTAGAAACTGGAGGAATATACAGTGGCTCAGCTTAAATATTTTACAAAGAACTTTCTGGTCCATTCAAAAGCTCTGCTAGGAAGGAGGAGCTGCAAAAGGGGCTGAGGACCTGGTTGGTAGCTAAGGAGGCTGGGGGGCACAGAGAGGAGGATTGTGTGGATGAGGACGTGCACAGCATACATGATGTTGTGTTGGGTAACCCTGATATGCCTGGGGGGAGGGCCTCCAGAGCAGGCAATAGTGTTTCTTCCAAAGGTCTGATCCCTGATGAGTTACAGGACAGACAAGCAGAGCGAATGCACCCGTTTGAGTTAGAGAAACTTAAAATGGAAATGGAAGAGAAAAGATTAGCCGTGGAACAGAAAAAGATGATTTTGTCTCATTTAAGTTTGAGAAATCTAGACAAAAGGAGACAAACCAGCAGAAATGGTGGCAGCAATACCACAGTTCAGTCTGAAAGGAGGGTACACATCCCAAAGGATTTAGTGAAGGGAGGATGACATATACCTATTGTTTAAGTGGTACGAGTCTGCCCTCCACATAACCATGGTCCATGAGGTACACTGGGGACAGGACTGTGGAATCACTTTGAGGTAGAGGGGATGGACACTCTGACATCCTTAGGACATCCTCAGGGACTCACTTATTCTATAATGAAGGATGCCCTACTCACTAGGTATGGTCTCACCTCTAAGCAGTACAAGGAAAAGGTTAGATTCTATAAGAAAAAGGAATCCCAAACTTAGTTGGAATGTGCAGACTCTTTCTGCAGGTCAGTGGAGGGTTGGGTGAAGAGCAGTAAGGTGACACCTTATCAGGGGCTGTGCAATTTGATTGCATGGGAGCACTTGGATAGTCTTTGTTTTCCAGAGCTGCACCAGAACCTAATTGATAGCAAGCTGACTGACTCTAGGAAGCTTCCCCAGGAAGCGAACTGGTAGGAGAGCACCTGGGTCCAAAAGAGGTATGGGGTGTGACTCCGCCACGGGTTGGCAGGGTCCCCATCAGAAGAAGAGGGGGGTAAGGGTAAACAGGGTGAGTTCTCTGAAGGGCCCCAACCTAGTTCCCAGGGTAAAGATTCCCAGCCCCCAATTGAAAAGAAACCATGGGTCTCTATGGGGAAACCTGCAGAGAAGGGTCCCCACAAGTGTTTTGCATGTGATCAGATGGGTCACATAAGGGGGGACCCCAAATGTCCCAAGTAGACACAGGCATCCGCTGGTGCTCAGCTACAGGGTTTAGCCAGTGTAGTGCTTGGGGAAGAGTTGGTTACAGGAGAAGGGTAGGAGCCAGCTGAGATGAACCTTGTCTTACTAGGGGGCAATGAGATGGTCCAAAGAACCCTTGTAACTGAGAACACTAATAAGTACAGGCAGTGGTTGGCCATCAACGGGCAGAGGGTGGAGGTTCTGAGAGACACAGGAGCCAGTATAACTACTAAGAGGTGTCACCTGGTGGCTGAAGAGCAGTTACTTCCCCATGTACTTCACCAAGTAGTTGCAGTAGACAACTCAGAGCACCTGTGTAAGGCCTGAACCTGAGGTGAACTCCCCAGAGCGTGCAGGGGAACCAGTGGCTAAACTGGGGGAGATGCCTTAGCTGTCCAATTGGCAGCAGGAAGGTGGTCCCACCAGGGAGGAATTCTGTGAGGCACAGAAGACATGCCTTACTCTTGAGGGTCTGTGGCAGTAGGCTGCAGACCAGGCATCTGTCAAGGAGTCTGGATCACAGTGGATCTATTGGAAGGATAGCCTCCTGTATAGTGAGCCTAAGGTTGCTGAGCCTGGGGCAGCAGGTGTGCTGGTGGTACCCCAGTGTTTCAGAGCCTTAATACTGGGTCTGGCTCATGATGTGCCTTTAGCAGGACATTTGGGCGGGACAAGATCTTTAAAAGGCATGTCATCCACTTTTTCTAGCCCCAAATGCGCAGGCACTCAGATGCACATTGCAGGTATTACCAAACTTGTCAGGCAAGTGCCAAGAGGTGGGGGGAAGTGCAAGGTTCCCTCCAACCTTTTCCTGTCATGAGCACCTGTTAGAAATGGGGTCTTTGGTTGGTGGTCAGGTTACCCCCTGTCCAAGCAAGGACCCTCACTCTAGTCAGGGTAAGTCATACACAATCCAAATTATCCTGTGCCCACCCTCTGGTAGCTTGGCACTGAGCAGTCAGGCTTAACTTAGAAGGCAATGTGTAAAGTATTTGTGCAATAAATCATACAATAACACAGTATAGCATCACAAAAATACACCACACAGTGTTTAGAAAAATACATAATATTTATCTGGATAAATGCAGGTAAACATTATTAAAATGCAATAAGTATATGATGAGATATCACTGTAAAATTGATATAAAGTTTCCTAAGTCTTTTAAAAGCAATCAAAGTCTCTTTCAAGCACAAAGTACCTGGTTCACGTATAAAATCTCCGCAAAGAACCACAGAGGAGGAGATGCGTGGCAACAAAGGGGTGTGCATCTATTTCTCAGGCCACACACGGCGATGCGTTGTTTCGTTTTCATGCAGGAACAGCTGTGCGTTGATTTCCGGCGCTCGGTCGTGGATCCTCTTTGGGTTGCAGGGTTTTCAGACACCCCGGGGATGATGCGTGGATTTCCTTCACTGGTAGGACAAAGTCACAGGATCTGCGTCGATTCGGTGGGCATACTGCTAATTTTCCACTGCGCGGCAGGCGATGTGTCGATTCCTGTCTGGAAGTCAGGCTGCATCGTTCCGGCTCAACTGTACATCGATCCGCTGGGCTGTGCGTTGAATTTCTGGTCACTACACTGGCGCTGCGCTGATCTTCTCGATGCAAAGTCGGGCTGCATCATTCCGGTTCGACGTGCGGTGAATTTTTCACTGCGGTGCAGGCTGTGCGTAGTTTCTGGCAGGCTGTGCATCGAATTTCGCCACACAAGGAGTCCTTCTTGTAGAGATGGAGTCTTTTTGGTCCTGAGACTTCAGGGAACAGGAGGCAAGCTCTAGCCAAGCTCTTGGAGAGCACTTTTTCACCTCAACCAGAGAGCAGCAAGGCAGCAGGACAACAGCAAGGCAGCAGTCCTTCACAGAAAGCAGACAGGTAAGTCATTTGGCAGCCAGACAGTTCTTCTTGGCAGGATGCAGGTTCTGGTTCCAGTTTCTTCTCCAGGAAGTGTCTGAGTTGGTAGGGGCACTGGCCCTGTTTAAATACCCAAATGTGCCTTTGAAGTAAGTGAGCCTTCAAAGAGTGGCTTAGAAGTGCACAAGGTCCCCTTTCAGTTTGATCCTGTCTACCAAGGTCCAAGTAGGGGGTGTGGCAGTCCTTTGTGTGAGGGCAGGCTACTGTCCTTTGACATGCAAGTGTCAGGCCCTCTACCCTCCCAGCCCAGGAAGACCCATTCAAAATGCAGATGTATGCAAGTGAGGCTGACTATCCTGTGTTTGGGGTGTGTCTGAGTGAATGCACAAGGGGGCTGTCAACTAAACCCAGCCAGACGTGGATTGTAAGGCACGGAAGGATTTAAGTGCAGAGAAATGCTCACTTTCTAAAAGTGGATTTTCAAAAATAGGAATATTAAAACCAACTTCACCAGTCAGCAGGAGTTTGTATCACAATTGTGGCCATACTAAATATGACCTTCCCACTCCTTTCAGATCAGCAGCTACCACTCAAACAATGTATGAGGGCAGCCCCAATGTTACCCTATGAAGGGAGCAGGCCTCACAGGAGTGTGAAAATGAATTTAGGAGTTTTACACTCCAGGACACCAGGACATGTAAACTACACAGGTACATGTCCTGCCTTTTGCCTACACAGCACCCTGTCCTATGGGTTATTTAAATGTAGAAAAAGGGGAGTGTTAGGCTTGGCAAGTACTTTTAAATGTCAAGTCGAATTAGCAGTGAAACTGCACACACAGGCCTTGCAATGGAGGGCCTGAGAAAAGGTTAAGGAGCTACTTAAGTGGATGGCGCAATGAGTGCTGCAGGCCCACTAGTAGCATTTAGTCTCCAGGCCCTGGGCACACATAGTGCACTCTACTAGGAACTTACAAGTAAATTAAATAGTCCAGTTGGGTATGATCAAATGTTACCATGTTTAAAAGGGAGAAAGCATATGCACTTTAGCACTGGTTAGCAGTGGTAAAGTGCGCAGAGTCTTAAAACCAGCAAAAACAGTATAAAAAAATGGAGGGAGGCAGGCAAAAAGTTAGGGGTGACCACCCTAAGGCTGCCAGGTCTAACAACACTTCTTTTGATAGGATAGGCATTCACATTTTGGGGCCTCTGGATCCCAAGACAGCCATGGGCAAGAGGTTTATCCTGGTCTTGGTGGCCCATGCCACCCGGTACCCAGGAGCCATCCCTCTGAGGTCGATGACAGCCCCTGTGGTGGGCCAGACATTGATGGGGATTTTTACCGGCATGGGTTTCCCCTAGGAGTTGGTATCTGACAGGGGTACCAACTTCATATCTACCTATATGGAGTCTCTGTGGAAGGAGTGTAGGGTAACCTACAAGTTCACCACTCCTTACCACCCCCAAAGAAATGGGTTGGTTGAAAAGTTGAACTGCACCCTAAAGGGCATGATTATGGGTCTGTCAGAAACCCCGAGGCGTAAGTGGGACGTCCTCATGCCATGCTTTCTCTTTGCTTCAAAGGAGGTACTTGGTTTTAGCCCCTTTGAGCTGATGTCTGACCACCCTGTGAGGGGACCTCTCAGTCTCGTAAAGGAGGGCTTGGAGAAGACTTCCAGTAAGCCCCCTCAAGACTTGTTTAGCTAAATGTTGGCCTTCGGAAACCCGCCTGCTGGGTTCAGGAAACTCACTCTGGAGAACCTAGAAGCAAGCCAGGAGGACATGAAACGCTGGTATGACCAGCATGTCACTCTGGTTGAGTTTCAGCCTGGCCAGACATTATGAGTTATGGTCCCAGTGGAGCCTCGTGCTCTCCAGGACATGTGGACTGGGCATTTTGAGGTGCTGGAACGCAAGAGTGATGTTACCTATCTGGTGACTTTTCAGACTCCCAGGAACCCTTTGAGGGTCCTATATGTGAACCGCCTTAAACCTCACTTTGAGAGGTCTGAACTGACTGTGCCATTGGAAACAGATGGTGGGATGGAACAGGAGAGTGGGCCTCTCCCTGACCTCCTATCTGCCCAGAAGAAAGATGGGTCTGTGGAGGGTGTGAACCTTCTCCCAACACTGACACTAGAGCAACAGAGGGACTGTAACCAGTTACTGGGTCAGTTTCCCTCCTTGTTTTCCTTGATCCCAGGGGTCACTCGTCGGTGTACCCATGATGTGGACACTGGGGACAGTTCACCTGTGAAACACAAGGTTTACAGGGTAACTGACAAGGTGAGAGTCAGAATCAAGGATGAGGTTTCCAATATGCTAGTGTTAGGGGTAATTTAGTTCTCCAGCAGTTCTTGGGCTAACCCATTGGTCTTGATTTCAAAGGCTGCTGCCCCGATGCCACCCTCAGAACTTAGGTTCTATGTGGACTACAATGGACTCAATGCCGTCACTAAGACTGACGCGCACCCCCATCCCTGCAGCTGATATGCTCATAGATCAGCTAGGGCTGACAAGTTCCTCAGCACATTTGACTTGACGCCTGGGTACTGGCAGATTGGCTTAACCAATAGGGCAAAGGAGAGGTCAGCATTTTCCAACCCAGAGGGGAATTACCAATTCCAGGTTATGCCCTTTGGAATGAAAAATGCCCCTGCCATCTTTCAGAGTCTGGTCAATCAGGTTTTGGCTGGGTTGGAGGATTTCAGTGCAGCCTACCTGATGACATTGCAGTGTTGAACTCCAGATGGAAGAAACACCTGCAACACCGATGTGAAGTGGTGAAGGCCCTGCAGAAAGCAGGTCTCACTATTGTAGTAGGCTGGCCTGGTTTGTTGTGGGTACCTTCGGTAATTACACCTTATACCAGGTCCAGTTATCCCTTATTAGTGAAGTAGTAGTGTTCTAGCAGCTTAGGCTGATAGAGGCAGCTATAGCAGAGCAGCTTAGGCTGAACTAGGAGACATGCAAAGCTCATGCAATACAACTTATAATTACACAGTACTTACACACAAGTAAAGGCAATACTCAGTGTGACCAAAAATAAAGGTAGTTTATTTGGGTCACACAATACCAAAAATATCTTAGAGGCAATACTCCTTCTGGAGGTAAGTATTATACAGAATATATAAACTAGACACCAACATAAGGTAAGTGATTAGACATAGGATAGGGCAAACAATAGGAAATGCTATAGAATACAATAGGAGAAAATAGGTCTAGAGGCAACACAAACCATATACTAAGAAAGTGGAATGTGAATCACGAATTCCCCCCTAGACAAGTGTAGTATGTGCAGAATCGCTGGGAGAGTAAGAATACAGTAAAGGTAAGTAAATTACCCCACCTCACAGCTCAGAAAAGCAGCAGTAAAGTACTGCAAGTTTCCTTAGGACACACTACACCGTGTGATTGGGATATTGCAGTAACCAACCAAGTCTGCAAACAACAACTGCTGGATTCCTGGACCAGAAGACCTGCAAAAGAAGGGGACCAAGTCCAGAAGCCGAAAGAAGTTCCAGGAAGGGCAGGAGCCCCTGCCAACTCAGAATAGGGTGCAAAAGAAGAGTCCCCAGTTGGATGAAGACTGCAGGAATGCACCCTAGGCAGATGCCAGTGGGTTCCTGAATAATGCAGAAGATGTCCCACGACGTGAAGATGGATGCAGATGTGATTTCATGTTGGAAGTTGCCAACAAGCCTTGGTTACGACAAATATGCGTTTTGCTTCAAAATGGCGCTGGCTGGACCCAGGAGGGACCTGGGGCCTCAACTCTGTGTGAGGAGGAAGAAGGGGCTCTCAGCACTTTAGAGAGCCCTCAGGATGCCAGACAGCACCCACAGGAGTCCCAGGACATGGGGACAAAGGAGGTGCAAAATGCAGTTGGTGCAGCACAACAAAGGAAGGTCCCCTCGCCGCCGGAGAACAACTCAGCAAGTTGAGCGCCGCAGGATGGAGTGCTGGGGACCTGGGCCAGGCTTTGCACAAAGGAATTTTGCAAATAATGCACAGAGGCCTCAGGAGGTGAAAAAGACACAGTACACAGGGGTATCGTCCCGCTCAGGGAAGGAAAGGTCTTACCTCCTCCAAATTGCATCAGTAGGACCTCAGGACAGTCTATGTCGATGGGGTCCACCCTCTGTGTACTTAGGAGCACACTCTTTGCTGTGAGAGGAGTTCAAGTGTACCAGTCGTCATCTTGGAAGGTGCCTGCGTGAGCAGGGGAATGACTCCATCACCCCACTGGAGATTTCTTCGGTCCTTCTGGTGCAGGATGAAGATAGGGAGTCCTCAGAGCATGCACACTGTGGAAACTGTTGCAGTTGCTGGCTGGAGCTAAAGTTGCAGAGGAAAAGTATCCCTTGTGGATACTTTGTTGCTGTTACATTGGTTCCTGGAGCAGGCTGCGGTTGATCCGAGGTCGGAGGATGAAGTAGTAGTTGCAGAGGATTCCTTAAGGAAACTTGCAAGCAGAATCTGAAGAAAACCCACAGGAGAGACCCTAAATAGCCCTGAGAGGGGGATGGCTGCCTTATCAGGTAAGGACCTATCAGGAGGGGTCTCTGACATCACCTGCTGGCACTGGCCACTCAGAGACCTCCAGGATGCCTCCACACCTTGCAAAGCAAGATGACAGAAGTCTGGGACACACTGGAGGGGCTCTGGGCACGACCCCTTGTGTGGTGATGGACAGGGGAGTGGTCACTCCCCTTTCCTTTGTCCAGTTTTGCACCAGAGCAGGGGACAAGGGGTCCCTGAACCAGTGTAGACTGGGTTATGGAAGGAGGGCACCATCTGTGCCCTTCAAAGCATTTCCAGAGGCTGGGGGAGGCTACCCCTCCCCAGCCTGTAACACCTATTTCCAGAGGGTGTAACACCCTGCTCTCAGAGGAAATGCTTTGTTCTGCCTTCCTGTGACTGATCTGCTGAGACCCCAGGAGGGCAGAACCCTGTCTGTGAGGTGGCAGCAGCTGTAGCTGCAGTGCAAGCCTTAGAGAGTTGGTTTGGCAGTGCAGGGAGGCCATAATGGAGCCTCCAGGATGAATGGAATTGGCTCCTCAATACCATATTTGGAATGGGGGACAATTCCATGATCTTAGACATGTTACATGGCCATATTCGGAGTTACCATTGTGAAGCTACATATAGGTATTGACCTATATGTAGTGCACACGTGTAATGGCATTCCTGCACTCACAAAGTCCCAGGAAATGGCCCTGAACTATGTGGGGGCACCTTTGCTAGTGCAAGAGTGCCCTCACACTTAGTAACTTTGCACCTAACCTTCAGCAAGTTAAGGTTAGAAATATAGGTGACTTATAAGTTACTTAAGTGCAGTTAAAATGGCTGTGAAATAACGTGTGCATTATTTCACGCAGGATGCAATAGCAGGCCTGTACAAGGGTTTGTCTGAGCTCCTTATGGGTGGAAAAAGAAATGCTGCAGCCCATATGGATCTCCTGGAACCCCAATGCCCTGGGTACTAGGTACCATATACTAGGGACTTATAAGGGGGGTCCAGTGTGCCAATTGAAATTGGTAAATGAAGTCACTGTCCTACAGTGACAAATTTAAAAGAAGAGAGAGCATAAGCACTGAGGTTCTAGTTAGCAGAGCCTCAGTGACACAGTCAAGCACTACTGACAACACATACATTAGGCCACAAACTATGAGCACTGGGGTCCTGGCTAGCAGGATCCCAGTGACACAGTAAAAACACACTGACACACTCACAAACAGACCAAAAGTGGGGGTAACCATGCTAGAAAGAGGCTACTTTCTCACAACTATTAAGCCTAGCAAGTGACAGATAGGGCTGGGATCCGTGGTCACTACAGGAGGTTTGTCAAGGGGTATGGCACCATTGTTGCCCCCTTTACAGACAAAAAGCAGACTCTTTTGATGCCCTGAAGGCAGCCATGTGCACAATACCTGTGCTGAAGACACCAACTTCTCCAAGGAATTTGTTGTGCAGACTGATGGTTCAGAGCATGGTGTGAGGGAAGTTCTAGCACAGCCTAATGGAGAAGGCCTAAACTAGTCTCTAGCCTTCATTAGTATGAGGTTATGGGAGCGAAAGTGCAGTGCAATTGAGTGAGAAGCTTTTGCTGTGGTCTGGGCACTGAAGAAGCTGAGGCCCTACTTGTTTGGGACTCACTTTGGGTTTCAGACAGACCACAGGCCCCTCTTATGCTTAGTTGAGGGGTGAGAACCTGAAACCTTTGAGGTGGTCCATCTCCCTACAGGGAATAGACTTTATGGTGGAATACCGCCCTGGTACCGAACACGCCAATGCGTCCAGATTCTTCTGCCTTAGTGACGAGAACTCCCATGAGGTTGGGTAATTCTCCCCACTTTCAGCTGGGGGGGACACGTGTTAGATCTGGTATACCTGGTGTGTTTTCCTCTGTCTTTTTGCCTCTGCCTCCTGTGTTTTGACTATGTTCTGGACTTTGTTTTTGCTCGTTTTTGGTACTCTGGGTACTTTACCACTGCTGACCAGTGCTAGCGTACAAGTGCTCTCTGTGTAGACTATACGTGTAACTTTTCCATGATTGGCACATTTTATTTACTAGTAAGTCCCTAGTAGAGTGCACTAGAGGTACCAGGGCCTGTAAATCAAATGCTACTAGTGGGTCTACAGCACTGATTGTGCCAACCACATGAGTAGCCCTGTAAACATGGCTCATACCTGTCAGTGCAGTGTCTGTGTGTGCAGGTTTAAACTACCAATTCGACCTGGCAAGTGTACCCACTTGCCAGGCCCAAACCTTCCCTTTTTGTACCCCTAAGGTAGGCCCTAGGTAGCCCCCATGGGCAGGGTGCAGTGTATGTTAAAGGAAGGACATGTACTGATGTGTTTTACAAGTCCTGACATTGAAATACCGGCAAATTCCTTTTTCAATGCTGCAAGGCCTATCTCTCTCATAGGTTAACATAGGAACTGCCTTTAAATATATTTTAAGTGCAATTTCCAATTGGGGGCAGATTGAGATATGGAGTTTGGGGTCTCTGAACTCACAATTTAAAAATATATCCTTTGGTTACGTTGTCTTGAGGGTAATCGCCCATGGCCCAATGAAAATGATGAGTAGGAAGTGTGGAATGATGAGTATGTGGAAGATAGGGAGCAAGCACAAAAAGTAACATCAATGGTATCAACATTGCTAAGGTTACAAAAAATAGTCAGGGGACTTTAGATGTACAGTAGGAGTCCAACAATAGACTGTGCACTGCTGTGTTGGCTGCCACCCCTGTCTGACGGTAGCCCTGCCATACAGACTATGTGCTAAAAGTGAAGTCTGTGCCAAACTACATGGTGAGGAATTGTACATACAAAGTGCAGGTTCAAAGAACATTGACACAAAGTTCACCTTAAATATCCCCCCTAGATGCCCCAGGATTTGTGTGGCCCTTGACGTTGAGGAGGAACAAATACAAAGATGTGAATGGAAAACTCCACCTCTAAACATGTAGATACCGTAAAAATGTACCTACATAAGGTAACATGTGAATCACTGATATGAGCAAATACATTGCACTAAAGGAGCACTATGAGTCCTGACAGGACTCAAAAGATTGTTGAAGAGATAGCCCAAAACACACCACTATAGTAGGTAGGACAAATCACACACAAAGAACACATACCACTGACTTGCATGTCATACAAAACATATCCATGACACATGTCGATGGGGCATATCCCAACACTTGCCTACATGGGGAACTGTAAGTTACCCATGTTGCATTACAGTCTGATGTATAACACTTGAGACACACATGCACTGTCATAGGGATGGGCTGACCAAATTTAAGGCCAAGTCACTAGCATCCATGGGTGTGCAATTAGCAAGGGTATCATGTGCAAAAACAAGCTTCACACATGAGGCAGCTATCCTAAGCTGTGTGGGTGAACAAACAGAGAAAATGTGCCATCTGCGAAGTTTGAGCCCACTAATGTATTTACCCTCACATACGTATGCTCACAGAACACACATTGTAGATTTAGGAGGACCGGAAAATGGTAAATACAACTGTTTGCATGCACAATTGCAATCCATATGACTCCTTCCATGCATCCCACATAACAAAATACAGTAAGACACACATTTCACTCCTTGCATAAAAAAACAACACATTTAGTCATTTTCTGCCATCGCGTAAGTTAAAAAATGATGCTTTGTTCTGGTGTGTTAAAATGTCATCAGTATGCCATGTCAGTCTTCTACTGAAAATACATGCGTGGCCATCATGCGTCAAAAAAACCAATACATTGCTTCACAATGTGGTGCATACTCCCAGGAAGTGATGCAATTGTACGTCCTTTCTGCAAAACACCAACTGTGAAGTAAGTTTAACTTTCTCTTCCATTCAGCGTCTTTTAGTCTTTGCTTGGGAGAGGTTGCCAGAAGCTGTTGTGAGGAGTAGTGTTTGCAAGCCTTTTGTGCAGTCTGCTGTCTGCGGTGTGTTCCGAAGGTCTTTTTTGTTGTGTTCATTGTCATATTGTGTTGTATTTAGGTGGGCATTGTCGGGTGTCTGTCACTGGGGCAGTTAAGTTCATTAGGATAGTTTGGGCTTTTTTTGTTTGTTGGGGTACCGTGGGTTTAGGTCGGTCATGTCAGAGAAGGGCCCATCATCTGAGTGCGGATGAGTTGGGGGGATTCATCTGGCTAGTATACAATGGGGGACCGAGTAATCATGTTATACAAGACGGAGGCACGCAAGCTGTGGTGGGGGAAGGTCCTGCACCACATGATGCGTACATTTGAGGAGGAGCGTATAGACCACCAGTTGAAACATCGCTGGGCAGACTTCATCGCCCAGGAATGGGCCCTTCTGGACCACCTTGGAATCAAGGTTGTGTGGGTAAGTACACCATCTATGTGGCTGACTCAGGTTTTGCATTTGATATTACATGTCTGTTGGCCATAGGGCCTCCTTTACCAAGTTATGACAAAGGGCAGGGCTGTGAGTAATGTGTCTGCGCCATCCAGTATCCCTGACAAGGGCAGCAATGCACCATCAATAAGACAAGTGGCATATTTCTGTCCTTGTCCTCTGTGCTTAGCCACAAAAAGCTGGTGTGCACCAATGCATACACAATTGTGTCATGGTGCAAGGGTACATGGTTACCAGGAACAAGTGTCAATGTCCATTAAGGGTATGACTACTGTTGTATGTTGCATAGTCATGTACATGTGATGATAAAAGTGGTGCAGGAGTAAAGGGAGTCATGACTGAGTGTGTTCTGTGAGTCATGTATGTGCAGGGTGCCATTACAATTAGCTATGCTTGAAAATGTTTCAGTAGAAAGTAAACTGCAAAACATGAACAATGTAGCTGAGACCTGTATGTATGGTTCCAGACCATATGTGTACATGTCAGCCTGACCTAGCAATGAATGTCACTGAGACTTGTATAATGGCCTATATGAGTATTCACTTACCTAAAACTCCCATGTCCATAGCAAATCATGTATAACGTGCAGTAGTTGTCCATGACGTTCATTGTTCAACATTCACAGTGCTATCTCTCATGTTTTTTGTTGTAGGTGACCCCGAGCCATATACCATTGGAGAGGTGGCATGTGTTGCAGACTCCGATGCTGCCAGTGAGTGTCATCCCATATGTGTAATGTGTAGTGCAAGTATTGTGTGTGATGTTGTATGCTGTGTGCAGTGCCATGTACCAAGTGCATGTATGCCATTTCACAGAATATTCTACACCTGGATGTGGACAGCCTTGTAAATGTTAGACATGGTGTATGAGTCCAAACACAGTGATGACATGTGCCAGGAGTACAGAGTCCTACACATGTATGAAGCGTTGATATATGTTGTTCACAAAATATGTTACTGCTCTCTGTGCCACATGTAGCACACAGTAACTCAGGTCATGTTAGGATTCATGACCATGTGAATAGGTCCGTAACATTAGCAGGACAGTGGTCAACATACCACATTTGAAAAGTGCAGTTGAATTGCCCACGCATGTGATGTAATGCCCCATACTCTGTGTCGTATGCAGCAACATTGCCAACCCATCTTATCCTCACAGATCTTGACAGTGAGTTTGACCTAAGGGATGTCCGTACAACATTGTCATGTGACATGCCAGTACTCAACACATCTTCAGATAGTGCTGGTCCTGATAGTGTCCAGGATGTCATTCAAACGGCTTCAAACAATAAACAGCATTAGCCAGTGCTGTTTCAAGATCCCTGTGCAGATGAGATGTACGGCATGCAGGCACCCACATATGAGATAACGGTGCTGTTGTGAAAGACGCTGACCAGATTTTTAGACACATATACAGGCAATGGGCAACATAATGGGAAACATCAAGTTACAAGTGTGATCTACCAAGGTCACATAACTGATGTTTATGATGAGCATAGTCAATGGTGACATGGTCCTTTCAAGATGTTCCAAGATGGTTCAATGGTATTGTGCAACATTAGCTAGCCTTGATACCTTGGACATGAGCAATATGGCGATGATGGTTGCTGTGCAGATGTGTGTTAATCTTGCACTTCAGGATGTCATTGTGATTTGTGCTGGTCAAAGTGTGATGTCTGCAGATGGTCTTTACATAACATGTTTCTTGTTCATTTGCCTAATATACATTTGGATGACATGTCCCATTCATGTTTCAGCTGCCAACATGACACCAACCCAGAAGCAGGACTTTGTGGGCAGAATGCTACCATCACATCCGTTAGGTGCAGAAGGGCTTCTGGAGGATGGGGCGGCTGTATGAAAGGGAGTGAGCATTGGACTCCTAGTGGGCCTTTCTACAAGGGGGACCACCCAAGGGACCATACACCCTTAGCACCCACATATCAGGCAATTCACAGGCCTTAGACAGGGCTGTGTCTGCAGGTGCTGTACAATCAACTTCAGCTGCCACAACAAGTGCCCCATTAACATCCCAGGCTGTACCTCCAGACTTTGTGCAGAAATTACGAACAGAAATAGCAGACCTGAAATTTCATATTGCAAAACTGGAAGATAAGACAGGCCCAATTATGGTTTTGCTTAGAGACATTAAGGGGGGTCATTATGACACTGGCGGTCTGTGATAATGTGGCGGTAGTACCGCCAACAAGCTGGCGGTACATACCGGCACATTATGACATTGGCGGGTTGGCTGAAGCCAACTCGCCAATATACCACACCGACCATCATAGCGGTAGCAGCCGCCGGGCCGGAGATAACAATCTCCAGCCCAGTGGCCGCTAATGTACCGCCGGCAGCATTTTGACAATGCTACTGCCATGGTTTTCGTGTCGTTCGTAAACCCACAAAAAGCATGGGGGTGGCCCTACCAGTGACAGGGAATTCCTTACCTGTCACTGGTAGAAGGCCCGCCCACCCCCTAACACTTCCCAGACGCCCCCACACCCTTCCATCCACACTCCTCCCTTCCAATCTCCCAACCCCATACACACACACTCGCAGACACACACCACGCATACACACATTCACTCACGCAGGCATATAAGCATTCATACATGCAGGCATCCATTCATACATGCACACATCCATACCACATTTACACTGGCATGCAGACACGCATTCATATTTCCATTCATTCACGTATTTTCACACATGCACACACACACACACGCAAACAACACATTCGCATTCACGCACACACTCACACATTCATGCACACACCCCCACACATAAAAACAACAACACCTACCCCCCTCCCCTGTCAGAAACCCAACTTGCCTGCATACAGTGGGTCTTCCGGCAGGGGACGGGACGGGGTGCTCCTACCGCCAGCAGCGCCGCCAGCAGAACACTGCCAGGCCATATTATTTTTTCATAATACAGCTGGCAGCGGTCTACTGGCATGGCGCTGCTGGTGGTAGAAGAGCCACTTTAAGACTATCCGCCAGTATGGCCACAGACGGATTGCCGCCGTTCTTGTGACGGAACTCCGGCTGTGGTCATTATTTGGCGGACGGATGTTAGCAGCGGCGACTGTCTTTTGGAGGCCGTAGCGGGGGTAGGTGGCTTTTACCGCCATTCTCAAAATGAGGGCCTAAGTCAGCAGAGACCCGGCACTGAGGATGACAATGGGCCTGATGGACACTGTGAGAAAGTAGCCTCTTTCTAGCCTTGTTACCCCCACTTTTGGCCTGTTTGTGAGTATATGTCAGGGTGTTTTCACTGTATCACTGGGATCCTGCTAGCCAGGGCCCAGTGCTCATAGTGAAGACCCTATGTTGTCAGTATGTTTGTTATGTGTCACTGGGACCCTGCTAGCCAGGACTCCAGTGCTCATAAGTTTGTGGCCTATATGTGTTCCCTGTGTGATGCCTAACTGTCTCACTGAGGCTCTGTTAACCAGAATCTCAGTGGTTATGCTCTCTCTGCTTTCAAAATTTGTCACTAACAGGCTAGTGATTAAATTTACCAATTCACATTGGCATACTGGTACACCCATGTAATTCCCTAGTATATGGTACTGAGGTATCCAGGGTATTGGGGTTCTAGGAGATCCCTATGGGCTGCAGCATTTCTTTTGCCATCCATAGGGAGCTCTGACAATTCTTACACAGGCCTGCCACTGCAGCCTGCGTGAAATAACGTCCACGTCTTTTCACAGCCATTTATCACTGCACTTAAGTAACTTATAAGTCACCTATATGTCTAACCTTCAGAAGGTTGGGTGCAAAGTTACTTAGTGTGTGGGCACCCTGGCACTAGCCAAGGTGCCCCCACATCATTCAGGGCAAATTCCCCGGACTTTGTGAGTGCGGGGACACCATTACACGCGTGCACTGTACATAGGTCACTACCTATGTACAGCGTCACAATGGTAACTCCGAACATGGCCATGTAACATGTCTAAGATCATGGAATTGTCACCTCAATGCCATTCTGGCATTGGGGGGATAGTTCCATGATCCCCCGGGTCTCTAGCATAATACCCGGGTACTGCTAAACTGTCTTTCCGGGTCTCCACTGCAGCTGCTGCTGCTGCCAACCCCTCAGACAGGTTTCTGCCCCACTGGGGTCCAGGCAGCCCTGGCCCAGGAAGGCAGAACAAAGGACTTCCTCTGAGAGAGGGTGTAACACCCTCTCTCTTTGGAAATAGGTGTGAGGGCTGGGGAGGAGTAGCCTCCCCCAGCCTCTGGAAATGCTTTGATGAGCACAGATGGTGCCCATCTCTGCATAAGCCAGTCTACACCGGTTTAGGGACCCCCCAGCCCTGCTCTGTCACGAAACTGGACAAAGGAAAGGGGAGTGACCACTCCCCTGACCTGCACCTTCCAGGGGAGGCGCCCAGAGCTCCTCCAGTGTGTCCCAGACCTCTGCCAGAGGCTCCTTCTGATAGGCTCTTACCTCTCTTGGTAACCAATCCTCCTTCCTTTGTAGCCAAACCTCCTTTTCTGGCTATTTAGGGTCTCTGCTTTGGGGAATTCTTCTGATTACGAATGCAAGAGCTCACCAGAGTTCCTTTGCATCTCCCTCTTCACCTTCTACCAAAGGATCGACCGCTGACTGCTCAGGATGCCTGCAAAACCGCAACAAAGTAGCAAAGACTACTACTAGCAACCTTGTATCGCTTCATCCTGCCGGCTTTCTCGACTGTTTCGAGGTGGTGCATGCTCTGGGGGAAGCCTGCCTCCTCTCTGCACCAGGAGCTCTGAAGAAATCTCCCGTGGGTCGACGGAATCTTCCCCCTGCAACCGCAGGCACCAAAAGACTGCATCACTGGTCCTCCGGGTCCCCTCTCAGCACGACGAGCGTGGTCCCTGGAACTCAGCAACTCTGTCCAAGTGACTCCCACAGTCCAGTGACTCTTCAGTCCAAGTTTGGTGGAGGTAAGTCCTTGCGTCCCCACGCTAGACTGCATTGCTGGGTACCGCGTGATTTGCAGCTGCTCCGGCTCCTGTGTACTCTTCCAGGATTTCCTTTGTGCACAGCCAAGCCTAGGTCCCCGACACTCTAACCTGCAGTGCACAACCTTCTGAGTTGTCCTCCGGCGTCATGGGACTCCCTTTTGTGACTTCGGGTTGACTCTGGTTCACTTTTCTGCCAAGTGCCTGTTCAGGTACTTCTGCAGGTGCTGCCTGCTTCTGTGAGGGCTCCCTGAGTTGCTGGGTGTCTCCTCCTCCAAGTGGTGACATCCTGGTCCCTCCTGGGCCACAGCAGCACCCTAAAACCTCTATCGTGACCCTTGCAGCTAGCAAGGCTTGTTTGCAGTCTTTCTGCGTGGGAACACCTCTGGAAGCTTCATCGCGACTTGGGACATCCATCCTCCAAAGGAGAAGTTCCTAGTCCTCTTCTTTCTTGCAGAACTCCAAGCTTGCACCCTTGCACCCTCAGCAGGCATTTCCTGGGCTCCTGCCCCCTCTCGTCACTGTTGCAACTATTGGACTTGGTCCCCTTGTCTTACAGGTACTCAGGTCCGGAAATCCACTGTTGTTGCATTGCTGGTGTTTGTTCTTCCTGCAGAATCCCCCTATCACGACTTCTGTGCTCTCTGGGGGTAGTAGGTGCACTTTACACCTACCTTTCAGGGTCTTGGGGTGGGCTATTTTTCTAACCCTCACTGTTTTCTTACAGTCCCAGCGACCCTCTACAAGCTCACATAGGTTTGGGGTCCATTCGTGGTTCGCATTCCACTTTTGGAGTATATGGTTTGTGTTGCCCCTATACCTATGTGCTCCTATTGCAATCTATTGTAATTCTACACTGTTTGCATTACTTTTCTTGCTATTACTTACCTAATTTTGGTTTGTGTACATATATCTTGTGTATATAACTTATCCTCACACTGAGGGTACTCACTGATATACTTTTGGCATATTGTCATAAAAATAAAGTACCTTTATTTTTAGTAATTCTGTGTATTGTGTTTTCTTGTGATATTGTGCATATGACACCAGTGGTATAGTAGGAGCTTTACATGTCTCCTAGTTCAGCCTAAGCTGCTTTGCCATAGCTACCTTCTATCAGCCTAAGCTGCTAGAAACACCTCTTCTACACTAATAAGGGATAACTGGACCTGGCACAAGGTGTACCTCTGGTACCCACTACAAGCCAGGCCAGCCTCCTACAGACACTACTTCCCTTTCCTTTTGTATATAGTTTTTTCATAGTTGGTGTATTTAGATGGTTAGCGTATTTTAGATTATTTCTAGTACATATTAGTTTTTCTTAGGGTGGTGGCTTTTTGGGTTTCCCTTTTTCTTTGGTGTTTCTCGAGGGGTGGGTTTCTGGTGTGTGTGTTGTTAAAATCTTTGTTTAAATAACATAAAAAAAATACAGTTTAAAAAATATAGAAAATACATATTTGTTTAGGCTATGGCCCAAATTATGACTTTGGCGGTCTTTTTACAAGACCGCCCAATTCGTGGGCGCCAAAAGACCGCCAGTGCTGGCGGTTTTATGACTGTTGCATTACGACTGCCTACAGAATTCCAGCCAAAATCTGACAGCGGTCGTGCTGGCGGTCAGTGGGGAAGAGGGGGTTCCACCGCCACCCCAAAAGGATGCCACATGCCGTACTCTGACCCGTAATACGATGTGACGGTCTCCTGATGGCGGGGCGCTGCTCGCGGTGGAAGCATCGGAACCCGTACCCTCCTGGACTACCTCCTCAACGGATGATGTAAGTGATTGCTCAACAGAGAAGGGGGCGGGGTGTGTGTGCATGTGTGCACTTGCACTGTGTGGCCCATAACTGGGCTGCATTTTACACTCAGAGCTGCTGCTGCTGCTGCTGCTGAGGGGCTGTACCTGTGCCAGCTCCAGATCCAGGCTACCCTCCTTTTACTGTCCTCAGCAGCCTGGGAGCAGGGAGCGGAGGGAGGCAGAGAGCTAGGCCGCTGGCAACGGGGATCCTTCTGGACCCAGGTAAGAGACTTGTTTCACTTTCTCTTCTATGTGCACATGGGATTCAGCACTGCGTATAGACAGTATTTGCATATGAGGGGGGTCTGTGCTTGGAAAAAAGGAAACATGCAGTCACAGATCCACTTGAAAAGAACCTGTCTCCCCAGAGTCCTTGGAAAAGCAGTGGTGTCATGGGGTGTGGAGTTCAGGCCAGCAGGGAGAGCTGGAGACCAGGTGATAGACTGGCAGCCCCCTCCACATAAAGATGTATGTGGCCTGAGAGAGAGCCTTATATCATATTGGCAATCCAGGTAGGCACTTTGTAAAAGTACCAAGCTGCAGGTGGTAAACTGGTTTGCTGCTGCTAGTGCTGAGCCCAAAGAAAAGGCTGTCCGAGGCTGTGTGTAAGTGCAGAGGAAGCAAGGCTGGTGCAAGGTGGAGGGTGTGCTTGGCCTTCCATAGCAAGTTTGTGAAAGAGGGCAGTTGTTGAAGGGAAGTGTGCAGGTGTAGAGAGCTGCAGGCTCCATGCCGGTGGGCTGTCAGCACAAGAGGCCTGAAACACCAGCTTTCGCTGCCCTTGACACACTACCCTGGCCTGAATGTGCCAGATCTCAGAAGCGCTAGGCAGGGTCGGGCCGCCTGACCCTGCTTAGTGCTTCTGAGATCATGCGCATTCAGGCCAGGGTGGTAGGGCAGGTGACACAGCACTACACGCGCAGAACTCTGTGTGATTCCACTGAGTTTTTAGCCAACTCAACGGAATTCCGCTGAGTAGAACTCCATGAGCTCTGCACCAACCCTAAATTGTTGCGCCGTGGCCGGGTGCACGGGCCGCTGCGCCGCAATTTATGGGGAACGCGGCAGCCCGCGGGCAGGCAGCGGGGGAAGCCGCGGCTCGGTTCCAGGGTCTCGATCCTTGCCGCGCTCAGCGTGTAAGATTATATAAACACACCTGGGATTCCCGGGACCCCCTCCTTACACCACTTACCTTTTCACACAGCCAAAAGCCGTATGCCTGCACATGACTCGTTTTTATGCATGCTTTTCCCCTTCCCAGCATGCTGTTCACTTCCTCTCTTCCTTGAATGTATTGTTTCTCTTTTCTTAGGAGCATGTTTTCTATTCTAAGTTATGACCTTTTCCTCAAACCAAGATGGTGATTTTACTACTTCCTGTTTTCCACTTCCTGTCTAGGGGTATATAAGGGGAATCTATCTTCCTTCTCATTGCGTTGCAACACTCCTGCGGTGGTAGTCAAGCTCCGGCTGGTTTCCTCTTGTGGCGCCAGTTGTTCTTGATCTGTGTTCTGTCTCCAGAATTCCTGAATTCCAGAATCTTAAGTCCTAACATCCTTGTGTCCTCCTTTTGTTTCAGGGAGTTCCTGTTGGAGGTTTTTTACCCTTTTGGGGTTTTTACTCTGGGACTCCTTCTGGAGGGCACGGACTGTAGTGGCTTACTATTGTCAAACAGCACCGTGGCTACTGGAAGGGGTCGCCCCTACCTCGGCCAGAGCAGGACTTGCAGGAACCGGAGCCACTCACCACCTCTCTCCAACCTCGACGGTAAGCCCAGGGTGAATCCTGACATAAATAAGTTAAGATAAGCTAAGTTAGTTGTATGTATAAGTTAGGATGAGATAGTATAGGCTAGGTCAGTACAGGTAGGTTAGTTAGTTTAGGGAATTTTAGAGTGAAATTTATAGTTTCATTAAATCTTGTTGTTTCCTACTGTATGGTCTCCATCGTGATTTACTGTCTAGGTGGAAGCATAACAGGCCATGTTAGGCACATGCCTTTGGCTTTGCAAACATTACCTTGGAACATGGGTGACTATGTGTATCCCCCTTGGTCAAGTACCTGTCAGGTTGGCAATGGTGTCACATCAGCTATCTCCAGACACTGTTCAGCAATGTATTTGACAATATGGATGTGCATGGATACACATCCCAAAACAGTTATTCATACACAGTTGCTCTGTTTTGGTAAGTCATTGGACATACATTGTTGGAATGTTGTTGTAAATCCACTCACACTAAATCTCAGGATTTGTTACTTACACACTAATGGCTGCCCCTTACAGTCTTACATATGCATCATTTGTTTGTCACATCAATGTTGAGCTGTTGTTACCGTCCTTGCTTAGCCCAGCCACTTGAGTTGTGATTTTAACAGCTGTCACAATCCATGCATGCTACCCGTTGCATGATGTGCTTGGGAGCCTCAGAAACTGCTTGCTAGTCAATATAGATATCAGTCACCTCACTTATGTTTCAGTCAGTGTGTGTGGCTCTGTGTCTGTCACAAATTCACACATATTCCTTAGGCAAGTACTCAGTGTATTGGCCGCCGACACTAGATGTGTTTCCATCTATCTATGTGTGCTGCATGATACGGCACACAGAGCAATAGTTGACAAGGCGGAGGTATGTGGATAGTTCTCCCCCTTGCATCACACTCACACCACACGTTGGGTGCATAGGAATCTGACACATTCCCAAAATTGTAACTGTGGGAAGGCATTAGATTGCTACCACACCTCAGAGGTGGCATTGTAGTGGTCCTACAAATGAATACATATTTTTGCAACATATTTATACATCTTTCAATGAGTGTTACATTTAGCAGCACACAATGGAAGTGGTAGACCTACTACCTGATTGTTTATGTTGCAGAATGTGTCCCTTCCAGCACATGTGCAATCATGCCTGTAACACAGGCACCCCTACACCATGGTGCAGATGTGCCTGCATTGGCACTTGGCAGCAAACTGTGCGCCAGTGCAGAGGTAATGGGCAGCAATGCCCTGTACCTTGTGTGGACATTTCATTTGTGCCTTTCCCAGTGATTCAGGGAGGCATATCTCATCGCTTGCAGCCCAACCCTGCACAACAGGCATCATACATGATGCCCAGTGAGAGTTAAACGTGGACAGATGCTATAGTTGACACAGTGAAGGGAGTGGGGTGATGGTTGTGGACTGGTCTGGTGGGAGGTCAGTGCTCATTACGTGTTTGGTGTTTACCCATTAGTGTGCCAACATGCAACCCTTTGGCATGCATACAGTGCTATTTATCTCTGGGACCTAAGTGCCTCCTCCTTAAAGTATTTGTTAGTTACCACATTGCCCTCCACCACAACTTACCCTATGGATGTTGCTGTTCACCCTATGCTGCACTGTCCTGTCCCTGGACTCCTGCCACCAACTCCTCACGTGTGATGGCTGCCACCATCTCGTCCAGGTGTTCTTAGCTTGCAATCATGCCAGTGCTTTTTATAATCTATGATGGTCCTCTTGACTTCTGCCTTACTGTTGACTTTATCCACAATGGACTGCCATATAGCCTCATTCCTCCCAAATGGCAAAATTGTGGTGACAAAGTTCTAGTGTTGATGCTCTGTCACCTCAGTGATCAGGGTCTGGTTCTCCTTCTCACTGAACCTGCATTTTCTCTTCCTCTTCCCCTTCTCCTGGGAGTCTTTCAGGACATTCCGGCTGGTACTATCAAGTGGGCCCTCATGATCCTAATGAGGCTGCTGGATTTAGGTGGGAGCATCACCTGAATTGTGGGGAACTGAGTCCAGTCCCACACCATCTGACAGCTGTCGGCCTAATCTGTTTCTGGCCAACTAGTAGCGCCTCATTTCTGCCCAAGAGCAGGGATGATTTGTGGCAACTGGGCGCATGACAAGACGACTGCTCAGGGGAATCATGGTGGATCAGATCTTATCCTTTTCTCTCAGTTACATTAGTCACACACATGCAAAGACAAACAGAGACAGGAAATGGTTCCATAGGACTTATTGAATCACCTGCATCCTAGATAAAATGTCATGAAATGCAATATTTAGAATGATCAATCAATGAATCAGTGCTTGTAAAGCACAACTACTCATCTGTTAGGGTCTCAAGGCGCTGGGAGGGGCGAGAGGGGGAAAAGAGTAGTGTATACCCGTGAGGTGGTTATTAAAAAAGCCATGTCTTCAGTTCCTTTGTAAAGCTGATGAAACATACTAAAAGCAAAATGGTGGCAAGGTAAGTGAAACACAGGAGAAGTTCCACCATACTGTCACTATGCAAAATATATGCAATTCTTACCTAGGCCATGTTAGAGAAGAGCAGGATAAATCCTGATACGCCCTTCAGGATTTCCCTCTGGGAAGACATCATCCCCCATATTTGAGTATGATAGTAGCCAGGAACCCTGTTGTCTATAGAGACACCATCCCCATGCAGGCTAGGGAACCGGTGGTCTCAGCAAGTGGCTGTAACAAAGCTATCTCACTTCAGCCTTGAGGAAAGCACAAAGTGAAAAGAATGTTGTGCTAAGAAATGTAATGCTTTCCTAGGTGAAAGGATAACTAGATAAAGAAAAGAAAATACCACCATGAATGTGGCCAATTCTAAACTAATAAAATGAAGCAGAATAAAATGTTACTAGGCTAAAAGCTACATGCTGCAGGCTTAGTTGCTAACATAACACGCCCAGAAACATTACTGAAAATGGCTAAACAACAGTACTGGGGTCATTGGGGCACTCCGGGGGTCTTTGCTGTACTGGAGTCTCCATTTTTCATGCAATGTCTCCTGTTCTTTTTTTGTGTGTTTGTCTTTTTTTAAGCTTATAGCTGCCAAAGTGATATTAGCATGGCTAGCGTCCAAATGTGTGTGAGAAGTCAGGCTAACGCAAAGGCTAGCTTAATTTTTTATGCTAGCCTGTTCCTACCACCATGATGAGCAGTTTTGTAAATACTGCGCACACATGGCAGGAAGAGTTGACTTAGTGTGGTGTGCTAAATTCGTAGATGTACAGATGCACTGGCACAGTTGTGCGTAATTTCTTGTAAATGAGAACTTAAGGCCCATATTTATGGAAAGTGGTGCAGTGCAGCGCAACAAGTCACCTTGTTGTGCTACACTGCATCACTGGGAAAGGGCAGGACTGTGCCGTATTTAATGCATACAACCCATTCCTGTCCTGTTTCCTGTGCTAGTCGACAATGGCCTGCCGAGAAGCATATTCCTCTATCTATATTTGTTGCAGAATGTAGCACACATAGAAAGAGGAAGTATCAAGATGAAATAAAAATATTTCTCCTCGTTACGCCTCTCCTAGGCAGGCACATTTTTGGCACATTCCCAGGTTTACCAGGTTTGTTAAATCTGGAAATGTGTCCAAAACTATGGGAGTTATGAGGGAACACCCAAGCAACGCCCATGGAATGCCTCCCTGGTGCAGAGTAAGGCAATGCAGTGATTTGTGCTGCCTTGCCTTACTACATATTTTTGAGGCCATTCAAAGCCACAAAAAGTGGCTTTGCATGGCTCGAAAAATATCACTTAGTGGTTTGGCCACACATATAGACATTGCGGGGTACAAGCATGGTGCAAACCGCTCATACATCTGCCCCTAAAAATCACCCTACAAGAATATCAGAGCAAAAATATTAAAAACCAAAATATTGACAAGGTACGTATAAGCTCATAATACTTCCTCAATTTGCATTTGCTCTGTGTGTGTGTGTGTGTGTCTTCACAGTACATAAATATATATAGTGTAAAGGAAAATAGTGTGATATCTTTACACAGACCATGCAAATATCCAACAAATGTCCCACCTGTAGCAACCTAATTAATGTGTGTCAGCACCAGAAGGATGTTGCCTATGTCACTCTATACACAAGCTGTACAGATGTCATTGACTAATTGCAGAAACATTATTGCTTGCACATTATAGTTTACCTTCCTGTCCTCATTATAATATTCTCAAGAGTGAAGACACATACAATGACTTTTGTAGCTCACTGTTTCACCCAATTTAAAAGAACTTAACTTTGCCAATTTCAGTCTCAGGACAAGCTGTCTGAAATGAAATCTTTTTCCACTGCTCTACTTTACTGATATGAAGCACTTGCAATGAATAGCATTTGCACACTGTTGTGCTGTCATTGGAGAATGTCACTGCTGGCTTTTCAATAAGCCAGGAAGAATGCAAAAGGGCTGTGTGATTGGCATGTCAAGCATCTCCATGCTAGAAATCAATTGACTTAAGAGCACAAGCTAAAGCCTGCAGAATTACTCGGCTGTAGTAGCAGCAAAAATAGGAACAAGATGAGTGTTCTTTTTACACAACATACAGTAAGAGATACTGCAATAGACATGACTTGGATCAATCAATAATCCCTGATGGACAGTTTATCAATTGTGAGGAACTGTAAGGCTCATTCCATGAGCTTAAGGCATGAGAGGAATTCAACTGAAGTTTCCCAGACACAGACTGTCTAGTGGGTTTTAATAGTATTAGGAGGCCACATATGTTTGTCAGATCTGCCCAAGTGAAGCCTTGTAACAGCATCCTACATATAAAAATATTTTTAGAATCAATTGAATCGACAAAGAGAGAAAGCAGTAGGCGACCAATTTAAATACCATAAATTTCAACATATTTGTCTTTCGGTGTTTTGTTCTTGTGGCCATCCATTTGATATCTGTGCACTAGGGGTGAAAGGAGAGATGCAAGATGCCTAGGGTATTAGGGGCATTTCTATGCCATGCAATTCATTAAATTGCTTTGAGATATTCTGGTGGCAGCATCGTATTTAATATAATTTGTATAGCACCTCATATATTTAAGCAGGCTATAGGCGCTTTTGGTGGTCAGGATGATACTTTGGCCCATATTTATACTTTTTGATGCAAAACTGCATTTGTGCAGTTTTGCATCAAAAGTATAGCACCATTGCGGGACGTCAGCCGGGCACCATATTTATGGAATGGTGCAATCTGGCGCAAAGGGTGGGCTAGAGTTAAAAAAATGACGTTAGCCTGGTAGGGGTGGAGGTGTGGGAGAAGGGGTTTTTGCACCAAAAAATGACGTTAGGCTGGTTAGAGGCAAAAAAAATACCTCTAACCAGCCTAGTGTGATTTTCTGATGCAAAACCATCCATACCACACAACTCCTTTCTTATAAAAGACAGGAGCCATGCCACCACCCCAATGGCCAGCACAGAGAACAAGGGTCCCCTGGGCATGGCCATTGCACCCAGTGCCATGTACGGGTCCTATTTCAGGGCCCCCAATGGCACATTAAAAAATATTTTAAAATGCTTACCTATACGTACCCTACTTACCTGGGATGGGGTCCCCATCCTCTGGTGTGGGAGGGGGTGTTCCTGGGGCTTGGGGTGGGCTCCTGTGGGCTCCTTCCATGGTGTTTGACTATAGAAATGGGTCCAGAAGTCCCCTAACGCCTGCCCTGACCCAGGCTTAAATAATGGCACTAAGCAGGCTAAGCACCATTATTTAGGCCCGCCTCCCCCCCCATGCACCATTTTTGCACGAGAGGATAAAGAATGCTCTAGGGCCTCAGGGTTATTTGTTGGATGGGAACACCTCCCTTGCATCTCATTGACACAAGGTGGTTTCACGCATCCCAAAAATTTCTTCAACTCCAATATTTTGACGTGTCTAGCATCAAAATATAAATAAGGAGTTAAGTTTGCGCTGAATTAGCATAAAAAGAATGATGCTAATTTAGCACAAAGTAAGTTTAAATATGACCCAATGTTTGTTTTGTCAGTGACTGATTAGTCCTGGGACAGTCAGGTTCTAGCACTTGATCACCAGTAGCAACGGCACACAAGTCATCTTTTGGGGATCAGCCAAGACTTTGCCACCTTCCTGATATCCAGGTGACCCTAAACATTCCATATTGTTTCTGACAATGAGTTCCAGAATTTGACTTAATTGAGAGGATGTACCATTAATGCACATTTTCCTAAAAAGTGGGAAGAAAAGGGTGGCACTCTAGGAAAAATGACCTCATTGTGGTTTCGCTTGAGTGATGAATAGTATGGTGCCATGGATGGCCATGTGGAAAGTACTTCCGAGTGGCTGTAATACATCTGATCATCTTCAATCATATGAAGAAAATTGCACCAATTACAACAATCCTGAAAAGAGGTATTATAAATAATGTTCTTCAATATAGCACATTCTCTAGCTAAAGTGAAATTGCACGCCAAGTCAGCCTTACCCAGTCTCATTAACAGAAAGGACTACAATTTATTTTCCTAATTGAATGAGATTCAGTAGTAATCTGTGTGTACTGCAAAATAAGAGTAGGATTAATAGAAAAGTCAAGCTATGTCCGTAAAAATGAATATAGAATATTTGTTGTCCAACAAGATACAATTTAATAATAAAATGCTTTCAAGATGGTACCACCATTTTACATCATAGGAAAGCATATGCAAAAATATATAGGGCCTGCTTTAAGAAAAGTGGTGCTGCCCCTTAGCACCCCCTAATGCCACCATGTGTGCGTCGTATCTATGACGCTATTTCGGAGCTTTGCAGAATTAGCGTCCAAAATGTTGACACTAATCCTGAAAAGTCCATTGAAGCCTAGTGTAAACAATGACATGCCACGTTTTAATGCCTGCTCTGAGCAGGCATTAAAAGTGCTGAAAAAAATTACGCGAAGATATCTCTTAGCACAAAGGGTTACAAAGTGGCGCAATGTCTGCGTTGCAGCACTGTGTAAATTTGGCGTTCCGATTTTGCCTCGTTGCCCTCTTTGGGCACAAGGAGGCACTAAGGGCTCTTAAATCTGCCCCTTAACGTCTATGTAGCTATGTGGTTCAAAGGCTAAAATGTATTACCATTTGACTCAGGAAAATACTGCAAAACCAAAAGTAAAAAGCAAAAAGAAATCTATTGTTGTCAAATGGATATGTTTGTTCTCTATATTTTTAGACATATAGATAATGATTAAATATGTCTCTTTGATGGGCCATTGCAAAGCATGACTAGGCAATACAGAGTTACATAAAATATGGGCATATTTCTATTTTGATGACCAATTGAATTACGAGGCCTATGCAAGCCATAACTATTTACTTAGAGGGGTGCACATGTGGGCATCTGAATACAAGTGTAACCAGTGCATAGCCTCTTATACAAGCTGCGTAGCAGCATGGCTTATTTTTAAATGTCTACACTGGTGAGTGGCCTGTAATATCTTTATGAATGTGGAGTTTCCACACATAAGATGATAGTGCAGTCCTATCTTTTAATGTGCGGAGACTCCGCAGTAGTAAAGATACTATTAGTACCATTAGTAAAATACCTTTGGGAATAGCAAACAATCGTAAACGGACACAAAAGTGTATGAATCAGGCCCCACATTTATAACATTTGTCAGATACCATAAGTGTCTCTGTGAAGCAATCAATGTAGGTTGCCATATATGAAGAAGAAGGAGAGAAATATGACCATGTATCATAACTGTACTGAACTGATTTATACAAAAATGAAGGCCCATATTCATGAAAAATGGCGCACAACTGCCTTAACGCAGTTGTGCATAATTTTTTGTATTGCCGGCTAATGCCATTTCCTAACACCAACCATGCACCATATTTATAAAATGATGCACGATGGCACTAAGGAATGGCTAGTGTCTCCAAAAAAGATGCTAGCTGGTGAGGGATGGCATTTGGGGTAATGGCGCCAGTGGGTAAGAAATGACGTGAGGCTGGTTAGTGGAAAAATATCTGCCGCTAGTCAGCCTGGTGTCATTTTTTGAACCACAAGCAGCCAAGAAATTACTCCTGTCTAAGTATAGACAGGAGTCATTACCCCAACCCCAATGCCCACCACAGGTGACCAGTGTCCCCTGGGCAAGCCTTACATACCCAGTGCTAAGCTGAGGGCCCCATGTAAGGGGCCCCCAATGGCACCACACACACACACACAAACACCTACCTGCAACTTACCTGGGATGGGCTCCCTCCTCCTGTGGTGACTCTGTTGTGTGGGGGGTGGTGTTGCTGGGGCTTGGGGTGGGCATCTTTGTGCCCATTCCATGGTGTTTACCCATGGAAATGGACCTACCTGCACTCTAGCGCCTGGTCTGACCAGGCGTTAAATCATGGTGGTAAACGGGCTTAGCGCCATTATTTAGGCCCGCCTCCCAGTTGCTTCTAGTCGTTTCTGTGTCTGAAGTTAAATATCTGCTGGGGGGCTAGCGTCATTTTTAGGAAGGGAATGCCCACCATGCATCTCATTGATGCAAGGTGGGTTGGTGCTTCCTAGAAATGGCACTAACTCCAATATTTTGAGGTCTAGTGTCAAAATATATATGTGGAGTTAAGTTAGCGCCGTATTAGCCTCAAAATATATGACGCTAAGGCGACACTAACCTTCCATAAATATGGGCCTAAATGTATGACATATTATCATAAAGTTCTGAGAATTTACAGAGAGTAAATCAATCAAAGTTAACTAAGCAGACACACAGTGCTAGTAATAAAGGCAGCATAAAAAAGTGATCACATATATGAAGGAAAACAGCGAGTGACTATTTATAGTTCAATGTGTAGAGCATCGATAGAGGATAAAGTTAATAAAAATGTTGCTGTGCGAATAAGTTTTGAAAATGTATTTTTCACTGCTGTATGGCAGTAATCAAAGTTTCTACCCTAAGTGGATTAATGAGTCATGATCAGGACAAAAAACAATTTTGCTGAGCAAAAGTAGTAGTTATCCACGTCAAGTTTGATCAAGTTGATGTGTGGAGCCCCCAGGCAGTACAGATTAAGTAGATAAGTGTGAGGAGCTAAAGGTATTGATAATTTAAGAACAATTTCCATATGGAGCATAAAGATGAAGAGAGTTAATCTAGGAGATCAAAGGGACTTGTGATAGGTCCGCTTGCCAGTAGAATCTATTGGAGGCACACAAGGTGTGCTGGTTTAGTAAAGAAAGAGGGCCCCAGTGAGGACTCAGGTACCAAATTGAGGAGGAGTGGGCTAAGAGAGACAGCCTAATAAGGAAAACCTATCAGCGTGCAACCAGTGCTGTACTGGAGAGTAGAAATGGTCAAGGGAGCAGGATAGGCCTTTCCCAAGCTAAAGTAGTGGCCAGTGCAGAATTTAATACAGGGTTGAAATGCACCACACAAGGTCGCTGGGGTCAATTCTACTGACAACAAATAGGATACCACATGTGCACCAACTAAACTTTCTTTCTCATCATTCTCAGGGAATTGGGGCCTCTGTGGATATTTAAATATACAAGAGAATGCACATGCCCTTTCTGGTCCACCTGGGGCACCACCTTTCTCTCCACTGTTTCTCTGGTCCTGTCAAACCTGTTTTAAAAATCTGTGCTAGTTTTGCTCATGGTGTTGGCCCCCAATCACTAGGAGGAGTTTCTTCAGGTTGCCTAGCGGGTAACCCTTTGAGATTTCATTTTATTGTTTTTCTGGCCTCTAACGCCATGTTCTGGACCAGTCATCTGTCTGTCGGGTGCCTGGTGTTCTTCTCAGCCAGATGTCACCTCAAACAGCTCTCATAACCAAGGCCGATCTCTTTCCTTGCTTGCCTTTCTTGTCACAAGATAAGCCTTTCTAATCGTTGCTGCACTGTAAAAGGCACATTGGCACAAACACATTCTGTCCCCACCATTTTTCCCTGTCAGGAACGGACCTGATGACTGGCAAATGGACTTATTCTGTGGGGAAGCCTTTAATCCCCCTGCTGGCCAACAGAGTAATTAACTTGACTCAGCAGGTTGAATAAAAGCTAGAAATCTAATTAGGTGTGCAGTAGGAGAATGTGAGAAATCTTGAAGTGCCAGAAGGAGTGCAAAATGAAAATATGGCAAAAGTAACATTAATTATGCACCCAGGATACATTTTTACAGTGAGATTGGTGTGTCACCCTAGTCTGTAGGCCTAGCTATGGAAATACTATAGAAATGCCCTCTCACATAGGCCCACATAGATCAGCACTAATCTCTTCTGTGAGTGGCTAACTGTTCGATATCAGGCTCTCGCTCAGCCTACACATACATACAGCATTCGCTCAGTCTACACATGTACACACATGTCTACACATGCTCATGTACACCCAACCAAGTGCCACAGCTGCAACAGCAGAGGACCTTGTTTTAAAAGGTGGCCACTGGTGGCTATCACCTTAATTCAATTTAACAGAGCTTCAAGTGAATTAAGTAATTAAAAAAAGAAAACATCCATGAGGTAAATGGGTTAGAACTCATTTTCCAAGAGTGAGTTAAGCCTACATTGATCACTGTATATCTCTTATAGTTCTTTCATTAATAATTTAATGGCTCTTTACCACTAAATTCTTCTACTTGACAACCAAAGATAATGACATCAAGTTTGGCAGCTGTGGTCGCTCACACAGTGTGTTGAGGTAGTAATGTAGGGGGAGAAAAGCATTTTCTATGAGAAAGGTTCCCTTCATTTCTAAAACAGAAAACCCCACATTTTTTGTAAACATTATGCAACTGCTTTCTTTAGACAAATTGTTAAGCTTTTTTTCTATATCTCTTTACAAATTAACTACATTTAAAAAAATACTGGTGACCTAATTTCACACTACAAACTCAGGTATGGTGAAGGTGATGCAAGATGGGAATAATGTAAAGCCCCCACTCATACCCAACCAATGAGAACCATTCCATTGCTATTAGTGTATCGAGACAGACCTTTCCACTAGTCATTTATCAAAATCTTCTATTGCAAGGTGTGTTGCTGTCATTATCATTTTAATGTGTGTCAGGTTGCATCACATCCAAATTGCAATCTTCTCAATTTAGACTCCCTGAATACATCATATGAATAAAAACTAGACCACATTTCACAGAAAATACTGCTCTAATTTCCAAGTATGGTCCACAGATATAAAAAGAAAATGTAATAGCAGTGGAATGTGGGATGTACAACAAGCTTATGAGTGGAACATTGGAACGTATACGTTTTTTTGGTGACTTTAATAGTTTTCCTCTTGAGAAGTACATTTTGGGGACAGCATGGTTAGTATTCGCAGTACCCAAGCATTAATATGGATTTGTCAGTACATTTAGGTAGGGTCAGATTTACTTTTAAGCCAGAGTACAAAGCTCCATGAATAGGATGCAGTAAAAATATATGAATACACGAGAGCCCAATATTAGTGGGATAAATCCATGCCTATTTTCAGGTTTACCATTGAAAATCAAAATAATAGGTATTTAGATTAATTGTGGGTAAATGTAGTTTTTGGAGATACACAGATAATCTAGTATAGATCAAGTACTCCTGAATGTATGTAGCATATCTTTGGTTGAGAGCATCAGTTGTTCTTCTTTATCTATGCTATTTTGGTGTTAGAGTCTTCTGCTGCTTTATGATAGGTAGTCACTTACCTGCCACTCTCCTGAAACCTGTCTCAAACTAATGTTAGTGAGCATACACCTGTAAATCTAGACACAACCACAGATTTTGGGAATGATAGGGATAGAATGAGGTGATATAGAGGATGAATGTGCCAAAACTCCCCAGTGATGTCAAAGAAATAAATGAATCCTTGACTGATAAAGTCAGCCACTGGCTCCTTAAAGTCTGCAAGTACAGATCGGTCATAAGGGAAGACATATTACATGTACATAGCCACACTGATACACAACCAACCCTAAACCATACAAGGCATACAGCTTGTGAGCCATGATCTTGTTGATGGGCTATTGCGTTGGAACACAGATTTAGGCTAAGCAGTGGACCCTGCATCAGACTGAAGGATTTCCCTCCGCAGCATATGTTAGCAATTAAAAAACCCAAACCAAAGATACCTTGTTCTCACCAGAGCTCAGTCCCTGAAATTACTACTCATTCTACTAATCTTCAAGATGTAGACTGACTGAAATACAGTAACAAATTCGGAACATATACAATGAAACCATCACATAAAGTCTATCCTGCGTTTATGAAGGGACAGATATGGGCACCAAGGAAAAGGTTAAACCGTCCTCAGCTGGCTTATTAACAACAGTGAAAAAGGTTGTACACCTCGTAAACTTCATTCAACCTCCGCTAGGGTTAAGCACACATACAGTTACCATAAAATTACCATCCTGGAACATAGCGGGGCTAAAAGCCAAACTGAATGATCCCAAATGGGGCACATTTATTTACCAACACCATATTATGGTGCTGCAGGAGACATGTGCTATAGACCCAGTGTTTAGGACAGAGTATCTTTCTTTTTAGAAAAATGCTGCACCATGTAACACAGGAAGAGCCTCTGGCGCTTTGTTAATATGGTTAAAAATGGGTGAAGACAATAGGGAATGAGAGTAACGATCTATTGGATTTTGTTTTATCTCTTTTTAGCCCAAATAAATGTAGCCACATTGTAAATATCAACCTCTACATATGGTCACTTCTTGACAATTTGCAGTCTCGGACCATTGACCTCCTGACTGATATGCTCAACCAACTACACCCCACATGGTCTAAAATAATTACAAGTGACTGTAATGGAACAGTTGTGCCAGGGGAAAGTTTGTCTTCCCTGACTTGCAAGGAGGACGAAGTGTGTAGGTGTCTTCTCTATCTGTCGATTTCAACTATATGCAGATGAAAATGGCCAAACAAATTACTGATACCATATTTACCTATGGGCTAAATGCTGTGAATTGACCTTAAATGATGGATATGGAAGTAGTGTTAAAAAAGGACAGTGACTGCAATGCCCTTAGTGACAAAATTCATCATGGTCCCCTCACTAATTTACACTGATAAAAAATGCACCCACAAATGCCATCATTGGTACAAATAATCAAAGAAATGTCGAAAAGGCCATGGTTTGCTGAAAATGATACACTCATAAACCAAATTTATCAAACTTGGGTTGAGAGATTGATTAAAGCAGTATTTTATTAGGGAGGGGGTGAAGGGCCAAACCCAGATGGCTGCTTTGGCTGGTTTTTTAGCAAGCGTAAGATAAGACAGAGGGAAAATGGCTGCAGAGAGAAAATTATATATGGAAACGTTATGTGACAGTAGAAGAAAACATGGGAGGAAGCCCAGTGGGATGACCTAATGGAGGAACTGCAAAACAAGAACACAAAGGCATTTAGGGAAATAATAGCCAATGGGAGCTAGTTCGTAGAATCCCAGTTAGATTCAGCTGTGCAACCCAAGATTTGGGTGACCCGCTCCTTTAAACTGTATGAGGAGAAGAGTACCAATGCGATGCCCCATGCAGACTCGACAAGTTCTGTCCAGGCAGGCTCTCAAACGGATAAAGGTGTGGAATAAACTTCTGGAATTAGGGTTGGATGAGACAGAACAAGCTCTGCACTAAATGAAAAAGGAGAAAGCAGCAGGCCCTGATGAAATCCCTCGGGACCTGTTTCTCCCCGATCTTTCAATCTGAGTCTCCTTTTTTAACACTTTCAGTAATGCCATGGTGAGAGGTGAGGATATTACCCCCCTTGAAGAGGAGCCATTATTGTCCCTATGCACAAGAAGAAGAGGAAGGATATTCCTGCTAATTACAGGCCCCTCAGCCTTATCGATAATAGTCTAAAATATGTTTGTATGCAGGTCCTTTGTAGACTTTTGGCATGGATTGCCAACCACCATATCCTCATAGAATTGCAGGTGGGGTTCATAGGCACAGTCAGTACGCTTCGCTTCATGACAATGGCCCTTATTATGACTTTGGTGGCGGTCTTTTCGTAAGACCACTTAAGCTGCGGGCACCTAAAGGCTGCCAGTGCTGGTGGTCTTAAAACCATCCTATGACGACTGATTTTGGAATTCTGCCTGAAATCGGGTGGAATTCCGACACCAGTCATGCAGGGGGTCGGCGGTGGCGAGCCGGTTCCTGATGGCGGGGCGCTGCCTGTGGTGGAAGCATCAGGACAGTTCCCCTCCCGGGCAACCTCCGTGATGGACGAGGTAAGTGGATCATCCGACAGGAGAGGGGGAGGGGGTGTGTGTGAGTGCATGTGTGCAAGTCGTAAATGTGGGGGGAGTGGTGGTGTTTGTGGGTGCGTGTCTGTGTGTGAGTGATTGTATGTGGATGGGGTAAGGGTGTGTGTGAATGTGAGTGTCTGTGGATTGAGAGATGGTGGGTGCGTTTGCGTAAGTGGATTTGGGTGGGGTTGTGAGTGTTTGTGGATGGGGAGGGGGTGAGTGCGTGAGTGTGTGTATGCGGGTGTGAGCGATTGAGTGTGTGAGTGCGATTGCGTAGATGGAAGGGGTGAGTGTGTGTACACGTGTGCATGTGTATGTAAGTGGATGGGGAGGGAGGTGAGTATTTGTGCGAGTGGACGGGGAGGGGGTGCGTGTTTGTGTGAGTGAATCCAGAGAGCGGGTGCATGTGTGTCAGTGGATGGAGCGAGTGGGTGCGTGTGTGTATGCGGTGCAGGGGGAGAGGGGTGTGAATGTATCTATGTGCTAGGGGAGAAGAGGAGGGGAGAAAGGGGGAGTAAATGTATGTATGCGCTGGAGGGGGAGGGGTGTGTGGGTGCATGTATGCACTGGAGGGGGAGGCGGAGTGAATGCGTGCATGAGTGCTGTGTTTGTGTATGTATGTTAGTTTGAATGGGGGTGTATGACATGAGTGCGTGAGTGAGTATTTGTGTGTCGGAGTATGTGGTTCATGTGTGCGGGTAGGTGGACGTGTGTGCTTGACTATCCCGGTGATGGGATACAAAATGCTGGCGGTCTTTCATGTCGTAATACCGCTAGCAGTATTACGGCATCTGCCGAGCCGGAGGCACTCACCTCCAGCCCGGCGTACCACAGAAAAGCAGCAGGACAGGCGGAGTATCGGCAGTTTGGCCTAAGCCAAACTGACAAACTCATAATTTGGCAGTCTTCACCGCCGGCCCGTCAGCGGTGAGACCGCTACGGCTGGTCTGGCGGTCTTAACACTGCCAGGCTTGTAATGAGGATCAATATTTGGAAATATGTTGAATTAAAGCTGGACCATTCATCAATCAATCTGTAGAGCGTTACTTGTTACCCGTGAAGGTATGCAGGCGCTGGCACGGTCCACTCGATTAGCCGTATAGCCAGGTCTTCAGGGACTTTCAGAACTCTGGGAGGTCTGTAGATGAAAGGGTAGCTTGTTCCATGTCTTCAGTGCTAGGCAGGAGAAGCAGTTAGCTCTGCATCCTCTCCATCAGATGCAGGTGGTGAGGGTTAGAGAAAGGGACCTGGAAGTTTAGGCAGTGATTCAAGTAGGTGAGTCCGTAGTTGTGTACAGTCTTGTATGCATGGGTCAGAAGCTTGAAATGACATATTTTCTGTACAGAAGGCCAGTGGAGTTCCCTGAGGTAGGGTGGTGATGTGTTTGTCCAGGGAAATCCTGGACGAGTCTTGCTGCAGCATTCTGTATGGTCCATAGTCATCAGAGCCCTGCATAGAGAGTGTTGCAGTAATCCAGTAGGCTGGAGATGAGGGTCTGGGTGATGGTTCTTCTGGAGCTTTGGGGTAGCCATTTGAAAATCATTTGAAGCATGTGGAGGATTAAGAAGGAGTATGAGGAGACAGAGTGAACCTGAGTCATCATGGTTAGCTTGTTGTCCTAACATGGTCAGCGGGGATAGGAGTAGGTCCATGTTTTCAGGACCACCAGGGTGCGTCCCAATGGGAGCTTCTATTTTCAAAAATCTGTACTTCTGCCCTGTCCATGTTGACCTTCAGGCAGTTGACCTTCATCCAGTTGGCCTGGCTGTCATGCATTTAAGGAAGTTGTTCCAGGTGTTGGTGGTGTGTTGGAGAGGGAGAGGATGAGTTGTGTTTCATCAGCATAGGATATGATGTTGAGTCTGTGGGTTTTGGCGATGCTGATCAGAGGTGTCATATAAGTGTTGAAGTGGGTGGGGCTGAGTGAGGATCGTTGTGGTACTCTCAGTTGATTTCCTTGGGTTCGGAGGTGAAGGTGGAATTTTTGCATTCTTCTGGTGAGGAAAGAAATGATCCATCTGAGTGCGGCTCCTTGGATGCCTATTTTGTGCAGCCTCGTGAGGTTTAGTGCATGGGAGACCATATCGAAGGCTGCCAAGAGGTCTAGGAGTATCAGAGTCACAGTCTTTCCTTGGTTGCGTAAGCCTTGGATGTCATCTCCGGCTGTCTTGTGCTGTGGGCTGTGGTTCCTGCAGAATTTGGATTGGGAGGAGTCAAGTACGAGGTTCCGTTACAGATGTGAGGAGAGTTGTTGGTTGCCAGCTTTTTCTAATACTTTGACAAGGTACAGGAGCAGGGAAATTGGCTGGTAGCTGTTGAGTTTGCTGGGGTCTGATGAAGGTTTCATTAGTAGGGCGTTGACTTCTGAGTGTTTCCTGGCCTCAGGGAAAGTGGCTGTGGCAATTGAGGCGTTGAACAAGGTGGTGAGTACAATGCTGATTTTGGCTTGCCTTCAGGAGAGTCACCTTGACCACCTTCCAAGGGAAAACCTTTGAAAGGTATGAGGGTTTTTCTAACAGGAAAATCCTTTTTCCTATCCATCCTGTGGTAGTTCTTTTAGCTGGGCCTGTTTGTAATGTTATATAGGCTATAAGGAGGACAGACCCAGTCCCACAACCTCCTTCTCCCTCTTGATTTTGTGTTCTTCTATGAACTGTATTAAAGTAAAAATTTGACTTGACTTTAAATAAAATGTTTTCAATGTCTACATTCAATTCCTACATAAAACAAATTGACACATAAAACTGTATTTGTATATTAATATTCAAATCATTAATCATATAGAGATTCATAATAAATGCTATTATACCAATGTGAAATATATTATATACATCTAAAAATGTGTATACTATTCCTTAAAATATTATGAATAACTTAACTATGTATACATAAATAAAAGGAAATGTTATATTTTATTTGATAAATTACAATCATATAACGAGGAGGCCCGATATAACCACAAACATTTGGGAAAGTTCACAAAATTGAGTTGGTTTGATATTTACCATTCTAATTATAGTGCAACATAAATTGGAGAAAGTGCAAAAAATTGAGAGTTTAATTTACTATTCTAAATCCAGTTCCACCTAACATTGGACAAAGTGCATAAGTAAAAAAGGGATGAAATGTAATATTTTAACACCAGTCTCATATACAGTGAAGGTCGTGTTGCAATTAGGCAGGGTAAATGTACTCTTCTAAATCCATCCCCTCAATTATTGAAACGTACAAATTGAGGGGCATGTAATTTGATATCCCAACTTCAGTTACGTTTAAAGTCGAACAAGTGCTATTCTAGATCCAGTCCAACATAAATTCGAGAAAGTGCACAAAAGACAGATGGCATTTAATACTCTAACTTCGATTTAGGATACATTACAAAAAATGCTGAATTTAGTGATTGAGATTATATAGTCTAACTACACTTTTCACATATACTGGGCATACTGCAGACATTTGGGAGGAGGTAACTGAGGAGACTGAGACCCATAGTTTTTGGTGCAAACTTGCGCTAACACAGCTTTGCGCCAAAAAGTATAGCGCCCGCTAGCGCCATTTCCAGATACTGGCAGGGCACCATATTTATGGAATGGTGCTAGCCGGCACTAAGGCCCTGTTAGAGTCCTTTGAAAGGACGCTAACAGGGCCAGAGACGCGTAGGGGGAACCGGGGCTTGTGCACCAAATTATGGTGCTACACTGTTTAGAGGCCAAAAAATTGCCTCTAGGCAGTGTAGCGCCATTGTCTGGTGCACAAGCCCCATGGACATGGCTCCTGTCTTAGTAAAGACAGGAGCCATGCCCACCACCCCAATGGCCATGCCCAGGGGATGAATGTCCCCTGGGCATGGCTAATGGGGCCAGCGCAATGCAGGGGGCCCCAAGTCAGGGCTCCCGAGCAGGCTTGGACGAAAAAAAAATATGTACTCACCCGGACTTACCTTGGATGGTCCCCCATCCATAGGTGACCTCCTGGTGTGGGTAGGGGTGGGTGGGGGTGTCCCTGGGGACAGGGAAGGGCACCTGTGGGCAATTTCCATGGTCTCCTGCCATGGAAATCTGCCTACAGATCTCCTTACACCTGCCCATACCCAGGTGTTAAATAATGGCGCTAAGCAGGCTTAGCGCCATTATTTAAGGCTCCTATCCTCCTGTGCTGGACTTTAGCACGGGGATAAATATGGCGCAAAGGCAATATCGTCCTTTTCTGGATGGGAATGCCTACCTTGCATCTCATTGACTCAAGCTCGGTTTCCCCCTCCAGAAAACGACGTAAACTCCATAACTTTGGCGCTAGATGTGTCCAGCTCCAAAGTATAAATATGGAGTTCGGTCTGCGCTGAATTGGCGTAAAATAAATTGTGCTAATTTGGCGCAAACTGAGTATAAATATGCCCCTTACTATTGTCCTTCCAGTCAAACAAACATTGGTTACATTTTCAAATCGGGGAGGTGATTTAAAAAATTTATTTTTAAAAATGTGGTTCTGATAGGGTATACTTTCAATTTACAACAACACCCAGTCTAAGTTTAGTGTAAAGGAACCACAAACCCAAATACACTTCAAAATCGAAAACTATAACACATAAACTATATAACCGAAAATAGAAAACCACACCCTGCACAAAATGTACCATTTAAAAATTCTAATTCAAACAATAACACTTATTTAAGGTATTTTAAATTTAATTTACATATATTTAAATCATCAAAATAAATGGATAACACGTATTTCAAAATGTAATTGTGCACACACCAAATTAAGAGATCATGGGCCAGATGTAGCAAAGGGTTTTTCCCATTCTGTGTCAATGGGAAAATGTGTTTGTACATATGGTCCGATATTCTTTATAACAATGTTCAAATGTAAATAAATTAAAAATGTAAGTGGTGCTATTTTTGTTAAATGTTTTTTTTTAAAAAGCCTTAAATATAATACTACATACACTAAACCCCAAAATAATCCTTCAAAATGATAATAACAAAACAAATACGCAAACTTCCACAAAAAACAATTTTTTGAATTAAAATAAATACATAATATTAGGTGTTATTAGGTGCACTTGTGAGCAATAACGGAGAGGGTAGGACAATTAAATTCTGTTCTTGCACTGCAGGTTGGGTCAATAAGGCTATTGATACACACAACCCAGCACCTCCCAGTGGCTCATTAGTCACAGATGCCACAAATTCCTGCCTACTGCCACAACAGCCTACCTCCAGCTTTCCTTCATTATAAGCTGCTGCTGGCCTTTCATCCTTCACTAAAGGGGAATTTTTCAATTTTTATTATTATCAATTTTCAATGGATGTTAGGGCCTACAATTCTCATTAGTAAAGGAAGAGTGAGCTGTCACAGAAATCAGCCTAGGAGAAAGACAGCCATTTGTCCCCTTGTGAATTCAGACATAAATGAATAGCAAAACAGACTCTTGGGCAGACAGCTGGTAATCAAGGAATGTTCCTTTTGTGGACCTGTAATGTCGGTGATAGCAATGAAAGGGAGCATTCTGATTGGCTAGCCAGTCAACTCTGTTCTATTTTGGGTGGTAACGAATATTAATACACTTTAAAATTAGAACAGTAAAACGTACTACGTTAAATACTGCGATATGTTTGTAAATACTATTTATACCATCAGTACTATCAACAAAGACAACCCGCAATATTTTTGTTGTCATGCTATGCTGACCACAATAATATGGTCAAACAATATTTCTAAACCCAAAATTCAGATGCCATACCACAGGGAAAGTCTCAGCCGGTTCAGCTCGTGGGAACTGTTGACCAGGCAGTCCTTTAACCTCAGGAATGTTTTTCAGGTGAGGCACCCTCACTAGTTTTTCTTACCCAGGACAGCTTTGTACAGTATAGAAATCCCACACAGGTAACCTCACACCCCACTGTGCAGAGTGGAAAATGCAAACACTTGGGGGTCATTGTTGAATTATTCTGCAAGAACAAATTCCTGCTTTGGATATCTATAGGGACACAACAAATTAATTTGTAGACTGGCTAAACCAAAATTGGCACCTTCTCAACAGTGCCTTAAATAGAGCCATCAGTGCAGTGTGCCACGAGGGAACAGAGATTTCTGACAGGTGGACGGCGATCGGGGGAATCTGGTGGCTGACTCTTTGGAAAAGGAGGCTAGAGTCTATGCTGACCTGGCAGTCTGGTGGGCCACCCATCAGACATTAAGGGGCATATTTATACTCTGTTTGCGCCGGAATTGCGTCATTTTTTTTTATGCAATTCCGACGCAAAACTAACTCCATATTTATACTTTGGCGTTAGACGCGTCTAGCGCCAAAGTCCATGGAGTTTGCATCATTTTTTAGCGTGGACACCTACTTTGCGTTAATGATATGCAAGGTAGGCGTTCCCGTCTAAAAAAGTGACTCCGAGGCATGTGCGCCGTATTTACACTCCCGGGCAAAATTCACGCCCGGGAGTGGGCGTGTAAAAAAAAATGACGTCCAGACGCTTTTGTGCCGTTTTTTAGTGCCTGGACAAGGCAGGCGTTAAGGGACCTGTGGGCTCGGAGGGAGCCCAGAGGTGCCCTCCCATGCCCCCAGGGACACCCCCTGCCACCCTTGCCCACCCCAGGAGGACACCCAAGGATGGAGGGACCCATCCCAGGGACATTAAGGTGAGTTCAGGTAAGTATTTTTTTTTATTTTTTTTTGTGGCATGGGGGGCCTGATTTGTGCCATGGGACATGCCACTATGCCCAATGACCATGCCCAGGGGACAGAAGTCCCCCTGGGCATGGCCATTGGGCAAGGGGGCATGACTCCTGTCTTTGCTAAGACAGGAGTCATTTCAATGGGGGTTGGGAGTTGAAAAAAATGGCGCAAATCGGGTTGAGGCGAAAAATTTGCCTCAGCCTGACTTGCCCCATTTTTTGGCGCCCAGGCTCCATATTCCCCTACGCCGGCGCTACCTGGTGTACGTCATTTTTTTTCACGCACACCAGGCAGCGCCGGCGGCTAATTTTTTTGACGCAAAACTGCGTTAGCGCAGTTTTGCGTCAAAAAGTATAAATATGGCCCTAAATCTGGCTGCTTACATTTTCAAACCTAAAATTCATAGGCTCTCATCAATGAAATTGATGCTTGGAGGCATCCACCCCTGGTTTAACCAGGGCTTCATGTATTCCATTCCCACATATGTAAAACTATGTAGTTGATAGTAGTTTTATGTAATCGAATGCTGCATATATCAAATTTCATGCAAAACGTCTAAGTTACCCGTACAGGTGTATCTGTTCCTGACTGCAGTAGCGATGACCATATTGGAAGGAAAATCATTTGTATTAAGATTTACCTCTTAAATTGGCATGTTCAATGTGAATCCACTGGGCCTATGGCTAGATCTTTTGGTGGTGGCTCCAAAGCACCGTACAGTCCTATCTAGTGAAATGAAAACCTTTATGTCTGGATGCCCACATCCAACTATGTATGTTTTGGACAACATTATGACTCTAGGCCCTCTCTCAAAAAAGACGATTTGTACCCTATTGTAACCTGCAACACTCAACTAGAATATTATAATGTTTTGCAATAATACTATTGTTCGAAATTGGATTTCTGGTTGGCAGAGGTATGCACCCTGTCCAAACAGAAACCACAATCCTAGTCACAGTAAGTAAGATACCCACTAAAAATTAACCCATGCTCACTCTGCTACCTTGGCACACAGCAGCCAGGCTTAACTCAAGAGGCAATGGAAAAGATATTTATGCAACACACAACACAGGAACACAGTGAAACCACCACAAAAGACTCCACACAAGTTTAGAATAATAAATTATGATTTTATAAATAGATCAAGACCAAAATGAAAAAATCCAATAAGTAGAAGTAGAGATAGGATTTTTGTAAAGAATAAAAGTGTCTGAAGTAATAAAGAAGCAATAAGCAGCAATTGGGGTTATCTGGTCACCCAGAATCAGGGCAAAGTCAAGAGTTCAGGCTTACCACGGTGAAGCAAGGGCTAGATACAGGAGCCACGCAGGCCCACTGAACACAGCATCTTTATCCTGGTCGAATCAGTGAGATGCAGGGTGCAGCTGAGTGATGCTTAGGTGTTAATCCTGCCCTCGCAGTGATGCACTAATTTTCTTCACACATTGGTGGTGATGAGTTGGTTCCAAAGGCAATGCACCCAGCCGAGAAGTGTTGGTTCTGTAGACGATACACCGGGTTTCTCCATGCAGTCAAGGGGATGAGTCCATCTTCCCACGCTGCAGTGGTGACGATGCAGTGGTTCTGATGTGATGGTTCTTTAGGCAAAGTGCTGGGTCCAAGTGCGATGCACTGATCCTGCTCCTCCAAAAGCGACAATGCATCAATTCTGCTCCCAGCAGACAGGGGATGCGTCAGTTCACCTGGAGCAAGTACCTGGGTCCACTTCTAATGGACCAGGCACAGGAGCAGGTGGTGAGACATTGATATCCCTGAGTCTCAAGCAACAGGAGGCAAGTCAAGAAGCACTTGAAGATCACTCTGGGTTCCAGGCAGAGTCCAGCTCATCCTCAGCAGGGTCAGAGTGCAGCAGGGCAGCACAGCAGAAAAACAGCTCTTCCAGAGCAGCAGTCCAGCAGCATGACATTCCTTGTAGCAGCACAGTATTCCTTCTGACAGAGGTTTTTACAGGTACAGAAGTGTCTGTTTTGGTATGGTCAGAGACTCAGTACTTATGCCAGTTGTGCCTTTGAAGTGGGGGTGACTTGAAGGAAGGGTCTTTGAAGTGCACAGAGGTCCTTTCTTCCTAAGTCTGGCTCCAGACTCACAACAGGGGAAAATCAGCCTTTTGTGTGGGGACAGGACACTGCCTGATTAGGTGTGTCAGCTCATCCCTCCCATCCTGCCCAGGATGAGCCATCAGAATGCAGATGGTCACTCAAACACATCTAACCTTCCTGTGTGTGTGGCTCCCTAGAGGGAATGTAAAGTCAAGTTGTCACCTACCCAGACTTGTATGGGAGACAGGCGACAGGAACACAGAGCTTTAACAGCAGAGAAATACCAACTTTCCAAAAGTAGTATTTGTAAAACAGTAATGTTAAATCCAATTTAGCCAGCAAAGAGGATTTATCATTACCATTCCAATGATATGAAACATGACCTAGCTACTCCTTCTTAATAAGGAATTACAGCTTAAGAGTGTATTGAGGATTACCAATGTTAACCTATGTGAGGGGTATCCTCATAGTAGTGAAAAACACATTTAAGAGTTTTTCACTGCCAGGACATGTAAAAATTAAAAGTATATGTCCTGCCTTTTAATTGCATAGCACCTTGCCCCATGGGCTACCTAGGGCCTACCTTAAAGGCGACTTATATATAAAGAAAGTGTAGTTTAAGGCTTGGCATCAGGTTTTACATGCCAAGTCGACATGGCGGTGTAACTGCACATACACGCTCTGCAATAGCAAGCCTGAGACATGTTTAAGGGATACTTGAGTGGGTGGCACAAGAAGTGCTGCAGTCCCACTAGTGGCATTTAATTTGAGGGCCATGGGCATATGTAGTGCACTTTACTAGGGACTTATAAGTAAATTGAATATGCCAATTGTGCCTGCCACAATCAAACCATGTTTAGGAGAGAGAGCACAAGCACTTTAGCACTGGTCAGCATTGGTAAAGTGCTCAGAGTCCGAAGGCCCACAAAAACAAATTCAGGAAAAAGTGAGGAAAAAAGGCAAGCGGTTTGGGGTGACCCCTCAGAGAGGGCCATTTTCCAACAAAAATATTATTTATAGATTAAATCTGTTCTTTTGTAAAGTTCTCTGATACATGTGGGTCTCATTTGTACTATATAAAACTTGAAGTAAATAAATGCATTATATCAAATCTAAAAGAGCTAAAAGAACTGTGAATTTCGCAGTGAGCAATCCCTTGGCCGTGAAGTAAGAGGAGTTCACCTAACACAGTAGTTTGTTTCTCACAACAAGAGTTCTTGTATATCATATGAAGTATATGCCCCAGATGAATGAACCATTGATCCAAAATGCATTGGGAATTAACATTTGCTCAAGTTAAATTTGGTGTAATGATAAATAAAAAGAGAGATATCAAAAGGGGTTCATTCTGAAAATTGCAAAATTAACAAAGAACATTTAAATTACTAAAATGACTGTGAATTAATGCGTCCATCCCAGACAATACCATGGTCTATGAACTGGGAACATGCAATATTTGCTAAACCCATCAAGAAGGCTATATTCTGATATTTGAATCTTTGCAGTAAGTACACATATAACATGCAAAGGTATTATAAGAGATAATTAGGCAAAGGACCTGCTAAAGTACTTTTCAAAACTTCAATCACAATTTCAGCCAGTGGCAAGACTATTCATTCTGAAATTTAAATATATTCATTCATTCACCTACACCTTCAAATAAGTAGAGACAATAGGATTTATTTACAAGGTGAAGAGCTGTGATAACTGAAGTGAATGCAGTGATGTAAAAATGCAAAGATCAAGTATAAAATCATCATATAGCCAACACGACCCATTCATTTTGAAATTTTATAAAACTGTGGCCATGAAACTCCTCACAATTGTAAAAATGTATCAAAGCACAAGAAACATAAAGCCCATTTCTCTTGTGATAAAGTTGGATCTTCGTAAGGTGTAGCCCACAGCATGTGGCATTTATGTTCTATAAAATACAGACCAGTTAAACCCTTTCCCGTTGCCTTTTAAAAACAGATTATCAGCTCTATGACCTATTTTGGAACGTAAATCAGAGGAATTGAAAAATGTACATTTTGCATAAATTAAATCATATGTGGATTAAATAAAAATCCATAAATCATTTCCAATTCCCTCCCTCTAGGCTTTACTGGGCAGAGTTAACTCAATCCATAGTTATCTCTTGTCTTTACAAACTCAGGGATACCCACAATGCCCACAAGGCCTACAGTACAAAAGTTCTAATTGAGGGAATGGGCAATCCCATATATGATTGCTTAGTGGAAGCCTTAATGATTGATTAGCTGCATTGAACATTATGGTTTATTCTTGTGGAGTGTCACAAGGCTGGACATTTGGCCTGGCAGCAGTACTCAATAAATGCACAAGGTCCAGTTCATACAGCAGAACCTGCATGTCTATTCCCTCCTAGGGCTGTAGATATATGCCTTTTTGGAATTCACAAAACAGAAGTTAAACATTTCCTGACATGCTCCCGGTACACCATTCTGAATTCCTATTTTTGACTGTGTAGAAGCTTTTTCACTTATGTGGTTATAGTGGTTAAAAATTACTGTTGCTGAAAAACCATCGCATTTTTGCGAAGGCAACATTTTTCTGTCCATCGAGAAATCCCTCCTCCTACACCCCCAATGATTTTGGAGGTGTACCATTCCGCATGCGCCTCTGGAAAGGGGTTTACTGAGGTTCTGTCGGAGTAAAGCTCACGTTTCAAGGTGGAAAAAAAGAGGAGATTCAAAGATTTTCCAAACTGACATGATATACTTCACCCTGTAATGACCAATACCCACCTCCTGAGTTGGAATTACTCATGCACAGTGTTATAGTTTCAGAAAATAATATAGCAGGTGACTAAAAGTAAATAGTGCAAGGTTGCTTTATTTCACCAACTTTCATTCATAAATTGTTATTCGCATCTTTAAGTCGTACATTTACACACAATGTTTTCTGTGAGTCAGTGCCTGTTTCCAGAATAGGTGGATAATCCTTCAGGCGTGGCTTGAACGGAGGGAAAAGGGGTGGGGCGGCCTGGCGCATGGCAGAGAGGGTGGATGGAACCCCAAAAAATTTTAATAATAAAAAGAAAACTTATCTTTTTCCCGCGCCGCTCTATCCGCTCTGCTCTCCTCCATCGTTGCAGGTACAGGCTCAAAGCAGCGTTCGGATTGGCTGGGAGAGCCCAGCCAGGGCACTCCCAGCCAGACTGGGAGCCTGTGCTTGCTCTCTCCAGCCAAGCAACTGTGCTGCTGGGCAGAAGAGAGCCTACTGCGCATGTATGGTTGGCCAGCCCAAGACTGCCGGCCAAACATACATGCATAGTGATGGTCCCGTCACTCCCGTGGCCCCACCCACTTTTATAAGAAAAAACATAATAACCAGAGTTTATCATGTTTTTACTATAAACTTTTCGCAGCTCCTGCTGATGGCGGGAGCGATGCTCCTCCGCCCTAGAAGAGGATCCGCCCCTGTAAACCTTATGTGCAATCCCCTAAAAAGCAGTAAAGTTGAGCACTCTGCAATATCAGACTAGTACAATCAAGCTCTTCAAAGTGCTACAAAACACTCGCATCAGCAACCTAATGAGTCTGGAGACAAACATGATGAAAGAGAAGACAGGATGGCAAACGTCAATAGCTAGATCTAGGATAAGCAACTCTCTCAGTTCCCAAATCCAGCAATCTCCTTTGCATGTTCTCCTCAAGAAGGAACATAAATACATCTGCTTCAAGCAACACTTCACCAACATCTAATCCTTTGAACGATAAACCCCAGATGGGAATCGCTTATCTCTGGTCCTTCACTCCATGGCTATGTTTCTAGGTTTGTGCTATTTAAATCTCGACAGGGAGACTTTTTGATGGGTGTAGGAGAGGATGTTCATGTCGTGCGCGTGGCAGACATTGGACTGAGGGATCATATATGCAGTGAAGAGAGTAGGACTGTGTGGTGCACCTTGAGGCACTCCACAGGTGAGTTTGTGGGCTGCTGAGGAGTAAGGTGGCAGGCTGACAGGTTGTGTTCTATCATTTAAAAAGCAGCAGATCCATCGGACAGTGGGTCCTTGGATGCTAATGTCATGCAGATACCTGCTCAGGATGAGGTGTGATACCATGCCAAATTCCGTTGAAAGGACCATCAGAATGAGGGCTGTTGTGTCTCCTTTCTCTTAGATCAATGCAATGTTGTCTGTTGCAGCGATGAACACGGTTTCAGTATAATGGTTATCCAGTACAATATCCAGGATACCTTGAAATTGTATATTTGGAATCTGTAAGAAAATGGATAATTAGTTGGACAGGATGAGTTTCCTTCTCAAGTACTAAATCCCAGATATTTGCAGGTCCATTACACAAGTTCAGTAAATAAACCTGACACCCTAAAGTCTTTGGGTCTAGAGGGAAAATTCTAATTTCAAGTCTGCTGAAGTCTTTTTGGTCAGATACTATTCTTGCTTTGGCCTGGTCAAGACTTCAACCTTAAGACTCAGGGCCTCATTATGGCAGTCCGACCACAACCAATGCCGCGGTGGCAGTCAGACAGCCGTACTTGAGGGTCCCCAACCGTCACATTACGACCCTGGCGGTTGGATGCCTGTAGACCACCGTCCCCACCAGAAACATGGTTCCCGATGGGCGGACGTCAGTCAGAGTCGTGGTCAGCCAGCGCGAGACCCTGCCATGGAAAGGATAGCGGAACCCCAGTGCTGGGGACCACAAGGAAGCCCCTACAGTGCTCACGACCATGTCATGGGCAGTGCAGGGCCCACCAGCTCAGCACCCTCAGAAGGCGCACTGTCTCCTATAGCAGGCAGTGCGCATTCCCAGGCTGCTGGGGGAACCCTCTGTGTGATGACATTAGCCTCGGCTCCATGACAAGGCCAATGCCGCCATGGGTTTACTACTGGGCTGACCAGCAGAAATCTCTGATTTCAGAGGTTTCCGCCAGTCAGCCCAGTGAAAACCTTGTAATGGGCCCGGGAGGGAGACTGCCAGCTCCGCAGTGGTCTCCTTTCCATAGGGCTGCTGGGCGGACGTTTGGCCCGCCAGCCTCGTAATGAGGCCCTCAGTCTATTTTATGGAGCTTCAAATCCTTCAGTGTTGAAAGTGTGAAGCTGTATCTGGTGAAGTCCTCCTTAAATTAGACACCTTTGCTGTGAGGCCCCACTGAAGCTACAGAGGTCTTGAAAGTCAAAAACATTTACTCAGTGGTCCGTCCCTACTTTTCAGGCTTTCTGGAGCAGTTTCTCTTGATCTCTTCTAAGGCGCCCAGCACCTCAGGGACAGCTTTCAGGACCCAGGACTTACTCTGCCGGAGGCCATCAGCAGGATCCAGTAATGTCCAGTTGTCACTGGTCGACTGGTCACTTAAGAAAACTGACTCTTGAACCTTGTTATCTCATTCTAGCCAAACAGAAGGCCAGTCTCTGGACTGTACTTCTCAATCCTGGGTACAAGTGTGAGCAGATCTAGCCCTCAGGACTCCATACAGGTCACAGACAAAGGTTTCGGTCCTTTTATGTTCTTACTTAGGTCCAGAAAGTGTTCTGATAAGCTGGAGGTGATAGGCCACATTTATAGGATTCACTAGCAAATGGAATGGGGAAGACTGCCCGACACTCCCTAATCAATGAGAAAAAATGTTCTGATGGGCAGCCCTTCCCACTTTTGCAGCACAGCACATTAACCTTTCTGCAAACTGTCACACAGTGCACTATTCTGAATAAAATACAACATGGCAGCACCCTTCTGCCCTTCGAGTTGATTAATGTCTCAGCCAGAGGTGTGTTTAGGGAAATGAGCAGTCTCCTCCTTAATCACACCACACTGGCTCTTAGACCAGCTACCCCTGCCACTGGGCTGGTGCCATGCTTCGTACTGTAGGCCCAGATAATAAAGCTTCTCTTCAACCAGTCTTTCTTTGCTCTTAATTAGGAATTGGTCTCTTTCAGGTAAATGAAGTTTTTGAACCTTCTCCAGCTGCCTTTCCTGAACAGAGAGGAGTCATATCCCTCACCCAGGGCTTCCTACCAACTAATTGAGGGGAAGCACTGACAAGGGCCAGGAACTAGTCAGGCTAATGATACTGAAGGTCCAGGCAAGGTGTAAAAGTTACTTTTCCTAAATATGTATCTGAAATTTGACTTCACAACTGAAATGGATAATTAATTTATAAATAAGGAAAATAGCGGTTGGATAATTCCTGTAGCTAATCTCAAATCCGAGTTAGCAGAAATAGTATTTTATTTTGACATTTGTTTTTTCTCCTAGAAATAATTACAGCATTTTGCAGTGAAAATAGCTTTTGGGAGCTAGTCACTGTAGGTACATGTCATCATCAAATTCACACAGGTACTTTTTTTAAACAATAGGCATCCTACCTTGTGGGCTGCAATCCCTATTTAGGGGTGACTCACTTAATATTTAAAATAAGAGTTATTTCCTGTCATAAAGGATTGTTTTGACAGATTCACCTGCAGATTTAAAAGCTGAAGTAGTCAGGCTACACAGTAGGCATGAAGCAATGTTTCCTTTGTCAGTCTAGTGGATGGCACTACACGTGCTGCAGTCCACAGGTGACAGTCAAAATCTCATGCCATTGGTGTGTTTTCCTGCACTGTATGTTATGGCCTTACTGCAAAATAAAACGTGGCAATTAGCTGTTAGATAATTCTATAATGTGTTAGAGATAAGAGCACATATACTAGGCCCGGACAATAGTGTCTCTGAGTGCAAAGGTACATTTTATCTATCTATCTATTTTATATAAATATATATATATATATATATATATATATGTATTTATATATTACCTAGTGGAGGTCGCCACTTGCTCACTTCAGCGTCTGTCTGGGAGGTTTTGGTTTGGGGTGACTCGTCAAGCAGGGGCCAAGACAAAGGTGGGTTCCAAAAAGTTTTTTTCCCATTCATTTTTCCATTGGGATTTTGAACAGGACTAGCGCCCAAACCACTGGATGGAATAACACCAAATTTGGTAGAAAGGTAATTCTTGGTCCAGAAAGAGACCTTTTTGTTATTGGGTGTAAATCCGTTCAATAGTTTTTGAGAAATTAAAGAAAATCTAAATTTGGATATATAGGGACGTGAAGGCTACGCAAACTCTCCCAATCTTGTGCTGAGATCTGATTGGCTGCCAACACTTCAAAAAGGAAGTGTTTGCAGCCATGTTAAGACTCGGCTGAAGCAGAGTACCTGAAAAAAAGATGGAAAAAAAGGGCCAGGGTAGGGACACTCTGAACCCTTAGCTCTGGTGCTGGGGTCCCACTGGGACCCCTCCTCCTCCAGAGCAAAAACACATTTCAAAGAAACTTTTGGTGCAAGTTTGCGAGGGGCTCACAAATCCACAGCAAAACATTAAAAAAAAATAAGTGAGGGCTCCTGCGCCTGTTTTTAATGAAGCCCCCAGGTGGACCAGGTCCCTGGGGCATGTCAAAATAAGGAGGGGGGAAGCCTCGTTAACTACCGGCTCACCAGGGCTTTAATAAAATAAAATGCGGGGGCAGCGTGGCCCCACCGCAGCCCCGCGGACCACCACCTCCCCAAGGCTTAAATTATAACAAAGGGGGCGGTGCATGTGCCCCTCCTGCAGCCCCAGGGACCACCACCTCCCCGGGGCCAGTTCACATTGGAGGGGGCCACACGGAACCCCTTGAGAAGCCCATAATGCCCCAGGGGACTGCCACCCCCCGAGCCAGCTCCTGCTATACCCCAGGGTGCCCATCCCCGGGACATACCTGCTTGCTCTGACTTGGCAGGAGCTTACACAGCTCCTGCCAAGTCCGAGCAAACACTCCAGCTCCAGCAAGTGAGAGCTGTCAAACAGCTGTCACTTGCTGAAGAAGCAGAGGTTTCCTCTTTTTCCCTGCCTGCAGACATGCAGTCCCACTCTCCCCCAAATTAAAATGTTTAGGCTAGCCTTGGGGAATGAGGTCCCTTGGGCCAAGTTTGGCTTGGGGAGGGCGCCGCACAACACCTCTTCCCAAAACAAAAAAAGGTTTTGACCAGGGCATGGGGTCCTGGGGGCTGAGATGGGCCAGGGAAGGGGGCCTTTCTGCCCCTCTCCCCCCAAAATAAGTTTGAAGGTGGTGCACCAGGGATAGAGTCCCCGGGGCCGAGATAGGCCTGGGTATGGGGACCACATGGCCTACTCCCCCCAAAAAATAAATATATATTAATGACAGGCCCGAGGGGATGGGGTCCCTGGGGCCGTAATTTGCCAGGGGAGGGGGGCCACATAGACCTGCAGCCAACTCCTGCTGCACATGGTCAAAGGTCGTGCACAGCATGAGGTGGGTGGTTAGGGGGATTGGCCGCAGGGACTGACTGCATGCCAGGCCATGGGGGCAACCACACCATGCATGGTTGAAGGCTGTGCATGGTGCAAGGTTGGGTGCGTATAGGGGGTTGACTGCAGGCACTGTGGCCAACTGCCACCATGCATGGCCGAAGGCCGTGCGCAGGAAGTGGTTGGATTAATGTATGGTAATGAAAATTACTTTATGTAAAAAAAAAAAAAAGAAATTCATTGAAAAAAACAAAGGTTACAGTCACGTTATAGTTAGGAGATAGAATTTTTAAAAAACATGGAAATTCACTTAAAATAAACAAAGGTTACAGGGACATTATAGTTAGGCTAACATTTTAAATGTACAAAACCATAGAAATTCACCTGTTATAATTAGCGTTATCTCTAGTAACTCTAACTTGTCCCCTAAGGTAACTATAACTTACAGCACTCATGACATCTTTGATAATATAATTGATTATATCAATATAGTATTTGCAGTAAACTTTTTGACGGAGAAACTGTGCATGGCAGGAGCGCAAGTTATAGTTACCTTAGGGTATGAGTTATAGTTACTTGAGGTAACTATAACAGGTGAATTTCTATGGTTTTGTGCGTTTAAAATGAAAGCCTAACTATAACGTCCATGGAACCTTTGATTTTTAAAATGAATATATAGCTATATATATATATATATCTATAAATATATATATCTATAAATATGTGTGTGTGTGTATATATATATATATATATTAATATATATATATATATATATATATATATATATATATATATATATATATATATATATATATATGACCTAGTGGCGGTCGCCCTAAGTAGTTAGGACCATGTTTCCATAGGAAAGCGTTTTTTGACTTGATTATATCTTTGGCACCGTTTGACAAATCTTAACAACATTTTCCAAAAAAAGTGTCACAGTGTTTTTTGTGCACATGGAAAGTTTTGGGGTGATCCGTTAAGCGGGGGCAGAGGAAAAAGGGGGCTCTAAAAAGGTTGGGTTTCCCATGTTAATTTCCATAGGATTCTTTTGACACGACTAAGCAGAATCACTGGACAGAATTACATCAAATTTGTCAGAAAGCTAGCTGTCGGTATGAAGATCACGCTTTAGCTTATTTGGAGTAAATCCGTTCAGTAGTTTTTGAGAAATTTAGGGAAATTCTAATTTGTATATCTCTGGCTGCGAAGTATTTGCAAATAAAGACAAGCTTGTGCAGTGAAATGCACAGCTCTGTTTGGCTGCCAAGACTTCAAACCAGGAAAAAAGGAAAAATAAAATGAAAGGGCCCAGGGTAGGGACACCCTGACTACTTAGCACTGGTAGGGGGGTTGATATTCACAAATTTGCAGCAATTTTCAGAGCAGGTCCCAGGGGCATTAAACATTTAGTGTGGGGATCCCCGTAGCTCTGGGGACCACCACCTCCCCAGAGCTTTTTTTATATATGCATGGGGCCCGCGGCCCCCCGCGTCCTGGGGACCACCACCTCCGGGCATCCATTAAAAATATGCAGTGGGGCCCATGGCCCCCACCCTGGGGACCACCACCTCCGGGGGAAAGTGTAAAAAAAAGAAATGGGGGAGCTATGGGACACCCAACCCCCGGGGCTATGTCTGGTTGAAGGGGTGCCCCCCTTGTGGGGCCACTGATGGTCTTGGGGACCGACACCCCCCACCCCCCGGGGCCAGCTCCTGCTATGTCCCGGGGTGCCCACCTCCGGGACATAGCTGTTTGCTATGGCTTGGCTGCAGTGCTACTGCTGAAGCCAAGCCACAGCAAACATTTCGGGTTTAAAGCAGGTCCTGCTGTCAAATCCAAAGTTTCATCACTGTCCCCTGCACGCATGTTTGAAATGCATGAAATGCTTCAGCAAGCATTGGCACCACGGGGGAAGCCTTAAGGCTTTCCCCACAGTGTCAGGTAGCCTGTATCGGGGCGTTTTATTTTTAATTAAAACATTTTTGAAATGTCATAAATAAAAAATATAAATAGGGACCGTGGGGGAGCCCTTAAGGCTTCCACCGTGGTGCCAGATAGCCTGTAAAGGTCTTTTGATATTTTTTTTTATATTTTAAATAAATTATATGAAAGCCCATAAAGGGCTAGAAAGAAAGAAGTAACCCCCCCCCCAAAAAAAAAAAAGCTCAGAGCTATGGGGGTTTGGGTCAATAATTCGGGTTATAATTACACTACACCATTTGGTGGGTACCCTCCAGACAATTTTAATTCACTTGTTCATGACCCTTTGAGCACTGTCCATCAAAAATCACCCACTCCGCTGTAACCAGGCATTGTAGCACACCCCTGATGCGCTAGGCATCTCGAGTGAGGCCCCTAAGATGAAGCTTGCCACCAACTAGGTTGGTAGGTGAGGGGTCTTTTTAGAACCAAAAGGATGTTCAAAAAGTATCGGGACAGGTCATATAGTGACATTATATGGTAATATGGTGAAAAATTAGCTCTTTTTGTACAATTGGGAAAGTGAGCGACTTCATTTTCTCACTCTGTATTGTGCTTTCATTGTGATAGCAGTGTACAGCTCTGAAAGGCTTTGTGTGTTTGGAAGTAGAGAACACAATTTAGGCTCTAGTTGAAAGGATAACCTTTTGATAACAAGTGTTAGAAATGGGGTCTTTGGTTGGCAGTCAGGTTGCCCCTGTCCAAGCAAGGACCCTCACTAGTCAGGGTAAAGGAGAAATACACCCGGTTAACCCCCAATCACCCCCTTGGTAGCTTGGCATGAGCAGAAAGGCTTAAACAAAAGGTAATGTGTAAAGTATTTGTACCAACACTCACAGTAATACAGTGAAACACTACAAAATGGACACCACACTGGTTTAGAAAAATATTAAATATTAATCTAACTAAAACAAGACCAAATACGATAAACATCCACCATACACAATTATAAATATGACTTTAGCAATTAAAAAACACCAAAATAGTGCCTAAAGACAGAACTGCAGCACTTTGATGTTAAAGCGGTGTTAGGACGGAGTCGTTTCCCACAATGCGATGAACTGACGCCTTTTACAGAGTCACACGGACCCCCAGGTACACTACCTTAGCAAAATGTGTGGGATACAAGCCGGTGCCTGGAGTTGGGGAGTTAGGCGTTGCTGGATCCGATGCGGCATCAGTTCCGGTGTTGTAGGGCAAAGGAGTGGAGGCACCACAAGGAGGCGCTGGGTCCTTGCTGCGGATCGGTGGAGGTGAGGTGGTGTCGGTTGTGAGGAGTCAGTCCTGTGGCACCTCTGGCAAAGTCGAAGTCCGGTGAAGTCATGATGCTGCAGGGCAACCTCACGTCACAGGGTCACAAGACCTGCGACGGAGTCAGGTGTCACGAATGTCGGGTGTATGACGCTCCAGCTCACGAGTTTGTGCAGACGTCAGCGGCTGCAGGGACGTCAGGCTTACATTGACGGTGAGATCGTCGCACCTCGGCAAGGTCCACAGATCCAGGAGTAGGCAGCTTCACAGGCTCTGTGCAGCGGCGTCCTTAGCAAAGTCACACAGAGTCGTCCGGTGTTGTCCAGGGGCCCCAGAACTGGAATGGCACCCTCTGGTGAGCTAGAGTCCCCAGCATGCAGACTCAGAGACTGGTTGGTGAAGCCTTTGCTGTCCCTGAGGCTTCAAAACCAGGAGGCAAGCTCAGTCCAAGCCCTTGGAGATACCCCTAAAGCTGGAATGCACAACAAAGCCCAGTCTTTGTCCCCTTTCACAGGCAGAAGCACCAACTACAGGATATCCCAACACAGTCACAGACAGGGACAGCACTTCTCCTCACCTCTTCAGCTCTTCTCCTGGCAGAGGTTCCTCTTGAATCCTTGAAGTAATCTAAAGTCTGGGGTTTTGGGTCCAATACATATACCCCATTATGCCTTTGAAGTTGCTCAACTTTAAAAAAAAGTCTCTGTTGTTTACAGGATACTGCCTTGCCCAGGCCTAGCTCCAGACATACACCAGAGGGTTGGAGACTGCTTTGTGTGAGAGCAGGCAAAGCCCTTTCAGGTGTAAGTGACCACTCCTCCCTCCAGCCTAGCCCAGATGGCCAATCAGGATATGCAGGTTACACCCCAGCACCCTTTGTGTCACTGTCTAGTGGAGATACAAAAACAGCCCAACTATCAGTCGGACCGAGACAACAAATCCACAAACGGGCAGAGTCACAGAATGGTTTAAGCAAGAAAACGCCTACTTCCTAAAAGTGGCATTTTCAATCTAACAATCTAAAAACCAACTTCACTAAAAGATGTATTTTTAAATTGTGAGTTCAGAGACCCCAAACTCCATATTTCTATCTGCTCTCAAAACGGAAACTACATTTAAAAGTTATCTAAAGGCAGTCCCCATGTTAACCTGTGAGAGAGATAGGCCTTGCAACAGTGAAAAACGAATTTGGCAGTATTTCACAGTTATAACATGTAAAACACATCAGTATATGTCCCACCTTTAACATACTCTGCATCTTGCTCATGGGGCTACCTAGGTCCTACCTTAGGGGTGCCTTACATGTATAACAAGGGGAGTTTTGGGCTTGGCAAGTGGGTACACTTGCCAAGTCGAATTGGCAGTTTAAAACTGCACTCACAGACACTGTAGTGGCAGGTCTGAGCCATGTTTACAGGGCTACTCATGTGGGTGGCACAATCAGTGCTGAAGGCCTACCAGTAGCATTTGATTTAAAGGCCCTGGGCACCTCTAGTGCACTGTACTAGGGGCTTACTAGTAAACCAAATATGCCAATCATGGATAAACCAATCACCAATACAATTTACACAGAGAGCATATGCACTTTAGCACTGGTTCGCAGTGGTAAAGTACCCAGAGTCCTAAAGCCAACAAATGCTGGTCAGAAAAAATAGGAGGAAGGAGGCAAAAAGTTTGGGGTTGGCCCTGCAAAAAGTGCCATGTCCAACAACAAAGAAAACAAGAGGTCTCCCCTCTGAAGCTCAGTGTAAAATAAAATAAAATAAAAAATGCCAGGAAACCAAGGCCTAATGTTTTAAGGGGATATTAATGAAATCATGTCGGGTCCACCATTATTAGCAGATCTTAACTTTGCTTGGACAAGGACTGGGATTCGCTCACTGAACAAAAAGGAAATTAAATAAGAACCATCCTACACGGGGTGATAATGACAGAGGCCCTCATTCTGACCTTGACGGTCGGCGGAGAGGCGGCGGTCGGACCGCGAACAGACCGGCGGTCAGAAAAATGGCATTCTGACCGCGGCGGTCACCGCTGCGATCGACCGCCACTTCCCCACTCCGACCGCCACGGCGGTCATGACCGCCGGGCTGGAGTTTGCGCACTCCGGCCCGGCGGTCGTCCCAAGACCGCCAACGGTATCATGACCCTGCCTACCGCCGCGGTTTCTGGCGGTCGGGAACCGCCATGCGAACCATGGCGGTAAGCACTATCGGGGCCAGGGAATTCCTTCCCTGGCATTGATAGGGGTCTCCCCCACCCCCCACTACCCACCCGAGTCCTCCCCCCACACCCTCCACCCCCCTGCCACCCCCCAGAGGCGGTACGAACCCCCTCCCCACCCCCACCCCAACATGCACATACATGCACCCCGACATGCACACACCCCCAACATGCACATATACACACCCCCTACACACACATACACAACGGGGACACATACCCGCACACATACATGCAGACATGCGCACCTGCCGAACAGCACACATTACCCATAGACACAGCAGCACCCCCCACCCGCATACACGCACTCACACACCCCCTCTACACACTCACACGCACACCCCCATGCACGCCCACATCACACAACACCCCCCCTCCCCCTCCCCTCACGGACGGTCAACTTACCTTGTGCGTTGGTCCTCCGGGAGGCGACGGGAGCCATGGGGAGGTGACCGTCAACAGAACACCGCCAACAGAAGACCGCCACACAGATATGTGGGTCGTAATTCTGTGGGTGGTGTTCTGCTGGCGTGGCGGTGGAGGTTGACCAGTCTCCACTTTTCCGGCGACCGCCAGTGTGGCTGCTGGCGGTTTCCCGGCGGAACGCTCCCAGCGGTCGGAATGCGCACAGCGGCATACCGCCGCGGTCGGCGGTCTTCACCGCGGCGGTAACTCGGCGGTCTCGCGAAAAGACCGCCAAGGTCAGAATGAGGGCCAGAGTATTTAAGACTAACACAGCCCCTGGGGCTTGATAATGACTAACACACCTAGGATTTTTCTGTAGAATGCCTCTTTTATAAAACACTGGGCCAGATAGCCTGGCACTGTACAAGGGACTAGCTGGTCCTCATTATAAAGACTGCCAAACGACTTTCAAAAGCTATGCTTATAGAGATTCAGATGACTGAGAACCATGTTAAGACTATCTTGACTTTCTAAAAGAAAAAACCGGATGAAATAAAGAAATGACAGAATACAAGGACCATTTCCATTTGAGCCAGTCTAAAATGCATACATTTCAAAAGGACCTTTATGAAAGTCTATACCTACTCAGCACCAGACTTAACAAACACTGACAAAGCGAGTGACACCTTGGACACTAACTCCTCTGACAGGAGAAACACAGACACAGACAGTTGGTCAAGTGAGGAAAGCAATAGAGGAAGATCTTTGGGAGGAAAAGAAGTAGGCCTTGGATGCAACCCTGGGATGGTTTCACCCCTTATAACTATCAGTTGAGGCACCCACAACAATATTACCCCATCATACCTGTTCTTTGTTTGGGGTACCCCTTTCCCACACGGTCCACCACCTCGCTTTATTCAAAATCAGGGATTCCCTTTTTTGTCAAGGAGTGGCAGAGGCAGGGGAAGAAGAAGAAAAGGCCAAGTTCGGTGGGAGGCTCAAACAAAAGGGGTACACATGAGGAGAGCGTCAAAGGAACCAGTGGTCCGAACAAGCTTAACAGTGGTGGCCCTCACTGAAGCACAGAGAATTCTGAAAAAAGGATTAGAATTTGTCCCTATGGCATAGTTAGATAAATTACGACTTCTTTGTGAGTTAGTGGAATTTTTAGGAAATTGAAGCTAAAAGCATATTTGAAAAGAATGAAATTATTGACATTGCAGAAAAAGGGGATACTGGCTTAGGGGTAAAATCATCCATCAGCCCTCCCACAAGTTCAGTCCCCATTGAGGTATTCACATATAAACAAGCTGTGTTCCATGAAGTGGAAGCCATACAGAGCATGAACAGGGAGATCTTTCATAATATGACTAAGGAAGAGGCCAGGGCATTGAAGGAACTCAGGATGGACAGCAGGATCATCATAAAACAAGCTGATAAGGGGGGAAGTGTAGTGATACAAAATAAACGTGATTATGACACTGAATGCTGTTGTCTCCAAATAATAGGAAAGGCTATGGAATACCCCCCACAGAGCACACACAATAGCTAGTTATAGGGATAAAGGAATTGGTAGAAACAGCAGAGACAAATGGTTGGATCACAAAAAGAGAGGACAAATTATTTCTGTTGGCCAAGCCCAGGACTCCTTATTTTATACACAAAAATTCATAAGAACAGAATACCTACACCAGGATGTCCAATAGTGTTAGGGATAGGTTCCTATTTGGAACCTCTATCCCGGTTCTGTGATTTTTTCTTAAGACCATTGGTACAAAGAACATCCACATACCTGAAGGATACATTGGATTTTCTTAACCTACTGAAGGATATTACTTTTGACTATACGAGTCTTCCATAAGAACACACCTTACAGGTCCTCCAGGTAACTCTCTATCAAGAACACTGGATTTTATCAATCCCAAATCCGAGATTGTGCATGTTTAGCACTCATGAAAAACTATTGTGGAATATGAAGGCACAATCTTTTTACAAACCTTCGGTGCTTCAATGGGGAGTACATTCGTCAATATGCCTGGATTATATATTTTTTCAATTTTGAGAAACAATACATCCTTTGTCAAACCAACCCCTTTAGGCAGAATATTGTACTGTGGAAATGGTCCATAGATGATAATCCTTTCATCTGGGATGGGAAGGCAGATTCCATCCCACTATTTTTTACTTGGATCAATGCTTGTGATCCTAATCTTAAATTCACTCACACAATGAATACAGACTCTGTCACATTCCTGATTGTTACCATTTCAGAGGATTAGAGTTTGTATACCAAGACTTACCAGAAACCAACAGATAGGAATACACTGTTAAGGTTTGACAGTTTTAATCCCACCCCACTACGAGAAAAACCTTCCTTATGGACAGTTCTTAAGGTCATGGAGGAACTGCACTAAACTATCTGATTTTAATCACCAGGCCAAGGCCCTAACAGACGAATTATGGGCCTGTGTCTACCCTGAAGTATCATTTCCACAGACCATCAAGCACAAACACAGAACAGGAAAGGCTTGTTACAGGATGTACCTCAAGATGCAACCTCCATTCCATTAACATGTGTTACCACCTATAACACCACTTTTAATCAAGTGAAAAATGTGATCAATAAGCATTGGAATATACTGAAAATATTCATGAGTGAGCATTTGGAATAAATATCCAGCATAGAACTAACTGCATGTGTAGAAATGTGAGCGTGCTTTACATTTCCTTAGCATTTGCGTATTGCAACATTCTTTCCCCTAGTGACATAGAAATTACAATCAGAAAGAAAATGTAAAAAAATAAACTTTTATAAGGGAATTAACAAGCTAGCCTCTGACTAGTTAATTATGAAGAACAGCAAACAAACCTTATATTAGCCTCAAAGAGACTCGGGCCCTGATTACGAGTCTGGCGGTCCTAGGACTGCCAGACTCACGGTGGTGGTGGGACCACCGCCAAAGCACTTGGTGGCGGTCCGACAGCCACATTATGACCGTAGCAAATGCGCCACGGTCCGACCGCCGTCATCATCGCTTTTTTGCCAGCCAACGGCCTGACGGACACGGGAGTCGTAATCCCCACGACTCCCATTCCTGCCAGCTTCTGCATGGCGGTACCACCGCCATGCAAAGGCTGGCAGAGCCGGGTGCAGGGGCCCCCATGGACAGCCCCGTTGCACTTTTTACTGCCTGAATTACAGGCAGTGAAAAGCACAATGGGTGCTGTTGCACCCGACGCACCGCAACATTGCCTCTAGCTTGATTACAAGCCGGCGTCAATGTTGTAGTGAGTTTCCCGCTCGGCCAGTGGGAAACTCAAAATAGGGCCAGCAGGCCGAAGACCGGCATGGCAGTCTTCCAACCTGAAGAGTTTGGCGGGCGGCCTCCGCCACCCGCCAAACTCGTAATGAGGCCCTCAGTCTCTATGACAACAAGATGAGCCACACCCATTATGAACATAATAACAAGACAAATAGACCCCAATATGGGTGTATACCATGCACCCATATGCACGATACAATCTTCCAGCGTGCATGGTATTGACGGAATACGCATGATGCGCAACAGACACACCTCCAACACAGACAAGGGCACAGTGTCCGTGCCCCAATGTACAAGGCATGCTCCACGCTGAGTATTTGTTCGGTCATGGAGGGTCCCACAGATCTAATTTGGAACTCCAGGAAACCAAATAGCTGTGGCTGCGGGCAACAGCCCTTGACAAAGTAAGCGAGGTAGGAGGGCTGAGCACTTCTGCACTACCATACTAAATGGCACATGAAATGCACAGAATGAGGTTTGACTAATCACTAACAAACCAGTTTTCGACACAGTAATTTACACATAAAAAGTGTTTCTGCTTTCTATGCTTTTCCCTATAAGTACTGGAATGTATAGTCTACGCAGACAAATACCATAAGTGACGGTTTGCAAGTTTACGCATGCCTTAGCATGCATGCAATTGAGGTCCTGAAGAAAGCCATACTGAGCAATCTGGGCAACTAGGACACATTGGCTGAAGCATGTCGACTACTATTATGGATGTAGGAGTAAATTGCATCTCTCAATACACCCTTCACTTTTTTATTCTTGTCTAGGGGCACCAATATTAAACTACTCCATTTGGGACATTCAACTCAATGAGAGGGGTTCACCAGATAAAGCAATCATGGCTTCTACGGCTGATAAAGATCTGCTTATCCAAGCACAGCAAACATTTTCCAAAGCCGCTAGAGGGAGTATTGAAAAACAACAACTATCTCCAGCGGAAGAGAATCAAGTAATTGATGTTGGAAGCTCTTCCCTAGTTTTCAGCATTGGTGCAGTTAATGAAATACCCAAGTTGCAGCATGACCCACAGAATGAACTCCAATCAAAAGACACTGATAAATATGACAGTCTGTATGATACACCAATGATATTTTCTACTGTAACCCAACAAACAATATCAACACATTTATGCAGTACAGTGAATACATTGATGGCCAGGAAAAAGTGTCAGCTGTTTCCATGAAGTACTCGTGCTGAAATAGACCATGCTTGTAAAGCCCTGAAACAATGGGATAAGAAAGACAATATCAATATCATGACTATCATTGCAGACTTTCATTTACAGGATACCTACAAATGTTACACCCTAATGATCCAGTATATAGGTGGATTAGTTCAAATTATAAAACTGATTTTATTCTTGCAAGTCCATCTGAAAACATTGTTTCAGCAACACTCATTCCAGTTTCCTTTTCAGACCACACCCACATTAAATTTGACATATCCATAGCTGAGATACCTCTTAGTGGGAAAGGTCTGTGGAAACTAAATATTAATTTACTTATAGACAAGGCTACCTGTGAAACGTTTAGGCATCCTTACCAGAAATGTCAATCCCTAAAAATCATTTTTCACTCCATAAGTGAATGGTGGGAGGATATTAAACTCTGTATAAGGTCTTTCTTTAGTCATGAGGTAACTAGAGTTGCTGGATAAAGGAAATGCAGAATTAACTATTTCCAAATCCAGCACCAGATTTTATCCAAGCTATTGGAGTATGGGTTTGATATAAAAGCTAACATTATGCTGTGCAAGCAGAATATATCCTCTTTGTACAATGATTTTACCAAAGGTTTGATTTTTCACAGTGGAGCTCAATCCTTGGAGGAAAATGAGACTTGCTCTAGATTCTTCTTTCTGAAAGATAAAGATGGTGGTAGAATTATAGATGCTATGTTGGACTCATGGGATAACAAGCATACCACATTTGAAAGTACCAACCAAATGTGTGTATAGTTTTCATGAAGAACTTTATGAGTATAAAATATCTGACAAAGTGACTACAATTGTTTTCTTATAGCATTTGCAGTTGCATTTGTCTGAAGAAGATAGAGAAGAGCTCAAATGGATTTTTTAAGTTGAAGACATAGATAGAGCTATGCAAAGCTTTGCCAAGAAGAGAGGCCCTGGTTCAGATGATGTGCCTGTAGTGTTCTATGATACCGTTTGGGATGCAGTAGGTTCTCATTTATTTGAGGTATATAAGAACTCCATAAGAGAAGGACTGTTTCCAAATTCCTTGAACGGGCAATGTGTAAAGCTATGCTATAAAAAGGAAGGTGACAGAAATTATGTTAAAAACTGCTGTCCGATTAGATTATTTAATCTAGATTTTTTTTAAACTATCAAAAACTTTCTTCCTTCAAAGGAGGTCTGTACGTTCCACAGTCACTAAATCTGAACAAACATATGCTGTAGCAGGGTGCAAACATTCTTACAATTTATGTTTAGTTGGAGATGTGCAGTCATACATGAAAGAATGTGATTTATTTCAGTGTTTACTAAATCTACACGAGGCTAAAGTCTTTGACAGGTTGAACCACTCGTTTATTCTTAAAGTTTTATTGCACATTACTTTTTGTTCAAAGTCATGGATTACTCGCTGTACTCAAATTGTTACAACAAACTCATGGTCAAAGGCACATTAACAAACTTCTTTCCTATTTTCTCAACAGTAAGTCAGGGGTGCCCATTGTCCCCTCTCTTCTTCATTTTGGCTATTGAACCATTTATTGTAACTCTGAGGGCTAATCATTTTATTAAAGGAATTGCTACCCCAGGAGGAATGGATTGTTCTGTCACTGCCTATGCCTAGTTGGATGATATTTCTATTTTTTTTTGTTCCAACAACATTTCAATTTAAAAGGTTTATGCTACTGCAGTACCTTTTGTTTTGCATCCTCATCAAGCACTAACCTTGAAAAAGTGAGTGTATGTCATCTGAAAGGAAGATAAGATAAGATAAGATAGCCTGAAAGTGGTGCAAGAGTGCATTAAAGTTCTTCCTCTGTTTTTTGAGAGGATGGTAGTCTGGAGAGTTGGTCAGAAAGTACATCCAAGGTTAAGCAAAAGATTGCACTTTGGGGTGTGAGGTCACTCATTATGAGAGGAAAAATTATTTTCTATACACCACTCCTTTCACATTATATCATTTAAACCACCTAAAATTACAGCATTTACAATAACACTTATGATATTGCAAATTACCTAATTTGTGAGAACACAGTGCTTGGTAGAGTGGTGAGTTATAGATAATGAAGTGTGGCTACCAAGTTCAATATACTGTGTATGGAGATGCACAAGTTATAATACTTTGAAGTTGTTACATAAATTACAAATTTAAGGTACAACTATAACTTCAGAATTTCTAAATTTTACATTTCTAAATTTTACACGCTGAAACTCTCTTGCCGGGATTCGAGGAGGAGGAGGTGGGCAGCAGCTGTGTGCTGCCATCAATCAGGGCAGGAGCCCTTTAAAAACTCGCAAGCGCTCCCGCTCCGCGGGACGCGCTGAAACTCTCTTGCCGGGATTCGAGGAGGAGGAGGTGGGCAGCAGCTGTGTGCTGCCATCAATCAGGGCAGGAGCCCTTTAAAATCTCGCAAGCGCTCCCGCTCCGCGGGACGCGCTGAAACTCTCTTGCCGGGATTCGAGGAGGAGGAGGTGGGCAGCAGCTGTGTGCTGCCATCAATCAGGGCAGGAGCCCTTTAAAAACTCGCAAGCGCTCCCGCTCCGCGGGACGCGCTGAAACTCTCTTGCTGGGATTCGAGGAGGAGGAGGTGGGCAGCAGCTGTGTGCTGCCATCAATCAGGGCAGGAGCCCTTTAAAAACTCGCAAGCGCTCCCGCTCCGCGGGACGCGCGCGGGCGGCGCCCGGGCGAAGGGCGGGCCCGTCCTTGCCCGTCATTGCCAGGAAGAGGCAGGGCAGGGCCACCCCCCTGACATTTACTTTAAACTGTGGTCCCAGATAACCACTTTCTATTTGACTGCCCGAAGGACAAACTCAAGCCTATTTACACTGTGGTGGGGTAGCTTTCCCCCAAAGCTCTAGGCCTCTACCTAGTCAGTGGTCAATTTCCAATATTAACCTGCCTTTGCTCGCCCCGCTGTGATTTTACTTGATTCTCTCACTAAATCCAAGACCCCTGGTTCTTAGCAAAATGGGTCGACGACGCGGGGGGGGTTGGATGGGAAATTGCACTCTAACCAAACCCTGGACGGCTTTTTACAAAAGGCCGTTGGGGAACTTGAAAGAGAAATAGAACTAGTACAACGTTGTCTTGCTGTCCCTCCTTCTGCATCCATTAGCTCAGCCCATGATAGCCCAGTCTCACAGCCCCACCCGCGACTAGAGCTCCAGTCTGCCCCGATTATCCATTCCCCTTCTCTGTCCAAAATTTTTCAAGAGATCCAAGATGATACTCCAATTGCACCTGCCATCTGTGCCGCATCAATTTCATTGGCCCAGTGTCCCCCTATAGAAGGTTCCCTTACTTTAACTGAATCTAATACCAAAGGGAAAAGGAAGCGTAGGGAACCTGTCCTCAAAAATAAACGATCTAGAACCTTGAGTCCCTCCAATCTGGCCCAATCTTCTATTAATGAAATGGCATCAATCTCCTTACACAATACCAATAACTCCCATGCAAACGACTTTATTAGGGATCTCATAAGAGATGAGCTCTCTAAACTACTTCTTCCTATCTCCAACCGTCTCCAAAGAATTGAGGACAAACTTGAAAGTCTTACGAGCAGTCAGCTACCAACAATTTCTTTACCTGCAGAAATTCATCCTAATCATGACTCTACTGTTGCCATTAGTCTCACAGGCCAAATTCCCAAAACTTTTCCTCCTACTCTAAATCACGTCTGGCCTAGTCCTGCTAAAACCCCCAGCATCCTGACGAACAAACCCCATATGGCCTTAGCTCCCTTATTAAAAGGAACCGCCTCATCGAACAATCCAGCAATTAATTCACGAGACGGCCCCCCCTTTAGGGAATCCTCACAGCCAGCATACCAGAAGAAGAATAAGAGTTGGGACTCTCAAGAACCCAAAGTGCTTCATTTACCACCTGAATCATGCCCTTATGTTCTTATCATATCAAATGTTCCTGAACTCAAACCTTATTTTTCCGAATCCTTCACCGAACTCAAAAATAAGGTTATCCACTGGTTGCATGTGAATGCGGGGTTTGCTTTTTCCATGTCATCTTCAATACTGATGGTGAGAAGGGTAGGGTGGGTGGTGGGTGGGCCCTCTTGCGAAGATCGGTTTTGGGGATTGTATTGTCATTAATTTTAATTCTCCCGATCTAGTCCAACGACTTTCTCTTAATGCCAACAGACTTTACCCTACAATTGGCAAAACTTCTCTCTGCAGGTTACAAGTGTTCTATCCTCCTTCTATGTCGTCCCGGAGTACTCAATCACCACTATTACACGGGGCCGGCTCGGCCTCTCACACACTGCCTACCCCTGTAATTGGTTCTAGACGTCCTCTATCCTCCCTCTCCGAGGCAGACTGACTAGGAGATGCCTTTCAGGATGCGGTTTTGTCTAACGGCGAAGCTGAGTCCATTTGCCCTATTGGTCTTAACATCTCGGCCGATTTTGTTGTCCCGGATTCACCCAATAGTTTAATATGCCAAGCATCTGAGGAATGCATTTCTAATCAGTCAAACGCTCCCTATACCTTGGGTCACACCTGCATGGCCAACCCATCAAATCCTAACACTATTGAGGATATACCCAGCGAGGTTTTAAAGACTCAGAGTGAGAAACCTTCTGATCTTAATTCACCCGAGGGAAGCACCATGGTCCTTGACAGTCCCTCCCCTAGTACTCCATATGCCCAGAATAGAGTTGGGTCCTCATGCCCAGAGGATCTCGATAAGGTGCTCAGCTGGAATATAGCTGGATTGGAAAGTAAATTACACAGCCCAGGTTGGGGTAACCTTATTGATGATCACTTGATTTGTCTTTTTCAAGAAACATGGGCATTAGAACCCAAATACAGACTCGGTTTTAAAAGCTTCTGGGTTCCGGCCCGTAAGTCATCTTCTGGGAGACCTTCGGGAGGGTTGCTCGTGTGGCTAAATATTTCTCTCAGGTGCAAGATAGAAGAATTAGACACTGGTTGCCCGGACTTGCAAGCCCTATTGTTAATGATTTCTGAAGAAAAACCCCTCCTTTTAATTAATATCTATAACAGGAATGTGAGTCCCCACTCTGAGTCTGACGTTCTCTCAAACTTGGACTATGTTCTTAAAAGTAATTCCCCCTCTTTTGTTTTAATTGGTGGAGATTTTAATGTTACCTTCGAACCTAATCCTTTAGTCCAAGGAATCTGTAAAGAAGAGGATGCCCATTGGGGCATCCCCCAGTTAGTCTCCAACAAAAAACCAAGATTGAACAAATCTGCACGCTTTTTGGCTGACATCGCACTAGCTCATGGCCTCCGAGCCTGTAATGGCCGCTCACACTTGGATGCTATTTTGCGACCCACTTTTAGGCGCGGAGTACATAGCAGTCGCATTGACTACATACTTCTTGATATCCGTCTTTGGTGTTACATGGTAGATATGAGGGTAGATGAGCAGCCTGTGAGCGACCACGATCCCCTGATTCTATCAACCAGAGGTCTTTTTCCTTCGTTTATAGTGCCTCACTCTAGGTCCAACGTGTCCCAACTGGCCCTAACCAATAATAGACGCAATCTAAAATGGGAATCTGTCATCTCCTCCCCTAATCATTTAGCATCTATCTACAGTTTGCTTGTGAATCAAATGGAGTGTATGATCCGGTTAGATGAGTCCGAGGAGGGCGATAGCCTTCTTACAGCCCACACTGATCTGTTCCAATCTTTAAAACAATTTTTTACAAAAGAGTCTGTTAACAATTCCAATAAAAAACACAATGCCCCTTGGTTCAATAATTCCTGCAGATCAGCACAACTAGCTCTCCTGGATGCAATTAAAGAAGGCCATGCTGCGACGTTGAGAATAGCCAGGGCCGCTTATAAGAAGGAATGTTCAAAGGCACGCAGAAGTTGGGAGGAGGCCAGATGGGCCACTATCCTGGTTTCAGCCTCATCTAATAATACTTCCAAGTTTTGGAAACTAATAGCTGATAATGACAGTGACTCTCCAGCCGCGCCTGGCTCTACAATCCTCTCAGCAACTTGGGTAGAGCATTTTGGGCAACTTTATGGTGGTCCACCAGATGTTTCTCTGTGGCCCCCCAATGATTCATCAAACCAAGAGATCATTCCAATTTCTTTTTCTCTTTCCGAAACTAGAGCTGCAATAGAGTCCCTGAAATGGGGAAAGGCGCCTGGCCCAGATAAAATTCCAGGTGATCTATATAAATCTAGACCTGATATATGGGCTCCCTACCTCAATTTTATCTGCAATACTATTGCAGCAGGCGCTCCAGTTCCATCTACTTGGAAAGGGGCAGAAATTGTACCGATCTTCAAAAAAGGAAATCCAAACATTCCGGCTAACTACCGTCCAATTAGTCTCCTCGATAACTTCCAAAAAATTTATGTTAAACATCTTCTGTCCCACCTTGAGGAATGGATTATTGAGTCTAAAGCCCTTTCTGATTTACAAGCGGGCTTCAGACCCGCTGTGAGCACAGTTGACCAAGCTCTAAGATTTATGTCAATAAAATGGAAGAATGTTGACCGGGGGGGGGCAACCTTTACGTGGTCTTTATAGACCTAAGAGCTGCATTTGACCTGATCCCCAGGAATCTGCTGTGGTCAACATTATTAAACATGGGAGTGCCATTTGGCCTCCTGAAACTCATAGCCCAGTTGCACCAAAATACCTTTGCCCAAATCAGGTGTGGACAAGGGGGCGAGCTGACTGACCCTGTAGCTATCAAAAAAGGAGTTAGACAAGGTTGTGTTTTGGCACCTACTCTTTTTCTGCTCTACATCAATAATTGCATCCACTACCTAGAGAACTGCACAAATGATTCTCCAAAACTAGGTGGGAAAAAAATCCCCTGCCTGCTTTATGCAGATGATACGATCCTACTATCAAAATCACCAATGGGAATTCAACACCTAATTAACCAGTTCTGTGCTTACTGTAGTGATTATGGTTTAGATGTAAATATTAAGAAAACTAAATTTATGATATTCACTACCTCTAAAAAACGACTGCGTACTAATATTGTGATGAATTCGACCCCATTGGAGAAAGTTGAAGAGTTTGATTATTTGGGTTTCAGACTATCTACATCGGGTAAATGGAAGGCAGCTATTGACAAGGGGGCTCTGATCATAAGCCAAAGAGGTGGGGCCTTAGTCCGCAGATCTAGAAAGGCACCGAGCCCCCCTCTGAACATTCTTGCGGAGATTTATAATGTTCAAATCAGAGCAGCAGCCCTATATGGTGCGGAACTTTGGGGGTCCCACAAAAACCTGGACATTCTGCAAACTAAGGAAAATATCTTCCTTAGGCAGGTGTCCAGGCTAGGTACGGGCACTCCAATGACCCCTTTAAGGCTTGACCTTGGTTTAAATGGCATTAAAACTATAGCGGCCTTAAGACCCCTTTCCTACTGGATTCGTCTATGGAAATCTGCTGAACTAGAACCATATAGGCTGGCTGTAAGAGAGTTGATAGCCGCCCCTAAGGCACTGGAGAGAATCCCTTGGCAGAAAGAGATGAAAACTGCCTGGGACAAAATGGGTCTTTCCCATTATTGGAATCACCCGGATCAAATCCCTGACAAGGCTAGGAGATTTGTTACGAACAGATATTGGGAGAAAGTTAACGAAGATTCCCTGCACCAAAAGAGGGCGGGTAGGTTAACTATGGATTTTCTCCAAATTAAGCATGAACCCTGGGCTGAGATTTTCCTGAACCTCCCTATCCCTCCGTATGCCCGTGCTCTATACCTGCAGTTAAGATATGGCACATTGCCTACCAATGGTTTTACGGCCCATTGGCCATCTAACATCGCTACAAATGATAGGTGTATCTTCTGTCAACTTTGCAAAGAAACATCAGAGCATGTATTATTCTTCTGCCCTTTGTACAAGACACCAAGAAAGAGGTGGATTATTCCCCTCTGTAAAAACATGTCATTTCAGGACAGAGTAACAGCCATTAGAATCTGTACGCATGATTCTTCTCCCAGGGTTGCCATTCCAGTTACCAAATATTTATCGGAGGCCTGGTACATCCGTCGCAAGTTCATAGCATCCAAAGGCTCCTGAGCCATTTCTATATTTGCTTTCAGAAGGATTTTAATCTTCTTTTTTATCTTTTTTGTATTGTTTTTAGTTGGAAATTTCCATTATGAATTTGTTGCTTTCTCTATGACTACCAAGACTGCACAAGCCCATATAGCCTTCTCATATAGTTATCCTGTTGTTTTCTTTGATTGGTACTCTGATAATGTCGTCTTTTAGTCCAATCAGACTATCTTTTGTCTTTTTTGTCTTTTGGTTGTGCATACTGGTCCTCCAGACAAAAAAAAAAAGTCTTATACTTCAGTTTTTAGCCCTGTCCCCTTTTTTACTATATTTATTCATGTTTTATTTTATTGTATTTATATATTTGATGAAATGCTTTGTTTTGTTATTCTTATTGTTACACTGTTTTGATGTCTATTGGTTTCACATTGTTACCATGTTTTTATTACATCCCTTTTTAAGTATGATTGTTATTATTATCTTAAATGGTCTAGATTTCTAGACCGAATGAACTTAATAAATAAAAAATAATACATAGCTTAAGTCAGCTTTGTGGAGAAAGATTAAATAAAGTTGTAGGATTTTTTAGGGTGGTGTGTAAACTATACATTTACGGTTTAACTACAACTTCAGAATTTCTAATGTTTGTGTACTTCAAGTTTGGTTTTTATAGAAAGAATAAATAATGTTTTCCTAACAATAATAAAGGTTTAAAGTTTGGTTTTTTTTCAGTTCATTTCAATGTTTATTTTAATAAAAATGTGTTTGGATTTGTAAAGATCAGTGTCATTGAGTGGAGTGAAGTGGAGTGTTGCATAGTAGAGTCGAGGAGAGGGTTGTATAGTGTAATTTCATAGAGTGTAGTTTCGAACCTTAGAGTAGAGTGGAGTAGAGTAGAGTGGAGTGGTGTAGCATCCAGGCATACAGTAGACTAATGTGTCATACAGTGCAATGGCATTTTGTATAGTACAGTGACGCGAGGTGCACTAGAGTAGACAGATGAAGGATAGACTCAGGTAAACAGTTTAAAGAAATTGGAGTGGCGTATTGTATAGCACAGTGGAGTGGTGTTTATGAGAGTGTTGAAAAGTGTCGTAGAGTGGGGTAGTGATTTGTACAGTGAAATGTAGGGGTATGGAGTGGAGGATTGTACAGTGTAGTGTAGGAGTAAAGAGTGCAGTACAGTGTGGTACATTGGCACAGAGTGTAGTACAGTCTTATAGAGTTGACCTGCATAGAGTGACGTAGAGTGCGGTAGACTGGGGTGGTGTGGAGTGTTGTACAGTGCCCCAGAGTGGGGTAAAATATTGTGCAGTGAACTAACATGGAGTCCAGTGGAGTGGTGCAGCATAAAGTGGAGTAACAAGTTGTTGAGTAGAGTGAACTGGTGTAGCATACAGTGGAGTAAAGTGTTGCAGAGTGGAGTTGTGTGTTGTACAGTGGAGTGGACTGGCATATTGTAGAGTGTTGGAAAGTGTGGTTGAGTAGAGTGCCACAGAGTGAATTACCGTGTTGTCCAATGGAGTGGAGTGGAGTAGAGTGGGGTACAGTATGGTAGAGTGGAGCAGCATGGGCTGTCCTCGAGTTAAGTGGCATAGAGTAGCGTGCAGAAGGGGAGTACTGTGGAGTAGTGTGTCATAGAGTAGAGTGTAGTAAAATGGGGTGGAGTGGCACAGAGGGAGTCAAGTAGTGTGTCGTAGGGTGTCGTAGGGTGGAGTAGAGTGCCATACAGTAATACAAAGTAAATTAGAGTGTGGTAGACTCACATTGAGAGGAGTACATGGTTGCACAGGGGAGTGCTATAGAGGGGAGTATAGTGTGGTAGAGGGTAGGGGCATAGACTGTCGCTGTGTGGAGTACAGTGCCATAGAGTAAAGTATAGAACAGTTTCATGGAGTTGGGTAGAGTGGAGTGGCATGCACTCTAAAAGTGTTGAATGAAGGGCCTAGAGTGGAGTGATGTACAGTGGAGTGGCATAGAGTGGAATGGAGTGGTATGCACTGGTATAGGATACAGTGAATTGGCATTGAGTGGAATAGCATAGAATGGAGTTAGGTAGAGTGGAGTTACTTACAGAAGAATAGTGTAAAGTAGGGTGGCGCAGAGTGGATTGGTGTACCGTGGAGTGGCATTGACTGGAGTGGTGTAAAGTAGAGCAGCATACAGTGGAATAGAGTACAGTGGAGTATTTTAGAGTGGAGTGGTGCACAGTGTAATGGCATATGTGGACTGGCATACAGTGTAATAGTATGCAGTAGAGTGGCATACACTGAAATATAGTACAGTGGAGTACCGTAGAGCCCATTATAAATAATGGTGTGCCCCCTTTTATCACCTGCTCTGAGAAGGCATTAAAGATGCCCAAAAAAATGGCTCAGAGAAATCTTTTAGATTTCTTTGCACCATTTTTTCGTCCGCCTAACGGGGGAACACCCCCTTGCATACATTATGCCTGGTGTAGGCATTATGTGGCGCAACGTGGTTACAACTTAGCACAATGCATGCATTGCACCACTTTGTAAATCTGGCACCGCTATTTTGGCCTTGTTGGGCCACATTAGTGTAAAAAAAAATGACACTAATGTGGCACAAGGAGGCTGTAGGCCCTCTTAAATCTGGGCCCTAGTGTATTCCAAGTATTTTTAAACTTGTAACTATTTTTTTTTTTTAAGTACCTCAGTGCTTCATAGAAAGTACGGTAGTACTTTGTACATTTTTTCTAAAATACATAGAAATTTATAAATAATTTCCCCTAGTTAGTAGGACTTCAATAGTGTGGTAATTGGTAGGGATAAAAATGAAACCTAATACACACCTATATTTAAAGTCATAACCCCGAAGGGGGGGGCTGCCTTCATCTTTTCTAAAGGCAGTTATTAGCTGATCATATAACGCCTTGCCATCCTTCTGTACCAAGGCACTTCCGAGAAATACTATGAAATTAAAATCCATCCAGGCGTTTTTTGCGCTATGTGCAGCGTAAAAGTCTATGGAAAAAGGATTGGTGGAAAACCACATCTATGAATAGAAAGAGTGCGAGAGAGAGGCAGGGGTCGAGAGAAAGTGAGAGCGAAAAAAGCATAATAATGATTGTCCTTGAATCCAAATGGAAATGAAAACGATACAGTTTAACGAAAGTTATTGGATTGACTAAAAATATTTCCGCCTATCCCAGGTCACAATAATGCGGCGCAAGTTCTAACCATGGTAGGTTTGGTTAAAAATCTCGATTTGACGCATGAGCAGTCCTTGTTTTACATCCTGGGGCTTAAATGCTGCGCTCTTTTGCACTTCTTTGAAAAAAGGACGAACCTATCAAACTCGAGGCCTCCGATTATTGAACGGACCTTCGTAATTTAGCAAGCTCGATTTCAGAGCCCGGGCTTCCATTTCATCTCGAGGCGCGAGGCGCGAGGCTCGAAGCATCTGAAATGGCCTCGTTCAATAATTGGGCCATAATTGAAAATCACGAGGATGCCGCAGAGCGCAGGGGAGTTTGCTGCCAATTGTGCTTTTCACTGTGTCATTGGCTGCTGCACCCTGGATCGGACGGACAGAGATTGGGGGTGCTTCAGATCCTCAGACTACAAGGGGGCGATCCTGGGATTCCACCGGAAAGCCAGAGGAGGGTTCAAGGAAATCTCATATTATTTGGCCTAGTTTCTAGCTGCAAGAGGTGCGGTTAAGTTGTCCACTGCGTGATAGACAATGGTATATAGAGCATAAAATTACATATAAAGGAAAGTAGTGCTGTCGAACGATGGGGTGATCATCCAGAGGTAGAGGGTAAATAATGATAATAATAATAAGTAGAAGAATAATAATAAGTAGTTATAATAGTCAAATAATGATAGTAAAAATAATAGTAATGATAATAAATGGTAATAATAATAGTAACACTACTAATAGCAATAATACTAATAATAACAGTAGTAATAACAATAACAATAATAATCATAATAATAGTAGCAGTAATAACAATAGTAGTAATAATCATCATAATAATGTAGTAATAATAATAGTAGTAATAACAATACTACTACTCCTACTACTACTACTACTACTAATAATAATAATAATAAAAATAATAATAATTAGTAGTCATAACAGTCAAACTAATGATAGTCAAAATAATAGTAATAATAATAAATGGTAATAATAGTAGTAACACTACTAATAGTAATAATACTAATACTAATAATAATAGTAGTAATATAAACAATGATATTCATAATAATTGGAGTAGTAATAATAATAGTATTAATAATCATAATAATGTAGTAATAATAATAATAGCAATAATAATAACAATACTACTACTAATACTACTACTAATAATAATAATCTTCATTGTTCAGTTCTGCTGGTTATAAGAACTGCAAACGAATGGCAGATGTTACTGTCGTTGAATGAAATAGTACTCACATTTACCAACCATGGAAGGATAGAAGGCTGAGTTGGCTTTGCCGGATTTCAGCCTTGCAGCCTTTACATCCCCTCTTCTTCTAGTAGTGAGTGTTCAATTCGCCAATGTATCCTACCACCTGACAGAAGTAGGTAGGGATGTGGGCTTCAAGATGATGGTACATCTGCAGGAAGTATATATAGGTACTCTCTGTTAGACCTGCCAGCCTTAGGGTTGTCTTCCCCCAAACGTTTTGCCCTCACTCCTTATGTTTTGCTTAATTTGTTTTTGTTGGCTTTAGGACTCTCTAAAATTTACTACTGCTAACCAGTGCTAAAGTGCTTGTGCTCACTCCTCTAAACATTGCAAAATCACCTGAGACCTAATTGGCACATTTAATTTACTTGTAAGTCTCTGGTAAAGTAGTAACACATGTACTCAGGGCCTGTAAATTAAATGTTACTAGCAGGTCTGCAGCACTGATTGTGCCACTCACTAAAGTAGGCTTTTAAACATGTCTTGGGCCTGCCATTACAGCCTGTGTGCAGTTTTACACTGCATTTTCGACCTGGCAAAACAACTCTTCTGCCAGGCCTGAACCTTCCTTTTCAAAACATTAAAGTCACCCATAAGATAGGCGTTAAACAGTCCTTAGGGTAGGTTACAGTGTATTTAAAAAGGTTGGACATGTACTTTTAAATTTTACATGTCCTGCTGGTGAAGGAATCTTGAATTTGTTTTTCATTACTACAAAAGGTACCTCTCTCCTAGGACAACATTGAGCAGGTCGGAAGGTCAAGCCTGCTCTCAAATTAATTGTAATTTAAAACCCTCCTTTAATGGATTTTACAACAGAATTCTGAAAATCCTACTTTTAGAAAGTTGACATTTTCTTGTCCTAAAAATTTGGTGCATGCAGCCTGTATCCTGAGACACATGACTAGGCAGTTGACCTCTGTGTATTTCTCCCAAATAGTGATACAGACGGGGACTAGGTGTCACCAGGATGGGAGTGGCGGAGCTGTCACCTATCACACTTGCACTTCAAAGAGGCTGCCTCAGCCTACTCATAAAGGACTTAAATTTAGTCTACCATTACCCCTCTGAGCCAGTCCAGGGGAAGGAAAGCCATTCCAGGACCCAAGATGGTGTGAAGTGTAGAAATTTCACTCACTTCAAAGCTAGCAGAAGGTACAAATATTGGACCCTGAGGCCAATTCTTCTCATCACTTATGGACCTGTGGAAGATGTGCTGCTTTTGGAAGGACTGCCCTGCTGCCTGAGTAAGGGAGATTGAACCTGCTTCTTGAACCCAGAACCACCAGAGGGACTCCAAGAGCTAGCTGACTGGCCTCCTTTTCTGAGCTACAGGGACATAACAAGCTCCACACACCTGCCCTTCATTTGCCCAGTGTTAGACTTTTCATGCATGGTGTGGTCTCCCTTAACCTTTGGCCTCTATTTCCCAGGTTGTTGATGTGTGCTGGACTCTGATTTTGCTGTTTTTGTTACTTTGGGCACTTTACCACTGCTAACCAGTGCTAAAGTGCAAGTGTTCCTGACTAAAATGTATATGTAATTGGTTTATCCATGATTGGCATATTTGATTTACTAGTAAGTCCCTAGTAAAGTGCACTAGAGGTGCCCAGGGCCTGTAAACCAAATGCTGCTAGTGGGCCTGCAGCACTGGTTGTGCCATCCACCTAAGTAGCTCTGTAATCCTGTCTCAGACCTGCCACTGCAGTGTCTGTGTGTGCAGTTTTAAACTGTAGATTCGACTTGGCAAGTGTACCCACTTGCCAGGCCTAAACCTTCCCTTTTCTTACATGTAAGGCACCCCTAAGGTAGGCCCTAGGTAGCCCCAAGGTCAGGGTGCAGTGTATGGTTAAGGTAGGACATATAGGCGGTCATTCTGACCTTGGCGTCAGAACACCGCACCGCGGTCGAAAGACCGCGGCGGTGATTCTGACATTTGCCCTGGGCTGGCGGGCGGCCGCCAAAAGGCCGCCCGCCAGCCCAGGGCAAATCAACCTTCCCACTAGGATGCCGGCTCAGAATTGAGCCGGCGGAGTGGGAAGGTGCGACGGGTGCAGTTGCACCCGTCGCGTATTTCAGTGTCTGCTGGGCAGACACTGAAATACTTTTTGGGGCCCTCTTACGGGGGCCCCTGCCGTGCCCATGCCATTGGCATGGGCACGGCAGGGGCCCCAGGGGCCCCGCGGCACCCCCTACCGCCATCCTGTTCATGGCGGGAGAGCCGCCATGAACAGGATGGCGGAAGGGGGTGTCTGAATCCCCATGGCGGCGGAGCGCGCTCCGCCGCCATGGAGGATTCAGACGGGCAGCGGAAAGTCGGCGGTAGCCCGCTGGCTTTCCGCTTCTGGCCGCGGCTGTACCGCCGCGGTCAGAATGCCCGGCGGAGCACCGCCAGCCTGTTGGCGGTGCTACCGCCGACCTCCGCCCTGGCGGTAATTACCGCCAGGGTGAGAATGAGGCCCATAGTAATGTGTTTTATATGTCCTAACAGTGAAATACTGCTAAATTCGTTTTTCACTGTTGCAAGTCCTGTCCCTCTCATAGGTTAACATGGGGGCTACCTTTAAATCTTATTAAAGTGTAGATTCCCATTGGGAGTGGATGGACATGTGGATTTTGGGGTCTCGGAGCTCACAATTTAAAAATACATCTTTTAGTAAAGTTGATTTTAAGATTATGTGTATAAAAAGCCACTTTTAGAAAGTGAGCATTTTCTTGCTTATACCATTTTGGTGACTCTGCCTATTTGTGATAGACAATGGTATTATAGAGCATAAAACTACATATAAAGAAAAGTAGTGCTGTCGAACGAAGGGGTGATCATCCAGAGGTAGAGGGTAAATAATAATAATAATAATAATGATAATAATAATTAGTAGTCATAAGAGTCAAAATAATAGTAATAATGATAAATGGTAATAATAGTAGTAACACTACTAATAGTAATAATACTAATAGTAATAATAATAGTAGTAATATAAACAATAATAATCATAATAATAATAGGAATAGTAATAATAATAGTATTAAAATAATCATAATAATTTAGTAATAATAATAATAGTAATAATAATAACAATACTACTACTAATACTACTACTAATATAAATAATAATCTTCATTGTTCAGTTCTGCTGGTTGTAAGAACTGCAAACAAATGGCAGATGTTACTGTCGTTGAATGAAATAGTACTCACTTTTACCAACCATGGAAGGATAGAAGGCTGCGTTGGCTTTGCCGGACTTCAGCCTTGCAGCCTTTACATCCCCTCTTGTTCTAGCAGTGAATGTTCAATTCGCCAATGTATCCTACCACCTGACAGAACTAGGTAGGGATGTGGGCTTCAAGATGATGGTACATCAGCAGGAAGTATATATAGGTGCTCTCTGTTAGACCTGCGAGCCTTAGGGTTGTCTTCCCCCAAACGTTTTGCCTTCACTCATCATGTTTTGCTTAAATTGTTTTTGTTGGCTTTAGGATACTCTACATTTTACTACTGCTAACCAGTGCCAAAGTGCCTGTGCTCACTCCTCTAAACATTGCAAAATCACCTGAGACCTAATTGGCACATTTAATTTACTTGTACGTCTCTGGTAAAGTAGCACGACATGTACCCAGGGCCTGTAAATTAAATGCTACTAGCAGGTCTGCAGCGCTGATTGTGCCACTCACTAAAGTAGGCTTTTAAACATGTCTTGGGCCTGCCATTAAAGCCTGTGTGGAGTTTTAAACTGCAGTTTCGACCTGGTAAAACAACTCTTTTGCCAGGCCTGAACCATCGTTTTCAAAACATTAAAGTCACCCATAAGATAGGCGTTAAACAGTCCTTAGGGTAGGTTACAGTGTATTTAAAAAGGCTGGACATGTACTTTTAAATTTTACATGTCCTGCTGGTGAAGGAATCTTGAATTTGTTTTTCATTACTACAAAACGTACCTCTCTCCTAGGACAACATTGAGCAGGTAGGAAGGTCAAGCTTGGTCTCAAATTAATTGTAATTTAAAACCCTCCTTTAATGGATTTTACAACAGAATTCTGAAAATCCTACTTTTAGAAAGTTGACATTTTCTTGTCCTAAAAATTTGGTGCATGCAGCCTGTATCCTGAGACACATGACTAGGCAGTTGACCTTTGTGTATTTCTCCCAGATAGTGATACAGACGGGGACTAGGTGTCACCAGGATGGGAGTGGCGGAGCTGCCACCTACCACACTTGCACTTCAAAGGGGCTGCCTCAGCCTACTCATAAAGGACTTAAATTTAGTCTACCATTACCCCTCTGAGCCAGTCCAAGGGAAGGAAAGCCATTCCAGGACCCGAGATGGTGTGAAGTGTAGAAATTTCACTCACTTCAAAGCTAGCACAAGGTATAAATATTGGACCCTGAGGCCAATTCTTCTCATCACTTATGGACCTGTGGAAGATGTGCTGCTTTTGGAAGGACTGCCCTGCTGCCTGAGTAAGGGAGATTGAACCTGTTTCTTGAACCCATAACTACCAGAGGGACTCCAAGAGCTAGCTGACTGGCCTCCTTTTCTGAGCTACAGGGACATAACAAGCTCTAGGCACCTGCCCTGCATTTGCCCAGTGTTAGACTTTTCATGCATGGCGTGGTCTCCCTTAACCTTTGGCCTCTATTTCCCAGGTTGTTCATGTGTGCTGGACTCTGATTTTGCTGTTTTTGTTACTTTGGGCACTTTACCACTGCTAACCAGTGCTAAAGTGCAAGTGCTCCTGACCAAAATGTATATGTAATTGGTTTATCAATGATTGGCATATTTGATTTACTAGTAAGTCCCTAGTAAAGTGCACTAGAGGCGCCCAGGGCCTGTAAACCAAATGCTGCTAGTGGGCCTGCAGCACTGGTTGTGCCATCCACCTAAGTAGCTCTGTAATCATGTCTCAGACCTGCCACTGCAGTGGCTGTGTGTGCAGTTTTAAACTGTAGATTCGACTTGGCAAGTGTATCCACTTGCCAAGCCTAAACCTTCCCTTTTCTTACATGTAAGCCACCCCTAAGGTAGGCCCTAGGTAGCCCCAAGGGCAGGGTGCAGTGTATGGTTAAGGTTTATATGTCCTGACGGTGAAATACAGCTAAATTCGTTTTTTCACTATTGCAAGGCCTGTCCCTCTCATAGATTAACATGGGGGCTACCTTTAAATCTGATTAAAGTGTAGATTTCCTTTGGGAGCTGATGTGCATGTGGAGTTTGGGGTCTCTGAGCTCACAATTTAAAAATACATCTTTTTGTAAAGTTGATTTTAAGATTGTGTGCATAAAATGCCACTTTTAGAAAGTGAGCATGTTCTTGCTTATACCATTTCTGTGACTCTGCCTGTTTGTAGATTCCCTGTCTGGGTCAGTTTGACAGTTGGGCTGGTTGCACCTCACACTAGACAGTGACACAAAGGTAGCTGGGGTATAGTCTGCATTTCCTGATGAGCCATCTGTGCTAGGAGGGAGGGGAGGAGTGATCACCCACACCTGAAAGGGCTGTGTCTGCCCTCAAACAATGGATTCTAAACCCACTGGTGAGTGTCTGGGGCCTGGCCTGGGCAAGGCAGGATTTCACATTCAAGAGAGACTTTGCTCTGAAGCCGGCCTACTTCAAAGGAGGAATTGGGTATAAGAAGGGCGCCCAAAACCACAGACTTTAGAACACTTCTGGAAACCAAGAGGAACCTCTGCCTGGAGAAGAGCTGGTGAACTGAGGAAGAAGAGCTGCCCTGCCTGTGACTGTGCTTTGTGGAGCTATCCTGCAGTTGCTGCTTCTGCCAGGGTAAGAGGGCAAAGACTGGACTTTGTGTGCCTTCCATCTTGTGAAGATCTCCAAGTGCTAGATTTAGAGCTTGCCTCCTGTTGTTTGAAGTCTCAGGGACAGCAAAGACTTCTCTCTGCCAGGACCTCGAGTCTCTGAAGAGACTTCTACTCTGCCAAGTGGTGCCCATCCAGTTCCTGGGACCCTGAAAGGAGAAGCTGGCAACCTAAGAGGAAGAAATGCACACACAGAACGCCGTACAGGGAAAAGATCGACACAACTCTGATCTACGGCTGAAAACTCGACGGGCCGCTGGCTTCACGGCTAAAAATCGAAGCTCACCTGTAACGTGACCGAAGAATTGACGCACGGAGCTAGAGAAACGACGCGCAGCATCGCTGACGGAGGCTGGTGAGATGGCAACCCACGCTGCGTGGTTTTCGGATCATCGTGCGGTTGGATGTGTAAAAACAATGCAAGGCTTGCCCGGACCCGAGAGTGCTGACCAGATTGACACATCGCTCTCCTGCGGAGAAAAGAAACAACACGCCCGACCCGATGAAAGGAGAAATGACGCAAGGTCTCGTGAGTGAGTGAAATCGACGCATCGCTACCCCCTTTTGACGCACACTCGCCCGTGCAGGGTTAATTTTGACGCACCCAAGGTACATTTTCAAGCTAACAGTGTTAGTGTGTGTTTAAAACTACATGATGACTCTTTTTGCTTTTTAATTGATAACTTGACTTGTGTATTGTGGATTTTTGTCGTTTTGGTCTTGTTTTGTTTAGATAAATATTCTCTATTTTTCTAAACCGGTGTTGTGTCATTTTGTAGTGTTTTCATTAAGTTACTGTGTGTTGATACAAATACATTACACCTAGCACTCTGAAGTTAAGCCTACTGCTTGTGCCAAGCTACCAAAGGGGTAAGCAGGGGTTAGCTGTGGGCGAGTCTCTTTTACCCTGACTAGAGTGAGGGTCCTTGCTTGGACAGGGGTAATCTGACTGCCAACCAAAGACCCCATTTCTAACACCCAGCTTCACAGACTCAACTAGGCTGGTCTGCACACTGTTACTGGCTTCTGCTGGAGATAGTCCTGATCCTCAAAAGGTGCCCCTCTGGCCTTAGACCCTTGGCTGGCATCAGAGCATACTCTTCTTGGACCAACTGTGGGTTGCCTCTGAACTGCAGCACAATGCAACTCAATGAAGCATGACCCTCAACCTCGCATCACAGCACCTGGAACCTCATCAGAACCAATGCAGTGCAATGCATCTTGATGCAGGACCTAGAATTGCAGCATATTGCAGCTCCTGGTTGGCAGCCTAATTGGAACTGATGCAACTCAACATAGGGCCATGCAGGACCTCAAATATCAGTTCAAGTAGAACCAGGTACATTGACCATTGGGTCACATTCTGTCCTGTACCCATCACACCCTCCATTGTGCCGGCATAAACTTGTGACTTTGTCCCGGTCTAGCACCACCAGTATACCCTTTATGTTTTTGGAGCTACTTTACCTAAGTCTTTGAAACTGCATATCTGCAGTTCTCCTGACTGTATCTTTGTTGTTCTGGTATCAATACATTTATTAAATTGTCCTCTATTTTCACTGTATTTCTGCTTGTATGCTGCATAGACACTTAACACATTGATTCTAAGTTAAGCCTGACTGCTTTTGTGCCAAGCCACCAAAAGCTTAAGGACAGTTAAATATAGTGACTTTTAGTGGTTCACCCTGACGAGGATTATGGTTGTTGCTTGAGAAGGGCTGACACCCCTATCAACCAATAAACCAGCTTCTCATATGTTGCTGGTCTAGAAGACATCAATTCTTATGAACACTTCCCTATATAATGGCATTTTGGGGGTGAGTCTGACCGCGGCGGACGGCGGTCGCCGCCCGCCAAGCGGTTCCCGCCGAAAGACTGCTCCGCGGTCAAAAGACCGCGGCGGTCATTCTGGCTTTCCCACTGGGCTGGCGGGCGACCGCCGAAAGTCCGCCCGCCAGCCCAGCGGGAAACACCCTTCCCACGAGGACGCCGGCTCAGAATGGAGCCGGCGGAGTGGGAAGGTGCGACGGGTGCAGTTGCACCCGTCGCGAATTTCAGTGTCTGCAAAGCAGACACTGAAATTCTTCGTGGGGCCCTCTTACGGGGGCCCCTGCAGTGCCCATGCCATTGGCATGGGCACTGCAGGGGCCCCCAGGGGCCCCGCGGCACCCCCTACCGCCATCCTGTTCCTGGCGGGAGACCCGCCAGGAACCGGACGGCGGTAGGGGGTGTCATAATCCCCATGGCGGCAGAGCGCGCTCCGCCGCCATGGAGGATTCTCAAGGGCAGCGGGAAGTCGGCGGTACACCGCCGACTTTCCGTTTCTGGCCGCGGCTGAACCGCCGCGGTCAGAATGCCCAGCGGTGCACCGCCAGCCTGTTGCCGGTGCTACCGCCGACCTCCGCCATGGCGGTAGTTACCACCAGGGTCAGAATGACCCCCTTTGTGTGTGTGTAAGCTAATCACCTAGCCTCTTATTGTCTTAGTTTTCTTATATCCAAATCAGTATGAGCTCTTAAGAAACATAATATCTCACAAACTATCTATATTCTCAGGCTGATCGATTATGTTTTAGTTTTCAAACATTTGAATGGGATGTACTTCAATAAGAAGACACATAGTTTAGTCAATTTAACTTTGGCCTATTGATGCTCCAGAGAGAAATGTTTATTCTTTTGTCTAGTTAATTGCCCCAGTGATCACTTTGCTGTAGCCAAATTATAGAAGGACATTTATTTAAACCCAGGAAAAGCTATTCATAGAAGAGGCCTATTATAAGGGGGGGCTGGAAAAATATAAGCAGGTAAATTACAATTGGGGAGGTGGTAAAATTCCACCATCTTCTGAGAGAGTTACACTCATGTATTTAACCAGTCGGTGTAAAAAATATATGCTATGATATACCCTGCATGAAAAAGGCATTGTACAATAGGGGATTAGTGTTAGACCTGACATCCTACGTATTGCATTGACCCAAACCTTTTGCTTTCATCCCTCCTGTTTTCTGAATTTATTTGTTTGGCTTTAGAACTCTAACCAGTGCTCAAATGCACATGCTTTCTCCTTCAAGCATGGTAACATTTTCCTACACCTAATTGGCACATTTAATTTACCCGTGAATCCCTAGTAAATGGTATTACATGTATCCAAGGCCTGTAAATAAAATACTACTAGTGGGCAGCAGCACACATTGTGCCACACACTAAAATAGCAAATTAAACCCTGTCTCCGGCCTGCCACAGCTGCTTGTACTGCATTTTTAAACTGCTGTTTCTACCTGGCAAATAAACCCGACCTAAACCTTTCTTTTTAATACTGATAACTTACACCTAAGGCAGGTCGTAAAGGCTCACAGCATAGGGTGCATACACTAGAACATGTGTACTTTAAAACATTTCTACTGCTTGCCACTGCAGACTGTAGTGCAGTTTTTAACTACCATTTCAACCAGATGAAATAAAACATTTGCCAGGCCTAAACCTTCTATTTTAATACTTATAAATCACCCATAAGATAGGCCCTACAGGCTTGTAGAGCAGTATATATTTTATTTTAAAAGTAGGACATCTGTACCTAGTGTTTTATATTTTAATTGAGTGAAAGTTGCTTTTCACTGCTATAAGGCCTATCTCTCCCACTGATTAACAGTGTGTTATCATATTACATTTAATAATGCTAACTTTAGATTGGAAGCAGATAGAAATACACAGCTTACACTTAACTGAATTGTAATTGTAATTGTAATTTAAAATCCTCTGTAATGACGAAGTCAGATTTTTAAGCTATAATTCTGAGAATGCCACTTTTAGAAAATTAGAATTTTCTTTTCCCTACCAAGTGTGCCTTCTGCCAGTGTCCTGGGTCACATGACTGTAAATAGCTTTGCTGTTGCTGTTTGTGTATTGATTCCAGACACTAACACAAAGGTGGCTTAGGTGTTGACAAGATGGGAAATCCTGACAAGATGACTGGGAAGGAGCTGTACACAGCCCCACTTACACTTCATATGGCTTTGTGTCCTCCACACACAAAATGACCTGACACAGGGCCTACCCTGAATTTTATCACCCCTAACAATTTGTTGACAAGGGAAAGGAAAGAACTTTCCAGGACCAGATCTAGCTCCAAGTATAAATATTAGAACTCAAGAGCCACTCATAAGAATACTCCTGGATCTGTGGACAATTTAGAAGAAAGACTACTCTGCTGCTAGAAGCCTGCCCTGCTGCTTGGTGGAACGCTGTCTGAGAAGGAAGACTGGACCTGCTTGCCTTCATCTGAGGCAATGCACAGTGACACTAAGTGTCAGATGACTGACCTCCAGTGTGAGCTTCTGGGACCCAACAAGCTTCAGTGACTTCCCTGCAACTGCCTAGCTGCTCTGCTGCAACTTGAACAGTGTGAGCCCTACTGCTGGCCACTACTGGAGTAAGCCCTGAGCCTCAAGAGTTGCCCTCCAAGAAGTAACCCCCCCACGCCCTGGACCCTTGTCTCCTGAAAGAACAGGTACAAATCTTGAAGTTAGGGCTCTATGCAACTGCAACTAGCCACCTGAGATGACCGCCAGAGCAAAGATAGGCATTTCGCACGTACAGTGACCTCCAGCAAGGATATGCAATGCAAGCATTGCACTTTGCTCCACAGGAACAACATCCCATAGTGACTGCCAATACAAAGCTACAGCAAAGACTGTCTGCATTCCTTGACCGGCACCTTGAGCTAGAGTGGCATCCTTTGTTATACTTGATTTGCTCTTCGAGCTACAGCAATGACCATCTGCGATGCTAGACCTGCTCCTTGCGGCCTCCTCCAATGCAACCTGAGAAGATAACTCTTCAATTGGACTAACCTCCTCTCTATGTCTGAACCATGCTCCATTGAAGTCGGCTGAGCTTGTGTCTTTCCTCTGGTCTAGCATGACCAGATGATCAGGGGTGGCTCTTTGTGCTTTTAGGTGCTTCTTTCACCAAAAAAATTAAATCTGAATATCTCCAGTTGTACTGATGGATACTTGTTGTTCTGGTATACTTTTATTTAATAAAAATGTACTCTATTGTACTAAATTGGTGTGGGATATATCTTGTGTTTTCCTTTCTTTTTATTACAGTTTGTGTGCTGAATAAATACTTTACATATTGCATCTAAGTTAAGACTGACTGCTTTTGTGCCAGGCTACCAGAGTATTAACCACAGGTTCATTTAGTGACTCTTGGGTTTCACCATGACAAGGATTGTGGTTGTTGCATGAGTGTGGCTTCTAACCCCCTCAGCCAGTAACGCAATTCCTTACAAGGGTGGCCTGAGGAATAGTCAGTGGCTGTGACTATTCCATGAATTCCACTAATCAGCTCTGTGTTTCACTGGTATGAATGGGTCATCCTATATTTGAGCAACAAGTGGTTACAGAGGGAGCTCATAAGGTGCAGGGCACTTTTCCCTAGCATTTCTATGATGGAAAGTTCTGGAATCTGTGTGGAGTAACAAACTTCCTTCCTCCCAACATTCCCTCAAATCTTCTGATAAAAATGGTGCCTCACTTTTGTGGGTAGCCTTAGTGCTAGCAACAGAAATTGGCCCAAAATGCAATGTGGACACATCACAATGTTCCTGAAAACTGACCCTTCCACTGCAATGTGCCTAGCTGTGGATTTTGAGCCGGAATCTAGAAATACCTAGAAAACCTATAGTTTTTTTTAAACTAGACACAGAGGAATCCATAGTGGCTCTCAATAGATTGTGTCACCAAGAATCCCTCGCAAATGTCAAACTGTGACTAAAAAACACTTTCTTCTCAAATGTCTGTGATAGAACATTCTGGAATCTGCGGAGAACCACAAACTTCATTCCACCCAGCATTCCTCCTAAGTCTTCCGATAAAAATGGTAACTCACTTGTGTGGGTTAGCTTAGTGCCCTTGACAGGAAACAGCCCAAAATGCAACGTAAACACATCACATTTTTCCACTGAAAGCAGACCCTATGTTTTCCATGCTCCTAGCTGTGGATTTTGGGCCCTGGCTCAGCCAGCACCTAGGGAAAGCTAGAAAATCCGTACATTTGTGAAAACTAGACAACTAGAGGAATCCATGTTTGGAAGACTTTCATGGCTCTCACTAGGTTTTGTTACCCAGAATCCTTTACAAATGTCAAACTTTGACTAAAAAAACACTTTTTCCTCACAACGCTGTGATGGAAAGTTCTGGAATCTGTGGGGAGTCACAAACTTCGTTCCTCCCAGCATTCCACGAAGTCTTATGATAAAACTGGTACCTCACTTCTGTGCTTAGGCTTAATGCCTGTGTCAGGAAAAAGGCCAAAATGCAATGTGGAAATATCACATTTTTCCACTAAAAACCTACCCTTTTTTTGCAATGTGCCTAGCTGTGGATTTTGGGCCCTTGCTCAGCAGCTAGAGAAACCTAGAAAACCTCTACATTTGTGAAAAACTAGACACCCAGAGGAATCCAGATTGGGGTGACCTGCATGGCTCCCACTAGGCTGTGTTACCCGGAATCATTTGTAAATGTAAAACTTTGACCAAAAAAACACTTTTTCCTCACATTTCTGTTATGGGAGGTTCTGGAATTTGCAGGCAGATACAGACCTCCTTCCACCCAGCATTCTCCTTAGTCTGATGATAAAAATGGTGCCTCACTTGTGTGAGTAGGCTTAGTGCCCGTGACAGGAGACGACTGAAAACACAACTTGGATACATCTCATTTTTCCACTAAAATCGGACCCTTTTTTTGGAATGCGCCTAGCTGTGGATTTGAGACCCTGGTGCAACCAGCACCGAGGGAAACCTAGCAAAACTATACATTTTTGCAAACTAGACACTCAGAGGAATCCAGGGATGGGACACGTATGCGGCTCTCTCTAGGTTGCTTTACCTAGAATCCTTTGCAAACCTCAAACTTTGATTAAAAACAATTATTCCTCACATTTCTGTGATGAAAAGTTCTGGAATTTGTGGGGAGCCACAAACTTCCTTCCATCCAGCATTCCCCTAAATCAACTGATAAAAATAGTATCTCTCTTGTGTGGGTAGGCTTACTGCCCGCAACAGGAAACGGCCCAAAACCCAGCGTGGACACATGCCATTTTTCCACTGAAAACTGACCCTTTTTTTAGCAATGAACCTAGCTGCGCATTTTGGACCCTGGCTCAGCCGGCACCTAGGGAAACCTATATATTTTTGAAAACTAAACACCTAGAGGAATTCAGCATGGGGTGACTTATCTTGCTCTCACTAGGATGTATTAAAAGTAATCCTTTACAAACCTAACACTTTGACTAAATGGTACCTCATTTGTGTGTCTGGGACTGGTACCTGCAACAGAACAAATCAAACCAAGGTAAATAAGAGTCCCTTTGAAAGAACTCCCATTGATGTTAGTTTGATCCATTCCTCTTGCGGGTACTAGGCCCAGCCATACAAGAGGGCAGCATTTTTGCTGGGACAAGTGGGGAAATGCTGGGTGAAGGGAATTTTGCTATTTCTTTCTGATTCTGAAACAATATGGCACTGAAATGAAACGAAAATATGTCATCTTAGTGACATTTTGAGGTTTGCAGGGCATTGTGGGTATGAAAGCTTGATGGGATCCACAAAAGGCACACCACCATGTACTCACCTGGGTGCCTTGGTTACGAAAATAGGTAGAGTTGGTAGATTTTCCCTAGAGAAAATGTAGATCTTGGCAGAGAAAAGACAAATATTACTGCACAACCATGTATTCCCCAAGTACACACATATTGGTTGGACTTGGTACAAGGGTGAGTGAAAGGTTAAAAATATTAATTTTATTAACAAGAAATTTCACAAAAATAAAAATGAAAGTTCAAAAAACTGAACCGATGACTCACAGCGTTTGAGCTGTAAAGTCGCAATGAGACAGGAGCCACTTCACAGTCCATTAACACACCTTTTATGTGTGACACACCAAAACCATTCACACCACTAACCACAGGCCCAGCACAACACTCCCATCAACGGACAGCGAAATTCAAGGGCCCATCCCTTTCATAAGTCCACATGACTGACACATCAATCACACTGGCTAGTGGCTGATTGAGTGTGTGGGCTGGCATTTGACAAGCAGTGTGTGTAGTGACCGGCAGCAAGTCAATAGTCACACACCCCAAGCAAAATGCTAGCTCATACACACCGCTAGCCAACTGCCAGTCCACGCACACTGCCAGCCAGGCGCCAGTCCTTGCACACCACCAACCAACCAAGCGCCAGTTCACGCACACTGCCATCACATCTATTTGTAACAGAAAAGAAAACACAAACCAATTGGAAGTAGATTAAAAACTATAACTACAAACACAACAGCTTTAACTAAATACATTACACTAATGCCAACTGTGAAATCTGACCAAAAAATATAAAAGGATACAGACCAGTCAGTTCACTTTTAGGCTCACCGTTGCTCCCAATACGCTCCTTTCAGCACATCTCTCCAGACACAGACTCTACATCTTCTACAGGAAAAAGTATTTTTTTGGGGGGGCGTGGGAGGAATTTAATCAAGAAGGTGGTTATCTTTTAATCTAGCCACATCCTCCTCCACTCCAACTCTAGGAACACTTGCCTGCTCCTCTACAAGAAGCCTGCCTATCACAGACTACTGGAAATGAACTCATATAATGTTTGAATTTAGGGACCAATCCTTGAATACAACAATAGCATTGAAGGTTGCTAAATGAAATAATTGGATAGCCAACTTCTTATACCAAATGTACACCTTGCGAATAGCAGTATAAGGTTCCAATCTCTGATCTACTCCCTATACCTCCCATGTGCTTTTTGTAGTCTAAAATACACAAAGGATTGTGCGCTTCAGCAACCTAATCCCAAACAGTCACAGGTGAAGTACTTTCATAATGAATGATTGTCAGCATGTGGACATCTCTCCTGTCTGCAAATTTCAGAGCTAGTAGGTCATCACTATGCAAGACACTGCATTGCACCCTCTGAAGCTTTTTACATGCAAGCTCTTTAGGGTAACCTTTACGGTTAGGGCAGATGGTGCCACAAGCAACAGTGTCCACTTTGAACAATTCCTGAACAATTGCACACCACTTATTTGTGTATATATGGTGACCTTTGTGAAAAAGTCCTCTACCAAGTTCCTATACAATTTTCTCACTGACTCCAAAAGTGAACAGACAATCAGAGGAACCAATATAACAATCTCTGTCAGTGTACACCCGGCAAATATAGACATGTCCAGTACTACTTTCAGACAGCATATACATCTTAATTCCATAACGTGCCTTCTTGCTAGGAATGTACTTCCTAAAAACCAAATGGCCCTTGAACAGAACCAAAGACTCTTCCACAGCTATTTCTTCAGTGGAACATAGATCTCTGAAAAGTGATCTACAAAGACAGGCCTAATCAAGACAAGATGGTCACAATTGGGGTAATCTAATGGCGATGCTGAATCATTATCAACAAACATGCAGCATCTGAAGCAGAAGCACATACTGATTACTACTCATGGTTGCAGAAAATATAGCCATTGTCTTCAAGGGACTAGTAGAACAATATGAAGACAGAGACAGTTTCCTCATCAAGCTGACCAAAAAAGTTAAACTAAAGAACTCCTTCAACTCATCCAGATTTGTGGAGGTCCACTGGCTAGCTCTAGATTGTGGCTTAAGAAAAAACTGTGCATGGTTATGGTTACCTTAGGACACTAGTGAATTTCCATGTTTTAAAAAAAATTATATTACCTAACTATAACGCCCGTAACCTTTGTTTTTTACAGTGCATATATATATATATAAATTGGATGAATGGAAAGGTTTAGGACTAATTGAATGGGAAGAATATCAGTTTTTGAAAGTAGAATTTCCCAGAACAGCTGCAATTTACTTCCTACCAAAGATGCATAAGAATGCTAATGTCCCACCTGGAAGACTTATACTGTCTTCTATAGGCAGTTTGTTGGAAAATGTCTCTAAGTATGTTGGCTATTTTTCACATCCTTTTGTAGAAGCTTTACCCTCATACATTAAGGATACTAGATATTTGTTATGACTGATCAATGGAATAGTGTGGGAAGATGATTATCTTTTTTTGAGTTTGGATCTCAATAGTCTTTTCACATGTATACCACACGATAATGGCATTAAGGCAGTAAGACATTTTTTGAGGGCTAGGTCCCTGTCACACCTTCTGCATACAGAAATGCTGCTAAATATGGTACATATGTGCTTGACCTATAATTTCTTTATTTTCAACAATACATTATACCGTCAATGCCAGTGGACTGGTATGGGCAACTGTTTTGCTCCCAGCTATGCAGGTTTATTTACCTGGGCTGGTGGGAGGAACAGGTACTCTGGAACATCACTGGTTTATATTGATGACATTTTTTGTGTTAAGAAAGGGATTATGGAATCAGCAACCAATTTTGGTGCAAAATTGTATGATAATCTTTTGAATTTGAAATGTATTTGTGTGGTGCATACATCTGAGTTGGAATTTTTGGATGTAAAAATTAAAGTGGTTAACAAGAGACTAGAATGTAGAATGTAGAATTATACAGGAAAGACACGGAGGGTAACAGTCTACTTCATGCTATGAGCAGCCATCCAAATAATTTAATCCAGAGTATTCCCTATGGAGAGCTATTACGGGCTAGAAGGAACTGCAGTTTGGATGTCACATTTGAGAAAGAAGCGAGAGTTATGATTAAAAGATTTGGGGACAGGGGTTATTCTCCAGACCTGATTGATAAAGCTTTGAAGAAGGTCAGACAAATTAAAAGAGATGACCTTCTGGTGGATAAAACAGAAAGAGATAAAAAACAAAGTACACAAATGAGATTTATCACTTCATATCATGATAAAATAGGTGAAATTAAGAAGGCCTTTACAAAATTTTGGCCAGCACTTAAAACTGATGACAATTTAGGAGAAATAATCAATGATTACCCAGCTTTTACCTCTAGGAGGAGTAGATCCTTGAAAGACACGCTTTGCCAAAGTTTGATACCAAGAATTGAAAAGGTGAAACCTATTCAAGGTTTCTTTATTTGCAGTAAAGGCAAAGCTTGTAGACATAGTGTAAACTGCAAAGAGATACATTTTCTGGGGGTACAAAAACCCTTTGTAATAAGGAAACATGTATCTTGTTCTTTGGATTATTGTGTTTATGCCTTAAAATGCCCATGTAGTAGATTCTACATAGGAAGGACGATACATATGTCAAAAAAGAGAATTCTGGAACATATGAGAGCGATTAATAATGAAGATAAATCATACTCAGTGTCAAGACATATCAAGGATTATCATGATAAGAATGTAAACAAATTACAGTTTATGGTCCTAGATAGAGTCACAATGAGTATGAGAGGAGGTAATAGGATGTTAGATTTAAGGAAACTTGAATTGCGATTAATTATAGGGTATAACACAATGGAGCCGGATGGAATGAACAAGGATGAAGAATTATCTGTCCATCTGTATTAATTAATAATATGTTATGTAAGAAAATAGATTTCTTCCTATAAGAATATAGATTCCATTTTTTCTTACATATACTTTTTTTTACTGAATTACTGGATTACTATTAACCCAGTGTTGTCAAACCTCTAATGGCTATAATTTTTATTTTACTTAGTATTTACATGTTCTCTCTTTTTTTTCCATTTCTGAAAGAGGCATTGATTGTTACAAAAAGCAAAGGAGCTATTATATCTATGACAAAACTAGGACCATGTAAAGGCAGAATTATAAGGAAAGTGGCCGTTTTCATATTAAGTGAGTATATGTACATGGGAGATAAAAATTATTGATATATTGGTAATAGGTTTGAACCACTTGAATGATGTGGTAAAATTGCTTAATGGAACTATTTGATATTAAGAAGCAATAATGCTAAAGAGAAAATGCAGGAATAAGTTTATATGTCCAATATTTGATAACGTTTTGAAGTATGAATACATGGATTAACATGTTCAAAGATGGCCGCCGTTTGTACATAAAGGTTATAGTCTGTCTTATATGTTTATATACAATGTGTAAAGTTACAATGGAAACTGAACTAGGGACTGTTGTATTCCCGTGAACAAGGGAGCGAGGTCTCCCGAAATGCGTCGGGCGGGATGGTGAAACTTAATGACTATTTCATTTTTGCTTGATTAAAAACGTGGATTCGGAGAAGCAAGTGACTGTGGCGTTTCCTTTTGGGAAAGGAACGATTTGTTGTGTGATATATATAATAATTAATTGTTTCAGCTATAAGCCTTACAATAGTATAACACAATATACATAAACAATAAAATAGCTTAATTGATATATAAAATCAATTGATCATTAGTTAAAAAACAAAACAGCAGCAAAGCTGTTCCACACAGGCAGTTCATTAATCATAGAACCGCCAAGCATGTATCCGTGCAAATACGGACCCACCATTTACAACTGTGAAAAGACAACTCCCATCTACGCCAAAAACTTTGCAAGGGGGACCCAGAGAAAAGTGCTTATGCATATAGTAATTAATGGCGACACAGCAATTTTATTGCAGGAATGCATTAAATGAGGCTATTGAAACCAGCTCCATTTATGTAGATGGGAGCAACAGTCCCATCTCACAAAGCATCAAACTGGGGCCTTATAAGATCTTATAGTTCAGTCAACCCCAGTTTAGCTAGTAACTCTCTCAAGCAGGGCCAAGCATTCATTATATATGTAGCTACCAAATTATGTGCACTGATGTTACCAGGCCTTGCACAAAGTGCTAATATAGTTTTGGTGCAACTCGCCCGACCAGATTTATAAAGAGGGTAAAGCCACCGACGCCGAGCCGCATCAAATTTCCTACAGAACAGAGAGAAGTGGGCAACATTGTTTTCCTCCCCATGGCTACAGTCGCAGTACTCCAGTCCAGCCGACATCCTTCGGGTAAATGATTTGGGCCTAAGATCCTTGCATACCCTCATTTTACTGAATTCTCAATTCCAGTCTTTTACCTGACCCACAGTGTCCTGTTTGACTCTTCCTGGATCTGACCACAGACCCACTCATGGTGGCCTATTCACGAGTTTCCAAATACACTGCTGCCTTTGAGTTGCGTACTAACCTTACCCAAAATAATACTGGCCTGAAAGCTGCTAGTTCTGATATTGGCACCAAGCTGAGCTCTGAGAAAAGAGCCTTCAACGGGGTTCCTGGCCCTAACCCCAATAAAGTTCTCAGGAAATTATTCTCAGCTACTTGCAGCACACTAGAGTTTGCATATCCCCAGCCTCTGCTTTTTGGGCATATATTTTCAGGATGGTACTGATACTTCTATTTCCAGCCTTATGCTTAAACTTCAGTATTGCCCCCACTGCTTGCTTGAGAACTATAGTTGCCTTATGTACATGGCTGTCCCAATTTAGGTTATCCGAAAACGGCACACCCAGGTAGCCAAAATGTTTAGTGGCATCAATTAGTACGTCATTAATCGCAAATGTTTGCTGAAGGCTAGGAGATGGCCGCAAGGTCATCCTAATGGTCTTATTATAGTTAATGGTCAGTAATTTATTTTCTCACAGTATTTTGCAAAACGACCAAGCAGCCTAAGAGCTGCATTTTCTGTACATGCCATAAGCACAACATCATCTGCGAATAATAATTTTGGGACCCTCCTGCCGGCTACAACAGGAACATCTAACTGTTCTGCTAGGATGCAATGAATTATGTGTCATTCAGGATGATGCTGACATTCAGGAAGAGGCTGTCATTCAGGAAGGGGCTATATATATATATATATATATATATATATATATATATTATTTTAGTTTAATGATAAAAAGTGCTGTTTTGACTAAGGGTGGGTGGTGAACTCCACTCTGCTCTCGGAATTTGCAGAGTTTATCCCACTCTGCGTTCCGCTTAGAGCTCGGAGTTCCGAAAAACTCAGCGTAGTGGAGCCGATCAGAGTTTTGCCCTCACTCATGCTTTTAAACTATGTGTTTGTGAGCGTGAGCAAGGAAAGTTGTACTCAAGACAACCTCCCAGTGAGATTTCTCAATGCGGGCGGTCGCAGATGGTTGCGACCGCTTGCATTGAGAAACGTTCAGGTCTCATTGAGGTCGCTGCTGCTCGAGTAGAAAATGAACTCAAACAGCAAAAAAGAAGCAGCGCCCTCTTGTGCAGCACAGGAGTCGGTTGCACTGATTTTTCAGTGCGCGACAAATATTTGGTGCTACAAATCAGCGTGAACGGCGTGACCAAATGCACTCTGCCACTTGCGGAACTCAGCGTAGCATGGAAGAGACTTTGTGCAACTCCACGAACTCCACCCAGGCCTAGTTTTGATACACTGTATGCTAGTGGGTTTTAACAACCTTTTTATAACATGAGAACATCTGTTAGACTCATGGATGGGTTGCTTCAATTCTTCATCTGAACCTCCACACTACCTGAGAGTCCTGAAATTGCATTATAAAAATTATTTTATTTTACATTTAACTTGACCCCATCTAAGAAATCCCTGATTTGGAGTTGGGCAGGCAGGATAAATTGTCAGAAATGTGTTAGATAAACCATACAACATATTACAAGTGATGTAGGATAGAATGCACTTTTATTATAGAAGACATGAAATCCATCACATTTTCTTAGAATACTTCCTATACTTGCTGAAGAAAAGAAGAGGACTAGATCCCATGTCTGTGACCTGAAAGGAGCCCTGAAGGACTTGACCTATTCCCTCTTGTACCAGATGAAACAAGTGATCTCCAGGCTGATTTCCCATAGGTGGCTACAGGGATACAACAATTTTGAAGAGGCCTTTTCCTTGGAGTTTCCAACTATACAGTAGCAATTGGACCTGGACTGAACTTTGCTGTTGGCATCTGCCTGACAACCTGAGAGCCCCAACTGCCTTCTGGCTAGGTTTGCTCCATAGAAATACCATATATGTATAAACATACATAGGTGCCATCCCCTGAGGGTCTGGGGGCCTTATAAATGTACTACTGCCGTTGTTTGGGTACCAGAAGAATATTTGGAGACTTTGGAAAACTCTTCCTACAGAACTCCAGAGCTGCAGCAGACCTGCTGGAAAAATTATCCTATCGGCAGATACACTGCTTTGGAATGAGTTTCATCGTAATTCCCCACAGAAACCTACACACCCCAGAAAACTGACAAAATCATCATCTGTGTTGGGACCAAGCTGTTTCTGGTATCTGGCCTTTTGTTCCAATGCTGTGGCTACAATTTCAGTGGTGTCCCATGCTTGTCAAAAGGTGACGAGGTCCCATTCTGAGTTGGGACCCAGAAGAAATGTTAACAGTTTTCTTCACAAAATTACCACAGTCGTTTTTTTTAATAGCGGAGCATAGAAACCTTTTCAAACTTTTGACTTCCAGACTTAAACAGAGAGCAATTCACTTGGTGCATTCAATCTGGGCTCCATCTCAGTCAGCCTGAAATTGCAGCTTGGTCCCAGTCTACCACTTTCATAGACTATTGTGGTGCTTAGTGCACTTTGGTGCTATTTTTACTTAAATATTAAACATTTCTTATGTCCAGTTCCCCTTTTTGAATTTTTGTCATAGTGGAGTAATTCTTGTTTAATACATTTTACACTAGTTTTCTTATTTGGTCCAGGATTGTTATTACTAAGCCCCTTATTACAAGTCTAACAGTCCTGGGACCACCAGACTCACGGAGGCAGTCGGACCGCCACCAAAGCAGTGCTCCAGCCTCCACATTATGACCCAGGTGGAGCCGCCACGGTCTGACCGCCGGCACCACTAGGTTGCCGCTGGTCGACAGCCTGGCAGTGCTGGTAGTCTTAATCTGCCAGGGCAGTGCTGCAAGCAGAGCTACCCTGGGGATTACAAGTCCCCTCTCTGCCAGTTTTTGCATGGAGGTTCCACCGCCATGCAAAGGCTGGTGGAGACAGGGTGCTGGGGGCCCCATGGGGGTCCCCGCATTTCCTATGCACTTGACATGGGCACTGCCTGAATTACAAGTAATGAAAGTCACGACAGGTGCTATCGCACCCAACACACCGCAACATTGCCACGGCTCAATTACTAGCCTGCATCAATGTTGTGCCCTGTTTCCCACTGGGCCTGCAGGCGGAAATGATGCTTCTGCCTGCTGGCCCAGCTGGAAACTCATAATAGGGTCAGCAGGTGGAAAACCGGAGTGACAGTTTTCCCGCCCAAACAGTTTGGCGGGCAGCCTCTGCTGCCCGCCAAACTCATAATGAGAGCCTAAGTGTTTTGATTTTATTATCACTACTACATAAATACTTCCCACACTGCCCTGAGTTACGACTGTCTGCTCTGTGCCATTGGCCCTTGCTACCAGTGGGGTTGAATTATGTTAGTAACTTTGATGGTTCTTTGAGGGTGCTATTATTCTTTGAAGTGGGCATTTGGCCACCCAAAATATGAATCCACTTTCTTTCACCAACAAACTCCATTTTCATGGGGGTGATGGGAGAGAGATTGCTGGTGAACAGGCAACGCTTCCAACCACAATTTTTGGCTCCAATCCTTCTTGTCTGACAAGTATTGATACCTGAAAGAGTGTTTAATCTGTCCACCCATCTAAGGATGATACCTAGTGAGCAGACAAACTTCCATATCTAGGTCTTTATACAAAGGGGACCAGAATTTGGAAATAAACTGAGATCCCTTGTCAGTAATCAGACCCTGTGGAACAGCCGGCAATTGAATAATGTGATGTAAAACAATTCATGCTACTTCTTTGGAAATGGCCAAATGAGGCAGAGATGTAAAATGAACCTTCTTAGTTAAGTGGTTCATAACCATTACCGTGCAACCTAGACTCTCAAGCAACTGTACAAAGCAATCCATTAATGTAGTGTTCCAATTTTTTGTAGTAGAGACAAAGGTCTCAACATACCCATTGGTTTACTATATGAACTCCTGATGAGCACTTATTAAACATATTAGTACACAGTTTTTAACTTAAGTAAATAACCTTTTCTCCAAAAATATCTTTAGACTACTGGCAGAGTCTTTACAATCTCACGATGTCCAGCCATCTGAGAATCATGATGCCAGCTCATAGCCTGGTTGTGCCTTAACTGACCTGATGGTAACTACACAGCATATTAATGATAAATAATCCAAATATTTTTGTTTATTTTCTTTTTCTTTTACCAATCATCCAAATTTATAAATTGACTTTTGGTTGCACGTTGGTAAAAATCTGTGGCCTTATTTTGGAAGATGGGATACTCAGTCACAAATATGACACATGTCCCGTCTGCCGTATTACAAATGCATCATAGCTTAAGTCACTTAGGCCCATATTTATACTTTTTGACGCAAAACTGCGCCAACGCAGTTTTGCGTCCAAAAAATTAGCGCCGGCTAACGCCATTCTGAAGCACCATGCGGGTGCCGTATTTATTCAATGACGTTAGCCGGCGTTAGCTGGCGTTAGCCGCCGGCGCCGTCTGGTGTGCGTTAAAAAAAACGACGTACACCAGGCAGCGCCAGCGTAGGGGGATATGAAGCTTGGGCGTCAAGAAATGGGGCAAGTCAGGTTGAGGCAATTTTTGCACCTCAACCCGATTTGCGCCATTTTTTTGCACTCCCAACCCCCATAGAAATGACTCCTGTCTTAGCAAAGACAGGAGTCATGCCCCCTTGCCCAATGGCCATGCCCAGGGGACTTCTGTCCCCTGGGCATGGTCATTGGGCATAGTGGCATGTAGGGGGGCACAAATCAGGCCCCCCTATGCCACAATTTTTTTTTTTTAAAACACTTACCTGAACTTACCTTAATGTCCCTGGGATGGGTCCCTCCAGCCTTGGGTGTCCTCCTGGGGTGGGCATGGGTGACAGGGGGTGTCCCTGGGGACATGGGGGGGGCACCTCTGGGCTCCTTCAGAGCCCACAGGTCCCTTAACGCCTGCCTTTTGCAGGCGCTAAAAAGCGGCGCAAAAGCGGCCGTATGTCATTTTTTTTGACCCGCCCACTCCCGGGCGTGATTTTTGCCCGGGAGTATAAATCCCACGCACATGCCTCGGAGTCGATTTTTTAGACGGGAACGCCTACCTTGCATATAATTAACGCAAAGTAGGTGTCCACGCTAAAAAATGACGCTAACTCCATGGACTTTGGCGCTAGACGCGTCTAACGCCAAAGTATAAATATGGAGTTAGTTTTGCGTTTAAATTGCGTCAAAAAAACGACGCAATTTCGGCGCAAACGGAGTATAAATATGCCCCTAACAATGCAGTGGATTCTGCCTGCCAAATTCGAAACAAGGCCTTTATTTGACATTAACTAAAAAATGTAATGATCACACAATACATTTGGAGACAGAAAAATAATGGTAGCTCTTCAGTCAGACGATTTTCACTTTCCAAATTATCTTGTAGTAATAAGGCACTAGCCTTCTCAATCTTCTGACTGAGAATACAATTGATCTCAAAATTGTATAGAAAAATAAAGTCCATCTCAATTGTGTTAGGTTAGGCACTTGAGCTAAGTTCAAGAACTACACATTTCTGTTATCAGTGTACACTTTTAAAGTATGTTGTGTCCCTAAAAATAATGCTTATGTGCTTTAAAATATCTCTTAATGACCAAAAGCTTCTTATCAGTGAAGGTTGTTGGACCTGGCCCTCTCTGCATCTTCACCCCCAAATTGTTTACCAGTATCCCCCACTTTTTGTTGAATTTTGTTTGCTAACCAGTGTTAAACTGCTTGTGCTCACTCCTTAAAACATGGTAGAATTGGCTTATACCCAATTGGCATATTTAATTTGCTCATAAGGCGCTACTATATTGGTACTACATGTACACAGGGCCTGTAAATTAAATTATTCTGGTGGGCCTGAAGCACTGATTGTGACACCCACTTACGTAGCCCTTTAAACATGTCTCAGGCTTGCCACTGTTACCTGTGTATATAGTTTTAAGCTTCCCTTTTTGACTTCGGAAACGTACCCTTTTGCCAGGCTCAGGTTTTCTGGTTTAATACATATGTCACCACTAGGGTAGGACCTGGACAGCCCAGAAGGCAGTGAGCAATATTTGTAAAATGTCAGACATGTACTTTTAAGTTTTACATGTCCTCGTAGTGAAAAAAATCTTAAAGTCATTTTTAAACACTGTAGGCCTACCTTCACTATCGGATAACATTGGAGTTCCCTTATTACATTAAATAAGCTGTAAGTTTAAAATGGGAACAGGTAACCGTTTCATGTTTGGTGTATTTGTAATCGTAACTTACTGCAAAGCTGGGTTTTACGTTACAATTTTGAAAATCCCACTTTTATAAAGGTGGCATATTCCTGCCTTACCCATTTAGTGCCTATAGCCTGCCTATGGGTCACATGACTGGGTGTACCTGACAGATGGGCTTTGTGTGTTCCTCCTAGACAGCCACACACAATAGAGGACTTAGCTGTGCCTGGAAGGCCCTCACTGGGAAGATAGGAGGGCTGAGCTCAGAATATCCCTACTTACCCTTAAAAAGGCTGCATAACCCCGGTAATTAATATGGATCCTGAACAAGGAAGCAGAGAACTTTTTTCCTATTTTCCCCAAAAAGAACAAAGGGCCCGGTTGTGACTCCGTTGAGCACTGTTCATCCTTTGAGTTTTCGGTGGTCCGACCACAGCCTCCTTATGAATTGGGCAGTGACTCCTCAGGGCTGCCACCACCACCACCATACCTATTACCAACGTGGCGGCAGTGGGGGTAGAGGCGGTAGAGGGGGTCCTGACCAGCACATCACCTACCGATTACAACTTGCCTTTCCACTAATGTGTCTCTGGTGGGGGGCCCGTCATGCAACAGTCAGCAGGTGAGGAGCCACATTGATGGGTCCAGGGTGATTTTGCCCTGCTGTCATGTGAGTTGTCACTCACATTTGTGTCCCCCAATGCCGGCAGGCATGTTGGGTGCAAACACTGTGTCACTTGCTAAAAATAGTGCAAGGGCACAGTGTGCCTGATTGATTGCCGGCACCACAGTATGACCGGCATTGGCTTCAGGATCTTACTCCAGCTAAAGTGTGCCGCCATCATGACATCACCATCTCCATGAGAAAGTCAGACTGCTGCAGTCAGGATGCCACTGGCTTGGTGGCCTGTTCTGGACTGCCACTGCCGCGGGCAGGTAGTCTGCCTGCCAGAGTCTTATTGGGCCCAAAATGTAGCTATGCTTTGGCTAATTTCTCTGTCCTCTTCAGGCGAAGCCACAAACCTTGTATACCTTTAGAATGCCCAGGCTGCTGGAAAAAAAGACAGAAACTTGGCTTGAATACTTTAGGTGGAAAGAAGGTTATAAAAGCCTAAGCGTTAACTACACTGAAATGCCAAAAAAGGGTTTAGCATTCTAGGGATGAAAGGCCTACCAATCAGGGGTTAAGTACTGAAATAAAACCTGTGAGCAATGAACATACAGGCAGAGCAACATACAGGAAGTCAGCTTGTGCTCATTTCTCACAAAACAGAAAACATCCTCCAGTCTTGTTAAAGAAAACTAGAAAAAATCACTAATTTGGAGGCTAAACATGCGCAGTGAAGGTGCTTAGGAAAGTAACAAGGAGAAAGGGAAAGTAATACAAAGGTCTGGCAAAAATAACTTCATTGGGCAGATGTTACACAACACTCCACGCATACCTGAGCAAAGTGTAGTCAACTTGGCAAAAATAAGGATTTGTAATTATATTTAATCTAGAAGCCAGTTATGGTTCACTGGCCTCAGAAGTGAAATCTTGAAACGGGTGAAATAAAACAAAGTTATTAAAAAGCATTTGTGATCAGTTATTATAGCTAAATACCAGCCAATGCACTTCTCACTCCTGAGGAAGAACATGGAGACCATGAAAATAAAATGAAATTCTGGGAAACTTATCAGTGACCTGCATATAACAGAATAATAATGTTTTAACACACCAGAGCACTTTGCAGTCAATTCAGAAAAATAAATGGGTCATAGGAACCAATGAGAGATCCTGGGGCCTCAGAGAGTAACAGGGTGGCTGGGAAAGCAAATCAACACTTTGGAAAAATAACTGCAGAGGCTCGAACAAAACACAATAAGACCTCCACAGTCCAGTCAATTTGGAAAAATCGGAAAATAATATAATTTGGGGGCTTGTATTCAATCTGGTAATTCTTTGGGAAGTGGTAATAATATTTCAGAGCACATAGGAGCCCCTGTCAATTCAAAGAGAGTCACATAGGGAGGTGAAACATAATAATAGATTCTAGAAAAATAATATATGTGGCCTGCACACAACACAATGAGGAGACACACACCCCATGACAACATGTCATCAATAACAAAAAAAGTACATAATTAATACATGTTAACCATTCAGGAGAGGTTGGAAAAACACATAGCACAAGGTCCCCACACATCAGGGTAATAAGTAATACATTTGGGACAAATTGGAACACTCGCTTATAATATCTGAGTGCCATCTGGGGCAGTGAACCTTCAATGAGAGCCACAGAAAACCTGGAAGGAAAAACATATCCTAAAAATAACATCTGTGGCCTGCATATAGTAGGTAGTTGAGCCTGCAGATAGTAGCTGGTTGACAAGATGGTAGACTAGCACATGGCAAGAAAGTAGGCATAAAGTATAAATGGAAGATGGCTGCCTCCTCTGGAGAACACCCACCAAACACATCCATGGCAAGGATGACTGACACACAATGACCATAAGTTTGGCATGAAATCGAAGCCCATCTACAAGTCCTTAAAACCTCCAGGTAACACGAATGATAATATATAAAAAAAATATATAACAATTATATCTGTGGGCACTAAAAGATCCCATAGTTTCCAAGGAGAGCAACAACAGAGAGACTGATGAAAATCAATTTTCATTAAAATGAATATCAACGGCATACAAACTACCACAAGACCTAAAACACAGTATGAGAAATGTACTCCAAGAGGGCATTGACACCTCCTATACCCCAGCAGAAAGCTTGTAAAACCAGCAGAACATTCAAGACAATGTTATGTCATGTTGCCATGTCATGTTGTCTTGTCTTGTCATGTTGCCATGTCATGTTGTCATGTCATGTCATGTTATTTTATACTTTGATAATAGTGTTTTATAAAGCATACTATCATCAAAAATATCTTTTGCCACTATTTGGATCAAACGTTACTTGCCCATCACACACATAAACACAGACACACACACACACTTACGCTTATGTCATCAGTCCAGCAGTCATTTGCAGTTGCAAAGACTGCAATTCACGCTGATATTCTGCAACACACAATTTTCGCACTTGCTAAATGTTAGAAATGGGGTCTTTGGTTGGCAGTCAGGTTACCCTCTGTCCAAGCAAGGACCCTCACTCTAGTCAGGGTAAGTCACACACAATCCAAATTATCCTGTGCCCACCCTCTGGTAGCTTGGCACTGAGCAGTCAGGCTGAACTTAGAAGGCAATGTGTAACGTATTTGGCAATAAATCATACAATAACACAATATAGCACCACAAAAATACACCACACAGTGTTTAGAAAAATATATGATATCTATCTGGATATTTGCAGGTCAAAACGATAAAAGATGCAATAAGAAATTGTAGAGATATCACTGAAAAGTGATATGAAGGGGCATATTTATACTCCGTTTGCGCCGAATTAGCGTCGGTTTTTTTTACGCAAATTCGACGCAAAACTAACTCCATATTTATACTTTGGGGTTAGACGTGTCTAGCGCCAAAGTTCATAGAGTTAGCGTCATTTTTTTGCGTGAACACCTTCCTTGCGTTAATGATATGCAAGGTAGGCGTTCCCGTCTTAAAAAATGACTGCGATGCATATGCGTCGTATTTATACTCCCGGGCAAAAAGGACTAAAAAACCCGCATTTGCGCCGGATTTTAGCGCCTGGGTCAGGGCAGGCGTTAAGGGACCTGTGGGCTCAGAAAGCGCCCAGAGGTGCCCTCCCCTGCCCCCAGGGACCCCCCCTGCCACCCTTGCCCACCCCAGGAGGATACCCAAGGATGGAGGGGCCCACCCCAGGGACATTAAGGTAAGTCCAGGTAAGTTTTTTTTGTTTTTTTTTTCTTGTGGCATAGGGGGGCCTGATTTGTGCCCCCCTACATGCCACTATGCCCAATGACCATGCCCAGGGGACAGAAGTCCCCTGGGCATGGCCATTGGGCAAGGGGGCATGACTCCTGTCTTTGCTAAGACAGGAGTCATTTCAATGGGGGATGGGCGTCGTAAAAAAAAGGCGCAAATCGGGTTGTGGCAATTTTTTTGCCTCAGCCTGACTTGCACCATTTCTGGACGCCCATACGCCATTTTCCCCCTACGCCGGCGCTGCCTGGTGTACGTCGTTTTTTTTAACGCACACCAGACAGCACCGGCGGCTAACGCCGGCTAACGTCATTCAATAAATACGGCGCCTGCATGGTGCTTCAGAATGGCGTTAGCCGGCGCAATTTTTTTTGACGCAAAACTGCGTTGGCGCAGTTTTGCGTCAAAAAGTATAAATATGGGCCGAAGTGTCTTAAGTCTTTAAAAAGCAAACAAAGTCTCTTTCAAGCACAAAGTACCTGGTTTGGAGTGAAAAATCTCCGCAAAGGGCCGCAGAGGAGGAGATGTGTGGAAAATGGTGTGTGCATCGGTTTCGCCCCTTCACACACGGACTTATTTTTCATGTGGGGAAGATGTTGCGTCGATTTCCGGCACGCGGACAGTCTCCTCTGTGGGTCGCGGGGTTTTCAGACGCCCCGGGGTCTGTGCGTGGAATCCTGGGCTTGTTGTCCGGCTGCGCGCCGTTCCGTTGGACTATGTGTGGAATTTTGTCCCTCACGGCAGGCGTCGCCTCTCTGGAAGTCGGGCGGCGTTGTCCAGGCGGGCCGTGCGTTGTAGTTCCGGTCACACCGCAGGCGTTGCGTCGATCTTTTCCTCGCGGGGTCGAGCGGCATCTTTCCGGTTCGGCATGCAGTGTATTTTTCACCGTGGAGCAAGCTGTGCGTCAAATTTTTCACTGCACAAGGAGTCCAGTTGAAAAAGAGAAGTCTTTTTGGTCCAGAGACTTCAGGGAACAGGACGCAAGTTCTATCCAAGCCCTTGGAGAGCACGTCTGCAGCAGGGCAAGAGTTCAGCAAGGCAGCAGGGCAACAGCAAGGCAGCAGTCCTCTGTAGAAAGCAGTCAGGTGAGTCCGTTAGGCAGCTAGGCAGTTGTTCTTGGCAGGATGCAGGTTCTGGTTCAGGTTTCTTCTCCAGCAAGTGTCTAAAAAGTGGAGGGAGGCAGGCAAAAAGTTAGGGGTGACCACCCTAAGGCTGTCAGGTCTAATGCTAAACCTCTTTTACAAGTTGTAAAATCTCTTTCTGACTGATTAAAATGAAGTTCTGACTCTTTCCAAATCACAAAAAAGTTGGGGGCACAAAAAAGACACTCTGCCACTCTTTAATCAGCTTGCCAGGCAAAGGCGTGTAGGTTGTAGTCAAATTTTATGCGTCCCCGCCATGTGTGCCCTGGAAAAACCTCTGATAGACCCTTGCTGTATTCCTCTGAACTTTGCCCGTAGATGTCTCTACTGCTTGGGGTACCCACCAGCATCCTCCACCAAGTCACAATTGACAGGGATTTCTCAGACGCTTTTCTTGTACTTAGGAATGTTCAAGGATAAAATACACTTACCACTGTTAGACCTGACAGCCTTAGGGTAGTCACCCCTAACTTTTTGCCTGCCTCCCTCCTCTTTTTGGATACTGTTTTTGCTGGTTTTTAGACTCTGCGCACTTTACCACTGCTAACCAGTGATAAAGTGTATATGCTCTCTCTCTGTAAACATGGTAACTTTGGATCATACCTGATTGAACTATTTAATCTACTTATAAGTCCCCAGTCATGTGCACTCCAGGTGCCTAGGGCATATAGATTAAATGCTACTAGTGGACCTGCAGCACGGATTGTGCCACCCACTTAAGTAGCCCCTTTTCCTTGTCTCAGGCCTACCATTGCTAGGCCTGTGTGTGCAGTTTCACTGCCACCTCGACTTGGCATTTAAAAGTACTTGCCAAGCCTAGAACTCCCCTTTTTCTGCATATAAGTCACCCTTAATGTGTGCCCTGGGTATCCCCTAGAGCAGGGTGCTGTGTAGGTAAAAGACAGGACATGTACCTGTGTAGTTATATGTCCTGGTAGTGTAAAACTCCTAAATTCGTTTTTGCACTGCTGGGAGACCTGCTCCCTTCATAGGCTAACATTGGGACTGCCCTCATACACTGTTGAAGTGGCAGCTGCTGATCTGAAAGGAGCAGGGAGGTCATATTTAGTATGGCCAGAATGGTAATACAAAATCCTACTGACTGGTGAAGTCGGATTTAATGTTACTATTCTAGAAATGCCACTTTTAGAAAGTGAGCATTTCTTTGCACTTAAATCCTTCTGTGCCTTACAATCCACGTCTGGCTAGGTTTAGTTGACAGCTCCTTGTGCATTCACTCAGACACACCCCAAACACAGGGTACTCAGCCTCACTTGCATACATCTGCATTTTGAATGGGTCTTCCTGGGCTGGGAGGGTGGAGGGCCTGCCCTCACACAAAGGACTGCCACACCCCCTACTGGGACCCTGGCAGACAGGATTGAACTGAAAGGGGACCTGGTGCACTTCTTAGCCACTCTTTGAAGTCTCCCCCACTTCAAAGGCACATTTGGGTATAAAACAGGGCCTCTGCCCTACCTCATCAGACACTTGCTGGAGAAGAAACCGGACCCAGAAACTACATCCTGCCAAGAAGAACTACCTGGCTGCTCAAAGGACTCACCTGTCTGCTTTCTACAAAGGACTGCTGTCTTGCTGTTGCCCTGCTGCCTTGCTGAACTCTTGTCTGGCTGTGAAAGTGCTCTCCAAGGGCTTGGATAGAGCTTGCCTCCTGTTCCTTGAAGTCTCAGGACCAAAAAGAGTTCTTCCTTTCACTTGGACGCTCCGTGCGCCGAAAATTTCGACGCACAGCTTGTTTCGCGGCGAGAAAAATGCCGCACACCGACGCTGATCGACGCGACGCCCTCGGGACGATCGAGACTTCGACGCACACCCTCGCAAGGACAAAGCCGCCCGACTTTCCAGGAGAAATCGACGCGACGCCTACCGTGAGTGCGAAACTTTGACGCACGGCCTCGCAAGGACAACGCCGCCCGACTTCCAAGGAGAAATCGACGCGACGCCTGCCGTGAGACCAAACTTTCGACGCAGGCCTCGCAAGGACAACGCCGCCCGACTTCCAAGGAGAAATCGACGCGACGCCTACCGTGAGATCGAAACTTCGACGCGCAGCCCCGCAGAACGACGCGCAGCCGGAAAACAAGCAGGAGAATCCACGCACAGACCCGGGACATCTGGTAATCCCCGCGATCCACAAAAAGAGACTGTCTGCGCGCCGGAAAACGACGCCCGACTTCCCCGCGTGGAAAAGAACGACGCAAGTCGGTGTGTGCTGAGAGGAAATCGACGCACACCCCCCTTTTCCCACACATCTCTTCACCTGTGGCCCTCTGAGGAGATTTTCCACCAGAAACCAGGTACTTTGTGCTTGAAAGACACTTTATTACATTCTAAAGACTTAAGACCCTTTATATCACTTTCCTGTGATAGTTCTACAATTTTCCATTGCATCTTTATTCTTTTTGACCTACAATTATCCTGATAAATATTATATATTTTTCTAAACACTGTGTGGTGTATTTTTGTGGTGCTATATGGTGGTATTGTATGATTTATTGCACAAATACTTTACACATTGCCTTCTAAGTTAAGCCTGACTGCTCGTGCCAAGCTACCAGAGGGTGGGCACAGGATAATCTTGGATAGTGTGTGACTTACCCTGACTAGAGTGAGGGCTTTTGCTTGGACAGAGGGTAACCTGACTGCCAACCAAAAACCCCATTTCTAACATTGGTGATCAGCGGTGAGGATAGGACTTGTATTTGTGCAGTGACATACAGTAGCTAAGTATTTCACTACCTACCCACAGTTGAAGGTCAACTTGGTTGTTATCTCTTTTTGAAAATCCGTTTTTTTCCTGACAATTTTCAAAAACTAAATCCTCACTCAACATGTCTCTGACTGGGTCTCAGACAGGGGACTTTGACCTAGTCCAGTTGGATACATACACGGTCAAACAACTAAGAGGATTCTGCAGGGCATTAAGGGTACCCACCCAAGGGGCCTCCAGAAAGGAGGACTTTCAAGTGGCGCTGAGAGCCTGGGCAGAAGCCCATTTAGAGGATGATGAGGAAGAGGAGCCAGAAAATGGCCCCTCAGAAGGATTTTCACTATCTATGGATGGTGTTACCACTGCAATTGTGCACCCTTCCAGACCAGGGAGCAGTGTCTCCATGCAAAGCCTGACCGCAGAGGAAAGGAGAGAGGAAAGGGAGTTCCAATTGCAAATGGCAAAACTGAAAATTGAGGCACAACAGGAGGAGAAGAGGGCAGAAAGAGAAGCCAAACAAGCTGAGGCTGAAAGAGCAGCCAAACAGATTCAAGCAGAAGCTGAAAGGGCAGCCCAACAAGCAGAAGCTGAAAGAGCAGCCAAACAAGTGGAAGCTGAAAGAGCGTTGGCTGAAAAGAAACTATTGTTGGCTCATGAACTGAGTCTCAAGGAGCTGGAGATCAAGGCAAGACAGTCTGAATCCAGCAATAATGGTGGCAGCATACAGACAGGACCTGCTGGAGAAAAGAAGGTTCGTATACCCAAAAATGTGGTGCCCAGTTTTGTGGTGGGAGATGACATAGATAAATGGTTAGCTGCTTATGAAGTTGCACTAAGGGCTCATGAGGTTCCTGAAGGGCAATGGGGTGTAGCTATGTGGGGTTATGTGCCGCCATTGGGGAGGGACACACTTCTCACATTGGATCCACCGGATCAAAACACATACCCACTCCAGAAAGCCACTTTACTTGCCAAGTTTGGGCTGACCCCTGAGGGATACCGTCAGAGGTTCAGGGACAGCACCAAACAAACCACACAAACATGGGTAGATTTCTTTGATTTCTCTAGTAAGGCACTGAATGGATGGGTGCGGGGCAACAAAGTAGCAGATTATAAAGGTTTATATGACTTGATCCTGAGAGAGCATATGCTTAATGTTACTTATACCGATTTGCGCCAGCACCTAGTGGATAGTAAGCTGACTGATCCCAGGAAGCTTGCTGAGGAGGCGGACCTCTGGGTTAGCACCAGAGTGTCCAAAAAGGTACCTGGGGGGGACTCCCACAAAGGTGGTCAGGGTTCCCAACAGAAGAAAGAGGGGGGAGATAAACTTACAGATAAGGAACTCTCTAAAGGCCCCCAAAAGAATTCCCAGGGGGGGGGTGGCAACCCTTCCTTTTCCAAATTTGGGAAAAAGCCAGGGACATTTGACAGGTCAGGAAAATCTAGCCCCAAATGCATGGAGTGTTACCAATATGGTCACTACAAAGGCGATCCACAGTGCCCCAAGAGGGCACCGTCCACTACCGGACAGGCACCTGGGTTGACTAGTGTAGCACTCGGGGGGGAGATGGACCCAACTAGCTTTGGGGAGCCGGTAGAGATTTCCCTAGTGTCCCTGGGAGAAGGAGAAATGATGTCCAAGGTCCACATGCCTAAAAATACTTCCAAGTACCGGCAGTGGGTCCTCATTGATGGGCAGAAGGTGGAGGCTCTGCGTGACACAGGAGCCAGTATGACTACTATCAAGAGTCAGCTGGTGTCCACAGAGCAGATAATCCCTAATACATTCCACCAGGTCATAGTCGCTGACAATCGCGAGAGTCACCTACCGGTGGCTCGGGTTCCCTTTGAGTGGGGGGGGGTCTCTGGTACTCTGAAAGTAGCTGTGAGTCCTGCCATGCCTGTAGATTGTCTGTTAGGCAATGATCTAGAGCATACTGCTTGGAAAGAAGTAGAGCTCAGATCTCACCTGGAGATGTTAGGGTTACCTGAGTGGGTCTGCATGACCACCCGGTCCATGGCTGACCGAGAGGGAAGTCAAGGGCATCTGGAGCCTGGAACGATGGCCCAGAGAGCTGCCAAGAGGAGGGACGAGGGGCGCGGGAAACCGGCCCCAGAAGTTCCCACAGTGGCTGACGGGGCTCCTGAGGAGGAGACTCCCGAGCCAACTGGGGAAGACATTGCCACCCTAGGTGACTTACCTGAGCTTGCTGGCTGGCAAGTTGAGGGTGGACCCACCAGGGAGGAATTCTGCAAGGCGCAGAAAGAGTGTCCCACTCTAGAAGGGTTGAGGAAACAAGCCTTAAACCAGGCAGCAGGTGACGCCTCTGGCAATCACCACCTATATTGGGAGAATGATCTCCTCTACAGTGAGCCTAGGGTTCCGGTCTTTGGGGCAGCACGTGTGCTGGTGGTCCCCCAATGTTACCGAGCCTTCCTACTGGGTCTGGCTCACGACATTCCCCTGGCAGGACATTTGGGACAAGACAAGACCTTCAACAGGCTTGTCACCCACTTTCACTGGCCCAAAATGAGGACACACTCAGACAAATTCTGCAGGGCTTGTCCTACCTGCCAGGCTAGTGGTAAAGCAGGAAAGAGGGTTAAAACCCCCCTGATTCCACTTCCTGTCGTTGGCACCCCCTTTGAAAGGGTGGGCGTCTACATTGTTGGCCCCTTGGACCCCAAAACTGCCTTAGGCAACAGGTTTCTCCTGGTTTTGGTGGACCATGCCACCCGGTACCCAGAGGCAATCCCTCTGAGGACCGTAACTGCATCGGTGGTAGCCAGAACCCTGATGGGGATATTTACCCGTGTGGGATTCCCCAAGGAGATAGTGTCTGACAGAGGCACTAACTTCATGTCCGCGTACATGAAGCATCTGTGGGATGCGTGTGGTGTAACCTACAAGTTCACCACACCCTATCACCCCCAGTCTAATGGGCTTGTGGAGAGATTCAACAAGACCCTGAAAGGCATGATTGGTGGCCTCCCTGAGGCCATGAGGCGTAAATGGGACGTCCTCTTACCATGCCTTCTCTTTGCTTACAGAGAGGTCCCCCAGAGGGGGGTAGGGTTCAGTCCCTTTGAGCTTCTCTATGGGTACCCCGTCAGGGGACCCTTAAGCATTGTCAAGGAGGGATTGGAGAACGCTCCAAAGACACCCCCTCAGGACGTGGTCAGCTACATGTTGGCCCTCCGCAATCAGATGACCCGCTTCTGGAAAGAGGCCCAAAGTAACCTGGAGGCCAGTCAAGAGGTGATGAAACAATGGTATGACCAGAAGGCCACTCTGGTAGAGTTTCAACCTGGAGACAAAGTGTGGGTAATGGAGCCAGTAGAGCCCAGAGCTCTCCAAGACCGCTGGTCTGGCCCATTTGAAATAAAGGAGCGGAAAGGGGAGGCCACTTACCTAGTGGACCTCCAAACCCCTAGGAACCCCCTGAGGGTGCTCCACGTGAACCGACTAAAAGCTCATTTTGAGAGGTCGGAGATCAACATGCTTCTGGTCACAGATGAAGGAATGGAAGAGGAGAGTGAACCTCTCCCTGACCTCCTCTCTGCCCAAGAAGGTGATGGGTCCGTAAGCGGGGTCATTCTGTCTGACTCCCTGACTCTAAACCAGAAAGGAGACTGCTATGAGCTGTTGGAGCAGTTCTCCCCCCTCTTCTCCCTTACTCCTGGACTGACCCACCTCTGTGTTCATGATATTGACACCGGTGACAGTCTCCCTGTGAAGAACAAGATTTACAGGTTGTCAGATAAGGTGAAGGCCAGCATCAAGGAGGAGGTCTCCAAGATGTTGACGCTAGGGGTTATTGAGAAGTCCAGTAGTCCCTGGGCCAGCCCAGTGGTGTTGGTCCCTAAGGCTACTGTCCCAGGCGCGAAGCCAGAACTCCGGTTCTGCGTGGACTACCGGGGTCTCAACTCAGTCACACGGACTGATGCTCACCCCATCCCCCGAGCTGATGAGCTCGTGGACAGGCTAGGCGCTGCCAAGTTCCTGAGTACGTTTGATCTTACTTCAGGGTACTGGCAGATCGCCCTGACTGAGGGGGCTAAGGAAAGGTCCGCCTTTTCCACCCCTGACGGCCATTACCAGTTCCGGGTGATGCCGTTTGGATTGAAAAATGCCCCCGCTACCTTCCAACGGTTGGTTAACGGGATCCTGGCTGGCAAGGATGCCTTCTGTGCAGCCTACCTGGATGACATAGCTGTCTACAGTTCCAGCTGGGAGGAACACCTGCTCCACCTCAAGGAGGTGCTTCAGGCCCTGCAACAGGCAGGCCTGACCATCAAGGCTAGTAAGTGCCAGATTGGGCAGGGTTCCGTGGTGTACTTGGGACACCTAGTAGGTGGTGGCAAGGTGCAGCCACTCCAGGCCAAGATCGAAACTATCAAGGCCTGGCAACCACCTCGAACCCAGACTGAGGTGAGAGCCTTTTTAGGCCTCACCGGATACTACCGCAGGTTTGTCAAGGGCTATGGTACCATTGTGTCCCCCTTGACAGAACTCACGTCCAAGAAGCAACCTGGTTGGTGAATTGGACAGAGGCTTGTCAGAAAGCCTTTGACGCCCTGAAGGAAGCCATGTGCACGGCCCCCGTGCTCAAGGCCCCTGACTACTCCCAGGAATTTATCGTGCAGACAGACGCTTCAGAGCATGGCATAGGGGCAGTCCTAGCACAGCTAAATGAGGAGGGCCAAGATCAACCGGTAGTCTTTATTAGCAGAAGGCTATTACCACGGGAACAGAGGTGGAGTGCTATTGAAAGAGAAGCTTTTGCTGTGGTCTGGGCACTGAAGAAGCTGAGGCCCTACCTGTTTGGGACTCACTTCCTAGTTCAGACAGACCACAGGCCCCTCAGATGGCTCATGCAGATGAGGGGTGAGAATCCAAAACTTCTGAGGTGGTCCATTTCCCTACAGGGGATGGACTTTACGGTGGAACATCGCCCAGGGGTTGACCACGCCAATGCTGATGGTCTCTCCAGGTACTTCCGCCTTAGCGATGAGAGCTCCCAGGAGGTCGGGTAGCTCTCCCCACTTTCAGCTGGGGGGGACACATGTTAGACCTGACAGCCTTAGGGTAGTCACCCCTAACTTTTTGCCTGCCTCCCTCCTCTTTTTGGATACTGTTTTTGCTAGTTTTTAGACTCTGCGCACTTTACCACTGCTAACCAGTGATAAAGTGTATATGCTCTCTCTCTGTAAACATGGTAACTTTGGATCATACCTGATTGAACTATTTAATCTACTTATAAGTCCCCAGTCATGTGCACTCCAGGTGCCTAGGGCATATAGATTAAATGCTACTAGTGGACCTGCAGCACGGATTGTGCCACCCACTTAAGTAGCCCCTTTTCCTTGTCTCAGGCCTACCATTGCTAGGCCTGTGTGTGCAGTTTCACTGCCACCTCGACTTGGCATTTAAAAGTACTTGCCAAGCCTAGAACTCCCCTTTTTCTGCATATAAGTCACCCTTAATGTGTGCCCTGGGTATCCCCTAGAGCAGGGTGCTGTGTAGGTAAAAGACAGGACATGTACCTGTGTAGTTATATGTCCTGGTAGTGTAAAACTCCTAAATTCGTTTTTGCACTGCTGGGAGACCTGCTCCCTTCATAGGCTAACATTGGGGCTGCCCTCATACACTGTTGAAGTGGCAGCTGCTGATCTGAAAGGAGCAGGGAGGTCATATTTAGTATGGCCAGAATGGTAATACAAAATCCTACTGACTGGTGAAGTCGGATTTAATGTTACTATTCTAGAAATGCCACTTTTAGAAAGTGAGCATTTCTTTGCACTTAAATCCTTCTGTGCCTTACAATCCACGTCTGGCTAGGTTTAGTTGACCGCTCCTTGTGCATTCACTCAGACACACCCCAAACACAGGGTACTCAGCCTCACTTGCATACATCTGCATTTTGAATGGGTCTTCCTGGGCTGGGAGGGTGGAGGGCCTGCCCTCACACAAAGGACTGCCACACCCCCTACTGGGACCCTGGCAGACAGGATTGAACTGAAAGGGGACCTGGTGCACTTCTTAGCCACTCTTTGAAGTCTCCCCCACTTCAAAGGCACATTTGGGTATAAAACAGGGCCTCTGCCCTACCTCATCAGACACTTGCTGGAGAAGAAACCGGACCCAGAAACTACATCCTGCCAAGAAGAACTACCTGGCTGCTCAAAGAACTCACCTGTCTGCTTTCTACAAAGGACTGCTGTCTTGCTGTTGCCCTGCTGCCTTGCTGAACTCTTGTCTGGCTGTGAAAGTGCTCTCCAAGGGCTTGGATAGAGCTTGCCTCCTGTTCCTTGAAGTCTCAGGACCAAAAAGAGTTCTTCCTTTTACTTGGACGCTCCGTGCGCCGAAAATTTCGACGCACAGCTTGTTTCGCGGCGAGAAAAACGCCGCACACCGACGCTGATCGACGCGACGCCCTCGGGACGATCGAGACTTCGACGCACACCCTCGCAAGGACAAAGCCGCCCGACTTTCCAGGAGAAATCGACGCGACGCCTACCGTGAGTGCGAAACTTTGACGCACGGCCTCGCAAGGACAACGCCGCCCGACTTCCAAGGAGAAATCGACGCGACGCCTGCCGTGAGACCAAACTTTCGACGCACGGCCTCGCAAGGACAACGCCGCCCGACTTCCAAGGAGAAATCGACGCGACGCCTACCGTGAGATCGAAACTTCGACGCGCAGCCCCGCAGAACGACGCGCAGCCGGAAAACAAGCAGGAGAATCCACGCACAGACCCGGGACATCTGGTAATCCCCGCGATCCACAAAAAGAGACTGTCTGCGCGCCGGAAAACGACGCCCGACTTCCCCGCGTGGAAAAGAACGACGCAAGTCGGTGTGTGCTGAGAGGAAATCGACGCACACCCCCCTTTTCCCACACATCTCTTCACCTGTGGCCCTCTGAGGAGATTTTCCACCAGAAACCAGGTACTTTGTGCTTGAAAGACACTTTATTACATTCTAAAGACTTAAGACCCTTTATATCACTTTCCTGTGATAGTTCTACAATTTTCCATTGCATCTTTATTCTTTTTGACCTACAATTATCCTGATAAATATTATATATTTTTCTAAACACTGTGTGGTGTATTTTTGTGGTGCTATATGGTGGTATTGTATGATTTATTGCACAAATACTTTACACATTGCCTTCTAAGTTAAGCCTGACTGCTCGTGCCAAGCTACCAGAGGGTGGGCACAGGATAATCTTGGATAGTGTGTGACTTACCCTGACTAGAGTGAGGGCTTTTGCTTGGACAGAGGGTAACCTGACTGCCAACCAAAAACCCCATTTCTAACAACCACTTAATGTCACTTCTTACTTCTTCACAGCAATTTCTAAAGTGTTTTTTCTTTACGGCTTTTTGTTCACAATACCTTACTACCTGATTTGCAGGAGTCATTGTCCACTTTTCTAAGTGGCTTGTCCTTGTCACAAATGACATGTGGGTGTCTATGACAAAACTGGTTGTCTTTCTTACTTTAAGAGCATGCCTTACTGTGTTGCATCAGGACCAGAAGGCCAGGTTTTACACAGCTTCTGCAGGGTCGATTTGGGCTACTAACAGATGGGGAGGAAAGGCTATGAGAAGAACATTTGCCTCCTGATTTAGATGAATGAAGTAATGAGGTAAATGTTAAAAGGGACAGTTGCTTTAGGTTCAAAGACATCTCGCCACAGGAAATTCCCAAACACATGCTTTGTGTGGGTCATTCTCCCACAGTAAGCACACTGCTCCCTTTACCCAATCCCCTCCCTATGGGGCTCATTTTTTTATTTGTTGGTATCATCAATCCCAGAATCAGTTTTATTGTTCTGGGAAATGGAGCATCTCTTCTGAGATTCCTGGGGGCAGTCATTGAACTGGTACCTGTCTGCTTCTGTGGGCCATCTGTTTTTTATTTTTATTTTAAGGGGGATCCCACCCATAAACGTGTAAGAGTTTTTGTGTATTTAAATCAAAATGTGCAATAATAATAGTGTGCAGAACAAGTAATCTACACTAGAATTCACATGTGTATACTATCAAGAAGCTATTACAATTGAAACAAATTTGCTAAAGATATTTTAAAATCAGTTTTTCTTGCTTAGGCTAACGATGCCTTGGTTAAGCCTCAACGTAATCTTTCCCAAAATGGCTGATGTGTCATTGTTGAATCTGCCTGACTTTTCCCTGATGTTGCGGAACATTTGAGACTTAGGCACAGATTTACAAAGATGTCACAGAAAATCGTACAGCACCCAAAGTTGCAGTGCTGTGTTGTATGAAAGGGTTAGATCAGGAAAGCACCATATTTATGGAGACATGCCACTATTCAAAGCCAAAAGTCCTTTATTGTTTCAGCCAAAAGTGTCTATAAAATAAAACTTGCAATTTAATTTATAAAGCACACATAATAATTCTTACAATTATCATGATACAGATACTCAACCACCTTAAGAGATTGTGTACAAAAATGGTCAAAATACAATGCATGCAGGAAATCTAATAATACAATCCTAGTTAAGACGTCCAATTTCATAACTTGACCAACCATGAAACAAGAACTCTACTGTTGTAAAAATTACTTATGGTTTGGCTGTGAGCATTCCTACTTTGGGCTGCTTTCTAGAGTATGTAAGGGCCACCATAGGACAGTTTATGACAACATGTGCCAGACCAGATCCCTTCCACTGCCTAGAGGTCCTGGCTTTAGTTCTCATGTGATCTTGTTGCTTCTCATGCTGAATAGATGTATGCTGCTACTGCAAGACAGATTTCTTTCGAGTCCTTCCTGGATCAAAACTCCAGGGCTTCCATCAGCTCCTTATGTTGTATTTTAGGATCAAGGGATGTAAAAAAAACTCTGACTTGTAGTGAATTGGTACATAAAATCATAAAAGGAACCATTGTGTTTTGCGCCCCTCCCCCCAAAGCACAGGTATAAGTGTCTGAGTTTTATCCACAGACTTTGACCATTTCTTAGTAAACGACAATACCTGCAAAGTGCCAATCTTGTATTTAAGCTATAGGGTTCTTTTTTGTGTAAGGCTCAAAGCAGGACTCTAATTTGTAATTAAGATAATTTATGTAGACAAATGTTTTCATGGCTTTGTCCTCTAACTTCACACGTCCCCAAAATTGTTTTTTTACAATTTCTAAAGCATCCTTATTCTTCTGCTCAGGTTTCTGTCATAACTGATCACAGCCAATTGTCCTAAGAATGTTCTTTATTGGCGCAAACCATGGTAAGGAAACATTTTTCACTTCTTCGCAAATGATGAAAAGCCTTCTGAAACACAACCAGGGTAGAGTTGGTCCATACACGTATCCAGTAATTGACAGTGCTGGGCCTAAGAGAAGCATTCTTCATAAGAGAGTTCTCAGTTGTTGGAGGGCCGGCACTTTTTTATGGCCCCATATTTCTGTGCCATTCATACTTGCTGCCAGTGCTTTGCAATTATAAGCATTTATTGCCAGCTTAATTAAATGATTGCCAGTTTTCAAAGGGAAGCTTAGGACTGCACTTCCTTGTTAGCTCAGAGTCACTTTGATTTTCTGTAGTTGTTCAGCCCAATTAAGACGATCATCAAGGGGTACATCCAGATAGTTGTAGAAACATACTCGTTCAAGTGCTTTTCCATAGATTTTAAAAGTGGAAGAGAGTTTCACTTTGGGATTAAAGATAGAAACTTTGGCACAGATAGTATCAACCAGCTTGCTATCACTGACAAGTTTCCGACCCCCTGGTCAGAAACAATGCCTGCTATGGCAGGAGGTGTTATCACCTCTGCCAACAGGATAGTCAGTAAATCTATGCCCCAAGGCCAGGGACTTCAAAGTCACTGCTGCCTTTGATATACGACCCACAGCTTCCCCCACCCTTTGGAGAGGTAACCACCTGCTTTGGGGCCCATTTGGCACCATGACAGGTGGGAAAATTAGCCAGTCAGAAGGCGTGTCACACTTACAGGCTGAGCAACCCCTAAGGTGGGCAGCCTGAAATGAACATGAAAATGAGAACTCCACCATCTTGCGTGTGGTGTAATTGGGAACTCTAACACTGGGTGATGCCCACTCCCCACAAGAAGTGGTCATCTAGGGGGGTGTAGTGACCCAAGGTTAAGTAGCCCATTATCTACTACCTTTCAACTCCCCTTAACACCCCTAAATTGAGTGTTTAGGGGTAACCCCTGACTCCAGAAAAGAAGATCAAGTCAAGACTTTGACTACTGGAAACTGAGGAAGAAAGAAGAAGGATCAAGAGAGTGAGAACTGAAAACCTGCACAAAAGAGTGATGCCAAACTCTGCCATGCTGTGTGCACTTAAACAATAACTAGGACCAACTTCAAAAAGAGCTGGAGAACCTTTCCAAACCCTTGGAGGACTGCCCAGCACCTCAACAACTGGGGAAGACCTCCCTTGAAGCAGAGGTGATGCTTTGCTGCATCTACAGACACCGCTCACAAGGTAAGTTACTCTGTCATTTTGGCCATTGGGTCTGCTGAGGAAACAAATGAGTCAGGAGAAGACTGTTTGGAGATCAGGAGACCAGCACCCTTGCTTCACTGACGTCCTGAGATGCTGATCCCTCCCAGAGTCTTTCTGCACCTATATCTTAGGTACTGGACCCCTTGCAGAAACCAAGGCTTGTTGATAGTCCAATCCAGATTTCAACAGCACCGAAGCAGATCTACCATCCAGGGATGTCAGGATCCACAAGGCCAGTCAAGCAAGTGGCCCCTCTGCCCTGTTTCCCCTTTTCACAAGTCACTAAGACACAGAGTAAGTCACTGACCACCGTGATCCCATGCCTCAAAGTACCACTTCACCTGAGCCCCAGAGCCTAAGTCCGAGACAGTGCCAACGAAATCCTGAGACCCTCAGAAGCTGAGTTCACCCTTGGGTTTGGCCAGACTGGGACACCAGTCACCGCCTGTAGTCTCTTTCTGCAAGAACAAAGAACGGTGAAGATCTTCTACAGCACGACGCTGCCGGGAAAAGTTCCACTGCAGATGAACCCCAGCCCGAGTGGACCAACTGTGTCCCTATGTGCTCAAGAACCTCAAGATCCGAACCCCCCTTTGAGTTCATCTGGACTGGCCCTGCTTGCAACCTCTTTGACAAAGGACTTGTTCCCATTGAGGTGAACGGAGCCGAAAAGCACCTCTGCACCCTGACGCCCCAGTTCTCCCCAAAGTGACCTGTTGGTGCTGCCTTGGACCTTGCCCCATATTCACCTTAAATGCAAAAAGAACAGTTGATGGACTGAATGTAGACCAAATCAAATATTCACCCCCAGTCACAGATCTGGGTTTAATTCACCAGTTTTTTTGCTCACCATGCTATTCCAATTTGGACCCCGCCATATCCAAATCAGTCTTGACCCTGTTCCCCATGGTGAGCAACCCAGATCTGTGACTAGGAATGAATGTTCGATTAATTCCGCATTCCGTCCATCATTGGTGTTTGTTTGCTTTTGTCACCATACTCACCTTAAGGCCAGGAAAACCATAAGTCGTTGCTAAATGACCATTTGCAGTATGTGTTCACTTCCCATTGGATAACATAACCGCTTGAATTCTACAGTATGTGTATTTTACTGTGACTTAAAAATTGATAACTCGAAAAGTACTTGCCTGATCACGATGATCTTGGTGTCTAAATTTATATAGAAATCTGTATCATTTTTATAAATTGGTGTTGGATTTCTCTGTTGAGTGTGTGGCTTGCTTTCTGACTCTGTATGAGCAATAAATGCTTAACTTCTCGGACACACTACCACAAGAGAGAGCTTTAAGAGTTATTATTTTAGCATGTCAGCCAATAAGAGTCGCCCTGAGCTATCTGCATAGTGCCCCCTTACATTGGTACACTACATACTAGCCAGTTTCTTACTTAAAAAATATAGATAGATAGATAGATAGATAGATAGATAGATAGATAGATAGATAGATAGATAGATAGATAGATAGATAGATAGATAGATAGATAATGGTGTTAATGGTTAATTGGAAACGCAGCATTACGTCAAATGAGGGATGAATAGTAAGACGGGGTAATTAATGACGAAAAACATAAGACAATTAAGAGGAAAGCAGAAGTGAGTCGAGAGTGAGTGGAGAGATATCTGCGGTGAGCAAGGAAAAGAGAAACGGGGGCTTGAAGAAACGCGCGAGAAAACAAGGGACAGATATTTAATTTTAGAAGCATCAAATATTGATGTCGCAGCTTGATGGCCCTTGAGGCTGTGATGAGCTTCTCCGCGAGTAAGACACAGTTCTGTTAAATGTAGCCATCCATCAACATTTGATGAAGAAGTCACACTTTATGCTGCTGTCAGACATCACCCTTTTCGGCTCCAGACATTAGCTGCGGCGAGAAGCAGAAAGGCTGCTTGGCGGAAGCAGTTTTATGGAAGAGGAATTGCGAATATTACTTTTAAAGGAGTAGGCCGGCCTGGAATCGCATGCTGGCGGGATACCTGCTCGTGGAATCAATTCCTTCGGCAGCTCATCACTGCCTTAAAATGGCTGCTCTGGGGGAGGCGGGAATGCATCTTATCGGCGCGGCCTGTCACCGCAGAGAGCTTTGATGAGCACTGAGACGGAATGGGCTTTCCCCTCTAAACACCTGCAATTTGATTCAGTGTCGATGCCAAGGTCCGCTGCTAATATACTCGGAAGAGCGATGCCGGGCACGCGGCTCGGCCGCTGCCGCCAAGGAGGCAGTCGGCCGCAGCGCAGACCCGGAGGAGGACCCGCAGTCTGGGGTGATTCTAATCACAATGATCTGTGGGTGTCCCGCCGTGCCACGCAGGCGCCATCTCTGAAGGTGTACTGAGGGGGACTTTACAGTAAGGCATCCGTGATGGACTCTGGATCCTTTGAAAGATAACCTGGCGGGTTAGACAGCGCGATACCACAAGAGGTGATGCCTGGGTCAACCTTTTCACGGTTGCGCAAGAATAGCTTGAACATGGCGCCAGGTATAACTTGAAATTTTGTTTAGTACTTGCAAGTAGGGGTAGTCAAAATTGCATATTTTTTCGTGTGTGATTTGCATAATGTCCACAAACGATGGGCTATGTTGCGTGATTTACATTTTGACGGTTATCTGCCGGAAAAGTTTGCACGAGGTGTGTCTGCGTAAAAAAGTCACGCAAGGTACATGACGGATGCATTTTCAGACACTTTATGAAGTCACCTGGTGGATGTTGCCAGCCTGTCACGAGCACCTGAGGCAAACACGTTTCCTAGAAGACATTTTCTGCTCCAACCTGTCTCCGGCGATCAATAATTATGGCTAAACCATAAGTGGAAGAAAAACAAAATGTAAGCGAAGTATGCAACACTGAGTTCTGCGAATGTATCCAAGATAACGCTCGTGTAAAAAAAAATTCCGGCGCTACTTGTAAGCGTTATAGGTCGATCATCTTCTGTGTGAAAATATTTAAAACGCATGGGGTGTTTGGTACCCTGTCAATTAATTCTAAGGCATCGATTTAGCAGAGGGGCTTTAGCCTTCTTCCTCCGCCCCATCCTGCGGGGCGAAGCTACCACTTAGGTAGAGGGGTATTCTCACCCTTTTATTACCTGCGCAAATAAGAGGCGCATGATGTTTACAGATTTGGTGACTCCCCCTAATTTGACAGCCTGGGAGGTAGGGTGGGAGGCAGGATCGTATCAGGATTAGGTTGGGCACCTCACACCAGCATGCGCCATCACAGTCCTGTTGTACCTGTAAAAAGGCCGTGGGGTGCACATTATCTCACCAGCAGATGATGACAAACAGAAGGATTTCTGCTTGCTTTCAGTTTCTGATGCACATCCTTGCTGAACATAGAAGGCAGGTGGACTGTAGTTAGTGTCAGCGTTTTAAGCATCCTAATACTACTAAAGAATCTAATATGCTACTCTATTGTGGCTAAACACCTAGGCCCCAACTCTCAGCTACTGGGACAGGTCCTTAAACCGCATCATTGCCCCTGCTGTCACTGCCATCACCGCTGCTACTCCCGCTGGTTCCCACTGATTTTGCTGCTTTTCTGTCGGCTCCATCTGCAGTACTTCCTCTTGCCACTTCTGCCTCTTGCTACCTTTCTCTCCATCTAATTTTACTTTCATCCGCTCTCCTTTTGTCATCACTTTTTACTCAGTTCCACCTTGTGCCGTTTTGCTCCTTTTGACCAGTGCTTAATTTGTAAATGAAAACGTGCCGGTGCCCAAAGCCCTCCTTTAAACACGCGGCTACTGCAATTTAATGTGGAAACACGGATTACTGAGGCGGTGTAATCCTGAAGTCATCCAGGGTTTATTCAATCCATATAAAGCCACTCCCTGCCCCTTCAGCTCACTCTAGTAGCTTTCTACTTTCTCCCTTTGTGACGCTTTTTCATTTTTCTCTTCCTCCGTCTTTCCCATATGTGTCTTTTGCTCGCAGTAAATGCTTGGGACAGAAGAAGAAGCCCCGGCCCTCAATGATAAGTGCCGGTGCTCAGCACCGGAAACAACAAGCACAAATTAAGCACTGCTTTTGACACAATTTTCTTTAGTTGGCTCGACTATTTGCTCCTTTCTGCCCTGTGACTCTTGTGCTCCATTTGTCTCTACCTAGTACTCCATTACCCCACACCTCTTTTGCTCCATTTGACTCTACTTCTTATCTTTTTCTCCACTTTTACTTTATCTCCATTCCACGCTCCTCTCAATCTCCTCTTTAACTCTGCTCTGCCCTGTGGCACTTTTGCTGCTCCCACCATAGTCTCTCTGTCCTTCCCTGTGCTACCACTCCCTCCTTCCCCCCTTCTACGCCTCCTCCCACCTCTTCCCCTCTCCTTTCCTGCTCTCCAGTGCCTTAACACCTCTTCTTCCCACCTTTTCCCACCACCCACAACCCCCCATGTTCCTCCCTCCTTCCAGGACCTACATAATGGCATCCGCAGTGTAGCTATCCTGCTTGTGCACCAAAGGCAAACCTGTCTGCGCCTGACCGCACCTGAACCACAAACCCTGATCCAACCATCCCCCAACAACTACACAACAGCCGCACTGTGCCTCCTCAGCCCAGGATTCTGCATGGCTGAATTTTTTCCTGCACAGCTCCAGAAATGCAAGCAGGCATGAGCAAGATTTGGTGTCCCCAGTGCCATTTTCAAATGCAGGTGATCGTGGCAGTTGTGAGCGGTCACAATTAGAGGGCTGCTTCTTGAGCAGATTTGCTCCCACTCAAGTAGATTTTTTACTTGAGAGGCAGCAAAATCAACTTGAATGGCGTGCGCTTCTGCACACTGCATTGTGCTGTTCACACTGTTCTTTCAGTGTTGCTTGCAATACAGGCACTAAATTGCAGCATGATTAGCTCAACATGCATATTTCCACCTATTGGCGGAACTCCACAGAATCTTGCTGAGTTTTTATGTAACTTTGTAGAATTCCACAGAGTGAAACTCTATGAGTTTCACCCACCCCTACTCAACACCCTCCACACCAACTGAGACAACTCTGCCAACAATATGGACAATGACATAAGAACATTTAACAGTTGGATCACCAACTTTGCAAACACCCTTGCACTTATCATGGACACCAAACAAAGAAGAACCAACAAGAACGTCAGTTGGTACAATGATGACCTCAGAGAATCCAAGAGCTTCTGTAATCAACTGGATAGGAAATGGAGATCCAACAGAGAGACCACTGCCAGAATCACCTGTAAGGACGCGCTCAGATGATACCATCACCAGCTGATAGAAACAAAGAAAAGAGTTCTGGCACTGAGAATGGATACTAGCTCCAACAACAGCAAATAACTATTCTATAATGTCAAAGAATTCTCCAACCCAGCAGCTTCATCAAACACTTTCACCCCCTGGCAAGAACTCTGCAAAGGCCTCTCCGAATTCTTCCAATACAAAATCTATAGCAGCTTCAGTCCCCAGCCCAATGCATCAGACCTTATCGAACAGCTAACCACCACCAATAAGGACGAACACCTGAAGAACTGGAAGTGACTCACCAAAGAAAGTACAGCTGCATTTACGTCCACTCAGAGGCCGTAACACTGACACATTTTCCCACCACATCTACAACAAAAGCGGAATCATGATCAGCAACGCTCTCACATCTATCATTAATACTCCATCAAAACAACTACCTTCCCAGAGAGCTGGAAACATGTCTAGGTCAACACACTTCTCCAAAACATCTGCTGGCCCTAGCAAACTCAGTCCCATGTTGCAGCTACTGTCTGCTGCCACAGTCATGGTGAAAGCGATCAGCAAGGAACTTTCCAGCCATCCCGAGTGCCCCCAAATTCTGGACAGCTCTCAATCAGGCTTCCATTGCAACCACAGCAACAACACTGCTCTCATTGCAGCAATAGACAACATCTGCACCATCCTCATCCAAGGACGAACTGCAGCACTCATCCTACTCAACCTCTCTGCAGTCTTCAACACTGTTTCCCACCACACTCTTATCACAAGACTTCATTAGAAAGCAAATTCAAGGACCAGCACTCAAATGGATATCCTCATTCCTCACATGAAGTGTACAAACCTAGGGCCATATTTATACTTTTTGACGCACAACTGCACCAACGCAGTTGTGCATCAAAATTTTTACCCCCGGCTAACGCCATTCCAACAAGCCATGTGGGCGCCTTATTTATGGAATGACGTTAGCCGGCACTGCGGACTGGTACGCGTAAAAAAAAATGACTCACACCAGGCAGCGCCGGCATATGGGAAAATGGGTGTTGTGCATCAAAAAATGGTGCAAGTCAGGTCTGAGGCAAAAATCAGGCCTCACACCGGACTTGCGCCATTTATTTTGACGCCCAACCTCCATTGACATGACTCCTGTCATAGCAAAGACAGGAGTATAAATATGCCCCCTAATGTGTAATTCTCCCACCATTCACCTCAGAGCCCAAGGAACTTATCTGCAGAGTCCTGCACAGCTCATCTCTTAGCTCCACTCTCTTCTAAATGTATATGACAACGTTGGCTAGCATCATCAGGATGCTCAGAGTCAGAATTGTCTCCTACGCCAACAACACACAGCTCATCTTATCTCTAGTGACAAAACCACCACCACCTAAAACCAACTTCACAAACTACATGACCAGCGTGACCACCTGGATGTGTGAAAACTGCCTGAAGCTCAACACTGACAAGACTGAAGAAATGACAATCCTGGGACTCCTTCTGGTAGCCCAAGGAACTAGGACCTGCATCCATTTGAAGGGACCACACCAGAAACCTAGGACTTATCCTAAACAAAAAGCTCAACATGGCATCACAGATCAATGCTGTCACCTCCTCCTGCTTCTACATCCTGCTTTTGCTGCGGAAGATCTTCAAGTGGCTCCCACTGAACACCAGTTGTACCATCATGCAGGCCCCAATCACACGCAGACTGGACTATAGCAGCACACTCTATGCAGGAATCTCAACCCACCTACTCTACAGACTGCAAACCACCCAAAATGCCATCACCAAACTCATCCTCGACTTCCCTCACCACACCCACATCACACCACATCATAGAGACCTCCACTGACTCCCCATCCCGAAACACTGCCAATACAAACTTCTCACCCACGCATTCAAGACAATGCCCAACACAGGAACATAGGACCAACTTACCTCAAACACCACCTACACTTCCACCAACACTCCAGACAACTGCTCTCAGCATCACTCTCACTTGCACGCACACCCTTCATCCACAGAACTAGAAGTAGAGGTCTTTCATTCTCATTCGTCGCAGCAAAGTACTGGACGACCTCCCCTAACAGACTAGGGCCTTCTTCTCCCTTCTTGAGCTCTAAAAGAGGTATAGAACCTGGCTCTTCAACTAATCAATATCCATGTGGGACCTGAAGATACATCCTGTAACCCAGGTTTTGTGTAACTCCCACACATCTACTCAGCACCTGATACCCTCATGGGTGACAAACTGCGCTCCACAAATCCACATAACTCAACATAACATAACATAACATGACATGACATGACATAACATAACATATACAATTTGTTCATCCTCCTCTGACCTTTCTCACTTTGTTTAAAGATTGATTAGGTTGCTTGAAATTGTTTACTTTTATAGGTTGGTCATGCTCATGGTTTTCTATGCAACCAAACAACTTTTTCTTTAGTCCCTTAATTTTTAACCCTCCCCCACTACCTGATATGAACTCTAGGATCAGAATAAAGGGTGAGAGCTTTTGAAAATTGCCATTTACAGTGGGTCAAGTGCCATTTTCATGCTTTTTCTAGAGCATAATACATGATCTAAGGAGGTCTTGCAGAAGGTGGATGGCTAAATTCAGACATTTTGTGAGATCACGCATGCTTTGAAAGAAAAATTGGAGTTGCAGAAAATACCCTGTACTTCTCCATCCATCAGTGGCAATTGGGACTGGGACTCTTTCCTGAGGTAAGAGTATGCATTTCCTGCCATAATGACACTTTAACTCTTTACCCAATGACATAAATGAAAAAGTCCACCTTTTCACTCAGTTGGTGTAAGACATAATGTGAAAAATGCATGGAAACAGCACACTGTCCAGAATACTTTGTGGTAGCTGCTTTGTTCATGCTTCATATTAGGATACAAAACTTGGAAGTGCCAGGCAACTTGGTTTATGAAAATTCTAAGAGGTGTAGTATAAGAAATATATCTCAACAACCATAAGCTTTGTAATACTATGAGAAGTTACTTGTATAGCCCATGATTTTACTAATGACTGCTAACAAATACTAAATTATTTCTATCGATCAATTACAATTTTCTTACCACTTTTCTTATGCACCATATTCTTCCCAAGCAGCAATGCAGTAGTACAGTGTTCCCACAATTGGTACACCTCTGGCACACACATAAGTCCCTTGTAAAAGGTACCAGTGGTACCAAGGGCCCTATAACCAGGGAGGGTCCCTAAGGGCTGCAGCATGTGTTGTGCCACCGTAAGGAACCCCTCAGCTAACACATGCACACTGCCATTGCTGATTTTATATGTTGGTGGGGAGAAAAAGGCAAAGTCAACATGGCATCCCCCTCAGGGTACCATGCCTACAAAATACTGCCTGTGGCATAGGTAAGTCACCTCTCTATCAGGCCTTACAGCCCTAAGGCAGGGTGCCCTATACCACAGGTGAGGACATAGCTGCATGAGCAATATACCCCTACAGTTTCTTACTCCATTCTTAGGCATTGTAAGGGCAGTGTGGCCATATTAAGTATATGGTCTGGGAGTTGGTCAAAACAAACTCCACAGTTCCATAATGGCTACACTGAATACTGGGAAGTTTGGTATCAAACTTCTCAGCACAATAAACCCCCACTGCTGCCAGTGTGGTATTTATTAAAACATGCACACAGAGGGCATCTTAGAGATGCCCCCTGTATTCTACCCAATCCTCTAGTGTAAGAATGACTGGTCTGTGCCAGCCTACCACTAGCAGACGAGTGTCTGACCCCAGTGGGTGAGGGACTTTGTGCCATCTGAGGCCAGAAACAAAGCATGTTCCGGGTGGAGGTGCTTCACACCTCCCTCCTGCAGGAACTGTAACACCTGGCTGGGAGCCTCAAAGGCTCAGGCCTCATGTTACAGTGCTCAAGGGCACTCCAGTTAGTGGAGATGCCTGCCCCTGGACAAGCCCCCACTTTGGGCAGCAAGTTTGGCGGGAAACTTAAGAAAAACAAGGAGGAGTGACCACTTCAGCTGGGACCACCCCCAAGGTGTCCAGAGCTGAAGTGACCCCCTCCCTGCAGAATTCTCCATCTAGGTTTGGAGGACAGGGACCAATAGGGATAGGAATGTGCCCCTCCCCAAAGGGAGTGGACACAAGGAGGGTGTAGGCACCCTCAGGGACAGTAGCCATTGGCTACTACCCTCTAACCCCTGTAACACCCCTAAATCTTGTACTTAAGGGCTTCCCTGAACTCAACTCACCAGATTCCTGACGACCTGACAAGAAGAGGAAGGACTGCTTAGCTGAAACCCTATCAGAGAAGGAAAGGAGACAACAACTGACTTGGCCCCAGCCCTACCAGCCTGTCTCCTGCTCCAAAGAACCTGTAGAAGAAAGGCAACGCACCCTGCAGGTCCAGCGACCTCTGAAAAACCTCCAGAGGACTTCCTGCATCACAGAGGATCAAGAACTCCAGTGGGCAGCGGCCCTGTCCAAAGGAGAAAATAAGAAGAAACCTCTTCTAAGGTACTCCCACCTCACACCAGAAGCGTGAGTCCTGACCACTGTGCACCTGAAGCCTACGGCCCATGTCCATGTGGTTCACCAAGCCAGAGAGGGTCCCCAGGTGATTCAGAGCAAGTGCTCATCCTGGGTTGAACCCTACACGATGACGCCTGCAGAGGGAATCCCGAGGACCCCCCAGGCTGTGAAAGCGCTGGACGACAATATCCAGCGCCAAAGGACCCACTGAACCTGCAGCCCCCCAGGCCTGGGAAAAAACGACACCCGGTGCAGCAACGATCAACAGGCAGCCCTCTTCCCTGTCCGACCGGTGTTGTGCCTGAGACACCCCCCTGGATCTCATCTGCAGCCTCCGAGTGACTCCCAGGATTCCCCCATAGACCAGCATTGGAAGCCCAATGTCCTGTTTGCACCCTGCACCAGGCTGCCCCTGTGCCACTGAGGGTGTGTGCTTGGTGCCTACTTGTGGCCCCTCAAGTGCTTTTCTAATTCCCCCTGGTCTTCTCTCGGAGCCGCGGGTACTTACCTGCTGGCAGACCGAATTCGGAGTACCCCCTGTCTCCATAGGAGCCCTCGTTAAAATTGCTCAACTTTGACCTCTGCACCCGACCCGCCCACGTTGCTGTTGGTGGGTGTTTGGGGTTAACTTGAACCCCCAACAGTGGACTACCAATAGCCTGGAAACTGGAACTGTAATTTGTGCACTTACCTCTAAAACTGTGCTTTATCTTCTACCCCCAGGAACTGTTCGGAAAATGCAGTGTGTCCACTTTTAAAATAGATATTCTTTGTTTTCTTAAAAACTGTTTACTTGACTAAAGTGAAACCAAGTTACACTGATGTCTTTGTTAAGTACTTATCTGCAGCAGTATTTATTACTAGAACCACAAAATTCAGTTCAGAAGAAATAGTAACAAAAATATATTTTTCTCTATACAATCCTATCGATCTTGAGTTAAGTCATTGAGTGTGTGTTTCTTCTATTGCTTGTGTGTGAACAACAAATGCTTAACACTACCCTTTGATAAGCCTAACTCCTCGACCACACTACCACAAAAGAGAGCATTATTATTATGTACTTTAGCCTCTGTGGAAACCCTTGGACTCTGTGCACACTGTACCTCACTTTCATATAGTATATACAGAGCCAGCTTCCTACACCATATTATGGGGAATTGGCAAAGGGCAGCACTGCTTGTCTTCTTGCTGTGCTGCCCCACACCAATGTGAAAGGGCGGGATCGCACCATATTTCTGAAATACGCCACATTTGTGGCCTTTCCCCCTGTGCTGGCGCATAAGGGCGCCTGCATTGCATGCAAGATTGTTTTTGTGCAGGAAGGGATCCCTTCCTGCACAAACATTTTTGAGAGAGGCATTTTCCTCTTTCCCCAGAATGCAGCACACATAAAAAGAGGAGAAAACGAGGAGAAATTAAAATATTTCTCCTTGTTATGCCTGCTCTGGGGAGGAGTAAGGTTTTGGTGTGCCCCAGGTTTATGTGATTTTGTAAATCTGGTGCAGCGTCGCAATCCATGGGTGTTGCGACTGAAAACCCACCGCAAAGCCCATTGAAAGCGTCCCAGATGCAGTGTAAGGCAACGCAGTAGCTTGCTCTGCTGTGTCTTACTCTATATCTCTGAGGCCATGCAAAGTGGCTTTACATAGCCTCATACACATGGTTGACAGGCTTGTGCTGCCGGAGCATCAAAAAAAGTGATGGCTCAGTGGAGCAAGCCTCTCATAAATATCCCCCACAAATGATGGTGATTATAATGATTTTTTGATCCAATAGAATAGAAATTTGAACATTGAAAACATAGAGAATATTTCCTTGCAGAGAAGTATTAAACAAAAATTACTTTTTCTCACCATAGTTGAGAAATGGTAGTCATTCAATAGACCAGTAGGATTATTAAAATCATGCTAAAATGGTTGAAAAGATTGATGGGACGATATCCGTATCACAGAATATGTTATTTTGTCAGTTGCAACGATTAGGAGATTTTATTAGAACCTATAAGAACGGTGAGGAACATGAATACCGAATACAGAACATCGTGGGACTAATATTGTAGGCAAAATATCGAAGGAAAAAACATAGAAAAGAAAGTAGGTATAGATTTTCTATTCCTAACTCCATGTGAACGTACCTTGAAAATATCAATGTAGAGGTAAGATTAGTGAATCAATACTTTCCTTTATGCACTTATCTTTTGATATTTTGTCCCTCAATATTTTGTCTATGATATTATTGTGCCACAATATTCTTGTACTTGATATTATAGAGTGCAATACAAAGGGATCTCCCAGTAGATTTTCCAGGACATCGCCATATTTAGTTGACAATTGATCAGAAAATGGGAACAATTTATAAAAAATCAACGAAGCTAGTAAAACCATCCAAATACAGCCCAAGATCGAAAATGTAAAGCTTAACTATTTGTCTTATTCATTACATTTTGTATAGTCATTTAAGGCATGGGGATGTCTGAGTGTTTTATGTGGAAACATGATAGTACATGTATAAAGTGCAAATACAAAAAGAACAAACATCAAGCTGTCTCAGTGAGAAGTGAATGGCATATTGAAATAAAAATAGCGATAAGAAATTACAAAATGTACAATGCAGTGATCAAAAAGGTTTGCAGAGAGATAGTGAAATAAAGCAACTGGAATTAGAAGAGAAAGAAGAGATGAGGAGGCGAGAAAAGAGTTATGTGGAGGGCACGCTTTAAAAAAATAGTAATAATTTGAGTTAAAATTAGTGATTGTCGCCTTATATGAGATTGAATGGGGAAAAGGAGGCCTAAGTGAAAGTATTGAAGTTGAGGTAAAAAAACAAAAACTCTGTGAGGCTGGCTGTGGGACTTTGGCTGAAACCTGCCATTCCTGAGGAATTATCTCACAGCTGGTGCACACTTTTAGAGAAAGGATGAAAGTCTAGCTGCTTCTTACATCATATCAAAGGCGCCACACTGCCCAGGTAGCAGCAGTCCATATTTCTTTATCTGAAGCATCAGATCCTTCTCCTGAAGGGGAAGAGAAAAGGGGGAACATATTCATCCAAACAACAATTAAATCTGTTTCACACAGATAGCAGCTCTTTCATCACAAAGATACTCTGCAACAGTAAAAGAAGCCATTGAGTACGTCTCTTGCGAAAGAGTTAACAATGGCTTCTTTGAAAAGAACCCATTCAAAGCTTAGGGGATTGTACTCTGCATTGCATGCTTCAGGATGCACCAGAAGCACCCAACACAAAAAGCTCTTCGTGCTACTACGAGAAACACCCTGCACCTCTCTAGGAATGGAGTACAATCGATTGTGATTGGCTGATGGCGGAGCAGCGCTGAAAGATGTCAGTATCCCTTTGCAGATGCAGGCAATTACAGCTCTGCTTGAAGCCTCATGGGTATTTGCTGAAGGCATACTGAGTAATACTCGAGAACAATACTAGGTGTATCAAACATTCACAATATATAACATTTGCATAAAACTGTGTTAGTTATTACTTTAATGAAAGAAAAAACATATGAGGTGCTTTAAAGGCATATTCATTACTGAAACTTGTGTCTGTGTTTTTTTTGGTGTTTGAGAGTAGTCTGATTACTTAAAGGTGTTCTTCAATATGCCAAGTACTGGTCTTCGTCACAGTCCTTTAATGTTGACACATTCTGCTTTGATACAGGCACCCTTTATAAAATCACCACAGAAAACGATGTCTAGTCTTCATGCTAAGGTGGCAGAAGTTTTCCTTTGTCTTTATAGAACATAAACAGTTCCTCCAGCCCACAACTCATTCTGTAATAGCCAAGCCAGCAGAAGAGAAGGATGAGGCAGGAAATCTGGGGGAAGGATAGGCCAGTGACCTCATAACGTTTGACTACAGCCAGCCCCAATGCACCTTGGCATCAATGGTGGGGTCTATCATCTCCCGACAAGAAGAAGAAAGAGGTCAGCACCAGCTCTTGCAACACCTGGGAAAGAGAAAACGTGTAGGGATTATATCTAGACTACTTGAGAGTTCTGGTATGTGGAATCTTTTATGCTATCCAATCAGGGGAATATGCAGGTCACATTCCATCTACCCAGGTCAATAAGGGAGAGTTCTAATGTAGTCACTTGATAATGAGCCCTGGTGATAGTCAATTGGAAATGTTCTTAATTCTTCATTAAACTAGATGTGAACCATCCCGCTCATTTGAGGACTTAATTACAAAAGAAAATGACAAGAGTATTTACGCAGTGGGCAGATTTATAAAGGGCATCTTCACTGCTGGAAAAAAGAGTTGAAACTGCAAATAACATTGGCCTTCAGGTCCCTCTACAGGCTCCCTGAGAAGAAGGGACCTACTTCACAAAGGCTCACATGACCGATTACAAAATACATTTCTACTCTAGTTGTTCTATACTATCCAGTTCGAAGCCTCAGGTCTGCTGATTGACATATGTTGACTCCTGAGAAGGTAAAATAGAAAAGATTCTGAGGCCATTCGGGTCGCCCTAGGGTTCCTTCCTATGGAGGCCAAATCACTAAGATACCACGGGCAGCAGAAGTAACATTACACAAGCTTGAACCTTAATACAATACCTGTAAATGGCTTCATATGACCTTTTACACTGACTCTTCCCAGGACGTGATGTGACATGACCACAATAATTCACATTTTGTAGTTCTGTGATAACTGCATGATTAATATAACAACACAACAATGACAAATATTGTTTTAGATACCGCCTATATTAAGGAGCGGGCATCATATTCCAGGAGAACATTTCCAGTACAACACCTATGCTTAACATCCCAGTGACAGGCAGGGGGTCCCATGTAAGGGACCCCCAATGCCACTTTAAAAAAAGACAAAATATACTCACCCCAACTTACCTGGGATGGGGTCCCACCTCCTGTAGTGTCCCTGTGGTGTGGGTGGTGGTGTTGCTGTGGCTTGAGGTGGGCATCTTTCTTTCACCATGGAAATGGGCCAACCTGCACTCTTACGACTGGTCTGACCCAGGTGTTAATGGTGCTAAGCAGGCTTAGCACTATTATTTAGACCCACCTCTCACCCGTGCATCGCTTCTGCGCTGGGAGGTAAATATGGCGCTGGGGGGCTAGTGTCATGTTTAGGACAGGAACGCCTACCTTGCATCTCATTGATGCAAGGTGGGTTTGCGCATCCGAAACATAGCGCTAACTCCAGTATTTTGACGTTGGATGGGTCTAACGTCAAAATATAAATATGGAGTTAGGTTTGCACCATTTTAGCTCCAGAAGAAATGGTGCTAAGGTGACACTAACCATCCATAAATGTGGGCCTTAATCCTTTTGCTGATGGGTAACCAGTGCAATGCAGTGAGTGCTGTAGAGGCAGGCTGAGACTTGGGGGTATCCAATAGGATGTGGGCCACTGCATTCTATATTACCAGCAGTCTTTTAGTGACTGAAAGTGGGCTACCTAGATAAAGGGAGTTCCCATAGTTAAGGTGAGATAAGATCAGGCCTTGAACCACCACTCTCCAAACTGCAACAGGTAACCATCTAAGAGTCTTTCTGAGGGCACACAGTCGGCCAAAGCAGCAGGAGGACAACGTCTTGGCCTGGGAACCTATGGTGGGTCTGCTGTCAAGAATAACTCCCAGGCACTTTACTTCCACCTTGGGAGATGGATGGTCGCTAAATGCTCTTAGTGCTCTTAGTTTCCTTACAGACTGAGTGTACCAGAATTGCAATAGTCTAACCATGCCAGTATCATGAGTGAGGTGTTTGACCTAAGAAGGGAATCATTTTTTGGGAAGTCTTACATTACAAAAAAAAAGACAGGAGCATGAGACATTACTGATTTGTGGAATAACAGAAAGAGAACGATTGAAACAGTCTGTGGCATTAAACTTCTTTTGCAGTGGTTGGGCTGGACCTAATTATGGTTTCACCTTCTAGAACTGTCTTATCTGTATTGACCTTGAAAGAGATTTCAGTCATCCAAAAATCTATGATAGTGGGTGAAGAATTCTGATCCAGTCAAACCAGGAATTGAGTATTATTAGCATTGCATGTATTGCAACTAAACACAAATGATCGGATGAGACTTGTGAGAGGAGTCACATATTACAGTGTTGAGCTAAAGGATGAGCCCTATGAAGCACTAGACGAGAAGGCCTAAAAAGAGGAGTTGATGGGTCAAGGGTGGTAAAAACATTGCCTGTGACCTCCTGTGTAAATAGTACTTGATCCAGTTAAGGGCCAAGTCCCTGATACCTGATTAATACTAGCATCTGTGAGGATATTTCAGGACATCAAAAGCAGCTGACCGATCAAGTAAAACTAAATTTTGAGAGCCACCTTGATTTGCCAGTTGCCAACGATCATCCAAAATTTACAAAAGACAGAGATTGAAAACTGGCTTGTCAGAGATATACCAAGATTTCAGATTCTAAAAAATGAGTTGGGAATTGACCTCTTTGCCCCCACACTTTTTAAGGGCAACAGCAGCTTAGAAATAGGACAGTAGCTCTACCATTGCTTGTTTCCAGCAAGAGGGGACTGAGCCTGATGACAATGAAGAATTGCATATTGGGGTATGAAAATGACAATTAATCTGACAGGACTATGGTCTATGGTCTAGAGGGGATCCTGACATTATTGACACCTCCAACTGAGGTGTTCTCTACTCTGCTAGAGGACTAAAGTTGGAAAGAAAGGATAAAAGGGAGGGGATATTCTTTAAAAGAGCCTACGTTTTGCCATGTTGGACAGAAAGCCTGAAACTTGGGGGTGAGTTTGCAGAGAATTTTCAGGATCCCTTGCAAGCCAAAAACCACAGCTATGCAAATTGCAATAAAAGGGTTGGCTTTGGGCAGAAACAATTCCATGTTGCATTTTGGGCCTTTTCCTTTTGTGGGTGGTATGCCCTCCCATTAAAGTTGGGTGCCATTGTTATTAGGGGACATGGGGGAATTCTGAGATGTGGGAAATTCATGGCTGCCCATAGATTCCAGAACATTCAATTTCAAGTTAACAAGGGCTTCTGAGCAAGAAAACCTGGTGAGAAACACACAAGTCACCCCTTCCTCAATCCCCTGGATGTCTAGTTTTAGGAAATTTGCAGGTTTGGTAGCTTTTTCTAAGTGCCAGTTGGGCTGGGGCCTACAGTGCACAGCTACCCAAATTTCCTGAAAAATTGTCAGTTTTGAGTGGAAACAAATGTGAATTGTCTGTGTTGTGTTTTTGGCCATTCCTTGTCACTGGAACTAGTCCTATTCACAGAAGTGAGGTACCAATTTTATCGCAGGACCTGGGGGAATGCTGCGTGGTAGCAAAATTGTGCCCCCCCCCCCCCCCCAGATTGCAGAACTTGTCCTCACAGAAATGCAGGGGGAAATGTGTGTTTTTAGCCAAAATTTGAGATTTGCAAGGACTTCTCGGTAAGAAAGCCTGTTGAGAGCCAAACAAATCCCCCCATCCTTGCCTCTCCCGGGTGAAACTCCTCCTGCTGTCTAGTTTTCAGAAATATGTGGGTTTGGTAGGCTTCCCTAGGTGCAAGCTGAGTTAGGGCCCAAAATCCAGATCAGCCCAAATTGAAAAAAGAGTTGGTTTTGAATAGAAAAATGATCTTATCCTCTGTCTATTTTTTACTGCGTGCTTTCTTCCCATCGCTTCGATGCTCTTTGAGTAGGAACGCGCTTTATGAATCTCGAATTACATTACATTTGCCTATGTTGCGTTTTTGACCCTTTCATTGCACAGGTGCTAGGCTCACCCACACTAAATAAGTAAATTTTTTATCTCTAGCCGAGGGGAAATACTAACTGGTAGGACATTTCTGGCTTCCTGCAGATTCCAGAGCTTTCCCTCATAGAAATGTGAGCAACATTTGTGTTTTTAGTCAAAGTGTGATATTTCCAAGGGCTTCTGGGCACGAATACCTGATGAGAGCCACATAAGGCATACCACCCAAGACACCCCTGGGTGTTTAGTTTTTAGAAATGACTGGGTATGGTAGGTTTCCCTGGGTGCATAAAATCTACAGCTACCCACATTGTAAAAATGGTGTGGATTCTGCTGGGTGAAATATGTCCCCAGGTCACGTATTAGGGCGCTTTGTGTAACAGCTGCTAGGCCCGACTATAAAAGTTAGGTGCCATTTTTATCAGAAGACGTTTGGGATTACAGAATAGTGTAACAGTTGTTATTACCAAATGGATTTCTCTGCATTAGTGGCTTCCAAGTGTAAGATAGTGTGCACGAAAGAAGCTATTTTGCAAAATGCCCTCTGACTCAAATGATAGTATGGGTAGCCCCAAATTGGGAGATGAACAAATAACTACTGCTTTAAAGTTCAGGATCTGGTGTGGATTTCAAAAGTACGTAGGGTTCGTTGATACCTATTGCTTACTCTTTATATTTTACCATATGGATTGCTTTATGCTCTATACTCTATACACGATTACAAACCATTTTATGTGCAGTTTTTGGCTCTGGGTACCTCAGGTCCTTGGTCAATCTACAAACCCTATATTTACCCTCAATCAAAGTGGTCTGGCAGAAGTAATGGTATAATGCTTTTGTAAATCGGCCATTGTACCAAAAGGTTACAGATGAAAAAGTTGTCACAAATGTTGTTTTTTCAACTCATTTTCAATACTTTTTTGTTTTTAACAGTTAGTTTCTTTGGAAAAACCTTGATCAATCTACACAAATGACCCATGTTGAATTCAGAATTTTGGCTTCTTTACTTTTCAGAATCTGTAGCTTTTCAATCACCCATCGGCTTCACATCTGTTTCCACCGCAAACTGGAAGTAGGTTGATCCCAGAAATAATCAGCGTTCATGGAAAAAAGAGAAAGCTGTAGTGCAAAAATGTTTTTTATTGTGTTCTGCTTGTTCCAGAAAGCTGGGAAGACTGTGACTTTAGCACAAAAAACCTTTTGTTGATGGCAATTTTGGGGAAAAAACAGACGCTTCCTTGTGCAGCAGTTTTTTTTTCATTTTTCCCAAACATTACAAAATGTAGCTATATTTTGGCTAGTTTCTTGGTCCTCTTCAGGGGAAAACACAAACCCTGGGTACCCCTAGAATATGCAAGATGTTATAAAAAGAAGTAGACACATTTGGCATGGGTAACTTATGAAAAAGATTTATGGAGGCCCAAGTCCCAAGTACCCAAAATAGTCAAAATATGGCTCAGCACTGAGGTGGAATAGCCTTAGCATTTAAGGGGTTACGTCACAGTGGAGAGGACTGCATGAAGACTATAGGAGTGGAATACAGAGGAATTTCTAAGGGGAACAATGGAGGACAAACCACAAATGTATATGAACATGCATGTCTCTTACAATGCTAGACACACACTTTGGGCCTGATTACAACTTTGGCGGAGGGTGTTAATCCGTCCCAAATGTGTCGGATCTCCAGCCCGCCGTATTACGAGTCCATTATATCCTATGGAACTCGTAATACGGTGGGTGGGATATCCGTCACATTTGGGACGGATTAACACCCTCCACCAAAGTTGTAATCAGGCCCTTTATACCTTATGTAAGCTTTGTGCATGGAAGATTTTTTTCAAGCATACAAACTACTTGTAAATATGTAATTGAATAAGAGGACTATCAGTGACTTGTGAATTTGGAGCACTTACTGGATAATAGGAGATCAAATGGAAAGATGCACATATAACCAGAAAATAAAATATATATATTTATGCTAGCTAAAATACCTTTTTAGGTGAAGCAGTCCAAATTACAATAGGTGTACTGTAATGGGTATGAAACAGATTGATGTACGTTCAACAAAGAGAAATGAAACTGAGTAGATAATATTAAAAAGAAAGTCGAAAAAATCAAATGAATTAGAGATGTAGGACAGAAAAAAGGCAAATGAATTGGAGACCAATAAAATGCTAGAGTTGTGGACAAATAGAATGCAGCACTGATGTAGTGCCTTGCAACATTATCTGCAGGAATTGTAGAAGAGGCCATTTTGCCAAAGAGTGTAGAGAAAGAAGCAACACTAGTGTAAAAGCAATTGGCAAAATATAAAAATATAAAAGAGATGATAACTATACAAGAGGAGGAAAAAATTGAACAAGGAGTGGGGCAAAGTAGTGTTAGAAAATTATAAACGGAAATTTAGGAGAGATTAAGTAAGCCTTATTGTCAAATAATGAGTTGTCTCATTGTCAAATAATGATTAATAAGAGAGAAGTGACATTTCTAGTTGACACTATGGGGCATATTTATATCCCGTTTGCGCCGGAATTGCGTAGTTTTTTTTGACGCAATTCCGACGCAAAACTAACTCCATATTTATACTTTGGCGTTAGATGCGTCTAGCACCAAAGTCCATGGAGTTTGCGTCATTTTTTAGCGTGGACACCTACTTTGCGTTAATGATATGCAAGGTAGGCGTTTCCGTCTAAAAAATTGACTCCGAGGCATGTGCGCCGTATTTACACTCCCGGGCAAAATTCACGCCCGGGAGTGGGCGGGTCAAAGAAAATGACGTACGGCCGCTTTTGCGCCGTTTTTTAGCACCTGGAAAAGGCAGGCGTTAAGGGACCTGTGGGCTCTGAAGGAGCCCAGAGGTGCCCTCCCATGCCCCCAGGGACACCCCCTGTCACCCTTGCCCACCCCAGGAGGACACCCAAGGCTGGAGGGACCCATCCCAGGGACATTAAGGTAAGTTCAGGTAAGTATTTATTTATTTTTTTTGTGGCATAGGGGGGCCTGATTTGTGCCCCCCTGCATGCCACTATGCCCAATGACCATGCCCAGGGGACAGAAGTCCCCTGGGCATGGCCATTGGTCAAGGGGGCATGACTCCTGTCTTTGCTAAGACAGGAGTCATTTCTATGGGGGTTGGGAGTCGAAAAAAATGGCGCAAATCGGGTTGAGGCGAAAAATTTGCCTCAACCTGACTTGCCCCATTTTTTGACGCCCAAGCCCCATATCCCCCTACGCCGGCGCTGCCTGGTGTACGTCGTTTTTTTCCACGCACACCAGGCTGCGCCGGCGGCTAACGCCGGCTAACGTCATTGATTAAATACGGCGCCCGCATGGCGCTTCAGAATGGGGTTAGCCGGCGCTAATTTTTTTGACGCAAAACTGCGTTAGCGCAGTTTTGCGTCAAAAAGTATAAATATGGCCCTATGAGTCTGTTAACTCCCACTGCTCAAGATTTGCATAATGATGTGTTCCAAGTAGACATGAAATGAACAATCGTCTGAGACATGTAAGTTGCATATGGTGGAAAAAAATCAAATTTTCAACATCATGTTGATAGAAATAGGATATAAGTGTAGAGGAGCATATGATTAGATGGTGCATTCTGAGGGATGGACCACACCTATTGAGGCGAACTCTCAAAACATAATGGTAACTGAAATCAAAAATCAGAAGGAAAGATACCTAGAGGTGTTATCTGACTAGTTAGGGGCTATGTTACCATTTTCCTCATAAAATTGTATTAAAGAAAAACTGACACCAGTGGTAAAAACACAGTTATATCCATACCCTATCTCATGTGAGTACTGTTGCAAGAAACAACATACTTTCAGAAGACACTAACTAAACTCTCTGAGTGGTTTGCCTCAGTAGTTTCCTAGGAAAAATCTGGAGGCAAGATTTGCATGTGTGTTGGTCTTAGAGACCTCAATCAGTGCATTTGGATTGTCAGACAACTGCTGCAAACATCTGAGAAATGATTGGTATGATGGGAAGTGGTAAAGTGATTTGCATCTTATACTTGTCTGTTGTTTTTCAGTACATCAATCTGCATGAGGAGCCCTGCCTGTCCTTAAACATCAACTGTGACACCAATTAGATCATATCACTAATTGCATACCATTTGAACTAAAGTCAGAAGGTGCAGTATTCCAGAAGATCCAACAGATAATCTGTGAAGGTAAAAATGATATTTGGTGTTACCAAGAGGACATCTTGGTAAAAGGAAAGACAGAGCAGGACCATGATGCAATATATAAGATAGGAATGGGAAGGATGAGCACTTTCATAGCAGGGCTTTTAATATCAGAAAAAGTATCAAGCCCAACTTAAGTTGTGTACAGACAGTGAGAAAAGCTTTGACACCTAAGGATAAAAAGCAAATAAGATATTTGCTGCAACCAGCACAATACTGTTCAAAATAAGTAAGGAATTTCTCTGGGCTATCTGAGCCTACAAAAGCTTTGATGAGTATAAATATAAAATTACCGGGGAGTGATGAATTTGAGATAGCTCTTCAGAGGATAAAGGACAACATCACAAAAGCACCAATGTTAATATATTTTGATGCATACGTGTATAGCTACTGATGCTACTGAGGTGGGAGCTAGAGCAGTGTTAACTCCAAAGAAGGGAACAAGAAGGGAGTGTGGGCTTTTTCATCAAGAAGGTTAAAAGGAGAAGAATTGTCATATTAAGTTGTGGAAAAAGATATAGGATTATCATACTCGGGGAAAGTAAGAGAAACTTTTGTTTTCTTTTGGGGTACGAAAAAAATCAAGCATTTTGTGTTGGTTTACATTTCATCATAAAACCTGACAACAAACTGCTAGTCAAATGTGGCAATGATCTAGAAAGTAAAAAGTGAGGCACTGGTGGCACATTGTGCAGCCCATACCTATAGGGCCCCACAAAGCCACTTTGCATGGCTTTTCATGGCCTTGTAGATATGGTGTAAGGCAATGCAGCACAAGTTGCTGTGTCGCCTTACCCTGCATCAGGGAGGCATTCCATCGGTGTTGCAGTGAGTTTTCCTATGCAACACCCATGGGTTTTGGCGCATTCCCATATTTATAGGGCATTGTAAACCTGGAATGCGTCAAACTTTTACACCTCCCCAGGGGAGGAGAAATATCTTGATATCTCCTTGTTTTTTCCTCTTTCTGTGTGTGCTGCATTTTGCAGCACACTTAGGAAGAGGAACAAGCCTCCATGGATTCTTTTTGTGCTGGAAGGTATCCCTTCCTCCGTAGAAAGAACCCTCTCTGTGGTGCAGGCATCCTTGCACCATGGTGCAAGGGTGCCTGCGTCAGCTAATCTGCCCATTGTGTACCGGCGCAGGGGAAGAGGACAGAAATGCACTATATTTTGCAGATACGGCACATTTCTACCTTTTCACTGTGTTGCAGGGCAGTGCAGCAAAGTCACTTGCTGCACTGCCCTGTCCCACGGGGCTTGTAAATAACCCTCTAACTTTCTGGTGCCCAGAATGGATGATGAAATAGAAAAGGAAGTGAAGAATCGTTATGCACGTACGAAGAGTTAAAAATATAGAGATAAATTCTTGATAATATCAGCTGACTTTTGTAATAAATGTTTGTTCTGCAGTCAGTTGGTAGAATACCTACTGAGATGGGTGTAGCATTTCTTCTGTGTTTTTTTTAGTTGAAGGGACATCTAAGAAGCTAGCAACTGGTAGAGGTGTACAATATGCCTCAAAATACATGGAAGAAATTTTGACTAATGCAGGAATTAAGCATGAACGGACTGCCCATAGGCTACATAACATAATGAATTGAATGATTATAGAGAATATCCAATTTTAAAAGCTAATGGATTGCATCATAAGTTTGAATTACAGAAGAGAGTTTGGGAACATAGAGTAACTCTCTGTTCCGTAACTGGTGAATCACTGTCTGTGTCCTTGAAAAGAAGACACACAGCTTCTGTAGAGTCTCCAATGTGGTTGGGTAATAAAAGGCAAATATAGATTGACGGGGAGGCAATTAAACATCAGACAAGAGAAATGATCAAGAAATTATGTCCAAGAGAAAGGTGTACTAGTTATACAATTTATGCGTAATGAGTGAGTTTTAGTGACGATGAAGGAGCTAGGGAAGAAAGAGAGGTGAGAGCAAATACTCAAAACTGTTTAGAATAGCATGTGTTCAAAAGAACAGAGCCCTGTTGGATGATGGGTAGAAATGAGCTATAAGAGCATGAACCTATAAGATCTTATCATACTATCATAACAAGAACATCCTTAACAATCCCTAGTATATTTTTGCACAAAACATACCTTAGGACTATGTTATTGAATTTATTATAGTCATGTTCATTGATTTATGTTTAATTTCAAAACAATGCAATAGTTTGTTTAACAGGGCAAATATTGTGTATAAATAATTCATATTTTTTCACAATTGTAAAAAGAGAATATGTGTAATATGTAGGTACTACAACTATACAATCCGAGGGATCTTTAAAGTGGAATCCTGTATCTCATCTACTCAGGGGAACATGCAGATCACATTCCATCCACCTAGGTCATTATGGAGAGCTCTAAAGTAGTCAGTTGATGATGCACTTTGGTGGGGTTATATGTCGGAACCACGAGTGCTTCAAGCACCTATGGCTCAACAACGAGGTCGGAACAACGACCTCGTTCTTATCACTAATGCCTTTACCACAAATGTGTTTACAACGATTTTCCGTTGTAAATGCATTCCTGGTAAAGGCATTAGTGATCAGCATGCACGGTTCCAGCATGCTTCCCCCCTAGCCCCCTCAACCCCCAAAAATTACTGCGACCCCCCATCCCCACAACTACCGCAACGTCCCACCCCCAAAATTACCACAACCCCAACCCCCTCCCCTAAAACCTAAACACCCCAACCCCCAACCCACCCCTTAAACGAAAATCCTAACCCCCCAAACCCAAATCACCCCCAGCCCCCACCGCACCCCAAAAACAAAAAATACCCAGAGTCCCCACCCCGCCCCTAAAACCTAAACACCCCTACCCCCAACCCACCCCTTAAACCTAAACCCTGCCCCCCCAAACCCTAATCACCCCCAGCCCCCCACCCCACCCCAAAAACTAAAAACACCCCGGGTGCCCACCCTGCCCCTAAAACCTAAACACCCCAACCTCCCAACCCACCCCTTAAACCTAAACCCTGACCCCGCCTCCCCCTAAACCCTAATCACCCCCAGTCCCCCACCCCACCCCACCCCAAAAACTAAAAATACCCCGAGTCCCCACCCCGCCCCTAAAACCTAAACATCCCAACCCCCCAACCCACCCCTTAAACCTAAACCCTGACCCCCACCTCCCCCCCAAACCCTAATCACCCGAACCCCCACCCCCCCAAAAAAACAGCCCCAGTCCCAGCCCAACGTACCTCCTCCTTCACTGCGTCGACTCCGACTCCCTTCTTCTGTACCTTAACCACGCATGTACGTTGTTCAGACATGCGTGGTTAAGGTAACAAAACCAGGAAGTTGTGGAAAACGAAAGTGCTGTTTTGCTTTCGTTTTCTCGACTTCGTGGTTTCGGAGTCATTGTTCCGGGTGTTTTCCCTTTGGTGGTTGTCAGCTGGAGATGCTTTCAAAGCCATATTAAATCAAATGTGAACCATCCTACATGTGTAAAGACTTTATTACTACACCAGCTATGGAACAATCCCCGTACCAGGTAGAGCAGCCCTATCATCTAAGATCTTCATCTATGGCTCTGATAACATGTCAACCAATTCCATGAACCTACAAGAACAGATAACTGCAATAATGAAGAAAACATTAACAAACAAAAGAAAGGAGCTAGTTAAAGCCAAAGCCTCAAACCAGGCCTTCCACAAAGCTTCCAGAACTAAAGAAAGGGCTTCTGAAGGGAGAGAAAGAACAGCAGAGGTCTGAAACTTAACATTTTGAAATAGATAACTCATCTATGGCTATATGGCTGACAGGTACCTCAATAGGGACTACAAACCAGAGCTACTGTGCTATCCCTTACACCTAAGGGATAATCGGTACTACACTTTAAGGAGCCTGTTTTTCAGAATTTTAAGGATCAGACACTGGTCACGGGATAAAGAGGAGTAGCCATTCTCGGAACAGCAAGTAGTAAAATAGGATCAAAGTAGGGAGCAATTAAACCAAATGAAAGGTTTTCTGGAAGGCAGAAGCTCAATAACACTTTCTTCAGAACAGACCAACTATTGCAGACCCGAGTACTCAACTTCCAAACAGCTAGGCACTGCCTGGTGAGGACTAATGGGAGGAAATGATGAACCAGCAATGAACGAGAGACCAGTGACCAAGACGACTGGTTCCACACAAATCTTACAGAGGAGAGGAAAGCATGAATACTGAGGCAATAGGCGAGCTATCTGCAACAGAGAATAACTCATCTTCTGGATCCTCTGCAGCACCCTCGGGAGGAAGGAAACTAGTTAAAAGAGATAAAACAGATTCTTAAACCACAATAGAGAGATAATATCTATCAACCACAAACTCTGTCGCTAAAATGAGAGAAAACCTAAATAAGATCTTCCTGGCATACAGACTGAGCCACAGCCTCTGAAACATCTGGAGATTCAGACTAAATCTCACAGAGGAGGGGAAAACCTGGCTTGACTAGTCTACAAAGAAAACAGTGTGGCCAGATAGGCCCACTGAAATGACTTCAACTGCCTCAAATTGCATGAGCCATGAACCTTCAAAGGTAATCTTGTATCCTGATATAACCTCTTCCTCCATTTCTTGTCATCCCAGGTGGTTAGCATCCATGGTAAAAACCAAGAAAACTGGAGTGGGCATTTTATTCTTTACAATACATGATCACAGTATCACCCTTTATTCAACTCACTTAAATCCTCGGTGTTTCGAGCCTTCATATTAAATGTTTGCAGACATGAAGAATGAAAGTTGAATCTGTTGTGCAAAATAAACACACTGTTAGCCCTGTCAGCCTTAGGGTGGTCTACCCCCAAACTGTTTGCCTTCACTCCTCCTGTTTTGCTGAAATTTGTTTTTGCTGGCTTGAGGGCTCTGTGCACTTAAAACCTGGTACAACTGATCTACACCTGATTGGCACATTTAATGTACTTACACGTCCATAGTAAAGTGGTACAACTTTAACCCAGGGCCTCTAAATTAAATACTACTAGTGGAGGCACTTATTGTGCCACCAAGTTAAGTAGCCCTTTAAAACATGTTGTAGTCCTAGAATTGCAGGCTGCAGTGCAGTACAGTTTTTAACTGCCAATTCAACCTTACAAAATAAACCTTTTGCCAGGCCTAGGCCCCCTTTTTATTACATTTGTTACATCTGAAGTAGGTCCTGAACAGCCCAGGGGGCAGAGAGCATTGTATTTTTAAAAGTTGGACATATACTGTTCAAGTTTATATGCCTTGGTAGTGAAAAACTCTTAAGTTAGTTTTTTACTTTTGAGAGGCCTACACCTCCCCTAGGACAATATTGGATTATCTTATTGCAATTATTAAATGCTAAAATTTGATTGGGAGTGGGTAGAAAGATTCTGTTTGGTCTTGAGTTGCAATTTAAAATCATAATCAATGGTAAAGTTGGATTTTAGATTACAGTTTTGAAAACACCACTTTTAGAAAGATTACATTTTCCTGCCCCAATCTTTCTGGGGTCTTCTAGGAGTTTCCAGCTGCATGGGCCTGTTAATTGCTCCTTCATAAGAAATGCATATATGGCCCAGACAGTGAACAATAGAGCTTGTTTGTAACTGGAAAAGGGACAGCAAAGGAGGGGCAGAGTTGTTCTTTGCCACACTCACATTTTAAAGGAGCTGTTCAGCACACTCACTAAGAACTTGACACCAGGCTTTTGTCACCCAAGACATATTGGAACTTGGAGAGGAAGAAAGGAAATTTCAGAACTATCTGTGGGGGGAAAACCCCAGACATTTCTCCCACTTCAAAACTGGCACAACTCTTAAATAGCAGACCCACAGACCACCTCTTCAAATTACTTCTGGACCTACAGAAGAGTACAGAAGACGGCCTTGTACTCCAGAGCACTGTCCTACTGCTTGAAGTCTGCCTTGTTTCTCTGAGGACTGCCCTGCTGCTTGAGGCCTGCCTTCTTCTTCAGAGGACTGCCCTCCCGGTTGAAGGGTGCTTTACTGCTTGAAGGAGAGATAGGCATCTCCTTGAACCCAGTACTTCCAGAATGACTCCAAGGGTTATTTGGCTGACCTATTGTTCTGAGATACAGTGGCATAACAAGCTCCAGAGGCCTCACTGTTAATGCCAAGTTGACCTGCTGCAACGGATCCTGTCTGCACCTTCAACTGGACCTGCCTGGACCTGCCTTTGCCCTGCTGGCTTCTGCTAGAGTATGTTCCTGATCCCAAAGAGGTGCCTCCCCAGTTCCTCATCCCTTGGCTGGCATCAGTGGAGCTCATCTTGCCCAATACTGAAATTATGCACTCTGCTGGGCAGACTTTGAGAAGGCAACTTTTTTAGTAGGACTGCCCTGGTCCCTTCATCCGACACACACTCGATCTCAGTGGGCCTGAACTGATGTGTGTGTCGCAGTCTGGCATGATCAGATACCCACAATTGGCGCAATATTCTTTTAGGCACTATTTTTCACCTAAATATTTGAAATTGCATATCTGTGGTTCTACTGATTGGATTTCTGTCATGTTGGTCTCATTTTCTTTATTAACTTTTTCCTATTTTTCTAAAATGGTGTGGTCATTTTCTTATTTTTTGTGTTTTCACTTTATTATGTTTTGTGTGCTGCATAAATGCTTAACACAGTTCCTCTAAGCTAAACCTGGCTGTCTTTGTGGTAAGCTTCCAGAGAGTTAAGCACAGGTTAATTTAGTGACCTTTATCGTTCCCCAGACAAGGCTTCTGGTTGGCTCTTCAGAAAGGTTTTCACTCCCATCAATTCAAAACCCAGGCGCTCATTTACATCCCCTAGTGCCACCAAAGCATCACTTTCAGTGACACTCCGGTGGCATTGCGCCCTTTTCCATATTTACAAGGCGGCATTAAGCCCATTTTTGTGGTTTAACGCCACCTTGTAAATAAGGACCCTTTGCTTGAAAGGGGCGTGCGATGGGTGTTGCTGTGGGCGTTCCACTGAAACACCCATTACATTTTGACTCTGCCCCAGATTTACGAGAAATCGTAAAGCTGAGGCAGTGCCAAAAACTGACGCCACCCTGTGGCATTAGAGTGGCACAACAAGGAGAAATACTTTTATTTCTCCTCGTTTATGCTTTTCTATGTTTGCTGCATTGTGCAGCACACATATAATGAGCCAAACTATCATTAAATAATTAAACATTCATGAAATAATGATTTCTATGTGTGCTGCAGATTGCAGCACACATAGAAGTAACAAATTGCCATTATTGATTGTTTATGTGCAGGAAGGGACACATTCCTGCATATAAACATTAATTCCCTGCAATGCAGGCACCCTTACACTATGGTTGAACCCAGTACTATGCATTGGTGCTAGGTAGCTAAATTAGCTCCGGCGCAAAGGAGAAAGCAGTAGTGTGCCATATTTTTGAAAATACAGCGCATCCCTGTTGTCTGGAAATGAAGCAGCTTGGCGCAGCAAAATTACTTGCGGTACTGAGCTGCACCATTTACTAGTAAAGAGGTCCCTAGTTTCTTGCACACACTTAAAAGCAGCTACTATTTTTTGCAAAAAGGTATTAGAATTGAAGTTAGGTTTAAAAAGGCAATCATTTAGAATGTGAAGAAACATGCATAAATTATATCACTGCTGTAATGATCCATATGAAAAAGAAAATCTTGCTCTAAATATCTCATTTTTGCTGATCACTCTTCGTTTTAGAAAATTTTAGAAAAACAGATCAGAAGAAAATCCATTTATCCTTTTTTGTTGCTTAAACTGCAGCACTAATTAAGCTCTGTGATCTGCCTTTTATCTCAGCAGCTGGCTCTAGCAGGTTGCATTATAATGTCAATTGTAATACGTTTTTTACAGGTGAGCAGTTATGTCTTGTGAGATATTAGAAACAGGCTTTTATAATGGGATTGCATGTTTACACGTATTATAAATCCAAAACTTGTTACATCCAGAAATTATGTTACATCTAGTAATATTGTCAGTCTTTACATTCTTGTTGACTAGTCAATCTAATATCAGATGAAGGCTATACAGTAATCATTCAAGGTAGAACCAGATCCTGTTTTGTGGTTTTCTTTCACATTTTCAAGGCTGTGAGAAATAAACAAAAAACAAAAGTAACAATCTTAATTGAGAACATATGTAGCACCCACATTTCCAAGAAAAAAATCTATAGAAATAAAAGCTCTATTACTATTGAAGAACAGAAACAATGTCAGAAAAAGATGTATCTTCAACTTTGCAGTTTTTCAATTCAGAACATAAGAGGTTAGTCTAATATAATACATTTAACTGATCCAGCCACGTACATAATACATGTTGTATGAATTAAGCAGAGAGTCACAACCTAAAGTCTTATCTCTAAAAGCTTGGGATTGCTGCAATGGTTGCTCATCCACTCATGTGTTTCTCTGTGAGACTGGGCAGTAAAGTAGTCAGTGTGTCATGGTCCAAACTGCAGAGAAGGAAATGGGTCTCCTGGCTGCTTTTTGAATTATAAAGCATTATCACTGGGGGTCGTGACAAAAAACATGGCCACCACAAGACAAAGCTCCAAGGCCCAATAAGAAGTCACTGTTAATAACAATGCTATAAAAGTGGCAACAAACCATGGGTCCTGACATGCTGAGTTGAGAGGAGCAGTGGAGCAAATAGAGGAATCATGTGGCAGCTATGAACAGGCTACCAAGCCATGGAATCACCCTGAGGGTCGGGCAATTACCGGTAGACAAGATTGCTGCCACAAAGGATCCATTGCTGCAGATCTAGCAGAGTGCTTATTGTGTACAGGAGGCCCCGATGAAAGGTTTCTGCAGCTGATGGCAGCGGCCCAGTGGGCGAGAAGATCTCTCTGGGAGGAATGAGTGTACTGAATAGTTCTCTGCAGGACATGCCTCTGAACCCAGGGGCAGTCTAGATGCTGGATTTCTCCTGCAATGTGGGGATTCAGAGTGTGAGGCTGGGAGTGTTGTGGAAGGCAGTCAGACCAAGATGAGGAGTATCCGTGGAGGGAAGGTGATCCAATCAAGCGCTCAGTGATATGGCCTTGGACACTTGGGACATTGTGGTCTGAATCTCAGTGGCTCTTCTGCACAGTAGGATTGGGGCCCTTTGTTACCAGCTAGCGGACCTGCTGATCTGGGGAGTTGCGGTCTGAGCTGGGACAGCTCAAGCCCCTGATGATAACTAGGGTGAGGAGGGTCCCACGATCCCTGGGCTGTTCGCTGACTGTGATGGGCGGGTGAGGAGTGCTGGGACCTGCTGCATCCCTATGATAGGTGGGAGTGGAAAGGTCCTTGTGCAACATACTTGTTTACCAGCATTTGCTTAGCTCGGAGTGTTAAACCCTCATATATGCCTGGTTGTACTTCCCTGAGGCTCATGCAATCAATAATGACTCAAAAAGATACAGCTGACACTGTTTTTACTGAAAGGTCTCCTCGCCCTTACACCACCCATTCGCCAACGTGGAAAACAACAGACCCCAGGCAGCTGGAACTGTCATTCCACATGGGCTGGAAGGCAATAGGGCCAGAGCAACAGAATGGTTAAACCAGAAATCTGTCAGACATTTTGGCAGAGAGAACGTTTCATCTTGTTTTTTTAATCGAAAGACTGCATAGATCCCTGGCACTGAGCCCATCACTGGGAGTCCAGCCTGCCCTACTAGTACTCACCCTCTTAATTTCAAGGGCAGTGACATTGTCTTTAGATTGGCTAGAGAAAAGAGTACTACTGAGTATCATATTTTTTCCCTGGTTTTACACTTGCTATACAGGAGGCAACAGATCCTTGATGGAGGCTAACAAGCAACTGTGTGCAGAGAATATTGCTTACTCAATGTATGCCTGTTAAACTACGTGTGACTGCAGAGGACCGGACATACTTCTTCACTAATGCTGCAGGGGTACTGACATTTTGTAAAAAAATGGTGTAAAAAAAAAAAGACCCCTCTGCTCTCAGACCCTAAGTGAGGTGGCTCACAAGCGTTGATGAGTGATGTTGAATAGGTGGTGTGGTTGATATATGTATACCAAAGATATGTAGCAATTCTAATTGCCATGATGACTAACAGTTTGACATTTAGATCTGTGGATGTTCAGGAATATAGGAAGATGATGCAATTGTATCCAATATGATCATTCTACACACAACCCTATTATGCACCTCATCATTGCATGTGCTGGTGCAGGTTGGTGGCTGGGTGAGGCATGTGTCTTCTAGTGCATTCCACACCTAGGGCCTCATTTATGAGGGACACCTTCCTGCACAATCACAAATGGTGTTTTCCTCTTTCTATGTGTGCTGCATAATGAGTCTGATTCTTTCTGCATTGTCTATGTACAGCCAGAAATACTCTGGGATCTGGGCCTGCATTCTATGTACTTGATGCCCCCCAAAGATGTTAAGGAAATAATTACTGTGATAGATAGCTTTCCTGCTGGGGTAATTTTCCAGGCTCAGATGAGCTAACTGCAGAATTTTACAAAGCTTACAAGAATATATTGCCATTGCACCTTTTGAATGTCTACAGCGAGCTTCTGGAGATAAGGTAGTTTGCTCCCTCTGCTCATGAAGCTATAGTAACTATCCTCTCAAAGCCTTGCAAGGATGCAACTAAGGGGGTCATTCTGACCCCCGCGGGCGGCGGTCGCCACCCGCCTGGAGGGAGCCGCCATATGGCCGCTCCATTCTGGCTTTCCCGCTGGGCTGGCGGGGAAAGCCGGCTCCAAATGGAGCCAGCGGAGTGGGTATGTGCGACGGGTGCAGTGGCACCCGTCGCGTATTTCAGTGTCTGCAAAGCAGACCCGCCAGGAACAGGATGGCGGTATGGGGTGTCAGAATCCCCATGGCGGTGCAGCAAGCTGCGCCGCCATGGAGGATTCTGCAGGACAGCGGAAAACCGGCAGGAGACCGCCGGTTTTCCTGTTCTGACCGCGGCTGAACCGCCGCGGTCAGAATGTCCTGAGGAGCACCGCCAGCCTGTTGGCGGTGCTCCCGCATCCCCGGACCCGGCGGTCCTTGACCGCCGGGGTCGGAATGACCCCCTAAATGTCAATCATATCTCCCACTTATTCTTCTCAATATGGATTATATAAGTGCTAAATTATTGCAATCTTGCTTGCTCCATGTATGGTCAGATTGATCCTTCTGTAGCAGTCTGGCTTTGTTCCCGATAGAGCCACCTCACACAAATTGCACACCCAGTTTGCAATGATGCAACAGGTCCATCCAGAGGTCGGAACAATAGCAGTCGTTTAGAGGCAAAGAAGGCTTGCGTCTCTCTAGAGTGGCCTTTTCTGTATGTGGTGATGCAGTGTATGGAAATATTGGAGCCACATTATTGGGCTAATGTGCTTGTTGCACACTAGCGCATGTGTCAAAGGTAATGTAAAAAACACCATGTCTATGAGATTTCTGGTGGGAAGGGGTTCTCGAAATTAGTATTCACTCTACCCTTTCTTGACTGCCCTAGCTATTGAGCCCCTTGCTTCCAGACTGAGGCAGAAACATTTCCACCAGAGAATATCTTTCTCTTCTGGGGGGATGCTCTCCTCTCTCAGTGCTGCTCATATATTCTTATTTGTCATAAATTCAACTGACAACCTGCCCTCACTTATACAGAAGGTGAGAAATCAAGTAATTCTTTAAGCTGATACTCAATTCGGACAGGACGGATGTATTCCCTCCCCACCCAACTCGAGTCACTGGTAGACTGGAGGTCGTCATCCCTCTATAATGGTGTCCTGACTTGTTTGCAATACCCAGGGATCAAGGTATGTCATGATTGGGACTCCCTTTTGCATAGTAATTATGGCCCTGTCATGAAAAGATTGCTGCTTCAGCGATTGGTAAGACTTCCATTATCAATAGCTGGTAGAGTTGCTATTATACAAATGGTAGTCCTCCTGTCGCATAGGTTCTCATTATCCTAATGAGACTACTGGATTTGGGTGGCAGAATCACCTGTACTACGGGGGACTGAGTCTGATCCCGCACCATGTGACACCTGTCGGCCTAATACAGGTTTGTTCCGGCTAACTAGCAGTGCCTCATCTCCACCCAAGAGAGGGATGATTGGGGCAACCGGGAGCATGACATAAATGACTCCTCAGGGGAATTGTGTTCACTCAGATCTCTTCCATTTCTCTCAATTACATTAGTCTCACGTATGCAAGGACAATCAGAGGCAGAGTAAAGTTCACTAAGGTTTATTGAAGTGACTTCATCTTAGATAATAAAGCATGTATTGCAATAACTAGGACGATGAAGCACAATAAGATTAAAATTGAGACAAGGAGAGTAAAACACATGAATATCGCTACCCTACTGTCACTAAGGTTTGCAGGGATAGTTCCTTCCTAAGCTATGTTAGAGCACAGCATGTTAAGCTCTAATTCTGCCTTTCAGGTTTCCCCTGGGAAGACATCATCCCTCATACCTGAGCAAGAGGCCTGTAGTCTACATAAGCAGCTGTAGCGAAGCAATCAGCATACAGTTGTGGACATCTGGTTGGAATCTCCCTCAAACCTATATGGGTCAAAGTAGTGTTTTTATAATAAAACAGCTGATGTTCCAAGAAAGGATCCCTACGTAAGAGTGTGTATGTTTCTGTGAACATTGGAGACAAAGCGTACCACTTTTGCCGGCAACGTATCTTACAGCAGCCTTGAGAAGAGCACAGAGTGAGAGAAATGTCTTGTTTAAGAACGCAGTGCTGGCCTAGGTGAAGAACAGCGAGATAGACGAAATAAAACAAGACCCCAAATGTGGCTAATGTTAAAATAATAAAACAAAGCTGAATAAAATATATCTAGATTAAAGTGCACAGCGGCAGGCCTAGTTTGCTAAACTGACACATCTAAAACTATAGCTAAAATGGCTTCACAACACTCCTAAAGTTCTTATATTGGCTTCTTTAAAATTCCCATTTCATTGAATGTCTCCTTCTTTGGTAATATACTGACTCTGACTAGCTTAAGATAGGATTGGAAACAACCTATTAGCCTGCGGGTTGTCATGACAAGGCCTCTTGAGAGGTGGATTTTAGTGTCCTGGAATTGTGGCACAGCTGCAGTTTGGGTCCTTTTGCTATAAGTCAGATGTTGCATCTCCCAACTGAGTAATCAAAGAAGACAAAATGGAAGGAAGCTCATTGCAGACTATCGTGGGAGTTAAGCACCCTATACCTTCCTCTGCTGTAGACACCGCCAAGTTTCTGCCTGGGCATGGCAGATGCTTGCTAATAAAATTGGCTGTGATTTGTTCTTAAGCTACTCCACTACACTGCAACCCCCTGCTTCCTCCCTCACTTATGTTGGGTATTGTTGCAACACTTCTTATACATGGGCTCACGTGAAAAGGCCACCTGTTGTTCTCATGGTAGGTAGATTCTTGAAACTCGATGAGTACAAGGCTAATTAATGCATTGCCCCCCCCCCCCCATCCCCCCAGAGAGGCAGGTGGCAAAAGCTCCCCTTGCAACGTCTGAGTTTGCACCCCTAATGCATCTCAGTATCTTGGGCTCAGCTTCTAGAAGGGTTTCAATACTTTACAAATTACTTCCTGACAAATTTGATATTGGGAATTTGCCAGGAAAATGATTGTGGAAACAGGATATTGGACAGGAAATACTACTGAAACACTGGGGGCAGGAGTGCTGTACTCAAATGAAGTTAGTACCATTCAACTATTGACACAAACCTTTGTATTTCAAATTTCTCAATTATTTGTATTATTTTTCCATCTGACCTGGCTGCTGATAGACATTCTTGACCAATAGTGCGCTGATTCATGTGGTGTCACTTTTGGGCTACATGGTAGATATCCTGAAGCCGGTATGGAGGATGGCGGAGATTCTGTTACATCTGATGGAGCGCAGGGTTGTCATGGCCTGGCAGCGCATATTGTGCCACCCTCAGAGGCCATGCGTCCAGATGCACCCAGCACTGCCATTGCAGGCTAAGTGTCCTGGTTCAATCCCAAAATGCAAACTTCACATAGCACATAGCCTGTGTGCCCTGTCCACTGTACACTGCATTCAATACAGGTAATTCACCCCTCTGGCAGGCCTTCTAGCCCAATGGCAGGGTGCACCATACTGTATGGGAGGGCATAGCTGCATGAGCAATATACCCCTACTGTGTCCTTGCCAAACCTGGGACATAGTAAGTGAACAGAGCAGCCATTTTAAATGCATGTGCTGGACACTGGTCAGTACGAGTTTCCCGGCTACATGATAGCTACTCTGAACCCTGTTTTTTTTTTATATCAAACAACTCAGAACGATACATCCAAACTGGTACCATTATTGTATTTATTACAAAATGTACCCAAGGGTCACCTTTGAGGTGCCCCCTGCAAAAGCTAACTACCCTAGCATGGTTGATGGCTGGTCCCACCCAGTCTGCCACCACCAGACACCCCTTGGGTGAGAGCCATTGCTCTCTGAGGCCAGAGAACAAATCCCTTCCTGGGCAGAGGTGCTACCCCACCTCCCCTAGGAATGTGCACAGCCCTGCCTAAAAGCTTCAAAGAGCTTACCACCCTTAAAACCCAACCCCTAAGCCTGCTGCTAGCAGCAGATGGCCTCCCCATTTGCAAACCCCCACTTTTGGTGGAAGCAACGGCAGGAAAATACACAAAGGATTGGAGGAATGGTCAGCCCCTGTTTGCACCACACCTAAGGTGTTGCATGCGAGGCAACCTCTCCATTTCATTTTCCTCCTTCTTGCATGGATGGAAAATAGCCAATCAATCGTAGGAAAGTGCCCCCTGCCCACAGGAAGTGGTCACTTAGGGGGTCATTACAACTTCGGCGGACGGTCTTCACCGTCCACCGAAGTCCTGCCGTCAGGTTGCCACCAGTGCGTCCGCTTTCCCGCTGGCCCCATTAAGAGTTCCCCACTAGGTCAAGGGGCGGAAATGGTGTTTCCACCCACTGTCCCAGCGGAGAATGACCTACAATATTGATGCTGGCTCATAATAGAGCCGGCAGTAATGCTGTATTGCGTAGGGCTCACCTACACCCATTGCGATGCCATTGCGATGTTCATAATCTGCAAAGCAGACAGTAAACATCGCAACGGGGCTGGCCGGGGGGGGGGGCTGCACTACCCATGCCAGGTGCATGAGCAGTGCAGGGCCCCCCCGGGGCACCCGCACCCCTTCTCCACCAGCCTTTACATGGCCATGCTACTGCCATGTAAAAGCTGGCAGAGAGGGAGGCCATAATCCCCACAGTGGTGCTGCTTGCAGCGCTGCCCTGGTGGATTAGGACCACCAGTACTGCAGGCCCCTCCTGTTGAGGGAAAGTGTCAGTGCTGGCGATCCGACCGTGGCACGAACGCCGCAGTCATAATGTGGTGGTCAGACCACTGGCAAAACGGTCAGACCACCGCTTTAGTGGCAGTCAGACCGCCACCGCGACCCTGGCAGTCTGAAGACCTCCAGGGTCGTAATCAGGCCCTTAGTGTGTGCAGTCACCCTAAGGTAGGTCACTACAAGGTACCCCCTAAAACGCCCACTAAATACAGTATTTAGTGGGCATCCATACACCAAGAAATAACATTCCAAGGACAAAAGAAGACCAGCAACAAAGAAGATCAAAGACTCAAGAATTGAAAGCCCTACTGCACAATGAAAAGGTGCCAAACCCTGTCTGTTGCACCCAGGACTCAACAATCACCACTGAGGGTTTGCTTGGACACTGGACAGAATCTACAAATCCACAGAGGACTTTCACTCTTCAGAAATCACCAAAGATATCCCTCCAGAGTCAAGACATCACTCTCCTGCAACCCAAGACCAAAGACTCAGTGAAGGCTGACACTGACCAGCTGCTGACCAAGGAACCAGATACGATAGATGGACCAAACTCAATCTGTTGGACTGAGAGGACAAACACTATAAGTCTGGCAAGTTTGGTGGTCCTACACTCTCCAGTGGCCAAACCGTGCAATAGCCCTAGGTATCAGTCACCTCACTTCTGACACCAAGAAGGATAGTCCATTCTGGACTGTAAAAGGACCAGAAGGAAGCACCAGTTAAGGGACTTTGGAAACAACCAAGACTTCCCTTGCTGACCTGCAAGCGACCCTTAAAGAGACCACCCTCCTGCTTCAAAGGGCACATTTGCGCACAGCTCCTGGCTCATGGATTCGCTCTGCACCCAGCCACCGAAGATCCATCTGTGGCCTAAGGGTCCCCCACCCCTTGCGACCTCGACATTCCAAGGGGACCCACAAGACTTACCTTTACGTCCACCTGTGCACTGCTTTACCAAGTGGTCCTCTGTAGTGGCCTGGCACCTGCTCCAGTGACTTCTGCAGCTGCTCTGGCCAAAACCAGGAGCTGCCCGAACTTCTCCAGCTGGCCCATAGTGCCTAACAAAGACCTGCTAAAGGAGACTTTGGTAATCGCACTGCCTGATTCTATATGCATTTTCAAAGCATTTTTCTCCATTGATACCTATGGTGCATATTTCCGGACAAAAAGACTGCTTTTATTAAAACTTCAAAACTTCATAACTTAAAATTACTTACCGGATTTTGATGATCCTTGTCTTAAAAAGTTTTTAAAAAATCTGAAGTATTTTTGTAATTTTGTCTTGAGTTATTCTTTTGATTGTGGGGGCTCATTTATTGATACTGTGAGTACAACATACGCTTTGCACTTCTCCAAGATTATCCTAACTGCTCGACTAAGCTACCATACAAATTAGAGCATTAGGTGGTCTAGGGACAGATTTACAATGTTTTGGCACAGGGGAACTACAAGCCTTCTAGCTGGGCTGCCATGCATCAAAACAAAAGGGCAAGTATGTGCTATATCTACAAGATACGGTGCATTCCTGTCCTTTTCCGCTGGCTGGCGCACAAATTGCTGACAGCGTTGCAAATATAATTGTTTTTGTGCAGAAAGAGGCACCTTCCTGCACAAAAACAATCCCAAGAGGAGTTTTCCTCTTTCTATGTGTGCTGCTAAATAAATATATTTCTCCCTGTTGCGTCATTTCTACCTCACCCCTGGGGTGGCATAGCGTTTTGAAACATTCCCAGGTTTAGAAAACCTTGTAAATCTGGGAATGCTTCAAAATCCATGGGTGTTGCGTGAGAACACACATGTATCCCTGATGCAAAGTAAGGCAACGCAGCGACTTGCACTGCATTGCCTTACTCCATATCTACAAGGCCATGCAAAGCCACGCAAAGTGGCTTTCGTGGCCTTGAAGATATGGGTCAGCAGTCTGTGCTGCCAATGCATCAAAAAAACTGATGCATCAGCAGTATAGGCCACTTCTAAATCTGGGCCCTAGTTTTTACCTCTGTAGACCAACGTGTGGTTGCCTGGACCCCTACACAGTGTGCCTAGCTTTGAACACTACATAGAGGGCCAACCTCCTCTAATGACTTACATCCGGTGCAATCCAAGCCCAGAGATGTCTGGGACCTCTCTGTGAATATCTATCAAAGATGGACTTGGCCGGGAGGGAGCCTCTGGTTGGGAATCTGGAGGTGACAACACAACCTTCTGAAGTGGAAATACAAATACCATTGTCTGAGTGTTAAATAAGGTGGCAGTGGAATGATTTTGCCTGGGGAACTAACTGCCATAATATAATATCAATTCCATCATCGGGGATGTGATGTGACTTTTTTTATTGACCGGGAATATTTCTGTATCATTATTGTGAAAATGTCTTGCTATTAACTGCGATGATATCATTGACAGCTTAAATTCTTTTGTCTTCTAAAAACGCAATATTAAGTAAAAAAATCAATGAAATAAAGGTTCTAAATCTCGTCCTCTGGTCTTTTTCACTCACTTACGAATGGCTGCTGCGGCCAGCATACTGCCACTGCTGGCGGTATGCTGCCGGCCGCCCTATTAGGAGTTTTCTGCTGGACCAGCGGGCAAAAACAGCATTTCCACCCACTGGCCCAGCACAAAACTCACAACAACATTGATGCCGGCTCATAATCGAGCCGGCGGAAATGTTGTGGTGCTTCGGGTGTGACATCACTCGTCCCACATTTCACTGCTCATAATTCAGGCAGTGAAATGTGGGACGGGGGTGTCCCTGGGGGCCCCTGCACTGCCAAGTGGATGGGCAGTGCATGGGCCCCCCATGGGGCACTCGATGCCCCCTTTTCACCAGCCTTTGCATGGCAGTGCACCGCCGTGCAAAGGCTGGCGTAAAGTGGACTTGCTATCCCCAGGGCAGCTCTGCTTGCAGCGCTGTCCTAGTGGATTGCGACTGCCAGGCTGTCGACAGACGGCAACCTGGCAGTACCGGCAATCGCACTGTGGCCCATCTGTCTGCGGAAGCCTGACTTCCATTGCGAGTGTGGTGGTCTTGAGACCGCCACACTCGTAATGAGGGCCGCAGTGTCCCATACAGCATAATGGCGTGCATTCCTTTTAATATATTTTCTCTCCGTTAATATTTCTGTCTTTTTAGTTGTGTTCAATGACAGTACAGTAGCCTTTTTATCAAGTATACGTAGTATTTCTCTCAATTATACAATTTTGGCATTGTAAATGTCACTCCGCAGGTATGTTCCTACACGCAGCAATGGACAACCTCTAGTAACTTTTACTCCTCTCATTTGGGCGTTCACCTGACATATGGGCTGTGACTGTTACGATAGGGTTACATGATATTACATGAGGCAGAGGCTCTGCATTCTCAATTGTAAAGTATGTTTCTGTTGCTCCTGGTAACAAGCCAAAAAAATATTTTTCCATTCTCTACAGCAGTGTGCAGTATCTGGGTATCTCCTCTGAAATTCTTAATAACCTTGCATGGTTCCCTATCCGAGGAATCACAGAGAGACAACAGCAAGAGTACCTATGTGCCTCCTGAAACCTGAACCAAAAAACATCTACCAAGCGCTGGAAGGATGCTGAGAGTCTGGTCCCTGACTTCAGGCCTAATAACATAAAGGTATGTGAAGGCTTCACATGACCAACTCTAAATCAACCATGCTGTAAATCAGCAGGTTATAACATAGGTAGGCATTAGACCAATTGGTTATGGATGTGTGATGAAACATGATTGGTGATTTGTTTGCCCATCTGTTGGTTTTGTTTGCTGAGTAATTCACAGTTACACAATAATTCTTACTCACATTGTAAGTAGAACACCACACAATAAATATTAGTTTGTTGTAAAATACCAATACTTGTGTTTACTGATTTCAGGGTTTGGGGTGCAAATATGCAATTTTGCCTGTAGGTGTAAAGTTCTCTGCCAAGTTTGTATAACTCCTAACACCCTCACTCACATGAGGATAACTCAGTGGGGGAAGGGTACATTCCAGTTTCCTTTTCTACAAATAGTCTGCAGTTTCTTTAAGGGTCTTGGGAAACCATTGAGAATGCCCCAATCACCTGTCTTCTCTCTGTTATAATATGCAAATATATACTCAAATATCATCAAGCGTATGTTCCAGCTCAACACTGTAAGGGGCATGTTTATAAGCCTCTAGCGCCACACTAGCTTAATTTTTGTTCATGCTAAGGCAGCATTAAAGAGGCCTTCATCCCGTGCGGTATTAACAAAGTGGGGCAATGCTTGCATTGTACCACTTTTTAAACCCTTGTGCCACATTATGCCTGTGCCAGGCATAATGTATGCAAGGGAGGCGTTCCGACGCAGGGAGGCCTGAAAAAATGCTGCAGTGAAATTTACATTTCATTACGTCATTTTTTCTGCCATTTTTAAAGTCTGCTGAGAGCAGACGTTAAAATGGCGCACCCATTTTAATCAATGAACCTCTCTGTGCTTTGCTGCACTAGCGACACAATAGCATCAAAAACTTGGACGCTATTGTCATAATAACCGCCATGATACGCGGTATTGTAAATACAGCGCAACCATCGTGTCATTATGTGGGGCTGGGGTGAGGCAACAAAAGTGCTGCATTGGGACTGATGCACCACTTTCTTGTAAATATGCCCCTTAGTCTTATATTCTCATGAAGGTCTCCCTCTGCATTTTTTTTTTATTTTATTAAAATCTTGTTTCATTCACGCATTGTAACCTCTCACAGCACAAAGGTTCTCACTAAATTCTTTAATGAAAAATCTCTCCACAGACTTGTTTTCATTGCAATACATGCCCCAGTCACTTAATATTAAAACATCTATCTGATTATCTACCACCTTCCCTTAACATTTTCCTACAGGTTGGGCCATCTGTGCCATCCAGGAAATTTACTTGAGCTCCCCAAAATGTGCAACCTTTGCAGAGATTTGAACCACATGGGAAGAAGGGACTTGTTAAAATCAGAAAACAGTTCTAGTGTGCATGTTCTATTTTAATAAGAACTTAGACACATTTATTTAATGAGCTTCTCAATTTATACTGTGAGATTCTATATCCTACATGTACATTATCTCGTGTTTATACAACAGTCCAAATTAGGGAGGAGGTCAACAGTATGTGTCATAAACATGTGATTTTAATTCCAGCATTAATGCCTGGCATCTGCTGTGCTGACGTGTTTGTGCAAACATATGTTGAGCTTGTTGATTTAATTAAACGCCACATCACTCAAGTCTGAGCGCAAGCGCTGCATTAAAGGACATGAAATCGGCAAGTGTTCTTTCAATTTTCTCAAAAACTCCAAATACATGTACATTAAAGTTAAAAATACACCATTGCATAAAATTGATGCAATTAACTCACTCAAAAATAATGTAAGGAATCCCATCTGCATGATGGGGAAACTCGGGCATATTTACCAGCTGGTTGTCGTCACTCTTGCACCACGCAACATGGTGCAAGAGCAACGCAAACCTTAAGGCAGATTTTTGTTTTGTAGCCACACAAGGGCACTTTGCGTGGCCCTGAGCGCCCCATTAATCTGGAGTAAGGCAACGCAGTGCAAATCGCTACTCTGCCTTACTCTGCCCTGGGAAGGTGTTCTGCAGCACACATAGATAGAGGAATATGCCCCTCAGAATTGCTTGTGTGCAGGAAGGTGCACTGTATTGCCTTGAATGTGGCACATTCCTGTCCTTTTCCTGTCACGCAGTGCAGTGCAGTGCAGCAAGGTGACTTGCTGCAATGCACTGCATGACTTTTTTATCAATAGGGCCCTTACTTTTTTCTTAGTTTACCATGGTGTTGTCCGCCCGGGTGCTTGAGAAGTCTCAAGAAGTCTATAAATCCCTGCACATAGTCCTGTGGTTCTAATACAATAAATCATCTTCATTCTGATTAGAACCTCACTTGGTATTTGTTTCTCAAGAAGTGCGTACTTAAAAGAAAGAGAGAATTTTTTCCCCTAATCTTTTTTGCAGTTTTTTTTCTTTTTGTTTGAAGGGGACTTCACCCTTAAGCCCCTCACCCCTTCTTGTTTAGGGTATTCACCCCATAAAACCATTTCCTTCCCCCTTAAAGTCCATCCTTTTCTTTTACCGACCCTTCCCTTTTTTTAATGCTGAATGTCTTGTAGTCTCCTGCTTTAGCTTGTTTTTAAGTTGAAGCCTTGGTTTGTTAAAGACTTCTTGGGGACATTCAGAATCCTTCCCTGGGAATGCATTCCGTCTGCTGCTTACAATTAGCTTTGTGGTTTGTAGCTCACATTGTTTGGCTTTCTATTTGCTAGCTTTATTTGCTTTAGGCTGTCTAGCATGAGTTCATCCCTTCTAAAGAGTAAAAACTTTTGACACTACCTCTCCTTGTAGTCTTTCACGAGTGCTCCTTTCTGTAAACAGGCCTGTAAATCTTGCTCTTGTCTTGTTACATTTGCTCTGCATTGAAGGACACAGGCCAAATATCAGACTCTGTCTTTGGAGGGAACTAGGTGTTTACCTTTCTTTCTCTGACTTCAAAGTGAGAGGATTTATGTGACAATCTTGCTGGATACTGGGGGTGGCGAACAGTTTTTCCTAGCACACAACATTTAAGTGAACTGTGCAAATATCATATGAGAATTAGAAAAGCGCAAATGAAGCATGTTTTGTTAATTCTGAATTGGGTTGGAAACAAATACTTTAGTATGATCAAAACAAATCAATAGACTAGGTACGTAGGTACTAGGTAATGCCATTGCCACACATTATTGGTTGTATTAGTAAAACTGTATGTCTGTATAAATGTGATGGTCATTTCAATTAAAAAGGTGTCTATAATGGCAGTGTGCTACAAGACCAAACTCACTCCACTCTATGCCATTCCACTCTGCACCACTCCATACCACTGCACTCTGAACCATTACACTCCACTCTACTCTGCATCACTTTACACCACTGTACTATATGTCACTTCACTTCAAGACTCTCTACTGCACTCTGCAACACTATACTTTCTGCCAATGTACTCTATGCAACTCTACTCTACACCACTGCACTCTTCCCCACTGCACTCTTTGCCACTCTTTCCCACTGCACTCTACACCACTCCAGTCTAGGCCACTCCACTCTACTCCTCACAGCTCCACTCTACGCCACTCTGCAATATTGCACTCTGCGCCACTGCACTATATGCAATACACTCTATGCCATTGTGTTCTATGCCAATCCACTGTGTCACTCTAATCTGCTCTGCACCACTCCACCCTACACCACTTTACTCTGCACCACTACACTCTATGCTACTCTACTTTACATCACTGCACTCTACTTTGCACCACTCCACTCTATGCCACTTCACTCTAATGTAAAACAATCTACCCTACGTTACTGCACTCTATCCCAGTCTACTGCACTCTACACCACTGCACTCCATGTCACTACACTCTACAAAACTCTACTCTGCAATACTGCATTCTCTGCCACTGAACTCTCTGCCAATCTACTCTGCACTACTGCACTCTACATCACTGCAATCTGCATCACTCTACTCTCTGCCGCTCTACTCTATGCCACTCTACTCTACTCTGCACACCAACACTCTATTATGCACTACTTTACTCTATGCCACTGCATTCTCCTATGCTGTCTTGTATGCCACTAAATTCTATGCCACTGAACTCTACACCACTGTACTTTACACCACTATACTCTGCAGCACTCTGCAACAACGCAAGCTATACCAACCCACTCTATGCCACTCCATACCACTTTATGCCACTGCACTCTGCTCAGCACCACTCTAATTAACACCTCTCCACTCTAAACCACTGCAATCTACTCTCTGAGTGTCTCAGTGGATCTGTGAGTGGGTGCATACGTGCCTCAGTGCGTATGTGAGTGGGTGTGTGAGTGTCAGTGTGGGTGTGTCAGTACCTGCATGATTGACTTGGTCACAAAGGTACCACACCTGCCCATTTAACCAAAAAGAGTCCACAGTTTTGCACAAAATGTCTACCCACCTGATGTACTTTCTACTCATTAGTTAGTAAGTGCTACCTCATTGTGTACATGTCAAGTATGTTTTATACGCTACAGCTGCGTAATGTACCATGAGGATATGTCTTCAGCAACCTTATGTACGTTTGGCAATGTGATTCTTTCCTTGTGCGTCTTGCTCCAGAATTCTGTGATAACATGAATCCTCCTTTAGAGAGGCCAACAAGACAACAAAGGCGTAAATCTCCACCAAACCAGGGTCATTCCTCTTACCTCTATGATGTAAGTGCTTCTTTGTTTGTTGGGGATGTCCTCATACTTCTCAGTATCGGGAACACACCACTAAAATCAGTGGTAAATGCACTGGGGGGGCCTTTAGTAAGATGTCCATCATCCTAGCAAAACGCGGGAAGCCCTTTGCATACTACTGCGGTATTGGCATGTATTATTGTGCCAATTCAATGGGGGAGAGGGGCCACATAGTACCCCTCCCTATCTTTTTTTGGGCCCCTAGGCCCTATTCCACAGGGCCCACCACAATTCAATAGGGGGGGTGCACTTCAATAGGGGTCTGAGTGGGCCTGTGAGTGGGTGCATGAGGGTCATCCTTATGGCCCTGATCACCCCAAACATTTCAACTGGTACTGGTGATTACTTACTGTGCCCTGTGCACTGCAAACCATTCCCAGGGTCAGGACTCTGTGTAAAATGGTCCATGTAAATTAGGCATAAATATAATTGGCTCCAACAACCTACCTATAAGTCAAGTTTGATATCATATTAAAAGTTAGAATACATCCAACAAACTTGCGATGGTTGGATTTATTATACCTAGTACAGAGAAAGAGTTCTAGAACTATTTCTGAAATGTACGAAAATCAGCCCTGTAGTGCCTTTCCTGATTGGTCAGTCTCTGGCAACCTGAGCCAAGCTGCCTTAATGAGGTGTGAAGTGGCCTGGGCAGAAACAAAGGAAGCATCTGGTCGGAGGAGAACTGTTGCAGCAGATGAGGATGGGGGTAAAGTGGCCAAAATAGTTTTCAAAGGAGGGAAAGCCGTCTGGGACAGAAAATAGACCTCCCCCATTTCCTGTTCCTCCAGCTAGATGGGAGCTGTGAGAAAGTAGCCTCTTTCTAGCCTTGTTACCCCCACTTTCGGCCTGTTTGTGAGTGTATGTCAGGGTGTTTTCACTGTCTCACTGGGATCCTGCTAGCCAGGACCCAGTGCTCATAGTGAAAACCCTATGTTTTCAGTATGTTTGTTATGTGTCACTGGGACCCTGCTAGTCAGGACCCCAGTGCTCATAAGTTTGTGACCTATAGGTATGTGTTCCCTGTGTGATGCCTAACTGTCTCACTGAGGCTCTGCTAATCAGAACCTCAGTGGTTATGCTCTCTCATTTCTTTCAAATTGTCACTAACAGGCTAGTGACCAATTTTACCAATTTACATTGGCATACTGGAACACCCTTATAATTCCCTAGTATATGGTACTGAGGTACCCAGGGTATTGGGGTTCCAGGAGATCCCTATGGGCTGCAGCATTTCTTTTGCCACCCATAGGGAGCTCTGACAATTCTTACACAGGCCTGCCACTGCAGCCTGAGTGAAATAACGTCCACGTTATTTCACAGCCATTTTACACTGCACTTAAGTAACTTATAAGTCACCTATATGTCTAACCTTTACCTGGTAAAGGTTGGGTGCTAAGTTACTTAGGCCCTCCGCCGCCCGCCAGACTTCCCCCCTCCAAAATACCGCTCCGCGGTCCAGAGACCGCGGAGGGTATTCCAAGTTTTCCCCTGGGCTGGCGGGCGGCCGCCCGCCAGCCCAGGGGAAAACAACCTTCCCACGATGAAGCCGGCTCGTAATCGAGCCGGCGGAGTGGGAAGGTGCGACGGGTGCTACTGCACCCGTCGCGTATTTCACTGTCTGCTATGCAGACAGTGAAATACTAGCGGGGCCCTCTTACGGGGGCCCCTGCAGTGCCCATGCCATTGGCATGGGCACTGCAGGGGCCCCCAGGGGCCCCGTGACACCCCCTACCGCCATCCTGTTCCTGGCGGGCGAACCGCCAGGAACAGGATGGCGGTAGGGGGTGTCAGAATCCCCAAGGCGGCGCAGCATGCTGCGCCGCCTTGGAGGATTCATTTGGGCAGCGAGAAACTGGCGGGAGACCGCCAGTTGTCGCCGCGGTCGGAATGCCCAAGGGAGCACCGCCGGCCTGTCGGCGGTGCTCCCGCCCCCGTTGGCCCTGGCGGTTCTGTACCGCCAGGGTCATAATGAGGCCCTTAGTGTGTGGGCACCCTGGCACTAGCCAAGGTGCCCCCACATTGTTCAGGGCCAATTCCCCGGACTTTGTGAGTGCGGGGACACCATTACACGCGTGCACTACATATAGGTCACTACCTATGTGTAGCTTCACAATGGTAACTCCGAATATGGCCATGTAACATGTCTAAGATCATGGAATTGCCCCCTCTATGCCATCCTGGCATTGTTGGTACAATCCCATGATCCCACGGGTCTGTAGCACAGACCCGGGTACTGCCAAACTGCCTTTTCAGGGGTTTCACTGCAGCTGCTGCTGCTGCCAACCCCTCAGACAGGTTTCTGCCCTCCTGGGGTCCAGCCAGGCTTGGCCCAGGAAGGCAGAACAAAGAACTTCCTCAGAGAGAGGGTGTTACACCCTCTCCCTTTGGAAAATGGTGTGAAGGCAGGGGAGGAGTAGCCTCCCCCAGCCTCTGAAAATGCTTTCATGGGCACACATCGTGCCCATTTCTGCATAAGCCAGTCTACACTGGTTCAGAGACCCCTTAGCCCTGCTCTGGCACGGAACTGGACAAAGGAAAGGGGAGTGACCACTCCCCTGACCTGCACCTCCCCTGGGAGGTGCCCAGAGCTCCTCCAGTGTTCTCCAGACCTCTGCCATCTTGGAAACAGAGGTGCTGCTGGCACACTGGACTGCTCTGAGTGGCCAGTGCCAGCAGGTGACGTCAGAGACTCCTTCTGATAGGCTCCTTCAGGTGTTGCTAGCCTATCCTCTCTCCTAAGTAGCCAAACCCTCTTTTCTGGCTATTTAGGGTCTATGCTTTGGGGATTTCCTTAGATAACGAATGCAAGAGCTCATCAGAGTTCCTCTGCATCTCTCTCTTCACCTTGTGCCAAGGAATCGACTGCTGACCGCGCTGGAAGCCTGCAAAACTGCAACAAAGTAGTGAAGACGACTACTGCAACTCTGTAACGCTGATCCTGCCGCCTTCTCGACTGTTTTCCTGGTGGTGCATGCAGTGGGGGTAGTCTGCCTCCTCTCTGCACTAGAAGCTCCGAAGAAATCTCCCGTGGGTCGACGGAATCGTCCCCCTGCAACCGCAGGCACCAAATAACTGCATCACGGGTACCCTGGGTCTCCTCTCAGCACGACGAGCGAGGTCCCTTGAATCCAGCAACTCTGTCCAAGTGACTCCCACAGTCCAGTGACTCTTCAGTCCAAGTTTGGTGGAGGTAAGTCCTTGCCTCCCCACGCCAGACTGCATTGGTGGGAACCGCAACTTTTGCAGTTACTCCGGCCTCTGTGCACTTCCGGCGGAAATCCTTCGTGCACAGCCAAGCCTGGGTCCACGGCACTCTAACCTGCATTGCACAACTTTCTAAGTTGTCCTCCGGCGACGTGGGACTCCTTTCTGTGACTTCGGGTGAGCACCGTTTCACTCCTCTTTGTAGTGCCTGTTCCGGTACTTCTGCGGGTGCTGCCTGCTTTTGAGAGGGCTCCTTGTCTTGCTGGGCGCCCCCTCTGTCCCCTGACGCAATTGGCGACATCCTGGTCCCTCCTGGGCCACAGCAGCATCCAAAAACCCTAACCGCACGACTTGCAGTTAGCAAGGCTTGTTTGCGGTCTTTCCTCAGGAAAACACTTCTGCACGACTCTCCACGGCGTGGGGCATCCATCCTCCAAAGGGGAAGTCTCTAGCCCTTGTTGTTCCCGCAGAATCTTCAGCTTCTACTGTCCAGTAGCAGATTCTTTGCACCCAAAGCTGGCATTTCCTGGGCATCTGCCCATCTCCGACTTGCTTGTGACTTTTGGACTTGGTCCCCTTGTTCCACAGGTACCCTCGTTTGGAAATCCATCATTGTTGCATTGCTGATTTGTGTCTTTCCTGCAGAATTCCCCTCTCACGACTTCTGTGCTCTTTGGGGAACTTTAGTGCACTTTGCACTCACTTTTCAGGGTCTTGGGGTGGGCTATTTTTCTAACCCTAACTGTTTTCTTACAGTCCCGGCGACCCTCTACAAGGTCACATGGGTTTGGGGCCATTCGTGGTTCGCATTCCACTTTTGGAGTATATGGTTTGTGTTGCCCCTATCCCTATGTGTCCCATTGCATCCTATTGTAACTATACATTGTTTGCACTGTTTTCTAATACTATACTGCATATTTTTGGTATTGTGTACATATATCTTGTGTATATTTGCTATCCTCATACTGAGGGTACTCACTGAGATACTTTTGGCATAATGTCATAAAAATAAAGTACCTTTATTTTTAGTATATCTGTGTATTGTGTTTTCTTATGATATTGTGCATATGACACTAGTGGTACTGTAGGAGCTTCACTCGTCTCCTAAGCTGCTCTGCTAAGCTACCATTATCTATCAGCCTAAGCTGCTAGACACCCTATACACTAATAAGGGATACCTGGGCCTGGTGCAAGGTGTAAGTACCCCTTGGTACTCACTACAAGCCAGTCCAGCCTCCTACATTGGTTGTGCAGTGGTGGGATAAGTGCTTTGTAACTACTTACCACTTTTGTCATTGTACTTTTCATAAGAGAAAAATATACAAAACAAGTTCAGTGTATGTACACCTAACCAAAATGTTTTGCATTTCTTTTCTCACTTCTTTTCTAAAGTGCTGAAAAGTACCTCTAACTTTCTAAAAAGTTCTTAAAAAGTTGAAAAAGTTTTTTTCTGTCTTTCTAAAAAGTTCTGAAAAACTTTTTCTACCTTTTTTCTATCACTTAAACACTTTCTAAAAATGTCTGGCACAGGCCAAACTGTTGATATGTCCAAACTTGCTTATGATCACCTTAGCTGGAAAGAAGCAAGGAGTCTCTGCATAGAAAGAGGTTTAAGTGTAAGGAAGAATCCCTCTAGAGAACTGTTGGTAAATATGCTTGTTGAACAGGATAAGGCCAGAGCTGGCACTCCTGTGGAAAAGTTAGCTGATGGTTCCCACTCTGATTCTGGGGCACCCCTAGCAAAAGATGTGGGAGGGAAACTTCCAAGCCTGCCTCCTAGCAAACCACCTAGCATAGCTGGTACTGATGTAGAGTCACACCATACTGATAGTGTTGTCTCACATCACAGTAAGAGTATCCCTTCTCATCATAGTAGAAGTGCTGTTTCTGTTAGTCAAGCTATTAGGGTGCCATCTGTTAGGGCCAGGTCTCCTTCTGTTCTATCTCAGCATACTTCTGTCTCTAGACATGCCTCACCCACCCACCCTGATGACAGAGTGTTAGAAAGGGAGCTCAATAGATTGAGAGTGGAACAAACCAGACTGAAGCTCAAGAAGCAACAGCTGGATTTGGATAGGCAGTCCTTAGAGGTGGAAAGGGAAAGACAGAAATTGGGTTTAGAGACCCATGGTGGCAGCAGCAGTATTCCCCATAGTCATCCTGCAAAAGAGCATGATTCCAGGAATCTGCACAAGATAGTTCCCCCTTATAAGGAGGGGGATGACATTAACAAGTGGTTTGCTGCACTTGAGAGGGCCTGTGTTGTACAGGATGTCCCTCAAAGGCAGTGGGCTGCTATCCTATGGCTATCATTTAGTGGAAAGGGTAGGGATAGGCTCCTTACTGTGAAAGAAAGTGATGCCAATAATTTTGCAGTTCTTAAGAATGCACTCCTAGATGGTTATGGCTTAACCACTGAACAGTACAGGATGAAGTTCAGAGAAACCAAAAAGGAGTCTTCACAAGACTGGGTAGACTTTGTTGACCATTCAGTGAAGGCCTTGGAGGGGTGGTTACATGACAGTAAAGTGACTGACTATGAAAGCCTATATAACATAATCCTGAGAGAGCATATTCTTAATAATTGTGTGTCTAATTTGTTGCACCAGTATCTAGTGGACTCAGATCTGACCTCTCCCCAAGAATTGGGAAAGAAGGCAGACAAATGGGTCAGAAAAAGAGTGAACAGAAAAGTTCATGCAGGTGGTGACAAGGATGGCAAGAAGAAAGATGGTGAAAAATCTCAAGATAAGCATGGGGATAAGGGTAAAACCAAGGATCCCACTTCAAATCTTAAACACTCTTCAGAGGGTGGGGATAAAACAAATTCTTCCTCTTCTTCTCAACCTGCACACATTAAAAAGCCTTGGTGCTTTGTGTGTAAAAACAGAGGCCATAGGCCAGGGGATAAGTCCTGTCCAGGTAAACCCCCTGAGCCTACCACCACTAATATATCAAGCTCTAGTGCCCCTAGCAGTAGTGGTACTAGTGGTGGGACTGCTGGCAACAGTCAAGTTAAGGGTGTAGTTGGGTTCACTTATGGGTCCATCATAGAAACTGGGGTAGTCAGTCCCAAGACAGTTTCTGTCACACCTAGTGGCATTGGCCGTGCCACACTGGCTGCTTGTCCCCTTACAATGGATAAGTACAGGCAGACAGTTTCAATAAATGGTGTTGAGGCCTTGGCCTACAGGGACACAGCTGCCAGTATCACTTTGGTGACTGAAAACCTAGTGGCTCCTAAACAACACATCATTGGACAACAGTATAAAATTATTGATGTCCATAACTCCACTAAGTTTCTTCCCTTAGCTATAATTCAGTTTAGTTGGGGTGGAGTTACTGGCCCTAAGCAGGTGGTGGTATCACCTAGCTTACCTGTAGATTGTCTCTTAGGTAATGACCTAGAGGCCTCAGGTTGGGCTGATGTAGAGTTTTATGCCCATGCAGCCATGCTGGGCATCCCAGAGGAATTGTTCCCTCTCATTTCTAATGAAATGAAAAAGCAAAGGAGAGAAGGCCTCTCCATCAACAGGTAAAAAGGGTATCACAGTATCCCCTAACCACCCTGCCATTCAGGATACCATTCCTGTGGTGGGAGAAACCTCTCCTGGGGTGGCACCTGTTCCAAGGGAAACATCAGCTGGCATAGCTGTACTCCCTGAGATAGAAGTACCTCTCTGTGGGATAACTAAGATTGGTGAGAAAAAGAGCACCATTTTAGTTAACATGGAGCATCCCTCCAACCCTCCCAGAGAAGCTTTAGTGCAGAAACTCTGCACTGCCTCACAACACTTAGGACAGCATCCCTGCCCTAGTGTGGAGCTCAAAGGACAGCATCCCTGCCCTGCTCCAACCCAAGAGAAACAGCATCCCTGTTCTCTCTTCCAGCCATATGGACAAAGTTTTTGCCCAGCTATGGCTTTTCTGAGACAGCATCCCTGTCTGGCATTTCCATCACTACAAATAGGTTCAGTGGACAATTCCCACTGCTCTAAACTAAAACTTACTGATAGAAACTCTGAAAATACATCTTCACATTGTTGCTTAGCTAAAAAACTTCAAACAGGGTGGTTTACATCCCCACAGGGAAGTAACCATATAGTGGATGATAAAGGGAGTAACCAGTCTATTACAGAGCTACTCTCTACTTATCACCACTTAGACAATAAAGTCTCAACTGGCCAAGGTTAGCCTTATTGTCCTTTGTTTGGGGGGGGGGGTTGTGTGAGAAAGTAGCCTCTTTCTAGCCTTGTTACCCCCACTTTTGGCCTGTTTGTGAGTGTATGTCAGGGTGTTTTCACTGTCTCACTGGGATCCTGCTAGCCAGGGCCCAGTGCTCATAGTGAAAACCGTATGTTTTCAGTATGTTTGTTATGTGTCACTGGGACCCTGCTAGTCAGGACCCCAGTGCTCATAAGTTTGTGACCTATAGGTATGTGTTCCCTGTGTGATGCCTAACTGTCTCACTGAGGCTCTGCTAATCAGAACCTCAGTGGTTATGCTCTCTCATTTCTTTCAAATTGTCACTAACAGGCTAGTGACCAATTTTGCCAATTTACATTGGCATACTGGAACACCCTTATAATTCCCTAGTATATGGTACTGAGGTACCCAGGGTATTGGGGTTCCAGGAGATCCCTATGGGATGCAGCATTTCTTTTGCCACCCATAGGGAGCTATGACAATTCTTACACAGGCCTGCTACTGCAGCCTGAGTGAAATAACGTCCACGTTATTTCACAGCCATTTTACACTGCACTTAAGTAACTTATAAGTCACCTATATGTCACCTATATGTCTAACCTTTACCTGGTAAAGGTTGAGTGCTAAGTTACTTAGTGTGTGGGCACCCTGGCACTAGCCAAGGTGCCTTCACATTGTTCAGGGCCAATTCCCCGGACTTTGTGAGTGCGGGGACACCATTACACGCGTGCACTACATATAGGTCACTACCTATGTGTAGCTTCACAATGGTAACTCCGAATATGGCCATGTAACATGTCTAAGATCATGGAATTGCCCCCTCTATGCCATCCTGGCATTGTTGGTACAATCCCATGATCCCACGGGTCTGTAGCACAGACCCGGGTACTGCCAAACTGCCTTTTCAGGGGTTTCACTGCAGCTGCTGCTGCTGCCAACCCCTCAGACAGGTTTCTGCCCTCCTGGGGTCCAGCCAGGCTTGGCCCAGGAAGGCAGAACAAAGAACTTCCTCAGAGAGAGGGTGTTACACCCTCTCCCTTTGGAAAATGGTGTGAAGGCAGGGGAGGAGTAGCCTCCCCCAGCCTCTGGAAATGCTTTCATGGGCACACATGGTGCCCATTTCTGCATAAGCCAGTGTACACCGGTTCAGGGACCCCTTAGCCCTGCTCTGGCGCGAAACTGGACAAAGGAAAGGGGAGTGACCACTCCCCTGACCTGCACCTCCCCTGGGAGGTGCCCAGAGCTCCTCCAGTGTGCTCCAGACCTCTGCCATCTTGGAAACAGAGGTGCTGCTGGCACACTGGACTGCTCTGAGTGGCCAGTGCCAGCAGGTGACGTCAGAGACTCCTTCTGATAGGCTCCTTCAGGTGTTGCTAGCCTATCCTCTCTCCTAAGTAGCCAAACCCTCTTTTCTGGCTATTTAGGGTCTCTGCTTTGGGGATTTCCTTAGATAACGAATGCAAGAGCTCATCAGATTTCCTCTGCATCTCTCTCTTCACCTTCTGCCAAGGAATCGACTGCTGACCGCGCTGGAAGCCTGCAAAACTGCAACAAAGTAGCGAATACGACTACTGCAACTCTGTAACGCTGATCCTGCCACCTTCTCGACTGTTTTCCTGGTGGTGCATGCTGTGGGGGTAGTCTGCCTCCTCTCTGCACTAGAAGTTCCGAAGAAATCTCCCGTGGGTCGACGGAATCGTCCCCCTGCAACCGCAGGCACCAAAGAACTGCATCACCGGTACCCTGGGTCTCCTCTCAGCACGACGAGCGAGGTCCCTTGAATCCAGCAACTCTGTCCCAGTGACTCCCACAGTCCAGTGACTCTTCAGTCCAAGTTTGGTGGAAGTAAGTCCTTGCCTCCCCACGCCATACTGCATTGCTGGGAACCGCGACTTTTGCAGCTACTCCGGCCTCTGTGCACTTCCGGCGGAAATCCTTCGTGCACAGCCAAGCCTGGGTCCACGGCACTCTAACCTGCATTGTACGACTTTCTAAGTTGTCATCCGGCGACGTGGGACTCCTTTGTGCGACTTTGGGTGAGCACCGTTTCACTCCTCTTTGTAGTGCCTGTTCCGGCACTTCTGCGGGTGCTGCCTGCTTCTGAGAGGGCTCCTTGTCTTGCTGGGCGCCCCCTCTGTCCCCTGACGCAATTGGCGACATCCTGGTCCCTCCTGGTCCACAGCAGCATCCAAAAACCCTAACCGCACGACTTGCAGCTAGCAAGGCTTGTTTGCGGTCTTTCTTCAGGAAAACACTTCTGCACGACTCTCCACGGCGTGGCGCATCCATCCTCCAAAGGGGAAGTCTCTAGTCCTTGTCGTTCCCACAGAATCTTCAGCTTCTACTGTCCAGTAGCAGCTTCTTTGCATCCACAGCTGGCATTTCCTGGGCATCTGCCCATCTCCGACTTGCTTGTGACTTTTGGACTTGGTCTCCTTGTTCCACAGGTACCCTCGTTTGGAAATCCATTGTTGTTGCATTGCTGATTTGTGTCTTTCCTGCAGAATTCCCCTATCACGACTTCTGTGCTCTTTGGGGAACTTTAGTGCACTTTGCACTCCCTTTTCAGGGTTTTGGGGTGGGCTATTTTTCTAACCCTAACTGTTTTCTTACAGTCCCAGCGACCCTCTACAAGGTCACATAGGTTTGGGGTCCATTCGTGGTTCGCATTCCACTTTTGGAGAATATGGTTTGTGTTGCCCCTATCCCTATGTGTCCCCATTGCATCCTATTGTAACTATACATTGTTTGCACTGTTTTCTAATACTATACTGCATATTTTTGGTATTGTGTACATATATCTTGTGTATATTTGCTATCCTCATACTGAGGGTACTCACTGAGATACTTTTGGCATATTGTCATAAAAATAAAGTACCTTTATTTTTAGTATATCTGTGTATTGTGTTTTCTTATGATATTGTGCATATGACACTAGTGGTACTGTAGGAGCTTCACTCGTCTCCTAGTTCAGCCTAAGCTGCTCTGCTAAGCTACCATTATCTATCAGCCTAAGCTGCTAGACACCCTATACACTAATAAGGGATACCTGGGCCTGGTGCAAGGTGTAAGTACCCCTTGGTACTCACTACAAGCCAGTCCAGCCTCCTACAGGAGCCCCAATAATTAGAAAAGGAGAGGGGCTGGAAGGGGTGTGTTAGGGAAACTTAGCCACACCAGTGGGTGGGCTCAGCCAGATGTATCCTAGAAGGAGAGATTTTCTCCATGTTGGATTTTTAAAGAATGTTGCTTTCTGGGACTAATTTTTGCCACACTTTGTAGGAAGTGGTCACCCCAGAGGGTGGCACCCTGCACCCCATTGGTCAGGAGTGCCCCTCCTGCTTCCCAACCCACAGCATGGAAAAAATGGCAGAGCTGCCCAGCAATTTAGATTTCTGCTGGAAGAAGACACTGGGGGGGGGAAGGACTGCCCTTCTGAACCTCTGGTCTCCACCTGAAGGGCTGCACCCACAAGGACTGCACCAGCTGCACACTTTGGGCTCCCCCAGGAAAAGGACCTTGCCTTCCTTCTGCAACTCCAGGACTGGACTTCCTGTAAGCTACAGGTACAAAAGAGCTGACTGGAGCTCCCTGCTGCAAGAAGTGCCCAGCTGAACAGTGGCCATTTGACGATTCTTATCAGGTGCATTATGGGAACTGTAGTCCCAACTTCTAAGGAGCAACTCAGAGCTTTTGGAACCTTGGATCAAGTTTGTGGACACTTTGAGGACCCAGAAAAGACTTCTGGATAAAAAATACAGAAGTTTGGAGATGTTTGGGCAACTTTGTGAAAAAGCTCCATAAGGTGAAGGACCCATTGGTGAGAGTTAAGCTGGCGATGCCAATTCACGACCTGGCATGAATTTCAGGTTCATTCCTCTGAAGCTCCAGAGTTTTTCCCATCTATGAGACTTGCAGGAGTTGACTGGTACCTCATGCTGAGCCAAGCTGATGATATTGCATCACAAGTCTGTCTGAAGAGGGGCCTCGTCTGATGACGAGTAAAAGTTCCAAAAAAAGAGACTAAGGCACATATTTATACTTTTTGCTGAAAAACTGTGCAAATGCAGTTTTGCGGCAAAACGTATTGCACCGTCTTGCGTCATTCCAAAGCACCAGCCTGGTGCTAAATTTATGGAATCTCAAAAGCCAGCACTGAGGCTGGACTAGCGTCAGAAACAATGACGTTAGCCGGGCAGGGGTGGCGGTACGGGTGAACGGATTTTTTTTCAAAAAATTACACTAGGCTGGTTAGAGGCAAAAAAAATGCTGTTAACCAGCCTGCGTCATTTCCTGACATAAAACCATCCATACCACATGACTCCTGTCTTACGAAAGACAGGAGTCATGCCCACCACCCCAATGGCCAGAACAGGGTCCCAGGGTTCCCTGGGCATAGCCATTGCACCCAGTGCCACGCAAGGGGGCCCATGTCAGGGTCCCAATGGCACTTAATTTTTTTTTTAAATATTTACCTATACTTACACTACTTACCTGAGATGGGGTCCCCCAACCTCTGGTGTCCCTTGGGTGTGGGTGGGGGTGTTCCTGGGGCTTGGTGGGGGCATCTATAGGCCCATTCCATGGTGTTAGACCATGGAAATGGGACAACAGGTCCCCTAAGACCTGGTCTGACCCAGGCGTTAAATAATGGTGCAAAGCAAGCTGTGCATCATTATTGAGCCCCTCCTCCCACCCGTGCGTCATTTTAGCACCGGGGATAAATATGGGGCTATGGGGTTAGCACCATTTTTTAGATGGGAACCCCTAGCTTGCATCTCATTGACGCAAGGTAGGTGCATGAATACAAAAAATTGTGCTATCTCCAATAGTTTGACGCTAGACGTGTCTAGCATCAAAATATAAATATGTAGTTACGTTGGCGTCGAATTTGCATCAAACAAATGAAACAAATTCAGCACCAGCATAGTATAAATATGCCCCTAAGTCAGAAGGTAACATTTTGAACGAGACTTACTGCTCAGTGTATTCGACTTGGGCTCCATCGCGGTCAGCCTCAACTTTTGACTTTGCCCTGGTCAAGTGCAGCCAGATGTCCCCGGTTGGCTCTTTTTGGGGCATATTTATACTCTGTTTGCGCCGAACATGCGTCAAAAAGTTTGACACACATTCAGCGCAAACCGTGCACTTTATTTAAACTTTGACACCCGAATCCGCGGATGTCAAAATTACTCTGTGTGCATCATTTTTTGGATGCGGGAAATTGCCTTGCGTTAATGACATGCAAGGTATGCGTTCCCGCCCAAAAAATGACTTTAAGGCCTGTGCACCTTATTTATACACCAGCGTCATTTTGACGCACAGGAGGGGGCGGGCCGTAAAAAATGGCGCACAGCCTGATGTGTGCCGTTTTTTAACGCCTGGGTCAGGGCTGGCGTTAAGGGACCTGTGGGCTCACTTCCATGGTCTCTGACCATGGAAGGAGTCCGGAGGTACCATTCCCTGCCCACAGGGACACCCCCTGCCACCCTCGCCCACCCCTGGAGGACACCCATGGATGGGGGACCCATCCCAGGTAAGTACAGGTAAGTTGAGGTAAGTATTTTATTTTTTTTAAGTGTAACCCTGCCTTCAAACACACCATCTACAAACACTCTTCCCCTCTCCTCACCAATTACACACAACCATACAATCCCCACATTTCACTCCACCACACATATTACCTCTTCCAGTCATCACAACTAATACTAACTCCCCTGACACACACCCATCACCTCTTACACACCTCATACATTCATCTCCAAAACACATCAACACCCCATCTAACACTCAAATTCCACTTACCAGCACTAACTCACATACAAATCCGTCACCAAAAACAACTACACCAATATCCCCTCTCACTATTCCACAAAAACAATACCGACCACAAACATCAGCAACACAAACTTACATTACACTTATCGTCATACCCACTCCCACCGTCAGGACTACACAAAGAATACAAATTCCATCCTATCTCCACCCCTACTTTCTCACTCTTCACAAACACCTACCACAAGCACCCCAACCCAGCAACTTTCATTCACACGCCTCTCCTCCATTGCACAATTTAGAGCCTTACATCATGATCCACATGCTCCTCCACCACCCCTAACCCATACTCCATCCACACTAAACAAACGCAAACAAAATAAAAAACATGGCACTCATAGCAACCTTGCATCCCCTTGTCTGTTACATAATAAAACTACCCTACAAAAAACAGTACACTCCTCATGTCTCTCTCAGCCACCAAGTCCACCACCCACACACACAGACCCAACAAAATGCATCCTTAACCTGCTGGAAAAGGAACACTATATTGAAAAGCAAGACTATTGTGAGCCTCAAACAGTTATCACAACTAGCAACCCTCCTGCTTCAAGCTCACATTATACTACTTACCCTTCTCCTAAACAAAACAACACTACCACTAACACACCTTTTCTAAACTGCCAGCTCATAAATGCTCGATCACTCTCAAAAAACAAGCACAACATCTACGACCTGCTCACAGACACACAACCTGACTTACTATTCATAACTGAATCCTGGTTGGGAGATGACATGGCACCAGTGTTGCACTAAGCCGTTCCTCCGGGCTATCAAACCATCACTCAAAACCGTATAGGCAAGAGAGGAGGTGGACTAGTTATTATATTCAAACAGGCAATGAACCTCAGTAAAACAGACATCTCCATACAAGGTTGTGAAGCCCTCCTTACCAGATGCCACCCTACTCCAACTTCCTCCTGTAACTTTCTCCTCCTTTACAGACCTCAACCTAACAACTCCACATTCCCAGATGCTTTTCTAGACACAGTCTCAAACCTTATTACACTATACTCCAATCTATGCATTCTTGGGAATCTAAACATTTGGTTTGACAAACCCAATATGCCCCATCCAAAAGCTATCACCACTGGCCTAGTCGCATTGAACCTACATCAGATTGTACACAATCCCACACACATCGCTGGTCACATCCTAGATGCCATTTTTGCTAAGCCTGAACTAGTTACTATTCATAGCATCACGCCAATCACTTGGTCAGACCACCATATGATAACTTTCCGACATACAACTCCACAAATCAACACACGACACAACTGCTTACATACATACACCTATCGACCATAGAGCAAACTCAATTTGGATCACTAAGAAACACAGCTAACAGCAAACACAGATCTAGATACAATTAATTCTGTGCCAAAACTTTATGAGTGGCTACAGGAAGCTTTTGATATCCTAATACGACTCAGAAAAACTAAACACAAAAAAAGAAAACCAACACCTTGGAGAAACACAGAACTTAAAAAGATAAAGCAACAAATCAGAAAGTTGCAGCGGACCTGGCTCAAAACAACAACAGTCAAGACAAACTGCAGCTACACAAACTTAACAGGATATACAAATCATCAATCAAAAAAGCTAAAAAAAGATACTACTCAGACAGAATTCAAAATGCTCAATCTACAACCAAGGAATTTTATAAAATTCTCAATGAATTTCGAAAACCTACATGCATGGAAGGAAGTCATCCCACTACTCAAGATTTCACAAACAAATTGGCAACTCACTACACAACCAAGGCAGACACATTGGACTCCTATTTAAAATAGAAGAAAACCATCAGCACCAACCCCTTTCCTAAAATGCCCTTTAAGAATAAACCACCCCAACCTCTACAGTCCTTCAAACAAATATCCCAGGATGAATTTATGGATTTGGTCAAAGCAAGCAGACCTTCTGGTTGCCCTTCTGACCCTTGCCCACCACAAATCTTCAAGAACATTCTTCTATCTACTTCTGCTGCCACACCTGTAAGAAGAATCATCAACAACTCTTTAATTTCAGGAACTTTTCCTGTAGACCTGAAAAAGGCATACATACAACCGTCATTAAAGAAAACAAACCTAGACCCGCAAGACCCCAACAACTACAGACCAATCACAAATGGACCTTTCCTGTGCAAATTGATAGAAAGAGCAGCATTCGCCCAGATGTCACAATTCATTGAAGACAATTCTATACTTTCAGACTTCCAAACTGGATTCCGCCCAGGAAGAAGCACTGAATCGGCACTCATAGGAATCTGGGATGATCTTAAAAACACAGTCGACCCCAATGGAGTTGCTGCACTACTTCTCTTGGACCTCTCGGCTGCCTTTGATACGGTTGACCATGACACCCTAACTCAAAGACTCCACAAAGCCGGCATACAAGGGATTGCTCTCGACTGGATTACTTCCTATCTTCAAAAAAGATCTAATATCATCCAATCGCCTCCCTTCTCGTCCGAACCCTACCTCACAAAAACAGGGGTCCCCCAAGGGTCAATCATCTCACCTTTGTTTTTCAACATCTACATGATATCTTTACCAGAACTGATCAATGATTTCCATGTCACAAGCGGACAAATTAGCACGAACAAGCTTCATCACCTTGAAGACTTTACGACGCATCTTCCCTCACCTCGGATTTCCCCACAAGGTGCAAGCTACTATCTCACTTGTACTATCCAAACTGGATTATGTCAATGGCCTCTACCATGGATCATCTCTATCTGTTATGAAAAAACTACAACGTATCCAGAATTCCGCAGCCAGGCTACTATTACATGTAAAGCCGCAAGCCCACATCTCCCCTGCCTTGAGAGCACTATACTGGTTACCGGTTGCCAGAAGATGTACTTTCAAGCTGCTTTTTATCACCCACAAAGCTATACATGGAACAGGACCACTTTTTATCAGAAAGAAAATTACCAAATACATCCAACAAAGAAATCCGCTCAAGATTGGCACCCCGCCTTAGAACACCACCATACAAGAAAAATACTATAGGTGGTACATCCTTCTCCGTCCAAGCAGCCAAACTATGGAATTCATTACCCCCAACTATAAGAGCCACAGATAACTTTCTTGTCTTCAGAAAACTACTCAAGAGTTGGCTCTTTCCTTCATAAACACCATATTTCAACAACTATGAACTGCATATGCCTATGTTGATAAATATTTTTTCAGATTATGTGTATATTTCTATTTATTTATAGTTTCTTTAGAAAATATGTATCGCTACTATGTCATAACAATAAAATACACACACACACTCTTTAAACCTGTTTGACTAAGTATTTTTTACCCATGGTTCTAATTATGTATTGTATGTGCATATGTGTGTGTATTCATGTGTGTGTGTGTGTGTATATATATATATATATATATATATGTATGTATGTGTCTATTTTGTTTCTGTGCTTGGCATGTTCGTGGATCATTGCATGGCTCCTGGGTGGGTTGTTATACCAGATATCTATGAATTCCTGCTCTCATCTTATCACACTTATCTACTCATCATCTTATGTCATGTCTCTATCAAACTATCCTCCATTCTCACTCTGACTCATCCCAAATCCCTTCTACTACTTTCATCTCCTAAATAACTCTTCCTAAGTTCTTCCCTCCGCTTCCACATCAAACTCACCAAACCTCACTCTACCACTGTGACCTCCCACACAACCCTACTAAATTCTCTTGCATTTATCTCACCCTGCTACTATGCTCTCCCTATCCCTTCCACATACTCTTCCGTCCTCCACCCCCCTTTACTCATCCCAAGCCTTTGGGTTGAGTAAATGAAGGATATACTCCCAATTATCACTTCTGGATTTCTTTCCTCCTCCACCCCTCCATTACTCCAGTCAATCTAACTAACAAACTCTCATATCCACGGCTCAAATTAACTCATAATAATTGTTGGACTTTTGGCCATACGCATGGTCATCCCTAGTCTTTTTGCCTCCTTCCTCCTGGTTTTTCTGACCTCTCGCTGTTGGCTCTAGGACTCTGAGCACTTTATCCCTGCTGACCAGTGCTAAAGTGCAGGTGCTCTCCCATCTAAAGTTGGTATGATTGGCTTATACCTAATTGGCATATTTAATTTACCTATAAGTCCCTTGTACAGTGGTATCTCTATACCCAGGGCCTGTAAATTAAATACTACTAGTGGGCCTGCAGCGCTGCTTGCGCCACCCACTGGAGTAGACTTTCAAACCTGTCTCAGGCCTGCTAGCGCAGGGCCTGTGTGCGCAGTTTTCTGCCACAGGGACCTGGCATCTAAATTTACTTGCCAGGCCCAGAACTCCCCTTTTACTACATGTAAGTCACCCCTAAAGTACGCCCTAGCTAGCCCTATGGGCAGGGTGCCATGTATGTAGAAAGGCAGGACATGTGCCATATTGCATGGCCTGTCCTAGTAGTGATAAACAGCCTAACTTGGTGTCTCACTGCTGTGAGTGCTGCCTTCTCATAGGATTGCATTAGAAATGCCCTGCCTTATGTGTAATGGGTATTGTCTGATTTATGAGGGGTAGCGTAGGCGTGTTTGGTATGGTTGTGATGGTGATAATAAATACTGCTTACTGGTGTGGGTGTATTTTTTATTACTATCACAGAAATGCCACTTCTAGAAAGTGCGCATTTATCTGTGCTTATGACTCTGGTGTTTTGCAGCTTGACTCCAATCCACATCTGGGCAGAGTGACAGTTGGGGCTTTGTGCATACTTTTCAGACAGCCTGTACACAGGGAGGGTGGAGGTGTCACAGAGGTGCATCTACATACTGAATAGTCTTCCTGGGCTGAGAGAAGGGAGAGGCGGGGCACACCTGCATTTGTAAAGACTGTGCCCTGGCCTCACACAATAGGGTCGTTAACACCCCACTGATGTTTGGAGCCTGTGCTGAAAGGAGAGAGGGGGCACTCCCAGAACCAGTTGTAACTGGCTGGAACCTCCTCTCCCTACCACTGTAAAACACTGTAAGAACTGACTATAAGTACAGGGGAATTTTCCCCACAATTTGGAGACTCTTTGTAAGACTTTGGAACTGGACACAATGCTGCTAGAGGGACTCACCAGGAACCGCCATGGATTACTGCTGCTGTGCTGACCTGTGAACTGCTTGGTTCACTTTGAGGAACTGCCTGTGTTCTCCTTGAGCTGGCCTGCTGCTGGGCTCTGCCATCTGTGCTCCTTTTGTTTCTTTTCACTGTTGTCCCCCAGGGGCAGGGTGCTGTGGCCCCTGACCCCTGCAACTATCACAGGAGGAGTGTTCCCTTTGTGGCTGTATGGTGCCTGGAGCCATTCCTTGAGATGGTGGGTATAGCGCCTGGAGGAGCGCCTTCTGTAGGTAATGGGCCCCCGTTTTGGGAGGCACACGCTGACATTTGCTTTGGCAAAATCACCGCCACAACCCGGGCTTAAACGAGGACCTTCGCGCCCTTCCAAGTGTGTTTGTGGTTCTGGAGAATCACCGCCGCGGCCCGGGCGCCGCATCGAGACGGTCGCAGGGACCGTGCTGTTCATTGTGCTCCCGGGGCACTTGCTGGAGTGCAGAGAGGAGCGGGGCCGCTCCTGTCGTGCCCCCGGGTGACGCGCGCTCTGCGGAGCGCCCCCGGGGAACACGCCGGCACCCGCTTCCGAAACTGCCTCCCTCGTGGACGAGGGACGGCAGAGGAGCGGTCCGTGCCCCAAACCAGGTGCAGCTGCCACAGGAAGCCGGCGAGGGACATCAACGGAGGTCCCTGTTTCCGATACTTCCTTTTGGGGCAGCCGCACCGCGGACAAGGGCGGCTGCCCCCTGGCACGCAGGACACAGGGAGGAACGGGAGTTCCCTTCTCCCCGGTCACTGCCCTAGGGGCGCGATCGCCCCCTCTACCCTTAAAACGTATTGGGCGACCTGGGCCCCCCTCAGGAGGGCCGGTGGAGGCCCGGGGGGCCCCCAGTGATCGCGGGCCCCAGGAGGGGCCCCTCAGCAGTCCAGAGGGGGTGCGTGCCGCCCCCCTCTTCCCCAGGACTTTAAGGAGGCCCCCTCATTGCGCAGAGGAGCGCTGGGGGCCCCTTTCTTCTTTGTCTTCGAGGCACGGAAGGTGCCTGCTTCATCATTCCCAGGTATTCCTTAAAACGGACCAATAGAATCATAATTTAAGTTCTTGCTACAGACTTTGTTAATTATGATATATTGCCTACCTGTACTATGATGCTTCTACATATGTGTGCACATGTTCCTTTTATGGACATGACTTGCTAATATGTTTCCCTAACTTGCCATAGGTTTTCTAATGTTCCTACTATGGGCGTTTTATGATATTCTTATGACAAGTGTTCTAATGTGATAACGTGTTTCCTGACTACTGCTTATGTTGCAGAATACTGAGTAACCTGTGTGTTATGTGTGACTACTGCTAGTTTGCAGAGTAACTAATGTGTAACGTTCTGACAACTGCTAAGGTAGCAGGATAGTACTGTTATGTGATGTTGGTCTAATAATTACGTTGTGTACAATACAGTGTATTTTCATATAATCTGGTGTTGTGTTTCCTTTGTGGTGGGGATATTGCGTCACATGTATGTGTGTGTTGTGCAAACGCTTTACGCATTGCCTCCGGGTTAAGCCTGACTGCTCGTGCCAAGCTACCAAGGGGGTGAGCAGGGGTTATCTTGGACGTGTAACTCCCTTGCCCTGACTAGAGTGGGTAAGTTCGGCCTGGCTGAGGTGCATACCCTAGCCAACCAGAAACCCCATTTCTAACAATAATACTAAAACTGTACTCATTATTTCCCGATACTAATCCATCACCAATTCTTGTTGGGTTCCAGAGTAGCGTGCTACTCATCGAAATGCGCTTCGACGCCTCGCCAGGGGTAGTAAGCGCTATATAAATACGATTACAGTACCATACAATAGGGGGGCCTAAATTGGGCCCCCCTACATGCCACTGTGCCCAATGACCATGCCCAGGGGAGAGAAGTCCCCTGGGCATGGCCATTGGGCAAGGGGGCATGACTCCTGTCTTTGCTAAGACAGAAGTCATTTCAATGGGGGTTGTCCCTCAAAAAATGGCGCAAGTCCAGTTTGAGGCATGATTTTTGCCTCAAACCTGACTTGCACCATTTTTTTATGCACAACGCCCATTTTCCCCTACGCCGGCGGTGCCTGGTTTGAGTCATTTTTTTTTACTCTGACCAGTTCGCAGCACCGTCTAACGTCATTCCTTAAATAAGGCGTCCGCATGGCGAGTTGGAATGGCGTTAGCCGGATGTTGGACTTTTTTGCTTATGCAGGGTTATCCCCAATCTTTTTGCCTCCTGCCTCCTATTTTTTCTAACCTGTTGTTGTTGACTTTTGAACTCTGAGCACTTTACCACTGCTAACCAGTGCTAAAGTGCATATGCTCTCTGTGTTAATTGTATGTGATTGGTTTATCCATGATTGGCATATTTGATTTACTAGTAAGTCCCTAGTAAAGTGCACTAGAGGTGCCAGGGCCTGTAAATCAAATGCTACTAGTGGGCCTGCAGCACTGGTTGTGCAACCCACATAAGTAGCTCTGTAATCATGTCTCAGACCTGCCATTGCAGTGTCTGTGTGTGCAGTTTTAACTGTAAATTTGACTTGGCAAGTGTACCCACTTGCCAGGCCTAAACCTACCTTCATCTTACATGTAAGGCACCCCTAAGGTAGGCCCTAGGTAGCACCAAGGGCAGGGTGCAGTGTATGGTTAAGGTAGGACATATAGTAATGAGTTTTATATGTCCTGACAATGAAATATTGCTAAATTCGTTTTTCACTGTTGCAAGGCCTGTCCCTCTCATAGTTTAACATGGGGGCTACCTTTAAATCTGATTAAAGTATAGATTCCCTTTGGGAGCGGATGCACATGTGGAGTTTGGGGTCTCTGAGCTCACAATTTAAAAATACATCTTTTAGTAAAGTTGATTTTAAGATTGTGCTTTTGAAAATGCCACTTTTAGAAAGTGAGCATTTTCTTGCTTATACCATTTCTGTGACTCTGCCTGTTTTTGGATTCCCTGTCTGGGTCAGTTTGACAGTTGGGCTGGTTGCACCTCACACTAGACAGTGACACAAAGGGAGCTGGGGTGTAGTCTGCATTTCCTGATGAGCCATCTGTGCTAAGAGGGAGGGGAAGAGTGGTCACTTACACCTGATAGGGCTGTTCCTGTCCTCACACAATGCCGTCTCTGACCCCCTAGTGAGTGTCTGGGGCCTGGCCAGAGAAGGGCAGGATTTCACATTCAAAAGAGACTTTACTTTGAAGTAGGCCTACTTCAAAGGAGAAATTGGGTATAAGAAGGGCTCCCAAAACCACAGACTTTAGAACACTTCTGGAAACAAGATAAACCTCTGCCTGGAGAAGAGCTGAAGAGCTGAGGAGAAGTGCTGCCCTGCCTGTGACTGTGCTTTGTGGAGCTATCCTGCAGTTGCTGCTTCTGCCAGAGTAAGAGGGCAAAGACTGGACTTTGTGTGCCTTCCATCTTGTGAAGAAATCTCCAAGGGCTTGATTTAGAGCTTGCCTCCTGTTGTTTGAAGTCTCAGGGACAGCAAGGACTTCTCTCTGCCAGCCCCTGAAGTCTCTGAAGAGACTCCTGCTCTGGCAAGTGGTGCCCTATCCAGTCCCTGGGCCCTTGAAGGGAAAGCTGGTGGAAATCCAAGGAAATCGACTTTCGGACGACTTCGGACCTACGCCGCTGCTGAATCCGGTGACGCCGCCTGCACCTGACTCCGTGATCTTCGCTGGAACGCGACGATCTTCGCAGGCCTGACGCTACTGCAGCACCGCTGACTGACGCCGCTCGAAGTGCGTAGATTCAACGTTTCGCACAGACGCCACGATCCCCGACTTCGCGCATTGACTTGTTTTCACTCTTCACCAAAGGTACTGTACTTGGGGGTCTACGCGACTCCATGTCCGGTGCCGCTGGTGTCGACTTGATGGGAACGACTCCGTCAGAACGCCGTGTTAACACCTCATCGAAGCATTTTGTGTTTCTAAGAGCTATGTTTGAGTTTAATCTTTAAAAATTCATAACTAGACTTGTGTATGTCAGATTTTTGTCTTTTTGGTCTTGTTTTGTTTAGATAAATATTTCCTATTTTTCTAAACTGGTTTTGTGTCATTCTGTAGTGTTTTCATTGAGTTACTGTGTGTGTTGATACAAATAGTTTACACCTAGCACTCTGAAGTTAAGCCTACTGCTCTGCCAAGCTAGTAAGGGGGTGAGCAGGGGTTAGCTGAGGGTGATTCTCTTTTACCCTGACTAGAGTGAGGGTCCTTGCTTGAACAGGGGGTAACCTGACTGTCAACCAAAGACCCCATTTCTAACACCAGCGGTAAAAATGTTGACGCAAACCAGCCCCGGCTCTGGTTTGCGTCAAAAAGTATAAATATGGGCCTTTGCTTTTAGGCACTAGAAAGCATTTTTTTTACATTTAATCTTTAAAAATTCATATCTCCAGTTCCCTTAAAATATAAAAATATTTCCTAATTTTATAAATTGGTTTTAGGTTTTTATTGTGTGACGTGTTTTACTTATTTACTGTTTTGTTGATATTAAATGCTTTACACTCCTGTCTCCTAAGTTAAGCCTAACTGCTCATGGGCCAAGCTACCAAGGGTTGAAGAAAGGATTAATTTATAGAGAGCTTGACAGGATCTAGTGTGGGACTATGCTACTAAGTGTAGGTACCTACCTGCCCTTACTAATAATCAAATTTTCAACAATGATATAATCAAAGATCTCATGAGTGATGTAACATATAGAGTGAGGGTGCGAGTTATAGTTATCTGAGGGGACGAGTTATAGTTGCTTGAGTTAACCATAACTATAACTGCTAAATTTCTATGGTTTTGTGCGAATAAATTGTGAACCTAACTATAATGCCCCTCTACACTTTGGTTTTTAAGTAAATGTCCATGTTATTTTAATTCTAATTCCCTAACTATAACGTCCCTGTAACCTTTGTTTTTCAGTGAATTTTTCATGTTTTTTAAAAGTTACGTAATTTTAATTACTTTACATTAAACCAACCACCAGCGGCCAACCTCCTATAAGCACTAAATCCCACACTGCGCACAGCCCAATTCAAAAACGCTTTTGCTATGGAAACTGTGTCCTACCTATAGCTACCTACTGGTGACTGCCAGAAAGTAATAAATACATATCTATACAAATATTTATATATATTACCGCTCAGTGGTCACCAGTAGGTAGTAGTTATAATTAGGACCTAGTTTCCATAGGAAATGCGTTTTTTGACTTGGCTGTATCTTTGGCGCCATTTAATGAATCTTCATGTTTTTTTCCCAAAAGTCTAAATCAGCTACCAGAGTGGCGGCTGCCAGGCAGTCGGCGTCTTCAACATGGAGATTCAAATCTCTGATTACAGTGAAATTCGAATACCTTAAGGCGTAGCCTGGCAGAATATTGGCTAAAGAGGCAGTAAAAATTTAGGCCAAACTTGGAGGCAGGTAAACTAAAAACCCTGTTATAGTAAGGTTGCCCGAAAGCACAAGAGAGAGAAAAAGGCAGCGTCACTTCCTTTCCATTGCAATCTCTGAAAAAGTGTAGTGAATAGACTGTTTAAAAATAATTGTGATCCTGCCTCCGCTGCCTGTTGAGCCTAACAATGCCATATCCCAGAGGGATTGCCATAAGAAGATCGGGTGCTGAACCTTCCAACAGCCATGTTTCAGGTAGAAAATGTAATCTGGGGAATAGTCATTCAGAAAGTCATGCAGTTCTAGTTTATGCTTAGCTAATGAACGACAGTTAACAGAATAAAAATGAGCCATTAAGGGAACAGAAGGTAATTTTTTCCCAGTGGCATTGGGCTCCGCCAGTGTCTGAAATGTGAACCCACACTTGCCACAGCAAGGGCTAGCTTGTGTGGGATCCTGAGTCTCGCAAGAGCGATTCAAGATTGTCGAGACCAAGTTCCTGAGTTTCATAGAGGACTAATGGAAGGGGCTGGAGTAAAATGGGCAGGGAGCCTGACCCCTGGTGCCGGCTGGACACGGACAGGCACGGATGGGCTCAGAAGGGCTTGCCCAGCGGTGCACCCGGTGTGTGGCCGCGCAGCTGCCATAGTTAAATGCAACGCCTCTAAATACCCTGACCCTAGTCTTAGTTCTGGGGTCCCCTTGGAACTCCACCAAGGCAAAAAAGCATGTTTTAAATGTTTGCTGCAAAATTTTATAAATAAAACAAGCACACTCATTTTAAAAGAAAACCCCCCGGATGGGCCAGGTCCCGGAGGCATATACAACAATATAAAACAAAAGGAGGGGAGCAAATGGGGCCTCACTCCTAGGGCTCTAAAGAGCTCTGGGGACCACCACCTCCCCGGGGCTTACTATTAGATTTGGAGGGTGGGCTGCACGGATCCTCCTCCATGGGCTCTAATGAGCCACAGGGAGCACCAGCTCCCCAGAACTTTCTCAAATTAATGGAAGGGGACAACACAGACTCCCCTTTAAGAGTTGGGGACCACCACCTCCCCAGGGCTAAATGAATAAAAAGTGCAGGGGCTGCACAGACCTCCCCATGCCCTGGGGACCACCCCCTACCTGGGGCCACATATGCCCTGGGGACCACCAATTCCCCAGGGGCCGGCCCTCCAATCAAAGGGGGGAGGCTCACGGCCCCTTCCTGGAGCCATTAATGACCATGGGGCCGCCCCCCCCGGGCCAGTTCCTGCTATCTACTGAGATGCCCACCCTCTCGAGAAGGATGTTTGCTTTTGCTGTGACAGCTCCTGCCAAGCAAAAGCAAACACTAATTCCTCTTTCAGCAAGCAGGAGGTGTCAAAATTCTTCTTCTCGTCCCTGCAACCTTTGGGTTTTTAAGTGAATAAGTGAGCTCTCTGTTTTTTTTATTCTATTTCCTAACTAAAACGTCCCTGTAGCCTTTGTTTTTTTAAGTGAATAAGTGAATTTCTCTGTTTTTTTAAATTCTGTTTCCTAACTATAATGTCTTTGTACCATTTGTTTTTTTCATTAACTATAGGTAGTTATAGTTAGGGCCTAGTTGCTATAGAAAAATAGCTTTTTGTTTTTCTAATAACTTTGGTGCTGTCTGATGAATCTTCATCAAATTTTCCAAGAAAATATGATGCTCACTTCAGCTGCTGTCTGGTAAGTTTTGGGGTGATTTGTCATGTGGGGGCCGAGAAAAAGGGGGTGGTCCCAAAACATGTTTTCCCCATTCATTTTCCATAGGGATTTTGAACAACGATAGCGCCGAAACTACTAGACAGAATTACACCAAATTTAGCAGAAATGTAGCTTTTGGTCCAAAACTTCCTTTTTGATATTTGGTGTAAATCCGTTCAGTAGTTTATGAGAAATTAAAGCAAATGCAAATTTGAATATATAGGTACACAAAGGATTTGCGATGCCTCCAGATATTGTGCTGGGATCTGTTTGATCCCCCTGCAGCCCCAGGGACCTCTGCCTACCTGGAGCTTTCATTTTAAATCAAATGCAGGGGATGCTCAGCCCCCCTGTAGCCCTTGGGACCACCACCTCCATGGGGCAAATATGTAAATAAAGAAAGGGGGTCTGTTTCAGACCCCTGCAACCCTGGGGACCACCACCTCCCCGGTGCTAAATGCAGAGTTGGAGGGTGGCCACGCAGCCCCCACTTGAGGAGCCACAGATGGCCCTGGGAACCGCCACCCCTCCTCCCCCAAGGGCCGGCTCCTGCTATGTCCTGTGGTGCACACACCGTAACAAAGCTGTTTGAATTTGCTTGGTGAGAGCCGACAGCTACCACCAAGCAAAGGCAAACAAACTCAACCAGCTCTCACTTGCAGAAAGTGGAGTTTTCATCTTTCTTCCCTGCATGTAAATATGCATGTGGGAAAGACAGATGAAAACATAGCTGCTGCAAGCTGGGAGCTACTATTCAAAGCAGCTCCCTGCTTGGGGGAACAATGCTGGCACCTGCACCGGCGGTGAGCCAGCTAGGAGGACCATGGGGACCTTGAAGCTCCCTCTGTGGTCCTGTCACTCTCTCTCTCTTTCACCCCATACTGGGTTGGAAGAGAGAGAGAGAGAGAGAGATGGAGAGAGAGAGAGGAAGAGATAGAGAGAAAGAGGGTGAGAGAGAGAAAGAGAGAGAGAGAGAGAGAGATTCATTACAATGGTCTCTCCATACAATGACTTCACAGTACAAGGACTCACCTGTGGCATAATGGTTAAGGTCACAAACCCTCACACTGAAAGTTAAGGGTTCTAATCCAGGTGTATGTGGTCATTTCCCTACTTTCATTTGATTTCAATCTTCAAAAGTTGAAGGTTCATAATGAAAGGTTAACTCGCTCTTTTTAATTGACAAATACATTTTTCTTTTCAATATGTCAAGAAATATCTCATTCTACGTATATCATTCACCAAAGCCTAAACAACTCTCTATCTCCCTCTCACTCTCTTTCTCTCCCTCTCTCAATTTTTCTTTCATTCTCTTTCACTCACTCACACACCCACTGAAACCCTCATGCAACAACTCACAGACCCACACAGTAATTCACTTACAAACTAAGACACTGATGCACCCACTCTCACACCCAGACAGACATTCTCATAGCCACTCTCACCCCACAGAAACCGTTTCACACCTATGCTCACACCCAGAGAGACAGGCCATGGCCAACTCCCGCTGTGCACGGCCAAAGGGCTGTGTGCAGCATCGGGGTGGTTAGTTAGGGGGTTGGCCCAGGCCCTGCGGCCAACCACCTCCTACACAGCCAAAGGCCATGTGGGACAGTGGTTGAATTAATGTATAGCAAACAAAATTACATTAGAAAAAACATAGAAATTCACTTAAAAAAACAAAGGTTGCAGGGACGTCATAGTTAGCTGACAGCTCCTACCAAGCAAATGCAAACAAAGTTGGCTTTCTGATAGCGAGAGCTGTAACACAGCTCTCACTGTCAGAAAGGGGAGTTTCCATCTGTCTTCCCTGCATGCAAATATGTGTGCAGAGAAGACAGATGAAAACATTGCTCCCACAAGCAGGGAGGTGCTATTTAAAGCAGTTCCCTGCTTGTGGAAGCAATGCTGGCTCCCACAGGATGTGGGGAGCTAGCTAGGACCATGGGGTCTTGAGGCTCCCACATAGTCCTGTCACTGTCTCTTTTTCATTCCATAATGGGATGGAAGAGAGCGGGAGAGTTATTACAATGATCTCTCCATGCAATGACATCCAAAATAGAATTTTCTACTTCAAAAATGTAAGGTTCCGGTTAAAAGCTGATCTCACTCTTTTTCATTGACGAAAAAACATTATTTTCAATATATCCAGAAATATCTTATTCTAAGGATATCATTCACCAAAGCCTAATAAACTATCTCACTCCCTCTTATTCTCTCTTTCACAATTTCTCTTTTTCAATCCCTTTCTCCAATCACACAATCACTCAGAGCCTTATGCACCCACTCACAGACCCAGTCACACACTCACAGACCTACTCAGACCCTTATGCACCCACTCACATCCCCAGTCACACCCTCAGCACCCTCTCACAGACCCAATGAAGCCCTCATGCACCCACTCACAGACCCACATAGACACTGGCACACCCACTACGATACTAAGGCACCCACTCTCACCCCCAGATATACCCTCTCACACCTATTCTCACACCCGGAGAGACGGGCCATGGACATCTCTTGCCATGCATGGCCAAAGGGCCATGTGCAGCGTGGGATTGGGTGGTTAGGGGAACTGGCCACGGTCTGTCTGTCTGCAGGCCAAAGGCCGTGCATGACAGTGATTGGGTTAACGTACAGTAATGAAAATTACTTTACGTTAGAAAAACACTAGAAATTCAATGAAAAAGCAAAGGTTACAGGGATTTTAAAGTTAGGCTCACATTTAAAACGTAGGAAACCATAGAAATGTGCCTGTTAGAGTTATCTCAAGTAACTATAACTTGTACCCTATGGTGAGTATAACTCTCACTCACTGATAATATCCATGTAATATTTGCAGTAAAATTTTTGACAAAAAAACTGTGCATAAAGGGGGCGCGAGTTATAGTCATCTTAGGGCATGAGTCATAGTTACTTGAGATAACTCTAACTATAACAGGTGAATTTCTATGGTTTCGTACATTTTGAATGTGAGCCTAACTATAACGTCCCTGTAACCTCTGTAATGCTTCATAGGACTACCTTGGGACTCCCACAGTATGAACCTTCACAAAATACTCAAAATGCATTGACTGAAGAAGTCTTTCCCCCTGTCACCCAATGGGGTACCACAGTATCCGGGATGGTACAGCGATACGTCACAATTTGATAGGCCAACCTCAACACTGAAAAAGGCTGAAAAATAAAAAACAAAGTAAGATATATAGGTCCAGGTTAGGGACAAAGGAGATTGTCCTATGATTAGATCAAAAAAACGTTTTTATTCAGGCCACGGTACTACAGTCCTTCTGCAGAACCCAGCAGAGTCCTCAGAGCTATCACAATCCTCTTGTGGAAGCCCAGCACAAGCTTCAGCCAAATGGTAAGGCAGTATGTTACAAGCTTCTCTGACAGCACAGGGCCAAACAAAGGCAGCTTGTGGGGGTTTTGCGGCATGCAAAAGGTTAGCTGTTGATTCCATTTAGAATATGATAAAAAAAACAGTAAATTCACTGAAAACATTAAAGTGGCCTTATAGTTAGGTGTTGGAATGACACATGAATGAGTGCTGTAATATGTGATGCCATAAATCAAAATATCTGTCTGTCTGTTTATATATCTATCTACCTATTTTTCGATTTATCTATTGAAAAAAAAAAGGTTAAAGTGGCATTATAGTTTGGTAAGTAATAAGAATTTAGCTCAAGTTAAAAGAAATACCAATTCACTGAAAAAAACGATTACAATAACATTATAGTTAGGTGTTCAAAACATACAAAACAATAATGCTTAAAACTAAAAAAAACACTGAACTGCAACAGTTAGAGTTTACTGAACTATAACTTGGACTCCCCCATGCACTGCCTAAGACTTCACATATTTCGTCACTGTTGATGTCATATCTCAACTGTAGTAAGTTATTAGAGTTGAGTAGCTCAAATTAATTGGGAAAACATAAGTCTATCCTAGTGAGCAGGAGAAACTACAAGATAAATAGTTAGGCCCATATTTAAGGAAAGTTAGCATAGCCTTTGCATCATTTATTTTGATGCTAAAGCGGAGCCAACTTAACTCCATATTTATATTTTGATGCTAGACCCGTCTAGCGTCAAAATAGTGTAGTCAGCGCCATTTTTAGGAAGCGCCAACCCACCTTGCGTCAGTGAGATGCAAGGTAGGTGTTCCTTTCCTAAAAATGATGCTAGCCCGCAGTGCCATATTTAACTCCCGATGCTGAAATGGCTCACAACTAGGGGGCGGACCTAATTAATGTTGCTAAGCTCGATTAGCGTCATTATTTAACCTCTGGTCAGACCAGGCGTTAAAATGCTGGTATTTCCATGGGGACATAGATGCCCTCCCCAACCCCCAGCATCACCACCAACCACACCACCGGGATACTACTGGAGGACGGAGCCAATCCCAGGTAAGAGTATGTGTATGTGTGTGGTGTGCCACTGGGGGTCCCTTACATGGGGCCCCCTGCCTGGCACTGGGTATGTTAGTCTTGCCCTGGGGTCAATGGTCCCCTGTGTTAGGCACTGGGGTTGTGGTAATGCCTCCTGTCTACTTAGACAGGAGTCATGTTTTGGCTGCTTGTGCATCAAAAAATGACTCTAGGCTGACTAGCAGCAGATATTTTGCAGCTAATCAGCCTACCGTCATTTTTGATCTACCAGCGCCATTTCCCCTAATGCCATCCGTCACCGGCTAGCATCTTTTTTGAGACGCTAGCCATTCTTTGGCACCATTGTGCATAATTTCTTTAATATGGCGCACGGATGGCGTTTAGAACAATTACGCACAACTGTGCTAGTGCAGTTGTGCATAATTTTTCTTAAATATGGCCCATAGTGGTCGGGATCCAGCAAAAAGGAAAACCCCTCCCAAGAACAGGGGCTCCATGCATCTAAGGAAGCCACACCACCAAGGGCAGTCTGCAATAAGCATATTAGAGCATGCCGGCGGGAACAGGCTACAAACAGAGTAGAAGAGAAACAACTAGACAGGAAAAGAGGGAGCCATGGAAAAAATGCTCCACACTGACCATCTTCAAATGAGGCTAAAAGAACTGAGGAGAGCACATTTCTGATGAGCTGTGAAGCAGAAACAAACAAAGACAGGTGGTCGAAGAGTGGAAAGGAGAATTAAATGATAAACAATGAAAAGTGACTGTATAGACGATCACGTAGCACCTGTCATGTTACAGCAGAATGAAGATTAAACAAGGAAAAGGCACCTGGAAACCATGTTGGATAAGGTACTGAGCCCTTGCGCCATATTTCCAAGGTGGCGTTAAGCCACTTTTTGTGGCTTAACCCGCCTCGCAAATGTGGCCCCTTTACACGCATCACTTAGCGGCTAGGGGTGGAGTTAGAGTGGTGCAATGAGTAGAAATAGTTTTATTTCTCCTCGTTTTTGCTTTTTCTATGTATGCTGCAGAATGCAGCACACATAGAAAGAGCAAAACGCCATCAATGATTGTTTATGTGCAGGAAGAGACACCTTTCTGCACATAAACAATCATTAATTAATGACAATTTGATACTTCTAAGTGTGCTACATTTTGCAGAACACATAGAAGTAACAAATCACCATTATTGATTGTTTATGTGCAGAAAAGGGTCCCTTTCTGCACATAAACAACCATTCCCTGCAAAGCAGGCACCCTTGCTCTATGGTGCAAGGGTGCCTGCGTTGGCGCTAGGTAGCAAAAATTAGCACAAGCGCTAGGATAAACACAGGGGTGCACTCTATTGCCGTAAATACAGCTCATCCCTGCGTGGCTGAAGTGGCACGGTGCTGTCAAATTTGGTGCAGCGCCACGCTGTGCCACTTTGTTGTAAATGAGGCCCTGAGCGTAGAGTTATTGGGCAGGTTAAAGAATGTAAAAGAAAGAGCCAATGTAAGAAATGGGGTTGTTTGTCAAGAGGGGGTGAAACCTCACTCAAGCGACAGACACAATCCTTGTCAGGGTGAACTAAAAAAAGTCATCAAATTAACCTCTCCTAAACTTCTTGTAGCTTGGCACAAAAGCAGTCAGGCTTAATTCACAGGCAACGTGCGTAGTATTTATGCAGCACTAAAATAGCAATAAAATGGAAACATAACACAAGGAAAACCCCACACCAATTCATAAACATAAAGTAAATTTTAATATATTATTTGACACCAAAACAATAAAAAATCATTTTAGTAGGACTGGATATATGCAACTTTAAAGATTTTGGTAAATATTAGTGCCAACTTTGGTAAGATGGTCCACCAGACTGGGACAAAGTCACAAGTTCAGGCTAACTGTGATGGAGTACAAACAGGAGACAGGGACAAGGTTGCGCCAGCTGAGAATTGTATCTAATGTCTTTCATGCAGGGAGTTGCTCTGCACAGTGGGAGTGATGCAGGGTCCTGTGATGAGTTGCATTGTGCTGCATCTGTTCTAATGAGGAGCTGCAAGGGCTGTGTCAGGTTGCGTCACACAATCCCTTTAATTTCTCAAAAACTACTGAACGGATTTACACCAAATAAGCAAAAGCATGATCTCCATACCGACAGCTAGCTTTCTGCCAACTTTGGTGTAATTCCCTCCAGCGGTTGGGGCTGTGGATGTGTCTAAAGGACCTACGGGAATTAACATGCGAAACGCAACTGTTTTCACCCCCCCCCCTCTGTTTTCTCTGCCCCTGCTTGATGGATCACCCTGAAACTTTCTGTGCGCAACAAGAATCACTGCTGCACTTTTTTTGGTACATTTTGTGAAGACAAACAGTGTCAAAGATATAGGCAAGTCAAAAAACACTTTTATCTATTAAACATGGTCCGAACTATAACTACCTAGTGGCAACGGCCATTGTAGCCTTAGAACCTACCATAGTGGGCTATACCAGCCATTAAAGGCCTTGCTCCAGCATTAAAAGTCCGAGCCGAAGGTGAGAGCCTTTAACAAGTGTGAGGGATTCTAATTGCTGGTATAGCCCAGCTATGAAAGGCTATAAGGCTAGTAGAACCTTCTGCCACTAGAGGGCAGAATGTTTTAATAAATAAAACAAAGTCCTCACAGAGCAATCCCCTAGGACTCCGTGAGGCCTTTGTTCACAGCTGTTGCTGTGAACAAGGAACTTTGGAATGTTGACCCTCCGGGCTTTTACCAGCCAGTAAAAGCCCTGAGCATTCCATTGTCTGCAATGGAGCTCACAATATTCCAATGTTGTAATAGGCTATATATATATATTATATATATCTATCTATATCTATCTATATGTATCTATATATATACATATACATATAGATATATATAGATAGATATATATAGATAGATATATCTATAGATAGATATATATAGATATAGATTTATAGATAGATAGATAGATAGATAGATAGATAGATATTATTTATATTACCATCACTGTTTTACTTCTTGTTCTAATCCTCAAAGGTACTTGATAGTTAATATTTTTTTTTCTTTCTTTCTTTCAAAATATCTGCTTTCAGAGAATGCAAAAGTTCATAACGGAAAAGACGAGGGGGAAAGATAAAATATTGGCCTACCCAGCAAAGCTGCTCTCTGAAAATGGGCGAATTCGAAGTCTTAAGAATGTGCAGAAACGAGACACTACCTGAATACTCGTATGAAGAAACTTGGGCCAGAGAGTAGGGCTTACTTCTCAAGATTGCAGATGTAGTGTTCTATTATTGGAGGAATTTCCTGTGAGGGTTCTGCAGTAAAAGGCAAATGTTGAAGCATATGTTCAAGTGGAAATCCAAAATAGTAATACTAGGAGTATGTGTGAGGAAAGCTCTGTGCACACATGCAAAACAAAGACACTACTAGAACGTCTGTGGCAAAATTTCTCCTCAGGAAAAGTCGCAAAGAAAATGCACTACTAGCCTCTCTCAGAAAACAGTTGAAGTGTGATGTTTTGCTCTGAAGCATGCGGATTGAGAATAGCGAGCTCTGTGTGCTTAAAAACTAGAGCGCTCACTTAACACTTAGGGACCTGAAATCAGGAAGAGAGCTAAATGAATACAAACACCTCTTTAAGGCCATTAAAGTTGACGGTGGGAACTGTTTCCAGTGTGGATACTTCTGCGCTTTCATCAGTTTTACATTTCCTCCAGCCTTACAACATTTTCAACTTACCTGAGCTATGATGTTCTTGACAACTAGTAGCATTAATTTACAGGTTCTGGGTACATGTAGGACCACTGTACTAGGGGCTTACAAGTAAATTAAATGTGACATTTGAGTGTAAGTTAATTTCACTATGTTTAAGGGCAAGGGCACAAGCACTGTAGCATTGGTTTGCAGTGGTTAAGTGCACAGGGTCCTAAAATCCAAAACAAACGGGTCCAGAAAACAGGATAGTGAAGGATCTATTTGAGTCCTCTTTACTCAGAAGTCTTGAAAGGATGCCCCCTCTCGGTGGAAGGGAGACCACTTCAACCACTTACCATATCAGTTCATCTTAGGAGTAGGTTGTTTCCTTAAAGTGTGCCACTGAAGGAGGGCATTCTGTACCCTACAACTGATACAACTCTGATGCTGGCAGAGGCAAAGGCAGATTTTTTGACTGGTTTGTCCTATGTAAAGGATGAGTGTGGGCAAAAGAAATCACTTAATGACATTTAAGGTATTGCAAGTACAGAACAGTCGTAATGGTATTTTACTTTCCAGGAAGGAAAATGCATTTGTTTCTAAGATGAAGGAATATACCCTGGATTGCCAACATTGATAGTGACTTGCCAGAAGTGTCAGGCCTCAGATATAATTGACATTTTTAGTGGCATCATTGGAAGGGGGTGCCACCGTTATGAGTTGGTTGCTTAAATTCTTTCCTTTTTACAGTGAATATATGAGGATTCAAGTGCCAGGTGTCCTGTTAATAAAATAAACCAACGTTTTTTTATTAATTTAGTGACAAAATTGGAAGCTGGTGAGAAAGTGTTGACACAAACCATCCTAATGGTGTTTTTCTTTCATGTGGTACCAAGAGGAGATTTTCGGGACAATTACAAGATCTTTTCATAGAGCTGAGAGCCAAGGGACTGAGGTAGCTTCTGATAAAGTATATTAGCTTCTTTAAAGAATTTAAAGAAGCTTGCAAGTCCACATTATAAGGAGGAATTGCTCATAAAACAGAGAGTCTTGAAGGGATCAGAGATGACGTCTAGAATGTAACAGCAAAATATTCCACTCTGTTGGTTTCCTCTCTTGAGAGGTATCTAAATGATTGTTTTCAACCCACACTAAAAGGTCTGAGTTTGATTAGAAATTGAGTTTCTGATTGGCAGACATATGCACCCTGTTCAAGCAGGAACCATAATCCTAGTCACAGTAAGTCACCACCACACCCTAAATTAACTTGTGTTCAATCAATCAGGAATTTATAAAGCGCACCAGTCACCCCTGAGGGTCTCAAGGTGCTGAGGGGGATGGGGGGGCGGCGCTGCTACTGCTCGAATAGCCAGGTCTTGAGAAGTTACCTGAAGGTAAGGAGGTCTTTGGTCGGGCGCAGGTGGGTGGAAAGAGTGTTCCACGTTTTGGCAACAAGATGCAAGAATCATATACTACAGGTTGTAATTCTGCAGATGCGTGGTACAGTTACGAGGGCGAGGTCGGCAGAGCGGAGATGCCAGGTCGGGTGTAGAAGGAGAGTCGTCTGTTCACCCACTAGAAGCTTGGCACAGAACAGCCTGGCTTAACTTAAGAGACAATGGCCCTAATTATACCATTGGCAGTACATACCTCCTACCGCCACGTTGACAGCTGCCAACATACCACCACGGAGGCTACCACATATTATGAGCACTGCCTGACTTCGGCCACAATAAGGGTGGAAATCTGGCAGTGTTCCTGGTGGTGAACGGTGGTAAGCTGGTGCTGCTAACATCAGCACCGCCATGACAGTAGAACGTCGCCAGCCGTATTATGACCATTAATACGGCCTGGCGGCGTTCTGCTGGCAGTAGCAGTGCTCCTTCCCATTCCCTGCCGGATTACTTCCTCGGACGACAAGTTAAGTCGGGCGTCCGACAGGGGAGGGGGATGGGAGGGTGTTGTGTGTTTGTGTCTGAGTGTGTGCATGAATGTGTGAGTGTGTGTGTGAATGCGTCTGTGTGTGTTGTGTTGTTTGCATGGTTATATGCATGTGAGTGGATGCGTGTAAGAATGGTGAAGTGAGTGCATGTCTGCATGTCAGTGTGATTGTGTGTAAGAATGTGTGTGACTATGTCTAGAAGTAAGCTTGTATGAATGCGTGTGTGCCAGTGTAAGTGAATGGGTGTATGCGCGGTGTGTGTGGGTGTCTGTGTGCGTATATGCGGGGAGGGGGGTGTGGGGTGAGGGGCGCTGTGACTGTATTGGGGTGGGGGTGAGGTGCGCTGTGGGGTCAGTTGTGTGATGTGTGCGTGTGTGGGGGGTTGAGTGAGTTGATCGGAGGGGGTGAGTGAGTGAATCGGAGGTGGGGGTTAGTTTGTGTATAGGGTGGGTGGGGGGTGAGTTTGGATGGAGGGGGCTGGGGGTGTCAGGTGAGTGTTGGGAGGGGCGGGGGAGCCACCTACCGGTGACTGGGAAGAAATTCCTTGTCACCGGTAGGGCCTACCGCCATAGTTTTCGTGGCTTTAAATGATGGTGGTAGGTGGGCTCATAATGTCATGGGCGGTACTGTGTCTGCCGCCGGGCTAGAGATAGACATCTCTGGCCCGGTGGCTCATACCACCTTTGCGGTATGAGTGGAGAAGTGGCGGGTTGGCTGGAGCCAAGCCGCCAATCTCATAATGTGGCAGTGTGAACCACCAGCCTGTTTGAGGTCATACCGCCACATTATCCCTGGCGGTTAGAAGACCGCCAGGGACATAATGAGGGCCAATGTGTTAAGTATTTGCGCAACACTTCAAACAGTAAAAAAAGGAAATGAAAACACCACACATGTTTAGAAAAATATATCTTAATTTAACAAATGAGAACAACCAAAATGACAACAATCCAATCAGTAGAACTTGAGATATGAACTTTCAAAGAATAAACTTTGAAATAGTGCTTAGAAACAAGAAGTGCTAACCAGGGATATCTGGTCCAGACTGGGACAAAGTTAAAAGTTCATGCTGACTGCGATGGAGCGCGTGCCAGCTACATGGGCCCAGTGAAGCCCCCTTAACAAAAGGATCTTAATCCTGGATGCGTTGATGAAGATGTGGGGTGCAGAAGAGGCAGTGCGCCGTTGTCAATCCCTGCAGAAGGAAAGGTGTGTCAGTGTTGATCCCTACAGTGAAGGCAATGCGCTAGTCCTTCTCACACAGTACTGAAGATGCGTTGATTATCTCCATTCAATGGTGGTGATGCGTTCCATCCAAGTGGCATTTTCAGAATTACAATGTAAAATCTGACTTCATCATGTTTTGATCTTAAATTGTGATTACAGAGTCACCAAACTTGGGAGTCCCATCGTTTCCCAATTGGAAATTACACAAGGTAATAAGGTACTCCTAATGTTATCCCAAGGGAGAGATAGGCCTTGCAGTGGTGAAAAACTAATTTAAGAGTTTTTCACTACAAGAACTTATAGAACTTAAGAGTACATGTCCCCCTTTTTAAATACACTGTACTCTGCACAAGGGCTGTCCGGAGCCTACGTTAGGGGTGACTCTTGCTTGACCCAAAGGAAGGCTTGGGCCAGGCAAGAGGATTAACTTGCCAGGTCGACATGTCAGTTTAACACAGCACACACAGGCTGTGCAATGACAATTCTGAGACATGTTTGAAGTGCTACTGAAAAGGGTGGCACTGTCAGTGCTGCAGGCCCACTCGTAGCATTTGATTTACAGGCCCTGGGCACAGGTAGTGCACCTTTTCTAGGAACTTATAAGTAAATTAAATATGCCAATTGTGGATAAGCCTATATTTTAAGCAGAGAGCACATGCACTTTAGCACTGGCTAGCAGTGGTAAAGTGCCTGGAGTCCTAAAGCCAGCAAAAACCAGGTCAGCAAAACAGGAGGTCTGAATGCAAAAAGTCAGGAGAACCACTTCAAGGATGCCAGGTCTAACAAATTCCATTTCTGAATTACTAAAATGCATTGTAACGTTGTGATGCAGTTGTAACTGAACCATTCAAGAAAATCACTTAGAAGTGTTTTGGTGCTTTCGCAAGTCATAAGGCCATTGTCAATATATTGTTTCTAACACAATAGATGTTGTCAAATGGTTTTATCTGGGACAAAATGGTAGTTGTCCATTAAAAATATAGCAAAAATCTCTCCTTTTGATGTGCATTTAACCTGTAAAAAATAATAGTTATTAAATATTTGTTTTGACAAAGCCAACAGTAGTAGCAAAATTGAAACCCTTGTGATATGGGGGCTGGTGTCTTAAAGGTCATGCTTCATCTGTATCCCAGGATTTTGTGGAATATTGAAAATGTGAAATGGCAGGAAGTGTTTTAGTGTACTTACCTTACATTTCTTGCATTCCATCTTTCCAAATACGAATGCCTGGTCTCTCTTTTCCATACTTGTTATCATGGTTTGTTATTACTTTTTTTTCAGTCACAGAGTCATACATGTATATGCTTTCTTTCTGTGCATTCTCTTGCATATATGCCTGTTCATGTCCAAAAGTCAGAGATCCAAAATTAGTTCATGCCTCGACATATTCTTATCTTTCGGTACAAGTCTTCATGAGATGATAACAGCATAAAGTTAAGTGCAAAAGGTGTTTGTTGTGTGAGGCAGTGCAGGAAAGATCTCAACATTCACTTACACATTGTAGATGGGAAAACACACATGAAGAGATATAAAAGTGTGAGCATTGGGACAGTGAGTGGTCGATGAGTTTTTAAGGGTTTAAGTATGTTTTGAAGCTGTCTCTTAAGGAGGGATGGGGTCATTGACAACTGTGACTACACCTCACTGGGCCTTACTTAAGGTCAGGTTCTGCACAAAGTGTCTTTGGGTAAATGGGGCTGCAAGGAACTACACATTCTTGCAGTCTTCTAGGTGTCCAAGGGGAGTGACACATTTCTGTAGGATTCCCCGTTAGCAGAGGCCTGTATGAGGTGCAGCACTTCTTCATGCCACCTGGCTTTGTCCTTCATTACTAGATGGCGATTTTATTTTTCTTTTGACCTGATGTTTTTTGTGGACATTCTACAGGATCTTGGCGTGTGTCTCTCTCACTCTAGTTTGGTTCTGTAGATGTGTGTCCATATTTCCTAGGTTACAGTTATCTGAGAACATTGGGTTGTTGAAGTTAATTGACTGAGGTCTTGGAAGGTGAGAACATTGGGGCATTTTTATAGGCCCCTAGCGCCACATTAACGTCATTATTTATATAATGTGGCCTAACAAGGCTAAAATCCCTGTGCCATATTTACAGGGTGGCGCAATGCATGCATTGCGCCACCCTGTAGCCCTTTGCGCTACGCCTGCGCCAGGCATAATGTATGCAAAGGGGGTGTTCCCCCGTTAGGGGAGCCAGTAAAATGGTGCAAGGAAATCTATGGGATTTCCTTGCACCATTTATTACAGCACTTTTAACGCCTGCTCAAAAGGACGCTATGGCAGAGGAGCGTCACCCTGCTGCTAAGAACAGAAAAATAAAGTGATACTAAAAGTATTTTATTATCACTTTATTTTTCCGCTTTCTTAGGGTGGCCCAGGGCCAGCATCGTCCAGTGAGCAGGTGGAGGAGGAGTGGTGGTGCGCTCCTAAGTAACAAACTGACATGCTCAATTAGAACTCTCCACCCGGCTGTGTTACACAGTCAGGTGGAGACCAAGCATAGTGTCTCCCTCCCTCCCTGAGCAGAATTTCTGTCTGCTCAGGCCAATCCCGCTGATTCTCTCATGCTGGTTGCAGCATGATAGAATCATTGGGATTAGGTGGGGATGGAAGGGAAGAAGAAGACTAAAGGAACTGAGGCGGCTGGAGCGGCGGAACACGGAGGCAGCAGGTAAGTTAATTTATTTTATTTTTTTTCCCCACACCCCTGCTATACCCTCTGTCCTGTGCATCCCCCGGTCCATGCGCTCCCCCACAACCCTTCCTAGTAGCAGCCGCTGCTGCTTGATTAGCGCTTTTTACTTAATGATTGAAATATTCAGAATGTTTTATTTGTTTTTGAAGAACGAATTTAATTGTTAATTTGCATAGCTACATTTATGTGAAGACGTTATATATTTCAGTGACAAACTTACATTTTTGTTGGGAATTCGACTGTTCAATGCAATACCCATTTTCTTCCAGTTTAGTGCAGTTTTTATATTGCGTGAATTTGGTCCAAGGGCTTGACAGCACTTTCCATGAGAACAAGCTTATACTACACAAGTGCAGATTTTTCACCCTTTTTTGTTCTTTGTTAGGAAAGGGAAGATTAAGGGCCTGATTTAAAGTTCTGCAGACAGGGGACGGGTCACTCCCTCACAAACGTGATGGATATCCCGTCTGCCCCATTTCAAGTGCCAATGGATATAATACAATTGTAATGTTGAACATGGGATATTCGTAAGATTTGTGACTGAGTGATACAGCCGTCCAACTCTAGATCAGGGCCTAAGTGATTTGCCCAAAATCACAGAATGTTGAGCAGATGCCAGGAATAGAGCTTGTCTCCCTGGTGTTTAAATCGGCAGTTCTGGCCATTAGGCCATATCTCCTCCTACAAATGTTGCTAAGCTCCTTTTTTTATATATAACTTGAGTTTCTGAAGTAGACGAAGGACTGAATGATTCTTATCCTTGATTAAGTTTCACAACATACTAAAGGACCTTCAGCTGAGAAATGAGAAGCTCTGAGCGCTATAATTTGCTTTTAAGGCTGCTACGCATAGCGAGAGGTGGGTAAACTCTGGGGTGTGCAGAGATGTTACTACTCTAGGGAAGTCTTCCATAGATCACCATTATTGGCTTACCTGCAGTTTTCTGTTTCTCTTAAATGTATGCCCTGGAGGAAATGTTGCCACCAATACCCCCTTCATGCATGTGTTTGCCATTGGAAAAGGATGTAGAGCATTTTCTAGGTGTTTCTTTGAAACTGTTTACCTTGCAACTTTGAAACTGGACGGGGACTGGTGGTCTTTTTTATCAGCTTTAAAAGTCCCTATTGTACTATGAAAACCTACCAAATTAACAATTATAAGAAGTTTGTGAGAAAAACCTAATAATCTCGCACACAAACCAGCAAAATGTAAATTTCTCCCATGAAGTTTTGTGAAGTGTGCAACTTTTGCACATGGTGGATATTGCAAAGTTGTGCGAATTTTGCAAACTAGGCTGTTGTAAGAAAAGTCTAACAAGAGGCGTTTTAGGGAATATTACTTGGGCAAGAATTCTCCCACCAAAAGTGAATATTAGCTTTTTTCATCTAGACTAACTTTTGTGGTCTAGATCTACATGGCCCCCCTCGCACAACTGGCCCGTCAACACAACCTTAGCATCATCTCCTACGCCGACGACACCCAGCTCGTCCTCTCCCTGACCAAAGATCCGCTCACCGCCAAAACCAACCTCCACGAGGGACTAAAATCCATCGCCAAGTGGATGAGCAACAGCCGCCTGAAGCTGAACTCCGACAAGACGGAAGTCCTCATCCTCGGACGCTCCCCCTCGGCCTGAAACGACTCCTGGTGGCCCACCGACCTCGGTCCCCCACCCACCACAGCCAGCCACGTACGAAACCTCGGCTTCGTCCTCGACTCTGCTCTCACCATGTCCAAACAGATCAACGCCATCTCCTCCTCTTGTTTCAACACCCTCCGCATGCTCCGCAGGATCTTCAAGTGGATTCCAACAGGAACCAGGAAGACGGTGACTCAAGCCCTCGTCAGTAGCAGACTTGACTACGGCAACGCACTCTACACAGGCATCCCAACGAAAGACATCAAATGACTCCAACGCATCCAGAACGCATCCGCCCGCCTGATCCTCGACATACCCCGCTGATGTCACATCTCCCCCCACCTGAAGGACCTCCACTGGCTCCCTGTGGAAAAAAGGATCACCTTCAAACTCCTCACCCACGCACACAAGGCACTACACAACACCGGACCCTCCTACCTGAACACCAGACTCAACTTCTACGTCCCCACACGCCAAATCCGCTCTGCCAACCTCGCCCTCGCCTTCGTCCCCCGAATCCAGTGCAAGACCTCTGGCGGCAGATCCTTCTCCTTCCTCGCCGCCAAGACCTGGAACTCTCTCCCCACCTCTCTACGCCAGACCCAGGACCTCCTCACCTTCAGGAGACTCCTCAAGACATGGCTCTTCGACGCTAGCAGCACCCCCTCCCATCCCCCCCCCAGCGCCTCGAAACCCTGTCGGGTACATAGCGCGCTTTATAAATTCACTGATTGATTGATTGATTGATTGTGGGATTTGTCCCACAAACAATTTTTAGAAGTTTTCACTATCAATGAAGGTTGCAAAGATTGCAGAATTTTAAAGAAAATCACAAACTGTCTGAAGGAAAACTGCATTGTTGCACATTATATATACCCACAGCTCTGTCCATTGGCAAACAAACATGTTGTGTGAGGGTTCATGATAAATGCATGCATCAGTTGAATTGGCACATGTAAGTGACTTCTGTGTTGCAACAGTATGAAGGTCATCAGGACCACCAAGAGAAACGCCTTCCAGGAACGCATAAATAACAATGCACACAACAGCAAAGAAGTCATCAGCGAACTGACCAACCCCAGAGCCAACTCCACAGACATCCTCCAATCACAACAACCTCTCCACCCACTTCCACCGCAAGATAGCAGACATCTACGACAGTTTTCCGACCCAGGACCATCCCACACCCAACACCGTCATAGCCTCCACCGAAGCTCCACCAAACCCCCACCACCTACTCTGCTGGGCCAACATCTCTGATGACGAAACCCTCAACATCATGAACTCCATCCACTCCGGCTCTCCCTCCGATCCCTGCCCCCACCAGGTCTTCAACAAAGTGAGTAGCATCATCGCACCCAAGCTCTGGCACATCATCAACCGCTCCTTCAAAACCGACACCTTCCCAGAAATCTGGAAACACGCCAAAATCAAGCCCTTACTGAAGAAACCAACCGCAGACCCAGTCAACCTCAAGAACTTCCGGCCCATCTCTCTACTCCCCTTCCCAGCCAAGGTCAGTGAAAAGGCTGTCAACAGACAACTCACCAAACACATCAAACTCTACAACACCCTTGACCCCTCTCAGTCTGGCTTCCGGAGCAACCACAGCACCGAATCTGCCCTCCACCAATGACCCGCACACAGCCAAAGCCAGCTTCCACAATGAAATGAAGGCAGTCGCCGCATGGATGAAGGAGAGCTGCCTCAAGCTAAATACTGAAAAAACAGAAGTCCTCGTCATCTGCAACAACCCCTCAGGGTGGGACATCTGGTGGCTCACAGCCCTCAGAAGCACTCCGGCCCCCACCGACCACACCTGCGACCTGTGATTCACCCTGGACTCATCACTCTCGATGAAACATCAAGGCAGCACAGTCTCCTATGCCTGTTTCAACACCATGCGTATGCTTTGGAAGATCTTACCCTACCAGAACCAAAAAAACAGTCACCCAGGCCCTCGTCAGCAGCCGCTCAGCCTACAGCAACGCACTCTACGCCAGAACCACTACCATGGTATAAAAAAGACTACAACACATCCAGAATGCCTCCGCCCGTCTCATCAAGCATGCCCCCAAACACAGCCACACCGCCGCCCTACTGAGAAACCTGCACTGGCTCCCAATAGACAAGAGAATTACATTCAAACTTCTCACACACACATGCAAAGCCCTCAACAACGCCGGACCAGAATACCTCAACCAAAGACTCCACTTCTACACGCCCACCAGGCAACTCCACTCTGCCGACCTCGCCCTTGCTACCATCCCACGCATCTGGAAGGACACAGCCGGAGGAAGGTCATTCTCCCACCACGCCGCCAAGACCTGGAACTCCCTCCCAATCCACCTTAGAAGATCTCCCATGCTTTCTCAATTCAGAAAGGACCTCAAAACTTGACTCCTCACCCGATCCCCTCTGACCTTCACTTACTGCTGCCCCCCCAGCGCCTTGAGACCCTGACAGGTGGATAGCTGCGCTTTACAAGTACTTGATTGATTGATTGAAGGTCTTCAACGGTGGGGGTGATTCTGAGGCATGCCACGTTTTATGTGCACTTATGCACCAGGTAAATAATGATTCTGTGGTGCATACTAGCTGTACAATATTCACATAACTTCTAGTATTAGACCTCGGAATGGGTTAATAACACAAAAAATGTGCATCTTTTTCCCTGATTTGCAGTGTGCAGTCTTGAATTCCGCACCCTTTGACCACACAACTTGCTTCAGTTTCTCAGGGTCAAAAAATCTTTGAAAATAAAAGTACTCCGGGCGCTTAATTAGCATCAGAGTTGGAATATTGATTAGGGTGTTAATTGGAATGCACCACACTCAGAATAAAGGTCATCTTGTCTACCTCTTTCAGCAATGCCAGTGGCCTGGGTTGAGGGGGAAAGAAGGAGGAAGAAACAGAATATGTACAAGGGCTATCAAGTGAATGATGTCTCAATACATCTTAACACCCGATGTGATGTCATCAAACAAAGCAACATCTTAGAATCTTGTTGGTGGTGGTTGTTAGAGGTGCAGGACTGGGCGAATAGAACTGCTGTTTACTTTTTCCTTTTTTGTGTTTTTAGGGGTGAGCAAAAGTGCTCCGCCCTCTTCTAATCTCTTTTTAGGGGCATTTTGACCACGCCCATGTTGTGTCAGTCACTTTCATTGGTTTGTGGGCTTGCCTTTTAAAAGCAGCTTGTTTTCATTGGTAAAAGGCATGCATACGTCATTCCTTTCCCTCCTCCAGAGCACCAGTAAACTACTGGAAACATACGAGGCTCCATGTTTTCCTTGTGGTTTCTGGACTACTTTTCTCTTTATTTCTAGTTTTTTTTTCTTTTTCATTTAATGTGGCAAGAAAAGTATGGTTAGGAGTTTATAACGCTAATAGCGCTAACTCGGCGTAATGCGAGACCGTTTGCATTGCTTTTTTTTTTTTTTTACCCCACAGAGGACGGCGCCTTTGAAAGAAAGTCGGAAAGATAGATGTCATTTCTAATGTTATCCGCGTGCCCCAGGCAGGAGATGCTCTGAGGTAAAATAATGGAATGAAATGACTACATATCTTATTAAAAAAACAGAACTTCAAGCCAGGCAGCGGCTGGTTGGTTTGTTACTCAGTGCGGTGCTTGATTACACCAGGCGGGTTTATCGCTCGTCCCCCGCGAGAGCTGTATCGACAGTTTTTAAGGACAGTAATAATTCTGAAGGATAACTAGCAGTATTAATGCGGCAGTATTTCAACGCTGAACCTCATCGAAGACAAAAATGAACGGAAAAACAACAACAGTTCATAGATTTTCCCGTTTTGACGCGCAGCATCCATTTGTTAAAGTTATGTACGAGGGATTTCAGGTCCTTTGAAGATAAAGTATGGATAGGACTCGCTCAGGTGCTCGTGCTGGGGCCTGGCACGGGCCCTGGGTGTGTAATTTTAATGAAGGATGAGTAGGAGCGGTTTTTGCACTGAGTCAGGTCCCGGCAGGGGCAAGGTCGGGTCCTCGGAGGAGGTGCGCGGGGCCATTAATCATGGCTCGTTCACCGGTGGCCTGATTGGTAGGCCCAGGGGTCTGAGATGTGGCGTTGGGCTGCCCACCGCGCCCCACCCCCTCCCCGCCCAGGGCAGGAGGGGGAGGGCTCCCTGATCTTGGGACTGGGGGGGGGGGGGGGGGGGGGCTCAGGAAGGCAGGTACTGACAAGCAATGGTGTCCAAGGCCAGGTAGCGACCGCCCCCACACTCACACACATCATTCACAGCTGACACCACACACCAGCTATACACCACGTTGTTCAAATAATCAATAGAATACTGGCCATGAAACACAATTCAACAAATGCATACCTGAGATAAACAGCTCTTTTTTCCTTATGTGCAGTCACTGCAAACGGCTCTAGAAAGCACAACGCACGTATGTGCATTAACGACATTTGGCATTCTTGTTCATTAAGCAAGTTCATGCAATTTATTCAACTGACCGAGACAGGAAAATACACTAAATGCAGAGGGCAGTATAACCAGGACCACTGGAATTATGCGATTCCGCGACCATGAAGTTTTCTGCATAGTTGTGAATTCATCGTGCTTGCCACATAACATACCATCAAATGCATAATTTACAGATTTCAACAACAAAAATTATAGTTCAACCTGATCAAAAGTTACAAAATAAAAGTGCCAAGCGTGGGGGCTTGCAGCGGTCAAAACTTTTCCAAAGTGAACCAGTCACCTTTCAGTTGCTGAATGCCATTTTAGATGCTACATTCTTACTAATGAGGTGAAACATCAGACTACGAGCATGTCTGCTAAACATATACAATAGCGGAATGATGGTACTGCCACAGAATGAGCTGCATTATGCTGGCCAATTTGTTGTTTCTTACCGCATAATTTAGTTAGCCCTGCCGCACAGGACCTAGTACAATCAACAGACGAGCAATGAAGAATCAAGATAAGGATGGGTAGAAAAATATCGTGAGAGAATTTAAGGATAATTGCTTTGAGATAAGTCTGAAACAGTGATTACATTCCTTAAGGGATTGATTGCCTGATTTAATGGTATTAGTCGAGTGTGTGTACAGTTTCATCACTCCTGAACACTGGCAGACGGTATTTACATGAATGGAAAGCGGAGTGTGAGGTACTTAACATAAATGGCACTAACCTGTATTGCCGCCAGGATTGTATTATACGCCACAGTTCTGGTGTGCAAGAGTTTGTGTGCGCTCTCAGGAAAACCATGTGCTCGACCAGTCACAATGATTTATTTGAGCCGGTGGTTTCGTGTGCGCGCGCGTGTGTGTTTTTTTTTTTGGGGTGGGGGGGGGGCGGGGAGGTGGGCGTGCACTGGCACTTATTTTTCTCCGGGGCAAAAACAACAAGTGATGGACGGAATGCTGAACATTGTCAAACACTCACCCCCAGTCATAGATCTGGGTTTAATCCATCGTTCTTTTGCTCACCATGCCACCCCAGTTTGGACCCAGCCATATGCAAATCAGTCTTGACCCTGTTCCTCCTGGGAACAGTCCAGACCGAACTGCCAAGCCAGGTCCTCACTGGACCGGAAACAAGCATCCTGGGACCGGTTTCGGGGTTTCATCCCTCATCAGCCAGGCTAGCTTGAATCCAGTGGCATGGGAAGCACGGGACCCACGTCTGGGCATACCCTTCCCACTTAGGGCGACAAAGCAAAAACAACAAGTGATGGACGGAATGCTGAACATTGTCAAACACTCACCCCCAGTCATAGATCTGGGTTTAATCCATCGTTCTTTTGCTCACCATGCCACCCCAGTTTGGACCCAGCCATATGCAAATCAGTCTTGACCCTGTTCCTCCTGGGAACAGTCCAGACCGAACTGCCAAGCCAGGTCCTCACTGGACCGGAAACAAGCATGCTGGGACCGGTTTCGGGGTTTCACCCCTCATCAGCCAGGCTAGCTTGAATCCAGTGGCATGGGAAGCACGGGACCCACGTCTGGGCATACCCTTCCCACTTAGGGCGACAAAGCAAAAACAACAAGTGATGGACGGAATGCTGAACATTGTCAAACACTCACCCCCAGTCATAGATCTGGGTTTAATCCATCGTTCTTTTGCTCACCATGCCACCCCAGTTTGGACCCAGCCATATGCAAATCAGTCTTGACCCTGTTCCTCCTGGGAACAGTCCAGACCGAACTGCCAAGCCAGGTCCTCACTGGACCGGAAACAAGCATCCTGGGACCGGTTTCGGGGTTTCACCCCTCATCAGCCAGGCTAGCTTGAATCCAGTGGCATGGGAAGCACGGGGACCCACGTCTGGGCATACCCTTCCCACTTAGGGCGACAAAGCAAAAACAACAAGTGATGGACGGAATGCTGAACATTGTCAAACACTCACCCCCAGTCATAGATCTGGGTTTAATCCATCGTTCTTTTGCTCACCATGCCACCCCAGTTCTTGTTGTTTTTACTTATTTTTCTCCATCAGGCATTTCCTGCTAGCAAAACACACATATGGGAAAGACGGAGGAAGAGAAAAACGAAAAAGGGTCACAAAGCAAAAAGCTGCAAGAGTGAGCTGAAGGGACCGGGAGTGGCTGTAAATGGATTAAAGAGGCCTGAGATGGCTTCAGGATTAGGCTGCCTCAGTATTCCGTGCTCGCACATTTACATGCAGCAGCCGCGTGTTTCAGAGGAGAGCTTTGGACACCAGCACGTTTTTATTCACAAATTAAGCAGAGTCACACCCCGATTTACGTGCATTTGTGCTTCTGCCTGACTTACAGCTATATTCTACATTGTCTGAGACACGCTTTCACTCCATTGGCTGATACCACGCTTGAATGTTTATCATGATCACAGACCTTCATACAGAATAACTTTAACATCACACCCTTCATGTCGAAGTCTCCTACGACTCCGGTCTCTCTCAATATCCTCACTTTCTATGCAACCTCCTACCCCGGGAAACATGTTTTATTTTCCCCTTTAGGATCACCACATTTAATCTTTATTCCCTTACACACAGTTCCTTACTTGCATTGTTGCCTCTTTGCCACACAATACTGGATGGAGGGCGACTTTCCCAAGCTAAACACACCCGAGACCAAAATTATAAAATTCCTCTTGTCACCTGCCCCACGGCCTAATTGTTCCGACTTCTCCTTTCCCTTTAAGATTATTATGACATCACAATGTTCCGCAAAATTACTGTAATCTCACCATTTCTACTTAGTACTAGTTAATAAAGGTTTCCAAAGGTTTGATTCAAGGTATCAAACGCCTCATTTTTCATCACCCTAAATCAGGGTGGCTGGAATTATGCACCTTTTGCAGCTGTGGCTTTTTCTGCCTATTTATGGATTTGCTACAGTTGCCACATATTCCGCCATCTGCTGCATACAGATTTTAACAAAAATAAAATGTTTCTAGTTTAAACGGCTGAAAAGTTACTAAAACACAATTACGCGTTTTCCACGTAGTGGAAGGCCCTTCGGAGTTGACTGGCCACCTTTCTGTTAGTTATTGCTTTATCTGGGTATTAAACTCATACTAACTCATTACCAACCTATCTTGCAACAAAAAAAAATCAAGGTGCTTCACTACAATCTCAATGGCCTTCATGGGTCATGTGTGTACTTCAGAAATCATTTGTTTAGCATCTAGTCTCAGTGGATCAAGTAAACATTGCAAAGGATATGTGGGGCTTTTGTCCCCTGCCAGTCTTTTGCTGGATCTACGGGGCACAATTAAGAGCCCCTAGCGCCACCGTAGTGCCGCCATAGCGTCATTTTTTTTACGCTAAACCGGAGCTATAGTGGCATTTACCCCGCGCCATATTTACAAAGTGGCGCAATAGATGCATGCACTACTTCGTAAACTTGTGCCAAATTATGCCTGCGCCAGGCATAATCTATGCAAGGGGGGTGTTCCCCCATTAGCGGAGGGGGAGCAAAAAAATGGTGCAAGGAAATCTAAGATATTTCCTTGCGCCATTTTTTCAGCACTTTTAACGCCTGCGCAAAGCAGGCATTAAAAGGGGGCATACCATTATTTGTAATGGGCCCCTATTTACTCTGCAGGAGTAGTGCCACAATTGTGGCGCAACTCCTGCAGAGTACATCAATACCGTAAAAAATAATATTCTATTGCCCCTTACCCCGCGCCATGGTGCGCCGTATTATAAATACGGCGCACACATGTTGGCGGTAGGGGGGCGCTAAGGGGTGCAAGGAAAGTGACGCAGCACTAGGTGCAGCACCACTTTTCTTAAGTCTGACCCTATGTTCTTCTCATCAAACTTATTACCTTTTACATGGTTTTAGTGCAGTGTTGTTTCTATTAATCCCAATCTCCTAGCATAACAATTTCACATAAATCGTTCCCCACTTTAATGCTTAGCAACCTCTTTTCTATCAGGCTCAGTCCAATTCATAGGCCCCCACCTAATTTCAAGTGAAAAGTTTGAACATCTTACCCAGACCTATGTCACCATTTATTGATAGCCTTGTACTTTAACTTAGTTTCCATTACTGTAGCTAAATCATCAACAATGAAGAGGTTATTAAGCATCTGTCAAATTTGGTCACTCTTTCACAATTATGGCTCAGGTGTAGCACAGTGTGTTATCAAACTGGACATAGGACATATTATATATGGGATAGAACAGCCCTAATCATATGTGATATTAATATTACAGGAAACCTGGGCTGAGATCAGTTGCCCGTTGCCGGGGTATTTACAAATATGGACACCCGCTCATAGAAGGAGTAAGAATGGCCATGCTAAGGGAGGATTGGCCACCTATGTCACTGTTAAACAAAAAGGGTGTATTTTGCCATTGGCTTGGGATGACAATTGGATTCAGGGGATTGTGATTAGGAACGGGAGCTCGCAGCAAATCCTCATAGTAATTAATGTTTACATTGCTCCTGGAACAAAGGAAAAAAGGGGGAGGCTGTCTCGACTGATGCAGATTCTAGGTGATCTAGCTAGGGAATATCCATGTGCTGATTACCTTATAAATGATGATTTTAATACAAATCTGTTTCAGGACTCTGTAGAAGCTCTTGAAAGTCCTGGTCTTTGTAACCGCCAGTTAGTCCCTGAACAACTGAGGCCCCAGGGTTGCCTGCACTGGATGTTGGGAGATTACGTAGTAATGCATTTAAATAGCATGGGCTTTAAAGTTCTGAATGGCAGTTCACACGATGATGCCCCTTCTTGTTGGACAAGATCAGACGGACAAATCCACTCCTACTAGGATTTTACCATTTGAAACATCAAATTGTTTCTCCTTATTTAAAAGTTTTGGATTTCGTCCCGGATTGAGAGTGATCACCGTCCCCAAATTGTAACTATAAAATCTAGTTTTCATTTTCATGATGTTATGCAGGCTGTGGGAAGCGGTGTTTGTTCCGAGTCACTTAAGCGTATAAAATGGAACTCTTCTATCAGTGACACTGTATTGGTAGAATGTGTTAATTTTTTCGACTTTGAAGGATCTGGTTGTATAATCCCCAATTAAATTATGGGATACATTTTCTTCCTTCCTATGGTCAAGGTTTTATCAACCTGCTTGTAATTCCACGCCATTCCTGCCCTTTGCTATTTGTAGGGAAACTAGGAGTTTAAAGAAAGTGCATAACAGATTAGCAAGGGCAATTAGGATGAGCCCTGATTCCGAATGTCTATTAATTAGATATAAGGAACCGAGCAACGACTATAGGAAGGCTATTTATGATGACCATCAGAATCATCTCAATCAGTTTTGGGCTAAACTTCTAAGTGTGAGTAAGGATCCAAATTCTAAAAAATTTGGTCCCTTATTAATAACCTACAAACTAACCAAAGGGGTATTGGCACTGTTAATATTTCTGAAGGAGTTTGGATGTCCTATTTGATTAGTCATTTACCTGCAAGTGAACAGGATCGGAAATTGTTGAACGAGGGGGCATATTGCACCACTGCTGCGCTGGTCAAGTCTTGCTCCCTGCCCACTGGAGTTGCATTTCTCCCTCATGGAGAGAATACTTCTTTTCAATCACATCTCCCTCGTAACATCTCAAGGGCAAAGCGAGATGGAGCCCCAGGTCTCAATGGCCCTCCACAGATGCTGTTCAAACAGGATTCTTCCTTTTGGGCAGTTCATCTTCCGCATCTGTTTGAATATTACCTTCTGACCTCAAGAATTCATGAGTCCTGGCGTGGAGCCATTCTTCATCTGCTACATAAAAGCGGTTCAAGGTCAGATCCTGGTAATTTTAGGATGATAGCCCTGCTGGACAGTGAAGCCAAGTTTTATGCCAGTCTTCTGCTGCACGATCTTCGTGCCTGGGCTGATTCGAAGGGACTAATCCCTGTTGTTCAAACCGGGTGCTCTGCTGCTTCAGGCACATCAACAAACCTATTAGCCCTTTCTATTTTGATCGACAGGGCAATTCTTTCAGGCTTTATGCTATATTGCTGTTGCATTGATTTCAAGGCAACATTTGACCTGATCCCTAGATGTGCCCTGTGCGCTAAACTACGAAACTAGGGTATTCATTCAGTTCTCCTGGGTGCCATTATGGAACTACATACAGATACTTGGGTCCGTATTAAATTAGGTGATGGGTGCTCTCTGTCCAGAAAAATTGCCACTTGTTGTGGTATGAAAAAAGGTTGCATGCTTGCACCGCTACTTTTTAATCTGTTTATTGAAGATTTGTCATCGTCTCTCGATGCTGTTAATTCTCATCCCCCAAAGATTGGTGGTTTTAGGCTTAGCCACTTGCTTTAAGCTGATGATCTTGCATTGTTCAGTTATACTAAGATTGGCCTTCAACAACTGGCTAACCAACTTGCATCTTATACTCCTGTGAATCAATTAGAAGTCAATTTGCTCAAAATTAAAGTGGTCTCTTTCAGAAGAAAAAGCATTTGGGACCCAGTTGGTATTACAAGAGTAGTAAACTAGTTTCAGACCAGTCTTATAAATATTTAGGGGTGCATTTCGACTCTAGGGGTAGCTTTGTCAAGCATAAGAAGGAGATCAAACTGAAAGCGGTGGAATTGCAGGTGGTCTTTTCTAAATTATTGAAAGTTCTAAAGGGGCCTAATCTTCTTCCTCTAATGGAAGTTATGAGAGCAAAGATTATCCCCTTATTGTCTTATGGTCAGGAACGTTTGTTGGGTAAAGGGTCTTGTTTATTAAAAAGGCTGGTTAATAAGATCTATAAGAGAGTTTTCCACGTATCGCATCTCACTTCCCCCACATGTGTGGTTGGAATTTGGGCTTCTGGATCAGCTGGCAGTCAGTGCCGGCGCCTTCCTGAAGCTTTGTCATAAACTGTGTCGGGCTAAGGAAGGTAGTTGGGAGGCAGTTCTGTGGCACAAAATCAGTGTGCCGAAAACAAATGGGTCCCATTTCCATTTTTTGGTTGAATGTAAACGGTGATTGGAAGCCGATGACCTCTGGGTAAGTAACCCCCCCATTCCTTGTTTACACTGGGTGTTAAAAACATCATACAGTTACCATTCGGACTGCTCCCTCCTTGCTAAATGTAAGCATGTCTGGTCGGTAATCAATTCCCTTAAGCTAGGCACTCCATCTAGCTATTTCTCTTGTGCTTACGGGTTTTGTTTGAAAGAGGCCTTTATGGCCTTAAGGATGGGCTATTGTTTTTTTTAATAAACATTTACCCTTATGGTGGTTAGCTCCAGGAGAGTGGGTGATGTGCAGGAATTGTGGTAACACAGAAGAAACAATTATACACGTGGTCTGTTTATGTCTATCTCTACTTAAGGAATGTACATCTTTGCTTCGGAGTAAGTGGCAGGAACTGGAGATTCGCTCCTGTCGACAGGCCATTACTAAGTCCCTGGATCCTGTGAATTTAAAGCTGAACGTGTTATTGACTAAATTTATAAAAATCACCCAAACCAAATTTAGGGGCACTGCGAGCAGTGGATAATTATGTTTTGAATTTTCCCCCACTCTTGCCTTGTTGGTTTGCAGTAATTCGCCATGTTGCTGAGCGTCAATGATGCACCTTGGGCTGCAATCCTCACTGGTATCCAATTAAAGTTAATTCCATGCACTAAAGCACTTTAGGGCTTTGAGTACTGTGAGAGCCTCTGTTTAGCATGCATTATGTGGGGTTCTGGGCTGTGGCAGTCCGGCCTTATTTTTATTGATGGTTTTATATTATTATGTAGGAATGTTTCTCATTGGTGTATATGCATTTAAATATGGGAGTGTTTTTAGTAAGTATTTAACATTTGATTGCAAATGTATTACTGATTGTTCTTTTTTGTTTTAATTGTATTGGATTTTATTATCTGTACAATAAAGTATTCATTCAATCATTCAATATTTGAAGTCACAAGGACATTCTGAGCACATGCTGAGGCACAGGTCTACATGCCCGCTCTCTAATACCTGCCTTCTTTCACTCTTAAATGAGTAACCCAGAACCTGCTCAATCCTCTAATGTTTCCTTATGAAATAGGCAGGTTACTATCTATTGCAGTGCTTTAAAAAGTCAGGCTAACAGATTGCTCTCCCTTTGCAATTTCGTGTTGGGTTCTTTCTGGTTTTCCTGACATTTTTTATCCAAAAAGTCTTACTGGAGTTAAAACCTCCTTGACAAAATGGCTGCTCTTCACCCCGTAAAGAGATATTACTACTTCTTTATTAATAACAAAAACACTGTTCCATTGAAAATTTGCTAGTGATCAGTAAAGTTAATTCCTTTCTGATTAAAAAAACATTTTAGGTCCAAAATAAAATGGCTTCTGTTCCTTGCATGGCAAGTAAATCACTTCACTAGACGGGAAAGAAAACATGCATGTGAACAGGGATCAGAAACAGGAAACTGGTGGCCTGTCTCTGACTGAGGGCAGCATTCAATGTAGGAAACCACCCAGTCATTCACAATCAATTTAATATCAACTGTGCAATCAAGGGACTTAAATTGGCCTGACTGACCTTTTTCTGGTTACAATTTTCCTATTTGATTTTTCAGGAAACCTTTACTCTTTGCAAACCAACAGTGATTGCAGAACCTCTGAGAGTCAGCCCTTCTCCAGGTCCATTCAACACATCCATCAGGCCTTTCCTTTTGCTATTCTCTCTTTGGAGCATTGGATGAACCGACTTTGTTGATAACATCCAAGCTTCTGGTAGACATTGACGAGTCAGCAGCTCAGTATGAGCCTTCATTAAAGAGTTCCTAGATAGTAAATAGTTCCCATAGGGAAGGGCACTCTCCAATTTGAATATGTTCATAACTGAAAAGAGAGGTAAAAATGGCAAGATCGATCAACAAATATGCATCTTTGAAGGACCAGATTTCCAGATTAAGAGCCTTTTGCCACAGGAATCAAGCATTCCGTGTGCCTTAGCAAGCATGGCAAATATGCTCATGTATCCTTGCCATCAGCAGTACTGAGCCTTGGCCTGCTGATGGATCATCACCTGTTGAAAATTTAGTGAAATTGAAAGTAAACAGAGAAAAGTGATGCAAAGAGTGGCCGACTTGGATGCCACCTTGCAGCTACGATTTCAAGGGTTGTCCTGCTTTGAGCGTTTTTCAGTATGGCTTTGAGTTTCAGTAGGACTAAAAAATCAGTCTATCCACCCGCATGGATCAATCACAGCTTCCTGCTTTGCATTGACAAATGTTTTTAACTTCCATAAAAATGAATAAGTCACCAGGTAGAATTCTTGACTTGGGTGAACTGATAGGATTTGCTACATCTCAGGACCACTTCAGAGGTGACTAGAACTTTGTAAACCACATCCGATAGGATAATTGACCTTTTAGATATCTATACAATTCTATGGACGCTCTCTAGTAAGTTTATAACTTCTGAGGCCTACATTTTATTTTTGCTGCTTTTTATGAAGTTTTAATCAGCACAGTGTACTATTTGTAGCCATATTGGTTTCAGGACAGGTCACATATTTTATTTTCTAACTTTAGGGTTAATTTGAATGTCCTGTAAGTATATCACATGCACTTTTCTCTAAGAAGAGTCTTGTTGCTTGTGCGAATGAACTAAGGTTAAACTCTAAATTCCAAAAGAAGCTTACTCTTACGTTTAGGTGCTAGAGTGTTGATTGTGTAGGAGCACAGCCGCAGCTCAAATCAAGACTTATATATCTCTTTCACAGTCTAAAATTCGAGTTTACTATAAACAGGAAACTGAATTTCGCGAGTGCATTAGTTTTTCTAGCACATACTACTGAAGCGTTTTATGTTGGTAACTCAAGAGTATTTTGTACTTGATTACATACTTTCCTTAGCATATCCTTGTGAATTACTGAACACAAATTACTCTGATGTACAAAATGTTCACTGAATTCCTAATTTTCATGTAGAAACACCCTCTTCTGCTCTCCACACGAAAGCGCTGAAATGTCATGTGTTTTTGTAGTTTTTACAAGTTCTACGTGCATACCTGGTTGGGAGAAACTATGTTACTTATTCCATCTTTAGTTAGAAGCTTTTAGAAATGGGGTCTTTTGTTGGCAGTCAAGTTACCTCCTGTCCAAGGAAGGACCCTCATTCTAATCAGGGTAAAGGAGAATCACACTCAGTTAACCCCCCGCACACCCCCTTGGTAGCTTGGCACAAGCAGGCAGGCTTAACCTCAGAAGCAATGTGTAAAGTACTTGTACCAACACACATAGTAATACAGTGAAACACTACAAAATGGACACCACACCAGTTAAACAAAAATAGGTAATATTTAGCTAAATCAAACAAGACCAAGACAACAAAAATCCAACATACACACGTCCCGATATGAATTTTCAAAAGAATAAGAGTCTTAATCCTTAGAAAACAGTGATAATGCTGTTGTTACACAAGGTACCTGGTTAGCGTCAAAAATAAAGCTGCATGTGCGAGCGTGCATTGGAAAAGTCAGCGATGCATCGATTCTTTACTTCCAAGTGAGGCCGTGCATTGTTTCCTTCTACGGTCTGGTTGGCGATGCGTCACTTTTCTCCCTCACCAAAGAGCAATGCGTTGATATACAGACAGGGCATCTTGGATCTGCGTAGAGTCGGGTTGACTTGGATGCCAAGGGGCGATGCGTGGAAAATCCGCTCGTACGGTATCAGAAAACTGCGCTCCATTGAGTTTGCACCATTATCAGCCTCTGTAAGTGGGTGTTGCGTGTTCTTTCTCCAGCTGTGATGTGTTGATCTCCCAGCCGCGATGCAGGTGGAGCATCAATTTTAGCCGCGAAGCCGGCGGCGCGTCACTTACCAGCCACGTTGCAGAAGGTGCGTTAAAAATTTCCCCGCATGGCGTTTTGTTGGTGCACTTTCAGTTCTTGTCTGCCAACTTCACCTTTCAGGGTCCAGGGACTGGATAGGGCACCACTTGGCAGGGAAGAAGTCTCAGCAGAGAGTCCAGGTGCTGGCAGGGGAAGTCTTTGATGGCCCTGAGACTTCAACAACAGACGGCAAGCTCAGTTCATGCCCTTGGACATTCTTCTCAAGCAGGAATGCACAACAAAGTCCGGTCTTTGTCCCCTTTCACAGGCAGAAGCAGCAACTGCAGGATAGCCCAACAAAGCACGGTCATAGGCAGGGGTAGCACTTCTCCTTGGCAGAGGTTCCTCTTGATTTCAGAAGTGATCTTGAAGTAAGCTAATTTTCAGGGGTTTTGGGTCCAATACTTATACCCCCTTCTGCCTTTGAAGTAGGCAAACTTCAAAGGAAAGTCTCTCTTGTTTGTTAGATCCTGCCTTGCCCCGGCAAGGCCCCAGACACACACCAGGCGGTTAGAGACTGCATTTTGTGAGGGCAGGCACAGCCCATTCAGGCGTAAGTAACCACTCCTTCCTTCCCTCCCAGCAGGCCACAACCCAGCTCCCTTTGTGTCACTGTCTAGAGGAGAGGTGCAAACAGCCCAACTATCAAACTGACCCAGACAGGGTATCCACAAACAGGCAGAGTCACAGAATGGTTTAAGCAAGAAAAATGCCTACTTTCTAAAAGTGGCATTTTCAAACTAACAATGTAAAAACCAACTTCACTAATAGATGTATTTTTAAATTGTGAGTTCAGAGACCCAAACTCCAAATTTCTATCTGCTCTCAAAGGGAAACTGCACTTTAAGGATAATTAAAGGTAGCTTCCATGTTAACCTATGTGAGAGAGAGCCCTTGCAATAGCGAAAAACTAATTTAGCAGTATTTCACTGTTAGGACATGTAAAACCACACAAGTATATATCCCACCTTTAACATACACTGCACCCGGCCCATGGGGCTACCTAGGGCTTACCTTAGGGGTGACTCTCTTGTATAAAAAGGGAAGGTTTGGGCCTGGCAAGTGGGTACACTTGCCAGGTCGAATTGGCAGTTTAAAACTGCACACACAGACACAGCAGTGGCAGGTCTGATACATGTTCACAGGGCTACTTATGTGGGTGGCACAATCGGTGCACCAGGCCCACTAGTAGCATTTGATTTACAGGCCTAGTCCCTCTAGTGCACTTTACTAGGGACTTACAAGTAAAACAAACTTGCCAATCAGGGATAAACTAATCACCAGTACAATTTACACACTTTAGCACTGGTGAGCAGTGATCAAACTCCCAGAGTCATAAAGCCAACAAAAACTGGTCGGTAAAAATAGGAGGAAGGAGGCAAACAGTTTGGGGATGACCCTGAAAAAAAGGGCCAGGTCCAACACTGTTCAAGTAGATTTCCTGCAGCTCAGGTAGACTTTCTACTTGAGTGGTATCAAAATCAACTCAAATAGCTGTGGACTCCCACACAATGCATGGTGCTGTTCGCACTGATTTTCAGCACTGATCGTGCTACTGGCGCTAAATTGCAACAAAACCAGAACAAGTTGCATATTTTCCACCCATTGGTGAAACTCCATGGAATCTCATGGAGTTTTATGTAGAATTCTGTGGAGTCAAATTACGTGGGTTCCGCTCAACCTCTAACATAAATGCACTTTCGCTGAAGACTGTCTTGTCACTCAAGCCAACCTAGCTAGTGTAAGCCAAGGTTCACACTTGCACACTGAAGCATGTTTACCCTTGTGGATCATCTGGCTTTCCCATATCATATAGTTATATTTTGTGCTTAACAGTATGGATATAATTATCTTCCTGGTCAGACAAAAAAGGAGTCTGCAACCTTCTCTGTGTAATGGAGGCTATCGGGAGCTGTGTTGCACCATGAAGATATTGGGAAAGAGCAGAGAAATCTAGTGGTAGTGGTAGTGAAGAGGCTTCATGGTGGGAGGTACAACGTATGCTGACTACACTTGACATCAGTGTACACACTGTGAGGTTAATGCTGTCAGTGACATCAGCTATAGGTGTACCCCGAGTGCTGATGACATCTCCACATTGCACTGTATTGCAAAAGTTGATTTTGTAACAAATGAGAAATGCATAACCAAAATATCAATAAACATATGCAAGCAAAAGAAAATGGTGGGAGCTACAGCCACCATAATATTGGCAGCAATATGGTAAAGACACAGTGGGCCATATTTATACTTTTTGATGCACAACTGCGCCAACGCAGTTGTGTGTCAAAAATTTTAACACCGGCTAACGCCATTCCAAATCGCAATGCGGGCGCCTTATTTATGGAATGACGTTAGCCGGCGCAGCTGACTGGTGTGCGTAAAAAAAAATGACCCACACCAGGCAGCTCCGGCGTAGGGGAAAATGGAGCTTGGGCGTCAAAAAATGGGGCAAGTCAGGTCTGAGGCAAAATATTGGCCTCAACCCGATTTGCGCCATTTTTCTTGACTCCCAACCCCCATTGAAATGACTCCTGTCTTAGCACAGACAGGAGTCATGCCCCCTTGCCCAATGGCCATGCCCAGGGGACTTATGTGCCCTGGGCATGGTCATTGGGCATAGTGGCATGTAGGGGGGCACAAATCAGGCCACCCTATGCCACAATTTTTTTAAAAAAAAAATACTTACCTTAAGTTCCCTGGGATGGGTCCCTCCATCCTTGGGCGTCCTCCTGGGGTGGGCAAGGGTGGCAGGGGGTGTCCCTGGGGGCATGGGAGGGCACCTCTGGGCTCCTTCCGAGCCCACAGGTCCCTTAACACCTGCCCTGACGAGGCGTTAAAAAATTACGCAAAAGCGGCTGGACGTCATTTTTTTGGACCCGCCCACTCCTGTGCGTCATTTTTGCACGGGAGTTTAAATAAGGCGCACATGCCTTGGAGTCATTTTTTAGACGGGAACGCCTACCTTGCATATCATTAACGCAAGGTAGGTGTCCACGCTAAAAAATGATGCAAACCCCAAGATCTTTGGCGCTAGACGGGTCTAACGCCAAAGTATAAATATGGAGTTAGCTTTGCGTCGGATTTGCGTAAAAAAAAATGACGCAATTCCGGCGCAAACAGAGTATAAATATGCCCCAGTATTCTTAGTGAAGCGGTCTTTATCCAGGGCCCTGTGATACATGTCAAAGTGTGCCCTAGATTCAAGTTACGACAAGGCAAAATTTCTGAAGCGTCTGAAGTGTTGAATCGCCTCCTGTCAAAACTTTATTTTCGCAACATACATACAGAGTCTGGTCTAGCAGCTGGTCATACATATTGGATCACTTTGTATGGGAGGGACAGCTTTGATAGGTCGACAGAGCACAACCTTGTAAGGCTTTGTGGAGAAGACACAAAAATTACTTGACAGTGAAATGATGGCAGCGCAGGAGTGATTGGATCAAACCAATTCTAGACCAGGTTAAAGCAAAACAAGTAGCTCTGACCCTTTCTGCAGCTTGTCCTACATTTTTGATGGAAGATCCCGGAAGATACCTTTGTAGTAGTCAGGGGAAAAACACTTGGATAGATGTGATGAAAGGAAAGATGTCTCCTTTATTGGCTCATGAGGAACAACAAGAATCATAACGATTTTATAAATTCTTGGAAAGAACCCTCACAAATACAAGTGAATGGCAGTGTCAAACACGTCACACAAGTTTAGCATACTTTTCCCTGAGCCTTTAACAGAAGCCTGGTGAAAAAGGACCCGCAATGTCCATCTCAACTTCATTGCGTAAAAGGTGGGGTGGATGTACAGTGGTGGCAACAGGCACCTATCATGTGACGCTGCCAGTTCTTCAATGCACTGCAGTCCGGCACATGTGGAGTAATGGGGCGGAGTGGGAAGGAGCTGGCATAAGAAATTAACAATATAAATTTGCTGTTCAATTAAATCTCATCGAAGCACATGTATTGGCAGAGTCATCCATCCCTCGCTAATGATTACAAATGGTGCAGGATAGAGAAATCAGTCAAAAATCCATTCATCATTCGGTAGCGTGTTATTATACGTTGCGATGTGTCAAAGCGCTGGAAGAAATATGGGGAGGGAGATTGGATTAAAGTCTGGTGCAGCCTTGTTCAATTTTGAATACAGAAGTCATTATGGCCACTTACCGGCAGATACATGATTCTCGAGTATGTAATTCGTATGAATGATCACCTAAATTCAATTTGCACGATAATGCATGTTTGCAATTTGTATTATGCGGATAACAATGCATGTCAGCCATCCAGGCATCAGAAAAGAAATATGCTGCATTTACCTGCAGTCCCGGAGCACATTTCGTGCTGGGTTTAATGAGAGCAGTTGTTGGCCTCCGAACAATCTGGATAACATTTGTCTAACCTCATTTTCTTCTTCCTGCATGCGCAATATCAGGTCAGGTAGAAAGATGCCCAGAGGCACCTGTGTACACGGAGGCAGAGTCGACACCTTGGCGTTGTTCATCTGCCAGACCATTTGTAGGGCTGGAATACGCATCTGCTTTGGTGTTCGTTATTTCGTCTCCATGGTTTGCTAGCACAGTATCCTGGCATCACCTTTCAGGCCAAGGCAAACACGGACAGCAGCGCTGTAAGAAAAGGCAGGGCGTGTGTGTTGCAGGTCCCTTCTGAATTCCAGGATAAATTAAGACCACGAAGCCAAATGTACTGCTAATTACTCTAGTCAGAGGAATTCAGAATATATTGGTACATATCAAAGCTAGTTTATGTCTACTGAGGTCAGTGCAGTATCAGAACTTGGAAAATTGAATGAATGTTATGAGGGAGTGCCATGGGGCCTAGGGTTGTTGGAACAATGCAACCTTTCAGATCTGGGGAGGAGGAGTAATTTAGTCTCAATTTAGAAATGATCCAATGATGCTCTCACTCTGAGGTCTGTGTTGAATGGATGTGGTAATCCCAAATGTGATAGTGTAAAATGGATGTGGTAATGCCACATGTAATTGTGTTAGATGGATGTGGTCCACTTCTAAATGTGTTAAATGGATGTGGTAAGACAACACGTAGGGTTATAGATCCCACTGGCTTGGGGTTGTTCAGGTTACAGTCAGTGGCACTGCATTTTAAAAAGATCTGTAGGTCGGAATGGGGAATAACGTAGTTATATTGCATTTATTCCCCTATTCATAGCAACAAAATTCAGAATATTACAGGATTTTCTCCACACACAATTTGGCACCTTTACCAAGTAGGGAAATTCTGACAGATGAATGCGGTACATATGAACAATTTTTAATCCTGATACAGACGTAAATTGCAATTCATTCTCAAATGGGGATTAATATATCTCTTAAAATAAGGGGTTTATTTCTTGGCATGGGTAAACTACAAATGTGCAATTTTTTCTAAATATTTCAGTACGAAGGAGAACTATTTCAGAATATTGTGTGTTGTTTATTCTTGCCATGAATCAATGCATATGTAAAGATTAAAGGGACATAATAGTTAGGTTCTGAATTTACTCATACAAAACCATAAAAATGTAGCAGTTAGAGTTCTTTTAAGTAACTATAACCCGCACTCTAAGGTAACTATAACTCGTGCCCTTTCAATGCACAGTTTTCTCATCAATAATTTTATTACAAATGTTGCAGTGATAATATCAAAGATACCATACAAGATCCCATCAGTGGTATCATATGTGGAGTAATTAGCTAAGCCTGTCAAAGGCGCAAGTTATAGTTACATTAGGGTGCATGTTATAGTTACTTAAAAGAACTCTAACTATAACTGTTGAATTTCTATGTTTTTTTAACGTGAAGCAATTTTAATGACTATACTTTATTCCAAGTGAGGCCTTGCAGCAAAGAACTTATACCTACCCAAACCCACGCCACGCACGTCCTTTGGCTGTGGGCAGCGCAGGTTGGCCATAGGGCATGTCTCAGTGGATCTGTGAGTGAGTGTGTGAGTGTTTGAGTGGGTCTGAAAGTGGGTGTGTGAGTCTGAGTGGGTGTGAGCGGGTGCATGACTGTCTGAGTGTGTGAGTGGATGCATGAGTCTCTGAGTGCATGTATGAGTGAGTGTGTTTTTTCTTTCAGATTTTTCCATATTCGAGAATCATTAGCAAACATTTACAAATTTTTGTGAATATCGCACATGGTAACGCAAAATTATTTTAAACCCATATTTTGCACCTAAAACACACCTACATCACACCCCTGGGGTCAGGGTACCTTAACCCACACCCCTTATGCCACTTTCAATTTGGATTTTCGCCCCCAGGGACCGTGTCTGTGAAATAAAATGGCCGATTTCAGGTTATGGTCAGACAATTGCAACAACTCTTTTTGCAAGCGTATTTGCAAAAAAATCCTGAATTTCACCAATTATTCTTGCCGAGAGATATACAAATTTATTTTCCCTTAAAAATCTCAGAAATTACTGAACAGATTCACACCAAATAGGGAAAAGCGTAATCTGCGTACCGACAGCCAGCCTTCTGCCGAATTTGGTGTAATTCCGTCCAGTGCTTTGGCCTGTAGTTGTGTCTAAAGAACCCTATGGAAATTAATATGGGAAATGCAACCTTTTTTGAGCCCCCTTTTCTCAGCCCCCACTTAACGGAACATCCCTGAACTTTTCACGCGCAACAAGAATCCATTTGGACACTTTGTTTGGAAAATTTTATCAAAGACTCGTCATACGGTGCCAAAGATATATAGGCAAGTCAAAAAACGCTTTGCCTATGGAAACATGGTCCTAACTATAACTACCTAGTGGTGACAGCCATTAGGTAATACTATACATGTATATGTATGTATGTGTATACAGGGATGTGGAATTCCTATCGCCTGATGCCCGGGACATCTTGTTTGAGGTCAAGGGCAACAAGTTTTTATGTTTGCTTTGTCCTTGGGACAAGTAGGCCCAAGCCTCTGCAGCACAAACCCTGTGGCTGCCTGTTTACAGAGAGTGGAACTCTCTGCAGTTGAGGTAATGTGTTTCCGAAAGATAATGCTGTTCGAACTTGTATTTATGGTTCATTATTTGAAAACCTTCATTATTAGGGTGAGTGCTGTAAATAAATGTTTTAAGGTCACACTTCACTACTGACGTTGGTTCCAGTACAAAAAAAAAAAACGTGTATACACATGTTTGAAAAGTTTAGGCTATGAGGCTAAGTATAATGCTCCCAGAATGCTCTCTGATTAGATGCAAATGAAGTGTCATTTAGTAAAATGTTTTGATGCATGCTAGTATTTCCCAAAAATATTTCGAATGGAAAATCAGTGTAACCATTTTCAACACTATTATGGGAAGCATGAAAATAAACAAACACTGACAAAGCCAACTGATCTGACATATTTTATAAGTCTTTTAGTTTCATCAATGCGTGTCTTGTTTTGACATGGCTTTTGTAACACTTTATTGTTGTGGGAGCTACCAGGCCCTCAACATTGTAACAAACACTGGCAAAAAAAAAAAAAAACGTTTTTGAACTCCAAAAGCACACGTTGCCACCAGTGGCATAACAAAGGCCCCGCAGCCGCCCTCCAGGGGGCCCCTTCAGCACAGCACCTGCCCTGAGTGAGTCTGGAGAGGGAGCTCCTCCATGTTCTTTGCAAAGGGGCACCCTCCAGTTTCGTTACGTCACTGATTGCCACTGTTGTTCCTGACACTGAACAAAACTACTTTGTGTGCCAATATGCTCCTTGTGGAAGAGAAGAATGCGATCACTCACAGTAAAGCCAGCCAAAAGAGAGAGAAATAGAAGTTTAATAAAAACAAAATGTCTTTGTTAACACCAGACCTAATTAGGGACCAAGACCCACATGTAGGTAGCTTTTTGCATGTCACAAACAGCGACTTTCGCTGTTTGCGACGTGCAAAAAGCACATTGCGATGCACAAACCCAGTTTTGCGATTCGGTAACCTGGTTACCGAATCACAAAACGGGTTTGCGACTCGCAATTAGGAAGGGGTGTTCCCTTCCTAATTGTGACTCGCAGTGCAATGTAGGATTGCTTTGCGAACGCGGGCGCAAGCCAATCGCTGTTTGCACCCATTTCAAATGGGTGCTAACACTTTCACAAAAGGGAAGGGGTCCCCCTGGGACCCCTTCCCCATTGTGAATGTCACTGTAAACATTTTTTCAGAGCAGGCAGTGGTCCTGCGGACCACTGCCTGCTCTGAAAAAATGAAACTAAAACGTTTCATTTTTCGTTTTTGTAATGCATCTCGTTTTCCTTTAAGGAAAACGGGCTGCATTACAAAAAAAAAAAAAACTGCTTTATTGAAAAGCAGTCACAGACATGGTGGTCTGCTGTCTCCAGCAGGCCACCATCCCTGTGAGGCCGCCATTCGCAAAGGGGTCGCAAATTGCGACCCACCTCATGATTTTTCATGAGGTGTGCATTTGCGAAGCCCTTGCGAATCACAGATGGTGTCAGGGACACCATCCTACATTCGGATTTGCGACTCGCAATTTACGGGTCGCAAATCTGAACCTACCTACATGTGGCCCCAAATTCTTAAAGAAAGTCACAAAAGTGCACCCATGGTATATGTCGTACCCCTATAAAATATTTGTGAACTGTATTTTAGCATGGGTAAATACGCATGTGTAGATTTTCTCATGTGAAAATCTATTGAGCATTTGCAAGTTCATTTTCCCTCCAGCCACTTTCTTCCCAACCCTGGAAGAAGTTCTAATTCTGCCATTGTCAGGAGTAAATGTCCAACCTTTCTTATTATGGGAAAATATTGGAGAGAAGCTGGTGAAAATCTTTAAAACATGCAGGTTAGTAGGTTTGCAGACTCAAAGGCATTCCAGCCCTGGAACTATTGCTTTACTGCTTCCTCCAGCCCCAGTATGCAGATCTGCAGAAAGGTGGAAAAATAAGGAAATTGCTACAGTAGGGATTGAAACTGCAAGTATTCAAGCCCTACTATGGTAGTAGCCCTGGCATAATCAGAGAGGCTATTATCAGAGCTCTTACATAATAAGATTGCTGCCATAATTTGGCGCCACACTACATGGCACCAAAGGGACAAGTTGATCTTTTTACAGGACAAGTAGATTTGAGAAGCAGCCTGTCCCGTGGACAAGTAGATATTTTAATAAATTCCACACCCCTGCACCAGAGGAAAGGCATCAGGCATTTTAGAAATGGGGTCTTTAGCTCGCAGTCAGGTTACCCCCTGTCCAAGCAAGGACCCTCACTCTAGTCAGGGTAAGAGAGAATAACCCTCAGCTAACCCCCGCTCACCACCTTGGTAGCTTGGCACGAGCAGGAAGGCTTAACTTCAGAGTGCTAGGTGTAAAGTATTTGTACCAACACACACAGTAAATCAATGAAAACACTACAAAATGACACAACACAGGTTTAGAAAAATAGAAGATATTCATCTAAACAAAACAAGACCAAAATGACAAATATCCACAATACACAAGTCAAGTTATGAATTAAAAACCAAAAAGAGTCTTCAAGTAATTTTAAACACAACACTAACGCTGTTAGCGTGGAAATAATGTACCTGGGTGCATCAAAAATAACTCCACATGGGTGACTGTGCGTCAAAAAGGGTGTGCGATGCGTCAATATCACTCACGAGGGAGACAATGCGTTGCTTCTCCTTCAGTCGAGTCGGTGTGTGACGTTTCTTCTCTCCGCAGGAGAGCGATGCGTCGATTTGAACCACACCCTCTGGTCCAGGCAGGCCTTGTGGCATTTTTAGACACCCAGAGATGTTTGCGTCGGAAATCCTGCTGCATGATAATCCGAAAACCACGCAGCGCGGGTTGCGATCTCACCAGCCTCCATCAGCGTTGCTGTGCATCACTTCTCCAGCCGTGTGCATCGATCTTTCAGTCGCGGATCGGAGTTGTGTCTATCTTTTCCCAGCATGGCGGTCAGTGTGTGGATTTCTCAATCTTGTCCTGCCAGCTTCCCCTTTCAGGGCCCCAGGAACTGGATGGGCACCACTTGGCAGAGTAGGCGCCTCAGCAGAGGCTCCAAGTGCTGGAAGAGAGAAGTCTTTGCTGTCCCTGAGACTTCAAACAACAGGAGGCAAGCTCTAAATCAAGCCCTTGGAGAGTTCTTCACAAGAAGGAAGGTAACACAAAGTCCAGTCTTTGTCCTCTAGCACAGGCAGAAGCAGCAATTGCAGGAGGACTCCACAAAGCACAGTCACAGGCAGGGCAGCTCCTCTTCCTCAGCTCTTCAGCTCTTCTCCAGAAAGAGGTTCCTCTTGGTTTCCAGAAGTGTTTTAAAGTCTGTGGTTTTGGGTGCCCTTCTTATACCCATTTTGTCCTTTGAAGTAGGCTTACGTCAAAGACAAGTCTCTCTTGTTTGTGAAATCCTGCCTTGCCCATTCCAGGCCCCAGACACACACCAGGGGGATGGAGCCTGCATTGTGTGAGGGCAGTCACAGCCCTTTCAGGTGTAAGTGACCACTCGTCTCCTCCCTCCTAGCACAGATGGCTCATCAGGAAATGCAGACTACATCCCGGCTCCCTTTGTGTCACTGTCTAGAGAGAGATGCAAACAGCCCAACTGTCAAAATGACCCAGACAGGGAATCCACAAACAGGCAGAGTCACAGAATGGTTTAAGCAAGAAAATGCTCACTTTCAAAAAGTGGCCTTTTCAAACACACAATCACAAAATCAACTTTACTAAAAGATGTATTTTTAAATTGTGAGTTTAGAGACATCAAACTCCACATGTCCATCCGCTCCCAAAGGGAATCTACACTTTAATCATATTTAAAGGTAGCCCCCATGTTAACCTATGAGAGGGACAGGTCTTGCAACAGTGAAAAACAAATTTAGCAGTATTTCAATGTAAGGACATATGTCCTTCCTTAAACATACACTGCACCCTGTCCATGCAGCTACCTAGGGCCTACCTTAGGGGTGTCTTACATATAAGAAAAGGGAAGGTTTAAGCCTGGCAAGTGGGTACACTTGCCAAGTCGACTTGGCAGTTTAAAACTGCACACACAGACACTGCAGTGGTAGGTCTGAGACATGATTACAGGGCTACTCACGTGGGTGGCACAACCAGTGCTGCAGGCCCACTAGTAGCATTTGATTTACGGGCCCTGGGCACCTCTAGTGCACTTTACTAGGGACTTACTAGTAAATCAAATATGTCAATCATGGAGAAACCAATCAACAATACAATTTACACAGAGAGCATATGCACTTTAGCACTGGTTAGCAGTGGTAAAGTGCTCAGAGTCCTAGAACCAACAAAAACTGGTCAGAAAAAATAGGAGGAAGGAGGCAAAAAGATTCCAACAGGGTGACTTAAAGGTGGAGGAGGGACACCGTTTTGACAGTATGCTCTTTATCACAGCATTCAGTCTCTCTACCAGGCCTGAATACTGATGGTGGTGTGTACAGTACAATGTTCGTGTAATGCCTACAGTTTTGCAAATTACTTTCAGTATTTCATTCTTGAAATGTTCATCCTAGACTTCTTCTACTTCAATAAGAGTTTGGCTACATTCATTGCATCACATTTGAATTAGTGGAGTACAAAGTTAATGTAATCTGCAGTAGTGTAATTATGCAAAATTACAGCAAACGTGTATGAGATTATGCAGAATTATGCAAGGCATGTAACTCTGCATTTAGCACTATTTTCCTAGTGCAAAATGCACCCATGCATCTAAAATGAACCAGAGAATGCATTTTGCACTGTGTAAGTGAGGCTGGGTACAGCCCTTCCCCAGCCATCCTATCAGGGTGGCCTGTCCGGTCCACACCTAATCTCCCTTTGCCTCACAGTCTGCAAGCAATACACAAACCCCAACAGAGGGGCCATTCACAGTAACATGAGCCACAGCACTGGCAGACATTTTCAGATTCATGTTTATCTAACCTTCGGCATAGTACTACATTGAATAGTACCTTAACAGCAGCAGTAATTTCATGTCAGAAGAGTAGCACTAAATTAACAAAATTACTCAGAATTTTCCAGCATAATTAAAATTTTGCCAGGCCTAATCTACATGTTGGGTAGGTCTACTCATTTGGAAAGCTTACAAATTACAGTCAAGGTATATCGATAATGTCCACAGGTAGGCAACACTAGCAACACAGGTGCCTATTTACGAGAATGTCATTGTTAGACCTGACAGCCTTAAGGTGGTCACCCCTAACTTTTTGCCTGCCTCCCTCCACTTTTTGGACTCTGTTTTTGCTGGCATTTAGACTCTGTGCACTTTACCACTGCTAACCAGTGCTAAAGTGCATATGCTCTCTCCCTTTAAACATGGTAACTTTGGATCATACCCAATTGGACTATTTAATTTACTTATAAGTCCCTAGTAATGTGCACTGTATGTGCCTAGGGCCTGTAGATTAAATGCTACTAGTGGGCCTGCAGCACTGGTTGTGCCACCCACTCAAGTAGCCCCTTTACCTTGTCTCAGGCCTGCCATTGCAAGGGCTGGGTGTGCAGTTTCACTGCCACTTCGACTTGGCATTTAAAAGTACTGCCAAGCCTAAACCTCCCCTTTCTCTACATATAGCTCACCTCTAATGTGTGCCCTAGGTAACCCCTAGAGTAGGGTGCTGTGTGGGTAAAAGGAAGGACATGTACCTGTGTAGTTTACATGTCCTGGTAGTGTAAACTCCTAAATACGTTTTTCCACTACTGTGAGGCCTGCTCCCTTCAGAGGCTAACATTGGGGCTGCCCTCATACATAATTGAAGTGGTAGCTGCTGATCTGAAAGGAGTAGGAAGGTCATATTTAGTATGGCCAGAATGGTAATACAAAATCCTGCTGACTGGTGAAGTTGGATTTAATATTACTATTCTAGAAATGCCACTTTTAGAAAGTGAGTATTCCTTTGCACTTAAATATTTCTGTGCCTTACAATCCATGTCTGGCTGGGTTTAGTTGACAGCTCCTTGTGCATTCACTCAGACACACCCCAAACACAGGGTACTCAGCCTCACTTGCATACATTTGCATTTTGAATGGGTCTTCCTGGGCTGGGAGGGTGGAGGGCCTGCCCTCACACAAAGGACTGCCACACCCCCTACTGGGACCCTGGCAGACAGTATTGAACTGAAAGGGGACCTGGTGCACTTCAAAGCCACTCTTTGAAGTCTCCCCCACTTCAAAGGCACATTTGGGTATAAAACAGGGCATCTGCCCTACCACCTCAGACACTTGCTGGAGAAGAAACCTGAACCAGAACCTGCATCCTGCCAAGAAGAACTGCCTGGCTGCCCAAAGGACTCAACTGACTGCTTTCTACAGAGGACTGCTGCCTTGCTGTTGCCCTGCTGCCTTGCTGAACTCTTGCCTTGCTGCAGAAGTGCTCTCCAAGGGCTTGGATAGAGCTTGCCTCCTGTTCCCTGAAGTCTCAGGACCAAAAAGACTTCTTTCATTCAACTGGATTCCTTGTGCGGCGAAAAATTTGACGCACAGCTTGCTCCGCGGTGAGAAATTCACTGCACGCCGACCCGGGACGCCGCCGCTCGATTTCGCAAGGAAAAGATCGATGCAGCACCTGTGGTACGACCGGAACTTCGACGCAGGGCCCGCCTGGACAAAGCCACCCAACTTCCAGAGAGGAAATTGACGCAGCGCCTGCCGTGAGGGAGACAATTCCACGCACAGCCCACCGGAACGACGCGCAGCCAGACAACAAGCCCAGGATTCCACGCATAGACCCCGGGGCGTCTGAAAACCCTGCGACCCACAGAGGAGACTGTCCGTGCGCCAGAACTCGACGCAACGTCTTCCCCCCATGAAAAATAACGACGCAAGTCCGTGCGTGAAGGGGCGAAACCGACGCACACACGATTTTCCACACATCTCCTCCTCTGCGGCCCTCTGCTGAGATTTTTCACTCCAAACCAGGTACTTGGTGCTTGAAAGAGACTTTGTTTGCTTTTTAAAGACTTAAGACACTTCATATCACTTTTCAGTGATATCTCTACAATTTCTTATTGCATCTTTTATAATTTTGACCTGCAAATATCCAGATAAGTATTATATATTTTTCCAAACACTGTGTGGTGTATTTTTGTGGTGCTATATTGTGTTATTGTATGATTTATTGCACAAATACTTTACACATTGTCTTCTAAGTTAAGCCTGACTGCTCAGTGCCAAGCTACCAGAGGGTGGACAAAGGATAATTTGGATTGTGTGTGACTTACCCTGACTAGAGTGAGGGTCCTTGCTTGGACAGGGGGTAACCTGACTGCCAACCAAAGACCCCATTTCCAACAGTCATGCTGTGCATCTCAGCAAATTACACTACTGCGTTGCACTGCCTGATAGGGAAAGGGCAGGAATGCACCGTAATTAAGGCGATTTGGCACATTTTTACCTTTTCCCCTGCCCTGGCACCCTTTTGGCAGTGTAACACCAACACAGATACCGTTGCACCATGGTACAAGGGTGCCTGTGTAGCATGCATGATTGTTTTTGTACATGAAGGGCTCCTTCCTGCACAGAAACAATTCTGAGAGGAATATTCCCATTTCTACATGTGATGCGGAATGCAAAAGGCACTGTGTGGTGTGCAAGAGCACGCCGCGATTCGAGTTGAGTTTGCTGCCGCTTGAGTAAAAAATCTACCCGATTGCCAGCAAATCTGCTCGAGAAGCAGCCCTCTGACTGCCTGCATTAGAAAATGACGCTAGGGCTTGACAAATCTTGCTTGCATTTCTGGAGCCTTGTGGGAAAAAAGTCTGCTATGCTGCAATTGGCAGAATTAGGCCGGAACTCTGTGTTACAAGAGCAGAGCGGTGTCCCCAAATCTGCCAACAACATGAGCGGAATGAAACATTCCACCCACCACCAATCTGTAGTCTGCAAAATGGCCCTTAGGTCAATGGGGAGTGGCTCATAGTAGCCACATTTCATTTCCCCTTCTTATTGCTTGGGCACACAAACCTCTGTGAACAATAGTTTTATGCACATTTGTTTTCGAAAAGTTTCCTTCCACTGTATTCTTTTTTAAACTGGCTGTCATTGTATCTCTTCCTGAGTGTGTGGGACCATGAAACAACTTCACTATTTGTGTTAACAGAGAATTTGGTAACTGTGCCCTCTTATCTGGGTATACCCACACTCCCTCCTCATTGTGCCTACAATTCTTTTTCATCCATTCCTGTCTTTTTCCCCATTCAGCATATTTTTGAATACTCCTGAGCACTTCCATTTTTTGTGTAGGCGTGTGTGGTTATTGTCACGCTGCAAACTGAGCAGCTGGACCTGCAGGAGTATTTGGTGTCTAAAACATGCCCCGCCTGAGCAAAATTGTTATCTATTTAAACCTCATATCACCCTCATCGATGTGCTGCTCATTTTACAACAACATTCTGGGCTGGCATTTGCAGAGCTCACAACAGATCTAATACTCATTGGCTAAAATGTATGGGACTACCACTGGAGGTCATAAAGACTATCTGTGACCAGAGTTGTTCATAAAAACTGTGCTACCCAAATCTATCAATGAACAGCTATTGGGACTTGAGCTATGGTGCTGCTTCTGGACACCTCACAGAAACCTTACTCTGTTCCACAAATCCTTGAGTACTACAACAGAAAACAATGTGTCCAAATCTGACAACAATAATTTTCTTTCTTCCTAATCAAATCTATTAATATTTTTTCTACCTCTGTGTACCGCTTTTTAGCCTTTCAGTCTTTACAGGCAACCTCTCTGAATTCTATTTACTTATTCATCCATTAACCTTTATTCTGTGTTCCATGCCTTTCAATGCTCTCAAACAGCTATTAGTGTTACAACTGTGGCACTTACCAATACAACCAAGTTGGGCGCACAAGTAGAGTTTGGAATATTAGGGTAATGTCCCTCCATGTTATGCACCTTCCATGTCTGCCAGGATCAACGTGACTTCTGTGATCTGTACCCACATTTCCCCACCAAACTGTCAATGCTGAGTTATTAAATAAAACACATTTGCAGGATTTTATGTTTGAGAGTGAAGTTTATGCAGCTTAATAACACATACCAAGCTGATGCTCAAGCAATGATTGACTGATGAACTATAAGCACAGAGAAATATACCCTTTCCATCCACTGAAAAATACCCAACAGTTATGCTCTCAATCATTGAAGACAGTTGGTTATTGATTAAATATGTAACAGTTCCCTCCACCTTCAGTTAGGAAAACAACATATTCCTCTCATTGCAGGTGAGACCTTGATAACCTCCACAATAAGAGCATTAACTATAAGTCCCTTGCCTTCCCATGCCATTCAATGCTGAGCTCTGCAAAACACCCTTCTAACTGTTAGGCACTCACTTTTATGTGGGTATTAATGCTACTGCAATGCTCCCTGGGTGGAGTCTGATTAGTTTAATAATTTTTGGCTTAGTGCTCACAAGGTTTGAGAAACATGTGAACTCTATGGAGGAGAAATACTTCTAAGTGAAAAGGAAACAGACCAGTGATGTGCAGCGCAAGAGATGATCATGAGTGAGTGTTGAGGTAAACAGTGTGGGAGGACCAATTGAGATGTAGAGGTAGCACAGTGATGTAGAAAGCATATCAACACCACCCTGATTTCCCTGATGCTGCTCTTTGATGTCCATAGAGTGTTTGAGGCCATTGGCACCCAGCTGCCCCGCACCACATAGATGTTTCACCATGTCTACCATTTTTATACGTGGTAGTATGTTGTTTTAGACTTTGCTCTGTTCTGCTTTCCTTATTCCCCTCTCTTGATTGTGAATATAGTCATGCTCATGGTCAAACTTCAAAGAGAAATATAGCTGAGTCAGAACTTTCTCAAAGATTGTTCTGCCGACCACGTGACTTCTTTTTTACTAATCATTTTTTATTCTTTGCACAAACATGAGAAAAAATTAATAACTGATATGGACATTACTCAGAAATGTGGATTAGATAGGTTTAACTTGGGATGCACGTTTGGGCTGAATACAAATGTGCCAATTAGGCAGATACACTAGATGGAAGTAGAATCTAAATGCTGGCCCAGTATGGTGCACATTTGTTCATTAATTTGGTTTTAGTTTTGCAGAGCAAACCCTCTATTAAGATTTTTATTGATTGGAAATTATATTATTGGTACCCTTTCCTACAGTTTCATTGTCCCTGTCCATTCACCAAGTGTGAAACTGGACAGTTTAGTGCTAATTTGTAAAGGAGATGTGGAGTAATAGTGAGGCAAACAGGAATATTATTATGGCCAGAGGCATGACATGACCGCATTCTGGAGAATAAGTTGCCCCAGTGTCAGGAGAACTGGGTGCGGTGGCTGCCACAGGCAGCCTACTAGTTCTATTTTGTGGGGGTACCACTCCACAGAAGAGGGTACAGAGGCCTAAGTGGTGGGGCGGGGGGGACTTACCCCTAACTCCTGATCAGCCTCAGGGTACAGATCCTGGGATGAGTGACCAGTGTCAGGACATCACCCCTGACTGGTGGCAGAATGGAAAAAGGGTGCCTAACACCTAGGGCTGTTGCCTCCCACTCTGAGAAACCTCAGAGATTTAGGACCACTGGACTGGGGCCTGGCTCTTGACACCAACAGCTGACAGTGGCCTGTGTTGGTTACTGTCCCCTTCAGCAGATATTTCCTTGGGTTGGGCACAACAGAAGTCTGATCCAAAGGGTGGAATGGGCCATATAACTCTAATGGCCATGGTGGTACTTTTTGCCTACTGGGGTGAATCTGTTAGCATGTTAAGGTTAGGTGCTCACAGTTGGTGTCCACAGATGAGGAAAAGGGTTCCCCATTAGTTAGTCCAGGGGCTCATGAGAGGATAGACAGAGGGATCCAACTGAGTTCAGAGAAGCAGATAACTGACAAGTGCCCCTGCAGTTGAGGTTCATGTAAGGAAGGAAGTTCATCAAGGTATTGATTAGTCTCCCCTGGCTCTAGGCTGGAGGTAGTCATGTTGGAAATGGCCCTCTCTACACACTCACCCCCAAATGTTTTTCCATCATCCTCCTACTTTTTCAGGATTGTTGCTTTTGTTGGCCTTACATCTCTGTGCACGTATGCCCCTGACCCAGCCTGAGTGAGTTCTAAACCCCCAAGGGGTCTCCATACACTCGTGGGCCCTTGGTTGTGGTGCTAAAGGTGAGCTGATTTCCACGGTTGGCACTTTTATCCTAGGCACTATTTTGAACTTTAAAATGTATAAATTCATAACTCTGGTTCTACAGATTGAATTTTTTGTTGTTTTGATGTCAAATAATTGATTAAAATGTATTCTATTTTTCTAAATTGGTTAGGGATTTTTTTTTAAGATGTGTGTTCACTTTATTGCTGCTTGTGTGCTGCATAACACACCCATTACCTCTAAGTGAAGCCTGACTGTTTTTGTGCCAAGCTACCCAGCGTTAAGCACAGGTTAATTAAGATAATTTTTTTGGTTCACCCTGCAAGGGATTGTGGCTTTTGTTTGACTAGGGCTCACACCCCAGACAACCATCAACCAAATTTCTCACACCAATAAAATGGTAAAGTCACATTTTAACTACAAATTCTGAAAACGCCATTTTTAGAAAGTTGGTATTTTCTTGTCCTAACCATTTGGTGCCTGTTGCTTGAGTCCTTGAAACCAGGACTACCTGAGTATCTGGAAGGGCTAGCTGACTGGATGTCTGTGTGAGCTACGGGGATATATCAAGCTCCAGAGGGCTTGAACACTGTACCTGGCCTCTGCTGGAGTGATTTCTAACCCCTGCATCATGGACCCTTGGAAGTGGTGTTAATGATGCTGCACGTACCTAACCCTAAGACTTGGAAACATTTTCTTCTAAAAGTGCCAAAACAACCAAGACCTACTGCAACCTACCTGCCACCCGACCTGTTCAGCAGGATCTCTCAGTGATGGTATCTGGCCTCATGGAGCTCTCTTTGGCTACAGTTTGCAGCTCCGTCGCTCTGGAGATTTTCTACTTCCAAAAAGGTGACAAAGTACGAAGGTAGAAATCTTTATCGCAACTCCATCCAGTAGCTCTCCGACCTTGACTCAACCACCTGCTGCCTTACCCCACTGAACTATACCTTTACAAAAAAACTGTTTCCAAATTTTCTTCAACATGTGAAGCTAAGCAGAGATCGGCTCACTCTTTCTCGTGTATCCGACTCGTGGTTCATCAGAATCAGCCTTGACTGTGCCCCGGTTTTGCATAACCAGATAGTCACGGTTGGCACTTTGATCTCTGAGGCCCTCATTTGCACTTAAAACTTTAAAACTCATAACTCCATTTCTACTGATTGGATTTAATGTCTTTTGGATTTTATTCATTACATTTTTGTTCAATTTTCCTAAGTTGGTTTTTGATTTTTCTTGTGCTGTGTTTTCACTTTATTACTGTTTGTATGTTGCATAAACACCTTACACGTTGCCTCTAAGTTAAACCTGACTTCTTTTGTGCCAAGTTACGAAAGAGGTAAGCACAGGTTAATCTAGCAACTTTTGGGGTTCACCCTTACAAGGATTGTGGTTGTTGCTTGAGAAGCATTATTATCCCCCTCAATCAGTAGCCCACTTTCTTATAATCCCTGTATCAATGTAGCTATAAGTAGCAGACAGGTTGCTGTGCTGAGTATTATTGTGTCATGTTACCTTTCCTCCCTCATCAATGATATTCTTTCAAACTTTAATCTCCACATATCTGCACCCATGGTTTATGCCATTTTCCTATTACACCTGTAGAAGTTATAAAGAAATTCGGTTATCTAAAAGTAGAACCCTTTGAGTTAAAGATGCTCAGTGAGACGAATTCTCACTAAACAGGGCCAATGGGTGGGAGAACAGTTGTTAAATGATAATAATGCGCAATCTCTCAGGCGATAAGCATTGGTTTCTCAAGTCAGGTACACATGCTATGCTAATTACAGAGACCTTGACACTTGCTCTGTATACAAATAAATGAGTGAATATATTGAATGGATGGCTGGGAGTTTATGAATAGACTTTCTTCAAATAACATATTTTATTAGAGCTGGTTTATTTTCATTGGCATGCCATACATGTATAACTTGTATTTAAGTATTAAAAAGCGTCTGAGATGTACAAACACACAATGTAAAAAAAATATAAAAAAATAGAAACATAATTGACTTTTTAAATATATTTAGGTTTATTAACTGCGTGCTCCGTACAAAGCACTATATTGTTTGTTGTGCAGTCCCTAACTCTCATTTGTAGAATTCAAACTGTGAGGAATTTGCTGCCAGATTCTTTTTTATAAGCATTTTTATTATAAATAGTTTAAAAATGAGACTTGAGACTGTCGTATTTTAATGTCCTTAATACAGTGGAATACAAAATATTTTAACTTCTTTTTATGAAACAGCCCCTACCACTTCTATGCATTATTAATAACGCTGCTACAAGAATTGCGTTTAATGGTATGTAATTTTCTTGCTGGGAAAAAGTCTGTATTGCCAGGATCCAAACTCATGCCAATCACCCTAAGTGAACTCCTTGAGCTATCACGCCGAGGTATGAATAAATATCAACTCTGCATTCCTAACAAGCAGTGTGTGAAATAGTTCACCAAATTTGCAAAATTGACTTGCAGAACAGATTTCTCAAGTTTTCATGAATTAGATCAGCTGCTCACATTTCACAGAATGCTGCTCCTCCTAAGAGGATTTCACCCCATATACAAAACAAAAGAATCTGCAAACATTTAGCAGAAGTGAAAAAACTACAAGTAAAGCCGATCTGCATTTTTCACTTCTTCATTTGTGCGGTGCATTATCTTGTGGAGAGGGTTTTCCTAGTAACTTAATCACGTACTGACTCTGGGTTTCATCACGTGCCTCATTCATGATGTTATTTGACCCATTCACCCACCCAGGATTTATTGCAGAGAGCCTACGTTGATGTAGTCATTGATCTGCAGGGTGTTCCATTTCTCCCTGATCACACATCCTGCAGTGTTGATTATGCAGCAGGGATCCAGCAATGTGGCCAGAAGAAGCTCTCCATTTGTTTTCATCAATGACTTTCAAGGCCCTCTCCGCGTGCAGGCGCACACGGTCTACAGGTATAATGGATTATTGCTGTTAGTCTTTTCACATTCAATTTGAATCCTGGTCAACCTTTCCTGGCAAGTAAATCAATAGAATGATCTGCCTAAATGGCTCTTTCTCTTTGCATTTGCAGTCTTGTACTGTTAATGTAGGAATGCACCTGTGTGGGCTGCAGGCTAACCTTGTTGGAACCTTCACCTTCAGCTGATGGTTTTCGCAAGGTTCTGGTGAAATATGCTGAGTGGGTATATACATAGGGCTTGATTTAAGAAAAGTGACGCTGCATCCAATGCAGCACCACTTTTCTTGAACCCCATAGCGCCACCCTAACACCACCATCTGTGCGCCGTATTTAACAATCAATGCACCATGGCGGTAGGTAGGGAGCCAGCATCACAATTTCTGATGCTAGTTTGGCGCTTGGCAGGATTAGTGCCAAAAATGTTGATGGTAATCCTGCAAAGCCCATTGAGGCATATTGAAAACAATGGTGTGCCTCCTTTTCACGCCTGCTCTGTGCAGGTGTTAAAAATGCCACCAAAAATGGCGCAAAGAAATCTTTTAGATTTCTTTGCACCATCCCCTCCTTGCACTAGGGGGGAACGCCCCCCCTGCATGCATTATGCCTGGCAAAGGCATAATGTGGTGCAAGGGGTTACAAAGTAGTGCAATGCATGTGAATATGGTATGGGGCTATATGACATGAGTCCAAAGTAGCACCACCTTAGCGTCAAAACAATGATGCTAAGGTTGCGCAAGGGGCTCTTAAATATGCCCCATAGTTCCCTTGTGCCTGTATATTGCTGTTACTTACAGACGTAAGTCAGGCTGTATTCCACACAACTTTCAAATGCATCTGGCAGAAACCAATGATTTCAGGCAACAGTGCTCTTCAACACCTTATGTAATATTGACCTCCGTGTGCCCGGTCTGCGCTGGCTCTGTGATCAAGAAAGTAGAGCTGTTGATATTAGGCATTATATCTACACATTTTGAGTGGAATATTTTCTTAGAACTAAGGGCCAGAGTTATGAAAATTCCATTTGCAAAAAGTGATCACAAATTATAAACAGACTATGTGATGGGAACAGATTCTATGACCCAACCTAAGTTGTAATAGGTTGGTTAGCAAAACTCCCCTTTGGAGTGGGTCACAGTGCAACCTACCTCGTAACTATTCATGATGTAGATTGCAGATTGTTATTCACTCTGATCGGTGGCCTCCACAGGTATAGTGACCTGCTTTGGTAAGCAGACCACCATGAATGTGATCACTTTTAAAATATTTTTTGATGCAGCCTGTTTTCCTCAAAGGAATAGATTGTGACCAAATTGCAGTCACAAACCATTGGTACATTGCATTCACTTCGAACCTCAGTTTGAAAGTTATGCCCTGAATATGCTGCTTCTAAATTGTGATTAGGTGTTCATATCTAAACCTTCTTTCCAATTCCAGTTACTGAATCACTAAGCGGGTTTAGTACATACCAAAAAGCCATTTATCAGTCACACCCCCTGTGAATCTAAATAACTTTGTACATCTACCCCCATATGTGGGAGAAGTTTTATGCTTGGCCTGCGTAGTTGGTGAAGGTGATGATGTTGCGGGGAGGAGATGGATAGCAGATTTTGTGAGCACTGAACATGCTGGAAGGTGCTGTGGGAGGTCACAGCCTGCATTGTAAAGTACAGGAAGAGGGTAGTGCTAACAGTAGGGTTGGGACACAGAGGCTTTGCCCTGCTGGGGTTAGGGGATTTGTTGCCAGGAGGAGGGAAGACTACTACCTTGAATGGGTAATCAAGATAGTACACCTTTGTGAGAAAGTAGCCTCTTTCTAGCCTTGTTACCCCCACTTTTGGCCTGTTTGTGAGTATATGTCAGAGTGTTTTCACTGTCTCACTGGGATCCTGCTAGCCAGGGCCCAGTGCTCATAGTGAAAACCCTATGTTGTCAGCATGTTTGTCATGTGTTACTGGGACCCTGCTAGCCAGGACCCCAGTGCACATAAGTATGTGCCCTATATGTGTTCCCTGTGTGATGCCTAACTGTCTCACTGAGGCTTTGCTAACCAGAACCTCAGTGGTTATGCTCTCTCTGCTTTCCGAATTTGTCACTAACAGGCTAGTGACTAAATTTACCAATTCACATTGGCATACTGGTACACCCATATAATTCCCTGGTATATGGTACTGAGGTACCCAGGGTATTGGGGTGCCAGGAGATCCCTATGGGCTGCAGCATTTCTTTTGCCACCCATAGGGAGCTCTGACAATTCTTACACAGGCCTGCCAGTGCAGCCTGCGTGAAATAACGTCCACGTTATTTCACAGCCATTTACCACTGCACTTAAGTAACTTATAAGTCACCTATATGTCTAACCTTCACCTGGTGAAGGTTGGGTGCAAAGTTACTTAGTGTGTGGGCACCCTGGCACTAGCCAAGGTGCCCCCACATCGTTCAGGACAAATTCCCCTGACTTTGTGAATGTGGGGACACCATTACACGCGTGCCCTATACATAGGTCACTACCTATGTATAGCGTCACAATGGTAACTCTGAACATGGCCATTCTGGTATTGGGGTGACAATTCCATGATCCCCCGGGTCTCTAGCACAGTACCCAGGTACTGTCAAACTGCCTTTCCGGGGTCTCCACTGCAGCTGCTGCTGCCAACCCCTCAGACAGGTTTCTGCCCTCCTGGGGTCCAGGCAGCCCTGGCCCAGGAAGGCAGAACAAAGGACTTCCTCTGAGAGAGGGTGTAACACCCTCTCCCTTTGGAAATAGGTGTGAGGGCTGGGGAGGAGTAGCCTCCCCTGGCCTCTGGAGATGCTTTGATGGGCACAGATGGGGCCCATCTCTGCATAAGCCAGTCTACACCGGTTCTGGGATCCCCCAGCCCTGCTCTGGCACAAAACTGGACAAAGGAAAGGGGAGTGACCACTCCCCTGACCTGCACCTCCCAGGGGAGGTGCCCAGAGCTCCTCCAGTGTGTCCCAGACCTCTGCCATCTTGGAAACAGAGGTGTTGGGGGCACACTGGACTGCTCTGAGTGGCCAGTGCCAGCAGGTGACGTCAGAGGCTCCTTCTCTAAGGCTCTTACCTCTCTTGGTAGCCAATCCCCCTTCCTGGGTAGCCAAACCTCCTTTTCTGGCTATTTAGGGTCTCTGCTTTGGGGAATTCTTTAGATAACGAATGCAAGAGCTCACCAGAGTTCCTCTGCATCTCCCTCTTCACCTTCTGCCAAAGGATCGACTGCTGACTGCTCAGGACGCCTGCAAAACCACGACAAAGTAGCAAGACGACTACTAGCAACCTTGTATCGCCTCATCCTGCCAGCTTTCTCAACTGTTTCCAGGTGGTGCATGCTCTGGGGGTAGCCGGCCTCCTCCCTGCACCAGGAGCTCTGAAGAAATCTCCCGTGGGTCGACGGAATCTTCCCCCTGCTAACGCAGGCGCCAAAAGACTGCATCAATGGTCCTCTGGTTCCCCTCTCAGCCCGACGAGCGTGGTCCCTGGAACTCAGCAACTCTTCCCAAGTGACTCCCACAGTCCAGTGACTCTTCAGTCCAAGTTTGGTGGAGGTAAGTCCTTGCCTCCCCACGCTAGACTGCATTGCTGGGTACCACGTGATTTGCAGCTGCTCTGGCTCCTGTGCATTCTTCCAGGATTTCCTTCGTGCACAGCCAAGCCTGGGTCCCCGACACTCTATCCTGTAGTGCACAACCTTCTGAGTTGTCCTCCGGTGTCGTGGGACTCCCTTTTGTGACTTCGCGTGGACTCCGGTTCACTTTACTTCTGCGGGTGCTGTCTGCTTTTGTGAGGGCTCCCTGAGTTGCTGGGCGCCCCCTCTGTCTCCTCCTCCAAGTGGCGACATCCTGGTCCCTCCTGGGCCACAGCAGCACCCAAAAACCTCTACTGCAACCCTTGCAACTAGCAAGGCTTGTTTGCAGTCTTTCTGCATGGGAGCACCTCTGCAAGCTTCATCGCGACGTGGGACATCCGTCTTCCAAAGGAGAAGTCCCTAGCTCTATTCTTTCTTGCATACCTCATAGCTTCTTCCAACAGGTGGCAGCTTCCTTGCACCCTCAGCTGGCATTTCCTGGGCTCCTGCCCACTCTCGACACTGTCGTGACTATTGGACTTGGTCCCCTTGTCTTACAGGTACTCAGGTCCGGAAATCCACTGTTGTTGCATTGCTGGTGTTTGTTCTTCCTGCAGAAACCCCCTACCACGACTTATGTGCTCTCTGGGGGTAGTAGGTGCACTTTACACCTACCTTTCAGGGTCTTGGGGTGGGCTATTTTTCTAACCCTCACTGTTTTCTTACAGTCCCAGCGACCCTCTAAAAGCTTACATAGGTTTGGGGTCCATTCGTGGTTCGCATTCCACTTTTGGAGTATATGGTTTGTGTTGCCCCTATACCTATGTGCTCCTATTGCAATCTACTGTAATTCTACACTGTTTGCATTACTTTTCTTGCTATTACTTACCTAAGTTTGGTTTTTGTACATATATCTTGTGTATATATCTTATCCTCATACCGAGGGTACTCACTGAGATACTTTTGGCATATTGCCATAAAAATAAAGTACCTTTATTTTTAGTACTTCTGTGTATTGTGTTTTCTTATGATATTGTGCATATGACACCAGTGGTATAGTAGGATCTTTACATGTCTCCTAGTTCAGCCTAAGCTGCTTTGCCATAGCTACCTTCCATCAGCCTAAGCTGCTAGAAACACCTCTTCTACACTAATAAGGGATAACTGGACCTGGCACAAGGTGTAAGTACCTCTGGTACCCACTACAAGCCAGGCCAGCCTCCTACAACCTTGAAGCAGCAGGAACATATTCCTATTGTGGCAAAATTATCCCTAACAATGCCATTTTTAAAGTAGATTTTAAGCTTCATATTTTGACATGTTTTCATGGAGAAGCTGTAAGCTGCATAATTTCACAACTTTGCACAAGGGAGCTAGGAAAAGTGAACAATCCTGTGCTCCACATAGAGTGCCACCTGATCAGTATTTGGGAACTTCTGTTATTGCATACAGACATGCTAAACAACGCAACACATATGCCTAAAACAAGCCAGATCTATTGGCTTTGCCAATGCTTGTTCGCTAGATCAGAAGAGTGGATGACATTGATTTGGTTGTGAATAATTAGAATTGGAAATGTTTCGATTCGGAAAATATGAGAATTAAACCTCACTATGGCCAGTGGATGGAGTAGTGCCCTAAACAGTTTCTCAGACACTTCTGTTCACTCATTCACACCACTTTCTTCTGCAGTCTTACACTTTTTTCTCCCCCACATCTTTATGAAATCGTCCATCAGCATATCTCAATGTTTTCCATTTCCCTTTGGCATACATAGGACCAGTGTTCTGTGCTCTCCACACAGAGGCCAAGGACTGAATGTCCATGTAGTCTGCTCATGATTATGACCCACTGCCAGACGATGTGGGACATTCAGACTTCTTCTTGAAATTTAGAGCTCTTTATTGTGTACCACCAGAGATTTAAAGGTAACTCAGTTCAAAGTATGCACTATACAAGCAGCATATGCCTGAGAAACACAACATCTTGAAAAGGCAAATATTCTTAGGGAATACAAAATAAAGTTAAATATGAAATGCAAATAGGCTTTGCATCACTACCATGGAATACCTGACAAGTTTTCACAGTCAATGTTGAGAGATCAATCAGTTCTTTTCCGGTAAAGCAAAGTACATGAATAAAGAGCCCACTAGAATTCCATTTCAAAGTTGCTAAAATACTGGCTTTCATTTTTACCCATTGTATGCTCTTCAAACTCTTGAAGGTTTAGCTGGACTTGTCAGCCTGGGTTATGGCACTGTTGCTACAGTGTCTGGTTTGCAGGATGGACATTCTCTCCTGGATTTGCATAATGCAGGATGCTGTTTCTGTACGGCTTTGTGCTCAGAAGATGATGAGGATCACCTCTATAGTCTTTTTCTTGGCAGGAGTTTTCTTGCTGCATTGTCATTCTATACCCAAGGCCAGTTGCCTTGTGGGGACTGCACTCATGGCTGTTGCTTTTGGGGGCTCAAGTGAATGTCCTGGCAGGAGTGTGTTGCCTGGATGAGCCCCGTTTCACGTCTTTCCTGGGTTAGTGATATACAGATAGTCCAAGGGGCATTGTCCCATTGTGCTTCCATATAGGGTACACCTAAAATAACATTTTGTGGGGTAGCAAAGTAATTGTGTCTCTCCAGGATGAGAATCACAGTCATGGAGAAAGGACTAGCACGAGGGACATTTTCAGTTGGAGTAATATAATTTACTGGTAAGTGCTCTGGCCAGCACATTGAATAGGTGTAGCTGCCCTGATCAATTTCTTATAGATCCAATAACATATTACAAAAGTGTGCGCCCTGATTTTAGCAGTCTTTTAAGTAATGTAGAGATGGTGCTTGTGATTTAAATGTTTTATAATTTATTTGAGAAATGGAAATTTTAATTTTTGAATTTTTGCTAGAGAAAAAAAATCATATTTTCTAATCATCAATAAACGTACGTGTCAATAAATATTTTTGTGTGCAAAGAGTAGAAAACTCTTGTTGGACAAAGACTATAGCAATTTAGAGTTGAATACTGATTGCCTTATATTCTTTGAAATATTCTGTGAGGGATCTTTTAATTGAATGCATATGGTGTTATGTTTATATCAACCTGTGGTTTGTAATACACTACTGATAAACTTTGGATTGAATTGATTCGAAAGGAGATTATTGAAGGTGGATTTTTGTCTTCCCTTTCTCAAGGCTGGAACATTTAGACGCAAGTTTCACTCAAGCTGATTCAACCTCTCCCTCTTGTCTATCACATACCCACTAATCAAGTGTTTATAGTTTTGGTCTTTCCTTTTATAGTACACTGATTTGTGCTGATATAAAGTCTTTATGGAAAGATAAGCATGCTCAAAAATCTTTTTATTTTCTAGTTCTCAGAATACTTTGACAGTCGCGTACAAGTAGCAGCAACATCTGGTAGCGAATTTGTCAATGTGGCATTGAGCCGGATGACTCTGTCATGCTTTCATTGTTACTTATGGCACCTTTCAAACCTTCCATGACACACAGTCTGAAACAATGGACCATGCACGTTAATCTATCAACAAAGTCCTCCCCTGTCTCCTCTGCTACTCCCTCCCTCTTTATCATCATCAGCAGCGTCTCGTGTAACAACAGTTGGACCTTTTGCTGAGGTTTATGAAATATCGTCAGCTGCAAGCTGTTTTGTGAGTCACCACCCCTAGTACCCTTTCCTGACTCTTCATCTCACAATTGTAAATCTTGTCTGACTTCAAAGAGATGAACATGCTTAAGTAAGTTGATGGGTTTCTCCTGTGCACCCATTTGTGACAAGGCTATGGATAGCTATGTGTAAAATGTAGCCACCACAGGAACCTTGCTATCAAACCTCTAAAGAAAATTGAGAAAATATGCAGTTTTCAAGCAGGTGGAAATGGTTATTTTTTCAGGTTTATCCCCAGACATTTTGCTTCTGTCCTTCTGTTTTGGATCCTGTGCTGAATTTCATTTTTCCTGGCATTAGGACTCTGGGCACTTTACCACTGCTGACCAGTCCTGAAGTACAAGTGCTCTCTTTCTAAATTGTATTGGTGATTTATTTATCCAATTATTGGCCTACTGAATTTACTAGTAAGTCCTTAGCAGAGAGCACCACGTGTGCCTAGGGCCCATAACTCAAACGCTACTAGTGGACCTGCTGCACTGATTGTGCCACCCACGTGAGTAGCCCTGTAAACATGGCTCAGACCTGCCACTGCAGTGTTTGCGTGTGCAGATTTAAACTGACATTTCGACATGGCAAGTGAATACACTTGCTAGGCCCAAATCCTCCCTTTCATTACATTTAAGTCACATCTAAGGTAGGTCCAAGGCAGCACCGTGGGTAGGGAGCGGTGCCTTTAAAAGATGGGACATATACTGGTGTGTTTTACAAATCCTGAAAGTGAAATACTGCTAAATTCTGTTTTCACTATTGCAACAACTATCTCTCCCATAGGGTAACATGAAGATTGCATTGAAATATCTTTTAGGTGTAATTTCCCATTGGGAGCTGATAGGGATGTGGAGTTTGGGGTCTCTACACTCACAGTCTAAAAATACATCTTTTGGTGAAGGTGCTTTTTAAATTGTAAGTTTAGAAATGCCACTTTCAGGAAGTTTGCATTTTCTTGCATAACCATTCTGTGCCTCTGCCTGTCAGTGGAATACGTGTCTGGTCAGGATGACAGTTGGGCTGTTTTTGAATTCACCTTAGACAGTCATATAAAGGAATCTGAGGTGTGCTCTGCATATCCTGATGGGTCTTCCTGAGCTAGAGTGGTGGAAGGAGCTGACACCTGAATAGGGCTGCGCCTGTCCTTACACAAAACAGTCTCCAACCTCCTGGAGTGTGTCTGGGGCCAGGGCAGGAAAGGCAGGGTCATGTGCACTACCAAGACTTCTCTTTGAAGTTTGCCTACTTTAAAGACAGAAATTGGTATATGGACTGCACCTCTGACACCATAAAGTGTGAATCCTTTTGGACTGAGGGCATTCTGCCAGGAAGAAGAGCAGGATGCTGTAGGAGGCACTGCCACATTGCCTTTTGCTTTGCTGCACTGGGCTACTGCTTTCTGCTTCTGTCCTGGGAGTGAAAGGACTGAACTTTTCTTTCTACATCCTGCTTCCAAAGGTTCTCCAAGTGCTTGGGCTGAGCTTGCCTCTGTTAAGAAGTCTCAGGGACATCAAAGACTTCATCTACCACCACTTGGACTCTCTTGCTAAGAGTCCTGACTCACCAAGTGATGCCAGATCTAGTTTCTGGGCCCTTGGGAGTGAGTTCTAGTACAACCAAGAAGAAACCAAGCACATCGACTCCAGAGCCACTTCGGACCCGGTGCCGCTGTCCAACTCTGTGCCTCTGCGTGCACTGGAGCCTTTGTCGCCACTAAGTGCAACAACTGTGACCTGCAACACAGTTCTGATGCCGCCGCTGCACCTCCAAAGTCCTGCCACAACGTGAGTCCCGAGTGCTGTGTCACCCATGTCCATGACACCTGGCTCCGCCGCAGCACATGTGGCCCTGTGGTATGACTGCAACACTGCAAAGTCGACATCTTGCATCTTGACCTGCTGGATTCATCGACTTCGCTGGGTCGTAAGGAACCGACGCCTCCCCATTGACACTGCTTCACTTCCCCTGCAACCGTAAGGAACCAACGCTTCATTTCCCCTGACTCGAAGTAAGGAACCAACGCCTCACCTTCCCGGTAGCAGTAAGGAACCGACGCTGCACTGACTCCAGCGACACCTCACCTCCTTGACTCCATGCAAAGTCTTTGTTTAATTATCATTTTCCAAGGAACTGTACCTGGGGTCTGTGCGACTCAATGACCAGCCCGCACTCTCTTGCAAGTAGAATTGGACTGTTGAGAATAACTCTGTCAATACGACATGATAGTCCCAGTTGGAGCTATTGTGTTTCTAAGTGCTATACTAAGATTTAATCTTTGAAAATGTGTATCTTTACTTGTGTATGTTGGATTTTTGTCATTTTGCTCTTGTTTTATTTAGATAAATATTGGCTATTTTTCTAAACTGGTGTGGAGTACTTTTGTGGTGTTTTCGTTTTGTTACTGTGTGTGTACAAATACTTTACAAATTGCCTTGGAGATAAGCCTGACTGCTCGTGCCAAGCTACCAAGGGGGAGAGCAAGGGTTGTCTTGGGTGTGTGGTTCCTTACCCTTACTAGAATGAGGGTATCTACTTGGACAGGGTACAAACCACTGCCAGCTAGAGACTTCATTTCGAACAAAAGCGCAGGGATGAAGCTGAGAGTAGTAGCAAAAGACACATGGATGAGTCATGATGGTTAGCTACATTTTTGTAGCTGGTAGTCCAGCAGGCAATACAGGGTGAAAATCGGACACCTAATATAAAGCCATACACAATGAGGCAATGGGTGGCAAAGTGTGTAGTGTTTGTGATTTGTCTCCAAATTTAGTAAGATTGTCAACCTTAGTGAAGATTGTGAATAGGGGTGGGTGGTGAACTCCGCTCAGCTTGTGGAGTTTGCAGAGTTTTTCCCTCTCCACTTAGACCGCGGAGTTATGAAAAACTCTGCGTTGCAGAGTTTTTTCCTTGCTCGCACTCGCCAACATTAAGTTGGCGACCGCTACCAAGGAGAATCTTACCCCAGACCACCTCTCGGTGAGATTTCTCAACGCAGGCAGTCGTGGATGGTCGCTACCGCTTGCATTGAGAAACCTTCCATTCATGTTGAGGAAGCTGCTGCTAGAGTAGAAAATCTACGTGAGTGGCAGAAAAGAAGAAGCACCCTTCTGCCCTGCGTGGGGTGCCATTCGTGCTGATTTTACAGTGCAGGACAAACACCCGGTGCTAAAAATCAGCATGAACAGCACGACCTAACTCACTCTGCCTCTTGCGGAACTCTGTGTAGCACAGCTGAGTTTTTTGGTCACTTTGCGGGAACTCTGCAAACTCCGTCCATGACTCTGAAGCAAAAGTGCGAGAAAAACATCACTAGAAGGAGTAATTGTGGGGAAAGATCTCGGCAAAAAGCACTTTCTGTGGGATAATGTTCTTGCAAAAAATGCCGGAAATTCTGAAGTGTTGCAAACTTTACAAAATATATCTTTCTGAAGTGCAAAGTTTGCAAATCCTGCAATACGGTATATCAATTGGACTGCCAGGTTTTACATAAAATTTTTGGGTCAATTTATTGTACTTTTCTTTGATATCATTTGGTGCAGCATGCTAGCGAGTTTGTCTCGGTACATCACATCCGGGGAGCGGCGTTCACCTCTGCTACACAGAAAAAATGAGAGTGAAGTATGTCTGATTCATTGTCCCAGCAAACTCACAAGATGTTCAATGGAAAGGATAAAGTGTTTTTAATTAATAAGTCCTACTCACTAATTTTGTTTACTCTCACTGCAACTATTTCCATGCAGTCAAGAAAGAGGCTGTGCATCTGGTCTGTGGAAATCGAAATGCTAAACTGTGCGGTAGATCCCTGGGTTATGTTTCAATATGAGGCATTTGACAAGTAGGTTCCTCTGAAGAATGGGGACAGAGCATGTTCTCTTCCTTTCTGATTTGTATGAGGGTTGAAGCTACTTTTGATATGTTGTTTCAGATCGTAGATGTGTAGACTGAGAATGTTTTCCTTCTGTTTTTTCTTTCTTGCTCTTCTCCATCTCTAGTCTGCCAAAGTTCTGATTTTGGTAGGTGATACCTCTAGTATGATATGACTTGAGCCTTGGTGGTGAGCCATCATAGTTTCTTCCATCAGTGTGGGTTGATGTGGTCCATCTTTTACAAGCCCATGATGGAACGTCTTACAGTGGTTAAGGTGCTTTCATGGATGTCTGAATATTGTCAAGGAGGCTGTTGAGCAGAATCTTGCCTCCATTCAGGTGGGTAAGGAGCAGGGTTTTGACTGAAACTGACCTCTGGAAGGAAGGATTTCTGGAGACAGAGCTCTGACCTTACTAAGACAGGCACATTTCCAGTTACCTGCCACAGATGCAGAAATGACTAGATCCCCCAAACGGCGAATGTTACTGACTTCCTACAACAATCACAAATAGGGAAGTTCAAGCTTTTTTATGCTTGTCAAAGACTGTCTGAATTTGTGTAGGGACACATACAGCCAGCCAAGCCTCGGTTTAAGGCAAATTTATGCAGATTCAAATAACTTTCCAGGAACAATAACTGCATTTTTCAGCTAAACAAACTAAAACCATCTATTTTAGTTTGGTTTTTCCCTTATTGGCTCTCTTCTTCTGAATGCACACCCAAAACTCCAACTCCACTACTTAGTTGTGACAACAGAATAATGAGAAAAAAGGATTTCACTCATGAAAAATGGTGAATTGTCAAAGTAGTACGCAGACTGCTATAGATATTGTTTAAATAAATATGTGCAATCCTGGCATGTGTCCATCAAATCAGTATTCATCCCTTCAATGTGCAGGATTTAGGATTCTGTGCACTGTAGCGTACACCTCTGAACCTTGCACAAAAAGTACCTGAAATGCAGGGCCACTGGAATTATGTGACTTTGCTGCTGTGGCATTTTCTGCACAGTTATTGTGCTACCAATGAAACATTTGCCCAGACAGTATAAACATGAGTAAAAACACCAAACACTATCAGAAAATGTGCCACATTATGCTGCGTAATATTCCTTTTCTTGCCGCACAATTCAGTCAACCCAGACGCTTAATTTGGTCCTCCCCTGCTTTATAATTTCAGAGGCCTCGCTGAAATGAGCCTGCATTCAGCAACTGCTTTATTTTATAGTGCTTTGTACCGCACAACTCCGGCGTCTACGAGCTGTAAATAACATGTTGTGTTTTTTACTTATTCTATTGACAGCAGAAATGGGAAATGCTGGGATTTTCTTTTATTTCATCTCGTGACCTTGAAGTTAACCCATGGTTCAATACCTAGCATAAGCTGTCAGTCGTGTTGTCATTAGTTATTACGATTGCTGCAACAAAAAAGCAACTCTACAAGAAGTATTATAACCAGTGCTTAATTTGTGCTTGTTGTTTCCGTTGCGGAGCACCGGCACTTATTTTTGAGGGCCGGCGCTTATTCTTCTGCCTAAAGCATTTGCTGCGAGCAAAAGACAGATATGAGAAACACGGAGGAAGGGAAAAACGAAAAAGCGTCACAAAGGGAGAAAGTAGAAAGCTGCAAGAATGAGCTCAGGGCAGGGAGTGGCTGTATGTGGATTGAAGAGGCCAGAGATGGCTTCAAGATGAAGCCGCCTCAGTATTCCGTGTTCGCACATTTAATTGCAGCAGCCGCGATCTTAAAAGAAGGGCTTTGGGCACCGGCACGTTTTTATTTACAAATTAAGCATTGATTATAGCCTTACACGTGTTCTTCCGATGATGCTTTGAAGTTTATTTCTGTCAAGTACATACATGTAGGTCAAAACTCTAATAACATCGCTGTCCTAAATTTCCAAAGGGTTTCGTGGGCTCTGTACAATTTTGAGATAAGCTGACGTCATTTGTGATAGCAACTAGAAAGACGCAATTCGCCATGTGATAACACCACAAACGCGTGTAATATGTCCATAAATAAGGCTTGGCAATGTTGTGTCAGGCCCAGCAAAGCCCGTGTTTGCTGTTATCTAACAAAGAAGCTTCATGCACCCGGAAAAGATGGAGCGAGGAGAGAGCGAGAGGACACCGGGTAATTCTTGCTCTTCAGTCCGAGGCTACAAATGTGTGTTAAAGCAAGGAGCGAGCGCGAGGCACGGAGCCGTGAAAGTGAGCGTTTCATTGGCCAAAACACACGTTTTACAGTCTCGGCTCTGTGTTTCCAGAACCGGACACGTATTCGGATTTAAATGCTTGTTTCTAGATTAATGCGACATCTTCCATTTCCCCAATTGACGCTTCCGGGCTCTATTATAAAAGCTCGGCTTCTGCTCCATTTAGAACAAGACAGAAAGTGATAGGAGCACTGTCTTTAGAACAAGGCAGAAGGTGATAGCACCCAGAGGCCTGGGAAAGAAGGACTTCTGTCTTTAGAACAAGGCAGAATGTGATAGCACCCAGAGGCCTGGAAAAGGAGGAGCTCTGTCTTTAGAACATGGCAGAAGGTGATAGCACCCAGAGGCCTGGGAAAGAAGGACTTCTGTCTTTAGAACAAGGCAGAAGGTGATAGCATCTTAGAGGCATGGGCTGAGCTCTGTCTTTAGAACAAGACAGAAAGTGATAGAAACTTGGAGGCCTGGGAAAAAAAGGGCTTCTGTCTTTAGAACAAGGCAGAAGGTGATAGCAGCCCAGAGGCCTGGGAACGGAGGAGCTCTGTCTTTAGAACAAGGCAGGTGATAGCAGCTCAGAGGCCTGGGAAAGGAGGAGCTCTGTCTTTAGAACAAGGCAGAAGGTGATAGCAGCTCAAAGGAATGGGCTGAGCTCTGTCTTTAGAACAAGGCAGACGAGATAGCAGCCCAGAGGCCTGGAAAAGGAGGAGCTCTGTCTTTAAAACAAGGCAGAAGGTGATAGCAGCTCAGACGCTTGGGAAAGGAGGATCTCTGTCTTTAGAACAAGGCAGAAGGTGATAGCAGCTCAGAGGAATGGGCTGAGCTCTGTCTTTAGAACAAAGCAGAAGGTGATAGCAGCTCAGAGGCCTGGAAAAGGAGGAGCTCTGTCTGTAAAACAAGGCAGAAGGTGATAGCAGCTCAGAGCCGTTGGAAAGGCCGGGTTGCGTTTCTGGAAAAAGGCAGAACACGATGGCTATTTAGAGACACGTGAAACGCCCCGTTCTGTGTCTAGAACAAGGCAGAAAGTGATAGCAGCTTAGAGGTATGAGAAAGGCTGCATTCTGTTGCCCCTAGTTGACTATGGAGTATCATGCGGACTCCATTTGAAACACTCTGTATGTTCACTTGATTTAATGTATTTGAACAAAAAAATGTACTCATGAAAGTTGCTAATTTAACCCAATGTCTGTATTGAATAAGTCTTGTAGTTGAGAAGGAGACAGTGAAAGAGAGAGCAGGACACACAGAGTGCGAGTAAGACATCAAGAGAAAGAACAACTTTCACACAGTAAATAGGTACAATATGCCATGCTCTCACTCAAAAAGTGATGGACATATTGGTAGTTTGGACAAAAAGTGACTGAGGGGGCCTGACCGAAACATGATATTGGCTCTAAAAATTGTGATCCAAAGGTCAGTCGTACATGAATACAAACACCATACCTAAAAACAAAGGAAGAAGATGTGATGATTGCAGAGCAAAGGGACTGGTTAAGGATGAAAAGGCACAAGGTCCCACTGCAAGGACACCACTTTTCTTGCTACAGAACCTTTGCCAAGCAGATAAATGACATTAGATATTGTCCTAGTGTCCTCTACTGAGGTATTCTTTGTGGCTGGCCAGACCCATGGAGGCCTTATCAGTTATTAGTACCTGAATTATAGTTTGGTGGATAGGAGCTCACAAATATGGCGGATATCTGTCCGTTTCATTGCAAGTACATTATATCTTATGGTACTTGGAATGAGGTGGACAGTATATCCGTCACCTTGGAGATGGACTAACATCCCTCAAATACTAAATCAGGCTTATATAGTTCTATATCTGAATCTTACAATATGTAGGTAGTAGAGAGCTTAAGAACAGCTGCTTTGAAGAAAAACATAGGAAAAGTTAAAATTGAGGACTTTTATTTTTAGTAAAAAATAAAACACTATCATTAAGGCTCGATTATTTGAAAACTAGCACTTGCATAGAGGTAAAGACACTCATCAGAGCATGCTTAATAGAATCACCTGCTGTAACCTGCCATGGATATGCAACCTTTTAGTACATGGTGAGTTTAGTTCAGGAAATGCTGCTAATGCTGACACAACACCATCTCTGCCATCTGCTGCATTTATAACTTTCCACCAAACTAGTGTTGTTTACTCCATAGCAGAGCACCTCATCGCGGTGTGAATGGTGGCTTAGAGAACATAAGCCATCTACCTGCAGGCCTGCAAACCAGGTCACGTCCCTGGCAGACCCTCAGCACTTTTGTTTACTCCCAAAACTGACACTCAAAGCTGGGTTCTTTCTTTTTTAGGTCAAGCATGGCAGCGCGTAAGAGCTGCTTTTCTGACGTGTTGGTATGTATCTGGGCATTTAACCACGCCCACCGCACGCCCATCACTGTCACTCGTTCGTGGGCTTGCCCTTCAAAAATCTTTTGATGACATTGGTAAATGGTTTGTATTTGTCCCTCCTTGGGGATGTTTTGTGACCTCCTTGGCCATCACCCCTGGTACATGGCTAACTGCACTTTTGCTGATAAGTTTGACTGCAAGCGAACTTCTTGTTCTTTTTGTGTCTCTCCTTCTGGCTGATGCTCATGGCGGCCGTGGTGCTGTGAATCCGCTCCCTTATGAGAAACTGTTTTACTTTTAATTTTCAATTTATGTGGCAAGAAAAGTCCGGTTAGGAGTTTACAACGCTAATAACTCTAATTCAAGCAAATACGCGACCCATTGCATTGCAAATGCTTGTTTCCTACTGGGGCATCATTTACATGGGGGCCTGGACAGGAAGAAATCAGGCAGACAAGGAGTTTGAGAGCTGTCCTTAACTTTTATGGCTTTTCTGACACCATGTAATGTGGTGATTTTACCAACAAGATGGTCTTCCCGGTGACAGCGCCAGCATCCCTAACCTTCCTTGAATTCCACCACCTTGCAAACGGATGGGGAGGATGTGGGAGGTGGGCAAATAGGGCATTTGCCAAGCTTGGATTGCTGTGCAATTACCATCCACATCTAAATGCAGCATCCTCGGTGTACTGTGAACGAATATGCCCCGATTTCTAGGGGGTGATGGAACGAGATCTTAACCGATCTTTGGGGATTAGCTAAAGTCTGACCATAGTGTCTTGCTAGGGGGCTTCAAGCCCCCTGAGGCTCTAGATCGCCTCCTGCGCCTTCCCTAAAGTGGGCATGAACAGGATAGACTGCCCCGGCAGAGCCTGCCCTCGCCTCTTCCCTAGACTAACGTTTGCCTTGAAAGCCTCTGAAGGCGGGAAAGTCGCGCTGCTGTTTAATGTGAATGCCTGGGAGTGATGATGTGTCAATTAGAAGCGTCCCTTCCGCCAGTGGGGGCTTCCTACCAGGTTTTGTATCCAGAGGAAGGAGTGTGCGAGTCAGTAATTACAAAGCGCTGCTCGGATACTCCACTCACTTACATCTTGCCAGGAGATTAATGGCCATCCTTGGGACACCAGCTGCTCTCGATTCATCAAAGGATGCCACGCTCTGCCAGCTCTCCTGGTGGACCGAGAGGAGACGGTGTGTGCAAAGCCAGCAGCATCCTTGCAAACTCGCAGGAGGGGAGGGAATAAATACACGGCGAACGTCCACCCAGGCAGCTGGAGGCTCCAAGGTGGGTTTCCCAAAGGACTTCTCGCTTTGGTGGCTGGACGCAGCCTCCGGGTGTTGGTTCCTCTCGCCGGCCCCTGTGGCCAGCCAGGCTTGTGGCCGGCAAGGTGTTGATTGAAGTCTCACAAGGTCGCCCCAGGCGCGTGTAGCCGGTTTCTGTCCTTGAGCTGTTTTTGGAACACATTCCAAACAAACAGCAGCCTGTGTTAACAACATCATTCACACTCGACGTCCGCACCAGACCGCAAGTCTAGGCCGTTCTTTAAGTGAGAAAGAAAACAAGCTTCACCGTGACAATGTTACTGCAGAATGTTAGGTTTTGTGGGCGATGAAGCACAAACTACAAACAGGCTCGTTGTGACTGGTAACACACCACCCCTAACTAAGATACTTTATGGAGTGTCTGGTGCTTGCCACTTTGGAAGCTGACATTTTCAGTGTTCGTTTTTGCCTCTCTTTAGATTTCTCCACCTTTTAATATGGGACTATGCGGCACCACCACCTAATTTCCCTTGTCCCAATCTGCCAAAGTAAAAATGTGTGATGTTTTCCAGGTTTCACATAGTGAAATTCTCCCTGGTTTTACACAACAAAATTTGTACGAGAAAAACTGGCTGTTATGGGAGGTGGTTCACATAAAAGTTTCTGTCTACTCTGTGTAGTGTTTTTGAGTGCTAAAATTCACCTTAGTCTGACCTGTCTTTGAAAGACCCTTTTATGCCTAAACCCACCTCGAGGTATAAAACCACCCGATTGTTGCTAAATTGACCATAGACTACAAAAAGTTTGGAAAGAATCTTGCATCTTGGACCTTCATCTCAAATCAGATGTCAATCTCGATTTGGGTGCAAAAAGGGAAGCACTGCTGGGGAGATCCCAGGAATGTAGCTGTCATTTCAGATATGGTTAGAGGTCTAGACCCCTCAGGCCAGGTGGGGGGCCTAAGAACCACACACATCACTACAGACCAGGACACATACCTGTGCACTAGAAGGATGGAGTGGGCAAAGAAGTTAAGAGAAGGAAGGATCATGGTTAGCTCGGCAAGCACGGGCATGTCATTCCCGCTACAGTACTGTGGAGTCATTCAGGACTGTGAGAAGGCAGGAAGTCGTGAGCAGCACAGAGATTATCAGTGAGAGTGCCAAACGTCGACCCCTTCCAAAATTTAGTGGTGGTGGCCTTGTGGTTGTAGCAGAGGCAAGGACTACAATTTTCACCACAGCAGCTTGATAGTCGGCAGGCTGTTGGGTCCCATCTCACTATGAGGTGCACCAGGCTGGTCATCACCATTCGACACAACAGCTGGCTGTATCTGGTATTCATGAAAAAAAAAGTGAGCCGCATAGTGGGAGTTGGGGTACTGTTGAACCCACAGCACCAGGAGGAGGAATTCAAGCCTTGGACATGACGGAAAGGATCAGGGCTTAGAGAAACCTTGAGTATCAGACACATGGATACAGGGTGCCTTCAATATCAGAAATAGTGTTTACAATAGGCCTCCTGACCACATTATCTACAGTGACACCGCACTTATATGAGCAAGATTATGTGTGCCACCATCCCTTCTCTAGACCCCCCTCCATCACAGAATTTTGGGCTGGGTGGCACAGTATCTGAAAGTGAACTGAAGTGTGAAGTATTACTGATGTTTTGTGAGAGCCTAGATAACTTGCTTCTCCCACGATCACTAGTATAACAGCTGATGTATTTCATAAATAAAGCACCTTGAAAGGAATCTATAACAAATGCTACTAGCAGTGGTAAATAACTTTTGAGGTCTCGCCTAGGTAGCGCATGTGCTGTCTCTTCAAGAAATGCTGCATCTACTGTATGGGCTTCCGGCACACCCATCGCTTTACATTGGTTCCTTTGTGTGCATTTTTAAAATCTCTTTCTTTTGTGTGGTGAATGGGTGCCATTTGTCCTTCCTTTTGGTGTACCTGTCACACCCATGGAGACTGGCCTTGTTACATGGATCATTTAGCTTCAGGCTATTTATCTCAGTTCCAAGCACGTTATTTTTTCATTGCTTTCTGGCCAGAACACAAGCACTCCTGTTTTGAAGCACTGTTGGTTTGTGACCACAATACGAGTGCTCAAGTTTTCAGCTACTCCATTCCTGGGATCTTAGTTTAGTTTAATTTTAATTTAGTGCTCTGCACCGTCTTGGGCCTTTCAGGCTCCAATAAATAAATAAAGACAGGAGAGCCTCCAGTCATAACCAGTGACCGGCCTAGGACCGTGGTGACCTCAGTCCTGGTTTCTCTGCTCAGGTGGACAATACTATGCAATTTAGCATCGCAATGGACCTCCTGCTCATGGAGGCCGGAGTCTGCCAACAGTTTTAATGTCTCTTTGCAATCTCGGCCCTCTTAACACACCATGTTCCAGTCCACAGTCACACGGACCAGAGCTCAAACAGACTTCTGTCTCGTGAGGGGCGGAATGGATTGGAGGCCCTGTAGTGAGTTTAACTGCTCACGCGTTAGCCCATATTCGCATCATATGACGCTTGCAGAGTCACTGAGCTGCTTACTGGGTTGGAAAGTGATTACAGCAGACCTGTTGCACTGCATCAGTGGACTGGAGAGATGAGGCTCCGATATTTGTCCAGGCGCTTCCCTTTGCCCATCCTGCTCTTTCTCACACGCATGTGCATGGTTTGCTTTATCTGCCACTCCCCTGCAGCACAATGTGCATCATAGTAAGGAAACACATCCACTACGTGCCAGTCCCACCCGCCCTTTTGTGCTGTGCTTTCTCCAAATACCGGCAACACATGTGCCAGAAACTTCACTTAGTCGTTGCACATGAATTGTTTTCATGTACTTTAAGCTCTGGCCTAATCAGATTGCATGACACAGCATGAAGTGATTATATATCTCTTCAAACACAGGATAATGTAGTGCTTTTGACAACCATGCTTAAATCTTCTCCCCTGCATTTTTTTCACCACCTTCATGGGAAGTCCTCCCGTCAGATGTGCCCATTTGTAACGTTTAAAAAGCTTAAAGGTTAGCAACTTTTATTTTTCAATTACATTTGGATTTGGAATTACATTTTTACATTGAAAAGTACTTCACTGCTTTTTTCATAGGCTGTTCAATACTCTGGTGATGTAGTCATACACAAAATGTTATGGTGCTGTTGACTTACATCAAGGCACTTGTCTTTCTCTCTGTGCATTCAAAAGAAAGCCTTGGAATGTGTCCATAAATATTTTCTGTTGGGCTGGGGCATTGTAGTCTGCTTTGCAGTGTGTCACATGAATCGAGCTTGCACATGATGTACGGTGTGAGTTATGGATTTGGCATGAGCAGCAGAAATCCCTGAGTGACTGCCATATCCCCACCAGGAAACAGTAATGTCACATCAGTACCCCGAGTCTCACCAGCTATGATGACGCCACAGGGATATGAACAAAAATACATTTTGACCCCTCCATCACCAGTCGCTCAAAATGGTTGACAACAGTTCCTCAGTCGTGCAGTTGTATTGCATAGAAGTGAGTGAAAAACATTATTATTTGTATTCACGTTTGTGTATTCAGGTTTGTGGCTACTGCGTAATATCCAAGGGTTTGTATTGCTCTTCACACTGCAATAAAATTCATAGTTTCCCAGGATGGAACCTGAGACAGCTTATACTTAAGACATAAGACATTCACAGAGAAGGTGGGACATATTTATCTTCACTAGCAGAAACTGCCCAGCAGTGTAGCATGCAGATAAACAAAGGAAGGTAGAAGCAGGTCAGCAGTTGTAAGGCAGCTAATATAGGCCAAAATATATGGCTAGCAAGACCACAAGAAGCAAATATACACTGAAATATACAGAACAGAAGGCATGGGCAAACATACAGAATGAGAGACTGATGGCGGACAGTGATGCACGACGAATCGAAACAGATGAGTGAAAAGACTGATAAATAAATATATATGTTTATATCTGTCTGTATATATCTATGCCATATCTATTTATATATATATATATATATATATATATATATATATATATATATATAGTATATATATATATATATATATAAATATATATATATATACCAGGGGTGTGGAATTTATTAAAATATCTACTTGTCCACGGGACAGGCTGCTTCTCAAATCTACTTGTCCTGTAAAAAGATCTACTTGTCCCTTTGGTGCCATGTAGTGTGGCGCCAAATTATGGCAGCAATCTCATTATGTAAGAGCTCTGATAATAGCCTCTCTGATTATGCCAGGGCTACTACCATAGTAGGGCTTGAATACTTGCAGTTTCAATCCCTACTGTAGCAATTTCCTTATTTTTCCACCTTTCTGCAGATCTGCATACTGGGGCTGGAGGAAGCAGTAAGCAATAGTTCCAGGGCTGGAATGCCTTTGAGTCTGCAAACCTACTAACCTGCATGTTTTAAAGATTTTCACCAGCTTCTCTCTAATATTTTCCCATAATAAGAAAGGTTGGACATTTACTCCTGACAATGGCAGAATTAGAACTTTTTCCAGGGTTGGGAAGAAAGTGGCTGGAGGGAAAATGAACTTGCAAATGCTCAATAGATTTTCACATGAGAAAATCTACACATGCGTATTTACCCATGCTAAAATACAGTTCACAAATATTTTATAGGGGTACGACATATACCATGGGTGCACTTTTGTGACTTTCTTTAAGAATTTGGGGCCACATGTAGGTAGGTTCAGATTTGCGACCCGCAAATTGCGAGACGCAAATCCGAATCAGGGGTGTGGAATTTATTAAAATATCTACTTGTCCACGGGACAGGCTGCTTCTCAAATCTACTTGTCCTGTAAAAAGATCTACTTGTCCCTTTGGTGCCATGTAGTGTGGCGTCAAATTATGGCAGCAATCTCATTATGTAAGAGCTCTGATAATAGCCTCTCTGATTATGCCAGGGCTACTACCATAGTAGGGCTTGAATACTTGCAGTTTCAATCCCTACTGTAGCAATTTCCTTATTTTTCCACCTTTCTGCAGATCTGCATACTGGGGCTGGAGGAAGCAGTAAGCAATAGTTCCAGGGCTGGAATGCCTTTGAGTCTGCAAACCTACTAACCTGCATGTTTTAAAGATTTTCACCAGCTTCTCTCTAATATTTTCCCATAATAAGAAAGGTTGGACATTTACTCCTGACAATGGCAGAATTAGAACTTCTTCCAGGGTTGGGAAGAAAGTGGCTGGAGGGAAAATGAACTTGCAAATGCTCAATAGATTTTCACATGAGAAAATCTACACATGCGTATTTACCCATGCTAAAATACAGTTCACAAATATTTTATAGGGGTACGACATATACCATGGGTGCACTTTTGTGACTTTCTTTAAGAATTTGGGGCCACATGTAGGTAGGTTCAGATTTGCGACCCGCAAATTGCGAGTCGCAAATCCGAATCAGGGGTGTGGAATTTATTAAAATATCTACTTGTCCACGGGACAGGCTGCTTCTCAAATCTACTTGTCCTGTAAAAAGATCTACTTGTCCCTTTGGTGCCATGTAGTGTGGCGTCAAATTATGGCAGCAATCTCATTATGTAAGAGCTCTGATAATAGCCTCTCTGATTATGCCAGGGCTACTACCATAGTAGGGCTTGAATACTTGCAGTTTCAATCCCTACTGTAGCAATTTCCTTATTTTTCCACCTTTCTGCAGATCTGCATACTGGGGCTGGAGGAAGCAGTAAGCAATAGTTCCAGGGCTGGAATGCCTTTGAGTCTGCAAACCTACTAACCTGCATGTTTTAAAGATTTTCACCAGCTTCTCTCTAATATTTTCCCATAATAAGAAAGGTTGGACATTTACTCCTGACAATGGCAGAATTAGAACTTCTTCCAGGGTTGGGAAGAAAGTGGCTGGAGGGAAAATGAACTTGCAAATGCTCAATAGATTTTCACATGAGAAAATCTACACATGCGTATTTACCCATGCTAAAATACAGTTCACAAATATTTTATAGGGGTACGACATATACCATGGGTGCACTTTTGTGACTTTCTTTAAGAATTTGGGGCCACATGTAGGTAGGTTCAGATTTGCGACCCGTAAATTGCGAGTCGCAAATCCGAATGTAGGATGGTGTCCCTGACACCATCTGTCATTCGCAAGGGCTTCGCAAATGCACACCTCATGAAAAATCATGAGGTGGGTCGCAATTTGCGACCCCTTTGCGAATGGCGGCCTCACAGGGATGGTGGCCTGCTGGAGACAGCAGACCACCATGTCTGTGACTGCTTTTCAATAAAGCAGTTTTTTTTTTTTTTTGCAATGCAGCCCGTTTTCCTTAAAGGAAAACGAGATGCATTACAAAAACGAAAAATGAAACGTTTTAGTTTCATTTTTTCAGAGCAGGCAGTGGTCCACAGGACCACTGCCTGCTCTGAAAAAATGTTTACAGTGACATTCACAATGGGGAAGGGGTCCCAGGGGGACCCCTTCCCTTTTGTGAAAGTGTTAGCACCCATTTGAAATGGGTGCAAACTGCGATTGGCTTGCGCTCGCGTTCGCAAAGCAATCCTACATTGCACTGCGAGTCGCAATTAGGAAGGGAACACCCCTTCCTAATTGCGAGTCGCAAACCCGTTTTGCGATTCGGTAACCAGGTTACCGAATCGCAAAACTGGGTTTGTGCATCGCAATGTGCTTTTTGCACGTCGCAAACAGCGAAAGTCGCTGTTTGCGACATGCAAAAAGCTACCTACATGTGGGTCTTGGTCCCTAATTAGGTCTGGTGTTAACAAAGACATTTTGTTTTTATTAAACTTCTATTTCTCTCTCTTTTGGCTGGCTTTACTGTGAGTGATCGCATTCTTCTCTTCCACAAGGAGCATATTGGCACACAAAGTAGTTTTGTTCAGTGTCAGGAACAACAGTGGCAATCAGTGACGTAACGAAACTGGAGGGTGCCCCTTTGCAAAGAACATGGAGGAGCCCCCTCTCCAGACTCACTCAGGGCAGGTGCTGTGCTGAAGGGGCCCCCTGGAGGGCGGCTGCGGGGCCTTTGTTATGCCACTGGTGGCAACGTGTGCTTTTGGAGTTCAAAAACGTTTTTTTTTTTTTTTGCCAGTGTTTGTTACAATGTTGAGGGCCTGGTAGCTCCCACAACAATAAAGTGTTACAAAAGCCATGTCAAAACAAGACACGCATTGATGAAACTAAAAGACTTATAAAAATATGTCAGATCAGTTGGCTTTGTCAGTGTTTGTTTATTTTCATGCTTCCCATAATAGTGTTGAAAATGGTTACACTGATTTTCCATTCGAAATATTTTTGGGAAATACTAGCATGCATCAAAACATTTTACTAAATGACACTTCATTTGCATCTAATCAGAGAGCATTCTGGGAGCATTATACTTAGCCTCATAGCCTAAACTTTTCAAACATGTGTATACACGTTTTTTTTTTTTGTACTGGAACCAACGTCAGTAGTGAAGTGTGACCTTAAAACATTTATTTACAGCACTCGCCCTAATAATGAAGGTTTTCAAATAATGAACCATAAATACAAGTTCGAACAGCATTATCTTTTGGAAACACATTACCTCAACTGCAGAGAGTTCCACTCTCTGTAAACAGGCAGCCACAGGGTTTGTGCTGCAGAGGATTGGGCCTACTTGTCCCAAGGACAAAGTAAACATAAAAACTTGTTGCCCTTGACCTCAAACAAGATGTCCCAGGCGTCGGGCGATAGGAATTCGGTGTCCCTGATCATCTCACATTTCCACTGTTTTGGGATCTGCATCTAATAGTCTTGACACTCTCTCACTTTTGTTGACCACTCCTGAACCTCCTAGTGCTCCACCAGCTTCTATTTTTTTATTTGACCCTTTTCCAGAGAGCTCTTATATATCCCTCCTCTCCATATTTGTTCTGTCTACGTTTAGGTCTGAATTAACCAAGACCTTTTGTTTTTAATGAAAAAATATTTAAAATTATAATACAATATACTGACATAGAGGGGCTCCCAAGTAGCCCACTTCATCCATTGGTCCACTAACATGCCATTCACATTTTCCTTCTGCCACCCACGGATTGGATACACAGCTTAATACAAATGTTGCTTCCTCAGAGAGGTGGCCCATTTCATCATTGCAGGTCTAGGTCTGAGCTGCATTTGTCAGTGGCACAGCAGCCCATAGAAGCTCAGGAAGGTTGAGTACAATCTCCCAGGACATCCTATACCCAAGATAATTTTGTCCCCATGCCTGGAAGGAATACACAACGCACACCAGGAGTGGCGTTAACGCCCAAGTGACCCTGGACACTGTAGAAAGCCACATTAGGTTTAACCAGAAACATGACATATTTCTAAAAGAGGTAGCTATAGAAAGGCTTTAAAGTATAATACAGATCTGTTCACAAACTGAAGATATCTTTCATTAAGTTTAATAAGGTAAATCCAGATTTAATCTATATGAGAGTTAGCCTTACAACAAAGAAACATGATTTTAGGATTTTTTCAGTGCCAGAATATTTAAAACTTAAGTTTACATGTGCTACTTACCATGTGCCCTGCCCTATGAGCTGGTAGGGCCTACCTTAAGGGTGACTTATATGCATTAAAAAGGAAGGTTCTGGCATAACAAAATTATTATTTGGCCAGGTTGATATGGTGGTTTACAAATGCACACTATACTGCAGTGGCACACCTGAAATAGGTTTTGCATGCTGATTTTAGTGGAAAGCACAATGAGTTATGTTGCCCACTAGTAGAATGTACTTTACAGGATTGGACACATGCAGTACAATTTATTAAGGATCTATAAGTAAATTAAATGTACCACTTAGGTTAAGGTAAATTTTACATGTTTAAAGGAGAGGGCACAAGCACTTTTCCTCTGGTTAGCAGGGGTAAAGTAGCAGAGAGTCCTCATGCTAATAAAAATGAATTTAGCAAAAAGAGGGCAATGAAGACAAAAAGTCTTTATACCACACCAAGGATGTCTGGTTAAATAAAGTGATACGCCATTCACAAACAAGAAGTGGTCTCTAAGGGACCCCTTTCCCTTTGTAGATATTGGCAAAAATATTTCTCGTGGGCCAGAAGGAAAATGTGTTGCATTTAAAAAAAATCTCATGTAAAAGCAATCACAGACAGGTGGCCTGCTGAACTCAGGCAACCTAACTTGGCTGGTGCATTGAATAAGAGACTCATGCCATAGCTACACCTCCAGTAGAGGCAGGACATTTTTTGGCATCCCTCTTTATTGCCAGGAAATTCTATAGAATGGTTAGTGCCCACAGTTCCGCTTTTTCAGATGGTCATATCCTACTTAAGGGAGATCCAGTAGGGGAGCATTCTTAGCCTGCAGCACTTTGAGACAGATATTCCTTAAAGTTCCATCAAAACAGAATTACTATGCTGCATATGATGTAAAGCTGGTATTGGATTTACTTTTGTCTTGGTCAAGTAATGAACTTCTCTCTTTAAAACTATTGTAAGCTAAGGTTAACCATACATTTTTGTTTGCTAACCTTCAAAAGAATACCTAATATCATAACCTTATATGTTGATGAGATATCTTAACACAGGTGTTACCGTTTATGTTACCAGATGTACTAAGACAATGCCCTAACTAAATTTGTATCCTGCTTACCACTATTGCAAGAACATGGGAGAGTTTTTTTTTTACTGCGTTGTCATGAATCCCAAACGTCTGCTTTTCATCTTCCTTTAGCTACTCACCTGTTGACTTCTTACAAAGAAATATTTAAACCAGTGTCTGCATCTACCCTTGTCAGATGGGGTTAAGAGATTCTGGCTGATGCAGATATTGATGTTTCTTTGCTCGGTGCCCAGTCTACAAGAGGGTCCATGGCATCCAAACTGTATATTTCACCTGGACACCTGGAGGGCATTTTTAAAGCAGAGGATTGGTCTAGAAAGTCTACCTTTAATGTGTTTTTTTTATTTCAAAGCAATCCAACATGCTTTGCAATGTCATTACAAAGCTTTAATCTTGTTATAATCAAACCTTTGGTCTTGTAATAGAATGGAAAATTTCCCTTGCTAACGCAATAGAATGACAAAGCACCCCCACTAAGTGAGAGGAGACTTGGATTCTATGATGGTCATTAAAGGCAAAGATTATCCCTGTACACCTCCCATATCGCAATCTTTCAAAACTATTCCAGGCTAGCCTGCAGGACATGCCTGCTGGAATGAGACGTTACACACACCAGCATGCTGTTGCTGAACCTCTAGAAAATCAAATTCTCTGTCTCACATCCCGTATCACAACTATGCTTACATTTATCTGCAGGTAATTTCAAGGGATTTACAGGACTACTCGCTTATAATTGTAAATAAAAGGGTGATTTGTTGTTCTGCAGAGATGACTGTAGTCTGGATTGGTCACCAACTGATGTCCTTATTGTGAGGTTATTGGCCTAGTAGAGTGCCTACCTACTGTTGGTTATGGTTCTTGTGTGTTTGTCTTCATCTGTGTCATGTATGCAGCTACAGCTAGAGTTAAACAGTAAAGAAGTTAAGACATAATCTGAGCCTTGATGTCTTTAATGAATTCCAAACCTCATTTTCTTTAGTCGTGTAAATTTTGCATTTGCTGTATGCCAGCAGCACACTATGGCTCTCATTACAACCCTGGCAGAAAATGCTGTGTACCACCGTGCCGACATCTGCCAAGATACTGTGACTGCGGCAGTAATCCGCCACGGGTATTATGACCCACACAGAGAATACCGCCACAATACAGATACCCACACAGTTCCGCCACACCAAAGGTCAGTGATAAATTGGCAATACAAAACCCACACCGTTACGCCAACAGGACTACGCCCACAGTATCATGACACACGAATCAACGCAGTGGTCTTTCAACCGCGGTAAACCATTGGCCGTGATCAAAATGCACACACACTTACAAAACCACGACACATTGGATAATTCCAAATACACACATCTGACACACACCCACATTACCCACACCCCTTTCAATGAAAAAAAGAGAACAAGCCCAGAAAGACAAGCAAAGAGTACCCACTCAATCAGAGGCACAGAACACCATCACCCATCCATGCACATCACAGTATACACCCCAACACATTACCCACACCACATCCCTGGTACCCCAAAGACACCCCAGGTTTTCAGAGGAGGAGCTAAGGGTCATGGTGGAGGAAATCATCCGAATGGAGCCACAGCTATTCGGATCACAGGTGCAGACATCTTGTTTGGGGTCAAGGTTAACAAGTTTTTATGTTTACTTTGTCCTTGGGACAAGTAGGCCCAACCCTCTGCAGCACAAACCCTTTGGCTGCCTGTTTACAGAGAGTGGAACTCTCTGCAGTTGAGGTAATGTGTTTCCAAAAGATAATGCTGTTCGAACTTGTATTTATGGTTCATTATTTGAAAGCCTTCATTATTAGGGTGAGTGCTGTAAATAAATGTTTTAAGGTCACACTTCACTACTGTTCCAGTACAAAAAAATAAAAAAACGTGTATACACATGTTTGAAAAGTTTAGGCTATGAGGCTAAGTATAATGCTCCCAGAATGCTCTCTGATTAGATGCAAATGAAGTGTCATTTAGTAAAATTTGTTGATGCATGCTAGTATTTCCAAAAAATATTTTGAATGGAAAATCAGTGTAACCATTTTCAACACGATTTTGGGAAGCATGAAAATAAACAAACACTGACAAAGCCAACTGATCTGACATATTTTTATAAGTCTTTTAGTTTCATCAATGCGTGTCTTGTTTTGACTTGGCTTTTGTAACACTTTATTGTTGTGGGAGCTACCAGACCCACAACATTGTAACAAACACTGGCAAAAAAAAACCAAAAAGTTTTTGAACTCTAAAAGCACACGTTGCCACCAGCGGCATAACAAAGGCCCCGCAGCCGCCCTCCAGGGGGCCCCTTCAGCACAGCACCTTCCCTGAGTGAGTCTGGAGAGGGGGCTCCTCCATGTTCTTTGCAAAGGGGCACCCTCAAGTTTTGTTACGTCACTGATTGCCACTGTAGTTCCTGACACTGAACAAAACTACTTTGTGTGCCAATATGCTCCTTGTGGAAGAGCAGAATACGATCACTCACAGTAAAGCCAGCCGAAAGAGAGAGAAATAGAAGTTTAATAAAAACAAAATGTCTTTGTTAACACCAGACCTAATTAGGGACCAAGACCCACATGTAGGTAGCTTTTTGCATGTCGCAAACTGCGACTTTCGCTGTTTGCGGCGTGCAAAAAGCACATTGCGATACACAAACCCAGTTTTGTGATTCAGTAACCTGGTTACCGAATCACAAAATGGGTTTGCGACTCGCAATTAGTAAGGGGTGTTCCCTTCCTTATTGCGACTCGCAGTGCAATGTAGGATTGTTTTGTGACCGCGAACGCGGGTGCAAACCAATCGCTGTTTGCACCCATTTCAAATGGGTGCTAACACTTTCACAAAAGGGAAGGGATCCCCATGGGACCCCTTCCCCATTGTGAATGTCACTGTAAAAAAAATTTCAGAGCAGGCAGTGGTCCTGTGGACCACTGCCTGCTCTGAAAAAATGAAATGAAAACGTTTCATTTTTCATTTTTGTTATGCATCTCGTTTTTCTTTAAGGAAAACGGGCTGCATTACAAAAAAAACTAAAAACTGCTTTATTGAAAAGCAGTCACAGACATGGTGGTCTGCTGTCTCCAGCATGCCACCATCCCTGTGAGGGCCGCCATTCGCGAGGGGGTCGCAAATTGCGACCCACCTCATGATTATTCATGAGGTGGGCATTTGCGAAGCCCTTGCGAATCACAGATGGTGTCAGGGACACCATCCTACATTCGGATTTACGACTCGTAATTTGCAGGTCACAAATCTGAACCTACCTACATGTGGCCCCAAATTTTTAAAGAAAGTCACAAAAGTGCACCCATGGTATATGTCGTACCCCTATAAAATATTTGTGAACTGTATTTTAGCATGGGTAAATATGATGTGTAGATTTGCTCATGTGAAAATCTATTGAGCATTTGCAAGTTCATTTTCCCTCCAGCCACTTTCTTCCCAACCCTGGAAGAAGTTCTAATTCTGCCATTGTCAGGAGTAAATGTCTAACCTTTCTTATTATGGGAAAATATTAGAGAGAAGCTGGTAAAAATCTTTAAAACATGCAGGTTAGTAGGTTTGCAGACTCAAAGGCATTCCAGCCCTGGAACTATTGCTTACTGCTTCCTCCAGCCCCAGTATGCAGATCTGCAGAAAGGTGGCAAAATAAGGAAATTGCTACAGTAGGGATTGAAACTGCAAGTATTCAAGCCCTACTATGGTAGTAGCCCTGGCATAATCAGCAAGGCTATTATCAGAGCTCTTACATAATGAGATTGCTGCCATAATTTGTTGCCAAACTACATGGCACCAAAGGGACAAGTAGATCTTTTTACAGGACAAGTAGATTTGAGAAGCAACCTGTCCCCTGGACAAGTAGATATTTTAATAAATTCCCCACCCCTGGCACCCAAGAACCAGGGATGACATCAGGAAGAGGTGGAATGACCTACGGGGGAAGGTACGTTCTGTGGTTTCAAGACACCAGATTGCTGTACAGAGGACTGGCGGGGGACCCCCACATCCTCCCTCACAACTAACAACATGGGAGGAGCAAGTCTTGGTGATCAAGCATCCTGAGGGCCACGCAGGAGTAGCAGGAGGACTGGACTCTGGTAAGTCAAATCTTTCTACTATATCCCCCACCCTACCTGCATGCCAGCACAAACTCCTACCCTCACCCCATCACTCCACAAACTCACATATATCCCACTATCACAACCCACCCATCCCAATACCAAGCCCTGCATGCAACACCAATGCATGGACCCCCATCACAGACCTGCATGGACACCCATCACCACAGCATGCCCAGTAGAGAGACTCACCCACCCCACATAATCACCATTCACACAAGGCCAAGGCGACAGGGAAAGCACAATTATACAGGGAAACATACTCATTGCACAAGATGGCACACACAGATACAATAACAATGCATTTGCATCCCAACAGGTCCCCTACACAACGTCACCGGAGAGGAGGTGCCAGCTACATCCAGCCCCGCCCCAGAAGAGGCCCACAGTGATGACAGCAGCTCAGCATGCCTGGATCAGGATGACCAACCTGGCCCATCAGGGACCTCTGGATGGTCGATTACCCTGCCACACTCCCAAACCACCACAGAGCCTCCCCCCTCAGGAAACACCACCACAGCACCCACCCAGCGGGCCCATACCTCTGTTCCCAGGACACATCAATCAGCAGTGTGTCCACCAGTATAGGGACCCCAGGCAACCCCACAAACCCAAGAAAATCAGGGACCTGGGGTCAGTGGCAGTGGGCACACGGTTCAGGGGACAGAGGCACGGGACAGCAGGGAAGCTGGCAGGACTCCTGTGCGACAGAGGGAGGACAGGCCCAAGGAACCCACTCTCCACGAGGCACTCTCCAACATCATGGGAGCATACCACCATTTCCAGGAGACAATGGGCACGGTACTGGGCAAGTTACAGGAGACCCAGCGCCTGCAGGAGGAACAATACCTGGGGATCAGGGAGGACCTCACAAAAATCTACACCATCCTGGTCACTATTGCAGGGGTGCTGGCTGACATGGGCAAGACCAAGAGGGAGGCAGTGGCACAACAAAGGGCTCCTGACACTAGCCAAACCTTGGAATAGCCTTCCACCTCCATTGGCGCTAATGGACACAAGGCCCCATCGCAGGAACAAGAGGCCACCAGCACCTCACCCCCTGCAGAAGGAGAACCACCACACAAACGGTCCCTGCGATCCAGGCAGAAGACAGAGAACGTTGCCAAGACCCCCGCCAGGAAATTAGACTCTCCTGAATGTCAACCTTCTGTCCCACTATGTCACCTTGTCCACCTTGAACTGCCATTGCTCCACTTCAAATGCCCCATTGGACACTGCACTTGTGATACTAAGAGACTGGACTCTACCCTGGACCTTCCTCCACCATTACCCCAGCCCCTTGCACTTACCCCCATACCATTAAAAACAAAAATAAACACCCTTGAAATATAAAACATACTGGAGTCAGTGTAATGATTAGAAAGATGTATTCTTAGAACATTCCAAAGCATTGCAACGTCTATGTTCAGTGACATATACCACAGGATGACAGTTGGTGGGCAGCAGTACATATAGCAGGAGGCAGATTGGGGTACACAGATCTGAAAATAGGGAATCCAAAGGGAACAGTCAGTGTCCATAGACAGAGGGTAAGAGGCTGCCATGTACAATGTCCAAACGTTTACTGAAATGTGAAGTTGAGTTACAGTCTCTTACCTGTGTGTCACTGGAAGTACTGCTGTGTAATGTTTGTTCTGTTGTCCACATCTTCTTCATCTGCCTCCTCTTCCTCACTGTCCACAGGCTCCATCGCTGCCACAAGACCATCTCCAGGCTCATCCTTCTGCAGAAAAGGCACCTTGCGTCTCAAGGCCAGGTTGTGCAACATACAGCATGCCACGATGATCTGGCACACTTTCTTGGGTGAGTAGTACAGGGATCCACCAGTCAGATGTAGGCACCGGAACCTGAACCTTCAGGAGGCCGAAGGTCCTCTCAATAATCCTCCTTGCACGCCCACGTGCCTCATTGTAACGTTCCTCTGCCCTTGTCCTGGCATCCCTCACTGGGGTCAGCAGCCATGAGAGGTTGGGGTAACCACAGTCACCTGCAAATATCGAGGGACAACTGTTAGACACACACTACCCCTTAGGGACAACCCCATACTCAGACCCCAACTTATACTGTGTGGGGACCTTGGGCTCACCTAATAGCCACACCCGGTGCCTCTGGAGTTGCCCCATCACATAAGGGATGCTGCTACTCCTCAAGATATAGGTGTCATGCACTGAGCCAGGATGTTTGGCATTCACATGGGAGATGTACTGGTCTGCCAAACACACCATTTGCACATTCATCGAATTATAGCTTTTTCTATTCCTGTAAACCTGTTCATTTCTGCTGGGGTGACAAATGTCACATGTGTACCATCAATGGCACCAATGGTGTTGGGGATATGTCCCAGGGCTTAAAAGTCATCTTTCACTGTGGCCAAATCCTCCACCTGGGGGAATACGATGTAGTTGCACATGTGTTTCAGCAGGGCAGACAACACTCTGGTCAGCAGTTGGAGAACATAGGCTGGGACATCCCTGATGCCATGGCCACTGTTGTTTGAAAGGAACCACTTGCCAGGAAATGGAGCACTGACAGGACCTGCACTAGAGCGGGTATTCCTGTGGGCTGACGGATAGCTGACATCAGGTCTGGCTCCAATTGGGCACACAGTTCTTGGATTGAAGATCAAGTCTGTATGTGATGATAATGTGTCTGTCCTCCATTGTCGCAAGGTCCACCAGGGGTCTGTACACCGGAGGATGCCGCCATCTCATCATCTGCCTCAGCGGTTGTAGCCTATGGAGGAGAACGGTGAGCAGAAGGTCAGATTTCCACATTGATGGCACAACTGTTTTTAAATGTATGTCACAGAAGCAGTGTGTGAAGTCAAGAGTCAGTAGGTGTGCCAATATGTGCTGTGACCTAGCTAGTTACCATGCCATGTGCCCCCCTGAAATGGCGGCTGCCTGACCTGTGAGTAGGGACATGGGGAAATGAGGTAAGTGTGCTGGAGTTGTGCTGCGTCGCGGTAGGCGGTCGATGTCCGCTGCGCAACTTCACATTGGTTATCATTGGGCCCTATTGGTCCCAGGAGCCAATGGCGATGTACGCCGGCAGTGACAGTACGCACCGCCGTGGACGTCACCGCCCTTTTCTAGCTATTCACTCACTTACTACCTGACCTTCAAGAAGAGAGGATGTAGACTGAAAGTGCTGCTGTGATCTGAGTCTGGAAGCGACAATGGCTACAGTGCCTGGGGAAAGGGCCCCTGCCTTCACTCTGGAGGAGTTGGAGAAACTGATGGATGGGGTCCTCCCCAGTACACGTTACTCTACAGTCCTCCAGACAAACAGGTGGATACACTGTGAGCATGATGTGTGGGCAATGCATTTTTTGAGTGGTGTGGATGTAAACCACATTTTGGGGGGGTGCAGAGGCATCCTGGCCTGAGTGCTGCATGAGAGGTGTTCGGTGTATGTGCGTCAGGGCATGGATGGGAACTGGGGGGCAATGAGTATGACAGTCCGGATGGGTGAGTAATTTCTTTTTCTGCTGTCTTTTTCCTCTAGGCCAGCACCGACCAGAAAAAGGGTATTTGACGTGCCATTGCCAAGGAGGTGCAGACCTGGGGGTCTACCACAGGTAGAGCACCCACTGCCACAAGAGATGGGTGGACCTGCGCCGCTGGACCAAGAAAATGGTGGAGGCCCAGCTAGGGCTGGCCTCCCAACGTGGAAGGGGTGCCCATCGTACCATGACCCCCCGATGTTCGGCATCCTGGCGGTGGCCGGAGTTGAATGGGTGCTTGAGGGCATCATAGCAGCCACAAGGGGGTGAGTACAGAGTCACAAGGCTGAATTTGCGTGCTTTAGAAGCTAGCAGGGTGGGGGATAGGTGCGGTGAGTACCCCTAGGCCAGGGCGATCATGGCAGGGTAGGTCCCTTGTGTGCAGGCTCTGAAGCACTCCTACCCCAATGGTACAGTGGCCAACTACTACTGGGCAGGGTCCTGTGGGTGTCAGGTTTGCAGATGCTGGTGTTAGGCATTGTACCCCATGGGCTTGTGACTACCTTCGTGACTGGTTGGGCATGGCCTAGTGCATAGGGCTGATCCCTGTGTGTTGTGTCCGCCAACAGTGGTGTTGTTGCTGGCAACGACCAAGTATATCCTCTTTCTCTCACCCCCTTTTTGTTTTGTCACCCTGTCCTTGTGTGCTTTAGCATCATCTGGCAGAGGAGCAGAGGCAGCGGCTACGGAGGGAGCTGCATCCCACATGAGCCTGGAGGCCGAATCCACTGAGGGTGAAGGCTTCAGTGGGATGGAGGCTGAGGTGAGCTCCACGACAGGGACTGGAGGGGAGACCAGTGTCAGCGATTCCTCCTCCGATGGAAGCTCCCTGGCGGTGGTGGACACCTCTGTGCCCACCCCAACAATAGGTACAGCCACCACCCCCCCTACCAGTACCGCCCTCCCAGCAGCCCCTCAGTGTGCTTCCCATGCCTGCTCACCCAGGAGGGTGGGCATCTCCTTCGCCCCAGGCACCTCAGGCCCTGCCCCAGTCAGCCCTGCTGCCCTCAGTGAGGAGGCTATTGACCTCCTGAGATCCCTCACTGTTGGGCAGTCAACCATTCTGAATGCCATGCAGGGTGTTGAGAGGCATTTGCAACCGACAAATGCATACCTGGAGGCTCTGGCCTCAACACTGATGTCAGCCATTGTCCCTGTGTCCAGCCTTCCCACTCCAACTCCCGCTACCCAGACCCAATCCCCTCTACTTCACCCTATCCTAAGCACACCTTCAGACCAGCATGCACACAAATCAACCTACAAAAGTGGCTCAGGAAAACATAAGCACCACACATCACCACACAGGCACTCACACAAGCACCATACCCATGCAGACACACCAACCTGCCTCCACTGTGTCCCCTCCTCCTCTTCGTCCACCTCCCTCCCAGCAGTGGCTCAACTCACACCTGCATGCACTACATCATCAGCCACTTCCTCCATCACCAGCACGCCCATCACAAAACACCACTCACGAGCATTCATCACCCCCACAACCATGCACATGTCCCCTGTGTCCTCTCCCAGTGTGTCTGTGAGCCCTCCTCAGTACACAAACACAGGCGCACACCCACTCAACAGCCATCCACCTCACAACAGCATCCAGCCCATACACCTTCACCCAAACTCAGCAGACCTACAGCTCCTACAACCACTACCTCTTCCTCTGCTCCCAAACCCCCTCCATCTTCCCGTCCCGGCGTGTCTAAAAAATGTTTCCTGGCTAACATTGACCTCTTCCCTACGCCTCCTCCCGTCCTTCCCCTAGGGCCAGGATGTCAAGATCCCAGGCCAGCACCTCAGCCACCAACTCGGCGTCCGCTGTGGTCCCTGCAAGTCCGAGGGGATCAAAGAGGGCACCCGTCTGGGCTGGCAGTGTGCCACCGTCCAATGCAAAAGGCCAACCAATTCTGCCACCTGCCAAGGTGAAGAAGGGGCCAGCATGCAGCACGGACAAGACGCATGACCCACCCAGCAAGGCCTCATCCCAAAAACAAGAGGACAGTGCCAAAGTCCCAGCAGCGTCTGCCAAGGTGGGGAAGGGAAAAACAAAACAAAGGCAAGTCACTTCAGGGCTCTGAGCCTCCAGGTGAGGGACTAGTGACCACAATTGAACCTGACAGCCCAGCAACATGTACCGCGGAAAGCACCGCCGCAAGCACCCCACCTGCACCGCCATCTGCACGCCACCTGCTCCGCCATCTGCACCACCACCTTCACCGCCGCTGCCACGACAACAGTCAGCAGCGTCATCCCCAGTGGGCTAGTGGTCCGCGGCTGCAGGAGATGGCCTGGTGTCTCCCTCCACTACTACCAGCACCTGCACCACAGCCAGCACCGGCAGCATCTCCACCGCAGATACCACCGCAGGCACCGCCACCTGCACCGCCATATGCACTGCCACATGCCTAGCCGGTGCCACTACATTGGACATCAGCAGCATCCCCAGTGGGCAGCCGTCCGAGGCTGCAGGAGATGGTCTGGACCCAGCACCCACCACTTGAAGCACCACCACCAGCACTAGCACTACCACCAGTTTGCCGCCTAAGTCAGCGCAGGATGGAGTCTGGCTCTGCCTCCATGGAGTATCATGCTACCTGTTCCCTGCACATCTCGTGCCTCAGACACCCAGGTGGGGGAATGTGACCTGCCACACCCTAGGTGCAGCATCACTGGGCACAAGGCCCCCTTCAGAACCAGTGGAGAGATGCATCCACTAATCCAATCCTTTGCAGGATGAAGCAGACTGGGCACAAGGCCCCCTCCAGAACCAATGGAGGGATGCATCCGCTAACCCAATCCTTGGCAGGATGAAGCAGACTGGGCACAAGGCCCCCTCCAGAACCAGTGGAGAGGTGCATCCACTAACCCAATCCTTGACAGGATGAAGCAGACTGGGCACAAGGCCCCCTTCAGAACCAGTGGGACATGTCACCCACTTGAGAGACTGTGGCCTTGCACTTCCCAGGACCAAGCAGTGGGCAAACCACCCACTTGAGATACTTGAGAGACTGTGGCTTTGCACTCCTCAGGACCAAGTAGTGGGCAAACCACCCACTTGAGAGACTTGAGAGACTGTGGATTTGCACTCCCCAGGACCAAGCAGTGGGCAAACCACCCACTAGAGAGACTTGAGAGACTGTGGCTTTGCACTCCCCAGGACCAAGCAGTGGGCAAACCACCCACTTGAGAGACTTGAGAGACTGTGGCTTTGCACTCTCCAGGACAGCGCACAGGGCATGTTGCCCCCTCCAGGAACAGTGGCATAGTGCCATCTTCCGGTTGAGGTGCCCCCTCTCCCCTTCCCCCTGAGGTGCCTGTGTTTTTAAGACCTGATGGCCCTGCAGTGTTCTCTCTGTTTTGAGGCAGGAGTCAAGTGTGGACAGTGCACGGCCCTCTGTACATATTGTAAACATTTGTATATACTGTTGTTTACATTTGTTAACTTTATATGCATTTTCTAAATATCACTGATTTGACTCAATTCCTTTTGTCCTTGCATTCTTCCAGGTGGTTATGGGGTGTAAATGTAATGTTGCTGCATGTGTTTGTGTGTATGGTGTTGGAGGTGAGAGTGGGGGTGGGGGTGTTGCGTGTGTGTGTCACTCTCTTTTTCCTCCCCTCCTCCCTTGTGTGCTAGGTGCCATACTCACCGTGCTCACCGCTGCCACCTTTTTTGGAATTCCTGGTGTATTAGCAGATACACCAGCATGGGGAGGACCTGTAGTTCAGGCTCCATGGCATCCTGGTTCTTCGTTGAGTGTCGAAAGGTGAGCGGTTCCCCTTCAGTGTACTGTTTCCGCTGTGCTTTTGATGTCGTTGGTACCGCCCCAGAAAAGCTGGCGGTTTGGTGCCTTGTAATACGGTGGGCGGTACATTGTCTTCCGCCTGTCTGTTAGCGGTGACCGCCGCAGTGTTTGTTGCTACTGCCCTGGCGGTCGGTGTGTTAAAGTGGCTGTCTTTGTTGGCGGTTTCCGCCATGGTCGTGATCCCATTTTATTTACCGCCGGCCTGTTGGCTGTATTACTAACGCTTTATCACGGACCGCCAGGGTTGTAATGAGGGCCTATTGCTCTATTGACAAATGGAATAGGCCTGTTTATTTTCCAAGTGAGACTGCATCCATGTTGATTGGTAAGTTTGTGTGTGTGGTTGTGTGGAGGATTGCAGGAATGAGTAAATATCTAGATGATGAATGAATGCTGGATAACTGAGCAACCGCATATGTAATTAATGGGTGGGATAGTGCAGGAGTCACTGAATAGAACAATACAAGTGCATGAATGGATTGATGTTGGAATTTTGAGCCAATGCATAAATCAATGGGTGGATTACTGTGTGTATGAATGCAATGATCAGTCAATGCTTAGTTCTGGTTGCAGTTGATATCATCCATTAATTTAATGATTTGAACCACGACTGTAGCCAACCACATTAAGGCTTGATCATCACTTTAGTCAATAAGGAATGAGCAAGCATTAATGCACCTTTTTTCTATGATCAAAATTCACTCAGAATGACTGTTAATTCATTTTCCATCCAAGAAACCAAAACATTAAAATTCAGCATATGCTGTTTATGTCAGTATGAATATTCACAGATTTCAAAGCATGCTTCCTAATATGCCAAGAAGTTTTGCTAATGACTTAGTCATAAGATGGTACACTATTAAGCAGCCCATTTGTCATCATGGTCAACCACCTGCTGTGTTACTGTATCCATGGCTGTATTAATGCACTGATTATTTGATCTAATTTTGTTTGAAGTCTTATAATGATAAGTTTCCAATACCCTCATATGAAAGACTCATCAAGTAGTCAGCTTCTCAGATAGTTTAAAGATTTGTTTCTGAAAACATAAATTGAATTTACCATTTTTCTTTGACCTGCTCTCCTAGTGATGGATTACCTGAAAAACCATCTCATGAGGTAACATTCTCATGCCATATATTCAAAATATAAGTGTGATATGGAAACATTCTGAAAGCAAATTACTATGAACCCAATTTAAAATTGTGTTTGCACTCAAGTGAAACTATATTCACAAGAAACTGTTGTGTGAGTTTACTGACCTGGTGACTTCACTGACATCTGGTTAGTGCTTGCATTGCTCCTCCCACGCAGTACCACCTGTTGCAGTTGCTTTTTAATGGCAGCCGCTGTGAGATGAAGGGACAACTTCACTGACCTCTGGGCAGTGTTTGCATCGCTCAACCGTGCAGAAAAACCCGGTGCTGCTGCTGCCCCGCGTCCTGTGAACCTGCCTGGCTCACAGTGTTTGAGGCCCTCCTCCACTCGCAGGCACCTGCCTACACCTCATCCCTGGTGGCCAGTGGTGGCCTTTCTGTCTTCTCCTTTGCTGCCTTGTTGCCTTTCTGCTCCTTCTTTCTGACTTTTGCTTTCCCACTTTTAGCCTCCTTCTACTGTTTTTTTCTTGCCCTTTTTCCCACATTTCCCCCTGTTGCTGCTGCCCCTGCAGCCACACCCCCTCCTAGTGCTGTGTTTCCTACCCTCCTGCATCCCAGCAGAGCTACTCTTCCTTCCCCTTCTTAATGGTGGCTGCTGTGCAGTGGGCATGCCACTAATGCGCTGAGGCGCGCCAAAAGCAAGCCCCTCTGCACCTATCCACGCCTGGTCCACACCCAGCACCACTGAACTTGGTTCCTGCACCATCCATTGATACAACACCACCATCCTGCATGCCCTGAACACTGGGGGCTCCACAGCATTTAACCATGCCTCTCCCAAGGACACTAATGTCCTGTTCTCCTGCCACAACTGCACCTTCAACCTGCCGTCACACACCAAACCTCCCAACCGCTAGACCACCCGGACACCTCAAATGCATACTACTCAACACTTGATCCCTCGTCAAACATGCAATAGAAGTATGGATTGCAGGGATGATTGTTTTTATGCAGGAAGGGAGACCTCTCTGCACAAAAACAATCACAATAGGTGTTTTCCTCTTTCGGAGTGCACCACACATAAAAAAATGAAAACATGAGGGTAAAATGGGTATTTCTCATCGTTGTGCTACCCCTGAGGAGGCATAGGCTTTTGACACATTCCCTATTCCTTGTAAATCTGGGAATGCGTCAAAATCTATGAGTGTTGCATAGGAACACCCACTTCAACATCCATTGTACACCTCTTTGACGCAGAGTAGGCCAATGCAGCAACTTGCAGCCTGTGCTGTCAGTGTGCCAAGAAAGGTTTTGCACTGGTGGCACAAGCCGCTTGTAAATATGGCCCCTAGTTTTTGCTGGCCTTAGCACTATGAGCACTTTACAACTGCTAACCAATGCTTAAGTGCTTGTTCTTTTCTCTAAAACATGGTGGATTGGCTTACACCCAAATGGCACATTTAATTTACTATTCCAACATCTTGGATCAAATTGCTCATAGCCAGCAAAAGCAGCAACTCCAAAATAATTCTGGGGGATAATCAAAAAGGTCAGGTAGCTGCAAACAACAGCAACCTCTCTGAAGTTGTCTGGTTCTTATATTTTTATTCTTTGCAGCAGTCAAGAGACCCTCAAATCTTAATTGTTGCAGACCACCAACATGCACAAATCGCTCTGCCCACTTTCTGGTCCAAATCAAGAATAGAGTGTATATTAGCTAAAACAGGGCTGACAGAGCATCCTGCTCCAATGGCAGGCATCATTCAAAGCAGACCCATCTACATGAGTGGAGAAGTGTGGCACAATGGTTAGAGCAGCAGACCCTGATGCAGAGATCTGGCTTGGGACCAGGGCTCAATTCCTGCTGCGGCGGGTCTTGGGCTCAATTCCTTTTGCCCAGATAATTCTCACCTCAGTGCCTAATCTAATTAATGGGTCCCACTCTGGGCAATAGCTTGCTTAATCTCCACAACGGCTCTGACAGCTCTTGGATGCCTAGGGGTGCCCAGGAGTGGGTGCCTCACAGGGAAAAGCCAGGAGGGGTTCCACAGTGGTATGCGTACAGCGCCTTGAGACCCTAGCAGGCGAGTAGTGCGCTATACAAGTGCAAAGTTTTTACAGTTTACATGGGCCCAAATCCTATGTCTGCTTTACAACCAAGAAGTCGCAAATGGTCAGATCACAGACTCAAGGTGAGGGGCCATTAACGTCCAGAGTCTCAAAGGTAGAGACTATTCAACTCCAAGAAATTACCAGCAAATCTAGTTGTTCAATAACAACGCAAAATACTACAGGGTCCTCCTCCCAATAAATCAGACTGATTTAGAAAAGGAATGGGCACCATGACCGACCTAATGAACATTTCTATTATGATTAATACAATTAACTCAAATACCAATCTCTTTCACTTATTCGTAGTCTTTAAGGCTGCCTTTGATTCGGTCCTAAATCCACTTTTATGAGCAAAATTTAAAGCACTTTATATCCCTCAATATCTTATCAGGGAAGTCACAGAGCTGCACACAAACATGTGGGTATGCATAAAGGTGGGTGTATTGTTTCTAAAAAAATTCAAACCACCACTGGCTTGAAGCAAGGATGTGCACTAGCCCTGATTTTTTTCAACCTTTTTCTGACTGACCTGGGAACCTCTTTAAGTGACCTCTTAGCCCATCTGCCCAGCATAGGTCGAAAATAACTGAGCTGTTTGTTTTAGACAGATGATGTACCCCTTATGAGTTGGTCAAAAATAGACCTCTTACGACTAGTTAACACTCTCCAAATATACACCAGTAAGAACCATCTCATGGTGAATTTACAAAAGGCCAAAACAATGATCATAGGGAACTAAACCAAAAAGTAAGTGAATGGTTTCTAAATGGCTGCAAGATCCCCAAAGACATCACCTACATGTATTTGGATGTTTTAATTGATAAGTGCTTATCTTTCCTGCCCCAAAAGAAATGCATCAGGAATAGAGAAGGAGCTCTTCAATATACCTTTGATAAATTGGCGAATAGTATGTCTGGTCCCTCAATGAGGCCACTCTTAGAGATAATCAGGGCAAAATTTATCCTGACCATCTCATATGGTTCTGAACCCTTGCTTTGCAAGGATCCGCAGCTCCTTGACTGTTTGGTCTCAGGTACATTAAGGAAGGCCTTCAGACTACAGACATGTAACATAATCTGTACACTTTTCAGGAGCTGTTATGATTCTGTCCAAATACATATAAGGGCAAACTTGAAGCCTATATTACAGGAGAAAGAGAGATGGAGGACACACCTTTGTCATAGCTTTTACATGCAAACGTGCTCCAACATCCTCCACCATACGATATAAATATCAAAGTTATCATCACAGTTTTGGGGTAGCTTTAGTGAGAGCAGGTACCACAGTTCAGTGGCATCAAATTCAAATGCCCAACTCGCTATTTATTAGCAGCTTCTGCTCAGCAACTTTCTTAAATAGGTGCAAATAGAGAAAGAGAGGTAGCAATAAGGAGTAAGGTAGTGTACGAGTTGAGGAAGAGGAAATGGAGGGAAAAGGAAGAGGAGGCGATGAAGTGAAGTAGAAAATTATTGGTGTGGTAAATTGTGAGGCTAGATAGTGAGAGAGAAAGTGGGGAGATACAGAGATGAGGTTTAGAGATATGGAGAGAAAGAGAGTTTAGAGGTAAAGAGAGATGAGGGTGGGAGAGATTAAGTAAATAGGGAGAAAGATACAGTGAGATGGAAACAGAACAGAGGGCTGAGAATGAAATGTGATAGAGAGGTAAGCCGGTATAGGTAGACAACAAGAGTGGTAGAGAAAATTATGTAGAAAGAGAGGTGAAGAAGAGTGTTGAAAAATAGAGAGGGTATGTACATAGAGATGAAGAAAGAGGGAATGAGGAAAGTGAGAAGGAAGAGAGAGAGGTAGAAAGGAAGGCCACATGAGACAGAAATAAGTGAGGCTTGGAAAGAGAGGGTGATGTAAAAGGTAGATGGTGAGAAAGGGTAGTTGAAGAGAGGAGTAGACAGAGAAATGAGACAAAGAGAAGAAACTTAGATATTTATAAAAGATAGAGAGATGAGGTACAACACAACAGAGAACTTAAGAGAGATGAAGTAGTGAAATAGGGCTACCAAGAGGAAAGAGGAGGTAGGAGAGACAGAGGGAGATGAGGTGAAGAGTAAGAGTGAGAGAGGTAGATAGAGTAGAGCGGTAACAATGGTGAGGTCAGGGTGGGATAGAGAAACAGTAGAACAAGGGATAGATGAGGATTAAAAGAGTGAATTATAAAGAGAGGACCACATTGAGTAAGGGATGGGTAGAAAGAGAGAGTTTGTGGCAGACGTAAACAGAAGAATAAAAGAGAAGGATAGAGGTTGAGATAGAACAAAAGATATATAGAGGTGAGATAGAGAAACAAAGATCATTTTCCTAGAGGGCCCTTTGGAAGGGGTGGGTCAGGGCACTTGGCCATCTGGTAAAATTTCCCTGCAAGAAATGCATTCCTATTGTACTATGTACAGGATTATGGTCATTGGGTTTATTATACAAAAGATCTCCTCCTAGAGAGATCTGATATCCCATCTGTTTTTCACCGGATTGACTAACTACCAGTCCTAACCCAGCAAGAGGAGAGGTCTGCTGCCTCAGAGTGTTTGGTGTGCAGGCCCCAGAGCTGGCCTGATCTTGCCCATTGCCTTTCTTGGACAACCACTGTGTCCATCCAGGGAGATGTACTGTAATGCACATATCTCTGCTTTTAGATTTTTTGGGGGGGAAAACAGCAAACCTGAACTGCACATGTAGCATAATCTGTACACTTTTCAGGAGCAGTTATGATTCTGTCCAAATACATATAAGGGCAAACTTGAAGCCTATATTACAGGAGAAAGAGAGTTGGAGGACACACCTCTGTCATAGCTTTTACATACAAACGTGCTCCAAAATCCTCCACCATACAATATAAATATCAAAGTTATCATCACAGTTTTGGGGTAGCTTTAGTGAGAGCAGGTACCACAGTTCAGTGGCATTAAATTCAAAAGCCCAACTCATTATTTATTAGCAGCTTCTGCTCAGCAACTTTCTTAAATTAGGTGCATTGGGGGGTATTTACAAGCCCCTTGCACTGTTGTTGCGTAATTGTTTGTGACGCAATACCGGCGCACACCTTTAAATCATATTTATAAGGCCACGCAAAGCCACTTTGTTGCTTTGAATAGTCTCATACCTGTGGAGTAAAGCAACACACCCCGTTCCATAGGTGTTGCAGTGGCTGTTCCCACCCAACACCTTCGGATTTTGATGCATCTCTAGATTTACAAGACCTTGTAAGCCTGGGGATGCCCCAAAACCTTAGGCCTCCACAGGGGAAGCTCAATGAGGAGAAATATAATTTTTTCTCCTCATTTGTTCCTCTTTCTATGTGCGCTGCGTTCTGCAGAAAACAGAGAAAGAGGAAAATGCCTCCCACGATTGGTTTTGTGCTGGAAGGTTTCACGTCCTTCACAAAAACAACCCTGTCGAAATGGCACCAGTTCAAGGAGAAAGGACAGGAATGCACCATATGACAGCTTTGGTGCATTTTTGCCCTTTCCCTTTGACACAGGGCAGCACAGCAGGGTGATTAGCAGGGCTGCTTCACTGCCATGCGCAAAAAATCCCATAAATGTAGGCCATAATTACTTATTGTTTGCCGTTTAGGACAGTTATGTTTAGGAGTTAGTACAGTTGCCCACTCTTCACTTAAGTATGTTAAAATTCCATCTGCCCGGCAGCTTCTCAACCTCTCCGTGTATAGAATAGTGTTGTGAATATTCCAGAACAAAGTGCCTCTCTGAAAAAAAAACACTACCAATTTGCAAAAATATCTTGAATTGAAAGCCTTTAAAAAGTTTTCTATCTTTGTGTTGCTTCCATTCACACAAACGCATATTCCACAAAAGCAGTATATTAAAATCTATTGTTCCACTTCTTTGTCAGAATTTAATGTCTCACAACTGTACAAGAGCTGCAACAAAGTATAAAACTTTGGCCCAGATTCTCAAAGGTTTAGCATTATTTTTGTAATGCTAAACCAATGCTAAACCTTTCTTGGGATTCAGAAACCAACGCAAAATGGTATTTGTGCTGGTTTGGGTGGCAAAGTAACGCAAAGCAGTGCAAAATTCTGCTTTGCATTACTTTGCTTCAAGGGGGGATTCACGAGTGGTACATGGGTGTACCCATGCTACCGCCTATGCTTTTTGGCGCTAACACTATTCTGAAACATCAGAAGAAAGGGTTTAGCGCATAAAATGAACGCCACTGAAAAGCAGGTGTTGAATGGAGAAATGATTTTACATCCCCCTACTTTTCCGACTTTGCATGTGTGCTGCACTGTACAGCACACATTCAAAGTACGGAAAGCATTTCCATCGTCTATGCATTGTAACCTTCCTGTACAAAACCTATGCCAGACTCAAGCAGACACTGAAGCACTACAATGCCAAGGTGTGTGCGTGGCGCACAGAAGCTGAAATCAGTGCCGGCGCTAGGAAGAGGGGAGGAGAATGCCATATCTATGTGAATATGGCTCTTTTCTGCTCTCTCCTTGTCACGTTTTTTTGGCTGCTGCTCTGCACTGTGAGACACCTTTCAGAATCTGGGCCTTTGTGTCCCAATATGGAAATGCGTGATTAACATTCTATCACTGTACAAAAACAGAACATCCACTTCTTGGTCAAATGTAAACTGAACCAATTATGAAGGAATGGCAGGTACTTCAGTGGCAAGAGAATTCTTCATGGAATATCTACATCATATCACACAGACAACTGGAGAGTGAAACCAGGCCTTTCCAAAGTACTCTCTTTTTTAGCTAACAACTAGAGAAACATCTGTATTTAGCTCTGTGTGTGTGGCATATGTAGCCATTAATTTCCAGAAGGCATTCACCCAGAACTTTGCTGAAATCAATGGGATGGATTTATGCTTTCACTTATGCCTAGGTTTACTGTTTTTAGGATTTATGTTTTTGTTTTGCTCGTAATAAATATTTATTTGCTTGGTCATGTCTGTTGAAACACATGTAATACATTTCACCTAAGTCAAGGCATATATGCACATGGACAAAACAGTTTCTATAAGAATAATATTCATTCTAAATATTGCAGAAAATGTCTCTTCAAAAGTATCTAAGCATTTTACGGATTCAATTTTAGGTTCAGATCATGGAAACTATTATCTGAGGATTTTTTTAGCTGCTTATAGCGGTAATAGAATTTTTTTTTGAAGTTGTGACTATTGACATCGCTTGTAAGTTGGAACAACTGTTGTTAAAAAAAGAACGTGAAAATGAAATAATTCTGCAACCTGGGAAATTCATTTATACATTTAAGGAAGTAGTAGCTACCTGTGAAAAATAACCAGCTTTTCTACTTATAGGTTGTAAGGCTAAGCACTTTGTAAGTAAACACATGCACCTACACGCCTGGACAAGTATGCAGGCTCAGAGGGGACTGTGTTGTCTGACTTAGCTTTGTATCTGTACACTGGTAACCCTGTCTCTGATGGGCCCTGACCAAATTAATATGATTTTGATTGGAAGACAAAAGGGATTACACAGTAGCATGTTTATTCACTGTGCAAATTGTGTTTCAATTTCTCAGGACTAGATTTTGGTCAGAGTCAGTGCTCTGTTCACAAATCTCAGAACCGAATTATGAGGTATGTTTAGTCACATCTGGATTTGTTCACTTGTTTGGTAATTTGGCATGTGTTGGAAAATGGTTTATTGGTAAGGGCAGGTAGTTACCTACACTTAGCAATAGGCCACTAACCTCCACTTAGGTCCAGTTAGGTCTCAATAAATTAAACCCAGCTCAACCCTTGGGAGCTTGGCAATGAGGGACAAGGCTTAACTTAGGAGACAGAGTGTAAAGCATTCAAATATCACAAAACAGTAATTAAATAAAACACAGGAAACAGTTTAAAAATCAAAAAACCAATTTATAAAAATAGATTATATTTTTATCTTTAAAATGACACAAAAACTAATAAAAGCGGATAAGGGGAACCGGAGATATGAATTTTTAAAGAATTATTGTGTTTTTAGCGCCTAGGAACAAAAAGCGTCAATCGGGTCATCTGGTTGCACCTCGACCGGGACAAAGTCAAAGTTTAAGGCCGACCGCGATGGAGCCCCGCTCAGCTACAGGCCGCGGGACGCCTCGGTTAAAAGTTTACCTTCACACTTAGGTGGTCATTACAACCCTGGCGGACGGTGTTAAAGATGCGGTAATACCGCAAACAGTCAGACGGACAAAAAAAGGGAATTATGACCCTGGCGGAAACCGCCAACAAAGACAGCCACTTTAACACTTCTCCCGCCACGGCGGTACAGACAAGCAGCGCGGCGGTCACCGCCAACAGACAGGCGGGAGACAATGTACCGCCCACAGCATCACAACAGGCCAATCCGCCACCTTTTCCGGGGCGCATTCACCGTGGATAAAAACACGGCGGAAACAGCTTTTGCTATGGGAAAACGCTCACCTTAACATATCCCACGAGGAACGACGACTCCATGGACCCCGAACTCCATATACTACCTGCCCATGTCTTTCTGCTCCTTCACGACCAACAGCGACGTAGGCGCAGAAGATACCGGTGAGTACAGCACCTACGACACGGGGGAGGGGGGAGGCAAAAGTTAGGGGGACACCCACCAAACACCCCCATCCCCACCCTCGCATATTACAACATACACACCAATGAAGTCACAAACATCACAGTAACAACCCACAATTCCCCCGGAAGAATGCAAAGACAATGCGAATTTCGGTCAAACTTTGTAATGTGCCAATATACATATCATACAAAAATAAACAAATATATGTATACTAAAATCACTCTTATTTACATATATACAATCCGAGAAGTAGTGCAGATATGTACACAACAATGTCCGTGCACAAACAGTCCAAAAATGCATGGGCGAGGCCCACAATAGATACCTGACCAAAATCGGAGAGAACACTGCCGGGACATAAGATAGAAACACTACAGGCACCTCAGGGGGAAGGGAAGTGGGGGCACCTCAGCCACATAAACGCAAAGCCAGATCCACGACGGGGCTCCATGCCCATTGATGTATCCTGGGGAGTGCAAAGCCACAGTCTCTCAAGTCTATACAGTGAGTGGGTTGCCCACTGTTCAATCCTGGGGAGTGCAAAGCCACAGTCTCTCAAGTCCATACAGTGGGTGGTTTGCCCACTGTTCAATCCTGGGGAGTGCAAAGCCCCAGTCTCTCAAGTTGATGCAGGTCCATACTGATACTGGGGGGTGACTGGTGCCTAGACCGGATGAGTCTCCCCGTGAATGGTAGTGTCCTGTCACTGTCCCAGCTGCACATGGGATAAGGATGCCTGATGTGGTGGGCCATTCATTCCTAACCGGTGCCTTGCCCTCTTCAGCGGTGCTTTGACATGGCGGTCTTTGCCCTCTTCAGCGGTGCTATGACATGGCGTTTCAGGACTGTTCAACGGTGCTTTGACATGGCGGTCTTTGCCCTCTTCAGCGATGCTATGACATGGCGGTCTTTGCCCTCTTCAGTGGTGCTATGACATGGCGGTCTTTGCCCTCTTCAGCGGTGCTATGACATGAGGGTCTTTGCCCTCTTCAGCGGTGCTATGACATGGCGGTCTTTGCCCTCTTCAGTGGTGCTATGACATGGCGGTCTTTGCCCTCTTCAGCGGTGCTATGACATGAGGGTCTTTGCCCTCTTCAGCGGTGCTATGACATGGCGGTCTTTGCCCTCTTCAGCGGTGCTATGACATGGCGTTTCAGGACTGTTCAGCGGTGCTTTGACATGGCGGTCTTTGCCCTCTTCAGCGGTGCTATGACATGGCGGTCTTTGCCCTCTTCAGCGGTGCTATGACATGGTGGTCTTTGCCCTCTTCAGCGGTGCTATGACATGGCGTTTCAGGACTGTTCAGCGGTGCTTTGACATAGCGGTCTTTGCCCTCTTCAGCGGTGCTATGACATGGCTGTCTTTGCCCTCTTCAGCGGTGCTATGACATGGCGGTCTTTGCCCTCTTCAGCGGTGCTATGATATGGCGTTTCAGGACTGTTCAGCGGTGCTTTGACATGGCGGTCTTTGCCCTCTTCAGCGGTGCTATGACATGGCGGTTCTGATACGGACATTGGTGTGTGGCATGACGATTTCCACACTGGACATTGGTGTGTGGCATGACGATTTCCACACTGGACATTGGTGTGTGGCATGACGTTCCATCATTGCCCAGAGGGGCTGTGGCATCCTGGCCCCGCCTGGGCTGTGACTCCGGCGGTGGTCTCTGGACCAGTGATGATACTTGAGCCCTCCTGGGCTGTGACTCTGGCGGTGGTCTCTGGACCAGTGACGATACTTGAGCCCTCCTGGTCTGTGACTCTGGCGGTGGTCTCTGGACCAGTGACAATACTTGAACCCTCCTGGGCTGTGACTCTGGCGGTGGTCTCTGGACCAGTGACGATACTTGAGCCCTCCTGGGCTGTGACTCTGGCGGTGGTCTCTGGACCAGTGACGACGGTGCTGGCGGTTGTGTCTGGACCGCCGGAAATGATGGCAAACTTCTCCGCCGTGACACTCACAACAGGCTGGGCAGACTTCCTCTGGACCTTCCCCACCTTTTTTGGAGTTACAGCTGACTCACCAATCGCCTTCGATCCCATTTCACTTGTTGTCCCACCAGGAGTCTTGCCACGGTCCCGTCGTCCACTCTCCAATTTCGGAGCCTTTACAGGGGGTGGGCTGCCTGTGCCTTGGCTCCGGCTCCTACTGCCTGCCATGGTGGACGGTGCACTCCAAAAACCTTGAACAGGCACCACTGGTCCTGGAGGCTTTTTGGCTGAGGTGCTACGACGGGACTGATGAATTGGAGGGGCGGGGTGGGGGCAAAAAGGTCAATTTGACAGAGGGACAGTTTCTGACGAACACTGGGATGGGTAGCCGGAGGGGGTCTGGGAGTGGAGGAAGAGGAGGTGGTTATAGGAGGTGTCACTTTAGCTGTTTTGGGTGCAGGTGCAGGTACTGGAGGCTGTTGTGAGGTGGATGGATGTTGGGTGAGTGATTGCCGGCGTTTGGGTACTTTGGGAGGGGGCGTCACAGACACACTGGGAGAGGACCCAGGGGACGTGTAAATGGCAGTGGAGGTGGTGAGTGCAGGTAAGCGGCGTGTGGTGCTGGGTGTCCTGGTGCGAGTCCTAGTGCCTGTAGATATGGTGCATGCAGGTGTGTATGTAGACGAGACTGGGAGGGAGGACGGAGAAGAGGAGGAGGGGGACACATTGGAGACAGTGGATGTTGCTGTGTCTGTATGGGTGTGATGCTTGTGTGAGTGCTTGTGGTGTGTGTGGTGCCTATGTTTGCTTGAGCTACTTGGGTGTGTTGACTTGTCTGCATGCTGGTCTGTAGGTGTGCTTGGGATGGGCTGGGATACAGGGCATTGGGTCTGGGTGGAGGAAGTTGGAGGGGGGAGGCTGGACACAGGGACGATTGCTGCCATCAGTGCTGAGGCCAGAGATTGCAGGGTTCGCTGAAGGGCAGCCTGACCAGAATGAATGCCCTCCAGGAATGCATTACCGTGTTGCAACTCCCTTTCTACACCCTGGATGGCATTCACAATGGTAGACTTCCCAACAGTGAGTGACCTGAGGAGGTCAATGGCCTCCTCACTGAGGGCAGCAGGGGTGACTGGGGCAGGGCCTGAGGTGCCAGAGGTGAAGGTGATGCCCACCCTCCTGGGTGAGCGGGCACGGGGCGAACGGTGAGGGGCTGCTGGGAGGGCGGTGCTGGTAGGGGGGGTGGCGGCTGTACCTGTAGAAGTGGGGCGCACAGATGGGGCCGCCACCACAGGGGACCTCACATCGGCGTACGAGTCTGTGTCGCTGGTTGGTGATCCGGTGGCCGACGTGAAGCTCCCCTCGTCCTCCGTCCCACTGGTGTATTCAGAGTCTGTGGTGTGGCCCTCCATGGCCATGTGGGATGCAGCTCCCTCGTGCCCCGGTGCCACTGTACCTCCGCCTGTTGATGCTGATGTACAAACGGACAGGGAGAGCAGGAAAAGGGGGGGAGACAGAAGAAAGAGAGTTTTAGTACATGGCATACCGCTACCGTTGGCGGACAAGACAGACGCAGCAGCCCCATGCACAACGCCGCGATCCTGCCCTCTGCACATGCAATTTCATGGATATGGGCTACATGGCAATGCTGGAAATCTGCGCACATGGATGCCATAGGGGCAACTATACCTCAACTTGCTAGTTTTCTGAGGTGGGGTACAGTGCCACATGGCCTACATTACGGAGGGGCCTTGCCTAACTAACTCGCCCTGGCCTATGGACACCCACAGCCCACCTCCCCCACCCACACACTGCACGCAAAGTCCGCAGAATGAGTTTGTACTCACCCTGCTGTGAACACCTTAAGCGCCCATCCATCTCCGGGTAGGCCACCGCCAGGATCCGGAACATCAGGGGGGTCATGTTACGACGGGCACCCCTCCCACGTTGGGAGGCCATCCCCAGCTGAGCCTCCGCCGTCTTCTTGCTGCAGCGGCAAATGTCCTTCCATCTCTTCCGGCAGTGGGTGCCCCGTCTCTGGTGGGCCCCCAGGGTCCGGACGTCCTTGGCGATGGCATGCAAAATGTCCCTCTTCTGGTGGGCGCTGACCTACATGACATGCACAAGGGAAGAGGAACAGTCATTACCAATTGCACCATCAATGTGTGTGGCCCCCTCCATACTCTGACCATGTGGCCCATTTATTCCCATGCTTTACTGTAGTATGACTTCTACCCCTTTCCCTCTTCCACCCAGCCCTCTCCACCCAGGCCTAGCCCCTACAACGTGCTCCCTGTGTACTAACCTGTTGGTCTGGAGGACCGTAGAGTAGCGTGTACTGGGGGAGGACCCCATCCACAAGTTTCTCCAACTCCTCCGATGTGAAGGCAGGGGACCTTTCCCCAGACGCAGCAGCCATCGTCGCTTCCAGACCGAGGTCACAACAGCACTAGCAGTGTAGGTCCTCTCCTGTCGAAGGTCAGGTATCTAGTGATTGAAGAGATAGAAAATGGCGGTGACGTCCGCGGCGGTGACGTCCGCGGCGGGGCGCATCATCACCGCCGGCGCACCTGTTCATTGGCTCCTGGGACCCATCGGGTCCATTGTTAACCAATGCAGCATTGTGCCGCGCTCTACGACCGCCTACCGCGACGGTGTGCAACGCCAGCGCTGTTACCCCACAATCCCATTGTCCCAGTTTAGAGGTCAGGCAGCCGCCATTTCAGGGGCCCACATGGATTCATTTTCAAATGCGTCACACATACTGAGGCCTACACTCAACACACATACAGGAAGGGTTTATTGTCTGGGATAGTCTTGTGTGTGACTGTGGGTACATACCTGGAAGAATAGTGACTGTTTCTTCGCTGTTGTCCTTCGTAGGCACCGTCAGCTGGGACATATGAGAAGATGGCGGAATCCGCCGGTGTACCGACCGCTGGTGGACCTGTTGACAATGGAGGAGCGACATTTAATCGTGACCTACAGGTTTGACCGTGCCACAATCCAGGAACTGTGTACCCAGTTGGAGCCAGAGCTGATGTCACCAATCCACCATCCAACTGGAATCCCCCCTGACGTGCAGGTGCTGTCAGTGCTCCATTTCCTTGCAAGTGGGTCATTTCAAACAACAGTGGCCATGGCATCAGGGATGTCCAGCCTATGTTTTCCAACGTATTGTCCAGAGTGTTGTCTGCTCTGCTGAAACACGTAAGGAGATACATCATTTTCCCTGAGGTGGAGGATTTGCCTACAGTGAAATGTGACTTCTATGCCCTTGGACATATCCCCAACGTCATAGGTGCCATTAATGGGACCCATGTAGCTCTGGTCCCCCCTGCAGGAGTGAACAAGTGTACAGGAACAGGAAGAGTTATCATTCTATGAATGTCCAGATGGTGTTTTTGGCAGACCAGTACATCTTGCAGGTAAATGCTATGTTCCCTGGCTCAGTGCATGACGCCTACATCCTACGCAATAGCAGCATCCCTGATATGATGGGTGAACTCCAGAGGCACCGTGTATGGCTATTGGGGACTCTGGTTACCCCAACCTTTCGTGGCTATTGACCCCAGTGAGGAATCCCAGGACCAGGGCAGAGGAACGGTACAATGAGGCCCATGGGCGGACTAGGAGGGTTATCGAGCGCACCTTCGGCCTTCTAAAGGCCAGGTTCAGGTGCCTCCATATGACAGGTGGATCCCTATTCTGCTCAACGAAGAAGGTGTGCGACATCATCATCGCCTGCTCCATGCTCCATAACTTGGCTTTGCGACGCCAGGTGTCTTTTTCTGCAGGAGGATGATCCAGATGACGGTGTTGTAGCAGCTGTGGAGCCTGTGGAGCCTGTGGACAGTGATGATGATGAAGCTGAGGAAGACGAAAACGACAACAGGGAGTCAGTCATACAGCAATATTTCCAGTGAGACACAGGTGAGCACATTTTCTATTTTACCTTTACATTCACTTTCACACATCTACCTATATCCTGTACCTCAATTTCACTCACTATTTGTTAACTGAGTTGTCCCCTTCCATTTCAGTTCCACAAATGTGGTAACCTACGTGTCAACTGTTTGCATCCTTGAAGGGCTTGTGATGTGTGACATAGGTATGTTAGTCTTCCAATGGGTAACATATTATGCAAATGTAATTGATTATACAGATTTACAAATCATTGACTGACTCCATTTTTTTGGGTGTTTGAAAGGTGTTTATTTAAGTGTACAAAAATGAAGGGGGGTTGTTAAATGGTGATGGGTGATGGTGGAGGAATGTCCATGGCAGAGTCCAGTCTATTAGTCTCACAGGTACATTGCACATCTGGGCATTGGAAGTGGAGCTGGGCCAGTTCCGATTTGGGCAGGGTAAATAAGTGGGACAGTGGGAGGACTATCAGGGTGGTCTTATTTCCTGGCGGGGGTCTTGCCATCTTGCTCTGTCCTGTTCCTGGATCTCAGTGCCCGCTTGCGTGGTGGTTGTCCATCTGCAGGGGGTGGGGTGCTGGTCTGGTGGTCCTGTGGTGGGACGTCCTGTCCACTAGCACCAGCGGAGGTGGTGGGCAGTTTGTCGTCCTGCCTAGTGTTAGGGGCCCCTTGGAGTGCCACAGTGTCCCTCAAGGTCTTTTGAATGTCCGTCAGCACCCCTACGATGGTCCCCAGGGTGGAGCTGATGGTCCTGAGCTCCTCCCTGAACCCCAAATATTGTTCCTCCTGCAGACGCAGGGTCTCCTGCAACTTGTCCAGGACCGTGGCCATCGTCTCCTGGGAGTGGTGGTATGCCCCCATGATGGAGGAGAGGGCCGCGTTGAGAGTGGGTTCCCTTGGCCTGTCCTCCCTCTGTCGCACAGCAGCCCTCCCAGTTCCCCTATGTTCCTGTGCCTCCGTCCCCTGGACCGTGTGCCCACTACCACTGCCCCCAGGTCCCTGTTGTTGTTGGGTTGGTGGGTTACCCTGGGTGCCCTGTAGTGGTGGACACACAGCTGATTGACCTGTCCTGGGTAGGGAGGTTTGGGCCTGCTGGGTGGGTGCTGTGCTGGTGTTACCAGAGTGTGGCAGCTCGGTGTTGGGCTGTGGCTGGGCAAGGGGAACCGACTGTCCCGAGGCCCACGATGGTCCGGGCTGGTCATCAAGATCCAGTGGGGCAGAGCTGCTATTGTCACTGTGGGCCTCTTCTGGGGGTGGAGTGGTGTTGTCTGGACCCTCTGGTGTGGTGACGTTCCTTCGGGTTCCTGCGGGGGTATAAGTACATGATTTTTGCATGTGTGTGTTTCATGGTGTGCAATGGTTGGGTGTGCGTGAACCCCAGTGCAGGCATTCCTGTGGGGGGGGCTTGTGTAATGATGGTTGGGGGGTGTTCTGGGTCTGTGCAGTGGGCATGCTTTGGTGATGGGTGTCGATGCTTAGGTATGTCATGCAGGGCTTGGGTTTGGGATGGGTGGTTGGTGTAATGGGTAGATAGGTGAAGATTTGGGGTGATAGGGGAGGGTGTGATGGTGGGGGTGTGTGATATCATGCAGGTAGGGTGGGGGTTATGATAGTTAAGATTTGACTTACCAGTGTCCGTTCCTCCAACGACTCCTCCGAGGCCCTCAGGATGCAAGATGGACAAGACTTGCTCCTCCCATGTTGTTAGTTGAGGGGGAGGAGGTGGTGGTCCGCCGCCAGTCCGCTGTACCGCAATGTGGTGCCTGGATACCGTTGAACGCACCTTCCCCCGTAGGTCGTTCCACCTCTTCCTGATGTCCTCCCTATTTCTTGGGTGCTGTCCCACAGCGTTGACCCTGTCCACTATTCTTTGCCTTAGCTCCATCTTCCTGGCTATTGATGTGTGCTGTACCTGTGAGCCAAATAGCCGTGGCTCTACCCAGATGATTTCCTCCACCATGACCCTGAGCTCCTCCTCGGAGAAGCGAGGGTGTCTTTGGCGTGACATGGGGTGGTGTGTGTGATGTGTGGGGTGGTGTATGTGTTGATGAGTGTGGTGAGTGTAGTGGTATGTGGTGTTTTGTGCGTGGATGTTGTGTGGGTGATGGTGTGGTGTGCCTCTGTGTGGTGGGGTTGTCTATTGCTGTGCTCTCTCTGTTGCCTTCAACTCAAATTTGTGGTCCTAAGGGTTTGAGGGTGATGTGGGTGTGTGTTTTATATTGTGTTGGGTGTGTGGGAGTGTTGTTTGTATGTGTATCAGGTGTGTGTATTTGGAATTGTCCAATGTGGCGGTGTTTTGGAGATGTGTGAGTATTTTGAGCGCAGCGGTGTGTACCGCCAATGGAATACCGTGGTTGAAAGACCGCCGCGTGGATTCGTGGGTCATAATAGCATGGGTGTGTTTCTGTTGGCGTGGAGGTGGAGGATTTGTTTCTGCATGTTTATCACTGACCTTTGGTGTGGCGGTATTGTGTGGGTGTCTGAATTTCGGCGGATTCCGTGATGTGTGTCATAATAGCTGTGGCGGTCTACCGCGGCCGCAGCAGTGTATTGGCGGTCTTCTGCACGGCGGTAAGCACCTTATACCACCAATGTTGTAATGACCCCCTTAGTCTCTTTTCTGATTTTTTTTTTCAGCGGGACAAACCTGCCAGAACAATCCGACCTCCTGGAGCCCTTCTACGGATACCCGTCGTGGGAATCCTCGGTGGAGATTTTTACCTTCGGACTTAGTTGTTTTTTCGAGGTGAAAATCCTTCGACCGGGGTAAACCTGGATCTTGATCCGACATCCCTGGAGCCCTCCTCGGATACGCTGGCTGAGAGGTCCCGGTAAACTTTTTACCTTCTGATTTAGTCTCTTTTTTGGAGAGTTTCTTTACTGGGACGAACCTGCAAATCAGGCCGGGTCGCGGTTGAGGCAAACCGGCTAGAGTTGCAGCGGCGGGTCGGTCCCTCTATGGAGCTTTTTTCAAAAGTTCTCCAAACTCTCTTCTCCCAGATGTTCCTTTAAGGTTCCTTTGGGGTCCACAGCTCACCCCAAGGGTCCAGAAGCTCTGAGATGATCCTTGGGGGACTACAACTCCCAGAATGCACCTGGCGCAAACTCCTTTTCGGCCACTGGGCAGTGGTCAGCTGGTTGATTTCTTCAGGAGTTGGTGCAGGGGACTCTGGTTAGCAGTTTTTCACCTGTAGCAAACAGGGAGTCCCTCCTTGAACCAGTTGAAGCCAGGCAAAGTCCTTCTTGTGGTGAAGCCCAGGTGTGCAGCTGGTGCAGTCCTTTTGAGTGCAGGTTCCAGGTGCAGGCCAGGGGTTCAGCAGGGCAGTCCTTCTTCTCTTTTGGTTCTTCCTTGTTGGAATCTGATGGGGATCTGAGGTGTGGGTGCAGGTCTGCCAGTTTTATCCTTGCTCCTGGGTGAAAAACAGGGGGTCCCTGATTCTCCAATCAGGTGCAGGGTCCTTCCCCCGTGATGACCACTTCCTGGGAAGTGTGGCAAAATCAATCCCAGGAGGCAACATTCTTCAAAAATCCATCATGGCTGAATCTAATTTTTGGAGGTTACATCTGGCTGAGCCCACCCACTGGTGTGGCTACAAATCATAAACACACCCCTCTCCTGCCCTCTCCTAATCTAATCAAGGGGGCACCTAGTTGTCTGGGCCTGCAGGATGTGGGGGTGTTGCTGGGTTGCTCCAAATGTCCTTCTCTGCCTTTGAAGACCAGTTTGGCAGCCCTCCCCCTTCCTGCCTCACCATCTGCTGAGGGGAAATTCCCTCCCACAGGCACATCTCTTTGTGTGAAGCCAGGCTACTTCACACCTCATCAAGGCAGCCTGACCAGGCTGCCAGAGGCTGGCCAATCAGAGCACAGCAGCCAGGTTGTCACCGCCAGGAACAGGATGGCGGTAAGGGGTGTTGTGGGGCCCCTGGGGGCCCCTGCAGTGCCCATGCCAATGGCATGGGCACTGCAGGGGCCCCCGTAACAGGGCCCCACCAAGATTTTCAGTGTCTGCCATGCAGACACTGAAAATCGCGACGGGTGCAACTGCACCCGTCGCACCCTTCCCACTCCGCCGGCTTCCTCGTGGGAAGGGGTTTCCCGCTGGGCTGGCGGGCGGCCTTCTGGCGGGCGCCCGCCAGCCCAGCGGGAAACTCAGAATGACCGCCGGTACGGTCTTCTGGCGGTTCCCCTATGTCTACATCTATAATGAGATACATAAATATAATATCACGAGCAACCACATTTAGTGGCTGTCTCAAGCATTGTGACATCCACAGTGTACATATACTGTTTCGTAAGAATGGAGATGACAATGTAGTACTGCCCTCCTAATTTCCTAATTAAGTGTATCTCCTAGTTCTGAGGGTAACCAAACATTTGCAATTAGTTACAAATGAATACATCTTGGACACAATTCTTCCTTTGGTTGGATGCAATGACTACTACACAAACTAAAATAATTTCAGTTTAGTCATTTAAGTAAAATGTAATAGTTGACTAATGGTGCAGCACAAAGGATCAGTTGAGATCAGTTGAGGTTCCAATGAAACAAACAAAAATATGGCATCATTAAAAGTACAAAACCTATTCATACATTGTGTCCATGAATTGTCAATTTCAGTTCATGAATCCGATGGCATTCCACAGTTTTCATTAATGCTTACACATCTCTGACTCTTCTAAGGGACTTCATCAGTTTTACTCCTATCTATTTCTAGGTTCCTGCTGATAGTACATTCTAATGCCTCCGGATAATTTTATGAAATTTTCAGCTATTTTGCTAAATAAGCAATTAATCAGTTACTAAACACCAGGCTCAAATTAGGCCCCTTAGTATAGCAAGGTAGTTCCTTGCTCTAAGCTTAGTGTACAGAGCAGTACACAGTTGACCGTTCACAGCATTTAATGGAAGACCAAGATAACGAATATTGTCAGTACTGATGTTTTGGGTTTCTTTCAGGTCGCTGCATTGAGTTTTCCTGACATCATTTCAATTAATGTTTATCTTTTCTTAAATATATATTTGTTTATTTGGTTTATTAAAGCCCTTTAAACAATTGAAACAAATATACAAAAATATTATCATATTATACATTTTGAAAATATCAAGGATAACATTGTGATGCTTTAAAGGTCATTTCTCTGTGTGCATTCTTTCTAAGATTGCTAATATTTCACAATTACTACAACTATGAGATGTACCTATATGTCTACATAAATAGTAAATCCTCTCACTAATGATACCACTGTATTCAAAATAATGTATTAGTTGCTGATATGGCAGAGTGAGTATGGTAGGTGATCAGTCTATTACCTGATTTGTTCCCCCTACATACTGGTAAATGAACAAGTTGGAACAGGATAAATAATCTTCTCAAATCAGGATCCATTGCAATAACTTAGCACACAATACCCAGAAAGTTGCTATGTCTACATTGCACAACATTTTATATAATGAATGTCATTAGATCTAGTCCATTGCTAGTTTGGGTTCTTGATGACCCATTTAAGAGATGGTATGGCATTGTAAATCATTAACCAAATCACATATGTAAGAACACCAATCAAAATGGCATGATGAAATATGCAATTTCAGATTTAAATTAATTAACCCCAATAAACTAATACTCTTAGCCCTTCATATTGCAATGCACCCCTAACTTACATGGTCTTAGTTGAGCACAGGCCCATTTTCAAACTAATAGATTTTACTGGTTTGGAATTGCGCAAAACCAAGCCCTCTTCAATTTATCCAGCCAAATAAGAGGAGTTTGAGTCCAAAGTGAAGAGATATATAACAAAGAAGAGATTATTTTTGGCCCAGCATGCTATTCAAAAAGATGCTAACTGCAGAATTTCAACAAGACACCCATGATTGTCTTTGCTGTTACTCTCTTACCCAGCCTAAGGAAGTTAAACGTGCATACTTAAAAGTTTAGGTAAAAAGCCATTCACTTTTAGAGGAATATTATGCAAATGGAGAGGGGTTAAAAATAAAATGTGCACACAAAAAACTTTGTTTTGCTCCTTTAAAATAACGGCTTTGGATGTAAAAAACATTTATCAGCTGCTTATTCTGGGCAGTAACATGGCAGCTTCTTTTTCTTGATTCAGCAGTAATCCAGCTCACAACGACTGGTATGACATGAAGTGTGGATTTTTGTTTTTATAAAAGATAGTTTTGGGAATCACAAGGGTGAAAAACAATTCCTCCCAATCTTAAAGTTCTTTTAAGATAATCCTAGCGAAGAAGTTGCTAATAGGAAAGAGCATTTCTAGGAGGTGATGAGTATCAGTAGAAACCATTTCACCTTTTTTAAATCCAGGCACAAATATCCTTCCTTCATAGGGTTCTGGTTTAAGGCTGAGCCTATTCAAAATTGGCACCCACTGTGCTATAAAAGCCTTCAAATTCAATGGTTGTCCGTCTATCAGTGCGTACATCATGCCATGAGTCACAGATTTGATAAAGTATCAAGTCAATATAAATAAACTGGGATCCATATTCTTTGTGCACTATTACTTTGATTGATTTTTTGTTCTTTTATATCTGTCACAAACATTCCCTTTTCATATATGTGGGCTTGCTTTCCCTGATCCAGAGGTTTAACAATATCTTAAATAAATTTTGAAAATGTATATATGTGTTTTTATGAGCTAGCTAAAACACTTGGGACCAAATGTTTCTAACAAAGTGCTTCCTTTTTTAGAAATAATAATATTTTTATAAGTTATTGAATTTTATTACCTTTTACTTAGGTTATCCTGTATTAATCTTTTAAAGTCCATGGAGTGTCATACTTTATTCTACTAAATTCTAAATCAACACATTGGTATGCAGTTTCTAACTAATGTGACAGAAAGCATTTATCTTACCTGATTCAGAGCAGATGAGGTGACAACACATGGTCTATAGCAGCCTTTTAAGTTGGTGACCAATGGTTGTCAGTGAAAAGTTGTTTTTAAGATTGCATGAAGTTAGCAATCAAGTTAAAGATAACACTATTTATTGTTTGCACGTTCCTCCTACTCAAAAGTGGTTGGTAATTCCAAGAGGTTGGACTAAAGTAAAAAAAAAACAGGACAGTCACAATGAGATCACGTCACACTGTAGTGCCAAGACAACATGATTTTCCTTGCCTCTTCTCATAGTAGATAAATCACAGTTATCAAAGAGGTCTGACAGCCTTTATAGAAATCCCTACATAGACCAGTGTACTACTGAGTCCAGTGTGGATGCACTCTATGTCACTGAAAGTTAAAGATCTGAATCCAGTGTGTTCACTCAACGTCTGTTCTTTAAAAACTCTGATAAAAGGAGTACTGCTTCATTCAGTAAAATAGTCAGATTTTACCTGGTGTGGTATAACCTCCTTGGGTACTGAGGCAAATAGGGGTTACTTATATGCAGGTCAGAATTGTTACCGCAACACGTAATAGGTAGTGAAATCCTTTGGAAGGTATTTTGGTCACTTTCTGTTAGCGTCATCTATGCTTAGGTTTAGGGTATTCCTATGGGATCAAGTAAGTCCTAGGGCAGAGACCTGGAGACTATTGTGAATATGGACTGGTGCTCCAAATGCAATAGAATAATAAAAACAATTTGATGCAACTTTTCTATCCATATCCCTATGCCTGATTGGCAAGTCACCACTCTCGTAGTAGAATACCAAGTTGATTTGCCGTATGAGCTCGTTAAAGCCTTGCAGGGTACTTTATTCATTGACGTTTCTTGCAGCACATAGCCAATCCCCACAGTCTTCAGTGCTCAGAGGATGATGTGTAGTGGGATGTATTCTAAACCATTTCAAGATACTGCACTGGCTGCAGGGAGTTATGGAGAAGAAGTAAGTTGGACTAATTTTGCTGACGGTCCTCCAAGCCAGGTTGAGGCTTACAGTTCTGTGTTTTTTTTACATAATGATTATTGCTATATATATTCTTATAAATATGATATTTTCAGTCAGCTAATGGTACTTTCTGTGAGAGGGACATTCTAGACAGACAATCAACAATAATGATTATTAATTACTGACTTTTTGATTTAGTATCTGTAATTGCTTGCTTGATCAATCCTTTGACTATACTACATTCTCACAGCATTAAAAGATTTAAAGGTGGTGAATTTGATGGTTGATAAATAGAGGTTCTTTGTTACATACTTTTTTAACATTCATTGACCTTTTATTGTTTTTTAATTGATGGTAATAATGTATTTTTGATTAGTGACCTCTCTCCTTGAATTTCCTTCTTCTAGTATTCTGCAATCCATGCTTATCCACTTTCATACTGAAAGCAGTGATTCTGCTGTAAATCTTCTGCCTTCCTGCATTTTGATTGAACGCACCAATCCAAAACAAGCATAATCTGTGCAATCTGTTATTGCACAGATTGCTGTTGGAACACAGGTGGCAAACTAGTTTTTGTGCTGCGAGACCTACTTTGGATTGTGAGTAATAGGCTTGGAAAATATGTCTTTAATGAAACATGCAGCATCAATCTTCACTAAAGTCATCTGACTCATACAATGCAGCTTTAATAACCCAAATGGATGCTTCCCTCATATGAGTCCTTATTGGACTTTAGATACAGCTATATGGATGATAAACACGACAAGCATTTCTTATCACTTCGCGCTCTAAGTTCCTAGTACATATACAAATAACGCTTTGCTTACTTCTTTGTCCCACTTGAGGAGACTTTTTCAAAGAATTAAAATGAAAGGAAAGTTGTTGTTCCAAAGTCTGCTGATATATAAATACAAATTAACATCAGGCTATCCACTTATAATAAATTTACATGAAAATGACCATACAATAAATGTGAATTAAACTCCTTTACATTATGCTGAATCTGAAATCTTTCAATACCTATTTTGGGATTCCTATTTTATACATTACTGTTTATGTGTATATGTTTCAAAGGTTCACCTAAAAAAGACTGGCATTGGCTACTAATTGTTTTTGGCAACGTTTAGTTTGAAATGTCTTCTTCCATTATGCTGGCCTAAAATAGTGGTTTGGAAAATATCAAGTTGCTTGAGGCCTGAGGATATCAATGTAGTTAGCAAAAGTAAAAAAAATCTAAATCAGAATTTATAGAACTCAACTACTCACCCATAAGGATCTCAAAGCGCTAGTAGGTATGTAGGTATGTGGTGCTCTCCCGAAAAAAATGTTCTCCTTTATCCTTTTATATGCAGAACATCAATGATCAACAGAGCATGGTTAACCAATCTAGTGAAAATGCATTCAACATTCATATATGCCAGTTAAAGAGTATCATCTTGACAATAAGGTCTGGAATATGTAGATAAGAAGACATGCAAGAGTAAAGGTTATAGTGAGTCTACAAACTGAAAAAATATATCAACTATAAGAACAATATTAAGATTAAGGCGTATACGATTAAAACATGTTTTATTATTATTAGTATGTATGCCTTTCATTCTAAGTCTCTACCATCAATACCAGATGATGTTTCCCATGTTGCTACAACATATGCAATAAAGTCTGCACTGATATGGCTTTGAGACCCTGTTAGTGCGGCCTGGCTCTAGCAAAGGTTTACGAGTGGAAAGAGGTTGGGAGACATGGGGGTAGGAGGCAGGAGGCCCATTTTTAGCATTTGGAACAGGAGTGGGAGACCATGCTCTATACTGTGCCCATATTAAGGCATGGACTGATTATCTGGGGGCCATGCATAGCATACACTTGTAGCTGGGTATATGTGAATAACAGAAATATTTTTCACTGCAGGGTTCTGAATAACATCATTGAAAACTCAAACAATGCCCTTGTTTCTTTGAAGCCACTCAGAAAGCCTCAGTGAAAAATCCCTCTCATTCGCTGTTACACTTCTATAATTCTATTCTATATATAAACCACAGGAGCCTTCAGTCACTGCATGAAACCTCATCTCTATTTTCCTGATTACAGTAAAGCTGTGCCGTCTCTAGTCACATGTAAAAAGAAAAGCATGTAGCTGCTTCTCCAATGTAGTAAGTTATTATATTTGAGTAGTGATGTCTTAATACCTGTTTCCAGAGTGAGCAATCAAGGTGAAATGAAAGATTTACATTATAATTTCTGCTGCAGTTTAAACACGGAAAACAAGAAAACAAGAAACATTTGCTCTTATTTGTTTTTCTAAAATGATCAGCATAGGGCAACTTGTTTTGGCCCATTTCATACTTCTTTTTTGCGCCGCATTTGCGTCTTTTTTTGACGCAAAAGCAGCGCAAATTTACAAAATATAGGTGCATATTTATACTCTGTTTGCGCCAAATGTGAGTCAAAAATTGTGATGATCATTGACATGCAAGGTAGGCATTCCTATCCAAAAAATGACTTCAAGGCCTGTGCGCCTTATTTATACTCTTGCGTCATTTTGCCGCACAGGAGGGGGCGGGCCTTAAAAAACGGCGCACAGCCTGATGTGTGCAGTTTTTTAACGCCTGGGTGAGGGCAGGCGTTAAGGGATCTGTGGGCTCACTTCCATGGTCTCAGACCATCGAAGCAGTCCACAGGTGCCCTTCCCTTCCCCCAGGGACACCCCCTGCCACCCTCCCCCACCCCAGGAGGACACCCATGGATGGGGGGACCCATCCCAGGTAAGTACAGGTAAGTTGAGGTAAGTATTATTTTTTTATTTTTTTAAGTGGCATGGGGGGCTTACTTTGGGCCCCCCTACATGCCATGGGCCCCAATGGCCATGCCCAGGGGACAGAGGTCCCCTGGGCATGGCCATTGGGCAAGGGGGCATGACTCCTTTTCTTTGCTAATACAGGAGTCATTTCAATGGGGGTTGTGCGTCAATAAATGGCGCAAGTCCGGTTTGAGCCATGATTTTTTACTCAAACCTGACTTGCACCATTTTCTGACGCACAACCCCTATTTTCCCCTATGCCGGTGCTGCCTGGTTTGAGTCATTTTTTTTACTCTGACCAGCCCGCAGCTCCGGCTAACGTCAATCCTTAAATAAGGCACCCGCATGGTGCGTAGGAATGGTGTTAGCCGGCGGTAAATTTTATGACGCAAACCAGCGCCGGCACTGGTTTGCGTCAAAAAGTATAAATATGGGCCATCATTGTATTTTGTAAGTTTGTGCCACATTTGCGTCAAAAAATGACGCAAATGTGGCACAAAAAAATTATAAATATGGGCCTTAGTTTTTACATGCTATACAGCCACACATGCACAAGAAAATCTCTCTGAATGATTCTACTTAACTGGGCTACAACATCTTTTTAAGTTGACTTACGTTAAATTGATTCTACTATCCTTTGCAACAAATTATTAACTGCTCTTTAGTGTGCTCATTTGTTTTTTTTTTGTCTGCAGTCAAGGATTTATGCAGTCTGTGAAACTGATGCTGGACAATGTATTTTATTTACAACCTGTTGCTGTAAGTTAAAAGCATATTGAAATTCACCTCAGAGCTTTAAGGACTTTTGCCTTCAGCCTTTTTTTTGTTTTGTATTTCTTTATTGAAGCTTCACAAAGCATTTCAAAGGGAAAAACATTGAGGGTGGCATAAGACATCAGAAATACAATAACTAAACCAGTACATATCCATAGGCACATTGATCACAGTGCAGTAAAGATACACAGCTCTCATCATATAATAAGACTAAGGCTTAATGCTTAAACTGTAACTTATGTCCCTGAGAGGTCTCCGGGAACATCGGATCGATGTTGAAGGAGGAGTCACATTGGGTTGTGCAGGAACAAGCCAAGGCATAGGTGCAGGGGTGGAGGAGATCAATCAGTGAAGAGGTCTTGGTATCCATGTGTGTCTTCCGGGCGAACGACTGAGGGAGAGTGGGAGGGGGAAAGAGAAAGAAAAGGGAAAGGGGGGAAGGAAGTAAAAGGGCAGATGTAGAAATGAAAGGGGGTAGGGGGACACTGTTGAGCCTGACTGTCAGATGAGCCAGGAAGTATAACTGTATGGGTAGATGGATTGGGGATCTAGGGTTGGTGCACATCTACACGGAGGAAGGGTGCCCAAGTGTGAAGGAAGGTTTCAGGCTTATCCTGCTGTTTGTAGATGATTCACTCATGAGAAGCCATCTCATACATCTCTGTGAGCCATTCATTGTGAGAGGGGGACATGGGGAAACGCCAGTGTACGAGTATACATAACTTGGGTGTGTAAGAGATGGGTCTGCAGGCAAGATAGGTCTGGGGACTCTGCTGCGTCATTTAAGATCAGGGGCCAGGGGAGGGGGTTCACACTCAGCAAGGTCTCACTTAGCATGTTCCTGACTGCGTCCCAATAAGGCCGAATGGAGGGACAGTCACACAGAATGTGCAATTGGTCAACATGGGCATGGGAGCAGTGCCAGCAATTTGCATATGATAGAAGGCCCGCCGCCCTCAGTTTCACAGGCGTCCAATGCCATTCATGTAGGGTTTTGAAGAGATAGAATTACATCTGAGCCTCCCTTGCTCCACGGTTGCGTGCCTTTAATAAATTAGCCCAGTCCTCCATTTCGTAGTCTACCTGTACCCTCATCTGCCATTTAGTGCGAACATTATTTAAAAGAGGTAGGGAGAATAGCTGGCAGTTCAAAAGGCTATAAGAGCCTGACATCATTCTGCAGAAGCGGCCTCATGTCCTAAGATAGGAAACCACAGGGGAGGACTGGAGGACCCAAGTACACACCCCCATGCAATGATTAAGATAGTGTTGCAGCTGTAGGTACCTCCAGGATTGTTCCAGTGGGAGGCCAAACTCCTCACGGAGCATTATGAAGGGCTTAAGGGTACCTTGTCTAAGATCTGGTCCAGGTGGATAATGTGATGAGCTTGCTGCCATGATTTCATCATGGCTTGCACCATTTGGTTGACAGGGCACCACCTTGATCCCCCATTGCCATACAACAGGCTCGGTGCCCAGGGGCACTGCAGTAATGTGGTCGCTCCGCTAGTGCCCATAGTGGTGGGTCCTGTGTCCTGGGGCATATAGACAAGCTGAGAGAAGTGAAGGGCTAAAGCATAGTGCTCTAATGAGCGTGAGCAATGGGCCATGAGTTTACCACCGGCCATGCAGGGTCAGGAAGTTCCCCAGACGAAAGAGAGTATGCACTTATCCACAGAGCGTAACATGGAGAGGGACCAACAGAGGCAGCATGCCAAGGAATATATATATATATATATCTCCACACAGTTACTGCTCGCGGTACCGACGCCCAATGTTGCGGTTGGCTCCTGGAGGGGTGGCGAGCCCCCAATATCACCAACAAAAATACGACGCCTACTCCTCCTGAATAATGGGTGAGTAGACAGCGACCAGAAGCTCCTTTACTTGGCAGGTATATTATTTTATTTGTGAAAAAAATGGCAGGAAAACTCAAAACTCAACGCGTTTCGGAGCTCCTGCTCCTTGGTTACGAGTTTTAACAAACTATATTCCTTGCAGTAGTCCTATTTCTACTTCTTTACTAACAAACCCCTCTATAGCAATAGTGAAAGGACTACATTTCTACACCTAATACAATCACCCATTAAATTTTTCGGCCATCTTAGAACATTGCGCTTGAAACTAATCACTCAATAGATTTGCTCTAAAATTATCATCAACTCTTGTGGAATCATAGTGAAAAATTAGGAGATACATATACAGATTGACAACTTAGTAAACTTTCCACAAAATTAATATATACATGTATACAGTTCCAACTAAACTCCAACTACAACATGAAAAATATATGAAATATGTAAAAAATGTTAATGATAAAAATTATTATTATATATATATATATTTATTTTTGCTTATAACCTTATAGAAGTGCTGGAAACCAAAAGAAATATATATAATAGCTCTCCTGCTTCCATCTTACACGATTGACATCTCCAATCGCTCTGTAAATGAAAATAAAGAAATTCAATAACTATATATGTGATAAAGTCCATCTCACCACATCTATACCATGGAAAACTCTTTATATTACCCTTAGACTTTAAACTTATTCAAATCATACCAATACTTCCCAAAATTCTTAACCTAAATGGGCTGCCAATTCCTCATCCATATTCAATCCTTTCGGTTTTAATGTCCTGTACTTTATAATCAGTTTTGATTCCAATCGGCGCAATTCTTCTTCTCTATTACCCCCTCTACTGTTCACAGGGATACTGTCCAAAACACAACATTTCAACAAATTTGCATTCTTATCCTGATATCTAGCACAATGTTGAGCCACTGGATATTGTTTATGTTTTGTTGGTGATGTATATACATATATATATATATATATATATATACATATATATATATATATATATATATATATGCCACCATTCACACTGCTTGCACTCTTCCCCACAGGGAAAGGCCCAGACATGTCAATTTTTTTTAAATCTTGGTTTATGCGGGTGAGCAGGGGGGTCACAGTTGTCTGCTAGCATAAGGTCCAGGACCCTATTGACATAGATCTCAGATACTTGAGATGTGATGACTTCCATTGGATTGGAAAGTCAGAGATGGCCATGCATGTGGTCATGTGCGATAAGGGTAATGCCTTGCTTTTCTCCCAATTTACTCTATACCCCAAAAGCTCAGCAAAGTCGGTAAAGATATCCCATAAAGTTAGGAGGGAGCGGGGAAGATCAGTGAGGGTGAGTAGCACATCTTCTGCATAAAGACAGACAGTGGACTTGCTACCTGGGATGGACACCTGCTATGAGCAGTGAATGTCGGATGGAAGCCACTGATGGCTCCATGGCCAAAAGGAACAGCAGTGGCGACAGCATGAAGCCTTGTCGGGTTCCTCTCCATATTGTAAACGGGTCTGAAAGAAAGCCTCTGCAGTTCACTAGGGCACTGGGTAAGTCAAAGCCAGCGAACTTTGGCTATAAAGCCATCTCCCAGGCCAAAGTGTTGCAGGTCTGCGAAAAGATACCACCGTTCGATCCTGTCAAATGCCTTTTCAGCATTGAGGGAAAGGGCAATGGCTTCATCCTGTAGGTCTCTGGGTGGCTAACCATAGGTTGTGCACGAGGGTGCGGAGATGGTTCCTGGATGAGTGACCAGGGATGAATCTCACTTGAGTGTGGTGTATAAGGAACAGGATCCCCTTCCAGAGGCAGGCCACCAAGACTCCTGCTAGGATTTTAATATCCCTGTTGAGCAGAGAATTAGGTCAGTAGCTCCCGCAGAATAAAGGATCTTCCCCTTCTTTGGTGGTACTGCTATCATTGCCTTGTTAGAGATGGAGCTAAAGGACCCTCAGGAAATCAACTATATAGTCACATGCCCATTTATAAAATTCTGCAGGGAATGCACCTTCCCCTGGGGCCTTATGGTAGGGAATCTTAGAAATGGCCTGCACCATCTCCACCTTGCTAATTTCCCCCTCAAGTAAATCCCTGCCCTCCTCATTGAGGTTGGGGATGTGTATGCCATCAAGAAAGATAGCAAGTCATGTGAGGCCTTCCTTCTTCTCCAAAGGGTAGAGGACCCAGTAGAAGTTTGCGAATATGCAACTAATATCTTGTGGGGGGGTGATGACAGTGATGACAGTGACACCTGTGACCTGAATAGCTGCAATGGCTAGCACTGCCTCCTGTTTTTGTAGGTGGGCTGCCAAGAGATGTCCCTTGAGCCGTTGGAGGGCATATTCTGCCTTAGAGGTAAAGAGGGCATTTAGATCCATTCAGGCTCATTCCAAGGCAATGGCGGACATAAATGGAGGGGTCCGTGATATATCAGTGGTTGAGAGCTGCAATCTCACCCTCTAGATCCTTCTGTTGAAACAGTCTCTTGGTGTTGGCGAGGGCAGCATCCCTCATGAGCTGACCGTGGATGGTTCCAGTCTCCCCTGCAAAGGTAATGGGAAGCTCTGCCCTCTGTCGGGAGGCAGTTGACTTGGGGGAGAAAATAAGTTTGGGGCCCGTGGGTACGTATATGAAGCCGACACACAGAGTTTGATCTCCTAGTTTAAGTTTGGCAAGGATATAGTGGCTGTTTGGATCAAGCCAGGTCCTAAGGACGGTGAATGGTAGGGATATGCGCAGGAGGATCACAACACCACTTTTCCTGGAAGGTCCGGATTCTACTGTCGATACCGTCAAGCAGATACTATGTAGCACTCGTCCCACCCAGTCTAGATGGAGTTTCTTGTAGTCCAGGTGGGAGAGATGGGTTTCCTGCAATAACCCCACATCCACACACTTGAATTGCTGATAGAATAGTACTTTCTTCTGTTTTATGCAATGTGTCAGGCCTTTACCATTCCAGGAGGTGGTATGCAGAGAAGAGGAAGGCGTTGGATGTGGGCTGACCATCAGGACGGTGGAGGGAGTAAACACTGGGTACGAATATTGTGAACTTCAAAATGCAAAATGAGTGAGTGAGGGGAATGATGAGGGAGGGAGAGGCAGAGGGAAGGGGAAAAATCAGGGAGGGGGATGGTGTGTTAGAAGCCCCTCCCATGCAGTGAAGAATGGGATGCCTGCTGCAAAAAGTGATGTGTGAGAGAAAGAAAAAGAGAAAAAAAAGGTAGAGGGAAAGTGAGATGAGGGATACCAGTAAATTGTCCCTGACCCGAGGGGGAAGACCTCAGCGAGGGCCAGGAACTATTAACCATGGGTCTAAACTTGCACAGCTAGTGTGCCGGGTGCCTCCCTGGAGGGGCAGACAAAGTGAATGAACGGTGATAAACCATGTTGAAAGCGGAGCCAGGGAGAAGGAAGGAGGTGGCAACAAGGACCTTCTCCTGAGGGGGCCTCAGGAATCCTGGGATAGTCCCACAGGCTTTTGATTAGATATGGATGGGTGTGCTAGAGAACAAGCGTTAACCGTGCAGTGATCCATCTCCGCGTTTGAGTTGGCTGTGGTGGTTAGATGCCGCAGAGTGGAAGGGTTGGGTGGGAGGAGACAGGGCATGTAGTGGCCAAGGAGTAGGCTGGTAACCCTTTACAGGATCATGGGGGAGGGGACAAAAGGGAGGGGAATGGGAGAGCAACCAGAGCAGGTCAACATTTACAGCAACCAACATGAAATAAGACAACAATGGTTCAGTAGTCAGTCTGGCACCGGGAACGGTCCAGTTGTGATAAAAAGGGGCATTGCAGGGCAACAAGCCCCATAAAAATACAAAGGCTTTTCGTTTCATAACCATGTGTAATATCACAACCAGGAAACTTGGAAATAGAGCATATGGCAGCCAGTCATGATCGATGGCAATGATGGCAATGGAAACTGTGATGGAATAGAGCGATGCAGGACACTAAACCCCACACCAGTACAAAAGCAGTCAGAGATTCAGTCATACGTTACACCATTACTGAAAAAAAGGGCAATCGGCAGCCACCCCTAAGTAGATCACAATAAAACTAGTTGTGTGAATGAGATTAACAGTAGGTATGTAAGTGCAAAGAATATATTCATCCATCTGCTGTGTGGCCACCAAAGGCCTCTATAGTTGGCAGCTGGTGCAAGGGGGCATTGACTAACACTGAAAGTCAAGTCTCAGCCCTTGGAGGAGAGGGTTTCAGTGGGGACCTGGATTTGTCCCTGCCCTGGTCCTGAGTGAGGGTCTCCACTACTTGCCATATCCCTGTCATCCTGAGAACTGGGGGGGTCATTCCATGGATCTACACCTCTTTTGGTTCCCACTAGATTCTCAGCGGCTGCCTGAGATGATAAGAGGAGAGGGTGTTACCTTAGAGGGGGGAGCAGTTGATGTGTCCAGGAAGGCATGCTCCATTGTTTGGTTAGGCAGGCTGTCCAAGAAGAGACAAAGGGGCATATTTATGAAAAGTAGTGCTGCACATAGTGCAGCACCACTTTTCTTGCTCTCCTTAGCGCCCCCCTAAAAGCCACCAAGGAGCACCGTATTCATAATACGGCACACCATGGTGGTAGTTAGGGTGACTTGCGTCATAATTTTTTTCGCTAGTCCTGTGTTTTGTAGGACTAGCGTAAACAATTATTACGCTAAACCTGCAAAGCACCCAGAGGCCAATTTTAATCAATGGGATCCCTTTTTTAACACCTGCATGTAGCAGGCGTTAAAAAATGCCGATAGAAATGGGGCAAAGGAATCTCATAGATACCTTTGCGCTATTTTTATGGCCCAACAGCGCCGGAACGCCCCCTTTGCATATGTTATGCCTGGCGCAGGTATAATGTGGCGCAAGGGGTTACAAAGTGGCAAAATGCAAGCATTGCACCACTTTGTAAAATGGCGCATGGGAAATGCCACCTTAAAGTCACATTTGCATCAATATAAATGTTGCAAATGTGGCTCAAGGTGGTGAGATGGGCTCATAAATGTGTCCCAAAATGCATCTGGATCAAATAAGTCTCTGGACCTGCTGTCCTTCGTTATCCACATATGCTGGCAGGTTCAAACAATGCAAATTTGATGTCCAGTTTTCACCTTTGAGGTTGATAGGCCAAGAATACCTTCCGCTTAACATTGGTTTCATTTGAGAAGTCAGCAGTTAGGCAAATCTCGTGTCCCTTGTAGTCATACGGGCCATGGGTATGGGCAGCGGTCAGTAGTTGCTGCACGTGTTTGTGTCAGAGAAAGCATTCTATTACGGGGCGTGTCATGCCAAATGTGTCTTTGCACAGAGGACCCATCATGTGAGCCTGCTGGAAGCCCAGGGGGGAGAACTTAAGGCCAGTGAGGGTGGGGAGGAGGTCCTTGAGGAAGGTCCTGACATCCGTGCCTTCCACACATTCTGGTAATCCAAAAAAGTGGACATTGTCTCTACGACTTCTGTCTTCCAGGTCTGTAAGCTTGTTCTGGAGGTACAACAGTTCCTGGTCTCTATCCGGGATGGCCGTGAGCCAGTCCTCCACAGTTGTGAGGCAGCGTTCCATCCCGCCACCCCATCCTGGAAGCCTGTAATATCAGTTCGGATGGACCTGGATTCAGCAAGGTCTGAGATTTTCGAGTCCATGCCCTCCAGCCAGTGGCCAGCTGCGGTGCCCTCCTGCAGTATGTACTTAGTATCTTGTCACTGGCATTGAGGGGGTTTAGAAGGGCCCCTGTCAGCTGGCATCTGTTGAATGGCCATGGTACATTATTGGGAAATAGACTCCCAGAAGAGCAGCTGGCTGGCTGGTTTTCCAGAGGACTTGCCAGCGGGCACTGGCAAATCAGGTTTTTGGAGATAATGAAGGTCTAGGCTCCTAGGTGGGGGGTAGTGAGGTGGGCTGCCCCAGGACTCAGAGTGGAGGTTAGAACCCCGTGTTTTGATTGACAAGAAATAGCAGTCCAGTCAAGTACTGTCATGCACCACAATGGTGTTATACGGACTGAGGCACAAGGCCTTGGTCCCAGGTCTAGCCTCTTTAGTTCTGGAATGAGGGAGGGGTGGTCCCCCCACAGAGTTCACTCCTGAAGCCTTGGCTAGAAGAGGGGTGGGTTGAAGTCACATAACTGCAAGGAGAGTCAAGGCAGAGGAGAACAAGACCTGGGATCAGGAGGGAGGACTGCCAGTAGAGCTTGCGGTCCTGATGTGTGTCCTCAGGGTGGTCCTTTCCCTCCAGGGATTGACCCAGGTAGAAAATGGGGTATGGGGTCGAATGGGGTGCCGCAATTCTCACAGTTGTCTCCAGCAGCTGTCAGGGCAGAAGCCAGGTGGAGCGTGGCAGACCCTTGGGGGTCATGTGTGGCAGAGTCCGGCCGAATGTCACAATTAATAACATAGGTCTGCCCACCATATGGAGGAGTCAGGGTCCCCCGTGGTGTGCAGGAGTCAGAGTAGGTGATGGTTTCCCCTTCTGTGGGAAGGTTGGGCAGGTCTGAGTCCCTCCCTCCTGCTGCAATTGGTCCTCTAGAAACGAAATGAAGGGCCAGCCGGATGGCGTGAACCCAGTTTAGAGGCAGAGGGGCCCTGTGGCAAGTCCCACTTTTGAGAGACAGTGATGGTATTGGCACCAGCATGCGTGCATTGCGATGGCACCAATGGCGCAGGTGAGGCAGTGGGGCCCAGACAGACTGGTAGCAAAGCAATGATCAAGGCCCCAGGGTGGGCTGGGATGTCCTTGGGTTCAGGATGCAGGTTCAGGTTCAGGGCCCTCACCTGTTCATGTTAGGTAAAAATGAGCCCAGGCTGGTCATGGTGGTCTGCTCCGTGTGGCCCTGGTGGTTGGGCCGATCTTGGTGCAGCACTGTGAGGGATACCAGCGGGAGAAGAGGGGGGCTCAGGGGCATTCCCTGGTGTCCATTGTGTGAGGGTAGAAGAGGGCAGAGTCGGGAGTGTCCCGTGGGAGTCTGATTTCAGCCGCGCAGTATCAGAAACCAGGCTGAGACTTTCTTGTCACCTACAGGCCCATCCGCGTTGCTCAGGCCTATGCGTGTGTAGCAGATGCCATGGTGTTGTGGAGGGCCATCACCTGGCGCCACAGATGCGAGGATTGTAGAGGGAAAACATGTGGGCTCCTCTACTTTTCCTCAAGCTCTGCCGCCGCTCCCGTGTGCACATGGCGCATGGAGCACAATCAACAAGCAACCATCTTCACTTGTGGCCAGACCACGCCCTACCTTCAGCCTTATTCCTCTATATGGTTGTGGAACTTGTTGGTGACTTGAAATATCTTTTTCATGGAGAGCAGGAGGTTTGTTAGCCCGTTTAGTAGCATTTTTATTATTGGGGATATTTGATATGCTGCTCACTATTGAAAGCCTCAATATGCCAACAACATGGTACTCATTTTATAAGAGGTCAGTTTGCACACCAAAATTATAAATTGTAACCTGCAGGCTTTACACCACTTCCTGCAACAGGCACATGAACCTACTGAGGCATTCTACTAGATAAATTGCGTCCAGTTTACTTTTATTTGCAACCTCATTGCTGCTGTTTGAATTATAAAATACAGCAATATTAAGGGCTTAGTGGGCCTCAGGACCTGGGTGCCACTGCACCTGTTGCACCAATGGAAGCAGCGCCACTGAGTTAGATGCTAAGCAGGATTCTGTTGGAGGAAAGTGTGACTCACTGTTGGAGCACTGTGAGCTTTTGTGCAAGGCTTTTCCCACACTGCCCTGCACAGAAGGATGGATTGCTCCCCTTTTCAGTAAATACCGTGAGATGCGGATGGAGATTAGCAGTATTAGAAGACAGCGGATTTCGTGTAACTGTGTGACATAGCAGTCAAATGAATGGTGTCTGCAAAATGAGGGGAATTAAAGTATAGGTTATTAACAAGTCATATCTCATTATGTTGTGCTGCTGTCAGAGGTGTAAGACTTAAAACCAAGAGTCTTTCAGATGTGAAACCATGACAACCAGTGCTGCAAGAGAAAGTACGAAATGCCATTCCGGCGTTACGACTCAGCCCTTGTTTCTTGAATAAATATTCCCAAAGGATTCCAACATATGTCTTTAAAAACTCTTCTTTTCAACTGGAATTCATGCACAAAATGGCTATTTATTGAAAGGCCACCTAGATTATACTATTCATGCAACGCAACAATCATCCCCATATTTTTACAGGCTGTTTCAGTATTTCATACTTCAAACTGTGCATTCCAGGGAGAGCACCCACATTTCCCTGGAGGTTAAGCTTTAAGGCACGACCTCTGACATTTGTGACATCACCGGAAGTAGCATAGATGGACGTGCTGATATCGCCGGAAATAGTATCAATGAAGATGATGTCACTGGCCTAATAACGTACTTAGGGGGATAGTTACAAGCCGCTTGTTCCACGTTAGCACCGCCATGGTGTAATGTTGTTTACGCTAAGGCAGCGCTAAGGTAGCTTTTCTGCCGCACCATATTTACAAAGTGGCTCAATGCTTGCACTGCACCACTTTGCGACCCCTTGTACCACATTATGCCTGCCTCAGGCATAATGTATGCAAGGGGGGCGTTCCGGCACAGGGAGGCCTGGAAAAATGGCGCAGTGAAATTCACAGTTCGCTGCACCATTTTTTACTCTCATTTTTAATGCCTCCTCTTTAAAATGCCTGCTCTTTAATGCGCCAGCAGGCGTTAAAATGACACATCCATTATGTTCAGTGGGCCTCCCTGTGCTTTGCTGCACTAGAGTCAACATTTTTGATGCTACTGCAGCAAAACACCACAATAGTGTCAAACATTGTGACACTATTGTGCTAACCACAACCATGTGCTCAGTATTGTAAATGTGGCGCAACCATTGTGTTGTTAGGTGCCAGTTGATGAGTGCATAAGAAAAGTGGTGCATCATCTATGTTGCACCACTTTCTTGTAAATATATGCCCCTTAGTAGCCAGGGGACACCTTTAGAGCACAATATGTTAATGTGCATGGAATGAAACTGAGAAATAGTACCCCCCTGCAACAAACAAAATCTAAAGACAAAGGGCCTCATTATGACTTTGGTGGTTGGAATTATCCAACTGCCATAGACGCGGGGAAGAGGCTACTGTCATACCGGTGGTCTCCCCGAGTCGTATTATGATGTATCCACCGGGCTGACTGGCAGAAACATTGTATTACAATGTTTCTGCCCATCAGACTAGCAGAAACAGTGTCCCAGCATTGACCTCGGCTCCCTTAAGGGAGCCGAGGCCAATGCAATGGCACACCAGCACCCTCTGAATGCGCACTGGGCATGAGCAGTGCAGGGGCCCCCTGTGGCCCCCAGCACAGGCTTTTCATCTACATTTTCATGGTGGGCACCCTGCCATGAAAAGGTTTTCTAGAAGAGGTCTTATGATCAGCACGGCAGCACTGAAGTCAGCGCTGCTGTAGCTGACCATGATTCTGAATGATGCCCCCTTGTCGGGGTCCATGTTCCTGGTGGTGTTGGCAGTCCCCTGGTGGCCCGACCGCCAGTGCCGAATTCTGGCGGTTTGACCTCCAGGAGTCCCATGGTTAGACTGTCATCATGAGTCTGGTGGTCTTAAGAGCACCAGACTTGTAATGAGGCCCATATTCTCTTTAAAGGGAAGCAGTCGGTTTGCAGTTGTGCTACACTGCTTGTAACTCCCCCAATTTACAAATCCAATCATTGTGGAATAGTTAACTGAATAATCATTTGACAAGAGTAAATTATGTTCCTCATCTACATGTTTGTTTTCTCTTTTCTGGTGGCCAAGAACACCCATTGCTCTCAATTAGCTCCATGCGATTTAACTGAGTCTTGGTTTTTCATCCTCAACCGTTTTGCATTCTGGAACTTGTAGTTTTGTTTTTATCACAGTCAATATGGGCTCAAAACTGACATGTGCACAATGTTGTTGGGTGAAATGCCAGTGCGCCTCAAAATGTTACACATAACATGCGAACATTTGGCAGCTTGGTATGTCACTTATGGAATACACCTCATGAAAGCAAGTTTTGCATTTAATATTTCAAGTTATCTAACATTAGCAGTGAAATAATATATGAAGAATTCCAGAAATTCTGGGACAAATGGTAACTGTAACTCATCTTGTAGGCCTCCTGAGTCCTCAGAGCCTTCCCTTGATCACATTCTGCAGGCATGTGGCAGGCAGCCCTGCCACGATTCCAAGGTCCTTGTGTGATGTGTAGTTCCAGTTCAATTTTTTTCTTAGAATTCTGGAACCTGCACACTTGTTTATTCCAGTACAAAACCGATATACAAGTCCCAGAATTCAAAGTAAAAATCTGGACTGGAGCAGCATATCAGGCATGTACCTGTGAAACTTGGCAGGAAATTTGAGAAAACACATCTATTCTTTGTTATGGCTAGTACTCCCAGGTTCTTTTACTTCAAGGATCATGCACAGTAAACCATGTCAGTGCTATGCAGGAATGTCCAGCGATAAAATAAAAATCTCACTGAATAGAATTTCATGTTTCACAGTCCTGAGGGAATGAAGTCATTTTCTGGGGGACTACAGGTTTGGAGCAGCTGGGCTTATCTATCTTTCTGCTGCAAATCACAGCCGGCCTTTTATAATGGGGCACAGCAACCTTCACTCGCAGGTGTTCCTGGTTCAGATGGAGTTTCCGTGATTCTTTCTGGAGTCTTCATTTCAGTGCGAGGCTTCATCGGAGCTTCCCTCTCTGGAGTGGATTACTTTCGCAAGCGGCTGGAGAATTTACAAACAGTATTCCATCTCCCTCAAATAATGGAAAACATTCCAGGAGAAGTCGGTTCATAAGTAACCCCCCTCTCGTTCCTCTGTTTTCAACCTGCTCGAGGTTAGTGATCTTTTGGTGCATTAGGAAAAACATTCCTCAATGCTGAGAAAACCATGATACAAGACTATTTTCCAAAGACAGCTTGAGGAGTATTTTTAAAGGCAGCATCGAAGTTAAGTGTTGTGAACTCCTGAAAGCATTGCTCGATATCTATGCAAAATTAGACATTTATTCTGATTATTTTTGGAGCAAGTCTATTGTATTTATAGTTTTGTTGTTTTTGATTTGTTTTTGGTCTTAGAAATTCCTGCACCAAACCCTGATGCAACTTTCTTAAAATAAACGCTCCTTTGTGAACCAATGTTTTTGTTTCTCTTCCCTTCCCAAATCCCTGTTCCCTATCCCTCTCCCCCAGAGACTCTTCGATTGTTCCCTGTTCAGTTCAGGTACGAGAGAATAGTGTTTAGGGGTGGGGGCTTTATTCTCTTTGCTCCCGCGGAACCTGGAATTCAAGTCAGTGGACATGGTCTTGTCAAAAACGTTGGGTTGCCCTATGCTTTGATTACCTACCTACCTTCAATCAGGTCTCGCCAGAATTCACCCTTTGGAAGTATTTTGAACAACACATGAGATTCATCAAAGTAAAAAAAAAAAAAAAAAAAAGTTACACCTGATTGGTAACAAAACTAAGCGCTGGCATAGCTCTTTCGGCCTCCTTGGTGTGGGTTCTGCCCCTCTACCTCTTTCTAAAGTAAACCTCCAGGTGTTATTTAGGGGCAACATATTTCCATGGAAAAGTGGCTGACTTAGTAGTGAGCTCTTACTTCCATGTAATCTGCATACAAAGGAAGGTTTTTCTCTCCCTGCCTCAGTCTCAGTGGGGCCTATTCCTACGTGCCTCAGCCTCAGTGGTGGCCAGTGACGAGGGTATTGGAACTGTCTACACCTCAGCAATCAAACTCAGTACCTTCTATCCCTGCATTGATTGCAAGATTTTGCTGTCAGGCTTGTATGTTTCCTTGGTAAATTTGACCATGTCAGTCATGCCTGTAAATTTTTGCATTGGCTAAAGGTAGAGCTCAGAGTCCAATAGAAATGTTTGTCTTTGTCCAATAAAGTTTTTGGAAGTAAATGAAAACATATTTACTGGAATTTTAAAGTCCTACTGACATTATTACTTCTTGTGTTCTGCATGTGTTGCAGCCGCAGAAGTTTTTGGTGCTTGTCTTCCACAATTTGGAGCAACTTGCCACTAACTTGGCACAGTATACAGGACCTAACCATCACTCATACAGGAAGTCTTTAAATACTTGTCTGGTCTGCTAATTCCATCTGTCCTGCTCTCTTATCTTTCCTCGTATATGGCCTGATTAACAGTTTTGAGTATGGTTTGTACTCTGTTGTACTGACAAAGTACCCTTACTCCCAATTTAAAGCTGTCTTCCTGCCAAGCAGACACCTTCAGTCACTTACACGAGCCACCATTGTGACGGTTCTTTTCCCTGAGTGAAAAGTGTGATTGATGGTACTGTCAAAATGACTGTAACATCTGCCAAACACTTAACTTGTTTTTGTTTTTTCAAGAACAGAATTGCAAAAGCGAGATTTTGATAAACAAACACTAATGACCCCTGAAAACTGGCCATTCGACTGCTCACTCTCAATCACTTGGGCTATCAGAATAGTCTCCATCGCTGACATGCTCAAGGTCTGCCCATCTGTTAGTCAGGCCAACGTACCTTCAGTTTTGTGGAGAGGTTATTCCATCATCATTGCAGTAGAGTACCCTCTCTGTTAAACTCCAAATCAGCCCCTTTGTCTCGGCACCGATAGGCCTTTGGGTGCATGTGCACTTTATTAATAGACTAATAAAATAAAATCACATATCATCTTCATTGAAGGAGAAAGTAATGCTTACATGGACCAAAGAAGCATTGCAGGCACCAGTAGAGCACACAATAAAGATAGTTAGAAAGCAAAACAAATATTGGCATATCATGGACAGGTGGTATTTGTCTCTTCCACCCTTAGGCTTTCTATCTTTCTCATTTGTTCCACCTTTAAATTTGCAAACCACAAGATTATTTGCACCACTGCATTTAATCTGATCTTTTTGTGCTTAAAGACTATACAACTACCGTATTACCCATGCATTTCTAGCAAGAGAACTTTGCTGCATCTTTTTCAGATCACCAATATTTTTTCTTTATTCTAACAAAATGACACTCTAGTCTGCACGTGAAAATACTGAACAATCTCTGCAAATTTAACTCTGGTTCTTTGTTCCTGACAACTAGAAGATTTTTCTATACATGCCTACTACCCTGAGGGAAAAACTACTCTACGTTTAATACCCTTCAGTGTTTTTAGGTTTTAGCTCTAATTAAATTTATTTGGAAATATAAATCTACTGCTCACTTAACAAATCACGATTTTTCAAATTTTGTGATCATAAATTGTACTTAAATAATGGTGAAGGATGAAACAATGGAGCAGACTTTTTACTATTATAAATGTATTGTCAGGGTTATCCAGTCCAAATGCACCTTTCCATGTTGGGGGGAAAAAGGGAATAACTCCATATTCAATTGCATTATAAGCAAGATTATATCCAATGGGATTTAGATTTCAGCAGACGGGACATCTGTCACTGTTGTGATGAAGTAACCTGTCAGTCAAGTTCTAAATTGGTCCAAAAGGCTTTTTTTCTGCAGGGACATATTTTCCGTGATGAGCAAAAGTGATAGTAAATACAGATTTTGTGCATACATTTCCATGTGAATTTGTTTCATACTGAAACAATTGCATGAGTAAATTTAGCAAATCAGGGTACTCAGGATTTGTAATAGTATATCTTGAAATCTTTGTGTAGGGCATAAAAGGTGACTCATATTTGAATAAATATTTGCATCACTGGTACCTTGTGACTGTGTAACATTATAGCTCTGACTGGGGGTCAGGGGAATGCCACCATCACATTTTATAAATTTGCATTGAAAGATCTTTAGCTATTGCTTGTTTTTTTTCTTAAAACTAATATTGAATCACTATGGCTCACTGTGCAGCATAGAAAACAGACTCTTTTCTAAACAAAGTCAAAAACATTCTCTCCATATAATTAGTCAAATGTGTGCTGAATGTGATGAGTATATCCCACATCCTGAGAGTACTTGGAGGCCTTCAGCATACATTATCACTCCTAACAGCAGAACAGAAGGACACTGCAGGGTCCTCGTTTATCTGCTGAATATGATTATGAAAACTTAATTGCAGAGACTCAAACAAACTCAAAATGAACCCTCCCTACACTGGCACGTTCCCATTTTCTGGCTAAATAAATCCCATATCTTTTTTCCTTTCCAACTTCCTGCCAATCTCCTCTCATAATCTTGCTCCCAAGCACCAGGTGCAGAAGACCAAGACAACAGATGTTTTTTTTCCACTAACATCACTTTCCTAAATATTTAGGTGGTCATTCCAACCCTGGCGGTCGGTGATAAAGCGGCGGCCAACCCGCCAACAGGCAGGCGGTCCAAAAAATGGAATTCTGACCCTGGCGGGAACCGCCAACACAGCCCGCCACTTTAACACTCCGACCGCCACGGCGGGACAAACAAACAGCGCGGCGGTCACCGCCAACAGGCAGGCGGCAGACAATGTACCGCCCACCCTATCACAACTCACCAATCCACCACCTTTTCCGGGGCGGCAGCCCCGCCGATAAAAACACGGCGGAAACAGACTACGAACGGGAAAACGCTCACCTATACACACTCCACGAGGAATCTGGACAGCATGGAACCCGATTTAAACATCCTACCAGCCATTGTCTACCTGCTTATCTACCACGAGTACGAACGCCGGCGCAGACGACAACGGTGAGTACTGCACCTACGACACAGGGGAGGGAGGAGGAGGAAGGGTTACGGGCACACACATACGCGATACACCCATCCCCCCACCCCCCCTCCAAATACCTACACACCATTGCCGAGCAACAAGTCAGAGTCACACCCCCCAAACCCCACGGAATAATGCAAAGACAAAATAAAATGAACGTTGAAATTGAAGTATATAATAGCACAAATGAAGTAATGTGAAATATGAAATGAGAAAGATACAAAATAAGGAATGAACATAGTAAAAAATATATACATATGCAATAAGTCCTGCCCATTCTGTCAAAGTTCCATAGTCCGTGGGCCAATGTGCACAAACACAGGGGCAAAGCCCACACAGGAGACACGAATCCATTGGAGAGTACACTGCTGGGGCATCAGATTACAAAACTATAGGCACCTCAGGGGGAAGGGAAGGGGGGCACCTCAGCCACATGAGTCCACGACGCCAGATCCACGAGGGGCCTCCATGCCCACTGCTCCATCCTGGGGAGTGCAAAGCCACAGTCTCACAAGTCTCTACAGTGGGTGGATTGCCCACTGAGCCATCCTGGGGAGTGCAAAGCCACAGTCTCACAAGTCTCTAGAGTGGGTGGATTGCCCACTGCGCCATCCTGGGGCGTGCAAAGCCACAGGCCATCAGATGGATTATTGACTCCACTGTCAATGGAGGAGGCACGGTGCCCAGAGTGCTACGTGAAGTCCTGCTCGACACAGACCCGGCACTGTCAATGGGCCAGCGGTGCCTGAGTCGCCGGTGGCCAGCGGAGCGTTGCTTGACAGGAAGGGCCCAGCGGAGAGGTGCTTGAGATGAAGGGCCCAGCGGAGCGGTGCCTGAGACGCGGTGGCCAGCAGAGCGGTGCTTGACAGGAAGGGCCCAGCGGAGCGGTGCTTGAGATGAAGGGCCCAGCGGAGCGGTGCTTGAGATGAAAGGCCCAGCGGAGCGGTGCCTGAGACGGCGGTGGCCAGCGGAGCGGTGCTTGACAGGAAGGGCCCAGCGGAGAGGTGCTTGAGATGAAGGGCCCAGCAGAGCGGTGCTTGAGATGAAGGGCCCAGCGGAGCGGTGCCTGAGACGGCGGTGGCCAGCGGAGCGGTGCTTGACAGGAAGGGCCCAGCGGAGAGGTGCTTGAGATGAAGGGCCCAGCGGAGCGGTGCTTGAGATGAAGGGCCCAGCGGAGCAGTGCCTGAGACGGCGGTGGCCAGCGGAGCGGTGCTTGACAGGAAGGGCCCAGCGGAGAGGTGCTTGAGATGAAGGGCCCAGCGGAGCGGTGCCTGAGACGGCGGTGGGCAGCGGATCGGTGCTTGACAGGAAGGGCCCAGCGGAGAGGTGCTTGAGATGAAGGGCCCAGCGGAGCGGTGCCTGAGACGGCGATGGCCAGCGGAGCGGAGCTTGACAGGAAGGGCCCAGCGGAGCGGTGCTTGACAGGAAGGGCCCAGCGGAGCGGTGCTTGAGATGAAGGGCCCAGCGGAGCGGTGCCTGAGACGGCGGTGGCCAGCGGAGCGGTGCTTGAGATGAAGGGCCCAGCGGAGCGGTGCTTGACAGGAAGGGCTCCTGTTCAGCGGTGCTTCTCACGGCGGGCCCCTGTTCAGCGGTTCTTCTCACGGCGGGCCCCTGTTCAGCGGTTCTTCTCACGGCGGGCCCCTGTTCAGCGGTTCTTCTCACGGCGGGGCCCTGTTCAGAGGTTCTTTTCACGGCGGGCCCCTGTTCAGCGGTTCTTCTCACGGCGGGCCCCTGTTCAGCGGTTCTTCTCACGGCGGGCCCCTGTTGAGCGGTTCTTCTCACGGCGGGCCCCTGTTCAGCGGTGCTTCTCACAGCGGGCCCCCGTTCAGCGGTTCTTCTCACGGCGGGCCCCTGTTCAGCGGTGCTTCTCACGGCGGGCCCCTGTTCAGCGGTGCTTGTCCTGTGTTTCTAGGGAGCCAGACCTGGCCAAGACTCACAGCTCACTTGGCATCCGACGGTGCGGTCGCGGGGCCCTCCTGTGATGGAGTCCTGGGCCCGTGGGTGTCGTCCGTCACACCCGTAATGGGGCTGGTGGGGCCCGCCTGGGCAGCTCGGCTGCTGCCTGACTCCTCCGCCCTGCTGCCCTTGACCTCCTTCGCCGAAGCTCTGTGGCCCTTGCCTTCCTTTGATGATGTGGCAGGTGACGGGGCATGGCTACTGTCCTTGGTGGCAGCCGTCTCAGGCTTGTCGCGCCGTCCCTTATTCTTTTTTGTCCTCTTCCCAGGGGGTGGGCTGGCTGTCCCCTTGCTGCTGGGCGATGTTCCTGCCCTAGGAGCTGGTGGACTCCAATAGCCCGGCACTATGGTCACAGTAGATGCAGGGCTGGTGGTGGCTGAGGTGCTCTTTGGACTCTTACCAGGTGGAGGGGGTGGGTCAGGTGAGGAAAAGAGGTAAATTTTGGAGAGGAAACGTTTTTTAGGAGCCATGGGAAGGGTAGGTGCAGTGGGTATGGGAGTGGAGGAAGAGGATGTGGTTGTAGGAGAGTCAAGTGTGCTGTCTTTGGGTGCAGGTGCTTGTGACGGAGGCTGTCAGGAGGTGGATGGCTGTTGGGTGGGTGGCTGCCTGCGTTTGTGTGTTTTGGAAGAGGGGGTGACAGACACACTGGGAGAGGACACAGGGGACGTGTAAATGGCAGTGGGGGTGGTAACTGCACGTGTGCGGACTGTAATGGATGGTGTGCTGGTGATGGAAGTACTGGATGATGGTGGTGTGCATGCAGGTGTGAGTGGAGACGTCACAGGGAGGGAGGAGGGAGATGAGGAGGTGGGGGACACAGAGGTGGTAGTGACTGTTGGCATGTCTGCATCTGGATGTTGCTTGGGTGAATGCTTGTGGGATCTGTGGTGCTTATGTCTGGATGAGCTGCCCTTGGGTGTTGAGGTGTGTGCAGGCTGGTCTGATGGTGTGGATGGGACAGGCAGAGGAACAGGAGACTGGGACTGGGTGGAGGGAGTCAGAAGAGGGAGGCTGGAGACAGGGACAATGGCTGCCGTCAGTGCTGAGGCCAGAGCGTTGAACGATCGCTGATGGGCAGCCTGACCCGAATGAATGCCCTCCAGGTATGCATTGCTCCGATGCACCTCCCTTTCTACACCCTGGATGGCATTCAAAAGGGTAGGCTGCCCAACAATGAGCGTCCGCAGGAGGTCAATGACCTCCTCACTGAGGGCAGCAGGGGTAACTGGGGCAGGGCATGAGGTGCCTGGGGCGAAGGAGATGGCCGGCACAGCAGCCCTCCCAGTTCCCCTGTGTTCCTGGGCCTCTGTCCCCTGGACGGTGGACGGTGTGCCCACTACCACTGCCCCCAGGTCCCTGTTGTTGTTGGGGTGGTGGGTCAACCTGGGTGCCCTGTAGTGGCAGACACACCGCTGATTGACGTGTCCTGGAGACAGAGGCATGGGCCCGCTGGGTGGGAGCTGTGCTGGTGTTCCCAGAGGGGTTTGGGTCTGGTGTAGCCTGTGGCTGTCTGTGGGGAACCGACTGTCCAGAGGTCCCAGATGGGCCGGGCTGGTCATCTGGGTCCAGGTCGACAGAGCTGCTGTCATCGCTGGGTGCCTCTTCTGGGGGTGGGATGGACATCTCTGTACCCTCCGTGGCGGTGTGGTGGCGTTCTGGTCCTGCAGGGGTATGAAGGTATGGTTATTGCTTCTGTGTGTGGCATTTCGTGTGATGGGTGGGTGTCCGTGTACCCAAGTGCAGGCATTCCCTTGTGGGGGCTTTTGTGAGGGTGGGTTGTGAGGGTGATGTGTGTGCGCAGTGGGCATGCTTTGGTGATGGGTGTCCATGCTTTGGGGACACATGCAGGGCTAGGTTTCGGGATGGGTGGGTTGTGATGGTGAGCTATTTGCAATGAGTTGGTGTGATGGGGGTGGGGGTGAGGGTGAGGGTGGGGGTATGATTTGGCATGCAGGTGGGGTGGGGGTGGAAAGAAGTAGTTAAATTTTGCCTTACCAGAGTCCATTCCTCCGCCTACTCCTGCGAGGCCCTCAGGATGCAGGATGTGCAAGACTTCCTCCTCCCATGAGGTAAATTCTGGGGGAGTAGGTGGGGGTCCGCCGCCAGTCTTCTGCACCGCAATGTTGTGCCTTGATACCATGGAACGCACCTTCCCCCGTAGGTCGTTCCAGCGCTTCCTAATGTCATCCCGATTGCGTGGATGCTGTCCCACCGCGTTGACCCTGTCCACTATTCTTTGCCATAGCTCCATCTTCCTGGCAATTGTGGTATGCTGGACCTGTGCCCCGAAGAGCTGGGGCTCTACACGGACTATTTCCTCCACCATGACCCTGAGTTCTGCGTCACTGAACCTGGGATGTCTTTGGGGTGCCATGGGGTGGTGTGGATGAGATGTGGGGTGGCGTTTGTGGTGATGAGTGTGGTGCTTGTGGTGGTGTGTGGTGTTTGGTGCGTGGATGTTGTGTGGGTGATGGTGTTGTGTGCCTCTGTGTTGTGTGATTGTCTATTCTGTGCTCTCTCTCTAGCCTTCATCATTAATTTCTGGTCGTAGGGGTTTGTGGGTGATGTGGGTGGGTGTTTTATATTGTATTGGGTGTGTGGGAGTGGTGTTAGTATGTGTATCAGGTGTGTGTGTTTCAAACTGACCAATGTGGCTGAGTTTTCTATGTGTGTGTGTATTTTGACCGCGGCGGTGTGTACCGCCAATGAAATACCGCGTTTGAAAGACCGCCACGTGGATTTGTGGGTCGGAATGGTATGGGCGTATTTCTGTTGGCGTGACGGTGGAGGTTTGGTCATCGCCATTTTTTCGCTGACCTTTGGTGTGGCGGACTTTTGTGGATGTCGGGTTTTTGGCGGGTTGGCAGTTGCGGGTCAGAATGACCGTGGCGGTTTACCGCAGCCGCGGCGGTGTTATGGCGGGCTTCTGACCGGCGGTAAGCAACTTTTACCGCCGAGGTCAGAATGACCCCCTTAATGTTTTAATTTCCTAGTGTTTTAGTGATTGCGAATTTCTTCTGTTTCATTTACATTCAATATTGGGTGATTGATCTCTGAAGGCATACTTTTAAATGACTAGTTGATGTTTTATTAACAAATGCAAATGGATACCTGACATTGCCGAAACCAACACCCAAAAACAAAGAAATCTGTCAGAATACTAAAGTCTAAAGCCCAATCGGACTGGCACCTGTAAGGAGCACAATGTGTCAAAGCCATTCCAGTGGAAACGAGACTGCAATTCTACTAGAGCCAAAACCAAACAAGTAGAGATGAGATCTCTTTATCCACCCTCTTTTACTGTTGAATCCCTCCCTGGTCACCATCAAAGGGGAACTTTCCAAAACCTGAAGCGCCGCCTGCCACTTCTAACCCGAGACAATGCTGCCAACCACTCCTTGTGGGATGAGCAGAGGTAAGTCTGGCTGCATGGACTGCACCAGCTGTCCCACGTTCCTTCCTGGTTGGGTGCATGCCTGGTGCGCTTTGGCCCAAACGCTTTGCTTGCCACATGGATAGCATGTTCCTATTCTGGACCTCCTGGACCCCAAATGTATACCTAGAACCTGGATCTCACTGATCACCACATATAATTTATTTAAAATTCTACAATCTGAAACTCTAATGCTGCCTATCCTAACTGTCCACTGAGTCTTCCTTTTATCTTGTTGGTGCTTGCCATGGTCCCCAGGATTCCCCACATGGAGGTGCAAAATGTACCTTCCTGATCATGGTAGGAGGGAAGAGACACTACAGCTACAGCTAGATAAGTGCCTAACATCATGGACAATAAATGAGCACAAAAAATCAATATACATTTAGCTCCCTTCTGCTTACCACTTATTAAGCAATAATCTCACAAAAAGCAAAATTTCCATGACTAAGAACTACTGTGTGACATGAAACAGTGACACGTACATTTAATTGTACTTTTTAAATTTCACCTTGATGCCTTGATTAGTCACTCTTAGTCATCCTTACTCATCAACACTTTTAAGACAAGAGATGTAGTTCTTGAGATCTGGTTTATTGGTAACAGGTAACAACCCCATGTTCAGCTGTCCTCTTCTCCAACTGACCCTCCCTCACGGAAACCTCTCAGATTCCAGCATCAGCAGCTCAGTTGCCAGGAGACAACTTGATTCCAAGGTAATACGTAGCAAGAACTTAACAAGGATATAACCTAACAAGTATATGACATTTACTTATCTAAATGTTCTGCATTGTTATACTAATAGCAGAAATAGGCCCTAATTAAGACTCCAGTGGACAAAAATGGCCATCTGCAAAGACCTGCTGTCAGGATACTGCCAGTGCCAGCGGCAATGTTGTGGTGCATAGGGTGCCCCAGCAGACAGTGAAAAACAAGAAGGGCTGACCATGCAGGCCCCTGCACTGCCTATGCCAGGTGCCTGCACCCCATCTCTGCCAGCCTTACATTGCGGTGCTACTGCCATGTAAAAGCTGGAGGACCTGGGGGTCGTAATCCTGCTGCCCTGGAGGATTAGGACCTCCAGCACGCCAGCCCCTCCAGTGAACAAGAAGTGGCAGTGCTGGCCGTCCGACTGTGCCACAACCACCACAGTTGTAATTGTAGATGTCGGACTGCCACATTTTAAGGACGCCAGGGTCGTAATGAGGGGCATAGTCTTTTAATGACCATTTTCTTTCTTTTACCGGCATATTAGGTCTCCTTTTTTTTTTACCTTATTATCTATTTGCTTGTCCTTTAGTTTACCACCAACAACCTGTTTTTCACTTATACCAATTTTCCTCATCCAGTCTTCCTTTTCCACTTCTGTACACCTTGTCATCCTTCTCATGTTCCACCACTTGCCATCAAATAATTTCACATTATTTCCTTTTACATCTATCAACCTTCTTTGTTCCGACATCTTAGACTCACACTTTCTTACAATGTTTCCCGCACTTACTCTTACCCACATTCCTTTTTCATATCTCTTTTGCTTCCTTTTAATGTTGTTATTGTGCCTTCATTCATACTCTTCTTGATGCTTTCTTACTTATGTCCTTGTGATTTCTATTATGACATCCCACTCTGGACATCCATGCTCGTACATGGTACTCTTCCCTTCAATAGCAGGAACAGTGTTTCCCCAATCACACAATGTGGGGTTTCTATAGCTCCACAACATGTCTCTAACCTGATTCTTTCAAGAGGAATTGTTGAACATGGGTAATTTGTTACTTTTCCCCTAACAGGCGGTTAAAGCGTTCAATTATTCCATTGCCCTTTGGATGATACACAGGTGTTTTACAATGTTTTATCCCCCACTTCTTGAGAAAATTGTCAAATTCCGCAGACATGAATTGTGCACCATTGTCACTCAAGATCACCTCAGGGCAGCCTTCCCTTCTAAAAATGTCTTCACAGAATGCTACCACATTAGATGTCTTTACTTCCCTCAGAAATGCTACTTCTGGCCATTTTGAGTAATAATCCATCATAATGATAGCGAATCTGTTCGACAAACCCAAACATTCAAATGGACCACACATATCAATATCTACTCTTTCCTAATCTTTCTTTGGGAATACCATGGGGTTAATAGATGATTCTTGTAGTACATGTGATTTATTGCTACGCATGAATGCAACACATTCCCTCACAAATCTCTCTATATGTTTGTCTATTCCTGGCCACTAAAAATCCACACAGGTCTTCCTTTTCATGGCTGACATGCCACCATGGCCTTCATGTAGCAAATGTAATAATCTTTCTCTTAAGCTCACAGGTGCTACCAATTTGTCACCCCTTCTCACTACTCCATCCACAACTGACAATTCTACCCAAACTTTTTTTTTCAAATTCCATCTTCTTTCTTTTGGTAGCACCTTTATTAACTTTTCTAACACGGGATCCAAATGCCCTGCAGCTTTCCACTCATCCTTAACTATGGCTCCACACATATCAGATATCTCTGCCACCATCCACTCATCCTCTTGAAACTTCTCTCCTTAATCTAATGGTAATCTCAACATAGAATCTGCATTTATGCTTTTTATTCCTGGCACATACTTCATTTTAAATGTATATTCTTGAAGTCTAAATATCCATTTGGCAATTCGGGGTGTGACCTTACTTGCTCCACTGATAGTGAATATATCAACCAACAGTTTGTGATCTGTATGAAGTTCAAATTCCATTACCCAAACAAATATGCAAAAACGTTTCACTCCCCACCAGCATGCCAATGCTTCCTTTTCAATAGTGGAATAAAATACGCAATGCAAAAGCTACCATTCTTTCCTTGCCCTTGTGCTGCTGCAGTAACGCCTCGCCCAAACCATAGTTACTTGCATCCACTACAATTATGGTTTTATTTTCTGGATCATATGGTTTCAGCGTTACTGCATATATTACAGCTTGTTTTACTGAGTGAAATGGTTCTTGACAACTTTACAGGCATTTAAATTTGCTACCTTTCTTCATTAACCCTCAAAACATGCACCTTGTCTGCAAAATGATCTACAAATTTTGTGTACCATTCTGCTAAGCCAAGAAACAACCTTAAATGTTCCTTGTTCTGTGGGAAGGGAGCTTCTTCTATTGCTTCCATTAATTTAAACTTCAGTTTTATTCCTTCTTGGGCCAATGTATGCCCTAAATACTCTACTTCCCTGCACAGCACTTGCATTTATTTCTACTGATGGTGAGTCCTGCTTTTTCCATCTTTTCTAAAACCTTTTTGAATACATCATGCATTTGCTTGTTTTCTCCCAATATTAATACATCATCCTGAAATATTAACGTGTTAGTCATGTCGTCCAGAATTCTTTGCATCATCCTCTGAAATACTGCAGACACAAAAGCAAGTCAAAAAGGAATTCTTATAAACTGGAACACACCTTCGGGTGTGATGAAAGTTGTTAAATAGCCGGAATGGGTATCTGATGAGAAGCATTAGATAAATCTAATGTGGTGAAATATTTCTCCCCCAACACTTGCAAGCATTTTATTTATCTGTGGCAGAGGATGCTTGTCAATTAATATGCATTAATTCAAGTCTCTTAAATCTATGCACATCTGGATCTTTCCATCAGGTTTCTTTGCTATCATTAAGGGACTTAACCATTCAGATACCTCTATTGGTTCAATTACTCCTTCTCTTCTTAATCTTTGTAATTCCTTGTTTAATTTGTCTCTTAGTGCCAATGGCACATCTTATGCCTTGTGTACTTTGGGTGTAACATATTTTTTTTAAATGATATGGTGTTCAAAACCTTTCCGACAACCCAATTCCTCACTAAATAATTCAGGAAACTTAGGGGGTCATTCTGACCCTGGCGGTCATGGACCGCCAGGGCCAACGACCGCGGAAGCACCGCCAACAGGCTGGCGGTGCTTCTGGGGCCATTCTGACCGCAGCGGTACAGCCGCGGTCAGAAAAGGGAAACCGGCGGTTTCCCGCCTGTTTCCCACGGCCCCATGGGGATTCCAACCCCCTTCCCGCCATCCTGTTTCTGGCGGTTTTCACCGCCAGAAACAGGCTGGCGGGAACGGGTGTTGTGGGGCCCCCTAACAGGGCCCCATTAAGATTTTCAGTGTCTGCTTGGCAGACACTGAAAATCGCGATGGGTGCAACTGCACCCGTCGCACACCAGCAACTCCGCCGGCTCCATTCGGAGCCGGCTTCCTCGTTGCTGGGGCTTTCCCGCTGGGCGGGCGGGTGGCCTTTTGCCGGTCGCCTGCCAGCCCAGCGGGAAAGTCAGAATGACCGCTGCGGTCTTTTGGCAGAATGCCCCCCTTAGTGATCCACTCATTTTCATTATTTGATTTCATCAATAATACTTGTTTGGGGTGATTAGGGTTTAATACTATCCCCAACTCACCGCACTCTTTCCATCCAAGTAATGACCTGTCTTGTTGCACCACATATATTTTTCCACAAGCTTTTCAAGATCTGCTTCAAAATATCCCAATATTGGAATTTTTCTCCAGAGTATTCTTCAGGTTCAACAACCATAGGTTTAAGCGTATTATTCTTTAAACTTTCCCATACTTGTTTGTCTATTAAAGTAAAAGGTGAGCATGAGTCTGCCCACATTTGCACTTGTTTTCCATTCACCTCAATAACATACTTTGGTGGATTATACTCATCACCTTTCTCATCATATTGGGTACATGCTAGTGTCTTTTCTCTTTCGACTACTAAGACATTGAGCTCGTCCTCCTCACTAATCTCTTACTTTATTTTATTTTTCGCACTCTTTCACTACATTCGCTGACTTCCTGAATCTGTTTTCATTTGACATTCTGCATATGCTTGCAAAATGTCCTACTTTCTTGCATTTAAAACACTTACTGTTGAAAGCTGGATTCCATTTATATCACTTCAAACGGGGGCTCGCGTTCGGCTTCCTCTTTTTCTGGGACTGGCGTTACACTGCCGCCGGGCCCTATATTTACTCTAACGGTCGCTCGGACCTGGTTACTTTCTACATTTAATTTCCGATGCGAACAGTTCCAATCTATCAGGTAGGATATTCTCCTTCTTTTAATTTACTACTTTGTCTGAGACGCGGGTATGGCATTTTTCAGGTTGAAATGCCCAGTACAACTATATCATATATCGGGGAATGTTTGAACATATTTTTTCTTGGTAATAAGATAAAATTACCGTTTTATACCGCTCGCTCTGTGTTTTATCTTTGGATTATTTACTATTAATAATTGCCTTGAATACGCACTGGCTTTTTCTTTCTTTTACACTTGATACGGATTATTGGGCTATCTATGAACCCATTTTTGACCATAATTTTCAATATTACGGTTAAAAATACCTCTCCTTTTTCCCTTTTTTATTTTTTTCACTTCTGATTTGTAGGTCCGTACTGTACCATTCTTCTAGTGGGCTCATGCCTCCTTTTTTTTTCTCCCTCTCATCAGGCATTGAATTTGTCGCTATACTTTGACTATTGTGAATATATGTATTTTTCAGGTTTCCTCTTGCTTTGTCATACATGGTATTCCACATCATGTTGGCACCCATCTTTACGTTCTTTTTTCTCATGTATATCGGTATTCCATCTATTGGTATGCACTTTTGTTTCTGTCAGATTATATGTTGTATACAATCGTTCCATGTTATGTTGTATTACAGCCCTGAAGAAGCCCTTTCAGTGGGCGAAACGTGTTGGCTGTCTATTGGCTGTCCTATTTATTGGCTGTCCTTTCACTGTACTATTGGCTGTATTCACGGAAATGTGATATCACCAAGTATCGGACTGGCAAGAATTAAAGAGAAGGATCTTATATCTTCACCACTGGAGTACTGGACTCTTATCTTACTTTTTACAAACTGTTTGCAAATGTGGCAGTGCACCGCCTATCAGGGTTTCATGTATAGTGGATACAGGCTGCAGGCACACAGGGCTGAGAGCAGGAAAATGTCATATTTTAAAAGTGCCATTTTCAAAATTGAAACAATACATCTGACTTCACCATTAAAGAGGATTTATTATTAAATTTCATAGGCAGTACGCATGACATATCTAGTCCTTCTCAATTAGGCGTTACAGCTTATTAAATGTAATAAGGAATCCCCAATGTTAACCTATGAGAGGGGTAGACCTCACAGTAGTGAACAACGAAGTTGGGAGTTGTTTGCTTTTAGACATGTACAATTTAGTAATATATGCCCTGCCTTTTAATTACGCAGCACCTTGCCCTATGTGCTACCTATAGCCTACCTTAGGGGTGACATATTTAATAAAAGGGGAGTTTAAGGCTTGGCTAGAGGTTTTAAATGCTAAGTCCACATAGCAGTGTAAACTGCACACACTGGCTCTGCAGTGGCAGGCCTGAGTCATGTTTGGAAATGCTTCTTAATTGAGTGGCACAAGGAGAGTTACAGCCCACTAGTAGTACTTAATTTACAGGCCCTGGGCACATATAGTGCACTTTACTAGTAAATTAAGAATGCAAGATGTGGATGTACTAATCAAACCAAGTTCACAGGGTCCTAAGGCCAATAAAAACTAATTTAGAAAAATGTGAAGAGAAAAAGGCAAAACGTTTGGGGGTGACCCTGCAGAGAGGGACATTTCCAGAGAGTAATCAATACCTTGATGGACTTCCCTGCTTAGGCAATAGAACAAGGACAATGGCCCACTACTGCAGGGGCACTTGTTAGTTCTACACCTCTCTGAACTCAGTTGGATCCCTATGGACTGAGCCACTGGACTGACCCATGGAGAACCCATCTCCTTACCTGTGAACCCCATTTTTACAGCACCTTAATTTTTTCACAGATGCATTTCAGTAGGCAGACCGTTTCCACCATGCCCTACAAAGTGATGTGAACCATCACACCCCTTGGATCAGACTGTCCGAACCCAAGGACAATTCTGTCCACAATGACAGTAACCAACAGAGGCCACTGGCAGTGTCAACAGCCAAGGCCCAGGGCATCCAGGGGTCTCTGACCTCTTTGGTTTCGCAGAGTAGGGGGCAGTAGCCTATGAGCTGGGATCACCCTATGCACCTGCCCGGTGTACTGCTCTGGGGAAACTAGCTGTTCCACTATCATGATGTGGCTAGCCCCAGTGTCCCTCGACCAGGTGGAAGTCACAACTTCCACCCACAGGGATCACAAGCTCACCATTTGAGTCTGTCTCCCAACTAAAAGAGATCATGGCATGCTCTATGACCTTTCCCTGTGGACTAATTGCTCCTAAGGCCACATTGGCCACCCCTACAGAGGTCCCATGAGTGGGTGGTTTCTTTGGACAGACTGAGTCCCTTGCTTGTGGTCTAGCTGGGAAAAATCAAAGCAGCGGGTTGGAAATAGGATGCCCGGGCCACCACCCACCAGAACCTCCCTTCTGCCTCTCAGAAAGGAGACAGGAAACCTTTCCTTCCCCTTTAACATGAGGCCTTCCTGGGTCTCCCTTGACCTCTCCCTCACTCTGTTGGGGGTGTTATGCGGTTCCCACTTTGATAATAGGACTGCATGTTTAGGACAGAAGAACAGCAGTGTGGCACTCAGAGTCCACAGCATTTGTAGCTGTCAGCCTAACTCCTGGCTAGCTTACACGAACCCTATACCGACTGGGGTGAAAGTTGATTATGGCAACCTGACCATGACACTCTGACTCCCCAGGGAAGCTGTGGAAAAAGATCTTACACATTGTGTACTGTTACTCATGCATGCCAAGGCAATACACAATAGATGCGAGATAAGTTTTCAGTATGTTTATTGAAACAACAACAATCTGGCATATAGAGGGAGAGATGGAATGATTAGGCAGATGAACCAAAGCAAAATAATCGGCATTACGAACATGGTAAAAAAGATAAACAATTCAACAATGATGTATGTGGTTCAAAATGTTCTGCAGGATCCTACCTAACTCTATGTCTACGCTGAGAGCATAGAGAGTGTACCCTTCTGCCGGGCCTGATCTAAGGAATAACACTGACCCTATACCTAGAAGAGTGTCAAGAGTTAGTTGCTGATGTAGTTTGCAATTCCCTCTTGAGGCTGGCTGATCAGCATCACTTCAGCTGCATCATACAGCATGCTTCCCAGGATAGTCATAGCCAGAATGCCCTCAGTCGCTTTTGGGTCAGTACATCATTTATATTTCAAACTATACTGTCTTGGAAGTACAGTTTCAATGTAATGTTATCTCTAGATGGTAGAAGCTGTCTCCTGAATGGGCAACAGAAACAAGCATATCATGTAAAGAGTTATATGGCCTTGGACAGAAAGTACTGATTAAATGTTGTGCAAAGGCTAACTAAACACAAACAGCTTGTTCCGCACTTTCCTAGAATAAAATCAACTGATAAAAGTATGTAAAAATCATCACTAAAAACAGACTTACTGAAATGAATAAAATATGAACACTAAAATGAACTAAAACAGGGGTGACTAACCGGGGTCCTAAAAGTCCTCATGACAGGGGGAACCTGAAGCACTCCCAGGTACCTTTTTGGACACTGTGGTCCGGCCCAGACGTATGCATGCTCAATAGGTTTCCTGAGGCGAGTCAGCTTGCTATCACTTAAATAACACAACCTGGATAGGGGGAGGTAAAGCGCCACCCAACGTCCTGACTAGACTAAATATTTAAAAAACAAAATGGTACTGCAGCATACAAGACACCATGATTCTTTGCCTACTTAGTGCTATAAGCCTGGGCCCAATTTGGACATCACAGTTATCCTTTGGGTCATTTGAGAAGGCAAATTCTTTTGGGAGAGCAAGCCTTACACACTCATGTTTCATCCTTGACAACCTTTCCCCACCCTGGTAGGACAGTGTTACCTGGGCGAAATGACCTCCTGGTGGGTCAAAAGGAAGGAGGGAGTTCTTACATAGAGCTTGACTGGACAAGTAATAGGATCCAGATAAAATAAAAATATCTTGGGGTACCCAGGCATGTCACCTTCAATATTGGAACCCCAGGGATATCTAAAAATATCTAAAAAAACTTACTGGGATGGTCAGTGAGAGTAGTGACTCAAACCAACTCCCTAAACCAACATGTTTCTGCCCCTATGGTTAGTCTAATAGGTCTGGCACAATCGTCAGGGCAAAGAATTCCGAATATATTGGCCAAGTTTGCCATTAACAAAACAACCTGATGAAACCAAGCCCCCAGGTGAGACCTACTTGGATCTAAGGGGCATATGTATACTCTGTTTGCGCCGAATGTGCATCAAAAATCTTGACGCACAATCGGCGCAAACCCTGCCCCATATTTATACTTTGACGCCCGACCCCGCGGGCGCAAAATTCCACCATGTGAGTCATTTTTTGGAAGGGGGAACCAGCCTTGCGTTAATTATATGCAAGGTAGGCGTTCCCTTCCAAAAAATGACTTTAAGGCCTGTGCCCCTTATTTATACTCTGGCGTCATTTTGACGCACAGGAGGGGGTGGGCCTTAAAAAACGGCGCACAGCCTGATGTGTGCCGTTTTTTAACGCCTGGGTCAGGGCAGGCGTTAAGGGACCTGTGGGCTCGGAAGGAGCCCAGAGGTGCCCTCCCCTGCCCCCAGGGACACCCCCTGCCACCCTTGCCCAAGGGGGCATGACTCCTGTCTTTGCTAAGACAGGAGTCATGTCAATGGAGGTTGGGCGTTAAAATAAATGGCGCAAATCCGGTTTGAGGCCTGAATTTTGCCTCAGACCTGATTTGCACCATTTTTTGACGCACAACCCCCATTTTCCCATACGCCGGCGCTGCCTGGTGTGAGTCTTTTGTTTTAACGCACACCAGTCCGCAGCGTCGGCTAACGTCATTCCATTAATAAGGCACCCGCATGGCACGTTGGAATGGCGGTAGCCGGCGGTAAACATTTTGAAGCACAACTGCGTAGGCGCAGTTGTGCGTCAAAAAGTATAAATATGGGCCTAAATGTGTTGCAACAAACCTAAAGGGAGTAACACACATTCATCAAGAAGCCTTCATGCAGTACCCCCTACACTGACTGCACTGTCACCCAGCCTCTGTTTAAGACTTGGCAAGAAGTTTTAAATGCCAAGTTGAAATAGCACTGAAAACTGCACATACAGGCTCTGCAATGACAGGCATGCAACATGTTTTGGGTGGCAGAAGCACTGCACTTAATTTACAGCCCCGTACACATCTGAGACTTATAAGTATTTTAAGAATGCCAATTGTGGATGTACCAATCAAACCATGATTAGGGGGAGAGCACAAGCACTTTAACACTGTTTAGCTTTGGTATAGTGCAGAGAGTACTAAGGCTGACAAAAACTAATTCAGCAAAAGCTAGTGGGGAAAAGGCAAAAGGTTTGGGGTAACCCTGTGGAGAGGGTAATTTCCAAAATGAGTGATGGCTTCCAGCCACTCAAACTGAACAGAGACAGAAAAAACATAGCTGTAACAGATGGTACTTTTTGAATGAAGAAAGAAAGTACTCAAAAACAATGAATTTAGAAAGAGACATGTAAATCTCCATGGCAAAATCAATATTGCTAATAGTTGAAATAGAGTCAATTACAAACTGCACAAAGACTATATTCAAGATTTTAAAGCAGAAACCAAAACCACTTAACACACTCTCCATAAATAAGTCTTTTGAAGCCTACTTTAACTAATCATCCTTCTTCAAATAAAGGTGAAGAATATCAATCTCTCCCTCTCACAAATGAAAACAAATGCAATTAAAAATCATACTGTCATGAAATAGAGTAGCATCTTATCATCTTTCGGAGAAAACACTGAAAATGAACTTATTAACATTTGTGTGGAGATAAAACACTTCTTCAGCTGTTTCCCCCTTTTTAATTTAGAACAGTCCAACTTCAGTGGGTGAAATATTCTAATAGCACTCTAGCCCTCTTGCCTTCTGTTATGCCTGTTGTTAAATGCCTTCTCCCTCGTTATTGCAATATTGGAATTTAGAGAGCCACATTGAAGACAATGAAGTGACTGAGGACTACTAATGGCTGGGATAAGCCTTCTCGCACACAGTAAGCCTTCTGCTCCAACAATCAAATGTTTATCTGGCTGTTTCCCCCTTGTTAAATTAGAACATTCTAACCTCAGTGGGTGGAATAATCTTATAGCCCTACTGTCTCGGACTATGCCTGTTGTTATAGAAATTCTCTCTCATTATGGGCTCTCACCTGCATCTTGGCCGATAACTCGGATTCAGAGCTCTTAACAATTGGTTTAGCCCTCTGCAGTGGGATCTGCAGCTCTATTCTGACCATTCCAATCAATCCTTTTTCAAAACCTGTTTTGAATCTCAAATCAAGAAACATTTCAATGGAAATAACCTTCTTTACACATTCATGTCAGCCTTTAAGTCTAACCTTAAGTCTGGCTAGAACAGTAAAATGTAAGTGATATCAAGGTTAGTGCATTTGTGTATCTCTATAAGTGGTGTTTTGTATGTTTGTGTTTTGAGTCAGCACGTTACCTCATAATGGCATCTTTCTCTCTTCCTTGGTTTGGGGTGAGTGCACACCATGTGATTTATTTTGCTAGTCTAACCCTCACCCCTTTTCCATTTACTATTACTTTGCTCCTCCTTTCTTCTTCCATCCCTCTCTCTCTTCTCTTCTTTTCCGTTTGGTTTGGGATGGGTTCACCCATTTCATGAGCATGGTATTCCTTTTCTTTTTCCATAGAAAGAAATGTGGATGGACGTCCTTTCAGTAGTTGCTCTCTGTGGCTTGATCTTAATTGGTGAGAAGTGTTCTTTTAGATTGACTAGAATGATTGGTATATTTGCCTTGATGGCATTGTTCTGACCTTTTTGGTCTTCTTTTTTTTCCCTTCTTCATGTTATCTTTATCTTGTATACGTGTATAACTTTGTTGGTCCTAATGATGACCCCTTGTGGATTCATCCTGAACAAGGGGTTAAAATGACGATTTGATCGTTTGCCCATCTGAGACTGAAATTTCTAAATACTAGACTACTTAAAAAAAAATTGGTTCCAATCTCTTGGTCCAGTAATCCGTTGTGGATTGGGCGTCTGGTGCATTGTATTATATTGTACATATTGCATATAACCTTTTACTGTGATATTTCACTTTACATCACTTTTTCACTGCACGTTCACTTGGAACATCTTATTGTTTTGTTTTGCCTTGATTACTTTCTGAATATACCATCCTTTACAATATAGTTGCCCTGAAAGGTCACAATTGACTTATGTGATTGGTCAATATATTATCCATGTCTTGCTGTTTTTTGTAATTAATTGTTTCTTTCACAGTTGAGCATTTTATTGAATGCTTTGAGTACTCTTGTTCTAGGGATTATAGGGTGCCCCTTCTTGGGATTGATACAACAGTAAGTCGGCACTCCTACAAATTGTAGAAATTGTGCCCTGCATTGTGGACAAATGATTCATGTCTTCTAATTCTTATCAGTAACATTAGATACTGTCACTCACTCCTCTTCGAAAAATTCTCCAAAAATAAATGGGTTGAGTGGAAAGTAGTTTGTCTCCTAACTTAGCAATTGTACATAATTAATAAAAAACATATTATTTTCTCTATCTCTCCATCCCCACCTCTCTTTCCCATGTAGTCTCTCAAGAATCTTCTATTCCACCCACTCTGTCTAATGCCTATATCGAACCTCTAGGTGTTTGCCTGAAAAGGTCCACCTTATTCTAGCATCTACGTGCTGAAGATACACATTTTTATCCAAGATTGCCTTTTCCTAAAAACATAAACCCTACTCACAATCCTCAGTAGAATCCAATAATCTATGTTGATTCACCATCTAAATAGAAAGCCCACCAAAACAACATTTTGTATAGAGTATTTTGCTCCTGGTGGTGCTCTCTAGCCACCAGGAGTGAAAGTTCTAGGCTGCCTGGCCCCTTATTTTCTAGACATTTTTGGAGCTGATTTTTTCACTGTTCTCCCTCCATTGAGGGTAAACATAGGACCTGCCCTCCCTTCCCATTGCCTGCTCAAACTGATTTTTTAAGGCTTGTTGGTTGCCCCAGCACCCAGATAACAACCTCCATCCTCTGTCTGGAGTTCCTGTGATCTATTTGAATCATAGTGTTACTAAGCAGCACCCTGAGACCCTCAAAGCATGCTACACTCCCTGCCAACTCTCCCAGGACCCCTTGCCCTTCTTGCTACTTGCAGGGTACCTTTTTACCCAGCAGGAGTCAGGAAGCAATATTCAGTGCTACCCTCCACACACCCAGTCCCAGTAGTTCCGAACAGCACTCTCTTTCAGGGTTGCAGGAAGCCCATCTTTCCCTAAAGGATTTGGAAAGCCGGTGCCACTAGTAGTGGAAACACATGTCCAACACATTGCAAGCTTTTATGAATTTTCAGTACTCAAGAGCCTGTTTTTGTATTCTTTGTCAGGTTCCCGTGCTTCTCAGTGCTTTATCCAAAAGATGACTTATTATCCCTCCACCCTTGATCCCCCCTACAGTATTTTAGAATATTAAAAAATGGAAAAGCCAGAGTCTTTAGCTGCCTTGCTAAGTGAGAGAGCAATCTGGTCCCTTCACTCCAAAACATCAAGTAGGAGCTCTTCCTGTGTGTGATGTTAGAGGTCTGAATGTCTCCCCTTGTTTCTCTGGCATAGGGCATGTCTGATTGTTTTACTAAGTGTAAGTTAATTAGCCTTTGCAATCATTTCTTCCACCATCCTCCTCTCCCAGAAGCAGGGTAATCCTCTGCAAATTAACCTATTGTATGTGGTAGAATTTGATCCACCTGTTAGACAGTAGAATTATTAGCCTGGCCCAGAAGGGAGATTTGAAGCCCAAATCACATTAGGGACTGAATCAGAAAACAGTACAACACCCAATGTACATTCACAATTTTTTTTACCTGTAGAGAGAGGCATTGTTTTTCCCTCTTGGTTAAGCTAATGAGGAGCCTAAAGTGTGAACACATCGAAGTTCTACATACTGAGATTATAGTGCTGCAGACTCATATTATAGTCATAAGAAGAGGAGATAGTTGTTTTTAGAGGCCAAGTTAAGTTATAAGGCCTCTATGGGCAATATTTATTCTATTAAAGACCTGTTTGAAACTGGCTAACTGTTTTCAGACCCTGGGCTGAGTGACTAGTCTCACATGCTATGCATGCACACACTACCAGTGCATAGACTCTTACTAGAGCTACTCAGCTATGTGTATGTGCAGACACTGGGCTGAGTTAAACTGTGGTCGCAAGATAAGTATACACACATGTAACCAGTGCATAGACTCTTACCAGACCTACTCAGCAGCAAGCCTTATTTTGAATATTTTAAAAGGTGAACACTGCAGGTTAGCACTTGAATCTATTTTTGCAAACTTTACAGTGAGTGAGACACTGTTAGTGAGACTCCCTAACAGTATAGATTCATAAACAATCCACAAATCTTGGAGGGTTATAGAAGGTCAGAATCCACTTGCTCACATCCCTGTACATACTATGTTCTTCAAAATTCCAGATTTTGGACTTTTGTTTTTAGCATTACTGTGGCCAAAGTAAGACCTCTGACTCTACTGTCTCTCATCAGACATAGCAAACATAGCCATACAGAAAGAATGCAAACTGGGTGGATATGTGACTGGCAAAAACACCATCTAATAAGAGCCAGGGGAACCTCCGGCACAAGAAGGCTCAAAAGAAGTAGTCAATTACTGGTTTACAAAAATTCAAAAGCTTTGGTTAACCTATAGTTCTAACATTTGAAAAATATTTTAGCTTAAAAATAATTGAGAATAACTGATGCACACAAAACCATAAAATTGTACAACTGAAAATGCGTAGGCCCTCATTATTAGTGGGCCAGTTAATTGCAATATGGCGATAACTGCTGTTACCATGGGGAAAGCCATAGATTACTCTTTGAGAATTATGAAGGTGGCCTCGGGGAAGAGAGCAGTGATCTATTGAATTAGTGTCTCCTCCTCCAGAAGTGTCATAAAAAAAGAACCACTAGTGTTTTAAAATTAACGTGTGTCTTTTTAATGGACATTGGTTGCCTTAAAAAATATAGGGCAAGATGTACTAGAAGACAGGTTGCAATCTGTGATCATACATTGCACACTGGTGCTTTGCAACCAGTTTTTAATTTTGCGTTGTGACCTATGAACTAATAGGTTCCATTGCAAAATCTCCAGTTTCCAGGGGGGGGATGGGGGGGATAGGGGGGTCACAGAATGACCTGCCTGTCTAATAAATATTAATAGGGAGGTTGCTATTTCGGACCAGCAGTGATTGACTATAGGGGCAGGCATGGTGGCTAGCAGTTTGGGCTGGATTGTTCCTGTAGAGAGCAAGGTCAAGACTGAATAGCACATGTGTAGACGGGTCTCCTCGACTGCGTCTTACAGCTCCGCGGACTGGCGCCTTTCACGTGCCTCGCTTGGAGAACTCCCGCGTTTCCATGGTGACATGGGCACGCCACCAGACGCTTGGGAGACGGATTGCCGGGTTCCTAGAAAAGAAGCAACGACCGACTGCAGAGGAACGACGGAGGAGGAGTTTTCCGGAGAGACGCCGAAGACGGAGAGAAGAGGAACGCCGTGTGCTACGGAGAAGGAGACCGGACCAGAGGGGGTTCCCATACCCCGCGGAGACCATCGAGACCGAGTCCCGGAAACGTGCACATCCCGCCACGACCCTGGAGGGTCGTGGCTTACCAATGTACGGTCCTTGTTACAAGGACGTCGATAAGCCCATTTTTATTTAGAACACAAGGGAGGGGGTGGACGGAGAAACTAGGGGAGGGACGGAGGGAGGCTGGGAGGAAAAGGGGTCACAAAGAAGGGAAAAAGACGGGTGAGCCCTGGGACAGTGCACTAAGAGAGAGAGAGTGTCACGAGTACCTAAAACCCTCACTACAGGACCTATCCTTCCACACCTCCATCTCTTCCTCAAGAGTCACTGCCCTTCCTTGCATGCCTAAGCACTAAAAGCCTACCCCAGAAACCCACAAACGACTTACCTTTGTTTTGTTCCCGTGTTTATTTTTTCCGGTGCCAACGGGGAGGCCACATGATTTGACGCCATCCAGACCTAAACGAAGACAAAGAACAGAGACGGTTAAAACAAGAAAGAGACACCTGGAGTTGTTGTTACCACTTTAACCTGACATTACTTATAAGTTCACCTTACCAAAGAATAATAAATTCTCACAGTCTATATACGGCTCAGAGTCCTCTGTACCGCCGATACCCCACCACAACATGGCTGGGTCCAAACTGGAAATGGCATGGTGAGCAAAATAAGCGATGGATTTAGGCCCATATCTGTGACTTGGGGGTGATTGTTTGACATTGTTTAGCAGTCTGTGCATCCTCTGTTCATTTTGCATTTGTCACCCTAAGGGGGAAGGGTATGCCGCAGCGTGGGTCCTGTGCTTGCTATGCCACCAGATTCAGGCTAACCTGGCTGATGAGGGTTGATATCACAAAACTGGTCCTAGGATGCTTGTTTCCAGTCCAGGGAGGACCTGACCTGGAAGTTTGGGCCGGAATGTTCCCAGGGTCAAGACTGATTTGCGTATGGCTGAGTCCAAAATGGAATGGCGTGGTGAGCAAAAAAACAATGGATTTAGGTCCAGTTTTGTGACTGGGGATGAATGTTTGACATTGTTCAGCATGAACGCAAACAAAAATGATTCCCATTTTGGAATGCAAATGTGGGTATGAAGGTCTTTTATCTCTTGCAAACTTCCATTTCTACATTCACAGCCAGTCACAGGGGGTTGCAAACTGTGGCTTGTCTGATTAATATTAATTAAGCAGGTCACTTAGCTATTCTCTGTGAATAGACAATTTTTGATGCAACCTATTAGTACATAGGTTATATTGAAAACTGCAAATAGGTTAGTGGCAAATTGCACATCCCTTGCTTGCAAATGGTAATATTACATAAGGGCCTTACTTTTTTTTGTAATATTTATCAACAAGGAGATGTTCATAGACCTGACACTTCTTCAAAATAACAAGGGTAAAGTGCTTGTAGCAAACAAAGCTCTAATAAGCATAAATATATTGAATTCACAAAAAATGCAGACTGGAACTAGTTTGTCAATCTGCATATTTTAGGAAATACATATGGGTAATGTCCTGCAAATGTATGAATTTCGTATTTTACAAAAAATGCATCTTTAATAAAAATGTATTTGACTTAAGGCCTGATTTAGAATTTGGAAGATGGCATACTCAATCACAAACGTGAACTGTGTCATGATATTATGTCCTGTGGCACTTGTAATACTTTGGACGGGATATCCGTCATGTTTGTGACAGAGTGTCCCATCTGCAAACTCTAAATCAAGCCCTTAATGCCTCAATTTCTTACTATGGCCCTGATTACAAGTTATGTGGAATTAAGAAGAAATTCATGAAGATATTCCCAGCAGCTAGTATCTCTGCATGGAATTTCTCCTGCTGTGAATTAGACCCCTTGGAACGGGGAATAATTATGGACATTTGATTACAGTTTCTAATTCCTCATGGTAATCTGAGAGGCTAGTGGTGAGGTGAGAGGGGGTTGAGAGGGTAGGGGACAAAAAGGGAAGAATTGTTTTAGCAGGGGGACCCCTTTTGGCAAAGACAAGGGTTGATACAGCTTGGCTACCTTCGCAGTCAAAGCCTCATGTGAGTTTACTAGCCAGAACGTTCAGCCATTAAAATCAGGTCTGGAGTTCCCACACCAAGGAAAATTGTGTACCTGAACACCAAGCCACTCATGATCAGGCAGAGCGGTATCTACTTCATCTGATTCCTAATAAAGCCCTGTTCCTCAAAAAAGAAGAGGTGTTTCCCCAACTTGCATATTGTTTATTGAGATGCAAGTTAGATATGCAGTTAGGAGTATAAAAGTAAAACATTTGTGATCCCACCCCGCCAAGGTATGACTGTTTGGTGCTGACCTAATTTGTATTGTAATTCTCTATCTAATTCACTCTACTCTCTACTTAAAAACCCCCACTTGTATAAACGTAGTACAAAACCACGTGTTGGTGGTGATTTTGTTTGTAATGGACACATGTTCATACGTTATCCACATGTGTGGCTTTTAAGGTACTCTTACGCTTGTTATAATGAAGAAAAAGAAGGCTCAGTAAAATAAAATAGTAGCTTAGAATCACACAATTTGTTGAAGTGGGAACGCAGCAATTGGCCCCATATTTTTAGGTTTCACACTGCAATTAAGTCACTGGATTTGCACCTCTTTCTCTTGCCTATTTTTAATCAAAGATCACAGTTTTGTTGTTAATTCTTGGTGCATGTGATTAGAGAATGAGGGCAGGTAGACACCATGTGAAAGTTCAGATTGTTTTGGGATCAAAGTTTCAAGAGGATCATAAGATGAGCCAGAGCCAGCAATCTGTCTTGAGATTTCCCCACAAGACATGGTGCATGATATTTAAAATTAGGACATGTAGAGTATTAATATTACCATGACCCTACAGTTCTAAGGCCCAGAAAGCTATTTACACTGCTGCAGACCTATCTGCCCTATGTAGAAAACCTGAACACAGATTAAAATACTTATACTACTAACTTGCCACTAGAGCGGATCCCACAATAGGTGCTGCAATCTACAAGTGTCATTTACCTTTCAGGCCGTGGCTTCATTTTCTACAATATATACTAGGGACTTGCAGACATGTCAATTGTGACAATCAGAAACCCATTAAACCAGGTTTAAAGGAGGCATAGGCACTTTACTCCTGGAGAGGAGGGGTAAAGTAAACTGCATTGTATAATCCGAAACAATAGTGTCTAGAAAACTATGAAAATTCTGGAGCCACCTCCTATACCTGCTCTTGCAGGCCTTCATCCAAACTATCCTCATTCCTTACTTAAAACTCTGATAGGATGATTTTAGAATCATTTCATGTTTAGGGGAGAGCAGGAGTCTCTTTATGGAGCACCTATTTCTAATTCTCAGTTTCTCGACTAGAGTGGACGTTATTGCCATGTGACTTACTCTATTGAGCCTGAACCAATTGTGATATTTCAGCTTGTCAGCTGTAATCCTATTTTTTTTTACATTTTCATATAATGCATATATATTGGACAGTAAATGAAATTACTTGACTTCAATCACCGATTCCTGGTCCTCATTGCATGGACAAACCGGCTTCATGAAATTTAAATTGTTAATTATTGTTAACTCCCTCCGTGTCTGAGTAAATTTAAAAAGATCAATCAGATGAAAGATTGTAAATAACATTCCTGCTCGCTCTCAACCCTTTCCCACTCTGAAATCGGTTTAATATTTATTCCTGCCAAAGACAGGAACACATTGGGCCTCATTTACAAGGCCTTTGCACCACCGTTGTATAATTCTTTTTTTTTTTTTGTCACAGCAGCGGCACTAGAAGTGCATTACACTACTCCATATTTACAAACTGATGCATTGGGCCCAATGCGTTAGTTTGTAAAGCCTTGCGTCACATGATACTTGCAGCAGGTATAATGTATGCAAGGTAGGGACTCCAAGGGAAAAAGCTATGCAGAACTGACTCAGTGAAATTTACAACACCACGTCATTCTGCATCTTCACTGCATCCATGGCATTGTTAGGGACTTGTTAGGCAGTGCAAGAAATCTGACGCATGGGGACAACGCGTCAGTTTCTTGTAAATGAGGCCCATTATTTTCTAGCATGTAAGGATACAAGCCAAACTTGATGGCAGTGAAAAGTTTCTCCGCCCTCACATAAAAAAAAAAAAATAATAATAATCAATTGCACAAACAGTGGCTTTTTTCTTAAGCTGTTCTGCACTATCTACAGCTATGCTTGCATGCATACCTTCCCTTTGTTTCAACAAGGATTCTGCAGGATTGTGCCTTAAAAATCTGACTGTGAGACAACTCGGTGAATTTCAAGGTAAGTTCACCCTAGTACAAGATCATACACTTCCTGTGTACAGTTTCTGCTTTTAAGAATCGAGCTCAACGTGTTCTGCTTATGTCCATAAATTTGACAGCATGCATTACATAGGCCTCACTTGCACCCAGCATTGAAACAGACATTCCATGCAGTTGTAAAATCGTAAACTGGATTTTATCTAGTATTATATGGTAGAAAGTAAAGCCAATAAATGTGCTGTTTCCCCACTATACACTACAGGAACACTATCCATGAAATAAGTAGGTATTTGTATTCAGAAGGTGCCTTGCTGTGCCAGATAACACCAGCCATTGCTTTCCTTTCTGTCTTTTTAGAGGATGCTGTGCTTTGATTTCTGCCGTCGTTTCTCTTTTTTTATGTGAGTACAGATGGAACCTTCATCAAACATCTACTGTCAGGGGCCTGCCTGCCTCCTTCCTTTCACCGCCAGCCCGGCTCCTTGCAAGGAGTTGCTTTGGAAGAGGGCCAGGAAAAATGCCGTCCGGGCGGGAGACTTAATAAAACGCGGTATCAGAGCCATCAGACTGTGAGATCGAGCGAAAAAGCCTCATCTCTTTGGACTTCACTTAGGAACAGGCACTATATTGCAGAGATCTTGCGATAGTGGCGGCCACACAAAGGCTTTCTGGATCATTGAAATCCAAGACTCCTTTATTTCGCTACGGATGAAAATCATGGTGTATGAAATGCAATATCCTGCATTTTATCTCTTCCCGCTCGGTGATACACAAGGTGTAAAGTTTCAATGGTACAATATTTCAATGAAACACGCTTGATTTGACAACACTGCAGGACAATTCTGGATTGTAAATTAATTTATTTAGCACTCCTGTGCACAGAGCTAAATCTTAAAGCCCCAAAGATCTTGAGAAACAAAATTAGCAGCACAACGTTGTGATTAAAGTGAAAATCTAGTTTGTTTGCAAAATGGAAATATCAAATTAGAGTTTCGGGTGCAAGAAATGCATTCACAAAAATTGGGTGGTTTACAGACAAATCACCCCTAGACACATTGGCTAGAATACAGATTTTTTTAACATAACAAACAATATGAATGATGTTACTTGCTTCAATTCAGAAATTATATATGCCCATTTTTAATATTTAAGGTGCTAATTTCTCTATAATAGAATACTCACTAATACATTGATAGGCCAGAGTCAGTTGGTAGTGCAAAAGAAGTGAAAATAGAAGTTATATTTCCTTGCTAGGATTGTGGGTGAACAAGTTTGGAACATTTTTTTTTTCTTTTTTGGAGGCTGCAGGTAAAGTAGAAAGAGTTTTTTTGTTTATAATAAAAAAAAATCAAGACGAAACTTTAGACTTTCCTCATAAAGCCATTTGCCTATATATATCTGAGTTGCATGTAAAACTACTCTTTTTGGCAGATGTAAAATTATTTTTGTAATTCACAAAAATATACTTCGCACTCATAAAAGCATTTACTCACACAAATATTTCCATGAGAGTAAATCACCTCTTGTGCATAGGAGTGGGTCTCCAAGGTCCCAGCTAAACCTCCATTTTTGTGTTGGCTTTTGTGTTACCTTTGCACCGGCCTACATTTCGTTGCCCTATAGAAGGCCAAACAGATTAATCTGCTGACAGAAATAATAGTAGAATTATGTCATTATAGAACTGATAGCCTCTACCGGTCACTCTTTCGAACTACTGAAATCAAATAGATTATTAGATATATCTGTGTCTTTTTTGTTTTCTGAATCTGTATCTAAATTATGTTAGAAATTGGGTCTCTAGTTGGCAGAGGTATACACCCTTGTCCAAGTAGCGACCACAATCCTAGTCAAGGTAAGGGCACATACAATCCAAATTATCCTGTGCCCACCCTCTGGTAGCATGGCACTGAGCAGTCAGGCTTAACTTAGAAGGCAATATGTAAAGTATTTGTGCAATAACTCATGCAATAACACAGTGAAAACACCACAAGAATTCACCACACAGGTTTAGAAAAATATATGATATATATCTAGTTAAAATAAGGTCAAAACAATGAAGATTAAATAAGCACAAGTTGAGATATCACTTTTGTAATGATAAAAAGAGTCTTAAATCTTAAAAATCAACAGTTGACTCTTGTTTGCACACAGTACCTGGTTTGCGTCAAAATTACCACTCAAAGAGACCACAGAGGAGGAGATGCGTCGGATTTTCTGATGCAGCATAGACGATGCGTTGTTCCTTTCCACGCTGCATGGGGCTTTGCGTCAATTTCCGGTGTGCAGTCTTGGTTCCTCACTGTGATGCGGGGATCTTTTGGTGCCCAGGGGCAATGCAGAGAGAAAAATCCTGGGCATGCAGAAAGAAGTCACAGGCGTTGTGTTGATCCGTTAGGCAATGCGTCAAATTTTCTGTCGCACAGCAGGCGCTGCATCGATTCTTCAATCCGGAAGTCGGGCTGTGTCATTCCGGCTCGGCTGTGCATCGATCGGTAGGGCTGCACATCGAATTTCTGGTCACAATGCAGGCGCTTAGTCGATCTTTACTGGGAAGTCGGGCTGCATGGTTCTGGTTCGGAAGTGCAGCGATTTTCTCATCACAGGGCAGGCTGTGCGTAGATTTTCGGCTTACAAGGAGTTTCCTTGAAGAGATGAAGTCTTTTTGGCACTGAGACTTAAGGAAACAGGAGGCAAGCTCAATGCAAGCCCTTGTAGAGCACTTCTCAGCAAAATCAGAAGCTAGCAAGGCAGCAGGTCTTCACAGCAGAGCAATCCAGGTGAGTCCTTTGGACAGCCAGGCAGTTCCTCTTGACAGGTTGCAGGATCTGGTGCACAAGTGTCTGATTTGCTGGGGTCAGGGACCCAGTTTATATACTCAAAAATGCCTTTGAAGTGGGGAAGACTTCAAAGATTGGTTTTGAAGTGCACAACTTCCTATTTCAGTACAGGTCTGTCTGCCAGGGTCCCAGTAAGGGGTTTTGCAGTCCTTTGTGTGAGGCAGGCCACTAGCCTTTGAAATGTAAGTGTCAGGCCCCTGAACCCTTCCAGCCCAGGAAACACCATTCAGCATGCAGATGAGTGCAGGTGTGACTCAGTATCCTGTGTTTGTGGTTGTCTGGGTGAAAGGCATAAGGAAGCTGTCAGACAGCCCAACCCAGACGTGGATTGGAGACAGGCTGTAAAGCACAGATGGATTTTAAGTGCAGAGAAATGCTCCTTTCTAAAAGTGGCATTTCTAAAATAGTAATATAAAATCCAACTTCACCGACAAGCAGGATTTTGTAATACCATTCTGGCCATACTAAATATGACCTGGTTACCCCTTTCTGATCAGAATCTACTACTCAAACAGTATGTGAGGGTAGCCCTAATGCTATCATATGAAAGGAGCAGGCCTCACAGCAGTGGAAAACAAATCTAGGAGTTTTCCACTACCAGGACGTATAAACCACACATGTACATGTCCTGACTTTTAACTACATAGCGCCCTGCCCTATGGGTTACCTAGGGCCTACCTTAGGGGTGACTTATATGTACAAAAAGGGGAGTTTACAGCTTGCCAATTACTTTTAAATGCAAATTCGAGGTGGCAGTGAAACTGCACACACAGGCCTTGCAATGACAGGCTTGAGACATGGTTAAGGGGCTACTTATGTGGGTGGCACAACCAGTGCTGCAGGCCCACTAGTAGCATTCAATTTACATGCCCTAGGCACATGTGGTGCACTTTACTAGTGGCTTACAAGTAAATCAAATATGCCAATTGGGAATGAACCAATGTTACCATGTTTAAGGGCAAGAGCATATGCACTTTAGCTCTGGTTAGCAGTGGCAAAGTGTGCAGAGTCTCCAAACCAGCAAAAACAGTGATAGAAAAGTGGAGCGAGGCATGCAAAAAGTTGGGGGATGACCACCCTAAGGCTGTCAGGTCTAACAAATGACAACAAATGTATTATTCTGTAGTCACTCAACCCTCAATGAGGATGTTTCACATCTAGAACATTGTAGGAGGCTGGACTGGCTTGTAGTGAGTACCAAGGGGTACTTACACCTTGCACCAGGCCCAGTTATCCCTTATTTGTGTATAGGGTGTCTAGCACCATAGGCTGATAGATAATGGTAGCATAGCAGAGCAGCTTAGGCTGAACTAGGAGACGAGTGAAGCTCCTACAGTACCACTAGTGTCATATGCACAATATCATAAGAAAACACAATACACAGATATACTAAAAATAAAGGTACTTTATTTTTATGACAATATGCCAAAAGTCTCTCAGTGAGTACCCTCAGTATGAGGATAGCAAATATACACAAGATATACGTACACAATACCAAAATATGCAGTAATAGTATTAGAAAACAGTGCAAACAATGTATAGTTACAATAGGATGCAATGGGGACACATAGGGATAGGGGCAACACAAACCATATACTCCAAAAGTGGAATGCGAACCACGAATGGACCCCAAACCCATGTGACCTTGTAGAGGGTCGGTGGGACTGTAAGAAAACAGTTAGGGTTAGAAAAATAGCCCACCCCAAGACCCTGAAAAGTGAGTGCAAAGTTCACTAAAGTTCCCCAAAGGACATAGAAGTCGTGATAGGGGATTTCTGCAGGAAAGACACAAATCAGCAATGCAACAACAATGGATTTCCAAACGAGGGTACCTGTGGAACAACGGGACCAAGTCCAAAAGTCACAAGCAAGTCGGAGATGGGCAGATGCCCAGGAAATGCCAGCTGTGGGTACAAAGAAGCTGCTACTGGACAGTAGAAGCTGAAGATTCTGCTGAAGATTCTGCAGGAACGACAAGGGCTAGAAATTTCCCCTTTGGAGGACGGAGGATGGACCCATCACGCCGTGGAGAGTCGTGCAGAAGTGTTTTCCTGAAGAAAGACCGCCAACAAGCCTTGCTAGCTGCAAATCGTGCGGTTAGGGTTTTTGGATGCTGCTGTGGCCCAGGAGGGACCAGGATGTCGCCAATTGCGTCTGGGGACAGAGGGGACAGAGGGGGCATCGAGCAAGACAAGGAGCCCTCTCAGAAGCAGGCAGCCCCCGCAGAAGTGCCGGAACAGGCACTACGAAGTGGAGTGAAGCGGTGCTCACCCGAAGTCGCACAAAGGAGTCCCACGTCGCCGGAGGACAACTTAGGAGGTCGTGCAATGTAGGTTAGAGTGCCGTGGACCCAGGCTGGACTGTGCACAAAGGATTTCCGCCGGAAGTGCACGGAGGCCGGAGTAGCTGCAAAAGTCGCGGTTCCCAGCAATGCAGTCTGGCGTGGGGAGGCAAGGACTTACCTCCACCAAACTTGGACTGAAGAGTCACTGGACTGTGGGAGTCACTTGGACAGAGTTGCTGGATTCAAGGGACCTCGCTCGTTGTGCTGAGAGGAGACCCAGGGTACCGGTGATGCAGTTCTTTGGTGCCTGCGGTTGCAGGGGGACGATTCCGTCGACCCACGGGAGATTTCTTCGGAGCTTCTAGTGCAGAGAGGAGGCAGACTACCCCCACAGCATGCACCACCAGGGAAGCAGTCGAGAAGGTGGCAGGATCAGCGTTACAGTGTTGCAGTAGTCGTCTTTGCTACTTTGTTGCAGTTTTGCAGGCTTCCACCACGGTCAGCAGTCGATTCCTTGGCAGAAGGTGAAGAGAGAGATGCAGAGGAACTCGGATGAGCTCTTGCATTCGTTATCTAAGGAATCCCCAAAGACAGAGACCCTAAATAGCCAGAAAAGAGGGTTTGGCTACTTAGGAGAGAAGATAGGCTAGCAACACCTGAAGGAGCCTATCAGAAGGAGTCTCTGACGTCACCTGCTGGCACTGGCCAATCAGAGCAGTCCAGTGTGCCAGCAGCACCTCTGTTTCCAGGATGGCAGAGGTCTGGAGCACACTGGAGGAGCTCTGGGCACCTCCCAGGGGAGGTGCAGGTCAGGGGAGTGGTCACTCCCCTTTCCTTTGTCCAGTTTCGTGCCAGAGCAGGGCTGAGGGGTCCCTGAACCAGTGTAGACTGGCTTATGCAGAAATGGGCACCATCTGTGCCCATGAAAGCATTTCCAGAGGCTGGGGGAGGCTACTCCTCCCCTGCCTGAACACCTTTTTCCAAAGGGAGAGGGTGTAACACCCTCTCTCTGAGGAAGTCCTTTGTTCTGCCTTCCTGGGCCAAGCCTGGCTGGACCCCAGGAGGGCAGAAACCTGTCTGAGGGGTTGGCAGCAGCAGCAGCTGCAGTGAAACCCCGGGAAAGGCAGTTTGGCAGTACCCAGGTCTGAGCTACAGACCTGTGGGATCATGGGATTGTGCATAGAGGGGACAATTCCATGATCATAGACATGTTACATGGCCATATTCGGAGTTACCATTGTGAAGCTACATATAGGTAGTGACCTATATGTAGTGCACGCGTGTAATGGTGTCCCCGCACTCACAAAGTCCGGGGAATTGGCCCTGAACAATGTGGGGGCACCTTGGCTAGTGCCAGGGTGCCCACACACTAAGTAACTTAGCACCCAACCTTCACCAGGTAAAGGTTAGACATATAGGTGACTTCTAAGTTACTTAAGTGCAGTGTAAAATGGCTGTGAAATAACGTGGACGTTATTTCACTCAGGCTGCAGTGGCAGGCCTGTGTAAGAATTGTCAGAGCTCCCTATGGGTGGCAAAAGAAATGCTGCAGCCCATAGGGATCTCCTGGAACCCCAATACCCTGGGTACCTCAGTACCATATACTAGGGAATTATAAGGGTGTTCCAGTATGCCAATGTAAATTGGTAAAATTGGTCACTAGCCTGTTAGTGACAATTTGAAAGAAATGAGAGAGCATAACCACTGAGGTTCTGATTAGCAGAGCCTCAGTGAGACAGTTAGTCATAACACAGGTAACACATTCAGGCACACTTATGAGCACTGGGGCCCTGGCTGGCAGGGTCCCAGTGACACATACAACTAAAACAACATATATATAGTGAAAAATGGGGGTAACATGCCAGGCAAGATGGTACTTTCCTACAAACATCAAACATGTTTCTGTCAAATTATATAATTCATATTTTTCCTTCATCTGTATTGGGATTTTTATTGTGCACAGCTCTGTTGATACATACTGTATTTTAGTTTGCAACATAAAGGAAATCATCTTACATAAAAGTTCAATCAGGAATAGCACACAGGAGACATCTCAGTCACATTAGCAGCAAAAATCTCAGGATGATTTCCTTGCTCACCTTACCTTACTTTGGACGACAGTTGTTCCAAAAAAAGACTTCACTAGACCCATCTATTGACCTTAGAGTACTAGCAGTACCTACAAATTGTTTTCACTAAAAGATTTCTAACATTTGCAGTCAGAGTGAATGGGGGAAGACTTAAGCTATAGCAGGGATCAAGTTTATTGAACAGTGTAGGTAAACTCTTCAACAATATTTGCTACTCTTTGGGGCAGTTTGGCGGGATAGTGGTTCATTGAAAGACAAAGGTGATGCTTAGTTGGTTGCACCCTAAGGGTTCAGTTAGAGTGAATGCCTTGCATAATGGCCTTCGTGTTACGGAATGGATTCTGCCACAGCTAGCAAGGAAGAGCTTTTGGCAACCAGGATAGACGGTGGTAGCAGGGAACCAGTTGTTGTAGAGTCCTCTTGTATATTCAAGACTAAATATATCTCAGTAGAAGTAACGGATGCTATTGAGGTGCACATGACTGTTCGCAGAGACTTTAGTCTTAGAGTCCATTAGTCAGCATCACGAAAAATATTCATCAGGTTATAATACATGGGATTCTGTAAGTCCTGTATAAATGTCAGTTGCTAAATTTCTTTATAATCAGCGACTTGTGATGCACCAAGTCGCTGATTATAAAGAAAGACATCAGACCTTGACTATTATATGGTTATTACAGTAGAGTTCTGATGTCACAATGCCTGCTACTAGAGTTAGCAGCTGAGGTGAAAGGCAGGTCAGGTCACGGAGCATAATTAAAGCACCTGTCTAAAGCACTTGGGCCCATATTTATACTTTTTGACGCAAAATTGCGCTAACGCAGTTTTGAGTCAAAAAAATTAGCGCCGGCTAACGCCATTCTGAAGCGCCATGCGGGCGCCGTATTTAATCAATGACGTTAGCCGGCGTTAGCCGCCGGCGCTGCCTGGTGTGCGTTGAAAAAAACGACGTACACAGGCAGCGCCGGCGTAGGGGGATATGGAGCTTGGGCGTGAAAAAATGGGGCAAGTCAGGCTGAGGCAAATTTTTCGCCTCAACCCGATTTGCGCCATTTTTTCCGACTCCCAACCCCCATAGAAATGACTCCTGACAGGAGTCATGCCCCCTTGCCCAATGGCCATGCCCAGGGGACTTCTGTCCCCTGGGCATGGTCATTGGGCATAGTGGCATGTAGGGGGGCACAAATCAGGCCCCCCTATGCCACAATTATTTTTTTTTAAAAACACTTACCTGAACTTACCTTAATGTCCCTGGGATGGGTCCCTCCAGCCTTGGGTGTCCTCCTGGGGTGGGCAAGGGTGACAGGGGGTGTCCCGGGGGGCATGGGAGGGCACCTCTGGGCTCCTTCCGAGTCCACAGGTCCCTTAACGCCTGCCTTTTCCAGGTGCTAAAAAACGGCGTAAAAGCGGGCGAACGTCATTTTTTTTGACCCGCCCACTCCCGGGCGTGAATTTTGCCCGGGAGTGTAAATACGGCGCACATGCCGCGGAGTCAATTTTTTAGATAGGAACGCCTACCTTGTATATAATTAACGCAAAGTAGGTGTCCACGCTAAAAAATGACGCAAACTCCATGGACTTTGGCGCTAGACACGTCTAACGCCAAAGTATAAATATGGAGTTAGTTTTGCGTCGGAATTGCGTAAAAAAAAACGACGCAATTCCGGCGCAAACGGAGTATAAATATGCCCCTTCCTTTTCTCTCCTCTTCTGAGGTTACAGGAGGCCATGCTAAAGAGAGAAGAAGCTGACCACTGCCTTTTCTCTCCTCTTCGGAGGTTATGGGAGGCCACCCTAAAGAGAGAAGAAACTTCCACTCTGCCTCGGAGGTCACAGACGGGTTGGGACTACTGCCTTCCCTCAAGTCTCACCTTAGGTTTATTTTTTGCACTCCTTAAATAGAGAAAAGCCAAAAATAGTTTTGCATGTTTCTACACTGTCCGAGTTACTGAAGCTTTGGTTTTTAAACTGATGTGTAATGAACTGTTTCTAATATTTGTTTGTAACAAATATCTAACAGATTTATGATGTGTTTAATTTTGCACTAGAGGTTTTATTTTTATTGTTCATGTGTGCAAACATGTTTGCTCCTTCACATGAAAGAGCTCGGACCAAGGGTTTAAGAAGTTTGTGGGAATGATGATGGTGTGACCATGTATTATATAGGATAAGCTCTTCATTGGCTCCCGGTGAAACAGAGGATTACATTTAAATCTCTCTGTATCGTTCACAGAGTCTTGACAAACACTGGTCGATTACCCTGTCAGTCATTTATTACCCTTTATACTCCTACCAGGTGCCTGTGATATGCTAACACTTGCCTGGTTGCCATTCCCCGCTTTAAAAGAACTAGAGTGGGGGGCGTTCATTTCAACATAATGCCGCTAAGTTATGGAATTCCTTGCCCTCCTTTCTGCGTGCTCTTGACACTGAATTCTCAACTCACAAGCACTTAAAAACCTGGCTGTTTCCTCAGAAGTGCTGAAGAGTTTAGCCAAGTTCTGCCTGTTTTTTCAGCCTTTTTGACAGGTGTTGTTTGCATACAGTAGCTACACGCTTTATACAAGCCTGATGATGATGATGGTGAGGTGTACATGATGAGGATATTGCAAGGCATCTCAGAGTTCCATACTTTTATAAAGGAACTCAGCCTTTGGCCTCATTCCTTGGTATAATTATGGAACACCTTAGTGACTTGCAATATCATTGTGATATATGGCATGGGCTACTTTATCCCTTATATAACACTTATTGTGAGTTTTAGGCCCATATTTATACTTTTTTAGCACCTCAGGTGCGTCATTTTTTTACGCAAAAGCGGTGCAAACTTTCAAAATGCAATTGTATTTTGTACGTTTGCGCCGCGTTTGCATCAAAAAGGGCACAACTGCAGCGCTAAAAAAGTATAAATATGGGCCTTAGTTCTTTGAAAGGGCACCACTCAGCATGGGCTTGATGTTTGTTATTGTACAGGGAAGAGAAGTACAAATAACTGTGAAGCGGCAGTGATATCACATATGGGCCCAGAAGGGTCAAGGCTGTGAAGTCTTGAGGTGATAAGGTGCCTGGAAGGAATATTGATCCTGAGGCATAGTAGACTGTGATCAAGAGGATAAGTGAGATAAGCAGCAGGTGATAAACTTGAGATCTTTCTAGAAAATTAAGTAGGGTGTGTGTAGGCACCAATCGATGGACAACATGTCCCAAATTCCTCTTGTACACACTTAGAAGAATTAATTTAGCACATGCCCTTTTTATGTCTTCGATTTCCAAGCACATTAATTTTTCAGTGCACAAGGCTAATTTGATCATGAATTTATTTTCTAGATATCTGGTAGTTGCTGAGGCACACTCTTTTGTATGTTTGGTTGGCAGCTCATTGTAGGGATCAATCAATGGAATGATTTGATCATAATGGTAGATTCACGTTGCTGTTTTAGCAGCTTTCAGTGATCTAAGTCTGGATTTCAAGACACTAGTGAAGAAGCCGTTCCCACCACCAGTCTTGGCATCAGCACTGGCCTGTGCTACAATATGTAGGTCCTGAAGTTACGTATGCCTACATAGTGGGCACAACATATGCCAATTATTTGGATAAAAGACATGTCATTGATGCCTCATTGTGGTTCTCATAAAATGGCATCAGAGAGTTGTTCCCATGCCATGCCAAAAAGTTGCATTTACCAATCACAATTACTGCTCTGAAGAGCACATACACTCTTAGAGTGCCCCTTATCATATGGACATGTGTGCTAAGTTCTGTTTCAGAATTATGAGCTGTGGAGATTTTACTGAATGCGGTAAATACCGGGATTGATAAAATCTACATCCACCACATTAATTTCAACAAGTCAGACCTACCGGTAGTTACCACATTAAATGCACCGCAGAAAACATTGGGACATACATTTTGGGGGCATATTTATACTCTGTCTGCGACGCATTTGCGTCAAATATTTTGATGCAAATTCTGTGCAAACCTAACACCATATTTCTACTTTGACGCCCGACCCAGCGAATGTCAAAATTCAGCAGTGTGCGTCATTTTCTGGATGCGGGAAACTGCCTTGCGTTAATGACATGCAAGGTAGGCATTCCCGTCCAAAAAATGACTTTAACGCCTGTGCGCCTTATTTATACTCCCGCGTCATTTTGACGCACAGGAGGGGGCATGACTCCTGTCTTTCGTAAGACAGGAGTCATTTCAATGGGGGTTGTGCATCCAAAAATGGCGCAAGTCCGGTTAGAGCCATGATTTTTTACTCTAACCTGACTTGCACCATTTTTTTGACGCACAACCACCATTCTTCCCTACGCCTGCAGTGCCCAGTTAGAGTCATTTTTTTTTTACTCTAACCAGCCCGCAGTGCCGGCTACCTTCAATCCATAAAATAAGGTGCTCGTCTGGTGTGTTGGAATGGCGTTAGCCGGCGGTACATTTTTTTACGCAAACCAGCGCCGGCTCTGGTGTGCGTCAAAAAGTATAAATATGGGCCTAAGTACGGTAAGTTCCAAAATCTCTATTCTATGCCCCATTTTGTGGTCAAAACCTGTAACTGGTAATACTTATCACAAATGATAACATTCAAATATATTGATGTTGTTTTTTACGTGTGCAATAGTTATCGCAATGGGCACAATGACATTAGAAATCAGGTCGAAAGTTTCTTGGATTTTTGTAAAAAATATTCTGTAACTTTTTTAGAAGATGCAGGTGACAACCCACTGAGATCGCCTAATTTTTCTTGTCATGAATGGGCATGTACTTTGGCAACATGGTATAATGGCGTAATCTCAGGAATTTCGCAATCACAAGCATCTTCTGAAAATTACGACAATTGCTGGAAATTACAATGCTGTAATTAGACACAGTCATGATTAATACATGGTAAAATTACTTTTTTGAAGAACATAAATATGATGTATAAAGACACGTTTAAGGATATAGCAAGTGCTCTTTTAGTACTAGTACTACAAATTTGGTTAGAGAGCCAAACTGTGGCAATGCCTTTCGCAGGCTCATTATGTGACACAGACGTCATATTGAAGTTAACATCCTGGTTGTCAAAGTATGTGGATATTTCCAATTGGTTGTGTTAGCTTTGTGGCCAGATATGTGTGACTGTATACCAGAAATATGTAATTATTTGTTTTGTAATTCACCATCTTCTCACTATATCAATTTTTTAGTATGGCAAAGCTCAATGCATCAAAAACTATTTTGTGTTTCGGGCAGAGACATTTATATCACAAAACCCCTTTGTTAGCCATTATTCCCTACCCCCAAATATTGGGTCCATGTAGGAAACGGTGTTCTGAGTAGCATTATAGACAACTCAAGCTTCATTCTCATTGTGTTTTAGATGACACTCAAGAACCTTTGGTGTATAAGATTTTCATTGTTCACAGAGACCCATCTATAATTGTATATGTATTTCTACTTCTACATGTTTTGGACCATTATGTTTTTCTCTGGAGGTCTGCTTTGTTATTCAGACTGATATACTGAAGCAGAGCAAAAGCTATGCTTAGGGAGGATTAGTCTGTGGAGTCTTCCATCTTGGCAGTGAAGAAGCTCATATCACATGTCAGCTCTGTCTTCCATTCCTTCCCTGTCAGATTCCACACATACACTATTATTAGTAGCTGGATAAAGTGTATGTGACACAAACTCATAGACAGCTCCAGAGACCCTTTATAACATTGTTTTATAAAGTCGATTAAACTTTATGGTTGGTGAAAACAGCTGTGACTTTTAACCTTCGTCTGGCTCAGGAGCTCTGTACTGCACTGTAATCCATAGGCATTAATTTATATATATGTGTATATATATATATATATATATATATATATATCAATATGTATCTAGATAGATAGATAGATAGATAGATAGATAGATAGATAGATAGATAGATAGATAGATAGATAGATAGATAGATAGATAGATATTGTGACACCGCAGAGTTCCCCTCACGGGCCGCGGCGGATCGGCGATCTGCATTTTGGGCGGCCGCTCCTGCTGCAGGCTGCCTTTTGGCCCGCAACTTGTTTTCTCGACCGTGGCGTGGCTCGGGAGTCCTCTCTTGGGCTCTGGGTCGCGCCGTGTCTGTTTGCGATCCCTGTAATTTTTCTTAACTGCTTGCAGGACTTCTTTTTTCTTTTTTCTTTTTCTTCTTGTGGCCATATTTTCTTCTTCCCAGATGTCTGTGTTTCTTTCCCTGCTTGCATTGCTTACTACCTTTTCTATAATGGCAATTTTTCCATGTACCTGTATGTGGCTTTCCCAATCCAAGATGGTACCTTTAGTTCTTCCTGCATGTCACTTCATGTTTGTCAGTATAAAAGAACAGAAGGCCTTCTTTCCTTGCGCTGCAAACACTTCCGTCCGGGTGGTGCTCCTCGCTCCTGCATCCTGTGTTTTTGGACCTATCCTGTTTTATGCCTGCAGTTTTGTTGTTCCTGATTCTTAATTCTTGTCAGCTTTTCTTTTTTGCCTCTTTCAGGAGCTCCTGTGATCTGAGGTTTTTCCTAATTTGGGGTTTTTCCTCTGGGACCCCTTCTGGAGGATACGTCCTGCTAGGAGTAGTATTGTCAGCAGCATCGTGGCTACTGGATAGGGTCGCCCTTACTGTGGTCAATCCAGAACAAGCAAGAAACCAGGTGGCGCCCCGAGACTGGTAGACTACAGTGGTAAGAAGAGTGCAAACCGTGACAGATATGTGGCTAACAAGCATAGACTGGCCCAGGAGCTGATTTGTGTATGTCCTGTGTGTGAATCTGTGTGCATTTAACATAGACTGCCGGGCAGTGGCAGCTGGTGGAATGTGAAACTAGGGGGGCACCTCTTCTATGCTTTTAAAATGTGGGAGCGTTTTACTTTAGTACACCAGTTTACATCACTACATTGAGAGACATTTATTAACACTTTTGATAAATAGCTCTCAATATAGTGACATGAACTGATGTACTAAAGTGAAAGTCTCCCACATGTTAAATGTATTTTAAATATGTCAGTTTTCGGTGTGAATGGTTCCAGTTGTGTCATGAATATATCTATTTTTGCAGAGGAGAGTAAAGTTACACTTGCCAAACATTCCAGGAATTGACAACCCCATTTACATTGAGCTATAGTGAAGTGAGGCCACAGCCTGGCTGCCCTACTAGGAATGAGCCAAGGCCACCTGGCAGCTGCAGGGACAGGGGGCTAAGGACTGCAAAGATTCACAGCATGAGTGTGAGGAGCAGCTTCACTTCAACATACTGACACAATTGTTCTCCATTCCTTAATAGGTTCAGTCCTCGGTTACCAGACTCCTCCCCAACTCAGCTCCTCAGCTCCTCCCACTCCCGCATTAACATCATTGGCCAGCCCTGTCCCCAGCCATTTACTTGCATGGTGCTCTGGTGACTCCGCCCTCAGCCACAGGAATCACGACCTAAGGCAGACTAGTACATTTCTTCTGAAACAGACCATGACCACTGCTTCTAACATCACTGCATTAGCTTGGGCCTCAAGGGTATTGATGCCTCGCCCAGCACATGTGCAATAGCACCCACTTTGTCTCCCCTGATCCCTTCTCCATAAAAAAGGCAATCCTGACTGGTTAACTACAAATACTCTGCAGTCCTTAATGTGGAGCTGGTTGGTGTGCTTCTCCCTCCACCTCCACTATGAATGGCAGTGCAATGCCCCCACGCTCCTTAACACCAGCCGCTCCTGCTCGCGGGGCTAGAAGTGTTGCAGTTCCCTGTTAAGTATGGTGAGTGATAATCCATGTAGTCAGAGAGAAGCTATTTTTATTGTCACATTTTAGTTTGTCTGATCTGTAGAAAAAAAAAACATGCTCTCCTTTTTAAAACCACTTTCTGCAGATTTTAAATGTATACCATGTAGATAATAATTGTGTTGTGGTAGAAATGTGACATTCTCATGCCTTGAATATTTTTACGCCAACATTTTCCCTGTTTTGCTAGCACATATTGACATCAGTGATGTTTAAATATATTGCTGTCATATTGTATTTTCTCCTCAATTGAGCCAAACACAGAATGTGAGAAATAGTCCCTGTTATGATGGTATTTTTTTCAGATTTGAACATGGATAGTTGCAAGATAATCCTCTGAGATGCAAGTGAAATCACTGTATTTATGCACAAATAGGTCATATCCTGAATAGGTGTCCTGTTAGAAAGCGATAGACTGTTATCCCTGAAATCCCTCTTAACAGTCGCAACAGGACAGTGTGGCAGAATGTCGCGTGAACATGATCATGGATGGCTGAGTCATCAGAGGGATGCTGAAAAACATATTCGACTGTAGGGGTCCAAAATTAATGCGGGGGTTAAAATGAGAAACTGCTGGGCTTTATGATTGGGTCTCTGCTTCTAGTCAGCTACAGTCAGAAAATCTAATCTCGTCTCCAAAGTCGTAAGAAATAGCTTGATAATACCTAGAGATGGCAGTGATAAACTAACATGTGTTAGGAAATGGCCTCTTAAATCAAACTTTGATGGAAATAGTTGCTCTAACAATGGCTGCTGTTCTGTCACCCACCTCACAGTAATCACGTGTCGGCTCTGGGCGCTGTAATGGTGATTCGGTCAGTTTAGGGCAGTGTGTAACTCTGCCCTGGTACACATCCTGGGGGTCAGTAGCGGAGAACCTTTGCATCAATCGTTGGATCCTCTATTCACATGTTCCCATTCATGGGTGTCAAAAACTGCAGGGTGTGAATTTAAAGGGATTGCTCACAGTGGCGGGCGCAATAAAAAAAAAGTGGTGGGGCAGTGCAGGGGGGAAGCCGAGGGTAGCATGGGAGGGATAAAAATAATAATAAAACAAATAAATAAACAAGTAAAACACATACCTGCAGGCCGCTGTCTCTGTGATCTTCTTCACCTCTAATCTCACTCCCGATAGCCCAGAGCAAGGCTTTAAGTCCCCAACACCAATCCACATGCTGCTCTGATGCTGGTAATACTATTTACCAGCATGAAAGCAGTGCTGTGATGGACCTGAGCGGTCTGGTTTGACGCTCAGGCACGCCCAGGGAGCCTGTGCTTTGTCTCCACCCCTGGCTGTGCACCACAGCTCGGGTGGAGAGATCCAAGTGCACGTGTTGGTTTGGCCACCCTAAGGCGGCCGGCCAAACCATCATGCGCACTTGCAGCAGTAAACACCACTCCTCCCCCTGCTGCAGCTGCTGCTATCAGGATGGCATAGCCCGGCCCTGCCCTTGACTCAACTCAGCAGGAAAAATAAAATGATAATAACCTCTGTTATTGTCATTTTATTTTTCATGTTTTCACTGCTGAGAGAGCAGTGGGGTGATGATCCTCCTTAACGGAGGAGCCAAAGCTGATTGTTCTCGTGAATTCCTCATAATTCTACTGAAAGTCTGGTAAACTTCAAGGCTATACAACACTTATTTCAATTGGTGGGACAAAATGTCTGCAAAATATAAGCACAAGTGAAGAATGCAAACTGACTTCATGCTTATTCTTTCAGTGAAATAAGTGAGACATCCTGTGGTGTTTCTTTCTTAATTTTGCTGAAAATCAAAGATAAACACTGACTTTATGTAAGACACTTTTAACACAAAAACAACAACATTCCTCCAAAAGTGTGATTGAAAAGAATCTGAATTTAAGCAGTTCTCTTTTGAATGCACTCCATAGTGAAGTGAGGCAACAGGAGTCCTTTGCATTAGGATGGCAGTGAGGACCCATATGGAGTAAGATTGCTGTTTGTCAAAGCACAAGGCCCATTACCTCTACCTGAGAACAGAAGCCTTTGTCAAAACACAATCCCCCATTACCTCTATCTGAGAACAGAAGCCTTTGTCAAAACACAATCCCCCATTACCTCTATCTGAGAACAGAGGCCTACCGAAGAGCTTGTACTGACGCCGAAAAATGCAGGCAAGAATAAAACCGACCACCTAAACACTGACTGATGAGCAAGAATATTAAGGGAATTTGTACTAAGGGCCTGCCTATGATAATGGTGGATGAGTTACTCCAGCACAACGGCGACGGATATCCCGTCCGCCGAAATCTAAATCCCACAGGATATTATGGGATATATAATGGGATTTAGATTTCGGAAGAGGGGTCATCGGTCACCCTTGTGATGGAGTAACTTGCTCGCCAATATCTAAATCAGGTCCTAAGACTGGTGGCCATGGCAGCTGCTGTACGATTTTATAAAGCTGCCCATCTTTTTATGTTTTAAAATGATTGAAACGAAATCCTAACCTGCAAAGGGAAATCAAAACAGGGCATTCTCATCTCGAATAACATGCTTTGTAATTTATCAAACCATGGACCACACATGTTCCTTCCATGAGAATCCTCTCAAATTTGCAGCAATGTCTCCTACAAATCATCCTGATCTGGCCACTGACCACAGTTCTCTGTTTCTGCAAAGTGATGTCTTTCATGTATGCATTTCATTTGTTATGCAGTGTTTTGTGCCCTCTTTACCGAGGCTGAATTTCCGCCCTAATAAGTGGGATTCCCTAATTGGAACAAAGTACTCTAACAGCATCCTCGGATGTCACCGCCCAGTACCCATTTTGCCTGATGTGAACGTAAATGACAGCAGCAGAGTAAAATTACACAAAATTAGCCAGTGGTCTTGTAAACTGTCATCTGTATTGATACATGGCCAATCACTAGGCAGTGCTAACACATACATCTCGTGCTGCAAGGACACACAGCATCATACATAATGCACACCGTGTTCTGTATTCTTCAATTTCCGCCGGACTACAAGTCCCAGGATTCATTAAGGAAAGGTCACAGCTCAAGGACTAGGTTTATTCGTCCCTGGTGACCTATTCTCACTTGACAACCAAACCACCAAACTAATGACTATTAATCCTGCATGGCCACAAAAAAAGAACAGCCTTGACCGCCAGGAGCTGTGGGATTCGAGCCCCCTCTTCCATTTTGCGAAGCACTTGCTGTTCAATAGATCATAAACAGTAAAACTGCCACTAGAGGTTACCAGTCAAGAGCTGCGAGTGAGCAGCGGCTGCAAATAGAAGAAAAAAACCAAAACAGGTTTAGCTCCTTGAAATATTACATATCTTTCCATTGCACGAAGGAACGACGATGTTCAGGGGAAGATTTAAGAAAAGTGGTGCTGAACCCAGTGCAGTGGCACTTTCCTTGCGCCCCTTAGCGCCCCCCTACCGCCACCATGTGTGCTCCGTATTAAAAATATGGCACATCATGGCAGTAGTCAGGGGTACTAGAGCCTCCCTTTAACGCCTGCTAGTTTTTGGCCTTCCAAAGCCACATTAGCCTAAAACAATGACGCTAATGTGGCGTTGGAATGGCGCTAGGCCCTCATAAATCTGGGCCCCAAATTTCTCTCTTAGAAGTTTTTTACTTTGAACATCACACCACTGAACACAGCTGGAATCTCAGTTGAATCTCAAAGATGCAGGAATAGCTACTGGTTCGAAACTCTAAAAGCATCCTTCTTCCCTCACTCCTGTAACCCAAGTGTCCCCTTCTTCCTCCTTATTTCAGGCCTAATGATCATCTCAGTTAATATTGTTAAGCGTAATCATTACCTAAAACTTTTATGGAGGTCAGAAGGATGAATAACAGAATTGTCCAGGGCAAGACCGTATTGGTTATCACAAAACCTTAACATGTGACCATATGGTATTTCTCAGAATATTGCAGCAGGTGTATAACCCATTCATTAACCTTCATAGCTATATGTGCTGGCCAAAAATATGTGCTGGTAAGTGCTATAGTAGGTTAAGGCAACTACAGCAGAGATCAACATATATACAGAAAGTCTCAAGTTATGAACCTGGTGTGATAGCTACAGTGGTTATTGTACTTGCAGAGTTTTTGTGTAATTAAGTCCTGATACTAGAATGTTTACGTGCTAACATGTTAAAGGCGCAGGCAGATGTATCACTGTGCTGGGGAAAACAACAGGGTACGGATGGAAGAACCATACCTAAGGACATATTTCAGAAGCTTGTGACCAGGAATCAGGAATCATATTATAAGAAGTAAGACACACTAACTATTACATTCAAGGAATAACCCGGTAGGGTGCCCTATCCACACCTAGAAACATTTATTTGCGTGGCTGAATGCTCGCGAAATGATATTACCCTCTGAAGGTGTGGGAGTATAGGTACCCAAGGGCCATCATTTGCCATAAGATTCAGGTGCTATGTCCATACTATCATGGTCAAAAATCCAGGACAAATTGAAACTTAACAGTGTGCAATGGGATTCACCACTGTCACAGAACAACCATAATACCTAAAATGTTTAGGGTGGTATTTGAAAATTTCGTAGGCAGCTTCAGTGGCATCTACTCCATAGAATAAGGTATCCATAGTCTAATCAACTACGGCAATTAAACCTGCTATTAGACTGGGTCTTCTCGCCAGAGTTATCCACAAGCGCTCCTGTTTTCGGAACCAATTCTTTCTGGCTTTTAGGTCTTTGTGCATTTTCTCACTGCTAACCAATGCTAAAGTGCTTGTTCTCTCTCCTTTAAACATAGTAAAATTGGCTTGTACCCAATTCGCACAGTTCATTTACTTGTAAGTCCTTAGTAATGTACCACTGGGACAGTAAATTAAAGACTACTTTTGGGCCTGCAGCACTCATTATGACACCCACTTAAGTAACCTTGTCAAATATGTCTCAGGCCTGCCATTGCAGCCGTTGTGTGCAGTTTTAAACTGCCATTTCAACTTAGCAAAATATATGTTTTGCCAGGCCCAAACCTTCCTTATTAATAAATATGTCATTCCTTAGGTCCTAAACAACCCATAGGGCAAAGTGCAGTGTATTTTAATGGTTAGGCATGTACGTTTAACTTTCACAGGGCCCGGTAGTGAAAAGTTTTTTTATTAGTTTTTCACTAGTGCAAGGCCTACCTCTCCCATAGCATAATATTGGGTTACCTTACTTCATTTAATAAATGATAACTTTCAATTAAGAACAGGTTGGGATGTGGAGTTTGGTCTCTAGAAAATTCGAATTTAAAACTCTCTTTAATGGTAAAGTCAGATTTAAAGTCATAATTCTGAAAATGCTGTGTTTAGAAAGTTGATATTTTTGTCCCAAGCATTTGGTGCCTACAGCCTGTTCCTGGGTCACATGGCTATGTGTAGTTGGCACTTGGTCTTTGTGTATTGCTTCCAGACTGTAAAATGATGAGATAATAGATCTGGTAGTATGGGCCATTGTGAGTTAATGAGGGGGAGCAGCTGTCACCTACCACAATTGGACATCACAAGGGCCCTGCCTAAGCACACTCAGCAAGATGTTTTTGTCGCTAGTCTATTGTAACCCCAGGACAACCAGATTCTAGGGGAGTGAGGCAGGAAATTTCAAGCACCTCTGGGGGCTGAAAAACTCTAGAAGCTTTTCCTACTTTAAAGTGAGCATCATGTATAATTATTGCTCCTCAGTCCGCAACTCTCATTACACTTCTGGACCTGTGGACTCAGCCAGGAAGAAGGACTGCTTTGCTTCTGAATGTGCTGCCACTCTGCTGGATTGTTTCTCTAAAGGACTGCTGCCCTTCTGTGCTGACCTGCTGTCCTGTTGTCCTCTTGCCTGTGTGAGAAGGACTGAAGCTGCATCTCTAAACCCAGGACTTTGAGTGACTTTCAAAGGTCTGTTCAGAAGCCTTAGGGACATAACAGACTTCCAACAACCTTGAACCCAGCACATGGACTCTGCTATCTGTGAATCTTACTCTGCCAAGTGGCTCCACCCCACCCTTGAAAGTGGGCCTGAAGATGCTCTGCCAGCCCATCTGTTTACCCAGGAGAACCAATGCATCTCCTATGTTGTGCAGCGCAAACCTGAGCAGAACTGACACATCGCCTCTGCTGCATGGACTTGCCTGGCACAAGGACTCTGCAATACCCTTGCAGCCTGTAGCTTCATTGGAACCACTGATGCACAGAGCATCCCCGATGCAGGCCCTTGCATTGGAAAACTCTTGATGGAAGCCACAACAACAATGCAGGACTACACACAGCAAGCCCAGCAGCTTCTTCGGAACCAGGCTGTAAGTGGTGCACCCTCTACGCAGAACTTAGCAATGCAAGCCCCCTCGATGAAGACTCAGGGCCTCGCATCATAGCCTTATAGCTCATCTGAACTGACGTTGTGTGTCACATCTCTGACTCGAACTTGTGACTTTGCCTCATTCTAGAGCTACCAGATACCCATAGTTGGCACTTTGTGCGGTTGCCACTATTTTCATTTAAATCTTTAAAATTGCATATCTCTGGTTCAACTGATTGGATGTTTGTTGTTTTGGTCTTGAATTATTTATTACTCTATTTTCTTAAATTGATGTGGGATTTTCTTTTGTTGTGTTTTCTCTTTATTACTGTTTGAAGCTCTGAATAAATATTGCATATGTTGCCTTTAAGTTAGGCCTGACTGCTCTGTGCCAAGCTACCAGACAGTTAAGCCCCGGTTAATTTGGGGTTTGCTTGTGACTTCACTCTGACAAGGATTGTGGTTCTTACTTGAGTAGGGTTTTACTTCCCCTCAACCACTAACACCAATTTATTCACAGACACTACATCAACTATGATGTGGTGGCAGCCGTCCTAGAACTCAGGATTAGACCCAAGTCTGAGCAAAAGTGTAAAGAAAAATATGAGGGGGCAGGGTAGGAGACCTGTGCTTGAAATAAATTAAACATGTAGGGTGGGCCAGAGATGTGTCTCAAATAGTTTATAGGAGAGAGGGCATGTGGCCCACATCTCCGAGCCTCTGTCAGCACACCCCCCTCAAAGCACCTCTTAGGCCCAGGGGACCTCATTCCCCGGTGCTGACTGTGAATAAAGGGGAGTAGGGTGGACAGCCCCCATTCCTGAGCCTGCAAAGGTTCCTAAGCCCCCATCCCCCTGGGCCAGAATTCTTGAAAAGGGGATGGGGCATGCAGCCCCCCTCCATGAGCCTTAATGAGGCTCCAGGGACACCTTCCTCCGGGCTCGCTAATTACTTATAGGAGAAGGGGCATATGTCCCCTCTCCCTGGGCCTTGAAAGGCGCCAGGCAATGGGGCTGGTTTCTCTGTTGTGATCTGTGAGGCTAGCTTGTCTGCTCCTACCCAGTGAGAGCTGTAAAACTGTTCCTGCTGGGTAGAAGCATCAATTGTTTTCCTTGGCCACGCTCTTGCCCCCGGGGATGGGGGCACGCTCCCCCTTCGCTAACAATTATTAATTTAAAAAAATGTCCTTCTCCTGGTGATAGCCTGGAGGAGTGCTGGCAGGGCAGCCAGTGGTGCTAATGGGGCCCAGTCACTTCCCTAAGGTACGAAATAAGGATTTGGGTGTCCCCGGTGGGCACCAGGAGATGAATAATAACATTAAAAAATATATATAAAAATGGATGTATTAGCCCTTCATTTAGCTCCTGGAGCTTGGTGATGTCCATGGAAGAGGCAGGGGCACAACCAAGCTTTTTGTATTGCTGTGGGGTGCTGCAGGGAGTGTGCCAGCCCACCAACAACGTAAAAATACATTACGTATCCTGGGTCATTAAATCCATGACCCCAGAAGAGGATATCATATTTTTTAAAGCACTCCTAGCTGGATTTGTATGATCTTTAGCTGGAGTACAGAGTCCCCTTGTGGTAGATTCCATGGCTGCACTTTGGAACTTGGAAGATGTTAAAAAAAGACTCAAAGATTTGTTGGTGTTTTGTTTTTAGCTAAATGTTGTTACCTTTTTATGACAATCACTTTGAACAAACATCACTGTGTGAATTGTTGAAATATACATTTCATTGTAATTATTGCTCATTTTTCACCAAAGACGTGCTTTAAATATGTTGATATCCTGATCTCATCATAAGGCCAACTGGCCCACTTTTTTTTTATTTTTGTGTTCAGTGTTTTTGTTTTGGTATTTTGATCCTTCGATAAAGTGAAAGTCAGTAGCTCTGCCTCGCTTAAAATGACACCTAGGCCTGACTTGACCACCCCACCCCACAGCTCCCCATGACTTAGATGCACAGGGACTGGGCATTAGTTGGCCTTTTGGCACAGATCCAGGCCTACAGCCAACCTCACACTTTTGGCCATGTATGGCGTGAGTTAGTAAGCCCGGAAGGGGTTTGATACAGGGCCAACTCCATGCAGGACATGGCCAAAGGCCATGCACAGAGTGGGGTTGGCATTACTTATGGTAACAAAATATTACTTTACATTTCAAAAACCTAGACATTCACTGAAAAAAACAATGTTCAAAGTTAGGTGAAAATATCAGTTTAGCTATACGATTTTAAATTAAACCACTGTTATAATATGTACCTTGTAGAAGATTACCCAGTTATGGTTATCTCAAGCAATTGTAACTCAAGCCCTAAAGTAATTCACGCCCTTGCCATGCGCTGTTATTTACCTCCCAAATTGCATCTCTACTGACATGTTCTATGACATTATTCTTCACTACACTGAAAACAAACTAGTTAAAACTATTAACATAAATGAATAATATGATAAAAATGAAACATCATCGGTATTCATTATTAAATAAAACAATGAAAATTAAAATAATGACTAAATATTAAAATATTTAACACAATATAATAATTGAAGAAACTGAAAGGCTAATTAAGAATTAATTAAAATCAGCCAAAATTAATTAATTAAAATCAGCAAATAATTAAAATAATGATTTATAATACTTAATGGATACATCATCAATTAAAACATGCAACTATATGGCTATTAATTATAAATTACAAGCAGCAACTTTTTAAAAACTCTCTCACATTCATATTTCATATTTGATGGTCCATCATATTATTACTGAAAGTTTTGTGAAGAACTAGCTGTTTAATCAAACTATGCTATGTCTCTCTCATCTTCTAGTTAACTATTCACAAACCTTATATTTAGATATTTTATAAATGGATAGTTTTATTACTATGGGATTTTATGTTACTGTAAAAAAATAAATGGTGCTTTGGATTACAATGCAATGTTATTGATTATTTTTCGAAGAAGTGACAAGTGGGTTTGATGTTCACCTTTGTAGACATGATTATACGCTGCCTTTGTAATAGAGATACATGACCACTACACTATCAGCAGCTGGTTCAATATAGTATCAGTCTGCTGACCTCATTGGAAATGTTTATCAACCTCAGTTGCTCTTGTGGGATGGTGGCTTGAATCTCAAACACCAAGTCCAATCATTAAAGATTTGGAGATGAGCTTTGCAACTAAGGGTACATTTCCAACACTCACATTGAACATGTCATTGGCGTGTCATTGAAATGTAAAGTATTTTAAATCTGAATCACTTGAATATTTTGAGTATTTTCTGTGGGTCACCACCAAGTGTTACATGGAGTAATCACATTACAGCACCGAGAATTATGGTATGACTGCCAACTTCACTATAGTGAATTGCCCAGCAGCATTTTCCCAGGCATCATATCTGTTAACTGGTCTGCCCAAGGCTGAGCCAGTGCATGCTCCAGCATTAGAAGCACTTGCATTTTCCTTTCCATAATAAGGTGGGAGAATGCAGAGAATGGAAAATGAGAAATCTTCTAAAGGTTGTTGGCAAGCCTGTTACCATTCTTTTCTAAATAAGGCCACATGTACGAAAATCCGTTTTTGCGACTCGCAACCTGCGAGTCACAAAACCAGATGTACAACAGTGTCAATTACACTGTCTGCGATTCGCAATGTGGGTTGCAAATGACCTACCTCATGAATATTCATGAGGTAGGTCGTAATTTGCGACCCCATTGGGAATGGCGGCACTCACAAGGATGGTGGCCTGCTGGTGTCAGCAGACCACCATGTCTGTGACTGCTTTTAAATAAAGCAATATTTTTCTTTTTTTTAAATGCCGCCCGTTTTCCTTAAAGGAAAATGGAATGCATTTTGAAAACAAAAATGAAAGGTTTTCTTTTCATTTTTTCAGAGCAGGAAGTGGTCCGTGGGACCACTGCCTGCTTTGAAAAAATCTTTTTGCATGCGTTCACAAAGAGGAAGGGGTCCCATCGGGACCCCTTCCCTTTTGCAAATGGGTTAGCATCAATTTGAAATTTGTGCTAACTGCGATTGTTTTGCAACCGCATTCGCAGTCACAAAACAAGCATATATACCATTTAGATTCCGTATTAGGAAGGGACGCCCTTGACACGCCCCTTCCTAATACCGAATCGCAAAAGCCAAACTGCGATTCGGTAACAAGTTACCGAATCTCAGTTTGGGTTTTGTACATCCGAAAAAGCATTTTTCTAGTCGCAAACTGGCCAATTCTGCAAATCGGCCCCTTTGCGACTAGAAAAATGCTTCGTACATCTGGCCCTTAGTCTGAAGCCAGTTTTGCTTATCGATTTTGTTAACTTTCTCTGGTGAAGATGGGGCAAGTCAAAGCCTCCCTCGAAGTCAAGGAAGTAGGCATAGTAATTAAAACTGGCTGAGTTCTTTAAGAGTTCTGGACACTTTGACCCCTAGGCTCTTCTGTCTATATGAGGATGCTCTGGCTGTGAGACCCACTCCAGCACTCTCCTGAAAGTACCTATAGCCTCTTTACTGAAGCCGGGCAAAGATCCCCTGGACCCTGCATTGTATTACCCCATTGTGATTATGGATACACATTTTAAAATACTGAGCATGGTACTGGCCTCAGGATCCAGCTGCTTGTGCCTCAATGGATTCATAAGGACCAAAATGGCTTTACCCCTTGGAGGAATACCTTGCTATACATATGTCCTCTATTTCACATTATGGAAGTGATTCATGATAGCTGGCCTACAGCAACAGCCCTAATGTTAGATATCTACAATGCTTTTGAATCCCTCAGCAGCTATTACTACCTTTCTGAGGTCCTGGCTGACTGCAGCTTTGGTCTCTATATGATGAGATTTATCTGATTGTTGTGAACCCCCCCTGCAGCCAGGAGAGTGTTAGAGGAACCATGTTGGATCCCATTGAGAGCAGCTGCAGCACTAGACAGGTCTGTCCTATTCCCTCCTCCTATTTGCCTTGGCAATGGAGCCCCTCACCTCCAGGGCATGGATCAAGGGGGCTCACTGGGGCGGGGCATCCACTCATCCAATGACATTTCCACAATTTCACTTTATGTCAATGACAACCAGCTTTACTTTTGGAATGTCACAACAGATCTCACCTTGGTAGCCTCGCTCCTAGCAGACTTTTGGCATGTGTTGGGATTGCTAGTTAGCTGGAATAAATCCTTCTTGTTCCCCCTGGCACCGATGGGCCCCAGCAATTCCAGTGCTGGTCTTCCGGACTTGAAGGGGCCATCTCTCTGGTGGCCAGCTGTGGGTGTGGCAGACAGCTGGCCTTTCCACTCTCATTGATCTCCTTGAGGACAGCAATCTCTTGACTTTTGAGTCACTGAACGATCAATACACAATCCATGGGCGGCAATTTCTCTCCTACACTTCCTTAAGAAAAACGATGATGGACACTTGAGCTACACAAGATGAGGAACCAGCCATGCACCAACTTCTTTAAATGCTGTACACCATGGGGTCAGGTCATAGACTTATTATGTGGCTCCCCAGAACTCTTGTTGTCCATATGCAACAGTCACTTAAACCATTACAAGAGGTGTGGAAAGCGGAATTCGGCAGACTGCTTCACAGTAAAAAATGGGAGAAGGACCTGGCCTACCTACGAGTGATATCCTGTAATTCATGGCTTTAATTGCTTCAGTGTTTTATTAAGCACCGGGCCAATTTATCTCCCAAGCACATTGTTCATATTTTTCTGGGAGTGCAGAATGCCTTTGCAACATGCAAAGTCTTGGGAGGTGACTTGATGCACCTCTTATGGGATTGCCCTCCGCTCCATTTATATTGGGGCAGCATACTGACTCACTTAGAGCACATCACAGCAATCCCTAACGCTTCTTCCTGGAAGATGGAGGTCACTGGAACTTTATCCCAGATCTCATAGTCGTAGAGTAGCAGCACACTTCCTAGATCTGGCTCTCAACCTAGCTAAGAAATTCATTAAAGAGCACTGGAAGTCACCTCACCCCCTTAAACCCTGCCCTCTGCCCACTTACTCACTGGGCCACTACTGAGATGAAGGCACTCAACCAAGCGGCTATTAGGGGGTTCATCGTTGCCCAATGACTCAGGGGTGGGAAGAGCTTCTATTTTGACTGAATGACCTCCCCATGAGGCTTTTTCTCAGGCACTGCACCTACAACCCGTAACCCCTCACGACACACCAGAGTTGGCATCCCCTACTAGTGCCCACATTTACTGTCCCTGTTTGACACATATAACCCCCTCTTGACTTTATAGAGCCCTGCTGCCCTACTACCCCACCCCCTTCTTTCCTCTCTTTCCTCCTCCTCCAAAACTCTACCTCCCAGTGTCTGGAACCCCCACCTCCCCATAACTTTATGTCCTGTCTATACGCCTGTCATGCCCCTTTTAGCGCCTACTCTGAGCAGGCGTTAAAAGGGGGCTTCCATTATTTGGAATGGGCCCTATGTACTCTGCAGGAGCTACTCCTGCAGAGTACATCAATAGCGTCATGAAAAAGTACGCTATTTCCCCCTATCTTGTGCCATGGTGTGCTGTTTTTTAAATACGGCTCACACATGGCAGCGGTAGGGGGTGCTAAGGGAGAAATGGAACGTGGCGCAGCACTTGGTGCAGTGCCACTTTCCATAAATCTACCCCTGTATTTCTTAAATAAATAAATAAGTGCACATAATTCTTTATATGCACATACATGTACACATAATTATTTGTATATCGGAGATGATTCTGTGGAGCAAAGTAACCATCTCCTCTCTCCACTGGGAGGTGAGGAGCATTATTTGATTTGTGCCTTTTTTTATATGGACACCTTTATAATTACTGATACCTTATACCTGTGATCGGGCTAGAACTTTTTTGCATGTATTTGGTTGTTCCCAGTATGGTGCATGCTACTTTATAATTCACCTGTGTTGTACATTTTTTTATGCATTTTTAAAATAAATGTACCTTGGTGACTGATTACTATATAGAAGTATTTTGAATACGTTCCTTTCATTTTTTGTAGCCGTTATTTATGCTGCTTTTTTTTTCATTGCATTATTTGAAAATTGACAATTTAGATTGCCATATTTGTAATCAGTCGATGTTATATTTCTCATCATGTTTTACCATGATTTGTTTCCTGACAATATTATTATTCTATTTTTAATCTCGGTGTCTAAAAAGTTGAGATTTTTATAGTCTATTTTTGCGCCTCGCAATATTTTGTCAATGTTGTGACATGCAATGCCTAAAGAACATGTCTCACAGTGAGTGAGGAATAAGGAGAATCCAGTCACAGGACAAAGAAAACAAAGTGAACACATGACCACTGTGGATCAATGAATTACAAGCTAACAGACAGCATCTGTGATCAGTGAGTTAAAAGCTCACAGTTAACATCTGATGTGATCAGAGATCAAAAGCTTGACACTGGGTAAGGTCAGCTCAACTACCACTGTTCTGAGGTGGAAAAAGAAACGTAAATATTAATTTGAACAACAGTAACCACTGCAGTTTACAGTGCTTGCAAATGGCAAAATATTTGCTAAGAGGTGTTATCTAAAAAGTAGTTATATATTAGTACCAATGTCAAGTCGATGGATAATTAAGATTCAGGGCCTCATTACGAGTTTGGCGGAGGGGATTACTATATGCCAAATGTGACGGATATCCCGTCCGCAGTGTTACACGTTCCATAGGATATAATGGAACTTGTAATACGGCGGACAGAATATCCGTCACATTTGGGACAGAGTAATCCCCTCCGCGACACTTGTAATGAGGCCCTCAACCTTAAACTGAGACAGAGAATCAGGAGCAACAGTACACAGTGATCTTCTTGGGGGCACTTCCAAGGGAAAATGAATATTCTTTAGCACTAGAAACTTCTTCTGATCATGGCAGTGCATCCCTGGCCAAGCACCTAAAAGCCACCTTAGTTCATATGGAGTTTTTAAATAGACTTGCAGTCACAGGAAATGTGTTGGTATTGCTGACAGCATAGCAGGATGAAGAGAACATGATCAGACGGTGGACTATAGTCCGCAACATGCAATGAATACCTAATAAGAACATTGGAATGTTAGGGGCTCCGTTGCAGACAGTGAAGTGCTCTGGGCTCCTAATAGCTGGTAAAAGCCTGGAGCCTCAACATTCTAATGTTTTTGTTCACAGCTGTTGATGTGAACAAAGGCCACAGGGAGGGGTCCCTGAGGCCTTTGTTTTATTTATAAGAACATTTTGCTCTCTAGTGGCAAAATGTTCTAATAGCCTTATAGCCCTCCGTAACTGGGATATACCGGCATTAAAGTCTTGCTCCCTTGTTAAAGGTCCCCGAATCTGGAGCAGGCCTTTAATGGTCGGTATAGCTCACCACAGCAGGCTATAAAAGATACATCGGATGAAAATAGGACTGGGTACTAGTTGTGGACTTGGTGCCTCGTCCCTTTGTGGAGAATAAGCACTTCAGACATCTGATGGTGCCTTGCTGCATGTTATAGTCATGATCTGTACAGCACTGCAGTCCCAGCACTGCATGAGCAGCTGAACATGAAACTTGGAAAGTTCTCTGAAGGAATGGAAGGCACAACAAAATAACATAAAATATGACATATTAAAAAGTGAGTGAAGGACAGACTTTACGGCTGCTAATCCTCACTGAGTATGCTTTACGGATAGGGGAGGTGATATATCCAAAAATCAAAACATTGGCATGCAGTCAGGGGCAGAGCTTATGTGGGGCTGTTTGGGGTGATAAACCCCCTTAATAAGTCTATTCTCTAGTAACTAGTTGGGTGCAGATGTTTTCAGTCGGGTAAGGTGAAGAATCTCTCAGATGTGACCTATGATTTTGACATGCACACCCACAGAAAAACACAAACACTCATATATATTTTTGAAGGTATAAAAAATGGTGGTTATTTTACTAAATATTGTGTTTTAAGTACTCCTTAAATATGCACTCCGCTTCTTTTCCACCACTCCTTTTACACCCCATCTGCACTGCTTCTCTTAAAATGTAATTTAACATGATATGCTGCCCACTGGCCTAACATTAGCCCCTGCAGTGTGGGGGGAGGGGCTCTGAGCTCCAGGGGGCCCCCTCAGCACAGTACACTGAGCAGAGTGATAGGTGGAGGGCGGGGGCTCCAAGTAAATTTCAACGGGGGCCCCCTCAATTTTCGTTACACTACTGATGCCGCCAACATGGTTGTTGGAAAACATGAAGTTCACACCCTCCTAATTTTACTGACCACGGTACATCCTTCCCTGCAATCATCTATGCACACAGATTGAAAAAAAGGATTTCTGGAGCAAACTCTCAATATGGAGCACAATCCATAGGCTGCATTTCCTACTGTGGACTAGACCTACGATAGAAGAAATGTAGCTGGTCCAGAAATTGGATTTTCTTTAAGTACCAAAATGTAAAGAGACTCTTTTTACATCCCTTGATATGAAAACTTGTATTTTGTTTGTTGTTGAGTACATCACTCAAGCAGGCAGCTTCATAGTACAAAGAAAAACATATAAACATTACACATCTCATGCACTCTGGCACGTGTTTTAATGTACCAAAAATAGTTGCCTTTGACTTAGTATATCATGATGAATATCAATCAAGTGAGTTCATAATGTGTAGAATAAAATCTTCCTTTATCAAGATCACATGACCAAAGTCTAATACCAGTCATGAAAAGGAAAGCATTCTAGACAGCTCCCTGCTCACCGAGTTTAGCTTCAATATGTGGAATTGTGGGACCAGGGCTTGGGACTCAATGACCTGAGCTGGGGAGCGTTGTTGAAGTATCTAAGATTGTGGGACTAGCACTGGGATGCAGGTTTTGTTGGACAAGGGTGAGGCTACTGGAATTGCTGGGCCTAATCTGGGTCTAGACAGATGGGACTGTGTGATTCTGAAACAAGTCATATGCTTTTAGACCAGAAACATGAGTTTGTTTTAAGCAGGTTTGGACAATTGCAAAAAGTGACTGCACAAAATAGAATAAAGTTTGTTTAATGGGATCTATCTGTGATCAGGAAAGAAAGCCAGAGTAGATTTGTTGCACAATTTCTTCTTCTTGTCAAGTTCTTTGGGCACAGAATGTGTGAATATAAAGCTTTTAGACTGACATAGTAAATGCTGATCCATCTCTTCTTATGGTCCTTAGGACTCTGACTTTCATTACTCCCAGAGGTGGACTGGAAATTAGAATCATCCCTAGAAAAAAATGTTCTTAAAGTCCTACACCACAGAAGGCCTCCACTAGTATGGGAAAATAGGTTATGTTATGTGATCAGTATTTTGAATGCTCGTACATCACCAATGAGGGTATCACGATGCTGTTAGCAGGTGTGTCAGGCCAACCCAGTGCGATTACTCAAAAAGCAAGGTCCTCAGCTTCTTACAAAAATCAAGAAGAGAGGAGGAGGCCCTGCAGTGTTGTAGAAGGTTGTTCAAGGTTTTAGGAGCCAGGTATGTGTAGGAGCAGAATCCTGCTCTGCTTTTGTGTATGCATGGGTGTGTGCTAGTAAGAGTTCGGCAGAGCGGAGGGGTCTGGAAAGGTTGATGGAAGTGAAAGCAGCCTTCAGGTAGGCAAGGCAAGTATTGTGGAGAGCTTTGTCGGTGTGGGTGAGGAGTTTTAAGTGTGCATGCTTGTGCATCGGGAGCCAATGAAGTTCTCTAGGGTGTGGTGTAGGGTCGGCTTGGGAGGTTGAGGACTAGCAGTGCTTAATTTGTGCTTGTTGTTTCCGGTGCTGAGCACCAACACTTATTTCTGAGGGCTGGCGCTTAGTTTTCCGTCTCAAGCATTTACTACGAGCAAAAGACACGTGGGAAAGACGGAGGAAGAAAAAAAAAAAGTGTCAGAAAGGGGAAAAGCAGGAAGCTGCAAGAGTGAGCTGAAGGGGCAGGGAGTGGCTGTAAATGGACTGAAGAGGCCCGAGGTGGCTTCAGGATTACGCTGCCTAAGTATTATGTGCTCGCACTTTTAATTGCAGCAGCCGCGTGTTTAAGAGGAGAACTTTGAGCATCAGCACCTTTTTATTTACAGATTAAGCACTGAGAACTAGTATTTGTGAGGGCAAGTGTAGGACATGGCATTCCATCCTACTCTGAAACCAGTGCCTAGCTAATGTCTTATTGTTATAGAGATGAGCTTAGGTAATGACATCCATCCGTAGCAAGTAACCTACTGGGAAGATATAAATGGCTAGTTCAGCCCTGAGTACTCTGCACGCTTTATAGCACCGCTCTCTTACTTACAATATGGTGGTTTCTTGTTTACATTTTTAGGGTCGAGCCTGCGTTGCATGCGCTCGCACATGCGTATCTCAGGGAGACTCTTTTGTATTTAGAAAAGGGCTCGGAGCCCTGTCAACTTCACTTCAGTGCTTTTAATTGGTTCGTGGGCTTCCCTAATAAAATCTGCTTGCTTTCATTAGTCGAAGGCACGCATAGGTCATGCCTTTTCCGGTGGCTAGCCCTCCTCGAGCGCAGCGACCAAGTACAGAAAACATGCGAGGCTCGCTGTTTTCCATCGGGCTCGTGGACTTTTTTTTCTCTAATTTAGAGCGCGATCTCGCTTGGCAGGAGTCGAGCGCTTTACATACTTAATTTCACTTTTTCGGTTACGTACATAAATGCACTTTTGCCCGATAGGTGAAAAGTCGGGTTAAGAGTTTACAACGCGATCAGCTCTAACATGAGCAAACGCGAGACCCGTCGCATTGTAAATGCTTGTTCTCTTTTACTTCCTGCACTGGTTTCTTAACAGGTGTGTTGCTCTAAAGAGGAAATCATTTGTCTTCCTTATACGAATATCACTTCATGGCACGTACGATCCCAGGTCTTTTTGTATCCTGCCCACACAGGGTACAATGTATTGCTGATTACCCCGTTTATTTGGTGTGCAAGATGTGAGCATCATTGCTCTGTGAGCGATTGGACACCCCTTCAAGTAGACGCATGTTTTACATTTCCGGTCAAATTTAAGTTTACAAAAAATCCAGTAATTCGACAGTTATGGAAATATCTCCACCAATCTGCAAAGTTGTTGACATTGATTTAACAGGCTTATATCATAATCGACTTTCAAACTCAAATGGCGCCAGAAGAGACATAGAAAAAACATATTTATATTTTCCAGTTGTTCCATCATCAATTTGTATCCTTTTGACAGTCTGCTTGCTGAAAGTGCTGGGTACAACCCGAAGAGATTACAGATCAATGACTTGCACCTTCAGGAGAGGGACTCATTATTTTAATTAGAGATTTTTAATTAGGCAGGTGTGAGCTGTTATTAAAGCATCTCACGCACTTGGAATGTTAAGAAGTTGCTTTGTCTGGAGAAAAACACTGCAGTGCACAGAGCTGAGCAGCACATTCATCGCCTGGGAGGATGAATCCGTCCATTGTCTCTGCGTGGAGAGGCCCAGCAGCTCTTCAGCCAGGGCTCCACTGTGAAAGCCTTAACGCCCGAGACAATTCCATGAAAGTCGCCTTTTGCAGTCGGCAAAGAACTTTGATATCACTTCTGCTGCCTACTGATAGGGCTTTGTGGATAATCTCACTCCAGGATTCACTAAAGTAATGCGTCTAATAATGCAATGGGCTTTTGTTTGATTTCTTGGAGATGAAGAGAACTCTTTTTAAAAGGCATCAGTCAATAACCCTCCCTGCTGGCACGCTAGCCTCACCTGGGCACAAGACAGAAAGATTTGGAAGTGGAAAGAGGGAAACATATGCAGAATGTAGCTGAAGCATCATTCCACAGTGTCAGAGAGAGAACCTACAGAAGGACATATTTGCTGGGAAATAAAAACAGTAGGCTACTGAATGAGGATGACTGTACTTTGATTTGACAGTCAGAGATGATATTTGGGATAATCAGAACTCCGGGCAAGATGTATCAACCCTTTGGATTGCCTTTGCATCATGCAGGGCGACACAAGGCAACGCAAGGGCATAAGCCAATTTTACCAAGCAACACTAAGCCACCTTTCATGGCTCTGCAAGACTCAGTAAATCCGAAGTAATCCAAAGCAGCACAAAAATGTTGGGATGGTGTTCCACGGGTGGATCCACCCATGGATTTTGGTGCAATCCTAGATTTACTAAGGTAAGTAAAAAAGGGATTGCTTCAAAATACGACGCCATCCATATTTATTCCTTCTCATTATTTTTTCTTTCCATGCATGCTCCAATCTCCACAAAAACAATCCTGCCAATAACACAGGCATAGTTGCCCCGTGGCACAAGAGTGTCTGCATTGGCTGCACTCAGTGTGCCGGTGCAGAGGGAGATCAGGAATGCACTATATCTTAGTAAATATGACACATTTGTGCTGTCTCCATTTGAAGCAGCGTGCCAAGTTCCCTTGCTGTATTGCATCAAATGCTAGCAAATCTGGGGCGCCGTATTTTGGAATTATAAAAATAATGAAAAAGAAAAAAATGGCTCTCTGTGTCACACTACACCATACCGATGAGGCCCCAGAAGAGTGAAACCTGTCTGGGTTTGCTCTGCTTCGTGCCCACAGGGACATGGCATTGCAGGCCATCATGATATCTTCCTATTGGAGCAGGATCAAGGCTGAAATGTATAATGTTCATCCATTTTTGCAGTGACACAATGATAAAAAATTGATTGTCTGAAGTAATTATCGGTGGCTGATATTAATTCAAGCATTCCACTCATATTTATTTTTCTCATAAAGACACCTTTGGTGCAATGAATGCCAAGATGAACAGCACCCACCCCGGAGCCCCCACGGACCCCTGCCCACAGCCCCAAGCTCCAGAACACAATCAACTGCTCCATCAACACTAGCACCTTCCCCGAGGACTGGAAACATGCTGAAATACACCCTCTCCTGAAGAAACCTTCGCCCGACCCATCAGAACTAAAGAATTTGTGTCCCATCTCGCTGCTACCCTACCCAGCCAAAGTACTGGAGAAAGCAATCAACATACCACAACAGGAGTCAACTGCGGAGTCCCCCAAGGATCCTCACTGAGTCCCACACTGTTCAAAGTATACATGGCCTCTCTCGCAGCCATTGTAAGAAGCCTTGGAATGCACATTGTGTCATATGCCAATGACACACAACTCATCTTTTCCCTCACCGAAGACCCGGACATACCCAAAAGGACCTTCCACTCAGGAACGGAAGCCATCGTCACCTGGATGAGAGAAAGCTGCCTCAAGCTTAACTCCGACAAGATTGAGCTCATCATCTTCGGAAACGCCACCTCAGCTTGGTACGAATTGTGGTGGCCTCATTCCTCAGTGCCCCCTCTGCACTGACTGAGCACACCCGCAATCTAGGCATCATCCTCGGCTCCTCCCTATCCATGACCCGCCAGGTAAACTCAGTCGCCTCCTTCTGCTGGCACACACTCCGCAAACTTCAGAAGATCTTCAGATGGATCCCAGCAGACTGTCACAGGACAGTCACCCATGCCTTAGTCACAACCAAGCTCGACTACAGCAACGCCCTCTACGCTGACACCTTGACTGGAAACGTAAAAAAACTACAAGTCATCCAGAATGCCGCCCCCAGACTCATTCTGGACCTCCCATGCTGAGAACACATCTCCCAACACCTTAGGACCCTCCACTGGCTCCCAGTCAAGAAACAAATCACCTGCAAGCTACTCACCCACACGTACAATGCAATACACAATGCAGGACCAGCCTTTCTGAACCACCGCGTCTCCTTCCATACCCCTTCCAGATCCCTCCACTCCACCCAGATGGCCCTTTCCACTGTCCATCGCATCTGCAAAACCACAGCTGGAGAACAATTCTTCACCTACATTGCAGCAAACTGCTGGAACAACCTCCCCCTGCACCTCACCATCTCACCATCTTCAGGAAGAACCTCAAGACGTGGCTCTTAGTATGAGGCCCCTCCCCTCCCCCTGATCTCCTTTGAGACCCTCACAGGTGAGTAGCCGCGCTTCACAAAAACTGATTGATTAAAGACGTGGGGCCGTGCTTGCTGTGCCATTGAATACAGGTTGCACCTTTTTAATGAGACTCAACAGGCTGAAATAAGTTTGGGGTGGCATTTGTTACCAGTCTGAGGGGATGCGACCTGGCAGTCCAATCTGGACTCATTCCTATTGAAGCAGGAGGACCAATCCTGATTTGTATAACATTGGTATCTGTCTGTACTAGCAAAGTGAGCAAAAATAATAGATTCAAAAGAGGACTGTAGTCAATTAAAGTGGATGATATTGCAACAGGCATCAGTTTTTAGGTCTTGGCTACTGACAGCCTTAGCTGGACTGTTGTTTAAAATACACAACATATACATAGAGTGGAGGAAGTTGGCTCTGTATATACTATTTCAGAGTAAGAAATTGTGTGCACAGAGTCCAAGGGTTCCCCTTAGAGGTACGTTAGTGGCAACATTAGATAATTCTAATGCTCTATTTTGTGGTAGTGTGGTCGAGCAGTAGGCTTATCAGAGGATAGTGTTAAGCATTTGTTGTTCACACACAGGCAATAAATGAGGAACACGCACTCAAAGACTTACTCCAGGCCAATAGGTTTTTATATTGAAAAATATATTTTCTTAGTTTATTTTAAGAACCACAGGTTCAAGATTTACATTAAACACCTTATATGTAAGATACTTCACTTAGATACTTTAGGAACTTTGAATGAAAACAATATCATGTACAGTCTTGGAAACAGTGCACAAATCAACAGTTCCTGGGGGAGGTAAGTAAAGATTAGATTAGGAGGTAAGTAAAACACTTACAAGTCTCAGTTCTGGGGCATAGGCAGCCCACTGTTGGGGGTTCAAGGCAACCCCAAAGTTACCACACCAGCAGCTCAGGGCTGGTCAGGTGCAGAGGTCAAAGAGGTGCCCAAAACACATAGGCGCCTATGGAGAACAGGGGTGCTCCAGTTCCAGTCTGCCAGCAGGTAAGTACCTGCGTCCTCGGGGGGCAGACCAGGGGGGGTTTGTAGAGCACTGGGGGGGACACAAGTAGGCACACAAAACACACCCTCAGCGGCACAGGGGCGGCCAGGTCCAGTGTGCAAAGAAGGCGTCGGGTGTTGTATAGGTTTCAATGGAGGGACCCGGGGGTCACTCTAGCGGTGCAGGCAGGGACAGGGGGGGGCTTCTCGGGACAGCCACCACCTGGGCAAGGCAGAGGGTCGCCTGGGGGTCACTCCTGCTTTGAAGTTCAGTTCCTTCAGGTCCTGGGGGCTGCGGTTGCAGTGTTGGTTCCAGGCCTCGGGTCCCTTGTTAAAGGCAGTCGCGGGCAGGGGGAGCCTCTGGATTCTCTCTGCAGGCGTCGCTATGGGGCTCAGGGGGGTCGTCTCTGGTTACTCACGGGCTCACAGTCGCCGGAGAGTCCTCCCTGAGGTGTTGGTTCTCTGAATCTCGAGCGAGGGGCGTTGGGTGCAGAGTGTGAAGTCTCACGCTTCCGGCAGGAAATGTGCAGTCTTTGAAAGTTGCTTCTTTGTTGCAAAGAAGTAGCTGGTTTTGAACAGGGCTGCTGTTCACTAGAGTTTCTTGGTCCTTTAGTCCAGGGCAGTCCTCTGAGGCTTCAGAGGTCGCTGATCCCTGTCGGCTGCGTCGCTGGAGCAGGTTTTCGAAGTAGGAGACAGGCCGGTAGGGCTGGGGCCAAAGCAGTTGTTGTCTTCCTCCTTCTCTGCAGGCTTGTAGGTCAGCAGTCCTTCTTGTTTCTTCAGGTTGCAGAAATCTAGTTTCCTAGGTTCTGGGGTGCTCCGAAATACTGAATTTAGGGGTGGGTTTAGGTCTGGGAGGGCAGTAGCCAATGGCTATTGTCCTTGAGGGTGGCTACACCCTCTTTGTGCCTCGTCCCTGAGGGGAGGGGAGGCACATCCGTATTCCTATTGGGGGAATCCTCCAAAACCAAGATGGAGGATTTCTAAAGGCAGGGGTCACCTCAGATCAGGGCACCTTAGGGGCTGTTCTGACTGTTGGGTGACTCCTCCTTGTTTTTCTCATTATCTCCCCTGGACTTGCCGCCAAAAGTAGGGGCTGTGTCCAGGGGGCGGGCATCTCCACTAGCTGGAGTGCCCTGGGGCATTGTAACACAAAGCCTGAGCCTTTGAGGCACACTGCTAGGTGTTACAGTTCCTGCAGGGGGAGGTGTTAAGCACCTCTACCCAGAACAGGCTTTGTTTCTGGCCTCAGAGGGCACAAAGGCCCTCACCCCAGGGGGTCAGAAACTCGTCTCTCAGCAGCAGGCTGGCACAGACCAGTCAGTCCTCTCTTTGATGCCCTTGGTGTGCATTTTTTTATAAATCCAACACTAGTAATAACGCGTCCCACCCTAGATAATTTTCTTAGTCTGGGACTCGTTTTAGGCCAATTAACCTTTTGACCCTGATTGGAGACACCTTAGGACAAGATAACTAATCAGCATGACAATCAACAGATCAATAACCTCATCAATATTCACAATAGCAAATCAATCACTTTAGTTAATAACATTAATACGAATCGAAACACACCATGACCCTTCAGCCATGAATAACCACACCAAATTTAGTAAGGTTTATGATATTTATTTCCTATTTGTTACTCTCTACTAGCAAGTTTATTAGTCTCAGTACCAGAAAACACATCAACAAAGTCACAATATGGCATCTTGAATAAGACTTTATCTCGCAAAGATCATGAACATTAGAACAAAGCACGACGTCAACATGAATCAACTTTAGCAGAGTAACAAAGCATAGATTCAGTCATTTGTCTATTTGCGTCTGTCTAGTGAACTCCTTAACTAACCTCGAATTAGCATTAGCATGTTGGGCTTCATGGAAAACAATTTAGCAATACAAATTTAGAAAACATCTAACTATGGTCTCAATCAGAAGAGCAGTTGGTACCTAGAAAGAAAAGGCAACAGACAATTACACTTTCATCATTATATAGTTACCCTCCGTAATGGGTCAGCATACAGAGTCAGTCTTCGTCCTCAGGACATCAGTCGATTCACCATCAGCCAGGAAACGCAGCAAAGTTCAGCAAAACAAGGTAATAAGGAACACTTCCCTCATAAGGAGGAAAAGTATGAATCGGGCAAGGCAGGGATGAGGATGGTTTGAAGAGTCAAACAGCAAAGTCTTTAAGACAGAGTGACAAAGTGACTAGGTAATAGCAAAGAATGGCACGTAATGGCTGATTTCTCCTTGTGACACAGTGTTATATCAATCTGGGTGTACAGTCTCCTAATTTTCAATTGGGCAAAATTTGGTGCATCATTATCTCCATCCAATGATCAGCTTGTCACCTCACTAGAATATTTACTTAAAACAGTTCTCACATAGTTTATTGGCTTCTGTAATTTTCGTCTCCAACGGGTATAATGTAAGGTACAAACTTTTATTCCCGCGGACTCAGTCAGTAGTCCCATTGTCTTTACCAGTTCAGGCGACCTTGTACCTGTTGCAAGTTTACACTGTTGCGTTCAGCAAGAAAGTCTCCTTGAGCAAGTCGAGTCTCATGAGAAAGAATTTACTACAGTTACACACATCTTCTAGCTTCTGGAAAAGTACAGCTTCATGTCCGTCAGCAAGTCAGCACATTACACGTTAGAAAAACACATTTAATATGAGACCGGGCAGCTAGGCCCCGACTCATGCTAACTAAGGCCTAGTGATTAATTGAGCAAAACCGTAACCTATAATTCTTAATGCTAATACAAAATCCCACATTAGTACATCAATAATGCATTATTAGCCAATTTCATTAATCATCGTACACATTAGCGGCCATTTCCCGTGGGCACATTTCACACACGTATATTAAAAGCACAGCAATGCATTTTCTATGCGACATCATTATACATTATTTTGCAGACAGTTCGTGTTAATTTTGATTATAAAAGCCACACTCTAACACTGTCATCAGTGTGGGTTTATTATTCTGAGAAGTTTGATACCAAACTTCCCAGTATTCAGTGTAGCCATTATGGAGCTGTGGAGTTCGTTTTTGACCAACTCCCAGACCATATACTTACTATGGCCACACTGTACTTACAATGTCTAAGAATAGACTTAGACACTGTAGGGGTATATTGCTCATGCAGCTATGCCCTCACCTGTGGTATAGTGCACCCTGCCTTAGGGCTGTAAGGCCTGCTAGAGGGGTGACTTACCTATGCCACAGGCAGTATTTTGTGGGCATGGCATCGTGAGGGGGATGCCATGTCGACTTTGCCTTTTTCTCCCCACCAACACACACAATCTACAATTGCAGTGTGCATGTGTTAGGTGAGGGGTCCTTTAGGGTGGCACAACATATGCTGCAGCCCTTAGGGACCTTCCCTGGTCACAGGGCCCTTGGTACCACTGATACCTTTTACAAGGGACTTATCTGTGTGCCAGGGGCGTGCCAATTGTGGAAACAATGGTACATTTTAGGTGAAAGAACACTGGTGCTGGGTCCTGGTTAGCAGGGTCCCAGCACACTTCTCAGTCAAGTCAGAATCAGTATCAGGCAAAAAGTGGGGGGTAACTGCAACAGGGAGCCCACATAAAGTGGGATTTGGGAAAATATGTTGCTCATAACTGCACTGTCAACCTCCTGTCTCTCCTTTTGATTCAATGGCTTTCTTCCCAATTGTTTCTTTTACCACACAGAGGAGACTTTGGTCTCATGGCGCCACTTTTGTTGCACCCCTTAGCACCCCCATAAGATACTAAGATACGGTGCACCATGGCGGTAGTTAGGGAACTAACTTCAGAATTTTTTCTGCTAATCCTGCAAAGCCCATTGAGGCCCATTGTAATCAATGGTGTGACTCATTTTAACACCTGCTCTGAGCAGGCATTAAAAGTGCTGAAATAAATGGCGCAAATAAATCTTTTATATTTCTTTGCATAATTTTTTCAGTCCCTCTAATAGGGGAACGACCCCTTTGCATACATTATGCCTGGCGCAAATTAGTGTAAAAAAGAATTACGCTAATGTGACGCAAGGAGGCGCTAGGTGCTCTTAAATCTGCCCCATGGTGTTCTAATTGAATCGTTTCTATCCTTTGACTGCTGCCTTGCGAATGCATGTGTTTCCTGGGTGACTCCCCAGTAATTCATCTTCTTTCCTGTGCGTTCTGTGTTTTCTCCACTCCCCTGCTGTGTAATGTTTCACAAAGCTATCCTGACCCACACCCCGACTCCGGTGTCTGCAAAGCACTACCAGGTTGATTGCTCCTTTTTACGAGCTGGCTGCCCTTTTTTATATACTTTTATCATACTGTTCAAAAGCAGGCATTCAGCACCTTAGAATGGCAAATTAAAAATGTTGAAATGCTGTTGGGGCATCACGATCTGTGCATCTGTTGCAACACAGCCATGCACATTAGCAGCCATATTGAAATGGCTTATCTATAATAGGAAACTAATTTGGAGAAGGCGTTTCTGCATTTGTATACGTGCACATGTGTCAAAATGCATGCACTTGCATTTGTTGTGAAGCACTCATGCCAATGAAAAAATATTACATAAACTATTGTGGCGCAACTCTGTAACCCTGTGAACTTGGGCGGATCATTGTTGAGAAACACAATGGCTCCCTCAGAGCAAGTTTAAGCCTTAACTTTCTGGGCAAAGTAATAGTTATAAAAAAGAATTGAGAATATACAGGTATTTGTATTCACTGTATAAACAGTTTATTATTGTGGAAAAAGCCAAATTTTCTCATATTGTATGACACTGCAGGTTGCTCATACATAACGTAAATCATTATAACTCTTATCAGTCTACCTACATGATTATAACTCATATCAGTCCACATGGTCATTTGGCGAAGTTTTGAATCTATAGGAATACATTTACGCAGGGTCATCATCAGGGCAGAAATATGGGGGCAACCAGTGTTGAGTGGTGAACTCCTGTTAGACGTACCTCACTTTGAACAGCGCTAAACTAATGTATGTAATTTTTCATTCATAACAATAGCAAATATAGAAAAGTCATATTGTTGGAAAATGGGTTATTGGTAAGGGCAGGTAGGTACCTACACCTAGCAACAAGCCACTAACCTCCACCTAGGTACAGTTAGGTCTCAGTAAATTAATCCCAGCTCAACCCTTGTTAGCTTGGCAACGAGCGTCAAGGCTTAACTTAGGAGACAAAGTGTAAAGCATTCAAATATCACAAAACAGTATTCAAATAAAACACAGGAAACAGTTTAAAAATCCAAAACCAATTTATAAAAATGGTTTATATTTTTATCTTTAAAATGACACAAAAACGATTAAAATCGGTTCAGGGGAACCGGAGATATGAATTTTTAAAGAATTATTACTTTTCTAGCGCTTAGAAACAAAAAGCGCCAATCGGGTCATCTGGTTGCACCTCGACCGGGGCAAAGTCAAACTTTCAGGCCGACCGCGATGGAGCCCTGCTCGGCTACAGGTCGCGGGAGGCCTCGGTTAAAAAGTTACCTTCTGACTTAGTCTTTATTTTGAAGTTTTTCTTCACCGGGACGAACCTGCCAGTTGAATCCGACCTCCTGGAGCCCTTGTCCGGATACGCGATGTGGGTTTCCTCGGTGGAGACTTTTACCTTCGGACTTAGTCGTTTTTTCGAGATGAAAATCCTTCGACCGGGGTAAACCTGGATCTTGATCCGACGTCCATGGAGCCCTTCTCGGATACGATGGCTGGGAGGTCCCGGTCAACTTTTTACCTTCGGACTTAGTCTCTTTTTTGGATGTTTTTCTTTACCGGGATGAACCACGAAGTCAGGCCGGGTCGCGGTTGAGGCAAGCCGGCTAGAATTTCCGCGGCGGGTCGGTCCCTCTCTGGAGCTTTTTTCCAAAAATTCTCAAATCTTTTCCAAACTTCTGGGGCTTCACCCAGATGTTCTTTTAAGGTTCTTTTGGGGTCCACAGCTCACCCCAAGGGTCCAGAAGTTCTGTGATGGTCCTTGGGGGTGCGGACTTCAACTCCCAGAATGCACCTGGCACAAACTCCTTTTTGGCCACTGGGCAGTGGTCAACTGGTCTCTTTTTTCAGGAGTTGGTGCAGGGGACTCTGGTTTAGCAATTTTTCACCTATAGCAAACAGGGAGTCCCTCCTTGAACCAGTTGAAGCCAGGCAAAGTCCTTCTTGTGGTGAAGCCCAAGTGTGCAGCTGGTGCAGTCTTTCTGAGTGCAGGGTCCAGGTGCAGGCCAGGGGTCCAGCAGGGCAGTCCTTCTTCTCCTTAAGTTCTTTCTTCTTGAAATTTGGTGGGGATCTGAGGTGTGGGGGCAGGTCTGCCAGTTTTATCCTTGCTCCTGGGTGAAAAGCAGGGGGTCCTGGTCCTCCAATCAGGTACAGGGTCGTCCCCCTGTGATGACCACTTCCTGGGAAGTGTGGCAAAAATCCATCCCAGAAGGCAACAGTCTCTAAAAATCCAACATGGATGAATCTGATTTTTGGAGGTTACATCTGGCTGAGCCCACCCACTGGTGTGGCTAAAAATCATAAACACACCCCTCTCCTGCCCTCTCCTAATCTAATCAAGGGGGCACCTAATTGTCTGGGGTTGCAGGATGTGGGGGTGTTGCTGGGTGCTCCAAATTTCCTTCTCTGCCTTTGAAGACCAGTTTGGCAGCCCTCCCCCTTCCTGCCTCACCATCTGCTGAGGGGAGATTCTCTCCCCCAAGCACATTCCTTTGTGTGAAGCCAGGCCACTTCGCACCTCATCAAGGCAGCCTGGCAGAAGCTGCTGCAGGCTGGCCAATCAGAGCACAGCAGCAAAAACAATGCAGAGCTGAAATTGGCAACTTTTTAGGTAAAGTCTAAACTTTTTACCTGAACAAGTTATATTAAATCCAACAACTGGAAGTTGTGGGATTTATTACAACAATTAATTTGATACCAAATTCTTGGTATGTAACATTTAAGGAGACTTTAAAATTTAAAATAAAGTCTGCCCATTCTAGCCTATGAAGGCCATTTACTTCAATGAGGGAAAAACGAATTTGGCTGTTTTTACCTCACCAGGGCTTATAAATCTATTTTTATAAAGTCCCTGCTTATAGTTACATGGCACCCAGCCCTAGGGGCACATAGGGCACACCTTAGGGGTGACTTATATGTAAAAATAAGGTAGTTTAAGACTTTGGAAGTACCTTTAATTCCAAAGTCGAATTTGCATATAACTTTAATTTAAAAGCAGCCAGCAAGGCAGGCTTGCTTTTAAAATGACACTGGGCACCTCAGCAGTGCGCCTAGGTGTGCACCACCTATGCTGTGGTCCCTAAACCTACATGCCCTACCATATACTAGGGACTTGTAGGTAGGTTAACTTAGCCAATTATAATTAGCCTAATTTGCATATCCATTTTACACAGAGCACAGGCCCTGGGACTGGTTAGCAGTACCCAGGGCACCATCAAAGTCAGGAAAACACCAGCAAAAAGAGGAAAATGGGGGCAAAAAGTTATGGGGCCTCTGCAATCAGCCCTGTTTTCTCACACATATACACAGTAATACATAAAGGAATGGTGACCACAAATGAAGAAAGTCAAACTAATGCTATGTCATACTTTCCTTCCTGCAGGTGTATCAGATGTACCCATGGAATGAAATTATTCAGACATATTCACACATATAACACAAAATAACAGAATTGGAAAAATGGCTATCGCATTCTAGTTCATTGTCAGTGATGAAGGCTTCCTCTGATCCAGTAGACCATGATCATCTCTTCAACATCATGGCCACAAATAGAACATGGGAGAGTGACGGATTCAGATCCTTCCTTGATAACTGCAAACAGGTTGTCAAAATCAAGGAATCAAAGTCTGCACCTGTACCAAGTATTAAATACTCCCTTGGCCCTTTTCAGTGTCTGCATGGGATGCCTTGGAGCTCTGTAGGACAACCTGGACACCTCTGTCTACCAATGCTCATTATCAACACGTCTTCCTTCTAGGTACAATATGGAAACCCAACTCTAAGATACCTCTGTCAATAAAATAACCCTATTCAATCAGAGCGTACAAATGGATTTACACTCTGGAGAAAATAGTAACAAATGTAATTCGTTTTAAATGTAAGAATCCTCAGCATTGCTAAAGAGGAAACTTGTCTTTCAGCAAAGACGTCAGAGACAGGTATGGCTGAACTAGTGGTCTGATGTTTCTAAACCTTAAATTACTGGTTCCAGAAACACCGGATTTCGTATTTTTCATGTGCGGGTCTCTACTTGGTAAAGTGGCGAGGGTGGGCGGACAGGCACAGGTCAGCATCTGCCCACCCTCACCATCAAGGTACAGTAAGCACTACTGCTGGGCCACAGATGGATCCCCACTGATTGACCCAACTAACCACTGACTGACAGCCCCGACACTCCTGCTAGTTACATCCCGCTCAAAACCAGACAAATATCTGCAGAATAGTCCCAGCAATGAGAGTAGAAATGGAGATTTCCACATTGAATTCCTTAGTCAGCCTAGTCATTTCCCATTCTGGGGACTATGGCCCATATTTATGCTTTTTGCCACAAAACTGCGCTAACGCAGTTTTGCAGCAAAAAGTTTAGTGCCAGCTTGCGACATTCATTTTATTTATTGAATGTCGCAAGCCGGCGCTAAACCTGGGCTAGCGTCTTAGAAGAAGACGCCAGCCTGGTGGGGGTGGCGGTTGGGATGGCGGGGGTTCTGTGAAAGAAAATGAAGCAAGCCTGGTTAGAGGAAACAAAAATGGCTCTAACCAGACTAGCGCCATTTACTGGCGCACAACCACCAAAACATGACAAAACACTTGTCCCTGGGCATGGCCATTGCACCCTGTGCCATGCAGGGGGCCCAAAGTTAGGGCCCCCGATGGCACTTAAAAAAAAATTGAATAACATACTCACCTTTACTTACCCTACTTCCCTGGGATGGGCTCCCCCATCCTCTGGTGTCCCTCTGGTGTGGGTGGGGGTGTTCCTGGGATTTGGGGAGGGCACCTGTGGACCCATTACATGGTGTTTAATTATGGACATGGGTCCACAGGTCCCCTAATGCCTGGTCTGACCCAGGCATTAAATAATAGTGTAAAACAAGCTTTGCACCATTATTTAGCCCCTCCTCCCACACGTGTGTCATTTTAGCACGGGGATAAATATGGGGTTACGGGGAATGCCTACCTTGCATCTCATTGACGCAAGGTGGGTGCACGCATGCAAAAAAAGGTGCAAACTCCTATATTTTGACGTTAGACATGTCTAACGTCAAAATATAAATAAGGAGTTAGGTTTGCGCCAAATTTGCATTAAAAAAATGACACAAATTTGGCGCAATTGAAGTATAAATATGGGCCTATAAATTGTAATGACCGCTGGTATCTCTGCACCTAAATCCAGTCAACTCATAATGAGTGCCTTAGTGTTCAGAAAAACAAATCTGTGAAGAAGAACATTAGAGATATAGAGAGGAAGAGGAAGAGTGGGACAGAAATTAGCAAAGGAACAGAACTATGAGCAAAAGAGAGTAGTTGGGAGAGAGGGACAGTGACAGAGGGATGTACAAATCATCCATTGCAGACATTGAGTGAAAAAGGCAGGGAAGACTGTAGTGGGAGTCCGAAGTAATTAATGAAAAACAGATACTTCAATGACATGAATAAGAGTGGACACCAAATAACAGTGTTTAAGAAATAACACTGAAATAATAAAAAACTAATATTCTAAGGACTTTTTTTCACCCTAGATATAGACAAAATGCTAAGGGGCAGACTTATACTTTTTCAGGTAAAACTGCATTAGCGCAGTTTTGCGTGAAAATGTATAGCGCCAGCTAGCGCCATTCCAAGACGCCGGCCAGGTGCCATATTTATGGAATGGCGCTAATGCCCTGTCAGCGTCTTTGGAAAGGACGCTAACTGGGATGGGGTGGCGTAGGGGAAACTGGGGCTTGTGCGCCGAATTATGGCGCTGCACTTTTTAGAGGCAGGAAAATTGCCTCTAAGCAGTGTAGCGCCATTTTCTGGCGCACAACCTCCATAGACATGACTCCTGTCTTAGTAAAGACAGGAGCCATGCCCACCACCCCAATGGCCATGCCCAGGGGACAAATGGCCATCGGGGCCAGTGCCATGTAGGGGGCTGCAAGTCAGGGCCCCTGAGCGGTGTTGGGGGAAAAAAATATATATACTTCCCAGGACTTACCTGGGAGGGGTACCCCATCCTTATGTGTCCTCCTGGTGTGGGTGGGTGTGGGTGGGGGTGTCCCCGGGGGCCAGGGAAGGGCACCTGTAGGCAATTTCCATGGTCTCTGACCATGAAAATATGTCCACAGGTCCCCTTATGCCTGCCCATACCCAGGCGTTAAATAATGGTGTTAAGCAAGCTTAGCGCCATTATTTAAGGCCCCCATTCCCCGTGCTGGATTTTAGCATGGGGCGATAAATATGGCGCAAAGGCCATATCGTCCTTTTCTGGACGGGAACGCCTGCCATGCATCTCATTGATGCAAGGTGGCTTTTCTTGTCCAGAAAACGATGTTAACTCCATAACTTTGCCACTAGACATGTCTAGAGCCAAAGTATAAATATGGAGTTAGGTTTGCGCTGAATTAGCGTAAAAAAATGACTCTAATTCAGCACAAACCGAGTATAAAGATGGGCCTAAATTTGCAGAGCAGTATTATAGACTCATCTACAAAATTGTATGTAAAAACACAGATTGGCGTAAAAACTGTGAAAAATGTAACAACAGATTTCATAACAATAATATGAAAAATAATGTGAAAAGGGCAAAGCAATGAGCATGTAACCTGTTTTTGTTTTCATTCTTGTTTTAGAAATGATAGATTATGAGGAATGTGAATTCATTTGCTAAAGTCTGTTGCAAAAACATTGTGAAACATTTATTCGTCTTTTGACAACATTTAGAGCTGATACAAAATTCAACAGTTAAGGGTATTTATGGGTATATCTTGATGTACTTCATTCAAGGTTCAATTTGTGTGTGTGTGTGCTTAAGACATTAGATTATTGTTTTTAGGGTGCTATAGGTGCCACAACAAGAGGTGCCTGCTGGCTTCCAAACATAAATGACACCCACATACGTCAGAAGACTGGCGCCCCCTTCATATTTATTATATTTTGCATGTTTAAATTTGCGAAATTTAGGGGCATAGCATTTGCAACATTGATTCCATGTGTCCAAATAGGAAATGCTTCTACTATCCAAGTGGTCCACTTATCTTAAGAATGGTGGTTACTAGATGGAGGATGGCCACTTTCAACATAGTTCACCTTATTTTCTATTCTTCCTCCTCTGTATCAGAGGATCTTGCTGTTAGAGATGCCCTTACCAATTCATTCTTTGGAAAAAGGCCTTGCCGGCCACATCTGCCCTAAATTGTTGACTGAACATTTTGAACTTGAAGGCTGCATCAGCTCTGAATGAAAGCTCCGATTGGCAATAAGTCACAGCCTCTTATATAGGGACTTTTACAGGACTCATTGACCCTGCTGCTGTTTGTGCTTCCAACATATATTGCCAAATACTGGATATTTCTTCATGGATGTGAAAACGTTGGAAGGGGTCTGATGAAGCTCTCCTGGCCTGCCTGTGTTTGACCTTGTCTGCAGGGAAACCCCCTTCCAGTCCAAGAAATCCAAAGTCAAAGGGACAGCAGATAATAACACACTCCATCTTGCCATGGACCAGAATCAGAGTTGCCCAAGAAACTACAATAACAAGTTCAGGCGAGCACATAGGCTTGCAAGTTAGCCTGATCATGACTAACCAGTGTGGTCTAGAACCCATCCTTTATTCCCTTGAGCTTGTGCCCATTGCTGTGGTTCATCAGACTGTGGTATGTCCCCTTTATCAAGGAGCTGGTGTTTCCCTTCCGACTGAGAGTCAGTGACTGGTGCTCTCTCATGCATTAAGAGAATCAACCTCAACCACTAACCCCGAGCCCAGAAGATTGGCTTACCTCTTTAGACTTATCAATCACACCAGATTGCCCTGATGTTTGCTTTGTTTTCAGGTTGTTTCATATGTTTTCGAAAATTAGGGTTTTTAACAGTAAAGATTATTTACATGCTACAAGCTATCTTAGTTTGGTTAAGGGTTTCCGCAATATTACAGTGCAAACGAATGGAATAAGAAGGTGGCAACTGTAATCAGTATATTTGCAATATTCTTACCATTTTTGAAGCTGCGTTAGTGTGATATTTCGTTTCTATTTTCAAGACTTTGCTGATCTCGTGATCATTTACAAAAGTATTTTGCCAGCATTTCTACATTCTCTGGTTTTATTGTTTAATTGTGTTATCTTACCTTTTTCTGTGTCATCTTTTTTATGTTTTAATATTTTTATGTCCATTTCACGTGGACTCAACCTGCACGACCTACCTGGAGCAAGTCACTGACTAGTCATCCACATTTATTGGAAAATTACAGTCCAAGAACCTAGACTTTGCCCCATAAAGATATTGCTGAAATGTATTCCTCTAATACTCCTTGCTTACCATTAAGTTCCAGGAGTAGGCCACAAGAATTCAGCAAATGGTCAGGCGTACTTGGGTAGAAGTGTAAGTCACACCTGACCACAGACTAGAATGTAGAGTGCTAGTTAGTGAGGAAAACTAGAGCGCTCACCTTTGAAACCACTCAGTTGTCCTGTCAACAGTATAGAAAACAGAAGAGAAATATAGAGGCAAAAATGTTGCTGATTGCCCATCTAAGTCAAATTAAAAAAAGAAGGGCAGGTCTCAGCAAGGTAACTTTATGGAAAGAGTCACCCATGCTCATGTCGTTCAATCTGCAAAAGAGAACAGTCCAGCCCTTAAAAACATAGGAACCCCCGCAGGCCACAGGCAGAGGGAATCTTGCATACCACAAAAATAGGGGGGCATTCCACCTCTGGCAGGGGCACAAGGCATTCCCCAGCCAAAGTGCAACCTGCTCACTATGAACAAAGGGAATCCTGAGTGTCAAAAATGGCCCCTTTTTGGGTGGTCACCCAAAGTTTGTAATTTGTTTGAGACTCACCTGCTGGTAATTTTGAACTCTAACACTGAGACACTAATATCCAGTGCCCATTGGATGAACTCCAACCCGTAAAACAAAATTGAAATTGGCTTAAAACCACATATGGCATATTTAACTTTAAAATAAGGCTAATGTATACGGTGTAACAACTGCTTGTATGACATGTAAAATAAATGTCACATGTGGACTGAAACACTATATTGTGCCATCCACTTTGTGACACTGAAAAAATGACATAGGCCTCCACTGATTATTGATCCCCTGCAACCTCATGTTTGTAAAATGGCCTGTGAAAAGAAACTCTTTTACATGCCTAAAACATTTCTAAGTAGTAAATATGTCACCCCTAACATTATGTTCTAGCCAATTAGGTAAAATGCATAGTCCCTAAAAGTTGCATACGCCTAAATCAATGTTAGCATGTACATGTAGTGAGTAAATCACCAAAAGCTATTTTCACTTTATTGGGCTGAACTGTTCCCTAGGAAATACCAATAAAGTGAATTAAGTCACTATTTATGCCTATCCAGTAGGAAACAGCCACAGAAACAGTTCAAGACCGTATCCTCTTTTTAAAAATTGAGGGGTAGATTTATCATTCTTTCATGCAGCACAACACAGGGCAACGCAGCAAGCCACCTTGCTGCGCTGCCTGAAAGGGCAGGAATGTACTGTATTTATTATTATAATGTGAATTCCTGACCTTCCCTAGTGCTGCACACTTTTTGCTGCCCAGCGCCAAGACAGACACTCTTTTAACATAGTGCAAGCATGCCTCAGTTGTAGGCAGGGTTGTTTTTGAGCAGGAAGAGTGACCTTCCTGCACAGAAACAGCTGTGAAAGGCATTTTCTCTTTCTGTGTTTCCTGCAGAAAGCAGCACACACAGAAAGGAAAACAATAGGAGAAATAAAGATGTGTCTCCTTATACGCCTCACCTGAGAAGGCATAGCATTTTGATGCATTTCCAGGTCTACCTCTAATGTTAAATCTGAGGATGTGCCAAAATTCATGGGTAGATGTGTGGGAACACTCATGCTCCAACCATTGAATTCCTCCCTCGGGCAGTGTAATGCAAGGCTGTGATTTGCACTGGCTTGCGTTACACTAGATTCATTGTGCCGTGCCGGGTCACTCAAGGTGGCCTTGAGTGGCTTTATAAGTCTCACTTAGCTTTTGCATCGCCCTTGCTCCCACTTGTGTGGCCACTTGTGTGGCACAATGGTGAAATAAAACCTTGAGAAATATGGCCCCCAACTTATTTATAAATGTCAGATTGTTCCTAACTAGTTAGGAAATATAATTTTCAGAAAAGTGATATTAACTTGCCTGAACCACTACTGGTGCAGCTGCTGTCCTGCCTGTGATAAGGTGTGAAATTGCCCCTAGGAGCTACAAAATCTGCCACTTTGATTGACACACCATCCTGAATGGGCAGAAATAACCCATCAGAGCTCAGCAGAATATTTAGGGTGGGGGCTGCTACTCCTCCTGTTGGCACAACAGTGACAAATCCTGCATGACAGGCCTGTCTGAGGCACATGTAAAGTGGAGTATATGATATCATTGTAGAATGCCCATGAATGCATAGAAGGTTGGCTGCCATAAAATGGGAGACATTTCTGGGCTGTTTAAGCGGAGACCACGAAGAATGAGAGGGTGTTCCACGATTTTGATAACAGCTATGGTTTCAATTTTGGAAAGATGGCATTCAATTAAATGACGCTTGTGAAATGTAAGCACGAAGAATAGGACATCTTGCATTTTTTGTTGAATGTCTTTTTATCTCCTTCCGCTAAATTAGTCCTATTACAATTCTTTTCTACAACTATTGTATACTGTTTGTTTTTCTAGCTGTGGAGGTATGATGACATGTGAAGCACCCATGTGTAACTATGATGGTGACTAAAAACAAGAGCAGTTTATTACAGAACAATGTGGGCACAACATTGGAAAAGGAGATGAGTGGGTTGGATCATGAGAACAGACTTTCAGCTGTAAGATGGGTCCCTGAAAAGCACATCACAGCTTGAAGCACTTAGGTAATCGACCTACCAGAATGACAACGGCGCTTCTCTGCTTTTCTGATAGGGATGAATGACCAACTATGCCTATATGAGATTTAATGAGTCCCAGTGCAATCATGTGAAGATAATTAGTCCTCTAATGGCACAACGAATATTGACAGTCCATTTTTTGCAATGTCTCTCAGATCACAATGAGAGACAGTCCAAGAACTGGAAGATTGTGAGTGAGGAGCAAATAATTCAAGAGCAAAGAACTATGATTTGTCAACACTACTGAATAAAGACTGTACTTCAGTCTGCACAAATCAATCACACCTAGGGAGCAAAAGGAAAAAAAAACAGACGATGGAACATCATTTGTGTTTGTTTGCTTTTGTTACCCTAAGTGCACCGGGTATGCCCAGACGTGGGTCCCAGGCTCACTGTGCCACTGGATTCAAACTAGCCTGGCTGATAAGAGGTGATACTCTGTAACCGGTCCCAGGATGCTTGTTTCCAGTCCAGGAAGGACCTGGCCTGGCAGTTCGGGAAAGACTGTTGTCATGGGGAACAGGATTAAGACTGATTTGCATATGGCTGGGTCCAAACTGGGTGTGGCGTGGTGATGATAACGCGTCCCAATCTAGATAATTTATTCACTCGTTGTAGGCCGATGAATCTTTTGACCCTGATTGAAGACACCTTAAGATGAGATAACTAATCAACATATCAATCGATAGGTCAATAACCTCATCAATATTCACAATAGCAAATCAATCAAATTAGTCAACGGCATTGATAAGAAACGGAACACACCATGACCTTTCAGCCATGAATAACCACACAAAATTTAGTAAGATTTACAATATGTATTCCCTATTGATTACAATCTACTAGCAAGTTTAGTAGTCTCAATACCAGAAAACACATCAGCAATGTCACAATATGGCAACTCGAATAAGATTTCATCAAAGCAAAGATGATAAACATTAGAACAAAGCACAACGTCAACATGGATTAACTTTAGCAGAGTATCATTGGCGCATTATTCGACAAAGCATAGATTCGGTCATTTGTCTTTTTGCATCCGTTTTAGTGAACCCTTTAAGTAACCTCGAATTAGCATTAGCATGTTGGGCTTCATGCAAAACAACTTAGCAACACAAATTTAGAAAACATCTAACTAGGGTCTCTATCAAAAAAGCAGTTGGCACCTAGAAAGGAAAGGCAAACAGACAATTACAATGTCATCATCATATAGTTACCCTCCGTAATGGGTCAGCATACAGAGTCAGTCTTCGTCCTCAGGACATAAGTTGATTCGCTATCAGCCAGGAAACACAGCAAAGTTCAACAAGACAGGTAATAAGGGACACTTCCCTCATAAGGAGGAAAAGTATGAATCAGGCAGGACAAAGTAAGGATGGTTTGAAGAGTCAAACGACAAAGTCTTTAGACAGAGTGACAGAGTGGCTAGGTAACCCGCAAAGAATGGCACGTAATGGCAATGGCAAAAAGTAGCTCGGAAAAAAGTCGATTTCTCCTTGTGACACAAGATTATATCAATCTTGTTGTACAGTCCCCTAATTTCCAATTGGGCAAAATTTGGTGCATCCGTATCTCCAACCAATAATTAGCTCATCACCTCATTAGGATTGTCACTTTAGAACAGTTCTCACGTAGTTTATTGGCTCCTGTAATTGACGTCTTCAACGAGTAGAATGTCAGGTACAAACTTTTATTCTCGTGGGCTCAGTCAGTAGTTCCATTGTCTTTACCAGTTCAGGCGACCTTGTACCTGTTGCAAGTTTACACTGTTGCATTCGGCAAGAATGTCTCCTTGAGCAAGTCGAGTCTCATGAGAAAGAATTTACTACGGTTACACACATCTTCTAGCTTCTGGAAAAGTACGGCTACATATCCTTCAGCAAGTCAGCACATTGCACGTTAGAAAAACACATTTAATATGAAACCGGGCAGCTAGGCCCGACTCATGCTAACTAAGGCCTAGTGATTAATTTAGCAAAATCTTAACATATAACTTTTAATGCTAATACAGAATCATACATTAGTACGTTAATAATTAATTATTAGTCAATTTCATTTATCATCGTATACATTGGTGGCCACTCCCCGTGGGCACATTTCAAACACACGTTTAGCAAAAGCACATTAATATGCTTTCTTTGTGGCATCATTATACATTAGTTCGCAAACATTTCATGTTAATTTTGATTATAAAACTACACTCCAACAATCCCTCCTCTGATGACACTTGTCATCACACAAATCCCTTCTTTAACAACCCTTTCATTTGTTCATTTCCCTCATCTCAATTTCCTCTTTTTGCTTCGCCTTTTCATATTTTGCTCTGAACATTTTCTCCCTTTTCCTTTCTTCCCTCCTCGCTTTATGTTTTGCCCATTTTGCTTTAATCCTCCTGCTACATTTACTCAATAACCATAGTCCAAATAAACAAGCCAAAACAATTACTATTCCCTGTATTAATTTTCCTAAAAACCAATGCCAAAGACCACTAAACCAGCTTCCCACACGCACAAATCCCTCTCCACCTTTCCCAGACTCCTGGTTCTTTCAATTCTTTCAAATCTGCACTATCTCTTGTTAGGTTAGTAAGCATGCTTCTAATCTCATTACTATTATCCGGTATGTAGGCACAACAGTGACGCTCATTAAGCATCTTACAGACTCCGACACTTTTCGCTAAAAGAATGTCTAAAGCAAGCCTATTTTGAAGAGTCATAGCCCTCTCCGCAGCAAGTTCAGTATCCATCAGGAGTATAGCCCATGTGAAGTTTGTCAGCATGTTACCCACAATAGTAGACAACTTTCAAATCTTTATGGAGTTCAAAACAACTCCCACTGAAGGAATTATTGCTCCAAATATGTCTCCTACTACACCAGCAGCAGTTTCTCTCTTTTGTCTAGCACAAAGTAATTCTATCACTTTCGGAAATTTCTTTAAATCATCTAGTTGATAGATCTTTGGAAAAACTATTCCCAAATAAGATGTCCCATACCATCCCTTTGGAAGACGGTAATAAGCACTAAGGGGCATATTTATACTCCGTTTCCGCCTGAATTGCGTCGTTTTTTTTGACGCAATTTAGACGCAAAACTAACTCCATATTTATACTTTGGCGTTAGACGCGTCTAGCGCCAAAGTCCATGGAGTTAGCGTCATTTTTTAGCATGGACACCTACTTTGCGTTAATTATATGCAAGGTAGGCGTTCCCGTCTAAAAAATCGACTCCGAGGCATGTGCGTCGGATTTATACTCCCGGGCAAAATTCACGCCCGGGAGTGGGCGGGTCAAAAAAAATGACGTACTGCCGCTTTTGCGCCATTTTTTAGCGCCTGCAAAAGGCAGGCGTTAAGGGACCTGTGGGCTCTGAAGGAGCCCAGAGGTGCCCTCCCATGCCCCCGAGGACACCCCCTGTCACCCTTGCCCACCCCAGGAGGACACCCAAGGCTGGAGGGACCCATCCCAGGGACATTCAGGTAAGTTCAGGTAAGTTTAAAAAAAAAAAAATTGTGGCATAGGGGTGCCTGACTTGTGCCCCCCTACATGCCACTATGCCCAATGACCATGCCCAGGGGACAGAAGTCCCCTGGGCATGGCCATTGGGCAAGGGGGCATGACTCCTGTCTTTGCTAAGACAGGAGTCATTGCTATGGGGGTTGGGAGTGAAAAAAAATGGCGCAAATCGGGTTGAGGCGAAAAAATTGCCTTAACCTGACTTGCCCCATTTCTTGACGCCCAAGCCCCATATCCCCCTACGCCGGTGCTGCCTGGTGTACGTCGTTTTTTTTTACGCACACCAGACGGCGCCGGCGGCTAACGCCGGCTAACGTCATTCAATAAATACGGCGCCCGCATGGTGCTTCAGAATGGCGTTAGCCGGCGCTAATTTTTTTTACGCAAAACTGCGTTAGCGCAGTTTTGCGTCAAAAAGTATAAATATGGGCCTAAGTCCACAAATATAATAGACCCCTGGGATCGCTTGAGCCATTCATTTAGCATGAACGTCCATTTATTCTGAAACAAAAACACATGCTTACACTCACTCGTTCCCACAAACACATTGGGGGTCATTCCGACCCTGGCGGTCCAAGACCGCCAGGGCCGGGGACCACGGAAGCACCGCCAACAGGCTGGCGGTGCTTCCCAGCCCATTCTGACCGCGGCGGTAAAGCTGCGGTCAGAAAAGGGGATCCGGCGGTTTCCCGCCGGATTTCCCCTGCATGGGCTGAATCTCCATAGCGGCGCTGCAAGCAGCGCCGCCATGGAGATTCCGACCCCCTTCCCGCCATCCTGTTTCTGGCGGTTTTTACCGCCAGGAACAGGATGGCGGGAACGGGTCGTGGGGCCCCTGGGGGGCCCTGCACTGCCCATGCCACTGGCATGGGCAGTGCAGGGGCCCCCTAACAGGGCCCCATAAAGATTTTCACTGTCTGCTTAGCAGACAGTGAAAATCGCGACGGGTGCAACTGCACCCGTCGCACCCCTGCAACTCCGCTGGCTCCATTCGGAGCCGGCTTCCTTGTTGCAGGGCCTTTCCCGCTAGGCCGGCAGGTGCTCTTTTGGCGGTCGCCCGCCGGCCCAGCGGGAAAGCCAGAATGGCATCCGCGGTCTTCTGACCGCGGAGCGGCCTTTTGGCGGTTCCCGCCAGGTGGGCGGCTCCCACCACCCGCCAGGGTCAGAATGACCCTCATTGTCATAATATGAGTTTGGCCGCGTAATGCAAAGCTTACCTACATGTTTCGCATCTAAAGCTAGCTTCCCTTGTTCACTAATCCCATTGTTGCCATTACTAAGGAATGATCATTGCTGCAAGCCCTTTTCTAATTTCCCTTTTAATACCCTCCTTCTGTCTTCAGTGTGATCTAGAAAACTCATTTCTACAGGTGTAAGCAAGCATGTCAAATTATTGCGGTATGCATATGATGAACTAATTGTCATTCTAGGCTCAAAGAATTCCTTAATCAGCTTTATGGCATAAAATTTAGCTACACTATTCAAATCTTCTATGATAGGCACATAAGAAAACACTAAATCATAGTTTGAGTAAAAATATTGCACTTCTTGATTATAAAAACGTGTTAGTAGCAAACTACAACTAATCACGTATGTTAATGGCAAGCTGTGATATGTAACTCCGTCTTGGACTGAAAGAGGAATTTGTGTACACACATAACAAGCCTTTGCATCCATAGTGTCAACATACTCATTCAGCAAGCGGTAGAAAACATTAGTAGATAGCTCCCCTTTTGTATTAGTTTCATCATGCAAATACTTTGTATGCTGCTCAAACCTATCCCATGGTGTTAGTGTAGCAGTCTCAGAAACTGTAGCGTTGTTAGCTTCACCCCCATCCACCAAACGCATTTCCACAAATAAAGCTATAATGAATATCACACATACAACACCCAAAGCAACACCAAATATTTACAGCGCGTATTTCCCTCAACGTCATCTCCTGACCTGGGCATGATCTGTAAAGAATCAGAAAGTAAAGTACTATAAGTAAACAACTAAATTTTGAGAATGGTTAGAAACTCTCTTTTTTTTTTCTTTCAGCAAAGCTAGGCAAAAGTCTTTCTTCAGCAAGTATTTACAGCATTCTCATTCACTCCCAGGGTCCTTTGTCAATCCAGTTAGCAGCTTTTCACAATCGATTTTCAAAAGTCAGTTCAGGTTAACAGTGTCACATCCGGTAATTTATCAGTCTCTTTCTCAGGTTTCCCTTTATTCAATTTCAGCTTAACACAGTCTCTTTTATTTGTAGACAACTTCAAGTACCATAATAGTGACCTGGAACTTCTCGATCAAAACAGAATGCCAAGAACTCTTGTTGCCACTCAGCTGTCGTTGCATAAGCCCATTCAGGACCCGCGTATCTTCTGTTCGCTATTCTCTTTCTCTTCAATTTGCGGTCGCCCTGCAATTCTCCTTCACTCAGATCTTCTTTCCTTGTGGTGTCTTCCTCTATTGTTTCGTTAATGACCACTTTCCTTTTTGCAGCTTGAAGTTCTGGCCACTTATCTCCTCTTAGCGTCCTTTTACTGTTTGGTTTTTCAGGTTGCTGTTCACTGCCCTCCTCTTGTGCTATGGTGTTTTCTCTTGCTGGATCTGCAAGCGGCTCAGGAGGAGTCTGAACACTTTGACTTCCTTCTGCCTCAACTCCTTCACCTTCTGGGACTGCCAGGGGTTCAACTTCAAACCCGTACCCGTCTGCTTCTGGGAGAACCTCTGTCTGTGTCGGTCCTCCAGGTGCCTCAGTTGAGATAGACTCACCATCACCCTTCTGGGTCTCATTTACTGTTTGAGTGACCAAGCTGTCCTCAATGGGCTCTTCTCCAGTCTCAGTTCCCCCTTTGATTACTCTCCAGCCCTGAGACTTCCTTTTCTGTAGGTGTTATTTTTGACATCAGTTGGACATGTCACCTTCTTTGTGTGACTGGCATGGATCCAGTTTGGAATTCCCGTGCATTTCACAGCAGTAGTAGTTGTCAGTATCACTTGACACAGCCCCTTCCAACGTGGCTCCAAACACGACTTCCTCACGTGTTTCTTGACAACACCCCAGTCACCAGCTTTCAGATTGTGACCTGGATCATTAATCGGTGGCATTGTGGTTGCTTCTACCTGGTGAGAAAAAGAGCAGACCACGTCAGCCAGACCCTTGCAGTAGTCCAACACCATATCATCCGTGATATTCACAAGAGCATTTGCAGGCACTGCGGGCAATCTCATAGCTCGGCCCATGAGAATTTCATGAGGAGACAGTCCTGTTCTCTTGTTAGGTGTATTTCCCATTGATATTAGCACTAAGGGCAATGAATCTGGCCATTTCAAATTTGTAGCTGGGCACATTTTCGCCATTCTTGACTTCAAGGTACCATTCATCTGTTCCACTAGTCCTGATGCTTCAGGACGGTAGCTACAATGCAACTTCTGTTCAATATTCAACGCTGCACACAAGAGCTTAACCACCTCATTGTTGAAGTGACTTCCTTTTTCTGATTCTAAAGAGATTGGAAACCCGAAACGTGGTATTAACTCCCTAAGCAGCAACTGACCTACTGTGAGACTGTCATTCCTACGTGTAGGATAAGCTTCAGTCCAATGACTAAAGATGCACACAATCACCAACACGTATCTCAGATCTCCACACAGGCATTTCAATAAAATCCAATTGCATTCTGCTAAATGGACCTCCTGCTCTCCCAATGTGGCTCAAATTCACCATGGTCCCTTTCCCCGTATTCATCTGCTGACAGATGATGCTCCTGTGACAGATTACTTCTGCAGCTTGCCTGAATTTTGGATTGAACCAATCAATTTTGAACAACTTGATCATGGCATCTCTCCCAATATGTGCTTGACCATGGTAAAACCTTGCAAACTGGGACAAGAGACTGTTTGGCAAAACCATTTTCCCCTCATCTGAAAACCACATATCATCAGGTCTTTGTACACATTGCATTTTAAGCCAAGAACGTTTCTCCTCTCTGCTGGCACGTCCCTGCAACAATTTTAGTTCTTCCATTGTGTCAACTACCCTCTAGTTACTCCACGAGTGAGACAGACCTCTCAAGTACTTCGAGTATTAGTGAAAGTGATACCAGCAACCCAACACGTCAATCTATGATTCCAACCAGCCACAAATCTCCTTTTTTATTAGAATTAGAAAGGTACAGAAAGGGTCAAACATTAAATCGCAGGAGGGAAGAACCCCACACAAACCCATCAGGAGAGGCAAGAGAAAAACATACAGATGCACTAAGGGAAAGAGAAGGGATGACCACGAGATCTGCCACTCCCAATCAGAAATAATTCATCCTGACTTGAGAACGAATAATGAGATTGCAATTGTTAACCTAACGAATGTTGAACTAAATACACAACAAATAAACATCTTGAGCAAAGTTTTGGGTTTTGTGCCATTGTTTTTACCAAACTTTACTGAACTACAAGTCAACCTCTTTAAATGTATCCGCAAGTGTAAACTTTGCAAATTTTTTGAAGGCAGACCTGCTCAGACTGATCCCCCTGTGCCCGACATATGTCCTGTTAGTAATGTCACCATCAAGGACGTGAAAGACATTCAGACCCTTCTCTCTTTAGAAGAGATATCGAGGATGTCTCTCTCTTTGTCTGAAATTGTGTCAGACTTAGACATTGATCCCTACTCACACATTGATAGTGGTCTAAAAACTTCCTCTAAATTTACACCCAATCTAGGAAGTGATAACGTCATCGACATGTTCTATAAATGAGTTAGGGCTGACTTGTATCGACTTGAAGATCTATATCGCTCAGGACGCAAAAACATTTCACACAACATTACCATCCCTAAAAGGGAAGCTTTACACTCTCTCATTAACAATAAGAACATAATCATTAAGGAAGCTGACAAAGGGGGCAACATTGTCATTATGAACAGATCTGACTACATCAAAGAAATAGACTGCCAACTGGATGACACAACTGCATACTCAGCTTTATCACACAACCCACTGGCCAAGACCAACGAACATATAATACAAAGATTAACACTTTGGAGAGACAGATGTCTCATTACGGATTTAGAATTCAAATACATGTGTAACCCTACTCCCACCTCCCCTTGCATCTACATCTTACCTAAAATACATAAACCAAGGGGCATATTTATACTCTGTTTGCAGCGAATGTGCGTCAAAACTTTTGACGCACAACTGCGTTGGTGCAGTTGTGCGTCAAAAAGTATAAATATGGGCCCAACTCTTTTTCCACCTGGGAGACCCATTATCTGTGGGATTGGTTCACCGATGGAAAGAATCTCTGAATATATTGACCTTTTCCTACAACCACTGGTCATCAACCTTCCCTCTTTTATTAGGGACACAAAAGATCTTCTTAGCAAACTCAGCGATTTTGACTGGACAGATGGACATCTGTTAGTAACTCTAGACGTTACCTCACTGTATACATGCATACCGAGAGATAAGGGCCTTCATGCGATCCAGCATTTTCTGGATACACGTGAAGTTTCATTTTTAGAACTCTCCAACATGCTACTAGACTTGATTGAACTTGTTTTGGACAATAACTTTTTTGTTCATAATGTGACATAGTACAGACAGATCCAAGGGGTGGCAATGGGGGCAAAATTCTCCCCCTCATTTGCCAATCTATACATGGGCTTTTTCAAATGGTTCCATATATGGAGGGAGTGTCCACCAGACTTAACACAACACATTCTGTATTGGGGCAGGTACATTGACGATGTCCTCCTGTTTTGGTCGGGGAGCCTCAACGCTTTTGGGCTCTTCTTACATCATCTCAATACTAATTCCTTTAATATCACTTTCTCTGGGGAACACAGCACGTCACATGTGAACCTCTTAGATCTCACCTTATACATTAAAGGTGACAAAATCTGTTCCAAAATGTACAGGAAACCGACAGCATGTAACTCCATCCTACATGCCAAAAGCTCACATCCCGCCTCGCAAATCAATGCTATACCATATGGGGAGCTCACTAGGATCAGGAGAAATTGCAGTGAAGACACGGTTTTTCAAGAAGAATTAAAACAAATGAATACACGATTCATTCGGAGGGGTTACTCACCTAACACTTTACTACGAGCCAACAATAGAATTAGCCATGTTAAAAGATCAGACTTATTGGTCTCTTCTGTTAAAAAGAGTGAATCACCTAGACCTCTCTCTCTTATTACCCCTTACAATGCACTAAGCTCAAATCTTTTCAAAATTCTCCAGAAACATTGGTCTTTCCTGCTAGCAGATGGGTACCTTAAGAAAAGTCTCCCACCCAAACCCAACATCACCTACAGCAGGGGGCGAGCCCTACGTAACTATTTGTGTCATAGTTTCCTACCGCCTGAGCACAAAGAGACTTGGTTGCCTGCGGCACCCCATGGATCCTACAAATGTGGACATTGTAATATCTGCTGTTATATCAAAGATAAATTGATGAAGTTTCAGTATAACACACCAGTGTCATATAGGATCAATAAGTTCATCCATTGCAACACTAAGTTTGTGGTTTACTGCTTAGTCTGCACCTGCAACCTCATCTACGTGGGTAGCACCATTCGACCACTCAAGGAGAGACTACAAGAACACATCAGAGCTATTCGTAACAATAATATTAATTACCCCTTTGCGGGTCATTACAATGCCAAGCATGGTCAGCGTGAGGTACTAGGCATTAGTATACATGGTATCAATGCGGTCAATACATTACCTAGGGTTGGCAACAGAACCCTGCTGCTGAAAGTTAGAAAGTAGCTGGATCATCAGACTCAGAGCTGTGGATGAGGATATTAACACTGATAAAGACCTATATACCTTCCTATGATTTACTATGCTTGTCTGGTATGCTTCCCTGTTAACACAATATCTTTCCTGTTGTGCGTTGTTCAATTTCTGTATGTGTATCCAATAGTTGTTTTAAGTTTATGCTATGATGGCTAATTCTCAATGACGTTATTCTGTTTTTACCAACATTTTATATGATTGTATTCTTTCCAAGTTAATATCCATCTAACTTTTACCTACTTGGTAAAGTCTTCAGTCACGCTACTCTAATTTTGCCTTGTGTAACTTATGCTCCCTGGGACATTCTTACACACCATACACCACTTCTCTCGCACCTATGTTGATCTGTCACTACCTATTCACACTATACCTCTTTTATGTGCCTACTCCATTCCAAAATGGCCCCCATTTTGGGTCACTTGACCTCCTCCTCTTTCGCTTACTGTCCTTTCTCTATTTCCATACCCTTCCCCTTATGCCAGCTTTTAAATCTAAGCCGTACTCGCTGAGACGGCACACGTATTTGATACCGACACGACTGGCACAGTATTCCTCCACTCGCAACGAGGTAAGAAGCCTGCCCGAGTAGTAAGCTACCTTTGATGCTACAAGCGTTATAGCCGCTCGTTTATTCATTTATTATTTTTTCTCATTTACGCCAGCACCTACTTAAATGCCGCATTTTGTTTTGTACTCGTTTTAAGATTGAGGTCTTTACGAGCATTCCCGGATTTTTAATTGTTTAGCCGCACACGCAGGGACGGCATATTTACCAGGTACCGACGCGACTGTTACTCAGTGCCGCATTTTGCACTTTGCCTTAAATTGCTTGCGTTTACAGTGTTCCTCTTTAACATTATTTTAATCGGGTTTCCTCTCACACTGATTTATTTTATTGGCACCTTACTCGGGCCAATTTAATACAATTAAATAGTCGATAGTCTCGACTAGTAATTAATGTGTCTAACTCTGTGGTTTCTTTAACCATGTTTGTTGGCCTTGCACCCTCACACTGCCTGCAGCAGGTCGTTTAGCCCACTAATAGGCCCCTACACACCACAACCTTAGGCAGTGTGACCTAGGTAAGCCATATTACATATGGCTACCTCTTATGATTCAACATGCCACTTGACTCTTATTGGTCTTTTTCAGTGCCAGTGTTTTTTGATATTCCTATCTATTTTTTCCACATTAGGCTTATCATGGTCATCATTGCTACATTTACTCCTTATGATTGATTCACCGGGAGTTCTACACCAACCATGTGTCTGGAACTCCTGTTTACTCTTTTGTACCTACATGTGTTCGCATAGCTTAAGGTACTTGACCTCTGACTTAAATCTTCTGCACTTTCTTACCAACACGCTTTCCAATTTTGCTCTCTCATTTGACAAATTCATTTTGTTGTTTATACATGCACCTGCTTGACCTACACAATCACCTCCCCTCTAGGGCACGGTTCACCCACCTGGCGATTTGCCTGCTATATGTTCTCTGGTATATCATTACTTCTGGGTGGCATGCTCGTCCCCACGCGCTATACTCTTATTAGTTTGCTCGTTACTTCCATAGGGTGCACTCTTTTCTGTGTATGTTCTTTCACTTGTGGTGCACATCCCTCACTCTAAATCGTTTGATCTTTGTAAGTCACACTGGTTTCAGTTGTCTGGCCTTTCCCCCTATTACCTACAATGCACATTGATGTTGGATACCCTATTGTACATTTCCCATCTCATCTACTTGTATATATTGTTCATCTATTTCACAGCTTTGACAAAGTCTAGAAGACGGAACACGTGTCGGCTGTTTTGCTGTATGGACGTATGTTGTATGTGGTCATTTTGATTGGAACTCTGACCACTTATTCTCATCTATAATAAATATCCAGTGGCACCTGTTTGCTGGACTTAGACTTAATTCCTGAAATACCACTTGGATCAACTACACGGAGTTTTACCTTGGGTGTGCCCTGGCCTTTGTGTTTTCGTTGTACAGGCAACCACTCACTGTTTCAGTATTTGGTCCTCTGACACCTTTGGTGGCAGGTGTATGGCTAGCCTGGCACCCATGACTACTTGCTGCTTATAAAAGACTATCACGGATGGACATTAGACAAACCTTTGTTGATGTGCGAGCGCTTCTGGCATTCTCCACCCTTTTCGCTTTGACTTTACCCTCAATGCGTAACCTGTGCATGTCTCATTTTCAGTTTCAGGTAACAATTCCCACTGATCCTTGAACGATATACTGTTCAATGCAAAAAACCTTGCGACTTGATCTGCATATCCGTTTCCCATTGACACAAAGTCTTGTGATTTCACATGAGCGCTGCATTTCACTACAGCAATTTCAAGAGGTAACTAAATGCCGTACAACAATTCCTTAATTCTTTCACCGTTTTTTACTGGAGAACCAGAAGCGGTCATGAAACCCCTTTGTGACCATAACTGGCCAAATCATGGACAATTCTAAATCCGTATCTGCTGTCATGAAACCCCTTTGTGACCATAACTGGCCAAATCATGGACAATTCTAAATCCATATCTGCTGTCAGTATAGATAGTGACTTTTAATTTGTCAGCGGCATGGCATGCCCTAGTAAGAGCAACCAACTCAGCCACTTGAGCAGAGTATACTCTCTCGAGCCAAGATACTTCTAGGATACCAGTGATTGTACACACAGCGTATCCGGCTTTTAGCACCCCTACTGAGTCTCTCAGGCATGAACCATCAACAAAGATAATGTAATCATTTTCTTCCAACTGAGTATCTTTAATGTCTGGTCTCGGTTTGGTGCACAGTTCTTTTACCTCAAGACAATCGTGTTCTATTTCCTCAGCATCATCAACATCTGTATTCTCATTAGGAAGCGAAGTTGCCGGGTTTAACACAGCACAGCATTTCAACGACACATTAGGTGACCCCAATATAATCGTTTCATATTTTGTTAGGCGGGCATTTGTCATATGTTGTGTCTTTGTTCGGGTGAGTAGTATCTCGAATGAGTGTGTGACCATTACTGTTAAGGGATGTCCCATCACTATGCCTTCACATTGAGTAAGGCTTTGACCAACTGCTGCAACTACACGCAGACAACCTGGTAAGGCCACTGCAACTGGGTCCAAAGTAGCTGAAAAATATGCTACTGGGTGGTTTGCACCTCCATGGACCTGTGTCAGGACAGACAAAGAACAAGCATCACTTTCATGACAAAACAGGACAAAAGGCTTTGTGTAGTCAGGCATACCTAAAGCTGGAGCCCTGCACATACACTCTCTCAGCTCAATGAATGCCCTCATCTCTTTCTCGGACATAGTTAGGGTATCCGGGCCATCCTTCACCTCCTTGACGGTCAACCTCACCAATGGCTTAGAGATAATCGAGAAGTTTGGAATCCACTGGCGACAGTAGCCCACCATTCCCAAAAACATCCCAACGTCTCTCTTGGATGTCGGGGGATTCATCTGCAGGATGGCTGTCACTCTTTCTTTAGAGATTCTCCTCGACCCTTTCTCAATCAGATGGCCTAAGTACTTCACCTCTTTCTGACAGTACTGCAGCTTCTTTGGGGACACTTTGGCCCTCATTCTGACCTTGGCGGGCGGCGGAGGCCGCCCGCCAAAGTCCCGCCGTCAGGTTACCGTTCCGCGGTCGAAAGACCGCGGCGGTAATTCTGACATTCCCGCTGGGCTGGCGGGCGGTCGCCTTCAGGCCGCCCGCCAGCCCAGCGGGAAAGAGGCTTCCACGATGAAGCCGGCTCGGAATCGAGCCGGCGGAGTGGAAGCTGTGCGACGGGTGCAGTTGCACCCGTCGCGTATTTCACTGTTTGCGCAGCAGACAGTGAAATACATTTAGGGGCCCTCTTACGGGGGCCCCTGCAATGCCCATGCCAGTGGCATGGGCACTGCAGGGGCCCCCAGGGGCCCTGCGACCCCCCCTACCGCCATCCGGATCCCGGCGGTCGGACCGCCGGGATCTGGATGGCGGTAGGGGGGGTCGGAATCCCCTCGGCGGCGCAGCAAGCTGCGCCGCCTTGGAGGATTCAATGGGGCGGCGGTACACTGGCGGGAGCCCGCCAGTGTTGCCGGTCCGACCGCGGCTTTACCGCCGCGGTCGGAATCCCCATTGGAGCACCGCCGGCCTGTCGGCGGTGCTCCCGCGGTCCTCCGCCCTGGCGGTCTTTGACCGCCAGGGTCAGAATGACCGCCTTTATGTCCATTCTTTCCCAAATGATTCAGTAAGGCAATAGTATCATACCTGCAGTCATCCTTTGTTTTGGACGCCTTCAACAAATCATCAATGTACTGCACTAAAGTCGAATTAAAAGGCAATTCCAATGATTCCAAATCCTTCTTCAATATCTGATTGAAGATGGAGGGCGATTCTGAAAACCCTTGAGGAATTTGACACCAACTATAAACTTTGTCCAAGAATTTGAAACTGAAGAGAAATTGGCTATCGTCATGAAGAGGCACCGAAAAGAACCCTTGAGACAAGTCCACGACTGTGAACCACTCTGCATCGCATGGAACCTGGAACATGATGACGGCTGGATTTGGCACTATTGGGCAACATTTTACCACTATCTCATTAATTTTTCTCAGATCTTGGACAGTTAGAACTTTCCCACAAGGCTTTCTCAGACCCATTATTGATGAATTACGCGGGGTGCTCATCACTTCTTTTAAGACCCCTTGCTACACAAAGTCTGCAATTATCTGCGTCACCTGTATAAGGACATCTTGTGCCATGTGGTACTGCAGTACCTGGGGAAACACGGCATTTGGCTTCACATCTATTTTGACTGGTTGTACTTCTTTTATCAGTCCCACTTCCTTTCCTGTCAAGTCCCACACTTTCTCTGTCACTGTTCCCTGTAATTCTGTTGGCAAATCGGTCACTGTGAACATCGGGAAGAAGCTTATCAAAGGGTATTCCTCATCTGTAGTCTCCGTCTATGGATCTGAGATCTGACCATTGTCTCCTTCATCATCACTGTTTGTCTGCACCTCAATTCCTTCATTTGAACAGGTGATTGAACACCTCGTTTTACACAGCAAGTCTCTTCCCAGTAGGGACACGGGACTTGAATCGCAGACTACAAACCTGTGCAATCCCTGGAAGGTACCAATCTCAACTTGGAACGGATCTGTAATCAGATTAGTCAGGAGCTGATTTGCTACTCCTACCACCTTTATTGTACTCCCTGAAAGTGGCAATTTCGGAACCTCTGCACTTCTGACTGTAGAGCGTGTGGCTCCTGTATCAACCAAGAAACCTTGTGACCCATCACCTTTCCCTGTACATAAGGCCCCCTCTGATCTACTTCTAGGGACGCTGCAAGCCTGCACTCCTCACTATCTGAGCAGTCATCCGACCATTCATTGTTTATTCCATTCTCACCACGCAATGGGAACTGTTGTACTGCATTATTTTGACTCATTGTTTGGCCTGTGACCCACATGGCATGGTGACATCTTTTTCATCCCTTGCACGTCATTTTGAACCACAACAGTATTCAAGTCTGGACCACGGTTCACAAAACTTTCTCAACCTCGGCCTCTCGTTTGCGTCTGAAACATTCCGTTTCCTTGTGGTTGCTGTACCATCTGCTGCACTCCATTTCCCTGCATTCCTGCTTGAGCTGCCTAAATTTGCATCACCTTCTCTTTCAGCTTTCTCTGCTTCAATTCAATCTCATCACTACAGTATTTTGCATACTGCAACACCTCATCAATCGGCTTTGCTTGCCAACAGATCAAATGATTCTTAATCATCTGGCTAATCTCTGGCCTCAATCCTTCAACAAACCTAAACACAAGGTGATTCATGTATTTCAGTTCTATGACCTCTGTGCCATTGTAGTGTTTGAACGCCTTTAACAATCTCTCATAGTAAGCATATATAGATTTTTTGCCCTCTTGAGCCGTTAGATCAATTTTCTGCCAATCAGTAACTTTTGGCGACACTTTCTGCTTCAAAAACTCAATCACATTATAATAATACTTCATCACTTCAGGAGACGGTGCTCCTGTAGTCCTGTCCCTTGGTGGTTCCGCTGTCGGCCAATCCACACTCATCTTGCACTCAAGCCACAAATCAGCTGGAACTATAATCTCCAACAGGGTGTTCAAGTCTTCCCATGGACATTTCGCAAGCTTCACATACCTGTTCGTCTGCTGATACCATTCTATCGGCTTTTCCCTCAACCTAGGATAGTCATTTGTGAATGACAAAATGTCACCTCTAGACCACGGTACATGAACTGTTTCTCTCATCGGTAACATTTTTATTGTTCCTGTGTCTGGTACAGCTTTCGCCTGCTGCTGTTCCAAGCAGTCACTTTTCCTCTTATCTCTCTTCTTCGCCCATCTGCCTTCCCACTTTTCTAATGCTCCCCAAACTTGAGCACTCTGTAGTATCTCTTTAAGGTGTGCCTTCATCCCAGTAGACCTCATGTGATCAAAATCTTTAGGTTCGAAGTCTAACCTATAACTCCTTTTCAGATGCTTAGTATTGTCCAAGTCTATGCCATATCTGTCTGCCAAATTCGCTAACCTCTGGTGCACCTTACTCACTTCTTTGGTTATTTTCGGGCACAGATACCTCAGCTCTGCTTCAGTGTATGATTCTAATCTGTTCACTCCCATGCTCCTTTCAACTAACTCAGCTGCTTCCTCCCCCAACCTTACAGAAATCAGGTATTCCTCTCTCTCTGACCGCTCTGCTGTCGCAGGAGTAGTTTGCGGAATGTTAAGCTTGTCTAACCATTCATTCAATTGTTGTTCAGTCAAACCTTGCAACAAGATATTTCCAGCTTGCACCATCGGTGTTTGTGACGTATTTGCACTCAGTACCTGTGGAGTCAGTAGACCCAAACCTGCTTGTCTTACTGTCTCCAAAGGAACCCCAATCGGACTGAAGTCCAACAATGATCTAGACCTCTCGGCTCTCTGTTCTCCCAGTGTCATCCCTTGAGAGCTTCCTGTGAACCCTCCTCTTATCACCTCTTGAGTCGTTACTCCTTGGTCACATACACTAGGCTTTGCATGCGCATACAGCGATACTGGCGGACCAACGGTAATTGGCAAAGATATAGCAGCTGGTGCCTGTCCGTTTCCCAGACCCTGTGGAGCATTAACTCCCATGGCTTGATTTGTTACGGGTGCTGTAACTGACTGCAATCCTGTGACCGAAATGTAATTCGGAACCACCTGTTGCTGCGGCTGGGCAGCAAATGCGGAGTTGGCTCAATCTGCACTAACTTTGATCTGGCATATGCTTGATCAGGCGGCACCATCAAATTGGTAGTTGTCTCTAATACTGGGACATCAGGGTAGAGCCTCTGAACTGGCGGTGGCTGCAACTGTGTCTGCGTTTCTGGCACAGTGGATACGCTAGCACCATTCTGTATCGGAGCTGATGTGGTAACAATATTTGCCTGTGCTGTATTCGTGGTTGCCATATTCTGTGTCAAATTTACAGGACTTGCACTAGTACTCGGTCTATTGTCATTTATGGCATAAGGTGGTGGTCGATCACCTAACAACTGATTAAGAAACTCATCATCATCTGAATCATCTGCATCTACCCAAGACTTCTGAGTCTCCTTTTGCTTACCAGAGCCCTTGTCTGTTTTACAAGTGGCCTTCTGTCCCTGTGTTTCGGCCTCTTGAGTTATCGCTGGAAACATTCTAACTCTGTCTATTATTTCCCTTCTCCACATCCTGGTCTCACTATCCCATCTAGCCTCCGCTAGTCTTTTCTGCTTTCCTCATTCTCCTCTCAAATTTCTGTTGCCTCTGTTGTATGGCCATTAATTCCCAAATCGCTAACTCCTCGAACTGAGCTGGTCTCGGAGGCAGCTTTTGCTCATTTAGTGCTTTCCGCAAATTTTCTAGAACCCCTATATTAAATGTTCCATTCTCTGAAAACACCATCTTTCTCTGTTAACTTTCACCATTGCTTTAGCCAAAGACATGGCGCGGCTCCCTTCTCCTCCATTACGGCATAAGCCGGAGTATCCTCTGGCGGTGTAGGCTCCCCCACACTCGCTGTAATGTACACATCTCCCCTCAAAGCACTCTTTAAAGCCTTGAAAAACTTCATTTTGAGTCTCTTATTTCGTTTATAACTGAATCAGGAAGTAACTTTATTTCCCAGAACACTCTTCACCTACCTTCTCAACCAATTGCCTCTCACGGACGGCTGCCAATCCGTGTGCGACCCTTCTTACTAGCTGACCTATCCCAGCGTGGCTCCAATGACATCACACTCACACACACTGCGGCTGACAAAGTCTTGCGGCTTGTCTTTCTCACTCTGGATTCCATACAAAACTAATGCAGTATATTACGAGCACTTCAACAATAAAAAAAATCTAATTTGCCGGTTTACTACAGGAAGGGTAACACAATTGCTTCAGAACTTTACAGAGATTTCACTTGAAGCCTCGGCCGCTACTCTCTCCTTCTCAGATCCCGCACTCGCAAGCAAAATTTCACCTGCAAATTTCACTCTCGACTTGTCAATGGTTCGTCCTAGTGCACTTTAGAACTCACCAAATCTCCATCTAAGGTTTTCACTCACACACTTTGACTCAAACTTGACTCGTCAACCACGCCCGATTGACCTATTAAACCGGGCAAATTACAACATAAACCAAGTGTCTCATACACTTATCAACATACTCCGGAGTCTTAGACCACGCCGGGTCTGTACATCACCAACAACCACGTGGATAATTTTTGAGCACCAAGCGCCACATTCACATTAAGTTCGCCGACTTCCCTATTCTCATACTGCGGAGTACGCCCACTCCTACTAAAACATCACCTGGCCTAAATTCTCACAAACCTTCACAATTCACCTGCAATATGCATAAGCTGTGCAAGCGCAAATTCTACGTCACGCATACTTATCACTAGAATGCCGAGAACATACCCAACTCACTTCAGCAAGCTCCGAGATTCCGGGAAAGTCATTTGGGACTTAGGGGCACATCATCTCTCCAAATTGCATTATTTAAAAAATAATCCTAAAACAATGGTCCCTCGTCCTAGGGCCCCAAAGGGCCCAAACCGTCCTCTGCTACCAGAACTGATAACCAGCCCCAATCTAGATAATTTATTCACTCTGGGACTTTAGGCTGATGAATCTTTTGACCCTGATTGAAGACACCTTAAGATGAGATAACTAATCAACATATCAATCGATAGGTCAATAACCTCATCAATATTCACAATAGCAAATCAATCAAATTAGTCAACGGCATTAATAAGAAACGGAACACACCATGACCTTTCAGCCATGAATAACCACACAAAATTTAATAAGATTTACGATATTTATTTTTTTAGTGAACCCTTTAACTAACCTCGAATTAGCATTAGCATGTTGGGCTTCATGCAAAACAATTTAGCAACACAAATTTAGAAAACATCTAACTAGGGTCTCTATCAAAAGAGCAGTTGGTACCTAGAAAGGAAAGGCAAACAGAAAATTACAATGTCATCATCATATAATTACCCTCCATAATGGGTCAACATACAGAGTCAGTCTTCGTCCTCGGGACATCAGTTGATTCGCCATCAGCCAGGAAACACAGCAAAGTTCAACAAGACAGGTAATAAGGTACACTTCCCTCATAAGGAGGAAAAGTATGAATTGGGCAGGACAAAGTAAGGATGGTTTGAAGAGTCAAACAACAAAGGGGGTCATTCTGACCCCGGCGGTCTAAGACCGCCGGGGCCAGGGTCGGCGGGAACACCGCCGACAGGCCGGCGGTGCCCCGCAGGGCATTCTGACCGCGGCGGTTCGGCCGCAGTCAGAAGAGGCAAACCGGCGGTCTCCCGCCGGTTTACCGCAGCCCTTAGAATCCCCCATGGCGGCGCAGCCAGGGGGATTCTGACACCCCCTACCGCCATCCTGTTCCTGGCGGTTCGCCCGCCAGGATGGCGGTAGGGGGTGCCGCGGGGCCCCTGGGGGCCCCTGCCGTGCCCATGCCACTGGCATGGGCACGGCAGGGGCCCCCGTAAGAGGGCCCCACAAAGTATTTCAGTGTCTGCCTAGCAGACACTGAAATACGCGACGGGTGCAACTGCACCCGTCGCACCTTCCCACTCCGCCGGCTCAATTCTGAGCCGGCATCCTAGTGGGAAGGTTGATTTGCCCTGGGCTGGCGGGCGGCCTTTTGGCGGCCGCCCGCCAGCCCAGGGCAAATCTCAGAATCACCGCCGCGGTCTTTCGACCGCGGTGCGGTGTTCTGACGGCGGAACCTTGGCGGACGGCCTCTGCCGTCCGCCAAGGTTAGAATCAGCCCCAAAGTCTTTAGACAGAGTGACAGAGTGGCTAGGTAACCCTCAAAGAATGGCACGTAATGGCAATGGCAAAAAGTAGCTCGGAAAAAAGCCGATTTCTCCTTGTGACACGAGATTATATCAATCTTGTTGTACAGTCCCCTAATTTCCAATTGGGCAAAATTTGGTGCATCCGCATCTCCAACCAATAATTAGCTCATCACCTCATTAGGGTTGTCACTTTAGAACAGTTCTCACGTAGTTTATTGGCTCCTGTAATTGACGTCTTCAACGGGTAGAACGTCAGGTACAAACTTTTATTCTCATGGGCTCAGTCAGTAGTTCCATTGTCTTTACCAGTTCATGCGACCTTGTACCTGTTGCAAGTTCACACTGTTGCATTCGGCAAGAATGTCTCCTTGAGCAAGTCGAGTCTCATGAGAAAGAACTTACTACGGTTACACACATCTTCTAGCTTCTGGAAAAGTATGGCTATATGTCCTGCAGCAAGTCAGCACATTGCAAGTTAGAAAAACACATTTAATATGAAATCGGGCAGCTAGGCCCCGACTCATGCTAACTAAGGCCTAGTGATTAATTTAGCAAAATCTTAACATATAACTCTTAATGTTAATACAGAATCATACATAAGTACTTTAATAATTCATTATTAGTCAATTTCATTTATCATTGTATACATTGGTGGCCACTCCACTTCAGCACATTTCAAACACACGTTTAGCAAAAGCACATTAATACGCTTTCTATGCAGCATCGTTATACATTAGTTCGCAAACATTTCATGTTAATTTTGATTATAAACTACACTCCAACAGTGAGCAAAGTAGTTGATAGATTATACCCAGATCTGTGACTGGGGGTGAAGGTTTGATTTGTTCCACATTCCATCCATCATTTGTGTTTGTTTGTTTCAGCAAATTAGCATGTTCCTGCCTATTAATGCCTCTAGTAGCCTTTTTAGAGTTAATCCCCAACTGTCACCTGGCAGCCTGTGACTTTGCTCTGAGGAAAGAGAATGAAAGGTTACCCTTGGAGGATGTGCCCACCACCTACAGAAGCTTCAAATGGGCATCCCCTGTCACAGGCAGATACACGTCACACATAGGCCTAACTCTGCCATTTTCTAATTTTCAAAGTAGCCAGAGTGGCACCAATCCCAATGGTTGGAAAAGCTTTTTCAGAATTAGTTTTCAAGGGATGTTCTTTCATTTTCCTAGCTACACCTCAGTTAATGGCCCTAGAGCTCTGTAAAAGGGCAAAGAAAATTCTGCCATATTGACTTTAGGTAGAGAGGGGCACAGTGACATAGTGCGCAGACAAATACACAGGAAGTGCTACAACATTGTGTAGGGGCACCCCAGATAACTTTTACCCCATTGTTTAAGGAGTGGCCAGGAGTTTCCCCCACCCACAAGCTGGCACTGGACTTAAAAGCGGCACCCTTACCACCCTCTTCAGGACACACTGTGAATGACAGAAGGACTGCACATGTTGTTTAACCTATGGAGAGAAACCTCAAGGTAATGAATCTGCTTGTCACTTGTACTTTGGACTGAAGAGTGGACTCTAGCGGTTAGTCTGATAGCCTCCTGTTCTGTTACAGTAACACAAAAGCTGCACAAAACCCAACTCTCTGCTGTGCCCATCTGACTAGTTCTAACTTGATTTTTCCTGGACCCTGCTGTTGGTCCTGGAAGATTGATTTCTACCCTCCAAGTGATGCCCAAACAGTCCTAGACCCTTTACTGGTGCTTGAGTCTAATCTTTCCTCATAAAAGAAATGTAAGACATCCCACTTAGAAACTTTTTCCAAGTTTCTGCAAAATGAACCTGAGGCTACCACCGAACAGCTGCTGAGCGGCACAAGCCAAACTGCTGGTTGAACTCAAATTGCTGGTTTAACACACTGAAAGGATCCTGACTTCCAAAGCAGTTTCTAAGTCCAAACATAGAGGATGTCACCTAGACCAATGCCAGGCAGCTCCCCAACAACAACAACTCCTTCTTGGGCCTCATCTTCAGACTTTGAGACCCTTAAACGGCCCGCTTTAGCTGAGCCTCCCACAGAGGTCTTGCCCTTCACCAGGATGGTATTAATGAGTCCCTTTCTGGATCCAGCTGGCACTTTGATATTCCGACAACCTTGATAATGATTACTTTCACCAGAAAAAAATTCAGAAGGTGAAATTTCCACTGAGATGCATCTACTCCATTGCAGTCGGCCTCAACTGTTGACTTTAGCCTGGTCTAGTGCGACCAGATACTCACAATTAGCTCTTTGTACTTTTTGGTGCCGGAACACCTAAAACATATCTCTGGTTTCGTACACCAGTTTTTTGTTGTTATGGTGTCTATTTGTTCATTAAATGTTTTTCTATTTTTATAAATTGAAGTACATTTTTTGCTGTGTTGTATTATCTACTATTTAAATGTTTTGGTACTCGTAAATATTTTTCTTGTAAGTTAAGCCTGTCTGCTCTCTAGTCAAAGTACCCGGGGTTGAACTCAGGTTTACAGCACTGAGACCTAAATGGGTTTGTAAGGAGTACTACCATTGTCACTTGAAGATGACCATCATTCAAGTCAGTTACAGTCAAATTGCTCACAGAGTGCCTTTGTATAACATCTGGGACTAAGGAAATGGAAATCTCAGGCCTGCCATTTCAGCCTATGCATGCAGTTTTAACTGCCATTTCAATATGGCAAAATAAACATTTGGCCAGGCCCAAACTTTCTTTTTTAACACAACCCTAGAGTAGACCCTGAAGAGCCCAGATGGCTTGGTGCAGTGTATTTATAAAGCAAGACATGAAATTTGAGTTTTATATGCTCTGGTAGTGAACAACTCTTAAATTAATTGTTCACTCCTAAACTGTAATTTCCAAATTAAATGGGAACAGGTAACCATTTCATGTTTGGTGTCTTTGGAATTGTAATGAAAAATCCAGTCGGATTTTAAATTCCAATTTTGAAATGCCACTTTAAGAAAGTTGGCATTTTCTGCCCTAGCCATTTAGTGCCTTTAGCCAGTATCTGGGTCACGTGTATGGGTATAGCTGATGGTTGGGCTTTGTGCATTCCTCCTAGACAGCCACACACAATAGAGAGCTTCAATGGATGGGCCATCACTGGCAGGATGGGAGTTAGAGCTGGGCACAGACCTACTTAAATTTGAATAGGCTGTGTCCTACCTCCACATAAAGGGCTAAATACTCCCCTGTAGTTAGTCTGGAGCCAGGGAAGGCAGGATGCCTGTGAATTGGAAGGGAAACCTCTGGATGCCTCCCCCACTTCAAAGGCAGAACTGGGTTTGAGTATTGGACCACAGACACCAACTCTTCAGTGCACTTCTAGACCTGTGGAAACTCTGCCAGGAAGAAGGACTGCTGTGTTGCTGAAGACTGCCACTCTGCTGGACTGCTGCCCTGCTCTACTGGTGCCTCTCTGGATTGCTGCCTTGCTGCTTCCCTCAGCCTGGGAGAGAAGGAATGGACCTTCATCTATTGAACCCAGGAACCCAGAGTGATTCCAAGGGCTTGTTGGCTGGCCTCCTGACTAGAGCCTCAGGGGCAGGCTGCTCCAACAACCTATAACCCATCACCTGTACCCTGCCATTTGTGAGTCCGACCCTGCGAAGTGGGGCCACTCCACTCATGGATTCTTACTTGACCTGAAGGTGCTCTTCTAGCCCATTTGTGGATCCAGCAAAACCTACTCACCTACTCTAATGCACAATGTAATCCAGAGCAAAACCGATGCATCTCCTCTGCTCTGAGAGTTCTCCCAGCGTAAGGACTCCCCATTGGAACTGCTGCCTGTGCAAAGCTTTCCTGACACCAAGGTCTGATTGGCCTTACAGGGCATTGGGTAATTCCCTGGGAGGCTGGAAGGGCGGGGAGGGGCACTTTTGCTATGGGGAACAGGTTTTGCAGCATTTCAGCACTTTTAAAAGCACTGCAGATTTCCTTTTACATCCAACAGTTTTCAGGTAACAATAAAAGTGCCAACACAACTCTAGTGATTAATGTCCCCCCTGGAGAGAGATGGAGGTTTATCTAGAGGAAGTTCTGACACTTCTAAGTTAGTGAGAAGGGTTAATCTGCCTGCTGCAAAGAATGTGTACTATTGAGATCACAGAACAGTATTTTATGTGCAATGCTCAGTGGGATACTGCTTTTGTCACAGAGATCATATTGTTACTGTGCATTTCATAAGTTGCAAACATTATCTAGCACTGTGAGCTATGAACTGCCATCAAAGAGCTTCATGCAAACTGCATTGTACAGGTTACAATGTTATGTTTTTCCCAGATTTTGCTAAAAGGTGCTTGTTTGGGTAAAAATAAATTGATATAGTAAAGTCAGCCCTAACCACTGTCTTATGTTCTGAATCCTGGGTTCAAGCTTCCCCAGACCAAGCATTCTTAAAAATGGCTACCAATATAGATGATATGTCAGTTTTACACCTTGTTGTCCCCTTTGTCTTTTCTATACACTGATCTATAAATGTATGATTCATTGTCTCTGTATGTGTGTGTGATGTAAAGTACTCCAACAACTTACAAAGTTAAGAGAGGCAATATAACACAAAAGAAATACATGTGAGAGAGGAGCTATGGAAAGATGAGAGGTACTGTTATGGGGGTGATGGTGAGGGAATCATTGAAGAGCCCCACTAAAGATTGTCACATCCTGATGCACTGTAAGGTCATCATTTACTATGATTCGAAAACTAATACAATTGTATATTTAATGGAAAATGTGTTGTAGAATGCACTGTTTTTGCCACTTTTTACCAAATTTTGTTGGGAGAGAGAATCCCCTAAACCCTATTGTAGTGGCCAGGCTCACTCGCTATCTATCCTGTGGGGGCTGGTCTGACAAAAATTGCCAGTGCTGCTTTGGGTTCCTAGTTCGACCCAGCTTGACGCAGACCCTTGCAATGTCACTTTCAATGATGATGCAAGTTCACTCCTCACAGCTTCACAGCCCTTCAGGAGTTGACACATAATCCTGGCTGCGTGACCCATCCACAGTACGGAACCTTGCAATTCTTCGCAACCATGATCTGAGGAACTCTTGTTCAGTGGACCTAACTGGGTTCCTGTAGATGGCCCGCACTCCACTGCAGGCAGCCTGCACATGGTCTTTGTCCCAGTCTGGCATGGCCAGATATCCACAGTTGGTGCTTTGTGGCACTATTTTCAGTAAAATATTTAAATATGCATATATCCAGTTCTGCTGATTGGATTTTTGCTGTGTGGGTCTTGGTATTTTTAACCGTTTCTGTGCCCAGGATGAGCTGGTCTCGCCCTCGCCACCGGGCACGCGACCAGCTCGTCCTGCTATGGGCCCCCGGGGGCCGAGCACACCCTCCCCTGAGCAGAGATGGAAGGGGAAGCGCTTCCCCTTCCACCCCCACCCCCCGTGACACCCCTGTGGCATCTGATGACATCAGCGCGCTTTTGCACGCTGACCTCATCAGAGCCCTTCCTTCCGGTGCTGGAAGCACAGCTTCCAGCACCCGATCGAAGGAGAAATGCAAAAGCATTTCTTCTCCGATCACGTGGAGGGGGCAGAGAGGCATGAAAGGAGAGGAAAGGCCTTTCCTCTCCTTTCATGTCTCTCTGAGCATTTCTGCTGCCCGATCGCATCGCAGCAGAAATGCCACTAGACACCAGGGATTTTTTTCTTATTTCCAATAAGGGGAGCGGCCCCTTGGGCAAGGGCCACTCCTCGGGGACAATTTATTTCTAGGCTATTTCTGCCCCCCCTGGGGGCAGATCGGCCTAATATTATTAGGCTGATCCACTAGACACCAGGGACATTTTCTTTATTGTTTTTTTGGTTTTTTTATGTTTGGGGAGCGATCCCTTGGGCAAGGGTCGCTCCGGGGGAGGCAAATTATTATTAGGTCATTTCTGCCCCTCATGGGGGCAGATTGGCCTTGCGATCTGCCCCCAGGGGGGCAGAAACCACTAGACACCAGGGAACATTTTTATTTGTGGGCTTTTTCAAGTAAGGGGAGCGGCCCCTTGGGCAAGGGCTACTGCTCGGGGGCAAATTATTTCTAGGCTATTTCTGGTTCCCCTGGGGGCAGAAATCCACTAGACACCAGGGAAAATTAGATTTATTGTTTTTTTGTTTTTTTTATGTTTAGGGAGCAACCCCTTGGGCAAGGGTCGCTCCAGGGGGGGAGGGGAATTATCATTAGGCCATTTCTGCCCCCTCTGGGGCAGATCGGCCTTGCGATCTGCCCCCGGGGGGGCAGAAACCACTAGACACCAGGGAATATTTTTATTTGTGGGCTATTTCAAGTAAGGGGAGCGGCCCCTTGGTCAAGGTCTGCTTCTCGGGGGGGGCAGCCCCTTGGGAAAGGGTCTCTCCCCATGGGGGCACATTACTGTTGGCCATAACTGCCCCCCTTGGGGACAGATTGGCCTATTTTGGAAGGCCCATCTGCCACCTAGGGGGGCAGAAAGCCCACCGGAGACCAGGGAACATTTTTTTAAAAAAATAAGAGGTTGGGGGTATGGCCATACACCCACCCCAAATAAATGGGGCCAAAGTTGTTCTGCCCACCAGTGGGCAGATTGGGCAATTACCCCCGATTCACACACCGGGGGGACAGAAAGTCTACTAGATGCCAGGGAATAAAAAAATAAAAGAAAATAGTGGGGTGGTGGCTACCAACCAGTATGGGCCTGGTTATGCCCCCACCCGCACTGAAGGGGCTAACAGTCTTTCAGCTCTCCCCCGCACACTAAAACATCTTATCACATGGCAAGCAAGAGGACATTTGATTATTTTTGGTTTTTGTTTCACATTTGGGCCATGAGAGCTTGGTAACTCTCAAAATCGTCCCACTTGGAATGGTGAGGGCTGCACTTTTTTTTACTTTGAGACGCTGCCATGTAGAAAAATCCACAAGACCTAGACACATCTGAAAACTAAACATCTAGTTGATTCCAGGGTGGTGTGCTTCACATGCACCCCACACCATTTCCTTACCCACAATGCCCTGCAAACCTGCAACTTTGCTGGAAAGCACACATTTTTCCCACATTTTTGTGATGGAACCTTCCGGAATCTGCAGTAATCCACAAAATTCCTACCACCCAGCATTGTCTCATCTATACCGATAACATTTCTGCTGCACTTGTCAGCCTAAAAATGTTTTTTTTCAAACTGCCCTTTTGGACCCACTTTGGTTCCCCCTCAATTTTGACACGTTTTTGGCTCTTCCCTATCACAAACACTTGGCCCACCTACAAAAGTGAGGTATAATTTTTACCGGGAGACTGCAGGGAACGTTGGGTGGCAGGAAATTTGTCCCTGTGCAGTGATCCCACACAGGAATGTGGGAAAAATGAGATTTTTTTTAGCTATATTTGAGGTTTGCTGAGGATTCTGGGTAAGAAAATAAATATTGGGGGATCCACGCAAGTCACACCTCCCCTGACTCTCTCTAGTGTCTAGTTTTCAGAAATGTCTGGGTTTGGTAGATTTCCCTAGATGGCTGCTGAGCCCAGTACCAAAAATGCAGGTGCCCCCGACAAAAACAGGTCATTTTCTATTTGATAATTTTGATGTGTTCAGATAGTGTTTTGGGGCATTTCCTGTTGCGAGCACAAGGCCTACCCACACAAGTGAAGTACCATTTTTATCGGGAGACTTGGAGGAACGATGGGTGGAAATTTGTGGCTCCTCTCAGATTCCAGAACTTTCTGTCACCGGAATGTGAGGAAAAAGTGTTTTTTTAGCCACATTTTGAGGTTTGCTGTAGGAAAGCCTTGTAGGATCTATACAAATTACCCATTGCTGAATTCAGAATTTTGTCTACTTCTCAGAAATGTTTAGGTTTCTGGGATCCAGCATTGGTTTCACACCCATTTCTGTCACTGACTGGAAGGAGGCAGAAAGCACAAACATTTCGTAAAAATGAGTATCTGCCAGTAAAATGCCAAAATTGTGTTGAAAAATTGGGTTTTCTGATTCAAGTCTGCCTGTTCCTGAAAGCTAGGAAGCTGGTGATTTTAGCACTGTAAACCCTTTGTTGATGCAAATTTCAGGGAAAAAAACACAAGCCTTCTTCTGCAGCCCTTTTTTCCAATTGTTTTTAAAAAAACAAAATGTTCACTGTATTTTGGCTAATTTCTTTGTCTCCTTCAGGGGAACCCACAAAGTCTTGGTACCTCTAGAATCCCTAGGATGTTGGAAAAAGAGGACGCAAATTTGGCGTGGGTAGCTAATGTGGACAAAAAGATATGAGGGCCTAAGCGCGCCCTGCCCCAAATAGCCAAAAAAAGGCCTGGCACCTGATGGGGAAAAGGCCTGGCAGCGAAGGGGTTAATTAATAATGACTTTACTTTTCTAACCTGGTATTGGATACTTTTTGGTGTGTTTTCACTGTGTTACTGTTTGATTTTGATTTGATATTGCACAAATACTTTACACATTGCCACTGAGTTAAGCCTTAGTGCTCTGTGTCAAGCTGCCCAAGGGTTGAGCATAGGTTAATTTAGGGTTTGCTTGTGACTTCACCTTGACAAGGATTGTGGTTCCTGCTTGAGTAGGGTTTCACCCTCCTCAACCAGTAACCCCATTTTTTACACTTGTGATGATCTTAAAATGTTGTCTCTAGGGGACACAGAAGAGGCCCAATTCACAAAGGTAAACTTAGACCAAAAGTCTTAGTTTAGACCAAAAGTGTACACTTAAATCAAAACTCATATTTTATCAGTAGTAACATAGATTTTTGGTCTAATTTTACTCTTTTGGCCTAAGTTTAGACAACAAGTCTAAACTTAGACCTAAAGTCTAACTTTACTCATTGTAAAGTAAGATTCTAGTCTAACTTTAGACTTTATGTCTAAACTTAGACCAAAAGTATAACTTTACTATGATTAAAGTTAGACTGAAGGTTTAAACGTAGGCTGCACGTTCCCTAGCCTATATGGGGAAGGTGTCTTCACTACTGCCATGCTCAGGTATGGGGGATGATGTCTTCCTGGGGGGGGGGGCTCCTGAAGGGCAGATTAGGGCTCATCCTGCTGTGCTCTAACATAGAACATTAGTGGCGTAGGTATGAATCATACATCTTTCATAGTGACAGTACAGTGGATTTTTCTTGTGTTTCACTTTTCTTGTCACCATCCTGTTTTTAGTATGTTTTATCATCCTAATTATTGCAGCCCATGTCTTTTTATCTAGAACAAAGCCTATTCAATAAAACGTATTGAACCATTTTCTACTTCTGTTTGTCTTTGCATGTGTGAGACAAATGTAACTGGGAAAAAGGGATAAGATCTGATCGACCACGATTTCCCTAAGAGGTCACAATGCCATGCCCCTGGCTGCCACAAACCACCCCTGCTCTTGGGCATAGGTGAGGTATTGCTAGCTGGCCGGAAACAGATGAAACCAACAGTTGTCAAATGGTGTGGGATTGAACTCAGTTCCCCACAATTCAGGTGATGCTGCTGCCCAAAACCCAGCATGTTGGAAAATGGGTTATTGGTAAGGGCAGGTAGGTACCTACACTTAGCAATAGGCCACTAACCTCCACTAAGGTCCAGTTAGGTCTCAGTAAATTAACCCCAGCTCAACCCTTGGTAGCTTGGCAACGAGCGTCAAGGCTTAACTTAGGAGACAGAGTGTAAAGCATCCAAATATCACAAAACAGTAATTAAATAAAACACAGGAAACAGTTTAAAAATCCAAAATCAATTTATGAAAATAGATTATATTTTTATCTTTAAAATGACACCAAAACGAATAAAATCGGATAAGGGGAACCGGAGATATGAATTTTTAAAGAATTATTATTTTTTTAGCGCCTAGAAACAAAAAGCACCAATCGGGTCATCTGGTTGCACCTCGACCGGGGCAAAGTCAAAGTTTACGGCCGACCGCGATGGAGCCCTGCGGCTACAGGCCGCGGGAGGCCTTGGTTAAAAGTTTACCTTCACACTTAGGGGGTCATTCCAACCTTGGCGGGCGGCTACCGCCACCCGCCAGGCGGAAACCGCCATTTGGCCGCCATGCAGCCAAATTTACGCGGCCCCCATTCTGACATACCCACTGGGCCGGTGGGCGCTAACCAAGTTAGCGCCCGCCGGCCCAGCGGGAATGAGGCCGCAACACAGGAGCCGGCTACGAATGGAGCCGGCGGTGTTGCGGCCGTACGACGGGTGCAGTTGCACCCGTCGCGCTTTTCACTGTCTGCTAGGCAGACAGTGAAAAGCTGGCCGGGGCCCTGTTAGGGGGCCCCTGCACTGCCCATGTCAGAATGACTCCCTTAGTCTTTTTTTTGAAGATTTTCTTCAGCGGGACGAATCTGCCAGTCCAATCCGACCTCCTGGAGCCCTTCTCCGGATACGCGATGAGGGAATCCTCTGTGGAGATTTTTACCTTCGGACTTAGTCTCTTTTTCGAGGTGAAAATCGTTCGACCGGGGTAAACCTGGATCTTGATCCGACGTCCCTGGAGCCCTCCTCGGATACGCTGGCTGGAAGGTCCCGGTCAACTTTTTACCTTCGGACTTAGGGGGTCATTCTGACCCTGGCAGTCTTGGACCGCCAGGGCAAGAATGACGGAAGCACCGCCAACAGGCTGGCGGTGCTTCAATTCCCATTCTGACCGCGGCGGTAAAGCAGCGGGGGCCGGCGGTTTTCCGCCGTTTTTGCACTGGCTGGGGAAACCCGCCAGGGCAGCGCTGCAAGCAGCGCTGCCCTGGGGATTCTGACCCCCGTACCGCCAGCCTGTTTCTGGCGGTTTTCACCGCCAGGAAGAGGCTGGCGGTAAGGGGTGTCCTGGGCCCTTGAGGGCATGGGCAGTGCAGGGGCCCCCTAACAGGGCCCCAGCCAGCTTTTCACTGCCTAGCAGACAGTGAAAAGCGCGATGGGTGCAACTGCACCCGTCGCACGGCCGCAACACCGCCGGCTCCATTTGTAGCCGGCTCCTGTGTTGCGGCCTCATTCCCGCTGGGCCGGCGGGCGCTAACTTGGTTAGCGCCCGCCGGCCCAGCGGGAACGTCAGAATGGGGGCCGCGTAAATTTGGCCGCATGGCAGCCAAATGGCGGTTTCCGCCTGGCGGGCGGCGGTAGCCGCCCGCCAAGGTTGGAATGACCCCCTTAGTCTCTTTTTCTGAGATTTTCTTTACCGGGACGAACCAGCAAATCAGGCCGGGTCACGGTTGAGGCAAGCCGGCTAGAGTTGCCGCGGCGGGTCGGTACCTCTATGGAGTTTTTTTCAAAAGTTGTCCAAACTTCTCCAAACTTCTGGGGCTTCTCCCAGATGTCCTTTTAAGGTTCTATTGAGGTCCACAGCTCACCCCAAGGGTCCAGAAGTTGGGAGATGGTCCTTGGGGTGCGGACTACAACTCCCAGAATGCACCTGGCGCAAACTCCTTTTTGGCCACTGGACAGTGGTCAGCTGGTCGCTTTCTTCAGGAGTTGGTGCAGGGGACTCTGGTTAGCAATTTTTCACCTGTAGCAAACAGGGAGTCCCTCCTTGAACCATTTGAAGCCAGGCAAAGTCCTTCTTGTGGTGAAGCCCAAGTGTGCAGCTGGTGCAGTCCTTCTGAGTGCAGGTTCCAGGTGCAGGCCAGGGGTCCAGCAGGGCAGTCCTTCTTCTTCTTCTGTAGTTCTTCCTTGTTGGATGTGGTAGGGAACTGAGGTGTGGGTGCAGGCCTGCCAGTTTTATCCTTGCTCCTGGGTAAAAAGCAGGGGGGCCCTGGTTCTCCAATCAGGCGCAGGGTCCTTCCCCCTGTGATGACCACTTCCTGGGAAGTGTGGCAAAAATCAATCCCAGGAGGCAACATTCTCTAAAAATCCATCATGGCTGAATCTGATTTTTGGAGGTTACAACTGGCTGAGCCCACCCACTGGTGTGGCTAAAAATCATAAACACACCCCTCTCCTAATCTAATCAAGGGGGCACCTAGTTGTCTGGGGTTGCAGGATGTGGGGGTGTTGCTGGTTGCTACAAATGTCCTTCTCTGCCTTTGAAGACCAGTTTGGCAGCCCTCCCCCTTCCTGCCTCACCATCTGCTGAGGGGAGATTCCCTCCCACAGGCACATTCCTTTGTGTGAAGCCAGGCCACTTCACACCTCATCAAGGCAGCCAGGCCAGGCTGCTAAAGGCTGGCCAATCAGAGCACAGCAGCAAAAACAATGCAGGGCTGAAATTGGCAACTTTTCAGGTAAAGTTTAGAACTCTGTACCTGAACAACTGGAAGTTGTGGGATTTATTACAACAATTAATTTGATACCAAACTCTTGGTATCCATCATTTAAGGAGACTTTAACAATTAAAATAAAGTCTCCCCATTCTAGCCTATGAAGGCCGTTTACTACAATGAGGGAAAAACGAATTTGGCTGTTTTTACCTCACCAGGGCTTATAAAACTATTTTTATAAGGTCTCTGCTTATAGTTACATGGCACCCAGCCCTAGGGGCACATAGGGTACACCTTAGGGGTGACTTATATGTAAAAATAAGGTAGTTTAAGACTTTGGAACTACTTTTAATTCCAAAGTCGAATTTGCATATAACTTTAATTTAAAAGCAGCCAGCAAGGCAGGCCTGCCTTTAAAATGACACTGGGCACCTCAGCAGTGCACGGGTGCACTACCTATGCTGTGGTCCCTAAACCTACATGCCCTACCATATACTAGGGACTTATAGGTAGGTTAACTTAGCCAATTATAATTAGCCTAATTTGCATATCCATTTTACACAGAGCACAGGCCCTGGGACTGGTTAGCAGTACCCAGGGCACCATCAGAGTCAGGAAAACACCAGCAAAAAGTGGAAAATGGGGGCAAAAAGTTAGGGAGCCTCTGCAATCAGCCCTGTTTTCTCACACAGCAGTCTCATTGGTTAAATGAGCGCCAATGCAACATAGCGCCTCCAACGTTTAGTCAGGCACAGATTTTTGGATCTTCCTGAGTATCTCTGTCTCACTACGTGCTAAAGGCACGTCAATACTATATACAGAGACGTCCGTGGTGTTGAGGATCTCCTCCACAGCGAGATAGGTAGCACCTATTTGTTCTTCAAGTGTGGACTTTAAAAGGATCAACCCCCATTTGGTGTCCTTATCTCTGAACAAAATACCCTTAAGATGGCCAACCCGAGCAGGGTGGTAATTGCAGTACACAAAAGGGCACCCTTTACTAATCATTTACTACAACATTGCCTCACAGCCCAGGGGGGTGCAGGTACTTTTGTAGTTGAGGTTCATCCAGCCTATACAACAGAATTTTTTTTAATTCTTGGGTCAATTTTCCAGCAGTAGATGGGAACAGAAACACATTTCATAATTACACAACAGCTAATGTACCTGCACAATACAGACTGTACACTTATTTAGAGATACCTCTATCTTTTCAAAACCACCAAAACTGGCTTGATGGCGCCCTACCCCATACATCACTACACATTAGACTTGGTCCTTTAAGTAATGAAGGTCCTACCTGGCCACAGTTAGCAACATACACACCACATCCTGATGCAGGCATCTGGTCGGTAGCTGTGGTTCGTGCTTATATATTGAACTTGTAGCAATATATAGACTCTTAGTACAGTTTGTAATGCCAACATTAAATATCAACCCAACAGACGCTGCACCAGGGCAACCTCATGCAGTCACGCTGGGCATCATCCCTGCGACTGTCCATTCAATTATAGGTAAAGTACACGCCAAACGGGAAGAAATTCCATTTTGGTTAGATCAAGAAAAAAATGCACTGGAGGCAGTGTTTCCCCATACAGGACCTTAAGATAAACATAGAATTTTCACTATGTGCTTGCCATTTGGGATGGTTCCCTCAGTGGATAATTGCAACACCTGGGGCGCGGTATTTGTCACTCTGTATACCACCGCAAACAGTACCCCAACACTTTCCAATCTTCCGGAAGTGTTAAACAAATACAAGATGAATATGGACTGCCCCGGCCCTGGATTTGGGGATGCAATTGATTTGCCACTGTGTCTTCAATAATATTAAGTAATCTTAAAGGGGCAGCAGTAGCTTTGGCTGTACGCCAGCGGCTCCGGGACATTCCTCAATAGAATGAAGAACGTGAGCTGCCAAAGATTTTCGCCGAGACCTACTCTAGTATTGGTACCCAGACCTAGTAAACCACAATTACAGGGTAAATCCAAAAAGGATTCTACCAAGCAAGCACCCGAAGGTTCTAAAAAACGTTGGGATAAACAAAAACAAACACCTAAAAACAAAGGGGAGAATCTCTGCGTTCTAAGACCTCTCAAAACTATTCTAACCTTAGAAATAGAGATAACATAAAAACTCCTGATAGATATCAATATACTGATACACAGCAATTTCTTTCCTTTCAGGACTCACCGGATAAATGCAGTGAGAGAGGTGGACAATCAGAGCAGTGAAATGTGTGGGTAAACCCCAGAAAGGAATCATAACACTTATCAGACGTTTTGGTTAAAAAAGAAGAGAAACTTCCACAACGAAAACCTCAATTTAAAAAGAAGAAGGTGTCAGCAATTTCTAAACGAAATGCGACTCAGGATGAGAGCTTTACTGAAGAACAAGAAGTGGGCACTGGCCCTGCTAAACAGGGCAGCAGAGGTCACAATAGTTTGCCAGAATCTTCAAGAGCATCTGGAGGTGAAAGCAACTAACAACGTTTTCGATGTCAAGACTATGGACATGCTCTTCTCCCTACCAACAGGGTGTATAAACCAAAAATGCAATTAGAAAGATACATTAAGCGCACAATTGATGATCTCTTTTGGGATTGGGTAAATATCTTTTATGATATCTTATTGGTCTAAAAATATTGGTTATCAGAATTTGTCTGAAATCACCCATATAGGGAAGAGGTAATTGAACCATCTTTCTCGCCCCTGGTTCCAGTAAAGCCTAGGCAGGCTTGCGCTAGACAGGGCAGCAGAGGTCACAATAGTTCGCCAGAATCTTCAAGAGCATCTGGAGGTGAAAGTAACTAACAACGTTTTCGATGTCGAGACTACGGACATGCGCTTCTCCCTACCGACAGGGTGTATAAACTAAAAATACAATTAGAAAGATACATTAAGTGCACAATTGATGATCTCTTTTGGGATTGAGTAAATATCTTTTATGATATCTTATTGGTCTAATTGAACCATCTTTCTTGCCCCTGGTTCCAGTAAAGCCCAGGGAGGCTTGCGCTATTAATTCACCATTGGCCCAGGCACCCACACTATATAGCAACCATGTAGGGTGGGATAAAGAGTCTCCCTACCATATAGTACCAAATAGGTCCCAACTACAACCTTAACCCCAATAGTCTATTAGGCATAAAGCTAAAGCACCCTTGAGGGAAATTCTCACACAGTTAGAGTACCGGGGCATAATTGAACCATGTATCTCACCAGTGAACAGCCTGTTGTTCCATGTAGCTAAACCAGATCATTCTTATAGTATAGTCTTTGATTATAGGAATTTAAATAGTCATACACACACATTTGCATTCAAAATGCGCACAGTACATCACTCATAAAAAATATAGGCCCTCATTACAACCCTGGCGGTCAAAGACCGCCAGGGCTGTGTTATCAGAAGCACCGCCAACAGGCTGGCGGTGCTTTCCTTGGAATTACGACCGCGGCAGAAGCGCCACGTCCGCACAGCCGGGACCGGCGGTTTCCCGCCACTTTAGTCCCGGCAGTTGTAATCCCCCAGGGCAGCGCTGCCCTGATGGCAAAGCTATTAGTAACCTAAGAAGCAAGTCGTGAATGGATCATGTGTACCCTATATGTGGACTAGATTTATTATACATGGAGCAATCTTTTAGTGTATTAAATCAAACAAAAGAGGATTTTTTTAAAGCACTTTTCCAGGCCTGCAGAGGATTTGCCACTTAGCCTCAGGGAACTCTTCTTCAAGAATTTGTGCCCAAAAAGTGATGTGACATGGTCACGGGGTGAGAAGTGTGTTGAGTAGTAGGGAATATAAGAAAGAAATTATTCCCCTTGTGGATCCCACCTTCTGGACAAATTGATCAATAGGGGTAAGCTCTTTAGTGGCAGTCTCCCTGTTAACAGGGTGTAGGGCCCAGTGTTTTAATTGTGTATAGTGGTATTGTTCTCAGTCTGCAAGGTGGAATTTCCATTGGCAATGTTGAAATGTTAAGCTGTCCCAATTATGAACAGATTATAAATGTTTCGACATCCTCCCTCTCTCCAAGCGTCTAACAGGCCTGGCAGAAGCGCCAGGGGAAAGGCAGGATTGTAATGTATTGGTGTGAAGGGGGAAGGAAAGGTAGTCCATTCCGCCACCCTGTTCACCTCGTCCCATATCTTAAGAGTCATTTTTATGGGGGTGCTCAAGTAAGCATTGGGTTTCCATAGAACATCCCGAATAAATATCCCCACCACCACTCTATCCACATGCAACCAATGTTTATCCAATTATCTGAGTGACCATTCAAAGATAACTGTTAGTTGTGCTGCCTTATAGTTGGAAGTCTGGTAGAGCTAATTCTCCTGGATCTCTTGAAAGTCGTAACAGTTTAAATGGTAAGCAGGCTGTATGATTTTGCCATAGAAAGCATGCAATAGGTGTGCGCAGTGTAGGTAAGAATTTTCAATCTAACTCTATGGGGAGCCCCTTAAAGAGATACAGAACTCTGGGTAGGGCTGCTATCTTGATGGCATGTACACAGCCAAGAAATATACATCAGTGCCCAACGTTTAAGGTCCATCCTCAGCTGCCTAAGAAAGGGGGAGGACGTTGGCTCAATAAAGATCTGCTATTGCCAGCATGATCTTACTGTCCAAATGAGTGATGTCTATCTGAGCCCATTGGAAGGGGGTAGAGGTCACCAGTGCCTCCATATCAGTGTGGGATAGTGTCAAATTCAGAATGAAGGATTTATACATGTTAACTCAGTAGCCTGCCACTTCTTCACATAGCCGCAGTTCCTCTTGGATATTTGCCAAGGATGTTGTGGGGAGGTAAGCATTAAGACCACATCTTCTGCGATTAGGAAGATCTTGTGTTTGATTGATCCGAATTCGAGACCCCAGACCGTCAGTGTTGCATGTATTTTGGCGTTCATTGCTCTGCTCAAAAAGGAGCGGTGAGAGGGTGCAACCCTGTCTTGCCCCTCTCCCTAAGTTGAAGACCTCAGGGCTCACTCCATTGACTAGTACTTTGGAGCGCGGCGTATCGTAATTTGCCTTAATCATTGCTATAAGTTGTTCACAGAAACCTAAACTCTTTAAAGTATGAAATATGAAGGGCCAATCCACCTGGGCAAAGGCCAAGCATGAGCAGTATTGCTGGAATCTTTCTCTTATTGGCTTTTTCAACTAAGTGGATGACCCTCCTTAATTTGTTGTGTGTTTGTCTGCCCTTAATAATTTGTCTGCCCTTAATAAAGCCCGATTGATCTGGATGTACCAAGTCCTCATCAAGTCTAGTGACCAAGATTTTAGACTATAATTTGGCATCCAGGTTGAGTAGTGTAATGGGTCTGTATGATTCACTTGCGCGCAGGTCCTTGCCTAGCTTCTGTAGGATTAAGACTAGGGCTTATAAAGAGTGTTACCTTGCTCTCTTCGGCCATCTGATTAAAAAGAGTGGTCAGATAGGGGACTAGGTCAGTGCTAAATGTTTTATGAAATTGTGCTGTAATGCCATCCAGTCTGGGTGAATTATGGAGCTTTAAAGTTTTTATAGCCATCTGGACCTTTTCCTCATTAATAGGTTGCTCTTGGATCTCATTTTGGGCAGCGGTCACTTGTGGGAGGCCTCTACTCTAGAGGTACTGTAGGACAAGTTGCTTGTCTTTGCAATCGGCCCTATAGAGCCACTCGTAGAACTCTCAGAATAGTTGGGCCTTTTCTGCATCAGCATTTGTGAGGTTGCCCGACTCCAGTTGGATTTCTCCCTCATATTCCATCTCATGCTTCACTTCAAGTTGCCGGGCCCGATGTGTGCCTTCTTTGTTACTGTTTATTTAGGAAATACTCTTAAGACGTAAAAGAGTGTGTTCTGCCCTATTTGTCAATATAGCCTCGAGTTTCCCCTTCAAGGCAGTGACCTTTCGCTGAACAGTAAGTGTCAAGGTAGCCTAATGGTCTTGTTCCATCTTCTGCAGTTCTGTCTCAAGTGTCAATCTGTCCTTTGCCCTTTCCTTATTAAGGGCCACCACCAGTGCAATACATTTCCCACAGACTACAGTCTTGAAGGTATCCCAGTTTTCGTAAGCCATGGTGTCCCATGGACTATTTAGTTGAAAGAATTCTCGGATAGCTTTCTGAAAGTTGTCACAAGATAGGGGATCCCTGGTGAGCGAGCTAGGAAAGAACCAACAGCGATACCTTTGTAGAGGTGAACTCCATGATAACGTTACTAACACTGGGGTATGGTCTGAGATGGAAATTGGGTAGAAGGAGGCCAACATCAAATCCTGAGTGACGGATTGACTGATAACATGTAGTCTATCCAAGAGAATGCACGGTGTGAGTGAGAAAGGAAGGTGTAGACACAGGAGTCAGGAAATAGATTTCTCCAGGCATCTGTATGCCCTAAATCGTGAACAGCTTGTTTCAACGAGTTGGGGAAGCTCCCATTTGTCATTCTGTGAGTGTGTACTATCTACAGAGGAGTACAACGTCAGGTTGAAATCAACCATCAGAAAGATCTCCCCATCAGCGAATCCCCCCAATAAGGATAATAACAAATGTATAAAGGGGACCTGATTATTGTTAGGGGCATAGACTGAAGCAAATGGGCACATTCTGCCTGAGATACCCCTTTTACTAGTTCCACCCTCCATTTATTATCAGTCTTACATCCCTCAGGTTGGAATCTTAAAGAGGAGTGAAAAAAGAGTGATACCCCATTGCGTTTAGAAATGGCTGAGGATTTGTACACCATGGGGTAAGCCTTGTGCCGCAGTCTCTGGTCTTCATCTTGTTTCAGGTGTGTTTCTTGAAGCGCTAGCACATCGTGATGCTTATTGAATATATATATTTCCATAGTTTGTGGTGCTTAGCTGGCAAATTTAGACCCTTAATATTCCATGTGAGAATGGTAATCACCATAATACTGCGGGTACTCTAAATCTCTTTAAAGTGCTACACATGTATCTTTTCCCCAGGTCCTCCCCCTCCACACCCTCACCATCTCAGAGAGATCAGTGATCTTAATAAATCCTCTCCTCCCTTTCTCTTCCCTGCAAGAACACCATGCATGTACCAATGAGTCCAAAAATGAAAATCCCCTAACCAGAACATAAAGGACAACAGGTCGCAACAGACTTACAAAATGTGTGTAGAGGTACCTCATGTCATTTGTATAGGTCTATTACTGCTGATGCAACTCTAGGGAAGCAAAAATTAGTCAAGGCATCATTAGAACAGCACATACATAACCAGAAAGTGTTACGACTCGGTCGTCCCATTTCCAGGGGGCGCTTTAAGGGGACTGTCAGAAGCCTGGGAATCACCTTGAACACCTATCTAGAGTCCCTTGCTGACTCCTGTTTGTTTCTCTTTTCTCCATGGTACACTTGTGTAGGACTACATTTGCTTCTTGGGACTGCAAATCCCATAATGCACAGCTTGGTAGTCAGGAAAACCCGGATTCTGTTTCCCATTGTTTTCAAAGGGAGAAGTCCAGTTGCTCCTTTTCACTGGATCCTCTCCTCCAGGACTTGCAAGTGTCCGAAACCACACACACCTGAAACCTCTCCTGTGCAGCCCAGTTTGGAACTGCTTATAAGCAGCCATTTCCTCAAGCTCCCCGTCGTGCATCGGACTTCAATTCCTTTGTGTTACAGACCCCTTGTCGGATGGTGTTCCAGTTTTGTTCCTGTTCTGTTCCAGCCTGATCCTGTTTCCTGTTTCTCTGCCCTGCTCCTGATTGTTCCAGCCAGAGTCTGCTCCCTACTTCTTAGCCTTGTACCTGTTTGTTTCTTCCAAAGCCTGCTCCCTGTTTCTCTGCCCTGCTCCTGCCTTGTTTCAGCCTGAACCTTCTCTCTGTTTCCCAGTCCTGTTTACTGCTCATTTCCTACTCCCTGTATTCCAGTCCTGTCCTTGCCTGTTCCAGCCAGAGCCTGTTCTCAGTTTCCCAGTCCAGTCTCTGTCTGTCCCAGCCAGAAGTTTGCGCCCTGTTTTCAAGTCCTAGTCCCGCCTTTGCTTCAGCCTGAGCCTGTTCCTAGTTCTTGCCTCTGCCTCTTTGTTTGTTCCCTTCTGTTTCTGTTTCTTCTTGGTTCTTTGTGTCTGGTAAGTGTTCTATCAGTCTTCACCAGTGTATACGTGTCCTCCTGTGTACTGGGGTTGGCTCCTGGTTTCCAGGAGGCAATTCCAGCCCCCATCCTTGTCCAGTGTTATACGTTGTATTTCGTGCCTGACAGTGTGCTATTGTTGTTTTCTCAGGAATCGCCACTGTGTTTCCAGCTGGACCCACAAGAGCGTGTCCTGTGTATGTAAGTACTATCCTTGTTTGTGCTCTAGGGTCCAGAGACAGAATCACTTCTGCTGCCTCCTTTCTATGGGGCTGGCAGGGTGACTATCTGTAAGAGCAAACTGCACAGAGGCATTGAGATTCCCTGTCACTGTGGGAGGTTCTGCGCCTTACTCTGTGTACAACCCCAGCGTGTTTGTCCACTGGTAATCCGTTTCCTGTTTGTTCACACAAGGGTTGCTCTGCTTTTACTTTCCTGTTTCCTGTGCCTATCCATAGCTGTCCTTTCCGTGTATGCCTTTAGCTGCTCTTCTGCCCCAGTACACTACCTCTGTAGGATATTCGGTGACCTCAAGGGGTGTCCCAACCAAAGTCCTGATCAGCCCTGCCCGAAACCGTGACAGAATGCACGAACCAAACATTTCAAGCTCTCCTGGCAGTAAAGGCACACACAAACCTAAAATGCTTTCCTATCATGTTAAGACACCCCTTTCTAAACCTAGACTTTCTCAGAAGACCTCTAAAAAAGGCCTTAGTTTAAAGGATAGACTTGTTAAAGAAAATCAAAGATTGCAAATGCAGTACTACATTGCGTGGCTTGCTGATTCCTCAATGTTCAGCTATTATAATATATGTGATTATGACCCCCAATCCCTGTCTGTAGAAGAATTACAAAGTAATAATGAGTTTTTGGAGGTTCTATTACCTCAAACAGGGGAGAATGTTCCTAACAGTGAAAGTGCTTTTGCTACTTCTGCACAAGACATTTACTCTCAAGAAAACCTGGTTAATTCCTTGCCTCATGCTAGTGCATCCCAGATTCACTTCCAGCACTCTGCCAAAACAAAGAACCCTGACACTGTTCAAGAAGCCACACTACCGATTCCCTTGTTTTCTGTTGAGTGCTTCAGCCCATCTAGGCCAGTTTCTCAGAATTCAAAGTGCAGTGCTGACTCTTATAAAGACCTATCAGTCCCTCAGAGTTTTCAAGTCAGCAGGCTAGACCCTGTATCTAAGGGATCAGTAAAAACTGTGGGATTCCTTAGTTCAACTCAAATGGCTTGTGCTCCTCCCAAATTGGATGAAAGTACATCAGTCTCAATTCCTAAGTGTTGTGCTGACTCGTGTAAAGATCTACCAGTCCCTCAGTGCTTTCAAGTGAGCAGGATAGAACCTGTATCAAAGGGATCAGTAAAGACTGTGGGATTCCTTAGTTCAATTCAAAAAGCTTGTGCTCTTCCCAAACTGGATGATAATATACCAGTCTCAATCCCTAAAAGCTCTGCTAAACCCTTTTCTATTCTGAGTGGGTTTGATAACAATATGGACATACACACACTAAAAGAGCAGTTTTGGCAGATTAAAAGGCAGATATCAGACTTCTATGATGAATATGTTGTAACATACACAAGAAATCTTGCACATGGGCTCTTTTCATCAATGCATATTTCACTGTTGGCAGAACCAGACATTCTGTTTATCTGTAAGGTAGAAGAAGTAACAGAGCAGCTGATGGAAACTACTGCAAGGCAATTTGAAAACCTGAAAAAAGAAAATGATCACCAGCTTTGGCTTAAAAAGACAGTATGCTACTTTGTGTGCCTCTCCAAAGACTTCTATCGAGCAGATTGTCTCTTCTATTTATGACAGTCAAAAGACAGCTCCAGTTATAAATATATCAGCCTCTGCCTCAGACTCTCTCTCAGCCTGTAGTTCTCCAGTGAAAATTCCTGTACAGTTGACTGAATCTCTGACATCTCTGAGAGATTTGACACCTCTTGATTCAAAGGATGGATCAGAGTCTTCAGAAGGAAGTGTCTCAGCCCCTCTATCAGAACAAATAAAGCCAAAGGAAGAAGAGAGTTCTGATACAGACTACAATAGCTGCACCTTAAGAAACCAAGATATGACTTTTCTGGAGATTAATGGCAAGTTGTGCAACAGTGTTGAAGAATCTGAATCTAGTGTTGACAGTGGTTCCTGCCTTGCCGTGAACAAACCTGCAGATAGTGCTGTTCAAATGGCGCACACACCAGAATTTTCAGATTGTGGGGATACTCCTGCCCTTTCAAACAATATCATAGAATTTTCAGATAATGAAGAGACAGTTTCTGTTTCAAGTGAATTAATGGATTTTTCTGACCGTGAAGAAATACCCGCAATTACTAAGAATGTAATGGACTTCTCAGAAAGTTTAAAAATCTCTTCTGTGTCAAAGCAAACCGTGGAGATTTCAGACAAGGAAGAAAGCCAGCAATCTGAAACTGAACAGCCTGCCATAAGAAATGAGAGCCTTCTCCTAGAACAGGACACAGTTGCAGCCTCAACCACTGATTCTGAGTTGCTGTTCCCTGCCACTGCGTTTCCTGTTTCCAGTTCAACGGTTAGTGAAGAACAGATCTCTGATCTACCGGTATCTGATTTTGATGTAAAATCAGCCACACCAATGCCACCTGCTGTGTCTCTGAAATTAAAGACTCCTGAAAACCAGCAATCTGAAACCGAAGCTCAAGTACTGAAAGATATAATATGTCCCACTAAAACTAAAGACTTGAATTTGAATCTTGTATTCGAAGATCTGATGATAAGTACTGTTCTTAGTGTTTTATTGCAAGAAACCATCATCAATTCAAAGGCTAGAGCTGAAAATTTAGGTAACAGTGTAAAGGTGATTTCTGAAGAGACTCCAGTTCTATTTCTTTCCAAAGAACAACCTTTCAATGTTAACAGAGTTGAAGATCAACTACCTGTAGTAGAAACACCTTGCAAAGAAACCATTTCTGATACCACGAACACGCCACAGAGCACTTGCAATGAAGAAATCCCAGTCTTGTCTGAAGATCACCCTAAAGAATTAGTTTGTGGAACTTCTACATTTTCAGATGTTAATCCAGTTTCTAAAGACATGAAAACTCTTGTTCCTCCTGAATTTGATACTCCGAAGTCATCCAAGATGAAAGAAAATTCTGACTTTTTCATGTTTACCTTGAGAACACCAGTTACCCATGTCTCCCAAGTCTCTATGCTTTGCAAGCCTCAGACCACAATCAATGCAAATACTGCTGCAGAAACAGACAAATCCTGCTTGTCAGAAGGTGTTACAGACCTGACAGTTACTAATACACCAATCAGCTCCTCCAAAGAGGAAAGTATTGAACAGGAAACTAATGTCATAAAGATAACTGCCCGTAATGCCATTCCAGATCTCCTTGCTCCTGAATCTACTTCACCAGAAACCAACTCTATGCACTCCTCCCATATCAATCGAACAATAGAGAGGAAAGACATCGGAGCCCATATGGGTATTAATACATGCTTTGCTCATTGGAAGTTTCACCTATGGCAGGACTGTAAACTTATCCACCAAGGTTGGTGTTGGATTTTCTTGCTGTGGCTGTTCCTCTTCAACTTTTTTCAGCCAAAGGATCGCCTTCTCTTCTTGAGCAGACTGGTGGGAGGGGGTATACTGTTACGACTTGGTCGTCCCATTTCCAGGGGGCGCTGTAAGGGGACTGTCAGAAGCCTGGGAATCACCTTGAACACCTATCTAGAGTCCCTTGCTGACTCCTGTTTGTTTCTCTTTTCTCCATGGTACACTTGTGTAGGACTACATTTGCTTCTTGGGACTGCAAATCCCATAATGCACAGCTTGGTAGTCAGGAAAACCCGGATTCTGTTTCCCATTGTTTTCAAAGGGAGAAGTCCAGTTGCTCCTTTTCACTGGATCCTCTCCTCCAGGACTTGCAAGTGTCCGAAACCACACACACCTGAAACCTCTCCTGTGCAGCCCAGTTTGGAACTGCTTATAAGCAGCCATTTCCTCAAGCTCCCCGTCGTGCATCGGACTTCAATTCCTTTGTGTTACAGACCCCTTGTCGGATGGTGTTCCAGTTTTGTTCCTGTTCTGTTCCAGCCTGATCCTGTTTCCTGTTTCTCTGCCCTGCTCCTGATTGTTCCAGCCAGAGTCTGCTCCCTACTTCTTAGCCTTGTACCTGTTTGTTTCTTCCAAAGCCTGCTCCCTGTTTCTCTGCCCTGCTCCTGCCTTGTTTCAGCCTGAACCTTCTCTCTGTTTCCCAGTCCTGTTTACTGCTCATTTCCTACTCCCTGTATTCCAGTCCTGTCCTTGCCTGTTCCAGCCAGAGCCTGTTCTCAGTTTCCCAGTCCTGTCTCTGTCTGTCCCAGCCAGAAGTTTGCGCCCTGTTTTCAAGTCCTAGTCCCGCCTTTGCTTCAGCCTGAGCCTGTTCCTAGTTCTTGCCTCTGCCTCTTTGTTTGTTCCCTTCTGTTTCTGTTTCTTCTTGGTTCTTTGTGTCTGGTAAGTGTTCTATCAGTCTTCACCAGTGTATACGTGTCCTCCTGTGTACTGGGGTTGGCTCCTGGTTTCCAGGAGGCAATTCCAGCCCCCATCCTTGTCCAGTGTTATACGTTGTATTTCGTGCCTGACAGTGTGCTATTGTTGTTTTCTCAGGAAACGCCACTGTGTTTCCAGCTGGACCCACAAGAGCGTGTCCTGTGTATGTAAGTACTATCCTTGTTTGTGCTCTAGGGTCCAGAGACAGAATCACTTCTGCTGCTTCCTTTCTATGGGGCTGGCAGGGTGACTATCTGTAAGAGCAAACTGCACAGAGGCATTGAGATTCCCTGTCACTGTGGGAGGTTCTGCGCCTTACTCTGTGTACAACCCCAGCGTGTTTGTCCACTGGTAATCCGTTTCCTGTTTGTTCACACAAGGGTTGCTCTGCTTTTACTTTCCTGTTTCCTGTGCCTATCCATAGCTGTCCTTTCCGTGTATGCCTTTAGCTGCTCTTCTGCCCCAGTACACTACCTCTGTAGGATATTCGGTGACCTCAAGGGGTGTCCCAACCAAAGTCCTGATCAGCCCTGCCCGAAACCGTGACAGAAAGAGCCTGTGACCCTCAAAGTATTTTGGCCTCCTTGATTGGTTGAGGCTTGGTGTTCAAGTGTATTGATCGCTGCTCACCCCTTAAGCCTTGAACAGCCTCTTCATAATTTATTCTTATATGCTTATACAGAATCTAGACACTTCACTCGGCAGGTCAAATGTTACATATTCACATTAGCAGGCCAAGCAGGTTCTACCTTATTTCAGTTGTCTGTCCCAGCTCCTCACAGTTAGTCTGTCATGTCAAGGTAAGGCCTCTAGATATGCTGTGTAGAAAGTATGAAAGTTATGCAGGGTAGCGAGACTGGAAGAGGTCACAGGCAAGTTGCAAGAGTTCCTGCCGTGGTCCAGTGACTCCTCGTAGATTGGGGGGGCCTTCTGCAAATCACATGTATATGAGTGCCAATTATCCATGCTGCCGGGCAGCCATTTAAGTGTCTGGCGTGCTTGGTGGTATTCTGTTTCAGGGCCATTCACAGGCAGGATATCGTCACTGTTTCATGAGGGGGGGGGGTTCGCCATTTATCCCATCCCTCTCCCGCTGCCCGCCTCATCTTCAATTGTGAATCCCTCTCGGTGGTCTGTTTTTGGTGGTTGGTCCATCTGGAGCTGCAGAGTTGCGTGGCAGATGGTGACGGGGCTGTGAGGGCTCGCAAGGGTCTCCCCCGTCCTCCCAGAAATGTCAGGGGACTGGAGTTTATCAGATTGTGCTGAGTGTTGCAGTGAGCATTCCAACGCCTCCTCCAGGAGCATAGTTAGCTCAGAAGGGGACAGCCCAATGCCATGTTCCTCCTCATGATCACTGCGCAATCTTGTGCAATCTACTGTTTTTAGGGATGTAGAGGCTCACCCCAGGTCTTGGTTGGTCCTGCCTTAAAAAAAAAAAACATTTTTGACACCATGAGTGCTGTAATATGTGAGGTCAGAAGCAGTTCATGGCAGTGATGCAAGTTATAGTGAGCTCTAATTATAGCTGGTAAATTTCTGTGCTTTTTGAGTTCAAAACTTTAATTGTCACTGACATATTCACTTAACTGTAATGATACTTTAACCTTTGTGTTTTCAGTGAATTTTAAAGGTTGTTTTTTTAAACAAATACAGATATTTGTATCACACTTAACTATAATGTTACTTTAACCTTTTTTGCCAATGAACTTCTAGGATTTTTTCAATGTAAAGGCTATTTCCTACGGCAAACCCCCTACTGCCAGCCAATCTCATGGTGCACACAGCTTTCGACCCATTACAGCAGTGGCTTGGCCGCAGGACCTGGCCTGTGGCTACGCCCTGTGACTGTCCCACCTGGAGGCAGCCAACACACCTGCTGGCAGCCAACTTCACACTGCACATGGCCTTTCATTATACACAGTACAGAGTTGGCCGCAGGGCCTGGCTTGCAGCTAGGCTCTGCATTCAACACCCCACAGGCAGCCATTCAGAGGCAGGAAACCCCACGGCCAGCATGGCCTTTGCTCATGTGTGGCCTGGGGTTAGCCACAGGGCCTTTGTTGCAGTCAGGCTCTGCATCCAACTTCCCCTAGACAGCCAACCCTATGCTGTGCAAAGCCTTTAGCTGTACCCAGTGGGAGGCTGATCACAGAGCGTGGTCTGTCTCCAGGCCCGTAGCCAAAACTCCAGAAGGCTGCCAACACCACACTCTGCACAGCCTTTGCTTTGCACAGTGCAGAGTTGGCAGGTACCACATTCCTGGAGCCATATATAATAACCAATTTAAGGGGGGCTGCATAGCCAAACTGCCCAAGCCTTCTTGGCCCCTGGGGGCTAAAACATGGGAGTCTCCTGTCCCCAAGCCACACAGCTCCCCAAGCCTTATTAGGGCCTAGGATTCATACCCCAGGGTCAAACCAATAAGAAAGGGGAGGGTCCACAAGCCTCCTTAGGTCCTGGAGACCCAATCTCCTAAAGTCTTATGTATTTTAAAGGGGCGGGAGGCCACATGGCCCACATTGCCGAGCCTCATTAGGCCATAGGGCCCCCAGGCTATTTTTTTTCTAAGGTGGAAGGGGGTCACGTGGCCGTGCTCCCCAAGCCTCATTAGGCACTGGTGACCCCATCTCCCAGGGTCCTATGTATTTTAAAGGAGTGGCCACATGAGAAAGCAGGAGCTGGCCAGAGAGGGGGTGGCAGTCCTGTCCCTAGGGCCATTATTGGCTCCAGGAGGGGGGCTGCATGCCCCACTTCCCTTTTTCGAATTTTTTACTTGGCCCCAGGGAGGTGGTGGTCCAAGGGGCCTGGGTGCTCTGTGCAACCCCTCGCACATTGTTTAGCCCCATGGAGGTGGCGGTTCCCTGGCATAATAATGCCCTCGAAGGGGGTTGTGTGCCCCTTCTTTTTATTTGTTTTAGAAAAGCCTTGGGGAGGTGGTGGTCCCTGGAGCCTCAATGGAAGGGGGTCCATGTGTCCCACCCCTCCCATAATTAAATCCAGCCTCCCTCCTTTTTTAAAATTTCCAGACGTCTCCGGGACCTGGTACACCCAAGGGGCACATTGAGAACAAGCATGGGAGGCTGTGCTTGATTGGTTTTTTTTTTTACGTTTTAAGTGGATTTGCGGATCATCTGTGAATTTAGCAGAAAATTCAAAAAGAAAATAATTTTTTGCCCTGGCAGGGCGCACAACAGCTGCCAACACTTCCTGGTTTAAATGTTGACAGCCACTCAGATAGTAGAAAGGTGGCTGTTGGATCTGCAGAGGATACGCACCCCTAGATTTGTTTATTTCTTTTTCATTTAATATCTTAGAAACTACTGATTGAATTTACACCAAATGTTGACGGATCACCCTGAAACTTTCATATTAGTTTAGAAAGGTTTGTGAGAATTCGTCAAATGGCACCAACGTTATTGGCAAAACAAAAAATGCTTTTCCTATGGAGACTAGGTCCTAACTATAACTACGTACTGGTAACTGGCAGTCACCAGTATGTAGTTATAGTTATATATGAAGAGAGAAAAAGAAAGGAAGGATTTTAAGGTAAGCTAAGGAAACAATCTAGAAAGGTAAAGTATCTTTCCATAAAAAAATGCTGTACTCTGACTTTGCACATATGATAATATATGGTAAAGTAGGATCAGGAAACCTATATGACTGGGAAGTTGCATTCAAATATTTAGTATCAATCAACTACACATGTAAGTCAAAGTGTCCTACAAGTTTTTAAACAATGATGTGAAAAATATTTATTGTAGCAATATCAAAAATCTTTATACTTAACCTTACTTGTTTGGCGAAGGCATCTGTCATATTGATGAAGTCATATATAAAAGTGTCAATTTTAAAGAGCAAAAACAAAGCCTACAATAAATATGTTCTCAGAAATAAGAAAAAAACAACACATCATGAATGCACTTTAATGTGAAGTAACCATAATAATTATTGGAGTTTTGACCATTTTATTCTGAGTCAAACACAGTCCGACCTTTCAAAAAGGGAAAGTATGAGACATGATACAAAAAATAGTAAACATACCTGTGATTCTGTTGCTGAGGTCGTGGCTTGTCTTCCATATCATACCGCTGATGTTTAAATCGGGCGGTCAGGCCGTCACAACAGTGGACGGGTACACCAATGATTTTTGATGGTCGGTATGCATCCACCAAAACATAAATCAGCCATCTCTCTTTAACCTTGAGCCGGCTGATAATTGTATTCAACCGTCACAAGAAATTTGTGATAATATTGCCATCTTTTTTTAAAGGGACAATTCACAATATTTCTGCTAACTTCTCAGAACCTTTCATATTAGTTGCAGCTGAAGCTAAGTTCTCATCTTGCAGATTTCTGATCTACTCATATCCATGAGATCTGGTTTCCTTTCTGATTTGAGATTATCTCTCTCACCATTGGGCCTGTTCTGCCCAACCTTTACAATCTTTCACTGGAAACAGTATCTGTGCATGACCGCTATGATCTCACATTTTGTTGAAAAAACTCTCAGCAAATCCTTCTATCCTGTCTGATTTTCATCACATATTTCTATTGCTGTGGTGCTAGAGAATACTGTAAACTCCAGTCTCTCCTCCTATTTAGTGAGCAAAGATTTTCTACACATTTCACAATGAGGTCTTAGGTCTAATAACTGAATACAAATGGTATTCAGATCATACTGGACAGAGGTGAATCTGTTACTCTAGTCTTATTAGACTTCTGAGCAGCATCTGATACTGTCTCTTAACCTATTGTCTTCTCTAGACTCTATGACTTGGGTACCTGCAAGCAGGAATTTGGCTGGCTAGATAACTTCTTGACAGGAAGATCCCAGACAGACTGGTGCCCTCTGTTTCTATCAACCTCTTTCTCTCTTGCTTGTGGGGCTCCACAAGGCTCATCTGTCAGGTCCACACCTTTCAAGATATACTTTCTCCTCTTACCCCACTGATGGATGTATTTCAGCTTTTGGGCTATCTGGGAAGATATAGACACGACCAAAACCTCTTCCTATAGCTGTATCCAAAAGCTGCTAGCTAAAAGAAAGAACATTGTTTCACACTAGATGGGATGAAGATGAAATTTATTCTGTTTGGAAAAATGCAACCCACTTGGTCTCTCCAGTGAGGGCCTGATTACTTTGTCACCACCCATTTCCTTCAACTATAGTCAGAAATCTAGGTGTCATATTTGACAACCAAGTAACTTTCACTTCCCATGTTTGTTGAGTCTCTGCATTATACTTTCAGAGTATAAGGACTCTTAGGAAAAATTTTCCTGTCATACCTGTAACATCAGGCCTAGTGCTAAAAAAAACTACCATCAATTTTGAAGGGTTTAACTAGAGCCAACTCATTCTTATACAACTCTGAATAGCCCATAAGATTATTATTCTTCAAACAGAGTGGGGGCCTGTAATAAATTGGAATAGTATGAGAAGTGGATGACTACCCACCTCAAGGCATAATCAGAACTGTCGTCAAGGTGATTCACTAAATTACTTGAGTTCAGCCGTCTGGTAGCTATGGCACAGAACAGACAGGCTAAACGTAGAGCAATGTGTAAAGTATTTGTGCAGTACCAACACAGTAATAAAGTTAAACACCAGTAAAATGACAGCGAAACCACGAAAATTAAATTAGGTGAACTACAGATATGAATGTTTACAATTAAAAGTGAAAATAGCATCAAAAAAGTGCAATGTGCCAATGGTAGGCAATACCCACCATAGAATGGAACCTGGGAGGAATTCGGAGCCTGGATTGAATACACCAAACAGGTTTGGCCCAGTCTGAGATTTTACTTAGGGTCTTTTGTTTTTTCTTTTCTGTCACAATTCTTCAGTAATGCAAGGTGGCAGGCAGTATCGGAGGACGTTTCTCAAAGGCAGAAAGGCAGTGGATGCGGTACAGCTGAAGCTGTTGATTTTGGCAGGAAAAGCCCTAAGCAGGAATATTCAAATTGTGCGCCCAGGAAATCCTCTTGCCGGTTGGATATTTTGCTGGGTCAATGTTTTTACCTTCCCACTAAGGCTCCGATTTATAACTTGGTGGTAAGGATACTCTGCTGTAACAGCAATGGGGTATCCTTACCACCAAGGTAATGGTCCACCTGCCAGATTTATATGGGGGAAGACCATTGGTGTACCCATGATGGGTACTACTTTGTCTCCACCATGGTTACATCATCGAGTAAGGGCCATTGCAGGCTGATCACTATGCCAGCCTACCTAATTCAGATGAGCGAACATGCAGGTCAGTTTTCACTGCCCATCACCACCTGGAAAACCCTGGCAGTAAAGGGCAATGAAAACATCTCAAAACTCCTCTTGTCATTGACGAGAACTCCCATGGCAAGGAAAGTGCTTTTTATTATTATTTTGAAAAAAGAAAATACAATTTCGGGATTTTCATTTGAAAAAAGAAATAAGTTTGACGGCTAGCACTTGTCATGCTGACGGACCTGTCCGTCAAATTGAAATAATATTGACAGGAATAGCTACGATGGTGGTTCCTGCCAATGCTTTAGAAATGATCATTAGCTTGCTTGTCTTTGCCGCATTTGGTGAACAGAGTAGTCTCGACTAGGAGGGCAATAATACCTTCGCAAGGGCAAAGGAGAGTACTCATCCACCAAGTAATAAATCAGGCTTTTAGTCTCTCTTTTGGTGTTCAGAGTCCTTCTGCTGGGCAAGGCTGTGGCTGTAATCTATAATGAATTCCATGAGGCATAAAACTATCTTGTCCACGGTTGGCTGCTAAATCACTCTGAGCAGGAGAAACCTGCTTTCTTCGCCCAGCAAGGTCACGGTTTGGTCAGATAGGCTGGGTGGTTTATCACAGTTCTCTGGAGGTCTGGAAGTCCAAATATTCTGACTCCCGGGTATTCAAAGTGGTGGGAGAAGGACAGTTTGACACAGCCCCAGGACCCAAGGAACAGCACTTGAGGGTCTGCACTCTCTCCTGCAGAAGCCCTCAGCAAGGTCTAAATCAGGTCCAGTTGGTTTTGCTCAGGTATACACTTTAGTAAAATGGCCTCTTGGAGCTTTTTTCTAGCACTCTAGCCAAACAGGATGTCAGCTAACTGACCCTTGGAGTCCATTTCTTTGTCCTGGGTAGAATAGGGAGCAGGTTGGTTCATCGGATCTTCTCTCTGATCACTGACAAAAGTTCCAGTCCTCTTCTTTTCTTCTGCAGATCTAGAGGGTGTTCTAAAGATGGTGCCTTGCGGTGCCACATTTGCCTGGCACAACCTAGTGGGTGGAGGCAACTCCTGTTTCCTTCCTAACCAATGGAGTAAAAGTTTGCAGGAGTTTCTCTCCCATGTCTTGCACTTCCTGTTTGCCTGCTGCAAACAAACCAACAGTACCCCTTGATCCTAAAATCCAAAATGGGAAAATGTATCTCCCTTTGTGCAGACCCTGTGTGCCCAGAGGTGTGTCCAGTGCAATAGGCAGTCCCTTCCTCTGTGGACATTTCATTCCAGGTCCTAGGACAGCTTTCTCTCCCTACTGGTTTGATGCCTACCTGACTAGGAGAACAAAAGCTGCGGCAATATTGTGAACATTTCAAAATATTTAGGCCCATATTTATACTTTTTGACGCAAAACTGCACTAACGCAGTTTTGCGTCAAAAAAATTAGCGCCGGCTAACGCCATTCTGAAGCACCATGCGGGCGCCGTATTTATTGAATGACGTTAGCCGGCGTTAGCCGGCGTTAGCCGGCGGAGCCGTCTGGTGTGCGTTAAAAAAAACGACGTACACCAGGCAGCGCCGGCGTAGGGGGATATGGGGCTTGGGTGTCAAGAAATGGGGCAAGTCAGGTTGAGGCAATTTTTTCACCTCAACCCGATTTGCGCCATTTTTTTTTCACTCCCAATCCCCATAGAAATGACTCCTGTCTTAGCAAAGACAGGAGTCATGCCCCCTTGCCCAATGGCCATGCCCAGGGGACTTCTGTCCCCTGGGCATGGTCATTGGGCATAGTGGCATGTAGGGGGGCACAAATCAGGCCCCCCTATGCCACAATTTTTTTTTTTTAAAAACACTTCCTGAACTTACCTTAATGTCCCTGGGATGGGTCCCTCCAGCCTTGGGTGTCCTCCTGGGGTGGCCAAGGGTGACAGGGGGTGTCCCTGGGGGCATGGGAGGGCACCTCTGGGCTCCTTCAGAGCCGACAGGTCCCTTAACGCCTGCCTTTTGCAGGCGCTAAAAAACGGCGCAAAAGCGGCCGTACGTCATTTTTTTTGACTCGCCCACTCCCGGGCGTGATTTTTGCCCGGGAGTATAAATCCGACGCACATGCCTCGGAGTCTATTTTTTAGACGGGAACGCCTACCTTGCATATAATTAACGCAAAGTAGGTGTCCACGCTAAAAAATGACGCTAACTCCATGGACTTTGGCGCTAGACGCGTCTAACGCCAAAGTATAAATATGGAGTTAGTTTTGCGTCGAAATTGCGTCAAAAAAACGACGCAATTCCGGTGCAAACGGAGTATAAATATGCCCCTTAATTCTGAAAGAAGTAGAAATTCAGAAAGAAGAAATTCTTGATTTTTTTTTTATTTGTGAGGGAGTGAGAACGTTCCCATGAGGATTTTAAGCAGCTTTAAGGTGTATTTTATAATTTAGGTTTCTTTAGGAGATGGATATTGAGTATGCTTTTCATGATTTTGAAATGTACCTGCAGCTTGGAAATATGTAGACTTTTGATATTAGTTATTGTGTACCCAATTGCTTTACATGATTGATAAGCAGCTGATTCTGTCTTCACAAAAGGAGTTGTGTATTGTGCATCTACCATTCCACTTATTCAGTACACTGAAATACTTGAAAACAGAAAAAGTAGACCAGAATAGCCAGGTCATTTATAATTCAACTTCTCAGATTTGTTTTTGATGCAGCCAAACTAATGTCCACAAGTATAACTTTTTGTTGGTGCTAGAACACTATGATGGAGGTTTCTATGGTCCTCGTTAGTGTAGTACGAAATTCATGTATTTTACTTTTGCATATTTATGTGAAAATGCAGCAAATTTATGCGAAATTATGTCTCAATTTGCGCTTCATTTTTGGCTGCAATGCATCCTCCCAACCATCCTTGGCACGAGGATGCGTTTCAGCCAAGGCACTGCAAACAACTGCAGCTCACGTTCTGTTATTCTGTGCATTTGTGGTAAAGTTTTGTTACAAATGGCACAATTCACAATACAAGTTTACAGTGTATAGTGCATAATCACGTGAAGTTGTGTAATGGCCACATTTTGGGAATTTTGCATAATAAGGGTACAACAAAATTTCCAAAAATTGCACTGGCATGGTTTATATTTGCCCAGGTCCAGTCTTCCTAATTGGACCAGTGCAATTTGTAGGAACTACTGATGTACTGATGACTTATGAATTCTAACATAATTTCAAGTTATGTTCACGTCATCCATTAAAACATAATAACTACTGAAGTGTTTCGATTTTTTTACTACAATTAAAATGTTTTTTTAACTTTCTTTTTGCATGAATACACATCTCATTTTCTCCTGCATCCAAAACCTATTTGCCTCAGTTTGTATACCATAACCAATGCCTATAATATCTACTAAATGTTCTGAAATCCTAGAACTACTCTAGTCATCTGGACCCTATTCTCAGCTACAATACAAAAATATGAAGGTTGGCATGCTTGAATTAATTTCCATCTCTGGTAATTACTCATTGTTTTTTATCTAACATGCCATGTTATATTAGACATATCCAAATCAGCCTTGCTCCATTAACAACAGCCCAGCCTAAAATACCAAGATTCGTCCTCTGTACCGGAACACAAGCAACCCAAGAGTAGTTTCAGCCTTTTTGGGCCTCTTAAGTTTGTTGCAGCTTGGTTCCAGTGACACAGTGAAAATGGGACCCATTCATTTCTGGGCATACCCATTGCACTAATGACATCACAAAGACAAATAGAAAAAGTGAAGGATGGAATGCTTGAATTAGTCTCACCCACAGGTAATTACTTAGGCCTCATCCTAGTCCTTTATTTTTTACCTGCCATGCCACCTCAGGTTACATCCAGTATTAAATTAGTCAGCCTTGGTTTTGCTCCAATAGTATAATTCTAGGCCTGACTGTCAAGTCAGGTCCATTTTGAACTAGAACAGAAGCAATCATGATTGGTATACCTCCCAGATGAGCCCTAACAAGGTTGAAACTGATCTGGGGTTAATTATGTACCTCTCTGGGGGTTTGGGTGCCGCTCTTCCAGTAATTAGGCATGAACTATTCCATGAGAAGCAGGGACAGTACTGAGGTGCATAAGGCAGGCATCCAGTGCTTAATTTATAAATAGAAAGGTGCTAGTGCCCAAAGCTCTCCTCTGAAGCATGCAGCTGCTGCTATTAAATGTGGGAGCACGGAATACTGAGGCTTTCTTCTTTCTCCCTTTGTGTTGCATTTTCGTTTTTCTTTTCCTCCGTCTTTCCCATTTGTGTCTCGCAGTAAATGCTTGAGGCAGAAGAATGAGTGTCAGCCCTCAAAAATAAGTGCTGGCGCCCTGCACCGGAAACCACCGGCTTAAATTAAGCATGCAGGCATCTGACTAGAACAGCAGAGTGGGTAGAAAATGAATGGTTGGGAGGCTAGCCTGAGTAATTGCCTACAGTTAGACTATTTGCAAACATTGCTTCAATCACCTTGTTTGTGTTTGATGTAACTCTATAAGGGCCAAAGGTATTACAAGATATGGGCCCCTTGATCGCTGTACCACATGATCCAAGCTACACCTCACTGACAAGGCCTAATACAACCAAAACTAGTCTAGGCTTCCTTTTGCTCATATTCAGTTTGAGCCTCACCTGGCTATCTGCTAACAGCGTTTTTGTAGCAAGTCCCTACTTCCATTATTTTCCATGGGAGGGTGTTGCAGTACCAGTGGTTGGGTATGTGTAGTGATGGACTTATTACAAAAGTGTAAGTTACTACAAAAGTGCAGTCTGTGAATACCGAAAAGTAGTAAACTTACTCATAAGTTTAAACATAGTCAAACGTGTAAGTTACCTTTGTGAATCAGGCCGCAGTCTTGATCCAAGTTGTATCATTAATATTTTTTGTTAGTAACCTATATCTATGTTGTTTGAAAGCTATTGACACAGAGGTTCATAGACAGAGTTCCACATGTAACATTCAAGGATGAGGGTCTGTCTTGAGCATTCCTAGAAATGAGTTTTATGACCTCAGAGGAAAACAAATGCAACACAGCCCAATTGGTCTGCCTTTATCTCATTCATTGGTATATTCTTATACATTCCAGGGCTCATGTAGTGATAAAATGTATACAATAATGCATAGCAATATTCTACCTAACAGCCACTCACTCATTTCAATTATCATTTTAACCAAGTGTTGTATCACACAGTGATAAAACCGAAAGGAATGAAAAGGTAAACATTTCCTAATGGTTTTATTATTTTTGTTGAAAGATTAACAGATTGGTATGAACCTCACATATTTAACAATGGAGATAGAAATTCAGCAGCTTCTGTTTCTACTGCTAGCTCTTGAGATCTATGTAAGAATCGTCCTACAGGAAAAGTGTGTCTGGTTAAAGCATCCCCCCACCCCGAAGAAAGCAGACATGGGTAAAGGGGGGCTGAGTTCATGTTCAACTGTAAAATGTTGAATTAAAACAGGTAAAATGTATAGTTTATTTAAGCATTGTGTGTTTGTTTCATATAGTGCTTACATGCAGGGTTTCATCGCCTTCAGAGTACTACGCATAAAAGAGAGAGAAAAGAAAATATGATGGTTACATTGAATGTCACAAAGAGGCATATTTATACTCTGTTTGCGCTGGATTTGCAGCATTTTTTTTTTACGCAAATCCGTTACAAACTTAACTCCATATTTATATTTTGGCGCTAGACATGTCTAGCGCCAAACTATTGGAGTTAAAGTCATTCTTTGCCTGCGGAAAACTACCTTGGGTCAATGAGATGCAGGGTATGCATTCCTGGGCAAAAAATGACTGCAAGGCCCTAGTGCCTTATTTATCGGGAGGAGAAGGGCCTTAAATAATGGCACTAATCCTTCTTTTTTTTATTTTTTTATTTATTTATTCAATTTTATAAACATACAATGACAATCCAAACGTCAGCTGTTTGTGTCAGCCAATGATAAGATACAGCAAGATAAATATTCCCAGCGTGTTCAAAGCATCAAATTCCAATCATCACCTTATTCACTAAACATGAGGAATAGCATTAAAGCACACCGCAAGGATAGAAGATAAATGCTACCACACTCCCAGGGCGAAAAAGAACAAAACAACAACCAACAAGAGAGAGATGAAGGGCGGCAGAGCGGACACAGGCAGCAGAGTCATCCAACCTGACAACAAACATGGCGCTGACGAGCAACGACCCAAGCCAATATTCCATGTGCATGACCACTCAGAAGGAAAAAAGCACATCACTTTTCATTTATGAGACTCCAAGAAGGAGCGTAGCGGAGCCCAAATATCCCTCGGGCGAGAGCACTCAGGGGCCAGTTCCCAAAAAGTCGTTATTTCTCTTGACAGAACACTGCATCGCACAGCCAATCAGCTCCGCGTGGGGCCCTGCCCCTCCCCCAACACATCACCACTCAACGTTTAGCCAACAGTAGCAGCATTCCCACCAGTCTTCGCCATGCCGGCGGCACCCCATCCACCAATCCAAGCAGCACCAACACAGGGGAGAGGGGTAGATCCAAGCCAGTCATTTCCGCAATCGCCTGTATCACCTCCAGCCAAAAGGCACGCACTTCCCCACAATTCCACGCCAAATGCATAAAATCAGCATCTGGCGTGCGGCACCTTTCACAATTTGCATCTGCACGCTGCTTAGCGCCATTATTTAACGCCTGGGTATGGGCAGGCATTAGGGGACCTCTGGGCCTTTTTCCATGGTCAGAGACGATGGAAACAGCCCACAGGTGCCCTTCCCTTCCCCCAGGGACACCCCCACCAACCTGCACTCACACCTGAAGGACACCTAAGGATGGGGAAGCCTATCCCAGGTAAGTCCAGGCAAGTATTATTAAAAATTTAACTTGGGCCCCCCTACATGGCACTGTGCCCAATGGCCATGCCCAGGAGACATGAGTCACCTGGGCATGGCCATTGGGCTGGGGGGCATGACTCCTGTCTTAACCGAGACAGGAGTCATGTCCATGGGGTTTTAACATCAAAAAATGACGCTAGCCTGGGCAGAGGCATTTTTTTGACTCTGCCCGTACTAGTGTCATCCTCTGACGCTAAACCCCCTGTTCCCCCTATACCTCCCGCACCAGCTAGCATCCTTTTCTATGACGCTAGCCAGACCTTACCGCCAGCTAGCGTCAAACCATAAATATGGCGACCGGCCGGCATCTTAATATGGCGCTAGCTGGCGGTAAACTTTTTGACGCTGAACTGCGTTAGCGCAGTTCAGCGTCAAAAAGTATAAATATGGGCCAAAGTGATGAAATGAACAAAGTAGGTATGTGTCTCTGTGTGACAAACATCCGGCAACCTGAAAAAGTGTTACTATGTTGTATAGAAGGTCATTTGTGTGTATGTCTGATCTTCATCAAGGTTGGGGGGGGGAAGTGTTCATTGCACACAGCAGGAGTCCGGAGTTCCTGCTACACTTGTGTCTGTTTTTAAGGTCTGTATTCAGCCAAAAGGTTGTCCTTTGTTTTCAACGTACCGTTCCTATTGAGAGGTTTATTGGACTGGGCCCTTGTAGTGGTGACTGACCTCTCCCTAGCTTCGGTTCCTCAACTCACATAGGCCCCATCCTTTCCCAACCTTTGAATAAATTAACCCAAATTCACAAGTCTTGCCCTATGCTAATGTGAAAGGTCAGGAATGCACTGTATTTATGAAATATGGATCATTCCTGTCCTTTCCCCCTGCACAGGCGCACGATTTGCTGCCAAGTGCCAATGCAGGCACTCTTGGTGCAAGGGTGTCTGTGTTGCATGCAGGATTGTGTTTTGTCCAAGAAGGGGCACTTCCTGCACAAAAACAATAAATGGAGGCATGATAATATTAAGGATAATATTTCTCCTCGTTATGCCTGATGTGTGGAGGCGTAAGGTTTTGGTGCTGACCCAGGTTTACATCATTAAGTAATTCTGGGGCAGGGTCAAAATCATTGGGTGTTGTGTTGGAACACCCACCGCAATTCACATGGAACACCCTCCTGGTGCAAAATAAGGCAATGCCTTCTCTCACGCTGCGTTGCCGTACTACATATCGATGAGGCCATGAAAAGTCACACAAAGTGGCTTTGCACAGCCTCATAGATATGGTTGAGAGACTTGCGCCACCAGAGCATCAAAAAAGTGAGGCTCAGGCAACGCAAGCCTTATCTATCCATCTATCTATCTATCTATCTATCTATCTATCTATCTATCTATCTATCTATCTATCTATGTATCGTCTGAAATACAGTCATGCTACCTGCACAGTACTCTTTGGCTAATTTTTTTCTTAAGCTGTGAATAAGTAGTATGCAATTACTGGCTTTTTTGCAGTGCCCTATGTTTAGAAATCCATGCCCCGTGAAATTATGTAATATGCATTGTTCTTGAATGCGCTCTATGTTCCCAATTATAATGTATGCCACATCTGACTATAATAAATTGCAGGGCTCACTATTAATGTGGCAATTATTTATTAATCATTAAAAAACGATTAGCAGCATGTTGTTGTTATTTATGCAAAGCAAGTAACAACACTGAAAACAGATTATAACATAAATTAGTAACAGAAATATTTATCAAATCAGAAAGTAAACTGAAGTATTGTGAAGTTGGTAAAATTAGGAGTCTGGATGTTTTTATTAGGGTACTAGAATTGGAAAGGACCCATTCTTTATAATGTCTTACTTTGGAGAAATGCACTAGTTTTGCAACAGTGTGTGCATTCTAGTGCTAGCTAAATCTCATTTCACCAAGTACTCTTGTCCTTCCCTGGATAGATTTGCTTTATGTAATTCCAAATGTAATCATGTGTGGCTCATTTAGTTTCCAGTGAATGAAGTGTACTTTGTTGGGATTGGGACCTTCCTGGTGGAACATGGCTACTCTTCTTGTTATATCTCTAAACAGTAATACCTTACTATTTAGCACATTGATTCTAACAGAATGGATGGATGCATAGACCTTTAATCCATCCACGTATCTTTAGAGACTGCTTGGTACATGCTTACAAAGGATCTTGTTTCTGGCATACATTAAGGAGCAGATGGGAGGTGACCCTAACTTCATTAGAAACCCTGGTATTTTAGCAGCTGTTCTAAGGAAGGCATGTAATTACAATCAAATGAGGAGTGGGGCTAGTAGGCAACTCTTCTTCAACTCCTTTTGATTGTCATTCCTCAGAGACAGCCCTCTGTTGCCTCCCATGAGCAACTTACAAAAGGTAGAGGAGTGCAGCCCAATAAATAATTTCATAAGATTAAGTGTAGTCTTCAGAAAGTATTGCCCTCATTAGGAGTTTGGCGGTCTTTTGTCAAGACTGCTGCAGTGGCGGCTGTCAAAAGGCCGCCATGTTGGCAGTAATCCAAGCACCGTATTAAGAGTTACACTGTGAAGTCCGACAAAAAACAACCAATTTTCCAAAACCGCCAGGACACTGAAGGACAGAAAAGAGGCAGTCCCACCACCAGCACCGCCAGCCTGACATAAATCCGCCCATCAGATTACGATGCATAAATCACAACAGTGGTTCTTCCATGGTGGAAAACAATTGGCAGTGCGAACTGCGGCATTCTTAACTCACATCACACTAACCACATCACATTGGACAGTTTGAATACCCCACACTTGACACACATCCACACACCTGACACACCTACTCACTGCACTATATAACACACCCCTACACTACCCACAATCCTTGGTAAGCAAAACACTACACACAGCTACAGTTAACCTACATATTACACAGATACAAAAAGTATGAATAGGCACCCATTAACATTTCACTACACACACATCACACATCTGCACAATATACTCAACACACATTTTACTACCACATACAACTCACAACAATCGTCACCCACTCACATCACCTCACCATTTACCTAACTCTGCAGACTTTCACTTTGAACACTACCACACCGTTTTCACCACCCCTACCATGTCCCCACATAAATACCCATGTTTCTCGGATGAGGAGGTGAGGGTCATGGTGGACAAAATTGTAAGGGTAGAACCACACCTTTTTGGAGCACAGGTTCAGCAAACATCAATAGCTAGGAAAATGGAGTTGTGGCAAAGGATAGTTGACAGGGTCAATTCTGTAGGCAGCTATCCATGCACAAGGGAGGACATCAGGAAGAGGTTGGACGACCTCAGGGGGAAGGTATGTTCCCCAGCCTCCCGCTTCCTCCCCCTACTTTCACATCTTGGGAGGAGAAGGTCTTGGACATATTGCATCCTGAGAGACTGACAGGAATAACTGGGGGAGTGGAATCTGGAAAGTCACTTCAACAATCATGTCAGTCAATTGTCAGGTACTGCATGCTCCCTCAACAACTTATCCCACCCCAATTAACACATCAACCACTACACCTCTGCCCAAATAACCTAATACCCCTCTCTGGCATGTCACATGTTCACTAAAGTCACCCTTGGAAATGGCACATGAAGCGCTGGCAAATTATAGCACTACTACTCCCAGAATGCAATATCCCATCATTGTGACAACCTGAAGAGTGCACCAAATATGAGATGTCATGCATGTTTAACTAACTACCTATCTAAACCATTTTGAATGCTCTAGTGTGGAACAATATATGTCAATGACAGCTATTCAGTAGCTCACTCACACTATCGCCACAAGCAAAACACAGTTATAGCTGAGTGCCCATTCATAATGACCTCAGATTAAAGATTCCTAAAATAGAAATGTACTCATCTGGATTGGGAAGTCCGATGGCTGAGTGGATCCAGATACAGATACAGATCAATGTTCATTGCTTACTCATATACTGTGTCCCTACAATGACACCAATGTGCATTGTGCAGCTCCTATTTGTCCTATCTATCATGCCAGGCAGTTAACTAAGTAACAGGGGTGAACAGCCATGTCAATAAATAGATGTCATCATCAGTACAATCACTACCAACATAGAAACATAGTTTAACAACTCTAAACATGGAGCGTGAAATTTAAGTCACAGAGTTTAATGTTGTACTAAGTTATTCTGAGCAGCAGCTGTCATTGTCATTGTTGGGGATCATGTTAAGGCATTGTCTGCATCTCATATAACTGCAACAATAACCCCAATGTAACCTGTACTCTATGTTCCACTTCTCCCACATGTAGTCTTGCCAGAGTCACCATGGACAGAATACCAGAGACTGCCACTAAACCTCTGGATGAAGGCCCCAGTGGGGAAAAGACCCCTGGATATCTGGATACTGACGATGAACCTGGCCCATTAGGGACACCTGGTCAGTTAACAATTGTCAGCCTCATCCTGCCCACATCCACTTCTCCCACCTCTGTTGCATCTACAACACAAGCAACCATTTGTCCCCCAACTTGGGTTCCAAGGACAATTGCATCCATTGCGTGCTCCACCTTGCAGGTACCTGAGTCTCCCCTTGTCACCCTTGACAATGATGGTCCTGCCACCACTGGAAGTGGGCCTACTGGCCCTCATTCCGACCCTGGCGGTCATAGACCGCCAGGGCCGTGGGTGACGGAAGCACCGCCAACAGGCTGGCGGTGCTTCCTTGCCCATTCTGACTGCAGCGGTAAAGCCGCGGTCAGAAAACCGGGTCCGGCGGTTTCCCGCCGGATTTCCCCCGGCTCGGCGAATCCGCCATGGCGGCGCTTCTGACCCCCTTACCGCCAGCCTGTTTCTGGCGGTTTTTACCGCCAGGAACAGGATGGCAGGAACGGGTGTCCTGGGGCCCCTGGGGGCCCCTGCACTGCCCATGCCAACTGCACCCGTCGCACACCTGCAACACCGCCGGCTCCATTCGGAGCCGGCTTCAGTGTTGCAGGCCCCTTTCCCGCTGGGCCGGCTGGCGCAACCTTAGGTAGCGCCCGCCGGCCCAGCGGGAAAGTTGGAATGGCCCCAGCGGTCGTTTGACCGCGGGGCGGCCAAATGGCAGTTCCCTCCAGGCGGGCGGCAACCGCTGCCCGCCGGGGTCAGAATGACCCCCACTGTGCCAGAGGCACAGGCACGTGGGGTAGGGTGTGTGGGAGGGAAGCTGTGGGGGGAGAGGATGGGGTCTCAAAGGGATAATACTGACCAGGAAACCAAATCCCAATTCTTGGGAGCCTACCAAAATTCCCAAGGCATAATGGGCCAGGTAATCACCATGTTGGGGGAAATCCAAAAGCTGGAGGGGGACAACCACCAGGACATCATGCACCAGTGGTAGGCACAACATGCCATACTGGCTTCTGTTGCTGGGGTGCTGAGGGACATCAACACTACCCTGAGTAGGTCTGCAACACATCAGGCCTCTTTGACTACTAATGACTCTTCAGGCCCTTCAACAACTGTGGCTGATAGTGGAATTGAGACCTTGCCAGGTTAATGATGTGCCTCAGAAACCCCACCCTCTGTAGCAGAGGAACCCCCCACAAATGTGGACGTCCGCCCAGACATCCAGGAGGAGCAGATGCCAAGACAAACCCACTGCCAGGAAGTGAACCTCTCCTGACTTATTGACCCTTGTGTGTCACAGATACACCCTGTTCACTGTTCTGCAGCCAATCTCTATTTTTCGTTTTTGCAAAGAAACAGGATTTGTGTATCCTAATGGTGTAGCAGCTACTCTAATGATTCCAGCCACCATGACTGAACCCTTCACTGTAAATTATGTGTTACATTTAGGTACTGGTCAAACAAATTGTTTTACTGTCCAAAATAAATTACACCTACACACAGGTGCTATGTATGTGTAATTTCTCAACCATGTACAATAGTTATGCATGTCAACTCTAGTATTAATATGCCCCTCTGCCTTGTAAAACCTTTGTTATGGACATCACACGTGGACTCTGTCAACAGAAGATTCATTACATTAGGATTGTAACATGGAAAGATTCCAAAAAAGTTGTATACTACATCTACACACATTTATTGGTAGATATTCAAAGAGCACATGGAGCATAACTGAGAGTAACATCAGGATGTTTGCTTATGTGTCACACAATGCTAAACCACAGGATACAAAGGTTAGGGTCATGTTAGTCTTCCTACAAGGCAGGAGACACATAGATTGGTCCTTCGTATCACCTGGTAAAGCCTTATCACATACTCATACCTTAGCTTCCAAATATTCATATCCCATGGTACAGACAGAGATCAGTATTGATGTTCCCAGTCCAGGGATCTCTCACTTACATTGGTCACATACCTGTAGGCTTGTCACTCACCTATGTCAGTCCACAGTGACATGCACATTGGTCTGCAAAGTAGGAACACACTGACAGCTAGGTTCAAGTAAAAATACCTACTACAGAAACCATTGTGATGGGAGAGGCTATGGTCCTACATTTACACATGAGCCAGACACATATGGAGACACAGATGACACAATTTGACCAACTCCTGTACCCTAACTTGATGGGAAACGCATTTCCACTGCAGTGTCCTGACAGTCTGACAATGTTAGTTACACTTCACATACTCATGACTATTAGTACCTGGTTACAGCCATGGCAACTTCTCATGTCTGCCTGCAATTCCCATCTGTTTCTGACACTGTCTGTCACTTGCCAAAGTTGATAAGCCGGAGAGGATCTCAGCGAATCTGTGGTTTACAGAGAAAAGGGATAGGACATAGCAGAAAACATTCCTCAAATCAGAGAAGTCATGTCCAAAAGTGTGACTTTGCATCTGCTATAATAAAACATGATACTGTAGACATTTTTAGTCTGCATGCACAACTCATTGGCACTGGAGCTACCTACAACTCCACAGATGATGCAATAAAGGAGCTGAAATGCTACCCATCAACGTAAGGTTACAAAATTTAACCACAACGTTAACTAAACATCACCTTTTAGTCAACTGAAGTACTGATTAATGAGATCTGCCCTGGAGTCACCCGCTTCATCTTCCTCTGGCTCTTCAACACTTGGCAAATCTGCATTTCCAACCACAGGTTCTGCTAGCTCCCCCTCATCTTTTAGAAATGGTATCTGATGTCTCAGGAAAAGATTATGGAGCATGCAGCAGGCGACAATTATTTGACATACCTGGTTGGCTGAGCAGAGGAGGGTTCCTCCTGAAATGTCCAAGCACCTAAATCTTCCCTTCAGGAGCATAAAAGTCAGCTTCATGACACGCCTTGTCCTCCTGTGGGCCTCATTGTAGCGTATTTCCCCTGGCGTGGTTGGGTAACTCACTGGTGTCAACAACCAAGAACTGTTAGGATAGCGAGAGTCACCTGTAAGCAATTTGGGAGAACAACACAAACATATATGTGGGACATACAACATCATGATGGCAGGAGACATACTTTGCAAACACACACTTAAATTGCAACTTACCAACCAGCCCGGCCCTCTCTGTATTGAGTCGTGTCATCAGCAGTGGGAAATTGCTGTTCCTCATGAGGAAGGAATCATGGTCCGATCTCAGATACCTAGCACTGACTTGTGAAATGTACTGGTCTGCCAGACACAGCACTTGAACGTTGATGGAGTGGTAGTTTTTCCTGTTTCTATACACCTGTTCATTGGCAGTGGAGGAACCAAGGCTACATGGGTGCCAACTGTGGCTCCAACCACATGTGGAATGTGTCCCATAGCATAAAACTCTGCCTTCACAATGGCCAAATCCACACGCTGGGGAAACCTGATTTGCTATCCAGGTGTTTCAAGAATGCACACAGAGCATCCTTGAAAACCAGACTGAAATGGGCTAAGACATTCCTACAATTAGGGCCACTGTATTCTGAAAGGACCCAGTGGCCAGGAAGTGTAGCACTGACATGACTTGATTGATGGGTGGTATGCTACTGGGGTTGCATATGGCAGGTGTTAGAAATGGGGTCACTAGTTGGCAGAGGTATTCACCTTTGTCCAAATAGGGACCACATTCCAAGTCAGGGTAAGTCACACAGAATCCAAATTATCCTGTGCCCACCCTCTGATAGCTTGGCACTGAGCAGTCAGGCTTCACTTAGAAGGCAATGTGTAAAGTATTTGTGCAATAAATCATACAGTAACACAGTGAAAACACCACAATAGTACACCACACCGGTTTAGAAAAATATATGATATTTTTCTGGTTAAATGAAGGTCAAAACGATAAAGATTCAACAAGCAAAAGTTGAAATATCATAAGAGTCTTTAATCTTAGAAATCACCAATTGTCTCTTGATCACACAAAGTGCCTGGTTTGTGTCAAAAATAACACACATGGAGACCACAGAGGAGGAGATGTGTTGAAAAATAGGGTGTGCAGTGGAATTTCGGGCGTGGCACAGACGATGCGTCGTTTCTTTTCACGCTGCAAGGGGCTTTGCGTTGATTTCCAGCACGCAGTCTTGGTTCCATACTGCGATGTGGGGATCTTTTTGATGCCCAGGGATGATGCGTGGAAATCCTGGGCTTGAGGGATGAAGTCACAGACATTGCGTCGATCCGGTTCGGCAGTGCGTCGCATTTTCTGCCACATGGCAGACGCGTGTCGATTCTTCACTCGGGAAGTCGGGCTGTGTCATTCTGGTTTGGCTGTCCATTGATCCGATAGGGCTGTGCTTCAAATTTCCGGTTGCAAGGCAGGTACTGCTGCGTATCTTCACTCTGGAAGTCGGGCTGCATCATTCCGGTTCTGCTATGTGGCGATTTTCTCATCGCAAGGTAGGCTGTGCATCGTTTCTGGCAAGCTGTGCGTCGATTTTCAGTGCACAAGGAGTTCCTTGAAGAGCTGAAGTCTTTTTGGCCCTGAGATTTCAGAAAACAGGAGGAAAGCTCAATCCACGCCCTTGGAGAGCACTTCTCAGCAAATTCAGAGACCAGCAGGACAGCAGTCCTTCTCAGCAAAGCAGTCCAGGTGAGGCCTTTGGCAGCCACGCAGTTTGCAGGTTCAGTCCCACAAGTGTCTGAGTTGGTGGGGTCAGAGACCCAGTTTGAAGTGGGGGAGGCTTCACAGAGTGGTTTTGAAGAGCACAAGTTCCCCTTTCAGGACAGTTCTATCTGCCAGGGTCCTAGTAGGGGGTTTGGCAGACCATTCTGTGAGGGCTGACCCCTAGCCTTTGAAATGTAAGTGTTAAGCCTTTCACCCTTCCAGCCCAGGAAGACCCATTCAGTGTGCAGATGAATGTCGATGTGTCTGAGTGTCCTGTGTTTGTGGTTGTCTGGGTGGAATGCACAAGGGAGCTGTTAACCAGCCCAGCCCAGACGTCGATTGAAGACAGGCTGTAAGGCACAGATGGATTTTAAGTGCAGAGAAATGCTCACTTTCTAAAAGTGTCATTTCTAAAATAGGATGATAAAATTCAACCTCACCAATAAGTAGGCTTTTCTATTACCATTCTGGCCATACTAAACAAGACCTGTTTATCCCTTTCTGATCAGGATTTACTGCACAACCAGTATGTGAGGGCAGACCTAAAGCTACCCTATGAAAGGAGCATGCCTCACAGTAGTGGAAAACTAATTTAGGAGTTTTCCACTACCAGGACATATACAACACACCTGTAAATGTCCTGCCTTTACCTACATAGCACCCTGCCCTATGGGTTACCTAGGGCCTAGCTTAGGGGTGACTTATATGTAGAAAAATGGGAGTTTAAGGCTTTGCAAGTGTTTTTAAATGCCAAGTGGAAGTGACAGTGAAACTGCACACACAGGCCTTGCAATGGCAGGCCTGAGACATGGTGAAGGGGCTACTTATGTGGGTGGCACAACCAGTGCTGCATGCCCACACGTAGCATTCATTTTACAGGTCCTGGGTACATGTAGTGCACTTTACTAACGACTTACAAGTAAATCAAATATGCTAATTGGGAATGAGCCAATGTTACAATTTTTAAGGGAGAGAGCATATGCACTTTAGCACTGGTTAGTAGTGGTAAAGTGCACAGAGCCCTAAAACCAGCAAAAACAGTGTCAGAAAAGTGGAGGGAGGCAGGCAAAAAGTTGGGGGATGACCACCCTAAGGCTGTCAAGTCTAACATGTGTCTCCCCAGCTGAAAGTGGGGAGAGCTACCCAACCCCTTGGGAGCTCTCCTCACTAAGGCAGAAGGATCTGGAGAGTTCATCAGCATTGGTGTGGTCAGTCCTCGGGCGATGCTCCACCGTAAAGTCCATCCCCTGTAGGGAAATGGACCATCTCAAGAGTTTACGATTTTCACCCCTCATCTTCATGAGCCATCTGAGGGGCCTGTTGTCTGTCTGAACCTGGAATTGAGTCCCAAACAGGCAGGGTCTCAGCTTCTTCAGTGCCAAGAACCCAGGAAATGTTTCTTTTTATATTGGCACTCCACCTCTGTTCCCATGGTAATAGCCTTCTGCTAATAAAGACTACTGGTTGGTCTAGGTCAGGGGTCCTCAAACTACGGCCAGAGTCCTGAACCGGCCCACCAGGGTCCTGAATGCCCGGCCACCAGATGAGCCTTATAGCTTCAGGGACCGGGTCAGCGATGCAGCCTTGCAATAGCGCGACAGGGCCCCTTTAAAAAATGGAAGCCGCAAGGTAATGCTGGGAGGAAGTGATGCCTGGTCACTTCCTCCCAGCTCCCTCCCCGCGGGAGGGAAGAGAGACAAGCTGCGAGGACAGGAAAGCCGACAGGAGAGCCACGCCGACTTCCATCAGCCACAGCCACCCTCCTGCAAAAAAAAGGCAAGAAAAAGTAGCTGTGTGTATGTCAGTATGTATGCATATGTATGTATATGTATGTATGTCAGTATGTGTCTGTCTGTCTGTGTGTATGTACCTGTATGTATGTCTGTATGTATGTCTGTATGTATGTGTTTGTATGTATGTCTGTATGTATGTGTTTGTATGTATGTCAGTATGTATGTCAGTATGTGTACGTATATCTCTCTGTGTCTATGTATGTATCTCTATGTATGTGTATGTATTTCAGTATGTATGTGTATGTATTTCAGTATGTATGTATCTGTATGTCTGTATGTATGTGTTTGTATGTATGTCAGTATGTATGTATATGTATGTATGTATTATGGCAGTATGTGTATGTATGTCTGTCTGTGTGTATGTGTGTGTATGTATGTATCTGTATGTATGTGTATGTATTTCAGTATGTATGTGAATGTCAGTATGTATGCGAATGTCAGTATCTATGCATCTGTATGTATGTCAGTATCTGTCTGTGTGTATGTATGTATCTGTTTGTATGTGTATGTATTTCAGTATGTGTGTATGTATGTATCTGTATGTATGTGTAGGTATGTCAGTATGTATGTCTGTGTGTGTGTATGTATGTCAGTATGTATGGGTATGTGTATGTATGTATGCAAGTATGTATATGTCTGTCTATGTATGTCAGTATGTATGTGTGTATGTATAGCCTTATGCATGTCTGTGTGTCTGTATGATGTTAGTATGTGTCTGTATGTTTGTGTGTTTCAGTATGTGTGTCTGTTAGTATGTGTGTGTGTATGTGTGTATCATTGTGTGTGTGTATCTGTGTCCTTTTTGTATCAGTGCCTGCTAGTGAGAGATCTTGTGTGTGTGCCTGCTAGTCAGTGAGCTTATTTGTGTCTGCTACTGAATGAGCTTGTGTGTGTGTGTGTCTGCTAGTGAGTGAGCTTGTGTGTGTGTGTGTGTGCCTGCTAGTGAGCTTTTGTATGTGTTTGTTTGCTAGTGAATGAGCCTGTGTGTGTGTGTGCCTGCTAGTGAGTGAGCTGGTGTGTTACTGCTGAGCACTGACCCTTTGCGTTACTGCTGGACACTGACCATTTGCGTTACTGCTGAGCGCTGACCATTTGCGTTACTGCTGAGTGCTGACCATTTGCATTACTGCTGAGCACTGACAATTTGCGTTACTGCTGAGCACTGACATTTTTTATTTTATTTTAGTCATCATTGCTGGTATATTGTTTTTGGAGCTGTAGCTGTGTATTTATTGGTATTTTACTAATAGCAATTTTCCATCCCTAGGAAATCACTATGTCAAAAAAAAAGAAAAATTGACTCTGAGATCAGGGTATTCAAAGAACAGTGGACTTACGATTACTTTTTCAAGCAGTACAAATAAAGAGCTGTTTGTCTAATATGCCAGAATTTTGTGTCTGTGTTCAAGGAATACAATTTGCGTCGACACTACGAAACTCAACATAAAGATAAATATGATTGTTTGGTCGGACAAGTGAGAAAAGATAAAATATTAAAACTGAAAAATGGATTGACACCTCAGCAAAATACTTTTGTGAAGCAAAAGCAGCAAAATATATCATCATTGCGAGCAAGTTTTCAAGTTGCCAAGCTCATAGCGCACTGGCAGACCATTCATAGAGGGAGAATTTGTTAAAGAATGCCTTCTTTCTGTTACTAAAGAGATGTGTCCAGAGAAGGCTGATTTATTTAGTACAGTGAGTCTTTCAGGACCTACAATTACATGAAGGATTGAAGAAATGGGGCAAAATGTGCATCTGCATTTGCAAAACTCCTCAAACAAACTTTGCTATTTTTCATTGGCACTCGACGAAAGCACTGATGTTCGTGATTCTGCACAACTTCTAATTCACATTCGTGGGACAAATTATTTCGAAGTCACAGAGGAGCTTGCTGCACTGAAAAGCATCAAAGGAACAACAACAGGAGAGGATATCTATGAAAATGTTTGCCAAACTGTGAATGATTCAGAGGTGGACTGGGCTAAACTAGCCAGTGTGATAACTGATGGTGCTCCTAGCACAGTGGGGTCTATGAAAGAGGTTGTGGCACGCATTAACAAAGAGATGGAAAAACACAACTATTCACATCCAATAGCCATACACTGCCTCATCCACCAGCAAGCACTGTGTTGTAAATCACTGAAGTTGGACTCTATCATGAAAAGTGTGGTATCTTGTGTTAACTTCATTAGAGCTCATGCACTAAACCACAGACAGCTTCAGGAATTTCTGTCTGAGCTAAATGTTGCCTATGAAGATATTCTGTACCACACAGAAGTCAGTTGGCTGAGTCGAGGGAGAGTTTTGAAACGTTTTTCTGACTTGCTTCCAAGCGTTTCTGATTTTATGCTTTAAAAAAACAAAGAAGTACCAGAGCTCAAAGATGCAGAATGGAAATGGCACCTTGCCTTTCTGAGAGATATAACAGAGGTACTCAACAGTTTCAATATTCAACTTCAAGGAAATGGGAAGCTCATCTGTGATATGCATTCACATGTGAAAGCACTTCAAGTAAAATTAGACCTCCTCATTAAACAAGTGAAGGAGGAAAACGTCTGCTATCTCCCCACAACTCAAAACCTGTTGGCGGAAAAAACAGCAGTTGCATTCCGAAACAAAACGTGTGAATTTACTAGAAATGTTGCAAAAGGAATTTCAAATTAGATTTAAAGAGCTTCATCTCCACGAAAAGGACACACAGCTTTTCCTGAACCCATTTTCTATTGACATTGAAATTGTTAATCCGATTTACCAAATGGAATTGGCCGAACTACAGAATTGTGACTCTCTGAAAGAAGCATTCAAATCAAGCAGCCTTACTAATTTCTATGCATCTCTCCCCTCTGAGATATATCTTAATCTCAGGAACCATGCACTCAAAATTGCAACCATCTTTGGCAGCACCTATATCTGTGAACAGACGTTTTCCCTAATGAAACATCTGAAATCTCCAACCAGATACAGACTAACTGATGAACACTTGCATCACTTGCTACGACTAGCAGTGACAAATATGGAACCGGATATTGACCATCTCATTAGCCAAAAGCAGGCCCATACTTCCCATTGAAATATTATAGGTTTATGTTGATTAAAATCGTTCCTCATTTTAAATATTGCATTGTTTCTCCTGTTTTTTGTGCACTACAAATAAAATATGTGCAGTGTGCATAGGGATTTGTTCATATTTTTTTCAAACTATAGTCCAGCTCCCAACAGTGTCTGAGGGACAGTAAACTGGCACCCTGTTTAAAAAGTTTGAGGACCCCTTGTCTAGGCCCTCCTCATTCAACTGTGCTAGGACCACCCCTATGCCATGCTCTGAAGCGTTGGTCTGCACAATAAACTCCTTGGAGTAGTCAGGGGCCCTGAGCACGGTTGCCGTGCACATGGCTTCCTTCAGAGAGTCAAAGGCTTTCTGACAAGCCTCTGTCCAATTCACCAAACTAGGTTGTTTCTTAGATGTGAGTTCTGTTAAGGGGGCCACTATGGTGCCATAGCCTTTAACAAATCTGCAGTAGTACCCAGTGAGACCCAGAAGGCTCTCACCTCAGTTTGGGTTTTAGGTGGTTGCCAGGCCGTGATCTTCTCAATCTTGGCATGGAGGGGCTGCACCTTGCCGCTACCTTCTAGGTGTCCCAAGTACACCAGGGAGCCCTGCCCAACCTGGCACTTAATGCCCTTGATTGTCAGGCCTGCCTGCTGCAGAGCCTGAAGCACCTCCTTGAGGAGCAGCAGGTGTTCCTCCCAGCTGGAACTGTAGACGGTGATGCCATCAAGATAGGCTGCCCATAACACATCTTTCCCAGCTAAGACCTAGTTAACCAACCATTAGAAGATGGCGGGGGCATTCCTTGACTCAAAAGACATCACTCTGTACTGGTAATATCCCTCAGGGTTGGAAAACGCAGATCTCTCTTTAGCCCCCTCAGTCAAGGCGATCTGCCAGTACCCTGATGTGATTTCAAAAGCACTGAAGAATTTGGCAGCATCATCTCTGGGGTTGGGGTGAGCGTCTGTCTTCGTGACAGAGTTGAGACCCCGGTCGTCCATGCAGAACCTAAGTTCTGGCTTGGCATCGGGAGCGGCAGTGCTGGGAACCCGCACCAAAGGGCTAGACCAGGGACTGCTGGACTTCATAATCACCCCAAAAGCCAGCATCTTGGCAACTTCCTCATTGATGGTAGCCCTCACCGTATCTGACAACCTGTAAATTTTGTTCTTTACAGGGGGACTGTCTCCCGGGTTAATATCATGGACACACAAGGGTGTGAGTCCAGGGGTAAGGGGAAACAGGGAGGAGCACTGTTCCAGCAACTGGTAGAAGTCCCCTTTCTGATCCAGGGAGTCAGAGATATTGACAATCTCCACTGACCCATCACCTTCCTTAGCAGAGAGGAGGTCGGGGAGAGGTTCCCTCTCCTCTTCCATACCCTCATCTGTCACCAGAATCATGCTGACCTAAGGCCTCTCAAAATTAGGCTTCAGTCAGTTCTGATGGAGCACCCTTAGGAAGTCTTAGGGGACTTGAGGTCCACCAGGTAAGTGGCCTCCCCCTTATGCTCCTTGATTTCAAATGGGCCAGTCCAGCGATCCTGAAGGGCCCTAGGCTCTACTGGCTCCATCACCTAAACTCACCAGAGTGGCCTTCTGGTCATACAATTGTTTCATAACCTCTTGTCTGGCCTCGAGGTTGCTCTTGGCCTTTTTCCAGAAGCACTGCATCTGGTTGCGGAGGACCAGCATGTAACTGACCACATCCTGGGGGATTTTCCTGGAAGCTTTCTCCAACCTCTCTTTTACTATGCCTAGGGGTCCCCTGACAGGGTATCCATAGAGAAGTTCTAAGGGACTGAACCCCACCCCCTTCTGGTGCACCTCTCTATCAGCAAAGAGAAGGCATGGCAGGAAGACATCCCACTTACGCCTCATGGCCTCAGGGAGGCCTGTGATCATGCCATGCCTTCAAGGTCTTGTTGAATCTCTCCACAAGACCATTGGATTGAGGATGGTAAGGGGTGGCGACCTGGTAGGCCACCACACATATATCTCACATGGACTTCCTGTATGCCGACATGAAGTTTGTGCATCTGTCAGACACAATTTCCTTTGGGAATCCCACACGGGTAAATATCCCCATCAGAGCTCTGGTCACCACTGGTGCAGTTACAGTCCTCAGAGAGATTGCCTCTGGGTAGCAGGTGGCATGGTCCACCAAATCCAGGATAAACCTGTTGCTTAAGGCAGTCTTGGGGTCCAAGGGACCAATGACGTCGATACCCACCCTTTCAAAGGGGGTTCCAACGACAGGGAGTGGGACCAGCAGAGCCTTTTCTCTGTCTTCCCACTAGCTTGGCAGGTTGGACAGAACCTAAAGAATACATCTGATGCCATCAGCATTCGGGCCAATAAATGTGGGTGACAAGCCTGGAGAAGGTCTTGTCTTGCCCCAAATGTCCCGTCAGGGGTTTTATCGTGAGCCAGACCCAGTAGAAAGGCCTGATATCACTGGGGGACCACCAGCACATGTGCTGGCCCATCCTTCAGTCCCTTAGGCTCACTGTAGAGGAGATCATTTTCCTAATATAAATGGTGATCGCCAGAGGCTTCACCAACTGCTTGGGCTGAGGAGTGTTGCTTCAGACCCTCAGGAGTGGAGCATTTCTTCTGCGCCTTGCAGAATTCCTCCCTGATTGGCCCAGCCTCAACTTGCCAGCCAGCAAGTTCAGGTAGGTTACCCAAGGCAGCAATGTCCTCCCCAGTTGGCTCAGGGGCTTGCTCCTCACGGGCACCGTCAACCACAGTGGGAACGTCTGGGATGGGTATCCCATGCCCCATGCCCCTCTCCTTGCAGCTGTCTGGGCCATTGTTCCAGGCTCCAGATGCCCTTGGCTCCCTTTCTGGGCAGCCATGGACCTGGTAGTCATGCAGGCCCACTCAGGCAAACCTTACATCTACAGGTGAGACCTTAGCTCTACCTCCTTCCAGGTAGTGTGCTGAAGGTCATTGTCTAACAGACAATCTCCAGGCATGGCAGGACTCACAGCTACTTTCATAGTACCAGAGACCCCACTCCCCACTCAAGGGAACAAGAGATATCGGTAGGTGGCTCTCATGACTGTCAGCGACTATGACCTGGAGGAATGTATTAGGGATGACCTGCTCTGCTGACACCAGCGACCCCTGACAGTAGTCATACCAGCTCCCGTGTCACAGAGAGCCTACACCTTTTGCCCGTTAATGGTGACCCACTGCCTATACTTGGAAGTATTAGGAGGGATGTGGGCTTTTTGCACCATTTCCTCATCTCCCAGGGAAACTAGAGTCACCTCTATCTGTTCCCTAATGCTAACTGGGACTACCTCCTCCCCGAGCGCTACACTAGCCAACCCAGGAGTTTGCCCTCTAGTGGGGGCTGTGCCCTCTCGGGACACTTTGAGTCACCCTTAGAGTGACCATACTTAGTACACTCTGTACATTGGGGTACAAACCTCCCTTTCTTACAGTCAAATAATCCTGGTTTCTTGGCAGAATCAGGCTGGGACTGGGTACCACTTTTCCCCTGGGAATTATTTTGGGGGCCTTTGGAGAACTCATTATTTTTAAGCTTTTCTCCTACCTCTTTCTTCTGGTGGGAACCCCGAGCACCTTTGTGGGTATCACCCAGTTACCTTTTTGGACGCTCTGGTGCTAACCCAGAGGTCCGCCTCCTCAGCAAGCTACCTACGATCAGTCAGCTTACTGTCAATCAGGTACTGGCGCAACTCTGTAAACCAAATACTGAGCATATGCTCTCTCAGGATCAAATCATATAACCCCTTATAATCATTTACTTTACTCCCCCCCCCCCTTTCATGAGGGGGTATATGTTACGGTCCTCTGGTTCTAGTGTGAGAAGTGTGTCCCTCTCAATTATTGGTACATGTTTCCCCAAGTCTGCTCCCCCATTGTCTTCAGAAACCCTATGGGCTCTTAGTGCAACTTCATAGGCATCAAACCATTTGTCAATGTCATCTCCCACCACATAACCTTGCACCACATCTTTGGGCATACAAACCTTTTTGTCTCCAGCAGGTCCTGCATGTATGTTGCCACCATCGCTGCTGGACTCAGACTGCCTAGACTTGAGGTCCAGCTCCTTTAGACACAGTTCATGAGCCAGAAGTAGTTTCTTTTCAGCCAAGGCTCTCTTAGCTGCAACCTCACCTATCCTCCTCTCTGCCTCTCTCTCTGCTCTTTTCTCCATTTTCAATCTGGACAATGGCAGTTCGAATTCTCTCTCCTCCCTCCTTTCCTCTGCTGTCAGGCTGTGGCTTGAGACACTGCACCTGTCAGGACCCAACAACTCTGCCTAATTTGTCAACATCCTCAGGGTTGTTGTTTTAATCGTGTGTGTGTAGCACCATTGGGTTGCTTGTAACGTCATTGTACTGTCTGCATTTCAGGATAGATATTGCAAATGTTTGATATGTGCTTGATGTTTCCAATGCTTGTTCCACTATTTAGTTCTTTTCACCAATGCTTGTTGAACACCTGTGACTGTGTCATGTCCTCCTGCTTCTAAATGTGTCAGATTCACTTGTTTATTGGTTGCAAGGCAACCATCACGCCCCCAAATTCTCAAAGACATGAGTTTTCAAAGACATGAGTCTTGCTGGCTGTAAATACTCTTGCTGTGCACATGACTCTGCTTGGCTTTCTTCCTCTCTGGCAATTAAAGCCCTCTGCACTCTGGAATTCCCTCCAGGTTCCATCCGCTGCCCTCTTGACTCGGCTGGCAGCAAAGAGCCTTAGCAGAGATCTTTTGGACGGAAAACACACTTCTGTCAGCCAGGTGGAGCATGCTGTCTGGAATCTGTATAGGATTTTATTATGGTTATTTTGTTTTTTGGTGAAAGCTGAAAACTGAGACTGATTGCACTCTAGCCTTGTTGAGACTGAAGTACTCTTCTAAGGACACAGACATGATTCAGGAGTGGGGCCTTGATGAGGGTTGAATAACAGATTTAGCGTGGGGGCATTGACAACTTTTGGTTTGTAACTGAGAACTGTGACAGAACTTCACCATCCTCTACTTGTTTATTTTTGCACTAATAGTGATTATGCAATTCAGTGCTAGGATTACTTTATGTGTGAGTTTACTTGCTTTTGGTTTTGCAATTCATTTTCTGTTAATAGTGATTATGCAGTTCAGTGCTAGGAATACTCTATATGTGAGTTTTCTTGCTTTTGGCATTGTAACTCGTTTTATGTTGTAGTTTTACCATAGAAAATCTAATGTGAAAGTGCAGATCCATGAAAGCAACATGCAGAACTTCCTAATTTGTTTAGAGACATTCAGATTTCTTCACCTTTTGCATATATTAAACCATGAGAATAGAGAGAGGTCCAAGTTGCTTATATTACCAGGTAAATGTGCTGTGGTAACCAAATTAGACGAATTTAATGAGATCAGTGCATGCCTTTTTGAGTGCTGTTTAATGAGACCAGAGCATGCTTTATTGAATGTTGTGAAATAGTCTCTCAATAGTACATAGCTTCATCAATATCGTAATTCATCACAGAAAGGCAACTTCAGGGGCTCCACTGAAAGTCCTCCATAACCCGAAGAACCGCACCCGGCTGGACTTAGTGAAAAGGAGTGCAGTGTTTCTCTATTTTTCCAAATCCCCTTCCCTTTTGGGGCAACTGCCGGGGCTCCTCATGCAATCAGCAGCACCAAGAGGTGCCTCAGGAGGTTGGGAGAACAGTCATCGCCCCCTGCAGTAAGCCTAGTTTTCTGGTGAGTGACCGCGCCCCAACAGCTCCCTGGTTTAGCAGGGGGCACAAATCCAGGGGTGTCACCCCCCACTGATATTGGTGAATCCTCTGGGGAGCCATCATCTGACCCTTCCACCTCAACATCCTCTTGTGAATGGGCTTCTGCCCAGGCACCCATGGTAGGTACTCCCACCCAATTGCAGAACCTTTTCAGCTGGCTGACAGTGTATGTATCCAGCTTAGCTAGGTTAAACTCTCCAGCTCCTCCTTGAGAACCAGCCCAAGACATGTTATTTGGGATTAGATTAAAATGTCAAGCAGAAAGAATTGCATAAAAGAAAGAAAAAATATATTGTATGTTACTGAACAAGCACATGCCCTATCCCATGGCTGCCACCAGTATTAGAAATGGGGTCTCTGGTTGGCAGAGGTATTCACCTTTGTCGAAATAGGGACCATAATCCTAGTCAGGGTAAATCACACACAATCCAAATTATCCTATGCCCAAGCTCTGGTAGCTTGGCACTGAGCAGCCAGGCTTAATTTAGAAAGCAATGTGTAAAGTATTTGTGCAATAAATCATACAGTAACACAGTGAAAACACCACAAAAATACACCACACAGGTTTAGAAAAATATATGATATTTATCAGGTTAAATTAAGGTCACAATGATAAAGATTCAATAAGCACAGGTTGAAATATCACTTTTGTAGGTTTAAAAAGAGTCTTAAATCCTAGAAATCAACAATGGTCTCTTGATCAAGTACCTGGTTTTCGTAAAAAATACCATGCATGGAGACAGCAGAGGAGGAGATGCGTGGAAAAATAGGGTGTGCATCTGAATTCCTGGTGCGGCACAGACGATCATTTCTTTCTACGCTGCAAGGGGCTTTGCGTTGATTTCTGGCACGCAGTCTTGGTTCCGTATTGCAATGTGGGGATCTTTTTGACGCCCGGGGACGATGCGTGGAAATCCTGGGTGTGCAGGACAAAGTCACAGGCGTTGCACTGATCCGGTATGGTGATGTGTTGAATTTTCTGTTGCACGGCAGGCGCTGCATCGATTCTTCACTCGGGAAGTCGGGCTGCGTCTTTCTGGTTCGGCTGAGCGTTGATCCAGTAGGGATGGGCGTCACATTTCTGGTCACAAGACAGGTGCTGCGTCGCATCTTTGATCACAAAGATCCATGATAGTATGCCGATTCAGCTGATGTCTGGATAGTATGGGGCATATTTATGAGCCCCTAGCGCCACCTTATGCCACGTTTGCAGCATTTATTTCAACACCAATGTGGAGTTAAGGTGGCATTTCTCATGCACCATATTTACAAAGTGGTGCAATGTTTGCATTGCGCCACTTTGTAAACCCTCGCATCACATTATGCCTGCGCCAGGCATAATTTATGCAATGGGGCGTTCTTCCGTTAGGGGGACTGAAAAAATGGCGCAAGGAAATCTATGAGTTTTCCTTGCCCCATTTGTTTTGCACTTTTAACTCCTGCTCAGAGCAAGCGTTAAAAGGGGGCTTCCATTATTTTGAATGGGAGGCTATGTACTCTGCAGGAGTAGCGCCAACATTTTAGCACTACTCCTGTAGAGTACATCAATGGAATCACATAGAATGACGCTATTGCCCCCTACCCTGTGCCATGGTGCGAAGTATTTTAAATACAGCGCATACATGGTAGCGGTGGGGTGCACTCGGTGCAGCGCCACCTTCCATAAATCTGTCCCTATGTCTTTTCTCCATGGTGTACAGGTCTACAGTGGATGGTACACTGGTGGTTGTCTTCCTTTCCTCATGGCAGGGTAACTATATGGAAACATGTACATATAGTATATGACATGAAGTATGCACATATCATGTAAATGTCCATGTACAAGTCACACATATCTGCTATCGAAGTCGGTTACCACTTCTGACATCTGCAGTACAGTACATAGCTATGCATCTTATGACAGTCTCCTTGGTACACATTCTTTCAATTACCTAATGTACTACACATGCATCATCATCATCTATTACTGTATTTTTTTGTTAGTCCAACCAACTTGACATGTCATACACATTGTTGCACATTATCTACATTAACAACGCACATAGGATCCTCAGAATAGGTGTACATTGCTATCACCACATGTCCTTCAGTTGCACAGCTTTTACTGCTCACATGCACTAATAGGCAACTAAACATGAAGGCAGTACTTACCGATATAATGCACATTATAGGGCTTAGTTTCTGACGTAGATTAAAAACTCTTCCATACATGAAATGTGCTCAAAATGGCAGCCGTCTGGCCTACTGTACTGGACATGTAGATGTGACCTAAGTCCGCTGGCGGAAAACATAATGGCAGTAGGTGGTCACAACCGTGGTGGAAAAACATTGCTGCCTTTGGCCAATGGCAATGTCCGCCAGTGGTGATGGTCTTGTACGTGGCGGATGTGACCACCATCTCCTGCGGTATTGCATACTTGATGCCTGACACTGCTGCCAGCAAGACCTCCACTATCCGAGCTGCTGTGTACTGCCTCTGGGAGCTATCATGCCACATCCTGCAGGTGATAGGGCCCCAGACTTCACCCCTGAAGAGCTGGACAAGCTCATGGAGGAGGTCCTACCCTGTATGGACAGCTACATAGAGCACCACAGGAACAGGTGAGTCCAATGCAATAATAATGTGTGAAAGGTGTGGTGTATGATGGTGTACCTGAAATGTAAAGAAGTGAAGGTGTTGATGCATGTAGATGCTAATTTGTACATGAGTGTGAACTGAGAGGATGGGAATGTTTGCCTACTTGCTGTTACTGAAGTGTTCTGGCCACTACTGTTGGATTGGTGCATATGGACATGACTTTTTCCTTTTGTCTGTGTCATCCATGCAGGTCAATGCCCATCAAAAAAAGGCAATATGGCATGCCATCGCCAAGCAAGTGCGGACCCTGGGGGTCCACACTGGGCGGAGCACCCACTGCAGAAAGCAGTGGGAGGACCTTAGGTTCTGGGCCCGGAAGACCGCAGAGGCCCAGCTGGGGATGTCCTAACAACGAGGGAGGAGTGCCTGTCGGACCTTGATTCCCCAATGGTCCGCAGTGTGGCGGTGGCCTACCCTGAGGTAGATGGGCATTTGAGGGCAGCACAGCAGCCAAAAGGGGGTAAGTACTGGCAGAACCGATGTACATGCCTCCTTAAGTTAAGTGTATGATGTCTAAGTATTGCAGCTGTGAGAATGTGGTAAGTGCTACAGGTAAAGTGTCTCCTAGGAAGACATAGGCCCTCATTATGACATTGGCAGTAAATCCCACTTACCGGCACACTGACTGCCACCAACATACCACCGCCACCGCAGACATCCGTTCACCATATTATGACACACACACACCAATCCGACAGAATACTGCCACAGACACAAGTCCGCCACACCAATGGTCAGTGATAAACTGGTGCTATCAAAACCCACACCATTACGCCAACAGAACTACGCCCATCACATTACGACCCACGACTCACCACGGCGGACATTCAATGGCGGTAAACCATTGGCTGTACATACCGCCGCGCTCAAAATACACACACTCAAACAAAACAACACCACATTGGACATTTCCAACAACACACACCTGACACCCATACACAGACCATACCCACACACCCACACCACTATAAAACACACATACATTACCTGCAACCCTTTATGACTACAAAGCATTGCCACCAGACAAAACCAGAGCCACACACCACCTACATTTATATACCACCCACACACCCCATATTACGTACCCCAACACATCACCCTACACACCCTCACCTACACAACTCACACAACACCCATAGCACCACAAAGACACCCCAGATTCTCAGAGGAGGAGCTAAGGGTCATGGTGGAGGAAATCATCAGGGTAGAGCCACAGATATTTGGAGCACAGGTGCACCGGATATCGGTAGTTAGGAAGATGGAGCTATGGCAGCGGATCGTGGACAGGGTCAAAACCATGGGACAGCAGCCCAGAACAAGGAACGACATCAGGAAAAGGTAGAATGACCAACGGGGGAAGGTGCGTTCAATTGCAGCAAGACAACAACTCGCTGCACAGAGGACTGGGGTGGACCCCCACCTCCTCCCCCACAACTAACAACATGGGAGGAGCAAGTCTTGGCAATCATGCATCCTGAGGCCTGGCTGGAGAAGCAGGAGGACTAGACTCTGGTAAGTCAACTCTCTACTACTATCACCCCCTTACCTGCATGCCATCACATACCCCACCCTCACCCTCACTCCCATCACATCACCCCAACCCCCACCATCACATCTCACTCATCCAATGCCAATCCCTGCATGCCATACCAATGCATGGACACCACTCACAGACCTGCATGGACACCTATCACTAAAGCATGCACACTAGAGAGAACTAATAATCCAACCATACACCAATGCACAGAAGTGAAAGCTGCCAGGGTAAATACAAACAAAGAGGGCACCCCACTGATGCACAATATGTCACACACAGAAAAAATAACACAGCATTTACATCCCCACAGGTATCCCAGCCAATGTCGGCGGAGAAGAGGGGCAGCACTGAAGAGACCCTCAGTGATGACAGCAACTCCGGTTGCCTGGATCTGGATGACCAACCTGGCCCATCAGGGACCTCTGGACAGTCAGTTACCCAGGCGAGTCACACCCCACCACAGAGTCTCCCCCATCTGGAAACACCACCACAGCACCCACCCAGAGTACCCATACCTCTATCCCCAGGACACATCAATCAGCAATGTGTTCACCACTACAGGGACCCCAGGCCACACCTCATACCCAAGACAATCAGGCACCTGGGGTCAGTGGCAGTGGGCACACAGTTCAGGGGACAGAGGCACAGGACAACAGGGAAACTGGGAGGACAGGCCCAGGGAACCGACTCTCAAGGAGGCACTCACCGAGATCCTGGGAGCCTACCAACATTCCCAGGATACGCAGGGCCAGATCCTGGACAACATGCAGGAGAACAAGCGGCTGCAGGAGGGACAGTACCAGGGGATCAAGGAGGACTTGCAGGCCATCAACACCACCCTGGTCTCCATAGCAGGGGTGCTGGCAGACATGGCCAATTTTATGAGGGAGGCAGTCTCACAACAGCGGTCCCCTACCACTAGCCAGACATCTGAACTGCCTTCCACCTCCGCTGCCGCTAGTAGACAGGAGGCCCCGCCACAGGACCAACAGGCCATCAGCACCCGCCCTGCAGAAGGTAAACCACCCTGCAAACGTTCCCTGCGATCCAGGCAGAAGCCAGAGACTATTGCCAAAACCCCCACCAGGAAATGAGACTCTCCTGATTGTCACTCTTGTGTCCCACATAGTCACCCTGCCCACCTTGAACTGCCATTGCTCCCCTTCCTATGTCCCCTTGGACAATTTACCTGTGCACCAAATAGACTGGAACAATACCCTGGACTTTCCTCCATCATCACCCCATCCCAATGCACTTGCCCCTCTTCTTCTTAGCACTTCAATAAACACCCTTGGAAAAAATACAGGCATGGAGTTTGTCATTTTTTTTTAGTGTGTATTCCTTTAATCAGGTTCAAACATTGCAATTCAACAGTACAGTAATGTTCACATAGGAAAGCCCTGTAGTTGGCTGCAGTGATCACATCAGGAGCGATAGTGGGGCACCAACATCTGCAAAATGAATTGCCAAAGGGTACAGTGAGTGGGCAAAGAAGTGGGAAATAACAGCATGCCAGTGGCCAAGACAATCTAAATAATTACAATGAAATTTAAAGTAACACTGTCTTACCTGTGTGTCATTGGAAGTATTGTTGTATCACTGCTGGTCTGTTGCCCTCATCCTCTGCCTCCTCATCCTCACTGTCCACATGGTCCATGGCTGCCACACGACCATCTCCAGCCTCCTCCTCCAGGAGAAAAGGCACATGGCGTCTCAAGGCAAGGTTGTGCAACATGGAGCATGCCACTATTATCTAGAAGAACTTCTTGGGTAAGTAGCACAGGGATCACCCAGTTAGATGAAGGCACCTGAACCTAGCCTTCAGGAGGCCAAAGATCAGTTCGATTATCCTTCTTGTCCGCCCATGTGCCTCATTGTAAGGTTCTTCTGCCCTTGTCCTGGCATTCCTCACAGGAGTCAGTAGCCGTGATAGGTTGGGATAAACAGAGTCACTTGCAAATATCGAGGGACAGAATTTAGGCACACACTATCCTATATGGCCCACATCATACCCATACACCAACATCTACTGGGTCGGAACCAGGGCTCACCTATTAGCCACACCCCGTTCCTCTGTAGTTGGGATGCTGCTATTCCTCAGGACAAAGGTATCATGCACCGACCCTGGATACTTAGCATTGACATGGGAGATGTACTGGTCCCATTGCATAGAAGTCAGCCTTCACTGTGGCCAAATGCTCCACCTGGGGAAAAACAATGTAGCTGCACATGTGCTTAATCAGGGCAGACACAACTCTTGTCAGCACTATTGAGAACATTGACTGTGACATTCCTGCTGCCAAGCCCACTGTCACTTGGAAAGAACCTGTTGCCAAGAAATGGAGCACAGATAGGACTTGCACAAGAAGGGGGGATCCCAGTGGGGTGACAGATAGCAGATATTAGGTCAGGCTCCAGTTGGGCACATAGCTCAGTGATTGTAGCCCTGTCAAGTCTATAGCTGAGGATAATGTGCCTGTCCTCCTTTCTTGCCAAGTCCACCGGGGGTCTGTACACAGGAGTATGTCTCCATCTCCTATTCAGCCGCAGCGGTTGCAGAATAAGGGACAAAAGAGTGGGGAGCCGGTCACAATCTGAACATCGGAGCCACAACATTATAATGCATGATGTTAATGTGTAATGGTTCATTGGGATTTGTCCTGTGTGTCCTATTTTTAACTGTGGTGCAGTTATTATCCAGGGCCTTCCCCCCCTAAAATGGCTTTCGCCTGCCCTGTGTTGAGGGACAGGTGGAAGTGAGGTAATTCTGCAGACGTTCTGCGCCGTTGCGGTAGGCAGTCGGGAACCGCCATGTAACTCCTCATTGGTTAACTTTGGGCCCTATGGGGTACAGTGGCCAATGGTGATGTACGCCGGTGGTGACGGTATGCCCTGCTGCAGACGTGACCACCATTTTCTATCTGATCACTCACTTGCTACCTGACCTTCAGCAGGAGAGGACCTACACTGCATGTTCTGCTGTGACCTGTATCTGGAACATTCCATGGCCCATGTGACTGGGGAAAGGGCCCCTGCCTTCACCTCAGCAGAGTTGGAGCGACTGATGGATGGGGTCCTACCCCAGTATGGACTGCTGTATGGGCCTCCAGACCAACAGGTGAGTACACTGTAGGCACGATGCATGTGGCATGAATGTATGTCGTGGTGTGTGTGAAGGCCTCGTGTAGGGGGGTGGGTGGATGTCCCTTGGGCGGCGTACAGCTTGTGTGCTGGGCCATGTGTGTGTAAATGGTGATGTGAATGGGTATGGTGGGCCATAAGTGTAACAGGCAGGACGGTCTGACTGATACCAATTCCTGTGTGTATTTCTCTGCAGGTCAGCGCCCATCAAAAGAAGGGTATATGGCGTGCCATCGCCAACCACGTGCGGACCCTGGGGGTCTACGGCATGCAGAGCACCCAATGTCTAAATGGTGGTAGGACCTCAGACGCTGGGCACAGAAGACGGTGGAGGCCCAACTGGGAATGGCCTCCCGCCGAGGAAGGGATGCCCATCGAACCCTGACCCCCCTGATGGCCTGCATACTGGTGGTGGCCTATCCAGAGCTAGATGGGTTCTTGAGGGCATCACAGCAGCCACAAGGGGGGTGAATACAGTGCCCATCATTACAACTCACGCATGTTAGGTGGGCGATGTGTGTCAGTGGGTGCCCCTAGGCCAGGCCTGGCATTGCAGAGTAGGTCCCATGTTGGGCAGGGTTTTGAAGTGATAATTCTGCTACACAACTCGTAGGCATCCACAACTGGTCAGGGCTGTGTGGGTCCCAGGTGTGCTGCATTTGGCAGTGTGCCTTGGTGGCTAGCATTCTAACTGGTAGTGCAATGCATAGTGCGTAGGGCTGTTCCCTGTGTGTGAGTGTGGTGTGTATGCCAATGGTGGTGTTGGTGCAGCCATTGACCCAGTGTATCCTTTGTCTCTTCCACCTTCTTGTTTTTTCACCCTGTCCTTATGTGGATTCGCATCATCTGGCAGAGGAGCAGAGGCACCAGCAATAGAGGGAGCTGCATCCCACATGACCCAGGAGGCAGAGTCCACTGATGCTGAGGGCACCAAGTGCATGGGCAGTGCAGGAGCCCCAAGGGGCACCCCAAGACCCCCTTACCGGCAGCCTTTCCATGGCGGTGTTTACCGCCGTGGCCAGGCTGTCGGTCGGGACTCATAATACCCAGGGCATCGGTGCTTGCACCGCTGCCCTAGGGATTATGACCGCCAGGCAAAAGCCTGGCGGTATAGTGGAGGGGCCGGCGGTATGGCCGTGGCTATTGCGCCACGGTCATAATAGCTGGAGTAACACCGCCAGCCTGATAGCGCTGTTACCGCCCGCTTACCGCCGGCCGCCATGGTCATAATGAGGCCCTTAGTGGTCCCAAGTCCATTTACCCAATTGGTAAGTTGTATAGCTAATTAGTCCCTGACCAGTCCTGTTCCACTGGATCTTGCTCTATGAGCAACATTGGGTCTCACAGATAAGTAACTGGGCCAAGTAATCCTGTGTCCTGAAATAGATGGAAACTTCAAGTGACGTTGTCATCCCAATCAGGATTTTTATATGGCAAAGTTACTACACTCCCTATGAGATTTTGGAAGATGTCCCTTTTGTCATGCCAGATTCATTCATTGAGAAATGTGAAGTTTGATTAGGGTGGACATCCTACATAGTGAAAGGGTAGTGAGAATACATTGACATTTCAAGACATAACATTGACGGGTTCAAATACCTTGCATTCTAATGTATATGGTGTTGAGAAGGTAAGTGGCTAGGCTGCCTATCCCTTTGCCCATGTTTATTGTCCATGCTATATAGGGTAGTACCATACCTATATGGGTGAAACATAAACTATTTGGTGCCTACATCATGTGTCAAGTGATATTTCGTGCCTCTTGTTGTGTTGAAACCTCTTCTTTGCCAGACTTACCTTTGCTAATCTGAGGCTGTTTGGACAGTTCTAGCAATGGATCTGTTCATTTGTTCATGACTTAATAGTGTAGCAGGGCTTGCATTTGACTATAACGCATGTTGGTATTATGGGATATGTTGTCACTCAATTTGCTTGGCTCTTGGTGTATGTCATTCATGGTTACATTTGTAATTGGTTATGTAAGTGTTAGTTCTGTTCTAAGGTCATAGGATTCACATGCCTGGACAGTGATGTAGGTGTTTAGATGTTGTCATGTAGAGGTTTCTAATTAGCATATATAGTGGAATGGTATGTGGCCTTCATGCACATTGTTTGGTGTCCATTGTATTGGAGGTGTTGGTATGCTCCCTGTGGTTGTCTGTGGTTGTGTCCTGTGTACTAAGTAGGCCCCTATTGCAGGGCATAGAATTGTTGTCTATGTGTCAATGACTTAGATAAGTGGGTCCAGATTCTTCATCTGAGGTATTTGACATTGTGAAAGATATGGACAGATTCCCAAGTTAGGTATGTGATTGCAAAGTAGCATGATGTGTTGTATTTGAAGTGAGGTGAGTGACTTTCATGGAACATGACTACTGGTGATGGACTGGGCATGTGTGGATTGGGGAGGCATGATATTGCATTATCAGTAAACTGCTTTTCATAAGAATGATTTGTTGATACACGGTGATGATCTGTACGGGGAGAGACTTTAGATGTAGCCAATTTATCTTGTGCATAATCTTTTTGAGTTACTGCTAATTGATGAGATGGTGATGTAGTTGTCAGATGGCTTATGTTGTGGGTGAGACTGTGGTTATATGGGAATGTTGGAAGTATGTAGTTGCGGCATGATGTAGGCTATAAATGGTTCCTATCTGGGGCTTTATTTGACATAGATGTGTTGTTACTTTTGTGTATGTGTAGTATATGTGAATGTTAAAAATGTGATGACCGTCTCTCTCTGTTTCTCTGCATCAGCATCGGCAGGCAAAGGAGACCAAGCACAGCCGACTGGGGAAGCTGCTGGCTGCGGGACTCGGAGTGCTGATACCACCAACACTGACGACTTAGTGGCCCTGAGGGCAAGGGGAGTGCCACAGGGGAGACTAGATTCACCTCATCATCATCGGAATCCTCCACCAGTGGACACTCCCTGGTGGTGGCGGACCCAACTGAGACCACCCGAGCACCATTTCAGTCCACCACCCCTCTTACTACCACCACCCTCCCCGTAGCTCCCACTTATCCGTGCCAGTCACTCAAGAGGGTGGGCTTCTCTTTTGCCGCAGGCACCTCTGCCCCTGCCCCTGTTAGCCCTGCTGCCCTCAGTGAGGAGGCTTTTGACCTCCTGAATTTGATCTCTGTGGTTCAATCGACCATCATGAATGCCATGCAAGTACTGGCAACTCAAGTCCATAATGCGTTCCTGGAGGGCATTTACAGTGCCCACAGAGATCCTTTCAGACTCTGTCCTCCACACTGACAGCAGCCATTCACCCTTTGTCTACAGTCCCCCCTCCACCTTCCTCTTCCCAATCCCACACTCCTCTTACCTGATCCAGCCAAAGCACACAGACAGACAAGCATGCATCCACCGCAACATCTAAGGGTAGCTCAGACAAACACAAGTGCCACTGTCATCCACACAAGCAACATACACATGTACACACAGCAACAGTCACAACCTGCCCTGACCCCCCAACACCCCTATCACAGACACAACACCTGACACACCTGCAGACGCCGCACCAACATTCACAGATCCAGCCACTACACCTATCTTACCCACAGACAGCACAATAGCAGACCCTCAGACATCTACCCCAGTCACCATACCTGAGGTCACCACTCCAACAGACACTCACCCACCCTTCCACCATGGAATCTTCCAGCACCTCCACCCCCCCTCCTCCTCCCAAGACACATAAATGCCCACACTCACCCACCCAACAGACACCCATCACCCACAAGTATACCTCGCACAAACATGCACCCAAGACATCCACATCAATACCTCAGACAACCACACCCTCTCCCTCCACACCCAAACCCTTGTGTTATGACCATCCCAGTGTGTGTAAGAAAACTTTCCTTTTGTAGTTTGCCCTTTTCTCTACTCCTCTCCCACCCTGTGATACCCCTAAACGGTCTGTGTCCCTCCCCAAGTCCCGGCCTTCCACCTCCAAGACCTCCCCTTAGCACCCCTGCAAGTTCCCATGCCCCTCCCCCTGCCAAGAATTCTACTCCTCCACCTAAAAGCGACCCTTCCCTTAAACCTAAGTCCAAGCCCAAACCCCACCTCACAAGCCATATCCCAAAGGCCCCTCTCCAAAACCTAAACCCAAACCCCAACACCCCCAGATAACCTCTGAGGTGCCTGCCTGCCCCATTGATGCCCTTTCTTGTGGAGGTTACATGGCAGTCAGGAGTCAAGTTCAGGGCACATTTATCTGCACTGTGTGCATTGTGTCATTTTGCAAAAAGACTGGCCTATGGCCTTTGTTTATAAAATTTGATGCTAACAATAATAATTTAAACCAACCAGTTGTTGGTTTCCTGGTTACATCTTCATCATGCATATCTTTCTGTGGTATGTTGTTATTCCTGGCTGACATTCATTGTGTCTGTATGTGTTTGTTCTGCTTGGGCTACGTGTGTTGTTTAGGCAGTATGTGAGGTTGTGTCCAGTAATTTTGTCTGAAAGTGGTAGGGTATGTGTTTTGTGATGTACATTTGTGTGTTCAAGGGGTTTAGTTGTGTTGGTATTGTGTGTTGTTGGTGTTGTGATGTGTTTGTTGGTGTGTTGTGTGGCTTTGTGTGCATTGACTGTGTAAGCATTATGTGCATGAAATGTTGGACACAGAGTTATTTGTAGGTTGATCGATAAGTAGTATGATTGTGTATTTGTATGTGTGTTTTGCCTGTTGGTGTTACTTTGTGAAGTCTGTGTGACGTGTCCCTGGGTAGTGTCCCCTCTGGGCCCCTTCCAAGTGATAGGAGATGGTGAGGTTGTGTTGTTTTTGTGATGTGTTGTGGTGTTGTGTGGTAGTGTGTGAGTGTGGGCCTGTCCAGTGTTTCCGTACGTACCTGTATGTGTTTGTGGCATTTGTATATGTGTGTGTGTGGTGGCCATGGCGTGTTTGTTGTGTATATGCAAGCATGTGTGTGGCTGTCTGTGAGTGTGCATGTCAGTGTGGGGAAACGTGTGAGTGTCACCCTCACACCCCCTTCTGGAATGTATGTTTGGTTCGTGTCCAAAAATTGACAATACACAACAATAATTGATACGAGTGTGTACTTTGGTTGCTGTTGTTGTCACAGATTCCGAAGTGTTTGTGCGAGCAGGAGCAGCTGGAAGACGTGTAGTTCTGGTTCCATGGTGGCTCTGGACGATTATGGCTTCCTGAAGGTGGGTGTCTCCTTTTATACAGTTGGGTTCCTCCTGGGTTGCTGTGGTGGTGCGACCGTGGCGGAAACCCTGGCGGTGTGCAACCTCGTAATATGTCCAGCAGAAACATGGTCTCCGCCAGCCTGCAGGTGGCTACCATCATCTGTGGTGGCCAGACCGCACTGGCGTTGTGGCAGTGCTTAGGCTGTATTCTGTTGGGAATACCTCCATGGTCATAATATGGCTGTGTTCTCCGCCAGCCATTTCGGTGGTGCAACTGCCACTGCCAACATGGCGGTCTTGGGACTGACAAACTCGTAATTACCACCTTTGCCTGACTGTGTCAAACAGTGTTGAAAAGTTGATCAATGCTGCAAATAGAAATATGTTTCCTAACCAAGATAGATTGTAGTACAGCTATGTTGTCCACCAGGGACCAGTCAGCTTTGAAGCCTGACTGCTCACATTATAATTTCATTTTTATACCCAGGACTGAATGTGTGCAAGGATACTTTTGGTGTCAATCTTGCCCACTGAATCTAAGATGGTTATTTGAAAAAAACGTATTAGGTTAATTTCTAAGACTATACCAAACCACGCTCTTCTGATGCACCCAGTCATATAGCAGTGATACAACAGAAGGGCAATACATGTTCTCCATAAACTGGGATCCTTTTTCACCTCTCTTACAAGGATCTGATTGGGCCCAATTGCACTTAATCATCTCACTTCTCAAATAAAAACACCTATCTCTTCCTGGTGGAAGCCCATAATTAAAAATATCAAGTGATTTTTCCATTCTGGACTAATCTCATTCATGCTTAAGGCATGTCACCCTTCTTTATGACAAGCAAATTGCATTTGTAATGAGTCCAATACTGGGGTGGGTTCTCCATCGCTCTAGCTCTTTTTGTGACTCGCATTTCAAAGCTATCAGTAGCCAAAATGATAACACCATTGATGTGGAATACCTTGTCCTCAAAATACCAACTTAGTACATTTTACAGAATAAGTTGTATGCTGTTTTTGCTTCAGCTTGTTAGTCTTTCCAGAAAGACCACACTCTACTCCATCACTAAGGTGACAGCAGAGACTTTTATCCCCTGCAAGTAAAAGACTATGGCCCTCATTGAGTCTGGTGGTCTTCTGACCCCAGACTCACGGTGGCGGTCCCACCCACAATGGGCCAGCAGTGTGGACTGCCAAAATACGAGTGTAGCGGTTTGGCCTGTACCAAACCGCCACTTTCCCGTGCTTACCATCAGGGCAGTCAGGGCGGTCAGACTGATGGGCCGGAGATAAGTATCTCTGACCCGGCAGTCAACCCAATACCGCCGGCGGTATCACGAGTCCCCTTTCCGCTAGATGGTATCACCGCCACAAAATCCCTGGCGGAAAGGCTACCGGTGACAGGAATTTGCATTCCTGTCACCGGTAGATGACTCCCTCAACCCCCATCTACCCAAGAGCCCCCACTCCCCTTCTCTTACAACATTCCACCCACCACCTCCCTGAACCCCCCCAGTAATCCTCCACCCAAACTCCCAGTAGTGACTCCAACCCCCAGCATACACGTACATACTCCCCACCTGATACCCATACTTGCCCCCACATACACGCATGCACCCACAGACATGCACACCCTGACACTCTCTCACACTCACAACACCCTTACACTCATGTGCACACACACACACGCAACACCCCCAAATCCATACACACATACACGCACAAGACCCCCACTCTCACACGCACTCACTACATTCACACCCATTGACACGCATACACACTCCATCCCACAGCACCTCCTTTCCTCAACATACATACACACCCAACCCCCACCCCGTCTACATGCATGCGCACATGCATCCCGACCCAGCATTCACATTCACCCACACATGCATTGTCATCACAACATTTACACACAGACACACACGCACGCATGCACAAACACTCCCATCCTCCCTCCTTCATGACACGCATACACACACTCACACACATCCATTCACACTCCCTCCCTTTGCGGAGGACACTTACTTCGTCCGACGAGATGCTCCTCCCTGATGGGACGGAACCCAGATGTCCCACTGCCTGCAGCGCCCCACCATCAGGATACCGCCAGGCCATATTACAGGTCATAATATGACTGGTGGAATTCTTTTGGTGGGGCACGGCCGGCGGTGGAACCGCCGCTGCACTTCTGACCGCCAGCACGACTACTGGAGCTCGCGAACTCCTCGCCCTCAACCCTGGCCCCTCCACAGAGTGCTTCCTGGCCACCCGAAGCACACCAAAGGACCTTTTTCCTGCCGCACCTGCAACTTCTCCTGCAACAGAACAATGAAGCCAGCAACAACCAACACAAACCACCTGCACTGCATCCTCCTCAACACACGCTCTGCACGAAAACACGCCATCGAGCTCTGGGACTTGCTCGACACCACCGCCCCAGACGTGGCCTTCCTGACCGAAACCTGGTGGAACGACTCTTCGGCCCCTGACATCGCCATCGCCATACCTGACAGATACAAGATCACCAGAAGAGATCGCACCAACGGAATCGGCGGAGGGATAGCCATCGTCCACAAATCTACCCTCAAGATCCACACCCACACGGACGACACCCTCAAGACAGCCGAACACCTCCACTTCCAGATTCACACGGACCCCAACACCACCCTCAGAGGAACCCTCATATACCGCCCTCCAGGACCAAGAGCCCCCTTCAGCTACACCGTCTCCGACCTTGCAAGCACCCACGCCCTCGCCTCTCCAGACTACATCCTCCTGGGAGATCTTAACTTCCACCTGGAAAACAACAACGACGCCAACACCGCATCACTGACCACCAACCTCCTCAACCTTGGACTCCGTCAAATGGTCAACATCCCCACCCACATCGCCGGACACACGCTTGACCCACTCTTCCCCTCAAGCAACCACATCTCTTTCAGCCACACCTCCGAACTCCACTGGACCGACCATCACTGCGTCCACTTCACATTCAAGAAAAACACCGAACACCACTGCATCCCTCTACCGCCTCACCGCCGCTGGGGAAAAGTCACCGAAGACCAACTAACCAGCACACTCGCCAAATACCCACCACCCGAACCCACCGACCCGAGCACCGCCGCCATCAACCTCCATCAATGGATCCTCAACTGCGCCAACACCTTAGCCCCTCTCAAGAAACCCACCGCCAACCAAGAAAATAAAAAACCAGCCTGGTTCACAGACGAACTGACCACCTCCAAACGCACCTGCCAGAAACTCAAGAAGAAATGGATCCTCGAGCGCACACCCGACAACCTTGCTACCCTCAAGGACACCAACCGTGAACACCACCAACGGATCCGACTCGCCAAGCGCACCCACTTCACAGAACGCCTCAACAACAACGCCCACGACTGCAAAGAACTCTTCTGCATCGTGAAGGAACTCTCCAACCCTAACGCCAACGTCAACGACGTCCCTCCCTCCCAGAAACTCTGCGACGATCTCTCCACCTTCTTCCACCAGAAAATCGCAGCCATCCACGACAGCTTCAACACCGCACCTCCGCCAGACCCCACCCCCGACGACTCCTCCCACGCCTGCCGCCTCACCACCTGGACCCAAGTAGACGACGCCGAAACCCTAACAACCATGAATTCCATCCACTCAGGCTCTCCCACGGACCCGTGCCCACATCATGTATTCAACAAAGCCGACGCCACCATCGCCCCCAAACTCCGCAAGATCATCAACCTCTCCTTCAACACCGCCACCTTCCCGGACAGCTGGAAGCACGCAGAAATCCAACCCCTCCTCAAGAAACCCAAGGCTGACCCCAACGATCTCAAAAACTTCCGACCGATCTCTCTCCTCCCTTTTCCAGCGAAGGTCATCGAGAAGATCGTCAACGCACAGCTCGCCCACTTCCTAGAAGACAACTCCATCCTAGACCCCTCACAATCTGGATTCAGACGAAACCACAGCACTGAGACCGCACTCCTCGCCGCCACAGATGACATCAGACAACAAATGGACAACGGCGAAACATCAGCCCTCATCCTCCTCGACCTATCAGCCGCTTTCGACACAGTCTGCCACCGCACCCTGCTAACCCGTCTCCACAAAGCTGGCATACAAGACAAAGCCCTCAACTGGATCTCATCCTTCCTCTCCGACAGAACCCAGAGAGTCCGACTCTCACCCTTCCGCTCCAAAGCCACCAACCTCATCTGCGGCATCCCCCAAGGCTCCTCTCTTAGCCCAACGTTGTTCAAAGTCTACATGGCCCCCCTCGCACAACTGGCCCGTCATCACAACCTCAGCATCATCTCCTACGCCGACGACACCCAGCTCATCCTCTCCCTGACCAATGATCCGCTCACCGCCAAAACCAACCTCCACGAGGGACTAAAATCCATCGCCGAGTGGATGCGCAACAGCCGCCTGAAGCTCAACTCCGACAAAACGGAAGTCCTCATCCTCGGACGCACCCCCTCGGCCTGGAACGACTCCTGGTGGCCCACCGCCCTCGGACCCCCACCCACCCCAGCCAGCCACGCACGAAACCTCGGCTTCGTCCTCGACTCTGCTCTCACCATGTCCAAACAGATCAACGCCGTCTCATCTTCTTGTTTCAACACCCTCCGCATGCTCTGCAGGATCTTCAAGTGGATTCCAACAGGAACCAGGAAGACGGTGACTCAAGCCCTCGTCAGTAGCAGACTTGACTACGGCAACGCACTCTACACAGGCATCCCAACGAAAGACATGAAACGACTCCAACGCATCCGCATTCCCGGTCACAAACCAACTCTGCATGGCGATGCGGTCGCAAATAGGAAGGGAACACCCCTTCCTATTTGCGAGTCGCAGCCTCAAATTGGGAGTCGGTACCGACTCGCAATTTGAGGTTGTGCATCGCGACAAGCCTTTTGCGCCTCCCAAATTGCGTTTTTCGACGTTTGCGAAGCGCAAAAGGCTTGCTACATCTGGCCCATAGAGTGGTTTCATTCACAAAAGCCTCTAAAAGAAGCTTAAACATTTCAGATGAAGAAATAAAGTAGTTGGGTGATTCCTCTTCCATTCATCTAGTGATGAATACATAAACCAGCTACCTCAATTTTTCAAGTATCATAATCCCACCCTTGTCTGCACTATATTGACTGGCAACACAGCCAGCAAAATATTCCATGGTCACCATTTCACTATTTCTGGCACTTCCAATAAATAATAAACAGGTCAGCAATAAGGTACTGACCATCAAGAGAAGATCAACTTGTTCCATGTCACTTGTCTTAAGGATACATTAAAAAATATAAAACTATCTGACTTTATAAATCAAACCAGGAGTCTCAGGCACATTTAACAGTAACACACAAAAGTCCTTTACAGGAGGAGGGCATTATGGTATTAAACCTGAGGCACTCTACTGTATTATTCAAGTGATTAAAGATTGTATAATTGCATTATTAAAATAAAACAACAATGAAAGTAGACAAACAATCCCTCCACTTGTGTGGCCTCAAGTGGAGCTTTTAGTGGGAATTATATTAAAAAACTAGAGTTCCATCTGGAAATTGCCCCTTTCCAATGTCTCTTGAAGACAGTTATTGCTGAATCTCGTTTTAACAACAAGGCCAACTTTTGTTCCTTTGTAAATAACCCCATGGTGTTTCAAGAGAGTTATGGCTAAAATCAAGATGGAGTCTTAACTGATGTCATGCTTCCATTAAGTACGTCATAAAGTTATGCCCAGGGGCATATGCCAGTTTTTGTAATTTCTCATGTAAGTCTCAAAACTGTTATTTTGAGAAGTTAAGTTTACCACTCTTTCACCTGGTATGGATTTGAATAGTATCCACTGAGCTTCTAAAATACATCCCTGTAGATCAGGTAACCACTCTCTGGACCGTGGGACCCTCTTACCCAAAGAGAAGGTCTAGGACTCATAGGTGTTTCTCTACAACACAGCAAAGGGACTGTGTTTACATGAAATCCTCTACAATAAAGGAAATTTTAAGATAATAGCAGGAGCCATCCTTGACTCTAACTCCCCTTTGGACCTGTTATGAAAGACTTTTTCTGTAGTGACACCAACTTTGTTTGTTATGTCCTTAGAGACCTTATCCATGGATGGATGTGAAGAAGGTTCAGTAACTTTATAATGGCTGTCTTCCATCCCCAGCGTTTGTTTCTGACTCCAGTTGAAGATGGAATGAAGAGTCCAAGTAATTAATTTGTTTTTTATTCAAGGTCACCTAGTTTTGGCATATAGGCGGTCATTCTGACTTTGGCGGGTGGCGGAGGCCGCCCGCCAAAGTCCCGCCGTCAGAATACCGCTCCGCGGTCAAAAGACCGCCGCGGTAATTCTGAATTTCCCGCTGGGCTGGGGGGCGACCGCCAGAAGGCCGCCCGCCAGCCCAGCGGGAAACCCCCTTCCATGAGGATGCCGGCTCCGAATGGAGCCGGCGGAGTGGAAGGGGTGCGACGGGTGCAGTTGCACCCGTCGCGATTTTCAGTGTCTGCTTGGCAGACACTGAAAATCTTGGTGGGGCCCTGTTAGGGGGCCCCACGACACCCGTTACCGCCAGCCAGGTTCTGGCGGTCAAAACCGCCAGAACCAGGCTGGCGGTAAGGGGGTCGGAATCCCCACCAGCGCCGCCATGGAGGATTCCCTAGGGCAGCGGGAAACCGGCGGGACACCGCCGGTTTCCCGTTTCTGTCAGAATGCCCATGGATGCACCGCCAGCCTGTTGGCGGTGCATCCGCGGTCCCCGGCCCTGGCGGTAGTCAACCGCCAGGGTCAGAATGACCGCCATAGTTTTCCTGGGATCCAACTCGTCAGGCAATAGAAATCTTGAGCTAATATGGAGGGCATATTTATGAGAGGCTTGCGCCACCAGAGAGTCATTTGTTTTGATGCTTTGGCGGTGCAAACCTCTCAACCATATCTATGAGGTCACACAAAGCCACTGTCAAAACCTTACGCCTCTTCAGAGCAGGCATATCGAGAAGAAATATTTGTATTTCTCCTCGTTTTTTCCTCTTTCCATGTGTGCTTATTCTACAGCATACATAGAAAGGGGAAAACACCTTTTGGGATTGTTTTTGTGATGGGAGGTGCCCCTACCTGCACAAACACAATCCTGCATGCAATGCAGTCCCCTTGCACCATAGCGCAAGGGTGCCTGTGTTGGGGATAGACAGCAAATTGCTGTATAGAGCTATATTAAAAAATGCATCATGTGCAATCTGGGTACTACAAAACACTGTGGGGGTCACTATGAACCCCGGCGGTTCACACCGCTATTCCGGCGCGATGGGGGTAAAGACCGCCACCGGCACGGTGGTCTGAACCGCCATATAATGGTCACAGTGAGGGCCGCCTGTAGTGGCCCGACTCCACCGCCAGGCTGCCGGCGACAGGCAGCCTGACGATGGAGGAAATCATTTTCCGACAGGGCAGCGCTGCCCTTCGGATAATTATCCCGTTTTCCACCAGCCTTTCCCTGGTGGGAAAGACTGTCGGAAGGGGTTATCTAGGGCCCCCATGCAATGCCCCATTGCGCAGCTCACTGCCCTATGGGTGCTGCTGCACCCGCCGCACACCTACATTGGCGGCGGCTCCATTTGGAGCTGCAGTCAATGTTACAGCCCTTTTTCCTGCTGGGCCGGCGGTCGGAAACAGTGTTTCCGCCCGCCGACCCAGCAGGGAAAACATTATACGTCCGGCGGGGGGTAGTCACGCTGGCGGTCTTCTGTTGACCGCCAGTGCTGATCTCGGCAGTTTTTACTGCCGAGATCATAATGAGGGCCTCTATTTGGGAAGCCTCATTTTATCTTTTTGTGCATTGTGTAGCAGTCTGTCTTACACTGTGTAAAAATGATGACATATTCACAGTACTTTCTGTTACAGGCTGTGACCGCATATCGCTAAAAATACACAGTCACTATTCTCCACTGCACCAACCAAGACTTAAGTCTGTGCCTCTCTGGTTGCACCCAGACTTCTGCAGCGCATTAACTAATATAGGTTTCATTATGTACTACAGTGCATTTGCCACTGATTAACAACTTATTTTTCAGTTATTTCTCATTTAAGTTGTGCACTATTTAATATGTAACTACTTGAAGGTGAAAGACCAAAAAAATGTATATGTTGGGCCAGATTTAAAAGGCTCTTTCGCCACCACAGTGCCACTTTTAGTAACACTCCAGTAGCTCTATGCACTGTGCTGTATTTACAAGGTGGCTTAACCCGTAGGGTGCCCGGGACAAGCTGGTCGCGCCCTCGGCAATGGCTGCCCAGTGCCGAGGATGAGACCAGCTCGTCCTGCCATGGGCCGTCTGGGGGAGTGCTGGCACTGCCCCCAAGGGCAAGCACACCCCCCACTGGGCAGGGATGGAAGGGGAATCACTTCCACTTCCACCTCTGGCCCCGTGGCATCTGATGACATCAGCATGTGATCGCGCGTTGACCTCATCAGAGGCCTTCCCCTCCCAGCGCGGATCGGAAGAGAAATGGCTGATTACGTGAAGGGGGCGGGAGAGGATTGAAAGGAGAGGGAAGGCCTTTCCTCTCCTTTCATGTCTCTCTCAGCATTTCTGCTGCCTGATCGCGATGCAGCAGAAATGCCACGAGACACCAGGGATATTTTTTTTTATTTACTTTTTTTTTTATATATGGGGAGCGACCCCTTAGGCAAGGGTCGCTCCTCTGGGGGACAAATTGGCTTTAGGCCATTTCTACCCCCCTTGGGGGAAAGTCGGCCTATTTTTATTAGGCCAATCTGCCCACCCGCGGGTGGGGCAGAAACTACTAGACAACAGGGATTTTTATTTTTTACATCAATTTCACGCAAGGGGAGCAGCCCCTTAGGCAATGGTCGTTGCCCTGGAGGGCAAAATTTATTTTAGGCCATTTCTGCTCCCCTTGGGGGCAGATTGGACTATTTCTATTAGGCCAATCTGCCCCCGGTGGCAGAAACTACTTAGGCACCAGGGATTGGTGTGTGTGTTTTGTTTGGGGTGGGCAACCCCTTGGGCAAGGGTCACTCCCCATGGGGGCACATTACTGTTCACCATATCTGCCTCCCTTGGGGGCAGATCAGCCTATTTTTTGAAGGCCCATCTGAATGCCCACCAGAAACCAGGGAAGATTTTGTTTTCAAAATAAGAGGGTCGGGGTATGGCCATACTCCCACACCAAATAAATAGGGCCAAAGTTGTTCTGCCCACCAGTGGGCAGATGGGGCAATTACCCCCAATCCACATCCCGGGGGGCAGAAAATCTACTAGATGCCAGGGAATAAAAAAAAAAATAGTGGGGTGGTGTCTACCAACCAATATGGGCCTGGTTATGCCCCCACCCCAACTGATGGGGGTAACAGTCTTTCAGCTCTCCCCCGCACACTAAAACATCTTCTCCCAAGGCAAGCAAGAGGACATTTGATTCTTTTGGGTTTTGGTTTTACATTTGGGCCATGAGAGCTTGGCTAACTCTCAAAATTGCCCCACTTGGAATGGTGAGGGCTGCACTTTTAGATCTGACATGCCTTAGGGTGGTCACCCCTAACTTTTTGCCTGCCTCCCTCCACTTATTGGACTCTGTTTTTCTGACTTTTAGACTCTGCACACTTTACCACTGCTAACCAGTGCTAAAGTGCATATGCTCTCTCCCTTTAAACATGGTAACTTTGGATCATACCCAATTGGACTATTTAATATACTTATAAGTCCCTAGTAATGTACACTGTATGTGCCTAGGGCCTGTAGATTAAATGCTACTAGTGGGCCTGCAGCACTGGTTGTGCCACCCACTCAAGTAGCCCCTTAACCTTGTCCCAGGCCTGCCATGACAAGGCCTGTGTGTGCAGTTTCACTGCCACTTCGACTTGGCATTTAAAAGTACTTGCCAAGCCTAAAGCTCCCCTTTTTCTACACATAAGTCACCTCTAATGTGTGCCCTAGGTAACCCCTAGAGCAGGGTGCTGTGTGGGTAAAAGGCAGGACATGTACCTGGGTAGTTTACATGTCCTGGTAGTGTAAAACTCCTAAATTCGTTTTTACACTACTGTGAGGCCTGCTCCCTTCATAGGCTAACATTGGGGCTGCCCTCATCCATTGTTGAAGTGGCAGCTGCTGATCTGAAGGGAGTAGGAAGGTAAAATTTAGGGCCATATTTATACTTTTTGACGCAAAACTGCGCTAACGCAGTTTTGCGTCAAAAAAATTAGCGTCGGCTAACGCCATTCTGAAGCGCCATGCGGGCGCCGTATTTATTCAATGACGTTAGCCGGCGTTAGCCGCCGGCGCTGCCTGGTGTGCGTGAAAAAAAAACACGTACACCAGGCAGCGCCGGCGTAGGGGGATATGGAGCTTGGGCGCCAAAAAATGGGGCAAGTCAAGCTGAGGCAAATTTTTCGCCTCAACCCGATTTGCGCCATTTTTTTCGACTCCCAACCCCCATTGAAATGACTCCTGTCTTAGCAAAGACAGGAGTCATGCCCCCTTGCCCAATGGCCATGCCCAGGGGACTTCTGACTTCTGTCCCCTGGGCATGGTCATTGGGCATAGTGGCATGTAGGGGGGCACAAATCAGGCCCCCCTATGCCACAATTTTTTTTTTTTTTTAAACTTACCTGAATTTACCTTAATGTCCCTGGGATGGGTCCCTCCAGCCTTGGGTGTCATCCTGGGGTGGGCAAGGGTGGCAGGGGGTGTCCCTGGGGGCTTGGGAGGGCACCTCTGGGCTCCTTCCGAGCCACTGATCCCTTAATGCCTGCCCTGACCAGGTGCTAAAAAACTGCGCAAAAGCGGCTGGACGTCATTTTTTTTGACCCGCCCACTCCCGGGCGTGAATTTTGCCCGGGAGTGTAAATACGGCGCACATGCCTCGGAGTCAATTTTTTAGACGGGAACGCCTACCTTGCATATCATTAACGCAAAGTAGGTGTCCACTCTAAAAAATGACGCAAACTCCATGGACTTTGGCGCTAGACGCGTCTAACGCCAAAGTATAAATATGGAGTTAGTTTTGCGTCGGAATTGCGTGAAAAAAAAAGACGCAATTCCGGCGCAAACAGAGTATAAATATGCCCCTTGGTATGGCCAGAATGGTAATACAAAATCCTGCTGACTGGTGAAGTTGGATTTAATATAACTATTTTAGAAATGCCACTTTTAGAAAGTGAGCATTTCTCTGCACTTAAATCTTTCTGTGCCTTACAATACACGTCTGGCTAGGTTTTGTTGACAGCTCCTTGTGCATTCACTCAGACACACCCCAACACAGGGTACTCAGCCTCACTTGCATACATCTGCATTTTGAATGGGTCCTCCTGGGCTGGGAGGGTGGAGGGTCTGCTCTGACACAAAGGACTGCCACACCCCCTACTGGGACCCTGGCAGACAGGATTGAACTGAAAGGGGACCTGGTGCACTTCTAAGCCACTCTTTGAAGTCTCCCCCACTTCAAAGGCACATTTGGGTATAAACAGGGCCTCTGCCCTACCACCTCAGACACTTGCTGGAGAAGAAACCTGAACCAGAACCTGCATCCTGCCAAGAAGAACTGCCTGGCTGCTCAAAGGACTCACCTGTCTGCTTTCTACAAAGGACTGCTGCCTTGCTGTTGGCCTGCTGCCTTGCTGAACTCTTGTCTGGCTGCAAAAGTGCTCTCCAAGGGCTTGGATAGAGCTGGCCTCCTGTTCCCTGAAGTCTCAGGACCAAAAAGACTTCTCTTTTTCATTTGGACTCCTCGTGCGGCGAAAATTTCGACGCACAGCTTTCTCCACGGTGATAAAATCGCCGCACGGCGACGCTGCCCAACGCGACACCTACGGGCCACCGGAACTTTGATGCACGGCCTCGCATGGACAACGCCGCCTGACTTCCAGAGAGGAAATCGACGCAACGCCTGCCGTGAGAAAGAAAATTTCACGCACAGCCTCCCGGAACGACGCGCAGCCGGATAACAAGACGATGAATCCACGCACAGACCCTGGGACATCTGAACCATTGCGAACCATAGAAGGAGTCGGCCCGCGTGCCGTAAAATTACGCACGTCTTCCCCGAGTGAAAAATAACGATGCAAGTCCGTGTGTGAAGGGGCGAAACCGACGCACACACCATTTTTCTTCCCGCGGAAAGACGCACATCTCCCCGCGTGAAAAATAATGACGCAAGTCCGTGTGTGAATGGGCGAAACCGACGCACACACCATTTTCCCACGCATCTCCTCCTCTGCGGCCCTCTGCGGAGATTTTCCACTCCAAACCAGGTGCTTTGTGCTTGAAAGAGACTTTGGCGGTCATTCTGACCGCGGCGGTCGGCGGTCGCCGCCCGCCAAGCGGTTCCCGCCGAAAGACCGCACCGCTGCAGTCATTCCAGCTTTCCCGCTGGGCCGGCGGGCGACCGCCAGAAGACCGCCGGTCGGCCCAGCGGGACAGCCCCTTCAACGATGAAGCCGGCTCGGAATGGAGCCGGCGGAGTTGAAGGGGTGCGACGGGTGCAGTGGCACCCGTCGCGATTTTCACTATCTGCTAAGCAGACAGTGAAAATCTTTGTGGGACCCTGTTAGGGGGCTCCTGCACTGCCATGCCAGTGGCATGGGCAGTGCAGGGGCCCCCAGGGGCCCCACGGCACCCGTTCCTGCCATCCTGGTTCCGGCGGTGGCCACCGCCAGAAACAGGCTGGCGGTAAGGGGGTCAGAATCCCCATGGCGGTGCTGCAAGCAGCGCCGCCATGGCGGGTTCCCTGGGCCAGCGGGAAACCGGTGGGAAACCGCCGGCTCCCCTTTTCCGACCGCGGCAGAATCGCCAAGGAAGCACCGCCAGCCTGTTGGTGGTGCTTCCGCCGCACTCCGCCATGGCGGTCATGGACCGCCAAGGTCAGAATGACCCCCTCTGTTTGCTTTTTAAAGACTTAAGACACTTTATATCACTTTTCAGTGACATTTTTACAAATTCTTATTGCATCTTTTAATGTGTTGATCTACAAATATTCAAATAAATATTCTCTATTTTTCTAAACACTGTGTGGTGTATTTTTGTGGTGCTATATGGTGTTATTGTATGATTTATTGCACAAATACTTTACACATTGCCTTCTAAGTTAAGCCTGACTGCTCGTGCCAAGCTACCAGAGGGTGGGCACAGGATAATTTGGATTGTGTGTGACTTACCCTGACTAGAGTGAGGGTTCTTGCTTGGACAGAGGGTAAACTGACTGCCAACAAAAAAAAACATTTCTAACATTGGTGATCAGTGGTGAGGATAGGACTTGTATTTGTGCAGTAACATACAGTAGCTAAGTATTTCACTACCTACCCACAGTTGAAGGTCAACTTGATTTTTATCTCTTTTTTGCAAATTTGTTTTTCCTGACAATTTTCAAAAACTAAACCCCCACTCAACATGTCTCTGGCTGGGTCTCAAGTGGGAGATTTGGACCTAGCCCTGCTGGAGACATATAGGGGGTGATTCTAAGTCTGGCGGGCGGCGGAGGCCGCCCGCCAGACTTCCCCCTCCAAAATACCGCTGCGCGGTCGGAAGACCGCTGAGGGTATTTTGGGTTTTGCACTGGGCTGGCGGGCAACCGCCAAAAGGCCGCCCGCCAGCCCAGTGCAAAACTACCTTCCCACGAGGACGCCGGCTCCGAATGGAGCCGGCGGAGTGGGAAGGTGCGACGGGTGCAGTGGCACCCGTCGCGAATTTCATTGTCTGCAATGCAGACAGTGAAATTCTTTGTGGGGCCCTCTTACGGGGGCCCCACGACAACCCATACCGCCATCCTGTTCCTGGCGGGCGAACCGCCAGGAACAGGATGGCGGTATGGGCTGTCAGAATCCCCAGGGAGACCGCCGGTTTTCCACTTCTGACCGCGGTCAAACCGCCACGGTCAGAATGCCCAGCCTGTTGGCGGTGCCCCCGTCATTTTAGCCCTGGCGGTCTTGGACCGCCAGGGTTAAAATGACCCCCATACTGTCAAACAGCTAAAAGGGTTCTGCAGGGTGATGAGAGTGCCCGTCCATGGGGCCTCCAGAAAGGAGGACTTTCAAGTGGCGCTGGGGGCCTGGGCAGAAGCCCATTTAGAGGAGGATGATGAGGAAGAGGAGCCAGAAAATGGCCTCTTAGAGTATTTATTGCCATCAGTGGGTAATGTTACCACTGCAATTGTGCCCCCTTCCAGACCAGGGAGCAGTGTCTCTGATCAAAGCCTGACCGCAGAGGAAAGGAGAGAAGAAAGGGAGTTCCAATTACAAATGGCAAAACTGAAAATTGAGGCCCAACAGGAGGAAAGGAGGGCAGAGAGAGAAGCCAAATAAGCTGAGGCTGAAAGAGCAGCCAAACAAGTGAAAGCTGAAAGAGCAGCCAAACAGATGGAAGCTGAAAGAGCTGAAGCTGCAGCTGAGAGAGCTTTGGCTGAAAAGAAACTATTGTTGGCTCATGAACTGCGTCTCAAGGAGCTGGAGATCATGGCGAGACCGTCTGAATCCAGCAGTAATGGTGGCAGCATACAGACAGGACCTGCTGGAGAAAAGAAGGTTTGTATACCCAAAAATGTGGTGCCCAGTTTTGTGGTGGGAGATGACATAGATAAATGGTTAGCTGCTTATGAAGTTGCACTAAGGGCTCATGAGGTTCCTGAAGGGCAAGGGGGTACAGCTATGTGGGGTTATGTGCAGCCATTGGGGAGGGACACACTTCTCACATTGGATCAACCTGATCAAAACACATACCCACTTCAGAAAGCCTCTTTACTTGCCAAGTTTGGGCTGATCCCTGAGGGATACCGTCAGAGGTTCAGGGACAGCACCAAACAAACAACAAAAACATGGGTAGATTTCTTTGACTTTTCCAGCAAGGCACTGAATGGATGGGTGCGGGGCAACAAAGTAGATGATTATAAAGGGTTATATGACTTAATTCTGAGAGAGCATATGCTCAATACTACTTTTACAGAGTTGCACCAGCACTTGGTAGATAGTAAGCTGACTGATCGTAGGAAGCTTGCTGAGGAGGCGGACCTCTGGGTTAGCACCAGAGTGTCCAAAAAGGTACCTGGGAGGGACACCCACAAAGGTGGTCAGGGTTCCCAACAGAAGAAAGAGGGGGGAGATAAACTTACAGATAAGGAACTCTCAAAAGGCCCCCAAAAGAATTCCCAGGGAGGGGTTGGCAACCATTCCTTTTCCAGATTTGGGAAAAAGCCAGGGACTTATGATAAATCAGGGAGATCCAACCCCAAATGCTTAGAGTGCTACCAGTACGGTCACTATAAAGGTGACCCCCAGTGCTCCAAGAGGGCACTGCCCACTACTGGACAGACCCCTGGGTTGACTAGTGTAGCGCTCGGGGGGGATATGGCCCCAGATAGCTTTGGGGAGGAGGTAGAGATTTCCCTAGTGTCCCTGGGAGAAAGAGAAATGGTGCCCAAAGCCCACATGCCCCAAATACTTCCAAGTACAGGTTGGTGGTTCACCATTGATGGGCAAAAGGTGGAGGCTCTGCCTGACACAGGAGCCAGTATGACTACTATCAAGAGTCAGCTGGTGTCAACAGAGCAGATAGTCCCTAATACATTCCACCAGGTCATAGTCGCTGACAATCGTGAGAGTCACCTACCGGTGGCTCTGGTTCCCTTTGAGTGGGGGGGGTCTCTGGTACTCTGAAAGTAGCTGTGAGTCCTGCCATGCCTGTAGATTGTCTATTAGGCAATGATCTTGAGCATACTGCTTGGGAAGAAGTAGAGCTCAGATCTCACCTGGAGATGTTAGGGTTACCTGAGTGGGTCTGCCTGACCACACGGTCCATGGCTGCCTGGGAAGGGAGTCAAGTGCGTCTGGAGCCTGGAAAAATGGCCCAGACAGCTGCAAAGAAGAAGGGCAAGAGGCGCGGGAAACTCGCCTCAAATGTTCCCACAGTGGTGGACAAGGCCCCTGAGGAGGAAGAGGCCCCTGAGCCCACTGGGGTGGACATAGTTGACCTGGGTAACCTACCTGAACTTGCTGGCTGGCAAGTAGGGGGGCGGCAACCAGAGCAGAATTCTGCAAGGTGCAGAAGGAATGTCCCACCCTTGAGTGTCTGAGGCAACAGGCCACAGCCCAAGCAGCAGGTGACGCTTCTGGCACTCACCATATTTACTGGGAGAATGATCTCCTTTACAGTGAGCGTCAGGTTCCAGGTCCCTGGCAGCCCGTGTGCTGGTGGTCCCCCAGTGTTACCGTAACTTCCTACTGGGTCTGGCTCACAACATCCCCCTGGCAGGACACCTAGGCCAAGACAAGACCTTTAACAGGCTTGACACCCACTTCCATTGGCCCAGAATGAGGACAGCCTCAGATAACTTCTGCAGAGCTTGCCCCACCTGCCAGGCTAGTGGGAAGACAGGGAAACGGCTTAAATCTCCCCTGCTCCCACTCCCAGTCGTTGGCACTCCCTTTGAAAGGGTGGGCATCAACATTGTTGGTCCCCTGGACCCCAAAACTGCCTTGGGCAACAGGTTTATCCTGGTTTTGGTGGACCATGCCACCCGCTGTCCAGAGGCAATCCCTCTGAGAACAGTGACTGCACGGTGGTGACCAGAGCCCTGTTGGGAATATTTACCCGTGTGGGATTCCCTAAGGCGGTCGTGTCTGACAGGGGCACAAACTTCATGTCTGCATACATTTTACCACACCACACCTTATCATCCTCAATCCAATGGGCTTGTTGAGAGATTCAACAAGACCCTGAAAGGCATGATTAGTGGCCTGACTGATGCCATGAGGCTTAAGTGGGACGTCCTCTTACCCTGCCTGTTGTTTGCTTACAGAGAGGTGCCCCAGAAAGCGGTGGGGTTCAGCCCCTTTGAGCTTCTCTATGGTCACCCTGTCAGGGGACCCCTAAGCATTGTGAAGGAGGGCTGTGAGAAAGCTCCCAAGTCACCTCCCCAGGATGTGGTCAGCTACATGCTGGCCCTCCGCAACCAAACCCAACGCTTCTGGAAGCAGGCCCTCCAGAGTAACCTCGAGGCCAGTCAAGAGGTGATGAAGGAGTGGTATGACCGGAAGACCACTCTGGTTGAGTTCTCACCTGGAGACAAAGTTTGGGTGATGGAGCCAGTAGAGCCCAGGGCTCTTCAGAACTGCTGGACTGGCCCCTTTGAGATCAAGGAGCGTAAAGGGGAGGCCACTTACCTAGTGGACCTCAAGACCCCTAGGCACCCCCTAAGGGTCCTCCATCACAACCGACTCAAACCTCACTTTGAGAGGTGTGAGGTCAGCATGCTCCTAGTCACAGATGAGGGCATGGAAGAGGAGAGTGAACCTCTCCCCGACCTCCTCTCTGTCAAAGAAGTGGATGGGTCAGTGGGGGGCGTCATTCTCTCTGACTCCCTGACTCTAACCCAGAGAGGAGACTGCTATGAGCTGTTAGAGCAGTTCTCCCCCCTGTTCTCCCTCACTCCTGGACTGACCCACCTCTGTGTTCATGACATTGACACAGGTGACAGTCCCCCTGTGAAGAACACAATTTACAGGTTGTCGGATAAGGTGAAGGCCAGCATCAAGGAGGAGGTCTCCAAGATGTTGACTTTAGGGGTTATTGAGAAATCCAGTAGTCCCTGGGCCAGCTCAGTGGTATTGGTTCCTAAGGCTACTGCCCCAGGTGCGAATCCAGAACTACGATTCTGTGTGGACTACCGGGGTCTCAACTCAGTCACCCGGACTGATGTTCACCCCATCCCCCGAGCTGATGAGCTCGTTGACAGACTCGGTACTGCCAAGTTCCTGAGTACGTTCGACCTTACTTCAGGGTACTGGCAGATCAGCCTGACTGAGGGGGCTAAAGAAAGATCAGCATTTTCCACCCCTGATGGCCATTACCAATTCCGGGTGATGCCATTTGGACTGAAAAATGCCCCCGCTACCTTCCAACAGTTGGTTAACGGGGTCCTAGCTGGTAAAGATGCCTACTGTGTAGCTTACCTGGACGACATAGCTGTCTACAGCTCCAGCTGGGAGGAACACCTGCTCCACCTCAAGGAGGTGCTTCAGGCTCTGCAACAGGCAGGCCTGACTATCAAGGCTAGTAAGTGTCAGATTGGGCAGCGATTAGGCAGAGTTCCGTGGTGTACTTGGGACACCTAGTAGGTGGTGGCAAGGTGCAGCCACTCCAGGCCAAGATTGAAACTATCAAGGCCTGTCAACCACCTAGAACACAGACTGAGGTGAGAGCCTTTTTGGGCCTCACTGGATCCTACTGCAAATTCGTCAAGGGCTATGGTACCATTGTGTCCCCCTTGACAGAACTCACTTCCAAGAAACAACCTAGGTTGGTGAATTGGACAGAGGCTTGTCAGAAAGCCTTTGATTCTCTGAAGGAAGCCATGTGCACGGCCCCCGTGCTCAAGGCCCCTGACTACTCTCAGGAATTTATTGTGCAGACAGACGCTTCAGAGCATGGCATAAGGGCTGTTCTAGCACAGCTAAATGAGGAGGGCTCAGACCAACCAGTAGTCTTTATTAGCAGAAGACTATTACCACGGGAACAAAGGTGGAGTGCTATTGAGAGAGAAGCATTTGCTGTGGTCTGCGCACTGAAGAAGCTAAGACCCTACCTGTTTGGGACTCACTTCCGGGTTCAGCCAGACCACAGGCCCCTCAGATGGCTCATGCAGATGAGGGGTGAGAATCCAAAACTCTTGAGGTGGTCCATTTCCCTACAGGGGATGGACTTTACGGTGGAGCATTTCCCAGGGGTTGACCACGCCAATGCTGATGGTCTCTCCAGATACTTCCGCCTTAGCAATGAGAGCTCCCAGGAGGTCGGGTAGCTCTCCCCACTTTCAGCTGGGGGGGACACATGTTAGACCTGACATGCCTTAGGGTGGTCACCCCTAACTTTTTGCCTGCCTCCCTCCACTTTTTGGACTCTGTTTTTGCTGGCTTTTAGACTCTGCGCACTTTACCACTGCTAACCAGTGCTAAAGTGCATATGCTCTCTCCCTTTAACCCCTTCGTCGCCATGGACGCCATGGACGTAATGGTTACGTCCATGGCAGCGCCCGTGTGGCGCCATGGACGCAAGCATTACGTCCTGGGACTGGCCCTCGGGGAAGCGCTAGCGCTCCCCCTAGGGCCACCCCCCAACCCCCCAATGCAAAGGGCTGAAAGGGGAATCCCTTCCCCTTTCACCCCCCCATGACGTCATCGCGCGCTGATATCATGAAAGGGTGAAAGACGCGCTGGAAGCCATTTGCTTCCAGCGCGTCTAAGGAGAAGGTGAGTTTTTCACCTTCGTGCGGGGGGGGATGCCTCTGAAAGAGGCATCGAGGGAAAGGAAAGGGTTTTCCTTTCCCTCAATGCCTCTTTGAGCATGGATTTTTGTATGTGTGTGTTTTTAGTGTGGGGGAGCGACCCCTTGGGCAAGGGTCGCTCCCCTTTGGGGGCCAATGTATTTTTCGTCGTTTCTGCCCCCCTTGGGGGCAGATTGGCCTTATTTTTAGGCCGATCTGCCCCCAAGGGGGGCAGAAAGCCACTAGACACCAGTTTTTTTTTTTTTGTGTTGGGGGGCAGCCCCTTGGGCAAGGGTCGCCCCCAGGGGCCCTAATGTATTATTGGGCAGCTCTGCCCCCCTTGGGGGCAGATAGGCCTATTTTTTTAGGCCTTTCTGCCCCCAAGGGGGGCAGAATCCCAATAGCGCCAGGCATATTATATGTGTGTATGTGTGCTTTATGTGGGGGGTTGGCCCCTTGGGCAAGGGTCGCTCCCCTTGGGGGGCAAATGTATTTATCGCCGTTTCTGCCCCCCTTGGGGGCAGATTGGCCTTATTTTTAGGCAGAAAGCCACTAGACACCAGGGATTTTATTGTTGTTATTTTTTTTTGTGTTGGGAGGCGGTCCCTTGGGCAAGGGTCAGCCCCATGGGCACAAATGCATTATTGGGCAGTTCTGCACCACTTGGGGGCAGATAGGCCATTTTTTTTTAGGTCTTTCTGCCCCCAAGAGGGGCAGAATCCCCATAGCACCAGGGATAATGTATGTGTGCTTTGTGTGGGGGAGGGCCCCTTGGGCAAGGGTCGCCCCCCAAAGGGGGCAATGTAATCTGGGCAATTTCTGCCCCCCCCCCTATTTTTTGTAGGCCCTTCTGCCCCCCGGGGGGGGGCAGAAACCATGAAGATGCCAGGGAATTTTTTTTCTTTCTTTTTTTTTGTGTTGGGGGGGTGCCCCCTTGGGCAAGGGTCACCCCCAATGGCCAAAAAGCACTATTGGGCAGTTCTGCCCTCCCCTTGGGGTCAGATCGGCCTATTTTTCTTTTATTTTAGGCCCATCTGCCCCCAACGGGGGCAGAATCCACTTAGCGCCAGGGATCATGTGTGTGCTTTGTGTGGGGGGTTGGCCCCTTGTGCAAGTTGCATGTTTTAGGTAAGTAAATACATTTACTCCAAATGAGTATTTTTGCCATGCATGAATGACATGTTTGTAGGTGGTGTACTGAATGCAGGATTGTGTGTGAAATTGTCCTTAGATTTATGCACAATGATTTTTGTGTTGTCTCATGTCTAATTTGCTTTTTTTTCTTCTCTTTTTAGTGGGATATCATTGGTGATTGCTGTGGCTGTGCAGAGTAGTTGCTGGTGAGTCAAGCTTTTTCAGGCAAGTGAGCCGTATAGTTTTTGAGTTTATAACTCTTAGTATTAAAGCTACACTTTGTTACTTATCTTACACAGTGCTGGTGGTGTATTTGTCCAGTTAATTTTTGTAGGAAGGATCATGGCAAGCCGTAGGATGACCGCTCAGCAGGTTGTTAGTGTGCTTTTTGAGTCATCTTCTGACCATCAATATGAGACTGACTCTGCATCTGAGGCAGAGGAAGAAGTGCAGGATTCTGGAAGTGAATTTTCTGTCAGAGATGAATCATCTGATGATGAAGCCACTCTCAGTGCTGATGAAGGGCCTGTTTTAGAAGAGGACACTGATGTGCCGATGGTGCAGGAGCCAGCGGCTGAAAGGCTTCCCATTTGAAGACCTGACACGTGGGTTGCACCAAACATGGAGCAGCCACAGTTGCCTGCGTTTACTGGTTTTCCAGGGTGTCGAGTTAATACTGAAAACATTTTGCCCTTCAACTTTTTTGAGTTGTTTATGGACAATATATTTTTGGAAGAGATTGTTGAGCAAACTAATTTGTGTGCAGAGCAGTTTTTGAGGGACAACGCAGACAGACTTAGGCCAAACTCTAGAGCTAGCCGGTGGATTCCCACAAATCTGGAAGAGTTGAAAAAGTTCTTGGGTTTAACTTTTTTGATGGGGCTGATAAGGAAGCCATCGCTGTCTTCATATTGGTCTACTAGTCCCTTGATGGCAACTGCTATATTTCCTGCCATCATGAGTCGTAACCTGTATGAGCTTCTTCTTCGGATGGTGTATTTTGTAGATAATGCTTTAGCCTTGCCACAAGATCATCCTGATTCTGACCGTCTTTTTAAGATTAGACCTGTCCTTGATCATTTGGTAGATCGTTTTTCAGAGATCTATGTTCCAGGCAAAGAAATATCTGTAGATGAGTCTTTGGACCTGTTCAAGGGTCGTCTGGTTTTTAGGCAGTACATTCCTAGCAAGAGGGCACGGTATGGAATTAAATTGTATATGCTGTCTGAAAGTAGTACAGGATATGTTTATAATTTGCGGGTCTACACTGGTAGGGATTCCAATATTGACCCCCTGGTTGTCCACCCACTTTTGGAGTTAGTGAGAAAATTGTGTGGGAACTTGGTAGACGACTGTTTAACAAAGGTCACCATTTATATGTAGATAACTTCTACACTGGAGTTCAGTTGTTCAAGGAGTTGTTCAGAGTGGACACTGTTGCTTGTGGCACAATCCGCTCTAATCGGAAAGGCTATCCAAGAGAGCTTGTCTGTAAAAAACTTGAGAAGGGACAGTGCCGGAATGATGAGCTGCTAGCTCTGAAATTTGTAGACAAGAGGGATGTATACATGCTAAGTACCATCCATGATGAGAGTACTTCACCTGTGGCTGTTTGGGGTCAGGTTGCCGAAGTGCGCAAACCTGTGTGCATCTTAGACTATAATAAGCACATGGGTGGTGTTCATAGAGTAGATCAGAGGTTGGAACCTTACACTGCTGCTCATAAGTCTTATGTTTGGTATAAGAAATTAGCGGTTCACTTGTTCCACTTGGCAACTTTTAATGCTTTTGTTGTGTTCAAGGATAGTTCTCCAGAGTCAAGGATGACATTTGTGAAATTTCAGGAGTCTATCATAGCTAGCCTTGTTGTGCTGGAACAGGCAAGAGTTCCTAGAGAAGCAGTGGTGGAGGATGAGGCTAGATTGAAAGATTGTCACTTTGCTGAGCACATTCCTCCCACAGCCCAAAAAAACTTTCCTGCTAAGAGATGTAGAGTCTGTGCTCGAAGAGGTATCAGGAAGGAGACTAGGATGTACTGCCGTGATTGTCCTTCAAAGCCTGGGCTGTGTGTGGGTGGCTGTTTCAGGAGCTACCACACACAGAAGAATTATTGGGAAATTCCGTGAGCGTAAACTGCTGTTTTATATTTTTATATTTTCAGTTTCACGGTTGGCATTAGTCATGTATTCAGTTAGAGCTTTTGTGTCTGTAGTTTTGTACGTATTTATGATTAGTGGTTTCTTTGTTGTTTAAAAAAAAAAAAAAAAGGGATGGTATGTGTGGGGTGGCGCTTGGCTGGCGGTGTGCGTGGGGTGGCGCTTGGCTGGCGGTGTGCGTGGGGTGGCGCTTGGCTGGCGGTGTGCGTGGGGTGGCGCTTGGTTGGCGGTGTGCGTGGGGTGACGCTTGGCTGGCGGTGTGCGTGGGGTGGCGCTTGGCTGGCGGTGTGTGTGGGGTGGCGCTTGGCTGGTGGTGTGTGTGGGGTGGCGCTTGGCTGGCGGTGCCAGCCAAACGCCAGTCCACACACATCAGTTGGTTTGATTGCTGTATCAGGCATGTGGGCGTATGAAAGTGATGGGCCCTTGAGTGGTGCTGTCTGTCGATGCGAGTGTTGTAATGTGCTGGGCCCGTGGCTGGCGGCGTGAATGGTCCTGTACATGCCATGTATGAAAGGTGTGTGAATGGACTGTAAAGCGTTTGGTGCCTTGCCGTGGCTTTACAGCTCACGAGCTGTGAGTCATTGGTTCCGTTTTTTGGCCTTTCAGTTATTAACAGTCCATTTCACTTTTGTGAAATCTCTAGGTAATAAAATTTGATCTGCTGAACCATCACTCACCCTCGTGCCAAATCGAACCAGTATGTGTGGTTAAAAATGACAAAACCTGCTCCGCTGTAATCAGGCGTCGCAGCACACTTGTGACACGCTAGGTGTTTCAGGTGGGACTCCAATGATGAAGCATGCCACCAACTTGATTGGTGGGTGAGGGGTCTTTTTCACATAACCTAACTGCTTTTCTTTTCACAATTTTAGTGTTTGGCACATCACAGACTTATGTGGACACATCAAAATGATATATTACAAAACTACCTGTGTTTGGCGGGGAGGGGGCACCTATGTTTTTGGTCCTGGGTGCGGCCTTCATCTAGGGAAACCTACCAAATCCAGCCATTTTTAAAAACTAGACACCCCAAGGAGTCCAGGGAGGTGTGGCTTGTGTGGATCCCCCAACATTTCTTACCCAGACTCCTCTGCAAACCTCAAAATGTGCTTAAAAAAAGCATATTTTCCTGACTTTTCTTTGTACGATCACCGCTTCAGCACAAAATTCCTACTCCCCAGCGTTCCCCTCAGTCTCCCAAGTAAAATGAAACCTCACTTGTGTGGGTGCCCAAAGCAGAGTCAGTCTAAAGATGTATAAAGGAAGAATATGTGCTTATCAACTCGCTGTGCTATCCCCTCAATCTCTACAAGTGTTTGGCCTTTTTCTGTTGCAGGCACCTGGACCACCCACACAAGTGAGGTATCATTTTTATCAGGAGACTTGGGGGAACGCTGGGTGGAAGGAAATTTGTGGCTCCTCTCAGATTCTAGAACTTTCTGTCACCAAAATGACAGGAAAAAGTGTTTTTTTGGCCAGATTTTGAGGTTTGCAAAGGATTCTGGGTAACAGAACATGGTCAGAGCCCCACAAGTCACCCCATCTTGGATTCCCCTAGGTGTCTAGTTTTCAAAAATGCACAGGTTTGCTAGGTTTCCCCAGTTGCCGGCTGAGCTAGAGGCCAAAATCCACAGCTAGGCACTTTGTAAAAAACAGCTCTTGTTTCTTTCTGAAAATGTGATGTGTCCACGTCGTGTTTTGGGGCATATCCTGTCGCGGGCGCTAGGCCTACCCACACAAGTGAGGTACCATTTTTATCGGGAGACTTGGGAGAACGCTGGGTGGAAGGAAATTTGTGGCTCCTCTCAGATCCCGGAACTTTCTGTCACCGAAATGTGAGGAAAAAGTGTTTTTTTGGCCAAATTTTGAGGTTTGCAAAGGATTCTGGGTAACAGAACCTGGTCAGAGCCCCACAAGTCACCCCATCTTTGATCCCCTAGGTGTCTAGTTTTCATAAATGCGCAGGTTTGCTAGGTTTCCCCAGGTACCGGCTGAGCTAGAGGCCAAAATCCACAGCTAGGCACTTTGTAAAAAACAGCTCTGTTTTCTTTCTGAAAATGTGATGTGTCCACGTCGTGTTTTGGGGCATATCCTGTCGCAGGCGCTAGGCCTACCCACACAAGTGAGGTACCATTTTTATCGGGATACTTGGGGGAACGCTGGGTGGAAGGAAATTTGTGGCTCCTCTCAGATTCCAGAACTTTCTGTCACCGAAATGACAGGAAAAAGTATTTTTTGGGCCAAATTTTGAGGTTTGCAAAGGATTCTGGGTAACAGAACCTGGTCCGAGCCCCACAAGTCACCCCATCTTGGATTCCCCTAGGTGTCTAGTTTTCAAAAATGTGCAGGTTTGCTAGGTTTCCCCAGGTGCCGGCTGAGCTAGAGGCCAAAATCCACAGCTAGGCACTTTGTAAAAAACAGCTCTGTTTTCTTTTAGAAAATTTGATGTGTCCACGTCGTGTTTTGGGGCATATCCTTTCGTGGGCGCTAGGCCTAACCACACAAGTGAGGTACCATTTTTATCAGGAGACTTGGGGGAACGCTGGGCAGGAAGAAATTTGTGGCTCCTCTCAGATCCCAGAACTTTCTGTCACCGAAATGACAGGAAAAAGTGTTTTTTTGGCCACATTTTGAGGTTTGCAAAGGATTCTGGGTAACAGAACCTGGTCCGAGCCCCACAAGTCACCCATCTTGGATTCCCCTAGGTGTCTAGTTTTCAAAAATGTGCAGGTTTGCTAGGTTTCCACAGGTGCTGGCTGAGCTAGAGGCCAAAATCCACAGCTAGGCACTTTGTAAAAAAACAGCTCTGTTTTCTTTCAGAAAAATTGATGTGTCCACGTCGTGTTTTGGGGCATATTCTTTCGTGTGCGCTAGGCCTAACCACACAAGTGAGGTACCATTTTTATCAGGAGACTTGGGGGAACGCTGGGCAGGAAGAAATTTGTGGCTCCTCTCAGATCCCAGAACTTTCTGTCACCGAAATGACAGGAAAAGGTGTTTTTTTGGCCAAATTTTGAGGTTTGCAAAGGATTCTGGGTAACAGAACCTGGTCCGAGCCCCACAAGTCACCCCATCTTGGATTCCCCTAGGTGTCTAGTTTTCAAAAATTTGCAGGTTTGCTAGATTTCCCCAGGTGCCGGCTGAGCTAGAGGCCAAAATCCACAGCTAGGCACTTTGTAAAAAAGAGCTCTGTTTTCTTTCTGAAAATGTGATTGTGTCCACGTTGTGTTTTGGGGCATATCCTGTCGCGGGCGCTAGGCCTACCCACGCAAGTGAGGTACCATTTTTATCGGGAGACTTGGGGGAACACAGAACAGCAAAACAAGTGTTATTGTCCCTTGTCTTTCACTACATTTTTTCCTTCCAAATGTAAGACAGTGGGTAAAAAAGACGTCTATTTGAGAAATGCCCTGTAATTCACATGCTAGTATGGGGACCCCAGAATTCAGAGATGTGCAAATAACCACTGCTTCTCAACACCTTATCTTGTGGCCTTTTTGGAAATACAAAGGTTTTCTTGATACCTATTTTTCACTTTTTATATTTCAGCAAATGAATTGCTGTATACCCGGTACAGAATGAAAACCCATTGCAAGGTGCAGCTCATTTATTGGCTCTGGGTACCTAGGGTTCTTGATGAACCTACAAGCCCTACATATCCCTGCAACCAGAAGAGTCCAGGTGACGTAACGGTATATTGCTTTCAAAAACCTGACATCGCAGGAAAAAGTTACAGAGTAAAACATGGAGAAAAATGGTTGTATTTTTCACCTCAATTTCAATATTTTTTTATTTCAGCTGTTGTTTTCTGTAGGAAACCCTTGTTGGATCTACACAAATGACCCCTTGCTGAATTCAGAATTTTGTCTACTTTACAGAAACGTTTAGCTTTCTGGGATCCAGCATCGGTTTCACAACCATTTCTGTCACTAACTGAAAGGAGGCTGAAAGCGCAAAAAGTAGTAAAAATGGGGTATGTCCCAGTAAAATGCCAAAATTGTGTTGAAAGATTTGGTTTTCTGATTCAAGTCTGCTTGTTCCTGAAAGCTGGGAAGATGTGATTTTAGCCCTGCAAACCCTTTGTTGATGCCATTTTCAGGGGAAAAAACCACAAGCCTTCTTCTGCAGCCCTTTTTTCCAATTGTTTTGAAAAAAACTAAATTTTCACTGTATTTTGTCTAATTTCTTGGTCTTCTTCAGGGGAACCCACAAAGTCTGGGTACCTCTAGAATCCCTAGGATGTTGGAAAAAAGGACACAAATTTGGCGTGGGTAGCTTATGTGGACAAAAAGTTATGAGGGCCTAAGCGCAAACTGCCCCAAATAGCCAAAAAAAGGCTTGACACCTGAGGGGGAAAAGGCCTGGCAGTGAAGGGGTTAAACATGGTAACTTTGGATCATACCCAATTGGACTATTTAATATACTTATAAGTCCCTAATAATGTGCACTGTATGTGCCTACGGCCTGTAGATTTAATGCTACTAGTGGGCCTGCAGCACTGGTTGTGCCACCCACTCAAGTAGCCCCTTTACCTTGTCCCAGGCCTGCCATGACAAGGCCTGTGTGTGCAGTTTCACTGCCACTTCGACTTGGCATTTAAAAGTACTTGCCAAGCCTAAAGCTCCCCTTTTCCTACACATAAGTCACCTCCAATGTGTGCCCTAGGTAACCCCTAAAGCATGGTGCTGTGTGGGTAAAAGGCAGGACATGCACCTGGGTAGTTTACATGTCCTGGTAGTGTAAAACTCCTAAATTTGTTTTTACACTACTGTGAGGCCGGCTCCTTTCATTGGGCTAACACTGGGGCTGCCCTCATCCATTGTTGAAGTGGCAGCTGCTGATCTAAAGGGAGAAGGAAGGTCATATTTAGTATGGCTAGAATGGTGATGCAAAATCCTGCTCACTTGCATACATCTGCATTTTGAATGGGTCTTCCTGGGCTGGGAGGGTGGAGGGCCTGCTCTGACACAAAGGACTGCCACACCCCCTACTGGGACCCTGGCAGACAGGATTGCACTGAAAGGGGACCTGGTGCACTTCTAAGCCACTCTTTGAAGTCTCCCCCACTTCAAAGGCACATTTGGGTATAAAACAGGGCCTCTGCCCTACCACCTCAGACACTTGCTGGGGAAGAAACCTGAACCAGAACCTGCATCCTGCCAAGAAGAACTGCCTGGCTGCTCAAAGGACTCACCTGTCTGCTTTCTACAAAGGACAGTGCCTTGCTGTTGGCCTGCTGCCTTGCTGAACTCTTGTCTGGCTGCTAAAGTGCTCTCCAAGGGCTTGGATAGAGCTTGCCTCCTGTTCTCTGAAGTCTCAGGACCAAAAAGACTTCTCTTTTTCATTTTGGACTCCTCGTGTGCCGAAAATTTCGACGCACAGCTTGCTCCACGGTGAGAAAATCGCTGCACGCCGATGCTGCCCGACGCGACACCTACGGGGCGACCGGAACTTCGACGCACGGCCTTGCATGGACAACGCCGCCTGACTTCCAGAGAGGAAATCGACGCGACGCCAGCAGTGAGAAAGAAAATTCCATGCACAGCCTCCCGGAACGACGCGCAGCCGGATAACAAGCCGAGGAATCCACACACAGACCCTGGGACATCTGGTAATCCCGCGAACCATAGAAGGAGTCGGCCCATATGCCGGAAAATGACGCACGTCTTCCCCGAGTGAAAAATAACGACGCAAGTCTGTGTGTGAAAGGGCGAAACCGACGCACACACCATTTTTCTTCCTGCAGAACGACGCACGTCTCCCCGCGTGAAAAATAACGACGCAAGTCCGTGTGTGAAGGGGCGAAACCGTCGCACACACCATTTTTCCACGCATCTCCTCCTCTGTGGCCCTCTGCGGAGATTTTCCACTCCAAACCAGGTACTTTGTGTCAGAGTCACCAGATCCTCGTGGTCTGTGCACGTTCCCAACACTTCCACCACAAGACAGCTCCAATACTCTGATTAGATTTATCACAGAGTCTAAGAGAGTCCAAATGGGGAAAAGGGGATTAGGACGGGAACAGCTGGGAAGGAGACCTGTAGGAAGCAAAAGGTTAAAACACAACATCAAAATCACATCTCATGAATTCAGTACCATGCTACAACTCTAAGCTTTGTCTTTTCTAAAAAAAACATGAACAACCCTAGAATAGTCCTAAAACTGACTAGGCTTTAGATGACCGAATACCTGAGGAGGAAACAGGAAAAGTTAAATAGGACTTTCAGATTCAAGTACTTTCTTTAGCATGAGAATCAGGAAACACTATGAGCAATTTCTAAACAACCATATGAATCTCCTTTTAAGAATACATATCAGGAACACACAGCATTACATCTAGAATTCTGGTATTGTTGTGTTCATCTCAGAAAAAACATTGGGAAGTGAATTGCGCACATTGCAGATTTTTATATGAGTATAAAACACCATAAAGGATTGTGCAACATGAAATCACACAACGTAGATTCAAGGAATAAATCACGCAACGTGTCAACTTGAAATGATACCAAGAAAATGTCTTAGAATAGTAGCGCACAGTAATTTACATTATTTATACACGAGGAAAGAATTGCGCGTCTTGCCGATTCAAATGCCACCATACAAATATCAAGAAATGGTAGCGCACAATGAACAACATGAAAAGCACTCAGGGAAAGAATCGCGCGTCTTGTCGATTCCAATGCCACCATGCAAATGCCAAGAAATGGTAGGACACAATGAATAACATGAAAAAACACTCAAGGAAAGAATCGCGCGTGTTGCCGATTCGAATGCCACCATGTAAATGCCAGAAAATGGTAGCGCACAATGAACAGCATGAATTACACACGAGAAGTGAATCGCGCGTTTCGCAGATTCGAATGCCACCATGTAAATGTCAAGAAAAGGTAGCGCGCAATGAACAACAAAGTTAAATGCTCATGAAACGAGTTGCACGTCTTGCCAACTCGTAAAACATCATGTAAATGTCAAGAAATATCAGCGCGCAATGAACAACCATGTAATAACGAAGTCAAATCTTTATGGAATAAATTGCGAGTCCTCCCTATTTGCAAACCACCATACAAATGTCAAAAAATGGCAGCGCACAAGTAATCTGTTATTCATTTAAGAATTAAAATCAAGAATATGAAAATTCTCAATTACGGTGTTGGGAAATGTCCAAACACCGTCTTACCGCCTGGAAACAGTGATCACCAATGAGAGATGAGTGCAGAAGACTGGAAAATCCAAATAGGCCGCTGGGACAGGAGCTCAAGAAAAAGCTGCTGCTCTGCACCAGGACCTTTGAATAGTGAGCACTGGAAGTTGGGCTGACTCTCTTTTATAGAGTCTTGGCCCAGCCTAGAACCACGCCAAGGCATGTTGCAGGGAAAGTCTCTAGAAGGCCCTGGAAAGGGACCACACCCTAACACACTCTGAATGTCTACAGCAATACATTGCAAATGTACAGTATTTATAAGCACCTTAAAATTGAATCTTTTGGATGGAATTCTGCAATGCAAAAGGTTAAACAATAACATATCATCACAATGCATAAATTACATTATCTTGCGAGTGTTGGGTTTTTGCATTCTAGATGCCCGTAGAGCACGCACTGTCCTGGTGTTGACAGTACTCCCCTCTCCCAGGCGTGCTCTAGGGCCTGGTTTATCTGGATTGAGACGATGAAAGCGTCTCACAAGTACTGGAGCATGAACATCAGATGCGGAAACCCATTAATTACTTTCAGGGCCATAACCTTTCCATGAGATTAAGTACCATAGGTTACGCCCTCTCAGTTTAGAGTCCAACACTTTCTTGACTTCATATTCTTCTTCCCCCTGTACTAGAACAGGAGCTGGATGAGGGTGGACCTTTTCGACTGCCCTTTTTAAGAGGGAAGTATGGAACACTGGATGAATCCGTAATGATTTTGGCAATTGTAGTTTATAGGTCACAGGATTGATTTGCTGAAGAACAGTGTAAGGACCTATAAATTTGGGATTGAACATGTGCTTCTTCTTGAAGTCTATGTGTTTTGTGGAAAGCCACACTTTGTCACCAGGTTGATACTGCGGTCCCTCACAATATTTCTTGTCATAATGATTTTTGTATTTTTTGGGGGCTTTTTCTAAATGTTGTTGAATCGATTTCTGAGTTTGATGCAAATGTTGAATGATTTCTGACACAGCTGGAGTGAGAGAACTTTCTTGAGGAATTGTGATGGGCAAGGTGTCAGGATGATAGCCAAACAAACCAAAGAAGGGTGTAACGCCAGTAGAAGTGTGGAAGGAGTTGTTGTAGGCTAACTCAGCTAACCAGAGCATTGATGTCCATGAATTAAGTGCTTTTTCAGCGTAAGCACGTAGGTATTGCTTCAAAGTCTGATTTAGTCTCTCCGTTTGACCATCTGTTTGAGGATGGTGGCTAGTAGCTAGGGTAGATGTCACTTGGAGTGTTTTACACCATGTCTTCCAGAAGTTGGAGGCAAATTGCGATCCCCGATCGGAGAGGATCACTTTTGGCAGTCCATGATAACGAACCACTCTATTCAGTAAGATAGTTGCCAGTTCACTAGAGGTGGGTAATTTCTTACAGGCAATGAAATGTCCATATTTCGTGAGACTATCTACTACCACCAGAATTACTGAATGCTGTTGAACCACTGGCAGACCTGTAATAAAGTCTAAAGAGATGTGTTCCCACGGACGACTTGGGGTTGGGAGTGGGTGTAACAACCCTTTTGGTTTTGAATGACTTGTTTTAGTGCGAGCACAGACTTCGCAGTTGTTTACCATTGTTTTTACATCCTTTGTTAAGGTAGGCCACCAAAAATAGCGTTGGATTAATTCAAGAGTTTTAGGAGTACCAGGGTGACTTGCTGTAGGTATAACATGCAACCAATGAAACACTATCTTGCGAAGTTTGGTAGTGGGCACGAACAAACGAGCATCGTGAAAGGGTAATCCTTGCTTGATTGATCTTTTCGGATCTGCTTGGGCTCACGCCTGCCATTTTTCAACAGTGAATGAATTGCGGATGTCTTCAAAGAAATCTTCTGTTTTTATGATACATAGGACCTTGTCAGGAGCAATGATAGCTCTGGAGGTTTGAACTGCAGGCAATGTGGTAGACTCTTGGCGGGACAAGGCGTCAGCTTTGCGATTATCTTTACCAGGCCGGAAGGTTACCACATAATCAAACTCGGCAAAAAACTGCATCCAGCGTAATTGCAGAGGAGTCAAAAGTCTGGCAGAACTCATGAATTGAAGATTGCGATGATCAGTATATACTGTGACAGTATATTTAGCTCCCAACAAATGATGTCTCCATTCTTTAAAGGCGTCACGAATCGCCAGAAGCTCTTTTTCAGTAATGACATAGTTCTGTTCGGCTTCGTTCAACTTCCGAGACATGTAAGCTACAGGATGAAGCTGACCAGTGTCTTTGTTTCGTTGTGACAAGACTGCTCCTATCGCCACATCTGAAGCATCAGCTTCCACTATGAAAGGTCGATCCGCATCTGGATGAGTCAAGACCCGGGCAGTGGAGAAAGCTTCTTTCAAAGTTGAAAAGGCTTGGTCTGCTTCTGGGGACCATACAAATGTTTCTTTCTTTCTTAATAACTTAGTAATTGGAGCCACTGTCTGGGAGAAATGATTGATGAACCTCCGGTAAAAATTTGCGAAGCCCAGGAAACATTGTACATCACGAACAGTCTTTGGGATGGGCCATTCAGATACGGCTTTTACTTTCCTTTCTGCCATCACCATACCTTGAGGGGTAAGGATAACCCCTAAAAATTCAACTGTGGTAACATGAAACTCACACTTGGTTAGCTTGCAATATAAATGGTGTTTACATAGGGCTGCCAAAATTTTCTTGACATGTTGAACATGTTCATTCTCATTGTCTGAGTAGACCAAAATGTCATCAATGTAAACTATGGCAAAGATATTGAGGTACTCTCTAAGAACGTCATTTAAGAAAAATTGAAATGCTGCTGGAGCATTACACAGACCAAAAGGCATGACCGTGTATTCAAAAAGGCCATATCTTGTTTTGAATGCAGTTTTCCATTCGTCACCCTCTCTCATTCTGACCAAATGGTAAGCACCTCGAAGATCAAGCTTCATGTAGATTTTTGCTTTCTTTACTTGTTCCAGTAAGACCGGAATTAGAGGCAAAGGATATTTGTTCTTGATGGTGATTTTATTCAAGCCCCTATAGTCGATACAAGTTCGAAGCTCTCCGTTCGCTTTTGAAACAAAAAACAAAGGAGAAGCTGTGGGAGACTTAGAGGGGCGGATGAAACCATTCTCTAAGAATTGATCCAAGTATTTTCGTAAATGTTGATTTTCATGTTCTGACAGGGCATACACACGACAGTTGGGAAGTATCCCCCCTGGGACTAGATCAATTTGACAGTCATAAGATCTATGAGGAGGTAAGTTCTCTGCTTCCTTCTCATCAAATACATCTTCATAAGACAAATACTGTTTGGGCAACTGAACTTCTTTCTCTGCGGCGGTAGCTATGTAAGAATGGCAAACTTCCGATTCTTGAGCCCTTTGGAGACAATGTTCTTTACATAGCACTGATGAGAACACGATCTTTCGTTCTGCCCAATTAATTTCTGGATTGTGATGAGTTAACCATGGCAAGCCAAGGATGATCCCATACTGGGGAGCATGGATCACGTCAAGGATGAGTTCCTCTTTATGTTTCTTTCTTTGATTTTTACCTTCACAAATTATTGTCAAGGGGACAGTCTGAAGAGTTATCGGACCTCCAGTTAAGAGTTTTCCATTAACTGCCTGGATGGTTTCTGGGGTCTTCTTTTCAATACATGGGATCCCCCATGCACAAACCAATTAGGCGTCAACAAAGTTTCCGGTAGCCCAAGAGTCGACTAGAGCCTTCTTGAAATAGGTATTTTTCTTGACCTGAACTCCAATTCCCAATTTTAGATGTTTGGATTGTGAAGGATCCACAGTGACACCCAAGAGCAACCCTTCTCTGCAACTTGGGTGCTTTAGATTTTCCGACTCGACTGATGCATTGGTTGCAACTTTCTGAACTGGGCCTCGCTTGCTCTTTGTTTTGATTGGACAATCTTTGGCGAAATGACCTTTCCGCCCACAATAAAGACATTGCCCATTTTTTCTGCGTAGGTCCTTTTCATCTTTGGTCAAAGGTCTCCTGATGGTTCCAATTTCCATTGGTTCCGGTGTTCTTTCTCTCTGAGTTCTTGAGTCTTTGTTATCATGAGCATGGCAAGAATGTTTTTCAGTCTTTTTACGCGTTCCTTTTCGTTCATTTAAACGATGATCAAGCCTCAAGACAAGGTTTATTAAATCTTGACAGTTTGCAGGTTGTGGGTCGATTTGCGCTAAGATGTCTTTTAGCTCCTCTTTGAGTCCCCTGTAAAACAAGGCCGCTTGTTTTTCTTCAGGCCAGGATGTCTCAGCGACCAGCCGATTAAAGTTGGCTAAATATGACACTAAGTCCTGATTCCCTTGGCGTAAATCTAATAATTTGCGATCTGCTGACTGTGTTACAGTTCTACGATCGAAAACTCTTTCAAATTCACGAACAAAATATTTCCAGTTGTACAACAGGGGACTATTTTTACGCACAAGAGGAATAGCCCAGGTAGCTGCATCTCCAGACAGATATGACAACAAGAAAGCTACTTTAGACTGGGCATCGGGGAAAGTATGTGGTCTGCAGGTGAAGTGAAGTTCCACTTGAACCAGAAAAGATTGCGCTTTCAAGGGATCACCTGAGAAGCTTTCTGGGGGAGCTAAAGGAATGGCTGAAGGAACATTGAGGGAAATGTTAGTCGGATTACCTCCAGAAGTCTGAGAAGAAGTACCTGGCCAAGACACACCTGTGGGACTTTGTTATTTCTTCTCAACCTTATTCTGTAAATGACTCACCCTCTCAGCTAGACTATTTGTCAAATCCTTTGATACCACTTCTGACTGGAGCTAGGTGATAGCCTTGACTAGCTCGTCCAGTGTGGCCATGCTGAGAACATACACAAACCAGGAGGATAATAATTTGTGGGCTCACTATTCTGTCAGAGTCACCAGATCCTCGGGGTCTGTGCACGTTCCCAACACTTCCACCACAAGACAGCTCCAATACTCTGATTAGATTTATCACAGAGTCTAAGAGAGTCCAAGTGGGGAAAAGGGGATTAGGACGGGAACAGGTGGGAAGGAGACCTGTAGGAAGCAAAAGGTTAAAACACAACATCAAAATTACATCTCATGAATTCAGTACCATGCTACAACTCTAAGCTTCGTCTTTTCTAAAAAACATGAACAACCCTAGAATAGTCCTAAAACTGACTAGGCTTTAGATGACCGAATACCTGAGGTGGAAACAGGAAAAGTTAAATAGGACTTTCAGATTTGAGTACTTTCTTTAGCATGAGAATCAGGAAACACTCTGAGCAATTTCTAAACAACCATATGAATCTCCTTTTAAGAATACATATCATGAACACACAGCATTACATCTAGAATTCTGGTATTGTTGTGTTCATCTCAGAAAAAACATTGGGAAGTGAATTGCGCACATTGCAGATTTTTATATGAGTATTAAACACCATAAAGGATTGTGCACCATGAAATCACACAGCGTAGATTCAAGGAATAAATCACGCAACGTGTCAACTTGAAATGCTACCAAGAAAATGTCTTAGAATAGTAGCGCACATTAATTTACATTATTTATACACGAGGAAAGAATTGCGCGTCTTGCCGATTCAAATGCCACCATACAAATATCAAGAAATGGTAGCGCACAATGAACAACATAAAAAGCACTCAGGGAAAGAATTGTGCGTCTTGTCGATTCAAATGCCACCATGCAAATGCCAAGAAATGGTAGCGCACAATGAAAAACATGAAAAAACACTCAAGGAAAGAATCGCGCGTGTTGCCGATTCGAATGCCACCATGTAAATACCAGAAAATGGTAGCGCACAATGAACAGCATGAATTACACACGAGAAGTGAATCGCGCGTTTCGCAGATTCGAATGCCACCATGTAAATGTCAAGAAAAGGTAGCGCGCAATGAACAACAAAGTTAAATGCTCATGAAACGAGTTGCACGTCTTGCCAACTCGTAAAACATCATGTAAATGTCAAGAAATATCAGCGCGCAATGAACAACCATGTAATAACAAAGTCAAATCTTTATGGAATAAATTGCGCGTCCTCCCTATTTGCAAACCACCATACAAATGTCAAAAAATGGCAGCGCACAAGTAATCTGTTATTCATTTAAGAATTAAAATCAAGAATATGAAAATTCTCAATTACGGTGTTGTGAAATGTCCAAACACCGTCTTACCGCCTGGAAACAGTGATCACCAATGAGAGATGAGTGCAGAAGACTGGAAAATCCAAATAGGCCGCCGGGACAGGAGCTCAGGAAAAAGCTGCTGCTCTGCACCGGGACCTCTGAATAGTGAGCACTGGAAGTTGGGCTGACTCTCTTTTATAGAGTCTTGGCCCAGCCTAGAACCACGCCCAGGCATGTTGCAGGGAAAGTCTCTAGAAGGCCCTGGAAAGGGACCACACCCTAACACACTCTGAATGTCTACAGCAATACATTGCAAATGTACAGTATTTATAAGCACCTTAAAAATGAATCTTTTGGATGGAATTCTGCAATGCAAAAGGTTAAACAATAACATATCATCACAATGCATAAATTACATTATCTTGCGAGTGTTGGGTTTTTGCATTCTAGATGCCCGCAGAGCACGCACTGTCCTGGTGTTAACACTTTGTGCCTGAAAGAGACTTTGTTTGCTTTTTAAAGACTTAAGACACTTTATATCACTTTTCAGTGACATTTCTACAAATTCTTATTGCATCTTTTAATGTGTTGATCTACAAATATCCAGATAAATATTCTATATTTTTCTAAACACTGTGTGGTGTATTTTTGTGGTGCTATATGGTGTTATTGTATGATTTATTGCACAAATACCTTACACATTGCCTTCTAAGTTAAGCCTGACTGCTCGTGCCAAGCTACCAGAGGGTGGGCACAGGATAATTTGGATTGTGTGTGACTTACCCTGACTATAGTGAGGGTTCTTGCTTGGACAGAGGGTAACCTGACTGCTAACCAAAAACCCAATTTCTAACATGCACTTTTTGGACTTTGGGGCGCTGTCATGTAGAAAAATCCACAAGACCTAGGCACATCTGAAAACTAAACATCTGGGTGATTCCAGGGTGGTGTGCTTAACATGCACCCCACACCATTTTCTTACCCACAATGGCCTGCAAACTTCCAACTTTGCTGGAAATCACATATTTTTCCCTCACTTTTTGTGATGGAACCTTCCGGAATCTGTGGGAATCCACAAAATTCCTACCACCCAGCATTGTCTCATATATACTGATAAAAATTCTGCTGCACTTGTCAGCCTAAAAATGTTTTTTTTCAAACTGCCCTTTTGGACCCTCTTTGGTTCTCCCTCAATTTCAACATGTTTTTGGCTCTTCCCTGTCACAGGCACTAGGCCCACCTACACAAGTGGGATATCATTTTTACCGGGAGACTGAGGGAAACATTGGGTGGTAGAAAATTTGTCCTGGTGCGGTGAGCCCACACAGAAATGTGGGAAATTTTGATTTTTTTAGCTACATTTGAGGTTTGCTGAGGATTCTGGGTAAGAAAACATTGGGGTATCCACACAAGTCACACCTCCCTAGATTCCCTTGGGTGTCTAGCTTTCAGAAATCTTTGGGTTTGGTAGGTTTTCCTATATTACTGCTGAGCCCAGGACCAAAAATGCAGACCCCCACCCCCGCAAAAAAGGTAGTTCAGTATTTGATAATTTTGATGTGTCCACATAGTGTTTTGGGGCATTTCCTTTTGCGGGCACTAGGCCTACCCACACAAGTGAGGTACCATCTATATTGGGAGACTTGGGGGAACGCTGGGTGGAAGCAAGTTTGTGACACCTCTCAGATTCCTGAACTTTCTGTCACCGAAATGTGAGGAAAAAGTGTTTTTGACCAAATTTTGAAGTTTGCAAAGGATTCTAGGTAACAGAACCTGGTGAGAGACTCACAAGTCACCCCATCCTAGAGTCCCCTAGGTGTCTAGTTTTCAAAAATACACAGGTTTGGTAGGTTTCCCTAGGTGCAGGATGAGCTAGAAGCCAAAATTCACAACTTGGCACTTTGCAAAAAACAGGTCTGTTTTCTTTAGGAAAATGTGAAGTGTCACATTGTGTTTTGGGGCATTTCCTGTCACGGGCGTTAGGCCTACCCACTCCGTGAGGTACCATTTTTATCGGGAGCTTTGGGGGAATGCTGGGTGGAAGGAAATGTGTGGCTCCTTTCAGATTCCAGAACTTTCTGTCACTGAAATGTGAGGAAAAAGTGTTTTGTTTGGCCAAATTTTGAGGTTTGCTAAGGATTCTGGATAACAGAACCTGTTGAGAGCCCCACAAGTCACTCCATCCTGGATTCCCCTAGGTGTCTAGTTTTCAAAAATGCACCGTTTGGTAGGTTTCCCTAGGTGCTGTATGAGCTAGAGATCAAAATCCACAGCTAGACACTTTCCAAAAAACACGTCAGTTTTCAATGTAAAAATGTGATGTGTCCATGTTGCGTTTCCTGTTGCGGGCATTGGGCCTACCCACGCAAGGGAGGTACCACTTTTATCGGGAGACTTGGGGGAACACAGAATAGCAGAACAAGTGTTATTGCCCCTTGCCTTTCTCCACATTTTATCCTTCCAAATGTAAGACAGTGTGTAAAAAAGACATCTATTTGAGAAATGCCCTGTAATTCACATGCTAGTATGGGCACCCCAGAATTTAGAGATGTGCAAATAACCACTGCTTCTCAACACCTTTTCTTGTGCCCATTTTGGAAATACAAAGGTTTTCTTGATACCTATTTTTCACTCTTTATATTTCACCAAATGAACTGCTGTATACCCGGTATACAATGAAAACCCGTTGAAAGGTGCAGCTCATTTATTGGCTCTTGGTACCTAGGGTTCTTGATGAACCTACAAACCCTATATATCCCCACAACCAGAAGAATACAGCAGATGTAACAGTATATTGCGTTAAAAAATCTGATATTGCAGTAAAACGTTACAGAGTAAAACGTGAAATAAAATGGCTGTTTTTTTCACCTCAATTTCAATAATTTTTATTTCAGCTGTTATTGTCTGTAGGAAAACCTTGTCGGATCTACACAAATGACCCCTTGCTGAATTCAGAATTGTGTCTACTTTCAGAAATGTTCCAGCATTAGTTTCACACCCATTTCTGTCACTAACTGGAAGGAGGCTAAAAGCACAAAAAACTGTAAAAATGGGGTATGTCCCTGTACAATGCCAAAATTGTGTTGAAAAAAGTGTTTTTTTGTGATGCAAGTCTGCCTGTTCCTGAAAGCTGGGAAGCTGGTGATCTAGCACCATAAACCCTTTGTTGATGCCATTTTCAGGGGAAAACCCAGAAGCCTTCATCTGCAGCCCCTTTCCCATTTGTTTTAAAAAAAATGAAATTGTTGCTGTATTTTGGCTAATTTCTTGGTCTTCTTCAGGGGAACCCACAAACTCTGGGTACCTCTAGAATCCCTAGGATGTTGGAAAAAAAGGACGCAAATTTGGTGTGGGTAGCTTATGTGGACAAAAAGTTATGAGGGCCTAAGCACGAACTGCCCCAAATAGACAAAAAAAAGGCCTGGCACCTCAGGGGGAAAAGGCCTGGTAGCGAAGGGGTTAATACCACCTTGTAAATACAGCCCCTTCACACACAGCACTTTGTGCGGAAGGGGTGTGCAATGGGTGTTGCTATGGGCGTGCCACAGCAACACCTATTGCATTTTGAGGCTGCCCCAGGTTTATGAGTTTTGGTAAACTTGAGGCAGAGCCAAAATCTAACACCACCCTAGGGGTGCCGTGAGCATGGCGCAAAGAGGAGAAATACTTTTACATCACCTCGCTATTTGCTCCTTCTGTGTGTGCCAAATTGGTGCATTATCACTTCTATATTTCAGAAACAGCATTTCAGTTTTCGTCGTCAAACTTTTCCTAGTTAGAACTGACCGTGTCATGTGCAGTGCCAATGAAGTTAAAGTATGGAACTGAAGTGTTCCATCCACTGGCAGGCTGTATAACTTTCCCCTTGAGTTCTCGTTGTAAGTTGCTGGCAAAAGTTGAATTTGGTGTAGGAATTACTTGGGGGAGTTTAAACTAGATACTAGTGTAGCAGGAGCTGATTCATGGTGCCCCTGTTGCTCTATTCTTCAAAATCTTAGCATCTGGGGGAATGTCTTAAGTCTTATGGGGAATATTTATGAACCCCTAGTGCCACTGGAGTGTCACTTTATGTGACTCTCCAGTGGAGCTAACCTCTGCTCCATATTTACAAGGAGGTGTTACACCACTTTTTGTGGCATTACACCTCCTTGTAAATATGGGCCCCTACAACGCAGTTATCTGCGTCGGAGGGGCGTGCAATGGATGTTGCTGTGGGTGTGCCACAGCAACACCCATTGCATTTTGGCGCTGCCTTAGATTTACAAGATTTCGTAAACCTGAGGCAGCACCAAAATCTAACACCACCCCCAGGGGTGGCATTAGCAAGGCACAAGAGGAGGAATACTTTTATTCCTCCTTGTTTTATGCTTTTTCTATGCATGCTGCATTTTGCATTAAACAATCATTTCAAAATGACGCTTTTGGACTTCTGTGTGAGCTGCATTCTGCAGCACATGCAGAAGTCCCAAAGCGCCATCAGTGATTGTTTATGTGCGGAAAGGCACACCTTCCCACACATAAACAATCACATCCCTCAATGCAGACATCCTTGCACAGTTGTGCAAGGATGCCTGCATTGGTGCTGGCAGCTAAATTTTGCGCCAGTGCAGGGGACAACACAAGGGTGTGCCATATTTACTTAAATACAGCGTATCCCTGCATTGTGAAAATGACAGAGCGCAGCACTGCAAATTTTGGTGTAGCATCACGCTCTGTCATCTTCGAATAAGTGTGTGACTGTGTGTCTTTAATTTACTTGCTCAGATTGTGCCACAGTCTGGGTAGTGAATTTATTTGCTGGCTTTTCGTCAAGTAGGTGATGGTGCATTCATAAGCCTTCTCTATGTGGACACTTTTGAATCTGTCTATGGTATCACTTTATTTTATCTCCTTGGACGTTCATAACAGCTAATAACTTGGAATATATCAGTGTCAAGTGTATTTGTTAGCTATCCCCTCTAATTTTGTCAGTGTGATCCCTGGGTCTCTTATTTGGAGAAATGGTGGATTGTTGGTAATTGTAGGCAAAGGCTTAGATGTTGACTTGGGAACAATCTCAGGGTGAGTTTAAAGGTAGGTATTATGAGGCCTCCCTCTTAAAATCTCTAATCACTGATATTATTCTTTGAGTGCTGTGCAGGCGCTACAGAAACACTGAAAGCAGTACACTTAAAAGTACAGCAAGAAGATTCAACCATAAAAGGTCACAGAACTGGCAACAAATAGAACTGCTTACTCCAAGCACGACTGGTCTCCTCTTGCAAAATAAAGGACTCTCTCCAAACCCTCTTAAACCTGCGGTGGACCATGTGCCACAACTCACCAATCTTTTAAGGGCTTTATATGTGTATGTATGTATGTATGTCATTTATTTTGTATCAGTTTTATTTTATTTTATCTATTTATTTATTTTTTTATTTATTTTATTCTAGTATGTTCTATTCTAGCTTGCAAGTACAAAACTTCTTTTATTACAGAAATTGTTTAAACAGGTATGTTTTAAGCTTCTTAGAAAACTGAAATAGAAATTCTGTACATTTCAGGACAATTGGTTGGTAGTTCCATATTGTTGGTGCTACTCCTGAGAACAATTGTCTAGCAGCTTTTTTAGTTTGAAATCTCCATGTTCTCAGTGTTAAGTCATGCATGCTTCTACATTTTCTGCAAGGTATGTTATTTTATCAAAGTATTTATAGCACGAAAATCAACCCTGGGGTTATCCAGGCACTCTGTAGCCAGTGTGTTAGGTAGCCTCAGGGGCTTACTCGAAAAGTCAGGTCATCAGCTTTTTCCAAAAGTCAAGAAGGGAGGAGGAGGTTCTAATGTGTTGAAGGCAGTCATTCTAGTCTTTAGGGTCCAGGTACGAAAAGGTGCGACCCCCCCAGCGTGGCTTTTGTGTATGTGTGGGGTGTGTGCTAGAGAGAGACTGGCAGAGCTGAGGTGTCTAGAAGTATGATGGAAGTGAATTCAGCTGTTCAGGTAGGCCAGTGTTGTGGAGAGTTTTGTAGATGTGAATGACAAGGTCGAAGTGTGCACACTTGTGCATGAGCCAGTGAGGTTCTCAAAAATGTGGTGTGATGTGGGCTCTTTTTCTCTTGCATATCTCTTGTTTCCCAAGGTAGCCATTTTACATTTTGAGACTTCCTGGTGCCTGATATCAGCATAGCTCCAGAGAGAGGCATATCTTTAATAGATGCTGGGGTTAGATAGAAATGATGTTGGATAGTCTAGCAGAACAACATCCCTACAATCAATTATTTAAATGAATAAGGCCTGAATCATTAGTCACAAGGCATTGGCTCCAACCTTTTTTCTTTTGTGATGACACGGTCAGGTTTGAGTCCAGCGCAATTTCTACTCCTCTTGCTTCATTAGATAGGGAAGGGAGAGATTGGTAAGGTGCAGAGCAGCCACACATCTAGAAATTCTGATTTGAAACAGGTCTTCAGGATGGTGAAGCAAAATCAAAGCTTTAATATATTTACTGATATCTAGTTCACAATCATATAATCCAGTGTTAAAAGCACTGTGCATATTCAGTAGTTAGGAAAAAGGAATCACATTTTTTGCAATTCTAAAGTGAGATGGAAACAAATATTTTAATAGGATCAAAATAAATCAAGACACTTTACTAAGTGGTGCACAAATGATGAATATTCACTGAAACACGATTTACAAACATTATCATTTGTGTAGAGTATAGTGTTATCAATAAAAATGCACGTCGGTGCAAATTTAGTGGCCATTTCAATGGAAAATGTGTTGTCTTTAAAAGGCACTGCACAACCACACAATGCTTTAGTTACATTAAAAAAAATTACCCACCACATATGTCCATTAAAGCTAGGTGGGTCACAAAAGTTTACCTTTCTAGAAATTGGGTTGTGGTTCTTAAATGTTTGGGAACCACTGGTCTAAAGAGTTCTTCAAAGTTACCATATTATGGCCCTCATTACAACCCTGGCGGAAAATGCTGACCGCCATGCTGACGGCTGCCAACATACCGTGACTGCGGCGGTATACCATTACGGGTATTATGACCCACACAGAGAAATCCGCCACTACACAGACACCCTCACAAGTCCGCCAGACCAAAGGTCTGTGATAAACTGGTGGTACCAAAACTCACACTGTTATGCCAACAGAAATAAGCCCACAGCATCATGACCCACGAATCATCGCAGTGGACATTCAACCGTGGTAAACCATTGGCGGTACACACCGCCGCGCTCAAAATACACACACACTAACAAAACTACACCACATTGGACAATTCAAGCTACACACACCTGACACACATACACACACCACACCCACACACCCAATCCAATATAAAACATACACCCACATTACCCATAACCTCTTACAATGAAAAAAAATATTGCCAACTGAGAGAGAGACAAGCCAGGAGCACCCACTGAATCAGAGCCACATAACACCATCACCCATATACCATCCACGCACCTCGCAGCACACACCCCAACACATCACCGAACACACCCTCACACATACCACTCACACTACACCCATGGCACCACAAAGACACCCCAAGTTCTCAGAGGAGGAGCTAAGGGTCATGGTGGAGGAAATCATCCGGGTAGAGCCACAGATATTTGGATCACAGGTGCAGCAGACGTCCATTACAAGGAAGATGGAGCTATGGAGGAGAGTCGTGGACAGGGTCAACGGCGTGGGACAGCACCCAAGAACAAGGGATCACATCTGGAAGATGTGGAACGACCTACGGGGGAAGGTGCATTCCGCTGCAGCAAGACAGCAGGTAGCCGTTTCAGAGGACTGGCGGTGGTGCCCCACCTCCTCCCCCACAACACATTGGTAGGTGCAATTCATGGCGTTCATGCATCCTGAGGTCCTCGCAGGAGTAGCATGAGGACTGGACTCTGGTAAATCAAATCTTTACTACTATATCCGCCACACTACCTGCATGCCATCACAAACTCCTACCCCGAACCCTCATCCCCATCACTCCACCACCTCACATATGCACCACTATCACAAACCACCCATCCCAATAACAAGCCCTGCATATAACAACAATGCATGGACACCCATCACAGTCCTGCATGAACACCCATCACCACAGCATGCACACTAGTGACAACCACTTAGCCAAACCAATAACATCTCACACAACCCAAATGTGCCTTGCCAATAACAACCATAGAGGGAAACATATCCATGCACAAGATGGCACATGTAGATACAATAACACTGCTTTTACATCCCCACAGGACCGTCACTCAATGTGACCGGAGAGGAGGTGCCACCAACATCCAGTCCCCCCCCAGGAGGAGGCCCACAGTGATGACAGCAGCTCTTCCCGCCTGGATTACGATGACCAACCTGGCCCATCAGGGACCTCTGAACAGTCAGTTTCCCTGCCACAGTCCCAACCCACCACAGAGTCTCCCCCCTCACGAAACACCAGCACAGCATCCACCCAGCGGGCCCATCTGTCTGTCCCCAGGACACGTCAGTCAGCAGTGTGTCCACCACTACAGGGACCCCAGGAAACCCCACAAACCCAAGACAATCAGAGACCTGGGGTCAGTGGCAGTGGGTGCATGGTTCAGGGGACAGAGGCACAGGACAACAGGGAAGCTGTGAGGACTGCTGTGCAGCAGGGGGAGGACAGGACCCGGGAACCGACTCTTCATGAGGCACTTGCAGGGATCCAGGGAGCATACCACCATTCCAAGGAGACCTTGGGCCAGATACTGTACAAGTTGCAGGAGGCCCAGCGGCTGCAGGAGGGACAGTACCTGGGGATCATGGAGGACTTTAAACACATCCACATCATCCTAGTCACCATTGCAGCGGTGCTGGCTTACATGGCCAACACCATGAGGGAGGCAGTGGCACACCAACGGGCCACTGGCACGAGCCACACCGATGAACAGCCCTCCACCTCCGCCGGTGCTAGTGGACAGGAGGCCCTGCCACAGGCTACCAGCACCTCACCCCCTGCAGAAGGAGAACCACCCCGCAAACGGTCCCTGCGATCCAGGCAGAAGCCAGAGAACATTGCCAAGACCCCCGCCGGGAAATAAGACTCTCCTGAATGTCACCCTTCTGTCCTACTCTGTCACCCTGTCCACCTTGTACTTCCATTGCTCCCCTTCCTATGCCCCCTTGGACAATGCATCTGTGATACAAATAGACTGGACTCTATCCTGGACATTCCTCCACCATCACCCCAACCCATTGCACATCCCCCTCTACTTATTAGCACTTAAATAAACACCCTTGGAACAAATACAAGTATGGAGTCTGTCAAATGATTAAAATATAGTTTAACAAGCAATAAACATTGCAATTCATATGTACAGCTATATCTACATAGGTATGACCAGTAGTGGGCAGCAGTAAACACACCAGGAGCCAGAGTGGGGTACAGAGATCTGAAAATAGAGATGCCAAAGGGTAGAGTAAGTGGCCATAGACATAGGGAAATCAGGCTGCCATGTCCAATGTTTAACACAAAACTGCAATGGAAAGTGAAGTTAGTGTCTTACCTGTGTGTCACTGGAAGTACTGTTGAATGAGTGAACTTCTGTTGTCCACATCTTCTTCCACTGCCTCCTCTTCCTCACTGTCCACAGGCTCGACCGCTGCCACAGACCATCTTCAGGCTCATCGTCCTGCAGAAAAGGCACCTGGTGTCTCAAGGCCAGGTTGTGCAACATGCAACATGCAATGATGATCTGGCACACCCTCTTGGGTGAGTAGTACAGGGATCCACCTGTCAGATGGAGGCACCGGAATCTGGCCTTCAGGAGGCCAAAGGTTCTTTCAATTACCTCCTTGTTCGCCCATGTGCCTCATTGTAATGTTCCTCTGCCCTTGTCCTGGAATTTCTCACTGGGGTCAGTAGCCATAAGAGGTTGGGGTAACCAGAGTCACCTGCAAATACCGAGGGATACCTGTTAGCTATACACATACACCAACATATACTGGGTGGGGACAATGGGCTCACCTATTAGCCGCTTGAGTTGAGACATCACACATTAAATGCTGCTATTCCTCAAGATAAAGGCATCATGCACAGAGCCAGGATACTTGACATTCACATGGGAGATGTACTGGTCCGCCAAACACATCATCTGCACATTCAGAGAGTGAAAGCTTTTTCTATTCCTAAACACTTGTTCATTTCTCTGGGGGGGGGGCAAATGCTACATGGGTACCATCAATGGCACCAATGATGTTGGGGATATGTCCCAGGACATAAAAGTCAGCCTTTACTGTGGCCAAATCCGCTACCTGGGGGAATACGGTGTAGCTGCGCATGTGTTTCTTCAGGGCTGACAACACTCTGGTCAACACATTGGAGAACATTGGCTGAGACATCCCTTGTGCCATGGCCACTGTCGCTTGGAAGGAACCACTTGCCAGGAAATGGAGCACTGACAGGACCTGCACTAGAGGGGGGATACCTGTGGTCTGGCTCCAATAGGGCACACAGCTCTTGGATTGTGGCCCTATCAAGTCTGTAGGTAAGGGTAATGTGTCTGTCCTCCATTGTCGCCAGTCTACCAGGGGTCTGTACACGGGGGATGTCTCCATCTCCTATTCATCCTCAGCGGTTGAACTCTAGGGTGGAAAACAGTGAGCAGAGGGTCATATTCACACATATGTTGAATTTAGGTTGCATGTTTTCATTTACGGAAGTATGTGAATTCGAGAGTCAGTTGTGTGTGGCAATGTCTGCTGTGACGCAGTTAGGTGCCATGGCCTGTGCCCCCCTGAAATGGTGGCTGTCTGACCTGTGAGGAGAGATGAGTGAAAATGAGGTAATTCCGCTGGCATTGTGCACCGTTGCGGTCGGCGTTCCATGACCTTCTGCGCAACTTCGCATTGGGCCCTCTGGGTTCCAGGAGCCAATGGCGATGTACACCGGCGGTGACGGTATGCACCGCCGAGAACGTAACCGCCATTTTCTATCTGTCCACTCACTTGCTACCTGACCTTCAACAGGAGAGGACCTACACTGCAAGTGCTGCTATGACCTGTGTCTGGAAGCGACAATGGCTCGAGTGTCTGGGGAAAGGGGCCCCCACCTTCACTTCAGAAAAGTTGGAGAGACTGGTGGATGGGCTCCTACCCCAGTATACTTTACTCTATGGTCCTCCAGACAAACAGGTGAGTACACTGTGAGCATGATGTGTGGGCCATGAATGTATAGATTGATGTGTGTGTAAGCCTCGTGTGGGGGGGGGCTGAGGGGTCATGGGCAGAGTGCTGCTTGTTTGGTGGTCAATGTCTGTGCGTAACGAGATGGGAGGGATATTGTGGGCCATTAGTTTAACAGTCCTGACGGTATGACTAATACCTTCTCTGCAGTTTTTTTCCTGCAGGTCAGCGCCCATCAGAAAAAGGGTATTTGGCGTGCCATCACCAAGGAGGTGCAGACCCTGGGGGTCTTTGACAGGCGGAGCACCCACTGCCGCAAACGGTGGGAGGACCTGTGCCACTGGGCAAGGAAGAAGGCGGAGGCCCAGCTGGGGCTGGCCTCCCAACGAGGAAGGGATGCCCGTCGTACCCTGACTCCCCTGATTTTCCGCATCGTGGCGGTGGCCTATCTGGAGTTGGATGGGCGCTTGAAGGCATCACTGCAGCCACAATGGGGTGAGTACAGTTTCTGAATCATGACTTTGCGCATGTTAAGGTTGTACCTGGGTGGGATGTGGGCTGTGGGTGCCCCTAGGCCAGGGCAAACTGGCAGGGTAGGTCCCTTGTTGGGCAGGCTCTGAAGCACTCCAACCCCAATAGTGTTAGTGGGCATCTACTACTGGGCAGGGTCCTGTTGGTTTCAGGTGTGCAGCCAATGGCATTGGGCAATGTACCCCATGGGCTGGTGACTAGCTGTGTAACTGGTAGTGCATGGCCTAGTGCATAGGGCTGATCCCTGTGTATTGTGTGCGCCAACAGTAGTGTTGTTGCTGGCATTGACCAAGTGTATCCTCTGTCTCTCCCCTCTCTTCTTGTTGTGTCACCCTGTCCTTGTGTGAATTAGCATCATCTGGCGGAGGAGCAGAGGCACCGGCGACGGAGGAAGCTGTATCCCACATGGGCCTGGAGGCCGAATCCACCAATGGTGAGGGCACCAGTGGGACAGAGGGCGAGGGGAGCACCACGACAGAGGCAGGAGGGGACACTATAGACAGCGACTCCTCCTCTGATGGAAGCTCCCTGGCAGTGGAGGACACTTCTGTACCCACCCCAACAACAGGTACAGACGCCACCCCCCATACCAGCACCGCCCTTCCAGCAGCCCCTCACCATGTTTCCCGTGTCCGCTCACCCAGGAGGGTGGGCATCTCCTTCGCCTCAGGCACCTCAGGCCCTGCCCCAGTCAGCCCTGCTGACCTCAGTGAGGAGGCTATTGACCTCCTGAGATCCCTCTCGGTTGGGCAGTCAACCATACTGAATGCCATCCAGGGTGTCGAAATGCATTTGCAACAAACAAATGCATACCTGGAGGGCATTCACTCTGGCGTGGCGGCCCAACAGAGAACAAACATTTCAGGCTCTGGCCTCCGCACTGATGGCAGTCATTGTCCCTGTCTCCAGCCTCCAACTTCCTCTACCCACTCGCAATCCCCTCAACCCCAACCTATCCCAAGCACACCTTCAGACCAGTGTTCACCCAAACCAACACACAGAAGTGGCTCAGGCAAACACAAGCACCACACTTCATCTCACAGGCACTCATACAAGCACCATCCCCATACCGGCACACCAACATCCACTGCCTCCACTGTGTCCCCCTCCTCCTCGTCATCCACCTCCCTCCCAGTAGCGTCTCCACTCACACCGGCATGCACTACATCCTCATCCACTACCTCCATTACCAGCACACCTATCACTACACGCCCCTCACTGGCAGTCACCACCCCCTCATCCATGCACACGTCCCCTGTGTCCGCTCCCACTGTGTCTGTGACCCCTCCTCCCAAAGTACACAAATGCAAGCACCCACCCACCCAACAGCCATCCACCTCACAACAGCATCCAGCTCATGCACCTGCATCCAAACACAGAAGACTGACACCTCCTACAAGCACTCCCTCTTCCTCCACTCCCAAACCTTCACCCTCTTCCCGCCCCAATGTCCCTAAGAAGCTTTTCCTAGCCAACATTCACCTCTTCCCTACCCCTCACCCGTCATTCACCTCGGGCTAGGGTGGCCAGAACCCAGCCCAGCACCTCAGCCACCAAGTCCACGTCCGCTGTGGTTCCTGCAGCTCTGAGGCTCTAAGGAGGCACCCGTCAGCCCAGCCAGTGTGCCACCAACACCTGCCAAGGCCAAGGCCAAGAAGGTTCCGCCACCTGGCAGGCGCAAAAAGGGGACAGCATCCAGGAAGGAAAAAAGGAGGCACAATCAGCCAGCAAGGCCAAGGCAAAGACTCCAGTTGCCAGAAGTAAGGAGGCACCACCATCTGCCAAGGGCAGGAAGGGGCACAGAACACCTAGGGCACTTCAGCCATCCAAGGCAAGCACTGCCACAAGCACCGCCACCTGCACCGCTGCAAGCAGCACCACTTCCAGCAGCAGCAGCCCCAGTTGGCAGCCATCTGAGGCTGCAGAGGAAGGGCTGGATCCTCCCCCCACCACTGGCAGCACCGACACCTGCACTGAGGCCAGAACCGCCACCTGCAACGCCACAAGTACCGCCACCTGCACCGCCGCAAGCAGCACCACTGCCAGCAGCAGCAGCCCCAATGGGCAGCTGTCTGAGGCTGCAGGGGAACGGCAGGAGCCTCACCCCCCACTGTCAGCACCGACACCTGCACCAACACTGCAACCACTGTACAGCCATCCCCCCCAGCGGATGGACTGTAGTCCTGCCTCCATGGGGTGTCATTCATCCTGGCCACAGAACACCGTGTGGGTCTGACACCCAGGTGAGTGACTGTGACCTTGCACTGCCCATGTGCTGCATCACTGGGCACAAAGCCCCCTCCAGAACCAGTGGAAGAAGGCATCCACCCACCAGCTCCTTGGCAGGATGAAGCACACTGGGCACAAGGCCCCCTCCAGAACCAGTGGAAGAAGGAGTCCACTCACTCTATCCTTGGCAGGATGAAGCACACTGGGCACAAAGCCTCCTCTAGAACCAGTGGAAGAAGGCATCCACTCACCCTATCCTTGGCAGGATGGAGCACACTGGGCACAAGGCCCCCTTCAGAACTGGTGGAAGAAGGCATCCATTCACCCCCTCCTTGCCAGGATGAAGCACACTGGGCACAAGGCCCCCTCCAGAACCAGTGGAAAAAGGCATCCACTCACCCCCTCCTTACCAGGAAGAAGCACACTGGGCACAAGGCCCCCTCCAGAACCAGTGGAAGAAGGCATCCACTTGAGAGACTGTGGCTTTGCACTCCCCAGGACCAAGCAGTGGGCAAACCACCCACTTGAGAGACTTGAGAGACTGTGGCTTTGCACTCCTCAGGACCAAGCAGTGGGCAAACCACCCACTTGAGAGACTTGAGAGACTGTGGCTTTGCACTCCCTAGGACCAAACAGTGGGCAAGGAGCCCCCTCCAGGAGCAGTGGCATTGTACCATCTTCCGGCTGAGGTGCCCCCCAATTCCCTGTCCCCCTCAGGTGCCTGTGTGTTTTCGACCTGATGCCCCTGCAGTGTTCTCGCCATATTGAGACAGGAGTCAACTGTGGGCTTGGCCTATGTTTTTTGGCCCAGTGGGCCATGGACAGTTTGAGTCGGCATTGTCCCGCATTTTGTATATATTTTATATATTGTAAATACTGTTTTTGATTTCTGAACGTTTTTCTAACTATTTCTAATATTACACTAATTCCTTTTGTCCTTGGGTTATTCCTGAGGGTTACAGGGTGTATATGTAATGTTGTTGCATTTGTTTGTGAGTATGGTGTTTGGAGTGAGGGTGGGGGTGTTGCGTGTTGTGTGTGTGTGTCACTCTCTTTTTCCTTCCCCCCTCCCCTATGTGCTAGGTGCAGTACTCACCATGGTCATCGTCGCCGGCATTGGTGCTCCTGGTGTATGAGCAGATACAACAGCATGGGGAAGACCTGCAGCTCGAGCTCCATGGCGTCCTGGTTCTTCCTTGAGTGTCGAGAGGTGAGTAATTTCCCTTCAGAACACTGTTTCCGCTGTGCTTTTGATTGCGTTGGTACCGCCCCAGAAAAGGTGGCAGATAGGCCTCTTGAAGTAGTGGGCGGAACCTTGTCTTCTGCCTGGCTGTTAGCAGTTACTGCCACGGTGCTTGTTGCTACCGCTGTGGTGGTGGGAGTGTTAAAGTGGCTGTCTGTGTTGGCGGTTTCCGCCGTGGTCATGATTCCATTTTTCTTACCGCCGGCCTGTTGGCCGTGTTACCGCCGTTTTAACACCAACCACCAGGGTTGTAATGAGATGATGATAGTCTAGGTATATTTGTACAGCATCAATTTATTGGTGGATGGCTACACCTATTCCTTCCAACAAGACACTGATCAGTTCCAGGAGCAAATATTCACCCCTGGAAGACAACATAGAAATAACTATATTTAAAGAAAAAAAACGAGGATAATAGATGGTGAGGTAAGAAGTGAACTATCTTAAAAGCTGACCACAAGTGCTCGTGAGTTTCCAGGACCTCAAGTAGCCTTTCATTATCAACTGTATGAAATGTCATACAGAGATCCAGAAAGATGAGGATCTTGAGTGTGCTAAATGCACTGCAAAAGCAAAATTGATATAATTTGTTTTTTTGGGTCCTCCATTCCTTTTTTCAATAAGGGAGATATGTGATCTGTCATGAAGGAGTTTTTAAGGAAAATTAATTAGATTGCACCATATGCCATTGAAACAATTTACGTAATTTAAGATGAAGGGATGAGGGGAACTAGAATAATGTCTCGTAATGAAATGCTGGTTTAAACTTCTTAATAAGCTTAGCTTGCTAGGTCTCAGTTATTGGAATGAAGCTGGTCAATGTGTTGGAGGCTCTCTTAATGTTGGCTCAGAAGAACCAGACTCCTGATAGCATGTCTGAGTATTTGTATCTTATTAGTTAAAACAATCTACAAATTCGTCGTATTTTCTTAAGAGAATGAAGGAAGATAGTATGGGGGTGATTCTTACTTTGGCGGGCGGCGGAGGCCGCCCGCCAAAGTAACCCCGTCAGAACACCGCACCGCGGTCGAAAGACCGGTGCGGTGATTCTGAGATTTGCCCTGGGCTGGCGGGCGGCCGCCAAAAGGCCGCCCGCCAGCCCAGGGCAAATCAACCTTCCCACTAGGATGCCGGCTCCGAATGGAGCCGGCGGAGTGGGAAGGTGCGACGGGTGCAGTTGCACCCATCGCGTATTTCAGTGTCTGCAAAGCAGACACTGAAATACTTTGCGGGGCCCTCTTACGCGGGCCCCTGCAGTGCCCATGCCATTGGCATGGGCACTGCAGGGGCCCCCAGGGGCCCCGCGGCACCCCCTACCGCCATCCTGTTCATGGCGGGATTCCCGCCATGAACAGGATGGCGGTAGGGGGTGTCTGAATCCTCATGGCGGCGGAGCGCGCTCCGCCGCCATGGGGGATTCAATGGGGCAGCGGTAAACCGGCGGGAGACCGCCGGTTTACCCTTTCTGACCGCGGCTGAACCGCCGCGGTCAGAATGCCCTCGGGAGCACCGCCAGCCTGTTGGCGGTGCTCCCGTGGTCGGTGACCCTGGCGGTCACCGGCCACCAGGGTCAGAATGACCCCCTATATGTCTTAACAAAGGTTGATATTTACTGATGTGAGGAGTTCACTTCATTGTACAATATCAAGAACAGAATGTTGAGGTACAAGTTAACAAAAGGTAAATGCATTTAGGGAAGTATAGATTTACTATTCCTAACCCCACATCCACATAACTTGAATTTATATGTGCTGTGTAGGTACATATATGTGGAATTAGCTATAGCAAATATAGAATTACCTGTTGGTATTTCTTTTTTTATATATTTTGTCCTTGATAGTGTATCCTATTGATATACTGGGGCCAATATTGAGGGTGCCTACTAGGGCTAAACTATCTGTAAAATAAAAGAGTGCTAAAGGGGAGATAGAAAGGGGAACTGGGTATAATGCACCTAGGGCAGGAATTTAGAACGAAGAGTGGAAGATTACTGGTGCAAGGCTGGGGCAGCAGGCTGCAGAAGGAGTGTAGTGGCTGGAAAGGGTGGTAGTAGGGATTCATAGTTTGGTCAAGCATCCAGGTAGCTGGATAGGTTTCAGCTACTTGTAGAGTTCGGGAAGAGAAGAATAGTGTTGAATGTGGATCTCAACTGTATTCCACAAACGAGGAGCATAGAAGAATAATGCATTTTTTCTTCCCCAGCCTGAATTCCTAATGTCATTTGGACAATGCTAACATAGGTTTTGATTTACAATAAAGGTTTTACATGGGGCACAGTTTCTCTTTCTTGACAACTTCCTCCATTCACCCGAGCATCAGGGCAGATTGCTCCTGACAAAAAGGGAGCCACCCTTACCTCTTGAAACACCAGCACAGCTAGACAGCTTCCGGAGTCTTGATGGCCTGTGCCTCAATGATCGAAGATGGAAATGAGAGAGGACAAACGGAAGATGTTGGTAGTTGTGTCTGTATATCTAAAGGCCCATGGAACTGGAAAAGTTTGGAAACAAGTGAAGTGGTTGGGGGGGCTCAAACACTACTTGCAACAGGAGAGCTTCTTTTGGAGAGGGTCATGGGAGATGCTGTGGTAGACGGGCATCAACCAGCAACATGTATAACTGGGCAGAGGGAGTGTGTATGCACAGCCATTTCTCCTTCCTCTGGCCAACGCCTCAGCCAAATAAAAATGTACACCATGTATTGGACATATTGCTCTCATACCTCTAAACCTTATATGGACTCTAGGTTTAGCTTCCTTTGCCCAGTAATGTCTTTGTTCAGAGTATTCAGGTGTTTGCATGTGTGTTTGTGTGTGTCTGTGTGTCTGTGTGTTTATGGTGAGAGAGTGTGTGTGTGCATGTGCGTGCGTGTGTGTGTGTGTGAGTGTGTTTGTCTACGAGCAATTGTGTAGGTTTCTCCCTTTCCATACACGCAGGCTGATTTAGAGTTAGATGGATGTTTGGCATCTGCCAAAAGTGGTGGATGTGCTGTTTGACTTATTATAAGTGCATTGATGCAGATGGAACTCCTAACAGCAGCTTCTGCCAAACTCTAGACAAGTCATATAGGCCCAGATTTAAGAAGCTCTAGCGCCGCATTAGTGTAATTTTTTGACACTAAAAGTGGAGTTAGGCTTCAAAAATCGCTGCACCAAATTTACAAAGTTGCACAATGCATGCGTGACTTTAGGGGGTGTCAAGGGGGTGCAAGAAAAGTGCCACTGCTTTGGATGCAGCACTGCTTTTCTTAAATCTGCCCCATATTCCTTTTCCCCATCTCAATGTTCCTCCCCTATGAAAATATTGCAGTTTGATGTTTTTTTCCTCTATTCCTAACTTTTTCAAAAAGGGAGGCAGGAGTGCAGTAGATGACAAACAGTCGGATGTTTCCAGATGAAAGGAGTAATTAGAAAAACAATAGCGAATCTTTGAATAAAAATAACATGCTACACGAAGTTGTAGCGTGGCCGACAATGAATGAAATGAAAATGACAGGCAGCATAATGGAAACATCATTTCCCTCTGTTGATTTCCCATTTGTTCCTGCCAGAGACATGCATTTCATACGCTACAGCATACCGCTGGAAAGGTCAAATTCCGGGAGTTTATTCTGTCTGTCCAAGATACTGCAAACAGGGCACTGTTGTCTGAGCTGTATTAAAATATGAAATTGGTCCTGCTGTTTGCCAAGCTAGACAGCCTCTGCCGGATTATGCAAATGCAATCTCTCGTGAATATTAACTGGGAAACAGAATTGACTAAGGTGATTTAGCACGGTACAATTGTTGTCCCTGTTCCAGCTTTAAATTCTGACTGCCCTGAAATGTTCATTTTAAGGCTGCCATTCTTTCGAAAATTGGATTGCTTTTAAGAAGTAAATTCATGACTTTGGCTGTTTTGTAGGCACTCCAAATACACCTATTGCTCAAAATAATGCAGGCCTTGTAGATGACATTGACTTGACTAAACCATATTGAGCGCCACCAGATTTATGCCCAGATTTATGAAAAGTGGTGCTGCACCTAGTGCAGCGCCACTTTTCTTGCACTCCTTAGTGCCCCCTTAACGTCACTATGTGTGCGCCATATTTAAAATACGGCGCACCATGGCGGTAGTCAGGGTGACTAGCGGCATGATTTTTTGCACTAGTCTAGCGCTTTGCAGGACTAGCGTCAAAAAATTCGACTCTATTCCTGCAAAGCACCCAGAGGCCCACTGAACACAATGGGAGGCTCTTTTTAATACCTGCATTTAGGAGTTTAAAAAGTCCAATAAAAATGGTGTGACGGAATCTCATAGATTCCTTTGCGCCATTTTTATGTGCCCCCCCCTAGCGCCGGAACGCCGCCCTTGCATACATTATGTCTGGCGCACGCATAATGTGGCACACAGCGTTACAAAGTGGTGCAATGCAAGTATTACACCACTTTGTAAATATGGTGCAGTGTTTTTGCCCTTCCAATGTCACATTAGCGTAAAAAATTGACGCTAATGTGGCATTGGAATGGCGCTAGGCCACCATAAATCTGGGCCCTAATAATCCTTAGTGTAGATATATATTGTGAACGGTACGCTGCTGTTATAGTAAAATGCAAGCAGACAAGTCAGTATTTCATGGTTAAAGATGGAGCTTTGCGCCGTTGGCTTCTGTACTGGATACAGTCTAGCACTTGCATTCCTTATGACTTTTCACCACATTTCAAAGAAGACCAATGACACTTATTTGCATTTCTAAAATGTGCAGAACAGAATGCCATCTGTAGACATATCCAGGGGCTACTCTTTTGCAAAAGGAGTGTGCCATTTGTAGGTCCTGCCGAAGACAGTACATGTGCTGTCTCTTGTAAGACATTTTGTTATCTTATAGGGGACTTAGAGGCCACCCATTCCTTACCATTGGATGGCTTGATTGTCACTCTGATTGCTTGCATCTTATTGGTCAGTGTCCGTGGGCTTCCTTCCCCTTTGTGTGTTTGTCCCTTCCTTGGAGCATGGAAACTTTGGCTCATATTTGTGGGATTTGTATGCAGGGCAGTGTAGCAAATCACCTTGCTGCACTGCCCTGCAACAAAGTGAAAGGGTAGAAATGCACCATATCTATGGCATGTGGCACATTCCTATCTTGTCCCCCTGTAGTGGTGCACAATGAGCTGCCTGGCACAAAAGCAGGCACCCTTGCACTGTGGTGCAAGGGTGCCGGCATTGCATGCAGGAATGTTATTGTGCAGGAAGGAGCACCTTCCTGCACAAATCCAATCTTGGGAGACTTTTACTCTTAATATGTGTGCCGTAAAACAAGGAGAAATAAAGATATTTCTCCTTGTTGCACCTCCCCTGGGGAGTCGTGAGGTTTTGGCACATCCCCAGGTTTTATAAGGTCTTGTAAATCTCGGATGTCAAAATCAATGAGTGTTGCTTGGGAACCCCCACAACAAAGCCCATGAAACGCCCTCCCTTAATGCAGAGAATCTAATTTGCTCATATTAATATAATAGATAAACTGCTTATGATGTTGCATTTCTATTGTTTGACTCGAAGTGCCCCTTGCAGTAGTAATCCCTGTGAGGGTAGGGTTCTGCTGAAATGGCTGTGCGCCCCTACAATTCAAAGATTTAATGGAAAAGTGTTCTGTGCACGGATCTACGATGAACTTTAGGTTTTTCGTTGTGGTCTTTTGTGCATTATTGTATTTTTTGCCCTGTTAGTAAGTTTGCTTACGCAATAAATGAAGTTGCATAGCAAAGGTTAGGGATGAGGTGAAATTTGAACATTTATCAAGGCTGTATGCCAGGATTTTTACTTCCTTAAGAGACCTTGTCTCACCATAAGTCCAGTCATGGTTGAAACTCGCTCTCTGATGATGATTTGTTTTAAATGTCAATATACATAACACTACTGTCCTGACATTACTCCATTACCTTCATTATTTCATTAACCCTTAATTAACAGTAATGCATATGTGTATATGTTAAATATCAATTAACATAAATATCATTACTTGCAAACAAGAGTACTAATGTTTTTGCTATTCCCATATCTAACAGAATGCTTAAATTAAAATAAAAACTACATTTTCTATCCCATAGCTAAAACACTATTTCTAAGCAGTAAAACATGTATTCATTTTAAATAAATTAAATTATTACAATTTAGGCTATATTAAATTAGTTAAAGGCTGTAACCTAACTGTTGGAAAATGGGTTATTGGTAGGGCAGGTAGGTACCTACACCTAGCAACAAGCCACAACCTCCACATAGGTACAGTTAGGTCTCAGTAAATTAATCCCAGCTCTACCCTTGGTAGCTTGGCATCGAGCGTCAAGGCTTAACTTAGGAGACAAAGTGTAAAGCATTCAAATATCACAAAACAGTAATTAAATAAAACACAGGAAACAGTTTAAAAATCCAAAACCAATTTATAAAAATAGTTTATATTTTTATCTTTAAAAGGACACAAAAACGATTAAAATCGGTTCAGGGGAACCGGAGATATGAATTTTTAAAGAATTATTACTTTTCTAGCGCTTAGATACAAAAATCGCCAATCGGGTCATCTGGTTGCACCTCGACCGGGGCAAAGTCAAACTTTCAGGCCGACCGCGATGGAGCCCTGCTCGGCTACAGGTCGCGGGAGGCCTCGGTTAAAAAGTTACCTTCTGACTTAGGCCCTCATTCTGACCCTGGCGGTCTTTGACCGCCAGGGCGGAGGACCGCGGGAGCACCGCCGACAGGCCGGCGGTGCTCCAATGGGGATTCCGACCGCGGCGGTAAAGCCGCGGTCCTACCGGCACCACTGGCGGGCTCCCGCCAGTGTACCGCCGCCCCATTGAATCCTCCACGGCGGCGCAGCTTGCTGCACCGCCGCGGGGATTCCGACCCCCCCTACCGCCATCCAGATCCCGGCGGTCCGACCGCTGGGATCCGGATGGCGGTAGGGGGGGGTCGCGGGGCCCCTGGGGGCCCCTGCAGTGCCCATGCCACTGGCATGGGCATTGCAGGGGCCCCCGTAAGAGGGCCCCTACATGTATTTCACTGTCTGCTGCGCAGACAGTGAAATACGCGACGGGTGCAACTGCACCCGTCGCACAGCTTCCACTCCGCCGGCTCGATTCCGAGCCGGTTTCATCGTGGAAGCCTCTTTCCCGCTGGGCTGGCGGGCGGTCTGAAGGCGACCGCCCGCCAGCCCAGCGGGAAAGTCAGAATTACCGCCGCGGTCTTTCGACCGCGGAACGGTAATCTGACGGCGGGACTTTGGCGGGCGGCCTCCGCCGCCCGCCAAGGTCAGAATGAGGGCCTTAGTCTTTATTTTGAAGTTTTTCTTCACCGGGACGAACCTGCCAGTTGAATCCGACCTCCGGGAGCCCTTGTCCGGATACGCGATGTGGGTTTCCTCGGTGGAGACTTTTACCTTCGGACTTAGTCGTTTTTTCGAGATGAAAATCCTTCGACCGGGGTAAACCTGGATCTTGATCCGACGTCCATGGAGCCCTTCTCGGATACGATGGCTGGGAGGTCCCGGTCAACTTTTTACCTTCGGACTTAGGGCCTCATTATGACCCTAGCGGTAGAGAACCGCCAGGGCCAACGGGGGCGGAAGCACCGCCGACAGGCCGGCGGTGCTCCCTTGGGCATTCTGACCGCGGCGCTTTGGCCGCGGTCAGAAAGGGAAAACCGGCGGTCTCCCGCCGGTTTTCCACTGCCCCTAAGAATCCTCCAAGGCGGCGCAGCTCGCTGCGCCGCCGAGGGGATTCTGACAATCCTTACCGCCATCCTGTTCCTGGCGGCTCGCCCGCCAGGAACAGGATGGCGGTAAGGATTGTCGTGGGGCCCCTGGGGGCCCCTGCAGTGCCCATGCCAATGGCATGGGCACTGCAGGGGCCCCCGTAAGAGGGCCCCGCTAGTATTTCACTGTCTGCGTAGCAGACAGTGAAATACGCGACGGGTGCAGTAGCACCCGTCGCACCTTCCCTCTCCGCCGGCTCGATTACGAGCCGGCATCCTCGTGGGAAGGGAGTTTTTCCCTGGGCTGGCGGGCGGTCTTTTGGAGACCGCCCGCCAGCCCAGGGAAAAACTCATAATACCCTCCGCGGTCTTCTGACCGCGGAGCGGTATTATGGAGGGCGGCATCCTGGCGGGCGGCCTCCGCCGCCCGCCAGGGTCGTAATGAGGCCCTTAGTCTCTTCTTTGGATGTTTTTCTTTACCGGGACGAACCACGAAGTCAGGCCGGGTCGCGGTTGAGGGAAGCCGGCTAGAATTTCCGCGGCGGGTCGGTCCCTCTCTGGAGCTTTTTTCCAAAAATTCTCAAATCTTTTCCAAACTTCTGGGGCTTCACCCAGATGTTCTTTTAAGGTTCTTTTGGGGTCCACAGCTCACCCCAAGGGTCCAGAAGTTCTGTGATGGTCCTTGGGGGGTGTGGACTTCAACTCCCAGAATGCACCTGGCGCAAACTCCTTTTTGGCCACTGGACAGTGGTCAGCTGGTCGCTTTCTTCAGGAGTTGGTGCAGGGGACTCTGGTTTAGCAATTTTTCACCTGTAGCAAACAGGGAGTCCCTCCTTGAACCAGTTGAAGCCAGGCAAAGTCCTTCTTGTGGTGAAGCCCAAGTGTGCAGCTGGTGCAGTCTTTCTGAGTGCAGGGTCCAGGTGCAGGCCAGGGGTCAAGCAGGGCAGTCCTTCTCCTTCTTTAGTTCCTTTCTTGTTGAATTCTGGAGGGGATCTGAGGTGTGGGGGCAGGTCTGCCAGTTTTATCCTTGCTCCTGGGTGAAAAGCAGGGGGGCCCTGGTTCTCCAATCAGGGACAGGGTCGTCCCCCTGTGATGACCACTTCCTGGGAAGTGTGGCAAAAATCCATCCCAAAAGGCAACAGTCTCTAAAAATCCAACATGGCTGAATCTGATTTTTGGAGGTTACATCTGGCTGAGCCCACCCACTGGTGTGGCTAAAAATCATAAACACACCCCTCTCCTGCCCTCTCCTAATCTAATCAAGGGGGCACCTAGCTGTCTGGGGTTGCAGGATGTGGGGGTGTTGCTGGGTGCTCCAGATGTCCTTCTCTGCCTTTGAAGACCAGTTTGGCAGCCCTCCCCCTTCCTGCCTCACCATCTGCTGAGGGGAGATTCTCTCCCCCAAGCACATTCCTTTGTGTGAAGCCAGGCCACTTCACACCTCATTAAAGTAGCCTGGCAGAAGCTGCTGCAGGCTGGCCAATCAGAGCACAGCAGCAAAAACAATGCAGAGCTGAAATTGGCAACTTTTTAGGTAAAGTCTAAACTTTTTACCTGAACTGGTTATATTAAATCCAACAACTGGAAGTTGTGGGATTTATTATAACAATCAATTTGATACCAAATTCTTGGTATGTAACATTTAAGGAGACTTTACAATTTAAAATAAAGTCCATTCTAGCCTATGAAGGCCATTTACTTCAATGAGGGAAAAACGAATTTGGCTGTTTTTACCTCACCAGGGCTTATAAATCTATTTTTATAAAGTCCCTGCTTATAGTTACATGGCACCCAGCCCTAGGGGCACATAGGGCACACCTTAGGGGTGACTTATATGTAAAAATAAGGTAGTTTAAGACTTTGGAAGTACCTTTAATTCCAAAGTCGAATTTGCATATAACTTTAATTTAAAAGCAGCCAGCAAGGCAGGCTTGCTTTTAAAATGACACTGGGCACCTCAGCAGTGCACCTAGGTGTGTACCACCTATGCTGTGGTCCCTAAACCTACATCCCCTACCATATACTAGGGACTTATAGGTAGGTTCACTTAGCCAATTATAATTAGCCTAATTTGCATATCCATTTTACACAGAGCACTGGCCCTGGGACTGGTAAGCAGTACCCAGGGCACAGCCAAGAGTCAGTAACCACCAGTACCTATCCAGAAAGAGTTGGGGTGATCAGGCAAAAAAAAAGGACTTTCCTACACTGCCCCCCCCCAGATGAAAGGTGATGGGTACTAACCTACACCCTGGTAGTCCTCATCAGCTAAGTGGAAAAACCTGGAAAGGCCATCTGCATTGTCATGAGCAGTCCCAGGTCTGTGCTCCACTGTGAAGTCCATCCCCTGTAGGGAAATGGACCACCTTAACAGTTTTGGGTTCTCCCCCCTCATCTGCATCAACCATCTGAGAGGTCTGTGGTCAGTTTGTACACGGAAGTGAGTGCCAAACAAGTAAGGCCTCAACTTCTTCAGGGACCAAACCACAGCAAAGGCCTCCCTCTCAATGGCACTCCATTTTTTCTCTCTGGGGAGTAGTCGCCTGCTGATGAAGGCAACTGGGTGATCATGGCCCTCTTCATTAACTTGTGCTAACACTGCCCCAATCCCTTCCTCTGAAGCATCTGTTTGCACTACAAACTCCTTGCTATAGTCAGGGGCCAGTGACACTGGTGCTGAACACATAGCCTGTTTTAGGGTGTCAAAAGCTTTCTGACACTCTGGGGTCCAAATGACCTTCTTGGGCTGTTTCTTGGAGGTAAGCTCAGTTAGAGGGGCCACTATGGTCCCAAAATTTTGAACAAACCTCCTGTAATACCCAGTCAGGCCAAGAAAGGCCCTGACCTGAGTATGGGTTTTTGGAGCCTCCCAATCCAGGATAGTCTGGATCTTGGGCTGGAGAGGTTGTACATGGCCTCCACCAACAAGGTGGCCCAGGTACACAACAGAACTTTGCCCTATCTGGCACTTGCTTGCCTTGATAGTCAGGCCTGCTTGAAGCAGGGCCTGAAGCACTTCCTTCAGGTGGACCAGGTGGTCCCTCCAGGTGGAACTAAATACAGCTATATCATCCAGATAAGCTGCACTAAAAGATTCCAACCCAGATAGGACTCTATTCACCAACCGTTGGAAGGTGGCAGGAGCATTTTTCATCCCGAAGGGCATCACCTTGAACTGAAAGTGGCCCTCTGGTGTGGAAAATGCTGACCTCTCCTTAGCTCTTGGACTTAAGGCAATCTGCCAATATCCTGAGGTCAGATCAAATGTGCTCAGGAATTTGGCAGCCCCCAACCTGTCAATGAGCTCATCAGCTCTAGGTATGGGGTGAGCATCAGTCCTAGTGACTGCATTTAGACCTCTGTAGTCCACACAGAATCTTAATTCTTTCTTCCCACCTTGGGGATTAGCTTTGGGCACCAGTACCACTGGACTGGACCAAGGACTATCAGAGGGCTCAATTACCTTCAGGTCCAACATCTTAGCCACTTCAGCTTTGATGTTGGCCTTGACCTGGTCAGACAGCCTGTACAGCTTGTTCTTGACAGGCAAGCTGTCACCAGTGTCAACATCATGGACACACCAATTGGTGAGTCCAGGGGTCAGGGAGAACAGACTAGCAAACTGTCCCAAGACTTGCTTACAGTCTTGTTGTTGCTGATCTGTCAATTTGGGAGAGAGTACCACTCCCTCCACTGACCCATCTTTTTCCTTTGAGGACAGGAGGTCTGGCAGAGGTTCACCCTCCTCCTCCTTCCCTTCATCAGTGACCATCAGCATGGTCATGTCTGCCCTGTCCTGGTGGGGTTTCATCCTGTTTACATGTAGGATCCTGTGAGGATTCCTGGGGGTGCCAAGGTCCACCAAGTAGGTGACCTCACCTTTTTTCTCTAGGATTGGATAGGGCCCAGTCCATTTGGCCTGTAGTGCCCTAGGAGCCATGGGCTCCAAAACCCACACCAGCTGTCCTGGGTGATACTCAGGTATGGTAGCCTTTTGATCATGCCAGAGCTTCATGAGCTCCTGACTGGCCTCCAGGTTTCTGCTTGCCTTCTTCATATACTCAGCCATGCGAGACCGCAGGCCTAGTACATAATCCAGCACATTCTCCTTGGATTCCTTGAGAGGCTTTTCCCAAGACTCTCTCACCAAGCACAATTGGCCTCTTACAGGGTGCCCAAACAGTAACTCAAAGGGGCTGAATCTAACCCCCTTCTGTGGCACCTCCCTGTAGGCAAACAGCAGGCATGGGAGGAGGACATCCCATCTCCTCCTGAGTTTGTCAGACAAACCCATGATCATGCCCTTCAGGGTCTTATTGAATCTTTCCACCAGACCATTGGTCTGTGGATGGTAGGGTGTGCTGAACTTATAAGTAACACCACACTCCTCCCACATGGCTTTCAGATAGGCTGACATAAAGTTTGTGCCCCTATCTGAGACCACCTCCTTTGGGAATCCCACTCTGGTGAACACACCAAGTAGGGCCCTAGCCACTGTGGGAGCAGTGACTGTCCGGAGGGGTATTGCCTCAGGGTACCTGGTGGCATGGTCCACTACCACCACAATGTACCTGTTACCTGAAGCAGTTGGTGGGTCTAGGGGACCAACAATGTCAATCCCCACCCTCTCAAAGGGAGTCCCAACCACTGGCAGTGGAATCAAGGGAGCCTTTGGCTTGTCCCCTGTCTTGCCACTGGCTTGACAGGTGACACAGGAGCTGCAAAACTCCCTGACTTTTTCTGACATTTCGGGCCAATAAAAATGGTTGACCAGCCTGCTCCAGGTCTTGGTCTGTCCCAAATGACCAGCTAAGGGGATATCATGGCTTAAGGTAAGGAGGAATTCTCTATACTTTTGGGGAACCACTACTCTCCTAGTAGCCCCTTCTTTGAGGGCCCTTGCCTCAGTGTAGAGAACTCCATCCTCCCAGTAAACCTTGTGGGTACCACTGGTATCCCCTTGTTCTTGCCTGGCAGCAGTCTGCCTCAGGCCCTCAAGAGTGGGACACTCTCTTTGTCCCTGGCACAAATCTTCTCTGGTGGGCCCACCTGCCCCTTGCAGTTCTGCCAAGTCAGGCAGAGTTTGCAGGGAAGGTGTCCCTCCCTCAGAGTTCAGATCCTCCCCCTCAGGGTTGGATTCTTCCTGACCCTCTGTACTTGTTGGGGCTGGCAAGCCAGACCCAGTGCCTTTTCTCTTTTTCTTGGAGGCTTGGCCCATTGTTCCAGGGTCCAAGTGTCCAGCATTCCCCTGTTGTGCCGCCTGTGACCTGGTCACAGCACACACCCATTCAGGGAGGTCCAGCATCTGTGCATGGACCCTTCTTTCCACTTCTGACCACTCAGATGCTTCAAGATCATTCCCCAGTAGACACTCTACTGGGAGGGCAGGAGCTACAGCTACTTTTTTAGGGCCAGTCACACCTCCCCATTCCAGACTCACCATAGCCATGGGATGGAGTTTGGTTCTGGTATCTGCATAAGTCACCTGGTGGAAGACACCAGGTAAGACCTGCTCTGGAGAAACCAGCTTTTCTGCGACCATTGTCACACTGGCTCCTGTATCTCTCAGAGCTTCCACTTCAGTCCCATTGACTTTAGGCCTCTGCCTATACCTCTCCATGATGGGAGGTAAGGTGGCCATAGTTGCAATGTCCACCCCACCCACGGATACTAAGGTGACCTCAGTGTACCCTGATTCCACCCCTGGGCCAACTTCCACCACCAACCCTACACTAGCAATCCCCTGGGATTGCCCACCAGTGGGGGGCTTCTTGGTGCAGATAGCATCTCCTCTTTTATGTCCTGGCTGATGACAGTCAAAACACTTGCCGGCCTTAGCAAGCTCCTGAAACTTTCCTGCTTTAGCAGGATCATAATTCTTTCCCTGATACCCTTTCCCTTTAAAAGTGAATTGGCTCGGGGCTCCCCCTCCCTGAGAAGTTTTTGGGGACTCTTGTGAGGACTCTTTGGGTTTTTTGTCATCTTTCTCCTGGTTCTTCCCCTGAGAAGAACCATGTCCTCCCTTTTTCTGATCACCCCCTGGGGGTTTCTGGTTAACCCTAGTTCTTAACCAGTCATCTGCTGCCTCCCCCAGCTCTCTGGGGTTGGTCAACCTAGAGTCTACTAGATACTGGCGGAGCCTCTCTTGGACACAATTAGTTAGAAGGTGCTCCCTCATAATCAAATTGTACAGCCCCTCAAAGGTACTTACCCTGTTGCCCTGTATCCAGCCCTCCAGTGCTTTTACTGAAATGTCCACAAAGTCCACCCAGGACTGGGTGCTTGTCATTTGGGTGTCCCTAAACTTAAGCCTATACTGCTCTGGGGTTAGACCAAACTTTTTAGTCAAGCAACTCTTCATACTGGGGTATGAGTCTGCATCCTCCCCACTCATGGTTAGGAGCCTATCCCTCCCAGAGTTGGGAACTAACTCCCAAAGGAGTGAACCCCAGTACTGAGGGTTGACTTTCCTCATCTGGAGGGCCCTCTCAAAGGCCCCCAGCCACTTATCTACGTCATCCCCCTGTACATAGGCAGGAACCACCCCTTTGGGTAATCTGGGGGCAAAACCCCCACCCAGGGACACCTCAGTTTCTTTCTCGCTGCCTCCATCTTTTTTTTCTTTGCTTGCCCACTTTTTCTTTTCTAGGGCAAGCTTATCTGCTTCCAAAGCTATGTAGGCTAGCTGGGCTTCCAGCTCTCTTTCTCTGATGGATGGGTTCTCTCCTCCTGAAAGGACCCCCTTCCTACCACTAGCTTTGGGTCTGGCCCTAGTGACTGTGTCTACTGAGGACCGTTCTTCCTCTTCCTCACTTAGGCTCGGATGCCTTCCCTCCCCTGAGTGGTTAGAGTTAGCATCTTCCCCTTTTTCTTCCTCCTCTGGAGCTTCCTCTGTCTCTACCTCTTGGGCCTCAGCCCATGCTGTCAGGGATTTAATCAGGATTTGCTTCCTGAGATCATTGGTTGCAGGCAACCCTCTCTCAATACACAACCCCCTAAGCTGGACTACTGTCAGTGTGGGTAGGCTAGCCAGATCAAGCTCCATGGTTCCCTAGTTTTGTGTCAACAAAAACTTTTTGCAAAAATTGGTAACAAGAATTTAGAAAACTTACAAAAATGCAATAATTGAAATTAATCCAAATTAATAAAAAAAAATTAAAATTAAAAACAATTTTTGCACTAGGACAATTGAAAGGATTTTTAATTTGTTTTATCTAAAATTGTAACGTGATATTGAACACAAGTACAGGATCCCGTCGCTGCTTCGAATTATGTTGGAAAATGGGTTATTGGTAGGGCAGGTAGGTACCTACACCTAGCAACAAGCCACTAACCTCCACATAGGTACAGTTAGGTCTCAGTAAATTAATCCCAGCTCTACCCTTGGTAGCTTGGCATCGAGCGTCAAGGCTTAATTTAGGAGACAAAGTGTAAAGCATTCAAATATCACAAAACAGTAATTAAATAAAACACAGGAAACAGTTTAAAAATCCAAAACCAATTTATAAAAATAGTTTATATTTTTATCTTTAAAATGACACAAAAACGATTAAAATCGGTTCAGGGGAACCGGAGATATGAATTTTTAAAGAATTATTACTTTTCTAGCGCTTAGAAACAAAAAGCGCCAATCGGGTCATCTGGTTGCACCTCGACCGGGGCAAAGTCAAACTTTCAGGCCGACCGCGATGGAGCCCTGCTCGGCTACAGGTCGCGGGAGGCCTCGGTTAAAAAGTTACCTTCTGACTTAGTCTTTATTTTGAAGTTTTTCTTCACCTGGACGAACCTGCCAGTTGAATCCGACCTCCTGGAGCCCTTGTCCGGATACGCGATGTGGGTTTCCTCGGTGGAGACTTTTACCTTCGGACTTAGTCGTTTTTTCGAGATGAAAATCCTTCGACCGGGGTAAACCTGGATCTTGATCCGACGTCCATGGAGCCCTTCTCGGATACGATGGCTGGGAGGTCCCGGTCAACTTTTTACCTTCGGACTTAGTCTCTTTTTTGGATGTTTTTCTTTACCGGGACGAACCACGAAGTCAGGCCGGGTCGCGGTTGAGGCAAGCCGGCTAGAATTTCCGCGGCGGGTCGGTCCCTCTCTGGAGCTTTTTTCCAAAAATTCTCAAATCTTTTCCAAACTTCTGGGGCTTCACCCAGATGTTCTTTTAAGGTTCTTTTGGGGTCCACAGCTCACCCCAAGGGTCCAGAAGTTCTGTGATGGTCCTTGGGGGGTGCGGACTTCAACTCCCTGAATGCACCTGGCGCAAACTCCTTTTTGGCCACTGGACAGTGGTCAGCTGGTCGCTTTCTTCAGGAGTTGGTGCAGGGGACTCTGGTTTAGCAATTTTTCACCTGTAGCAAACAGGGAGTCCCTCCTTGAACCAGTTGAAGCCAGGCAAAGTCCTTCTTGTGGTGAAGCCCAAGTGTGCAGCTGGTGCAGTCTTTCTGAGTGCAGGGTCCAGGTGCAGGCCAGGGGTCCAGCAGGGCAGTCCTTCTTCTTCTTTAGTTCCTTTCTTGTTGAATTCTGGAGGGGATCTGAGGTGTGGGGGCAGGTCTGCCAGTTTTATCCTTGCTCCTGGGTGAAAAGCAGGGGGGCCCTAGTTCTCCAATCAGGGACAGGGTCGTCCCCCTGTGTTGACCACTTCCTGGGAAGTGTGGCAAAAATCCATCCCAAAAGGCAACAGTCTCTAAAAATCCAACATGGCTGAATCTGATTTTTGGAGGTTACATCTGGCTGAGCCCACCCACTGGTGTGGCTAAAAATCATAAACACACCCCTCTCCTGCCCTCTCCTAATCTAATCAAGGGGGCACCTAGCTGTCTGGGGTTGCAGGATGTGGGGGTGTTGCTGGGTGCTCCAGATGTCCTTCTCTGCCTTTGAAGACCAGTTTGGCAGCCCTCCCCCTTCCTGCCTCACCATCTGCTGAGGGGAGATTCTCTCCCCCAAGCACATTCCTTTGTGTGAAGCCAGGCCACTTCACACCTCATTAAAGTAGCCTGGCAGAAGCTGCTGCAGGCTGGCCAATCAGAGCACAGCAGCAAAAACAATGCAGAGCTGAAATTGGCAACTTTTTAGGTAAAGTCTAAACTTTTTACCTGAACTGGTTATATTAAATCCAACAACTGGAAGTTGTGGGATTTATTATAACAATCAATTTGATACCAAATTCTTGGTATGTAACATTTAAGGAGACTTTAAAATTTAAAATAAAGTCTGCCCATTCTAGCCTATGAAGGCCACTTACTTCAATGAGGGAAAAACGAATTTGGCTGTTTTTACCTCACCAGGGCTTATAAATCTATTTTTATAAAGTCCCTGCTTATAGTTACATGGCACCCAGCCCTAGGGGCACATAGGGCACACCTTAGGGGTGACTTATATGTAAAAATAAGGTAGTTTAAGACTTTGGAAGTACCTTTAATTCCAAAGTCGAATTTGCATATAACTTTAATTTAAAAGCAGCCAGCAAGGCAGGCTTGCTTTTAAAATGACACTGGGCACCTCAGCAGGGCACCTAGGTGTGTACCACCTATGCTGTGGTCCCTAAACCTACATGCCCTACCATATACTAGGGACTTATAGGTAGGTTCACTTAGCCAATTATAATTAGCCTAATTTGCATATCCATTTTACACAGAGCACTGGCCCTGGGACTGGTAAGCAGTACCCAGGGCACAGCCAAGAGTCAGTAACCACCAGTACCTATCCAGAAAGAGTGGGGGTGATCAGGCAAAAAAAAAGGACTTTCCTACACTAACCATGAATATATTGTAAATATGTCAAAATGTAAATCAGATAACATTTAAATTAACCAGGCCAATCTAGAACAACCCCAACTTTAATGCTGAGCTTAACTATGACACTATCAATATGCTATTTATTATTTAAATTTAAATATTTATACTATCATATAAAATATGTAAATGTAATGTGTAAAGTAAATTGCATTACATTAAATATTAAAAAGTAAAGAAGGTATTCTTGAATGACAACCAAACTCCATGCCTCAATCCTAACCCAAAACCTAACCCAAATTATATTCCGAGATTATGCAAGATATTTGATTGAATCAATATTTATTCTATATTCTTTTTTTAAGTTATATTGAATTCTAATCCTAACCACAATGCTTTCTCTAGCCCTAGCCAATCACCGCCAAAGGCTTGTTTTAAAAAAAAAAATTGATATGCCAAGTAAGTCTACAATCCCTGTATAAACACATGCCCCGAATTTTCTTATTACTGTTGAATTGTGACAACTTTAGTCACCTTTAACTGAGGAGTATATTTAAACCTTTCGCCGCAAAACTGCGCTAACGCAGTTTTGCGGCAAAAATATTAGCGCCGGCTTGCGCCATTCAACAGCACCAGTCGGGCGCCATATTTAAGGAATGGCTTAAGCCGGCGCTAAGATTGAGCTAGCGTCATCAAAAATGACGCTAGTTGGGTTGCGGTGGTGGTATGGGGTGTAGAGGTTATGCTCCAAAAAATAACTTTAGGCTGGTTAGCGGAAAATAAATGCTGCTAAACAGCCTTGTGTCATTTCCAGGTGCACAACCATCCTAAAACATGACTCCTGTCCTAGAAAAGACAGGAGTCATGCCGACCACCCCATTGGTCAGCACAGGGGACCAGTGTCCCCTTGGCATGGCCATTACTACCAGTTACATGCAGGGGCCCCCTTGTTAGGGCCCCCAATGGGACTTTAAAAAAATCCCCTAATACTTACCTATACTTAACTACCTACCTTGGATGGGTTCCTCATCCTGTGGTGTCCCTCTGGTGTGGGTGGGGGTGTTCCTGGGGCTTGGGGTGGGCACCTGTGGGCCTGTTCCATGGTGTTTGACCATTGAAATGGGTCCACAGATCCCCTAACGCCTTGTCTGACCAAGTCGTTAAATAATCATGGTAAGCAAGCTAAGCACCATTATTTGGGGCTGCAGCCCACCCGTGCATCATTTTACAAAAGGGGGATAAATATGGCGCTATAGGGATGGTGCCATTTTTTGGATGGGAACACCTACCTTGCATCTCATTGACGCAAGGTAGGTTCACGCATCCAAAAAATGGTTCAAACTCCCATATTTTGACGCTAGGAGTGTCTAGCATCAAAATATAAATATGGAGTTAAGTTTGCCCCGAATTTGCATTAAAAAAATTATGCAAATTCGGCGCAAACAGAGTATAAATATGTCCCTGAGTACCTGCTAAACTGTAACATTATATTATAGTTAAATTGTGACATCATAGTACCTAAAGCCAGAGCTAGCAACCATGGTGAAATGGAGGTCAATGAGCATCATTTCAGCTATAGTTTAAACAACAAAAATGAGAACTGCCTTTCGTTCTTATAATCAATCAATCAGGAATTTGTAAAGCGCACTACTCACCCGTGAGGGCCTCAAGGCGCTGTTTCTCAAATGTTTTTCTCAAATGAACAGTCATCAGGAAAAAGAAAATGTTCATCATAACATATTGATTTTTCATACTACAGTTTATTTCAGGAAAGAAAGAATCTCTCTGCATGTTACTACTCATTATGAACTACAGGCTATTTTTAAAATCTAACTTACACTGACCGATTCTAATATGTTTTTGCAACAAATGAATACCTGCTTTTTGGTATGTGTAATGTCATGCTACAAATACTGCTTTCATTTCATTTCAGGATACCCTCACAATTGATAGTATGCTTTACAAATGCATATAACATATAGGGCCTGAATACGACCTTGGCGGATTGGGTGCTCTGTCACAGTTGTGACGGATATCCCGCTGGCCGTATAACAAGTTCCATTATATCCTATGCAACTTGTAAAACTGCGGGCAGATATCCGTCATGTTTGTGACGGAGTATCCCATCCGCCAAGGTCATAATCAGGCCTATAATGTCTGCAACCCTACTACCTCCTTCATAGGAAGGATCACGACACCAAGCAGTTGAACTTTTTGTGAGAAGGGTGATAGTAAGGCCATACAATACAAGAACTAAAATAACCTCTTATGTATGTTAAAAGGATATTACAAGTAACCTGACATTGTCAATGACCTGATTAAGGAACTCAGTTTTATTCCTATATACGGTAACAGAATTGTTAAGTGACCTGAGTTATCCTTCTAAAGGTACAGTAGTTTATATACATTTATTTCACTGATGTTAAATTGCATTGTATAACATTACGTTATTGAAAATACATCATAATAGAAATATTTAACCCTTTTACCCTTGTAGTCTTTTACTAGATAATGATGCACAAGCGAATGACCAACATGATTAAGCAGCTGTGTTGGAAAATTCTGAGAAACAAATGTTGCAAGTCATGGGCAGCCAAACTAATTTTCAAATATTGCAGAGTGATTTCAGTGTGTTCATTCTGTAACTGCTGAGAAACAGCTAGGCATAATAACTGGTGGGGACCTATTTTCTTCAGAACCTTGGTAAAGAATCAGTTTAATCACATGTGATTCCATGTCAATAATTTACGTATATTAGGAGCGGTCATGCAATGATCCTCACTCACACATATTTAATTTACATTAATTTGCAATAATAATAACCACAAGGTACATAATTTACAAACTATGGGCCTGATTACAACTTTGGCGGAGGGGGTTAATCCGTCCCAAATGTGACGGATATCCCGCCCACCGTATTTCGAGTCCATTATATCCTATGGAACTCGTAATACGGTGGGCGGGATATCTGTCACATTTGGGACGGACCCTTCGCCCGCCAAGGTTGTAATCAGACCCTATATTCTATAAAGCGTCAACGTTTCAATCCGTTATTCCATATATGTGACTTGAAACATCCACTGGGGTCTTCATCAGGACAGAACCAAAATGCAAGCACATCCTGTGTGATACAAATGACAGAAACATTTGCTGTGGGCCATCATGTGTGCCAAAATGATTTCAAGTTAAGGAAATATTTTTTAAAAAGTGGTCATGCTCTGATGTTTCTAAGTGCTAAATGCCCCAAAAGGTGCAAACATACAAGTCTCCTACCCAATCAGCTGAAAGGTAACATCAAGAAAAGAAAGATAGTGTCAATTACCCCTTGTTTGAATAACTGAAAAACAAATCAAATGCAATAAAAAATGTGTTATGTTGATCAAGCCGTGCCAGTCCACCATCTACATACAATACCACTTACTCAGCTAGTCCTTTATTTAAACTGAAAAGTCGATTAAATGCCATAAAAAATGTTATTATGTTCAAGCTATGCAAGTCAATCCCTTATTTGATCAGCCCACGGAACATTGTGTGACCTCTCCTGAAATGTGTAAATGTTGTTGAATAGGGTGACCAGATTTTCCGCCAGAAAAACTAGGATGGGCACAGACATAGACATAGAAATAGGACTAAGGCCCACATTTATACTTTTTTAGTGCCGCATTTGTGACGCTTTTTGAAGCAAAAGCAGCGCAAACTTACAAAATACAATTGTATTTTGTAAGTTGCGCCGCTTTTGCGTCAAAAAATGACGCAAATGCTGTGCTAAAAAAGTATAAATGTGGGCCTAAGTGTTCTATTAGGTCACAAGGCACTATGGGCCAGATGTAGCAAAGGATTTGCGCGTCGCAAACTGCGAAAATTGCCGTTTGCGAGGCGCAAATGCCTCTTTGCCATGCAGAAATGCATATTGCGAGTCGGGACCGACTCGCAATATGCATTTCAGAATCGCAAATAGGAAGGGGTGTTCCCTTCCTATTTGCGATTCGGAGTGGTATGCAATACCATTTGCGACCGCATATGCGGTCGCAAATGGTGTCGCAGTTACCATCCACTTCAAGTGGATGGTAACCCACTCGCAAATTGGAAGGGGTCCCAATGGGACCCCTTCCACTTTGTGAATGGACCCAAAACATTTTTTTCAGGGCAGGTAGTGGTCCAAGGGACCACTGCCTGCCCTGAAAAAATACCGAAACTAAAGGTTTCGTTTTTTTTTTTAAGTGCAGCTCGTTTTCCTTTAAGGAAAACGGGCTACACTTAAAAAAAAAAAAACTGCTTTATTTAAAAGCAGTCACGAACATGGAGGTCTGCTGACTACAGCAGGCCTCCATGTTTGCGAGTGCCTATAGTCGGTATGGGGCCGCAATTTGCGACCCACCTCATTAATATTAATGAGGTGGGTCTCTGCGACCCCATAGCGACTCGCAGACGGTGTCTGAGACACCGTTCTGCATTGGAAATTGCGACTTACAATTTGCGAGTCGCTCCGACTCGCAAATTGCAAGTCGCAATTTTCAAATTTGCTACATCTGGCCCTATATATATATATATATATATATATATTTACATATTCCCTTTTCTATATAGAGCTCCTGTGTCAGGATGGTTGGCCCAGCCTTGACCTACGCTGCGTCTGATTTTCACCTCAATAAGTCCTGCTGTGCTGCTTGAATGAGGCGGGGGCAGCACAGCACGAGCGTACAACCACTGAACTTCTGTCCCCGTCTTGTTGAATTGTGACACTGCACAAAATCATGAATAATGTGCAAGTTCACCCGACCCTCCCTTAAAAACCGGGACATTTTTCGCTTTTAGAAGGAAGTGTGAGGACACCCGGACACTCTTTCAAAAACCGGGACGTCTGGCCCCTCTATTGTTGAATTAATTCGGACAGAACCAGACGTGATTATACTGAGGAGAGACTAGACAGTAGCAGTGCTCTGTACACAGAGGTATACAACAGAACATGACACCACATAACAATAACAGACGGGCAATTTGTGAAAGCATGTGCAACTCACAGATTGTTTAAATCACTTAAAACGATAAACCGCGTCTTTTAAACAAAAAATATTGAATCCCATGAATAACTTTTTGTTGTTAAAAAAATAGAGCTAACTCGTATTGAGCTCTTTTTTCCACTCCTGTATTAAAATATAGAACAACGTCATTTGCCTTAAACACAGTCACAAATTCCCCACTCGAGCAGTTGGAAACATGCAATTTCTTCATTTTTTATCACGGAGAAGGGAAACCTAGCGTGAAATCAGTTTGCTCGTGTTCTGCAAATACTGCTTGTCTGGTCTTTTTTCAAAAAGCAGCGAAGAGGATGCAGACGAGTTCACTGTGTTTATTCTTTGCATTCGTGAACACCTTTTGTGATGTGACCCAGGAAGGATTAGGAACCGTCAGGAATGAAAATTTAAGGGGCAGAGTTCCAAACCCCTAGCGCCTCCTTGCGCTACATTAGCATCATTTGTTCTTATGCTAATGTGGTTTCAGGAAGGCATTTTTTCTGTGCCGAATTTACAAAGCGGCGCAATGCATGCATTGCGCCACTTTGCACCCCCCTTGTGCCACGTTATACTTAAGCCAGGCATAATGTATGCAAGGGGGATGTTCTGGCCTTAGGAGGCCTGCAAAAATGGCACAATATTTCACTGTGCCACTTTTTCTATAATTTTTAATGACTGCTCAGAACAGGCGTTAAAATGACGCACCCATTGTAATCAATGGGCCTCTGCACTTTGCTCCACTAGCGTCAATTTTTTTGATGCTAGAGGAGCAAAGCGCCACAATTGCATCAAAATGTTTACGCTATTGGCCGAATGTGTGCCATGGTACGCTGTATTATAAATACAGCACACACATAGGTGGGGTAGGGGCTACGCAAGGAAACTGGCGCATCAGTGCTGATGCACAAGTTTCGTGTAAATCTGTCCATACATTTTTGAAAGTCTAAAACGTACATTGGGATCCCAAGCAAAAAATGAAGACCAAGGAAGAATCTAAGGGCCAAATTTGCAAGAAAGTGGCACATCAACTGTGATGCGCCACTTTTCTTGCGACCCCCGTCGGCACTTAACAACACCAAGGTAGCACCATATTCACAATACGGCGCACCATGGAGCAGAATAGGACAATAGCATCATAATTTATGATGCTAGTGTGGTGCTTTTCAGGATTAGCGTTATAAATAATGGTGCTAATCCTGCAAAGTAAAGGGAGGCCCATTGAAAGTAAAGGGCACGCCATATTAGCGCCTGCTCTGAGCAGGCATTCAAAATGACAATAAAAATGGCACAGTGAAAGTTCGTAAATTTCACTGTGCCATTTTTACGGGCTTCCCTGTGGGGGAACGCCCCCTTGCATACATTATGCCTGGCTCAGGCATAATGTGACACAAGGGGTTACAAAGTGGCACTATGCAAGCATTGCGCCACTTTGTAACTATCGCAAACGAGAAAGGCCGCCTTAACGTCCCATTAGCATAAAAAAAATTATGCTAGTGTGGTACTAGGGCCATGTAAATCTGGCCCCAAATTGCATATTGCAACCATGAAACAGTAACAAATATAAAGCAGAGGTTATCATATGTTTATATATCATCACAGTGTAAAGTCCTTTGGAGCATAGTAAATATCACAAACTATTCGCTGATGAACTTGGACAGAGTTAGCAAGAAGTCGGTTACGATCGTGGTGTCCCATGGCACCAAAAGCTGTGCTGTTTTTTGAAATAGGTTACTACCAGGAACAACTGGTATCCCTTCAACAACAATTCCTTCCGTCTTTACGATCCCGGGATTTTTCAGACACACTGGCAGCAAGTGGAAGAGCTGCTCCACGGTTTTCTGAATATAATTTGAATATATTAGGATTGGTAGGAAGACTGATTTGCTATTCATGAGCTGCCTCCGAGCCAGATGGGCGATTCCTTTTCTTTTCCACTGCTCCAAGCTAATCACAGGCCCAGGTGTGCAGGCTCTGGCGCTCCTTCTGTGACAGAATGCAGATCAGCCAATGGGCAACCTGCTTTGTAATATGAGATGACACTACACACGTCCAACTCAATAGACTCATAGAAGCTCAACTGTTGCAGAAACTTTGATATGGAGAGAAGGGATCTTGATACTTGCATTTCCCCAGGTGCCTTATTTTTTTATACAAAATGCTGGATCCACCAAGGAGTGTGTTACCATGACGTTTGTGAGGATTAACACGACAGTGCTTTGAGATGCATAGATTATTGTGTTTCTGTTGACGCTATCTATACCACCCTTATAGGCAATGCCATCTGGTGTGAGTGCAACAGCCCATCGCAGCCTGGCTTCAGGATTATTTATATGAAACATAATGCAATTGCATGGGTGAAGAAGTGCGGTTGCTGAAACACAAGCACAGAAGCATGCTAGCACCGGTGACGAAGCTTGGGTGTAGAAGGAAGGTGAAGATGTATGTGTGAAGAAGCACAGGTGAGGAAGCATGGATGGAGAAGTGGAAGTTTGAAAGAAGAAATGTGGGTGAAGAAGAAGAGTTGCTGATGAAACACAAGTGACGAATCATGGTTGAATAACTTGAGTGAAGAAGAGTGGTTCAAGAGCCTTGGGCAGAAGAAGTATGGGTGGATAGGTAAGAAAGGAGAAGTGTGAGTGAAGAAGCCCTTGTAAGTAGGCAAAGGTAAAGAATTGTGGGAGAAGCACAGGTGAAGAAGCATGATTGAAGAAGCATCAGTGGACCGTGAATGTAGAAACACAGGTGAACAAGCATGGGTGAAGAAGGGTGAATGAAGAACTTGGGTGCAGAAACATGGATGCAAAAGCATGGGTGAGCAAAACGGATGAAGAATCACAAGTGAAGAGGCATGGCAGAAGAAGTAGGGAAGATGAAGCATGGATGAAGAAGCACTTGTGAATAAGCACAGGTAAGGAAGTGCGAGAGAAGCATGGCTGAAGAAGCATGAGTGAAGAAGCATTGATCAAGATGCGCCATTGAGGAAGCAAAGGTGAAACAGCATGGGTGGAGATGCGTCATTGAGGAGGCACAGGTGAAACAGCATGGGTGGAGTGTGAATGAAGACGCACAAGGGAAGAAGCATGGGTGAACAAGCATGGGTGAAGAAGGTTAGATGAAGAACTGGGGTGCAGTAACATGTTTGCAGAGGCATGGGCGTAGAAGCACCGGTGAAGCACAACAAGTGAAGATGCATGGCTGAAGAAGTATGGAAGATGAAGTGTGGGTGAAGAAGCACTTGTGAATAAGCACAGGTAAAGGAAGTGTGGGAGAAGCACAGATGAAGAAGCATTGATCAAGATGCGCCATTGAGGAAGCACAGGTGAAGCAGCATGGGTGGATCTTTGTTAGAAATGGGGTCTTTGGTTGGCAGTCAGGTTACCCCCTGTCCAAGCAAGGACCCTCACTCTAGTCCAGGTAAAGGAGAATCACCCTCAGTTAACCCTCGCTCACACCCTTGATAGCTTGGAACAAGCAGACAGGCTTAACTTCGGAAGCAATGTGTAAAGTATTTGTACCAGCACACACAGTAATACAGTGAAACACTACAAAATGGGCACCACACCAGTTTAGACAAATAGGTAATATTTTTCTAAATCAAACAAGACCAGAATGACAAAAATCCAACATACACAAGCCAAGATATGAATTTAAAAAAGAATAAGAGTTTTAGGCCCTCATTTCAACCTCACAAGACCGCCGAGGTTCCGACGGGCCGAAGACCGCCAGTGGTGGCGGTCTTCCGCCAACCATATTATGACTGCTGGCAGCCCTCTGCCCTTTTTTGAATGGAGAGCTGCCAGCAGTCATACTGGCGGTCGGCAGAGAAGGGGAGGCTACTCCACCGTCACCGCCACGTCATCAGAACACCGCCCACAGTAAAACGACCCAGTATTCAGTGTGGCGGTGTTCTGGTGACGGGGTGATGGCGGCGGAGCAGCCCCCATGGATCCTGTTCCCTTCCGGAGGATCACCGGAACAGGTAAGGTGATCGTCCGTTAGGGGAGGCGGGTGGAGGGGTGTTGTGTGTTGTGTGCGTGCATGGGGGTGTGCGTGTGAGTGTGTAGAGGGGTTGTGTGAGTGCGTGTATGCATGCAGGGGGAGTAATGTGTGTATGGGAAATGTAACGTGTATGTATGTGTGCATGTGTGCATGTATGTGCACATGTATGTGTGTGGTGTGAGCGTGCGTGTAGGGAGGTTTGGGGGTTATGTGTGTGGGTTTCCATGTGGGTGGGGGAGGGGGTCCTACCACCTTTGGAGGGTGGTAGGGGGGTCATGGTGTTGGGGGAAGACTCAGGGGAAGGGGAAGGGGAGGGGGAGACCCCAATCAGTGCCAGGGAAAGAATTCCCTGGCACTGATGGTACATACCGCCATGGACTTCGTGGTGGTACAAAACCCCATGAAATCCATGGCGGTATGCGGGATCCTGATACCACCGGCGGTCTAGTGCCGGGCGCCGGGCTGGAGACCGTTGTCTCCAGCCTGGAGGTTGTTCCCGCCATGGCAGACGGTGCAGGACATTGGCGGTTTGGCAAATGCCAAACCGCCAATGTCATAATGGGGCGGTAATGAGCGCCAGCCTGTTTGCGGTCTTCCCGCCCTTTTTCCGCCGTCCGCCAGGGTTGTAATGAGGGCCTTAATCCTTAGAAAACAGTGAAAATACTGTTGTTACACAAAGTACCTGGTTAGTGTCAAAAATAAAGCAGCACGGGTGTGCATGCATTGAAAAAGGCCAGCGATGCGTGGATTTCTCACTTTCAAGCGAGACCGTGCGTCATTCCTTCTCCAGTCGAGTCGTGTGCCCTGTTTCCTCTCTCCCACAAGAGAGCAATGGGTCGATTCCCAGACAGGCACCTCGGGTCCGGGCAGGCTTTGCATTGATTTTTCACACCCAGCGATATTGTGTTCTAAATCCAGTCATATGGTGTCAGGAAACCGTGCTGCGTGGGGCTTGTGTCGCTATCAGCAGCTGCTAGCAGGTATTGTGCATCGTTTCTCCAGCTGCAATGCATCGATCTTCCAGCCCCGATGCAGGTGGAGCGTCAATTTTAGCTACGAGGCCGGCGGCGCGTCGTTTATCAGCCGAGCTGTGGATGGTGCATCGAAAGTTTTCCCGCACGGTGGTCTGTGTGCAGATTTCTGTCCTTTTCCACCAGCGTCACCTTTCAAGGGCCCAGAGACAGGTTACAGCACCACTTGGCAGGGCAGGAGTCCCAGCAGAGAGTCCAGGTGCTGGCAGAGAGAAGTCCTTTATGTCCCTGAGACTTCAACAACAGGAGGCAAGCTCAGTTCAAGCCCTTGGAGATTCTTCACCAGTGGTAAGTCACACAAAAGTCAGTCTTTGTCTTCTCTCAGACAGAAGCAGCTACTGAAGGCCAACCCAGCAAAGCACAGTCATAGGCGAAGGGTCAGTACGCCTCCTCCAGCTCTTCTACTTGGCAGAGGTTCCTCTTGGTTCCAAAAGTAATCTAATTTTCAGGGGTTTTGGGTCCAATTCTTATACCCCTTTCTGTCTTTGAATTAGGCCTACTTCAAAGGAAAGTCTCTGTTGTTCACAAGATCCTGCCTTGCCCAGGCCAGGCCCCAGACACACACCAGGGGGTTGGAGACCGCATTGTGTGAGGGCAGGCACAGCCCTTTCAGGTGTGAATGACCATTCCTTCCTCCACTCTAGCACAGATAGCTCATCAGGATATGCAGGCTACACCCCAGCTCCCTTTGTCTCGAGGAAATTCACAAACAGCTGAACTGTCAAACTGCCTCAGACAGGGAATCCACAAACTGGCAGTCACAGAATGGTTTAAGCAAGAAAATGCCTACTTACTAAAAGTGGCATTTTCAAACTAGCAATCTAAAAAACACCTTCACTAAAATATATATTTTTAAATTATGAGTTCAGAGACCCTAAACTCCATATTTCTACCTGCGCCCAAAGTGAATTTGTCTTTATAGACAGTCCCCATGTTAACCTATGAGAGAGGTAGGCCTTGCAACAGTGAAGAATGAATTTAGCAGTATAACACATCAGTACATGTCCCACCTTTAACATATTCTGCACCCTGCCAATGGGGCTACCTAGGGCCTACCTTAGAGGTGCCTTAAATGTAGAAAAATTGAAGGTTTAAGACTGGCAAGTGGGTACACTTTTCTGGTTGAATTGGCAGTTTAAAACTGCACAAAAGGACACGTGGTGTGAGCCATGTTTACAGGGATACTCATGTGGGAGGCACAACCAGTGCTGCAGGCCCACTAGTAGCATTTGATTTGCAGGCCCTAGGCACCTCTAGTGGTTTTTACTAGGGAGTTATTAGTAAATCAAATATGCCATCATGGAAAGCCAATTAGGCATAGAATTTACACGGGGAACACTTACACTTTAGCACTGGTTAGCAGTGGTAAAGTGTCCAGAGCAAACAAAACAGCGCAAAACAGAGTCCAGCACACAGAAACAACCTGAAAAGTAGAGGCAAAAAGTTAGGAGAGACCATGCCAAGGATGCCAAGTCTAAAAATCATGCATGAAGGATCACAGGTGAAGAAGCACAGGTGAAGTCCCATGGGTGAAGCACGGGTGAAGAAGGGTGGATGAAGTACCAGGGGTGCAGAAGCATGGGTGAAGAAGCAGTTGCGAACAAGCACAGATAAGGAAGTGTGGGAGAAACACAGATGAAGAAGCATGGGTGAAGCACGGGTACAGAAGAGTGGATTAAGAACTGGCGGTGTGGAAACATGGAGTAGTATGGGGAAAGTTGTGTAGGTCAAGAATCACAAATGAGTCCTAAAGAACGTGTGCAAAAATCAAAAAAGGGTTTTTGAAATTCACTGATTTAGACGTTGACAAAACGTCTAAAAAAATAAAACATAACTAGGCAAAAGAAAAAAAATTACCTCTGGAAATGTAGATTCTAATAGATATGAGCGACAAAGCTAAAATGCCCGGCCATGTTTCATACTGTCATTGTACCATAGCATGGGAGGTCAGACCAGTTTAAGTGTTGCATTTTTAAACCAAATCAAACCTTAAAACAAACACGAGACATGCAGTTATAGTGTTAACAATAAAATGCAAATAACATGTTGTCAGGGAAATCATTCAGCCCTAAAATTCAATAGAAAAATACCCCAACAAATATTTGACACACAGTTCTATGTGTTAAGGACGAAAAACAAATTCATAAAAGTAGTTTCTGAAGAATCATATTCTTTGAACTGGTTTCCAAGAATTTTTCAGCATGAAAGGCATTCACCTTGTTGACGAAACAAGCCTGGCAAATGTTTTTTCTTATTTTCTGTTTAAGCCCTCCACCACATCTTTTGTCTGTGAAGGTTTGATGCTCAGCTCCCTGGCTTTTTGGTCGACCCCAGTCTACCTGTCACTTTTCCCATTACTTTTTTGCATACTTATATATTTTTCTTGTTTTTCTTCCCTTCTTTTTGTGGATTCTTTGCGTATTTAACGTAAATATATATGTAAGAAGAAACTGGTCCTGACAACAGTTATTCGTCGAACCTGTTTTGACAAATTATCCATGCACCTATGGCGTTCCCTAGACTAATGTATCCCACCCTACATTAGTCAATGAAGCCCTTCATAGTGACCTCCTTGGCGTTCTCCACCTCCTCCTCTCACCCCTAAGTACAGTGATGCTAGTTTTAAATACCTCTTAGCAATCTCCACATTCCATGCATGCCACATCCATCCAGAAATCTCACCCACACTTTCATCATATCTTTACTTCACTCTTCTCTTCTCTGATCACTGTGTTGTTTCTCTCTTCCTTTTCACTACTGAGTCACAGTAGACATAAAAATATCTTCTGCAACTTTTTTTTGCTTCTTTTTGTACAAACATTTATTCTTACAATTCCTATTAAAATATGAGTTGTAAGAAAGTTTATTTTTTAAACAATTTCTAGGCCCAAGATTTCATCATGATAAAAGGGATTCAAACTTAGGGCCTGAATACGAGTTTGGCGGATAGGGGGAGCCGTCTGCCAAACATCTGACGTGGAGGCTGCCGTCCTACTGGCTACATCCCCGCCGGGCCCATGGCGACTTTCCCGCTGGGCTGACGGGTGGCAACCAAGGTTTATGTTTGGAAATTGGGACAGTTTAGAACCTATAAAGCTATGCTGTATAAGTGTTTTGCAAGGTATAGAAGCCTGCATGGGCTTGCTGCAAGCAAAGCTTGTTTTATTATCAGGGAAAAAAACAGTGAAAGCCAGCCCAGCAGAGCATAAAACAGGTCCACAAACAAACAAAAAAAGCTCCCCACGCATTGGCTTGTGAGGCCAGCCTGTCAGGCACTATCTGTTTGCACTATGGCTAGTCCGACCCTGCTCCTTATGGATGTACATCAAATTGAGCCATCCACTAAGACATTTTCATATTGCTTGATGATATACTAGTATTCTGGGTTAGACAACTCCATTCACAAACCTCTGCTGGTATTCCCTTTTTTCATATCTTCTCTTGTCCTCTCTTCAGGTTTCTTGTCTCCTACTCTTTGAATGCCTCCCTCACACCAGAGAGCTTTGAGGTGACCTTAATATTTGTTAAAGTGCTCTACAAAACACAACATATTATCTTGGGACCCATCATTTTCAAGATGACGTTATTGTTTATAATCATAAAGAGTTTGTGAATATCTCACAAGATCATTCTCTGAGTCTTCCTCTCCCTTAGTCTTCCAAAATCTCTTTGGGTCTCCCTTTTTTGTTTTTATTTCTGTGTCTCTCACCATCTCTGCCTAAGTCATCTGCCTCACATATGCTGGTGCATAGTAACAGGATGAAGATCAAACGAGTCAATCACATTGAAAGGAATAGACCATCTCTATTACACTTCATCCCTTAAAAAGCCAACACACCATTCCTCTTCCAGCCTTGTTAGTTACTGTACAGCTCCTACTCTCCTTCAATGTAGAAGGCAGAGCAATTCACCTCAGAGTGAAACACCTAGGGCCAGATGATTGTAGGTTCAGGTTTGCAATTACCAAATAGCAAATTTGTGTGACTCATTATTTACAAACACCCATGTACGAAAGTGTGCTTTACATTTCCTGCGAATCCCACTAGGTCTCAAATAGACCTACCTCATTAATATTCATGACGTAGGACTCTCTTTGCGACCAAATGGGAATTGCAAAAATCACAGTAATGGTGGCCTGCTGGGGTTAGCAGACCACGTGTCTGTGATTTCTTTTAACCTCTTAAATGCGGGCGTCGGCCACTGGCCGACGCCCACACACCCTCCCTGGTGCGGGTCACGACCAGTGGCCGACACCAGGAAGGGCATTAATAAATCCTCGGGTGCGTCGCACCCGAGGATTTATTTTTTATTTTTTTTCCCCCCCCGGGAGACACGGAAGCTACCGTGTCTCCCCCCGCCCCCCACCCGCCCCTTTGTGACGTCAGCGCGCCGCGAGGCGCGCTGACGTTGCAAAGGTGTTTTCCCCATGAAAGCAGGAAGCAGCCTTGCGGCCGCTTCCTGCTTTCATGGGGAAAACGGCCTTTTTCACGTTCGGGAAGGCCTCGTAAGAAAGGGGAGAGTCTCCCCTTTCTTACGAGGCCTTCCTGAAAGTGTTTCCTGGCCCCCGATCGCAGCACAGCTGCGATCGGGGGCCAGGAAACACTTTCAGGAAGGCCTCGTAAGAAAGGGGAGACACTCCCCTTTCTTACGAGGCCTTCCTGAAAGTGTTTCCTGGCCCCCGGTCGCAGCTGTGCTGCGATCGGGGGCCAGGAAACACTTTCAGGTTTCCTGGCTCCCCCGATCGCAGCACAGCTGCGATCGGGGGGGTCAGGAAACATTTTGAAAAGGCCTCGTAAGAAAGGGGAGACTCTCCCCTTTCTTACGAGGCCTTCTGAAACTGTTTCTGGCCCCCGATCGCAGCTGTGCTGCGATCGGGGGCCAGAAACAGTTTCAGAAGGCCTCGTAAGAAAGGGGAGAGTCTCCCCTTTCTTATGAGGCCTTCTGAAACGGTTTCCTGGCCCCCGATCGCAGCACAGCTGCGATCGGGGGCCAGGAAACCCCACTAGACACCAGGGATTTCACTTTTGGGGGGCAGCCCCCCCCCGGAAAACGGGCCGCCCCCCCCGGATAATTTTCCTAAAAAAATAAAAAGGTAGGTGCCCCCTGGGGAGGGGGGGGGGGGCGATCGCGCCCACCCACCCCCCCCCCCCCCAGGGGATTTTTTTTTTTTTTCAAAAAAAAAAAAAAAAATGAAATGACAGGGGGTCGCCCGTGGGCAGGGTGACCCCCTGTGGGGGCATTTTTTTTTTTAGATGTTGTAGGGTTTCCCTGGGGGGCATTTTGGCCCCCAAGGAAACCATACAACAACTAAAAAAAAATATATGTATATATCTATATATATATATCTATGTAGATAGATATATCTAGGTACATGGATATATCTATAGATATATCTATGTAGATATATATTTATATATATATATATAGGTAGATCTGTATCAAAGAGATTTATAAAGCGCGCTACTCACCTGTGAGGGTCTCAAGGCGCTGGGGGGGGGGACGGGGGGGAGGGAAAGGGGCTAGGAGGTTCACTGTTCAAAAAGCCAGGTTTTGAGGCCCTTCCTGAAAAGAAGTAGGTTTTGGGTCTTGCGAATGTGGGTTGTGAGTGCGTTCCATGTTTTGGGTGCAATGTAGGAGAAGGATCTGCCCCCGGTGGTGGTGTGTTTGATGCGGGGGTCAGAGGCGAGAGAGAGGTCAGCTGAACGGACGTTTCGTGTGGGGGTGTGGAAGGTGACTCTCGTTGAGGTAGGCAGGGCCTGTGTTGTGGAGTGATTTGTGTGTGAGGATGAGGATCTTGAAGGTGATCCTTTTGTCAATGGGGAGCCAGTGGAGGGATTTGAGGTGTGGAGAGATGTGTTCGTGTCGGTGGAGGTCGAGGATGAGTCGTGCTGCTGAGTTCTGGATGCGTGTAGTTTGCACTTGAGTTTTAGAGTGGTGCCGGTGTAGAGGGCGTTTCTGTAATCAAGCCTGCTGCTGATGAGTGCGTGAGTGACAGTTTTTCTGGTCTCTGTGGGGATCCATTTTAATGTTTTTCAGTATACGGAGTTTGTTGAAGCATGAGGAGGTAAGAGCGTTGATTTGTTGGGTCATAGAGAGGGAGGAGTCTAGGATGATGCTGAGGTTGCGTGCGTAGTTGGCGGGGGTGGGTGCAGGGCCTAGCGTGGTGGGCCACCATGGGGGGTCCCAGGTTTTTTTGGTGAGGGCCAAAGAGGATTATTTCGGTTTTGCTTGAGTTGAGTTTCAGGTGGTTGGCTGTCATATATACATCACTTTTGTCAATATGTGTGTGGTTTCCCTGGGGGGAAAAGGGTCCGACTTGTCTAGTGGCAGTTTTAGTGCCATAAAGAAGCGCAGAAGGTTTATATGCCTACTGCAAAGAGCACATCTGTATTTTATGTAAATAGCTGAGTACATTAGTAAAGTCTATGGAGAGATGAAGGGCACTTTTGCTGGGTGGTAATGAGGGAATCCGAGGAGGAGGGAGTGGGAGCACCAATAATGATTGTTGGACTGGGCGCAGGAGGTGCTAAAGACTGTGACGAATGGTATGTGACAAGGTGTTTTTTGAGTGTCTTGAAAGTACATGCTGATTGAGTGAAGAAGCGCAGGTAAGGTGGCCTCTACTGTTGCACGTATCTCACACACACCATCGATTTTGTGACTGTCTACGTAGGCTAGTGTTTTAGAGCAACAGTTTAGCCAATAGCAGAGATGGCATCTTGATGGATGACTGCTGCCTGCACTCGGGTTATAGAGGACCGCTCTGACATAGGATCAGAGACTGAGACATCAGATACTGAGACAGCATCTGAGGGATAGGACAATGGCGCAGACTCTGGGAGTGATTTTTCAGTCAGAGGAGTCCCATTCGAAAACTCCTCTTCCAGTACATTATGAGGGAGGTGATGAGGACAGTCCTGCTGTCCCTTCGCAAGCTGTTCGTGCAACTGGGTAATAGTGGGTTAGGCCAACCCAGAGAGCAGGTGAATGCGGCGGCAAGCAGAGAGAGAGTGCTCTCTTGGGAGCTCACCAATTTAGTTCAGCCCCAAATTCCACCACCCAAATCATATTGTGGAGACATCAAAATTGTCTATGGCAAAACAAACTGGTTTTGTAAGGCAGGCACCTGTGTTTTTGGTCCTGGATTCGGCGGCCATATAGAGAAACACACTAAACCCAAACATTTCTGGAAACTAGACATTCGGGGGAGTCCACAGAGGTGTGACTTGTGTGGATTCCCCAAAGTTTTCTTACCCAGAATACCCTGCAAAGCTGAAATGTTGAGAAAAAACTCTATTTTTCTCGCATTTCTGTCACACAAACTACAGGAATATGCTGGGATCCACAACATTCCTACCACCCAGTGACTCCTCACCTGTCCTGATAAAAACACTACCCCACTTGAGTGCCTACACCTAGTGCCTGTGTCAGGAATGGATCACCCCAGGGTCAACAGCTGCCTCACGTAAGGACCAACATTGACCGTTGTGTGATCTATTCCTGTCGCAGGCACCAGGCCTAACCACACAAGTGAGGTATCATATTTATCGGGAGACTTGGGGGAACGCTGGGTGGAAGGAAATTTGTGGCTCCCCTCAGATTCCAGAACTTTCTGTCACCGAAATGTGTGGAAAACGTGGTATTTTAGCCACATTTTGAGGTTTGCAAAGGATTCTGGGTAACAGAACCTGGTCCGAGCCCCACAAGTCACCTCATCTTGGATTCTCCTGGGTTTCTAGTTTACAAAAATGTGCTGGTTTGCTAGGTTTCCCCAGGTGCCGGCTGAGCTAGAGGCCAAAATCCACAGGTAGGCACTGTTTTCTATGAAAAAATGTGATGTGTCCACGTTCTGTTTTGGGGCATTTCCTGTCGCGGGCGCTAGGCCTACCCACACAAGTGAGGTATCATTTTTATCGGGAGACTTAGGGGAACGCCGGGTGGAAGGAAATTTGTGGCTCCTCTCAGATTCCAGAACTTTCTGTCACCGAAATGTGAGGAAAACTTGTTTTTTTAGCCACTTTTTGAGGTTTGCAAAGGATTGTGGGTAACAGAACCTGGTCCGAGCCCCGCGAGTCACCCCTCCTTGTATTGCCCTAGGTCTCTAGTTTTCAGAAATGCACAGGTTTGGTAGGTTTCCCTAGGTGCCGGCTGAGCTAGAGGCCAAAATCTACAGGTAGGCACTTCTCAAAAAACACCTCTGTTTTCTTCCAAAAATTTTGATGTGTCCACGTTGCGCTTTGGGGCGTTTCCTGTCGCGGGCTCTAGGCCTACCCACACAAGTGAGGTATCATTTTTATCGGGAGACTTGGGGGAACGCCGGGTGGAAGGAAATTTGTGGCTCCTCTCAGATTCCAGAACTTTCTGTCACCGAAATCTGAGGAAAACTTGTTTTTTTAGCCACTTTTTGAGGTTTGCAAAGGATTCTGGGTAACAGAACCTGGTCCGAGCCCCGCAAGTCACCCCTCCTTGGATTGCCCTAGGTCTCTAGTTTTCAGAAATGCACAGGTTTGGTAGGTTTCCCTAGGTGCCGGCTGAGCTAGAGGCCAAAATCTACAGGTAGGCACTTCTCAAAAAACACCTCTGTTTTCTTCCAAAAACTTTGATGTGTCCACGTTGCGCTTTGGGGCGTTTCCTGTCGCGGGCGCTAGGCCTACCCACACAAGTGAGGTATCATTTTTATCGGGAGACTTGGGGGAACGCCGGGTGGAAGGAAATTTGTGGCTCCTCTCAGATTCCAGAACTTTCTGTCACCGAAATCTGAGGAAAACTTGTTTTTTTAGCCACTTTTTGAAGTTTGCAAAGGATTCTGGGTAACAGAACCTGGTCCGAGCCCCGCGAGTCACCCCTCCTTGGATTGCCCTAGGTCTCTAGTTTTCAGAAATGCACAGGTTTGGTAGGTTTCCCTAGGTGCCGGCTGAGCTAGAAGCCAAAATCTACAGGTAGGCACTTCTCAAAAAACACCTCTGTTTTCTTCCAAAAATTTTGATGTGTCCACGTTGCGCTTTGGGGCGTTTCCTGTCGCGGGCGCTAGGCCTACCCACACAAGTGAGGTATCATTTTTATCAGGAGACTTGGGGGAACGCCGGGTGGAAGGAAATTTGTGGCTCCTCTCAGATTCCAGAACTTTCTGTCACCGAAATCTGAGGAAAACTTGTTTTTTTAGCCACTTTTTGAGGTTTGCAAAGGATTCTGGGTAACAGAACCTGGTCCGAGCCCCGCAAGTCACCCCTCCTTGGATTGCCCTAGGTCTCTAGTTTTCAGAAATGCACAGGTTTGGTAGGTTTCCCTAGGTGCCGGCTGAGCTAGAGGCCAAAATCTACAGGTAGGCACTTCTCAAAAAACACCTCTGTTTTCTTCCAAAAATTTTGATGTGTCCACGTTGCGCTTTGGGGCGTTTCCTGTCGCGGGCGCTAGGCCTACCCACACAAGTGAGGTATCATTTTTATCGGGAGACTTGGGGGAACGCCGGGTGGAAGGAAATTTGTGGCTCCTCTCAGATTCCAGAACTTTCTGTCACCGAAATCTGAGGAAAACTTGTTTTTTTAGCCACTTTTTGAGGTTTGCAAAGGATTCTGGGTAACAGAACCTGGTCCGAGCCCCGCGAGTCACCCCTCCTTGGATTGCCCTAGGTCTCTAGTTTTCAGAAATGCACAGGTTTGGTAGGTTTCCCTAGGTGCCGGCTGAGCTACAGGCCAAAATCTACAGGTAGGCACTTCTCAAAAAACACCTCTGTTTTCTTCCAAAAATTTTGATGTGTCCACGTTGCGCTTTGGGGCGTTTCCTGTCGCGGGCGCTAGGCCTACCCACACAAGTGAGGTATCATTTTTATCGGGAGACTTGGGGGAACGCCGGGTGGAAGGAAATTTGTGGCTCCTCTCAGATTCCAGAACTTTCTGTCACCGAAATGTGAGGAAAACTTGTTTTTTTAGCCACTTTTTGAGGTTTGCAAAGGATTCTGGGTAACAGAACCTGGTCCGAGCCCCGCAAGTCACCCCTCCTTGGATTCCCCTAGGTCTCTAGTTTTCAGAAATGCACAGGTTTGGTAGGTTTCCCTATGTGCCGGCTGAGCTAGAGGCCAAAATCTACAGGTAGGCACTTTGGAAAAAACAGCTGTGTTTTCTTTAAAAAAAATAGGATGTGTCCATGTTGTGTTTTGGGGCATTTCCTGTCGCGGGCACTAGGCCTACCCACACAAGTGAGGTATCATTTTTATCGGGAGACTTGGGGGAACACAGAATAGCAAAACAAGTGTTATTGCCCCTTATCTTTCTCTACATTTTTTCCTTCCAAATATAAGAGAGTGTGTAAAAAAGACGTCTATTTGAGAAATGCCCTGCAATTCACATGCTAGTATGGGCACCTCGGAATTCAGCGATGTGCAAATAACCACTGCTCCTCAAAACCTTATCTTGATCCCATTTTGGAAATGCAAAGGTTTTCTTGATACCTCTTTTTCACTCTTCATATTTCAGCAAATGAATTGCTGTATACCCAGTATAGAATGAAAACCAACTGCAGGGTGCAGCTTATTTATTGGCTCTGGGTACCTAGGGTTCTTGATGAACCTACAAGCCCTTTATATCCCCGCAACCAGAAGAGTCCAGCAGACAAAACGGTATATTGCTTTCAGAAATCTGACATCGCAGGAAAAAGTTACAGAGTAAAACATAAAGAAAAATGGCTGTTGTTTTCAGCTCAATTTCAATATTTTTTTATTTCAGCTGTTATTTTCTGTAGGAAAACCTTGTAGGATCTACACAAATGACCCCTTGCTGAATTCAGAATTTTGTCTAGTTTTCAGAAATGTTTAGCATTCCGGGATCCAGCATTGGTTTCACACCCATTCCTGTCACTAACTGGAAGGAGGCTGAAAGCACCAAATATAGTAGAAATGGGGTATGTCCCAGTAAAATGCCAAATTTGTGTTGAAAAATTCGGTTTTCTGATTCAAGTCTGCCCGTTCCTGAAAGGTGGGAAGATAGTGATTTCAGCACCAGAAACCCATGGTTGATGGCATTTTCAGGGAAAAAACCACAAGCCTTCTTCGGCAGCCCTTTTTTCCCATTTTTTTGGAAAAAACAAAATTTTCACTGTATTTTGGCTATTTTCTTGGTCTCCTCCAGGGGAAACCACCAACTCTGGGTACCATTAGAATCCCTAGGATGTTGGAAAAAAAGGACGCAAATTTGGCGTGGTTAGCTTATGTGGACAAAAAGTTATGAAGCCCTAAGCGCGAACTACCCCAAATAGCCAAAAAAGGGCTCAGCACTGGGGGGGGAAAGGCCCAGCAGCTAAGAGGTTAAATAAAGCAATGTTTTTTTTTATGCAGCCTGTTTTGTCTTAATGGAAAACATGATGTGTTTCAAAAAGAAAAATGAAAAGTTTTCTTTTCATTTTTTAAGGGTAGGTAGCGATCCGTGGGATCACTGCCTGCTCTTACAAATATTTTTACAGCCATTCTCAAAGGAGAAGGGGTCCCCTGGGTACCCTTTCCCATTTGCAAATAGGTTAGAACCAAATTGAAGTTGGTGGTAAAATGCAAATGATTTGTGACCGCATTCTGGTCATAAAACATTCACTCATACCACTGTGATTCGATATTAGGAAGGGATGCCTTAAACACGCCCCTTCCTAATACCAACTCGCAAACCAAGTTTGCGATTCGGTAATAGGTTACTGAATCTCAAATTGGGTCTTTGTACATTGAAAAAACCTTTTTTCATTTGCAAAAGGCTCAATTTTGCAAATCCAACCGCTAATGTCCTGTACGAATGAGTCTATCCTTCCATTCCTGTGCTTCTCCTAGTGTCTTTGCTGCCTTTTATACTTCAATCACATATCGCTTTTCCTTGCCTCATCTCTCTGTCCTCATCTATTATTCTCCATCCTTACTCCTTTCAAATAACCCTCATTCTCCACCACAAAACCATTCCTACCCCTCCCCTTCCTTGCTCTTTTCTGTCCTGTCATTCATTTCTCTAAGGAACCTGCAGATCTCTTGGATGGGGGATCTTAACATTTGATTCACAGTGATTTTTGTTTCTGACATTAGACTCACAACATTAGAATGTTAGACAACTTACCTGGATAGAATGCAGTTTACCAAAGGGTCATGATGTTGCCTCATAGGTGTCAACTATGTGATCCATGACTTTCAATCTTTGGGTTATCAGGGATTCATGTTACCTAAATAGATTTAAATTAGGAACCTAAGACATTTAATATTACATATTTTCATGCGATAGTTCAAGGGCATTATTACTACCAGAACTTCTAATTTGTTGATCACTATGGATAACCAGGAACTCACTTAGGGCCTGATTACAACTTTGGAGGAGGTGTTAATCCATCCCAAAAATGACGGTAAAGTGACGGATATACCACCAGCCGTATTACGAGTCTATTATATCCTATGGAACTCGTAATACGGCTGGTGGTATATCCGTCACATTTGCGACGGATTAACACCTCCTCCAAAGTTGTAATCAGGCCCTTAGAGGGTCATTACAACATTGGCGGGCGGCGTGCCGCCAATGCGGCCGCACTCCCGCGGTCCCCATTACAACATCCCCGCTGGGCCGGCGGGCGCAAACCTAGTTTACGCCCACCGGCCCAGCGGGCATGCGGCCGCAACATAGGAGTCGGCTCCTAATGGAGCCGGCGGTGTTGCGGCTGTGCGACGGTTGCAGTTGCACCCGTCGCGCTTTTCACTGTCTGCTATGCAGACAGTGAAAAGCTGCACGGGGTCCTGTTACCGCCAGCCCCCCTTACCGTCAGCCTTACCGCCAGCCTCTTCCTGGCGGTGCAAACCGCCAGAAACAGGCTGGCGGTAGGGAAGTCATAATCCCCAGGGCAGCGCTGCTTGCATCGCTGCCCTGGCGGATTATCACCACCGGGGTTAAAACGGCGGGAAACCGCCGGCCCCGGCGGTGCGACCGCGCCGCTACCGCCGCGGTCAAAATACGCCGGGAGGCACCGCCAGCCTGTTGGCGGTGCTTCCGTCGTTTTGGCCCTACGGTTGTAATACCGCCAGGGTCATAATGACCACCTTAGTCTTTTACTTTATGGTGGTTTCTTGTGCCCAATAATGCATTTGTTAAGTCTATAAGGGAAAAGGAACAAAGCAATGATGGATACAGTTACTGCTTTTGGAGGAAGATTCACCTGCTCCTGCTCATGCTGAGTTTGAAGGAAGATATCATTCTGTTTCACTTGCTGTTTATGGGGTAGCTAATGTGTAAAGTTAGGTTGCACTAGTGCACATGCATTTTTCATCTTTCTAATTCACTAATGGGGGCTACATTTATTTTTGTGCACAGGCCTATTTTCTGATCCAGTCCAACCCTGATGAGGTGGTGTAAATAATAAGCAGGAGAGCACAAGAGAACATGAGAAAGAGGGCGTAGGTGTGGGGTGACTGGTGATAGTAATCGGGATGACTGGAGCTGTAACTAAGGGGGACATTTGAGGGCCGTGCCAGCCCATAATTATCTTTGCCACCCTCCCCAAACGACTAAGGCACCTGGCACCGTATAGAGGTGTGGGAGTTCAGACAGTGAAGGAGCAATAAAAATGCCATTACGTGATGCTTTTATATTGTTGCATTGGCTGTGTGTTCTAAGACAGGTTAAGTGTCAGGCTACATCTTCTAAAACAAATTGCTGCTTATTCTCCTAATGTGGAGATGTTTACTTTTTTTTCATTGACTACAAAGTGAGGGGATTTTGTAAAGTGAACTATGTGACAATCTCTTTGTAACAGACAGGGCCACTGAAATTAGGAGTCAGCGGAGGCCTAAATCATGCAGCAATGTTGATTAAATTACGTGACAAGAAAACACATTATGTGGCTTAATGTAGCATATTTTATAATAATATCACTTCATTATTTTGTACTTTCCGCACATGATAGCACTGTATGGGCAGAGGTTTCAATTCATTAGAACCAGTCCCACATCCACAAACAGCTGTAAGTAACTGAAAGGTGACCAGTCACCTTTGCGAAGGACCTTCCACTGAATGGCATAACGTGTTGCAGCATTTTTTGTCATTTTAATCTGTTTGAGCTAGAAGCAAAAAAAGTTTTTTTGTTAAAAATCTTCAGATTATGAAGATCATGGATTACTTTGCAAATGTAGTAAATTCATTATTATGCAGAAACTGCTGTGACCACAGAATAGCACAATTCTCCAGCCACAGAATTGCATAAATCATGTGGACTTGTGTACAGGGAATATGAAAATAAATGCTGTAGGATGTCAATCTGTTACTAATTCACAAAAAATAAAATACCTGTAAATGAACTGTGAACATATTTCAACATGATATACCATGACTTATAAAAGCACAAATGTAGAAAATTGTGTTTCATAATTCTGAAGTGTGATGAAAGCAAAGATTGTTATACAATCAAAGCAAATGTTGGTGAAGCACAAATGATAAATATTGTATTCTATTTTATAGAAATTTATATAGCACTTATTCCCCCTACGTGTGGCACTGAAATGCTTACCTACATGGGCAACAAGTTACACCATATGGTAGTGTGCGGTTACAAGACCATTGTCTTTGTTTTGTGATCCATTGTGGGAAGTGTTTCCATATTGTGCGTAATGAATACTGAGGTACAGTTATATTGTTATGAGACACAGCATGTAGCCATGTGGAGAATGATGAAGTGTGAGAGACACAAATGTGTAGTGTGTGGTTTTTTAGTAAGCTGGCAGCTTTGAAGAGCTCTCAAGATCCCAATGTTATATTTCTTATGATTGTAGTCTGCTTAGCTGTCCACTGCACTGGCCACTGCACTGGGTTGTCCAATCAGACATTTTGAGGCAGATTTACTTATATTTCACGCAATGCAGCAAGGCAACTTGCTGCACTGTGGCGCGTGAAAGGAAGACAGTAGAAATGCTCCACATTTACAAAGAGATGGCATATTTGCATATTTCTGCTCTCTCCTAGCACTGGTGCACTGTGTACTGCCTAGTCCTAATGCGGGCACCCATGCACCATGGTGCAAGGATGCCTGCGTTACAAGCAGGATTTTTTTGTGCAGGAATGGACAACTTCCTACATAAATTCAATTCTTAGAGGCATATTGGTCTTTCTATGTGTGCTGCACAATGCAGCACACATAGAATGAGGACGTAACAAGGAAAAATAAAGATATTACGCCTCATTGGAGAAGATGTAGCATTTTCCCACATTTACTAACTTTAATAAATCTGGGAACACACAAGAATTCATGGGTGGATGCATAAGAATGCCCATACTCCACCCAGGGAACACCTTCCCAATTCAAGGCAATGATATCCGCTGCCTCGCGTTTGTGTTTACTAAACTATGCAAAGCCATGCAAGATGGCTTTGCATGGCTTAGTAAATACCAAAAATCATTTTGGGGTCATTATGACCCTGGCGGATGGCGGAGAAGCGGCGGTAAGACCGCCAACAGGCTGGCGGTCTTTTTTTTTTTATTATGACCATGGCGGTTACCGCCATGGTCATCCGCCGCTTCTCCATTCCGCCCGCCAGGGAGGAGACAACTGCTGGGCTGGAGATCTGGGTCTCCAGCCCGGCGGTCGTCACTATACCGCCGGCAGTATTTGGATCCGCTGACCGCCATGGATTTCATGCGATTTGGAACCGCCATGAAATCCATGGCGGTAAGCACTATCAGTGCCAGGGAATTACTTCCCTGGCACTGATAGGGGTCTCCCCCAACCACCACCCCCACCCCGACTCCCTCCCCTACACCCCCTACCACTGCTGCCACCTCCCAAAGTTGGCAGGACCCCCCTCCCCACCCCGACCCCCAACATCACATCACCCATTCACACACGACACGCATGCAGGCACCACCAACTCACATACACGCACACACCGACATACATGCCAACATCCACACACACAGTCAGACACGCACACCCACATTCAAACATACACGCACACATCCATACAGACATACCTAAGACATACACGCACTCATTCCTAAACACACAACACCCCTGCAAGCATACACGCACTCACACACCCCCTCTACATACACACACGCACACCCCCATGCATGCACACAACACACAACAACCCCCCACCCCCCTCCCCTAACAGACGATCAACTTACCTGGTCCGTCGATCCTCCGGGAGGGGACGGGATCCGTGGGGGCTGCTCCGCCGACACCACACCGTCAACAGAACACCGCCACGCCGAATCACAGGACGTGATTCGGTGGGCGGTGTTCTGTTGACGTGGCGGTGGAGGTGGAGCAACCTCCAATTTCCCGCCGCCCGCCAGTATGGCTGTTGGCGGCTCTCCGTCCGAAAAAGGACAGAGAGCTGCCAACAGTCATAATACACCGAGCGGAAAACCGCCACCACTGGCGGTCTTCAGCACGGCGGTCCCTCTGCGGTCTTGATAAAAGACCGCCGAGGTCAAAATGACCCCCTTTGTGTCTTAGCTGCACCACAAAAGTTACTCAACCCTGATGCAAAATTTTAGCATATCCGCCCCACTGTATAGAGCAGGGCCATAACAGGGTTTGTTGTAGGAAGAGAGAAGTGGAGAGATCTGCTGGGATGTGCATTGTTTCTATCATCTCATATCTGAAGATGAAAAAAAGCAGCCATACTGTATAGATATTTGGGACCAGCAGTCATGGACTAGAATAACGTCCTTCGAATGACCCGGAGTGTGTGACAGATCTCTGCAGTTATTCCATGCCTGTTCATTTAGTGATGGCTGGTTCATTGGCTGCACACTACTGGTGATGGACATCCCTTGTAGCATATATGCCTTAATTGAATGTAAGAGGTGTAAGTTATAGTTGACTGACATACACTTGGTGTTGTGGTATTAGTATTAGTGTCGGCCAGAAATATTATGTATGAGCTGAAATAACAATGTACTACCTCGGCAAAGCATAGGTCGGCTCTCCCTAACTTACCAGCTTGTTTCCAATTTGTGGAATGTAAGCTAAAGACTGATCTTCAGGGTACAACTGTCTTTCCAGGTTCTGTTGCCAAGATGTTTGGTGCTATTGTTGTCTTGGAAATAGCCATGTTTTAAAGTGTATAGGCTCCTGGATGCTTTGAATGCCAACTAGTAGTATGTTCCATTGCTTGGTTTGTACTGAGAAAGCAGTGAATCCTACGTATTTCTTATGTAAAGGTGGTATATGATAAAAGATGGAAGACTGGAGTGCAGTGTCCCGATTTGGTTTTCTTGCTTGAATTTAGCTTATGGGTGTAGCAGGCTTTTTCCTTGGATGCTATGTGAACAATGCAAAGTGCCTTGAACATTGCCCTTCTGGATATAGGTAGCCAGTGGAGTAATTGCAAGACTGGAGTTCTCTTGGATGAAGGCAGAGAAGAAATCTTGGAGCTGTGTTTTGGATGAGTTGCATTTTGCATAATATGAATGCAGGTGTGACAGGGTATAAGCTGTTGGCATAGTCAAGCTTGGTGATTATGATTGTGAGAATTGTTTGCACCTTCTGTTTGCATCAAAGGTATGGGGAAAATTCAATGTGGTGTTTCCATTCTGTTTTAAGTTGTTAATATGTGGTATCAAATATAGCTCTGAATCCATGGTTACCCCTAGGTTTCTAACTTCTCTGAAGGGTCGTCGTGTTCCTCATGCCATATGGAAGCAGACAGGTATTGTTGTCATTGTCCACAGGTCATAAGCTCAGCCTTTGAGGCATTTAGCTTTAGATTGTTATTCATTATCCATGTGTTTACAGCCCAAAGGCAGTCATCAAGTTTTAAATTTTAGAGGTCTTTCAGACCATCCATTTTTAAAAATGATTTGGGGATCAAGTGCATAGTTGTAACAGGTGAGGTTGAATGATTCAATCAGGTGTGGTAAGGGGTTTAGGTAGATGTTGAAGAGTAGAGGGGATGTGATGGACCTCTGTCTAATTCCACAGTGTTGTGTGTGAGCAGTTGATATGAAAGATGGTATCAACACTAGTTTGCATCACAGCTGAGAGGCCAAGAATACAACGGGCATTTGCTGGACTCCCATCTCACATTCCACATATGATATGTCAAACTAAGATATGCTGTGAGAAGAGACTGCACAACTGTACAGGACAATTAGTCATGTTGTTCTTTAGGACAGAAACTTTTATGAAACTTTTCCTGTTCCTGATACATAGGTGGTTGCCAACCCAAACCTACCAGTCATTCAGAAGCAATATTCAATCAGGAAACCCAAGATTCCAATATGGTATGTTGCTTCTATTAGAATATTGTCCCATGGCAGAGTTATCACAAATCAAGTATGACCTATATTTGACTGACATTGCTCTAGCCTACACTTGCCTGTTTTGAAATATGGACTTGTGAGATTGTGTATCTGGTCTACAGATTGCTATTTTGTTTGTATGAGACAGATACTTTGTTAGGTTGATGTGCATGCTACAGAGGGGTGTAAATACCCTAACTAGCAGTAGTGTGAACCTGAAGTAACCCAATATAGCCTGCCATGTCACAAGTGCGGCTATAACAGACTATATTTAAAAAAATGGTTTCATATTTAGATAACCCTGCCAGGGTCAACACACTGAGGATTTATCTCCTTGAAACACATATTGTGGAAACCATAATTAGGGCATCTGAGGTTGAACATATGTACTAAAACTGACCTCTCTATATACATCTCCACAGAACTAACATTTTCAGATTTTTGTATATTGTAATTTATGATCTGTTTAGTATGAATCTGCTTTTCAAAATGTATGGACTCCTTTGAAATTCTGGTTTACCTGTATCTTATGTTTGGTCAAAGCAGATAAATTGCTGTTATGAGGCCCTATGTAATAAATCTACTAAATGCATAATAGTTTGTGAACTTATGGACAGTTTTTTATTGGGTCAAGTGTGGGAACGCTGGGTGTTAGGAATTTTATGGCTCCTCTTATATTCTGGAATTATCCTTCACAGGAATATAAGAAAATATGTGATTTAGCCAATGTTTGGTGTTTTGGGATCTGCGCAAACTATACCACCATAGACTTCTCTAGGTACTTTGTTTTCAGAAATGTCTGGGTCTTTAAGATTTCTTTGGGTTCTGACAAATCCATGGGCTAAATACCTCAGCTACCCACATTGCCAGGATTAGTTAATTTGCCTGGCAAAATAGTAATCTTTCTTTGTGTCATGGGGACCTTAGAGAGTGTTTCCTTTCCTGGACAATAGCCCAGTTACACAAGTGGTATACTACTGTGATTGGGAGGAGTGTAAACACTTGCATTTCCCGAAGATTCATTTGTGTGATCTGCTTTCACTTTGTTTTGCTGTGTAACGTCAGTGAGCACCGTGTGTTGCGCAATATAGCAACACAAAAACTACCAACTTCAGACTATTGGGAAGCAATGTCTTCACGTACTGACTTAGATTATGCAAAAGAAAATGTTTCTGGTGCTTTTACAAGGAATATTTTCTTTTCCAATCCTGTGGATGACCTCTTGAAGTGTGTCACACTGTAAAAGTAGTGTGGTGGACATCAGCAGATCGTCGTCTGCCCTAAAGCAGTTAATACCCACCAAATCCATGCAGTCTTATATCCTGTCCAACAAGAATTGACAGTAGGCTAAGGGATATGATGGCCACATTGCATTAACTTCTTTGTAACATGATTGTAGGGGAGATCTCCAGTTCCAGGCGGCTCCTAGGATGGCAGGTCTCTGGGACTGAGGAACGTCGAAAAGCACAGTGGTCAAAGAAAGGTGGCAGGTGCTGCTAATGGACATACATAGCCAAGAGAAAGTTTCGGCTGCCATAAATTGTATATAGAGAAAAAGGCTACAGAGAGAATCAAAATATTGAAAAGTACACAGAAGGTAAAAAAGAAGATAGAGAGAAAGGGGTCTAGAAAAGGAGGCAAGAGTAAGAAAAAGAAAGGAGAGTACATATGAAAAGCAAACAAGAGCAGGAGAGACAGGAAAGGGAAGACATGGAGCAGCAAACAGGTAGGGATAGTAGGGAAAAGGTGGAGATAGGCAGTGGTGCTAGAGATTGGAGGTTAGGAGTGCACAGAGAAAGTATGAGAGAGCCTAAAGAAGCAAAATGATAGCTAAGTACATACAAAGAAACGGTGACTGGAGATTTTAAGTAGATTGTATAGCTTATCATGTTTTGGCCAATACACCTTGCCCAACATGATTTCAAAGCATAATTTTTTACTTTATTTTCTAAAAGGAATCTTAGTGTAAAATCCAATAATCACCTTGCCTAGTGGTCTATAAAATACTAATACAGTATAGCCATTGTTTCTGGATTCACATTGCATTTGCCTTCTCTTTTATTGCATATCAGCCATGTCTACATTTGCTGGAAAGTACAGACTGATTGCTGAGACGTTACATTTATATTAAAGAAGAGATTTTGCTTTCTAGTGTGCATTTAAATATGGCAGTTTCATACCTGTTTCATAACATTAAGCTTGACATTTTCCTGTGCCTTTAGTAATGCTGAATAATCCACCTGCAAGTAAATATTTTCCATTACTAGTAGACATGGCAGGAAACCATGCTTCCTATATTAATCACTCAGAAATGTGCATGCTTGTCCAAGCAATGTTAGCCACGTATAGAGTGCCACCTTGAAGGTCATATGCTAGAAGACTACTGCATGTGAAAGATAGAGAATGCCCATAGTTCTGGAAGAGGAGGACCACGTAGCATCCAAATAGGAGGTACCATTCAAGCACCATCAAACCCACAGGCTATTACAAAGCAGGACTCTAGATGCAAAATGTGAAACACATTAGAGGCAGTGCAGCTGGTAATGACTTCAGCTAGGCCACAGGCCTCAAATGGACCCATCCTGGACTCACACAATCACCTATACTTTACTATACCTACCTGTCTTACTGGTTGATGTCTAACAAAGGTCTCCTTTTGTACAACATCTTTCGCACAACCTCACTGTAACTATAAGGGTTGTAGGCCAATGTCAGAACCTGTCCAGGCTGTTTTGATATGTGCTTTTGATGAAATGTAATTGAACTATTCACCTTTTGTCACAATCTTACAGTGACATTCATTGTGGGACCTTCTCAACTTTCCCTGTAAAATGGAATTTAAATTGTGTTTAGTGGTTCCCATTGGTGCATCACTAAAATGTTCAAACACACTGTTCACCACTAACTTCCCAAAATGTTCTTGATGGAGATGCTGCAAGCCTGCTGTTAAGGTATTTTAAATTAGTTCCAACATCACTCATCAAGTTGGTCAAAATTAAGAAACTCCACACTTTATGAACCAGATGAAGTTTCCTATCTTTACTTGAGGTGAAGTTTATCCTTTTGGACCTTCCAAGTGTGATGATTTCCTGATGCAGAGTGTCCCAGGTAGGTCATTCTCCAGCAAACAAACAGTGTGGACGCTGTACATTGACTACCTCAGGTAAGAAGTCTGGCAGGGAGGGACTGTGCTCAGGGTCATATAAACCTGCAAGTCAGCTTACTTTTCAACATTACGGCCATTTACATTCACTTTAACTCCCATCTAACTGATAGTTTTTAGAAGCTGGCTCGTGAAAAGTTGAGTGTGCTTTAATATGTATCTTACAAAATCAACATATTCATTCCCATAGAATCATTCTGAATATCAAAAACAGGATATCAATTGCACAGAATATCAAAGACATAACATGGAACCCAAAATATCAACAGGTAAGCATAGTTTTTCTATTTGTCACTCCACATATATGTACAGGTCAATGTATGTAGATGTGACTTTAGGCATAGTAGATCTATACTTTTCTATATACACTTATCTTTCAATATTCTGCGGAAGGGTCATTATTTAGTAGTACAACCAGTATTTAGGAAAGAATGCACCTATAGAGCGCAGCTTTAATGTTTGGTCATAGCTGATGGCAATGCCCCCCTGAAAATATACTGCTGGCTACTGGCCTGGGGATGACAGAGCTAGTAATCATAATACACAACAGAAGGAATACTGGGACAAATACGTTGCAGGGGAATAATGTCTCTCCCCATACTGTCCACTGGTATCAGATTTTCAGCACAACTTGTCTCCAATTAATCTATTTAACTGTGATATCACAAGTGAAGGGGGAGTTGAAGTGAGGAAAAAATTGACTTGATTAAACAGCAAGCCTTTAACCATGGTTTAAATGGGATGAGAGGCAGAAGTAAATGGTACATCCCAGGTTACAGCAAGGGAATAAAGATACAGGTATGCACTGGCTTGGATGAACCTCCCTTCCTGACCTGAAGACCAACACTCTTCCTCTGAAAATGAAATTAGTTAGGGAGTACGGTAGTGAGGAGTTAAAACTTCACTGGTTACATGTGTAATCAATATCTTGTAGTAAAATGGCAAGAGTGGAAAACAATATCTTCCGCAGACTCAATTCATTTGAAACAGTCCTCCACAGAAACAACAGAAAAAACAGTCTGACGGTTTTACCCAACTCATTTTCTCAAAAGTACAATCCCTGAGAAGCTAGTGCAATCCCTCCCTATCCATGACATCACACATCAACTACATGACTAAATCTTCTAGTATGTCCCTCATCTCACTAAATACTCTAACCTTTCCTACCATCAACTGACTTCCGTCTCAAGAGCCATTCCTTGGCCATTCTTTCGTAATCTCCCAAAGCTTGTATATTAATAGGATTTGCACTGGAGTACCAAAATACTACCTTGTCCTCCTCAAAACCATCTTTCATTCAGGAGCTTGCTTGGTCTCTTACACCTGCAAATGTACCCTTATCAACCCATTCCTATGAGACCTGCACCAGCTCCCCATTGAGTCCAGAATTAAGTTCAAGCTAGCATGCATAACCTTTAAAGCAATTCACTTTCCTCACCCACACTATACATGATCTACCATAAAAAGGTTGAAAAATGTTCCCAAGAAGAAGAGGCATCCTCAGATTTGAATCTAAAAACATGTAAACTCAGTAAGTCAAGTCATAGTATTTTTCTGAAGCAGGGCCTACCCTGTGCAACTCTCTCTCTGCTGAAATTTGATGTCAGGAGACATCCTATATTTTTGAAAGAGACTTATGAACTTTATTTTTTTATGATACTTCAATTAATTCTGATATGAGTCTCCATTACACCCACTGTAACCATGACACCTCCTTCTCCCTCTTTCTCCTACACTCTGCAACACGTCCTCAATCTTCCATTTAACCCGTTTCCGTTGCCTCTCTCTTTTCACCTACCTCCATCTTTTCTTCTCTTATCCCTCTCTGCCTGTTGGCTCTCACCCTCCACCTCGACTCCTCATTTTTCTAACCACTGCTTTATTTCTCAGAATCTTCTTGACCTCCCTCCATCCACCTTTTCTTGACTGCCCTCTCTCAACCCCTTCTTACAACAACCTTCCTTTTTACTCGTGTGTTTCCCTTGCGATCATCCACTTGCTATTATCACTCAAATATTCATGCTTTCTCCGCCTCTCCTCCCACTGCACTTTCCACTCTCCTTCTTTTCTCTTACGTCTCTGTTTCTGAGGTTCTTCTGTCCTTTGCTTTTCCACCCCAAAGCTCCACGTTTACTCCGAACCCTACCCCCTACTTCCATGACCCTCCTCCCTCCCCTTACTGCTTACCCTCCCACATTCCCGCTCCCTTCCTCTGCCCCTTGATTGTTTTATCCACACCTCCATAATATCCTCTTTCTTCTTACCTGCCTTCCTGTCCTCCACGTTCTAATCTAACTTTGTCCAAGTTCTTACCTCCCTACTATCCCTTCTCTCCCATACCTGCTCCTCCTCTCCACCTTCACTCGTCCCCATTTTCACTTATCTTCCCATCTCCCTCAAGGTATGTGGTACCCCTCCCTTGAATGTTATGTTTTGTGTCCTTTATATTGTTCTATGTAACTATGAGACTAAACTCTCTTTGTTTTTTTGTTTTTCTGTAAAGCACTTTGACACGCACTGGCGTCCCACTGGCTAAAACAAATGGAAAATAAACCAGTAAAATTTATTTTTGCCCTTCTCACACCTCCCACACGACAGGGCAGATCAGAGCGTACTGGGAAGTACACTGACCAATTAGAGGCCTGAAGCATGGACCAAACAAAGCACAAACAGGACATCCTGTCTTCCTGTGTCTTTTCATTGTTCCTGTGTTAGTGGACATGCAAATCTGACCCATGGAAGGCCATCCACGTTGCAGCATTTTTGAGGTCCACACATTGGAAATGAAAGCAGTTTCACTGTGATGACAGTCCACAGTGGGTGTCCGTGACACACGCTTCTTTCAACGAAGAGTAAATGGCAAGTTCATTCCTAGTTGTAGGGTTAGTAAACTAGCACATCCCTGAGAGTTGTTTAAACACCCCCCCTGCAGGTCTTTGGGGGCCACCCTTTGCTGAGGTTAAGCAGAGACAAGAGGATGATAAGACAATTGCTACAGCTAAGGCAAGCGTACACCACCCTCTTGTCCTCACAAAAAGGGAAAGGGCAGGCTGGGTTCAGCTTGAGTCTCCAGGACATATTGCAGTTTAACACTTCCAGTAATAGGCTTCCCACTGTGTGTTTCAAGCTTCAGTAATGGCGCGAGGAGCTGCAGTCAAAAGTACAGTGTCAGCACAGAGGGCGAGAAGCGCCTCTGCTCCGCCAGCATGCCAAGTGACTTGGACCTGCCTGAGTGTAATGGTGATCAGAGGGGAAGTGATAAGGGGACTGTGAGCAGGTCAGCTAATCAAGTCCGGAGTTTTCTATTTTTTACTGTCGCTGGCAATTAAAAATCAGGCTTGTATTTCCAAGACACTGACAACTGTGAAGAAGAGGGAGTGTCTAGTCTGCCTAGGAAATACTTCAGAGCAAACCTTTGTATTATTCACACTTCACTGCATCTCTGCTGAGGGAAGAGCGAACTATGGGCAGGGCCACTGGAATTATACGATGGGGAGGGCCAAATTATGCGTCAAGATTGAGTAAATTATGTGGCAAGAAAAAGACAACAAAGAAGCAGATTTTGTAATATTATTACTTCATTATTTTGTTTAACACTTTTTAACACTGGGCATTGGTTGCACCTCATTAGCACTAGTTAAGTATTCAAATACAGCAATAAGGAACCAAAAAGGAGACTAGTACATTTTTGAAACCGGAATCCCACTGCACAACAACACGTGCCGCCGCATTTTTGGTAACTTCTGGACTATTTGAGCTACAAACTTTTTTGTTGTGAAAATCTGTAGATTGTAGGCAGATGATGGTGTTTGCAGCAAATCCTTAATTAAGCAAAACACACCAGGGCCGAACAATTGCATAATTCCAGTGGCTCCAACTATGCGTAAGAGGGACTGCGGGACTAGTGCTGTGTGCAGCTTTCAAAACACCTTTGATGTAGGCATTATGGGCCAGATTTAAGAAGCCCAAGCACCTCCTTGCGCCACATTAGCGTAATTTTTTAAAACTCTAATGTGGCTCAAGGAGGCAAGTTTTGCCGCACCATATTTACAAAGTGGAACAATGCACGCATTGTGCAGGTTTTCGACCTCTTGCACCATATTATGCCTGTGTCAGGCTTAATATATGCAAGGGGGGCATTCCAGTGTTAGGAGGCCCACAAAAATGGCACTGTGAAATCTGCAAGATTTTTGGTGTCATTTTTAATGCCTGCAGAGGGGCAGGCATGAACTTGATGCACTCATTGTAATCAATGGGCCTCCTTGCACTTTGCTACACTAGCGTCAACATGTTTGATGCTAGTGTTGCAAAATAGCAGAATAGTGTAAAAAATGTTGACGCTATTGCCTAACTACCACCATGGTGCACCGTATGTTAAATACGCCGCAACCATGATGTCGTTTAGTACGGGTAGGGGGACGCTGAAAAAGTAGTGCATCATAAATCTGGGCCTCCAAATCAACAAATTAAGACCAAGAATATTCTTGCTTTGCCTATCAAATAGTGAAATAGCTGGAGACTAAAGTGCTCATGTCGGGTTTCGCAAATAATTAGGAGGAAGAATATGACTGGATATTTCATTATGATTTATAGTTTAGAAAGAAGACAGAGCGAGACAAAGTAGAGTGGCAGAGTCTGTATAAGTGCTGACCATTGTTTTGCATGGAGTTACAATAAGTCTTTCACTAATTGTAATGGGACATATACCTTATGACTAAGCCTGGAAAATTTCAATTACGGTATCGAAATGTGCAAAATTCTTCAATGATACACAAAATTTCGCGTTATGTAATTTCAAGTTGTGCAAGATATTAGCGGGAGACTAGTTGTGACAGAAGGACGTTTTATGCTCGAACCAGTCACCTGCTTGTATTTCTGAACACTTTTTGGACGAAGTACATGGTCGAGAGAAAACAGCTAATTTTTTAGACCAATGTATATGTATAATTTGATGAAGTTTGCTTGGAATTTCATGAAATTTTGCGAGTACATGATTAAGCACTCCCCTCAGCTGTTTTGTGTTTTCAACTCATCAGTGAGGTTGCAGAATCCCATCACACCTATTAATTTCAATGCAAAACTAAAAAAAACATGGATACTGCGATCGAGTCTGCTTCAGGAATTTTTTAACCAATTGTGCACGTCAAAAGATCTCCTAAAATGTCTTTGCAAAGCTGTACATACACATCCATCCTGGGTGCAACATTTGTATGTGCCCACTTTCTGCTCCCCCGGGGCACTTTCGTATTAAAGAAGGGGCTACAGACCTTTGCACGGTCCCTTCTGTAATATAGACTATGCCAGAGCAACATGTGTAGCATTTCCAACATTTGTTAGGTAGCATGACCTCATGCAAATGAGATAAGAATTCACCTGTACATCAAAACCTTATCACAGATGTAGGAGCAGAGACAAAGGGGCATATTTATGAGCTCCCTAGCGACACCGGAGGGTCACTTTTAGTGACACTCTGGTGCTGCTATGTACTGCACTGTATTTACAAGGTGGCGTTAAGCCACTTTTTGTGGCTTAACCACCTTGTCAACTCGACCCCTTCACACACAGCCCTTTGCGTGGAAGGGGCATGCAATGGGTGCGGCCATGGGTGTGCCACAGCAACACCCATTTTGTTTTGACGCTGCCTCAGATTTACGAGTTTTCGTAAACCTGAGGCAGCGGCAAAATCTAACGCCACCCCAGGGGTGGGGCTAGCAAGGCACAACGAGGAGAAATATTTTTATTCCTCCTCATTTTTTGCTTTTTCTATGTGTGCTGCAACCTGCAGTATGCATAGGAAGAGAAAAATGCCAGACATGATTGTTTATGTGAGGGAAGGTGTCCCTTCCTGCACATAAACTGTCATTTCAAAATGATGCTTTGGTACTTCAATGTGTGCTGCATTCTGCAGCACACATAGAAGTGCCAAAAAATCATAATAGATTGTTCATGTGCAGGAAGGAACACCTACCCACACATAAACAATCAAACCCCTCAAAGTAGACATCCTTGCACAATAGTGCAAGGATGCTGGCATTGGCGCTAGGCAGCTCAATTTAGCGCCAGCACAGGGGACAACACAGGTGTGCACCGTATTCACTTAAATACGGCGCATCCCTGAATTGTGAAAATAACGGAGTGCGTTGCTGCCAATTTTGGTGCGGGGTCATGCTCCGTCATTGTCTGTTAAATATGGGCCAAAGGATCTATCAAGTGTTGCGCTGACTGTTTACCAAGTTGACCAAGTTGAGGAGGCACACAGCCACAGGAAGCCCTCCAAGGGTAACCCATGAGAGAGAAGAAGTTTTACAGTAATCTCCCTGTGGGTGGGTGCAGTCATCTGTGTGCAGAGGGATCTCTGTCTCTATTTTAAGTGCAAGTCACTTGATGCCTTCACAGTGAAAGATCGACTAACAGCTTCAATCCACCAGTCTGCCTGCACAGTGAAAACTGGATGAGTGGCTCTAAACAGCCAGTCCGTGTTTCACTGACGTAAAGCTCCCAAGGGCAGGCATTAATTTGCAGCAGCACCTGAGACAGTGCATTCACTGCGATAGAAAACATATTGTACCATTGGGAGAAGAGCTTATATTAGTAACTTCAATGGGGTGATATTTTTGTAAATGATATTTAGGACACAATATTTATGCCAAGTGAGATTCTGACAACATTATTTTGTACCATACCATTGTCCACATCAATTCCTTTTCTCTCTGCATCTTCTATTGATGAATATTTATTTGGATAGATGGCATTTGTGCAAGAATTCACATACATCGCCACTCAGAGAGCTCACCACAAATTGGACGTACTGTTTTTTATACGTGGACAGAAATCTCCAGTTTGCAGCTGACATTTAAAATGTGAAAAAGGCATAATAACAAGAGCAAACCAGGTGCAAACACTTTTTTGTCACTCATGGATATAACCATTTTTTTACATGATACAAACCCATATTTTTCCTCTAACAATTTTTGTTGGTTGCATTACGTTGTGCTTCCCCTTTCAACATGGTGGAATTGGCATATTCAACTTACCTAAAAGGTCCTAGTACACAGTACAAAGTCAACCCAGGGCCTCTAAGTTAAATGTCACTAGTGGACTGCAGCGCTGATTGTGCCATTTACTACAGCAACAGTGCAAACATGACTGCAGGTTTAACATTTGTGGCTTGTATTTTGCAGTTGTAAACTCCAAATTCAACCTGTAAAAAGAACATCTTTTGACAGGTCAAAACTTTCCTCTTAAATATTTGTGTCTATTAGAAATGGGGTCTTTGGTTGGCAGACAGGTTCGCCCCTGTCCAAACAAGGACCATCACTCTAGTCTAGTTAAAGGAGAATCACTCTCAGTTAACACCTGCTCACCCCCTTGGCAGCTTGGCATGAGCAGGCAGGCTTAACTTCAGAAGCAAGGTGCAAAGTATTTGTACCATCACACACAGTCACTCAGTGAAAACACTACAGAATGACACAACACAGGTTTAGAAAAATAGGTAATATTTATCTAAACAAAACAAGACCAAAGCGACACAAATCCAACATATTCAAGTCAAGTTATGAATTTTAAAAAGAAAAAGAGTCTTAAATCCTTTAGAAAACAGTGAGAACGTTGGTATTGTAGAAAAGTACCTCAGTAGTGTCAAAATAAAGCCGCACGGGCCAGTGTGCGTCGAAAAAGGCCAGCGATGTGCTGATTTCTCACCCAAAAGCGAGAACGTGCGTTGTTCCTTCTCCAGTCGGGTCGGCGTGCGTCGTTTCTTCTCTCCCACAAAAGAGCGATGCGTCAATCTGTATGAGCACCTCGGGTCCAGGCAGGCTTTGCGTTGATTTTCCGTGCCCAGCGATGTTGCGTTGAAATCCGGTCACACAGCGACACCACTCTGCTTGGGGGTTTGCGTTGTTAACAGCAGCCGCTGCGGGTGTTGCACGTTGATATTCCAGCCGTGATGCAGGTGGAGCGTAGACGTTAGCCACGAGGCCGGCGGCAAGTCATTTTTCAGCCGCGAGGCAGGTGGTGCATCTAAAGTTTCCCTGCACGGCGGTCTTTGCGTGGATTTGTGTCCTTTCCATCAGCTGCAACTTTCAGGGGCCCAGAGACAGGTTAGGGCACCACTTGACAGGCAGGACTCTCAGCAGAAAGGCCAAGTGTTGGCAGAGAGAAGGCTTTGATGTCCCTGAGACTTCAATAACAGGAGTCAAGCTCAGTTCAAGCCCTTGGAGATTCTTCACCAGTGGGAAGTCACACAAAAGTCAGTCTTTGTCCTCTCTCAGGCAGAAGCAGCTACTGCAGGCCAACCCAGCAAAGCACAATCACAGGAAAACCGGCAGTACTCCTCCTCCAGCTTCCAGCTCTTCTCCTCGGCAGAGGTTCCTCTTGGTTCCAGAAGTAATCTGATTTTCAGGCGTTTTGGGTGCTCTTCTTATAACCCTTTCTGCCTGTGAAGTAGGCCTACTTCAAAGAGAAGTCTCTGTTGTTTTCAAGATCCTTCCTTACCCAGGCCAGACCCCAGACACACACCATGGGGTTAGAGACTGCATTGTGTGAGGGCAGGCACAGCCCTTTCAGGTGTAAGTGACCACTCCTCCCCTCCCTCAGCCCAGATGGCCCATCAGGATAAGCAGGCTACACCCCAGCTCCCTTTATGTGACTGTCTAGAGGAGAGGTGCAAACTGCCCAACTGTCACAATCAAGCAGAGTCACAGAATGGTTTAAGCAAGAAAATACCTACTTTCTAAAAGTGGAATTTCCAAACACACAGTCTAAAAACCAGCTTCACTAAAAGAGGTATTTTTAATTGTGAGTTCAGAGACCCCCACCTCCACATGTCTATTTGCTCCCAAAGGGAATCTGCGCTTTAATAACATTTTGAGGCAGCCCCCATGTTAACCTATGAGAGTGATAGGCCTTGCAACAGTGAAAACAGAATTTGGCAGTATTTCACTGTCAGAACATGTAAAACACACAAGTACATGTCCCACCTTTAACATACACTGCACCCTGCCCACGGGGCTGCCTAGGTCCCACCTTAGGGGTGCCTGACATGTATAAAAAGCAAAGGTTCAGGCCTGGCAAGTGGGTACACTTGCCAAGTCGAATTGGCAGTTTACAACTGCAGTGGCAGGCCTGAGCCATGTTTACAGGGCTACTAACATGGGTGGCACAACCAGGGCTGCAGGCCCACTAGTAGCATTTGATTTACAGGCCCTGGGCACCTCTAGTGCACTTTACTAGGGACTTACTAGTAAATCAAATATGCCAATCATGGATAAGCCAATGTACACATAACTTTTATACAGGAAACACTTACACTTTAGCACTGGTCAGCAGTGGTAAAGTGTCCAGAGCAAACAAAAACAGCAAAAACAGAGTCCAGCACACAGAAGCAACCTGGCAAAAATGTAGGGGAGACCATGCCAATGATGCCAAGTCTGACAGTCTCCATTAGCTGCTAGATCTCATTACCATAAGGTAGGGTCCATGGTATTTAAAAGTAGGACATATAAAATGTTAACCTCTTAGCTGCTGGGCCTTTTCCCCCCGAGTGCTGAGCCCTTTTTTGGCGATTTGGGGTAGATCGCGCTTAGGCCTTCATAACTTTTTGTCCACATAAGCTATCCACGCCATATTTGCGTCCTTTTTTTCCAACATCCTACGGATTCTAATGGTACCCAGAGTTTGTGGTTTCCCCTGGAGGAGACCAAGAAATTAGCCAAACTACAGTGATAGTTTTTTTCAAAAAAATGGGAAAAAGGGCTGCTGAAGAAGGCTTGTGGCTTTTTTTCCCCTGAAAATGGCATCAACAAAGGGTTTCCAGTGCTAAAATCACCATCTTCCCAACTTTAAGAACGGGCAGACTTGAATCAGAAAACCACATTTTTCAATACAATTTTGGCACTTTACTGGGACATACCCCATTTTTACTATTTTTGGTGCTTTCTGCCTCCTTCCAGTTAGTGACTGGAATGGGTGTGAGACCAATGCTGGATCCTGGACAGCTAAACATTTCTGAAAAGTAGACAAAATTCTGAATTCAGCAAGGGGTCATTTGTGTAGATCCTACAAGGTTTTCCTACAGAAAATAATAGCGGAAATAAAAAGATATTGAAAGTGAGCTGAAAAAAACAGCCATTTTGCTCTACGTTTTACTCTGTAACTTTTTCCTGCAATGTCAGATTTTTTAAAGCAATATACTGTTACATCTGCTGGACTCTTCTGGTTGTGAGGATATATAGGGCTTGTAGGTTCATTAAGATCCCTAGGTACCCAGAGCCAATAAATGAGGTGCACCTTGCAATGGGTTTTCATTCTATACCGGGTATACAGCAATTCATTTGCTGGAATATAAAGAGTGAAAAATAGGTCTCAAGAAAACCTTTGTATTTCCAAAATGGGCATAAGATAAGGTGTTGAGAAGCAGTGGTTATTTGCACATCTCTGAATTCCGGTGTGCCAATACTAGCATGTGAACTACAGGCAATTTCCCAAACAGACGTCTTTTTTACACACTGTCTTACATTTGGAAGGAAAAAATGTAGAGAAAGACAAGGGGCAATAACACTTGTTTTGCTATTCTGTGTTCCCCCAAGTCTCCCGATAAAAATGGTACCTCACTTACGTGGGTAGGCCTAATGCTCGCGACAGGAAACGCAACATGGACACATCACATTTTTACATTGAAATCTGACGTATTTTTTGCAAAGTGCCTAGCTGTAGATTTTGGCCTCTAGCTCACCTAGGGAAGCCTACCAAACCTGTGCATTTTTGAAAACTAGACACCTAGGGGAATCCAGGATGGGGTGACTTGTGGGGCTCTCACCAGGTTCTGTTACCCAGAATCCTTTGCAAACCTCAAAATTTGGCCAAAAAAAATCACTTTTTCCTCACATTTCGGTGACAGAAAGTTCTGGAATCTGAGAAGAGCCACAAATTCCTTCCTCCCAGCGTTCCCCCAAGTCTCCCGATAAAAATGGTACCTCACTTGTGTGGGTAGGCCTAGCGCCCACGAAAGGAAATCGCCCAAAACACAACGTGGACACATCACATTTTTTCACAGAAAACAGAGGTGTTTTTTACAAAGTGCCTACCTGTGGATTTTGGCCTCTTGCTCAGCCGGCACCTGGGGAAACCTAGCAAACCAGCGCATTTTTGAAAACTAGACACCTAGGGTAATCCAAGATGGGGTGACTTGTGGGGCTCTGACCAGGTTCTGTTACCCAGAATCCTTTGCAAACCTCAAATTTTGGCCAAAAAAACACTTTTTCCTCACATTTCGGTGACAGAAAGTTCTGGAATCTGAGAGGAGCCACAAATTTCCTTCCACCAAGCGTTCCCCCAAGTCTCCCGATAAAAATGGTACCTCATTTGTGTGGGTAGGCCCAGGGCCCACGAAAGGAAAGGGCCCAAAACACAACATAGACACATCACATTTTTTCACAGAAAACAGAGGTGTTTTTTACAAAGTGCCTACCTGTGGATTTTGGCCTCTAGCTCACCCGGTACGTGGGGAAACCTAGCAAACCAGTGCATTTTTTAAAACTAGACACCTAGCGGAATCCAAGATGGGGAGACTTGTGGGGCTCTGACCAGGTTCTGTTACCCAGAATCCTTTGCAAACCTCAAAATTTGACCAAAAAACACTTTTTCCTCTCATTTCGGTGACAGAAAGTTCTAGAATCTGAGAGGAGCCACACATTTCCTTCCACCCAGCGTTCCCCCAAGTCTCCGAATAAAAATGGTACCTCACTTGTGTGGGTAGGCCTGTGCCTGCGACAGGAATAGATCACACAACGGTCAATGTTGGTCCTTACATGAGGCAGGTGTTGACCCTGGAGTGATCCATTCCTGACACAGACACTAGGTATAGGCACTCAAGTGGGGTAGTGTTTTTATCAGGACAGTTGAGGAATCACTGGGTGGTAGGAATTTTGTGGATCCCTGCATATTCCTGTAGTTTTTGTGACAGAAATGAGAGAAAAATAGAGTTTTTATTCAACATTTCAGCTTTGCAGGGTATTCTGGGTAAGAAAACTTTGAGTCCTCCTCTGTGGACTCCGCCGGATGTCTAGTTTCCCGAAATGTTTGGGTTTAGTATGTTTCTCTATATGGCCGCCGAACCCAGGACCAAAAACACAGGTGCCTGCCTTACAAAACCAGTTTGTTTTGTGATAGATAATTTTGATGTCTCCACAATATGATTTGGGCGGTGGAATTTGGGGCTGAACTAAATTGGGGAGCTCCCAAGAGAGCACTCTCTCTCTCTGCTTGCCGCCGCATTCACCTGCTCTCTGGGTTGGGCTAACCCACTATTACCCAGTTGCACAGACTGCTTGCGAAGGGACAGCAGGACTGTCCTCATCACCTCCCTCATAATTTACCGGAAGAGGAGTTATCGAATGGGACTCCTCCGACTGAAAAATCACTCCCAGAGTCTGCGCCATTGTCCTATCCCTCAGATGCTGTCTCAGTATCTGATGTCTCAGTCTCTGATCCTATGTCAGAGCTGTCCTCTATAACCCGAGTGACGGCAGCAGTCATCCATCAAGATGCCATCTCTGCTATTGGCTAAACTGTTGCTCTAAAACAGTAGCCTACGTAGACAGTCACAAAATCGATGGTGTGTGTGAGATACGTGCAACAGTAGAGGCCACCTTACCTGCGCTTCTTCCCTCAATCAGCACGTTCTTTCAAGACACTCAAAAAACACCTTGTCACATACCATTCGTCACAGTCTTTAGCACCTCCTGAGCCCAGTCCAATAATCATTATTTGTGCTCCCACTCCCTCCTCCTCAGATTCCCTCATTACCACCCAGCAAAAGTGCCCTTCATCTCTCCATAGCCGCCCCCCACCCGCACATACATTTCATTTGTATTATAGCGCAGGTATTGGCTGATTTTACTAATGTACTCAGCTATTGACATAAAATACAGATTTGCTCTTTTATATGTGGTTCTGGTTTTCCTGGGGGCCAATCGCAACCCCCAGGGAAACCACACATGTATTGACAAAAGTGATCTTTATATATATATATATATATATATATATATATATATATATAGATATATCTATCTACATAGATATCTATAGATATATATATATATATATATATATATATATATATATATATATATATATATATATATATATATAGATCTATCTATAGATATATCCATGTAGATATATCTACATAGATATATCTATATATATCTATATATATAAAAAACTAAGTTGTCCTCATGTGAAAGCGCACTCCCAACAGGTTATATAAACGGGAAGAAAAAGCAAAGCCAGCAACTCACAGTGAATTATTTAAGCAGTTTCATTATTCCAGGCCTTAAGTTATAAAATCATCTCTGGACACGTGTTTCTAGGTCAATCCTTTCTTCAGCAGAGAAAAATATAAAAGTGTTTCACCCTCATAGGTGCAGCCAGTGCTGGAAGTGTTCCAGGCATTTCTTTCTTACTGAAAAGACCGGCATGGCTTCAGCTTGTCTAATTACAGGCACCTGATTAGTCTCTTTAAATACCAGTCCGCCCCAGTGGGCCTCTCAAGTGAGCAGTGCATGCTGGTTATGGTGGTCCTGCAATTTTTTCATTTGCCCCAAGTGGGTTGCTGGAGCCAAACGAAATAATGAACCAAAGTGCAAAACCTTTGTAGGCGAATCCAAAGTAAAATTGTCAGATTTGCTGTGAATATCCCAACCTGACTGCTCTTATGTGACAATCCATTTTTAGTCACACAGACCTGCTACGATGTGCAGTGGTGCTGCTTTCCTGACTGGACAGGCCGGTTAAATATCAAAAACGAAGTTGTCCTCATGTGAAAGCGCACTCCCAACAGGTTATATAAATGGGAAGAAAAAGCAAAGCCAGCAACTCACAGTGAATTCTTTAACCAGTTTCATTATTCCAGGCCTTAGGTTATAAAATCATCTCTGGACACGTGTTTCTAGGTCAATCCTTTCATCAGCAGAGAAAAATATAAAAGTGTTTCACCCTTGTAGGTGCAGCCAGTGCTGGAAGTATTCCAGGTATTTCTTTCTTAGTGAAAAGACGCATGACTTCAGCTTGTCTAATTACAGGCACCTGATTAGTCTCTTTAAATACCAGTCCGCCCCCGTGGGCCTCTCAAGTATGTAGCAATGCATGCTGGTTGTCGTAGTCCTGCAATTTTTCCATTCTGCCCCAAGTGGGTTGCTGGAGCCAAACTAAATAATGAGACAAAGTGCAAAACCTGTGTAGGCGAATCCAAAGTAAAATTGTCAGATTTGCTGTGAATATCCCAACCTGATTGCTCTTATGTGACAATCCATTTTTAGTCACACAGACCTGCTTCGATGTGCAGTGGTGCTGCTTTCCCGGCTGGACAGGCCGGTTAATTATCAAAAACGAAGTTGTCCTCATGTGAAAGCGCACTCCCAACAGGTTATATAAATGGGAAGAAAAAGCAAAGCCAGCAACTCACAGTGAATTCTTTAAGCAGTTTCATTATTCCAGGCCTTAGGTTATAAAATCATCTCTGGACACGTGTTTCTAGGTCAATCCTTTCATCAGCAGAGAAAAATATAAAAGTGTTTCACCCTTGTAGGTGCAGCCAGTGCTGGAAGTGTTCCAGGTATTTCTTTCTTAGTGAAAAGACCGGCATGACTTCAGCTTGTCTAATTACAGGCACCTGATTAGTCTCTTTAAATACCAGTCCGCCCCCGTGGGCCTCTCAAGTATGTAGCAGTGCATGCTGGTTGTGGTGGTCTTGCAATTTTTTCATTCTGCCCCAAGTGGGTTGCTGGAGCCAAACTAAATAATGAGACAAAGTGCAAAACCTGTGTAGGCGAATCCAAAGTAAAATTGTCAGATTTGCTGTGAATATCCCAACCTGATTGCTCTTATGTGACAATCCATTTTTAGTCACACAGACCTGCTTCGATGTGCAGTGGTGCTGCTTTCCCGGCTGGACAGGCCGGTTAATTATCAAAAACGAAGTTGTCCTCATGTGAAAGCGCACTCCCAACAGGTTATATAAATGGGATATGGGACACGTGGGATATATATATAAACCTATTTTTTTTTAGTAGTTGTATGGTTTCCTTGCGGGCCAAAATGGCCCCCAGGGAAACCCTACAACTACTAAAAAAAATATTGCCCGTCCTGCCCACGGGCGACCCCCTGTCCATTTCTTTTTTTTGTTATTATTATTATTTTTTTTAATAAAATTTAGCCCGGGGGGGAGCGGCCCATTTTGATCGCGCCCCCCCCCCCCAGGGGACACCTACCTTTTTTTAAAAAAATATGCCCCCGGGGGGGTCGGCCCATTTTCCGAGGGGGCCGACCCCCCCAAGTAAAATCCCTGGTGTCTAGTGGTGTTTCCTGGCCCCCGATCACAGCTGTGCTGCGATCGGGGGCCAGGAAACACTTTCAGGAAGGCCTCGTAAGAAAGGGGAGAGTCTCCCCTTTCTTACGAGGCCTCCCCGAGCGTGGGGAAGGCCGTTTGGGGCCGTTTTCCCCATCGGAGCAGGAAGCGGCCTTATGGCCGCTTCCTGCTCCAATGGGGAAACCAACAAGGTGAGGTCAGCGTGCCTCGCGGCTCACTCACGTCACAAAGGGGCGGGTGGGTGGCGGGGGGAGACAGGGAAAAGCTTCTGTGTCTCCCGGCGATAAAAATAAAAAATATTAAATCCTCGGGTGCGATTTATTAACCCCCTCCCAAGTGTCGGCCACTGGTCGTGACCCGCACCAGGAAGGTAGTGTGGGGCGTTGGCCACCCAAGGGGTTAATGCTAAACGTATTATAGTGATAAAGCCCCAAAGGGTATTTTCACTGTAGCAAGGCTGATTATTCCAAAGGAAAACACTGCATTACATACATTAAATCTAATTTTGGTTAGGAAACAGCTAAACATATGATTCAAATACTCAAATACTCAAACGTATACTCAAGTATACCTTTCGAAAACTACCTTTTCCCTTCCAAAGGCCATTTGCATGAGCTCCCACTGTCACCTGGCAGTTTGGTAAGCCTCCTTGATAAGCCATAAAAACTGCTCTTAGAGCAGGACAAAAGGCTTTGGTTGTGGGGTGTGTTGTTGTTCCCTTGACAGGTTGTCCATGGAGCTGTAAGAAACCTCAAAGAGGCATAATCTGACAGAGGCAAATGTTAGCTAACACCTGGGAAGGTCCTTACTTTGCCCTCCTATATTCAGGTAGGCACCAATCCCAGTGGGAGAGGAGCTGCTCCCATACATGGTTTATAGTGACCAGAGAGGAGGGTTTGCTCATTTCCATTGGTAAACCTCTTGAGTGGTCAAACAAGTTCTATACAGCTGACAAAAGGTTCTGCCATTGTGTTTTCAGTAGAGAGTTGCACTGTGGGATTGTTTGCAACAAGGCTCTACAGGAAATGCAGCAGAAGTGGGTAGGGTAATCGCAAGGAACTTTTACCCCATTGGTTAGGGAGGAGACGGGGCCCCCGCCAACCACAGGCTTGTGCCAGACATAAATGTGGCACCCACAATGCCCTCCCCTGGACATAAATGGAGCCTAGAAGTCTTGACCTCTTCCTGTATGAAGGACAAAGAATTGGGCTCTAAGGTTCATAATGCCAACCCTTTCCAAGTACAGCCACACAGCATGCTACAAGAGGCCTTTCCTCCAGCTTCCCACTTGTTCTGCTCCAACTAGCCCCGCCCTGGACCCTGCTGCTGGCCTCTGCTGAACTGAGTCTTGATCCTCAATTGCTGGGTCCTGGAAGCTTTGGCTGTGTCAAAGTTTATTCCTCCTAACATCTCCTGAAACATGGAACTTCTTGGCCCTAAAGACCTCTGGAGAACTGAGGCCATACTACCAAACTCACATAATGAAGATGTGTTGCCCCTTGGCTGAAAATTCAGATTGCTTCCACTCGGAACTCCTACACAGCAGCAAATCTGATTCAGTGGGAACTCATAGAGAAGGTGCATGTCCTCATGGAATCCTTATCAGCTACAGCCTGCCAGCCGTGTCCTGTTGGAAGAATCCAAGATCCAAAAAAGTCACTAAGACCCAATGAGGAAATCAACACTAGGTGAAGGCACCAAAAGAATCCGGCAGATGACGGGCATTTTTTGCATGTTAAATTAACATTTCTCCTTCTCAGAGCTTTTCAGCTAAAAGCCAACAGCTTTGCCATGCCCTCATCTTATGGCTGTTCAATGTCATGGAGCTCGATTCAACGATTCAACCACAGCCTGCCACCTTTCCCAGCTCAGGATTTCATTTCATTTCAGAAACTAAGGCCCAGATTTTTAACGCCCTTGCATTGCCATTGTGTCATGCAAGGCAACACAAGGGCTTAAGTTAGATTTACCAAGTCACGCAGAGTTACCTTCCGTGGCTCTGTGTGGCTTTGTAAATCCTGAGTAATGCATGGGAGAACAAATTGCTGCCTTGCCTTACTTTGAAGTGGGAAGGTATTTCATGGGTGGAGTGTGGGAGTTCCTAAGTATCCACCCACAGATTGTGGTGCATTCCCAGATTTACTAAAAATTGAAAACCTGGGAATGCATCAAAATGGCATGCCATACAACAGAGGCATATATGTTTATTTCTCCTTGTTATTAAAGCTTTTTTATGTGTGCTGCATTCAGCCAAAAACATAGAAAGAGGAAAATGCCTCTGAGGATAGTTTTTTTTGCAGGAAGGTCTCGTTTTTGCACAAAAACAATCTTGCCTGTAACGCAATCACCCTTGCACCATTGTGCAAGGGTGGCTGCATTGGAGCTAGGCTGAACAAATTGCACCAGTGCAGACAGAGTAGGAATGCACTATATGTTAATAAATATGATGCATTCCTGCGCTTTTGATTTGATGCAGCACAGCAAGTAGTCTTGCTGTGTTGCCTTGCGTCAGATGTTAATAGTTTAGGCCCTAATTCTGAAAGGTTTCTATATCTACACTCCATTACCAATGCCATTAATGCTAGCCTATGTACCAGTCAAGGGCAACCAGATGACCACAGTTGGCACTAATTGCATCGTGGCATTATTTTCTAACCTTTTAAAAAAATATATCTCCACTTTTCTTTGTTGGAATTTTGTCATTTTATTTAACAAAATGTGTTCAATTTTTTTTTACTTGGTTTGGGATTTCTTTTGTTTTGTGTTCTTACTTTATTACTGTTTTTGTACTGTATAAATACTCTACACATTGCCTGTAGGTTAAGCCTGCCTGCTCTGTGCCCTGCTGCCAGGAGGTTGAGATTGGGTGACTTTAGTCCCTTTAGTGACTCACCCTATCAAGGATTGTTGATTGTACTTTATTTTGTGTAGTTGCCCTTTCAACAAATACTCCCAACTAGTCACGCTGACATTATTCCACATTGCATAACAGTACAGTCATAAATGAGTGCAAAATTACGCCTGAAATGTGTCTCAAGTGTAATCTGTTCAGAACTTTCTTAGGAGTCCCTTAAGGGATAATAATCTCTGTGGATAAAAACTTAGGAAATGTAACCACTCTTAAAGTAAACAGCCAATCCAAGAACCTAGTCACAAATTTAATTTTATAGAAGATAAAGTAGTACTACTGCAGCACTACTGACATACTACAAATTCTATTTACTGTCCTGCGGCAGAGACCCCCACTTCTATTTTTTCTGTGCAGTGATCTTCTCATAGGTGGAAGAGATCTCCACAATTGTAAGCCTGTGTTTTACTAGTAAATGTTGGAGGAACAAGTAAGAGGGGCTGGCAAATGAGGATTATTTGCTACAAAATGGGATGGGTTGAGAGAAATGGAAGGGAGTTAGCATGTAAGTGGACAACATGACCAAATACCAGGTGCAATGTTGTCAGTGTTCTCACTGTACTAATGGGTGGAAAGGACACTGCTGAGGACCTACAGCTCTCTGTCTTTTTATGAGGAGTCTGCTTATGCAATTCTAATTTCACACTGCCACAGTAGTTCTGGCTGCATAGAGGAATGGAAAGTATGCTGCACACTGCAGACATTTAGTAGAGTTTGGGGTTTCCGGCTGACACTCAGGGGTGTAAGGGCAGCACTGAGTAAAGGAAGAGAAAGCATTTTGTTGCCGGTTAATGTCCTGTTGCAGGACTGCAGGTGGTAGTAATATCTCTCAGGATATGCTGAAATACTGTCTTGTGTTATGCTTCTGTGCATTGTGACTTAGAGGGCATGGTCTGACCCTAAAATAGTATGCCTACAATTGGATGTATCTATTTTTTTCTGTAAGGCAATGACAGGTGGCACAGATAATGCATGCAAGGCCAAATTATGTGACTGGCAGAAGTGGAGCACCACTGTGCTCTGGTTGGACAGCAGTTTAAAAGCACCGCACTGACTCATGGCAAGAAAAGTGTTTGTTACACACAAGGAATGCCTTACAAACCCACAGGACTGGGTGCTCAATATATATATAAAAGAATACAAGTCTGTATATTTAAAATAGTGCTCCTCACTGACTATGGCGGTCATTCTGACCGTGGCGGGCGGCTACTGCCGCCCGCCATGCGGTCACCGCCATTTGCCCGCTCCGCGGTCAAAAGACCGCGGAGGCCATTCTGGCTTTCCCGCTGGGCCGGCGGGTGCCCGCCAAAGGAGCGCCCGCCGGCCCAGCGGGAAAGGCCCTGCAACATAGAAGCCGGCTCCGAATGGAGCCGGCGGTGTTGCAGGGGTGCGATGGGTGCAGTTGCACCCGTCACGATTTTCACTGTCTGCTAAGCAGACAGAGAAAATCATGCTGGGGCCCTGTTAGGGGGCCCCTGCACTGCCCATGCCAGTGGCATGGGCAGTGCAGGGGCCCCCAGGGGCCCCAAGACACCCGTTCCTGCCATCCTGTTCCTGGCGGTAAAAACCGCCAGAAACAGGGTGGCGGGAAGGGGGTCGGAATCTCCATGGCGGCGCTGCTTGCAGCGCCGCCATGGAGATTCAGCCCAGACAGGGGAAATCCGGTGGGAAACCGCTGGATCCCCTTTTCTGACCGCGGCTTTAGTGCCGTGGTCAGAATGGGCAGGGAAGCACCGCCAGCCTGTTGGCGGTGCTTCCGTGGTCATCCACGACCGCCAGGGTTGGAATGACCCCCTATATGTTTTCACTGTGTAGGTTTAGCTGTTCATGAACAGCCCAGGGTACAGTTAAAATCCTTAATTAATATCTTTGCCTTGGAAAATTATAGCACAATGATTCACAGTTCTCTTTCACTTAGTTTGGAACATCTAACTTTATGGGGAAATCAGATTTAGGGTACAATTATTTGAAAAGAAGCTTTATATAAATGTATATTTGTCTTAAAGCCAGTTTTTACACTCATACCTCCAGAGGCCTTTACCTGTTAGTGAATGGAGTTAATTACCATGGTTTTCAGAGGATATTAGCCTAGTATCTGGGCCTAGGAAGGCTAAGGTGTTGGCACCACAGGACAAAAGTATAGCCATCTGGGACGGGTACAGACACAGTTGGTAGGCCAATGAACAAACCTTCACAGCACCTCTTTTTATCTTGGAGGTACATGGCGCGGGCAGGGTTTGCTCTCATTCATTCCCAGGGCCCTTTTAGACTCTTTGGCTCCAGCTCCAGCAGAGGGAAACAAGCTATTTGCCCTGTCAAGCATGGTACAATTAACTAGAGTCATACATGACCATAGTGTGATAGCATTCACAGCCCAACAATATTTGTGGACCATGTAAGACATGTATATAAGTCTGTCATGCGCAGTACATTAGAGCATTAGCTGTTAACATTGATAGTACAGCACCTTAAGGAATACATATTGTGTGTGTGCTCATTATCGGGTACTCTCAAAAGTGGATATAGGTTTTGCAGGGCTACATAAAGAAAATACTATAGGATTCAAAGTGATGGGAACAGGATAGACCTGGGCGAGCAATGCCTATGGGAGGCTTCATAATATACTGATCCTGTATTTAGTATAGCGGGCACATTACATTACGACTCTTCAGAGGATAGATGGAGTAAAATTTAAAGTCAACAGATTAGAACCCTGCCCCCCAATCCAAGAGGATGTGATCTGTCCCAGTGCCCCCCTTGCTTGGATCCTATCTTTCTGCACCCTGATGCGTAGATGAGGCAGACTCTGCTTCCTCTGCTAGGGATCTCACTTCTCCATGGTGGGAGATGATTTAGGTGCTATCACAACAGATCACCCTGATCCCAATGCTATGGCTTTATCAGCAGCACGTGATACTGTTTCCCACACCCTCCTGTTAGAACATCTAGAGGACATTGGTGTGGCTGGTGCTGCTCTGGCATGGCTGTACTCATTTCTGGAGAATCACAGTAAGCAGTTTGTCTGATCCCATATTCAACAAAGCCAAAAATGTGTAAATGTGTAAATGTCACAGGACTCTGATTTGAGCCGTACTCTTGTAAATCTCTATATTGCTTTCCTGGCCTCAATAGTGGAATTCTTTGGGGTCCATAATATATCTTATGCAGATCTCCTTTTTCAATGGACAGGATACCAAGGAATCCTGAAAAGCCTTTAAGAACTATCTGTCAGCAGTTTTAATTAGATGGGGGCCAGAAATCGTCAGTGTAACACTAGGAAAACAGACATCATGCTATTTATCCCTTCCACACCAAGGGCATATTTACAAGAAAGTGGTGCATCGGTCCCAATGCACCTATTTTTTTGCACCTCCCATGCCCCACCAAACGACACCATGGTTGCACCATATTTACAATACAGCGCACCATGGTGGTCGTTCGGACAATAGTGTCAACATTTTTTACTCTATTGTGGTGCTTTGCTGCACTACCTTCAAAACTTGTGATGCTAGTGCAGCAAAGCACAGGGAGGCTCACTGATTAAAATGGGTGAGTAATTTTAACTCCTGCTCTGAGCAGGTGTTAAAAAATGACTCAAAAAATAGTGCAGTGAAATGTTGTAAATTTTACTGCACCACTTTTTCGGGTCTGCCTGCCTCAGAATGCCCCCCCTTTGCATCCATTTTACCTGGCAGAGGCATGATGAGGTGCAAGGGTTTCCACTTAAATACCACCTTAGCGTAAAAAAATGACACTAGGGCTGCGCAAGGTGGTGCTAGGGGATTGTAAATATGCCACCAAGTGGGGACCACGAATGCTGACCAGAGTTGGCTGACTCTCCTCCCCCTACCACTCTGGCACAGAATCTAGGTGTTAAGTTGATTCTAACCTCTCCATGCACTCACAGAACTCTGCTGCAGTCAGATCATGTTTTGTCTTTTGAAGATCATGAAAAAGGTTTTGGAGCCTGCTTCCAGGCACAGTGGACAGTAATCCATGCTGTAATTACATCATGCATATATTATGCTCAAATCCGGTAACTGGGACTGCTTGACTATCTGCTCAAGAGATTGCAGTTTGCCCACAATGCGGCAGCTAGATTATTGTTAAAAGTGCCTAGGTATCTGGCAATTGATCCCCAGAAGAAGGGGCTCCACTGGCTACCTGTTAAGGAGAGAATTCAATTTAAGGCACTATTCTTTGCTCACAGAGGCTGCTTTCTACGGCAGAGGCCACCACCATCTTTCGATGAGGCTAAAGTATTATCATCTGTCTAGAGCCCTCTATTTGTCTGATGACAAATTACTATCGGTGCCAAGGACCAAAATAAGTAAGTGGGGAGGGCGGCCTATCTTGCAGTTCAAGCATGGAGCCAACTCCTTCTCCCACAAGATATAGGGGAAGTATCTCTTTAGAAAAGCTGTGAAAACTTGGCTATTCAATCAGGCCCTTTGAGGGCTTTACTTGGTGGCTGGGGTGAATTGTTGTAGTTTAGTGAGTGCCAGAACACTCTGATGAACAGCTGTTGTGCTTTATAAACTATTGATTGATTGATTGATTTGTGTGAGCTGCTCTTTGTAGTGCTGATGACCTTTAAAAGGCTCGGTTCTGCACAAAGTTTTCGACTTGTGAAATAGCAGCACTGGCAGGAGATAGGAACTGATAATGCTGGGATATACCCTGTGCTTACATCACAAGCAGCCTGCTAGAACATCAGGTTTAAAGCATAAATGCAACACTAAAGTAACTATAAAGTAAAAATAAAAACACTGACGCTGAAGGGAACTAGCTTGTTTGAGGATGTGCTCCTTGTGAGAGAGAAAAATGCAGTCACTCAAAGTGAAGTGATCCAGTGGCTTAAGTAGGCTGTCCCACTGCCCCATACTGACTGCAGTAGTAAGTGGAAGCAAAAGGTGAATGAACAACAACAGAAGAATGGACGAAGGGAGGTTGGTGGAAGTCCCTTTAGGTAAGTATATTATTATACATATAATTATATTAAAATCAAAACGGCTTGGGTAAAGTTAGACCTAAAAATTAAATGTTAGTGTTCTAATCCCTATCTCTGGATCGAATGTCTGAATGTTTTGCTTTGGTGATAATTATTTTTAATGTGTATTTTTCACCTATGCACATTACCCCGTTCCCCCTGCCACTCTCCCTGCCAAACAGCTCCACATGTTCCTCCATTGACAACATCCAATTGTCAGGGGCGGTTTCTCTGTAAGGGCAAAGGGACATCGACCCCCTGCCTGCCAGCAATATTATTTCATAAATTATGCCAGCAGACAGGAGGTGTAATGCTGGAGGCGTGGTTTAAACACCGTGACTCGCTGGGGCTGTTTATCTGAACTGGATATGACAGGTTGGCCGGTTTTATGCTTGTGACCAATCTGACATGCGCAGTTCAGTCTTTTCCAGTCATCAGCGTTTGTGAGATGAAGAGCCAGACACACAGCCCCGTCAGTCTCCCATGGAGCACTGTGTTTGTCCATCCCAGCCAATCCGTATAAGTGCTCTTATGCTGTTAACTAATATAACTAATATAACTACATATAAACAGCATGAGAGCACTGCTTCCATTAGATGAGGTGCGCATTGGTGCTAGTTTCCTCATGCACATCACAACAGCAGCAGACAGACAGCGCAGCATGGAAAGAAGTTAAGGTAAGGTTATATTTTTTAGCATTTGAGGCCTGTGTAATGTAAATGTAACTAGTGCTCATGTTAAGTGCTCCCATACTGTGAGAGACACTACTTAAAAGCGAAGAAAAAAACAATACACATGTGTAACAACCGCATGCTTCTAATGGCCTTGTGACATCAAAAATGTCACATTTCTGGCGTCACAAGGCCATTAAAGATTTATACGGCTGTTTCACATGTCTGTTGATTTTCCCCCTGGATTTTACATTGCGGTCACAGTGTTGGAGCGCTTAACATGGGCACTAACTACATTTACAGATGTAACTAGGTTAAGCGCTGCCCTATTGTGCAAGATCGAGATCGCTCTATGTAAAAAGCGGAAGAAAAAAGTATCCTATGTATTCCCCACCACTTTCAGGGGACACCAGCCGCCACTGCCAATAGTTGCGTTATGTATTATTTTATGATTATAGTTTCTCCCTAGCATTTGCAGACATAGGGGCATATTTATAATGCCCTAGCGCCAACTTGCGCCACATTAACATCATAATTTTTTACGTTAATGTGGCCCAACGAGGTCGAAATCCCGCACCATATTTACAAGGTGGTGCAACGCATGCATTGCGCCACTGTTACCATTTGCGCTACATTATGCCTGCGCCGCGCATAATGTATGCAAAGGGGGCGTTCCCCCATTATGGGAGCCAGAAAACTGGCGTAAGGAAATCTAAGAGATTTTTTACCGCACTTTGGACACCAGCTCAAAAGCAGGCGTTACAAGGGGGCTTCCATTCTTCACAATGGGGCCCTATGTACTCTGGAGGAGTAGCATCAATATTTTGGTGCTACTCCTGCAGAGTACATCAATAGTGTCATGAGAAATTAAGCTATTGCCCCCTTCCCTGCATATTTTAAATACGGCGCATACGTGGTGGCGGCAGGGGGATGCTAAGGGGCACAGGGAAAGTGGTGCTGCACTCGGTGCAGCGCCACTTTCCATAAATCTGCCCCCTAGTCTGTGATGCTGTTGGTTCATCTCACCCATGCCTTCCTCTCTCCCCTGAATTTGTTCTAATTTAAGCAAGTACAAAACAAATTTCCCAACAGTTTTTACAGCTCTGTAAAGTTCCCTGGTTGATTCATCGATGATTGTTTAGGTTATTGTGAAGTGGAGGAGCCCTGTCTTGTTGTCTTTATGTGCTGTTGCATTCCATTGGTTTATGCCGTTAAATTGAACAATATGTGAGCCGAAGTGGAGCCGTAGGAGTATACAAAAGCCATAGCTTCTCTCATATGTTAGCCCACATATGCACTGTGCACTGTACAGTGTTCATTTCGTTCACTGTGAGGAGTACTACATTTAGTGGATTTGAGTGGGCTTTATCAGTTTCGCCGGTCCGGTGGGTAAGTATTTAGGAGGTGGAGCCAATAGTAGGCAAAAAGTACTTGACCGCTGAGATAGTAAAGCCCCATATCTGGTATGCCAAACCCTCAGAGGTGATATGGTAACTTCAATGTAGACCAGGCCATTCATGCCTGTTGTACTGCCCAGATGAGGTGCACTAGAAGGGTGGTGAGGGTTTCAAAAAAAATGTTTGTTCAGGGGAATAGGTGTATTCATGAAATTACCATTTATATCGAGCCAATGTGCTCTGCCATTCACAATAGCAACTCAAGCCATCTGTCAATTTGGTACTCCAGTCGAGGGATATCCCTTCCATACTTTAAGAGCAGTACTTCCTCCTTATCCAGACTTAACCATACTCTCAAGTACTCAATGGAGGAGTCTGCCCACCCTAATGGGTTCCAGTTCAATTTTATTTGTGCAGGGTTTGAGGGGCTAAATGTCCAATGTTTCCTAACTGATGGAGAGTCCAGTACACTTCCCGAAGTGAATGAATTCCTTGATAATGGATTATGAATGAATAATGTAATATTATCGGCATAGAGCAACATCAAGAGGGATCTGCACCCAAATCATAGGGAGTATCTGCTATATCTATGGTGCAGTATAGCTGCACGGGTTCCAACGCTATTGTGAAAAGAATAGGAGCTAGAGGTCACCTTTACCGGGACCCTCTATGACTCTCAATAGGTACCAAACCTGCCCGTTCAAGTACAGTCTGGCAATTGGTTTTTATGTAAAGCCATTTAACCAAGTAGTTGAAGTAGGGGGGAATACCCAAGCGTTGAAGTGTAGTGAACAGGAAGCCCCATTCAAGGGAACCAGGGGGCAGATTTAAGAAACGTGGGGCTGCACCCAGTGTAGCGCCACTTTCCTTCTGCCCCTTAGTGCCCCCTACAGCCACCATGTGTGCACCGTTTTTTTTTAAACGGTGCCACATGGCGCAGGTTAGGGGGCATTAGCATCATTTCATGTGACGCTATTGATGTACTCTGCAGGAGTAGAGCCAAACAGGTTGGCCATACTCCTGCAGAGTACTTAGGGGCCCATTCTAAATAATGGTATGCCCCCTTTTAACACCCACTCTGAGCAAGCGTTAAACGTGCCGGAAAAAAATGGCACAAGGAAATCTCATAGATTTCTTTGCACCATTTTTTCAGCCCCCTTAATGGGGAAACGCCCCCCATGGATACACTATGCCTGGCGCAGGCAAGCATTGCACCACTTTGTAAATACGGCACGTGGTAAATGCCACCTTAACGCCACATTTGCGTCTAAATAAATGCCTCAAATGTGGAGCAAGGTGGTGGTACAGGGTTATAAACCTGCCTCCAAATGTCTTTGCAGCATTGAGGAAGATCTCTGCAGGCTCCGTTACTGGAGCAATTTGATTCAGTAGGAAAAAAGTGTACAACGTTTGAGCAGTTGATCTGTCTGGTACAAACCCTGCTTGGTCAGAGAGAACTAGATTTGGCAGAAATAGTGTAAGTCAATTTGTCAGGATTTTTGCTAGGATCCTATTATTGCAATTCATCAGTGATAGCAGCAAATAAGAACTACATTCAGTCTGCCATGTTGGGCTTAAGCAGTGTGACAGTAATGGCTTCCCACCTGGAGTCAAGCAATTCCCTTCTTTCAAGTGCTTCAACATACACAGCAAATAGACGGGGCCCTAGCAAATCAATATACTTTTTATACAGCTCAGCAGGGAGACCGCTAGAGCCTGGTGCTTTGCTATTAGATAGTTCTTTAATCGCATCATTAGTTTCTCCCAAAGTTATGGGACATGCAAGAAAGTGTCTCTGGGTGTCACTTCTCCAGGCTGGTGTGACTTTATCCAGGTGATCCACAAATCTACCAGGGGCATGTTGCTTATGTGAAGCCTACAATGTCTCAAAGTAATCTACAGACTCCTTCCAGAGCATACTGTAAGTTGCTGACCGAATCGTGAATTTGCATCATTGTTGCAGCTGTCCAGGGTTTGCCAACAGAGTGGGCTAAGGCTTTTCCCTCACAGTATGTGCGCGTCCATGCATAGTTCTCTAAATAGTGAACCTCTCTGTCTGCTGTATCATTGTATTCTGGGATCTTGCTATGCAAGGTGCACAAGAGTTCTGGATCACTGTCAATAGCCATTCTACTTTCTAACTATTTGAGGTGGACTTCTAGTTTTGTGAGGTGAGAATGCAATGTTCCTTAACATGTGATGTCTCTTTGAAATGTATTCTCCTCTAAGCATCAGCTTGAAGGCCTACTATACGGAGGCATGTGTGTCAAACGAGCTCTTATTTTCATGGAAGTAGCAGTCAATCACTGTGTGAAGTTCCTCACAGAAAACATGGTCCAGAAGGGCATTAGTTGGGAATCGCCACAAGCGGGCAGTCCGAGGATGCCCAGGGGAGTGGAAGCAGAACAATACTGGTGAATGATCAGATAACGTATGGGCTGAGTGTGTCACTTCCACCATCCATGTGCTAACATCATTAGTCATTAGTCAGAAATCCAGCCTCGATCACATATTGTGTACCCTTGAATAAAATGTGCCTTGCTGGAAATCAGAATTCCTAAGATGCCAGACATCTCTGAAGCAGCCATCTTTATTAATTTTATTAAGCTCCAGAGCAGAATTCACGTGACCTCTATCCAGGAAGTGTGATCTATCTAAACATGGGTCAATCGTTGTGTTAAAGTCACCACCCTGAAATATGGGTCCAGAGTGTTCCATTTTCACAACAGCCCATAGTTTATGAAAATTAACCGTATTGAGACCATATTTATTCACTAGAGTCAAAGGCTGCACTCCCAGAACTCCCACAGGATTACAAATCTCACCTTGGGTTCTGCTATAGTGTGCATCAGATGAAACAGTGCACCCTGTTTAATAAGATTGGCAACTCCTCTGGCATAGGAAGAGTACGAGACAGTAAGGCCCTGGGTTGCCTATTTAGAGAGCAAACATGGATTCTTGACAGAGTCACCAGATCCTTGGGGTCTGTGCACGTTCCCAACACATACACCACTGAACAGCTCCAAGACTCTGATAGATAAATCACAGAGACTGAGAGAGTTCAAGAGGGGAAGAGGGGATTAGGAAGGGAACAGCTGGGAAGGAGACCTGTGGTAAGAAAAAGGTTAGAACACACAATATGAAAATTGTATCTCCTGAAATCAATACTAGACTATGATTCTAAGCCTAGTCACTCTGAAAACATGAACAATCTAAGAGTTAAGTTTAAAATGACTAAGTTTCAAGATGGCCGGATACCTGTAAGGGAATCAAGATGAATTAAATGAAAACCTTCTTATTCAAGTACTTTCCTTTACATGCGAATCAGAAAAAACATTCTGACTAAATTTTAAACCAGTCAAATAAATCCTGTTTTGAGAATGTATACTAGGTCCATAAAATATTGCATCTAGAAACTCTGGCCTTCTGTGTACTCTTAAAAAATGTTTCAACACAAAATGCGCATATTGCAGATATATATATATATATATATATATATATATAGTAAACACCATAAAAGGATTGTGCACCATGAATAACACAATATGGATTCAGGAAACAAATCACATAACTTGTCAACTCGAATATTACATAATAAATATCTTAGAATAGTGGCATACAATAAACAACATGAAATAAACTTGAGGAGAGAATCGTGCGTCTTGCGGATTCAAGTGTCACCATGTAAAATACCAAGAAAAGGTAGCACGCAATGAATATCAAAGTCAAATCATCATTAATCGAATCGCGCGTCTTGCCGATTCATAAAACATGATGTAAATGTCAAGAAATAACAGCTCACAATAAATAACAAGATCAAAGTACAATGAAACGAATCGCGCTACTTTTGACGATTCTTAAGCCACCATGTAAATGTCAAGAAATGGTAGCGCGCAATGAACAACAAAGTTAAATCCTCATGAAACGAGATGCGCGTCTTGCCAATTCGTAAAACATCATGTTAATGTCAAGAAATAGTAGCACGCAATGGACAACAATGTTTGAACACCATAAAACGAATTGCGCGTCTTGCCGATTCTTAAGCCACCATGCCAATGTCAAGAAATGGTAGCACGCAATGAATAACAAAGTCAAACCTTTATGAAACAAATCGCGCGTCTTGCGTATTTGTAAACTACCATATAAATGTCAAGAAATGGTAGCGCGCAAGTAATCTGTTACTCGTTTAAGAATTACACCAAGAATATGAAAATTCTCAATAACAATGTCGGAACAGTCCAACCACCGTATTACCGCCTGGAACAATGATCACCAATGAAGGATGAAGGGCAGAAGACTGGAGGATCCAAATAGGCCGCCGGGACAGGAGCTCAGGAAGAAGCTGCTGCTCTGCACCGAGACCTCTGAATAGTGAGCACTGGGAGTTGGGCTGGCTCTCTTTTATAGAGTCTTGGCCCAGCGCAGAACCATGCCCAGGCATGTTGCAGGGAAAGTCTCTGGAAGGCCCCGGAAAGGGGCCACACCCTAACACTCTCTGAAAACCTGCAGCAATATATTGCAAAGGAACAGTATTTGTAAGCATATTAAAAATAAGTTTTCAGGATTGAACTCTGCAATGCAAAAGGTTAAACCACAACATATCAGCACAATGCATAAATTACGTTGTTTTGAGAGTGCTGGGTTTTTGCATTTTTGTCGCTAATAGAGCGCGTACTGCTCTGGTGTTGACAATTCTGCCCAGGAGTCAAGTGCATTTTGTGTACAAAAATTATATCAACATCATGGGGGTTATTACAACTTTGCAGGAGGTCTTAATCCGTCCCAAAAGTGACGGTAAAGTGACGGATATACCACCAGCCGTATTACGAGTCCATTATATCCTATGGAACTCGTAATGCGGCTGGTGATATATCCGTCACTTTACCGTCACTTTTGAGACGGATTAACACCTCCTCCAAAGTTGTAATAATCCCCCATGTCTCTGTAGCTAAGTGGCGATTTGTCTGTGTTTTCTATGGTTACTGAGCCCCCAGTACATTCAAAGTGAGTAGAGAGTATGTTTGCCCCCACTACTGCTTGTCATTGGTTAGAAAGAAAATATAGCATGACATTATTTATAATGTGCATGTACATCAATCAAGGCCCCCGTCAGCCTGCACCAACATAGTAGAAGAAGAACATCACTGTACTTTTCCTCAGAACAATCCCCCACCCACATCAGCCCCCAAACATTGCTGACAAATTTCATTCCCCCCATATCTTTCCGACAATTAGAACTAATTGATATGTAATCATCCTTATTTTGCAGTTCAAACAGGTCAATGTAAGAGAATTCTCACTCCAGAATTTACCAATGCGTAGTGGTCAAATCCTCGTATCTCGACCATGGAGGCCCTCGCAGCAAAAATGTGAGATGTGTTGGGTTGTCAAGTGTTGATTAGCATCCATTGAAATAGTTCCCAGTGTAATCACCTACAGCCATCACACATTGTGCAGTGTCCAGCAGCAATCAGCCACATGCAGCCCAGAGTGACCCCTTGGACCTTCATGAGGCCAAGGGTCAGAGGTTCAGTGATGGAATCAGCAGGGAAGCAGCCAGCCTCGCCATCACATTGTTAGACAGTGGATAGGTGAAGCTTTTAGAGGTAGGCATCCACCAGATGTGGCTCTGTGAAAAACTTGGGGGTTTCTTGTTAGGAAATGCATAGCCATGCTAGGTATACCATGGCATATTGAATGGGAAGGTCTCAGTGTTTCGTGTTGACTGGTGTTTCGTGTTGTTATTTTTGTAACACTGAGGCCCATATTTATACTTTTTGACGCAAATCAGCGCCAGGGCAGATTTGCGTCAAAAAGGTAACCGCTGGCTAACCCCATTCCAACGACAGCCGGCGCCTTATTTATGGAATGACGTTAGGCGGCTCTGCGGCCTGGATTCCGTCAAAATAAATTACTCAAACCGGGCAGCGGAGGCGAAGGGAAGACTGGGGGTTGTGCACCAAAGAATGGTGCAAGTCAGGTTAGAGTCACAAATATTGGCTCCAAACTGACTTGCACCATTTTTTGATGCACAACCCCAATGTAAATGACTCCTGTCTTAGCAAAGACAGGAGTCATGTCCCCCTGCCCAATGGCCATGCCCAGGGGACTTCTTTCCCCTGGGCATGGCCATTGGGCATAGTGGTATGTAGGGGGGCCCAAGTTAGGCCCCCCCTATGCCACTCTAAAAAAAATACATATATATACTTGTCTGTACTTACCTGCACTCACCATGGATGGGTCCACCCAACCATGGGTGTCCTCCAGGGGTGGGCTAGGGTGGCAGGGGGTTTCCCTGGGTGCAGGGAAGGGCACCTGTGGACTGCTTCCATGGTCTCCCACAATGGAAAAGAGCCCACAGCTCCCTTAACACCTGCCCTGACCCAGGCGTTAATTTTTTACGCAAATCGGGATTTAGGTCATTTTCCGGCTCCACCTACCAGCCGTGTGCCATTTTTGGGCGTTTGGATAAATATGGCGCACGGGTGTCTAAGTCATTTTTTGGACTGGAACGCCTACCTTTCATGTCATTAATGCAAGGCGGTTTCACGCATCCAGAAAATGACGCACACTGAGAAATTTTGATGTTAGCGGGGTCTAACGTCAAAGTATAAATATGGTCTTAGTTTTGCACCGAATTTGTGTAAAAAAGTGACGCAAATCCAGCGCAAGCAGAGTATAAATATGTCCCTGAGTGTTTTCTTTCATGTGTGAGTACTGTGTGACTAAAGTGGTATTGCATGAGCTTTGCATGTCTCCTAGATAAGCCTTGGCCACTCAGCTACAGCTACCTCTAGAGAGCCTGGCTTCTACACTCTGCCTACATTTCACTAATAAGGGATAACTGGACCTGGTATAAGGTGTAAGTACCATAGGTACACTACAAATCAGGCCAGCCTCCTACAGGGTGTGTTAGAAATGGGGTCTCTACTTGGCAGAGGTCTGCACCCTGTCCAAATAGGGAGCTTCACTCTAGTCAAGGTAAGTCAGATACACTCCCTAAATTCACCTGTGCTCTGGTAGCTTGGCACAGAGTGTAGTGAATCCTAGTTTGTTTAAACGGGTTAACAGGAGTTAGCTTAGCCGTAGGCTTGTAAACTCGTGCCCCCGTCACCCAGTGACTTTTAACCTACTTAGCTTGCTCTGGCTTAGTCCATTTAATTATTTATTTCCTTTAAAATGGCGGCCTTGTTTATAGTTAGGCCACTTGTTATGGGTTCTATTATCAGTGTCACTGCGCCAAGGCATCAAGATCAAGCACGAAAGACAAACATACAGTAGGCATTCACACTTAGGGGTTTTCCCTCTCTATACTTTCGAGGGATTGTTGATATTAATTGCCGTCCCAAGCATGCCTGTTATCTATTGTTATGAATAACACTATGTCAGGGGACCTTGTAAATCTGTATAAATACAACACACTTTTAGACAGATAATCAGAGGGATTCCGACCAGAGGGCATCGCCACCATCGCTGATACCGATGCTGCAGTCATCTTGACACTGACCCAGTCTTCGTGTCCCTGCGGAGTCTGAGATAGAGACCTCATTCCAAGGTAACGAGGGTTGGGGGCTCCTCTCATGGACACGGTTTTGGCAGATTAGGTTTAACGAACCCAGCTCTTCCTTTTTAGGTAGGAGGTTAGACCTACTCTCCTTAAGGTATTAGGGCTTATTCCATCTTTTACATATACATATATTTCTAACATATATTGCACAATGGTGGGGGTCTTTATAACAATGACTCTCCTCTTTACAATACTGTTGCTTGGTATATTCATTATCCTAATCATTGCAGTTCATGCAACTTATCACAAATTGCAGTTATGTTGAATAAAAACTATTATAACTTTACTGCATCTGTGTTATTGCCTTTGTTTGTACGAGACATAATAAATCTGTGAGAAAAGGGTAATTTCCGTTTAACCACGACAACCCTGAGATATTGTACTTTGAGTCCATGCGTAAGCGACTGCTACAAATCACCTTTTACTATTGTGTTTTTGGTGAGGTACTGCTAGTAAGCCGATAAGGTTTGGACAACAGTTACAAATAGTTGTAGGAAGAGACTTAGTCACCTACAAACGAAAGTACTGTCATCCTGAGACCAGCAGTCTTGCTCAGAGCAAGAGTCCAAACTACGACATGGCGCCACCAACGATGGTGTTTAGGCACTAATTAACGGTTACCCTGATTATCGCTGTCTCACAGACAACAGGTACCCTCAGTACCATTATACGGAGACGTCCGTGGTCTTTGGGAGAATCCTCCTCAGCCAAACAGGTAACTCCTAAATAGGCTGTAGGTTGTTCGAGCTCGAACAAAAGGAAAAAACCTCCCCTATTTTGTTGTTCCGTTTCTCTAAACAACTATGGCTAATACCATAGACATTCCTGCGAATGCTAGACATGCACTTACACAACATTTATTAGCACATGGCCTTACAGAAGAGGGCGGGGAAGTTACTTTGATTATAGAAGCAACTGAAGCATACCAAACGGAAACATTTTACTGTTGGGTTGCCTTTCCTGAGGCTGACCAACGAACGCACACATTTCACACTTATGACATTGCGGATGTACCCGTAATGTACGAAGCATACCAGTATCATGAAATATCGCTCACATATCAGGAGCATCAAAACTGGTTTGAAGGCGCCCTACCACATATACTGCGACGAGTGAGGCTAGGTCCTTTGAGTAATGAAGGGCCTACATGGCCCATGTTTGCCACATATACACCTCACCCAGGCATACAGACTATGCCGCTTGTAGATTTAAGGATATTATATAATTAATTAGTGGCATTATATAGACGATTGGTCCAGTTCGTAATGCGAACATTAAACACTACACAAGCGCGTCCGGCACCGCCAGTAGCTGGTGGATATCAATTGGCTACTGGGATTAATCGACAAACGGTGCATACCATTATGGGTAAAGTGCCCTCGGATCGAGAGAAAATACCGTTCTGGATTGCTCAGAAAACAAATCACCTGGAAGCTGTGTTCCCCCATACGGGGCCACAGGAGAAACATAGATTGCTCACTATGTGCTTGCCATTCGGGATGGTTCCCTCGGTTGATGAATGTGCCACTTGGGGTACAGTCTTTGCTGCCGTTTATACTACCACGCATGGTACCCCTACACTGGCCAATTTGCCGGAAGTGTTGAAACAAATACAAAATGAGCATGGGGCTGCACCGGCCCTAGATCTGGGAATGAAATTGATGCGTAATTTTGACGCCGTCTCCTCGATAATATTAAGTAATATTAAAGGGGAAGCAGTAGCACTGGCGATACGCCAGCGTCTCTGAGAAACTCCACACCAGGAACAAGAGAGACAGCTACCGAAAATAATATCTGATACCTATACTAGTATAGGACGGGATGGCCTGGGAGCCAAGCCTAAAAAATTGGACATACCAAGTACCACCCATAAGGAAGGTACAAGGCAAGCACTAGAGGGGTCTAAAAAGCGCTGGGACAAACAAAAGGATTTCAAGGATAGGAGAAATAAAAGAGCTGATTCTCTGCATCCGGAGTACTCCGACAGGAGATATAATTTCAGGAATTGGGATAACATTAGAACTTCAGACAGATATACTGATTCACGTCCTTCTCGTTCCTTTCAGGACGCACTGGATAAATGTAGCGAGAGAGGGGGCCGTCAAGATCGACATCCGGAATACGTGAAAGAAAAGAAAGACTCGCTGCAGTCTACCATTAAAAAAGAAGAAAAGACTACTCAGCAGAAGCAACAATTTAAAAAGAAGAAAGTGGCAGCACTGACAGTTAAAAATGCCAGTAGTGTTGAGAACACTGTTGAGGAACAAGAGGTGGGCAGTGACTCTGTTGGACAGCGCGGCAGAGGTCACGATATGTCGCCAGAGTCTGAAAGATCATCTGGATGCGACAGCAACTAGCGATTACATCGCAGTTGAAACGGCGGATGGCCGCGTACTTCCACCCGATCGGGTTTTTGATTTAACAATTCAGATAGAGGGAGACGTGGAACGCATTATTAGTGTAATATTTTGGGATGAACTTACTAGTGATATCCTGTTGGCCGAGAGAGACTGGCCACCTGCACATGTCCGCATGCTCCCACATGGGGAAGATGTCATTTTGCCTTCTTTCTCTGATCTTGTTCCGGAGACAGACAAACAAGCGTATGCTGCTGAATGGGCTTTAGCACAAGCACCTGCATTATACCGTAATCATGTAGGATGGGACAAGGACTCTCCTTGTCATGTTATTCCCGTTCGGTCTACACCACACCAGCAGCCACAATACCCTGTTAAACATGAAGCAAAAGCTCCAGTGACGGAGATACTGTCACAACTTGAATACCAGGGAGTAATTGAGCCCTGTACATCGGCAATGAATAATCCGCTATTTCCCGTTGCGAAACCTGATCATTCATATAGAATGGTGGTTGATTATAGGCACTTGAACAGTCATGCACGCACTTATGCTATACAAAATTCACACAGCACAGCGCTAATTAATAATATAGTGCGTAAAAAATACAAAACTACATTGGATATATCTAATGGTTTTTTCTGCCAGAATTTAGCACATGAAAGTAGAGACCTAAGTGCATTTTCCTACGGTTCTCAGAAACGCTTTTGTCGTTTACCACAAGGCTATAAAAACAGCCCAGGACTGTTTTCGGCCCGTGTCACATCAATATTACAGGAGCTTGATTCCGAGGCATTATCATATGTGGATGATATCTATCTCACTGATGACACCCTTGACATTCATCTTGCCAGGGTCGATCGGATAATTTTGGGATTTGCCACCTTCGGATATAAATTTAATTTTAAGAAAAGCAAGATAGCCTTTCTTAGTGTATTGTTCCTAGGATATGAACTATCAAACGAGGGGAAGAGCCTGGCCCCGCACTTCCTAGAGAAGTGTGCTCAGCTACAGCCTCCGAACACGCTTAAGAAATTGCAGTCATTACTGGGTTTCTTTAATTTTGGCAGAACATATATTACAGATTATACTGAACGCGTAAAGCCACTATATGACTTAATTCAGCCCAATTATTGTAGCAGGCGATGGACAATTGAACCCACACACATCCTAAGGGACATACAACGAGACATGCTAGAAGCTAGACACTTGTACACACGGGACAATAAAACGAATTTGGTCATCAGAATAATAGCTGGTGCCCTAGGATTTACCTATGTCACCTTTAATGAGGGTGACACAGTGCCAATAGCATACAAATCACATTTGTACTCCAATGCAGAAAAACGTTTTGCTCCTACTGAAAAGATTCTAACAGCAGTTCAGATTGCCGTCATAAAGGGGAGACCGCTTGCCCAGGGGAAACGCATTGTTGTTGTCTCCCCGGTTCTGGCCTTAGAGGCTGTTACTAAAGCGAGCGTTCCTAACGCTAAGGCATTGCATCCACGATGGATTCAATGGGCAACATCTCTGACCGCCACTGATGTTGATTATGTGTTTGACCCAAGACTTCAGACACAAGAATTTCTCCAGTATGAACAAGAGTACCCCGCTCCCTTACACATATTGCCAATAGACAGTTATGATACCATCATATACACTGACGGATCGGCACAACCGGCTGTGGGTACTAAACATCAATACTCAGCAGCTTGCGCAGCCGTGTGCGGGGTAATGGAAGACGGAGTTTTTCATCCTCATAACACGTACACTCAGACCTTAGGGGACTGCACAGCCCAGTTGGCCGAGCTTAAGGCTCTTCTTCTAGCGCTCGAACATTCAGAGCCAGGAACACAGACTTTGATCGTCTGTGATTCGTATTACTGCGTCCAGTCATACAATGAATACCTCAATCATTGGATACTGAACGGGTTTAGAGATTCTAAAGGGAACACCATTAAACACAAAGGCCCATATTTATACTTTTTGACGCAAAACTGCGCCAACGCAGTTTTGCGTCTAAAAAATTAGCGCCGGCTAACGCCATTCTGAAGCACCATGCGGGTGCCGTATTTATAGAATGACATTAGCCGGCGTTAGCCGCTGGCGCTGTCTGGTGTGCGTTAAAAAAAACGACGTACACCAGGCAGCGCCGGCGTAGGGGGAAAATGGCGTATGGGCGTCCAGAAATGGTGCAAGTCAGGCTGAGGCAAAAAATTCGCCACAACCCGATTTGCGCCATTTTTTTACGACGCCCATCCCCCATTGAAATGACTCCTGTCTTAGCAAAGACAGGAGTCATGCCCCCTTGCCCAATGGCCATGCCCAGGGGACTTCTGTCCCCTGGGCATGGTCATTGGGCATAGTGGCATGTAGGGGGGCACAAATCAGGCCCCCCTATGCCACAAAAATAAAAAATAAAAATACTTACCTGGACTTACCTTAATGTCCCTGGGGTGGGTCCCTCCATCCTTGGGTGTCCTCCTGGGGTGGGCAAGGGTGGCAGGGGGTGTCCCTGGGGGCTTGGGAGGGCACCTCTGGGCTCATTCTGAGCCCACAGGTCCCTTAACGCCTGCCCTGACCCAGGCGCTAAAATCCGGCACAAATGCAGGTTTTCTAGTCCCGCCCACTCCCGGGCGTCATTTTTGCCCGGGAGTATAAATACGACGCATATGCATCGCAGTCATTTTTTAAGACGGGAACGTCTACCTTGTATATCATTAACGCAAGGAAGGTGTTCACGCAAAAAAATTACGCTAACTCCATGAACTTTGGCGCTAGACGCGTCTAACGCCAAAGTATAAATATGGAGTTAGTTTTGCGTCGAATTTGCGCCGAAAAAAACGACGCAAATTCGGCGCAAACGGAGTATAAATATGCCCCAAAATATTGTGGGGAAGGGTGGCTGATCTTAAAGATAAGCTGCCATGTGTCCATGTAGTTCATACATTGGGGCACCAACGTGTAGGAATACATGTTGCCGGTAATACATTGGCTGACGAAGCAGCCAAAGCTTCAGTAGCTACGGCTTCTGTGGCTGCAGTGACTCGTTCTCGGACGAGGTTGGATAATGAAATACTGATTGCCGTTAAAGCCTCGGCTGCAGGCAAGCCCCTTCCGAAAGGATACCCTACGAACTATAGATATCATATCAGTGCACAGAATGTTGCTTTTGCAACAATTCCTGATGTTGGTGATCGAGTGATCCCAAATGAAGACCAAAGATTGGAACTGATTACAGCTGCACATGAGGGTGTCGCTTCTGCACATGCTGGTATACAGGCCACTATCACCATTCTACAACAACGGTACTGGTGGCCTGGTCTATGCAGACGGACTAAACAGTATGTCCTTTGCTGTGACATTTGTCAGCAGATTAAGGGCTCGAATATCAGACGCCCTCCGCAGACATCTCTCTTAGTGTCAGACAAACCATTTCATTGTGTGTACCTGGACCATTGTGGTCCTTTGCAACCTGATGGTGCATACAAATACATTTTAGTGGCTGTAGATTCCTGTTCTAGATTCCTGTGGGTATGGCCGCAGCGGTCGGCTGACGCCCGGACTGTTATAAAAGATTTGCTGATCTTTATCGGTACATATGCGGTGGCAGCATTCCATTCGGACCAGGGCCCTGCATTTGCCTCTAAGGCTTTCAGGGACACCATGAGGACGATGGGTGTTGAACTCCATTACTCCTCACCATACCATCCCGAGGGAAATTCAGTCGTGGAGAGGCGGAATCGTGATCTAAAGCAGTCCTTAACAGCTCGAGTATTAGGTTCAGGCCGTAGTTGGTTACATCACCTATATGGGGTCCAGAGAGCACTGAATAATCTGCCAAGACGGTCCTTGAGGGGAAAGTCTCCATATGAGGTTCTCTTTGGGACAACTATGTATGTTACGGATCTTGATGCCCCTGGTATGGTGGCAGCAGAAACACCATTTGACATAAAAGAACGTCTCGCTGTTTTACAGGAGCTTCAACAATTCCGTGATGATAATTCATCTGCAAGCGCTGCCACCTTGGGAATAAGGGATTTGGCAAAAACTTCGACTGGCTGGATTCCTAGCGTTGGGGATCTGGTTCGTGAGAAGATCGCTGTGAAAAAAGAATTTGGTCCAGCATACAGAGCACCTGTACCGGTCTTGGGGATAAAAGGCACCAGGACTGTCATCCTTCCGCCATTATCTGGTTCCAAATCAAACAGATTCATCTCCATTGATGACATCAAATTACACCATGTGGCCGATTCTTCACAGTAGACCAGGAGGTCCCTTGGGTGGTTCCCGATCCCCTCTCACTACCCAACAGGACATCCCTCTACATAGTAGGATGACCATCGCTACTACTGACTATGCAACTATGTCAGCTGCTGTTCCAGACACTTCCTCGACCATGGGGAGGGCGGAAAATGAACTTTTGTTGGTTCCTGTAACAACTTCGGAGAACGCACCGCTACAGGATTTGGCTGTATTTTACACGAACACTTCCACGACTGGTAACGTCATCTATCATGAACCTCCACTAACAGTGGATGGGAATTCGATGAGTCCTGTGTTTGCGGAGACTTCCTCTGGTTATTTTGTGGACATTGATGATTTTTCTTCAGATTCATCCTCAACTGTGATTAACAAACTTTCCAGAGGTAGCAAGTTCTATCAATAGCTTAAAAAGAACTATTTGATATATCCATGGAACTATCTCTGGTTCTGTTTGACATTTATTGCATTGTTTTTATGGATTGGTTTGGTGACTGTTTTATTTTTATTAATTAATGGTCACTATATTGCTGATCGCTCCTCAGTGGAGCCTATTGATGTAATTTTAACACCGCATCATTCATCACATAAGGTCCGACGTGATTTGTCCTCTGTCAATATTACAGCTATTCCAATTTCTGATGGGATTGTTTGGGACAAAGTTCCGTTCGATATATACGGGCCTACAGAGATAATTCAAATACCATACGTGTACAAAATTTCTATGTCTGATGTTATTACACCTCATGTTGTCTCTGATGATTGGGATGTCCAAACAGTGGATTCCATGCTAACTGAAATAAAGGACTACTCCGCTTTTGGAAGTGATGATGTATATGATTTTACAATGAATTAGGGTGAAATGTTCTGCTATAATAATTGGGGACATCACTACCTGCACCGTGCAACTAGATATAGGCCTCTTTTTAACTACACACAATGGGAACATTGTTCAACACCACGGGTGGGGAGTCCAAAGTATTACAGTGACAAATTCACATACTTTTCTGGGCATGATACAACAAAAGCTGAATCTTATTATTTTAAATTACCTAAGACACACATTAGAAAACTGTTGCTAACAGATACAAAACTGATTTATTCAGATCCCTTTGTTTCCCGACTTTCGATTGAGGGTTATGAATATTGGAGGGACACTATCGATTTGAAGAGTGTATGGGGGACGCAAGATTGGCAGATACAGGGTAGGGAGGCTTTGTTTCGAGCTTGCTTGATTCCTGTGCAAATGATTTTTTTAAATGACACTGTTGAGCAGACATCATGTCTGGGATTAGCTAAAATAAAGGATCTAAACACACCCAGTATCCCTACACCGATAAGATTTAAAGATTGGCAACACTTTCTAAATGTTTCTGAGGAAAGGCTGGATGCATTGGTTAAGGCTGGTGACTATAATTCTTCACTTTCCAGTCCCGGGGGATGGTTGGTATGGCCCACCGATACTGATGAGTGTCAAAGGCGTTTTTTGAACTCTTCAGGGGGCATTTCCATTCATAGACCAGACCCTCGCTTTTTATCGGGTCAGCATGCTGGTATAATTACAACTTACAGTGTGGGCAAGCTGTGCCAACAATGGGTACAAACGAACACCTTAACAGCGGTGAAACAACACCTGAATACTCTTTCTGACAGTGTAGACCTACAAGATTTCCTATTAGGTCCTAGAAAGCAACGCTCGAAACGGTTTTTATATGCCATGTATAATGAAATTTGGAAACTTTCTCAAATTGAGGCTGCTGCACGTTTACGGCAACTTGATAAAGAGAATTTGGAAAACACATTGGCTGTTGTCGACAATGGCATGAACACGCTATCCAACAGGATTTATTCCCTGTCGAATATAGTGTCATCAGCTATTGATAGCACTCAGACTGATTTGTCTCGGTTATATCCTGGGCAACCACAGCTGCGTTCCATCATGCAGCTGAGTTGGGCATTACAGACGATGAAAAGTGGCCACATTCCATGGAAATACCTTAATGGGAGTGAACTATTCGCTGCTTTTAATTTTTCCAGGGAACAAGTGACAATGGCTAAAAGAGAGGCTCGTTTCACCTTGCTTCAAGTAGAAAAATTAGATAAGTTGCCCTTCACGGTGGCAGAGAGTCCTTCAACTATCTGGCGCTTACACGGCATTATTAATTTACCGTTTTCAACGTTTCGTTTCTCAAGCTGCTTGAAACATCTTGCAGTGGGACGATATGAACGGCTAGGAGATAGCTTTATTAAGGAAGAGTGGGAGTTGCCCTTTGAGTATCGATGTCTGAACGGCGAACAAGAGGTCTTTCTTAGCGGAAGTGAATGTGAGACTACTGTTCGTCATTCCATGATATGCAAACAGGTGTCTCTTCACGGTCTTTGCAATGCGGGGGTTGCGAATTTGGCCTGTTTTCTGAAGGGTACTCCCGTCCCCTTGATTCGTTCAGTGTTTCATGTTCTTTCTAATGGGAGTTATGTTCTTCTGAGCGATGACAGCTGTTGCGGCTTGCGACCTGGAATTGCCTACGCAATCTCAGTCACGAAGGTCGTTACGTGTTGTGGCCATGTTTTGTTTCCCCCCACACGAGAGATACAAGTATCTGAAATATGGCCGCACATTGATACTATTAATGTGAACTATGACAAGTTGAGTAGACTGAAGGCGCTATTGTTTCAAAAACAGGTCGCCTTGACATCCGCAAAAGAGACGTATGCTCTCCAGGTTGCGAGATCATCAGCCGAGATACAATCCCTTTTAAATACCGATTTCCCCAAACACTTTGGAGAGTTGGTGTCCAGAATATTCAATGCTTCAAGCACAACTGGGATTGTTCATTTCTTTAAGGCTGTCGGGTCTGGTTTCGTGTCCATCTTCCAGACTGTCTTCGGAGTCATCCCATCAGCCATCCATTCACTTTTTTCCAGTGTGTTTGGGGGCTTTCCAATTATTTTGGCTTTAATTGGCGGACTACTACTGCTATTTTTTCTGATTCGCGGTGGTTGTTTTTTTCCGGCGACACAGAGCAATGGAGCGGCTCCCGTCAACGCCGCTGTGCCGTGAACGCATGGTTCGGATCTTCGGTACGCCTTTGCTGGTGGAACTGGAATTTGACTGGTCATTGTCATTCCGGCCTCTACTGTGGTGCGTAAAACGGGTGTTCCGCTGCATATGGTGTCTCTTTGAACATCTGCCTATGGTCTGTCTTGCTGTTGCACCGACATCTCCTGTGGACCACGAACTGCTGATGTCCCCGATGAGGGTTCATACACGGTCATGCCCCTTGAGACTGAGGTTGCTCCGCGAGGCCACCTATGAGCCTTCTGTTATTCGATCTAACATGGATGAGGACACTACAGCGAGTGTCGATACAACAATAACTATGGCTCACTTCTGCTCTGTGGATCCGTTTGTCCGTCCAGCTCTCGATTTTACTTCAGACAATGTTGATTCATTTTTTAGATCCTTGAATGGTGACTTCGATGACATTCTTCAAGATCCTGCATATAGCACATAATTTGATGAATTTGCTTGCCAATTCCCGATTCTAATAAAAGAAGCAATTATACTAAAAGTTTGCTATACTTGTCATGGTTGATATTAAAGTCTCTGAAATGTTTTTTAGACACAAATTTTATAGCACAGCATTTATTTTTTCGTTAAGTATTTTGGCTTTTTAGTTCAGTAGCAGCTTTTTAGCGATTGGGTTTTCTTTACCTTCATCATACCTGTTACGGCAATGGGGAGGGTGTTGTGAATCCTAGTTTGTTTTAACGGGTTAACAGGAGTTAGCTTAGCCGTAGGCTTGTAAACTCGTGCCCCCGTCACCCAGTGACTTTTAACCTACTTAGCTTGCTCTGGCTTAGTCCATTTAATTATTTATTTCCTTTAAAATGGCGGCCTTGTTTATAGTTAGGCCACTTGTTATGGGTTCTATTTTCAGTGTCACTGCGCCAAGGCGTCAAGATCAAGCACGAAAGACAAACATACAGTAGGCATTCACACTTAGGGGTTTTCCCTCTCTATACTTTCGAGGGATTGTTGATATTAATTGCCGTCCCAAGCATGCCTGTTATCTATTGTTATGAATAACACTATGTCTAGGGACCTTGTAGATCTGTATAAATACAACACACTTTTAGACAGATAATCAGAGGGATTCCGACCAGAGGGCATCGCCACCATCGCTGATACCGATGCTGCAGTCATCTTGACACTGATCCAGTCTTCGTGTCCCTGCGGAGTCTGAGATAGAGACCTCATTCCAAGGTAACGAGGGTTGGGGGCTCCTCTCATGGACACGGTTTTGGCAGATTAGGTTTAACGAACCCAGCTCTTCCTTTTTAGGTAGGAGGTTAGACCTACTCTCCTTAAGGTATTAGGGCTTATTCCATCTTTTACATATACATATATTTCTAACATATATTGCACAATGGTGGGGGTCTTTATAACAATGACTCTCCTCTTTACAATACTGTTGCTTGGTATATTCATTATCCTAATCATTGCAGTTCATGCAACTTATCACAAATTGCAGTTTTGTTGAATAAAAACTATTATAACTTTACTGCATCTGTGTTATTGCCTTTGTTTGTACGAGACATAATAAATCTGTGAGAAAAGGGTAATTTCCGTTTAACCACGACAACCCTGAGATATTGTATTTTGAGTCCATGCGTAAGCGACTGCTACAAATCACCTTTTACTATTGTGTTTTTGGTGAGGTACTGCTAGTAAGCCGATAAGGTTTGGACAACAGTTACAAATAGTTGTAGGAAGAGACTTAGTCACCTACAAACGAAAGTACTGTCATCCTGAGACCAGCAGTCTTGCTCAGAGCAAGAGTCCAAACTACGACATGGCGCCACCAACGATGGTGTTTAGGCACTAATTTACGGTTACCCTGATTATCGCTGTCTCACAGACAACAGGTACCCTCAGTACCATTATACGGAGACGTCCGTGGTCTTTGAGAGAATCCTCCTCAGCCAAACAGGTAACTCCTAAATAGGCTGTAGGTTGTTCGAGCTCAAACAAAAGGAAAAAACCTCCCCTATTTTGTTGTTCCGTTTCTCTAAACAACTATGGCTAATACCATAGACATTCCTGCGAATGCTAGACATGCACTTACACAACATTTATTAGCACATGGCCTTACAGAAGAGGGCGGGGAAGTTACTTTGATTATAGAAGCAACTGAAGCATACCAAACGGAAACATTTTACTGTTGGGTTGCCTTTCCTGAGGCTGACCAACGAACGCACACATTTCACACTTATGACATTGCGGATGTACCCGTAAGGTACAAAGCATACCAGTATCATGAAATATCGCTCACATATCAGGAGCATCAAAACTGGTTTGAAGGCGCCCTACCACATATACTGCGACGAGTGAGGCTAGGTCCTTTGAGTAATGAAGGGCCTACATGGCCCATGTTTGCCACATATACACCTCACCCAGGCATACAGACTATGCCGCTTGTAGATTTAAGGATATTATATAATTAATTAGTGGCATTATATAGACGATTGGTCCAGTTCGTAATGCAAACATTAAACACTACACAAGCGCGTCCGGCACCGCCAGTAGCTGGTGGATATCAATTGGCTACTGGGATTAATCGACAAACGGTGCATACCATTATGGGTAAAGTGCCCTCGGATCGAGAGAAAATACCGTTCTGGATTGCTCAGAAAACAAATCACCTGGAAGCTGTGTTCCCCCATACGGGGCCACAGGAGAAACATAGATTGCTCACTATGTGCTTGCCATTCGGGATGGTTCCCTCGGTTGATGAATGTGCCACTTGGGGTACAGTCTTTGCTGCCCTTTATACTACCACGCATGGTACCCCTACACTGGCCAATTTGCCAGAAGTGTTGAAACAAATACAAAATGAGCATGGGGCTGCACCGGCCCTAGATCTGGGAATGAAATTGATGCGTAATTTTGACGCTGTCTCCTCGATAATATTAAGTAATATTAAAGGGGAAGCAGTAGCACTGGCGATACGCCAGCGTCTCCGAGAAACTCCACACCAGGAACAAGAGAGACAGCTACCGAACATAATATCTGATACCTATACTAGTATAGGACGGGATGGCCTGGGAGCCAAGCCTAAAAAATTGGACATACCAAGTACCACCCATAAGGAAGGTACAAGGCAAGCACTAGAGGGGTCTAAAAAGCGCTGGGACAAACAAAAGGATTTCAAGGATAGGAGAAATAAAAGAGCTGATTCTCCGCATCCGGAGTACTCCGACAGGAGATATAATTTCAGGTATAGGGATAACATTAGAACTTCAGACAGATATACTGATTCACGTCCTTCTCGTTCCTTTCAGGACGCACCAGATAAACGTAGCGAGAGAGGGGGCCGTCAAGATCGACGTCCGGAATACGTGAAAGAAAAGAAAGACTTGCTGCAGTCTACCATTAAAAAAGAAGAAAAGACTACTCAGCAGAAGCAACAATTTAAAAAGAAGAAAGTGGCAGCACTGACAGTTAAAAATGCCAGTAGTGTTGAGAACACTGTTGAGGAACAAGAGGTGGGCAGTGACTCTGTTGGACAGCGCGGCAGAGGTCACGATATGTCGCCAGAGTCTGAAAGATCATCTGGATGCGACAGCAACTAGCGATTACATCGCAGTTGAAACGGCGGATGGCCGCGTACTTCCACCCGATCGGGTTTTTGATTTAACAATTCAGATAGAGGGAGACGTGGAACGCATTATTAGTGTAATATTTTGGGATGAACTTACTAGTGATATCCTGTTGGCCGAGAGAGACTGGCCACCTGCACATGTCCGCATGCTCCCACATGGGGAAGATGTCATTTTGCCTTCTTTCTCTGATCTTGTTCCGGAGACAGACAAACAAGCGTATGCTGCTGAATGGGCTTTAGCACAAGCACCTGCATTATACCGTAATCATGTAGGATGGGACAAGGACTCTCCTTGTCATGTTATTCCCGTTCGGTCTACACCACACCAGCAGCCACAATACCCTGTTAAACATGAAGTAAAAGCTCCAGTGACGGAGATACTGTCACAACTTGAATACCAGGGAGTAATTGAGCCCTGTACATCGGCAATGAATAATCCGCTATTTCCCGTTGCGAAACCTGATCATTCATATAGAATGGTGGTTGATTATAGGCAGTTGAATAGTCATGCACACACTTATGCTATACAAAATTCACACAGCACAGCGCTAATTAATAATATAGTGCGTAAAAAATACAAAACTACATTGGATATATCTAATGGTTTTTTCTGCCAGAATTTAGCACATGAAAGTAGAGACCTAAGTGCATTTTCCTACGGTTCTCAGAAACGCTTTTGTCGTTTACCACAAGGTTATAAAAACAGCCCAGGACTGTTTTCGGCCCGTGTCACATCAATATTACAGGAGCTTGATTCCGAGGCATTATCATATGTGGATGATATCTATCTCACTGATGACACCCTTGACATTCATCTTGCCAGGGTCGATCGGATAATTTTGGGATTTGCCACCTTCGGATATAAATTTAATTTTAAGAAAAGCAAGATAGCCTTTCTTAGTGTATTGTTCCTAGGATATGAACTATCAAACGAGGGGAAGAGCCTGGCCCCGCACTTCCTAGAGAAGTGTGCTCAGCTACAGCCTCCGAACACGCTTAAGAAATTGCAGTCATTACTGGGTTTCTTTAATTTTTGCAGAACATATATTACAGATTATGCCAATAGCATACAAATCACATTTGTACTCCAATGCAGAAAAACGTTTTGCTCCTACTGAAAAGATTCTAACAGCAGTTCAGATTGCCGTCATAAAGGGGAGACCGCTTGCCCAGGGGAAACGCATTGTTGTTGTCTCCCCGGTTCTGGCCTTAGAGGCTGTTACTAAAGCGAGCGTTCCTAACGCTAAGGCATTGCATCCACGATGGATTCAATGGGCAACATCTCTGACCGCCACTGATGTTGATTATGTGTTTGACCCAAGACTTCAGACACAAGAATTTCTCCAGTATGAACAAGAGTACCCCGCTCCCTTACACATATTGCCAATAGACAGTTATGATACCATCATATACACTGACGGATCGGCACAACCGGCTGTGGGTACTAAACATCAATACTCGGCAGCTTGCGCAGCCGTGTGCGGGGTAATGGAAGACGGAGTTTTTCATCCTCATAACACGTACACTCAGACCTTAGGGGACTGCACAGCCCAGTTGGCTGAGCTTAAGGCTCTTCTTCTAGCGCTCGAACATTCAGAGCCAGGAACACAGACTTTGATCGTCTGTGATTCGTATTACTGCGTCCAGTCATACAATAAATACCTCAATCATTGGATACTGAACGGGTTTAGAGATTCTAAAGGGAACACCATTAAACACAAAGGCCCATATTTATACTTTTTGACGCAAAACTGCGCCAACGCAGTTTTGCGTCAAAAAAATTAGCGCCGGCTAACGCCATTCTGAAGCACCATGCGGGCGCCGTATTTATTGAATGACGTTAGCCGGCGTTAGCCGGCGGCGCTGTCTAGTGTGCGTTAAAAAAAACGACGTACACCAGGCAGCGCCGGCGTAGGGGGAAAATGGCGTATGGGCGTCCAGAAATGGTGCAAGTCAGGCTGAGGCAAAAAATTCGCCACAACCCGATTTGCGCCATTTTTTTACGACGCCCATCCCCCATTGAAATGACTCCTGTCTTAGCAAAGACAGGAGTCATGCCCCCTTGCCCAATGGCCATGCCCAGGGGACTTCTGTCCCCTGGGCATGGTCATTGGGCATAGTGGCATGTAGGGGGGGCACAAATCAGGCCCCCCTATGCCACAAAAAAAAAAAAAAAAATGCTTACCTGGACTTACCTTAATGTCCCTGGGGTGGGTCCCTCCATCCTTGGGTGTCCTCCTGGGGTGGGCAAGGGTGGCAGGGGGTGTCCCTGGGGGCTTGGGAGGGCACCTCTGGGCTCATTCTGAGCCCACAGGTCCCTTAACGCCTGCCCTGACCCAGGCGCTAAAATCCGGCGCAAATGCGGGTTTTTTAGTCCCGCCCACTCCCGGGGGTCATTTTTGCCCGGGAGTATAAATACGACGCATATGCATCGCAGTCATTTTTTAAGACGGGAACGCCTACCTTGTATATCATTAACGCAAGGAAGGTGTTCACGCAAAAAAATGACGCTAACTCCATGAACTTTGGCGCTAGACGCGTCTAACGCCAAAGTATAAATATGGAGTTAGTTTTGCGTCGAATTTGCGCCGAAAAAAACGACGCAAATTCCGCGCAAACGGAGTATAAATATGCCCCAAAATATTGTGGGGAAGGGTGGCTGATCTTAAAGATAAGCTGCCATGTGTCCATGTAGTTCATACATTGGGGCACCAACGTGTAGGAATACATGTTGCCGGTAATACATTGGCTGACGAAGCAGCCAAAGCTTCAGTAGCTACGGCTTCTGTGGCTGCAGTGACTCGTTCTCGGACGAGGTTGGATAATGAAATACTGATTGCCGTTAAAGCCTCGGCTGCAGGCAAGCCCCTTCCGAAAGGATACCCTACGAACTATAGATATCATATCAGTGCACAGAATGTTGCTTTTGCAACAATTCCTGATGTTGGTGATCGAGTGATCCCAAATGAAGACCAAAGATTGGAACTGATTACAGCTGCACATGAGGGTGTCGCTTCTGCACATGCTGGTATACAGGCCACTATCACCATTCTACAACAACGGTACTGGTGGCCTGGTCTATGCAGACGGACTAAACAGTATGTCCTTTGCTTTGACATTTGTCAGCAGATTAAGGGCTCGAATATCAGACGCCCTCCGCAGACATCTCTCTTAGTGTCAGACAAACCATTTCATTGTGTGTACCTGGACCATTGTGGTCCTTTGCAACCTGATGGTGCATACAAATACATTTTATTGGCTGTAGACTCCTGTTCTAGATTCCTGTGGGTATGGCCGCAGCAGTCGGCTGACGCCCGGACTGTTATAAAAGATTTGCTGATCTTTATCTGTACATATGCGGTTGCAGCATTCCATTCGGACCAGGGCCCTGCATTTGCCTCTAAGGCTTTCAGGGACACCATGAGGACGATGGGTGTTGAACTCCATTACTCCTCACCATACCATCCCAAGGGAAATTCGGTCGTGGAGAGGCGGAATCGTGATCTAAAGCAGTCCTTAACAGCTCGAGTATTAGGTTCAGGCCGTAGTTGGTTACATCACCTATATGGGGTCCAGAGAGCACTGAATAATCTGCCAAGACGGTCCTTGAGGGGAAAGTCTCCATATGAGGTTCTCTTTGGGACAACTATGTATGTTACCGATCTTGATGCCCCTGGTATGGTGGCAGCAGAAACACCATTTGACATAAAAGAACGTCTCGCTGTTTTACAGGAGCTTCAACAATTCTGTGATGATAATTCATCTGCAAGCGCTGCCACCTTGGGAATAAGGGATTTGGCGAAAACTTCGACTGGCTGGATTCCTAGCGTTGGGGATCTGGTTCGTGAGAAGATCGCTGTGAAAAAAGAATTTGGTCCAGCATACAGAGCACCTGTACCGGTCTTGGGGATAAAAGGCACCAGGACTGTCATCCTTCCGCCATTATCTGGTTCCAAATCAAACAGATTCATCTCCATTGATGACATCAAATTACACCATGTGGCCGATTCTTCACAGTAGACCAGGAGGTCCCTTGGGTGGTTCCCGATCCCCTCTCACTACCCAACAGGACATCCCTCTACATAGTAGGATGACCATCGCTACTACTGACTATGCAACTATGTCAGCTGCTGTTCCAGACACTTCCTCGACAATGGGGAGGGCGGAAAATGAACTTTTGTTGGTTCCTGTAACAACTTCGGAGAACGCACCGCTACAGGAATTGGCTGTATTTTACACGAACACTTCCACGACTGGTAACGTCATCTATCATGAACCTCCACGAACAGTGGATGGGAATTCGATGAGTCCTGTGTTTGCGGAGACTTCCTCTGGTTATTTTGTGGACATTGATGATTTTTCTTCAGATTCATCCTCAACTGTGATTAACAAACTTTCCAGAGGTAGCAAGTTCTATCAATGGCTTAAAAAGAACTATTTGATATATCCATGGAACTATCTCTGGTTCTGTTTGACATTTATTGCATTGTTTTTATGGATTGGTTTTGTGACTGTTTTCTTTTTATTAATTAATGGTCACTATATTGCTGATCGCTCCTCAGTGGAGCCTATTGATGTAATTTTAACACTGCATCATTCATCACATAAGGTCCAACGTGATTTGTCTCCTGTCAATATTACAGCTATTCCAATTTCTGATGGGATTGTTTGGGACAAAGTTCCGTTCGATATATACGGGCCTACAGAGATAATTCAAATACCATACGTGTACAAAATTTCTATGTCTGATGTTATTACACCTCATGTTGTCTCTGATGATTGGGATGTCCAAACAGTGGATTCCATGCTAACTGAAATGAAGGACTACTCCGCTTTTGGAAGTGATGATGTATATGATTTTACAATGAATTATGGTGAAATGTTCTGCTATAATAATTGGGGACATCACTACCTGCACCGTGCAACTAGATATAGGCCTCTTTTTAACTACACACAATGGGAACATTGTTCAACACCACGGGTGGGGAGTCCAAAGTATTACAGTGACAAATTCACATACTTTTCTGGGCATGATACAACAAAAGCTGAATCTTATTATTTTAAATTACCTAAGACACACATTAGAAAACTGTTGCTAACAGATACAAAACTGATTTATTCAGATCCCTTTGTTTCCCGACTTTCGATTGAGGGTTATGAATATTGGAGGGACACTATCGATTTGAAGAGTGTATGGGGGACGCAAGATTGGCAGATACAGGGTAGGGAGGCTTTGTTTCGAGCTTGCTTGATTCCTGTGCAAATGATTTTTTTAAATGACACTGTTGAGCAGACATAATGTCTGGGATTAGCTAAAATAAAGGATCTAAACACACCCAGTATCCCTACACCAATAAGATTTAAAGATTGGCAACACTTTCTAAATGTTTCTGAGGAAAGGCTGGATGCATTGGTTAATGCTGGTGACTATAATTCTTCACTTTCCAGTCCCGGGGGATGGTTGGTATGGCCCACCGATACTGATGAGTGTCAAAGGCGTTTTTTGAACTCTTCAGGGGGTTTTTCCATTCATAGACCAGACCCTCGCTTTTTATCGGGTCAGCATGCTGGTATAATTACAACTTACAGTGTGGGCAAGCTGTGCCAACAATGGGTACAAACGAACACCTTAACAGCGGTGAAACAACACCTGAATACTCTTTCTGACAGTATAGACCTACAAGATTTCCTATTAGGTCCTAGAAAGCAACGCTCGAAACGGTTTTTATATGCCATGTATAATGAAATTTGGAAACTTTCTCAAATTGAGGCTGCTGCACGTTTACGGCAACTTGATAAAGAGAATTTGGAAAACACATTGGCTGTTGTCGACAATGGCATGAACACGCTATCCAACAGGATTTATTCCCTGTCGAATATAGTGTCATCAGCTATTGATATCACTCAGACTGATTTGTCTCGGTTATATCCTGGGCAAACACAGCTGCGTTCCATCATGCAGCTGAGTTGGGCATTACAGACGATGAAAAGTGGCCACATTCCATGGAAATACCTTAATGGGAGTGAACTATTCGCTGCTTTTAATTTTTCCATGGAACAAGTGACAATGGCTAAAAGAGAGGCTCGTTTCACCTTGCTTCAAGTAGAAAAATTAGATAAGTTGCCCTTCACGGTGGCAGAGAGTCCTTCAACTATCTGGCTCTTACACGGCATTATTAATTTACCGTTTTCAACGTTTCGTTTCTCAAGCTGCTTGAAACATCTTGCAGTGGGACGATATGAACGGCTAGGAGATAGCTTTATTAAGGAAGAGTAGGAGTTGCCCTTTGAGTATCGATGTCTGAACGGCGAACAAGAGGTCTTTCTTAGCGGAAGTGAATGTGAGACTACTGTTCGTCATTCCATGATATGCAAACAGGTGTCTCTTCACGGTCTTTGCAATGCGGGGGTTGCGAATTTGGCCTGTTTTCTGAAGGGTACTCCCGTCCCCTTGATTCGTTCAGTGTTTCATGTTCTTTCTAATGGGGGTTATGTTCTTCTGAGCGATGACAGCTGTTGCGGCTTGCGACCTGGAATTGCCTACGCAATCTCAGTCACGAAGGTCGTTACGTGTTGTGGCCATGTTTTGTTTCCCCCCACACGAGAGATACAAGTATCTGAAATATGGCCCCACATTGATACTATTAATGTGAACTATGACAAGTTGAGTAGACTGAAGGCGCTATTGTTTCAAAAACAGGTCGCCTTGACATCCGCAAAAGAGACGTATGCTCTCCAGGCTGAGAGATCATCAGCCGAGATACAATCCCTTTTAAATACCGATTTCCCCAAACACTTTGGAGAGTTGGTGTCCAGAATATTCAATGCTTCAAGCACAACTGGGATTGTTCATTTCTTTAAGGCTGTCGGGTCTGGTTTCGTGTCCTTCTTCCAGACTGTCTTCGGAGTCATCCCATCAGCCATCCATTCACTTTTTTCCAGTGTGTTTGGGGGCTTTCCAATTATTTTGGCTTTAATTGGCGGACTACTACTGCTATTTTTTCTGATTCGCGGTGGTTGTTTTTTTCCGGCGACACAGAGCAATGGAGCCGCTCCCGTCAACGCCGCTGTGCCGTGAACGCATGGTTCGGATCTTCGGTACGCCTTTGCTGGTGGAACTGGAATTTGACTGGTCATTGTCATTCCGGCCTCTACTGTGGTGTGTAAAACGGGTGTTCCGATGCATATGGTGTCTCTTTGAACATCTGCCTATGGTCTGTCTTGCTGTTGCACCGACATCTCCTGTGGACCACGAACTGCTGATGTCCCCGATGAGGGTTCATACACGGTCATGCCCCTTGAGACTGAGGTTGCTCCGCGAGGCCACCTATGAGCCTTCTGTTATTCGATCTAACATGGATGAGGACACTACAGCGAGTGTCGATACAACAATGACTATGGCTCACTTCTGCTCTGTGGATCAGTTTGTCCGTCCAGCTCTCGATTTCACTTCAGACGATGTTGATTCATTTTTGAGATCCTTGAATGGTGACTTCGATGACATTCTTCAAGATCCTGCATATAGCACATAATTTGATGAATTTGCTTGCCAATTCCCGATTCTAATAAAAGAAGCAATTATACTAAAAGTTTGCTATACTTGTCATGGTTGATATTAAAGTCTCTGAAATGTTTTTTAGACACGAATTTTATAACACAGCATTTATTTTTTCGTTAAGTATTTTGGCTTTTTAGTTCAGTAGCAGCTTTTTAGCGATTGGGTTTTCTTTACCTTCATCATACCTGTTACGGCAATGGGGAGGGTGTAGTGAATCCTAGTTTGTTTTAACGGGTTAACAGGAGTTAGCTTAGCCGTAGGCTTGTAAACTCGTGCCCCCATCACCCAGTGACTTTTAACCTACTTAGCTTGCTCTGGCTTAGTCCATTTAATTATTTATTTCCTTTAAAATGGCGGCCTTGTTTATAGTTAGGCCACTTGTTATGGGTTCTATTATCAGTGTCACTGCGCCAAGGCGTCAAGATCAAGCACGAAAGACAAACATACAGTAGGCATTCACACTTAGGGGTTTTCCCTCTCTATACTTTCGAGGGATTGTTGATATTAATTGCCGTCCCAAGCATGCCTGTTATCTATTGTTATGAATAACACTATGTCAAGGGACCTTGTAGATCTGTATAAATACAACACACTTTTAGACAGATAATCAGAGGGATTCCGACCAGAGGGCATCGCCACCATCGCTGATACCGATGCTGCAGTCATCTTGACACTGATCCAGTCTTCGTGTCCCTGCGGAGTCTGAGATAGAGACCTCATTCCAAGGTAACGAGGGTTGGGGGCTCCTCTCATGGACACGGTTTTGGCAGATTAGGTTTAACGAACCCAGCTCTTCCTTTTTAGGTAGGAGGTTAGACCTACTCTCCTTAGGGTATTAGGGCTTATTCCATCTTTTACATATACATATATTTCTAACATATATTGCACAATGGTGGGGGTCTTTATAACAATGACTCTCCTCTTTACAATACTGTTGCTTGGTATATTCATTATCCTAATCATTGCAGTTCATGCAACTTATCACAAATTGCAGTTATGTTGAATAAAAACTATTATAACTTTACTGCATCTGTGTTATTGCCTTTGTTTGTACGAGACATAATAAATCTGTGAGAAAAGGGTAATTTCTGTTTAACCACGACAACCCTGAGATATTGTATTTTGAGTCCATGCGTAAGCGACTGCTACAAATCACCTTTTACTATTGTGTTTTTGGTGAGGTACTGCTAGTAAGCCGATAAGGTTTGGACAACAGTTACAAATAGTTGTAGGAAAAGACTTAGGGGGTCATTCCTACCCTGGCGGTCCGAGACCGCCAGGGTAGGGGACCGCGGATGCACCACCAACAGGCTGGCGGTGCATCCAGGCCCATTCTGACCGCGGCGGTAAAGCCGCGGTCAGAAAAGGGAAACCGGCGGTTTCCCGCCGGTTTTCCCCTGGGCTGCTGAATCCTCCATGGCGGCGCTGCAGGCAGCGCCGCCATGGGGATTCTGACCCCCTTCCCGCCAGCCTGGTTCTGGCGGTTTTGACCGCCAGAACCAGGCTGGTGGGAACGGGTGTCGTGGGGCCCCTGGGGGCCCCTGCAGTGCCCATGCCATTGGCATGGGCACTGCAGGGGCCCCATAACAAGGCCCCACATTGATTTCCAGTGTCTGCATAGCAGACACTGGAAATCGCGACGGGTGCAACTGCTCCCGTCGCACAAAAGCAACTCCGCCGGCTCCATTCGGACCCGGCTTCATCGTTGCTGTGGCTTTCCCGCTGGGCGGGCGGGCGGCCTTTTGGCGGTCGCCCGCCCGCCCAGCGGGAAAGCCAGAATGACCGCCGCGGTCTTTTGACCACGGTACGGTCTTCTGGCGGTTCCCGCTTTGGCGGGCGGCGACCACCGCCCGCCTAACTAGGAATCAGCCCCTTAGTCACCTACAAACGAAAGTACTGTCATCCTGAGACCAGCAGTCTTGCTCAGAGCAAGAGTCCAAACTACGACAAGAGCAGTCAGGCTTAACTTTAGAGGCAATATGTAAAGTATTTGTGCAAAACTCAATACAGTAAAAACAATGAAAACACCACACAAAAATAATCCAAATCAATTACAAACAGAGATCTTAATTTAATGAACAAAACAAGTCCAAAGCAACAAAAATCCAAAAACAGAAGTTGAGATATGAATTTTTAAAGAATATCAACAAATGTAGTGCTTAAAGCATCTTAAAGCACCAACCAGAGCTACATGGAGGCATCAAACCAGAGCAAATCCAAAAGTTCTTGCTGACCGCATTAGAGCACAAGCTGGCTACAAGGACCAACCATGTCCCACTGAAACAGTACCTTGTGTGGAGGGTTGTTGAAGTCGAGGATCCGATGGGAAGAGCAGAGGAGGTGATGCAAAGGTGATGTGTCAGTTCCAATCCATGCTGTGAGGAGATGCGTCATTGATAAGCATCGCACTCGTTTATGTGGTGCTCTCAAGGTGCCGTGTCAAACCCTTTTCGATGGTGATTACCCTTTAGGTGATGCGTGATTGTTGAGTCATTCAGCCAGCTATGCGAGGGTGATGCACCACGGCCCATGTTGATGCATCAGTCCAGAGCTGCTCATTCAGTGATGCGAAGTCCACGTCCTCAGCAGCAGCATCAATGCATCAGTTTTGAATAGACGGCAATGCATGGATTTATTCAGAACACAGATGCAGAACCAACTTTCAGGGGTCCAGGACTGGATTGGCACCACGTGGCAGGGCAAGACTCACAGATGGCAGAATCCAGGTACTGTTGGAGAGTTGCAGGCAATCTTTAATGTCCCTCAGAGTGCGGAAGAACAGGAGGCAAACCAGTAAGCCCTTGGAGTCACTTTGTTCTGGGGATGCAGAGATTCATGTCCAGTCCTTCTTACTACAAGGTAAGGAGATTAGCAGGCAGCAGGGCAGGCACAGCAAAGCATGAGTCAAGCAAGTCTAGCAGAGCCAGCAGAGTGACAGTCCTTTCAGCAGCACAGCAGTCCTTCATCCTGGCTGAATGCCCTCAAGTCCAGTGGTGTACTGCTTTGGTGGGGATTGGGGTCCAGTACTTCTACATACTTTTGTGCTTTTAAAATGAGGGAGACTTCAAATAGAGGCCTTTGAAGTACACATGGTCCCTGCCCTTCTTTGTCTGTAGCATCATATTTACCCCCCCGGGTAAAAATAGCGCACGGGTGGGAGGCGGTCCTAAATAATGGTGCAAAGCCTGCTTTGCGCCAATATTTAATGCCTGGTTCAGACCAGGCGTTAGGGGACCTGTGGACCCATTTCCATGGTTAAACACCATGGAATGGGTCCACAGGTGCCCTTCCCAACCTCCAGGAACACCCCCACCAGAGGGACATAGGAGGATGGGGGACCCCATCCCAGATAAGTCCAGGAAAGTATTTTTAATTTTTGTTTTGGCCATCGGGTGCCTAACTTGTGTGCGACAGAAGGTACAATGGCCATGCCCAGCGGACAATTGTCCCCTGTGCTGGCTATTGGGATGGTGGTCATGACTCGTGTCTTCTCGAAGACAGGAGTCATGCTTTTGGTGGTTGTGTGCCAGGAAATGGCGCTAGTCTGGTTAGAGACACATCCCCCTCTTTCCTTACTGCCACCCCCACCTGGCTAGTGTATTTTCTTTTGACGCTAGCTGATCCTTAATGCTGGCTTGCACCAGTCCATAAATATGGCGCCCGGCTTGCACTCAGGAATGGCGCAAGCCAGCAGTAAATGGGCCTTAATGTACAGGGACACAGGTAGTGCACTGTACTAAGGACTTACAAGTAAAGTAAATATGCCACTTGTTTATAGTCCAATGTTACCATGTTTTAGGGTAAGAGCACATGCACTTAAGCCCAGAAACCTAGAGCCAACAAAAATAAAGTAAGTAAAACAGGAGGTCAGAAGGCAAAAGTCTAGGGGAAACTACGCCAAGAATGCCAGTTTTAACACAATGATTATTGACAATAGCTTTTAATTGTTTGCACTTTGAGCTTTGCACTGAATTGTGATTACTTGTACTTTGAGCGTGTCTACATTTTTAATTATCTGCCCAACCCTGGTGGCAGGGGCATCTTGGGGAAGGAGGTGCATTCTAGTTGTTAATTGTGAGAGAACAGGGCTGATTGTAGAGGCCCCCTAACTTTTTGCCCCCATTTTCCACTTTTTGCTGGTGTTTTCCTGACTTTGATGGTGCCCTGGGTACTGCTACCAGTCCCAGGGCCTGTGCTCTGTGTAAAATCAGTATGCAAATTAGGCTAATTATAATTGGCTAAGTCAACCTACCTATAAGTCCCTAGTATATGGTAGGGCATGGAGGTTTAGGGACCCCATCATAGGTAGTGCCCCCGTAGGTGCACTGCTGAGGTTCCCAGTGTCATTTTAAAGGCAGGCCTGCCTTGCTGGCTGCTTTTAAATTAAAGTTACATGCACATTTGACTTTCGAATTCAAAGTAGTTCCAAAGTCTTAAACTGCCTTATTTTTACATATAAGTCACCCCTAAGGTGTGCCCTATGTGCCTCTAGGGTTGGGTGCCATGTTGTGACCCATACCCATATCCATGTTGTGACCCAGCCATATGCAAATCAGTCTTGACCCTGCTCCCCATGTGAACAGTCCAGCCAGAACTGCCAAGCCAGGTCAACCCTGGACTGGAAACAAGACAGGTTTCAGGGTATCAGTCTTCATCAGCCTGGCTAGCTTGACTCCAGTGGCATTGGGAGCAAGGGACCCAGGCCTGGGCATACCCTTCCCACTTAGGGCGACAAATGCAAAAAGAACAAATAATAGATGGAATGCGGATCAATGTCAAACATTCACCCCCAGCAGAGAGAACATGGTCTAATTCCATTATTTTTTTGCTACCCATGGCATTCCAGTTTGGACCCTGCCATATGCAAATCAGTCTTTACCCTGCTCCCTATGGGAACAGTCCAGCCCAAACTGCCAAGCAAGGCAGTCAAGACTGATTTGCATATGGCTGGGTCCAGACTGGGTTGGCGTGGTGAGCAAAGAATTGATGGATTAAACCTAGATCTGTGACTGGGAGTGAATGCTTGATTGGCTCCGCCTTCCGTCCATTATTTGTTTTTACTTGATTTTGTCCAATGTTTATTACACTGATCGTGAATAATGTTTCATTTTTCACTATTAGTGTGATAAAATGTGGAGTACAATTAGCTGGAATACGACCTTCCATGCAGTTGAGGTAAGTAAAGAAATAGGTTTAAATATATGTTGTATGTGCTTGCAGGTGAATGTGTGCTTACAAAAGAGAGAGCATGTGCATGTGTGAATATGTTTGTGTGTAAGCCTGTGTGTGTGAGTGAAACTGAAGGTCAAAAGGCATGTGATGTCACTTCTGCTACCCATAGCATTTTGGTGAATTGACGTTCTTGTGTTCACCTGGTATATATAGTGCAATTGTCCATCTAATCTCCTCCATTTTCTAAACATGCACTATCTGCAATTAATTAAAGTAAGTTTTGTTAATTTCACAATGGGAACATTTGTCTTTTTCAGGGTGACATTCAAGATCACATTTCCAATTCAATTGTTGGTTTACTTTTGTTCTGCAACTTATTGCTCCTTTTAGATCAATTACTTCTCATCGGAAAGTCCTACCTGCACCCTAGTGTAACTGACTAAACTACAAACAGCTTCCAAGCACTAGAGAAGTTATGGCAGAAAAACTGTAAAATTGGAAAAAATTAAATAGAGGGAGGTGATTACATTTTCTAAATATAAGCTGAGACGAGTCCGTACAGAATGTTATACTACAGACCTCCATAAAAGTAACATTGCCCCTTCATGACTCTTTTAAAATAATGGAAGAATTTTGGGATCCAATGGCTATTCACGTGAGGACACCTTCATTTCCCCTGATTTTTCTGATTTTTGTGAATGTTTGGCGGTGTTTTTTGCCAATACATTTCTGGCTATACCTGTCTATGTCCTTGGAACTGTGGCCTAATGAATCCCTCAATTCAATATGAAACTATCATTGTGAACTCGAAATCAGCAATCTTCTTCCCCTTGCTAAAGGAATACACTTGTTTGAACAGTTACTAGATTCGATGTTTTATTCCTTGTTGCACAGACATCATGAGAAGTTTTCCTACTTGGTAACTTTTAAGTATGTTGGGGAAAACCTGATGATGCCCAAGATGACTTTGATCCAACAAGAATGGCATTGGTTGCAGTTCTAAATTAAATTTGCCTGATCCTGGATTAGTGCAGCACTGTTGCCTTGATTCTTTCACATCTTTCGGCAGCCTTCAGCACTGCCATAAAAGACTATCAACCAGGCCTTCAGAATGGCATCAGTAATCAGGTCTAATCTTGGATCAAGACCGTTTGGTTGACCAAAGTCAGTCAGTCCCAATGACTCCTCTACACTTCACCTTTCATCAATTTGTAAACAGTGTAACCCAGGGTTCGTCCAATAACCCCACCTCAACTTACCTTTTATGCTGCACCTTTATCCGTGGTCATCAAGAGCTGCAACATGTTGTCTACCTACTATGGAGATGGCATTCAAATTATTTTAAGTTTGGATGGGGAAAGATCCCTGAAGTCACAAGATATCTGTTATTATCTTTTAAGTGTTAAAAGCAGTTGTTAACTTAATGTCTATCATCTTCTTGAAATTAAACTCCAATAAAAAGGAGGTATTGTTTTTGGATCTCCTCACCTTTTGGATCTTCTCACCTTTGTCCTCCTCAAGGTGGCCATAATCAATGCGTAGGATGTTATTGAATTCAGCTCTTAATTTCCAGACACACATTAGTAAATTCATCTTGGCATGCTTTTTACAGCTTAAACTTTGAAGGAATACTTAACCCACTTCTTCTGCAATCCTGTTATTTTTCCATTATACAAGCCATGATCAGAGCACAGCTAGACTACAGTGCAGTCCTTCCACAGTAAGTGGCCCAACAGGGTTAGATTAGACAGCATGTACAGCTCATTTGCTTTTGAATCTTCTTTGTCAGGTTCTGATGACTGAATGCTGAGCTCTTTCTATGGTCAAGGGAAGGGAAAGGTAGAAAACTTTAATAAACTTCAAAAAGGAAAGTAAAACAAATTCTGTAAATTAATTCTGTATATTCAGTTAAAATCTAGAATAAATTAAAAAGGCTACAGCACTATTAATCTAATTTTAATTTAAAATATTATTTAACTTTATGAAAGATTATATAAAAAATCAACTCTGAAGTAAACAATATTTTGGTATTTGGTTGTAACAATTACTAAAAAGCAATATATAGAATTAAGTAATTCAATTATAGTTAAAAAATGGCATAATATTTTTTAATTTATAAATATTTTTAAAACATTTTAAAATAAAATAAATGTTTACTTTTAGAGTTTCTTAACATTTAAATGAATATAGGTGTATTTTAACTAGTAAATATGATGTAAGTAAAAATTTCCTCTGGAGTTTTATTTTAAGCCCCTACCTTCATTATTTTCAATGGCAGGGTGTTGCAAGACTAGTCGTTGACCATGGGTGATGCTTGTCATACTCAGCTCCGAGCTGCAACACATTTACTACTTTTTGTGTGTCCTTTTTGGCTGTAGTAACTTAGAAATGCACTGTACGAATGGCAATGGCCTGACTCTTTTGTGGATTGGTGCACATCCCTATCTGAACCCCTCCTTAATACTCTCTAAGTCCCTTTTGATTCTCCTGAAAACTCTCTAGTTTGCTAGGTTTGTGAAATGCATTTGTAGTAAGTATACTACAGTAGTACTACCACACGTACTATAAAATGCAATTTGTGAATCAGGCCCATAATCCTACTGTACAAAGAGTGCAACAAAATAACTGAACCCACAAAATAACAATGCTGATAGAACGTTGAAGTTTTATGCTAAAGCTGATCTCTTGGTGTTTTTGCTCAAGTAGAGAGCAAAAATCCCTATGGGACTCACCTCCCCGTAAGGTATACTCCCTTCTACAGATCAGCAAGACCTGGCCTACCAAATGTTAGCTGGGTCGGCCAATTGAATGTCCAATTTTGTGCACGTTCGTCAAAGCTGTCAAAATTGTTAGCAAAGCACAAACAAACTTGCTAGGCAAAAAGTGCATATTTTTGTGATCGATAAATAAAAATACTTCCCCTCTGGTCTTCTTTTTTTGCTGGGAAAAATAAAATAAAGTAGTGACAAAAAAAGAGAGCATTTCCTGGATTGCAGCTCTGGTGCGCACAGGCAGGAGCTCTTGAAATGCTCATTCGGAGACGTGTGGTGCTCAGAACAACTGAGTCACTTACCGGCTCAGCCTCCTGGCTGCTGCAATAAAATGGGGTCATCTGTGGCACTCAGTGGCCTCGAGAATCTGACTGTGCAATTCATTCCGACATCATAATGAAACTACCTGACTTTCTAAGAACCTCAAAGTGAATAATGCAGGCCCATGACACTTCTGGAAATGAATAAGTGATGGTGAAAGTCATGCTTCGAATTACGCCGCAAAAGCCCGACTGAAGCAAGGCTGAAAGGAGCGCAGCTGTCATCGAGGACAAATAAACCTAGGCTAATAGCCATGTCTGGTCATCGTTTTTGCTTGTTTTGTGATGTTTTGAGTGATAATTTTGACTATATCTTTTATTTAAGATACTGTGCGGTAATTTCAGCTACTGTATTACCAGCAAACTCTCAAGGTCAATATTGATGACTTTTCTGCAGAAGCGGAGGAAGGCTGGACATTGGGGTACGGGGTCCTGAAAAGATGCAGAAACTTTAATGGTTGATGTCATTTCCTATTCCATAGGAGATTACCCACATTTTACACTCTGGGATTACTTACACCTCTGGTGTCACTAGTTTTGGGGGTTCCATTGCCACATTGCAATTCCTGGTGCACTTACCCACAGGGTTTTAAATGGTTAGAGTTGTTTATGTGTGTCTTTAGAGCTAACTCTACACCTTAAGACTAGTAAACCAAACAACATGTGACCAAGTTATCTTTAAGGGAACTGAACTTACCCCCTTTTTCCGGTCCCACTCCTAACTTGTACGATGGTCTTCTGCTTTACAGTGCTCCTTGTGCCAACAAGTTGACATACATGTAAACAAAGGAGAAGACATACAAACCCATGCATGCAGCCACAGATAAGCACATACTTACTTACAGACAAAAATACCCGAGGATCCTAGAGGACAGGTCCTCACTTCACCTGGAGAGTCCTTGTCTGTCCTTCCCCTTCACCCTGCCAGAAGTCAGTATGAAAGCTTCTATATTTCAATCCGTGCTTCGTTTTGCAGGTTGATCCAACGAATTAGATATCATGGAGGGCGTTGCAGGGCAGCCTGGCATCTACTGATCTGTCTCAGTCTCAAATATGACTGTGATAGGATGTGTTTAATGGCTGGATTTGTTGACAGCTCTTCGCTTTTAAATGCTGGGCATTCCTGTGTTTACATTTCAAGGATGAAGTTGTTGATGATTTACATAATTCGTCGCTGAGTCTATTCTCTATTTTTAATGCCCATAACATGAGACTGGTGCTGTTCCTAATGTTGCCAGGCTCATTTAGACACATGGGGCCTTATTTATACTTTTTGGTGCAAAACTGCACTAACGTGTTTTGCACCATTTGTTAGCACCAGCTGGGCACCATATTTATGGAATGGTGCAAGCCGGTGTAAAGGGTAGGCTAGCTTAAAAAAAAATGACGTTAGGCAGGTTTGAGTCACAATAAATGACTCTAACCAGATTAGCATCATGTTTTGAAGCTAAGGGGCATATTTATACTCTGTTTGCACTGAATTAGCGTCATTTTGTGTTTACTCTAATTCAGTGCAAAACTAACTCCATATTTATACTTTGGTGCTAGACCCGTCTAGCACCAAATTTATGGAGTTAAAGTCATTTTTTGGAAGTGGAAACCTACCTTGCCTTAATGAGATGCAAAGAAGGCGTTCCCATGCAAAAAATGACACTATGGCCTTAACGCCATATTTATACTCCCATGCAAAAATGGTGCAAGGGACTGAGGAGGAGTCAAAAAAGGGGCAAAGCTTGCTTTGGCCCATTTTTTAAAGCCTGGGTCAGGGCAGGCGTTAGGGGACCTGTGGGCCTATTTCCGTGGTGAAACACCATGGAATAAGCCCACAGTTGCCCTCCGCAGGCCCCAGGGGCACCCCCACCCACACCAGAGGGACTGCGGAGGATGGGGGACCCCATCCCAGGTAAGTACAGGTAGGATTGCATTTTATTTTTGAAAGTGCCATAGGGGGCCCTGAAATGGGCCCCTATACATGGCACAGGGTGCAATGGCCATGCCCAGGGGACCCCTGTCCTATGTGCCGGCCATTGGGGTGGTGGGCATGACTCCTGCCTTTTCTAAGGCAGGAGTCATGTGGCATGGTAGGTTTAGCACCATAAAATGATGCTATTCTGGTTAGAGTCATTTTTTTTTTACTCTAACCTGCCTAAAGTCATTTTTTGGTGCTAAATCCTCTTCTTCTATACTGCCAGCCCCACCCGACTAAAGTCATTTTTTTTTTTTTTACTCTAGCCTACCCTTTGCACCGGCTTGCACCATTCCATAATATGGTGCCCGGCTGGTGCACAGAAATGGTGCAAGCCGGTTCTAAATATTTTGGTGCAAAACTGAGTTAGTGCAGTTTTGCAGCTAAAAGTATATATAAGGGCCAATATTTTGTACGTTTGCGACACTTTTGCATGAAAAAATGACGTTAATGCGGCGCAAAAAAAGTATAAATCAGGACCTTTGTGCTAGATGGGTCTAGCACCAAAGTATAAATACGGAGTTAGTTTTACACCGAATTAGAGTAAAAGAAAATTACACTAATTCGGTGCAAACAGCACCTTTAACCTGTGTTTCTCAGGAGTGGATTTATCAATGTAATACTTTGGAATGTTCTCTGTTGTCCTGTTCACCTGACTCATATTTACTCTCGATGGATAGGTGCCCGAGATATTTTATTTTTTTCGATCCTTATGGGATAGATTACTCAGGCCCTCATTACAACCCTGGCGGTCAATCCCGTTTACCGCCGAGCTGACGGCCGCCAACATATCGTGGCCGCGGCGGAAATCCGCGACAGGTATTATGACCCACATCTAGAAATCCGCCACAACACAGACACCCACACAAGTCCGCCACACCAAAGGTCAGTGATAAACTGGTGATAACAAAACCCACACCGTCACGCCAACAGGAATACGCCCACACTATCACGACTCACAAATCAATGCGGCCGTCTTTCAACCACAGTAAACCATTGGTGGTACACACCACTGTGCTCAAAATACACACACACTCACAAAACACAACCACATTGGACAATTCAAAATACACACACCTGATACACATACACACACCACACCCACACACCCACACCACTATAAAACACACACCCACAATACTCACAACCGCATACAATGAAAATTTTGGAAGAAGCAGAGAGAGAGAGAATAGCAAAGACAAAACCAGCATCCAGAGGCATACAACACCATCACTCATACAACATCCAAGCACATCTAAGAACACACACCAACACATCACCCCACACATCATATCAACCATCACCTCACACATCACTCACACCACATCATGGCACCTCAAAGACACTCCAGTTTTTCTGAGGAGGAGCTCAGGGTCATGGTGGAGGAAATCATCTGGGTAGAGCCACAGCTATTCGGATCACAGGTGCAGTAGACATCCATTGCAAGGAAGATGGAACTATGGCGGAGAATTGTCGACAGGGTCAACGCCGTGGGACAGCACCCAAGAACACAGGATGGCATCAGGAACAGGTGAAACGACCTATGGGGGAAGGTGCGTCCTATGGAATCCAGACACCAGGTAGCCGTACAGAGGACTGGCGGTGGACCCCCACCTCCTTCCCCACAACTAACAACATGGGAGGAGCACGTCCTGGTGATCATGCATCCTGAGAGCCTCGCAGGAATAGCAGGAGGACTGGACTCTGGTAAGTCAAATCTTTACTACTATATCACCCACCCTACCTGCATGCCATCACAAACACCTACCCCTATCCTCACAACCATCACCCCAACACCACACAGATACCCTTATCACAACCCACACATCCCAAAACCAAGCCCTGCATGTGACAACAATGCATGGACACACATTACAGACCTGCATGGACACCCATCACCAAAGCATGTCCAGTAGAGAGACATACACCAACCCTTAGGGACTCTCCCATACCCAGACACCTATTCAAACTGTGTGGGGACTTTGGGCTCACTTATTAGCCACACACAGTGCCTCTGGAGTTGGCCCATCACATAAGGGATGCTGCTATTCCTCAAAATGTAAGCATCATGCACAGAGCCAGGATACTTGGCATTCACATGAGAGATATACTGGTCTGCCAAACACACCATCTGCACATTCATCGAATGGTAGCTTTTATGATTTCTGTACACCTGTTCATTCCTGCGGGGTGGGACAAATGCCACATGTGTACCATCAATGGCACCAATGAAGTTGGGGATATGTCCCAGGGCATAGAAGTCACCTTTCACTGTGGGCAAATACTCCACCTGGGGGAAAACGATGATAGCTGCGCATGTGTTTCAGCAGGGCAGACAACACTCTGGTCAACACGTTAGAGAACACTGGCTGTGACATCCCTGATGCCATGGCCACTGTTGTTTGAAAGGAACGACTAGTCAGAACATGGAGCACTGACAGGACCTGCACTAGAGGGGGGATTCCTGTGGCATGGCGGATAACTGATATCAGGTCAGGCTCCTACTGGGCACACAGTTCATGGATAGTGGCACAATCAAGTCTGTAGGTAATAATGATGTGTCTGTCTTCCATTGTCGACAGGTCCACCAGGGGTCTGTACATCGGAGGATGACGCCATCTCATCAGCTGTCCCAGTGGATGGGCCCTATGGAGGAGAATGGTGAGCAGAGGGACATATACCACATAGGTTGCACAAGGGTGTTCTGCACTATAATGATTTAATCGGTGTGTGGCACTGTCTGTCTGTATTCCTGCTCCAGTACACTCTACTCCACGGTCCTCCAGACAAACAGGTGAGTACACTGTGAGCATGATGGATGGGACATGAATGTATGGTGTGGTCTGGATGGAAGACACATGGGGGGCTGTGCCCTGCATGTGAGCATGGTCGGTGTATTTGTTTCAGGGCATGAGTGGGAAGTTGTGGCCAATGAGTAAGAAGAACCAGACAGGGGAGTAAGTTCCATTCTTACTTTACCTTTCCTGTAGGTCAGCGCCCACCAGAAGAAGAGTATTTGGCGTGCCATTGCCGAGGATGTGTGGTCACTGCCGCAAGAGATGGGAGGACCTGCGCCGCTGGAGCAAGAAGACGGTGAAGGCCCAGCTGGGGATGGCCTCCCAACGTGGAAGGGGTGCCCATCGCACCATGACCCCCTTGATGTTCCGGATCATGGCGGTGGCATATCCGGAGTTGGATGGGCGCTTGAGGGCATCACAGCAGCCACAAAGGGGGGTGAGTACAGTCTCATTCAGCTGACTCTGCGCGCTGTACGATGTGTCTGGGTGGGGGATGTGGGCTGTGGATTCCCCTAGGCCAGGGCGAACTTGCTAGGGTAGGTCCCTTGTTAGGCAGGCTCTGTGGCACTCCAACCCCAATAGTGGTAGTGGCCATCTACAACTAGTCAGCCTCCTGTGGGTTCCAGGTGTGCATCAAATGTGGTTAGGCATAGTCCCCCATGGGCAGGTGATTTTCCTAAGAACTGTTAGTGCATGGGCTAGTGCATAGGGCTGCTCCCTATGTGTGTGTCCGCCAATGGTAGTGGTGTTGCTGGCATTGACCATTTTTGTCCTCTGTCTTTCCCCCCCTTTTTGTTTTGTCACCCTGTCTTTGTGTGCATTAGCATCATCTGGCGGAGGAGCAGTGGCACTGCAGCAGGAGGGAGCTGCAGCCCACATGGCCCAGGAGGGTGAATGGATGGAGTCTGAAGGCACCAGTGGGACGGAGGGTGAGGGGAGCTCCAAGACGGGGACAGGAGGGGACACCAGTGACAGCGACTCCTCCTCTGATGGGAGCTCTCTTGCCCCTAGCAACAACAGGTACAGCCGCCACTCCCCCTACCAGCACCGCCCTCCCAGCAGCCCCTCAGCATGTTTCCCAAGCCCGCTAACCCAGGAGGGTGGGCATCTCCTTCACCCCAGGTACCTCAGGCCCTGCCCCAGTCAGCTGTGCTGCCCTCAGTGAGGAGGCTATTGACCTCCTGAGATCCCTCACTGTTGGGCAGTCAACCATTCTGAATGCCATCCAGGGTGTCGAGAGGCATTTGCAGCAAACAAATGCATACCTGAAGGGCATTCATTCTGGCGTGGTGGCCCAACAGAGAGCATTTCAGGCTCTGGCCTCAGTACTGATGGCAGCCATTGTCCCTGTGTCCAGACTCCCCCCTCCAACCTCCACTACCCAGACCCAATCCCCTCTACCTCAGCCTCTCCCAAGCACACCATCAGACCAGCATGCACACACATCAACACACAAAAGTGGCTCAGGCAAACATAAACACCACACATCCCACAGGCACTCACACAAGCACAACAACATCGACTGCCTCCACTGTGTCCCCCTCCTCCATGTCGTCCATCTCCCTCCCAGTCTTGTCTCCACTCACACCTGCATTCACTACATCCTCAGCCACTACCTCCATCACCAGCACGCCCATCACCACACACCGCTCAAGTGCAATCGCCATCCCCACTACCATGCACATGTCATCTGTGTCCTCTCCCAGTGTGTCTGTGAGCCCTCCTCCCAAAGTACACAAACACCAGCACACACCCACTCAACAGCCATCCACCTCACAACAGCCTCCAGCCCATGGCACCTTCACCCAAACTCAGCAGACGTACACCTCCTACCTCTTCCTCCACTCCCAAACGCCCTCCATCTTCCTGTCCCAATGTGTCTAAAAAACTTTTCCTAGCTAACTTTGAACTCTTCCCTACACCTCCCCCCCCTTCCTTCTCATAGGGCCAGGATGTCTAGATCCCAGCCCAGCTCCTCAGCCACCAAATCCTCATCCAGTGTGGTCCCCGCAAGTCTGGGAAAATTGAAGGGGCACCCATCAGGGCTGCCAGTGTGCCACCTAGTGCGGCCAAGGACCAACCTATTCCGCCACCTGCCAAGATAAAGAAGGGGCCAGCATGCCGAAGAGAAAAGCTGCACCAACCACCCAGCAAGGCCTCTTCCAGAACCAAAGAGGACAGTGCCAAGGTCCCAGCAGCGACTTCCAAGGTGGGGAAGGAACACAGAAGCAAAGGGAAGTCAGCTCAGGGCACGGAGCCTCCAGGTGAGGGACTGGTGTCACCCCTTTTCCAAGACAGGCCAGCAACCTGTACGGCAGTGGGCACCGCCGCAACGCCCGTCACCTGCACCGCCATATGCACCGACACCTGCACCGCCATCTGCACCGCCACCTGCACCGCCACCTGCCTTTCTGCTGCCTCTACTACAGTCACCAGCAGCATCCCCAGTGAGCAGCCTTCCGAGGCTGCAGGAGATGGCCTGGTGTCTCCCTCCACCATAGCAGACACCTGCACCACCCGCAGCATCTCCGCCGCAGACATCACCGCAGCCACCGCAACCTGCCCTGTGACGTGCCCAGCCAGTGCCACTACTGCGGACATCAGCAGCATCCACAGTGGGCAGGCGTCCGAGGCTGCAGGAGATGTCCTGGACCCTGCACACATTACATGAGGCAACACCACCAGCACTGGCACTACCAGGAGGGAATGGGAACTGCCACACCGCTGGTGCAGCATCACTGGGCACAAAGCCCCCTCCAGAATCAGTGGAGAACAGCATCCACTCACCCAGTCCTTGGCAGGATGAAGCACTCTGGGCACCAGGCCCCCTCCAGAACCAGTGGAGAACAGCATCCACTCACCCAGTCCTTGGAAGGATGAAGCACTCTGGGCACAAAGCCCCCTCCAGAACCAGTGGAGAACAGCATCCGCTGAAGAGACTGTGGCTTTGCACTCCCCAGGATAAAGCAGTGGGCAAACCACCCACTTGAGAGACTTGGGAGACTGTGGCTTTGCACTCCCAAGGATAAAGCAGTGGGCAAAACACCCACTTGAGAGACTTGGAAGACTGTGGCTTTGCACTCCCCAGGATAAAGCAGTGGGCAAACCACCCACTTGAGAGACTGGAGAGACTGTGGCTTTGCACTCCCCAGGGTAAAGCAGTGGGCATGGAGCCCCCTCAAGGAGCAGTGGCTTCGTCCCATCATCCGGCTGAGGTGCCCCCTCTCTCCTTCCCCCTGAGGTGCCTGTTTTTTTTACCTGATGCCCCTGCAGTGTTCTCTCCGTTTTGAGGCAGGTGTCATGTGTGGGCTTTGCCCATGCTTTTTGGGACCACTGGTCCACGAACATTTAATGGGACTGTGTATGGACTTTTGTACTTGCTGTAAATATTTGTATATACTGATGATTTAAAGTTATCTTGGGCTGCCTGATTGTTCGATTATTACACTCGTTAAACTCAATTCCTTTTGTCCTTGCGTTCTTCCATGGAGTTATGGGGTGTAAATGTAATGTTGCTGCATGTTTTTGTGTGTATGGTGTTGTGGGTGAGGGTGGGGGTGGGGGTGCTGCGTGTTGCGTGTGTGTCACTCTCTCTTTCCTCCCCCCCTCCCCTGTGTGCTAGGTGCAGTACTCACCGTCGTCGCCTTTGATGTTCCTGGTAGATAAGGAGGTAAACCAACATAGGCAGGACCTGTAACTCGGGCTCCATGGTGTTGTGGTTCCTCGTTGAGTGTCGAGAGGTGAGTGGTTTCTGTTCCAAAGACTGTTTCTGCTGTGCTTTTGATGGTGTTGGTACGCCCCCGGAAAAGCTGGCGGATTAATGCCTTGTAATAGTGTAGGCGGTACATTGTCTTCCGCCTGTCTGTTGGCGGTTATTGCCGCGGTGTTTGTTTCTACTGCTGTGGCGGTCGGTGTGTTAAAGTGGCTGTCTGTGTTGGCGGTTTCCGCTATGGTCGTGATTCCATTTTTTTTACCGCCGGCCTCTTGGCAGTATTACCGCCGCTTTATCACCGACCACCAGGGTTGTAATGAGGGCCTCAGTGTCGGAAACTGTTGTTCAAAATTGGTGGGTGTAGGAAAATAGGTTCCAACCCATTTAACGCCTTTGAATTTTTTTTTTTGGGACTACCAATTTTTTGGACCTCTGATGTTTCACCTATTGTTACTAGTTAAAATAGATTAGGAGTGGTAGCCGCCAGTGTCCACCTTTACAACAAGGTCTGCTGCATCACAGCTGGGGTAAGAGGCTCTGGGCGGTTGGCTGCACATGAACGCAGTGTCCACACGTTTCTATAACATAATACTGAGATAAATATTTTCAAAATAGAAAATAAAGGAATATTACATATTGTCACTACAATTAAAAGAACATGACCAAAACCACAAAAACAAAAGTATGATGAACCCAAACCACCCCAAAAAAATTAATATACATACCTATATAAAATTTTCTAAAACAAATATATAGAGTTTTGCAGAAATGATTTCCTCCTGTTGCTCTTTATATGACAATATGGTAAAGTCACACAGACCTGCTTTCTATCTGCAGTGGTGCTGCTTTCACGGCTGGACAGGCCATAAATTAGGTGAAAAACAAAGTTGCCCTCCAGACACTCTCAACAGGTTGCAGTTTATTTTGGAAAGCAGCAAAGCCAGTAACATTCAAAGAATTCTTTACACATTATACAGGCCTTACGCGTTTCAGACATCTCGTCCTTGCTCACAGGCCAAATGCTTGGGTTGAGCAAATGATTGCAGGCACCTGATTACTTCATTAAATACTCTGGTGAGTTACACAGTGCATCTTGGTAGTGGTGGTCCTGCACATTTATATTACATCTTTAGCAGATGAACATTTCTGCCTTAGTAGGTTGTTGCAGCCAAACACACATAAAATCATATTTAAAAATCTTAGTAGGCGAATTCAAAGCACAGTTACTGAGTTTTGCTGAAATTATTTCCTCCTGTTGCTCTTTATATGACGATATGGTAAAGTCACACAGACCTGTTTTCTATCTGCAGTGGTGCTGCTTTCACGGCTGGACAGGCCGTAAATTATGTGCAAAACAAAGTTGTCCTCCGGACAGAAAGCGCACTCTCAACGGGTTGCAGTTTATTTTGGGAAGCAGCAACGCCAGTAACATTCAAAGAATTCTTTACACATTATCCAGGCCTTACGCGTTTCAGACATCTCGTCCTTAGTCACAGGCCTGCAACCTGTTGAGAGTGTGCTTTCTGTCCGGAGAACAACTTTGTTTTGCAGATATATATATATATATACATATATGTATATGTATATATATATATATATATATATTCCATCCAACATAACTCCAACAAAGGGCCTGTTAACCAGGGGGTTGGTGAAGCGTAAGCTGGCCTAGCACTCAGGCAAGTAATATCCACAACGCAAACAAACAAAATACACTCACTCGGGAAGGAAGCGATATCAAGAATTTTACTCGAAATGATTCATTTCAGCCGATTACGCTGCCTTGATCACATGACCTATGCACCAAATTCACCATATGATATACTGATACGAAACATAAACAACAGACAATGGTAAAAAACAAACATCGTCGCCATATTTAAATGGTTAAATGTAATGGTTCATGCCCCATATCTTGCAGTTTGGCATAAAATATAAAACTTGTGACGATAATTCATTACCATATCAATGGACACCTGAGTACAATATTCATGATCATATAATAGTACATATGGGAATGTATAAACAGTGACAATTCAGGCTTATAAACAAAGTGGTAACGTTAAAGCGATAACTTGATCGTGCATCATATGTCAAATAGATCAAACAAAAGCCACAAGATCATAATTATCTCATCCCTATGAATAGTTATGAGTGTACAAGATCAAGATATGATTGTCTCTTCCCTTTGAACAGTTATAAATATACAGAAAGAAAACAACAACACAAGGGTACCTGGGTCCTCAAAATTAACCATACTTGTTTTGAATGAAACAGAGTCAAGTGAAAAAGGAGCATTTAAACCATAAACACCCATTTGCTTGACAGCGCGGTAGAAATCCAATATTGACAATTACGGCTATAGTAGCCTAATAACATGGTCCTGCTCTCATGTGTGACTAAGCAAAGTGGTGCCTGATCAGTAAAATACCTCCTGAATATATCCAAAATACATTCCATAGAAAATTGTGAAGCTACCACAAACATGGGCCCAGACTGTATGACACTCCAAATTGTCAAAAAGGTACTAAATCTAGAAAAGAAATATAGCAGTAATAATTAAAATTGACCTCTGGGGAAATGTCAATCAGCCATTCAATCCCAAATGGGTGGTTCATTAGGAAAAAATATTGGATTCCCAAAAGAGGAGACCTATTTTTACAATCATCCTACTGGTAACATCCACATACAACCCCAAAGTCGGTGGACTACTCCAGGGAAACTCAAGACAACAATAATCATATATGTAGGTCTCCAACCATGTAGCCCATCATAAAAGGAACATGAACAAAATCATATTGGTGACATAGCCATACCCCCATCAACACAAACAAAAGGTGTATAATTTTAAAACCATAAAGTGCTTATCTAGTTAAGAGTGCTGAACTCCGAAAAAGTGAAGAAAGGGTAGGGGAACCCTATGGAGCCTAGGTGAGGGTCCCCTTCCTTTCCTCCTGTAAAGAAGGAAAAAAAGAGAAAACACTGTATGTAAATACCTACCAGGAGAGCCATTGTGCACAAGAAACAAATTGGGGGAAGCAGCCTACAAATTATAAAACAAGGCAGAAAATTAGAAGAGAAGAAAAGCCACAATAATCCATGACTAGCTAAATATATACAATCTTTACATCCTAATTGCAAATAAATGTCACTCCGGAGAAACATGCTACTACTGTTGAAAAGGAATGCTCAGTTCTTCGACCAAATTCAACTTCCCTGGTATATGGGTCTCGAGATTATTAATCAATTTAGACTCCCTTTTCCTCAACCTTAGAGTCTGGTTCCCTACTTTCGGAATATATTCAATTTGTTCCACAGCAAAGAAAGATGGTTTGTTACGGTAATTGTTGTGTGTTTTTTTTAAGTGTCCGGCCACAGGATATTTAACATCCCCATGATTTATGGCTCTCAAATGTTCTTGAACTCTTTTCCACACTGTGCACACAGTACTGCCCACATATCTCAATTGACAAGTACATGTTAAGATGTGAATCACATATTAGGAGCTACATGTAAAGAATTGATCTTATGTTTCCTGTCCCTAACCACCATGTACTTGCTAGTATTAGAGCTATTCTTACAAACCCTACAGTGACCACAGGGAAAGAAACCTCTGAGATCATGTTCCTCAATACCTTCAGTCACTGTGATGTCATTGAGTAGTTATGAATCTCTCATGGATTTGGCCTTCCGAAATGTAATCGAAGGTCTTTTCCCTACTTCATTCCCAATGATAAGGTCACTTTTAAGGTCATCCCAGTGTTTGTTTAATGTGTGCCTGCTCTCCAAGGTATTCTCATTGTACTTAAGAATTACTCTCTTGGTGGTGGATTCTGGAGTGGGTAACTCATTCTAAAAAAATATAGCCTCCCTGCTGATCTGGGAAATGAGTTTGATGGCCTTGTTAAGAGCCCACCTTGTTTCTCACATAAAGCTGCCTCTGTACTACAGTTCCTTCTGGCCCTGAGGAGTTCCCCGTAGGAGATGCTCCATTTTAAACTTTGAAGGTGGCCACTTTCAACATGTAAAACACTGTTTCCAGCAGTGGGTTTTCTAAAGAGGCGAGTCTGAACCTCACCAGATGTCACCTCAACCAAGACATCAATCTTGTTTTTGCTAAGGGTATGTGTGAATACCAAATTCCAAGGGTTTCTATTCAAATTTCAACAAATTATCTCGCATTGTTCTCTGAACTGTTCCAAATAATGAAAAAATCCTCCATTTACCTGAGACAAAGAACCTCTTTTTCCAAATATTCTGTCAGTCTTGTCAGTGAATACCTATTTCTCCCACCAGCCCAGAAAAAGGTTCACAAATCTGGGGGCGAAACAAGTGCCCATTGCGGTACTCCTAATCTGACAATACAGAACACCATCAAAAAGAAAGATGTTAACTTCCAAACAGTGCCTCATCATTTCCAAGAACATACTTGTGTGGTCCAGGAATCTAATAGATCTTGTTCTCAAAAAGTACTCACATGCAGCTATGCCTGACCGTTAGTCTATAATGGTGTATAGGGAGCTGACATCTAAGGTCATGAGCCAAAAGTTAGATTCCCATGGAATACCATTGATTTTACCAAGAAAATCTTTTGTATCTTTCACAGATGAAGGGAAATTTTGTACAAAGTCTCTCAATATCTTGTCTACATATTTAGACCCTTCCTGCACATAAACAATCTACAATGGCGATTTGTTACTTACATGTGTTGCTGTAGAAAGAGCAATTTGTCATTACTGAATGATGTTTTTATGTTATCATTCATGGTGTTTTGCTCTTTCTATGTGTGCTACAGAAACCAGCACACATAGAAAAAGCAAAAACGAGGAGACATAAAAATATTGCACCTAGTTATGCCATGCTAACACCGCACCTGGGGTAGCATTCGTTTTTGGCACTGCCACAGATTTATGAATTCTTGTAAATCTGGGGCAGCTTCAAAAGCTTTGGGTGTTGTGGTGGAACGCCCACAGCAGCAACTATTGCACGCCCCTCTGCCACAGAAAACTGCATCAGAGAAGCCCATATTTACAAGGCAGCGTTAAGCCACAAAAAATGGCTTAGTGCCACCTTGCAAATATAGTGCAGTGCACAGCGCCACCGGAGCCTTAAAAAAAGTTACACTCCGGTGACACTAGGGCGTGTAAATATGCCCCTTAATGTCACCCTGTCCTTACAGTGACAAGGCCTCAAAAGCTATTTTCACTGTGGCAGACCTGGCTATCTCATGCAGACAACAAGAGTACAGATTAAAATATTAACTCTGCTATCTTGGGTTTGGGATTAGAAAATAACCCTAAAGGGCTGTCTGTCCAACTGCAGCACAGGGGCTGCAGGGGCCTATACTACACCCCTGAGCATTAGGATATCCTGCACAGTAAGGCAAGCAGCAGCCAGTGTGCTTTGTTCTATAAGCTGTTGTTATGTTATGTTATGCTATATTATATTATGTTATATTATTTTGATTTGTATAGTGCACTAATCACCTGAGAAGTATCCGGGCACTTGGGCAAGGTGTGTAGGTGTGTGATCCAAAAGGTACTGATATGAAGAACCATGTCTTCAGTTTCTTGCAGACCCCAAGAAGTGGGGAGGAGGCTCTGATGTGTTGAGGGAGGTTGTTCCATGCCCTAGGTGCAATTTAGGAGAATGAGCAACCTCTAATTTTGCTTTTGTGGTTGTAGGGAGTGTGTGGGATTCAGGGATACATAGGTGTCTTTTGGGGTAATGAAAGTGCAGGCAGCTGTTCAGGTATTCTGGTCCTGTGTTGTATAGGGCTTCGTATGTGTGCATGAAAGGTTTGACTGGGGAGCCAGTGAAGTATCCTGATGTGCAGTGTAATGTGGGTGCGGCATGGGAGGTCGAGTATGAGTCTTGTGGCATTATTCTGGATGGTCTGGAGTCTGTGTAGGTGCCGGTGGCTTGGAATGCTAAACCTGTTACTGCTGTTGACTTGAGATGTGTTGATTTGTAATTGGATGATGGAGTGGTCCGTCCATATGGGGTGTGTGGTGGAATTGTATTTGATGCTATTGCTTGTGGTAAAGATAGGGTCCAGTGTGTGTTCTGATGTGTGTGTTGGTTCTCTGAATCCAATGTTGCTCTTTCTAGGAGTGAAGTAGGAGTCGTTTTGGTCTTTGAGGTGAAAGTTGAGGTCACCGAGGAGAATGTAGGCTCTGGAGTCGATGGTGGGTGAAGAGACAAAGTCAATAATGAGGTGGGTAAATGTGGTTCGTGTTCCTGGTGGTCGGCAGCTAAAGATTCTGTTCAGGGTGAGATTTGCACCTTGAAATGCAGGTGTTCAATGAATGTAGGTCATCAAGAACAGAAGGCATCCCTGCTTCTGTACTATGGACTGGGCAGAAACCAGCCGGACATGAATGAAGAAAGTTGGGTGAGTAAAGAAACTTGCTTAACTCCTGCATAACAAAATGTTCTAAACTTTTGGCTGCACAGAGAAGTGAAATGGGTGCAAAAAGTTTGTTCGACAAGGAAGGAATCACTGCATCCTTTCACCTGTCAGGGACAATAAACTGAGCAAGTGACTTATTCAAAGGGTCTAACATAGGGTTGGCAGTTATGACAGATAAAGCTAGTATAGTGGTAGAGGAGTAGGGATTGCACGGAGAGACAGATTTTAACTTATGCATGAGAGAAACAAGAGCCTCTTGCTGGGGCTGTGAAAACTTAATCTAGATGTATGTCCCATGCAGTCGGAGTTGTATTTGCTTTGTTGACTTGCACTCCACATTGTGCAGCTAGGCATGCCACTTGACTCTAGTGTTATTTGTCCCTGAGATACCTGAAGGGTCAGTTCCTGTGTAAATGTTGTTCAAAGGGAATGTGCAAACTGTGGTGTGTCCCAGTGCAGCAAGATTCCCTGAGTTCTCCTGATGTCCCCATACCTATTGTGCAGGTATTGTTTGCATAGTGAGCTTTGGATATTTGTCTCTCTGACTATTGTCCAAACTTCTTTCTGATTTTTGGATCAGTTCGCCTTGGTCACTTTCTGGATCCCAGAACCCAGGGGCAGCACTTGGAGTCCTGTACCCAGTCCAACATTGCGCACCATGATATTCTAGTCAGACTCTGTTTGCATCCTGTCAATTAGTCACTCCATGTAAAAAGGGTTTTGCAGCTTTTTGTTTCCCTCTAGCCACACAGACCCATCAGTCACTTGACTCTTGGAACCTCATTTATGAGTCCCTAGCGGCACACTGCACCACTGGAGCGTCATTTTTTAAAAACTCCAGTAGTGCAGTGTTCCAGCTCATATTTACAAGCCGCGCAAAGTCAACCTCTGAGGCTTTTCATGGCATTGTAAATATGGACCCCTTTCAAACATAACACTGCATGAAAGGGGCATTCCATGGGTGTTGCTTGGGGTGTTCCCATGCAACACCCATGGATCCGGAAAGAATCTGGCGCATTACCAGATTTACAAGTCTAGGAATGCATCAGATTCCTATGCTATCTCAGGGGTGGCGTAAGAATGCTGAAACAGGAAGAAATATTTTCCTTTTCTGTTTTTTCCTCTTTCTAGGTGTGTTGCATTCTGCAGCACACATAGAAAGTGTTAGAAACCCTCTTGTGATTGTTTTTGTGCAGGGAGGAGGCCCTTTTTGCACAAAAACAATCATCCCCGTAAAGCAGGCATCCTTGCACAATGGGGGTGACTGCATTGGCGCTAGGCACTTTGTGGGCCAGCGCAGAGGGAGAGGGCAGAAATGAGCAGTATTTTGTAGATATGGCACATTTCTGCCTTTCCCTGTGGTGCAGGGTACTTGCTGCACCACCCTGCGCCACGGGCCACGTAAATGAGGCCCTTGGAGTCAACTTTTATGCCCTGGATGTATGTGGGAGCAGGTCCTGCCCTTCAGGTCACCCCAGAGCTAAAATCTAGCAGCCATTTTCCTGTTCTGTTCATCCACAGGTCGAGATGTGTGCTAAAGAGCTTGGGGTGAGGTTCCATTTCTATACAGTACACTATCCAGTGGGTGACTCCTTTACACTTCCTTAACAATGGGCAAAGAGTACCAGGGGAAACCACCCTTCTTTTGAAGCACATCCTGTTTTGCCTTACTGTAAACTATCACATAGTTCATTTTACTTACTCAAACCAACATGGTAGAATCTGTCTGCGTCTGGAAGAGGTTGGTAGAACTCTCAGGTGTGTGTCCTAGAAAATGATCAGACTCCATCTCCTCAAACACAATAAACTGGTTCTAGGACAAGCTCCACATCCCACTAGGATTGATCTAGGTTGGCTAAAGTGTGCCCTGGGATCAAAAGGCCCCTACAGCCCTCGTGTCACTAAATACTTGACAATAAATGGGTAGATTTGACTTTGGTACCTTTCCAGTTAATAAACTGTACTCAACTGCTCTGCCTGAGAGAGTATGTGTCACATACCACAACCCCAGGTCTTTTTGCCGAAAAGTCTAAGTCATTAGCTCTTCTCGAGGAGCAATTTTCACACCTTGTCAAGGGTAAATCACTGGCAGGGAAGGCAGCTGCATGCAGGCTAATCCTAATTAGGCTACTAAAGCTCCAGGCAGGAATAATATAACTTTATATATGTTTTTTTGTATTTCACCATTGAACTGGATTTTAGTAGCTATGAGGTACTGATAGCTGGTGTTTTTAATCGTAAAATGTCTAACTCCATTAATCTATACTGTGATGCTGAAAAGGAAACCACATTTAGAATGCCACCTTTGCTGTTTCCTTCAAATGTAAAGACAGACAAAACAGAGCTTGTGCTTCTAAATCAGCTCAGAATGAATAGTTATATAATTTTAAATGGGAGATTTAATATGGATTCACCAGCCCAATTCACTCACAAAACCCTGTTGGGATGTTCTGTCATTGATTACTCTATAGCCTCTTATCACGTAGCTCAATTTGTCTTGGAAATGACAGTACTGGATACTTTGTTAAGTGATCACAGTTTACTTGTCCTCTCTCTAAATCAAAGGCTTTCTTCTGTAGAGTCTTGTAAATTGGATGGTTCTTGTACCAGGTTCAATAGAGGCACAGGTAGAACACACTGGCCACTGTCCAAAATAAACAATTTATAAAGATGCTTAAAGAGGACTATTTTAAATGTTACTCTTTGGGAACATGAAATTCTTAACTCGTTTTTGGAGTCTATGAAATTGATAACAAAGACGAACTATCAAGTTCCGTCCTAATATTCCCATAAAGCAAGGTTCCCTCTAATGCTACCCCTAAGTAAGGACATTAATAAATTAACTCAGCTACAGTTTATCTCATTCTCTAAGAAAAGGGTTATGCTGATAACATTATTAAAAAGAAGAAGGATGCTGGTAAAGTTAGGTTTATGAAAACAGAACGCTGATCGTAGGTGGATTGAGCTGAAAGAAGTGGCCAGTTTGAGAAATTCATGTAAGTACTGGTCAATTATTGCAGATTGCTGTGGTGCCAGAAAGGCTCCACATCTGCCCTCCATACTCAGAAAACCTTGACACCATTAATCTTGTTAAAGATGCTCTGCCTGTCTGCAAAAGGGATGCTGTTAGTTATGGTCCCCCTTCAGCAGCAGAGATTGAGCTATCAATTAAGGCAATCAGATTTTCAGGAGCAATGGGCCTAGATGAGGTTACCATTTCAGTGACCAAGCAAGAGGCCTCTCTCTGGGCAAAACTTTTGCGGCCTGTTTTTGAATATTGTTACTTGAATGGTACAGTACCCCCTCTTGGGTTGGAAGTGTAATCATTCCCTTGCATTAACCACTTCTGTGCCTTGGACGAGATGATCTCGTCCAAGGCTACAGTTCCCCTGTGCCTTGGACGAGATCATCTCGTCCATGGCACAGGGGAACTTGGGGGCGCGCTAGCGCGCCCCCCGTGCACCCCCCTTCCCCCCCCATGTCGGGGATGGAAGGGGAAGACCTTCCCCTTCCACCCCCGACCCTCCCCACCCCCCTGTGACGTAAGCGCGCGCGCGCGTGCTGATTAGTCACAGGGGCCTCCCTCGTCGCGCTGGAAGCTCTGCTTCCAGCGCGATTGAAAAAGAAATGCAAAAGCATTTCTCTTTCAATCACTTGGGAGGCCCGGAGGGGCTTCAAAGGGAAGGAAAAGTATTTCCTTCCCTTTGAAGTCTCTCCGAGGGTTTCAAAAGCCGGATTGCTTGCAATCCGGCTTTTGAAACCCAATAGACACCAGGGATTTTTTTTTTTTTACTAATCTTCACATAAGGGAGCGACCCCTTGGGCAAGGGTCGCTCCCATGGGGGGCATTTTTTCAGGAAGGCCTTTTCTGCTCCCCCTGGGGGCAGAAACCTCTAGGCACCAGGGACCTTTTTTTTTTTTTTTTATGTTTCATTTTTTTTTTTAGGTGGGGAGCGACCCCTTAGGCAATTATATTTAGGCCATTTCTGCCCCCCTTGGGGGCAGATTGGCCTATTTTATTGAGGCCAATCTGCCCCCAAGGGGGGCAGAAACCACTAGACACCAGGGAGCTTTTTCTTTGCGTGAATTTCACGCAAGGGGAGCGACCCCTTAGGCAAGGGTCGCTCCCTGGGGGGGCAAATTTATTTTAGGCCATTTCTGCCCCCCTGGGGGAAGATGCCCCCAGGGGAGGCAGAAACCTCTAGGCGCCAGGGCAATTTTTTTTTTCTTTTTTTCTTTTTTTTTGTTTGTTTCTTTTTTTAGGGATGGGGAGCGACCCATCAGGCAAGGGTCGCTCCCCTGGGGGGCAAATTGTATTTAGGACATTTCTTTCTTAGGTGCCAATGTCACGCAGGGGGAGCGACCCCGTAGGCAACGGTCGCTCCCGTGGGGGGGGGTGGGGGTGGGGGTCAAATTTATTTTAGGCCATTTCTGCCCCCCCTTGGGGGCAGAAACCTATAGGCACCAGGGGAATTATTATTATTTTTTTTTTTTTCTTTGTTTGTTTTTTTCACGCAGGGGGAGCGACCCCGTAGGCAAGGGTCGCTCCCAGGGGGGGTGGGGGTTGGGGGGGGAGAAATTTATTTTAGGCCATTTCTGCCCCCAACCTCTAGGCGCCAGGGCAATTTATTTTTTGTGTTTTTTTTTTGTTTTTTTGTTTTTTTGGAGATGGGGAGCAACCCATCAGGCAAGGGTCGCTCCCCAGGGGGGGCAAATTGTATTTAGACCATTTCTGCCCCCCTGGGGGCAGATTGGCAGAGTTTAGGTCAATCTGCCCCCAAGGGGGCAGAAACCACTAGGCACCGGGGATTTGTTTTTTGGCGCCAATGTCACGCAGGGGGAGCGACCCCGTAGGCAAGGGTCGCTCCCGGGGGGGGGGGGGTATGGGGGGCAAATTATTAGGCTGATCTGCCCCCAGGGGGGCAGATACCTCTAGGCGCCAGGGGATTATTTTTTTTGTTTGTTTGTTTTTTTAGAGATGGGGAGCGACCCATCAGGGAAGGGTCGCTCCCCTGGGGGGCAAATTGTATTTAGGCCATTTCCGCATTTCCGCAGATTGGCCGATTTTAGGTCCATCTGCCCCCAAGGGGGCAGAAACCGCTAGGCACCGGGGATTTGGTTTTTGGCGCCAATGTCACGCAGGGGGAGCGACCCCTTAGGCAAGGGTCGCTCCCGGGGGTGGTGGAGGATAGGGGGAGAGAAATTTATTTTCTGCCATTTCTGCCCCCCGGGGGCAGATCGGCCTCTTATTAGGGCGATCTGCCCCCGTGGGGGGGCAGAAACCTCTAGGCGCCAGGGGAAATTTATTTATTTATTTATTTTTTTTGTTTGTTTTTTTAGAGATGGGGAGCAACCCATCAGGCAAGGGTCGCTCCCCAGGGGGGGCAAATTGTATTTAGACCATTTCTGCCCCCCTGGGGGCAGATTGGCAGAGTTTAGGTCAATCTGCCCCCAAGGGGGCAGAAACCACTAGGCACCGGGGATTTGTTTTTTGGTGCCAATGTCACGCAGGGGGAGCGACCCCGTAGGCAATGATCGCTCCCGGGGGGGGTGGAGGTTGGGGGGAGAGAAATTTATTTTAGGCCATTTCTGCCCCCCTGGGGGCAGATCGGCCTATTATTAGGGCGATCTGCCCCCGGGGGGGGGGGGCAGAAACCTCTAGGCACCGGGGATTTGTTTTTTGGTGCCAATGTCACGCAGGGGGAGCGACCCTGTAGGCAAGGGTCGCTCCCGGGGGGGGGGGTTTGGGGGGCAAATTTATTTTAGGCCATTTCTGCCCCCCCTGGGGGCCGATCGGCCTATTATTAGGCTGATCTGCCCCCGGGGGGCAGAAACCTCTAGGCGCCAGGGGAATATTTTTTTTTTTATTTTTTTTTAGAGATGGGGAGCGACCCATTAGGCAAGGGTCGCTCCCCTGGGGGGCAAATTGTATTTAGGCCATTTCCGCACCCCTTGGGGGCAGATTGGCCGATTTTAGGTCAATCTGCCCCCAAGGGGGCAGAAACCGCTAGGCACCGGGGATTTGTTTTTTGGCGCCAATGTCACGCAGGGGGAGCGACCCCGTAGGCAAGGGTCGCTCCCGGGGGGGTGGAGGTTGGGGGGAGAGAAATTTATTTTAGGCCATTTCTGCCCCCCTGGGGGCAGATCGGCCTATTATTAGGGCGATCTGCCCCCGGGGGGGGGGGCAGAAACCTCTAGGCACCGGGGATTTGTTTTTTGGTGCCAATGTCACGCAGGGGGAGCGACCCTGTAGGCAAGGGTCGCTCCCGGGGGGGGGGGTTTGGGGGGCAAATTTATTTTAGGCCATTTCTGCCCCCCCTGGGGGCAGATCGGCCTATTATTAGGCTGATCTGCCCCCGGGGGGCAGAAACCTCTAGGCGCCAGGGGAATATTTTTTTTTTTATTTTTTTTTAGAGATGGGGAGCGACCCATTAGGCAAGGGTCGCTCCCCTGGGGGGCAAATTGTATTTAGGCCATTTCCGCACCCCCTTGGGGGCAGATTGGCTGATTTTAGGTCAATCTGCCCCCAAGGGGGCAGAAACCGCTAGGCACCGGGGATTTGTTTTTTGGCGCCAATGTCACGCAGGGGGAGCGACCCCGTAGGCAAGGGTCGCTCCCGGGGGTGGTGGGGGAGAAATTTATTTTAGGCCATTTCTGCCCCTCCCTGGGGCCGGCTGAGCTACAGGCCAAACACCACAGGTAGGCACCTTGCAAAAAACACCTCTGTTTTCTGTGAAAAAATATGTTGTGTCCACGTTGTGTTTTGGGCCATTTCCTTTTGTGGGCGCTAGGCCTACCCACAGAAGTGAGGTACCATTTTTATCGAGAGACTTATGGGAATGCTGGGTGGAAGGAAATTTGTGGCTCCTCTCAGATTCCAGAACTTTCTGTCACCGAAATGAGAGGAAAAAGTGTTTTTTGGGCCAAATTTTGATGTTTGCAAAGGATTCTGGGTAACATAACCTGGTCAGAGCCCCGCAAGTCACCCCATCTTGGATTCCCCTGGGTTTCTAGTTTTCAAAAATGCACTGGTTTGCTAGGTTTACTCAGGTGCCGGCTGAGCTACAGGCCAAAATCCACAGGTAGGCACTGCTTTTTATAAAAAAATTTGATGTGTCCACGTTGTGTTTTGGGCCCTTTCCTTTCGTGGGCGCTAGTCCTACCCACACAAGTGAGGTATCATTTTTATCGGGAGGCTTTGGGAAACGCTGGGTGGAAGGAAATTTGTGGCTCCTCTCAGATTCCAGAACTTTTTGCCACAGAAATGTGAGGAACATGTGTTTTTTTAGCCAAATTTTGAGGTTTGCAAAGGATTCTGGGTAACAGAACCTGGTCCGAGCCCCGCAAGTCACCCCATCTTGGATTCCCCTAGGTCTCTAGTTTTCAGAAATGCACAAGTTTGGTAGGTTTCCCTAGGTGCCGGCTGAGCTAGAGGCCAAAATCTACAGGTAGGCACTTCGCATAAAACACCTCTGTTTTCTTTCAAAAATTTGGATGTGCCCACGTTGCGCTTTGGGGTGTTTCCTGTCGCGGGCGCTAGGCCTACCCACACAAGTGAGGTATAATTTTTATCGGGAGACTTGGGGGAACGCTGGGTGGAAGGAAATTTGTGGCTCCTCTCAGATTCCAGAACTTTCTGCCACAGAAATGTGAGGAACATGTGTATTTTTAGCCAAATTTTGAGGTTTGCAAAGGATTCTGGGTAACAGAACCTGGCCCGAGCCCCGCAAGTCACCCCATCTTGGATTCCCCTAGGTCTCTAGTTTTCAGAAATGCACAGGTTTGGTAGGTTTCCCTAGGTGCCGGCTGAGCTAGAGGCCAAAATCTACAGGTAGGCACTTCGCAAAAAACACCTCTGTTTTCTTCCAAAAATTTGGATGTGTCCACGTTGCGCTTTGGGGCGTTTCCTGTCGTGGGCGCTAGGCCTACCCACACAAGTGAGGTACCATTTTTATCGGGAGACTTGGGGGAACGCTGGGTGGAAGGAAATTTGTGGCTCCTCTCAGATTCCAGAACTTTCTGCCACAGAAATGTGAGGAACATGTGTTTTTTTAGCCAAATTTTGAGTTTTGCAAAGGATTCTGGGTAACAGAACCTGGTCCGAGCCCCACAAGTCACCCCATCTTGGGTTCCCCTAGGTCTCTAGTTTTCAGAAATGCACAGGTTTGGTAGGTTTCCCTAGGTGGCGGCTGAGCTACAGGCCAAAATCTACAGGTAGTCACTTCGCAAAAAACACCTCTGTTTTCTTCCAAAAATTTGGATGTGTCCACGTTGCGCTTTGGGGCGTTTCCTGTCGCGGGCGCTAGGCCTGCCCACACAAGTGAGGTATCATTTTTATCGGGAGACTTGGGGGAACGCTGGGTGGAAGGAAATTTGTGGCTCCTCTCAGATTCCAGAACTTTCTGCCACAGAAATGTGAGGAACATGTGTTTTTTTAGCCAAATTTTGAGGTTTGCAAAGGATTCTGGGTAACAGAACCTGGTCCGAGCCCCGCAAGTCACCCCATCTTGGATTCCTCTAGGTCTCTAGTTTTCAGAAATGCACAGGTTTGGTAGGTTTCCCTAGGTGCCGGCTGAGCTAGAGGCCAAAATCTACAGGTAGGCACTTCGCAACAAACACCTCTGTTTTCTTCCAAAAATTTGGATGTGTCCACGTTGCGCTTTGGGGCCTTTCCTGTCGCGGGCGCTAGGCCTACCCACACAAGTGAGGTATCTTTTTTATCGGGAGACTTGGGGGAACATAGATTAGCAAAACAAGTGTTATTGGCCCTTGTCTTTCTCTACATTTTCTCCTTCCAAATATAGGAGAGTGTGTAAAAAAGACATCTATTTGAGAAATGCCCTGTAATTCACATGCTAGTTTGGTCACCCCGGAATTCAGATATGTGCAAATAACCACTGCTCCTCAACACCTTATCTTGTGCCCTTTTTGGAAATACAAAGGTTTTATTGATAGCAATTTTTTACTCTTTATATTTCAGCAAATGAATTGCTGTATACCCGGTATAGAATGAAAACGCACGTCAGGGTGCAGCTCATTTATTGGCTCTGGGTTCCTTGGGTTCTTGATGAACCTACAAGCCCTATATACACCCAACCAGAGGAGTCCAGCAGACGTAACGGTATATTGCTTTCGATAATCTGACATTGCAGGGAAAAGTTACAGAGTAAAACGTAGAGAAACATTTATGTTTTTTTCACCTCAATTTCAATATTTTTCTTTTTCAGTTGTTATTTTCTGTAGGCTCTACACAAATGACCCCTTGCTGAATTCAGAATTTTGTCTACTTTTCAGAAATGTTTAGGTTTCTGGGGTCCAGCATTGGTTTCATGCCCATTTCTGTCACTGACTGGAAGGAGGCTGAAAGCACAAAAAATTGCAAAAATGGGGTATGTCCCAGTAAAATGCCAAAATTGTGTTGAAAAATTGGGTTTTCTGATTCAAGTCTGCCTGTTCCTGAAAGCTGGGAAGCTGCTGAGTTTAGCACCGCAAACCCTTTGTTGATGCCATTTTCAGGGGAAAAACCACAAGCCTTCTTCTGCAGCCACTTTTTCCAATTGTTTTGAAAAAAACGAAATTTTCACTGTATTTTGGCCAATTTCTTGGCCTCCTTCAAGGGAACCCACAAAGTCTAGGTACCTCTAGAATCCCTAGGATGTTGGAAAAAAAGGACGCAAATTTGGCTTGGTTAGCTTATGTGGACAAAAAGTTATGAGGGCCTAAGCGCGAACTGCCCCAAATAGGCTAAAAAAGGCCTGGCAGAGGAGGGGGAAAAGGCCTGGCAGCGAAGGGGTTAAAAAAAGGTGATAGAAGCAATCCTGCTAATTAACGTCAAATTGCCCTGCAGTACGCGGTTGGCACGGTATTCACTAGAAGCCTGCTAGAACACCTTTAGTCCTGGGCAGAGAGAAGCCTGATTATTCCGCTGCAACAAACTGGCTTTAGAAAAGGGCGTAGTACACTTGATAACATTGCCACATTACAGTTAATAACTGAAAAATAGGTAACAAGAAGGGGGGCTCCGGTCTATGCAGCTTTCATAGATTTCTCCACTGTGTTTGATTAGGTTGAAGCGCTACCTTGTGGGAGAAACTTCTCACTATACATCCATGATCTTCCTAATGTAATACAGGAGGGCACCCTCTGGATTGTCTACTTTATGCAGAAGATATTCTGCTTTTTGATCTGATCCTGAAAGGTTTGAATAAACGTTTTGGGTCCCTTTAAGGTTACACCGATCAACATTTTTTAAATATTAACGGGCAGATTTATGGAAAGTGGTGCTGCACTGAGTGCAGCGCCACTTTACCTGCACCCCTTAGCACCCCCCTACCGTACCATGTGTGCACCGTATTTAAAATCCGTCGCACCATGGCGCAGGATAGGGGGCAATAGCATCATTTATCATGAGGTTACTGATGTGCTCTGCAGGAGTGGCGCCAAAATATTGAGGCTACTCCTACAGAGTATATAAGGCCCTATTCTAAAGAATGGAAGCCCCTTTTTAATGGCTGCTCTCGAGCAGGCGTTTAACGTGCAGTAAAAAATGGAGCAAGGAAATCTCACAGATTTCCTTATGACATTTTTCCGGCTCCCCTAACGAGGGAACACCCCCTTTGCATACATTATGCTTGGCACGGGCATAATGTAGCGCAAAGGGTTACAGAGTGGCGCAATGCATGCATTGCGCGACCCTGTAAATAGAGTGTGGGGATTTCGGCCTTGTTGGACCACATTAACGTCAAAAATAATTTAATGCGCCGCAAGGTGGAGCTAAGACATTATACATATGCCCCTTCTAAATTCCAGGTATTATGCTTTTTGGGTAAAAAAGTTTGTAAAAAGGTAAATTATTCATGGTATTTGAGCACCCAGAAGTTAAAGCAAGTTAAAACAATACCGTTTTGGGGGCGAAAATCATGTCTAGCTCCCTTAGTAATTCAGAGAATATTTTGAATAATGTAGGGAAGGCCCTGTCCCAAGCATGCAGGCTAGGTACTTTCTACAAGGCAGTAGGTAGGTGCACTTTTCTCATCTTCTGGCAGCTTTTCAATCCAAGGCCCCTGTTTATTTGTCATATGCAGTAGAACTGATAGATATAGCAGCCTGAAGATTCCTGGATAAAACCGAATATTAAGACATTTGACCTCTTATAATACCTTACCATCAATTGCTGCTCTAAGGTTAGAGTTTGAAATTAGGAGCTCCTTCGTACAAGGCTTACTTGGGATTATCAGATGGGCCTATTGTTTTACTCAAAGTGGGGTATATTCATTTAGGCATCTTATTTATAAAGAGGTTTTTTATAACAATGAGGGAGAAATGATTGTTTTTCAGAAACCTGGAATCTGCTTTAGAGCACCTGAAGTTAGACTTAAGTGTATTGCATTCTTTATTGCCTGCACAGTTGAGAATTTGTGTAAAACATGCTTCCATAAACAAAAGTTATCATTTGTATTTGAATCTATGCAACCAAAAAAAAAAATATATGAAGTGTTGACCAATTTTGATGAGATTAAAAGAGCCCAACCTTATCTAGGGTGGAACTTGCCTCACGGATGAGGCGCAGGTTCTTATTAGTAAGATTAGATATGTCACCATTAAATGATTTAACCTCAAAATGGTACAGTACCTCCAATGTATGTGACTTTTGTCAATTAGATATTCAAGATGTAAAACATGCTCTATTTGTTTGTCAGCTCTGCTCCTACTACGTAGAAAAGGGTTGAAACCACTATTTCTAAAATTCAATGCAAAAACGTCCTTTATTGTATAACCTCACCAATAAAATGCTCTGCTATCAAGTCTTTACTTTTTAAAGCGTTTTTAAACTCATATTAATCTGACTAAATGATCTACTACAGTTTTTCTTAATAGTGTATTGTGCATGTAAATATTCTCAGAATGTTATGCTTTTGTATGTTGTATGGTTATGTTTATAATGTAGACCTCTTCGGAGTTCCAACTCATTAAATAAACTTGAACTTAAATTCGAACTAGTAGCTATTAAAACAGTGGTTCAAAGTAGCTAATTTTAAACCAAAAGGAAAAAATAGCAATTTAATTTTACTTCAGCTCTTCTGATAGAAAAGCCAGAGGACCCATACAGTGAAACTTGGTATTGGGTTCATAGGAATATGCCAACATTAAATTCTTAAATGTTCCACTATTAAAGACTAGGGGTGAAAAAGATTAAGTCGTCAGGCTACACATGAAAGACTGAAACTGGGTTTTCCTTATGAGCCTACCAGATGATACAATATGCGCTGCAATGTATAGATGACCATTAGCTTCCATGCCATGGAGTATTTCTTGCACCACATACTCTGGTCTTATTGTAAAGTTAAATATTCCAATTGGGAAGAAATTGAGTTATTATTTGAGAAAGGGGAGAGCCCCACTGAAATAATAAATGCAATCCTTGTCAAGGTGAACAACGAAAGTCACTAAATAAGTCTGTTCTTAACCCTCTTGTAGCTTGACACAAAGTAGTCAGGCTTAACTTTATTCCTAAAGTATTTATGCATCACTTAAACATCAATAAAATGAAAACACAACACAACAAAAATTCCAACCCAATTTAGGAAAACAAATAATATTTTACTGAATAAAATGACAAAAATCCATTCAGTAGAACCAGAGTGATAAATTGGATGAAAATAGCTCCGAAAAGCACAAAGGACAGTTATCTGGTCATGCTTGGCTGGATCAATGTTAGAAGTCCAGGTCAACTGTGATTGAGCATGGGTCATATAGAGGGACCAGTTTAAACCCAGTGAAGAGTTTGCCTTCTTAAAGTCCCAGTCCACCTGAGAATCCTCAGCTGGAGCTTCTCACTGGCAGGAGCTGTGTGGAGCAGGTCATTGCTGAAGCATCATTTTAGCAATTAGCAGGAGACTCTGGAACTGTTTAAAACAAAGAGCTGGTTGCTGTTGGAATTTCACAAAGGTGGGCGACGAAGTGAGAATGCTGATATGAGGAGCGTGATCTGGATTGCTCAAGATCTCCAAAATTTTAGATTTTCACCTGGAGCTTGGTTTTAAAGCAAGAAGAGTACTTGCAGATGTCAGGCAAGGGTCCAGGACCTTGATGCACTTACTGGGAATCAGGACTCACTTCAGCCTTTGTGTGGTGGGCAATCCCTGGCCTACTTCCATACTAATTATGACCGGTTCTTCCTTCTTGCCTGGGTTTGGCTCCAATCTATCTAAGGGGACAAAGGCAATGGCAAGTCTCGTGTCAGGTTCATTTGTGCATGCTACATACTGTGTTCTTTGAAGGGTTAAGCAGGAGGGCAGGGCAACACTCTTCCTCAGCCATCTTGTCATGAAGACCCACTCCCCATACACCCATGCCCCTCTCTCCCCATGTCTGGAAGGATACACAACACACCACAAGAGAGGCATTCACAGTCATGTGACCCTGGACACTGGCAGAAAGGCACATTTGGTTTAGGCAGAAAAATGCCATCCTTTACCATTAAAGAGGATTTTAAATTGCAATTCAAATGAGTGGAAGGCGGATTTTTCTATTTGTTCTGAAACTGAAGTTATCTCCTATTAAATGTAATGTAATAAGGTCACCCAGTGTTAGTCAATGGGAGAGAGCCTTGCTACAGTGAGTTTTCCACTATAAGGACCTGTAAAACTTAAGTACACATGTCCTTCCTTTAAATAACATGCACCCAGTCCTATAAACCTTTAGTGCCTACCTTAGGGGTGCCTTATAAGTATTGAAAAATGACGCTTTAGGCCAGGTCAAAATGGCAGTCTAAAACTGCACTACAGGCTGCAATGGCACAGGCCCAGACATCCAGACATGCTTTACAGGGATACTGTAGTAGGTTGCACAATGTGTCCTGCAGCCACTGGTAGTATTTATTTACCGGCCCTGGATACATAGTGTACTAGGTACCATTGCCTTATGAGTAAATTACATGGACCAATAAGGTGTATACCAATGTTACCACGTTCAGAAGGGAGAGTACAAGCACTTCACCACTGGATATCAGAAGTAAAGTGCACAGAGCCCAATCAGCCAACACAAACTGATTCAGCAAAAGAAGCCAACAAATATGGGCTGACCCTGCAGAAAAAGCCTGGTCTAAAAAATGTTTAGTCAATTTTACCATGTTTTAGTGATCAGAGCACACACACTGGGGACTGGGTTGAGGTCACTAGTGGAGTGGAACAGTAACAAATTATAGAGGAGTTAAAGTTAGAAAGAATAGGAGAGGGCAATCTTTATTGGGCGGTTTAGTAACTGATGGGTACTCTATTAAATTGCCTAGCTTCAAATGGTGAGTTTTCCAGGAGAGCGATGTGCGTGCCACCCAAGATGGCCGCCAAGCTTTGATCTTTCCGAGCATCTCCAGCATACTCCTGGGAACATGGCATTTCCCTACAGTCATTTCTGGTTCAATCACTGGACTGAATGTACACCTCAAATTTACAGCATACACGGTCAATATCCTTCTTTATAATTCCAAACCAGAATCCACTCTTCATTTTTCATTCAAGCATATTTGGAGGTGTCTGGTTATAAACTTAAGATAGAAAAGTCTGAAGTGATGCCTTTGAATAAGTTCTGTTTCAAACCCCTCCTCGTTGTAATATGCTTATCCTGGAAACCTGACAGAATAAAATGTCTGGAGATCTTGTACAACAATAATCTTAAAGCTACAATATAGTCTAATATGGATGTTCTTCTCTCTAAACTTACTAAACCAACTCAGGGTTGATCACCATTATTTTTGTCATGGTGGGGTTGCCTTGATACCATCAAAATGATGATACTTCTTTTTAACTTTTATCGTATGATGTTACCTATTAAAATTTGGAAAGATTTCAAAGCAATTGATAAGCTTTTATCTCATTTTCTTTGGAACAGGGAATTATTTGACATATCTTTATAATGTCTGAAATTACCCAAGTCTTTAGGTAGGGTCACTTTCACTGATTTTCCGTTTATCATGAAGCTTTTGGGATTAAGCAGTGCCAAAGCTGTTTTATGACCCTCCAGATTCTCATTCCAAATTGTGGTACCAATTAGAGCTTGTCGTGATTTCTCCTTTCTCTCATAACTACATCATTCATATGTCTCATCCTCCTAAATATTGGATACCTTCAGTGTATGAAGCTGGCTATTTATATGATATATCAAAATGTATATATATCATGCAAAGAGTCCAGGTGTTCCCTTACCAGTGGGGAAAGCTTGCTATGCAATCCCTAACTACAATATTAGGGGGTAGTGTGGGCGAGGAGCCTTAGAAGGAGATTCACACCAATTTACAAAAATAACAAGTATCTATATATATATTTTAGTACCAGAGTCAGATGGTTCAGGTAAGTAGGTCCTGCAAGAGAAATCTTTACAGTTTTGGAAAAGTCGACACTGTGCAATTTCTGAAAGATGCAATCCAATCCTCTGGAGGAAATCAAAGATGGCAAATTGTAGTAGTAGGACTCTCGCTCCTAGGCCAGAATGCTGGTTTAGGGATGACAGCACTTTTCTTTCTAGGTGACTAAGCCAATCCTACAACAAGCCCCAACTGTTGGCCCAACCCTCCCGGCTTACAGGCAGTACCTCACCAAAACCCCAAACAGTAAAAGTGATTTCTGGCAACCTTACGGATGGACTCTAGAGTGCCACATCTCAGGGGAGTTGTGATGCATCAGAAGCTACCCTTTTCTCATGTTAGCAATAAGTCTCAGTCACACCCAGGCAATGACGATGATGCAGGAAAGTTTTCAATGTATTTATTGAAAAGACTGCAATTTACGGTAAAATGTGTGAGCTGCAATGATTAGGATAGCAAACAAGAAAAGAAGCGTGATTGTGAAGATGAGAGCCGTGAATACAAAGACCCCCACCATCTTGCAATAAACATGAGATGTAAAATTCCTAGCATAGAGAACTTAGGGGCAGATTTATGGAAAGTGGCGCTGCACCAAGTGCAGCACCACTTTCCCTGCACCCCTTAACACCCCCCTACAACCACCATGTGTGCGCCATATTTAAAATACTGCGCACCATGGCACATGGTAGGGGGCAATAGCGTAATTAATCATGAGGTTACTGATGTACTCTGAAGGAGTAGCACCAAAATATTGGCGCTACTCCTGCAGACTACATAGGGCCCCATTCAAAAGAATGGAAGGTGCCTTTTAAAGCCTGCTCTTGAGCAGGCTTTAAAAGTGCCATAAAAAATGGTGTAAGGAAATCTCATAGATTTCCTTACGCTATTTTTCCGGCTCCCCTAACTGGGGAACGCCCCCTTTGCATACATTATGCCTGGTGCAAGCATAATGTAGCGCAAAGGGTTACAGAGTGGTGCAATGCATACATTGTGGCACCCTGTAAATAAGGTGCAGGGTTATTTCTGCCTTGTTGGGCCACATTAACGTCAAAAACAATGACGTTAATGTGGTGCAAGGTGGCACTAGGGCACTATAAATATGCCCATTCATCTCTAACCTAATGAGAGCTAGGTGTGATAAATCTAATCTGTCAGTACCATGTCCATGAGAAGGGCCCCACAACCCTGATTACCTTGGAATGAGGTCTCTAGGTCAAACTCCATGGTGACATAAAGGCTGAGTTCTGCAGCGAGGTGATGTGCAGCATAGATGATGTAGATGGCATCTGGTAGGAATCCCTCTGATAACCTTGTCTGTCTGGGATGTATTAATACAGGTCTTGTAAGACCCCTGTCACAGGTATGTTCCCAAACAATAGTAAGGGGGCAGACTTGTGGCGGCAATTATGTAAACAATTTCCAACAAGTGTACATTATGTTCCTGTCACTCGGAAATGAGAACGAGACATGGTGTGAATATCTGCATACATCACTTGACTATGACGCTAATAGTGATGCCTTCAAAGAGTGGCACTGATAGAGAAATGTTTTGATTTGCACGAAATATAAACAATAGCAGCCATCCTAAAAGAAATAATAAAGAAAATGGGCTCAGACAGAGCAAACTAAGTAGGTTAAAAGTCACAAGGTGATGGGGGCCCAGGCCTGCAAGCCAAAGTCTAAGCTAATTTCTTTAGTCCCAATAAAAGCTCAATTGGATTCACTACAAAATCAGGTACAGTACAGTGACTTATGAGGTCAATCTCCTGGACCTTAGGTAAGTACTGGACAAGGGTCAGGACCACACCAACAGGTCACAACGGGCGGCACTGGGGCGGCCCCGTACACAGGGGTAGTACGGAGCCCATGCCCAATTTTATTCTATGGGAATTCGTCAGGTTGGAAAGATGCTGCAGGTGAGGACATGGGATCCAGTCGGGAGGAACCAACAAGGGAGTTCCAATCTTGCAATGTCCAAAGAAGTGGGAACACCGTCAGTCCACTTCTCCATGGGTCAGGGGCAACGGGTGCAGAAGGGTCCTGAGGAATCAGGGTTTCTTCACCGGGGCACTCGCGGTTAAGAGGGCCTGCGTGCAGATGCTTCAGGCGTTGTTGGAGGACCCTCAGTGGTCAAGTCTGAGATGGACTTTGCCTCTAGAAGGCTGGGGAACCACGTTGGCACTGTTGATTCACTTTGACACAAGCTGTGCAGCACGGGTGCAGTGATGCTTTCAGGTGTCAGGGTTTCAATGGTCCAGAGTCCTCACAGGTTTTCTTGGGTTGCTTGGAGATGCAGGGAAGCAGCTCCGATGTTCCACAGGAGTTCCCGGGTCTTTTTAAAAAGCAGGCAGTCCTCACAAGCTCTGAGAGCACAGGAGCTACAGGGCGAGAAGACTTTGGCGCAGTTCGGCAGGAGCAGCAGACAGGCCAGAAGGGCTGAGTCCAGGTTAAGTGCTTCTTCCTTTGCTTTCGTGGCTCTTCAGTGTCCTTCTTCGAAGGTCAGCAAGAATCTCTTTCTCTGGTTCCAGGGACTCCCTTAAATACTGAATGTAGGGGAATTAGGGGAATGTACGGTAGTGGCAAATCGGCTACTGACCCTTGGAGTCACTATGCCCCCTATATGACCACTTCCTGAGGAAAGGGGGCATAACTCTGTCCCAGAGTTCCTAAATCTGCCAACACCAAGATGGGAGATTTTTAAAAGTTGTGTCCACTTCAGGCAGCGCACCCTAGGGGTGGAACTGGCCTAAGCGATGAACACAGCTCCCTGAATACTAGATGTCTGGTGGTGGCAAACTGGCTGAAACTGGTTGATTCCCACACTGGAAGTTGGTAGGGTATTAGGGGGAACATCTAAGGTATCCTCTGGGTGCATGCATTAATAAATCTGTCACTGGCATCAGTGAGGGCTTATTAATGCAAGATGATTGATAGCATACATCCCCAGTTTCAGGGAAGCCATCATGTCACTGGGGAATTCGTAATGACTACAGTCCAGCACATGTACTTAAAATGGCTTCACTGTTCACTCACTCATAATCGACAAAGACATAGCAGGGCCATATCTGCTCATGCATATATGTTCTCACACGCAATGTAATGTGCCTTGCCTTAGGGTTATAAGGCCTGCTGTAGGGGTGACTTACATATACTGCATGCAGTGTTTAAGGGACATGGCTCACTTTAAGCTGCACTTTTATCTGCACCAACACTCGCGGCCTGTAATGGCAGTCTGTGTGTTCAAGGTGAGTGGTCCCTGATGGTGGCACAATACATACTGCAGTCCTTCGGGACCCTCTTTGGTACTTATGCCTCAGGTACCAGGGGTACAATTTACTAGAGACTTACAAATGGTACTTAAGATAGTGCTAATTAGGGAACAATGTACAGTTACAGGGAAAGAGATCTGGCACTGGGGACCTGGCTAGCAGGAACCCAGTGCATTTTCTGCTGAAAGTGCATCATGTACCAGGCAAAAAGTGGCAGGGATCAGGTCAAAAAGGAGCTCTTTCCTACATTTTGTTATATCCTACTACTTTTCATTATTCAAGCTGTATTTGGTAGCTCACCTATCCTCATATGAGCAATTTGCTCCAAGTCCCATCGGGTATAACAAATAGCTCTCGAAAAATGGAAAATCTATGTTTTGGCGTTATTGGTTGAACAAGCGTTCATTAACAGTCTTTCAATTGCTATGCCATAATAATGCAGCTATTCCTTTCTAAATACTTTCCTCTTCGTTTTCTCTACCACCTAAGAGTCTGAAACAATATCAGTTATTGAAACCTGTGCCTACTGCCACACTTTGCTCCTTTCTATCTTCTCCCATTTGGGATCATGGTCTGCAGATTTTCCCCATCTCCGTCACCAACCACTCCAACGCTGCTTTTATATGTAAAACACTGAAAACCCTTCCAACAGACAGAATGAAACCAAAATCAGAACAGATAGGGCAATTAGATTTAAAATCTAATTGGCCTATACCCTTATGGGAGAAAATATGGGAGAAGATTCACAATACGGTACTCCCACCTAACCTTACTCAAACACTATATTGTTTTCATAATAGACTTTTTTATACCCCAGCACTCTTTAAATCAAATTGCTCAAACAAGATATTTGCTGGCTTGGCAGTAAAAGTCATGGAACCTACATCTGCATGTTTTTCTGTGCCCTAACCTCACACAATTCGGGGGCTCATATTCGGGGTGACATTACTAGCATTCCTACTCCATTCTCAATGGCTGCTTTATTTTTAGGTGGTTTGAATAATTTGTGCTCTCATTACAAAATGGTTGTCAAGTTTGTCAAGTTAGTAGACCTTATGATCACAATTGGTTTACAGTCACCTCCAACTGGAAATCTACAGACACTAATACTCTCCAACAATGGTGGACCTTGGTTTGTCATAACCACCATCTGGATCGGAATAGTTTACATTCTACCTCTCTATTTACCAAATGCGAAGCATTGTGGAAACCATTGTTTGTCTTCACTTGCAAGCAGAACAGCATAATTATTTGCCAAATTACAGTTTATTGTTTATATTTATTATTCTGATTATTTGCCATGTTGTTTTCTTTACGTTTTTACGATGATCTGTTATCACACTGTTTGGGAAGTTTTGACGGTAATATATTTCTCTTTTTCTCTTTTCTTCTCTCTCTTCTCCTTCTTTTGTGTCCTTCTCCCCACTACACTTGCCTGTCAACTTTTCTTCCCATATTACTTCTCAGATCATCTTCTGTTAACACTGGTTTCAAGACAAGCATTATTCTCTTGTTATAGACTGTTTGAACATGTTGCATCATTTGCCTTTTTTGTTCTATACATTTTCACTAATAGATTGACTTGTCAGAAGTCATGTACGCTGGTTTTGTTCTTTTAATAAAAAAATAATAAATGACAAATATAAAGGTGTGTTTTCAGCTCCTATGGCAATTGGAGAAGAGATCAGAACTGGTGGACACTCAGCTAATCATCTCCCTCACCAACGACCCGCTCACAGCCAAAGCCAACTTCCACAACGGAATGAAGGCAGTCGCAGCCTGGATGAAGAAGAGCTGCCTCAAACTAAATATTGAAAAAACAGAAGTCCTCGTCATCAGCAACAACCCTTTAGCCTGGGACATCTCCTGGTGGCCCACTGCCCTTGGAAGCGCTCTGGCCCCCACCAACCACGCCCGCAACCTCGACTTCATCCGGGACTCAGCAGTCTCGATGAACCGTCAAGTCAGCACAGTCTCCTCCGCCTGTTTCAGCACCATGCGCATGCTCCGGAAGATCTTCAAATGGATCCCAACTGAATCCAAAAGAACAGTCACCCAGGCCCTCGTCAGCAGCCACCTTGACTACAGTAACGCACTCTACGCCAGAAACAACACCAGGGTACAGAAAAGACTACAATGCACCCAGAACGCCTCCACCGGTCTCATTAAGAACGCCCGCAAACACACCCACACCTCCGCCCTACTGCGAGACCTGCACTGGTTCCCAAGAGACGCACGCACTCAACCAAAGACTCCACTTCTACAAGCCCACCAGGCAACTTCACTCCGCTGACCTCGCCCTCACTGCCGTCCCACGCATCTGGAAGGCCACAGCCAGAGGAAAGTCCTTCTCCCACCACGCTGCCAAGACCTGGAACTCCCTTCCTAGCCACCTCAGAAGATTTCCCACTCTATCACAATTCAGAAAGGACCTCAAAACTTGGCTCTTCACCTGATCCCCTCTGACCTTCACTTATGCCCCCCACCAGCGCCTTGAGACCCTAACGGGTACAAATGCATTGATTGATTGATTGATTGTGGATCTGAAGTGAAATCCTACGAAGATAGCAGGAGAAAAATCCTGTGTATTATATTTAGTTTTTTGCATTTCCTGATTTTCAATATGGGGAATGTGATGGGGTGGCTGTGTGTGATGTGAACTATATGGAAATCTTATGACCAGAAGCAATGGTAACCCCACTGACACCCTATCATAAACAAAGAAGCTGTGCCCCAATAGGACCAACTGTTATAACACTTATAAGAAACCTAACTAGCGTTCTAAAATTTAACCCACAATTTAAGCACAGAAGGCGAATGTTACCTCTGGTACTGATGAAAGCCCTTGAACCAGTTCCTAGTTTTGAAAGTGCACAGAGGTCATTGCAACTCAAGTCCTGTCCATTGCTTATCCTGTGGTGGAAATGTGCCTTGCAGCAGGTGGATGGAAAGATTTACTTTGTTTCAGTCAAATTTGTCAGAAATCTTTTCAAAGCCTGTCACATGCATTTCATGGCGTGACTTTTGCCTCTACTCCGCTCTAAATATCACCCCACTTGCGAGGGTAATCAATCCTGCCTCAGTCAGTATCTCAATTTTCAGACTGACTACTGTACCAATTTGTATGTGTTTGAGGACAGAAATAATGCCTTTAAAGCTATCTTTCTTGTCTATAAAGCTCATACAGATATTTAATCCAATGCGTGCTAGAGACTTTTCAAATTAATTGCATATGATTATGTATTGTAGAATTTGCATGTTTCCCAACATGCTGGCCCTTTGTTATTTACAATAGATTAATGCATTTTTTCAGCAATCTACACTATTTTGTTCCTGGTGAACATACGTTGTATAACCTCTTTTGGCATCTCCTGTCTCCTAACCTGTGATTTTCTTCTCTCCAGCTCCTTAAGATGGCCACATGTCCACTGAATCGCGTACATCACTCCACTATTTACATGCTACAGTGTATAAAACGTGATGGAATGTAGGGGCATATTTAAGAGCCCCCAGCACCACCTTATCGCGGCCATAGCATAATTCTTTTGATGCTAAATCAGCTCTAAAGTGGCTTTTTCCACATTCCCTATTTACAAAGGGGCGCAATGCATGCATTGCGCCACTTTGCAAACCTTTGCAACACATTTTGCCTGCATCAGACATAATGTATGCAAGGGGGGCTTCCCGGCACTAGGAGGCCCACAAAAATGGCGCGGCGAGATTTGACTGCGCCATTTTCCACATCATTTTTAACGCCTGCTCAGAGCAGGCGTTTAAAAGGACGCTCCCATAGAAAACTATGGGCCTCCTTGCGGTTTGCTACACTAGCGTCAAACTTGAGCAATTTAGCAAATGTAGCAAAGCGCCACGTTAGCGTAAAAAATGTTGATGCTATTGGGCTAGCAATTAAGGCCCGTATTTATACTCCGTTTGCGCCGAATTTGCGTCGTTTTTTTTCGACGCAAATTCGGCGCAAAACTAACGCCATATTTATACTTTGGCGTTAGACGCGTCTAGCGCCAAAGTATTGGCAAAGAGCGTCATTTTTTAGCGTGAACGCCTTCCTTGCGTTAATGAGATGCAAGGAAGGCGTTCCCGTCTAAAAAAATGACGGCGACGCAAATGAGTCGTATTTATACTCCCGGGCAAAAATCACGCCCGGGAGGTGGCGGGTCAAAAAACCCCGCATTTGCGCCACATTTTAACGCCTGGGTCAGGGTAGGCGTTAAGGGGCCTGTGGGCTCAAAATGAGCCCACAGGTGCCCTCCCCTGCCCCCAGGGACCCCCCCTGCCACCCCTGCCCACCCCAGGAGGACACCCAAGGATGGAGGGACCCACCCCAGGGACATTCAGGTAAGTTCACGTAAGTATAATTTTTGTTATTTTTCAATTTTTTTTGGGTGGCATAGGGGGGCCTTATTTGTGCCCCCCTACATGCCACTATGCCCAATGACCATGCCCAGGGGACAGATGTCCCCTGGGCATGGCCATTGGGCAAGGGGGCATGACTCCTGTCTTTACTAAGACAGGAGTCATTTAAATGGCGTCTGGGCGTCGAAAAAATGGCGCTAATCGGGTTAAGACGATTTTTTAGCGTCAACCCGACTTGCGCCATTTTAAGACGCCCTAGCGCCATTTTCCCCCTACGCCGGCGCTGCCTGGTCTACGTGGTTTTTTTCCACGCACACCAGGCAGCGCCAGTCTGCTTGCGCCGGCTAACGCCATTCCATAAATACGGCGCCCGCATGGCGCTTCGGAATGGCGTTAGACGGCGCTAAATTTTTTTACGCTAAACTGCGTTAAATATGGTGCAACCATGGCGTGGTTAGATGCCAGTAGGGAAGGGCGCAGAAAAAGTGGAGCATCATCTCTGATGCGCCACTTTTTCACAAATATGGGCCATAGTGTTGGATTCCTGGAGATGCAATGCCCTAGAGCGTTGCATTCCAGGAGAGGCAATGCCCTCTGGGAGGCCAAGGATACCCACATTGATGCATCGCGGTGAATCTCGTCGCGGAACCCGTGAATTTGCTGAATCCTTCTTCATCGCCCCACACCTGCTACGGATTCAGAGTCAGGTGCAAATGCAGATGACTTAGTACGGTGGGCGGGGATGGTAATAAGCTACCAGCAATAATAGCTAGGAAACGCGCTGAACCGCCACAGTCTATTTCTCGCCTTCGCCAACAAGCCGCGGTAATGGGTTTCAGACACCTTTGTGACACGCATGCCCGGCATTAGCATGAACATTCCGCGCTGACAATGCCACCAATTTTATATGTGGTCAGAGCAGCAGAGTCAATTGCGGAGGGCGCAGAAATGTACGCGAACAGGCTTGAGGCGCCATTAGTAATTGACGAAACGGAAGCGGACGCGGATGAGCGGGAGTCAGTTGCTTAACATAGTAAGCAGGTGTTGCATCCTGGCAAAGGCAATACCTCTGGGCCTGCGCCTTGGAATCTTTACACACGAGTCAATGCCAGAACAAATCCAATTTAGCACTATTTTCAGTACTAGGTAATCCTGCATAACATTTTTACTCCATGAAAGATTTAGCCTCAGTGTGACAATCAGAATGTAGATTTTGAAACCGTTGGCAAATATACCAATTTTGTTCGCTCATAAATACATTCGCCAGTGCCACAGAGATTTTAACAAATAAAACGGAACTCATGATCATCGATTTAAAAAAACATAGCAATTGCATCTGTATTGTTTGTGCAACTTCTATAAAAAAAAAATTAATTTGCCTGAATAATGGTGCTATCTTTCGCATTTTAGGACTAGAAGAAATGTATTTTCTCTGTTTCGATTATTTAAACAAAACAAAAGAATACATATGAACTTAATTAAGGGTATGCTGGCTACGATATTAAACAAGCAGCAAAAAGGGTGTAAATGTGTTTTCCTTGTTTTTCCCACCATTTCTTCGTTGCCCCTGATAGATCAGCATTGTCAGGTTACTTCAATGAATGGCATTCTATCCACAGTGAGAAAACAAGCATTGGCATTGTCAATACATGTTATGAATGGAAATGCCTATTGTGTCACTGATGCATTTCGGCACCTAATCACTTTATGAATCATCATATATGTACTTTTGTCACTCCTCTTTGTACTCATGCATGCATTCATTCATCATTTCAGACTGACTACTGTTACTTGCAGTTACTCTCTGACACAATTCCAGTAAAACACACACAAATTCAACAACACATGCACAATAAATTAAAAGAATGTAAGTAGTGAAAAGAAAACCTGCTTCTGGCTAAAACCTGATAGGCAAATGCTTGCAATAACTAAGCTAAACATAGCAGTGGACGTCTGTCTTGCCGAGGGATTGTCAACAGTCTGTCTTTCTTTTAAAGTTCCAGCACTATGGACAACAGTTTTCCATCATGGTCTCCTAGTTTAGAGGAAGTGCCCAAGTGGGAAGTGGTACAATGCAGAGGAAATGAGCATCAAGCAAGTGACCCATTAGCCCTCACTAGAGAGCTGTAGTATCATCCTAAGAAATATTAAAATAAAAAGAAGAGAAGCAAAGAAATGAAAGGGGAAACAGAAAAGGACAAAACTGAAAACTAAAGGACTGCTCAACCAGCCCAGACACTGAAGCATGCTCATTTTCAGGCGGATGTACACACGTGATCAGAAAATGCCGCCATTCACAGTGCAAGAGAGCCGATGACTGATGTGGGCTGAATCGTTACCACATGCAGTACTGTGTCATGGATGCAAGCACAGTGTAAATTACACTTAGACAGACCAATGGCAGAACAGAGCTGACCCAACTTATTTGGATATATATTTATATATTGATGTATGTATTATGTAATGACTTTCTTTGTACAACACCAAAATTCTTCCCTTCAAAGGTAATTTGTGATATTTCATTTAACAAAATTTCTATCTGTATATTTTAACACAGTTAAATACCAATCCACGCTTAAATACCTGTTAAATTTACCACATGAATTTCACAACTAGCATATCAGGCCTGCTGGGTTTATCATAACTTTTCATAATAAACAGATCAGATGTACAACATCAGAAATATTTTTCCTTTTGAACCATCAGACCCCCAGCTCTTTTCCTTACTTGACAACATACCCACCTCATACCTACCCTGTTGGTTATAAGCCTTCCTACAAGGCAACCAATAAAATTAAAAAAAAAAACATAATGCAGCTGTCAAAACAATATTAAATCTCTACTAATAGAGCTTAATAATAATTATCATAGTTCAAATTGTCTATCCCCATTGTTTGATCAGGTGGGTTACCAACGCGAAAGCCCTTGCCTACTCAGGTAATGTGCGAGATACCATGTAATAAAATGTCTGCATCCAGACTCAAGCATAATATAATAACAACTTGCCCTTAAAAGCCTACTACCTTTAACACATGCTCCTCACTCACAATAAGCCAGGCCTACTTGCTTAGTCGTACCCTTTCCTTATAAACAGATCACACCTAAGGAATCTGACATAACTTTTACTACTGAACTGCTAAGGTCGCTAGCCTTTACCATTGGTGTGACACTATATACAGCCTTTGCCCATTGAAGTGTGCATAAACTGGCGACCATCATACATACAGTTTGTAGAGCTATATACAAATATAGGGTTTAACAAGAATCATCACAATGAAATTCTGCTCCCTGAGTTTGTGAGGGTGGGTGACTAACAACAAAAGCCGTGCATACTATGCTAATCTGTCAGAATACATGTAACCACATATCTTTCTACAGACTGTAACATAATGTGGCAACAATCTTCTCTTAGAGGCCTGTTTGAACAACTATATGCTTTTCACAATACATATGCCAGGCCCACTGCTGTTGTAGTGACATTTTATAACACAACATCAAGACCTATGGCATTTGCCATGACATTTCCCTTCACAACAAGTAAGCGTATTGCTGTTATTATTGGCTTGTCACCATAACCAACGCAGGCCTACATAACTGAGCATAAACATTCTTACAAGGCAACCATCAGGCATACAGGGATAAAATTGCAAACATGCACAAAATTACAGTTGGCAAAGCAATATACTATCTATCCTAAGAAGACTAAACAATGATTTTCACAGTGCAACATTTCTATACCCACAGTTTGTCATAGGTGGTACCCAATATCAAAATCTTAGGCTACTGAGGTAATCTGTGAGGTTCCATGTAACAAAAAAACTATCTGTAGGTTTTAGTTCAGAGTAATACTAATCCACCTTAATGTGCCTATTGACTTTAACATTTGCTTTTCACAGTTAAAATGCCAGGCCTACTTCCTTTATCATAACGATTCATAATAAACAATAGGGCCTATGGCCTTTATCGTTGGCATATCACCATAACCAACGGAACCCTACTGTACTGAGAATAAAATGTCTAAAAGGCAACTGTTAGTCCTGACATCCTTAGGGTGGACTTTTTGCCTTTTATCTTCTGTTTTGTTGCTGTATCTTTTTGTTGCCTTAGAACCCTGAGCACAAGACTACTGCTAACCAGTGCTAAAGTGCATGTGCTTCTACCCTAAACAACATCGTAACAGAGGTGTATCCACAATTGGCACAATTTACTTGTAAAGTGATTTACCATATACCTAAAGCCTGTAAATTAAATGCTACAAATGGGCCTGCATCACTGATTGTGCCACTGACTTAAGTAGCCCTGTAAAGTAAACATGTCTCAGGTCTGCCACTGCAAGGCCTGTGCATGCAGTTCTACTGACACTTTGACTTGACATTTAAAACCTCTTGCCAAGCCTTAAAGCCCCCTTTTCTTACATATAATTCACCCCTAAGACAGGCCCTAGTTAACCCATAATGCATGGTCCCATGTAAGTAAAAGGCAGGACATGTACTTTTAAGTGTTTTATGTCCTGGTAATGAAAAACACGTTGTTTTTCATTACTTTGAGACCTGCTCCTCTTATAGGCCAGCATTGGGAATTCCTAAATATACTTTTAAACAGTAATTCTTGATTAGAAAGGAGTAGCTGCATCATGTTTCATATAATTGGAATGGTAATGTTAAATCCTCTTTACTGGTAAAATCAGATTTATTATTACTATTTTAGAAACGCCAATTTTTGAAAGTGGACATTTCTCTGCTATCACTGTTCTGTGTGCTTGACAGCCTGCTCCCAATGCAAGTCTTTTCTGGGCTAGTTGACAGCTACATTTGTGAATTCCCTTCAGACACCAATAACACAGGACACCCAGCTGCATCTGCATTCATTGCATACTGATTGGTCTCCGTGGGCAGGGGGATGGCAAAGGCTCACACTTACACCTCAAAGGGTAGTGGCCTGAGCACCACTTAAAGGGCTGATTACCCCCTACTGATAGCCTGGAGCCAGGGCTGGACGGAGATTCTTTGAAGTTATCCTCCACATCAAAGGTACTTTGGGGTATAAGCACTGTGGCTCTGACCCCCCCGAAATCAGATCACTGCTGGACTTGGGAAGGACTCTGCTGGAGTAAAGACTGCTGTGCTGACTGCTGTGCATACTCTGCCTGGTCTGACTGTTCAAAGGACTGCTTCTCTGCATTGCTGAGCTGCTGTGCTGCCTGCTGATTTCTTCCCTGCTGAGGACAAGGACCAGTCCACCCTACTGATCAGAGTATCTCCAAGGGCTTGCTATCTTGATCCCTGTTATTCTGTAGGCTCAGGGACTTCAAAGACTGCTTGCAACTTTCCTAGTGCTGCTGGACTCTGCCATTAGTTAGTCCAACCCTTGGCTTAGGTGCCCCTCTCTAGTCCTGGCCTTCAGAAGTGGGTTCTGCAGCTAAAACCTGCAAAAGCTAGGCATCGCCTTGAGTGTGGCAGAATATCAGAACATCGATCATCGATGATGATGCAGTGGCTTCCTGGAGACAGCTGATCCACAGGTTGCGCGGCCCGACAATGACACTGTATGGCCTGACAACAACGCATCACATTCACTTCCATGGAGCCGGACGATGGGCGCAGTTCCACAAGTGCGGTATTGCAAGAGCTTTGCACGTCTCCTAGTTCAGCCTTGGCTGCTCTGCTACAAGCTACCTCTAGACAGCCTAGCTGCTAGACACTGACTACATTTCACTAATAAGGGGTAACTGGACCTGGTATAAGGTGTAAGTACCTTTGGTACTCACTAAAAACCAGGCCAGCCTCCTACAACTTCACCTTTCAAGGGCCCAGGGCCTGGATAGGATGCCACTTGGCAGGGCAGGAGTCACAGCAGAGAGTCCAGGTTCTTGCAGAGGAAGTCTTTGATGACCCTGAGTCTTCAAAACAGGAGGCAAGCTCAGTCCAAACCCTTGGAGATTGCTCACAAGCAGCAATATACCACAAAGTCCAGTCTTTGTCCCCTTTCACAGGCAGAAGCAGCAACTGCAGGATAGCCCAACAAAGTGCAGTCACAGGCAGGGGAAACATTTCTTCTCAGTTCCTCAGCTCTGTTCTTTGGCAGAGGTTCCAGAAGTGATCTAATTTTCAGGTGTTTTGGGTCCAATACTTATACTCCTTCCTGCCTCTGAAGTTGGTAAACTTCAAAGGAAAGTCTCTCTTGTTTGCAAGATCCTGCCTTGCCCAGGCCAGGCCCCAGACACACACCAGGGGGTTGAAAACTGCACTGTGAGAGGGCAGGCACAGCCCATTCAGGTGTAAGTGACCACTCATCCCCTCCAACCTAGCACAGATGGCTCATAAGGATATGCAGGCTGCAGCCCAGCTACCTTTGTCTCACTGTCTAGAGGGGATTCACAAAGAGCCCAACTACCAAACTGACAGAGACAGGGAATCCACAAAAAGGCAGAGTCATAGAATGGTTTAGGCAAAAAATGCCTACTTTCTAAAAGTGGCATTTTCAAACTAACAGTATAAAAACCAAATTCACTCCAGAGACACCAAACTCCAAATTTCTATCTGCTCCCAAATGGAATCTGCACTTTAAAGTTATTTAAAGGTAGCCCCCATGTTTACCTATCAGAGATAGGCCTTGCAACAGTGAAAAATGAATTTAGCAGTATTTCACTGTTAGGAAATGTAAAACATATCAGTACATGTCTCACCTTTAACATACACTGCACCCTGCCCATGGGGCGACCTATGACCTAACTTAGGGATGCCTTACATGTATAAAAAGGGAATGTTTGGGCCTGGCAGTTGGGTACACTTGCTGGGTCGAATTGGCAGTGCAAGACTGCACACACAGACACTGCAGTGGCAGGTCTGAGACATGTATGCTGGGCTACTCATGTAGGTGGCACAACCAGTGCTGCAAGCCCACTAGTAGCATTTGATTGACAGGCCCTGGGCACCTCTAGTGTACTTTACTAGGGACTTACTAGTAAATCAAATATGCCAATCATGGAAAACCCAATCACCAATACAATTTACACACAGAGCATATGCACTTTAGCACTGGTTGGCAGTGGTAAAGTGCCCAGAATCCTAAAGCCAACACAAACTGGCCAGGAAAAAATAGGAGGAAGGAGTCAAAAAGATTGGGGATCCCTGCCAGGCCCAACAGCTCACTTTGAACAATTGCACATCACTGTAAAGTTTACTTATGTATAAATGATGACCTTTGTTAAAATATCCTCTCCCAAGTTCTCATACATTCTTATGACTCCAAACGCGGATGGACAACCAGAAGAGTCAATAGAAGAATCCCTATCTGTGTACACCCTGAAATTGAAGACATAACCTGACAGCAGAGACATCTTAATTTTATCACATGCCCTCTTGCTAGGAATGTATTTCCTAAAAACCAAATGTCCCTTGAACCGAACCAAAGACTCATTCACAGCTATTTAGTTCCCCAGAACATAGATCTCTGAAAAGCGATCTACAAAATGATCAAGGACAGGCTAAATCTTGAAGAGACAGTCACAATCATGTTGGCCCCAGGACAATACTGAAGCTGCATGAGAAGCAAAAGCAAATACCGAGCACGACTCATGGTTGCAGAAATTATAGCAGTTGCCCCTAAGGGATTAGTACACCTATATGAAGAATAAAACGGCTTCTTTATCAAGCCCATCAAAAAAGTTAAATCCAAGAACTTCTTCAACTCATCCAGATTTGTGGGAGTTCACCGGTTAGCTGTAGAGTGGGACTTAAGTTAGGCACTGTTGTCCCTTAAATACTGTTCAGCAAAAAATAAGTCAGGTCAACAATCTCATCTAAAGCACACATTATCCATAAGCAACTGAAAGAAATTCATAAGCAAAAAGGTTTCAGTATTGACTCTCCACGCTGTGACACCACTAAAAAGCAGGCAACTGAGGCTTCACCATGTTGAGGGAAACCCAGAGTTTAGCACTTCCTCTGGCTGCACTATCAGCATATCAGTGTCCTCCTCTAATAGAGGCACTTCCACCGCACTGAGAGTGGCTTCATCATCAGATGATTCCTGTTGGACTTTTTTTCCTTCTGCAGGGACATCCCCAATCTTTTTGCCTCCTGCCTCCTATTTTTTCTGACATCTCGCTGTTGGCTCTAGGACTCTGAGCACTTTATCACTGCTGAGCAGTGTTAAAGTGCAAGTGCTCTCCCATCTAAAGTTGGTATGATTGGCTTATAACTAATTGGCATATTTAATTTACCTGTAAGTCCCTTTTACAGTGGTATCTCTATATACCCAGGGCCTGTAAATTAAATACTACTAGTGGGCCTGCAGCACTGCTTGCGCCACCCACCACTGAAGTAGACTTTCAAACTTGTCTCAGGCCTGCTAGCACAGGGCCTGTGTGAGCAGTTTTCTGCCACAGGGACCTGGCATCTAAATTTACTTGCCAGGCCCAGAACTCCCCTTTTACTACATATAAGTCACCCCTAAGGTAGGCCCATAACTAGCCCTATAGGCAGGGTCCCATGCATGTAGGAGGCAGGACATGTGCCCGGTTGCGTGGCCTGCCATGGTAGTGACAAACAGCCTAACTTGGTGTCTCACTGCTGTGACTGCTGACTTCTCATAGGATTGCATTAGAAATGCCCTGCCTTATGTGTAAGGGGTATTGTCTGATTTATGAGGGGTAGCGTAGGCGCGTTTGGTATGGTTGTGATGGTGATAATAAATACTGATTTCTGGTGTAGGTGTGTTTTTTATCACTGTTACAGAAATGCCACTTCTAGAAAGTGCGTGTTTCTCTGTGATTCTGGTGTTTTGCAGCTTGACTCCAATCCACGTCTGGGCAAAGTGACAGCTGGGCTTTCTGCATACTTTTCAGACAGCCTGTACACAGGGAGGGTGGAGGTGCCAAAGAGGTGCATCTGCATACTGAATACTCTTCCCGGGCTGAGAGAAGGAAGAGGCGGGGTACACCTACATTTGTAGAGGCTGTGCCCTGGCCTCACACAGTAAGGTCGTTTACCCCCCACTGATGTTCGCAGCCTGTGCTGGAGGAGAGTTAGGGCACTCCCAGAACCAGTTGTAATTGGTTGAAACCTCCTCTCCCCCACCATGGTATAACACTGTAAGGACTGAGTATAAGTGCAGGGGAATTTTCCCCACAATTTGGAGACTCTTAAAACCATTTTGGAACTGGACACAAAGGGCTGGAATGACTCACCAGGAACCGCCATGGACTGCTGCTGCTGTGCTGACCTGTGACCTGCCTGGTCACTGTAAGGACTTGCCACCTTCTTGCATCCTCTGTGTGCTGGCCTGTTGCTGGGCCCCCTCACCAGTGAGCCTGCTCATTAATTTCTACTGCCCAGGGGCAGGGTGCTGTGGCCCCTGACCTCTGCAACATCGTGAAGCACGAGGAGTGCTTCAATCCTTAGCCAGACCAAGCGCTTTGGAAAGCGCTTCATATTTTAGAGGCTTAGCGCTGAAACAGAAAAGCTCTGCCTCTTTTATTCGTTTAGCGCTTCAAAGGAGATTTTTCTGCTATGGAAAAGATCACCACCGCGACCTGGGCCGTCTTGAATGCAGCGCCGGAGTCGCACAGTTTTCTGTGCTCTCGGGGCACAAAGAAAACTGCCAAAGTAAAGATTGGAACGTGCGCGCTCCTACCGTGCCCTGGGATGAAGCAGGGTCTTTGGAGCGCCCCAGGGCACAGGCAGGCACCTACTTTGGTGCCTGCTGCTTTTAACAGCCTGGGCAGGCCGCAACGTTTGTTTTCTACCGGGCGGGGGGAAGGAGGCCTCATCGGAGGCTCCCCTGCCCCACCAGGCCCCTTTTCTCCTCTTCCACGAGGGGCAGGGGAGAAGGAGGTCTCTCCCTGCCCCTGTCGGGCCTTCTGTCGGACCGCAGGTGGGACAGAAGCCTCGCCGCACTGCTGGCACCTTGTTTGGGCCCTTTTGGGCCAGTGCCTGGACCTGGCCCCCCTTGTGAGGGCCGGGAGGGGCCCGTCCTGAAAACGGAGGCGGTGCGTGGTGTGCCCTCCTTTACCAAAAGTATTCGCCGGCCTTGGCCCCCCCTCGTGAAGGCCGGTGGAGGCCCAGGGAGGCCCCAGCGATCGTGGGCCACCAGAGGGGCCCATCAGTAGTACAGAGGGGGGGCGTGCCGCTCCTCTCTGCCTCAGAAGTCGCAGGAGGCCCCCGCTTGGCTCAGAGGAGCACCAGGGGCCCAATTTTCCGTTCTGCAGGCACTAGAGGTGCCTGCATCTAACCAGGTACTACTCAATGACAATATATAGACAACATACGTTATTTTTAAAGACTTTATTGATTTATGTGTTTCCTACCTGTTTTATGATGTTTCATATGTGTATGCAAATGTTTTTTTTATGGGCATAACATGCTAATATGTTTTTCAGACTTCCATATGTTCTATAATGTTCCTGCTATGGACGTTTATGATATTCTTATGATAAGTGCTTTATTGTAATAACGTGTTTCCTGACTACTTCTTATGTTGCAGAATACTGAGGAACCTGTGTGTTATATGTGACTACTGCTAGTTTGCAGAGTAACTAATATGTAATGTTCCGACAACTGCTAAGGTAGCAGGATATTACTGATATGTGATGTTTGATCTAATAATTGCATCGTGTACAATACAGTATATTTTCATAAAACTTGTTGTTGTGTTTCCTTTGTGGCGGGGATAGAGCATCACGTGTGTTGTGTGTGTTGTGCAAAAGCTTTACACATTGCCTCTGGGATAAGCCTGACTGCTCGTGCCAAGCTACCAAGGGGGTGAGCAGGGGTTATCTTGGACGTGTAACTCCCTTGCCCTGACTAAAGTGGATGGGTTCTGCCTGGCTTAGGTGCATACCCTAGCCAACCAGAAACCCAATTTCTAACAATTCCTCTCAGACAGAAAATTCACTGCCAGAATCTTGGACTTCCTCCTCTGTCTTAGATGCAGTCAGTTCCAGAACCATGGTCAGAGGAAGATTTTTGCCCCTATTTGGTCGTAGGGCCTGATTTGGATCTTGGCGGTAACAGTCCCTTCATGGATTTTCTGACTGAAAGCCCGTCTGCCACCTTGGAGGTCCGCTAGCCTGCTTTAGATGTTGATGGTCCCATAGGTAAAAGCTTGCCCGAGTCCTACCGAGTCAGCAAAGGATTTCCATTCGCATTGATGGTGCCCTAGGAAATTGTGGCTGAAGGTGGGACTCCAGCCACCCTTACCTCCAGGTAGATTTAAATGTGATTTACTGCCAAGCCAACTGTGGCGGTCTGACCTCCCCATCTGAGTGGATGGACTGGGGGGAAATGGGATGAAAACATACCTTTTTTTCCAGAATCTACTTCTGTTTTCAACTTCCGTCACTACTGTCACTGGACCACAGAGAAAACACAACTCCTCTGTTGCCGGACCCAAAGGTAGGGATCCTGCATTGCCTATGTACATTTTTGGGGCACCGAATATGAGCAGGGGACCACAGCAGTCACATACATGTCACAGTAATGTTTTTAAATTACTGTGACATGCATATGTCGGAACACAATTGGGTCAGAAATGGATGGGGACTCTCATTTTCGTGTCAGTTTTCATTGCTAAATGAATGTTGTCACCACAATGATGGTACAATCACACTTATCAACTGTGTCCATGTGAGCACATTTCAAGGGGACCTGTACATGTAATTCTGTGCTTCCTGTTGTGTATGTGAGTCAATACACGTATGTATGTGTGTGATGCAATGGGCTGGTTGAGGTAGAAGGAGCTGGAGTGGGTGATGTGGTTGCATGAGAATGTGTGGCACTTGCATATGGCTTTGATGGTGCTGTGTATGTTGTGTTGTGTGTTGTATTGCTGCATGCAACATTCATGTGTGTGCTGTTGTGTTGAGATCATTGTTGTGATGTGTGCAGTTGTGCCGTTGTGGAAGTGTGTTTATGTAGAAGAGTGTCTAGTTGTGTTGATTGTTGTGGTTGTGTCGTGTGTGAGTGCAGTCATTAATGTGTGTATGTTGTGTCTTGGATGTACGTCAGAGTGTATTTGTGGCACATACATGTTGTATTGGGATAGAATGGCAATGACAAGTGTGCATGTGGTGTGCTGTGTCATATTTGATGCAGGTGTACAGATATGACCCAGGTACACTGTGTGTGAGAGACTTCCCTGTATTCCATAGCCACTGCCATTGTCGGATGTCCATTGGGTCTGGAGGTGGTCTCCCTCCATTAGAAATCCACTGTCAGTACACCGCCTGCAGGACTGTTACATCTAGATAGGGTCAGCAGGAACCCACCTGCCTGACGACTAGGAAGAGCACTCTGTAGTGGCGGTGTGCGACTCCGCTGCAATGCATCTAAAGAAACACCGTTGACTTGACGGTGTTGTCAGGCCACCACTGCCATGAGTTGGTGGAAAGACCACCAAGATCTAAATCAGGCCCTTAATTACTTAAACTGGCATAATGTCATATTGTTGGTAATTTCACATCACAAGAGTAATGCATAATTAGTGAAAATACTCTGATTATTCTAGCATATTTAAAGTTTGCGTTTATTATAATGGTTCATAATAAGCAGACCAGACCTATGACATCAGACATAATGTTTCTCAGATCAACTATAACTAGTCACCATAATCAACTAAAGCCTACAGTTTTGAGCATAAGCTTTTCCACAATGCAACCATCAGACACAGACTCATATAATTAGAAAGGAATACAAAATAACAGCTGGCTAAGCAAACACTGCCTACCAAGGTTTCCCACAAAGCAAACCTCTAGGCACCAGGGATCTTTTTTTTTTTCTTCTTTTTTTTCTTCCTTTTTTGGAGGTGGGGAGAGACCCCTTAGGCAAGGGTCGCTCTCCTAGGGGGCAAATTATATTTAGGCCATTTCTGCCCCCCTTGGGGGCAGATTGGCCTATTTTTATGAGGCCAATCTGCCCCCAAGAGGGACAGAAACCACTAGACACCAGGGAGTTTTTTTATTTTTACGTGAATTTCACGAAAGGAGAGCGACCCCTTAGGCAAGGGTCGCTCCCCTGGGGGAAAATTTATTTTAGGCCATTCCTGCCACCCTGGGGGGCAGATCAGCCTATTTTGATTAGGCCGATCTGCCCCCAAAGGGGGCAGAAACCACTAGGCACCGGGGATTTTTTTGTTTTACAGATGGGGAACGACCCCTTGGACAAGGGTCGCTCCCCTGGAGGGGAAAATTGTATTTAGGCCATTTCTGCCCCCAAATCGGCCGATTTTCGCTACGCCAATCTGCCCCCAAGGGGGGCAGAAACCACTAGGCACCGGGGATTTTTTTTTTTGCGCCAATGTCACTCAGGGGGAGTGACTCCGTAGGCAAGGGTCTCTCCTGGCCGGGGGGCAAATTTATTTTAGGCCTATTGTTATTAGGCCGATCTGCCCCCAAGGGGTGAGGTACCATTTTTATCGGGAGACTTGGGGGAACGCTGGGTGGAAGGAAATTTGTGGCTCCTCTCAGATTCCAGAACTTTTTGTTACCGAAATGAGTGGAAAATGTGTTTTTTTAGCCAAATTTTGAGGTTTGCAAAGGATTCTGGGTAACAGACCTGGTCAGAGCCCCACAAGTCACCCCATCTTGGATTTCCCTAGGTCTCTAATTTTCAAAACTGCACAGGTTTGGTAGGTTTCCCTAGGTGCCGGCTGAGCTAGAGGCCAAAATCTACAGGTAGGCACTTTGCAAAAAACACCTCTGTTTTCTGTCAAAAAATGTGATGTGTCCACGTTGTGTTTTGGGGCATTTCCTGTCACGGGCGCTAGGCCTACCCACACAAGTGAGGTATCATTTTTATCGGGAGACTTGGGGGAACATAGAATAGCAAAACAAGTGATATTGCCCCTTGTCTATCTCTACATTATTCCTTCCAAATATAAGAGAGTGTGTAAAAAGGACGTCTATTTGAGAAATGCCCTGTAATTCACATGCTAGTATGGTCACCCCGGAATTCAGAGATGTGCAAATAACCACTGCTCCTCAACACCTTATCGTGTGCTCATTTTGGAAATACAAAGGTTTTCTTGATAGCTATTTTTCACTCTTTATATTTCAGAAAATGAATTGCTGTATACCCGGTATAGAATGAAAACCCACTGCAGGGTGCAGCTCATTTTTTGGCTCTGGGTACCTAGGGTTCCTGATGAAACTACAAGTCCTATATATCCCCGCAACCAGAAGAGTCCAGCAGACGTAACGGTATATTGCTTTCAAAAATCTGACATTGCAGAAAAAAGTTACAGAGTAAAACATAGAGAAAAATTGCTGTTTTTTTCACCTCAATTTCAATATTTTTCTTTTTCAGTTGTTTTTTTCTGTAGGAAACCCTTGTAGGATCTACACAAATTACCCCTTGCTGAATTCAGAAATTTGTCTACTTTTCAGAAATGTTTAGGTTTTGGGGATCCAGCATTGGTTTCACACCCATTTCTGTCACTGACTGGAAGGAGGCTGAAAGCACAAAAAATCGTAAAAATGGGGTATGCCCCAGTAAAATGCCAAATTTGTGTTGAAAAATTGGGTTTTCTGATTCAAGTCTGCCTGTTCCTGAAAGCTGGGAAGCCGGTGATTTTAGCACCGCAAACCCTTTGTTGATGCCATTTTCAGGGAAAAAAACACAAGCCTTCTTCTGCAGCCACTTTTTCAATTTGTTCACTGTATTTTGGCTAATTTCTTGGCCTCCTTCAGGGGAACCCACAAAGTCTGGGTACTTCTAGAAGCCCTAGGATGTTGGAAAAAATTGACACAAATTTGGCTTGGCTAGCTTATGTGGACAAAAAGTTATGAGGGCCTAAGCGCGAACTGCCCCAAATAGCCAAAAAAAGGGCCTGGCACAGGAGGGGGAAAAGGCCTGGCAGTGAAGGGGTTAACATACACCTTTTACAATAAATATGTAATGCCTAGTGCCTTTATCATAACATTTAAAACACTGATAGCATTTATAGCCATGATTATTGGCTTGTCACAATTATCACTCAGTTCTGTATAGAGTATAAGTTTACAACAAGTTAAAATGAGCAATACAAACAGTCCATTTAGTGAAAGCATCCAAATTTGACCCAATCAAATCCTGTACTCAGGGAAACCAACATGTAGATGGAGTGTAAGTCTCTCCCTAGATAAGGCTCTGAAAGTTATATTTTGCTCATCACCTAGGGTCAGATGAAAGTCGCACTGTCAAGGCAGACCTACAAATCTATTTAGATTAGCGCAGGTATAGGTATCCCGTGCTGCTCTCAAACAGATCTGCCCTGTGAAGTCTGAAATTAATATTGGAAGGGGAGGGTGCTGGGAATGAAATGCATTCCTAGTTGCTGTTTTCCTCCCTTCTGTGGAGCTTCCAAAGAAAGAGAGACACTCTAAGTGACCTGGTTATCTAAGACACTTTTACAGCATTACAATGTTATGTGTGTGGCCCTAAACGTTCAAGCAAAGGTACATAGATAAATAAACAAAATGATCACAGATGCATGGATGACAAGCACTTTTTTGGAAGCTCACAACTTCTGCAAAACCAAAACATGTACTCCTGGCTCCCAACATGTGGGCAGATATATGTATCTTTCAAGATCAGCAGCTGCCCTCTGGGCACAGGGGGTGCCTTGTCCTAATGCAATCCAAGTTACTAATGCCAAAACGAAGCTGCACAGTGATAAACAGGCTCATCTCTAATGTTTTGGTATGAATTCACAATGTGGTCTCATCAGGAAGTAACAGGCACACTGGGAGCACACCATCTGTCCACACAGAACCAGCGTCAACAGCCCCATAGTTTCAATGGGCATGTAATGGGCCCAGGAATATGTGATTTTTTAACTGGGAGCATGGTGCAGACTTTAAAATCCTCAACATTTGGTTTCTGTTCATTTGCAGTTTTCCTTCCGCAAGGTTTGTTGCTGAACACGATGCATAATTCATTAGAATGTTTTGTTTTCGACACTTGCTGGAAGCTACAAGAATTAGGTTAATGTTGTATATGAATAAAAAGAAAATCCACATTCATCAGAGATGGAGACTTCAGATTTGCAAAAGTGAAAAGCATTTCTAATTCAAAATTAAAGAGAACTGGATGGCTAGGGGTCATGTGAGACTTTCCGCCAACAGCTTCCATTATACTTTGTAGCATGAACATGGACTAATACTGTTTACTTAAAGTGTTACCATTGTGGATTACATTAAATGTTATAATGAACAGAAATACGCATTAGGAGCAAGATGTACTAACTATTTTAATAGTTGGAAATGCTCCGAGTTGGTGGTTAGGACCTTTAAAATGCATTTTTCTATATACTAATCCCATTTTAGGAGTCAGAAATGTTTTTCTGACTACTAGAATGCGACTCTAAATGTATACCGATTTAGTGTTGTGAAATGGGATATTGTATATGTCCCTTCCAAATACAAATCAGTATATTCTATATCAATGTGTTGCAATGAGAATCTGGTCACAAAACATTGAGAATGTATCAATACATCAAAGAAGTGCCCTGTGTTAATGTGTACACAATGTTTGTTGAGCAGTAGGCAGTTGTCCCTCATGTCGCCTCCAAGCCACTATTCCTATGATTGTGACCACTCAGATTGAGTCCCATTTTGTGACCTACCTACTGAATATTAATTAGGCAGGGTGGATTGCAATGCAATCCAATTTTGTTTTACAAACCTGCTTAAATGTACGTTGGTCAGTTTGTAAAAAAAATTGAATGGTCATAAAAAAGCTGGTTGCAAATTCTGACCAATATTTTAAGATAGCAAATAGAATATTTAGCCCATCATTCTGCCATGATTTAAGAGTAGGAGCAGGTAGTGACACCAAGAGCAGACTGAATAAGGCCAGGTACGCCTTCAAGATGCTGGACAATGTGTGGAGGTCATCTCAGGATGGCTCCAAGAGCAGGCTGAGGTTTTACTAGAGCTGTGCTTTATCAACACTCTTGTACAGGAACAGATCACAATGCTGGCAGATGATGGAAATGGCCGTCACTAAACTGTGAGCCTTCCACACCAGTATCTTGAGAAGAATGTTGCGCATTTTCTGACTGTGAACCATTTCTATCCAACAGCTGCTCACCAGGTGCTAGCAAGGGAGCATGGACATCATTATTATCAGCAAGAGATAGAGATGAATAGACACTCCATCAGAAGAGAACAGCTCTCCACTGGACCCCAGAAGGCAAACTGAAGAGAAGCAGGCCAAAGAATACCTGAAGGTGAACAGTGGAAAAAGAAATTAAGAACTTGAACCACCAGTGGGGAACTGTATAGAAGCTTGCCCAAGAGAGACAGAGTGGAGGTCCTTTTGTCCTGCCCTACAAGCCAATCTGCATGATGGGACATAAGTATGTATAATTCTTCAAGGCAAACTGCACAATAATCCACGGGCAGGCCAGAATCCACCCTTTCTTTGTAATCTGTTTGCAAAGTGGAATTCATTTTGGAAAACTACCAATATCCACTCACAGGCAGATTTGAGAGAGATGGCTTCCATGCCTGACACAGATAGCAGCTGTACATGCCTCATGTGCCTTCCTGGATTGTAAACTGTAATCCAGGATGGTGATTGCAACTCACAGCCTGGACTGGAAAGGGAATCAGAAGTAATCTCAGCATAACATATTAAGCTAGCCAATATTTTCCCCACTGTTGTGTTGCTACTCAGATAGTAGGCTAGCTTTATGAGCACTGAGAAAAATGCCACTAACATGGAATTAATAAGGTGACACAACAGACTGACAAAAACCTTCCCCTCTTCTGCTATGATGTCACTCCAGGCTCAGGGTGACTCAAGCAGGAGGGCGAGGACAGTGTAACTGTTTTAACCCAAGTATTTAGGAAATAAGTGGGAGGTGTGCTCTTGGAATATCGAGGTATGAATCTCAATGGCATCAAATATCATGGACACAACATCTAAGGTCAAAATATTGAAAGATAAAAAAGTATGGATTTTCTTATCCTAGCTCCACATATATGAACCTTGGGGATATATATGTATCTTCAAAGTGCATTAATGTAAAGTTAGGAATAGTAAAACTAAACCTACTCTATATTTACTTACCTTTTGATATTTTGTTCCTTTATATTTTGCTCAGTGTATCCCAGTATTCCTGGTCTCGACATTCAGTAGTACATTTGAGCGAGAAACATGTCAGGTAACTGAATACATGGTAGTTAATTTGCTAAATTGTTCTGAGGAGCTACGGAAAGCCCAGAACCACTTAGCTGGGATGTTTGCATGTAAATGTTCCCTGACACCCGGGAGTGTGAAACTAGTCACCATTCCCACTTGTGTTGACCTGCCTAAATGGCCGGCTGGTCATGGACCTGTGTGTACTTCTTTTAGTGGCCATTTGTAGTTGTAATCCAATGATGACATCACATGCATACGAGGACATGTTCAAATTACTTGAGATTTTAGCATAGCAACTTTAGCACAAGTCAAGAACTAAGAGACTTATTCATTTCTAGTGTCAAGTCAATCATTAATCTTTTGGTTTGGACTCTGTTTGGTCCAGATGTTATCTCCAGAGATGTAGACTCCTGCCCCCTGATGACTAAAACATGTCATACCCTTCTTCTGCAGAGTAAAAACACAGTAAATATAGGAAAAAAGGAAGAAAGATTACCTGAGTAGATGTACTACTACTCTATCTGTTTCATACTCCTTAAGTAGAGTTTTATCATTCCCAAGAAAAGTTGTATGAAGATAATCCTTGATAAATTACAGAAACATACCTCGGACTAATAGTGTTTTCAACTCAAGAATTTAGAAGCTAGTGATGGGTGAGGAAACAAATTTTTGGAGGAAATAGCTCACTCTTGCTAAATGTGCTCTTGCTGTAGGATTTTTCTTAAGTTTTGCAAGCAGGAGTAATCACATTATTATTGGTAACTCTGCATCAAATAGTAAAGCAGAATTACTGAAATAACTCCAATTACTCCAGCGTAATTGAAACTCCTTCCAGGCCTATTAAAAACTAAAAATCTGACCAGGCAAAATAAACCTTTTACCCGGCCTAGACCATCTTTATTTAATAACTATAAGTCACCGCTATAGTAAGCTCTAACTATCTATGGTGCAGGGTACATAGGCCTTCATTGTGACATTGGTGGTAAGTCCCGCTTACCGCCATACCGACTGCCACCAACATACCGCAACTGCGGTGGTATACTGCTACCCATATTATGACACACACATAGCAATCCTTCACTACACAGACACAAATACAAGTCCGCCAGCCCAAAGGTCAGTGATAAAATGGTGGTACCAAAACCAAAACCATTACGTCAACAGAACTACGCCCACAGCATTATGACCCACGAATCACCGTGGCGGACATTCAACCCCGTTGAACCATTGGCGGTACATACCGCCACACTAAAAATACACACACACATACAAAACAACACCACATTGGACAATTCAAACTACACACACCAGACACTCATACACACACCACACCCACACCACTATAAAACACACACACACATTACCCACAACCCTTTACGACTCAAAGAAACTGACAATTGAGAGAGAGACACACCAAGAGCACCCACAGAACCAGAGCCACAGAACACCATCACCTATACACCATCCATGCACCTCACAGCACATACCCCAACACATCACCCAACACACCCTCACATACACCACACACACTACACCCATGGCACCACAAAAACACCCCAGGTTCTCAGAGGAGGAGCTAAGGGTCATGGTGGAGGAAATCAGCCATGTAGAGCCACAGCTATTCGGGTCACGGGTGCAGCAGACCTCCATTGCAAGGAAGATGGAGCTACGGCGGAGAATCGTGGACAGGGTCAACGGCGTGGGACTGCACCCCACAACAAGGGATGACATCAGGAAGAGGTGGAACGACCTACGGGGAAGGTGCGTTCCATGGTTGCAAGACACCAGATAGCTGTACAGAGGACTGGCGGTGGACCACCACCTCCTCCCCCACACCTAACAGCATGGGAGGAACAAGTCTTGGCAATACTGCATCCTGAGGGCCTGGCAGGAGTAGCAGGAGGACTGGACTCTGGTAAGACAATTCTCTATTACTATCACCCCCCACCTGCGTGCCATCACATAACCCCACCCCTACCTTCACCCCCATCACCCCACCACCTCACATACACCCCACCATCACAACCCACCCATCCCAATACCCAGCACTGCATGCACTACTAATGTGTTGACATCACTCACAGCCCTGCATGGACACCCATAACCACAGCATGCACACTAGAGAGAGTCACCTAGCCCACAAAATAACTGCTCACACAAGGCAAAGCTGACAGGGCACTCACAACCATACAGGGCAACACACCCATGCACAAGATGTCACACGCAGAAACATTAACACTGCATTAACATCCCCACAGGTCCCACACCCAACATCACCAGAGGGGAGGTACCAGCAACAACCAGTCCCCCCCCCCCAGAAGAGGTCCACGGTGATGACAGCAGTGCTGCTCGCCTGGATCAGGATGACCAACCTGGCCCATCAGGGACCTCCGGACAGTTGGTTAACCAGGCCCAGTCCCATACCACCACAGAGCCTCCCCCCTCAGGAAACACCACCACAGCACCCACAGAGCGGGCCCATACCTCTGTCCCCAGGACACGTCAATCAGCAGTGTGTCCACCACTACAGGGACCCCAGGCAACCCCACAAACACAGAACGATAAAGGGACCTGGGGTCAGTGGTAGTGGGCACACGGTTCAGGGGACAGAGGCACAGGACAACAGGGAAACTGGGAGGATTGCTGTGCGACAGGGGGAGGGCAGGCCCAGGGAACCGACTCTCCACGAGGCACTCACCAACATCCTGTGAGCATACCACCATTCCCAGGAGACGATGGGCCAGATACTGGACAAGTTGCAGGAGACCCAGCGGCTGCAGGAGGGACTGTACCTGGGGATCAGGGAGGACCTGAGGGACAGCCACACCACCCGGGTCACCATTGCAGAGGTGCTGGCAGACATGGCCAACACCATGAGGGAGGCAGTGGCACACCAACGGGCCCCTGACACTAGCCACACCGATGAACAGACCTCCACCTCCGCTGACGCTAGTGGACAGTAGGCCCCGCCACAGGAACAACAGGACACCAACACCCCTCCCCTGCAGAAGGAGAACAAGCCCACAAACGGTCTCTGCGATCCAGGCAGAAGCCAGAGAACATTGCCAAGACCTCTGCCAGGAAATAAGACTCTCCTGGTTGTCGCCCTTGTGTCCCACTCTGTCACCCTGTCCACCTTGAACTGCCATTGCTCCACTTCCTATTCCCCTTTGGACAATGCACCTGTAATACAAATAGAATGGACTCTATCCTGGACTCTCATCCATCATCACCCAAGCCCACTGCACATCCCCATTAACTTTTCAGCAATGAAATAAACACTCTTTGAAAAAATACAAGTATGTAGTATATCAAATGATTTAAGTATGTATTCCTTTAACAAGACATAGAGATTGTAGACATTGCATTTAGACTGTACAGTAATGTATACATAGGTATGACCTGTATTGTGCTGCAGTCAATACACCAGGAGCCAGAGTAGGGCACAGATATCTGTGAATAGACATGTCAAAGGGTACAGTAAGTGGCCATAGTAGTGGGAACAGCAGCCTGCCAGTGGAAATTTACAACACAAAACTGCAATGGAAGGTGAAGTTACAGAGTCTTATCTGTGTGTCACTGGAAGTACTTTCGAATGATAGATGTTCTGTTGTCCACATCCTCATCCTCCTCTTTGTCACTGTCCACAGGCTCCACTGCTGCCACACGCCCATCTCCAGCCTCATCCTCCTGCAGAAAAGGTACCTGGTATCTCAAGGCAAGGTTGTGCAACATGCCACGATGATCTGGCACACCTTATTGGGTGAGTAGCACAAGAAACCACCTGTTAGATGGAGGCACTGAAACCTGGCCTTCGGGAGGCCAAAGGTTCGCTCCATAATTCTTCTTGTTCGCACATGTACCTCATTGTAATGTTCCTCTGCCCTTGTCCTGGGATTCCTCACTGGGGTCAGTAGCCATGAGAGGTTGGGGTAACCAGAGTCACCTGCAAATATCGAGAGATGCCTGTTAGCCAGACACTCACCCTTAGGGTCAACGCTCGCACCCTAAGGTGCCTCCCCCCACCACTAGCAGCACCGCCACATGAACCACTGGCAGCAGCCCCAGTGGGCAGCCGTCCGAGGCTGCAGGGGAAGGGCTGGAGCCTCCCCCCACCACTGGCAGCACCAACAACAGCACTGGCACTGCCACCACTGTGCAGCCATCACCGCCGCCTCAAAGGAGTGTTATGCATCGTGCCCACTGCAAATTTTGAGGTTATGACACACAGGTGAGAGACTAACCTTGCCCTCCCCAAGTGCTGCATCACAAGGCACAGAGCCCCTTCCAGAACCTTGCCAGGATGAAGCACACTGGGCACGAGGACCCCTCCAGAACCAGTGGACGAAGGCAACCACTCACCCCCTCCTTGCCAGGATGAAGCACACTGGGCACAAGGACCCCTCCAGAACCAGTGGAAGAAGGCATCCAATCACCCCATGATGCCAGGATGAAGCACACTGGTTGTATTTTAAAATACTGTTTTTAAAATGCCCCAACTGTCGCCTGGCAGCCTGCTGGCCATCTGCTTGCCACCTGCAAGGAGGTGTCAAGGGCTCCTAGGAAAGGGAACAAAGGGCCGTGGCTAGAAAGAGGTGTGCCTATCCCCTGAAAGAATGCCCTGGAGGTGATGTGCCCACCAACTGCACCAGCTTCAAAGGGCCATTTCCTGCCACAGCTTGATGTAACTCAGTAGAACTAGGCCATCGTCTTAGTAGCCAGAGTGGCACCAATCCAAGTTCATAAAAAAACTGTTCAAGAACGGTTTGCAGTGGGCATTTCTCATCACCCTAGGCACACCTCAGGGGTGTGAGAGTGACAAAGACTGGACCTGAATCTCTCCAACCCAGACTCACTCTGGGTTGGAGAGAATTAGGAGCCAGATGTAGGAAAGGATTTGCAACTCGCAAACGGCAAAAACTGCCGTTTGCGAGTTGCAAATCGCATTTTCCTATGCAGAAATGCATTCTGCGAGTCGGACCGACTCGCAAAATGCATTTCAGAATCGCAAATAGGAAGGGGTGTTCCCTTCCTATTTGCGATTCCTAGTGGTATGCAATACCATTTGCGACCGCATATGCGGTCGCAAATGGTGTTGCAGTTACCATCCACTTCAAGTGGATGGTAACCCACTCGCAAATTGGAAGGGGTCCCCATGGGACCCCTTCCAGTTTGTGACTGGACCCAAAAACATTTTTTCAGGACAGGGAGTGGTCCAAGGGACCACTCCCTGCCCTGAAAAAATACCGAAACTAAAGGTTTCGTTTTTTTTTTTAAGTGCAGCTCGTTTTCCTTTAAGGAAAACGGGCTACACTTAAAAAAAAAAAACTGCTTTATTTAAAGCAGTCACGAACACGGAGGTCTGCTGACTACAGCAGGCCTCCATGTTTGCGAGTGCCCATAGTCGGTATGGGGCCGCAATTTGCGACCCACCTCATGAATATTCATGAGGTGGGTCATTGCGACCCCATAGCGACTCGCAGACGGTGTCTGAGACACCGTTCTGCATAACATTTTGCGAGTTGCAAATAGCGAGTCGCTATGACTCGCTATTTACAACTCGCAAAATGTTTCTTTGCTACATCTGGCCCTAGGTCCAGTCCTTCTCACTGTCAGGGAAGAGGGCAGCAGGCGCAGGTCAGCAAAGCAAGGCAGGAGTCAAGCAAACAGCAGTCCAGCAGAGTGTGAAGCCTTCAGCAGCATAGCAGTCCTTCTTCCTGGGACAGTTTCCACAGGTCCAGATGTGTTCTGAGTTGACGGTACATGACCCAGTCCAGAATGGGGGTAACGTGTAATATTAATGTTTTCTCCCATCCTAAGGTGCTCAAAGGGAAATCAGTTGCAAATTGCTCATCGTTCAAACATCAAACACCAGTTTGTAGCTGGGATGTAATCAAGTGATCTATTTATTCCCACATATTGTTGAGTTCTCAGCAAAATCCACGAAGCATTTTTTATGTTACTTATTATGTTTCAGTCCTGATTTACATGTGATTTACTCCGGAATTTCCTGGCGTAAAATACTCTCACTGGAAAAAACTTCGTGAATCAGAATCGAAGTATTTTATTGTTAATGTGTAGCTTTTTTTCTCTTTTGATGTGAAGCACGTTTCTCAGCATAGGTTTAGCTATGTGCTATATAATTTAGTTACTAAGTAATAAAATACATTAGAACTACTACCTGGCTTTTGGCTCTGGTATGTGGTTTCCCATTGCTCCACATTCATTTTTAGGAAATGAAATTTATTTTGAATATTCTACTTTCCTTAAATGCCTATTTTACATTCTCCCTGAGATGCTGATGATGTGATGAGGCTTTTAATGTCTGCAACACAATAGGTCAATTAGGAGATTATTACATTCCCAAAGATACGAAATAAACCACAGAACATGTTCATATAATATTAAAAATCCTAATCTGGCCAAAATATTCCATGCCGCCTCAAACTGCAGATATTCAACTGAGTTTATCAGCATTCGAGAATCAATATAGGATGCAAATATACTGATTGCTCCGGTGCTTTTATTATTGAATGCACTGATGCTAAAATGGGCAGCTTTAATAACAATGAAATTGCGTTGCTCGCTTTCGCGCACTAACTGACGATAGCATCATCCCACAAAGTCACTTAAGGAACTGTTTTAAAATATTCTGTAACAACATCTGCCAAGAGGATGGGGGCTATCATATATCTATGGGCCCGGCTCACACATTTTTGCCTCTCTATTTTCGGTGTGCAGATAATGCCACAGGGGCGCAATTCACACATCCAGAGTAGTTGGACCGGTTTCTGTTGGCATTTATGAGCAGGCGGAGCTTTCTTACCCACAGCATCCCATCTGGAGTAGAGGACATAGGCCTTCTCAGGACAGAGGCTAGCGTTGGCCATAGGGAAAGCGCTCCACCTGCCACACATCATAACTCAATGGGTTTTAACAACTTGTTACAAAGTCTTTAACACCCAGTGCGCTATTGCGAAAATATGGTATGTGGAGTGGAAAATTGCAGCTGATCTCAAAAGGAGGCTCTTAATGCTAAAGGATACAGACACATGTACACTACGTTCAATTTTGATCCAGTGAATACCTTAAGAGCACCATATTTCAGTAGGTTGTGTGTGGAGAAGTGCTACAACACACTCAGCTGATGTCTTTGGATCTGTGCATCCTCTTTAGGTTGTGGTTAGAGGACTAACCTAGGTTGGTATCTGGTAAAACTGGTGATGCTGCTGTGGAGGAAGGTGGAAACAGTTAGTTCAAGTAAAGGGTTTCCAACATGACTTTAATTTTGATGTATTTTTTCACTTCCATGTGACTGTGGGTGAAGATCTCGACCACCATGAGAGATGAGCATCAAGTTGCATGTTGACCGTTGACCTCCAGGGGTATTACGCTCACCTCTCCAAAAGGAATACACTGGAGTGCAAGATCCTGTACAATGGACAATATATTGTCTTGTTTAAGGAAACTACTTTCATGAGGGAAACAACAAATATCAGTTATCTACCACATTAGCAGGCCTTTAGTATCTGCCCACTGATGCAACTATCCAATAAATCTCTCCCAAGCTGATGAAAGAGTAATATAAGAGATAAACTACCCCCTCCCATACATTATAAGGATACTGCAAGTCACTGAGAAATTCTATAGCGATACACCTTTTATAAGGTTGTGGAACTCTGCGGTGACCTGCCATACCCTTATCATGTACAACAGGGGTACTTAATCCCATATAATACAGGGTCACACATCACCTCTCCCACAGACCACTTAAAACCTTGCTGCATAGCAGTTTCATGAGAAAGAGAAAGTATGTTTGCATAAATGAAGAATAAAAATAGAACCTCTAGTGCAAAATTAAACACATCATGTACCTGTTACAAGTTTGTTGCAAAAAAAGGAATTAAAAACAGTTCAAGAACAGTCAGATTTTGTTTTGTTTTTTTTCTTTAAAAAAGCTCCAGTGGCTCAGAATGTGTAGAAACATGCAGAAAGATTCTAACTTTTCTCTAATTATCTATAAATGCTAAAAATAAACACGTCCTTTTTATTTTTCACTCTAAGCTAGAAAAATAGAGCCAAAGCAAGAAAAACAATGTTTCATATTCATTGCCACTGTAAGCTAGAAAAATTGAGCCAAAGCAAGAAAAACAATGTTTCATATTCATTGCTGTAAACAGCTGCTCCGTGACTTGACCTGTCTTTCACCTCGGCTGTTGGCTATGGCAGCAGGCATTGTGACATCAGAAATCAACTATAATAACTTCATACATTTGAGTTGTTGTGTCTTTTCTTTATAATTGGCAACTGAGTGCATCACAGGTCTTCGATTATAAAGAAGTTAGAGACAGCTGTTCATACACGGATTGCAGAATTCAATGCGTTATAAAAGTATCTAAAAAAGAATGGACCAGCACTTAGGTTTCACACCCAATGCACAAAGACTTTGTTTGGACAACAAAATAGGTCTTTCTTAGAGAATTTGTTATTTAAAATGAAACTGCTAGCAGTTTGTAGTGGGAAGGGCCAACCTTGTAGTTGCGCAAATTTTAGATTACAAACCACTTGCTCTTAAGTGATAAGGAAAGCTATCGCAGAAGAAATTGTATCCAATGCAATCAAATTACCTTCTCTCAGAACTGAGCTATAATAGGCTAGCACTGTAGAACAAACAACATATCAGCTGAAAAGTCAAACCTTGAAGTGATCTTTCACTATTGCTAATAGATTAAGAAACTAAATAATCCCTCTCGTTAGGTTCAAAGAAGCTGCTCCTCACTCACTCATGAATAACCACAATCGACAAAACAGAGATTATCTGACATTGCAGGATTCTTTAGACATGTCTAGACATTAAAGAATCAAATCAAAGAGATTAGTTACCTGAATGTGATGGGTTCCTGGCTCTACAGGTGGACTGCACAGTGTCATGGGTCACAGTTATCTTCACTACTTTTCAACATATATAATAGACCACTTCAAAGAGTGGCTGCTTCAAGCAGGATAGACAGAAAGAAAATCAACTCTTTAGTAAGATGCAACATTCCATTTGTGCAAAATGGTGCGTCACAGGTGGCTGTTAGAACTGGCATCCTTGGTGTAGAATTGCCCCACACATTTTACCTTCACCCCCCTGTTTTTGCTGAACTAATTTGTGTTGGCACTAGGACTTTGTGCTTGAACACTCTCGCTTTAACATGATAAAATTAGCCTAAACCTGATTGGTAGATTTAAGGTACTTCTAAGTCCATAGTAAATGGTACTACATGTGCCCAAGGCCTGTAATTTAAATGCTACTAGTGGGCTGCAGCACTCAATGTGCCACCCACTAAAGGAGCCCTGTAAAAACATATCAGGCCTGCCACTTCAGCCTGCAGTGCATTTTTAAACTGCCATTTGAACCTGGCAAACTAAACGTTTAGCCAGGCCTAAGCATTTCTTTTTAATTGTACTTTTCCACTCATTTGAATTGTAATTTAAAATCATCCTTAATGGTAGAGTCAGATTTTCAATTACTATTCTGCTAAGCCATTTTTAGAAAGTTGGTATTTTTCCGCCTAAGCCAAACATGTATTACTGCCATTGTCCAGGATCACATGACTGTGAATGGCTCTCAAATGGTGTGTTATGTTTTACGTATTTTAAAGTATGCACAATTGCTCACCTCTGTTCAATGGTTCTAAGTAAGTATTCCTGTGTGGTGAATGCAGAGAGCAAGGCATTATTTAGCTCGCATTGAAGGAAGGGAGGTTGCTCCTTAAGTAGTCATGAAGTCATAAGGGGTGGGGGCAAGGGTTGGGAAGGGTCAGGTTTTCCAACACTGGTAGTAGGAGGGCAGACTTGAGGAGGAAGATTGGTTAGGAAACTCAGAGAGAAGGAGTAGAGAGAGAGAGAATGATGATCATGGACAGTTAGACAATTTCTTTATGATTCTCCAAGTTTGGGTCTCCAACAGGAGCAGCAGAATGTTCTGAAGAAAGAAGACAGGAACATAGATTGATTGTAGCACCATCTGCAAGCACATGTTAATATAGTCAGTCAGTTATCCACATAGTCCTCTTGGGCCACTGGAGTTTTTTTGCATGTAAATCTGTGACACTGGGGCTTTTTTTTAACACATAATACTATTTGGCGTACATGGCATTAATTAATCCATGATCATTGTAATAATTTAAAAAAGAATTCTAAAAAGTATGGAAGGTTCAAGCAAATGAATCCATACTCTGACCATAGACTTAGCTAGATCTGGGCGAAATTTTTATTACACTAGTGTAATTCACATAATTTTGTTTCATGTTATACATGTTATTAAAAATTCCCAAAATGATGCCACTATCTCACATTGCATAATTATGCAACATTTGCAGTAAAAGTTTTACCACAGACATGTCATTCACGGTAAACATTTATTGCTAATGCATGTGAGCAACAGAATGCGTGCAACTAAAGTATATATTACTAAATGACAGTATTGCATTTTGTATAATTATGTGAAATTTGGAGTAATTTCGCCAAACCTTTGCCTAATTATGCAAATGCAAGTTTAAGTAGGTTTTGCACACCCTTACACATATTGGGAGTTTAAAAAATAAGAAAGGGCCTCATTTGTATTTTGGCAGTCTGCCCATCCTCTGCCTGAGCGATGGAGAATTTTACAACATCGCCCTGATGGAGGTGTTGATGGCCAAATTTAGAAATGTCCACTGGCCAAGTCGACGTTTACATTATTGCCAGGAACTGCTGTCATGGAGGTTCCTGTCAATACAATGCAATTTTGCAGTTGCAGTAGAATTCCCTCTCCTCCGTGATCTAAATCAGGCCATACTAAATATTTCTACACAATATATTTGACTACATATATCATACAACATTAATTGAGCTAACCAATTGAGACAGTCTGATTTTTGGACGACTACAGGCGCGTGAGAAAAATAATTATAGTTGTCCTGCTCTGCACATAATAACAATAATTATAGTCATCTGGCTTTCTTCCTGCTCCAGAAGCCCAAATGGTCCCCACTCCCCAACAGAATACCCTCCCACCAATCAATTACCAGCACAGTAAATATATTATTACTGGGTTAGGGAGCAAGTGACTAAGGTAAGGTCTGAAACGTTAGGGCTTAGCCTAGTTTTAGGTTAGGGCAGGTTGGTTCACATGGTTAATGAATGGAAGGTACAAGATGGACCATTGTAATAGAATGGATAAGAAGAAGTTGTGGGAGCAATGAGGCACTAATCTGACTGAAATGGAATGGGATGAAAGTTGGTAGATATGGCTGGAAGTGGGTAGTAGGCAACACTCCCCTTCTACCCATTACTTTAAAAGACAGATAGGCAGAGACAGAAAAATAGAAAGGTGCAGAATTTAAAAAGGTTTAGGGACAATGTGTTGGAGAAAGGAAGGAATGGCTTAACATATGCAGCAGTTATCAATGTGAAAGGAAAGTGACTTACTACTCGGTCCATCAGGTGTTTAATTCCTCTGTCCCTCCTTCACAGAATGATGGTGGTCTGCCTCTAGGATCTCACCCTCTGTGTCAGCCTAAGCATTTCCTACACAAAAACATCTTTAGTAGCATCTCTACTAGCCACAGAATATGCAAAATTTAAAAATAACACAGAATGAATCTGGAATGGGAAACATCACTTAGAACAAGGTAAATGCAACGAGATGCATTTACCATGATGCCTTTAAACCGCATATGCGTTTACCACACATGGCTTTACCACGCCTGCCTTTACCACGAATATACCTTTACCACGCATGCCTTTACAACGAATTTCGTTGTAAAGGCATGAATGGTAAAAGTGTATGTGTGGTAAAGGTTTTAAAGTATTGAGTGGGTTGAGTGATATATATATATATATATATATATATATATCATTCAACTCACTTAATATATATATTTATAGAAATTGTTTAGATTAAATACCCTTGGTAAGGGTATTTTTAGGTTTTAGGGTGGGCATGGGTTTTGGGGTGGTAAGGGTATTTTTAAGTTTTAGGGTGGGCATGGGTTTTGGGGTGGTGAGGGCATTTTTAGGTTTTAGGGTGGGTATGGGATTTGGGGTGGTAAGGGTATTTTTAGGTTTTAGGGTGGGCATGGGTTTTGGGGTAGTGAGGGCATTTTTAGGGTTTAGGGTGGGTATGGGATTTGGGGTGGTAAGGGCATTTCTGTATTTTAGGGTGGGTAAGGGTTTTGGGGTGGTAAGGGCATTTTTAGGTTTTAGAGTGGGTATGGGTATTTTTTAGGTTTTAGGGTGGGCATGGGTTTTGGGGTGGTAAGGTCATTTTTTGTATTTTAGAGTGGGTATGGGGTTTTGGGTGGCAAGGACCTTTTTCAGTTTTAGGGAGGGTATGGGATTTGGGGTGGCAAAGGGTGTTTAGGTTTTTGGATGGGTATGGGATTTGGGGTGATAAGGGCATTTTTAGGTTTTAGGGTGGGTATGGGTTTTGGGGTGGTAAGGGCATTTTTTGTATTTTAGGGTGGGTGTGGGTTTTTGGGTGGTAAGGACAGTTTTAGGTTTTATGGTGGGTATGGGATTTGGGGTGGTAAGGTCATTTTTAGGGTTATGGGTAGGTAGCGTTTTTGGGTGGAAAGGTGTGTTTGTGTGAGTGTGTGTGTGTGTATATGTATATATATATATATATATATATATATATATATATATATATATATATACATATACACACACACACACATGTATATGGAATTATATATTGTAAATGGGACTAATACAACGCTTTCCTTCTTTTCCGTTCTCCTGTTTCTATGAGACTGAATATAATTGTATTTAAATGTCAATGATTGGCTGTGTAATGACTATGCGTTGTACTTACCGCGTTGTAAAGGCATGCGTTGTAAATGCATGAGTTGTTCCATTATACATCCATCTGGAAATAAATGCTCACCAAAGTATTACTTCTCAATGATTAAAAATAAAATAATCAGAATTCAATGCAAAACAGTAAGTTATAATGACAGGGGTAATGCCTGCTAAATGAATAAAAAACCTATGAATAAAAGGAGGACAGAATGACTAAGAGAAATGTGAAAAAGGGATGAGGAACAGTTTAATGTGACAGTAAAAAAAAAGGAGGGGACGAAGGGGAAAAGAGACAGGAGGAAGTAGATTATGGAAACAATAGGAAATATAAAAGATAACACAAGGAGGCAGGTAGGCTTAATGGACACTAACATAGAGGGAAGGCAGGAAACAGGTAAAAAGAAATGGATTATACAATTGGCCATAATGGCTTCAGTTTTGGGGTATTTCAATTTATGCCCACCGCTAGATGTAGAGATACTTCTCAAAACCACATCTTATATCACCAAACAAATCAACATTCTAGATTTCATGTTGTTAGTGATAATTAGAGATGCACACCTGGGTAAGGAGAATGTATTTGTTTTCTATACTGGATGGCTGTTGTAAACAACCCTATATAATAAGTCTTACATGGCAGAAAATCAGTGCTTAATTTGTGCTTATTGTTTCAGGTGCTGAGCACCAGCACTTATTTGTGAGGGCCAGCGCTTCTGCTTCAAGCATTTACTGCGAGCTAAAGACACATATCGGAAAGACGGAGGAAGAGAAAAATGAAAAAGCGTCATAAAGGGAGAAAGCAGAAAAGTGACAGAGTGAGCTGAAGGGGCAGGGAGTGGCTTTAAATAAATTGAAGAGGCCCGAGATGGCTTCAGTATTACGCTGCCTCAGTATTCCGTGTTCTCACATTTAAATGCAGCAGCCGCGTGTTTAGAGAAGGGCTTTGGGCACCGGCACGTTTTTATTTACAAATTAAGCACTACAGAAAATAATAAACTACACCACAAAATATAGCATGCCATGACATTGCAAGCACAGCAAAACACGACAGAACTTAAACATAACTGAATATATAATTTGACTTCAAAACACCACCTCACCTACAAAAAGCAAGTCCATATAAAAGCACCTCCCCAACTATTGCTGCGTTTTCCTTCAATGTGAAGCTAGAAATTAAGCACAGATGTTGCAGTGTCAGCTGCAACCAATCTGGCTGTGGTTCAGTTCCACCACCAGTATCCAGAAGTCTACTGTAAACTGCTTCATTCGGCTTCAATTTCCCGTTCTGCCGAGGTATTTTTCTTCTCTGTAAATATTTGTTTAATCTCTAATTAGCGCAGCGCCTTTCGGTGTTCTTTCAGAAATCCACTCACTACAGTAATCACAATATATTATGTTTGCAGAATGTATGTCTCAGTTGCAAATTATGAGTGCGTGGTGGAATAATTGCAAATGGCAGTCTTTGATTTGTCTTTGTTTACAAGTACAAATGTATGTAATAATGTCAAGGCAATCTTTCTTTGTGTGTACGTTCATTATATTTCACTGCTTATAGTCCGACGCCATAAAAACAATCATTATGCGATGAAACATACACCACATTACACATTGATTACACGTTGTGTTCTAGCTTCAAGTTCATTTATATTCCAGTGTCTGCAAGTAATGTTGAAGTCACGTTTTCTGCAAATTCCCAACTTAAGCTTCAGAGAGAGGTTGGTTCACTGCTCCGAGTGCATTATTTGATATTAAGTGATGGAAGATCTCATAAGGGATGATAAAAATGGTTAACTCCACAACATCAATAGATTGCATGAATAAAGTTTCACAAATTGGTTACGCACAATTGTGTAGGCGAGGCTGCATCCAAGCGGGAGGGGGGCCGAGAGGGCCAGACCACCTATATTTTTCTCTGACACTCCTAAATGTGAGTTGCAGTCAGGAAAAAAGGTGTGTAAAAGTGTCAGGGCACAAAGTTATGATCAGAAGACTGCTAAGGGTCCTATCATAGCTCAGGGTGCGGAACACTAAGGCTGTGCAGTCTTGATTCCACCATATGCCCATTTGAACCACTACTACATACTCCTTGCCCATTTATCTCACTCTTTCAGGTTCCATTTCATCCCTGCTTTCTTTAATTGTCACTATTTTTCCATTTTCTCTCCTTCCTTCTTTCCCCTTTTATGCTTTTCTCTAGCTTGCTCTGGTTCAAAAGCCTGAAGAGGAGAAATAAGTGTTGGTCCCCAAAAATCTTGGACGTCATTTAGGGGTCGATCCCCAGCATGCACTTTGTGACCCCTGGTTCTGTCTTTGCGGCCCCTGTCCTCAGAGGCAGCAAACTCAGTGCCAGGAGGACAGGGCAGCTCGTCCTTATGGATGCCGGCTGGGGCTCTACTCACTTTGTTTTCCGACAATTCTGTATTACACTAATAGTGAATAATAAAATATCATTAGTGTAGTAAAACTGGAGTACAATTAGCTGAAATATACCCTCCCATGGCAGCTGAGGTAAGTATAAAATGCTTTTAAATGTATGTTGTGTGCTCAATTGTGGCTGCAAGTGCGTTTATGTGAGAGAGACTCTATTTAAGTGTGCATTTGTTTGTATGTGGAAGTATATGTGTATGAGTAAAAGTGAAGGTCAAAGGGAATGTGATGTCACTTCCGCTACCCCTAGCATATCCGTGAATTGACGTCCATGCCAAAAATGAATGCTGGTGGCCCAGCCTTCAGCCACTTGCTCAAACTAAGCACTGGGTTGGACAGATTGGTTCTCACCAGCAGCATGAGTCTGGATAATAGTGGACCTCCGAAAGCTGGAATCACAGTCAACTGCATGTGCATGTCATAAGGGCTGGTGTTGTAGTGTTGTACTGTTGGTGTGCATGGTTTTGGAAAGTGGTACAACTGTCAGGCCCTCAGGTTTTGGCACAGGGCAGTGCCGCAAGCCTTATTGCTGTGGCGCCCTGAGTCAAAACAAAAGTGCAGGAATGTGCTTTAATCTCCAGCCATGACCGTCCGCAATGCCCAACAGGATCTTCATGCTGCAGTGTTGACTGTCCACAAAACCTGGCCCGTTCGTTGCGCTATTGTGATGATCATCCCCAACGCTCTGTCTGCAGCCCCACAGCAAATGGAACTATTTGCACTTGACTTTAGAAGATTACTCTTCAGCTGGACTTACCTAGTCCATGCATTTGACCTGCAGTTCATCATGGTTAGCCTGAACTTGTGACTTTCACCCAGTCTCGTCCAACCAGATAACTGAGTAGTGTACTATGCTATTCTTAACATGAATCTGGTTCCATAGATTGGATTTTTGTTGGAGTGTTGTCCAATAATTTCTTAATTTTTTGTCTGTTTTCCTACATTGTTGTGGTTTTAAAGATCTGTGGATGTGGTTCCAGATCCTGAGTGCAGAGATGAAAAGGTTCTGATACCTTGTATTACTTTTGTACATGGGTTAGTCTCCTGTCTGATGGTTGCTTGGCTGAGTGTGTGTCAAGAGCCACCAGAGATAGTGAGCTTGTCTTAAAGATAGGCATGGGTGCTAGACATGATGGCTTTGTAAATGATACAGCAGGTTATGAACATTTCGCAGTCCAGCAAGGTGGACAAATGGAGTTCCATCAGGATAGGGTTGATATCATTACATTTCTTCCATCCCTGGATGAAGGATGCCCTAAAGGGGAGCTGGTGTGGAGTTTGGCAAGCCATAAACAGAGTGTTACCACAAGATACAAGAGGGTGAAGGTGTCACAAACTGCACTCAGCTTCTCACCTCTGGATGCAGGATTGGAGAAAACACCCGGTCTTCTGCTGGTTCTGGATAATCCCAGATAGGGGTGACCCTTTCCAGTAGCCACGGTGCCACTTGACAGAGAATGCCTAAGCAGACCGTACCCTCCAGAAGGAGTCCCAGAGGAAAAACCCCAAGAAATTAGGAAAAAAACCTCAAAACAGGAACTCCTGAAAAAGAAGAAAAAACAGGACTTGAAAACAGGAAAAAAGGCAAAATATCTCCAAAGCGAATACAGGAACGAAGAGCACCACCAAAAGGAAGTGTTTGCAACGCAAGGTAGAGCAAGACTGAGTGACTTATATACTGGAAAAGAGGAAGTGACTTCACAGGAAAATGGAACAACACCATCTTGAATTGGGAAAAGCCCTTTGAAAAGAATAAGGAAAAAGGATGTAGTATATAAGAAGGGGGCATGCTGGGAAATGAAGACAACATGGAGACCAGCAGGAAATACTGAGGAAATGCAGTACACAGAAAGCAAGAGAAAAGAAAAGAAAAAAGACAAGAAAGAAACCACCACCGACTGTGCTGGGAGCGCAAAACACTCTTCCCGGAATGCGTTGCCAAAATGGCAAGAAAACGTGGGGAACGGCGCTCCAAAAATCGGCAGCGCGATCCGACCGCGTTCGGAAAAAGAGATGCCGCGACAAGGCGCGGCTTTACAGAAGGATTGAACAGTAGTTCTGAAGTCCCTTTCTTGAAGGACCATTTTCACTTTCTTTACAGGAGGGAACTGGTACGAGTCTGTCTTTTTTTTTTTTTTTAGGCAATGTGTTCCATGAGAGTAAGGATGGTGTCAAGATTTAAGTCACTAAGATAGGTTTTCACTTTTTATTGCTCAATGTTGTTGGCAAACAATACTCTTGGTTGGGTTGAGCTTCAGGTAGGTGTTGGACATCCAGGTCTGGATGAGGTGCAGGCAGTGTTGGAGATGTTCAAGTAGAATTGTCTATCATTAACATATTGGTGAATCTTGATGCTTTTATCTGTGAGTATTTCCCCAAATGGCTCACAACAGAAATATAAAATAAATAGTGTTCACTGAACATTCGCAAAAACTTTAGAAGATGAATGCAAAACGTATGTGTAAGGGATGGTGAGCAGAATTTGTGCATGTTGGTATGTGGTGGATTCAGGGTGAGGCAGTCATCTTGAAAATCGAAAACATAATTGTATTTACAGGCAGTGCTTTAAATGGAAAAATAGAAGTGCAGGTACTCTGTAGCAGAGTACCTGCTTGTTTCTGAGAAGTGCCGGTACTCTCCAATTAAAAGTATTACGTTTTTCTTGAGATATGCCGGTACTCTCCCTCTCAAAATAAAAAAGTGCCGGTACTCAGTACCGGAGAGTACCGGCCCATTTAAAGCACTGTTTACAGGTATTTCTAGGCATCACAGAAAAAAAAACAATTAGCTTCACTTGAAAGCAATGAAGTACCCATCACAATAGTCAAAGTGGTCTAGTTTTTGTCATAGGGGATTGTTGCTGCCTCCATTTTGTCCTGAGGGCTCTCTGAGGGGTATTGGGAATTTTCTGCAGACTCTGAAGCTTCACATAGGTGTTTTATAGTCTTTGATTAGATTAGGATACTCCTTCCCTATGTATTTTCCAAAATGTGCAAGTCCCTCAATCGTATCTATTCTCCTACCTTTAAAAGACAGCTCATTCACCTGAACGGGCCATGAATGGAAGCTGTGTAGGGAGCTGTAGGAAGGGTGTGAGTGGATGTGGACTCTTGTCTGATGAGGTCAGGGCACTGTTTTGCAAACGCTGTAATACACAGGTCACTTTTCAGATGACTCCAACAGCTCTGAAGTAGCTGACGTGGGCACATATGGGACGACATATCAGTAATAGGACAATGCCTAAACCACAGGCAGAGCTGGCAAAGCCTGTTAGACCCTTCCTCTTATCTATCCCTATAGTGGTATGTCCATATTGATCATGTTGGAAAAGATATGTAAAATATTTTGGCTGATCAGATGTTTCATCTGTCATTAAAGTACACAAAGTGAGTGTTTTTAGTTGTGTTCCTTTTTGTAGATATCATGCTTTATTCAACTGATCATAAAGTGTCACTCAATATACAAAGGTTTGGAAGTGTCAGAAATGAGCCCACTGAAAACATTCCAAAATCATGTATTAGGAAACTTGGCAGCTCGAGGTTTTTTGCGGGCTATCTTCTCCACCTGTTGACACTGGAGTTTCTGTCAGACAGTATGGGTAGGAGCGGACTATGGGCCTCATTTATTAGGAAATTGCGCAGCGCGGAGCCACTAGCAAATTGCTGTGCCAAGCTGCGTTGTTTCCAAAATGCAAGAATGCGCTGTATTTTTAAGAATATGGTGCATCCCTGTGTTTACCCTGTGCTGGTGCTAAATCAGCTGCCTAGTGCCAACGCAGGCACGCTTGTGACATGGTAACAGGATGCCTGCGTTGCAGGGGTGACAACACCAGCAAAAGGCAATCTTCATAGATACGGCTCTGCAATTATTCCCTTGTACTGCTTATATTGGACACGGGTCCCTGGCTTTCAGGCTCAACAACATACTTTACTCTCATGATGACAGAGGAGTTCTTATTTAGAAGAAAAAAATAACTTAAGTTGAAAATTGAATGCATTAGCAGATAGGATCTAGGGGAACAAAGAGTAAAGAGATAAAAAGGAAAAGAGTGAGACAACAGAAAACGTGATGTACAAGGAAAAAGAGAGATCAGCTTGGACAAATGCAAAGACTCCGAAGTTATGACGAATCAGTAGAATTTTCAAGATTGAGAGTCAGACAGGTCACTGGCAGTCTCCAAACGAGTTGATTAATGTGGTTTTAAGGATGTGGTGACCGCAAAGAGTTAATGCTTTCAAGACAAGCAAGGGTGTGAAAAATTGAGTTATTGATTGAGGAGGGGTGTTAACCCTTGCCAAGCAAGAACCACAATTCTTGTCAGGGTGAACCAAATACGTCACAAAATTAATCTGTGCTTAATCCTCCGGTACCTTGGCACAAATTTAGTCAGGCTAATCCTAGGGGCAATGTGTAAAATATTTATGCAGCACCCACGCATTATAAAGTGAAAACACAGTAATGGAAAAATCTCAGACCAACCTAGGAAAATAGAGCGCATTTTTTAAATAAGATGATACCAGAAAGACAACAATCAAGTAAGTAGAACTGGAGATATGCAATTTCAAAGTATTTGGTAAAAGTAGTGCCAAAAAGCAGAATGCGCCAAATGGGGTTATCTGGTCACACAGGACTGGGATAGCCGCTAATCAGGAGCTGTGATGGTTTGTGATGTGAAGTCCTGTGTCGCGATGCATCACGGTGCATCAGTTCCGATGTGGCCATTGATCAGGATCTACGAGTTGCTGCAGTATGAGGTCTTGTGTCAAGATGCAGTTTTGCATCAAAAAGTATAGCACCGGCTTGCAATCCAGCGCAAAGGGTGGGCTAACGTCATGGAAAATAACGTTAACCGATTGGGAGTGGCGGTTTGGGAGAATGGTGTTTTGCACCAAAAAATTAAGTTAGGCTGGTTAGAGTATAAAAAGATGACTCTAACCAGCCTAGTGTCATTTCTTGATGCAAAACCATCCATACCACTAGACTCCTGTCTTATAGAAGACAGGAGTCATGCTCACCACCCCAGTGGCCAGCACAGGGGGCAAGGGTCCCCTGGGCATGGCCATTCCATCCCGTGCCACGCAGGGGGACCCATTTCAGGGCCCCCAATGGCACTTTAAAAGAAATGTAAATACTTACCTCTACTTACCTAAGCTTACCTGGGATGGGGCCCCCCATTGTGTGGTGTCCCTCTGATGTGAGTGGGGGTGTTCCTGGGGCTTGGAGAAGGCACCTGTGGGCTCTTTTCATGGTGTTTGACCATGGAAATGGGTCCACAAGCCCCCTTACACCTCCCCAGACCCAAGTGTTAAATAATGGTGCTAAGCAGGCTTAGTGCCATTATTTAGGTCCGCCTCCCACCGTGCACCATTTTTGTATGGCAGGATAAATAATGCGCTAGGGCCTTTGAGTCATTTTTTGGATGGGAACGCCTACCTTGCATCTCATTGACGCAAGGTGGTTTCACACATCCAAAAATTACTTTAACTTTAATATTTTGACGCTAGACTAGTCTAGCATCAAAATATAAATATGAAGTTAAGTTTGCGCTGAATTAGCCTAAAAAAATGACACTGATTCAGTGCAAACAGAGTATAAATCTGGGCCTGGGTCGATTCTGATGAGGCTGCGGATCAGGCTCTATGAGTTGCGGTAATGTAATGTTCTGCAACACGCTGCATCAATTTGCTTTGAGCTGATCACACAGATATGCTAAGGCCCAGATTTAAGAGGGCCTTGTGCCACATTAGCGGTATTTTTTTTACGTTAATGTGGCCAATCGCGGCAAAAATCGCAGCGCCAGATTTAAAAAGAGGTGCAATGCATGCATTGCGCCACTTTGTAATTCCTTGCGCCACATTGTGCCTGTACCAGCCATAATGCATGCAAGGGGGGGCGTTTCCCCATTGGGGGTTCGAAAAAATGGTGCAAAGAAATTTAAATTCTAAATTGGTGGGGCCATAGCAGGCGTTAAAAGGGGGCACACCATTGGTTACAATAGGCCCCTATGTACTGTTCAGGGTTGGCTCCAAAATTTTGATGCTAACCCTGAACAATACATCAATAGTGTCAATATTTTGAAGCTATTGCCCCCTACCCTGCGCCATGGTGCACCGTATTTTAAATACCGCACACACATGGTGGTGGTAGGGGGCACTTTCCTTAAATCTTAAGTCTATCTCTACGTTTGGTGTGTGTTGCTGTAAGGAAACAGGCATTAGTTGTGTGACCTCCACAAGTAACAGATCCACGTTTGCCCTCCACTGGGAACCAAGCACTCCATTAAAGCCATTGACTCTCTCCGGGGAGCAGACCAGTCCAAGGCCTACTCAAGAGAGTGTTTTGGGCTAGCAGTCATTCCCTGGCATGCAATAATAGCAATCAATAAATGATTGTCCAGTCTATGCGTTTTCTTTTGAAAAAGGAAAAGAACATTTATTACACAAACTACTCAATTCTACATATTAATTTACAAATGTACATATGGCTGATGGAAATACCTGTTGATGGCATTGTGTAATCGCCTCTGACCCCCTAAAGGGCTCAAATGCAACAAACCACATGTCAAAAATCCTCATTTTAGAAGTGAATGCAATAATTATTAATAACCATGTGTAAATTCACTTATTGATGTTTATAAAGCATGTACCTTTTGATGTACATTTTGATCACTGTCAACATGATTAGTAATATAAAGCATTTATAAAACAAAACTCACATGGGTCTGTGTGCTTTTTCTGTATTTTTGACCATTGCCAATGCAATTATCAAAATAGCCCCTAGAGAGCTTCACGTTTGGTTCACAAAGCATATAACCATAAACTTCACCCGTAGAGAGCGCTGTACAACCACTGTTCTTTTGAAACATCTTTAGGCCACAGTCACTGCAGCCATAATCCAAGACCCTCAAGGGTGTTGCACTCCCAGCTACAGAGCACATGCTCAAGCCTAGGGAGTGGTGAAAAAAACTGAATCCAAATCCAGGCTTGGTCCTTCTTTTGAAGACTCTCTAGACTTAGGGTCAGTACTTCTAATTTTGGGTCTGGGGCTTCCTTGGGGGAGCTGTGACACTTCTGCAACTCCTCAGCATCTTCTTTTCCCTTTCAGTGGTGGCCCCACCATCCTGGGGCTGCCACAACAGCAGATATCAGTAAGCTTTTGAAGGCCCCACAGGGCATTATGGGGTGCTCCCTTGCGGAGCTCGTGAATACCTGATTGACAGTTCCAGCCGCTTTCTTTATGTGCCATGCTGCCCCTTGCTAAGCAGCATGTCTTTTTTCTTTTTTTCATTTCTTAGGGGGTCCCTGCCCCACTTGGGCACTCTCGTGGGCAATACAATTTGGGGGCAGTTGAGGATGCCTGCCCCCCCAAGTCCAATCATGAGCAGCACTCCTCAATGCTGCTGCGGAAGGTGGCAGGTCTCATCTGACCTACCCGCCTCTGTCAGCGGGACGTGGCTTGTTGTAGTGGCTTCCCACTCCCTCTGCCCACAAGCACGAGACTACTAGGGAGAGAGCAGAGGTGCTCTCCCTGTACCACCGTGCTTCTGGGTCCCTGGGATGGGGTCCTGGGCCCACCCTTTTCCGGTTCTTGGTGGCACAACAGCACTCTCTGACTCCAACTGATGAGAGCGTTGGGCCCCTGTTTTATTAAGAGGTCTGAAGATTAGGCTTGAAATTAAAAAGGTTTCTTGGCAACAACCCCGTGCCCTGGTCCACCCCAGGGGGTTGAAGTGCTTAGGCAGCAGAGCTTCTCATTGCTCTGAACCTTGTTGGGGGGGGGTCAAAGGTAGTCAAAGGTCAAATCCTTTCCCTGCTCATATTTCGCATCTCATTGGGCCATTTTACATGCTCTGGGGCTCATTGTGCTCCAAGTGGAGAGCCCTAGCCACCTGGAGAACTTTCCTTAGGCCTCCTGGGCTCTAAGTTGACATATTTTGCAAGGAGGTGGTTCCAATGGCTCCCTGTACCAGACTTTATCATATGTTTTCTCTGAGCCGCTCTCTGTCTTAGCACAGAAGTTCAGTCTTCCCCCCCAACTAGTCCTCAAGGGGTGTAAGTGAAACAGCTTCCCTGGTCCTGGGGAGAGCCCACTGGCCCTGAGGTCAACTGAAATTAGAGTTGTTAGTCTAGACGGCCTCAGGGGGTTCTTCCTTCCAACTGTCCATTGTTACTGCCTCCAGTCCTAGTTCCCAGCAGAAACTCACAACTTAGAGGGAGCTCTCCTCTCTACGTAAGACCTTTTAATTCGGGGCAGTTAGTTCCAGGAGTGAAGCACCTCCAGCCTATCCTGCAGTGCAACATCACCTGTTTGCCCCTGTCCCATCCTTCCTGCACAACCTGCTGGGACATTTCAAAATGACATCACCCAGGAGTCACTAGTCTGATCTGGGGTCTCAACCCTGCCCCTCGCTGACATCACTGCCAGGGACTTTCCCACCAAATCTTTAAAGGAAGTCCCCTCCAGTGTTGGCTCCAGATGTTGGGGCTACCTTCTGTGATTGGGCTGGCCCATCCCTGGTACCCTGTGACAGCTTATTGATTGATGCATAGCCCCACCCCTTTCCTCCTCAGGATCTCATGAAACACTGTTATTTGCTCCATTTGTGTGGGGGGCTTTGCTTCTACTGCTGGAGAGAAATGTAATTAGCTTTGCACAGCAGGGTGACAAAAGGCCTGAGCTCTAATCCCGAGCTGAGCCAGAGAAATATGACAATCCTGGATGACCCATAAGCTGTACAGATATTTTTTTGGAACTTGAAGATTTGATTTCACCAAACAGGTTATGCCCCTGTTTGATGTGTCACTATTCTCTGTAGGCCAAAGGGAAGCAAAGGCTTTAAGGGAGCTCTCCCCATAACGGTATGATGGAGTATCACAGTAGACAAGACAGTGAACCTCACTGACGTTCCCTGTGAGTGTACACTACCATCATGAGGTCTACCCCAGGGCAATATCCAATCATGCAGAGTTCCCTCTACGCCAGGCTACCTCTGTGTAGTTACCAGGCTACACACAATGGAAGTCTCCTGGGCCCAACCCTTACACATCACAAGTTCATGTGTCAAAGAAGTAAGTGTCACATAAGGTAACTGACGAAGACATTTTTAAACAATTAGTAGATACTGGACAGTGATGCCACACAACATCATTTGGAATCTGTGAACATTATGAGGTATGGATATACAATCCTAAGGTGAGATGTAGGAGAGGTGAGGTGAGAAAGTAGTAGGTGAGAGGGGGCAGATGTGAGATGATGAGGGGAAAGATTGAAGCTTAGATGAGGTGAGGTTGAGGTGAGATGACTGAGGGGGTAATGAGGGTCACAAGAGTGATGGGCCGAGGACTAAACAGAACTCTGGAATTTATGGTAACACCAACACCATAATGTGGTAAGCAATTGTAACAAAACGTTCAATACTCTCCAGAACAGATTGGGTTTGAAAGGTATTCTTACTCAAGAAAACAGACGTTTTTGTAAACATGTTGCTAGCCTCCAATTAAGAGTTATTTAATTGCATTGCTTGTCAGCTATTGTCACTAATGGTTTTGGATACCAGTTGTCTGTGTTTCATTGACACCTCCTGCTACATGCATTTGACCCCATGGAGCTCTGTTCCATATAGACCCCAGGATGGTCCTGATGAGCCATTTTGTGAATAAAAAATCCAGATAAATCCAAGCAAATTTGTTCTGACCAGGAAAAACCATCAACTGTAAGTAACAACAAACTCTTGAAGCTCTTCATTATTTGGTGCCCTTGTCTCTCTTTGTCTCTCTTTCTCTCTCTGAGCTGTTTCAGTCGGATGTCTTTACATTAAATGGAATCTCACAGCTCATACTCAACCAGCTATAGTTGTAGCCCTCTTCAGATACAACCCCCTTACTATAACCACTTGATTTGCTTAACTCAAGATTTTAATAGGTATAAAGGTAGATTGTATGCAAATGCAAAGCTTTTAGCTGATGCATGCATTTGTGGTTCAGGCGCAAGGGACACCTAGGTCCAAGTCAACTCTGTTTATCAGTCAGATTGGTTGATTTATTTCTGATTTTTTTATTTATTTATTTAAAAAAATCTTTTTAATGAATATTTGTTCAATTGGCAGTATTACAATGAATAAATCAGTTTAACATAGTGTAATAAATCAACATAGAGCACAACACATACATAGATATCATAGTTGACATGACCAGGCGTGCCCAGGCACCTAACAGTTCCACTGAGTTAAGTGCAAATACAAGGAAATTACATGTCTTAAATTCACAATATCACTATTCAATTAAGTGCCCCAGTAGCTGAGCCAGTTGCCCCACACCTTTTCCCATTTCTGAGGACAGCCTCTGCTGACGAATACTGTGTGTGTCCCCACGCTGATTCTAGTTCAGGATTATTTCCCATTCTTCTATTCAGGGAGGAGGCTGCTCCCCAGGTCCAAGCAATATAATGGGGGTCATTCTGACCTCGGCGGTAAAAGGCTCTTACCGCCGGTCAGAAGACCGCCATTCTACCGCCGCGGCCGCGGTAAACCGCCACGGTCATTCTGACCCACAACTGCCAAGCCGCCAAAAACCCGACATCCACGGAAGGCCGCCTCATCAGCGGGCAGCGATAAACTGGAGATGACCAAACCTCCACCGCCACGCCAACACAAACACGCCCATGCCATTACGACCCACGAATCCACGCGGCGGTCATTCAACCACGGTATTCCATTGGCGGTACACACCGCCGCGGTCAAAATACACACCCAGCTCCAAAACACAGCCACATTGGACAATTTGAAATACACACACCTGATACACATACAAAGACCACTCCCACACATCCAAGCAACTATAAAACACACACCCACATCACCCACAAACCCCCACTAGTAGGAAATCGGAGAGAAGGCGATAGAGAGAGAGAGAGAGAGAGCACAGCAATCGAAAACCCCAACACACACAGGAACCCAACATCATCAACCACACCACATCTACGCACACATCACCACACACCACCACTCACATCACCACAAACACCACCCCACACCTCATCCACACCACCCCATGGCACCCCAAAGACACCCCAGGTTTTCGGACCAAGAACTCAGGGTCATGGTGGAGGAAATAATAAGGGTAGAGCCCCAGCTCTTCGGCACACAGGTGCAACACACCACAATAGCCAGGAAGGCGGAGCTATGGCAAAGGATCGTCGACAGGGTCAATGCTGTGGGACAGCATCCCAGAAACCGGGAAGACATCCGAAAGCGCTGGAACGACCTACATGGGAAGGTACGGTCGATGGTCTCAAGACACAACATCGCTGTGCAGAAGACTGGCGGCGGACCACCACCCACTCCTCCCGAATTCACAGCATGGGAGCAAGAGGTCTTGAACATCCTGCATCCTGCGGGCCTCGCTAGAGTAGGCGGAGGAATGGACTCTGGTAAGTCTAGTCTCAACTACTCCCCCCACCCCAACCACCAGCATGCCAACCCACACCCCCACCCTCACCCCCAACCCCCCAGCACACATCCTCCCTGCCAATGTCTCACCAGCACAACCCACCCAACCCAAAACCAAACCCTGAATGCCAACACAAACCATGGACACCCATCACCTATGCATGACCACTGCACATACCCATCCCGCCCACAAACCACCCTCACAACTCCTGCCACAAGGGAATGCCAGCACTGGGGGACAAGGGCACCCACAAATCACACGCCATGGAACACACAGAAGCAATAACCATACTCTTTCACCCCTGCAGGGCCCGAACGCCAACACACCGGCCAGGAGGGTCCAGATATGTCCATCCCACCCCCAGAACAGGCCCCCAGTGAGGACAGCAGCTCTGTCGACCTAGAACCTGATGACCAGCCCGGACCATCGGGGACCTCTGGACAGTCGGTTCCCCACACACAGACACAGGCCACAGCAGACCTAACCCCCTCTGGGAATATCAGCACAGCTCCCACCCAGCGGGCCCATGCCTCTGTCTCCAGGACAGGTCGATCAGCGGTGTGTCCGCCACTACAGGGCACCCAGGCTGACCCAACACCCCAACAACAACAGGGACCTGGGGGCAGTGGTAGTGGGCACACCGTCCAGGGGACAGAGGCCCGTGGAAACAGGGCAACTGGGAGGGCTGCAGTGCGACAGGGGGGGAGGACAGGCCCAGGGAACCGACTCTCCAAGAGGCCCTCACCACCATCATGGGAGCATACCACAGCTCCCAGGAGACGATGGCGACGGTACTGGCCAGGTTCCAGGAGATCCAGGCACAGCAGGAGGAACGGTACATGGGGTACAGAGAGGAGCTCAGGAACATCGTCCTGGCCCTGAACCTAATAGTCACCACATTGCGGGACCATGTGGCACCCCAAAGGGCCCCTGTCACCAGCCTGGACCAGGAACAGCCTACCACCTCCGCCGGCGCTAGTGGACAGGAGGCCCCCACACAACGACAGGCCACCAGAACCCCACCTCCTGCTGAAGATCAACCACCCCGCAAGAGGAACCTGAGATCACAAAGGAAGACAGAGTAGGATGCCAAGACCCCCGCCAGCATAAGATACCCCCGGATGTCATTCCACTGTCCCACATTGTCACCCTGTCCAACCTTGAACTGCCCCTGCTCCATCCTTCCACAGGCATATGGACAATGCACCTGTGCGACCGAGAACTGGACTCTGCCATGGACATCACTCCACCCTCACCCATCAACGTTTTACTATCATGGACCTATATGTAGCACTTTAAATAAATCACTAATTTCACTTAAAACACTCAGGAGTCTGCTTGTATTCTTAACAAATGTATTACACATAACGGTTCACAAATGTTCAGTTACATTGTGATGACAACAGACCAATGTCAATGTGCTTTACTCCATGGGCGAACAAACCAGAAGTCACGCAGTGGGTCATACAGCTCTGAAAAGGGAAGGGAAAGTCACAATTCAGTTGAAAGGAACTGGGGGGAAACACAGAAAGTAGAGATGCAGGAGGCCAGAAGTAAATGTAAAATGGCGTGGGGGATTCTTACCTGTGTGCTACTGAAAATACTGTTGTATGACTGTGTCCCTGTTGTCCGTGTCGTCCCCGTCGTCTTCCTCCTCTTCACTCTCCACAGGCTCCACAGCTGCTACAACACCACCATCTGGACCATCCTCCTGCAGGAAAGGCACCTGGCGTCGCAATGCAAGATTGTGAAGCATACAGCAGGCCACGATGATATGGCACACCTTCTTTGGTGAGTACATTAGGGATCCCCCTGTCATATGCAGGCACCTAAACCTGGCCTTCAGGAGGCCGAAGGTCCTTTCTATGATCCTCCTAGATCGCCCATGGGCCTCATTGTACCGTTCCTCTGCCCTGGTCCGGGGATTCCTCACTGGGGTCAGTAGCCACGGCAGGTTGGGGTAACCAGAGTCACCTATTAGCCACACACGTTGTCTCTGTAGCTGTTCCATCACATAGGGGATGCTGCTATTTCGCATAACATACGCGTCATGCACTGACCCAGGGAACTTGGCATTTACATGGGAGATGTACTGGTCAGCCAAACAGACCACCTGCACATTCATAGAATGGTAACTTTTCCTGTTTCTGTACACCTGCTCATCGTCTTTTGGGGGTACTAAGGCCACATGGGTCCCATCAATGGCACCAATGATGTTGGGGATATGTCCAAGGGCATAGAAGTCACCCTTCACAGTGGCCAAATCACCCTCCTCAGGGAAAATAATGTAGCTCCGCATGTATTTCGTCAGGGCAGACAACACTCTGGACAAAATCTTAGAAAACATAGGCTGAGACATCCCTGATGACATGGCCACTGTTGTCTGAAAAGACCCACTTGCCAAAAAATGGAGGACTGACAGAACCTGCACCAGAGGGGGAATTCCTGTGGGTTGGCGGATGGGGGACATCAGTGCTGGCTCCAGCTGGGCACACAGTTCATGTATAGTGGCTCGGTCAAGTCGGTATCGAAGTATTATATGACGTTCCTCCATTGTCGACAGGTCCACCAGCGGTCGGTACACAGGAGGATTCATCCTTCTCCTCGCAAGTCCCAGCGGACGGTGCCTAGGAAGGACAACATGGAGTACAGAGTCAAGCCACCCACAGGTACGTAACTACAGCTTGCACAGTACACGATTCTCAATGCATTGAATGGCTTATATGAGTGGCAATGCAAGGCCTAGGCCTGTGTGACGCAGTAGAAATTAAGCCATGTGGGCCCTTGAAATGGCGGCTGCCTGACCTGAGAAGTGTGACAGTGGGATGTGAGGTCAATGCGCTGGCGTGACACACCGTGGCGGTAGGCGGTCGAAGACCGCGACGCCAAGCCGCATTGGTTAACATCGAACCCTATGGGTTTCACGAGCCAATGACTAGGTGCGCCGGCGGTCGCGGTACGCACCGCGGCGGTACGCACCGCCGCGGCCGTGACCGCCATTTTCTATCTGGTTAATCACTCGAGACCTGATCATCCACAGGAGAGGACCTATACTGCAAGTGCTGCTGTGAACTCGGTCTGGAAGAGACAATGGCTGCTGCGACTGGGGAAAGGGCCCCTGCCTTCACTACAGAAAAGTTGGAGAAACTTGTGGATGGGGTCCTGCCCCAGTATGCGCGACTCTACGGTCCTCCAGACCAACAGGTAAGTACACTGTGTGCACGTTGAATGGGCTATGCCTGTGTTGAGTGGGGTGGATATTAGATGGTGGGGTGGGGAGACAATGACGAGTGCAAGGCACGACAGATGAGAGCATGTGCCACATGGCAAGGTTGGGGAGGGGGGGCCAATCGCATCTATCATGCGGAAAATTGATGATATTTCCAATTCCACCCTGTACATGTCAAATAGGTCAGCGCCCATCAGAAAGTCGACATTTGGCGTGCCATCGCCAAGGAAGTCCGGAACCTGGGGGTCCACAACAGACGGGGCACCCACTGCTGCAAGAGGTGGGAGGACATCCGCCGCGGGACCAGGAAGACCGCCGAGTCACTGCTGGGGATGGCCTCCCAACCTAGGAGGGGTGCCAGTCGTACCCTGACCCCCCTGATGTCCCGGATCCTGGCGGTGGCCTACCCCGATTTGGATGGGCGCGTGAGGACATCACAGCAGACACAAGGGGGTGAGTACCAGCACATTCGGCTATCTTTACGCGCAGTGGAGGTGCCTGGGTGGGGGAAGAGGGCTGTGGGTGACATTAAGCCAGGGCGCTTTCTGTAGTGTAGTCCTCTCCTTTAGCCATGTCCCTCTGCCCCCGCCCCCCACCTCTGTAGGGTGACAAGTACAGCTATCCATGGTCCTGCATCACCCATGTGCGCGTTTGTTGTCCCTAGACCTGTTGGCCTAGTCACAAGTACTGAGTAGTGTACCCCGATTGCGCGGCTTAGTGCATGAGGCTCCTGTGTCTGTCCTCTCCGCCAACGGTGTTGACAATGCATGCACTCAACCTGTTTTTATTTCTCCCCCCACCCTTTTTCTTTATCTTCTTGTGCATGTGTGCATTAGCATCATAAGGCGGAGGAGAATTGGCACCGGAGCACGAGGGAGCTGCAACTCACAAGGCCCCGGTGGGCCATGGCACAGACACCGAGGCCACCAGTGATACGGAGAGCGAGGGGAGCTTCACAACGGGGACCCGTGGTGACACCAGCGACACCGGCACGTCCTCGGATGGGAGCTCCCTAGCGGTGGCGGCAACATCCATGCCCCCCGCCTCTACAGGTACAGCCTCCACCCAGCGCACCAGCTCCGCCCTCCCAGCAGCCCCTCAGCCTTCGCTCCGTGCCCGCTCGCCCAAGAAGGCCTCAGGCCCTGCCCCTGTTACCCCTGCTGCCCTCAGTGAGGAGGTCATTGACCTCCTACAGACCATCATTGTTGGGCAGTCTACCCTTTTGTATGCCATCCAGGGGGTAGAGAGGGAGGTGCATCATAGCAATGCATACCTGGAGGGCATTCATTCGGGTCAGGCTGCCCATCAACGATCGTTCAATGCTCTGGCACTGACGGCAGCCATTGTCCCTGTTTCCAGCCTCCCTCTTCTAACTGCCTCCAGCCTGTCTCTGTCTCCTGTTCCTCTGCCTATCCCACCCACACCATCAGACCAGCCTGCACACACCTCAACACCCAAGGGCAGCTCATCCAGACATAAGCACCACAGATCACACAAACATTCACCCAAGCAACACCCAGATGCAGACATGCCAACAGCCACTACCACCTCTGTGTCCCCCACCTCCTTGTCTCCCTCCTCCCTCCCTGTGACGTCTCTACTCACACCTGCATGCACACCACCAACAGCCAGTACTTCCATCACCAGCACACCCTCCAGTACAGTCCGCACACGTGCAGTCACCACCCCCACTGCCATTTACACGTCCCCTGTGTCCTCTCCCACTGTGTCTGTCACCCCCTCTTCCAAGACACACAAACGCAGGCAGCCACCCACCCAACAGCCAACCACCTCACGACAGCCTCCAGCCCATGCACCTTCACCCAAGGACAGCACACCTGACTCTCCTACAACCACCTCCTCTTCCTCCACTCCCATAACCACTACACCTACCCTTTACCTTGGTCCTAAAAAAGTTTACCTCTCCACTCTTGACCTCTTTCCCTCACCTGACCCCCCCCTCCATCTGCTAAGAGTCCCAAGAGCGCCTCAGCCACCACCAGCCCGGCTTCAAGGGTCACCGTAGTGCATGGATTTTGGAGTCCCCCCTTTGCCAGCAGTGATACATCGGTCAGCAGCAAGGGGACAGCCAGCCCCCCCCCTGGAAAGAGGACCCGTAAAGTAAGGGGCCGCCGCGAGAAGACTGACACGGCTGCCCCCAAGGACCAAAGCTCTGCCACTTCACCTGCCACAACATCCAGGGGAGGCAAGGCCCAGAGAGCCACATCGAAGGAGGGCAAGGGCAGCAGGGCGGAGAAGTCAGCCAGCAGGAGCGCGGACCAGGAGGGCCCCCCAAGCCCCATCCCGGGTGTGAGGGAGGACACCCAAGGGCCCAGGACACCGTCACCGAAGGGTCCAGCAACTGCACGGTCGGAGGGCGACTGAGCAGGGAGTCGTGGCCAGGTCTGACTCCCTTGACTTACAGAACAAGCACCGCTGAACAGGGCCCCGCCGTCCAGAAAGGCACCGCTGAACAGGGCCCCGCCGTGCAGAAAGGCACCGCTGAACAGGGCCCCGCCGTCCAGAAAGGCACCGCTGAACAGGGCCCCGCCGTCCAGAAAGGCACCGCTGAACAGGGCCCCGCCGTGCAGAAAGGCACCGCTGAACAGGGCCCCGCCGTGCAGAAAGGCACCACTGAACAGGGCCCCGCCGTCCAGAAAGGCACCGCTGAACAGGGCCCCGCCGCCCAGAAAGGCACCGCTGAACAGGGCCCCGCCGTGCAGAAAGGCACCGCTGAACAGGGCCCCGCCGTGCAGAAAGGCACCGCTGAACAGGGCCCCGCCGTCCAGAAAGGCACCGCTGAACAGGGCCCCGCCGTCCAGAAAGGCACCGCTGAACAGGGCCCCGCCGGGAGGAGCACCGCTGAACAGGGCCCCGCCGGGAGGAGCACCGCTGAACAGGGGCCCTTCATCTCAAGCACCGCCCCGCTGGGCCCTTCATCTCAAGCACCGCTCCGCTGGGCCCCGCCGTCTCAAGCACCGCCCCGCTGGGCCCTTCATCTCAAGCACCGCTCCGCTGGGCCCGCCGTCTCAAGCACCGCTCCGCTGGGCCCTTCATCTCAAGCACGGCTCCGCTGGGCCCCGCCGTCTCAAGCACCGCCCCGCTGGGCCCTTCATCTCAAGCACCGCTCCGCTGGGCCCCGCCGTCTCAAGCACCGCTCCGCTGGGCCCCGCGGTCTCAAGCACCGCCCCGCTGGGCCCTCCATCTCAAGCACCTCTCCGCTGGGCCCCGCCGTCTCAAGCACCGCTCTGCTGGGCCCCGCCGTCTCAAGCACCGCTCCGCTGGGCCCTTCATCTCAAGCACCGCTCCGCTGGGCCCCGCCGTCTCAAGCACCGCCCCGCTGGGCCCTTCATCTCAAGCACCGCTACGCTGGGCGCTGCCGTCTCAAGCACCGCTCCGCTGGGCCCAGGCGTCTCAAGCACCGCTCCGCTGGGCCCCGCCGTCTCAAGCACCGCCCCGCTGGGCCCTTCATCTCAAGCACCGCTCCGCTGGGCCCCGCCGTCTCAAGCACCGCTCCGCTGGGCCCCGCCGTCTCAAGCACCGCCCCGCTGGGCCCTTCATCTCAAGCACCGCTCCGCTGGGCCCCGCCGTCTCAAGCACCGCTCCGCTGGGCCCCGCCGTCTCAAGCACCGCTGGCCCAATGACAGTGCCGGTTCTGTGTCGAGCTACTGTTCACGCTGCACTCGGGCCACCCTGCCTCCTCCATTGCCTGTGGAGACTGTTATCCACTTGAGAGACTGTGGCTTTGCACTCCCCAGGATATGACAGTGGGCAAGCCACCCACTGTAGAGACTTGAGAGACTGTGGCTTTGCACTCCCCAGGATATGACAGTGGGCAAGCCACCCACTGTAGAGACTTGAGAGACTGTGGCTTTGCACTCCCCAGGATTGAACAGTGGGCATGGTGGCCCCTTCTTGGATCTGGAGTCGTGGACTCATGTGGCTGTGGTGCCCCCCCTTCCCTTCCCCCTGAGGTGCCTGTAGTTTTATCATCTGATGCCCCTGCAGTGTTCTCTCCAACGGACTCAGGTCTCCTGTGTGGGCTTTGCCCATGTGTTGATACACTTTGGCCCACGGACAGTTGAAATTTCAGTGACTGTGCTCGACTTATTGCCTCTATTTATCGGTTACGCAATGTTTAAACTTGAATTTTTTTTATTCATTTTCCTATTTTACCATGACTTCAATGAACCTATTTTATACATAAATTTAGTTTCTCACTTTAATTATATCTTTTCATTATTCCGGGGGGTTTGGGTGGGGTCACTTTGACTTGGTGCTCTGCATTGGTGTGTAGATAGTTGGGGGGTGGGTGTATTGTGTATGTGTGTGCCCGTAACCCTTCCTCCTCCCCCCCTCCCCTGTGTCGTATGGGGCGGTACTTACCGTTGTCGTCTGCGCCGGAGTTCGTACTCGTGGTAGATGAGCAGGTAGACGAGAGCAGGTAGGATGTTCAATTCGGGCTCCATGCTGTCCTCCGTCCTCGTGGAGTGCATAGAGGTGAGCGTTTTCCCGTTCGTAGTCTGTTTCAGCCGTGTTTTTATCGGCGGTGCTCCCGCCCCGGAAAAGGTGGCGGATTGATGAGTTGTGATAGGGTGGGCGGTACATTGTCTGCTGCCTGCCTGTTGGCGGTGACCGCCGCGCTGTTTGTGTGTCCCGCCGTGGCGGTCGGAGTTTTAAAGTGGCGGGCTCTGTTGGCGGTTCCCGCCAGGGTCAGAATTCCATTTTTTGGACCGCCAGCCTGTTGGCGGGTTGGCCGCCGCTTTATCACCGACCGCCAGGGTCAGAATGACCCCCAATGTCTGGTAACTCCTGCTGCCAATGCCAGCCAACTCCTTGGATATCTGGGCCATTTCTCACCACCTGTAATGTTGGGATGGTGCCCTATGACTGCCAGTGGGATATCTAGACTCAGATACACCAAATAGTCACTGTTAGAAATTGGGTCTTTGGTTGGCAGTCGGGTTACCCCTTGTCCAAGCAAGGACCCTCACTCTAGTCAGGGTAAGTCACATACAATATAAATTATCCTGTGCCCACCCTCTGATAGCTTGACACTGAGCAGTCAGGCTTAACTTAGAAGGCAATGTGTAAATTATTTGTGCAATAAATCATGCAATAACACAGTAGAACACCACACAGTGTTTAGAACAATACATAATATTTATCTGATAAAATGCAGGTCAACACGATTAAAATGCAACAAGTATATCTTGAGATATCACTGTAAAAATGATATAAAGTGCCTTTAGTCTCTTAAAAGCAATAAATGTCTCTTGCAAGCACAAGGTACCTAGTTTGCGTTCAAAATCTCCACAAAGAACCGCAGAGGAGGAGATGCGTGGAAAACAGGGAGGTGTGCGTCGATTTCTCGGTCCGCACACGGCGATGATCATTTATTTTCAACGCAGGGACGGCTGTGCATCGATTTCCGGCGCTAGGGTGTGGATCCTCTTCAGGTTGCAGGGTTTTTAGACGCCCCGGGGACGATGTGATGAAATCTGTCGCTGGCAGGACGAAGTCACAGGGGCTGCATTGATCCGGTGGCCCTTGCATGGAAATTTCTACCCCACAGCAGGCACTGCATCAACTCCTATCTGTAAGTCGGGCTGCGTCGTTCAGGCTCGGCTCTGCGTTGATCCAGTGGGCCTTCCATCAAATTTTTGGTTGCTACGCTGGCGCTGCATTGATCTTCTTGTTGCAAAGTCAGGCTGTGTTGTACCGGTTTGGCGTGCAGTGAATTTTTCACCGCAATGCAGGCTGCACGTCGTTTCTGGCTGGCTGTGCGTCGATTTTCCTCACACAAGGAGTTCTTCTTGTAGAGATGAAGTCTTTTTGGTCCTGACGCTTCAGGGAACAGGAGGCAAGCTCTATCCAAGCCCTTGGAGAGACCCTCTCAGCACAGCCAGAGAGCAGCAAGACAGCAGGGCAATGTGCCTTTGAAGTGGGGGAGACTTCAAAGAGTGGCTTAGAAGTGCACAAGATCCCCCTTCCAGTTCAATCCTTTCAGCCAGACTCCCAGTCATGGGTGGGGCAGTCCTTTGTGTGAGGACAGGCTACTGTCCTTTGACATGTAAGTGTCAGGCCCTCCACGCTCCCAGCCAAGGAAGACCCATTCAAAATGCAGATGTATGCAAGTGAGGCTGAGCATCGTATCTTTAGGATTTGTCTGAGTTAATGCACAAGGGCGCTGTCAACTGAACCAAGCCAGACGTGGATTGTAAGGCACAGAAGGATTTAAGGGCCAACTGTATCAAACTTTTTTGCATTCGCAAACTGTGCGAATCGCAAAAATCGTCAGTTTGCGAATGCAAAAATGCCACATGCGATGTATGAAAGGCATTAGCAGTGTGACAATACGGAATCAGTAAATTAGCGAATTTTAGCAAATATCACATGGTTTTGCGTGTCGCAAACAGCATATCGCAAATAGCGATATGATTTACCAAATCGCTATTTGCGAGAAGCAAACTGAGACAAAGTTTTGCGATTTGTAGATAACGATCCGCAAAATCCTGGCGCAATTTGTGATATGCTGATTGCGACATACAAAACGATGTCGCAATGCGATGCATCAAAATTTGGCAAATTGCGAAAATTAGCAAAATGGCCTTTTGCACATGCAGTTTACCACGAATTGAAATCAGGTGGTAACCAGGTGCAACCTATACAAAGAGGCCCAGAATGACTCAGCCGCTTTTCCACAATGGCTGCACTCTACGTGATGGCGAGGAGAATGATGATTTTGGCAGGTTTGAGGAGAGGGAGGAGGAGACAGGAGCACATCTTCAGAGTGCGCATAACCCTATTTGACCAAACAGAGGAGGAAATTTATGAGAAGTACAGGTTAAGCTCAGCCATGATACTTGACCTGATAGCAGATCTCCAATCCCTACTGCAGCGCACCACACACAGGACCAACAGCATACTTACCCATGTGGAGGTTTTATGCTCCCTGCACGTATTAGCCTCAGGGAGCTATCAAGGGGTCATAGCAGCAGCTGGAGGGGTCTCACAGAGTGCCCTCTCACGCTTCTTCAATGCATTTCTGAATGCCAGGCTGAGCAAAATACAAGGGCACATAAGATTCCCCAACACCCCACAGAAATTACAACAAACAAAAATCAATTTCTATCAGATTGCACAATACCCACATGTCATAGGTGCCATAGATGGGACACATGTAGCAATCTGTCCACCATTGGCCACGGAGTACGTGTATCGCAACCGTAAGAACCATCATTCCATGAACATACAGGTGATTAGCAATGCCTCTAACATCATTACCGATCTCGTGGCCAGATACCCAGGTAGCACACATGACTCGTACATCTTTCGCCACAGTGGGATTCACACAAGACTGCTAGCTGGGGAGTTTGGCGAAGGATACCTACTCGGTAAAATAATAGTTGACAATGTTGCATTGAAGTTATAGTGACTGCAGATTTCAAAAGTACTCATTTTACCCTCTGTACATTCCGGGAGACAGTGCCTACACAGTGCGCACCTATACACTGACGCCCTACCTGAGCCCTGCAACGCCAGCAGAGAGGAGGTACAATGCTGCACACAGGGCAACCCGCAGTGTGGTGGAGCGGACTTTCGGTCTGCTGAAGAGCTGCTTCAGGTGCATCCATAAGAGTGGAGGGGTACTACAGTATAGCCCAGAGACGACATGTAAAAATGTGGCCACATGTGTAATGTTGCACAACTTTGCAACAAGAAGGGGCATACCAGTTGCACCAATGGAGCCTCACTCAGATGAAGATGGTGATCCCTTACCACCCCATCACCCAGTAGAGAGGACCAGTGAAGCAGAGGGCAGGCAAAGACGTGCTGACATCATGCACAACCATTTCTGATGTAAGTAATGACAATACCACTTCAATATTATGTATTTCTGTAGTTAGCAACTTTATTACCTTGACTTCAGGTAATGTATGTGTCAATAGGACATAGCCATGAACCATAGGCTACCAGGTGCGAATAACAGTGTCACACTATTCGCATCATAGTATAACTGTACAGCTACATGTTACGGTAGTCCCCTTTAGGCCTTAACATTACTTCCTACGTCCACACACTCCACTTGAGTGCTCAGTGGCCTCACTGGCACCTCTTGCAGCGGGTTCACAGGCAGTACTGTGTCTGGTACTGCGATGCCTAAGGTACTTTACAGGGGCTGTAAGACTGCTGAGGCTAAAGAACTCCTCACTATCCCCACCACAAAGTTTGCTGTTTGTAGCACTGTGTGCCGTCTGCATTGAATCCAGGACCTTGGTTATTTGCACTAATCCCTGTGCAACGTCCTGACTGCAAAGTGCCATCTCCACCTGTATACCCACAGCACGTCGTGAAATGAAGGCAGTTGTGCTAGCAAGGTGATTGACCGACCTGCAGAACCCATCAAACTTTCCCATAAATTGGTGATGGCGCCTTCGGTGGCTGACATGCTCCTGCTGAATCTCAGTGCAGAGGTCCCTAATCGCATTTGTCAAGTCCTTTGTGTTTTCAGCCGCTGTTTGCTGTCCCTCATTCAGAGACTCCAACTGCTTGTTCATTGCGCCCATGTTCTGATTGATTGACACCAACTGCCTGTGCATTGACGTCATGTGTTTGCATTGCAGGCGCTGCACTTTCAGCATGGAAGCTTTAAGGCCACCAAAGATTGATGGGCCCTCTCCTTCCTCTGTGCACTGTCTGCCTGCATCATCACGCCTCCTGAGGGGAGTTGACTGTCGCTGGGGCAGGGACTGCTGTCTTCCTGTGGATCTAGCCTCTGAGGGTGGTGTGTGGACTTCATCCGGCATCTCATCTGAGTCCAGGTTGTACTCTGGGAGAGGTAACACCCTTGTCCTGCGTCTAGTTGGTGCAATACTGAAAGACTCACTTGTGCTGGAGTCGGACTGTGGCTGTGTTTCAACATCCCCCACATTTCCACCTTCTGCTGTAGCAGGACCTGGGACATCTGCAACGACCATGTGCAGCATGTTATTAATTTATATATCACAATAAGTTGCACAATAGTAAATATTGTATCACTGTGACTTGTGTGTGTTGTTTCTCTATGTGGCTGAACACCACCTTGCTTTTAATGTGGTATTTTGACCTTAGGGTTGTGGACTACCACTGCCAAAAGGCATAGTTGCATTGTATGTAAGATGTTGCATGGACTACTAATCACAATGCATATGAGTAACACCTCTTTCCTAGGGGGCATTTGTACATGCACATACAGAGATACACATCACTGCTGGCCTTACCTTGGCTGGTGCTGTGTGTCCCTGAGGTGTCAATGTCAGTGACACCACTGACAGCTTCCGGAAGCAGTGTCGACTCCACCAGGTATTCCATTGGTGTGGATGGTGTCTGGATAAGTGGTCCTCCTTTGGTGCTAATTGCCTCCTTTAGCCTGCTGGCTACCCTTTCTTTGGCACGGGAATGCAGGTCATGCCATCTCTTGCGTATCTCCTCCACAGAGCGCTGCGCAACACCCACTGAGTATATTTTGGTCTGGATTTCCGACCACAGTTTCCTTTCCTCACTTTCAGGTACCTGGAGTGAGTTCTTCCCAAACAGTTTGTTATGGTTCCTGACAACCTCCTCAGTGAGCACCTCCAATTCCTGCTCACTGAATTTGAGCTTGCGCTTCCTGTCTCCCCTGTCCTTCGCCTTCCCATCATTGGCCATATTGCAGTTTGGTCCTGGCAGGCTCACAAAGCTGGCTCCCTTGTGCTGGGCTATGTCTCCCTGCCTGCTCCTGTGGGTGTGGCTCCTGGAAACAGCATGGGCTGGCTCACTTCCTGGTTGTGATGTCATCATCCTGTTCCGGTTTGCCGTTTTCGCAATTTGCGATTTTCAATTACCAAATCGCTATTGATTTGCGATTCGGTATTTGCTAATCGCACTGCATTTGCGAATTTTAAGAAATCGCAATTACCGACTCACAATTTTGATACATCCCATTTTGCATTTCTAAAATAGCGATTTCTTAAAATTCGCAATTTAAGAAATGCAAACCGGGAGCTTGATATATCTGGCCCTAAGTGCAGAGAAGTGCTCACTTTCTAAAAGTGGCATTTCTAAAATAGTAATATTAAATCCAACTTCACTAATCAGCAGGAATTACCATTCTGGCCATAATAAATATGACCTTCATACTCCTTTCAGATCAGCAGCTACCACTCAAATAGTATATGAGGGTAGCCCCAATGTTGGAAAGGAGCAAGCCTCACAGCAGTGTCAAAACAAATTTAGGAGTTTTACACTACCAGGACATGTAAACTACACAGGGACATGTCCTGCCTTTTGCCTACAAAGCACCCTGCCCTATGGGTTACCTAGGGCACACCTTAGGGGTGAACTCTATGTAGAAAAAGGGGAGTTTTAGGCTTGGCAAGTACTTTTAAATGCCAAGTCGAATTGGCAGTGAAACTTGCAATGGCAGGCCTGAAACATGAGTAATGGGCTACTTAAATGGGTGGCACAATCAGTGCTGCAGGCCAACTAGTAGCATTTAATCTACAGGCCCTGGGCACATAAAGTGCACTTTACTATGGATTTATATGTAAATTAAATAATCCATTTGGGTATGATCCAATGTCATCATGTTTAAAGGGAGAGAGCATATGCACTTTAGCACTGGTTAGCAGAGGTAAAGTCAGCAGAGTATGAAAACCAGCAAAAACAGTATCCAAAAAGTGGAGGGAGGCAGGCAAAAAGTTAGGGGTGACCACCCTAAGGCTGTCAGGTCTAACATGTTCCCCCAGCTTAAAGTAGGGAGAGCTACCCAACCTCATGGGAGCTCTCATCGCTAAGGCAGAAGTATCTGGATAGACCATCAGCGTTGGTGTGGTCAATCCCCGGGCGATGCTCCACCGTAAAGTCCATCCCCTGTAGGGAAATGGACCACCTCAAGAGCTTAGGATTCTCAGCCCTCATCTGCATGAGCCATCTGAGGGGCCTATGGTCTGTCTGAACCCAGAAGTGAGTCCCAAACAAGTATAGTCTCAGCTTCTTCAGTGCCCACACCACAGCAAATGCTTCTCTCTCAATAGCACTCCACCTCTGTTCCCGTGGTAATAGTCTTCTGCAAATCAAGACTACTGGTTGATCTAGGCCCTCCTCATTTAGCTGTGCTAGAACAGCCCCTATGCCATGTTCTGAAGCATCTGTCTGCATAATAAATTCCTGGGAGTAGTCAGGGGTCTTGAGCACGGGCCGTGCACAGGGCTTCCCTCAGGGAGTCAAAGGCTTTCTGACAAGCCTCTGTCCAATTCATCAACCTAGGTTGCTTTTTGGAAGTAAGTTTTGTCAAGGGTGACACAATGGTTCCATAGCCCTTGACAAACCTACGGTAGTATCCAGTGAGGCCTAAGAAGGCTCTCACTTCTGTCTGTGTTCTAGGTGGTTGCCAGGCCCTGATAGTTTCAATCTTGGCATGGAGTGGCTACACCTTGCCACCACCTACTAGGTGTCCAAAGTACACCACGGAACCCTGCCCAATCTGGCACTTACTAACCTTGATGGTCAGGCCTGCCTGTTGCAGAGCCTCAAGCACCTCCTTGAGGTGGAGCAGGTGTTCCTCTCAGCTGGAACTACAGACGGCTATGTCGTCTAGGTAGGCCACGCAGAAGGCATCCTTGCCAGCTAGGACCCCGTTGACCAACTGTTGGAAGGTAGCGAGGGCATTTTTCAACCCAAAGGGCATCACCCGGAATCAGTAATGGCCCTCAGGTGTGAAAAATGCAGATCTCTCTTTAGCCCCCACAGTCAAGGTGATCTGCCAGTGCCCTGATGTGAGATCAAAAGTACTGAGGAAGTTGGCAGCACCTAGTCTGTCTACAAGTTCATCAGAGGATGGGGTGAGCGTCAGTCCGTGTGACTTAGTTGTGAAACCGGTAGTCCACACAGAACCGGAGTTCTGGCTTGGCATCGGATGCAGCAACCTTGGGTACCAGCACCGCAGGGCTGGCCCAGGGACTGCTGGACTTCTCAATAACCCCTAGGGCCAGCATCTTGGCAACTTCCTCCTTGATGCTGGCCTTCATCTTATTTGACAACTTGTACATTTTGTTCTTTACAGGGGGACTGTCTCCCGTGTCAATCTCGTGGACACACAAGTGGGTGAGTCCAGGAGTAAAGGAAACAGGGAAGAGAACTGCTCCAATAACTCTCTGATCCGACCCATCACATTTTTTGGCAGAGAGGAGGTTGGGGAGAGGCTCACTCTCCTCTTCCATGCCCTCATCTGTCACAAGGAGCATACTGACCTCAGACCTCTCAAAATGAGGCTTCAGTCGGTTGTGATGGATAACCCTTAGGGAGTGTCTAGGGTTCTTAAGGTCCACTTAATAAGTGGCCTCCCCCTTCCGCTCCTTGATCTCAAATGGGCCAGTCCAGTGGTCCTGGAGAGCTCTAGCCTCTACTGGCTAAATTACCAAAACTTTGTCTCCAGATGAGAATTCAACCAGAGTGGCCTTCCAATTTTTCAATCAATTTTTCAATGTTATTTATTTCACGATTAGGAACTCTACAGTGGTCCACATGTTCACCCATCATTTAAACAAAGGTATAAAATAATGCAGTCCATATCAAATATATACAAACCCATCATTAGTACTATTTAAAAGACAAAGACATAAAACAAAAGAGTATTTCAGTACGAAGTAATCAGGCCACAACCCAACATTTGTAAGTTAAACATCTTACAGTATTTACATAAAACACTATTTGATAAATAACCAATTTAAAAATAGAGAATAAAATACCAATTAACAGGAGAGTTGATGCCTGCACCCAGACCAAAGGGCCTATCGTATATCCCTTAAATAAGAGTACCAAAACATTCAAAATTGTGACTGTAAATTATAACTACCAAGCGGGTGCTAAAGTCAATAAAATTTTTAAAAGGCCTTAAAAAATGTAAACATCCTAAAACATAATATTTCATTTGGAGGATTATACATGAATTTGAAGACCCCATCATAAGAACATACGTTGAATTTCACACTTAACAGTTTCAACCATGTTTTCCTTAACTCCTCTAAGGATGGACAAACAAATAGCACATGCATAAAATGTTGTATCCCTAGCTGGCAAAGATCACAAATATTCGAGGAACCATCCCACTTAGCAGCTACATTTCTCTGAGGTTATTTGTTAAATCTCAACAAGATGAGGAAACGTCTTACTTCGTGGGGTAAGTTCCACCGTAAGTAGGGATGTGGATAATTAAAAATTGCCGAATTTGTTAGTGCCCTTAACCTCCACTTTTTAATGCAAAACTCCATGTCCAATAAAAAACTTTGGGACATATTTATACTCTGTTTGCGCTGAATGTGCGTCAAATTTTTTTACACACATTCGGCGCAAAGCTTACACCATATTTATACTATGACGCCTGACCCCACGAACGTCAAATTTCCTCTGTGTGCGTCATTTTCTGGATGCGGGAAACCGCCTTGCAAAAATGACTTTAAGGCCTGTGCACCTTATTTATACTCCTGCGTCATTTTGACACACAAGAGGGGGTGGCCCTTAAAAAAAGGCACCTAGCCTGATGTGCGCTGTTTTTTAATGCCTGGGTGAGGGCAGGCGTTAAGGAACCTGTGGGCTCACGTCCATGGTCTCTGACCATGGGAGCAGTCCACAGGTGCCCTTCCCTGCCCCCAGGCCATTGGGCAGGGGGGCATGACTCCTGTCTTTGCTAAGACAGGAGTCATTTCCATGGGGGTTGTGCATCAACAAATGGCGCAAGTCCGGTTAGAGCCATGATTTTTTACTCCAACCTGACTTGCACCATTGTTCGATCCATAAATAAGGCACCCGCCTGGCACGTTAGAATAGCGTTAGCAGGCGGGAAATATTTTGACCCTTTTTGTGTCAAAAAGTATAAATATGGGCCTTTTGTCCCTTGTAATTTCTTTTAGACTCTTATTAAATGACAAGGGTTATTGAGATAACAGTGAATAAACATCTAACTGAAGAATTTGCATCGCACGGCTAATATTTCTATAAAAGTGAGAATTATCTCTTAGTGAGCCAAATATTTCTTTATAGGCTAAGGATCTTAAAGATTGTGCTGTACTCTGGGCTAAACAATAGGCTTTCCGAATTACTGCAGCTAGGCCCTGTATATAGATACTCTGAAAACCAAATTCTAACCTTAAAGCTGCCACAGAAACTGAGTTATTACAGGTAGCCAGGCTTCTTAGAATCCAGCCTTTAATTTTATTCAGAAACTCCCATTTAGAGATTTTGATTCCATCAATGGCATACAGGATAGAAGATGGAATTTTTGCTTGATAGACAGATAGTAGGTATGAGAAATGCCGCTGGCCACTGCTTTGTAAAAGGCTAAAATCCCCTGAGATTGAGACAGAGCCTTACTACTATTCTTACATATGTGGTCTCGGTCACTAAGCGAATAGGTCAGGATTTTTCCCAAAAAACAATAAGATTTCACCCGCTCCAGACTCTGCTGCCCCACCGACCATATAAAGTAAATTTATGTACAGGATTTATTCCCCTGAAAGCATACTACTTGGGATTTTTACAGATTTATTTTTAAGTAGCGCTGATTCGAGAAATCATGTAAGGCTGCGAGTCTCCTGTTGAGACCTTTCGGGGTGAGATCGAGCACGACTATATCATCGGCATAAAGAAGGCAAGAATCTGGAGTGCCTCCAATTGTGGGCGCAAACCCTTGGGTGTTCCCTAATACAGATGGCAAGTCGTAAATATATAAGGAAAAGAGAAGAAGAGCTAACAGGCAACCCTGTTTTAAACCATTTTTTGTCTCAAATTTAGAAGAAAGACCTTGCTCTCCACTAGCAACATTTTACACCACGTTGAAGTATGCAAGGCTATAATTAGACATAGCAAATTTAAAGAAATGCCCAATTTTGATAATAACTTCCAGTCTACCCTGTCAAAAGCTGTAGAAAAGTCAATAAAAGCAGCGTATACAACCCCACCCCTAAGCAGAACATATTTTTCATTTATGATCTGCATTAAAAGAATATTATCTAGGGTGTTATGCTCCTTCCTGAAGCCTGCCTGCTCAATAGGGAGGATCGAGTTTTCTTCTACCCAGGAGGTTAGATGAACAAGTATGCTTTTAGTGAAGATCTTACCAACAGCGTCCAACAGTGCTATTTGCCGATAATTTATCGTTAAAGATGTATCGCCCTTTTTATACAAAGGGACAATGATACTACCTGTTCAAGATGGCGGGATAGTACCATACAAATAGCAAGAGTGGAAAACCTGGTCAAGGGTCTTTGCCCAGAGCGAGGGCTCTTTTTTAATTACTGCCATGGGGACTCAATCTGGACCATCACACCCGAGGTCCTCTTCGACCTTATACACCCCTCTATCTCGATGGTTGTGGGGGCACCGTAAGCGTCGGGTTCCAACCAACAACCAGTCTTTAGGTCCAATTCATCTAATTCCACAACCTCATTTTCCGCATACAGAGAGAGGATATAGTCCCTCCATTCTGACTCAGCAATTGGTAGTGCTGAGGGAGTTTTATGAGACCCACAGCCTTCACAGATAAGTGACCAAAATTTACGACTGTCTTTCACCCTGGCTGCTTCTCGTAGAGCAATCCAGCGCTGATCTACTTCCTCCTTCCTTATTCTTGCTTTCATCCGTACACTTCTCCTTTTGAGAAGGGAAATTCTTCTACCCCTCTCCTCCACTTCCCGCCCATACTGTAACCTAACCAATCTATTAATTTCCCTGTTTATTAGGAGAAGAGGAAGCCTTAATTTCTGTCGTGGAGGTTTGATACATTTTGACTGGATTTTCTGAATAATATTTCCCATAAATTCGGAGAGAGATTTTAGCTGATCTTTATGCCAGGCAACAGTATTTCTCAACACTATTTCAAGTAATTCCTTTAGGGATGAAAGTTTCAAAGGTGTCCAATGAATTTGACCCGTTTTCGCATTAAAGTTCAAATTTTTACTCTTAAGGTTCCATGTTTCAATAGGAGACATTTGGAGTTTTAGCGAGAGGCTCAAAATCTTATGGTCATTAAGTGAAGTATCCATGATCAACATATCCTTCACAATTCGTGCTAGGGGGTAGGAGGCCAAAAAATAACCAATGATGGATTTACTCAAATGAGATTTGTGAGTAAAAGCTGCAGGGGAGTCTGACTGAAATCGGCCATTCACAATTATACAGCTAAGTTCCCTCAAACTTTTAGCAATGCATACCCCCTTTTGTCTGTCCTAATTCCGGGTGGAAAACGAATAGGTGGAATATTAAGGAGGGATTCCCTTTCTATATCACTAAAGATTGAGAGAGATGCATTTGAAATTTTGCAATTTAAATCCCCTGCTATTAATACTTCAAATACTGTTGCATGTGAACTTAAAAAGGAAAAGATACAATTCAACATATGCAATAACATCCTATCATGCTCCTTCAGGGGGAATATAAGCATTTACCACTAAAATTTGAATTTTTCTACCATCCTTCAGTATAGGCACAATTCCAATTATCTGGTATGAATTGTGTGGAGTTGGAAAGATTTCAAACTCCCATTTGTGATTATCACTTAAGAATATTGCAGTACCCCCTTTTGCATGCCCTAACGTAGACGGTTGTGCTTTTTGACTCAGGACCGTGTACCCCGGGCAAGAAATATTAGTTACGCTGCAAGACTCCTGGATGCAGATTAGATCCGCTTGAAGAGAACAGATATGGTCTAATTTACCTATATAATTCTCTAATCCTGCAGCATTCCAGGAGACCACATGAAGGTTATGGTTAAAAACTATGTTGTGGGTTGTTCCCCTTCACCTTACTATTATTCAATGCCCCTGCCAGCCAGCTCCAATTATCTTGGGGGGGGGCCTCCGGGAGGGAGACTGCTTCTCTTTAACAAGCTTCACCACTCTTCCTCCCTAGGAAAGTGAGACCTTCATACTTTCCAAGGGAGGAGCCGGAGACCCACACCCAAGGGTGATGTTGCTTTTGTTCTCGCCTGGGGCCGGGGGGGACTAGATTCTATGGAACTGGAAATGGGGGTCCATCTTCATAACTGGGACTACATCTATGCCTCTACGTTGCAATTGTTCACAATTGACTAAGATCAAATTTGCAATTGTTTTGGAGTAAAACCAAACCCTTGATGTGGCAGAGTCGCGTTCCTGCATTAAAGATACACTAGCAATATCACCACTTTCAATTAAACTTAACTCCGGTGTATCTTCAAAACATGATATTAAGAGAGAACGATTTAAAGATACATTTGAGTAAAATAAAACGCAAATCTCAAGTCACGACATTGACCAGAAAAATTGAGAGGATTCTCCCTCTCCCCAATAGAAACTCCACCACCCATGTTGTCAGGAATGAACTGCAAGGTATTACAGAGCACACCAGCATGTGGATTAAGGGAAGAGGTCACCTTAATTATACTCAATAGTTTATCCAGTTTGTCCACAAGAAGATCCAAAAAGGGAGTTAAAGCGAGTTCTTCCGTAATAGAGGTTGGTACTATGGTATCCTGGTTTGTATAAACATTCATCCTCTCCTCAATTGGATCTTTCCTGGTGACAACCATGGAGGGAGAAATTCCTGAAAGAGTCTGGTCGTCAAACTTTACCTTTCTAGGTTTTCTTTTGGGAATCCGCCTTTTAGTTTTTCTTCCCTGCTTTTTCCCTTTTTGGGATTTTCCCATATTCCTTTCATTGGCTACTTGCTTAATCGTTTCCATCCTCTTGCACTCCTCACTTGGACAGATGGAGAATGACTTTGACTGAGGCAGAAAGATAGGAAATGGAGCTATGGACGAGGATGGTTTTAATTCTGAGTTTATGAAAACGGGGCTATTCGACTGTGGAGGTGAGGGAGAGAATAACTTTTCCAGGGAATAATCAGAACTTTCCAAGTCAAAACTTTCCTCGCACTTCCCCGGAGAAGAGGGCACTTGAGGGTTCCCAGCCTGGGTTCCTCTGGTAAACAAAACAGGTGGTTTAATTGAGTTTGTGTAGACGTTTGCAGCCAACGAGACCTGAGATATACTAGGACAACTGCCCCCCGATTCCATGGAGGCCTTCTTTACAGTAGACGGCTTTTCCTCAATTGAGGTAGAACCCTCCTTTTTTAGACCAGTTAGGACTTTCAATACAGCCAACAGAGTATCTTCCGAACGATCAAAGCTATTTCTTGATTTTTCCAAAAGCGCTAAGATAGACGAAAGTATTCTCTCTAGGCATTTAAAGGACTCCAATATTACTGTTTGTTAATCCATGGGGGCACTTGGCAAATTTCTAGAGGACAAAAACTCAGGGGAAAGTGAGGGAAATCCTGGAGATAGAGAGAGATCCGAAGGTGTACTACTAATACGTCTTAGGCGAGGGGAATTCTCTTTTCCCTCTAGGGGCAGAGACGCCTGATGAGGAGACAAGCTCTTTGTGAGAAACATCCCTTTTACTTCAATGTCTGGCAGGGTAAAGTCTTCCACATCCGGGGGAGGACCCGTGTTAAAAGAAGGGAGAATGGTGTTCTCTAGATCACCCCAGGCAATACACGACTGACTAAAAGAAGAAGGTGTGGCCAGAAACTTCCCGGAGTTATCGAGATGATCAAAACCCACAAGGTTTACAGGAGCTTCCTCAATAGGAGGGGAATCACCAAAAGTTTCCTTTTGCAAAAAGGGAAGAATAGTGCAGGAGTTTTTTGTATTCAAATGAGACATAGACTTGTTTCTTAAGGGATTCGATTTAGTCTTTTTTGCAGGCCCGGTTAAGAAAAACTCTGCCTACCCTTAGGCGTTTGGCCGTCATAGCCCAGGGAGGGATTGACTTAGCAAGCTGGACAACAGTTATTTTTCCTCTCAGCCCCTGAAACCGGGATACTCAAACTCTTTAGCTACTCTTTAGCTACAGGCGCTCCTTGAGGTTTTAGGTAGCTGAGCAGGAGACTCCCAGAAAATATTTATGGCTGTATAGGCTATTTCAACAATGTTGGCCTTCTTCCCGATTTCCCAGGGTTTTCATGAAGCTGGTTTTCCTGGGGTAGGCAAAATGGGGACGCAACGAAGGCCGGCAATCCTTCAGCCCTCTGCGACAGTACTTAGAGCTGAGTACCCAACAGTACCCATGTGAGTGAGACCCGCCCTCAGACAGAGTGTGACGGAGGGAGGGAGAGGGAACGGAGATTCTCTATGCCGGGAATCCACTCCCTTACAATCCCAAGTCAACTATAGCTCGCACTCACCAAACTCATGCTGATATATATTGTTGTCCGCCACCAGCCTCCAGCGTTGCTCCAAAAAGAACCTGTGACTGAGTGCTCCTTCCTTCCTGCGTCACCCAGTCAGCTCACTCCATCACCGCTTGACTGGCCTCAAGGTTACTTTTGGCCTGCTTCCAGAAGCGCTGTGTTTGGTTGTGGAAGGCCAGCATATAACTGACCACATCCTGGGGAAGTGTCTTGGGAGCTTTCTCCCAGCCCTTTTTCACTATGCTTAGTGGTCCCCTGACAGGGTAATATAGACAAGCTCATTGAGGCTGAACCCCACCCCTTTCTGGGGCACCTCCCTATAAGCAAAGAGAACGTCCCACTTATGCCTCATGGCCTCAGGTAGGCCAGTGATCATGCCTTTTAGGGTCTTGTTGAATCTCTCAACAAGCCGATTGGATTGAGGATGGTAAGGGATGGTAAACCGGTAGGTTACCCCACACTCATCCCACATGGACTTCATGTACGCAGACATGAGGTTTGTGCCTCAGTCAGACACAACTTCATTGGGGAACCCCACACAAGTAAATATTCCCATCAGGGCTCTGGTCACCACCAGTGCAGTCACTGTTATCAGAGGGATTGCCTTTGGGGAGCGGGTGGCATGGTCCACCAAAACCAGGATAAACCTGTTGCCTAAGGCAGTTTTGGGGTCCAAGGGACCAATGAGGTCGATGGCCACCCTTTCAAAGGGGGTGCCAACGACGGGGAGTGGGATCGGGGGGGCCTCAAGCCTCTTCCCTGTCTTCCCACTAGCCTGGCAGGTGAGGCAAGCTCTGCAGAAAGTATCTGGGCCAATGGAAGTGGGTGACAAGCCTGTTAAAGGTCTTGTCTTGGCCCAGGTGTCAAGCCAGGTGGATGTCATGAGCCAGGCCCAGACGGAAGGCCCAGTAACACTGGGGGACCACCAGCACACGTGCTGCCCCAATGGCTGGATCCTTAGGCTCACTGTAAAGGAGATCATTCTCCCAGTAGATATGGTGATCGCCAGAGGCTTCACCTACTGCTTGGGCTGCAGCCTCCACCCTTTGCCCATCAATGGTGACCCACTGCCTATACTTGGAAGTATTGGCAGGCATGTGGGTTTTTGGCACCATTTCCTTATCTCCCACGGATACTAGGGACACCTCTATCTGCTCCCCAAAACTAACTGTGACTGTCTTCCCCCACCAAGCGCTACACCAGCCAACCCAGATGTCTGCCCTCCAGTGGTGGGCTGTCCCCTCTTGGGACACTGGGAGTCGCCCTTAGAGTGTCCATGCTGGTAGCACTCTAAGCATTTTGGGATGAACTTCTCTAACTTCTTACCAAAGTACCATGGCTTCTTCCCAAATTTAGATGAGAAATGGTTACCATCCCCCCCTTGGGAATTGTTTTGGGGGCCTTTTGAGAGTTCCTTATCTTTAGGTTTTTCTCCCCCCTCTTTCTTCTGTTGGGAACCCTAACCACCTTTGTGGGTGCCCCCCCCCCCCCAGATACCTTTTTGGACACTCTGGTGCTCACCTAGAGGTCTGCCTTCCCAGCAAGCTTCCTGAGATCATTCAGCTTACTGTCTACTAAGTGCTGGCACAACTCTGTAAAACAAATACTAAGCATATGCTGTCTCAGATTCAAATCATATAACCCTTTGTAATCATCTACTTTGCTGCCCCGCATCCATCCGTCTAGTGCCTTATTGGAGAAATCATAACAATCTACCCACGTTTGTGTTGAAAGTTTGGTGCTGTCCCTGAACCTCTGACAATATCTTTCAGGGGTTAGCCAAAACTTGGCCAGTAAAGCGGCTTTCATGTGTGAGTAGCCATTTCTATTCTGTGGAGCTAGTGTAGGAAGTGTGTCCCTCCCCACTGCTGGTACATAAAACCACATCGCCACCCCCCAGTGCTACTCAGAGGTCCCATGGGCCCTTGGTGTAACTTCATAGGCAGCCAGCCACTTGTCAATGTCATCTCCCACCATAAAACTTGGCACCACATTCTTGGGTATACAAACCTTTCTCCCCCCAACAGGTCCTGCATGTATGCTGCCACCATCACTGCTGGACTCAGACTGTCTTGCCTTGATCTCCAGCTCCTTGAGACTCAGTTCATGAGCCAACAAAATTTTCTTTTCAGCCAAGGCTGTCTCAGCTGCTCTTGCATCTGTTTCTGCCCTCCTCTCCTCCTGTTGAGCTTCAATTGTTAACCTTGTCATTTGTAATTGGAATTCTCTCTCATCTCTCCTTTCCTCTGCTGTCAGGCCGTGATCAGAGACACCGCTCCCTGGTTTGGCAGGGGGCACAATCATAGTGGTAACATCCTCCACTAATGGCAAAAAAATCCTCTGAGGGGCCATCCTCTGGACCCTCCTCCTCAACATTCTCATCAGAATGGGCTTCTGTCCAGGCCCTGAGCGCCATTTAGAATTCCTCCTTTCTGGAGGCCTTTTGGGTAGGTACTCCCTGTTGGAAAATGGGTTATTGGTAAGGGCACGTTAGTACCTACACTTAGCAATAGGCCACTAACCTCCACTTAGGACCAGTTAGGTCTCAGTAAATTAAACACAGCTCAACCCTTGGTAGCTTGGCAACGAGCGACAAGGCTTAATTTAGGAGACAGAGTGTAAAGTATTCAAATATCACAAAACAGTAATTAAATAAAAAAAAGACACAGGAAACAGTTTAAAAATCCAAAACCAATTTATAAAAATAGATAATATTTTTATCTTTAAAATGACACAAAAACAAATAAAATCGGATAGGGGGAACCGGAGATATTAATTTTTAAAGAATTATTGTTTTTTTAGCGCCTAGAAACAAAAAGCGGCAATCGGGTCATTTGGTTGCACCTCGACCGGGGCAGAGTCAAAGTTTAAGGCCGACCGCGATGGAGCCCTGCTCGGCTACAGCTCGCGGGAGGCCTCGGTCAAAAGTTTACCTTCGGACTTAGGGCCTGATTCTAACCTCGGCGGTAAAATGCCCTTACCGCCGGTCAGAAGACCGCCATAACACCGCCGCGGCCGCGGTCAACCGCCACGGTCATTCTGACCCACAACAGCCAAACCTCCAAAAATCCGTCCTCCACTGCAGCCCGCCACATCGCCGGGCAGCGATAAACTGGAGATGACCAAACCTCCACCGTCACGCCAACAGAAATACGCCCATGCCATTACGATCCACGAATCCACACGGCGGTCATTCAAACGCGGTATTCCATTGGCGCTACACACCGCCGCGGTCAGAATACACACACATCACCAAAACACAGCCACATTGGACAATTTGAAATACACACACCTGATACACATACACACACCACTCCCACACAATCAACCAACTATAAAACACACATCCACATCACCCACAAACCCCTGCTACCCCAATTACTGAGAGAAGGAGAGAGAGACACAGCAGACAATCCAAAGCAAGACACACTGAGGCACACTACACCATCACACACACCACATAGTAGCACAAAGCACCACTCACCAACACACTCCTCATCACATACACCACCCCACACCTCACCCACACCACCCCATGGCACCCCAAAGGCACCCACGCTTTTCCGACCAAGAACTCCGGGTCATGGTGGAGGAAATCCTAAGAGTGGAACCCCAGCTCTTCGGCTCACAGGTGCAGCACACCAGTATAGCCAGGAAGGCGGAGCTATGGCAGCGGATCGTGGACAGGGTCAACGCGGTGGGACAGCATCCCAGGAATAGGGAGGACATCCGCAAAAGATGGAACGACCTACGGGGGAAGGTCCGATCGATGGTCTCCAGGCACAACATCGCGGTCCAGAAGACTGGCGGCGGACCCCCACCCACCCCTCCCGAATTTACATCGTGGGAGCAAGACGTCTTGACCATCCTGCATCCTCAGGGCCTCGCTGGAGTAGCCGGAGGAATGGACTCTGGTAAGTCCCATCTCAACTACTATATCCCCCCCACCCCACCAGCATGCCCACCCACACCCCCACCCTCACCCCCAACCCCCCAGCACACATCCTTCCTGACAATGTCTCACCAGCACAACCCACCCATCCCAACACCAACTCCTGCATGCCAACACAAACCATGGGCACCCATCACCTAAGCATGACCACTGCACTAACCCCTCCCCCCCACTAAATACCCTCACAACACCTCCCTCCAGGGAATGCCTGCACTGGGGGACAAGGGCACCCACAACACGCATGCTATTGCACACACAGAAACAATAACCAAACTCTCTTACCCCCATGCAGGACCCGAACGACAACACACCAGCCAGGAGGGTCCAGAAGTGTCCATCCCACCACCGGAACAGGCGCACACTGAGGATAGCAGCTCTGTCGACAGTGAACCTGATGACCAGCCCGGACCATCGGGGACCTCTGGCCAGTCGGTTCCCCTCACCCAGACACAGGCCACACCAGACCCGACCCCCTCTGCCGACACCAGCACAGCTCCCACCCAGCGGGCCCATGCCTCTGTCTCTAGGACAGCTCAATCAGCGGTGTGTCTGCCACTACAGGGCACCCAGGCTAACCCGACACCCCAACAACAACAGGGACCTGGGGGCAGTGGGAGCGGGCACACCGGCCAGGGGACAGAGGCCGGGGGAAACCGGGCAGCTCGGAGGGCTGCTGTGCGACAGGGGGGGGAGGACAGGCCCAGGGAACCCACTCTCCAAGAGGCCCTCACCACCATCATGGGGGCATACCACCACTCCCAAGAAACGATGGCGACGGTACTGGCCAGGTTCACTGAGATCCAGGCACAGCAGGAAGACCGCTACATGGGGTTCAGGGAGGAGCTGAGAATCATCGGGACCGCAATGGGGACCATCGTCCTGGCCCTCCACAGGATAGAGGACGCGTTGCGGGACCATGGTGCACCACACAGGGCCCCTGTCACTGGTCCGGACCAGGAACAGCCTACCACCTCCGCCGGCGCTAGTGGACAGGAGGTCCCAACACCTCGACAGCCCCCCAGAACCCCACCTCCTGCTGAAGAACAACCACCCCGTAAGAGGAGCCTGAGACCAAAGAAAAAGACAGAGTAGGATGTCAAGACCCCCGCCAGCAGGACATACCCCCTCAAGTCTTCCCACTGTCCCACATTGCCACCCTGTCCAACCATGAACTGCCTATGCTCCATCCTTCCACAGGCAAAAGAACAATGCACCTGTGAGACTGAGAACTGGACTCTGCCATGGATATTCCTCCACCCCCACCCATCACCCTTAGATTCACATGTACCGATATCTAGCACTGTAAATAAATCACATTTTGCACACAAACCTGTTTTGAGTCATGCTGTATTTTAACAAATGGATAACATATTACTGTTCAATTTCTGTTCTGTCAATTAGTCATGACAACATACCAATGTCAACACGCTGTATTTCATGGGCGAACCAAGCAGAAGTCAGGTACTGAGTCAGACAGCACTGAGAAGGGAAGGGAAAGGCAAAAATTATTAAAAAACATCTGTGGGGAACTACAGAAAGTACAGATGCAGGAGGCTAGAAGCAATTGTAAAATGGCGTGGGTGATTCTTACCTGGGTGTTATTGGAAATACTGTTGTATCACTCTGTCCCTATTGTCTGTGTCGTCCTCAGAGTCTTCCTCCTCTTCACTCTCCACAGGCTCCACGGCTTCTACAACACCACCATCTGGACCATCCTCCTGCAGGAAAGGCACCTGGCGTCGCAAAGCCAGGTTGTGAAGCATACAGCACGCCACGATGATATGGCACACCTTCTTTGGTGAGTACATTAGGGATCCACCAGTCATATGCAGTCACCTAAACCTGGCCTTCAGGAGCCCAAAGGTTCGCTCAATCACCCTCCTTGTACGCCCATGGGCCTCATTGTAGCGTTCCTCTGCCCTTGTCCGGGGATTCCTTACTGGGGTCAGTAGCCACGGCAGGTTGGGGTAACCAGAGTCACCTATTAGCCACACACGTTGTCTCTGTAGCTGCTCCATCACATAGGGGATGCTGCTATTACGCATCACATACGCGTCATGCACTGACCCTGGAACTTGGCATTTACATGGGAGATGTACTGGTCAGCCAAACAGACCACCTGGACATTCATCGAATGATAATTCTTTCTGTTTCGGTACACCTGCTCATCGTCTTTTGGGGGTACCAAAGCCACATGGGTCCCATCAATGGCACCAATGATGTTGGGGATATGTCCAAGGGCATAGAAATCACCCTTCACTGTGGGCAAGTCACCCTCCTCGGGGAAAATTATGTAGCTCCGCATGAGTTTCATCAGGGCAGACAACACTCTGCTCAATATCTTTGAAAACATAGGCTGAGACATTCCAGATGACATGGCCACTGTGGTCTGGAATGACCCACTGGCCAAAAAATGGAGGACTGACAAAACCTGCACCAGAGGGGGAATCCCTGTGGGTTGGCGGATGGGGGACATCAGGGATGGCTCCAGCTGGGCACACAGTTCATGGATAGTGGCACGGTCAAGTCGGTATCGAAGTATAATATGGCGTTCTTCCATTGTCGACAGGTCCACCAGCGGTCGGTACACGCGAGGATTCCTCCTTCTCATCCCAAGTCCCAGCGGACGGTGCCTAGGGAGGACAACATGGAGCACAGAGTCAGCCAAACCACAGGTACGTACAGACAGCTTGCACAGTTAAAGAATGGCAATGGGTTGAAAGGCGTGTATGTGTGGCAATGCAAGGCCTAGGCCTGTGTGTCGCAGTCAAAATTAAGCCATGTGGGCCCTTGAAATGGCGGCTGCCTGACCTGTGAAGTGGGACAATGGGATGTGAGGTCACTGCGCTGGCGGGGCACACCGTGGCGGTAGGCGGTCGAAGACCGCGGCGCAAAGCCGCATTGGTTAACATTGAAGCCTATGGGTTTCAGGAGCCAATGACGAAGTGCGCCGGCGGTCGCGGTACGCACCGCCGCGGTACGCACCGCCGCGGACGTGACCGCCATTTTCTATCTGCTTAATCACTCGAGACCTGATCATCCACAGGAGAGGACCTATACTGCAAGTGCTGCTGTGACCTCGGTCTGGAAGATACAATGGCTGCTGCAACTGGGGAAAGGGCCCCTGCCTTCACGTCTGAAGAATTGGACAAGCTCGTGGATGGGGTCCTCCCCCAGTATGCGCTACTCTACGGTCCTCCAGACCAACAAGTAAGTACACCGGGTGCTAATGGAATGGGCTATGCCTGTGTGGATTGGGGTGGATGTAAGTTGGTGGGGTGGGGGGCGAATGAGGAGTGCAACGCCCGACAGATGAGAGCATGTGCCATATGGCAAAGTGGGGGGGGGGGGCAATTACATCTAACATGCAGGCCTTTGATGATTTCCTCTTTTCCACCCTGTACATGTCTAATAGGTCAGCGCCCATCAGAAGATCGACATTTGGCGTGCCATCGCCAAGGAAGTCCGGACCTTGGGGGTCCACAACAGACGGGGCACCCACTGCCGCAAGAGGTGGGAGGACATCCGCCGCGGAACAAGGAAGACCGCAGAAACACTGCTGGGGATGGCCTCCCAACCTAGGAGGGGTGCCAGTCGCACCATGACCCCCCTGATGTCCCGGATCCTGGCGGTGGCCTACCCTGAATTGGATGGGCGCTTTAAGACATCACAGCAGACACAAGGGGGTGAGTATCAGCACATTCTCCTATCTTTCTGCGCAGTGGAGGCGTCTGGGTGGGGGAGGAGGGCTGTGGGTGACATTAGGCCAGGGCGCTTTCTGTAGTGTAGTTCTCTCCCTTAGGCATGGCCCTGTGCCCCCGGCCCCCACCTCGGTAGGGTGACAAGTACAGCCATTGAAGGTCCAGCATCTCCCATGTGCGCGTTTGACGTCTCTTGGCCTGTTGTCTCAGTCAGTAGTACTGAGTAGTGTACCCCGAATGCGCGGCTTAGGGAATTAGGCACCTGTGTCTGTCCTCTCCGCCAACGGTGTTGACATTGCATGCACTCAACCTGGTCTTCTTTTTTCTCCCCCCACCCTTTCTCTCCATCTTCTTGTGCATGTGTGCATTAGCATCATCAGGCGGAGGAGATGTGGCATCGGAGCACGAGGGAGCTGCAGGACACAAGGCCCCGGTGGGCCCAGGAACAGACACAGAGGGCACCAGTGATCCGGAGGGCGAGGGGAGCACCACGACGGGGACCGCTGGTGAGAGCAGCGAAAGCGACACGTCCTCGGATGGGAGCTCCCTAGCGGTGGCGGCAACATCCGTGCCCCCCGCCTCCACAGGTACAGCCGCCACCCAGCGCACCAGCCCCGCCCTCCCAGCAGCCCCTCAGTCTTCGCTCCGTGCCGGTTCGCCCAGGAAGGCGCGCGTCTCCTTCGCCCCAGGCACCTCAGCCCCTGCCCCTGTTGCCCCTGCTGCCCTCAGTGCGGAGCTCATTGACCTGGTAAGGACGCTCATTGTTGGGCAGACGACCCTTTTGAATGCCATCCAGGGTGTGCAAAGGGAGGTGCAACAGAGCAATGCGTACCTGGAGGGCATTCATTCGGGTCAGGCTGCCCATCAACGAGCGTTCACTGCTCTGGCCTCAGCACTGACGGCAGCCATTGTCCCTGTTTCCAGCCTCCCTCTTCTGACTGCCTCCAGCCTGTCTCTGTCTCCTGTTCCTCAGCCTATCCCATCCACACCATCAGACCAGCCTGCACACACCTCAACACCCAAGAGCAGCTCATCCAAACACAAGCACCACAGATCCCGCAAACACTCACCCGAGCAACACCCAGATGCAGACATGCCAACAGCCACTGCCACCCCTGTGTCCCCCTCCTCCTCGTCTCCCTCCTCCCTCCCTGTGACGTCTACACTCACACCTGCATGCACCCCAACATCAGCCAGTGCTTCCATCACCACCTCACCCTCCAGTACAGTCCACACTCGTGCAGTCACCACCCCCACTGCCATGTACACGTCCCCTGTGTCCTCTCCCACGGTGTCTGTCACCCCCTCTTCCAAGACACACAAACGCAGGCAGCCACCCACCCAACAGCCATCCACCTCACGACAGCCTACAGCACCAGCACCTTCACCCAATGACAGCACACCTGACTCTCCTACAACCACCTCCTCTACCTCCACTTCCATCTCCACTTCTCCTACCCTTTACCTTGGCCCTAAAAAACTTTTCCTGGCTAACCTTAACCTCTTTCCCCCCGATGACCTCCCCCATCCATCTTCAAAGAGTCCCAAGAGCACCGCAGCCACCACCAGCCCAGCTTCGGGTGTCACTGTTGTGCCTGGGTTCTGGAGCCCACCCTTTGCCAGCAGTGACACATCGGTCAGCAGCAAGGACACGTCCAGCCCCCCCCCCGGCAAGAGGACCCGCCAAAACAAGGACCGCCGTGCGAGGACCGACAGGGCTGCCCCCAAGGAGCAATGTGCGGCCACTTCACCACCCACACCATCTAGGGGAGGCAAGGGCCCGAGAGCCCCATCAAAGGAGCGGAAGGGCAGCAGGAGCGCGGAGAAGGTGGACCCCACATGCCACATCCCAGCTGGGAAGGAGGACACTAAGGAGGCCAGGAGTCCGTCCCCGAAGGGTCCAGGAACGTCACGGTCCCAGGGCGACTGAACAGGGAGTCCAGGCCAGGTCTGGCTCCCTTGACCTGCTGGATGAGTACCGCTGAACAGGGCCCCGCCGTGGAGATAGGCACTGCTGAACAGGGCCTGCAGTGCAGAAGAGTACCGCTGAACAGGGCCCCGCCGTGGAGATAGGCACCGCTGAACAGGGCCCGCGGTGCAGAAGAGTACCGCTGAACAGGGCCCCGCCGTGGAAATAGGCACCGCTGAACAGGGCCCGCGGGGCAGAAGAGTACCGCTGAACAGGGCCCCGCCGTGGAGATAGGCACCGCTGAACAGGGCCCGCGGTGCAGAAGAGTACCGCTGAACAGGGCCCCGCCGTGGAGATAGGCACCGCTGAACAGGGCCCGCGGTGCAGAAGAGTACCGCTGAACAGGGCCCCGCCGTGGAGATAGGCACCGCTGAACAGGGCCCGCGGTGCAGAAGAGTACCGCTGAACAGGGCCCCGCCGTCTCAAGCACCGCTCCGCTGGGCCCTTCCTCTCAAGCACTGCTGAACAGGGCACCGCCGTCTCAAGCACCGCTCCGCTGGGCCCTTCCTCTCAAGCACCGCTGAACAGGGCCCCGCCGTCTCAAGCACCGCTCCGCTTGGCCCTTCCTCTCAAGCACCGCTGAACAGGGCCCCGCCGTCTCAAGCACCGCTCCGCTGGGCCCTTCCTCTCAAGCACCGCTGAACAGGGCACCGCCGTCTCAAGCACCGCTCCGCTGGGCCCTTCCTCTCAAGCACCACTCCGCTGGGCCCCGCCGTCTCAAGCACCGCTCCGCTGGGCCCCGCCGTCTCAAGCACCGCTCCGCTGGGCCCCGCCGTCTCAAGCACCGCTCCGCTGGGCCCTTCCTCTCAAGCACCGCTGAACAGGGCCCCGCCGTCTCAAGCACCGCTCCGCTGGGCCCTTCCTCTCAAGCACCGCTGAACAGGGCCCCACCGTCTCAAGCACCGCTCCGCTGGGCCCTTCCTCTCAAGCACCGCTGAACAGGGCACCGCCGTCTCAAGCACCGCTCCGCTGGGCCCTTCCTCTCAAGCACCGCTCCGCTGGGCCCCGCCGTCTCAAGCACCGCTCCGCTGGGCCCCGCCGTCTCAAGCACCGCTCAGCTGGGCCCCGCCGTCTCAAGCACCGCTCCGCTGGGCCCTTCCTCTCAAGCACCGCTGAACAGGGCACCGCCGTCTCAAGCACCGCTCCGCTGGGCCCTTCCTCTCAAGCACCGCTCCGCTGGGCCCTTCCTGTCAGGCACCGCTCCGCTGGGCCCCGCCGTCTCAAGCACCGCTCCGCTGGGCCCGCCGTCTCAAGCACCGCTGCGCTGGGCCCTTCCTCTCAAGCACCGCTGAACAGGGCCCCGCCGTCTCAAGCACCGCTCCGCTGGGCCCTTCCTCTCAAGCACCGCTGAACAGGGCACCGCCGTCTCAAGCACCGCTCCGCTGGGCCCTTCCTCTCAAGCACCGCTGAACAGGGCCCCGCCGTCTCAAGCACCGCTCCGCTGGGCCCTTCCTCTCAAGCACCGCTGAACAGGGCACCGCCGTCTCAAGCACCGCTCCGCTGGGCCCTTCCTCTCAAGCACCGCTCCGCTGGGCCCCGCCATCTCATGCACCGCTCCGCTGGGCCCCGCCGTCTCAAGCACCGCTCCGCTGGGCCCCGCCGTCTCAAGCACCGCTCCGCTGGGCCCTTCCTCTCAAGCACCGCTGAACAGGGCACCGCCGTCTCAAGCACCGCTCCGCTGGGCCCTTCCTCTCAAGCACCGCTCCGCTGGGCCCTTCCTGTCAGGCACCGCTCCGCTGGGCCCCGCCGTCTCAAGCACCGCTCCGCTGGGCCCCGCCGTCTCAAGCACCGCTCCGCTGGGCCCTTCCTCTCAAGCACCGCTGAACAGGGCCCCGCCGTCTCAAGCACCGCTCCGCTGGGCCCTTCCTCTCAAGCACCGCTGAACAGGGCACCGCCGTCTCAAGCACCGCTCCGCTGGGCCCTTCCTCTCAAGCACTGCTAAACAGGGCCCCGCCGTCTCAAGCACCGCTCCGCTGGGCCCTTCCTCTCAAGCACCGCTGAACAGGGCACCGCCGTCTCAAGCACCGCTCCGCTGGGCCCTTCCTCTCAAGCACCGCTGAACAGGGCCCCGCCGTCTCAAGCACCGCTCCGCTGGGCCCTTCCTCTCAAGCACCGCTGAACAGGGCACCGCCGTCTCAAGCACCGCTCCGCTGGGCCCTTCCTCTCAAGCACCGCTGAACAGGGCACCGCCGTCTCAAGCACCGCTCCGCTGGGCCCTTCCTCTCAAGCACCGCTGAACAGGGCACCGCCGTCTCAAGCACCGCTCCGCTGGGCCCTTCCTCTCAAGCACCGCTCTGCTGGGCCCCGCCGTCTCAAGCACCGCTCCGCTGGGCCCCGCCGTCTCAAGCACCGCTCCGCTGGGCCCTTCCTCTCAAGCACCGCTGAACAGGGCCCCGCCGTCTCAAGCACCGCTCCGCTGGGCCCTTCCTCTCAAGCACCGCTGAACAGGGCCCCGCCGTCTCAAGCACCGTTGATGGTTCACTGTGCCCACCATGCCTCCTCCTTGACCAGTGGAGACTGTCATCCACCTGATGGACTGTGGCTTTGCACTCCCCAGGATGGTCCAGTGGGCAGCCCACCCACTGTAGAGACATTGAGAGACTGTGGCTTTGCACTCCCCAGGATGGTCCAGTGGGCAGCCCACCCACTGTAGAGACATTGAGAGACTGTGGCTTTGCACTCCCCAGGATGGTCCAGTGGGCAGCCCACCCACTGTAGAGACATTGAGAGACTGTGGCTTTGCACTCCCCAGGATGGTCCAGTGGGCATGGTGGCTCCTCGTGGATCTGGCGTCGTGGACTCATGTGGCTGTGGTGCCCCCCCCTTCCCTTCCCCCTGAGGTGCCTGTAGTTTTTACATCTGATGCCCCTGCAGTGTTCTCCCCAAAGGACTCAGGTCTCCTGTGTGGGCTTTGCCCTTATTTCTCAAGACTTTGGCCCACGAACATGCTGAATTCGTAGGATGTGCAGGACTTGGTACTTCAGTTATACACTGATGTGTATGTGATTAGTTTTGTTGTGAATATCTTTCATGGTTGTACGATAATTTTCTGGAGCTTTTTGGTACATAAATATTTATTCCAAATATGATTATGTCCTAGCATTTTTCAGGGGTGTTTGGGTGGTGTCACTGTGACTTGGTGCTCTGCATTGGTGAGTACATAGTTGGGGGGGGCGGGGGGGTCGCATATGTGTGTGCCCGTAACCTTTCGTCCTCCCCCTCCCGTGTGTCGTAGGTGCAGTACTCACCGTTGTCGTCTGCGCCGGACTTCGTACTCGTGGTAGATGAGAAGGTAGACGAGAGCAGGTAGGATGTTTAATTCGGGTTCCATGCTGTCCTCCGTACTCGTGGAGTAGTCTGTTTCCGCCGTGTTTTTATCGGCGGTGCTCCTGCCCCGGAAAAGGTGGCGGATTGGTGAGTTATGATAGTGTGGGCGGTACATTGTCTGCCGCCTGCCTGTTGGCGGTGACCGCCGCGCTGTTTGTCTGTACCGCTGCGGCGGTCGGAGTGTTAAGTTGGCGGGCTGTGTTGGCGGTTCCCGCCAGGGTCAGAATTCAATTTTTTGGACCGCCAGCCTGTTGGCGGGTTGGCCGCCGGTTTAACACCGACCGCCAGGGTTAGAATCACCCCCTTAGTCTCTTTTCTGAAGATTTTCTTCAGCAGGACAAACCTGCCAGTCCAATCCCACCTCCTGGAACCCTTCTCCGGATACGCGTCACGGGAATCCTCGGTGGAGATTTTTACCTCCGGACTTAGTCATTTTTTCGAGGTGAAAATCCTTCGATCTTGATCCGACGTCCTTGGAGCCCTCCTCGGATACGGTGGCAGGGAGGTCCCGGTCAACTTTTTACCTTCGGACTTAGTCTCTTTTTTGGAGATTTTCTTCACCGGGACGAACCAGCAAATCAGGCCGGGTCACGGTTGAGGCAAGACGGCTAGAGTTGCCGCGGCGGGTCGGTCCCTCTATGGAGCTTTTTTTCAAAAGTTCTCCAAACTTCTGGGGCTTCTCCCAGATGTTCTTTTAAGGTTCCTTGGGGGTCTACAGCTCACTCCAAGGCTCCAGAAGTTCTGAGATGATCCTTGGGGGTGTGGACTACAACTCCCAGAATGCACCTGGCGCAAATTCCTTTTTGGCCACTGGGCAGTGGTCAGCTGGTTGATTTCTTCAGGAGTTGGTGCAGGGGACTCTGGTTAGCAATTTTTCACCTGTAGCAAACAGGGAGTCCCTCCTTGAACCAGTTGAAGCCAGGCAAAGTCCTTCTTGTGGTGAAGCCCAAGTGTGCAGCTGGTGCAGTCCTTCTGAGTGCAGGTTCCAGGTGCAGGCCAGGGGTCCAGCAGGGCAGTCCTTCTTCTCCTTTGGTTCTTCCTTGTTGGAATCTGATGGGGATCTGAGGTGTGGGTGCAGGTCTGCCACTTTTATCCTTGCTCCTGGGTGAAAAACAAAGGGGGTCCTGATTCTCCAATCAGGTGCAGGGTCCTTCCCCCTGTGATGACCACTTCCTAGGAAGTGTGGCAAAAATCAGTCCCAGGAGGCAACATTCTTCAAAAATCCATCATGGCTGAATTTGATTTTTGGAGGTTACATCTGGCTGAGCCCACCCACTGGTGTGGCTAAAAATCATAAACACACCCCTCTCCTGCCCTCTCCTAATCTAATCAAGGCGGCACCTAGTTGTCTGGGGTTGCAGGATGTGGGGGTGTTGCTGGGTTGTTCTGAATGTCCTTCTCTGCCTTTGAAGACCTGTTTGGCAGCCCTCCCCCTTCCTGCCGCATCATCTGCTGAGGGGAAATTCCCTCCCACAGGCACATCTCTTTGTGTGAAGCCAGGCCACTTCACACCTCATCAAGGCAGCCTGGCCAGGCTGCCAGAGGCTGGCCAATCAGGGCTCAGCAGCAAAAACAATGCAGGGCTGAAATTGGCAACTTTTCAGGTAAAGTTTAAAACTCTTTACCTGACAAGTTATATTAAATCCCACAACTGGAAGTTGTGGGATTTATTATAACAATTAATTTGATACCAAACCCTTTGTATCTGTCATTTAAGGGGACTTTAAAAAGTAAAATAAAGTCTCCCCATTCTAGCTTATGAAGGCCATTTACTACAATGAGGGAAAAACAAATGTGGCTGTTTTTACCTCACCAGGGCTTATAAAACTACTTTTATAAGGTCCCTGCTTATAGTTACATGGAACCCAGCCCTAGGGGCACATAGGGCACACCTTAGGGGTGACTTATATGTAAAAATAAGGTAGTTTAAGACTTTGGAACTACTTTTAATTCCAAAGTCGAATTTGCATAAAACTTTAATTTAAAAGCAGCCAGCAAGGCAGGCCTGCCTTTAAAATGACACTGGGCACCTCAGCAGTGTACCTATGGGTGCACTACATATGCTGTGGTCCCTAAACCTACATGCCCTACCATATACTTGGGATTTATAGGTAGGTTAACTGGGCCAATTATAATTAGCCTAATTTGCATATCCACTTTACACAGAGCACTGGACCTGGGACTGGTAAGCAGTACCCAGGGCACAGCCAAGAGTCAGTAACCACCAGTACCTGTCCAAAAAGTGTGGGGGTGACCAGGGCAAAAAGGAGGACTTTCCTACACTGCCCCCCCCAGATGAAAGGTGATGGGTACTAACCTACACCCTCTTAGTCCTCATCAGCTAAGTGGAAAAACCTGGAAAGGCCATTTGCATTGGCATGGGCAGTCCCAGGTCTGTGCTCCACTTTGAAGTCCATCCCCTCTAGGGAAATGGACCACTTTAACAGTTTTGGGTTCTCCCCCCTCATTTGCATCAGCCATCTGAGAGGTCTGTGGTCAGTTTGTACACGGAAGTGAGTGCCAAACAAGTATGGCCTCAACTTCTTCAGGGACCAGACCACAGCAAAGGTCACCCTCTCAATGGCACTCCATCTTTTCCCTCTGGGGAGTAGTCGCCTGCTGATGAAGGCAACTGGTTGATCTTGGCCCTCTTCATTAACTTGTGCTAACACTGCCCCAATCCTTTCCTATGAAGCATCTGTTTGCACTATAATCTCCTTGCTATAGTCAGGGGCCAGTAACACTGGTGCTGAACACATAGGCGGTCATTCTGACCCTGGCGGTCAAAGACCGCCAGGGCGGAGGACCGCGGGAGCACCGCCGACAGGCCGGCGGTGCTCCAATGGGGATTCCGACCGCGGCGGTAAAGCCGCGGTCGGACCGGCACCACTGGCGGGCTCCCGCCAGTGTACCGCCGCCCCATTGAATCCTCCAAGGCGGCGCAGCTTGCTGCGCCGCCGAGGGGATTCCGACCCCCCCTACCGCCATCCAGATCCCGGCGGTCCGACCGCCGGGATCCGGATGGCGGTAGGGGGGGTCGCGGGGCCCCTGGGGGCCCCTGCAGTGCCCATGCCACTGGCATGGGCATTGCAGGGGCCCCCGTAAGAGGGCCCCTACATGTATTTCACTGTCTGCTGCGCAGACAGTGAAATACGCGACGGGTGCAACTGCACCCGTCGCACAGCTTCCACTCCGCCGGCTCGATTCCGAGCCGGCTTCATCGTGGAAGCCTCTTTCCCGCTGGGCTGGCGGGCGGCCTGAAGGCGACCGCCCGCCAGCCCAGCGGGAAAGTCAGAATTACCGCCGCGGTCTTTCGACCGCGGAACGGTAACCTGACGGCGGGACTTTGGCGGGCGGCCTCCGCCGCCCGCCAAGGTCAGAATGAGGGCCATAGCCCGTTTTAGGGTGTCAAAAGCTTTCTGACACTCTGGGGTCCAAATGACCTTCTTGGGTTGTTTCTTGGAGTTAAGCTCAGTCAGAGGGGCCACTATGGTCCCATAATTCTGAACAAACCTCCTGTAGTACCCAGTCAGGCCAAGAAAGGCCCTGACCTGAGTCTGGGTTTTAGGAGCCTCCCAATCCAGGATCGTCTGGATCTTGGGCTGGAGAGGTTGTACATGGCCTCCACCAACAAGGTGGCCCAGGTACACAACTGAGCTTTGCCCTATCTGGCACTTGTTTGCCTTGATAGTCAGGCCTGCTTGAAGCAGGGCCTGAAGCACTTCCTTCAGGTGGACCAGGTGGTCCTCCCAGGTGGAACTAAATACAGCTATATCATCCAGATAAGCTACACTGAAAGATTCCAACCCAGACAGGACTCTATTCACCAACCGTTGGAAGGTGGCAGGAGCATTTTGCAGGCCAAAGGGCATCACCGTGAACTGAAAGTGGCCTTCTGGTGTGGAAAATGCTGACCTCTCCTTAGCTCCTGGACTTAAGGCAATCTGCCAGTATCCTGAGGTCAGATCAAAGGTGCTCAGGAATTTGGCAGCCCCCAACCTATCAATGAGCTCATCGGCTCTAGGTATGGGGTGTGCATCAGTACTAGTGACTGCATTTAGACCTCTGTAGTCCACACAAAACCTCAATTCCTTCTTCCCACCTTGGGGATTAGGTTTGGGCACCAGTACCACTGGACTGGACCAAGGACTGTCAGAGGGCTCAATTACCTTGAGCTCCAACATCTTAGCCACTTTAGCTTTGATGTTGGCCTTGACCTGGTCAGACAGCCTGCACAGCTTGTTCTTGACAGGTAAGCTGTCACCAGTGTCAATGTCATGGACACACCAATTGGTGAGTCCAGGGGTCAGGGAGAACAGACTAGCAAACTGCTCCAAAACGTGTCTGCAGTCTTTCTGTTGCTGGTCTGTCAACTTGGGAGAGAGTACCACTCCCTCCACTGACCCATCTTGCTCATTTGAGGACAGGAGGTCTGCCAGAGGTTCACTCTCCTCCTCCTTCCCTTCATCAGTGACCATCAGCATGGTCATGTCTGCCCTGTCCTGGTGGGGTTTCAACCTGTTAACATGCAGGATCCTATGAGGATTCCTGGGGGTGCCAAGGTCCACCGGGTAGGTGACCTCACCCTTTTTCTCCACAATTGGATAGGGCCCAGTCCATTTGACCTGAAGTGCCCTAGGAGCCATGGGCTCCAAAACCCACACCAGCTGTCCTGGGTGATACTCAGGCATGGTAGCCTTCTGATCATGCCAAAGCTTCATGAGCTCTTGGCTGGACTCCAGGTTTCTGCTTGCCTTGTTCATGTACTCAGCCATGCGTGACCGCAGGCCCAGCACATAATCTAGCACATTCTCCTTGGACTCCTTGAGAGCCTTCTCCCAAGACTCTCTCACCAAGCACAACGGGCCTCTTACAGGGTGCCCAAACAGTAACTCAAAGGGGCTGAATCCAACCCCCTTCTGTGGCACCTCCCTGTAGGCAAACAGCAGGCATGGGGGGAGAACATCCCATCTCCTCCTGAGTTTGTCAGACAAACCCATGATCATGCCCTTCAGGGTCTTGTTAAATCTTTCCACCAGAACATTGGTCTGTGGGTGATAGGGGGTGGTGAACTTATAAGTAACACCACACTCATCCCACATGGCTTTCAGATAGGCAGACATAAAATGTGTGCCCCTATCTGAGACCACCTCCTTTGGGAACCCCACTCTGGTGAACACACCAAGTAGGGGCCTAGCCACTGTGGGAGCAGTGACTGCCCGGATGGGTATTGCCTGAGGGTACCTGGTGGCATGGTCCGCAACCACCAAAATGTACCTGTTACCTGAGGCAGTTGGTGGGTCTAGGGGACCAACAATGTCAATCCCCACCCTCTCAAAGTGAGTCCCAACCACTGGCAGTGGTATCAAGGGAGCCTTTGGCTTGACCCCTGCCTTGCCACTGTCTTGCCGGGTGACACAGGAGCTGCAAAACTCCTTGACTTTTTCTGACATTTGGGGCCAATAAAAATGGTTGACCAGCCTGTTCCAGGTCTTGGTCTCTCCCAAATGTCCAGCTAAGGGAATATCATGGCTTAAAGTAAGGAGGAATTCTCTATACTTCTGGGGGACCACTACTCTCCTGGTTGCCCCTGGTTTGGGGTCCCTTGCCTCTGTGTAGAGAACTCCATCCTCCCAGTAAACCTTGTGGGTCCCACTGGTATCCCCTTGTTCTTGCCTGGCAGCAGTCTGCCTCAGGCCCTCAAGAGTGGGACACTCTCTTTGTCCCTGGCACAACTCTTCTCTGGTGGGCCCACCTGCCCCTTGCAGTTCTGCCAAGTCAGGCAAAGCTTGCAGGGGAAGTGGCCCTCCCTCAGAGGTCAGATCCTCCCCCTTAGGTTTCGATACATCCTGATCCTCTGTACTTGTAGGGGCTGGCAAGCCAGACCCAGTGCCCTTTCTCTTCTCCTTGGTGGCTTGGCCCATTGTTTCAGGGTCCAAGTGTCCAGCACTTCCCTGTTGTGCTGCCTGTGACCTAGTCACAGCACACACCCATTCAGGGAGGTCCAGTATCTGTGCATGGACCCTTCTCTCCACCTCTGACCATTTAGATGCTTCAAGATCATTTCCCAGCCGACACTCTACTGGGTGGGCAGGAGCTACAGCTACCTTCTTAGGGCCAGTCACACCTCCCCATTCCAGGCTCACCATGGCCATGGGATGGAGTTGGGTTCTGCTATCTGCATATGTTACGTGGTGGAAGACACCAGGTAAGACATGTTCTGGAGAAACTAGCTTCTCTGTGACCATTGTCACACTGGCTCCTGTATCTCTCAGAGCTTCCACCTCAGTCCCATTGACATTAGGCCTCTGCCCATACCTCTCCATGCTGGGAGGTAAGGTGGCCATAGTTGCAATGTCCACCCCACCCACGGATACTAATGTGACCTCTGTGTACCCTGATTCCAGCCCTGGGCCAACTTCCACCCCCAACCCTACATTAGCAATCCCCTGGGATTGCCCACCAGTGGGGGGCTTCTTGGAGCAGATAGCATCTCCTCTTTTGTGTCCAGGTTGATGACACTCAAAACACTTGCCGGCCTTAGCAAGCTCCTGAAACTTTCCTGCTTTAACAGGATCATAATTCTTCCCCTGATACCCTTTCCCCTTAGAAGTGGAATGGCTCGGGGCTCCCCCACCCTGAGACGTTTTTGGGGACTCTTGTGAGGACTCTTTGGGCTTTTTAATCATCTTTCCCTTGGTTCTTCCCCTGAGAAGAACCATGTCCTCCCTTTTTCTGATCACCACCTGGGAGTTTCTGGTTAACCCTAGTTCTTAACCAGTCATCTGCTGCCTCCCCCAGCTCTCTGGGGTTGGTCAACTTAGAGTCAACTAGATACTGGCGGAGCTTCTCTTGGACACAATTGGTTAGAAGGTGCTCCCTCATAATCAAATTGTACAGCCCCTCAAAAGTACTTACCTTGTTGCCCTGTATCCAGCCCTCCAGTGCTTTTACTGAGATGTCCACAAAGTCCCCCCAGGACTGGGTGCTTGTCTTTTGGGTGTCCCTAAACTTGAGCCTATACTGCTCTGGGGTCAGACCAAACTTTGTAGTCAAGCATCTCTTCATACTGGGGTATGAATCTGCCTCCTCCCCCTCAAGGTTTGGAGCCTATCCCTCCCAGAGTTGGGGACCAACTCCCAAAGAAGTGAACCCCAGTACTGAGGCTTGACTCTCCTCATCTGGAGGGCCCTCTCAAAGGCCCCCAGCCACTTATCTATATCATCATCCTCTACATAGGCAGGAACCACCCCCTTGGGTAATGTGGGGAAAAAGACCACACCCATGGACACCTCAGCTTCTTTGTCGCTGCCACCATCTTTTTTCTCTTCCCTTGCCCACTTTTTCTCTTCTAAGGCAAGCGTCTTCGCTTCCAAAGCTATAAATGCTAGCTGGGCCTCCAGCTCTCTTTCCCTGAGGGACAGGTTCTCTCCTCCTGAAGGGACCCCCTTCCCCCAACTAGCTGTGGGTATGACCCTAGTGACTGTGTGTAGGGAGGACTGGTCTTCCTCCTCCTCACTTAGGCTCAGATGCCCTCCCTCCCCTGAGTGGTTGGAGCTCGCATCCTCCCCTACTTCTTCCTCCTCTGGAGCTTCCTCTGAGTCTACCTCTTGGGCCTCAGCCCATGCTGTCAGGGATTTGATCAGGACATGCTTCCTGAGGTCAGTGGTTGCAGGCAACCCTCTTTCAGTACACAACACCCTAAGCTGGACTACTGTCAGTGTGGGTAGGCTAGCCAGATCAAGCTCCATGGTTCCCTAGTTTTGTGCCAACAAAACGTTTTGCAAAAATTGGAAACAAGAATTTAGAAAATCAAAATTCAATAATTTAATTTAATCCAAATTAAAAATGTAAATTTTTTTTTGCACTAGGTCAATTTAAAGGATTTTTAATTTGTTTTACATAAAACTGTAATGTGATACTGAACACAAGTACAGGATCCCACCACTGTGCACCAAAAATGCTGGAAAATGGGTTATTGGTAAGGGCAGGTAAGTACCTACACTTAGCAATAGGCCACTAACCTCCACTTAGGTCCAGTTAGGTCTCAGTAAATTAAACCCAGCTCAACCCTTGGTAGTTTGGCAACGAGCGACAAGGCTTAATTTAGGAGACAGAGTGTAAAGCATTCAAATATCACAAAACAGTAATTAAATAAAACACAGGAAACAGTTTAAAAATCCAAAACCAATTCATAAAAATAGATTATATTTGTATCTTTAAAATGACACAATAACAAATAAAATTGGATAAGGGGAACCGGAGATATGAATTTTTAAAGAATTATAGTTTTTTTAGCGCCTAGAAACAAAAAGCGCCAATCGGGTCATCTGGTTGCACCTCGACCGGGGCAAAGTCAAAGTTTAAGGCCAACCGCGATGGAGTCCTGCTCAGCTCGCAGGAGGCCTCGGTCAAAAGTTCACCTTCGGACTTTGTTCCTTTTTCTGAAGATTTTCTTCAGTGGAACGAACCTGCCAGTACAATCTGACCTCCTGGAACCCTTCTCCGGATACGCATCGCGGGAATCCTCGGTGGAGATTTTTACCTTCGGACTTAGTCGTTTTTTCGAGGTGAAAATCCTTCGACTGGGGTAAACCTGGATCTTGATCCGACGTCCTTGGAGCCCTCCTCGGATACGCTGGTTGGGAGGTCCCGGTCAACTTTTTACCTTCAGACTTAGGGGGTTATTACAACTTTGGAGGAGGTGTTAATCCGTCCCAAAAGTGACGGTAAAGTGACGGATATACCACCAGCTGTATTACGAGTCCATTATATCCTATGGAACTCGTAATACGGCTGGTGGTATATCCGTCACATTTGGGACGGATTAACACCTCCTCCAAAGTTGTAATAACCCCCTTAGTCTCTTTTTTGGAGATTTTCTTCACCAGGATGAACCAGCAAATCAGGCCGGGTCGCGGTTGAGGCAAGCCGGCTAGAGTTGGCGCGGCGGGTCGGTCCCTCTATGGAGCTTTTTTTCAAAAGTTCTCCAAACTTCTCCAAACTTCTGGGGCTTCTCCCAGATGTTCTTTTAAGGTTCTTTTGGGGTCCACAGCTCACCCCAAGGGTCTAGAAGTTCTGAGATGATCCTTGGGGGTGTGGACTACAACTCCCAGAATGCACCTGGCGCAAACTCCTTTTTGGCCACTGGGCAGTGGTCAGCTGGTTGATTTCTTCATGAGTTGGTGCAGAGGACTCTGGTTAGCAATTTTTCACCTGTAGCAAACAGGGAGTCCCTCCTTGAACCAGTTGAAGCCAGGCAAAGTCCTTCTTGTGGTGAAGCCCAAGTGTGCAGCTGGTGCAGTCCTTCTGAGTGCAGGTTCCAGGTGCAGGCCAGGAGTCCAGCAGAGCAGTCCTTCTTCTCCTTTGGTTCTTCCTTGTTGGAATCTGATGGGGATCTGAGGTGTGGGTGCAGGTCTGCCAGTTTTACCCTTGCTCCTGGGTGAAAAACAGGGGGGTCCTGATTCTCCAATCAGGTGCAGGGTCCTCCCCCCTGTGATGACCACTTCCTGGGAAGTATGGCAAAATTCAATCCCAGGAGGCAACATTCTTCAAAAATCCATCATGGCTGAATCTGATTTTTGGAGGTTACATCTGGCTGATCCCACCCACTGGTGTGGCTAAAAATCATAAACACACCCCTCTCCTGCCCTCTCCTAATCTAATCAAGGGGGCACCTAGTTGTCTGGGGTTGCAGGATGTGAGGTGTTGCTGGGTTGTTCCAAATGTCCTTCTCTGCCTTTGAAGACCAGTTTGGCAGCCCTCCCCCTTCCTGCCTCACCATCTGCTGAGGGGAAATTCCCTCCCACAGGCACATCTCTTTGTGTGAAGCCAGGCCACTTCACACCTCATCAAGGCAGCCTGGCCAGGCTGCCAGAGGCTGGCCAATAAGGGCTCAGCAGCAAAAACAATGCAGGGCTGAAATTGGCAACTTTTCAGGTAAAGTTTAAAACTCTTTACCAGAACAAGTTATATTAAATCCAACAACTGGAAGTTGTGGGATTTATTATACCAATTAATTTGATACCAAAGTCTTAGTATCTGTCATTTAACCTCTTCTGTGCCTTGGACGAGATGATCTCGTCCAAGGCTACAGTTCCCCTGTGCCTTGGACGAGATCATCTAGTCCATGGCACAGGGGAACTTGGGGGCGCGCTAGCACGCCCCCGTGCACCCCCCTCCCCCCCCCCAAGTCGGGGATGGAAGGGGAAGACCTTCCCCTTCCACCCCCGAGCCCCCCACCCCCCCCTGTGACGTCAGCACGCGAGCGCGCGCTGATTTGTCACGGGGGCCTCCCTAGTCGCGCTGGAAGCTCTTCTTCCAGCGCGATTGAAAGAGAAATGCAAAAGCATTTCTCTTTCAATCACTGGGGAGGCCCGGAGGGGCTTCAAAGGGAAGGAAAAGTATTTCCTTCCCTTTGAAGTCTCTCTGAGGGTTTCAAAAGTAGGATTGCTTGCAATCCGGCATTTGAAACCCCACTAGACACCAGTAATTTTTTTTTTTTTATTGTTATTGACAAAAGGGAGCGACCCCTTGGGCAAGGGTCGCTCCCAGGGGGGGCATATTTTCGGGAAGGCCTTTTCTGCCCCCCCTGGGGGCAGATCGGCCTATTATTAGGCCGATCTGCCCCCAGTGGGGGCAGAAACCTCTAGGCACCAGGGACCATTATTTTTTTTTTTTTTTTTTATGTTTCATTTTTTTTTTTTTTTTGGTGGGGAGCGACCCCTTAGGCAAGGGTCGCTCCCCTTGGGGGAAAATTATATTTTAGGCCATTTCTGCCCCCCGGGGGCAGATCGGCCTAATATTAGGCTGATCTGCCCCCGGGGGGGCAGAAACCTCTAGGCGCCAGGGCAATTTTTTTTTTTTTTTTTTTTGTTTTTTCAGAGATGGGGAGCGACCCATCAGGCAAGGGTCGCTCCCCTTGGGGGGCAAATTGTATTTAGGCCATTTCTGCCCCCCTGGGGGCAGATTGGCCGATTTTAGGTCAATCTGCCCCCAAGGGGGCAGAAAACACTAGGCACCTGGGATTTGTTTTTTGGCGCCAATGTCACGTAGGGGGAGCGACCCCGTAGGCAAGGGTCGCTCCCGGGGGGGGTGGGTGCTGGGGGGGGGGCAAATTTATTTTAGGCCATTTCTGCCCCCCCCTGGGGGCAGATCGGCCTATTATTAGGCCGAACTGCCCCCAGGGGGGGGGGGCAGAACCCTCAGGGCACCAGGGCAAATTTTTTTGTTGTGTTTTTTTTTTTGTTTGTTTGTTTTTTTCGAGATGGGGAGCGACCCATCAGACAAGGGTCGCTCCCCGGGGGGCAAATTGTATTTAGGCCATTTCTGCCCCCCTTGGAGGCAGATTGGCCGATTTTAGGTCAATCTGCCCCCAAATGGGCAGAAACCACTAGGCACCTGGGATTTGTTTTTTGGCGCCAATGTCACGCAGGGGGAGCGACCCCGTAGGCAAGGGTCGCTCCCGGGGGGGGGGGGGGCTGGGGGGGGGAAATTTACTTTAGGCCATTTCTGCCCCCCCTGGGGGCAGATCGGCCTATTATTAGGCCGAACTGCCCCCAGGGGGGGGGCAGAACCCTCAGGGCACCAGGGCAAATTTTTTTGTTGTGTGTTTTTTTTTGTTTGTTTGTTTTTTTCGAGATGTGGAGCGACCCATCAGGCAAGGGTCGCTCCCCTGGGGGGGATATTGTATTTAGGCCATTTCTGCCCCCCTTTGGGAGCAGATTGGCCGATTTTAAGTCAATCTGCCCCCAAGGGGGCAGAAACCACTAGGCACCTGGGATTTGTTTTTTGGCGCCAATGTCATCCAGGTGGAGCGACCCCATAGGCAGGGGTTGTTCCCGGGCAGGTGCATCGGGGGCTTGGGGAGTTGGGGGGGGGGTCAAATTTATTTTAGGGCCTTTCTGCCCCCCCCCCCCTCCCGGGGCCGGCTGAGCTAGAGGCCAAACTCCACAGGTAGGCACTTTGCAAAAAACACCTCTGTTTTCTGTGAAAAAATATGTTCTGTCCACGTTGTGTTTTGGGCCATTTCCTTTCGTGGGCGCTAGGCCTACCCACAGAAGTGAGGTACCATTTTTATTGAGAGACTTAGGGGAACGCTGGGTGGAAGGAAATTTGTGGCTCCTCTCAGATTCCAGAACTTTCTGCCACTGAAATGTGAGGAACATGTGTTTTTTTTGCCAACTTTTGAGGTTTGCAAAGGATTCTGGGTAACAGAACCTGGTCCGAGCCCCACAAGTCACCCCATCTTGGATTCCCCTAGGTCTCTAGTTTTCAGAAATGCACAGGTTGGTAGGTTTTCCTAGGTGCCGGCTGAGCTGGAGGCCAAAATCTACAGGTAGGCACTTCGCAAAAAACACCTCTGTTTTCTTCCAAAAATTTGGATGTGTCCACGTTGTGCTTTGGGGCGTTTCCTGTCGCGGGCGCTAGGCCTACCCACACAAGTGAGGTATAATTTTTATCGGGAGACTTAAGGGAACGCTGGGTGGAAGGAAATTTGTGGCTCCTCTCACATTCACGAACTTTCTGCCACAGAAATGTGAGGAACATGTGTTTTTTTAGCCAAATTTTGAGGTTTGCAAAGGATTCTGGGTAACAGAACCTGGTCCGAGCCCAGCAAGTCACCCCTCCTTGGATTCCCCTAGGTCTCTAGTTTTCAGAAATGCACAGGTTTGGTAGGTTTCCCTAGGTGCCGGCTGAGCTAGAGGCCAAAATCTACAGATAGGCACTTCGCAAAAAACACCTCTGTTTTCTTCCAAAAAATGTGGATGTGTCCACGTTGCGCTTTGGGGCGTTTCCTGTCGCGGGCGCTAGGCCTACCCACACAAGTGAGGTATCATTTTTATCGGGAGACTTGGGGGAACGCTGGGTGAAAGGAAATTTGTGGCTCCTCTCAGATTCCCGAACTTTCTGCCACAGAAATGTGAGGAACATGTGTTTTTTAGCCACATTTTGAGGTTTGCAAAGGATTCTGGGTAACAGAACCTGGTCCGAGCCCCGCAAGTCACCCCTCCTTGGATTCCCCTAGGTCTCTAGTTTTCAGAAATGCACAGGTTTGGTAGGTTTCCCTAGGTGCCGGCTGAGCTAGAGGCCAAAATCTACAGGTAGGTACTTCGCAAAAAACACCTCTGTTTTCTTCCAAAAATTTGGATGTGTCCACGTTGTGCTTTGGGGCGTTTCCTGACGCGGGCGCTAGGCCTACCCACACAAGTGAGGTATCATTTTTATCGGGAGACGTGGGGGAACGCTGGGTGGAAGGAAATTTGTGGCTCCTCTCAGATTCCCGAACTTTCTGCCACAGAAATGTGAGGAACATGTGTTTTTTTAGCCAAATTTTGAGGTTTGCAAAGGATTCTGGGTAACAGAACCTGGTCCGAGCCCCGCAAGTCACCCCTCCTTGGATTCCCCTAGGTCTCTAGTTTTCAGAAATGCACAGGTTTGGTAGGTTTCTCTAGGTGCCGGCTGAGCTAGAGGCCAAAATCTACAGGTAGGCACTTCCCAAAAAACACCTCTGTTTTCTTCCAAAAATTTGGATGTGTCCACGTTGCGCTTTGGGGCGTTTCCTGTCGCGGGCGCTAGGCCTACCCACACAAGTGAGGTATCATTTTTATCGGGAGACTTGGGGGAACATAGATTAGCAAAACAAGTGTTATTGCCCCTTGTCTTTCTCTACATTTTTTCCTTCCAAATATAGGAGAGTGTGTAAAAAAGACATCTATTTGAGAAATGCCCTGTAATTCTCATGCTAGTATGGTCACCCCGGAATTCAGAGATGTGCAAATAACCACTGCTCCTCAACACCTTGTCTTGTGCCCTTTTTGGAAATACAAAGGTTTTCTTGATAGCAATTTTTTACTCTTTATATTTCAGCAAATGAATTGCTGTATACCAGGAATAGAATGAAAACGCACTGCAGGGTGCAGCTCATTTATTGGCTCCGGGTTCCTCGGGTTCTTGATGAACCTACAAGCCCTATACCAGAGGAGTCCAGCAGACGTAACAGTATATTGCTTTTGATAATCTGACATTGCAGGGAAAAGTTACAGAGTAAAACGTAGAGAAAAATTGATGTTTTTTTCCCCTCAATTTCAATATTTTTCTTTTTCAGTTGTTATTTTCTGTAGGAAACCCTTGTAGGATCTACACAAATGACCCCTTGCTGAATTCAGAATTTTGTCTACTTTTTAGAAATGTTTAGGTTTCTGGGATCCAGCATTGGTTTCATGCCCATTTCTGTCACTGACTGGAAGGAGGCTGAAAGCACAAAAAATTGCAAAAATGGGGTATGTCCCAGTAAAATGCCAAAATTGTGTTGAAAAATTGGGTTTTCTGATTCAAGTCTGCCTGTTCCTGAAAGCTGGGAAGCTGCTGAGTTTAGCACCGCAAACCCTTTGTTGATGCCATTTTCAGGGGAAAAACCACAAGCCTTCTTCTGCAGCCACTTTTTCCAATTTTTTTGAAAAAAACGAAATTTTCCCTGTATTTTGGCCAATTTCTTGGCCTCCTTCAGGGGAACCCACAAAGTCTGGGTACCTCTAGAATCCCTAGGATGTTGGAAAAAAAGGACGCAAATTTGGCTTGGTTAGCTTATGTGGACAAAAAGTTATGAGAGCCTAAGCGCGAACTGCCCCAAATAGGCAAAAAAAGGCCTGGCACAGGAGGGGGAAAAGGCCTGGCAGCGAAGGGGTTAAGAGGACTTTGAAAAGTAAAATAAAGTCTCCCCATTCTAGCCTATGAAGGCCATTTACTACAATGAGGGAAAAACGAATTTGGCTGTTTTTACCTCACCAGGGCTTATGAAACTACTTTTATAAGGTCCCTGCTTATAGTTACATGGCACCCAGCCCTAGGGGCACATAGGGCACACCTTAGGGGTGACATATTTAAAAATAAGGTGGTTTAAGACTATGGAACTACTTTTAATTCCAAAGTCGAATTTGCATTTAACTTTAATTTAAAAGCAGCCAGCAAGGCAGGCCTGCCTTTAAAATGACACTGGGTACCTCAGCAGTGCACCTATGGGTGCACTACCTATGCTGTGGTCCCTAAACCTACATGCCCTACCATATGCTAGGGACTTATACGTAGGTTAACTGGGCCAATTATAATTAGCCTACTTTGCATATCCACTTTACACAGAGCATTGGCCCTGGGACTGGTAAGCAGTACCCAGGGCACAGCCAAGAGTCAGTAACCACCAGTACCTGTCCAAAAAGTGTGGTGGTGACGAGGGCAAAAAGGAGGACTTTCCTACACTCCCATATCCTTGCAGAACCCTTTCAGCTGTTTAACAGTGTAGGTCTCCAGCACGGCTAGATCAAATTCTTCATCTCCTGCTTAAGGACCAACCACAGACATATTGAATGAGGATTTTAGTTAAAAAATGTCAGATGGAAAATGAAATTGTAGAAAAAGATAAAAAATCAAGTTGACCTTCAACTGTGGGAAGGTAGTGAACACGTAGCTATTGTATGTCACTGCACAAATACAAGTCCTATCCTCACCGCTGATCACCAATGTTAAAAATTGGGTCTTTGGTTGGCAGTCAGGTTAACCCCTGTCCAAGCAAGGACCCTCACTCTAGTCAGGGTAAGTCACACACAATCCAAATTATCCTGTGCCCACCCTCCGGTAGCTTGGCACTGAGCAGTCAGGCTTAACTTAGAAGGCAATGTGTAAAGTATTTGTGCAATAAATCATGCAATAACACAGTAGAGCACCACAAAAATACACCACACAGTGTTTAGAACAATATATAATATTTATCTGATAAAATGCAGGTCAAAACAATTAAAATGCAATAAGTATATCTTGAGATATCACTGTAAAAATTATATAAAGGCCCACATTATGACATTGGTGGTAAATCCCACTTACCGGTATGCTGACTGCCGCCAGCATACCGCTGCTGCGATGGATATCTGTTCACCATATTATGACACACACACATCAATCCTTCACTATAGAGCCACACACACAAGTCCGCCAAACCAAAGGTCAGTGATAAACTGGCGGTATCAAAACCCACACCGTTACACCAACAGAACTACACCCATAACATTATGACCCATGAATCACCACAGCGGACTTTCAATGGCGGTAAACCATTGGCGGTACATTCCGCTGTGCTCAAAATACAGACACAGAAACAAAACCACACCACATTGGAAAATTCAAACTACACACACCTGACACCGATACACACACCACACACCCACACCACCATAAAACACACACACACATTACCCACAACACTTTACGATTACAAATCATTGCCAATAGAGGGAGACAGCAAGGGCACTCACACAACCGGAGCCACATACCACCATCACCTATATACCACCCACGCACCTTACATCACACACCCCTAAACATCACCCTTAACACCCTCACCCACCCCTCTCACACTACACCCACAACGACACCCCAGATTCTCTGAAAAGGAGCTAAGGGTCATGGTGGAGGAAATCATCCGGGTAGAGCCACAGTTATTTGGATCACAGGTGCAGCAGATATCTATTGATAGGAAGATGGAGATATGGTGGAGGATCGTGGACAGGGTCAACGCCGTGGGACAGCACCCAAAAACAAGGGATGACATCAGAAAGAGGTGGAATGACCTACGGGGGAAGGTGCGTTGCATTGCAGCAAGACACCAACCAGCTGTACAGAGGACTGGCGGTGGACCCCCACCTCCTCCCCCACAACTAACAACATGGGAGGAGCAAGTCTTGGCAATCATGCATCATGAGGGCCTGGCAGGAGTAGGAGGAGGACTGGACTCTGGTGAGTAAACTCTCTATCACTATCACCCCGCCTACCTGCATGCCATCACATACCCCTACCCCACCCTCACTCCCATCAATCTACCACCTCCCACACACTCCACCATCACAACCCACTCACCCCAATGCCAAGCCCAGCATGCTCCACCAATCCATGGACACCACACACAGCCCTGCATGGACACCTATCACTAAAGCATGAACACTAGAAAATCACCTAGCCCACCTCATAACAACTCACACAAGGAAAAGCTGCCAGGACATCAGAGGCCCAGCTTGGGATGGCCTCCCAATGAGGAAGGGGTGGCCATCAACCCCTGACCCCCCTGATGGCCCGCATACTGGTGGTAGCCTATCTGGAGCTGGATGGGCACTTGGGGGCATCACAGCAGCAACAAGGGGTGAGTACAGGGCCCATCATTACTACTTAAGCCTGGTGGGGTGGTATCCAGGTGGGAGAAGTGTGCCTGTGGGTGCCCCTAGGCCAGGGCTGACATTGCAGTGTAGGTCCCATGTTGCGCAGGGTTCTGATGTGATACTCCTCCAACCTAGCTAGTAGGCATCAATTACTGGGCAGGGGTGTGTGGATCTCAGGTATGCTGCAGTGTGCGGTTTGTGTCACTCCCCAGTCCTGGTGACTAGCATTGTTACTGGTAGTGTCATGCATAGTGCGTAGGGCTGTTCCCTGTGTGAGAGGGTGCTGTGTATGCCAACGGTAGTGTTGGTGCAGCCATTGACCAATTGTATCCTTTGTCTCTCTTCCCCCCTACTTGTTTTGTCATCCTGTCCTTATGTGCATTAGCATCATCTGGCAGAGGAGCAGAGGCACCAGCGACGGAGGGAGTTGCATCCCACAGGAGGCAGAGTCCACCGACGGTGAGGGCACCAGTGGGATGGAGGGCGAGGGGAGCACCACAGCGGAGATTGGAGGGGACAGTTTGGACATGGATACCTCCTCTAATGGAAGCTCCCTGGTGGTGGCGGACACCTCTGTGCCCACCCCAGCTACAGGTACAGCCGCCACCCCGTACCAGCACCTACCTCCCAGCAGCCCCTCAGTGAGCAGACTGTGCCCGCTTCGCCCCAGGCACCTCAGGCCCTGCCCCAAATAGCCCGGCTGCCCTGAGTGAGGAGGCTATTGACCTCCTGTGATCCATCTCTGTTGGGCAGTCAACCATTGTGAATGCCATCCAGGGGCTGGCAGCCCAAATGCAACAGTCCAGTGCATTTCTGGAGGGCATTCACAATGGCTTGGCGGCCCAACAGAGATCAAGCCAGGCTCTGGCCTCCTCCCTGATGGCAGCTATTGTCCCTGTTTCCACCATCCCCCCTCCAACTTCCTCTACCCGATCCCATTCCCCTCAATCCCAACCTATCCCAAGCACACAGGCAGACGAGCATGCACACAAGACAACACACAAGAGTGGCACAAGCAAACATAGGCACAACACATCATCCCACAGGCACTCACACAAACACCATCCAGATGCAGACACACCAACATCCACTGCCTCCACTGTGCCCCCCTCTTCCTCGTGCTCCACCTCCCTCCCAGTTGCGTCCACACTCACACCTGCATGCACTACATCCTCATCCACAAACCGCCAACAGCAGCACACCTATCAGAACACACACCTCACTGGTAGTCACCACCCCAAGGGCCATGCACACGTCCCCTGTGTCCTCTCCCACTGTGTCTGTGCCCCCTCCTTCCAAAGTACACAAACACAAGCACTCAGACACCCAACAGCTATCCACCTCACAACAGCATCCAGCCCATGCACCTGCACCCAAACACAGCAGACAGACACCTCCTACAACCTCTCCCACTTCCTCCACTCTCAGACCTTCTCCATCTTCCTGCCCCAATGTCCCTAAGAAGCTTTTGCTCTCCACCATTGACCTCTTCCCTACCCCTGCCCCCGTCCTTCACGTCTGGCCAGGCTGTGTGAAACCCAGGGAAGCACCTCAGCCACCCAGTCCACCGGTCCAGTAGTGTCCACACCCACTCGTGGTGGGAAGGGATCTCGGACACCAAGCAGCCTTACGGAAATGAGTGCCTGCCAGGAAGGGCAAGGAGCCCTCCCCAGCTGCTGCCAGGAAGGTCAAGGTGCCACCCCCAGCTGCTGCCAAGAGGAGCAAGTGCCAAGAGGAGCAAGGAGCCATCCCTAGCTGCTGCCAAGAGGAGCAAGGAGCCATCTCCATCTGCTTCCAAGAGGAGCAAGGAGCCATCCCCGGCTGCTGCCAGGAAGGGCAAGGGGCCTGCTCCCGCAGGCAGAAAGGACAAGGGCCCTGGTGCTGGGACTCAGTCAGAGCCCCCACCACCAACCATGATGGTGCAGCCATCCGAGACGGCAGGGAATAGGCAGGAACTTCCCCCCAAAACCACCACCACCACCAGCAGCACCAGCACGACCACCAGCAGTGGGCAGCTGTCCAAGGCTGCAGGGGATGGGCAGGTGCTTCACCCCACAACCACCACCACCAGCAGCAGCACCAGCACGACCACCAGCAGTGTGCAGCCATCTGAGGCTGCAGGGGATGGGCAGGTGCTTCCCCCTACCACCAGCGGCAACATCAGCATTACCACCACTGAGCAGCCATCACCGCCGGCGGACAGTGTGTAGTCCTACGTCCATGGGCTGTTGTGCGGGCTGCCCCTGCAAATCCTGTGGGATTGACACCCACCGGAGAGACTATGACCTTGCACTCCCCAAGACCTGCATCACAGGGCACAATATCCCCTCCAGAACCAGTGGAGAAGTCATCCACTCACCCCATCTTCCCCAGGATATAGAGCACAGGGCATGTTGCCCCCTTCAGAGCCAGTGGACAAGTCACCCACTTGAGAGACTCTGGCCTTGCACTCCCCAGGATTAAGCACAGGGCATGCTGCCCCCTCCAGAGCATGTGGGCAAGTCACCCACTTGAGAGACTGTGGCCTTGCACTCTCCAGGACAGAGCAATGGGCATGTTGCCCCCTCCAGGACCAGTGATGTTGTTCCATCTGCCGGCTGAGGTGCCCCCCGTTCCCCATCCCCCTGAGGTGCCTGCCTATTTTCAAAGTGATGCTCCTGCAGTGTTCTCTCCGTGTTGTTGCATGAGTCAAGTGGGGCCATGGACTTTGTGATGTGACCCTGTGGCCCACGAACATTGAGGACTGGGCAGTGTCCCTTGATTTGTAAATATGTATATACTTTTAGATTGGATGCATGTATTACTACTTTATTTATCTTAATACACTCACTTTTATCTATTCGTGTTGTCCTTGCATTTTTCCAGAGGGGTACGGGGTGTATATGTTTTATTGCTGCATCTGCTTGTGTGTATGGTGTTGGGGATGGGGGTGATGGTTGTTGCATATGTGTGTCACTCTCTTTTTCCTCCCCCCTCCCCTGTGTGCTAGGTGGCTGTACACACCGTGGTTGTCTTCGCCGTCTTTGGTGTTCGTGGTGGAGCAGGACGGAGAACAGCATTGGGAATATATGCAGTTCAGGATCCATGGCGGCGTGGTTCCTCCCTGACTCTCCACAGGTAAATTGTTGCCCTTCTGGGCAGTGTTTCCGCCAAGAAAAGGTGGCAGATTGCAGGGTCTTAATACAATGGGCGGAACATTGACTTCCACCTGGCTGTAGGTGGCTACCTCCGTGGTGCCTGCTGATTCCGTCCTGCAGGTCGGTGTGTTAAAGTGGCCGTCGGTCTGAGCTCTTTCCGCCATGGTCATAATTTGGCGGTATTTACTGCCAGCCTGTTGGCGGTATTACTGCCACTTTATCACCGACCGCCAGGGTTGTAATGAGGGCCAAAGTGTCTTTAGTCTCTTAAAAGCAATAAATGTCTCTTGCAAGCACAAAGTTCCTGGTTTGCATTCAAAATCTCTGCAAAGTACCGTAGAGTAGGAGATGCGTGGAAAACAGGGAGGTGTGCATCGATTTCTCGGGCCGCACACGGCGATACATCATTTATTTTCCACGCAGGGATGGCTGTGCGTTGATTTCTGGCACTCGGCCATGGATCCTCTTCGGGTTGCGGGATTTTCGGACACCCCAGGGATGATGTGTGGAAATCCGGCACTGACAAGACAAAATCACAGGGGCTGCGTCAATCCGGTGGCCATTGCGTGGAAATTTCTACTGCACGGCAGCCGCTGCGTCGATTCCTCTCTGGAAGTAGGCCAGCATTGTCCTGGCTCGTCTGTGCGTTGATCCAGTGGGCCATGCGTCGAATTTCCAGTCGCTACACTGGCGCTGCATCGAACTTCTCGGTGTGAAGTCGGGCTGCGTCATTCCGGTTTGGCGTGCAGTGAATTTTTCACCACGATGCAGGCTGTGCGCCGATTTTCACCGCACAAGGAGTTCTTCTTGTAAAGTATGTTTGGTCCTGAGACTTGAGGGAACAGGAGGCAAACTCTATCCAATCTCTTGGAGAGCACATCTCAGGACAGCCAGAGAGCAACAAGGCAGCAGGGCAACAGCAAGCAGTCCTTCACAGAAAGCAGTCAGGTGAGTCCTTTGGGCAGCTAGGCAGTTCTTCTTGGCAGGTTGCAGGTTTTGGTTCAGGTTCTCTTCTCCAGGAAGTGTCTGAGTTGGTAGGGGCAGAAGCCCTGTTTAAATACCCAAATGTGCCTTTGAAGTGGGGGAGACTTCAAAGAGTGGCTTAGAAGTGCACAAGGTCCCCTTTCAGTTCAATACTGTCTGCCAGGGTCCCAGTAGGGGGTGTGGCAGTCCTTTGTGTGAGGGCAAGCTTACTGTCCTTTGACATGTAATTGTCAGGCCCTCCACCCTCACAGCCCAGGAAGACCCATTCAAGATGCAGATGTATGCAAGTGAGGCTCGGCAACCTGTGTTTGGGGTTTGTCTGAGTGAATGCACAAGGGAGCTGTCAACTGAACCCAGCCAGACGTGGATTGTAAGGCACAGAAGGATTTATGTGCAGAGAAATGCTACTTTCTAAAAGCGGCATTTCTAAAATAGTAATATTAAATCCAACTTCACCAGTCAGCAGGATTTTGTATTACCATTCTTGCCATACTAAATATGACCTTCCTACTTCTTTCAGATCAGCAGCTACCACTCAAACAGTATATGAGGGTAGCCCCAATGTTAGCCTGTGAAAGGAGCAGGCCTCACAGCAGTGTAAAAAAGAATTTATGAGTTTTACACTACCAGGACATGTAAACTACACGGGTACATGTCCTGCCTTTTGCCTACAAACCACCCTGCCCTATGGGTTACCTAGGGCCTACCTTAGAGGTGACTTATATGTAGAAAAAGGGGGGGTTTAGGCTTGGCAAGTACTTTTAAATGCCAAGTCGAATTGGCAGGGCAACTGCACACACAGGCCTTGCAATGGCAGGCCTGAGAAATGGCTAAGGGTCTACTTAAGTGGGTGGCACAATCAGTGCTGCAGGCCAACTAGTAGCATTTAATCTACAGGCCTGAGCACATATAGTGCACTTTAGTAGGGACTTATAAGTAAACTAAAGAATCCAATTGGGTATGATCCAATGTCATCATGGTTAAAGGAAGAGAACATATGCACCTTCGCACTGGTTAGCAGTGATAAAGTGCGCAGTCTAAAAACCAGCAAAAACAGTATCTAAAAAGTGGAGGGAAGCAGGCAAAAAGTTAGGGGTGACCACCCTAAGGCTGTCAGGTCTAACAGTCACACAGTGCAGTGCACCATCAAAAAATGCTGTGTTGCACTGCATGATAGGAAGAGAGCAGGACAATGCAACATCTTCATAGATATGGCTCTTTACTCCTCTCTCCCCAATGTTGGTGCTGATTTTAGCTACCCTGCGCCACACACATTCACACACACACATTTGTGCCATATTGCAAGGGGTTGTGCATGAGTCTAGCATAAGTTTTGGACTGGAAGGATACACTTTCCAGTACAAAATACTATGCTTAGACACACGTTAATACTTTTCCCTCATTGTATGTGTGTTGCACAGTACAGCAAGCATGCAAAGTCGGAAAGGACCGGAGAAATAAAAACATTTCTCCTTTTAACAACTGCTTTTAAAAGGCGTTAATGATTGGCACAAAACCCTGTCTACTATTGTTTGTAGATATGGTTTTGCATCAAAAGGCATGGGTGGCTGCATGGAAAAGCCCATGTACCACCCATGTGCCGCACCCTTGGAGCTAAGTAATGCAAAGCAATGCTTTGTGCTGCTTTGCGTTACTTTTGGGTACTTTCCAGCGCAAAACGAGTTTTGCACTTTAAAATAAATTAGAAAAAACATTTTGTGCTGGCTAGCATCGTGTTTGTGATGCTAACCTAGTGCAAAATTGATATATTTAAGATGCAGGGCTTCCTTTAAGGAACCTCGGGACACTCGAATAGAATGTGTATGGATGAAAGGATTGTAGAAGGTTGGGATTCTGGCAGCGGTTTAGCTGGAGGGCGGACGCGAAGCTGGGTGTCTCACAGAGTGGAATAAATCTTTTATGAAACTCCCTGTTGTCTTTGAATTGGATTATACAACAAACATTTTGTGAATCTCCCCCTAGTCCTGTGACTTGGGCCATTATTCACACCACTCTGGCTCAGAATCGCTGGATTATGGGGCAGCTCCATTTTAAATAAAAGAAGGTCCCCACTTGCCTGCAATTCCTCAAACACAGAGAAGCACCAGGTCTCCCCATTCTGGGTAATAATGTTCTAGAGTAGTATGACCTGTGTAATATCTTTAGTTGGAGTAGGCAAAAGGGGATTTGTATTGTCACCTCCCTGGGACTCTGTATAGCCTCAACCCAGTCATCTTCCTCCAAGTCACCTATATTCTTTTCCCATACTGCTCTCAAGGTTATCAGAGAGTCTGGGGAGTTGCACACTAAGGGCCTGATTTAAGAAAAGTAGCAGCACCACTTTCCTTGCGCTCCTCAGCACCCCCTAATGCCACCATGTGTGTGCCGTATCCAGGATACGGCACACCATGAAGGTAGTTAGGGGAACTAGAGTCAACATTTTTGATGCTAGTTTGGGAGTTTTGCAGGATTTGTCTCAAACATTTTGACAATAATCCTGCAAAGCCCATTGAGGCCCACTGAAAAAAATGGTGTACCCCCCTTTTAACTTCTGCTCTGAGCAGGCATTAAAAGTGCTAAAAAAAGGACGTAAAGAAATCTCTTTGAGCCATTTTTTCGCTGCCCCCAATGGGGGAACACCCCCTTTGCATACATTATGCCTGGTGCAGGCATAATTTAGCACAAAGGTTTGTAAAGTGGCGCAATGCATGCTTTGCACCACTTTGTAAATTTAGCGCTGCAATTTTGGCCTCGTTGGGCCACATTAGCGTAAAAAAATGATGCTAATGTGGCCCAAGGAGGCACTAGGGGCTCCTATATTTGTCCCTTACTTTCTATAGATAGTGGAGATGGCTTTGTCCATCAGCGGCTCTAACAGGAGACGGTCCTCCAATGGCACCTCCTCTGGCAATTGCTCCCCCTCCAAGATATGGCCTCGAAAAGCCTGTCCCTGTTGCAAATTCCCATTTCATACTCTTACTTTAGAACCTCAAATAACACTAATGCCTGCCCTCCCCACACATCACCTAAATGTTCTATACCGATCAGTGCCCACTTTGTGAAGCCTTCCAGACCACCCACTTCACTGTCGCATAACGGGGTCCTGTCCGTCAATCTACCCTCCCATCCATAAACTTTGTGGCCTCTCTCCATACTCTCACCTCAGTCTGAGTATGGCTAGGCAGGTTTTGTTCAAGCCTCCTTCAATAGATAATAGGTAGATACCCCCCTACTTTCCACTCGGTAAGCAGGTTTTGTGCTGGTGGTAAATATGCAGTCAGTGACCGCCACTACCTGGGTGGCCCAATAATACTTAAATATATCAGGAACTGACAGACCTGTCTCATAGACACTCCTCTGTAGCAAACGCAGTGCTATACATGAGCTGCCCTCATGCTATAACAGTAGGCGTAGTTCATGATCAATCTTTTTGAAGATGTCTGTTGGGACTTTACAGGCCATGTTTTGAAGAATATATAGTAGGCATGGTAAAGTCATAATTTTACCACATGACCTATTAGAGATAACTGGAGTGTCAGCCAGTGTGGAGCATCTCTGTGGAAGCCATCCAGCTGCAAGAATAGATTCTCATCCAAAAAGTCCTGTGGCTCCCCCATGACATAAACACTCAGGTACTTAAAACCATGCAATACTATCGGGACTGTCCATCCTGGGGGGTAGCTGAGGAATCCCTGTGTTAACAGGAATATTAGGGATTTCTTCCAGTTGATGCGCTATCCAGAGTGATCTACGAATATTCAAAACATTTGTACTAGTCAATCGAGAGCACAGCCCGTGTGACATATAGCAGGATGCCATCTGCTTATAGGAAGATTTGCTTGTCCCATTCCTGGTCAACTTGACTTCGCTGTATCATAAAGCCAGATTTGTCTGGATGGATGGACCACAATATTGATTACCCCCACAATGTGGTCACCAAGGCTTTTGCCAGGAGCTTGGTTTCAAAACAGAGCTGTGAAATGGGTATAAACAACACACACTTGGCCGCTGGCTTATCCTTCTTAGAAATGACTACCACTATGGCAGTCCTTTGATTCTTTGGAAGACTCCCCTCCTCTCTAGATGCCTGGAACATGTTTAACAAATGCTCCACGATTTTATCATTCATACATTTATAGAGTTCTGCAGGCAGACTGTTAGCCCTGCTGCCTTCCCTGATTACAAATCTCGTATTGCTCTAATTATTTCTTCTGTCATGAGGTCTTGGTCTAGTGTGTTTCTGTCATTCTCAGTGAGTGCCAGAAGTGTAATGTCTCTCAGGAAATCGCGTAGTCCTCACCAGCATAGTAGTCGAGGAGGTGTATAGAGCCTTGTAATATGCGGCAGAAGTTACAACTTTGGCTCCACCCTACATCTAGGGTGTCCCCTCGCTCTACAGAATCTCAAGGCCCCAGTTGCATCCCCTGTCTCACTTTTCTAGCCACGCAAGCAGCTTATTAGCCTGATTTATTTTTGTTTTGTTTTTATTTTTAATGGAAATCTTTCATTACGAGTGTAATTAATTATATTTTCCATTTTGCCATAACATTTGACACCCATTTGCATTTTCTTGATTGTTGGAACATTTTACTTATTACTTATTTCTACTTTTTCTTTAAAATAGGTGTGAGATATTTAGGTTCTTTGTTTTTGACTATCTTGTTTGGGTTGGTTTAGTAATGTTAACATCTCATGCATATTTACTGCTGTTTTTCTTGTTGCTCAGACAAAATTACCAAAGGAGAGACAAAAAGGTCCTGACTACGACCTTGGTGGAGGTGATTAATCCGTCCCAAATGTGACGGATATCCAGTCCGCGGCGTTACAAGTTCCATAGGATATAATGGAACTTGTAATATGGCGGTCGCGATATCGGTCAGATTTGGGATGGAGTAATACCCTCCGCCAAGGTCGTAATCAACCCAAAGTTACCATTACTGAAACCTATTTCCCTTGATTGGCTTTTCTATTCTGGTAGCGTGGGAGATTAGTCACAACTAGAATCCGGATTGAAACCATACAACTCTCAGATAGACCGATATCAAGAGTCATGATTTGGAGAAAAAAGGTCTTAAAACACTTCACTTCACAGGGGCAGCTGGTGTTGATGAGGATGACGGGTGTCACACTGCCACCCCTTTGAACAATCAAAAGTATTAACAGGAGCACTGAGTACCTGAAAAAAAATTCAGTTGCTACTCGGTAATAAAGTGTTCTGAATCTGTGTGTTTTAGAGGAGATGGAGTCATGGCCTTCTGTGCATGCACTGGCTGGGCGTAATCTCCCTCGCCCTTGAACCCAAAACCCAAGCAGTGATGTCGTAATGGTGGGTGCGGTGGATTGCATGTATAGGGTTTAATTTTGTGGGTTTTAAACAATGGTCAAGGGCTGGTTTAGAAGCTTGTATTAAGCAAAAGGGCCTAGGGTGGGGCTGGTCAAAGGGTACAGAGTTGGAGTGGGTGTGGTTTCAATGTTCTACCTCCGTCATACAACCCAGCACCTGGCATCGTTGCTTATTGATAGGTGGACTGGGGCCTGAAGGAGTCGTCCAGCAGCCCCCTTCCAGGTTAAGTAAAGCTGGTACCACGTGACGTTGGTTCATAGTTGCAGAATCTTCAAACATTCACCTCCAGTCAATCAATCAATCAATCAATCACATTTATAAAGCGCGCTACTCACCCATAAGGGTCTCAAGGCGCTGGGGGGGAGGGGGTCAGTGCTCGAAGAGCCAGGTCTTGAGCTGCCTTCTGAAGGGGAGGTGTTCGGGTATGGCGCGAAGGTGACTGGGCAGGGAGTTCCAGGTCTTCGCTGCCAGAAAAGAGAAGGATTTTCCTCCGGCTGTGGTTTTGCGGATGCGGGGAACGGCTGCCAAGGCCTGACCGGTGGAGCGCAGAGTGCGCGGAGGAGTGTAGAAGGAGACGCGGGAGTTGATGAGTTTGGGTCCGAGGTTGTAGAGGGCTTTGTGTGCGTGGGTGAGGAGTCTGAAGGTGATCCTCTTGTTGACCGGGAGCCAATGGAGTTTTCTCAGGTGTCCGGAGATGTGGTGGTGGCGAGGTATGTCCAGGATGAGTCGTGCTGCGGCGTTCTGGATCCGTTGAAGTTTCCTCTGCAGCTTGGTGGTGATGCCGGCGTACAGAGTGTTCCCGTAGTCCAGGCGGCTGGTGACGAGGGCGTGGGTGACGGTCTTCCTGGTGTCGATGGGGATCCAGCGGAAGATCTTGCGGAGCATGCGGAGGGTGTTGAAGCATGCTGAGGTCACTGAGTTGACCTGTCTGGTCATCGAGAGGGAGGAGTCCAGGATGAAGCCGAGGTTGCGTGCGTGATTGGTCGGTTGGGGAGTGCTGCCTAGGACGGGGGGCCACCAGGAGTCGTCCCATGCGGAGGGGGTAGGGCCGAGGATGAGGACCTCCGTTTTATCTGTGTTCAGTTTCAGTCGGCTGTCTGTCATCCAGGTCGCTACTTCCTTCATGCCGTCGTGTAGTCTGGTCCTTGCTGATGGGGGGTGGTTGGTGAGGGATAAGATGAGCTGGGTGTCGTCGGTGTAGGATATGATGTCGAGTCCGTGTTTGCGTGCGATGTTTGCCAGGGGGGTCATGTAGACGTTGAATAGGGTGGGGCTGAGGGAGGATCCTTGGGGTACGCCGCAGATGATCTCCGTGGCTGCGGATCTGAAGGGGGGGAGGCAGTCACAGATCTGGGTTTAATCCATCAATTCTTTTGCTCACCATGCCACCCCAGTTGAACCCAGCCATATGCAGATCAGTCTGTGACTGCGGGTGAATGTTTGATTTGCTCTGCATTCCGTCCATCAAATGTTGTTGTTGCATTTGTCGCCCCAAGTGGGAAGGGTATGCCCAGACGTGGGTCCCCTGCTTGCTATGCCACCAGATTCAAGCTGGCGTGGCGGATGAAGGGTGATAACCTGAAACTGGTCCCAGGGTGCTTGTTTCGGGTCAAGGCAGGACCTGGCCTGGGAGTTCGTGCTGGACTGTTCCCCTGGGGAACAGGGCCAAGACTGATTTGCATATGGCTGGGTCCAAACTGGAATGGCATGGCAAGCAAAATAATTGATGGATTAACCCCAGATCTGTGACTGGGGGTGGATGTTTGATTTGCTCTGCATTCCTTCCATTATATGTTGTTTTTGAAGTATTTGTAATACGGCACACCATGGCGCACGTTAGAAGAATAGTGTCAAAAATGTTGATGCTGTTTTGAGGCTTTGCAAGATTAGTGCAAAAAATTATGGCACTAATCCTGGAAAGTAAAAAGAGGAGGCCCAAAGACTAATACAGGTGCTTCATTTTAACTCTTGCATTAGGCAGACGATAAAAAGTTTGCAAAAAATGGTGCAGTGAAATCTTGTAGATTTCACTGTATCATTTTTTAGAGCCTCCCAACGCCCCGACAACCCCCCACCCCTCTTGCATACATTATGCCTGGCACAGGCATAATGTGGTGCAGGGGTTTACAAAGTGGCGCAATGCAAGCATTGCACCACTTTGTCAATACGGCATGTCAGAAATGCCTACCTAACACTGCACTAGCGTAAAACAAATGACACTAATGTGGTGCAAGGAGGCGCAAGGGGTTGTAAATATGCCCCTGAGTCTCTGGCTCCAATAGTGCCCATTATTGAACTCCTTCCCAATGTGGTGGTGAGAACATACACGTCTGCTGCCTCATGGATTTCTTGCACCGTTAGCGTAGCAAAGGTGAGTTCCCAGTCTGGGAGGAGTGTGGGCTGTGGACTGCAGACTCAAGCAGCCTCATGCTGTGACAGGCTGTAAGGGCTAGAAAGTGGTGGCCTTTCTGAGGAAAGGGAGGGCTGACTGGACACTGAGTAGTGTGTATTAGAGGAGTGCGACTTTAACCAAGATTGTATTGTAATGGTCATGTGTTCAGCAGGGAAGACTCTGACATTCATTCATCTGCCACTGTTTAAAAGGTAACATAGAATGGGGTAAAAAAAAACACAGCTAAATGCTACTGCAGGGTACTGTGGTGGCATGCCTTTGTAGATGGGTTACAGCAAAAAGCAATACAACGCAACAGCACCTTTAAACCATTGTGCTCTACGTACCTCATTGAGCAAGGTGTGAGTGTGGCAGTGCAATGCACGACCTGAACCAATGACCTTATGAAATATGCACTGACAGATGTGTATGCCAGATAGAGAAATAGATTTGCACTGGGGTGTGAATGAGTTACATCCATCACAGTCAAATATGAAGAAACAAAATTCAGAAACGAAATCACCATAGAATTAGAATGACAGTCATCTTAGAACACTGCCATTCTAAAGCTATTGTGACCAGAGTTCTTGTGAATTGATCTTGGGCAAAAATTGTTCTTTCTTTTTATGAGATAGAAAGTGCATCTTTGATAATTTACTCCACTGAAGCGGTGCAGTTATCAATGGAGCAGCAGGTGCAGTGGCACCGGCGTCCATTACTTTCAAAATAGAGCTATGTTTACTATGGAAATAAGGTCTGTAGAGGCATATTCCTTCTGTGGAGTAGGGTCATGGCACCTATCCAATGTCACCCCAAGTGTAATTTATTGCTTTTCACTGCTATCACCCCAAGACGCGAAGAGAGGCTCTAGTGGCTTTAAGGCATCTGTCCCAGCTATTGCAGTGATTGGCCTCTTACACCTAGTACCCAGGCCTCTTCCCCTGGGAATCTCAGCCTAATGTGATAACTGAAAGGTTCCCATCGATCCAGCCTGACTATCTCACTGATTAGGTCATTGTTAAGCCTGGGCGGAGTTCAGGGAGTTGTTCTACGCAGAGCTCCGCGAAGTTCCCCAAAAACTCTGCACGCGGCAGAGTGAGTTAGGTCGCACTGTTTGAGCTGATTTTTAGCACCAAATGTTTGTCCTGCGCTGAAAAATCTGCACAAATGGCTCTCTGCGCAGCACAAGAGGGTGCTGCTTATTTTCTGCCGCTTGAGGTGATTTTCTACTTGAGCGGCAGCTACCTTAACACGAACTGAAGGTTTCTCAATGCAAGTGGTCGCAACCATACTGCGACCACTTGTGTTGAGAAATCTCGCCGGGAGGTGGTCTTGAGTAAGATTTTCCTTGCTCGCTCAACGTTGATGAGCGAGGAAAAACCTCTGCTCTGCTCCACTACACAGAGTTTTTTGGAAGTGCACACTCTACGTGGAGCGCGGAGTGGGAAAAACTCTGCAAACTCTGCAAGAGGAGCGGAGCGGAGTTCACCACCCACCCCAAGTCATTGTATGCCTTACTGTATGTGGGTATAGGTGAATTAATATATAAATAAAGAATCTTCTGTGACACAGCTCTGCAGACCAGAAGAACTTTGATTCACTGTTCATTGAGGTACCTGTGTTAGCGCGCCCGGTCCTTAATATGTAAACTTATAAGGGGACGCGTATAGGTCGATGAACCTTTTGATTTGCATGGAGTATCCTAGCTACGGTGTAACCAATGTTCATCAATACAGTTAATAACATCACACCATGACCTTCAGTCATGAATAACCACAAATCAATATACGTGTTATCAATTTATTTCCCTATTAGTTACAATACTAAGTCATGGGGTTAATTCAAACTTTATTCAAAAAAATCCATATTAATTCATTAGAAGGCACCAAAAACATAATCTAATCAAAACTTGCATCAGAGTACATTCTAAAGCAGTAGCATAGGTCAATAACTGAATCAGAGATGGATAAGTCAGCATGAATAGCGAAGTTCAGCAATCAGTTTGTCAATCAATTGTCTCTGCGTTTGTCAATGTCATAAGATAGGGACCTCACCTAACCCAGATTAGCATCTGCATGTGGGTTTTCATGCGAAAACAATTTAGAAAATGAATTTGGAAAAACATCTAAATAAAAGAAAACTATGAACCAGGTACCTAGAAAGAAAAGGCACAAAAGGTAATTCAGTCACATTGTCATAGCTACCTACCCACGATATGGATCAGTAACAAAGTCAGTCTTCGTCTTCAGGTCATCAGTCGATCAGCATCACATCAGGCTCGCATGAACCCAATGACAGAATCCCAAATCTCTTCGAGTGTGTAGTGTCTCTCCGAACATCTGCACTTAACATCTCTCATCATCTCATCTGAAGTTTTCTCCCTTTGTCACAGCATTATATCAAAGTCACCCAGACTATCCCCCAATTCCTAAGTGGTCTGTTAATCACCAGTTATGACTCTATCCAATAATATTAGTTTTTCAAATCTATGAAATCTAATATTACACAGTTCTCAATGTGTTGATTGGTTCACTGTATGATGTTGTCATCATCCGGCTCGTCAGGTATCAAAAATGTTGCATCTTCTACTCCAGTTAGTGTCTCCATTGTTCGAGTCCTGGGAAAGTACATCCTGTCTGCTTTACTCCGGGTTGGATACAAACTTTTATTCCATCATCTCCTGTTCATCGGTTCACGCACAGGATTTTTAGCTAAGCAGTTTTATTAAACAATGAGCGGTTCATGGTCAGTTCAGCACATTAGCTTCTCTACATTGCGTTAATAATTCAGCTTTTACATGAGGCCTGGCAAAACTAGGCCACAACTATGGCTAAATTAACTCTACAATATAATGCGAAACGTCTGTTATATCTCAGTATGACATACTACTACAGTATTCAATATGTTTTCAATATTACATACATGGTATTCATTTTATTAGTACATTTGTGAATCTTGGTGATCGCCCTCTGAGGGCACATTTTCAAACGTGCATATTATTTTTCAACAGTATTTATTTCTACGTTTTATTCTTATTATTCAAAATACATAACACTCATTAATATTCTAATAAACTTATCTGCTTTAGCACCTGTAGATAAGAATTAAAGTTGAGTGTGTCATGCTTTGTTGTTATTGGGGCCTCAGTGACTAACACACTCTTGGTGTGGGGTTACCAAGTTGTCAGGTCTCCGCAGAGTGAATGGTGTTCTCTCTCACTCTCACTGGAGTGTTCTGTGGCCTGGATGAACAAATCAGTGGACCAGTTGATGGGAGGACTTGGGTGGAGCATCACCTTAGATCTAGGATGTTGCTATTATTGGAGAGATTGGAGCAGACACTGGAGAAGTAATTGTGAGCCTCAGGGTAGTGAAACACTACAAGTATATGCTGTGCAATTCACCATTTGAATCAATTTTTGAAAAAATGTTCTTTCAAGGTTAGAACTCCCCTATCCCCACACCCTCCATTCTCAGTTTGTACTCGCTCACTGGGCTTTCACGGGCATTACACACTTATCTAAAAATCTTCGCCCCACCACTTTTAAAATCCACCATCCATGTTCTTGCAGTCCAAAGACATTAATATTTGTCTTAAAAACAAGGAATGCATATTTTCCCACGAGAAACTATGTCGTGTATAACACCATAATCAAAAGTGGAACAGATTTTGTAGGAAAGTGAATCTTTTTGTGTGCTTCCGTCACTTAGTGTGACAGAATTTTACTGTCATATTCGAGCACTAAGAAACGACACAAATAGATTCCCATGCATGTACTTGGGCCACTAAACATTGTAGATGATCGACTGACTCTAGTTAGCAAATCTGAAATGTAGGTAATGCCACTGTACATTGATGTACGATATGCACCAGTGGTATAAAGAACAGATGTCATCGGCTGGCTATAATGTGGATTTACACCACCCACATGACTGATTCCAAAAAGATGCCAAATGGCATATGGGATGTATATGCAACATTAACAGATGGAAGTAGATTCATGTAGTATATGTCAAAACAAATAGTTTTGACATGTTTAAAAGACCACATTTGAAATAAAGTAAATTACATGTGAGCCATGCCTTCAAGCGCTACCTTTAAATGAGGTGAAGATACCAAGAGTTGGATAGACGGGATACTCCAATAACTCCCAACTATAAATGAGGCCCTTAGATATCCCTGTTTTTTTTTTACTTTCATGCAAGTTACACATGTATATGTTATAACTAAACAATGATTAAACATGCATAAGGTGCCCCCCTTACTCTGAGTGGCAGAGTAAGTGAAAAACGGAGTTGCAATGTTACCCGGAGCTAACGCCAGTTGACTGTTCTATGTGCAAGCATTTCTCAATCACTTTTTGTGTGTTTGATGTACTGCCCTAAGCGGCCAAAGGTGTGCTCAGATATGAGTCCCTTGCATGCTGTGCCACAGGATGCAAGCGATACCTGATTGACAATGCCTAACTGGACAGGATGAAACAGATTTAGGGTTGATTTTCTTCCCTCTTCTGGCAGTCCAGGATGGTCTGTTCCATGAAAAGCAGGGCTAGTACTGATTAGCATAATGCAGGTATCTGTCTAGAGTGGCATAGTGGTTGGAAAACAATGGGGGGGGGGATCACATTCCATAGCGGTTGTCAGTGGTGTGAACTCTTTCCAAGCATTCCTCTAATTTGTATGTTTTATTAAACAATTAAGCCACACTTTGTCATGTTAAAAGCTTTCGGAATCAGTCCAAAACCAAACTATTTGAGGCCATCAGAAATGCGCCTGAAAGCAGACCTCCAATAGCTTGATGTTTTTGGTACAGTCCGAACATTTGAAGCCAATAATGTCCTAATGTGGTGCTCACAGTGATCATGGAGAAAGAAGATGTGGAAAACCACACATGTTGATCTATGGGCTCTCAATTGGAACATTTAGATGATTCCAACCATATGTTGGACTACCGCTGAGATGCTTCCAACCAGGTTTGTATTCAGTGGTCTCCATCACCTGACAATTTTTTTTCTGTTTATCATCTAAATAAATGCCACTGCTTGTTATGTGATTGCGGTCGCTACATTTCAAGCACCTGTTGTTTGTGTTGGTATTTGCTTGATTGTTTTTTTCAAGAGGATCTGAATATTTTCTTTAAAGATTTTCATACTAATATGCAGTGGGTTGAATGTTACTTATTGTTTTGAGAATACTATGTGACAGCAGTATGAATAATAATTTAACGAAATGAGAAGTCAAGTTAACCAACTTGGGGCCTTATTTATACTTTTGCACCAAAATGTTTTGCACCGGCTTGCACCATTTTTTAGCACCAGCTGGGCACCATGTTTATGGAATGGTGCAAGCCGGTGCAAAGGGTAGGCTAGCGTAAAAGAAAATTTTGTTAGGCAGGTTAGAGTCAAAATAAATTACTCTAAGCAGATTAGCGTAATTTTTTGATGCTAAGGGGCATATTTATACTCTGTTTGCATTGAATTAGCGTCATTTTTTTAAAACTCTAATTCGGTGCAAAACTAACTCCATATTTATACTTTGGTGCTAGACCCGTCTAGTGGCAAGTTTATGGAGTTAAAGTCATTTTTTGGAAGTGGAAACATACCTTGCCTTAAAGAGATGCAAGGTAGGCGTTCCCGTGCAAAAAATGACTCTATGGCCTTAACGCCATATTTATACTCCCATGCAAAAATGGTGCAAGGGAGGGAGGAAGGGTCAAAAAATGGTGCGAAGCTTGCTTTGCCCCATTTTTTAAAGCCTGGGTCAGGGCAGGCGTTAGGGGATCTGTGGGCCTATTTCCATGGTGGAACACCATGGGATAAGCCCACAGGTGCCCTCCCCAGGGCCCAGAGGCACCCCCACCCACACCAGAGGGACTGCAGAGGATGAGTGACCCCATCCCAGGTAAGTACAGGTAAGATTGCATTTTATTTTTGAAAGTGCCATAGGGGGCCCTGAAATGGGCCCCCATACATGGCACAGGGTGCAATGGCCATGCCCAGGGGACCCTTGTCCTCTGGGCTGGCCATTGGGGTGGTGGGCATGACTCCTGCCTTTTCTAAGCAGGAGTCATGTGGCATGGTAGGTTTAGCGCCATAAAATGATGCTAATCTGGTTAGAGTCATTTTCTTTTACTCTAACCTGCCTAAAGTAATTTTTTGGTTCTAAACCCCCTTCTTCTATACCGCCAGCCCCACCCGACTAAAGTCATTTTTTTTTACTCTAGCCTACCCTTTGCACCGGCTTGCACCATTCCATAAATATGGTGCCCGGCTGGTGCACAGAAATGGTGCAAGCCGGTGCTAAACTTTTTGGTGCAAAATTGGGTTAGTGCAGTTTTGCACCCAAAAAGTATAAATAAGGGCCAATATTTTGTAAGTTTGCGCCACTTTTGCGTCAAAAAATTACGTTAATGCGACGCAAAAAAGTATAAATCAGGGCCTTGGTGCTAAACAGGTCTGGCACCAAAGTATAAATATGGAGTTAGTTTTGCACTGAATTAGAGTAAAAAAATGACGCTAATTTGGTGCAAACAGAGTATAAATATGCCCCAGAGTATAAATATGCCCCTAAATATGGCGTTAAGGCCATAGAGTAATTCTTTGCACGGGAACGCCTACCTTGCATCTCATTAAGGCAAGGTAGGTCTCCACTTCCAAAAAATGACTTTAACTCCATAGATTTGCGCTAGACGGGTCTAGCACCAAAGTATAAATATGGAGTTAGTTTTGCACCAAATTAGAGTAAAAAAAATGACACTAATTCGGTGCAAACAGAGTATAAATATGCCCCTTGATATGTGAGGCACACAATGTTCTAAATAAAATGAACAACCAGTATAAAAAATGGTGGCGGCCATATCATTGCTATTAAAGGACTTACAATTCCTTGCAGCTTGATATTAGAAGAGCACAATAACACACTGATCAAGAATGATCTCCCTTGAATGGTAATGGCACTAACTCAGTTCTAACACAGCCAACAGTTTACCCTTTACAATGAATTGTGATTGAGTGTGAATCATTGGTATGTTACGTGGCATGATATACCACTTTATTTGGCATACCCATTACCTAAAATATACTGATCGAAAGCTGGTTGGTCAAATATTTAATTCCATAGTTGCCTGTGGGCTTCTAATTTTATTCCTTATTTTAAATGAATGCTGCTCAAATGTTTTGAATGCGTATTATACCAATTTCAATCATTCATATTCGAATCAAGAGCCAATATCAATTTAAATAAATCTTGAAGTATAAAACCACATAAATTGTCACAGTTCTGTTTTTGAAACCGACCTATATACTAATAGGTCCTGATGCAAAAACACAATACATACTTGATCGCAATTAAACTTATCTCATGAATGAAAATGAGGTAGGTTGCAAATTGTGAGCCACTATGAATTGCTGCTGCCACAATGATGGTGGCCTGCTGGGGTAAGCAGACTACCATGTCTATGACTGCTTGTAAATAAAGCAATCCGTTTTCTTTTTATATGCAGGAAAACTAGATGCATTTAATAAAATGACATTTTTAACTAAGATTTTTAAAGACTTGGCATATTTTTCTCAACATCCACAGGGTCCTCTTCCTGTTTGCAAACGCCTTACCACTACTTTACAGCAGTGGCGGCTCCTCCCTATGGGCGGAGGAGCAACGTCCCCCACCAGCAGCGACAGCTGCTAAACCTTTTTAAACCATGTTTATTATCGTTTTCTTTAAAAGGGGCCGGGCCACGGGGGTGACGTGCACCGCAAAACGCATGTGTTTTTGGCCGGCCGTCTCGGGCCAGCCAAACTCACATGCGCTGTAGGTTGTCTCCAGCCTGGCAACGCTGTTGCCGGGCTGGAGAGAGCCTGCACAGGCTCCCAGTCTGCCTGCGAGCGTCCAGCCAGGACTCTCCCGCCAATCCTGATGCTGCTTTGGGCAGCGTCATGATTGGCCGCAGGGCAGGCTTGCAGCCTGTGCTTGAATGCAGGCAGCCAGCACGGAAGAGGAGCACAGTGCGGGACAGAGGCGAAAAGGTAAGTTTTTTATTTTTTTAATTTCATTTAATTTTAGCCCCCCCCGCCCCACGCCACCTCCCCTTCCGCTGCCCGTGAGCTGCTACAGCTTTTCAGTAGCTGGTAAAATAATATTTTGTGACCGGAATTCAGTTGGCAAACAGTAATACATACCACTGTCTAACAGTATTTGAAAGCGATGCCCTAAACGCGCTCCTTCAAAATACCAATTCGGGCTTTGGTGGTAATGTGAAAGTGCGGTTCGGCACAATTTGTGGTTTGAACATGCCAAAAGGCATTTTGCTATAGCAAACAGCTCAACTCTGCGAATCGGGCCACTTGCGACAAAAAAAGTCTTTATGTATCTTTCTCCATAGGATTTTTAAAAACTACTTATATTTCACTGTCCTGTGTATGCACCCACATAGACACGTTTTGTAGGCATGATTTAATTGTTGAATTTACTTGCAAGGAATGTACAGTCAATGCAGGCCCTAAGACGTCTTTATACATGACATTTATACAGTATTTCAGTCTTCAGATATCCCCTGCTTTGGATAGGTCGTCAGCTCTGTGGTTTATGTTTTTAAGCTTGTCTTTCAGCAGAAGGCGCTTACAACTGAGAAATACAAGAGTAATTTGAGCTGATTGCAGGATGCCTGCCTCCAGCTGAAAGACTTCAAAGAAAATTGCAAGAGTGTGATTATCCTGTACCTTTGAAAATACTGAACTGCAAATTAAATGTAATAATCATCTGATTAATGGCGTGCTATCACTTTTTATTTGCAGGTCTACTTTGGGGAGGGACCTCGCTCTATTTTCCATTCATCGTTGATGTTTGTTGTGTATTTTTAATTTATAATCGTTTATACATTTATTTTACCCTACTTGTCTCCATTTTTTAAGGAAGAATGCTAATTTACTGATATAGCATATATAGAGTACAGTGCAGATGTAAGGAAGCTGAAGCACTGAAATGAAACTGGCATTTCTCCAAAGATATGGTGTTGTTGCTTCCGCCCCTAGGGCTGATTCACATTTGGCTACCTACACCAATGCTCACATGCTTTCATAACAGAGCAAGGGCATGTGCATGATGATTTGGTACAGGAAGGGTACAAAAAGTGTGATTCTAAATAGCTAAAAATGTTTTTTAGTTCTCTTTTTTTGTGTGCTGTACTTTACAGCACACATGCAAACTCAGAAAAGTTTTGAGAGAATACATTTTTCAGGCATTAGACCTATCTCAAAACGTTATTTTTTTAATGCAAACTCCTCACTACCTTTTTTTACTAAATAGCGATTTGTGTTAAAATTGGTAGGTGGCTGAAGAGGTCCATTTACCACCACTGGAACGTCCGCAGGACCCAAATTAGCACAAAGTAGTGTCAGCGGTGTAACAAAAGTTGAGGGGGCCCCAAGCAAAGTACCTTGGGGGGGGGGGGTTCTCCTTCCCATGTGCCTAGACAGGGGCCTTATGCCCATGCACAGTGTACTGTGCTGGAGGGCCCCTGGAGCTCACCCCCACCTGCACTACTGAGGCTGCAGGGGCCTTTGTTAGGCCACTGGGTAGCTCACAGAGTTACTGTTTATTTTATGCTACTTTCAAACATAAATCAGGATTTGCATGGCCAGTAAATCCCAAAACAACACCCTTTGCCGCCCTCATTATGACTTTTGTGGTCTTTTCAGAAGACTGCCGCGGTGGCGGCAGCCAAAAGACTGCCATGCTGGCAGTCATCTGACCACCATTTTAACAGTCACACAGTGAGGACTGCCTAAAAACTGCCAAAAATCCGAGACCGCCAGGACACTGGAGGGCGGGAAAGAGGAGGTTCCAGCACTGCCAGTCCGACAAAAGTCCACCCACCAGAATATGAGCCACAAATCACCACAATGGTTCCTCCATGGCATAAGAACATTAATGGTGCAAACCGCCGCAGTAAAAACCACATCAGGCAGAACACCGCACCACATTGAAAAGTTTGAATACCCCACACCTGATACATATCTACACACCTGACACACCTACTCACTGCACTATATAACACACCCCAACACAACCCACTATCTTTTGCAAACAGAACACCACTCACAGCCAGACACGAGTAAAGAAATAATAACTATCTAAACAAACAATAGTCACCCCTACACATTACACACAGCACACATTCCACACTGCACAACATACACAACACACAATTAACAAAACCACACAATATACATCAACCGTCACCCACTCACATCACAGCACCCACACATCATCACAAACATAATTCATCCTTTTAATCAATTCCTCACTGTCTTCACCAACATTACCATGCGCCACAAAAACACCCATGTTTCACTGATAAGGAGTTGAGGGTCATGGTGGATGAAATTGTCAGGGTAGAGCCACAACTGTGTGAAGCACAGCTCCGATAAACATCAATTGCCAGGAAAATGGAGTTGTTGCAAAGGATAGTTGAAAGGTTCATATCAGTAGGCTGCCATCCACGCACAAGGGACGACATCAGGAAGAGGTGGAATGATGTATGGGGGAAGGTGCGTTCCATGGCATCATACCACCAGATTGCCATGCACAAGACTGGCGGTGGGCCCCTACCTTTTGCCCCACAGTTCATATCATAGGAAAAGAAGGCCTTGGCCATCCTGCGTCTGGAGGGCCTGACTGGAATACCGGGGGGACTGGAGTCTGGTAAGTACCTACAACAGTCATTGTTTACCACTGTATTGTCCTGCATGCCTCCTCACAACCCAAATACTCCCTAATTAACAAAATTATCCATGGGAGTGGTCACCTAATTCCCCCTTCCTGCATGCCACCACTCCACCCAGACCGACTGCCCCACAGCCCTTAGCTAAGGCACAACATCGACTGGCCAATCAAATCACTACAACTCCCAGAATGCACTAACACTACGTTTTGAAAACCTTATATGTGCAAAAAACATCACATTTCATGCATGTACAACTAAAGTACAAGCTTCACCATCTAAATTGACCTAGTGTCAGCCAGTACATGGCAATGACAGAACTGCAATGCAACACTCACAATAGCATACAGAAAAACATACAGCTACAGCTGACTGACCATTCCTAACAGGCGAAGATCAAAGATCCCAAGCCGGAAATAGACTAAACTGGTTTTGATTTTAAGATGGCTGAGTCGATGCACATGCACAATATCTAGATATCTTCCCATTTGGAAATTGTCATTATAAAATGAAATAAGTCAACTCCAATGTTAAATAACAGGGTAGATAGACCTTGCAGTGGTGAATAACTAATTTAAGAGATTTTGCATCATCAGGACATGTGAAACTAAAAGGTACATGTCCTTCTTTTTAGATACATTGCACCCTGCCATTTCGGCTGTCTAGGTCCTACCATATGGGTGATATATATGTATAAAAAGGGAAGGTTCATTTTGCCATTTGCGATAAAGGCTCTCTTGCTATCCAGATGCGCATCACTTCATATTGTTTGATGTGGGTACCTCAAATCATCTCTACCACTTAAAACAACTCACCTAGGCAGCCACTCGTTGTCCTATCTCTCTTCCAGGCTTCAGATCAAACCTCCTTTAAGTATCAGATCAGGGCTCCACAATCTTTCTTTCCATAAAAAAAACATGAACACATTGCTATTGGCCTAGTTGTTCTGCAGCATGCATTATCCCTCTCCATAGCAGTACCATTCGGGAGGCTCTGATTGGCCGTCTGTTGCACTTTATAAAAATAGTAATTATTAATAATTAATTTCTTCGCCCTTTAAATAACACGACTGAGCAAAATGTAGATAAAATAAAATTAATTTTGAACTAATTTGCATATTTTACGATCAGTCTGAAAACCCGACTGCATTTACTCTTTGGTAGGTCAACGAGCCTAGCTCTGTTTCAAGCTTAACTCATCGAAGGTTCAAGCAGTTTTGCAAGCGAGATTGTCTGCAAGAGTACTCCAACTATATGCTGAGCAAATAAAAATATTATTATTGGCTTGGCACACAGGCTTTCAGGCAGTATTAATAAAGGTCCTTAACCTCGTTTGACCTTATTGTGATGTTTCTCCCCCATATCAGGTTAAGAGCTAAACATGGCTTCCATTTTAAATGCTTCAAAACATTTCATTAAGCATATCCCCTGAAATATAAATACCCGTTCTACACATGCAGAGAGAATGATTTAGGTTATAACAAATGTTTGCATCAACAATTCTGTTAACTTTGTATAAAAAACTAGCTAAAGGTGTTGTGATTAAAAAATAATCACTGGTGTCAGACCCTAAATGAATGCAACTGCAATTAACAACAGGCAGCTCTAATCAATCATCCTCTGGTAATTAAAAATCTTTTAATTTATGTCAAGCATTTGCCAGTTGGGAATATCATAACTATGTAACTGTACAATGAAAATGAGCAGAAGTGCAGCGTTGGCAGCAGTGACGGGAATTAGAAGTAACCATTGTGTTTTCAGAGCAAAGATTATGCTCAATTTTTCCAAAATGACTCCAAAGATTTTAGGGTCGTTTTGCAGAGCGATTTGCAAATATACATTCTGCCTAAGTGTCAAAGTTGCATGCTGCGTGTGAACATTAGTGTCTGCTCATGGGAAAACGGAATTCACAAACAGATTTCAGGGATACGCATGAGAGTTTCTAAATATCCTAAATCTGCAGCCATGCAAGATAGTAAACCTGATGTTCCGAATTGAGGAGCTTTTTTACAAGCCCCACGAGTAGCTGATGCATCACTTTTTGTGATGCACAGGAGGCGCATTGTGCGGGCCTTTATCTATAAGGCCACACAAAGCCATTTTGCAGGGCTTTTCTTGCCCTTGTAGATATAGAGTATGGTAACAAGGCATTGTAAATCTGAGAATGCGTCAAAATCTTACGCCTGCCCAGGGGAGGCACAACGGGGAGAAATATTGTTATTTCTTTGCATTTTTCCTCTTTCTATGTGTATTCTCCAACACACATAGAAAGAGGAAAAAGCCTCCATGGATACTTTTGTCCAGGAAGGTGGCCCTTCCTGCACAGAAACAATCCTGTCTGCAGTTCAGGCATCCTTGCACCATGCTGCAAGGGTGCCTGCATCAGTGCTAGGCAGCCCACTGGGCACCAGCATAGGGGGAGAGGACAGAAGTGCGCCGTATCATCTGTGGCACAGGGCAGCACAGCGTGGTCACTTGCCGTGCTGCACCACAGGGCTTGTAAATAAGCCCCATAGGCCCAGATTTAAGAGGGCCTAGCGCCACCTAAACGTCGTTTGTTTTACACTAAGGTGGCCTTTTCCCCACGCCATATTGACAAAGTTGTGCAATGCATGCAATGCATGCACTGCGCCACTTTGTAACCCTTTGCACTACATTATGCCTGCGCCAAACATAATGTATGCAAAGGGGGTGTTCCTATGTTGGGTGGGGGGCAAAAAAATGGAGCAGTTAAAATCTAAGAAATTTCTTTGTGTCATTTTTTTCATCAATTTTAACACCTGCTCAAAGCACGTGTTAAAAGGGGACATACCATTGTTTACAATGGCCTCCTATGTACTGTTCAGGGTGGGCTACAAAATTTTGGTGCTAACCCTGAACAGTACACCAGTAGCGTCAAAAATGTTGATGCTATTGCCCCCTACTCTGAGCCATGGTGCGCCTTATCTTAGATACAGCACACACATGGTGGTGGCACGGGGCACTAAGGGGTGCAAGGAAAGCACACTGCTCTATGTGCAGCGCCACATTCCTTAAATCTGCCCTTAGTTGTTTGCCCTTGTTTTGTATCTTCCCCTGGTGCTTCTCTATCCAAGTCTGTGTTCACTTTCTTCTTGGTGGTCTTTTCTCCACCTACCTTTGTCTTTGCTATAGTCTGATTAGTATTATAGTTCTATGTGCCTACTTGAAATCCAGCTGTGATCTGTGAGCTCCTCTTGTGTTCTAGCCATTGCAAACTTAAATTTGGGGGAAACCTTTGTTCACATTTCCAGGATATAACAGCAACCAAAACAGTCATGATCGCACTACAAGAAGCTTCAAATTGTTGAAAAAAAACAAAAACAAATTAAATTAGTTTGTCAGAGAGCAGTGGAGCAGACATATAGCTCTTACCCTATTCCAAAACATATGCATCTATGCAGGCCTGGCTTTAGTGCTGGTGGCGTCTGGTATGACAATCTATTTTATGCACCCCATGACCTCCTTCTCCACAAATTCCCTCATTACTACCCTTTAACAGTGCCCCTCAACTCTTCATAGCCCTTCTGTATTCTTTATAGAGCTACTCATAGTTCACTAACATTAGATTAGTGATCTGCTTAGTACAAATACTTTACAACAGGCACATTGACCCTCCAAGCTACATAATGATGAGTCAAAACTGGGATATGAGCTCTCTCCAGCAAGAACATTAATCACCAGAGTTATCTTTCCATTTTTATTGTTGCCTGAAACCTGCTGCACACAAGGAACTCTGCATCAGGTGCTTTTAAATGCATAAGTTATTTCTAAACATAGTACCCCCCTCAGGACTGTCGTGCGATCAGTGCCATGTGGGGCTGCACCAGTCACACCACCCTAAAGCCTGTCCTGCATATATGTTTAAGTATATTACTGGAGATTCTAGCTTAATGAGCGGGATTACCACAAGAAAAAACATTAAACAAAGTTAGCTTTAAAAATTAAAGCTTTGCAATTTTGTTTGTCCTGCTGTACATGTTTCTGCCAGTCACAAGCCTTCTGTTTGTGGGGCACTGGAAGTTAGAACAAAATAGTACCTCGATCACATTGGGAGCAGCGGAGGAGCACTAATTAGGTTGGATCAATTAGTGTTTGATCCCTGATCCACACAGAGGAACGGAAATGATGGCAGACATGCCCTGACGAATTACAAGGCGATAAAGAAGAGTGTCACGCAAACCAACAAATGGTGAGTGACAGGCAGGCTCCAACACCTTTAATGAACACAACAGTGTGCCACATGTGAGACGCATGCGCAAGCACATGAACTCTCAGACTCGACCCTAATGAAGTAAAATTCTTTAAACTATCATTACAAACTGCAGCTCAATGATTCCATGATGACCTGGCTAATACACAACAAACTTTTAGAGAAATAATCTGCCATTTGTGTGAGACTGTCCTGTTAATTTAGTATTCTGTATCTTCATTTCGAGTGTTAAGACAACATTTGAAAGCTCTTCAGCTCTTAATATTTACAGGCAGATTTAAGAGCATCTAGCACATCCTAGCATCACATTACTGTCATATGTTTATGCTAATGTGGTCCAACGAGGCCAAAATCACTGCGCCAATTATACAAAGGGCGCAGTGGATGCATTGCCTCACTTTGTAACCCTTTGCTCTACATTATGCCTGCACCAGGCATAATGTATGCAAAGGGGGCCTTCTCCTGTTAGGGGTGGCCGAAGGAATAGTGCAAAGATTTCTAAGCGATTTCTTTGTGTCATTTGCTTCAGCACTTTTAATGCCTGCTCAGAGCAGGCGTTAAAAGGAGGCACACCATTGTTTTCAGTGAGTCTCAATGATCTTTGCTGGAATAGTGTCAACATTTATGATGCTAATCCTGCTAAGCTTCGAACTAGCATAAAAAATTCTGACGCTAGTTCCCTAACTACTGCCATGGTGTGCTGTATCTTAAATACGGCGCACACATGGTGGCGTTAGGGGGGCGCTAAGGGGCGGAAGAAAAGTGGCACTATACTGGGTGCAGCACCACTTTTCTTAAATCAGACCCTTGTTGTTTTAGAAAGGCTGAGGGAGTAACTACCATGTACCCTGAAATCTTTAAAACATTTGCTTTTTTTGGAACATGAAGCCTGCTCTCTGGATGAGAAAGTGTTGATAAGAGCAGTGATTACTTTCCAAAACACATTTTTTAAAAGTGTCAAGGCCCAAGGTATTGTGTGGAAGCAGCTTGCACGCAGCCACAGACAGACAGTACCATTGATACTGTTACATACTATAGCTGTTGTGCTCTGCTAGTACACGGACAGACAGTGCCACCATGAGGTGGTGGACTATCAAAATTAGTGCCCTTATAAGTCCCTGTGTCGAGCACTGGAAAACACTGGCACAAATTAAGTACTGGTTGTGATGTGCTTTGCTGCATCTTTGGAATATATGGGTCTGAACAGAAATAGCATAGTACTGCTTCTTCTTTGACCACATCTCTTGCTTTGTCCTGGTAACTCCTATAGCACTTTAGAGAGGATTATGAAAGTGTTTATACCTGTCTGCTTTGCTTTGCTGTGCTTTGCTGTGCTTTGCTTTCTTTTCCTTTCCTTTCCTTTCCTTTCCTTTCCTTTCCTTTCCTTTCCTTTCCTTTCCTTTCCTTTCCTTTCCTGCCTTCTTTTATTCCATTCCTTTCCTTCCTCTTCTACCGTTTCTTCCCTTCCATTTTCCATCCTCCCTCGTTCCCGCTTCCTCCCTCGACACTGGGTTAAACACTCGCTACTGACATCTGCAGCATCTTGTGTGGAACAACTTTGAATCCCAGCACTGTCCTTCCTTCCTCCTGATATTGATAAACAGAGTACACTTTAATCGGACAGCTGTAACACCTATAATTTAGAGTGCATAGAAGTGTCAGTAGCGCTGTATAAACCACCGTATAAAAACAGATTATTCATTCTTTAATTATTTACTGTCTTTCTTCATACCTATTTTTAGTTTTCTGTCTTCTTTTCTAGAGTGTATATACCAACACCGTTTTTGCATGCTGACAGCACCGCACTATATCATGAAGTACAGATCTGAATGAAATATCAGGACAGATTTTGCACGATGGCCCATTGTATGAATTTGATTACTAAATGCATTATCAGTCTGATGAACCATTCATATATGTTCATGTACACAAACATAAATCTAATTGAAAAATGCATCTGAATCAGCCAGCGCCTGAAAGTGAACAAATAATTAATCTGGAGAACAAAGTGCATGAATCACAATAGGGAAAGCGAAGAATCAATTATGCATTTACTTGTCTTCAGGAAAAACAATCTCCCTAAGAGAGCCACTATGCAATATCTTATTTGAAAAGTTAAATGAAAATTAATGCATCACTGTGCAGCACAATTATGATGATCACCAACCATCAGAGTTTTTTTGTGTGATAGATCAGGAAAGGGTTTGCTTCAGCGAAATCTGATCATTGGTGATCAGCAGCGCAAAATCATTCATAATTCTCTTTAAAAAGTGCCAGCCTTTGAGATCTGTTTGGGTACAATCTTCTGCAATAGTCTCCCCAAGCAGTAGTTGGATGTGCTTTTGAGAGCACACTTTGAATACAGGGCTGCTTAGGCTGCCTTCGAAGTGCTTTAGTCGAGACAGTATGCAAATAATTTCTCAAGATTTTTACTTTTTGTTTTAGTTGGAAAATAGTTAGGGCCTGGGTACTCTCTCCACCATACCATCATCGTCATCAGTTTGAATCAGGTGGACGTTCAGTATGTCTACGTCGGAGACTACTCTATTTCCACCACTGATATCGACTCTGACGGCACAACTGGGTAAAAGCCGATGGAGATTTTGCCATCTGTCCTCCCACCCTATCTGAGGGGCATATTTATATTCTGTTTGCACCGAATTAGTGTCATTTTTTTTACTCTAATTTGGTGCAAAACTAACTCCATATTTATACTTTGGTGCTAGACCCGTCTAGGGCCAAATTTATGGTGTTAAAGTCATTTTTTGGAAGTGGAGACCTACCTTGCCCTAATGAGATGCAAGGTAGGCGTTCCCGTGCAAGAAATGACTCTATGGCCCTAACACCTTATTTAGGGGCATATTTATACTCTGCGGCATATTTATACTCTGTTTGCACCAAATTAGCGTCATTTTTTGTACTCTAATTCAGTGCAAAACTAACTCCATATTTATACTTTGGTGCTAGACCCGTTTAGCACTAAGGCTCTGATTTATACTTTTTTTTGCGTCGCATTAACGTCATTTTTTCACGCAAAAGTGATGCAAACTTACAAAATATTGCCCCTTATTTATACTTTTTGGTGCAAAACTGCACTAACTCAGTTTTGCACCAAAAAGTTTAGCACCGGCTTGCACCATTTCTATGCACCAGCCGGGCACCATATTTTTGGAATGGTGCAATCCGGTGCAAAGGGTAGGCTAGAGTAAAAAATAAATGACTTTAGTCAGGTGGGGCTGGCGGTATAGAAGAAGGGGGTTTAGCACCAAAAAATGACTTTAGCAGGTTAGAGTAAATAAAAATGACTCTAACCAGATTAGCGTCATTTTATGGTGCTAAACCTACCATGCCACATGACTCCTGCTTAGAAAAGGCAGAAGTCATGCCCACCACCCCAATGGCCAGCACAGAGGACAAGGGTCCCCTAGGCATGGCCATTGCACCCTGTCCCGTGTATGGGGGCCCATTTCAGGGCCCCTATGGCACTTTAAAAAATAAAATGCAATCTTACCTGTACTTACCTGGGATGGGATCCCCCATCCTCCCCAGTCCCTCTGGTGTGGATGGGGGTGCCCCTGGGGCCTAGAGAGGGCACCTGTGGGCTTATTGCATGGTGTTCCACCATGGAAATAGGCCTACAGGTCCCCTAATGCTTGCCCTGACCCAGGCTTTAACAAATGGGGAAAAGCAAGCTCTGCACCATTTTTTGACCCCTCCTCCATCCCTTGCACCATTTTTGCATTGGAGTATAAATATGGCGTTAAGGCCATAGAGTAATTTTTTGCACGGGAACGCCTACCTTGCATCTCACTGAGGCAAGGTAGGTTTCCACTTCCAAAAAATTACTTTAACTCCATAAATTTGGCGCTAGACAGGTCTAGCACCAAAGTATAAATAAGGAGTTCGTTTTGCACCTAATTAGAGTTAAAAAATGACCCTAATTCAATGTAGAGTATAAATATGCCCCTTAGAGTAAAACAATGACGCTAATCTGGTTAGAGTCATTTATTTTGACTCTAACCTGCCTAACATCATTTTTTTTACACCAACCTACCCTTTGCACCGGCTTGCACCATTCCATAAATATGGTGCCCAGCTGGTGCTAAAAAATGGTGCAAGCCGGTGCAAAACGTTTTGGTGCAAAACTGCATTAGTGCAGTTTTGCACCAAAAAGTATAAATAAGGCCCTACGTGTGCAAACAATTGGCAAGTTTTTACTTTCAGTTACCACCATCTAAAATGTAGCAGTAAGTAAACATAAAAACAATTCAATGACCCCCACAGCATGGGAGAAAACTCCCAGAGGGGATCATTGCGTTTTTATTTTCAAAAAGAAAATCTTGCTTTGGGATTTTGAAAATAAAAAGATACATTGAATGTGTGCTATACAGCTCCGTCAACATGACGGCTGTTCCGGCTAAATAACTGCTTTTATAAGTTCCTCTGCATAGCACACGAAAACACAGGCACAAATTAAGTGCTGGATGGGATGTGCTTTGATGCATCACTGGAATTAATGGTTCTGAACAGAAATAGCATGGTACTGGCAGCACCTCTGCTTCTTCTTTGACCATGCATGTATTGCCCAAAAACATAAGAGCAGTTTCTGCCAATGTAAGAGATGTCCGCTGGGGCAGCAGACGTCTCTAAATTTGGAGTGCTGATACACCGTCGCCCTGACGGAGAAATCTATCTCTCAATCACGTCCTAAGACTATGTAAAATGAAAGTACATGCAAGAGTCCAAGGTTTTTCTTAGGCCCCAACTTTTTGCCTGCCTCCCTCCATTTGTCTGACCCTGTTTCTGCTGGTTTTAGGACTATATACACTTTAGCACTGGTCAGCAGTGCTAAAGTGCGCAGAGTCCTAAAACCAGCAAAAACAGGGTCAGAAATATCGAGGGAGGCAGGCAAACTGTTTGGGAATGACCACCCTTAGACTGTCAGGTCTAACGTGTGTCCCCCAGCTGAAAATGGGGAAAGCTACCCAACCCCTTGGGAGCTCTCATCACTAAGGGGGAAGAATCTGGAGAGACCATCAGCATTGGCGTGGTCAGTCCTGGGTGATGCTCCACTACAAAGTCCATTCCCTGTAGGGAGATCGACCCCCTCAAGAGTTTACGATTTTCACTACTTATCTGCATGAGTTATCAAAGGGGCCTATGGTCTGGTTGAACGAGGGAGTGAGTCCCAAGCTGGTATGGTCTGAGCTTCTTCAGTGCCCAGACCACAGCAGATGCTTCTCTTTCAATGGAACTCCACCTCTGTTCCCGTGGAGGTAGCCTCCTGCTAATAAAGACTACCGGTTGGTCTAGGCCCTCCTCATTCAGCTATGCTAAGACTACCCCTTTGCCATGCTCTGAAGTGTCCATCTGCATTCCTTGAAGTAATCATGGGCCCTGAGCACAGTTGCTGTGCACACAGCTTTCTTGAGGGAATCAAAGGCTTTCTGGCAAGCCTCTGTGCAGTTCACCAACCTGGGCTGCTTCTTGAAAGTCAACTCAGTTAAGGGGGCAACCATGGTACCATAACCCTTAACACATCTCCTGTAGTAGCCAGTGAGGCCTGGGAAGGCTCTCACTTCAATTTGGGTTCTAGGTGGCTGACAAGCCATGATTGTTTAAATCTGGGCCTGGAGGGGCTGTACTTTTTCCCCCAAAACACCACAGAACCCTGCCCAATTTGGCACTTACTGGCCTTGATTGTCAGTCCCGCCTGTTGCAGGGCGTGGAGCACCACTCAGAGGCAAAGCAGGTGTTCCACCCAGCTGGCACTGTAGAAAGCAATGTCATCTAAGTAGGCGGTACAGAACACCTCTTTACCAGCCAGGACCCTGTTGACCAACCATTGGAAGGTAGCAGGGGCATTCTTCAAGCCAAAGTGCAACACCTGGAATTGGTAATGTCCCTAAAGGGTTGGGATTGCTGGCCTCTCTTTTGCCCCCTAAGTCAAGGCGATCTGCCAGTACCCTGATGTCAAATCAAAGGTACTGAGGGATTTGGCAGTGCCTAGACTCTCAATGAGCTCATCAGCTCTGGGGATGGGAGGCGTGTCAGTCTTGGTGATGCATCTGAAGCCTGGGTAGTCCACACAGAACGAAGGTTCAGCCGGTGGGGCAGCCTTTGGTACCAATACCACTGGGCTGGACCAGGGACTGTTGGAGGTTTCAATCACCCCTAAAGGTAGCATCTTGGCAACTTCCTCCTTGATACTGGTTTTCACCCTATCTGACAACCTGTAAATTTGTTCTTTACAGGGAACTGTCTCCTGTGTCAATGTCATGGACACATAGATGTGTGAGTCCAGGTGTGAGGGAGAACAGTGGGGCAAACTGTCCCAGCAACTGGTAGCAGTAACCCTTCTGCTTGAGGGTAAGGGAGTCAGATAGGGTGACACCCTCCACTGAACCATCACTTTCCGAAGCAAGGAAGAGGTCAGGGAGATGTTCAGTTTCCTCCTGCACACCTTCAGCTGTCAGAAGGAGCATGCTGACTTTAGACCTCTCAAAGTGAGGCTTGAGTCTGTTGACATGGAGCGCCCTTAGAGGGTTTCTAGGGGTCTGGTGGTCCACTAAGTAAGAGGCCTTCCCCTTACATGCCTTTATTTCATATGGGCCAGTTCAGCGTTCCTGGAGAGCTCTGGGCTATACTGGTTCCATGACTCATACTTTGTTGCCAGGTTGAAACTCCACTAGAGTGGGCATCTGGTCGTAACAGTGTTTTATTACTCTTAACTGGCTCTAAGGTTGCTTTTGGCCTTTTTCCAGAAGTGGTGTATCTGGCTGTGGAGAGCCAACATGTAGCTGACCACATCCTGGTGGGCTTTCCTGGTAACTTTCTCCAGCTCCTCTTTGACAATGCTTAGAGGTTCCCTAACAGGGTAGCCATAGGGAAGCTCAAAGGGACTAAACCCTACTCCCTTCTGGAGCACCTCTCTGTAAACAAAGGGAAGGCATGGTAAGAGGATGTCCCACTTATGCCTCATGGCTTGAGGTAGGTCTGTAATCATGCCTGTCAAGGTCTTTTTTAATCTTTCAACTAGACCACTGGATTGGGGGTGATAGGGTATGGTGAACTTGTATGTTACACCACATGCATCCCACATAGAATTCATGTATGGCGGTATGAAGTTAGTGCCTCTGTCAGACACTATCTCCTTGGGGAACCCCACATGGGGAAAGATCCCCATTAAAGTTCTGGTCACCACAGGTGCTGTCACCATCTTCAGAGGGATTGCCTCTGGGTAGCGTGTGGCATAGTCCACCAAGACCAGTATAAACCTGGTGCCTACGGCTGTCTTGGGGTCCAATGGACCAATGACGTCAATGTCCACCCTTTCAAAGTGGGTGCCACTGAAGGGAAGTGGGATCAGGGGAGCCATCAGCTTTTTCCCTGACTTTCCACTGGCCTGGCAGGTGGGACAGGACCTGCAGAATGTATCTGAGGCTGTCTTCATTCAGGGCCAATAGAAGTGGGTGACAAGCCTGACAACGGTCTTGTCTTGCCCTAAATGTCCTGCCAGGGATATATCATGAGCCAAACACAGTAGGAAGGCCCGGTAACACTGGGGGACTACCTGCACACATGCTGCCCCAGTACCTGGAGCCTTAGGCTCACTATGTAGGAGATCATTCTCCCACTAAATGAGGTGATCCCCAGAGGCTTCACCTGCTACATGGGCTGAGTACTGTCGCCTCAAGCCATCAAGAGTGGGAAATTCTTTCTGCACTTTGCAGAATTCCTTCCTGGGGTACCCACCCTCGACTTGCTAGCCAGCAAGCTCAGGTCAGTTACCTAGGGAGGCAATGTTCTTCCCCGGTTGGCTCAGGGGCCTCCTTCTCAGGGACTCCATCACCCTCCACCATGGAAACTTCTGGGACTGGTTTCCCGCCCCCCTTGCTCCTGTCCTTGGCAGTTGTCTGGGCCATTCTTCCAGGCTCCAGATACCCATTAATGGTGATCCACTGCCTATACTTAGAAGTAATGTTAGGCATGTGGGCTCTTGGCACCATATCTGCATCCCACCGGGGACATTAGGATTACTTCTGTCTGTTCCCTAAAGCTATCTGGGCCTACCTCTTCCCTGATAACTACACTAGCCAACCTATGGGTCTGCACACCAATGGGGGGCTGTGCCCTCTTTGGACATTTGGAGTCACCCTTAGTTGTCCATAGTTGGAACACTCTGCACTTTAGGGAACCCATCTCCCTGTCTTGTAATCAAAGAACCCTTTCTTCTTAGACTCAGAATGGGACTGGATACCACTTATCTCGTGGGAATTATTTTGGGGGCCTTTAGCTAACTCCTTATTTTTAGGTTTTTCTCACCCCACTTTCTTCTGTTTGAAACCCTGACCACCCTTGTGGGAGTCCCATCCAGATACCTTTTTGGACACTCGGGTGCTAGCCCAGAGATCTACCTCCTCAGAAAGCTTCCTGGGATCAGTCAGTTTACTGTCATTTAGGTGCTGGTGCAACTCTGTAAAACAAGTACTGAGCATGTGCGCTCTTAGGATTAAATTGTACAACCCAACATAAACACTGACTTTACTGCCCTGTACCCAGCCATTCAGTGCCTTACTGGAGCAATCAATGAAGTCTACCCAGGATTGGTTGGGGAGCTTGTTACTGTTCCTGAATCTTTGGCAATACTTCTCATGGTCAGTCCAAATTTGGCAATCAAAATGGCTTTCATGTGAGTGTACTTGTTCTGGTCCCCAATGTCTAATTTCAGAAGTGTGTCCCTCCCAATTGTAGGCATGTGTTTCTACAGACCCGCCCCTCAGTGCTCTTCAGGAACCCCATGTGCACTCAGTGCAACTTCATAAGCGGAAAACCACTTATCAATGTCATCTCCCACCACATAACTGGGCACCACATCCTTGGGTACACAAACCGTCTTGTCTCCAGCAGGTCCTGCATGTATGCTGCCACCTTTACTGCTGGATTCAGACTGCCTAATCTTGAGCTCCAGCTCTTGCAGACACATTTCATGAGCCAACAGAAGTTTCTTCTCAGCTAAGGCTCTTTCATCCTCAGCCTGCCTTTCAGCTCTCCTCTGCCTCTATTTTTAATCTCACCAACTGCAGTTGGAATTCTCTCTCCTCTCTACTTTCCTCTGCGGTCAGGCCATGACTGGAGACACTGCTTCCTGGTCTCAAAGGAGGAACAAATCCAGTGGTGTCATCCCCTACTGCTGTTGGCAGCTCCTCAGAAGAGCTCTTCTCAGGCTCCCCCAACTCATCATTGTCTTGGGTGCAGGAATCTGCCCAGGCCCTCAGTGCCTTTTGAAACTCTCCCTTCTTGGAAGCTCCATGAGCAGGTATCCCCATATCTTTGCAGAAGCTCTTCAGCTGGGTAACTTTGTACTCCTCTAGCTTAGCCAGGTCAAAATCCACAGCGCCACTTGTGGGCCCAGTTAGAGACATGATGTATAGGATTGGTTAGAAATGTAAAGCACGGAAGGTTTTGAAAAAAAAAGAGAAAAAATCAAAATGACCTTTAACTGTGGGTAGGTAGTGTATACGTAGCTATTATATGGCACTGCACAAACACAAGTCCTATCCTCACTGCTGATCAACAATGTTGGAAATTGGGTCTCTAGGTGGCAGAGGTATGCACCCTGTCCAAGTAGGGACCACAATCCTAGGCACGGTAAGTCACAACACAACCCAAATGATCCTGTGCTCACCCTCTGGTAGCTTGGCACAGAGCAGGCAGGCTTAACTTAGAAGGCAATGTGTAAAGTATTTGTGAAATATCTCATACAGTAACACATTGAAAACACCACAAAAATACACCACACAGGCTTAGAAAAATCGATAATATTTATCTGAATAAAATAACAAAACAGAAAAAATCCAATATGCACAAGTTGAGATATCACTTTTTAAAGATTTAAAAGAGTCACAATCCTTAAGAATCAGTTGTTGTACCTTTGTATCATACAGTACCTGGGTTGCATCAAAAATAATGATGCACTGGAGCCGCAGAGGAGGAGATGCATTGAAAAATAAGGTGCTGCATTGGATTTTCCATCACAGCATAGACAATGCATCATTTCTTTCCATGTTGCAAGGTGATGTGTTGATTTCCAGGAGCACAACCTTGGTTCCTCACTGTGATGCGGGGATATTTTGATACCCAGGGACGATGCGTTGAAAATCCTGAACGTGCTGGTAGATAGGAACAGGTGTTGTGTCAATCCGGTGGGAAATGCAGTGAAATTTCAGGCAGGAGGCAGGCGCTACGTCGATTTCTAGGTGCGAATCCGGTGCTGCGTCATTTCGGTCAGCGGTGAAATACTTTTCCAGCAGCGATGCAGGTGCTGCATCGATTTCTGCAGGTGTTGCGTTGATTTTCTAGCGCACAAGGATTTCCAGAAGGGGTGAAGTCTTTCTTGGCCCTGAGACTTCAGAAACAGGAGGCAAGCTCAATCCATACCGTTGGAGAGCACTTTTGGAAGAAGGCAGAGTCCTTTTAGCAGAGTCAGGAGCACCAGCAGCAGGGCAACAAGTAGGAAAGCAGTCCTTCAGCAAAGCAGTGCAGATGAGTCCTTTAGGCATCCAGGCAGTCTCTCTGACAGAGTCCAGGTGTAGATCCAGAAATGTCTGACCCAGTGGGTTAACAGACCCAGGTACATACCCAAATATGCCTTTAAAGTGGGGAAAACTTCAAACTGTGGCTTTGAAGTGCAGAAGTTCCCTTTCAGCCCAGCCCTGTCTGCCGGGATCCCTGTGGGGGGTTTTCAGTCCTTTGTATGAGGGCAGGACACTGGCCTTTGAAGTGTAAGAGAGAGCTCCTCCACCCTTCCTGCGCAGAGAGACCCATTCAGTATGCAGATGAATGCAGATGTGACTGAGTGTCCTGTATTTACAGTTGTCTGGGTGGAATGCACAAGGGGAGCTGTCAACCAGCAAAAACCAGACGTGGATCGGAGATAGGCTGTAAGGCACAGATACCAGTAAGTGCCGAGAAATGCCAACTTTCTAAAAGTGGCATTTCTAAAATAGCAATATTCACCAGCAAGCAGGACTTTCTATTACCATTCTGGCCAAACTAAACATGACAGGGCTACTCCTTCCAGGTCAGAAACTATCACTTAAAAGTATATGAGAGCAGTTCTAATGCTAGTCTATAAGAGGAGCAGGCCTCATAGTAGTGGAAAACAAATTGGTGAGTGTTTCACACCAGGACATGTAAAACACATAAGTACAGGTCCTGCCTTTTACTTACATAGCACCCTGCCCTATAGGTTACCTAGGGCCTACCTTAGCGGTGACTTATATGTAGAAAAGGGAGAGTTTAAGGCTTGTTAAGTAGTTTTAAATGCCAAGTCAAAGTGGCAGTGAAACTGCACACACATGGCAGGCCTGAAACATGGTTAAAGGGCTACTTATGTGGGTGGCACAATCAGTGATGTAGGCCCACTTGTAGCATTTAATTTACAGGCCCTGGGCACAGGAAGTACAATTTACTAGGAACTTACAGGTAAATTAAATATGCCATTTGGGTAGAAACAAATGTTACCATGTTTAGGGGAGAAAGCGCATGCATTTTAGCAATGGTCAGCAGTGGCAAAGTGTGCAGAGTCCTAAAACCAGCAAAAACAGGGACAGACAAATGGAGGGATGTAGGCAAAAGGTTGGAGGATGACCACCCTAATGCTGTCAGGTCTAAGTCTACAGTTAATAAAAAAGCATGTTGTGTGTGTTAGATAGTGGAGGATACTTTGGCAAGGACGAAAGGAGTGCTAACAAACTGAGCAGAAAGGAAACTCCTGTTGGTGTGCTTAGCACGAGGAGACATTCAAGGTTGCCCTGATGTCCATATCGTGAGATGTGAGGAGTGAGTGGCGTTGGCAGCTTCACTGGGAAAGGACCATGGAAAAATAGTGGTCTGGATATCATAGACTTCTCAAAGGTTCTGTGGGTTTAATTGGAATACACCTACCTAGATGACGGCAGATTCCCTTTAGCCATTGACGAGAACTTATCTCTTAGAGGGGTACTTACTTCTTTATTTTGATTTCCTTGTGTGACTTCATGCCATACATCGCCCTATCAGGACTTTTACAAAGGTTTCTAGTATGCCAACACTTTTCCTGTATCTTTTTAATGCCTATATTTCCAGAGAATCATTTATGATTTCCCATAGCATAGATTAGGGTATTTAAGTTAACTTAGTTTCTCCAATGATTAAGCCGGACGATTGTGACTTACATACAGACCATCAGATCATATTTCTCATATTTTGTATTGCTTCTACTGAAATCATTGTGTGCCTTATGCTTATAAGATTTAACTTTGTTAGACATTTCACTTCACCTTTGGTGATTCTATAGTTATTCAGCATGTTTTTCAGATTCATTTATATTAGCTTGGCTTTAAATTTGTAATAAATAGAAGAAGCAAGACCAATGGGCCCAGAAGTGTTCTCACCTCCATGCAACTGCCCAAATGAACCTGCTGCGCTGGACCTGTCTAGACCTGCAACTCAAGAGTTGCCTCCCAGGTCATGAACCATTGGTGTGGCGTCATTTGAGCTCCTCCTAAAAGAAAAGGAGAAATCCTGAAGGGCTCTTTGTGACCACAACCAAGCCCATTCAAAATAGGATCTTGCCACCCGTGCCTACTGCAAACATGAAGCTCAGGTGAACCCAACTCTTTGCTCGACAGCAACCAACAATGACGACCTACAACTTGAGATCAGCACTACGTGCTACAGCATCTTCTGCCCCAACTGACCACCAACACGAATCTCCAGCAATGACTGTTTGTGATACCTGGCAGGATATTTGCACTACAGAGATGACCGCATGAAGTATTCACCCTGCTCCTCATGCTACGGCAATGATCTTCTGAGATGTTCTCCCTGCTCCTGGCGACCCACTCCACCGTGAAATGGACACATTGTACTGATTTTAGAAGGTAACTTTGTCAACACGACTAACCTAGGCCTTACAGCCGGCATGTGCTCCTTTGCGCTCAGCCTGAATTTATGACTTTCAACCGGTCTTGCACGACCAGATAGCCACAAGTCATGCATTGTGCTTTTACGAGCTATAGTTACTTTAAATCTTTAAAATTGCATATCTCCAGTTCTACTGGTTTGACTTTTGCCATTTTGGTGTCAAATAATTTAATATAGTATCCCTATTTTTCTAAATTGATGGGGATTTTCCTTGTGTTATGATTTTACTTTTGTGTGCTGCATAAATACTTTACATATTGCCTCGTCTGACTACTTTTATGCCAAGCTACCAGCGGGTTTAGCATAGGTTAATTTAGTGACTTTTTGTGGTTCACCTTGACAAGGATTGTGGCTGTTGCTTGAGTGGAGTTTCACCCTCCTCAACCAACAACCCCATCTTTCACACATGCAGTGATTAATAATTACATTTTAAAAAATAAGGAATACTTTTGGCCTCAGATTGCTCTGTTGCTAGTAGGAAAAGGCGCTGATTAGTAGTGCTTACCCTTGTACACATGTAAATAAATAACAGTAAAACAAATCAACGTGTTCGGTTACTGCAACTGTAGCCATACATTGTTTGAAACAAAGACAGGCGTTCAGACATGCCATTCCCTATTGAGCAAGAAGCAAAAAGAGTGCAGGATTTTCCCCTACGTATTGTTCAAAACCTACTTAATCAATAGTATAATTGGAATGCTCATAAACAGATGTGTTTTTGAAACAATGTGTATTATATGATTGAAAAGTAAAGCAACTTTCCTAAACTCACACAATGTCATGGGTCAAGTGTCAAACCTGAGGCAGCACCAAAACTGTTGGCTCGAATGCATGAATTAATCTCAGCCAGTGATAATTACACCAAGCAACATTTAATTCAACTGTGTTTTAGCTCAGCAAAACTAGGGAGTATGACTTTTAGTGACGGTTCGGATTTCCAGAATTTATGAAAGGTGCAATCTTTTGCGGTTTAAGTTTGCATTCACTCTTTCAAATTTTTAGAGGTATTACACGATAATTTTTAATCTAATGGAAGCGAGCCAAGATGGAAATGTGTGCAGACATGCTCTTCCAGGTTTTTCGATGCACAATGGAAAATGTATGCAAATATTTTCTGCACAGATTTACCTTCTGTGACATAAAATGCCAAAAAAGTCAAAGATGTAATGAAAAAGAGAAAATGATTGCCTGGTATAAACCTTTAAAGTTTTGTGAAGTAATCAGACATCACGGGGGCCAGGGAGGGTGGGGTGGAAGGGGAAGCGCTTCCCCTCCCATCCCTGCCCAGGGGAGTGGGGTGGGAGTGGGGTGGGAGGCCCTCAGGGGGAGGGCTAGCGCTTCCCCCGAGGGTCCCTACTTGGACATTACAGTTACGTCCTGGGCACCCGAGCAGTGCTGCCCAGGACGTAACTGTTACGTCCGAGGCACCCGAGGGGTTAATTGTAGGCTTATGCAGTGACGCATATACATATATGGACTAAAGCTTCTCTTACAGTTGATTTATTTTTTTGTCTTCTTTATTCTTTGGATATGATCTATGTAAATAGGTAAAGGTGGCAACATATATGGTGAAACGTAGCACATATTAAGAATTAATGATCTCAGAGAACATATTGAGTAGGCAAGTAAGAGTTGGTGGTGGTTACTATCAATGATGAGGCTTGCATGTTAGAATATGCGGACTAATGGTGAAAGGGCTAATATATATATTTTTTTTTTCTTGCATGAGTCCAGCACATTAGGAGTTTTGATCTTTTCTTTACTTTCTCTTCTTCTTATCAACTAAGACGTATCACATATTTTTAAATTGGTTACTTGTATACACAAATTGGTACTTTCTGCAAAACTGAACACAACGCATGCATATGATTTACTGAATGCTTATACTATGCTTCAGTCTGATAAGTGTTTTGGTTTCCACTCATGGCTGCAATATCCTCTAGATTTGACACATGATTGGGGAGTGAAGCTAATGCTAATGCTTAGCTAATGAAGCTAATGATATCTACATATCTGTAAGGTTACAATGGGTAATATGTATGCTTAGGGGCATATTTATACTCCGTCTGTGCCGATTGTGCGTCAAAAATGTTGACGCACAATCAGCGCAAACGTTGCCCCGTATTTAAACTTTGATGCCCGAGCCCACGGACGACAAAATTCCGCCGTGTGCGTCATTTTTTGGATGCAGCAACCCGCCTTGCGTTAATTATATGCAAGATAGGCGTTCCCGTCCAAAAAATGGCTTAAAGGTCCGTGCATCGTATTTATGCTTTCGGGCAAAAATGACGCATGGCCGGGAGGCACAGCCAGAAAATGACGCACAGCCCGATTTGCGTCAAAATTTAACGCCTGGGTCAGGGCAGGCGTTAAAATGGGGCAAACACACCTGCATTTAATCAGAACACACAGAACAAACAGCAGAGCAGCAACAGGGAGCCATGGAGGTGATACTAATCCAGCGTGCACGCAGCCGCAGAGTCCAGCAGCAACAACAGCAGCTACAACAACACCAGCAGGGACCCCAAAGGCAGCGCAGAAGGCAGGAGAGGATATTCCGCACAAGAACCACCCTTCAGGGCCTCAGGGAACACAACATCATCCAGAGGTACCGGTTGAACTGGCAGGCCATTCAGTAGCTGCTGCACAACATTGAACAGCAGTTGGCCCCCACTTTGGTGACACCCCGCACCATCCCAACAGAAACAAAGCTGCTTGCCGTACTTCATATGCTGGCAAGTGGCTCTTTCAAAACAACTGGTGCCCTGGTTGGCGGAATATCACAACCATCATTCTCCGCCTTTTTTGCCAAAAGTACTGGATGCCATCATTCGACTGACACCCCGCCACATCTGCTTCCCTAACACACTGCAGAAGCAGCATGAAACAAAAACATGGGTTCTACCTCATCAGTGGCTTCCCACACGTCCTTGGTGCAATCGACTGCACACATGTACGCCTTGTGCCACCTGCTGCAACTGAACACCTCTACCGCAACAGGAAGCACACACATTCCATCAACGTGCAGGCCATAGTCGATCACCAGGGATTGATCACCAACATCGTGGCTAAATATCCTGGGAGTGTACATGACTCATACATCTTCCGTCACTGCACCATTGTGGTTCTAAAAATTCTGGACCCATGTAATTTACTTTGCCACAGCAGTACGATTTTAGTATCAAAAGACCGATAATGACTAGTACACTAAGCATGAGCATTTTCGCTCAATTCCAGCAGCGTTTTCACCTCGAAATCGCCATTTTCGTCCTGCACTCGTGGCTCCCATTTTATACACGGCAGCCATTTTTAAAAGTTGCCCTCACATAGGCTTATAATACAGTCAGATTTTGTTCCAAGGACACGTACATCTTGATTGACTTTTCTCTGACCTGGGCAAGCTGGAACCATTGCCTCAGGCCAAACCTGTTTGGTCAGTCCCTCTCCCAGTGGCCGAATCAGATAGCATCAAGGCACACCATGCCATAAAACCCTTATTATCGCTCACACACCCTGCCTAATCTTGCTCACACCTGCACCTGCTCTTTTCTTCTTCTTACTTTACGAGGGGGAGGTGCCCGTTTTTATTGGGGGTCCACACTTATCTGATGTAAAATACTAGGCCTTGCCGGGTAATTTATTATGGGTTGGATGACATGAAATATGAGGTTTCATCATGACACTGTTTTTTCCTTTGTAGTGAAAACATGTGAATGACCAACCAAAATGTCAAGAATGTTTGCCTGAAGCTTAAAAAACTGTATATAAGGAAACCTGACTTTGCATTGAAACACAGTCTCCTGAGAACATACAAACCGTGCTGTTGTACTTCTAGGACGCTTGTTACTTGGTTGCAGCCAATAAATTCGATCTTTGACTTCACCTAGAAGACTCTGAGTTTCTGTGGTCTGAATCAGGAAAGTACCCGAGGTCTTTGGGTGTACCCTGGCACCACTGGGTTACCGGATCAGTACCGGTTCTGAAAAACCCAGTACCTCACCATCAATCAACACTTCCAGGATGGACGGTATGGCAATGGACTACTTGTTGGTAAGTACATAAACCTACTTATATACACACTGCACAGCAACCCTCTAGGAAACACAAAACATACACCACAACAGCAACATGTGAACAGGAACACACTGAGGTCGTGACATCGCTAGCCATGTTTCTTAGGTCACCATTGAACCGGTCACACATCGGAAATTACTGTACAGCCTAATGTTAAGACGTCAATGAGTGTGGTTGCCTAAATGTCACCTTGCAAATTGTAAGTGTCCCAATGACCTTTACATTAATCTATTGCATACGTTTCAAGGTATGGGATGTCCATGGTACATTGACATGAACGTGTTAACAACACTTTCAATTTTAACTGTGCATGGAACTATCATCTCACCCCCAGTGAGGACACATGGACACCTATATCACAAGTCACAATGCTAGGGAGGGCACATTGTACTGCAAATCCCAAAACATACTGCTGACAAACGGTTAGCAGACAAACGCTCGTTCAGCCAAGGAAACAACACAATGTAGATGGTACATCCTACAAGCATAGGATGCCACATTAGTACACAAAAGAGTCACAGACAACACAAGACAACTACTGCCATGAAAGGTCTTTTCAATAGTGCCAGCTACATCAACATGATCCCAATCATTTTCTTTTGCAGCTGATCAGGGGTATGGCATCCAGCCATGGATTATGACACCATTTGACAACCCAAGTACTGCTGCATAGCGTGCCTACAACGACGCCCATAGGAGGACACGCAGCATTGTCGAGCGGACCTTTGGCATCCTCAAGTCAAGGTTCCACTGCCTCAACATCACTGGTGGTAGCCTCCTATATTCCCCCGAGATGGTCTGTAGGATCATCCTCACATGTGCAATATTGCACAACATTTGTATCAAAAGAAACATTCCACTCCTGGAACCAGAGCCACACATGCCTGAAGAGGAGGAAGAGGAGGATGCTGGCCTGCAAAGGAGGGGGGAACTACAGAACGCGGCCGCTGGTATACGCAGGCGGCAACAGATTGTAAATAATTTCTTCTGAATATGATCACCTTCACCACTTTAGTTAACGAATTTAAATAAACACCTATTCTAATCACCATATCATGGTCTGGCTATTCCTTTTTGCACACCTTCATCTCTACTTATCAGAATAAGAGTGTTGCCTCATGGAGCATTGCTGATATACCGATTAGGACACTGAACATCCCAGAGCGAATGTGATGCCTAACATACAATGGTCACATACACACACACTCTTAATGACATACAGCATGTATATATCTCCTTTGAAGGCCAATAGCAGAGGACCACAACTATTTCACACATACATGTTGAAAGCAAGGTCCAACGCAGCATATGGCACACAACTAAGACACCATCACTCAATAAGGGGAAAATAAGCCTCATTCATGAGGCACTCAATGTGCTTTGGCATCAGTAACAGGAATGCCTGACCAGACCCTTGACAGCAGTAAGTCCAACTGCATCCAATCTTTGCAAGGACTATCTGTGTCTAGAGTTCCCTAGAAGCAGAACATAGACAGCATAAGTGGCACACATATGACAAGCATTGCGCACATGACATTCCATGTACATGTCAGCCCATTTCCTAACTCCTGAAACACCCATGCTCCTGGTCACAACCCACATGTCGGAAGAGGTCCCTGGAATACTAAGATGTGTACCCTGATATTACCTCCTCTACACACACAGACCAACATTAGCAAACCAGTGTGCTACACCCTTTCCTATGGTATGCCATTGTCATAGAACATCTGACTGCAAGGACGTCAGGTCAATTTATACACTGTCTTCTAGTTTCAAAGCCCTGTTAGCACATGTAGATTGCTCCCCCTTGTGAAAATGTCTGTTGGCCCTTAGAATGCAAGTCTCACCTACAGGACTGGTGAGAAACACATGCAGCCCACACCTGTGATCACCTCCATGCACAACACCCATTTCAAAAAGCACTGCCCCTGATGATGCCTGGAACAGCATAGGAGTTGCCATTATGTCAAATACACCATCAAGCATTGATACTAATTAAGCCGTGTAACACAGCCCTTGGGTTCATTTGTCACCTTCAAAAACACAGGACGTACACAGTTTGACATGTCAACTGTCTAGTTTGTCCTCAAAACAGTCTGAGTCAGACCACTGATTACGTAACTTGTCAAGTAACTGGATCCTGAATCACCTTGCATTCTGTCAGCCTTACTGGCAACTGTCTGTGCGTCACACTAAAGTATCCCTGTGTCTACATATGTACCACACTTGCGTTAGCAAATCTCTCATTCATCAGGGGGCATTGGGCATGGGCTTCTTCCATGCATACCCAAATACATTGTATTGCATCATCTGCCTTTTAACTGTACCATTTGAGTTACATCCTCTTGGAAAAGCAAAATTCATGGCCCATCCCTTGTCTGGGTTGAATTTATGCATGAATGACAAAGTGTGACAGTGTCCCAGGGCCGTAGGAAGGGATTGGGTATGGGGCTTTCAGCACAACCAGCAACCTCTGATAATGTCCATGAATAATACACAAATGCCAGGACCCTGACAGTTCACACACAGCATCCAAGTGCGCACAACATAGTGATGGGCCGTGTGTGGTGAATAGCTGCGAGAATAATCAGCACAGAGGCTATGATGTTCCCAGATGCAGTGGGAAGTGCAGATGCCAACCTGTGTACAAATGTTGTAATGACACCTGCCGGAACATGACACCTGAGACATTATCTCACTCAGCACACCAAGGTTGCCCTGTTGACTGTCTCATCACACGTCTTTAGTGACAGGGTGGGACCATCCACATGTTGGTTCACATGTCCACATCTACTTTACTCACATTGATCAACCAAGGATACTCAGTAGATACAGGAATAGCTGCCACTAGCTCATGATGAGTCCTGGACCGAACTGTGACAAATTACACCCCAACAATCTACAGGATCATCATTGGACCACACACATGAACAAGACACCTATGTGCAATTGATCACTGGGAATAAGTGGACACGTGCTGTCTTGTATGCTGGTCCACCACAGCCACTTGATAGTTGGGGCTCACTTCTATGACCTCAACTGTGGTGTCATCATACATTTGAGATTCACCCTTGTCTGTCTGTGCAAACAACATGGTACCCACTTCCTCAATGCATGTGTATGACTCACTGTGGGATTCACCAACTAGTGCCTAGGAAGCTCTTACCAATACTCTAGGACATAGGATGTAGAAAATGTGGACCATTGACATGAACAAGAGTCTGCCATCCATCTGGTGCATGCTATGTCACATGTGGTGTCTACGTGACCCTAAAACTTGGAAGTAAACTTTACGGGTGTTGTTACATGTATGACTAACACAAGCGCTCGCTCATTTCCAATATGACTTGCATCTAAGGATTGGACACATGGACGTCACATTCATACAACCATATGTACAATTATGCTTCATGTGATACACACACACACTTGGTCAACCAACACATTAGTTGTCAAAGCACACAATTTGAGCCAAAGGCATTTAGGTATTGTACATATGTGCGTCACATTGCTATCCTCTCCTTATGCCAAACATGCCCAATTTGTGCAACACATATATGTAGGCCACACTTATGACCATCTATTGCGTCAGCCAACTGTAAAAATACTGTGAAGGGAGTAGTGGATCATGTTCCGCTGCAGTATGATGTCACACATGTGAACATACACCATCAACACCATACTGTCTTAAATTAGCCAATCTCTGATGTGTTCCAAATGTAAAATAACCAAAAAACAAGTAAAAATGCCCCAAACCACTTAATGCACTGTAATTTTGACGTCCCTAGCGTTGTGCGTCATTTTTGACAACCGAAACTGTATTTGCGTCATTTTTTTTTACGCACAGGAGTGAAATTTAGCCCACATCCAGATATTTGTACAGTCCATGTATCATTATGTGGATGCGGGTTAATATTCATGTCTGTGCGTCAAACAAAAATGACGCAAATACAGTTTTGGTAAACAAAAAATGACGCATTACGCGAAAAAGGCGGGACTTTTCATACAGGAAGTGATGTAATAGGATATCCTGTTACAGATCATGTACAGTGGGTGTACTTTCACTTTCACTTTGCAGTCTATGATCCTTCTAGACTGTGTGGCTGTGTAGAGAGTGTTGTCCTGAAATTTTGTGCTGTTTTTGTCCTGTGTGCTATCTATATTGTAAATTTGTGAAATAAATATTGTTTGTGTATACTGTACTACTGTGTTTTGTCTACATTTGTCCATTTATCTTGTGTTTTTCTTGTTTGTGGGAGTCTTTTGTGGGTAGTGTTAGTTTGGGGATAGTTGGGCTCTTTTAGTGTTTAGGTTTACATTTTTTCTGTCTTTGTACCCCTACTTTCCCCCTTTTCCCCTTTCTATTTCTTTTACCCCTATTCCATATCACTTATAAGTATGTCTGGTAGGCCCCGTCTTGGCAGGATGGGGGAAGAGGAGTTGGGGGCTTCATCTGGCTGGTGACGCATTTCTTCCCGCTCATGATCCAGGCAGGGGGCAGGGTGATACAGGGGTATCCGACAGAGGCGCGCAGAATCCAGTGGGGAAAGGTGCTGCATCACCTGCAGCGTGTGTATGCCAGCCAGAGGAGTGACCACCAGCTGAAGCACCGGTGGGCTGACCTCATCACCAGGGAGCAGGATCTCTTGGACCACCTGGGAATCATGATTGGTGGCACTGTTGGTGAGTACGAATTATGTTAATGTGCACGATTAAATGCTCTGTAGTGACATCAGGGGATTAGTGCAATGTCCGCCAGCTAACTTGCTGACTGTGCATAATGCTGGGGAAATATAAGGGGATCATTGATGCACTATGGCAAGGATCTCAATTGCTATCTGTCAGGTAGCACGTGCTCAGCAAACTTACAGGTTACTTTTACATGAAGGAAATTGGTGCGGCCTTTTTGTCAGAACAGCTAACAAAATATGAGCCAATCTTGTCTATATAGGGTACTATTGACAGAGAAGTACAGATGTACCAACATTTAGGCCAACTATGTTGACGCAATTGCTAAACTGACTTTAGAATCACTACATGATGCTGAAAATGAGTGCTGCTTTCACGTCAATTAATAATAGCAAAGTGGCTCAGACATATGTCTCATGTGAGCCTGGTGAATGTGGAAGGAAAGCGTTCACAGAAGTACTATGAATGTGTGGGATTATTGTGTTCCTTGATCTTTTTGGATACATGTCAGTTCTTGATTTGAAAACATTGTGAAAAGGTGTAAGGTGCCCTCAGCAAACATCTTAAGATGTTGGTTGGAATTATTTGAGCCACAATCCAAATATAGATGGCAGTCCAAGTGTATGCACATGGCCTCACATCTCCATGGTTGGTGCAAATCACCATAGCTGGGCCACATCAATTGACTATACCGTAACAACAGGATGGCTTACAAAAGTGCCTGCCCCTCCCTCTGTACATTGGGCCTATGTGCAATAAATGTGTCATGGCCACAAGGCATTTTTGACTGGTAATGCAGTCCTCAAGTAACCAGGCTTTGGATGTCTCTCTTGGATGCACATGATGAGACGATTACACTCCATATTTTTTGGTGCTCACCAATTATGGGGCATGTTTGCAACCACATGATAGTTAGGGCCAATGTATGTGTGCAGATATGTGTGTAACTGTCACAGGAGACCCATGCTATGTACATGTTGGCCGTGATATATCAGATGCAGTACCATCATGTCTGAATGGCTGCCATTTCATTATTAAGCATACACATTGTAAATGTTTATGAAATTGTTGCACTGTGCACAGATTTTGAGCACATTTCTTCCTTCCATACCTTACAGGTGGACCGGCACCCTACACTGTGGGAGAGGTGGCGACATTTGAGGACCCTGACCACTCCACTAAGTGTTGATATGTCTGTTGTGTGTTGTGTTTGGTGGTTATGGACTCGTGTGAGTTGGACGCATAGCAAGGTGTGATGCGTTGGGCAAGCTTTTCTCTTGTTCCATGAGTGGGAATGCAGTTCTCACATGTTTTGAGTTTGCCAATGCGTATCCAATGGTATCATGTAGGGATTGTAGGACATCCCTGTAGGCCCCACTGTGAGTACAGGGGATAGTCATGTGTATGAAACTTGTATCACCAAGAGTCGCACTGGAAGTCAGCCCCAATTTAGACAGCCTGCCAGACCCACATTCTCTAAGATTGGTACAGCAAATAGCTTTCCAATAGACATCTGCTTCCCTATTTACCTACGTTATTTTGAAACAGTAGGTAGAACCTCCTAGCAGCATGTACTTCCACATGTAGTGCAACAAGTCTGTGGAACCTGAGTGCAATGGCCTAGGTGTGCATGCAATTCATGATCATGGGTGTTCTAGCAACTCTGTGTCTGATGTAAGTCAGGCCTCACTGGAAGTATATGTTGTGTACCAAGTTCTGCATTTCCTGACATGTCTGACCCTATGAGTGCTCTAGTGTTTGCTGACTCCTAATTGTAGATAGACCTTACCTGCGGTGTGTCTGTAGAGACAAACATGTGTGGAGTTTCCTATACACTCCTCGGTGTACATGTTGTTGGCAAATTATAGTTGTGCATCCACCGCCCCCCCTCAAACACGGTCATGGGTTTGTGAATGGGGTACCTAGTACTGATGCTATGAGTATGTTACACATACATGTGAATAAGTGACGGTTTGGTTGCATACTAGTATACACACTCAGGTTTGACACTTGTTACTATACTGGCAAGTCCAGTTACAACTTGCAGACCATATGGCTTTAGTTTTGCTTTCCGTACACTGACATTTGTAGCCCAGGTCTTGGTGGAGGATATGCAGCATGACTCTTAGATGATAACTGTCAGAACTCAGATTGCAAGTCAAAGCCAGTTATTACCCATCTTGTAGGTTATGGATGTGCTTTGTGTGATGTGACCTTTGTAGTCTGGCCTGCCATATACTTCCTCAGGGACATTCAATTCTCTGTATTGTGATATGAGCTGTTACAAGTACAGTAGATGTAATGTCTGATTAACTTGCTGTGCCATTTCACACAATGCAGTTACTAATGTAGGATATTTGCATTTGTCTTCACAGCTGCTAACATGACTCCAGACCAGGTGCGTGAATTTCACCGCCGGGCCATGCGATATCAGCACATCCTGCTGGTGGAGTCGGGGTTCCGTAGGATGGCCTGGCGATATCACCATGAACAGGCCTCCGGGGCATGGAGAGCCTTCCCACAGGGTGGGCCTACTTTGCCCACCACAGCCACCACCAGCACAACCACCAATACGAGCCAGGTGGCTCCACCCACAGCTGCCACTGTTGGTCCAACATCTGCTGGACTTCCTGGCCCCAGCATTGCCACCGGTGCAGGACAGCCCACTAGGCCTGGCACCACACCCACACAGACCTCCTCCACCGGTACCCAGACTGCCACTGCTCCATCTGTTGACCCTGCAGCCTTCAACAGAATGGAACATAAGATGGACAAAGTGCTGCGCAAGTTGAGCCACCTGAGCCGGGACATGCGGCACATTAACCAGCGGGTCAAGGACATTAAGAGGACCCTCCGGAGGGGCAACCTCTAGACACTTTTTTTGATGGACATGATTCCCTCCCCTCCCTCCTCTTTCCTTGTTCTTATAGTTAGTGGGCTTAGGAGGCTTAGTGTTAGGTTAGTATAGGCTGTTAGTTTAGTTAGTGTTAGTGGGTGAGGGGTCCTCATTCTTTATATTTTTACTTACTAAGTGTGTGGGTGGGTGGGTGGGGGGCTATGTTGGGGTTCTTGTGTGTTAAAAAAAATAAAAAAATAAAAAATTACCAAATATATATATATTTGTATAGGATAGTATAGTATGTGTTTAGGTTAGTATGTGTTGTCCTCCATGTGTCCCGTCTCATAAGGGGTCTGGGGGGTAGATGTTTAGAACGTTTCGTTACATGTGATAAGTAAGTGTAGCTTAGGTTAGTTAGGGACAGTTGTGGGTAATGAGTAGTCAGGGTAGATTAGGGTAGGTAAGATTTTTCCCTCAGTTTCCTCATCTGTGGTTAGCATTTAATAAATATTTGGTTACCCCTTAATAGTATGTGTTGAATGATACTTGATCGTGGGTTTGGATTCAGTGTACTTCAATTTTGTACTATAAAATCTGTGTCCTATGCTACAAACAAATCCCAACTGAGCTGTACGATTGGCAGCTAGCCCAGAGCTACCTTGCAAAGTGTCGACCCTTTGTTGCAACCACCAATCACAGTTAATATGGATCCCAATGTGTTTCTGTTGATAAGTGTGTTTTCAAAGTGACTCACAGTGCTTCCAGACTTGATATTGGGGAAACAGTTTTAGGTCTGACTGTAGTGTGATGATCATGCACACCCTTATAAGATGAGTTCTCATTGGCAATCTTGTATTCTTGTCTTCATGACCCTCATATATCATTTGTGACACAGTTCGGCATGATTACCTATTTGTATGTTAACTCAGACACCTTCATTTGTGCAGTTTTTTTAGTGTTTACTTAGATTAGTGTGGCATGTTTATTGTGTTATTTTTGCATGTTTACAACATTTTGTGACCACTATTTGATGATTTAGTAATCCCCCGAGGAAGCATTCTTCTGTCCAACACAGCATGGTGGTGTATGGTTTCTCACTTCATCCGGTTTGTCCCTCAGGAAGGGCAGAGTAAGATGCAATCATGGGCACTGTGCAGAATTCTCTGAATACATATTATCAGGACAGTTGTATTGACAAGCTACGTAATTTGACAGTAGGCACATTTCAGTTATCTACTTCACAGTTGATATGTCACATTACCCAGAGACAGATTTGCTGTGTAAGTGCTATTTATTGAAACTTGAAACGTGCTGTAGTGCTATCTGTACATTGTCCATGATTGTGAGTCCATTATAGTGACATTTTAAATTGTGATCCAACACAAGGGGTGACGGAAATACTTTTGACATGCTGGGGTTGATGTTTCAGACAGTGCAGAGGGACAGGATTTGGCAATGAGTAGGAGAGAGACAATCACTGGGCTGGGTGACAAGATATACAGTGGTTTGCAGAACAGTGCTCGAGTAAAGTTGTTGCTAGACTGGCAAGTTACAATGCGCAGGACCTTGGTAAATGTGGGCCATGTGGCAGGGACTAGTGCTTCCGGGTCATTTTCCTTGTGAATGTTATCTGTTCCATGTCTTCTTCTTCTGATGTGTATGTTGCCTGCTTTGTCCTTGTTGTTGTTGGTTGTGAAGGGGCAACACACACCTCAGTGTTAGAAGACGTGGAGTCAGAGATCCCGGTCGCTGCTCCCTGTGAAGGTCTTAAGGGCAGTACTGCAGCAAGGAGGGTCTGCTGGTTCTTGAGAATAGCAGCCATATCACGATGGTAGGCAGCCAGGTCAGCCCTGAGGGAGTCATGATTGCATTCGTGCATGCAATGGAAGGTTTGGGGTGCAAGGTGTTGTGGCAACTCCCTTACTGCAGTGGTGAATTCCTTGACAGTTTCTTGTAGTCCTTGCAGTATGGATGTTAGGGCTTGCATAGCTGCTGCCTGATCTGCAGATGACATCATGCACGAACGCACCCCCTCAAGGCTGGCTGCCAAAGTTTGCATCCCCACCCGCACCTCCTTGGCCAGCTCCCGCTGTACTCCAACTACAGTTCTCTCAAAGCTGGTGCCAGTGTTGTCTGAGTCCTCAGCTGTATCGGAGCTGGCAGGTCTTACAATTGGGGTGGTGGGTGGATCCTCTGCGATGGCTGCTTGTACTGTGCTCCTCCTTGTGACTGAAGGTGGGGTCTGGAGGGTTTCAAGGACCTTTTGGATAGTCTCCTGGGGAATGTTTATCGGCTCGTCATCCATGTCATCAGGGAAATCTGGGACAGGCATATCAGCAGGAGATCCATCTTCCTCTGCAATGAAACAGGGTACAATTAGTGTGTCTGTGTTGTGGCAATTTTGATGTGACGTGCCTGCCTTTTGATGAACTCACTTTGTGATCTTGTTTTGTGTTAATTTATCCAGTCCTTCAGATGGGCATTCTTCCAGGCCTATGGCCCATCTGTGTGTCACATGCATGCTATTGAGTTATCAGACTTGTCAGCCTCATCGCCTCTAGGTGTTGATTTATGCCAAATAGAGAATTGCCACCTTCTTTTCCTACTCAACACTCCGTGTACATCCATTCTCATGGTGAGACCTTTCACTGATGGCTCTGGCAGCACACTTAACAATCTGGACCTGCCCCAATCTCTGATCTTTCACATCCACTTAAATGTAATTGACATGTGGCATATCCTATGCATGGCAATGTTATGATCCGATATGGATGTTGACATTGTTAATGTGTCCTGCTGATGTTGGGGAATGTGTGTTACATTGGATTGCCCTTATTGTCGTATCAGTGTCCTATTTCATCCTCTGACTGTGCAGGTGTATTTCAGTGACCAGCTACATGTGTCCCCTCCTCAATGCTGTTGTCTGAGCAGTATGGCATTTGGGATGTTGCATTGTTACCCAGGCACAGGATGGACCCAGACATATGCAGCATGGGTGTGTCCTTAGTGCTGTGTAGCTCCTATTGTTGTTTACATTGGCTGATGTTTGCGACAACTATGGGCATTGACATTTGAGAGTACTGGGGCCTTTGTCTTGTTTCTGGGGATTGTTGCAGTTGTCATCCTCACCCCCTAATTTAGGTGTGTATGATCCATGGGGAGGTTACTGCCATTGGCTACTTGAGCTGCACACAGAGCAGAGGTGGTAGTGGCAACTGTTGTCACAGTTGCATTCCAATTGTCGGTATGGCTAGAGGATTGCTAATAGGGCCCTAGTTAATGTAGGGGGTATGTTGGCTGACGTGTGCCGGGATGTCAGTTTGACGTAGTGGCCTTCCCTCCTTGCGTGGCTTTCCCTTTGCTCCATCGTTGGCATGACAGCATGCCCCCATGGGACTGTTGTTGGTGTTGTGTAATAGTGTGCCCCAGGTCTTCTCAGAATGGGCCATGCCCCCCTGCCGTGCCCCTTTACCCATGCCACTCGATGTATTAGATGACTTCAATGCATTTAGTGGTCGGTATCCCCCCCGGTTGTAGATGACATTATTGAATTTTAATTCCCCATGCGACTTACCCTGCATGTGCGTTGTCTCCTGGTAGTCTGCGCTGTCCTGTCCTTGAATCCCTGTGACGATCTCCTCAGGGATGACGGATGCGACCATCTCCTCCATGTGGTCCAGGGCCTCCTGGTGTGCTCGACTCCCACCTCCAGTCTGCAGTGCTGCCTTCCTGTTCCTGGCCATCTTTTCCTTGGTCCTGCGCTTGCAGTCATGCCAGCGTTTCTTGCACTCGATGACTGTTCTGCGTACTTCTGCCACACTGTTAATCTTGTCGACAATTTGTTGCCATATGGCCTCTCTCCTACTGATTGGCAACTTTGATGTGACAAACAGTTGATGCTGGTGTTTCGTCACCTCTTTAACCAGAATTTCCTGCTCCTCTGCACTAAAGCGACACTTTCTTTTCTTCTTAAAAGTGTCCTGGTTCTTGTGTTGGTCCTCCTGGCTGGTTCCTGGTCTGCTGTCATCTTCCTGGGGTCTATAGTGGCATGTGGGATCCATTTTGGCTCTCCTCTGGTGAAATGGCTGTGTTCGCTGGTTTTTTTGACGCTATTCTGTAAAAAAAAAACAGCACATATCCGGTTTGCGGTGTCGTAAATCGACCCACAGTCATTTGCGCTGCGTTAACGTCGTTTTCCTTTACGAGTTGACGCCACGGTGTGCGTAAAAAATAATGACTCCCACCTGTTATTTGCGCCGCCGTGCGTCAAAGTATAAATATGACGCCTGCACGGCGCACCAAAATGGCATTAGCTGGCAGTAATATTTTTGACACAAAACTGCGCCGGCGCAGTTTTACGTCAAAAAGTATAAATATGGGCCTTAGTTTTTAGCCCTGACGAAATTGTAGCGATTATATTTGCATGACGAAACACGTGTTGGCTGGAACGATAACGACATTTGTGAAGAACATGAAGATAATACTACAAGCATGAAATAAACAAGAGTAGGAATCGAATGACACGTGTGCCTTGGACTATATTATATTTCTTTTTTATTTTGCCACATATATAGTTAAAGATATGGTACCAGAATAGCATAGTCAGAATATTGACTGGCATAAATATTATGTTCCAAATATTGTTTACACTGGAATTAATAATATAGATAATAGTGATAATAGAGCATCACCATCAGATGTGATGATAGGTTTAAATGGTATTTAGGTTTTGAAATTATTGCAGTATATGGGTAGTTTGACATACTATGGCAGTTAACCCCATTTCAGTTCTGTCCATGAGGGCATCTAGAGTAATCAGAAAGTTATTTGGTGCATCCATTCAATTTTCAGCGGATTCTAAAGATGCCCACTCGGTAAGATTTATTCATTAAACGTACTAATAATTGTGAGTGTTGTTTGTTTATCCATACAATTCTGTAGGGGAAATCGCCTTAGTTACTATCGGAGTCATTGAGTCATGCAGCCTCTGCACGCAATGGATCAATGGATCATATATATATATATATATATATATATATATATATATATATATATATATATATATATATATATATTTATATATAGTGCTTTAAATGGGCCGGTACTGTCCGGTACTGAGTACCGGCACTTTTTTATTTTGAGAGGGAGAGTACCGGCACATCTCAAGAAAAACATAATACTTTTAATTGAAAAGTACCGGCACTTCTCAGAAACAAGCAGGTACTCTGCAACAGAGTACCGGCACTTTAATTTTTCCATTTCAAGCATATATATATTAGATAACATGCAATGCGGAGAGCCTGAATATTTAATTTCCACGTTTTAGCGCGCGCCTAGCACAACTAAAACGTGCAGAACACATACATGTGATGTGAGACGCCGGAAACAAAGATTTCGACGCCAGCTGACACCGGCAACCTTTGCTACGTGAGACAGACCTGACAATAAGCAACGCATCGAATAAAAGCCATAGGCAAGACAATGTATGCACATCATGAAGGCGAACTTGACGGAGTATTACAGCATGTAAAACCACGCCAGAGCGCTTAAACAAACCTCTTGTTGAGAAATGATGGGTGTCATTGTCAGAGCACCGTCGCTAAAATTAGACACCCTGTCAGCATCCTCACCTATCACGGAGCCTCTGTTCGCCCAGCCTGAACGCCAACGAATCCTGCAAGACGCCTCTGCGCAGTGTGCCTGCCTTCCCACTAACAATGCCTGAAAATGTCATCCTCCTACGTGTTATAAATAACAGAGGCGATGTCAGGCTTTTGAGGCACATCACTTACCGCCTGTCATACCCAAAAGTGTGGAGAGCAAACTTCGGCTCCAAGAGAAGACTTTTTGAACGTAATTGAGGCTGCTCTCGCAAGGCAAGTGCCGTTTTTTTCGCGCAAGGTGTGGAAGGGAGCGTTTCTGTCGGTGGCAGAGTGCTCTGACCGGCTGGCGTGAAGCTGCCGCCGTCCCCAGTTGAAACTTGACATGTTCCGACGTTGCAAAGGCGATGGGCTCTGAAATGGCCGCTCGCTGTTGACTTCTGCGCAGTGCTTAATTTGTAAACTAAAAGGTGCCGGTGCCCAAAGCCTTCCTCTTAAACACGCGGCTGCTGCATTTATATGTGCGAGCACAGGATACTGAGGCAGCGTAAACCTGAAGCCATCTCGGGCCTCTTTAATCCATTAAGAGCCACTCCCTGCCCCTTTAGCTCACTCTTGGAGCTTTCTGCTTTCTCCCATTGGGACGCTTTTTCGTTTTTCTCTTCCTCCGTCTTTCCCATTTGTGTCTTTTGCTCGCAGTAGATGTTTGAGGCAAAAGAATAAGCCCCGGCCCTAAAAAATAAGTGCCGGTGCTCAGCACCGGAAACAATAAGCACAAATTAAGCACTGCCTCTGCCTGGAATGCTGAGGGTGCTTTTAAGTTCTGTGTTTTATCGTTTTATCCTTAATCGCAGTGCTTTAAATGGGCCGGTGCTCTCCGGTACTGAGTACAGGCACTTTTTTATTTTGTGAGGGAGAGTACCGGCATATCTCAAGAAAAACGTAGGGGCATATTTATACTCCGTTTGCGCCGAATTTACGTCGTTTTTTTTCGACACAAATTCGACGCAAAACGAACTCCATATTTATACTTTGGCGTTAGACGCGTCTAGCGCCAAAGTTCATGGAGTTAGCGTCATTTTTTTGCGTGAACACCTTCCTTGCGTTAATGATATGCAAGGTAGGCGTTCCCGTCTTAAAAAATGACTGCGATGCATATGCGTCGTATTTATACTCCCGGGCAAAAATGATGCCCGGGAGTGGGCGGGAACCCACATTTGCGCCGGATTTTAGCGCCTGGTCAGGGCAGGCGTTAAGGGACCTCTGGGCTCAGAATGAGCCTAGAGGTGCCCTCCCCTGCCCCCAGGGACACCCCCTGACACCCTTGCCCACCCCAGAAGGACACCCAAGGATGGAGAGGCCCACCCCAGGGACATTAAGGTAAGTCCAGGTAAGTATATATATATTTTTTTTGTGGCATAGGGGGGCCTGATTTGTGCCCCCCTACATGCCACTATGCCCAATGACCATGCCCAGGGGACAGAAGTCCACTGGGCATGGCCATTGGGCAAGGGGGCATGACTCCTGTCTTTGCTAAGACAGGAGTCATTTCAATGGGGGATGGGCGTCATAAAAAAATGGCGCAAATCGGGTTGTGGCGATTTTTTTGCCTCAGCCTGACTTGCACCATTTCTGGACGCCCATACGCCATTTTCCCCCTACGCCGGCGCTGCCTGGTGTACGTCGTTTTTTTAACGCACACTAGACAGCGCCGGCGGCTAACGCCGGATAACGTCATTCAATAAATACGGCGCCCGCATGGCGCTTCAGAATGGCGTTAGCCGGCGCTAATTTTTTTGACGCAAAACTGCGTTGGCGCAGTTTTGCGTCAAAAAGTATAAATATGGGCCGTAATACTTTTAATTGGAGAGTACCGGCACTTCTCAGAAACAAGCAGGTACTCTGGTACAGAGTACCTGCACTTCTATTTTTCCATTTAAAGCACTGCTTAATCGTGTCCGTCCTCTATTTTATTTCAAATCTGTGAGATATCGTGAAAGTATTTCAGAATTGTGGAGAATCATATATGGACATCAATTCAGCGAAATGCCGGGGGTACCGGAAATGACCTCACACGCCTATTGACCTCCACGTTCTCGCTAACACACAAATTCACACTTGCATTAACACATTCTCACCGGTAAGCACATACACAACATACATTTAAATGCACTTTTTACTTCCCTCAGCTGCCATGGAAGGGAATATTCCAGCTATAAGTACTCCTTTTATATTACCCTAATAGGGAATAACATATTATTTATACATGCCAACATTTTAGAAGAGAAAAGTGGGACATTTCTAATAAAAGATCTGGAGAAACTATTTCCCCACTTGACTTCTATTGGGGCCTGAATCGGGTTACTGTTATGTATGCGATTTGCAAGTCTGCTGCTGCAGGATCGGATATTAGATACCCAAATGTATGTTTTTTTCCCTTACCTGTCAGGAGCACGGCGAACGAGCTATGGCAGGAAGCAAGAGCGTGATGCAAGCGCTGTGCACCGGCCTGCAATAACAGGTCACTGCAGTGCATACAGAGAGCGTGATGCAAGCGCTGTGCACCGGCCTGCAAGAACAGGTCACTGCAGTGCACACAGAGAGCGTGATGCAAGCGCTGTGCACCGGCCTGCAATAACAGGTCACTGCAGTGCACACAGAGAGCGTGATGCAAGCGCTGTGCACTGGCCTGCAAGAACAGGTCACTGCAGAGCACACAGAGAGCGTGATGCAAGCGCTGTGCACTGGCCTGCAATAACAGGTCACTGCAGAGCACACAGAGAGCGTGATGCAAGCGCTGTGCACCGGCCTGCAAGAAAACAGGTCACTGCAGAGCACACAGAGAACGTGATGCAAGCTCTGTGCACCGGCCTGCAATAACAGGTCACTGCAGTGCATACAGAGAGGGTGATGCAAGCGCTATGCACTGGCCTGCAGGAACAGGTTACTGGCAATGCATATTCCGAGTTACACAAGACCAGGCCTGTCAGCTGAATCCTGCAGAGAAATCGTGTTTTTACATGCAGCATTCGGAAGGCAGTAGACTAGCCTTGAAATCGGTAGTCCCCCGTCTGAATCAGGAGGGTTGGCATGTATGATTATTATTCACTGTTAGTGTAATAAAACACTCACAGAAAAGAAAGAGAGTGGAGCCTTAACTGACATCCATAAGGATGAGCTGCCACTGGGTTCCTAGTACTGAATTTGCCACCTCTGAGGCGAGGGGTCGCAAAGGCAGTGCCAGGAGTATCAAGGGGCAAGCCAGGGGTCACAGCTGGGACCCCTGGCAACCCCTAAATGATGTCCATCGGAGTCCCCCAGACATTTGTTTGAGTACAAACAGATGAGGGTCCAATGGTGTCAAGGAAAGTTCAGTTTAGCAATACTCATATTAGTTTAATTGCTGCTTCTTTTTTTATCATGTTAATGTTATAGTTACTGCAGCTTTTCTTTGTAACATGCATGGCTTTCTTGCACAAAAATGTCTTGGTGGGGCTGTAAGGGTATATGTGCAAACTTCGCCTACCAACTTGGAAAAAAAAGTGCATAGTGGACTGTCCCGAGCTAAAGGTATGCAAGATCATTTATGCTCAGAAACAGGTTGAGATAATGGGATTCTACATTGAAAAGGATTGTGAAATTTTAATTTTATTGTTGACATCCTTGCTCACGTTGCAGGCATAAAACCTATAGTTCTCACAGAAAAAATATGAATCTTCATACTCCCCTCCAAATAAAAAGGAGCAGGGTGATTCTACATTCTTAAAGGAGCCTGTAATCTAAGGGTGGTCATTGCTAAGTGCTTTAGTTATTGCTTACCTTATGTACCTCTTGATGCACTCTTTTTATGTGCCTGTTTACATCCTCAATTTTACAAATCTTCTTTGGTTCGACTAGTTCTTAATTTGTAAAAAAAATAAGAGCCTGTTTTATGTTGTGGTGGTATGGATACTCTGTTATAACAGTGGTGAAGTATCTACACCACGAAGTCTGTGGTCTGCCCGCCCGATATGAATGTGGGCAGACCTTTGGTTTAAACACAGGAGAGACTTCTCTGCAGTGATTAAACCCCTCCAATGGCACAACAGAGTTTGGGCCATCGGAGGATGACCTCTAATTTCATCCATTTAGTTTAGGTAGGAGGAAGTAGAGGTCAGTTTTTACTACCCGGCACCCCAGGAAAACCTTGGTGGTGTGGGGCAGTGAAAACTGCTTGATACTCCCTTCGCCTTGCAAGATAAATCCCATGGCAAGTGGAGCACTTTGTTTTTTATTTTCTAAATACAAATCTTACCACTAGACTTTCTTGTTGAAAATAGTTTAAAAAACGAGGAATGGCTCCATCATGTTGACTGAAGCATGAGCCATACTTTAAACAGAACTGTCAGAAACCACTGTGACAGAAGCCCCTGCCAAGGCTTTAGGAATGATCAACGGCTTGGCGGCCATGTGAAAATTTGGTGGGTGGAGTAGTCTCAACCTTGAGGACATTAAGGGGGTCATTCTGACCTTGGCGGTCCATGACCGCCATGGCGGAGTGCGGCGGAAGCACCGCCAACAGGTTGGCGGTGCTTCCTGGGCGATTCTGACCGCGGCGGTAAAGCCGCGGTCGGAAAAGGGGAGCCAGCGGTTTCCCGCTGGCCCAGGGAACCCGCCATGGCGGCGCTGCTTGCAGCACCGCCATGGGGATTCCGACCCCCTTACCGCCAGCCTGTTTCTGGCGGTGTCCACCGCCGGAACCAGGATGGCGGGAACGGGTGCCGTGGGGCCCCTGGGGGCCCCTGCACTGCCCATGCCGCTGGCATGGGCAGTGCAGGGGCCCCCTAACAGGGCCCCACAAAGATTTTCACTGTCTGCTTAGCAGACAGTGAAAATCGCGACGGGTGCCACTGCACCCGTCGCACCCCTTCAACTCCGCCGGCTCCATTCCGAGCCGGCTTCATTGTTGAAGGGGCTGTCCCGCTGGCCCGGCCGGCGGTCTTCTGGCGGTCGCCCGCCGGGCCAGCGGGAAAGCCGGAATGACCGCCGCGGTCTTTTGACCGCGGTGCGGTCTTTCGGCGGGAACCGCTTGGCGGGCGGCGACCGCCGACCGCCGCGGTCAGAATGACCGCCTAAGTTCTCCACCAAGCCATAGGAGGTTACTTCGTCTGCCAAACCATATATCAGGGCCTAAGTGGAGCTCCCAAGGTATTTCTCAGCAGAGCACGACAGCTTGCATCACACATTGCCCTTTCCAGCACTCCAAATGCTAGGACCTACACTTCAAGTGTAACAGTTTGAACTATTCCAGGCCAACCAGAACTCAAAGACTGTCCTGGACTAGATGTATTATTAATTTTTAATCAATGTTGAATTGCCAAGCACTCTGGAATGCTCACCTCAGACATAGTTAAATCAGTGCCAACATGCAGTGGCCTTTCATAAGTGCCAGTGTTGGAAATTAAGTGCCAGTGCCGAGCACCAGCAAACACTGACTCAAACTAAGCACTGACTTAAGCATGCTTAATGCATTCAAGAATTAGGCAGAGATTGTCAGTTTTTTCTGTTTTGTATAACAGGCCTCCTTTTTGACCACATTTCTGTAGGAACTCATCACAAGAGTTAACGTTTTGACCCAAAAAGGCCATTTTCTGCTGGTGCTGGTGAATAAGAGAAATTCACAAAACTTGGCAAATTCTTAGGACATTATCATGAGTGGCCACTTAATTTCAATGGATCCCATAACGGAAGTTACCAGCCTAATGAGAATCATATGAGTTGAGGGAAAACCACAGCTTGATTAGCTTTCTCCGGGAAATTTTGGCTATTGAAATTAGTTGAAATCTCTGGGTGAATATTTTGGGCAAAATATGGAATTACCTGGCCAGATATTTCCAAATTTTCGAGTTCACCATCAGGACTTGTAATGCATCAGAATTTCATTGCCCCCAGAATTAGTGGTATTCCTAGTACCAGCAACTCAGGGGGTGATGATAAACTGGTCCACTTTCCCAGCCATCTCTAATAAGGACCTTCATCAAATGGTGATGCATTGCCCGCCAAAAAGAGCTCCGCCACCTAATGATGAAGTCTCATTAAAAAGGTAGGAATTGTCTTCCTGTGTCCATGACCTTTGCTCCGTCATCTTTTCTCTCATTGTCCATCTTTATCTTCTTCATGAAGTTTGTTAAAAGGTAGTCTACAGGGGTGGGCATGCTACCAGCTGTATCTATCATGTAGAAGCTTGAGCTAAGACTTCAGAGTAGTTGTGTGTGCATGCACCTGACTGCTTCCTCCACAAACCCTAAACACAATATTAGAAAAAAACACTACTAGATGCAATTTTCTCATTAAAAAAAATAATGCTTGCAGATAATCTACAAGGAATCAAGCAGTAAGAATTGTTAGGATGAGCAATCAACATATGAAGCTGTTTCATCATAAATTTAGATGATATTCGCATTTGTTGCATATAGGGACTTTTATAAGGCAATGAGTGCAGCCTTGTTGGTAATTCAGATCATCATTACACTTCGTTCCACAGAAATGAATGAAGTTTAGATGGGGCAATAACATAATGTTTTATCACAGTTGTTATTGAGAGTTGTGTTAATGCCACTACAGTTATTACTGCCTCTCCAGAAGTGTCTTACCACAACATACATAGAAACCGATGTCTGCAAAAATCTCAATACCATTGGCAGCAGACCAGCAAATAATCAACGTTTAACCACTGTTCAACTTCATTAAAAGCAAGCATACTGTGAGGGCCTGTAATTGTGACCTAAAAGGCACTGAAAGATGTGAAGGATGACACATAACATACCTCCTGGGGGCCAGGATCCATGATTTTTTTGTAACTCCTACTTGGCCTTTTGACAAAATCCATCATTAATCATCTCTTACAAGACACTTCACATTCAATATGAGGTTAGATTTGCAGATCTGCTAATGTATATTAAAGTTTAGTGCAACTGAGGAGCGGTAGAATCACCAGCATCCTCCTACTTTAAGCTTTGCACAGGCCTCCTGAAGTGTTATGGAGTGGGTTTCCCTTTTTTTATCTCGGATGAATACACTTATCAAAGCACTTAAAAAAAAAAGTGACAGCCTAAATACAACGTGTGTGAGGGTGGAGAATGTGCAGAAATAATAAAATGATCAGAGGTGGGGGTAAGATGGATGTAAACAATTATATGGCATACAGTAAGCTACAAGAGAGGATACAGTCAATAAGAAAGGAAGAAAGACAAGGGGCAGCAGTACCAGGCACTCAAAAATAATACAAGAAAGTCAAGCAGAAACCGTGAGTGGAAAAGTAATGTCATATTATGACGTTTCAGACAGAAACAAGAAAAAAGCCAAAATGTAGCAAAATAATATAAAAAAAAAAAAGAAAAATGTAGAAAAATGTTGCACAGGAAAGCATATGCCTTTTTCTAAGAATCGCAACAACAAAAGGTTGGTTGTGATAAGATCAGTAACATCCCAACTTTCAGGTACAAGTAGAGTTGTAAAACATTATTTTTTTCCCAATTTTATGCATTTTTGTAAGTGGTAGTCTAATGTGTTCTCTTTTTTGTGTTTTCCACCTATTTCAGGCCATGGTAGAAATACATGCAAAACCCAAGGGTAAACCCACAAAGCTCACCCTATCGGAGTTTCTGTTCTCCAAACCTAGAGATATCCATCGACCCAGCAGACATCTCTTACATTGGCAACAACTGCTTTCATGATGAGTCCTGTCAATGTATTGAAAGCTTGAGTTGATGGCTTCCCCAACATGATGGTACGACCATTACATTTTTACCTATTTTTTATTTATTTTGAAGAATAAAAGCCCTAGAGTAGGATAATATTTTTGAAAATAAAAAAAACAAAAACTAATGACCACCAACCATGGGCATTGCCTTACTGCCAGGACAATTAAAACTGGCCAGTGAAAACTGGCTATTGCGACAAAGTACCCTCTCCATCAAACTCAAAATCAGGGTCATAAACTAAAATAATACATTTTTGTAACACTTTTACGAGGGAAAGATTCGAAAGCCATGGGGATCTACAGAATTCCTACTACCTAGCATTCCCACACTTTTCCATATAAAAATGCTGTCTCGCTTATGTGACTGGGTTTATCGTCCGAGAGAGGGCCCGGTCAAAACTTCGACCATGTGAAGTCAATGATATCTTCAAATGGTTAGAGTCTTAGATCCATTCTAGTGACATGCATTATTCCCATCCACACTTGGTTGCCACATTTTAATCAGGATCAGAAATGCAGGATGGTAAGATTATAGCCATTGGCTGTAATTGCACACTTTTTCTCTTGCATTAATAAGGGAAAATAGTATATTTTGACTAATATTTTGATGTTTGTAGGACATTATGGGTATGAAAGCTTGCTGGGATCCAAACAAGCCACACTACGTGAATTGCCCTATATGTCTAATTTGTAAATATACCTAGGGTTGGTAGGGTTGGCATTTGTTCAGCATGGCAAGCAAGAAAAAATAGAGATTTACCCTCTTCTGCAGGTCAATATGTCAAAACTACACTAAATGAACCTCATTTCATTTTGATTGTCATAGGGATTGGTATGCTCTAGGCCTCAGGGAGGCAGAAATATTATTTGGTCCTTTAAGGGTGGAGGTTAAGGCCTGTTACCTTGGATGGACACCCTGCCATAAAAATAAAAAAAACTATCTCTGGTGTCTAATAGGTTTTCCGTTCCCCCCAGGGCCATGGTGGCAGATTTAGGGTAAATCTCCAAGTCAGCCCCCCAGATTACTGGAGCTGTGTTGTGGTAGGGAAAGATCCGATGCTTGGTTGGTCCATCACCACACAATATCCAGTTGGCTTATTGCTCCCTCGGAGGGCAGATTGGGAAAATCTTTTTGCTCCCCAGAGAACAGGGTTGGGGTAAATCTCCCAATCTACCCCCCAGAGTAAGAGCAGACTATTGAGCCCTTTATGGGCGGGACATCCCCACTCAATATTTTTGTTTACAAAAAATAATTCCTGGAATATTCTTTCTGTTCACTGGGAAGCATATTGTGAGCAATCCCCTCAATCAGCCCCGCTTGGTCAGAAGGATTTTTGGGCTCTCTTTAGGTGTTGGGATAAGGCTCAATCCCTGAGAGAACTATTTCCACACCATAATGTTTTTGGAAAATAAACAGTCCCAGGTGTCTAATTGGCTTTCTACTCCATGGGGGCAAATTAGGAGTAAACCCCCAATCACACTTTCTAGGGAAGTCGAAAGAGGGAAATAATAATGTTTTGGGTGGAATCACTTCCCAAGCCTGTTTGGATGATTTTCCCTACCTGGAGTCTATTGAGTCTAGTGGGTGGATCCCTGTTCGGCTATCGCCACTCTGGATGATATCCAGTGATATCCCTTCTGTGAAATTTGGTGATGGGAGGGCTGAAATATGCCCCTGAACACTGATTGAAGTGTAAGTCAAATGAGCCAATAATCGTCACTCAGGGAAACAAAACAGCATCAGGTTGCTGGAGAAGATCTTCAGTGAAATAGAAAAAAGGGAATGTCACTGGTGCTACCATTAGAGGAATTCTTTTCCCAGTGTCCACAGCACTCAATCTGTTGCTTTGTGGAGGTGCAGGTCATGTCCATAGCACCCAAAATGTAAACTGCAGCACAAAGTTAGGGCCTGATTACGACGTCTGGAATCTTGGGACCGCTGTACCATCTTTGGTGGTCCAACCTTCGTCTCCTCTGCGGTCTGACTGCCCGATTACGATCTATGCAGTCAGATCACCACAAGATCGCCGCCACCATCGACATTTGAGCTACTGTGGCGGCGGTGGTGGTAGGGACCATGGCGAACAGTGGCGGCGGTGCCGGTATTGGCACAGCTGTTGTATTATGATCTGTCTTTCGGCCAACCTTTTCATGGCGGAGACACCACCATGAAAAGGTCAGCGGAAAGGCAGGTAAAAGGCCATAATAAAAGGCCCTAGTGTGAATAGGCCCATGTGGATTGTGGTTGGGGCCCATGTTGTTCCACTCTTTGCCTGCAATGTTGATGCATACACTGTTTATCTTACACGAAATGCTGCATGGAAACATGTGCTTGACTTACTGGCGGCACAACAGCGTAGCTGGCATGCCACCGTCTTGACCATGCAACCAACACACCGTCAGCCCTGTGGGAATGTTCTAATGCAGCAGTCAGGACGTCACCAGCTTGGCAGCGTTCTCCCGACCACCGCCGTGGTGGACTGGCGGTCCTACCATCAATATTGCAATCAGGCCCTTAGCCTTGGCAGAGATTCATTTATGGCATACTTCCTAAAGTGTTCTTGTATTACATCATAGCAGGATCATTATTGATGTATTTTATACTTCAAATTTGGTTTCAGTTGCATAATCAGTGCATTGTAAGATTGCAATATCCTGTTTAGCACACACAAACATCAGGCAAACCACATAGACATTAAATATGAGAATGGTTAAGTTCTACCACATGGTCCTGGGCCTGGGCAAGACCCAGACATTGAGTAATGTGTTTATTTATTCATTTACTTATTTTTGAAATCTTACAGTACAAACAATGGCCCTCAATGGTATCTGGAATTTAGGGACATGAAGAACAATTTGAAAACCATGCTAACAATAATCAAGCAGGAGAAGTTGATCAATAAGGTCTGATGATCCATGGGAGTATATGGACAAAAATCAGATAAAAATATTGACATAAATACATTTAATGTCAAGAATATCAAGATAGCATCATAAGTATATCATTTTAATAATTGATTTTTTTCAATGTTGTAACAAATTGACAATTTACAAAATATAGTATGTGGTATTGTAAGTGTTATGTTGCATGTAATTTATTGTGAAGTGTTTAATAATACTGTATATGTTTAACTTATTTATTTATGATTTCAGGAAGATAATGTATTAATTATGAAATTTCTGAAATAGTATTTTTAGTTTTTTTATGTCTAAAAATAATGGATTTGTAATTATTAGCCGCACAATATTATATTGAGTTTTTAAGAGCTAAGGTTGCTGAGATTTTTGAACAGTGAACAATTTAATTTAAATGTATTGCTAAGTATTTTAATGAGAGGAAAATTAGTATAGGAATTTTTTTTAAATTGTGTATGTTGCATCAATAATTTTAATAACTAATATTCTCTGGCATTGCTGCAACAACGGCCACTTTAGGTTATTGTACGTCTTAACAAGTGGTTTAGTGCAAATGTTATCTCATAGTTACTTTTAGTATATATGTTTTTAATTTGTAAATGTCTCACGTATTTTAGATAGCTTGTACCCAACTTTACAGGCACTTTATATGCACCTTAACTTATTGAATGTTGTAATAAGTATCCCAGGTCAGTCGTTAGTCTACAGCAATTAGTATATTTTGTTTAATCTGTAATTGTCTCATGCACTTTAGACATGTAGGGTAAGTGTAGTGTAATAGTATAATTGTAACTACTATATCAATTATTGGAGGGAAAGGATTTATGAAAATATGAGAGTTGAATAATTGTTATGGTGTAAATTAACGGGAAGAATAAACAAAACATTTTTAATTTTTAAATTGCATTAACTAATTGTTTATAATAATTTCGAATATATAATAATTAATTGGCATTAGAAAAATAAAATGTAATTTTACATTGTTGTTAGAAATGGGGTCTTTAGTTGGCTGCCAGTTTATACCCTGTCTAAGTAGGGACCCTCACTCTAATTAGGGTAAGTGGGTCACACACCTGCTCACTCCCTTGGTAGATTGGCACAAGCAGTCAGGCTTCTCTTAGAGGCAATGTGTAAAGTATTTGAACATACACACACAGTGACATAGTGAAAACACCACAAAAGGACTCCACACCAGTTTAGAAAAGTAGCCAATATTTATTCTAATCAAACAAGACCAAATGATAAAAATCCAACATACACAAGAAAACATATCACTTTTTAAAGTTAAAAAGTCTTAATCTATAAGAATCAATGCATACATTGTTTTAGCACAAAGTACCTGGTATGCGTAAAAAATAAAGCCACCGGTGTGAGAGTGCATCAGAAAAGCAAGCCATGTGTCGATTCTGTACCTGCAAGTGAATCCGTGTGTCAATTCTTTCCCCGCCTAGTAAGCGATGCAATGATTCTTTCCTCGCAGTGAAAGGATGAGTTGATGTCTGGACAGGCAGCCTCAGGTCCATGTGCTGATGTTGAAGCTTTGACGCCCAGGAACGATGCGTGGAAAATACAGACACATGGCAACGATTTATCTGTGCCGAAGTAGGCGGTGCGTCAATTTCACCGGCGCTGTATCGATTTTTCAGCCATGGTGCAGTCGCTGCATCGATTTTTCTGCCGCTCGGCTCCAGTGCGTGGAGTTTTCCTCAGGTTTTACCAGCTTCTCCTTCCAACGGCCCAGGGACTGGATGTGGCACCACTTGGCAAGTCAGGGGTCTCAGCAAGAGAGCCCAGGTGTTGGCAGATGAAGTCTTTGATATCCCTAAGACTTCACAACAGTAGCCATGCTCAGTTCAAGCTCTTGGAGAACCTTGGAAAGCAGGATGTAGAAAGCAAAGTCCAATCCTTTCACTCCCAGAGCAGAAATAGCAGCATCAGGCCAGCACAGCAAAGCAACAGGCAGAGTGGCAGGTCATTCTCAAGCATCCAGCTCTTCATCGTGGTAGAATGACCTCATTCCAGATGTGTACTAAAGTTGTGGAGTCAGCAGTCCAATACTTATGCTCACTTCTGCCTTGGAAGTAGGCAAACTTCAAAGGCAAGTCTTTGTAGTGCACAAGATCCTGCCTTGACCCCAGACATACTCCAGGGGCTTGGGTATTGTGTAAGGATAGACACAACCCTATTCAGGTGCAAGTGGCAACTCCTCCCTCTACTCCAGCCTAATAAGACCCATCAGGATATGCAGGACACACCTCAGCTCACCTTGTGTGACTGTCTAGACTGAATTCACAAACAGCCCAACTGCCAGTCTGACCCAGACGTGTATTCAGGAGCCAGGCAGAGGCACAGAAAGGTTAAGCAACAAAATGCTCACTTTCTAGAAGGGGCATTTTCAAACTTACAATCTAAAAACCAACTTTACCAAAAGATGTATTTTTAAAATGTGAGTTCAGAGACCCCAGACTCCATATCTCTATCTGCTCCCAATGGGAAATTACACTTAAAAGATATTTCAAGGCAATCCCCATGTTAACCTATGGGAGAGATAGGCCTTGTAATAGTGAGACCCGAAGTTAGCAGTATTTCACACCAGTACATGTCCTACCTTTTAAATATACTGTACCGTACCCATGGGGGTGTCTTGAGCCTAACTTAGCGGTGACTTATATGTAGTAAAAGGAAAGGTTTGGGCCTGGGTGGGTGCACTTGCCAGGTTGACATTGCAGTTTAAACTGCACACACCGATTCTGCAGTGACAGGTCTGAGACATTTTTACAGGGCTGCTCAGATGGGTGGCACAATCAGTGCTGCAGGCCCACTATTAACATTTGGTTTACAGGCCCTGGGCACCTCTAGTACACTTTACCAGGGACTTGCTAGTAAATCAAATATGCCAGTCATGGAGAAAACCAATCACCAACTCAATTTAGACAGAGAGCACTTACACTTTAGCACTGTTCAGCAAGTGGTGAAATGCCCAGAGTCCTAAAGCCAGCAAAAACGAAGTTCAACACAGGATCATAAAAGGAGGTCAGAAGCCAAAAAGACAGGGGAAACCATGCCAAGAGCTGACAGATTTAGCAATTGTGAAATATATAATAAAATTAGATCACATTTATGAGAAATAGAAACTATAAAAAATGAATTAAATAATGTGAAATTCATTTAGGGCCTCATTACAAGGCTGCCGGGTCCAAGGGCCGCCAGCCTCGCGATGACGGTCGGATCGCTGCAACTGTGGTGGTCCGACCGCCACATTACAACCCTGGTGGGCTGACCCTCTAGGGGACTGACATCTCCACCTGAAATGTGGTTCGTGATGGTCTGAAAGTGGTCTGAGATGTACCCAGCCAGGGTGAGACTGAGTTCAGAACTGCCTGTCTGATTACAACTCAGATTTCTGCCAGCCTTCTCATAGCAGGGTCCCTGACATTGGAAGGTTGGCGGAAAGCCAGTGCCGGGGGCCACAGAAAGCCCCTGCACTGCCCTTCCCCATGGCAGGGGCAGTGCAGGGGTCCCCCCACCCAGCACCATTGGAATGTGCACTATCTGCTTTGCAGATAGTGCACATTCCGAGGGTGCTGTGTGCTATGATGTTGGCCTCGGCTCCCTTAAGGGTGTCAATACCAATATCGGGGCCCTGTTCCCACCGGGCAGCCCAGAAGGAACCGCATACTATAATGATCCTGCAGGTCAGCCCGGCGAAAACATTGTAATGCGCTCGGGGGAGGCTACTACCATGGCCAATGACATCCTCCATGCGAGTTTGGCAGTCCTGTGGTGGGACCGCCAAACTCATAATGAGGCCTTTGAGGACATATTTTATTTTTTCATTTACTTTTATTTGAAAGGTTTTTGAAATGTTGTTTACTAATACTGTAAAACTAATATAAATGTATATTAATTATGATGTATACATTTACATGTTGTATATTTATATTTTCTTGGTTTATTTATGACACGTGTTAAATAATCAATAATTAGATTTTTAATTTGCCTATTATTTGAATGACTTTTGTTAGGAATATATATTCGAAAATATATTACATTGAATTTTTTCAACAACATTCTATAAAAATAGCTATTTTTTCTGATTAATAATTTTGGTATTTTCATATATTAAAAAACTAGGAATGGTAGTGAATATTTATACAAATATATGAATTATTAATAGTGATAAGAATAATCTATTAAATGTACGTTTAATTATACATATATAGGTTTGTCTTTTTGGTCAGTGTGATTTTGAAGTAGTATCTATTTTTTATATTTAAAAAACTATGGGTGAGTATGGAGCTTTGATTGTGTATATCACATTTTTAGTGTGTAACGTATTCCATAAAATCTTCTCGATTTTAGTGCAGATAGTAAATGTCAACCCTTTGTGTGCAACACTTTATTCAAAATAGTTAGGGGCATGGTTAAAAACCCCTAGCACCACCTTAGTGCCACCATAGCATCATCTTTTTATGTTAAGGCAGCGCTAAAGTGGCTTTTCTGCTGCAGCATATTTACAAAGTGGCGCAATGCATGCATTACACCACTTTGTAACCCCTTCCCCCCCTGTGGCCCCCTGTACTGGCTTACCACAAGCCTTTCCATGAAAGTCAGACCAACATGGAAAGGCTGGAGGTAAGCAGAGTTGTAATCAGTCAGGCGGCACTAAACTGAGTACAACACAGACAGCAGTCTGACCTTCGGGAACCATGTTCCCATCAGGGTGGGTGGTCCCTTAGAGGCCTGACTGCCAGGGTCATAATGTGGTAGTCAGACTGCGACAGTTGCGACGGTCCGACCATCACTGTGAGGCTGACAGTCCTTGGACCGCCAGCCTCGTGATGAGGCCCTAAGTCATTTTATTTGTTTTGGGTGGAAAATTTTATATTTTATTGCTTATATAAATATATGAACCACACCATGTTGAATTTTTTTGAAGTGATGGATTGAGTTTGTTCTTTGAGTTTTTTGATTGGTGAGGTTTAGAGTTTTCTTGTAAATAACTTCTAAATTATTTTATTATCTCAATCTTATTTAACATTGGAGCTTTATTTAGGGGGTCATTACGAGTTTGACAGTCCCAAGACTGCCATGTTGACGGTGGTGGTCATACCTCCAACAGGCTGGTGGGGAGGATCAGAAAAATAATGACTTTAGTGGTATTCCCTACGGAATATAGCCAAAGCACCGCTGGCACCGCCACTGCGGTCAGACAGCCAAGGAACAACTGAAGGCAGCTGCAGGCCGGCGAAGACCATGTTTCCACCGGACATATTACAAGGCTGCACACCGCCAACATTTCTGCCACGGTCGTACCACCATGGAAACCCAGTGGAAAATGAACTCTATAAAAGGAGACGCTCATCTTCAGGAAGCTGTACATGTCTGGACCTGCTATGGAACCACAACTAGACGTCATCCTGCTGATCCTGCTCACCGAAATACTTTGGAATCTTTGTTGCCACTGCCGATACCAACGATGAGTACACGCACTCACCTGTTACTGTTGTATATTGTTAATTTTTGTACACTTACACTACATATCATTGGGAAAAGGGTGCAAGGGTGACACTCACACGTAACTGTACACTGATACACACTCACATACAGACACACAGACAATTGCACATACACAGTACACAGACTACAGCCAGCAGACATACACATCAAAAACACACACTTACGCACAGAAACAAAGCACAGGCCCAGTCTCACAGAAAAACACACAACACCACAACACGTCACAACAACGCCACAATTGCACCATCGACAACACATTTGCAAGCACTCACAATAGGCACTACCCTGGGACACATCACACATACAACACAATGTACAACCAGCAGGGAACGGACACACACAATTACACAATCAGACAACGTACCATTCAACACACACATCACACACACAGCACATCGAACCTATTATACCATGCACAAAACACGCACACTCACACAATCAAAGCACACAAAGCCACACAACACAGCAACAAACACAAGTTGTTGGACTTTTCATCCTTGGCGTGGTCTCCCCTAACTTTTTGCCTCTGTTTCCCAGGTTGTTGATGTGTGCTGGACTCTGTTTTTGCTTTTTTGTTACTCTGGGCACTTTACCACTGCTATCCAGTGCTAAAGTGCAAGTGCTCCTGTGCAAAATGTGTATGTAATTGGCTTTCCATGATTGGCATATTTGATTTACTGGTAAGTCCCCAGTACAGTGCACTAGAGGTGCCCAGGGCCTGTAAATCAAATGCTACTAGTGGGCCTGCAGCACTGGTTGTGCCACCCACATTAGTAGCCCTGTAAACATGGCTCAGACCTGCCACTGCAGTGTTTGTGTGTGCTGATTTTAACTGCCAATTCGACTTGGCAAGTGACCCACTTGCTAGGCCTAAACCTTCTCTTTTCTTACATGTAAGACACCCCTAAGGTAGGCCCTAGGTAGCCCCATGGGCGGAGTGCAGTGTATGTTTAAGGTAGGACGTATACTAATGTGTTTTATATGTCCTGACAGTGAAATACTGCCAAATTCGCTTTTAACTGTTGCAAAGCCTATCTCTCTCACAGGTTAACATGGAGGCTATCTTTAAAAATGATTAAGGCATAGATTCCTTTTGGGAGCAGATAGACATGTGAAGTTTGGGGTCTCTGAGCTCACAATTTAAAAATACATCTTTTAGTAAAGGTGGTTTTAAGATTGTGTGTTTGAAAATGCCACTTTTAGAAAGTGGGCATTTTCTTGCTTAAACCATTCTGTGACTCTGCCTGTTTGTGGATTCCCTGTCTGGGTCAGTTTGACAGTTGGGCTGTTTGCACCTCTCATTAGACAGTGACACAAAGGGAGCTGGGGTGTAGCCTGCATATCCTGATGAGCCATCTGTGCTAGGAGGGAGGGGATGAGTGGTCACTTACACCTGAAAGGGCTGTGATTGCCCTCACAAAATGCAGTCTCCACCTCCTGGTGTGTGTCTGGGGACTGGCCTGGGCAAGACAGGATATCACAAACAAGAGAGACTTTCCTTTGAAGTAAGCCTACTTCTAAGGCCAAAACTGGTTTAAGAAGGGCACCCAAAACCACAGACTTTAAATCACTTCTGGACATCAAGAGGGAGCTCTGCCTGGAGAAGAGCTGAAGAACTGAGGAGAAGTGCTGCCCTGCCTGTGACTGTGCTTTGTGGGGCTATCCTGCAGTTGCTGCTACTGCCTGTGCAAGGGGACAAAGACTGAACTTTGTTGTGTATTCCTGCTTGTGATTGTTCTGAGCTTGCCTCCTGTTGTTGAATTCTCAGGGCCATCAAAGACTTCTCCTGCCAGCAAATGGAATCCCTGCTGAGACTCCTTTCCTGCCAAGTGGTGCCCTATCCAGTTCTTGGGGCCTTGACAGGTGATGCTGGCAGACCAAGATTGAAAATCCACGCACAGACTGCAGTGGGGGGAAAATATCAACGCACCTTCGGAGACGGGGCTGAAAAATGACACGCTGACAGCTTTGCGGCAGAAATGGATGCTCCACTGGCATCACGGCTGGAAGATCGATGGACGCAGCTGGAGAAATGACGTGCAACACCCGCTGATGGAGGCTGATGACGTTGCCACATCGCACGATTTTACTCATTCCGCTTGGCAGGGTTTTCGATGCAAACCTTGCTGGGTGCAAACGGACCGATTGCTTGCCTGGATCGACGCACCTCTCTCCTGCAGAGAAGAAAAACGATGCTCTCCGCCCCGGCCGGCGAAGGAAAAACAACGTACGGACTCGCTTCTGGGTGAGAAATTGACTCATCGCGAACCTTTTTTGACACACACTCCCCCTTGCGTGTTATTTTGACGCTACCCAGGTACTTTTCAAACCTAACAGTGTTTTTACTGTCTACTAAAGGATTTAGGACTCTTTTGCTTTTAAGATTAATAACTTGACTTGTGTATGTTGGATTTTTTACGTTTTGGTCTTGTTTTGTTTAGATAAATATTTCCTATTTTTCTAAACCTGTGTTGTGTCATTTTGTAGTGTTTTCACTGAGTTACTGTGTGTGTTGGTACAAATACTTTACACCTAGACTCTGAAGTTGCCCACCTGCTTGTGCCAAGCTACCAAGGGGGTGAGCGTGGGTTAACTGAGGGTGATTCTCCTTTACCCTGACTAGAGTGAGGGTCCTTACTTGGACCGGGGTAACCTGACTGCCAACCAAAAACCCAATTTCTAACACAAGTCAATACAAAAACCACACAATACCATGACAACAACATGTCTACTACATACACATGCCCATCACACAACACACACCCTATCCCTGGGGGACTAAAGTGCTGTACACACCCACACATACTGGCCATACAATACAGGAAGCACAAGCACCACACACACACACACAAATACTGAGATACAACCAATGGCAGCCAAGAACAACTCTAACCTAGTTAAGGAAATGCATTAGAAAGATCTAACCAGGAAACCAACAACTGGTTGGGCTGAATATAATTCCTAGAAAAATATGAATAAATTCAAAGGCCATAGGCCAGTCCAGTGTTCAAATAATGAGCACCAAATGCTCATGATGGTGCCATGTAATCGCCACAGATAAGGGCATCAAAGGGGCAGGAAGGCCCCTAGGGATTATCTGTGGGTGGTGGCGGAGGGGGGTTTGGGCTTAGGCTTTGGGGGATTTGGGATTTAGCTTGGGAGGGGGTTTAGGTTTAGGCTTGAGGGAAGGATGGGTCTTCATGGGAAGGTTAGACTTCTTGGTGGGGCGGGGGGCATGGGTACTTGCAGGGGGGTAGGGGAGGCCTTGGAGGTGGAAGGGATAGACTTGGGGAGGGAAACAACACATTTAGGGGTGTCATGGGGGGAGAGGAGTAAGAAAAAGGACAAAGTCAGAAAGGAAAGAGTTTTTACATACACAGTGACGGTGATAACAAAAGGGTTTTTGTGGAGCGAGAGAGAGTGGTTGTTTGAGGTGCTGGTGTGGATGAAATGGGTGCTTGTTTGTGGGAGGTATGCTTGTGTCTGTTGGGTGGGTGAGTGAGGGCATTTATGTGTTTTAGGCTGAGGGGTGGAGGTGCTCAGAGATGCCATGGTGGGTGTGTGGCTGTCTGTTGGGGTGTTGACTGCAGGTATGGTGGATGTGATGCATGTAGGAGTGTCAGTGGTTGTGGTGTCTGCAGTTGTGGTGACTGGGGGATGTCTGAGGGTCTGGTGTGGTGCTGTCTGTGGATAGGATATGTGTAGTGGCTGGATCTGTGAATGTTGGTGTGTTGTCTGCAGGTTTGTCAGGTGTGCTGTCTGTGATGCTGGGAGTGGTGAGGGTGTCAGGGCAGGTTGTGACTGTTGCTGTGTGTGCATCTGAATGTTGCTTGTGTGTATGCTGGTGGTGTCTCCTGTAGTGCTTATGTTTGTCTGAGCTACCCTTGGATGTTGAGGTTGATGCATGCCTGTCTGTTTGTGTGCTTTGGCTAGGTCAGGGAAGAGGGGTTTGGGATTGGAAAGAGGAAGGTGGAGGGGACAGAAGACAAAGGGTGACTGACAAAGGGTGACTGACTGCTGTCAGTATGGAGGCCAGAGCCCGAAAGGATTTCTGTAGGCCAGCCAGTGTACTGTGAATGCCCTCCAGGAAAGCATTACTCTGTTGGTTTTGAGTTGCCAGTCCATGGATGGCATTCACAGTGGTCAACTGAACCACAGAGATCAACCTCAGGAGGTCAATAGCCTCCTCACCGAGGGCAGCAGGGCTTACAGGGGCTGGGGCAGAGGTGCCTGCAGCAAAGGAGATGCCCACCCTCTTGGGTGAGCAGGCACAGCCAACTGGGTGGGGAGCTATGGGGACAGCGGTGGTAGAAGGGGGATGGCAGACAGAGATGCTGCTTAGGTGGTCCCAGATGGGTCAGCCACCGCCAGGGAGTGTCCACTGGAGGAGGGTTCCAAAGATGATGAGGTGGATCCTGTCTCCCCCGTGGCACTCCCCTCACCCACCAGGCCACTGGGATACTCGGTGTCAGTGGTCACATGACTTGAGGTCCCGTGGTGAGCAGCTTCCCCACTCGGCTGAACCCCGTCTCCTTTACCTGCCAATGCTGATGGTGGAAAACAGAGGTTGGGTCATCACATTTTTTTCATACACTAACATCACACTGTACACATAATTTATATTACATCTAGTTGCACTACACCCCCAGGTTGAACCAGATTAGTGACATCATCATGTCACAAGAAGATACAATCTATACCCCTATATATAAACAATGTCACACACCAGCTAAGCCACCTACCACACATACACAGCAATACAGTCAACCAACAACCAAGCTATTTGAAATAGTGGTAACATTGATTTTCCACATATCACATACACAAAATCTCCACATACTTACAATATTACCTGATATCACATGCCAGGAAAGGAACCTTATCATATGCTAAACACAAGACAGCATGTTGCATCCAAGACAAAACCATTTCATGTCACAGACTCCACAACCTTCACAACTGAAATTTGCAAACATGCACATACTATATTTGGCATATCCAAATTTGGACTATGATATAGACTAAACGTGTCACCAACACATGTACCAATAGTGACTTAGGAAAGGATGATTCATACTTGTTGGAAAATGGGTTATTGGTAAGGGCAAGTAGGTACCTACACTTAGCAATAGGCCACTAACCTCCACTAAGGTCCAGTTAGGTATCAGTAAATTAAACCCAGCTCAACCGTTGGTAGCTTGGCAACGAGCGTCAAGGCTTAACTTAGGAGACAGAGTGTAAAGCAGTCAAATATCACAAAACAGAAATTAGATATATTTTTATCTTTAAAATGACACAAAAACCAATAAAATCAGATAAGGGGAACCGGAGATCTTAATTTTGAAAGAATTATTGTTTTTAGCGCCTAGAAACAAAAAGCGCCAATCGGGTCATCTGCTTGCACCTCGACCGGGGCAAAGTCAAAGTTTAAGGCCGACCACAATGGAGCCCTGCTCGGCTACAGGCCACGGGAGGCCTCGGTTAAAAGTTTACCTTCACACTTAGGGGGTCATTACGACCCTGGCGGCAAGTTGCCGGTAACACCGCCAACAGGCTGGCGGTGTTCCGCCAGCTATTATGACCGTGGCGCAATAGCCACGGCCATACCGCCGGCCCCTCCACTATACCGCCAGGGACTGCCTGGCGGTCATAATCCCCAGGGCAGCGGTGCAAGCACCGCTGCCCTGGGGATTATGAGTCCCCGACCGCCAGCCTGTCTGTGGCGGTAAACACCGCCATGGAAAGGCTGGCGGTAAGGGGACTTGGGGTGCCCCTGGGGGCCCCTGCACTGCCCATGCACTTGGTATGGGCAGTGCAGGGGCCCCCAGGCATAGCCCCGTCGCGCATTTCACTGCCTGAATTTCGGGCAGTGAAATGCGCGATGGGTGCTACTGCACCCGCTGCACATCAGCATTGCCGCCGGCTCTATTACGAGCCGGCAGCAATGCTGATGTGACTTTTCCGCTGGGCCAGCGGACGGTAACACTGTTACCGTCCGCTGGCCCAGCGGAAAAGTCATAATAGGGAGCCAGGAATACCGCTGGCAATGGCGGTATTCTGGCTCCCGCAGCCTCGGCGGTCTTTTTAAAAGACCGCCGAGGTTGTAATGACCCCCTAAGTCTCTTTATCGAAGATTTTCTTCAGCGGGACGAACCTGCCAGTCCAATCTGACCTCCTGGAGCCCTTCTCCTGATACACGGTGTGGGAATCCTCTGTGGAGATTTTTACCTTCGGACTTAGTCCTTTTTACGAGGTGAAAATCCTTCGACCGGGGTAAACCTGGATCTTGATCCGACATCCCTGGAGCCCTCCTCGGGTACGTTGACTCGGAGGTCCCGGTCAACTTTTTACCTTCGGACTTAGGGGGTCATTCTGACTTTGACGGGCGGCGGAGGCCGCCCGCCAAAGTCCCGCCGGCAGAATACCGCTGCGCCAGCCCAGCGGGAAACCCCCTTCCATGAGGATGCCGGCTCCGAATGGAGCCGGCGGAGTGGAAGGGGTGCGACGGGTGCAGTTGCACCCGTCGCGATTTTCAGGGTCTGCTTGGCAGACACTGAAAATCTTGGTGGGGCCCTGTTAGGGGCCCCTGCAGTGCCCATGCCATTGACATGGGCACTGCAGGGGCCCCCAGGGGCCCCACGACACCCGTTACCGCCAGCCAGGTTCTGGCGGTCAAAACCGCCAGAGCCAGGCTGGCGGTAAGGGGGTCGGAATCCCCATGGCAGCGCTGCTTGCAGCGCCGCCATGGAGGATTCCCTTGGGCAGCGGGAAACCGGCTTCCCGTTTCTGACCGCGGCTGTACCACCGCGGTCAGAATGCCCATGGGAGCACCGCCAGCCTGTTGGCGGTGCTCCAGCGGTCGTTGGCCCTGGCGGTCCATGACCGCCAGGGTCAGAATGACCCCCTTAGTCTCTTTTTCTGAGATTTTCTTTACCGGGATGAACCAGCAAATCAGGCCGGGTCGCAGTTGAGGCAAGCCGGCTAGAGTTTCCGCGGCGGGTCGGTCCCTCTATAGAGCTTTTTTTCAAAAGTTCTCCAAACTTTCTACAAACTTCTGGGGCTTCTCCCAGATGTCCTTTTAAGGTTCTTTTGAGGTCCACAGCTCACCCCAAGGGTCCAGAAGTTCTGAGATGGTCCTTGGGGGTGTGGACTACAACTCCCAGAATGCACCTGGCGCTAACTACTTTTTGGCCACTGGACAGTGGCCAGCTGGTTGATTTCTTCAGGAGCTGGTGCAGGGGTCTCTGGTTAGCAATTTTTCACCTGTAGCAAACAGGGAGTCCCTCCTTGAAACAGTTGAAGCCAGGCAGAGTCCTTCTTGTGGTGAAGCCCAAGTGTGCAGCTGGTGCAGTCCTTCTGAGTGCAGGTTCCAGGTGCAGGCCAGGGGTCCAGCAGGGCAGTCCTTCTTCTCCTTTGGTTCTTCATTGTTGGAATCTGATGGGGATCTGCGTTGTGGGTGCAGGTCTGCCAGTTTTATCCTTGCTCCTGGGTGAAAAGCAGGGGGGTCCTGGTTCTCCAGTCAGGTGCAGGGTCCTTCCCCCTGTGATGACCACTTCCTGGGAAGTGTGGCAAAAATCAGACCCAAGAGGCAACATTCTCCAAAAATCCATCATGGCTGAATCTGATTTTTGGAGGTTACATCTGAATGAGCCCACCCACTGGTGTGGCTAAAAATCATAAACACACCCCTCTCCTGCCCTCTCCTAATCTAATCAAGGGGGCACCTAGTTGTCTGGGGTTGCAGGATGTGGGGGTGTTGCTGGTTGCTCCAAATGTCCTTCTCTGCCTTTAAAGACCAGTTGGGCAGCCCTCCCCCTTCCTGCCTCACCATCTGCTGAGGGGAGATTCCCTCCCACAGGCACATTCCTTTGTGTGAAGCCAGGCCACTTCACACCTCATCAAAGCAGCCTGGCCAGGCTGCTAGAGGCTGGCCAATCAGAGCACAGCAGCAAAAACAATGCAGGGCTGAAATTGGCAACTTTTCAGGTACAGTTTAAAACTCTTTACCTGACCAAGTTATATTAAATCCAACAACTGGAAGTTGTGGGATTTATTACAACAATTAATTTGATACCAAGTTGGTAGGTTGGTATCCATCATTTAAGGAGACTTTAAAAATCAAAGTAAAGTCTCCCCATTCTAGCCTATGAAGGCCATTTACTACAATGAGGGAAAAACAAATGTGGCTGTTTTTACCTCACCAGGGCTTATAAAACTATTTTTATAAGGTCCCTGCTTATAGTTACAGGGCACCCAGCCCTAGGGGCACATAGTGCACACCTTAGGGGTGACTTATATGTAAAAATAAGGTAGTTTAAGACTTTGAAACTACGTTTAATTCCAAAGTCGAATTTGCATATAACTTTAATTTAAAAGCAGCCAGCAAGGCAGGCCTGCCTTTAAAATGACACTGGGCACCTCAGCAGTGCACCTATGGGTGCACTACCTATGCTGTGGTCCCTAAACCTACATGCCCTACCATGTACTAGGGACTTATAGATAGGTTAACTTAGCCAATTATAATTAGCCTAATTTGCATATCCATTTTACACAGAGCACTGGCCCTGGGACTGGTAAGCAGTATCCAGGGCACAGCCAAGAGTCAGTAACCACCAGTACCTGTCCAAAAAGTGTGGGGGTGACCAGGACAAAAAGGAGGACTTTCCTACAATACTTTGTTGAACTACTCATCCTAGTCATTCTCCATCTGTAAAGAAAGTCGTGCACACTCATAGGGGGCTGATCAGCACATAGCATTTACCCACAGACAACTACAGGTAGCATAACTACTCCTTAAATATTATGGACACCAGTCATGTGCATGAAGGCCAAATACAGTTCAACGTAGCATGATGAGTGGCAACATCAATAGCTCAATGTTTGAATGGCAACATTACTAACCACCCTTCAGACATGAGTAGTCTTACATCTGTATAGGAATATGTCAATGACACAAACCACATCTGAGGATACCATGATAGAGACATACACCTTGAGGCAAGCCAAATGACTGACTACTCATACCATTCCACCCAAATGTGAATGTGAACTACCACACCTGCACCACAATGTAGTCAGTGCAAACAATAGGTTTCCATTCTAAAAGCATTCAAAACATATTCATAATACCAAAAGAAAGTATGTTTCTGATACATTACTATGTTTATTTATGACAGAACCTTACAATGTACACATGATGTTGGCAAAACCAGTGAAGATAGTAAGTGTTCATAAGATGTTTTGGCCTATTTAGCATGCCCACAAGACAATGACTAAGGAAACAGCTGTGTAGTCACTCATCATCCAAAGACCATGTGCATGGTATAACATTCAAAGCTCTCATATCAACATATGTGTTGCAATTTTAGTCCAGCAATACGTCCCTGGTTTCCAACATGTAGGATGTCCACTCAGATGAGACATTACAGGCGGCGATGAACAGCCCTCACGTACCAAATCGGTTCACCTCCTAACAGCTCTGATTAGGTTTTGTAGGTATGGCATGTAAAATGTCAGATAGACATCACAGCCTCACATGAAGTTGTCACTCATCAGAAACCTCATGAAAAGTAGGTATGACTTAAACTTTTCAGACTCTATGTTGCACATAGACATGTATCAAGGGACATTGGACTAGCCAGAGGGCAAAGACCTGAACAACTTATCATCATGGTATTGGGAGTATGGGTCTGTAGGTGGCAACGAATAACCAGCAGGGTATATAAAGCAGTATAGTGGTACACATATGGCACAGTCACATGTGCATCATCATATGCTTTTGTACAGAAGGCATAACATAGGAGAGCAATATGTCTCTATACACAATAGAATGTGCACACCTGTGTATTAATGTTGAGGACTGTACATCAATCTTGGAGATCTTTGACCCCTTGCACTTACCCCATTGTCACAACTCAGATTCTATCACTTCATACACTGACCTGGCATAGGGAACAAAATGTGTTGTCAGTACATACCCCCTTGTGGCTGCTGTGCTGCCCTCAAACACCCATCCAACTCGAGGTAGGCAACTGCCAATATGTGGGCCACTGGGGTGGTCAAGGGTCGACGGGCACCCCTTCCTCCTTGGGAGGATATCCCTAGCTGGGCCTCTGCGGTCTTCCGGGCCCAGCATCTCAGGTCCTCCCACCGCGTTCTACAGTGGGTTCTACTGTGTACCCCAGGGTCTGCACTTTCATGGCACACCAGATCCCCTTTTTCTGGTGGGCGTTGACCTGCGTAGATGACACAGACTAGAGGAGAAAGTCATGTCCACATGCACAATCCCAAAACAAGAAGGGTGAAACAAAAGTTATTGCAAGTAGCCACACATACACTTCCACCAACATCTCCTTCTATGTGGAATGACCATCTGTAGACAGGCCATATGTGAAGTTGAGTCAGGCATACAACATGCATATCCAGTACCAGGTCTTGGCTGGAAACATATGACCAGACAACAAGCATGTCTTTAATCATGGTATAAGTATACAACTATTTCAAACACCACCTTCAATTATAATGTTATACAGTTTTTTGGTGGGTCTGGGTACATACATCAGACACTCCCTACTGTGTATCATGGCTCAAAACTATTTAAGTACATGTGCACATGTCCATCTACCCACACATATTATCCCAATCCCTCATTCCACCACATTTCATCGTCATCACACACTCAACATTTCAAACATTGGTATTGCATTGCACTTACCTGCTTCTCTGGTGCACCAAAGAGCTGTTCATACAAGGGTAGGACCTCCTCCACGAGCTTGTCCAGCTCATCAGGCGAGAAGGCAGGTGCCCTTCCAGCTGTAGGACGTGACATGATTGCCCCCAGACGCAGTACACAGCAGCTCAGGGCGTGGAGGTCTTGCTGGCAGAAGTGTCAGGAGGCAAGTGAAACATGAAGTATGAGATGGCGGTCACATTGCCATTGGCCCAAGTCCGCCAAAGGCAGCAATATGTTCCCATCGCAATGTCCACCGCAGTTGTGACTGCCTACTGCCATGACAACATCAACCGGCGGAATTAGGTCACTTCCTGATGTCCAGTATAGTAGGTCAGGTAGCTGCCATTTTAAGGCTCTTATTTGTATGTTAAGCGTATGAAAGGTGCATCATTGACTAAGAATCATATTAATGATAATGTGTTAACTGCTGGCTTCATGCAAACATTTAGCAATGTGCATGTAATGTGTAGAGGATGTGAAAATGTGAGTTATGGACATGAAACAGTATTGTCAGCAGAGTAATAACGATCTGAACATAGCATAGGTGTTCCAAATATGTTTCATGTCAGTGACATGTTTCTCCATTTAAAGAACATGCAGATAAGGTTCTTATTATGACTCTCAGATAGGTTATAAAGCCTCCAAAGCCCATGACTTAGATATGCATGCAGATTGTTACTTGGAATTATGTACATAGTCTAATGTTTTCACAATGTACAATCAAAGACACATTTGTACATATGATTTGGCAGTGCAATGTACATGTATCAATGTGGCCTATACCTTATGTTTGTCAATTACAGACTGCAGATTGTCTATTTGGCTCATCCTCATTTGTCAATATCAGACAGTGTCACAAGCAGATGGGATTTCCAGACTGACATGTGAAGTGAACATGGATTAAACCAGGTACTGTCTAGCATGAGATTTGTGGTGTGTGTGTTTCCATAGCCAGACTGCCAGGACAGTGGGATGGTAATGACCGTTTCCACACTAAAGACCTTTTTCGTATTGGAGGTGGGGCCAATGGTGCCATGTGTGTGTTCATTTGTCTCTGACACATGTCATAATGTGGTATCCAGACCCTCTAACATCATAATGGTCTGTGTTGTATGCGAACTAACTTGTACATAGCTGTCAATGTGTTTCCACTTTGCAGACCAATGAGCATGTGTCTGAAGACTAACATAGGTGAGTCGCAAGCCTACAGATACCTGACCATGGTAAATGGAAGGTTCCATGACTGGGGACATTAGTACTGACCTCTGTCTGTTTCTTGGGGTATGCTCATTTGGGAGCTATTTTATGGGTATGTGATAAGGCTTTAGCTGATGTTACATTGAACCAATCTGTTTGCCCCCTAGGATACTGAAATACTGACATGTCCCTAACTTCAGAGGTCTGTGGGGTGGTAGTGTATGACACCTATGCTGAAAGACTGAAGTTAGCAGCAGTAAGTCACTTTGTGGTATTTGGCATTCTCCCAAAACATATGTGGGAATGTGCAATAAAAGTGATTTGTGTCATGTATATAATACCTTGTCAATGTAATATGTATCCTAGTTATACAGTACATGTGTGAAGACCATGACAAATTCTTTAGATTAGAGAGGAACACCTTGACACAAGACTTGTCATATATAACAGTTGTATATGGTTGATAAATCACACTAACACATGACCTGTGGTTAAGTGGTATTTATTGGGGAGTGCAAGTGCACAAACAAATGTGTGATAAGAAACAAAAATAACACAAACAAAACAGTGAAGGGTTCACTCATAGTGCATGAAATCATTAGGGTAGCTCTCATACCATTTGAAGACACAAGTCCAGTCTCCTTGTAGTATAGGAACATAGAAATAGGTTTCAGAACAGTCAACAGGATGTATCTGTGCCACACAAGGGGAACCAATAAGTAAAGGTTAACTTCCCGGCAGTGGGTTTGATCTTGCCATCTGCCCCTCCTGGAAGTCTGGGCGGATGTCCACGTTTGCGGGGGGGTGCTCCTCTGCTACAGAGGGTGGGGTGTCTGAGGCATTCCCTTCCCCAGGCAGGGCCTCCATTCCAGTAGCAGACACATATGTAGAAGGGCCTAATGTTATATTGCCAGTGGAAGAGGCCTGATGTTGAGTACAAAAACTACTCAGGTGGTATTCATGTCCCTGAGCACCCCAGCAATGGAAGCCAGGATGGCATTTTGGGCCTGCCATTGCTGCATGGCTTCCTGGTGGCTGTCCCTCTGCAGCTGTCTGATCTCTCCCATCATGGTAAGTACCTGGCCCATCATGCCTTGGGAATGTTGGTAGGCTCCCAAGACTTGGGAGATAGTGTAATGGCCAGTTGTGTCCCTTGGAGTCCCATCCTCTGGCCCACACCATCCCTCCCACGCACCCTACTCCCACATACCTGTGCCCCTGGCACGGTGTACTCACTCCCACTGATGGCAGGACCATCATTGTCAGGGGTGACAACAGGAGACACAGGTACCTGTACTGGGGGGCACACAATGGAAGGCACTGTCCTTGGGACACAGGTTTAGGAGTGAATGGTTGCCTGTAATGTGGATGTAACAGGGCTGGGAGGAGTTGATATGGGCAGGATGAGGCTCACAAGTATTGGATGACCAGGTGTCCCTGATGGGCCAGTTTCGTCCTCAGTGTCTAGTAAGGTGTATGCCATCTTTGACTCAACTAACAGCTGAACAATGCAGAATGGTGACAGCTGGCAAACAGTATGGGAGTTACTATTTGACCTGAGCCTCTGTATGGATGTACTGCAAGAAATCTAGTTCCCATATTGTTCCCCAACCCAGGTGAGTATATGACATTGTTAGGAAGGTTTTCTCAAATGCTAGTTTGGTAGGTGATACAGCTGTAGCTGTGTTTTGCTTGTAATAGTACTGATAGTGGGCCATAGCATTACTGCCATTGCCATTGACTGTTAAGCATTGGTGCATTCAGGGGGGGTTACATTGATTGCTAGTTTCACATGCAATACATTTTAAAATGTAGCACACTGGTCAGGTTTTCTTACAAGTAGAACAGTGCCTGGTGGGATTTTTAGTGCAGTCAGTCCCTGTACTTCACATGCTATACACAAACACTGTGGCTCCAGGTGAGTTTATTTGACATATGGCAATGTATTTAGACATTTGAACACATGGGGGTGGTTTGGTCATCGAGGTGGGGAAAGGTGATCTGTGAGCATGCAAGACAAAACATTCTGGTGACATTGTCGCGTAGGCTCTCATTATTCTAATGAGACTACTGGATTTCAAGCTGCAGGATCCCCTGCGGTGTAGGAGAATGAGTCTGGCCCACTACAGGCAACGCCTGTCGCTCCGGGTTTTGCTCCGGCTAACTAGCAGTGCCTCATCTCTACCCAAAGGCAGGGATGATTGGGCTGCCGAGACCATGACATACTTGATTTCTCAGGGAAACCGTGGTCACTCAGGTCTTATCCGTTTCTCTCGATTACACTGGTCTCACATACACAATGACAAACAGAGGCAGTATATGTTTCAATAATGTTTTAATAAAACGACTGCATCTTAGATAGCAAAGCATGGGCTGCAATAACCAGGACGATACAGCATGACAAGATTAAAATTGTGACAAGGAGAGTAAAGCATAATTGGAGAGTAAAGCGTAATAGCCTAGGTAGGACTAATTCCTACCTAGGCTATTTCAGAGCACATCGTGTTAAGATCTAATTCTGCCCTTCAGGTTCCCCTGGGAAGACATCATCCCCCATACCTGAGCCAAAGGCCTGAAGTCTGCATACGCAGCTGTAGCAAAGCTTTCAGCAATCAGCATACAGTCATGGTTCTCTGGTTGGAATCTCCCTCTAACGTGTAAGGGACAGGGACGTGTTTTTATAATAAAACAGCTGATGTTCTGAGAAAATGTCCCTACGTAGGGATGTGTGTTTTCTATGAATGTCAGAGACACAACTCTAAACCACGTTCACCGGCAACCTATCTTACTGCAGCCTTGGAAGAAGCACAGAGTGAGCAAGAATATCTTGTTTGAGAACAGTGTTGGCCTAGGCACAAACAGTTAGATAGAGAGAAAATAAAACAAGACAGTGAAAGTGGCTATTGTAATAATAATAATCGAAGCTGAATAAAATATATCTAGGTTAAAGTGCACAGCAGCAGGCCTAGTATGCTAAAATAACGTGCATGGAGCTATAACTAAAATGGCTACACAACAACATGAATGGTGTAGTGACTTACCAGACTCCATTCTCCCAGGTATTCCAGTCAGACCATCATGATGCAGGACTTCCGAAACCTTCTTCTCTCATGATGTGAAAGTAGGGGGGACACCACCAGGCTTGCAGACCGTCAGATGATGCCTGGTGGCCATGGAACATACCTTCCCTGTGAGGTCATTCCACCTCTTCCTGATGTTCTTCCTTATGCGTGGGTGACTGCCTTCAGAATGCACCCTGTAGAATATCCTTTGCCACAACTCCATTTTCCTATCTATTGATGTCTGCTGGACCTGTGCTCCAAAAAGGTATGGCAGTTTTGTCCACCATAACCCTCAACTCATCATCATTGAATCGTGGATGTTTCTGCGGGGACATGGTAGTGGTGGAATAGACGGTGAGGTAGTAAAAAATGGGGTAAAAAATTGTTAGTGATGAGGTGTGGGTGCTGTGATGTGAGTGGGTGATGGTTGTTGTGTATTGTGTGGGACACTAAATTGCGTGTTGTGTATGATGTGCAGGTGTGGGATAAGTGCTGAGTGAAATGTGTAAGGATGACTATCGTTTTGCTGTATCTTTAATTTTTGGCTAGTCTCTGGCTGTGAGTGGCATTCTGGTTGCAAAGGATTGTGGTTGTGTAGGGATGTCGTATATATAGTGCAGTATGTAGGTGTGTCGGGTGAGTGGATGTGTGTCAGGTGTTGGGTATTCAAACTATCCAATGTGGTGTGGTGTTCTGACTTATGTGACTTGAGACCGCTGCCGTTTGCACCACCAATAGTTTTCAGCCAAAGAAGAACCGCTCTCGTGATTTGTGAATCGTAATATGATCAGAGGCTTATTGGCAGGCTGGTGGTGCTGGTGGGCGAACCGCCTCTTTTCCATCCTCCAGTGTCCTGCCGGTTTCGGAAGTTGGCTGTTTTTTGGCAGAGTGACCTGTGTAACTCTTAGTACAGCAGACTGATTACCGCTTACATGGCGGTCTTTTGGCGGTCGCCATCGTGGATGTCTTACCGTCAGTCCGCCTAACTCGTACTGAGGCCCTTAATGTTTCGAAAAAAATTATCTTCATTATTTATAGAAAAAACTATTTGTAATGTTGGTTACAATTATGCTTTAATTTTTGGGAGTTTTGTAGGTTAGTGTTTATTTTATAATATGATTTGGGCTATTATTTCTAAGGAACCTACTCTTTTGTTGTTTATGAAGAGTTTCTACTTTAAATTGTAGCATGCCACACATTCTTTTGGTTTGTTTGCCATTTTTAAGTGCAATTTGAGTAATGGATTGCTCCATTCATACTTGTTGATAGCTTTGCTCTTTTTTAAATGCTTCTATAAATTTATAGACTGTAGGTTGGGTTCTGCCTAGTGTGGATTGGAAGGCATTGTGCCATCCTTTCACTGTGTTGTTTGTTTTGGCTTCTTGTGTTATGGTGCTGTCATGGACATTCTACCATGGTATCTGGAATTTGAGATAGTGTCTGTGTTTATAGTGATGCAGTCTGCCAACCCAGGTGTCTTCAAAATAATCAATTAGAGGGCTAAGTCTGTCTTTGTTTTGTTGTAAGAAAGGGCTTTATATTATTAACGTAAAGTGGTTAGCTAGTTCTGTGACAGGGACATAGGCTAGTGCATTCATTTTTTTACTTCAAAGGCAAATTGGCTGTTTGTAGTAGATTCAACACTTGCCTCCATATGCTTTGATTGGAATGGTAGTAACAGGCCTGTATGGCTGGGTGGGGGTACATTTTTAAAATGATTTGAATCATGGCTTGTTTAAAGTATATGACTATTTTTTGTGGGCAGTAGTTATTTGTTTCATGTTTAAATGTGGTTTAAGAGTTCGTAGTAAGTGCTGCTTTGTTCATTTGGTAGTTTGACATATATAAGTGATGTTTGTGTTGTGATATTCACCATGTATGGTGTATAGCTGAGTAAATGGTGTGTGACACATTTTGAAGGTCTCATTCATCATCTAGGTTGAAAATGGCTTAGTTTTAGTATGTTATGTGCTCTAGAAAATATTAGGAGTCATTTATTATTCTTTAGCTTGACATATAACAGAAAAGGTTCCTTATTATATGCCATTAATAAATGTTTACTTATTTCTATATCTTGGAATCTTCTTTGGATAAGAGAAGTATCTTTGGTGTTTTTCTTTAGTTTGTGTGATTAAATGTTTTAAAGTTGTTATAGGTGGTTATTGGCCTGTTCGGGGACTTTAGGAACTATAATTTTGGGGATTTTGGTTGTGGGTTCTTGGGAGCTAGTGCTTTCCTCACTTACACCCTGCAGTACATCCCCTACTGCTGTTTCTGTTCCTTTTGGGGGTGGTTGTGCTCCCTTATATGAATTATAGCATCCCCCTTTATAATGGCACTCCCATAGCATACATTAGAATAAAATATGGTAAATTTCCAATTGATATTTTCTGTTGTTGTACTTTCCAACCGTCAGACCACCAAAGCCGTGGGTATGAGTCTACCAAGCCAGCCACCTCATCCCCATCGTATTACGATGTTTCCAGTGGGCTGACCATTAAGGGAGCCGAGTCCAATGCTGTCGCACACCAGCACCCTCGGAATGCGTACAATTTGCAGAGCAGACAGTGGGCATTTTGAGGGTGCTGGCAGGGGGGCCCTGCACTGTCCACTACATAGTCGTGGGAAGTGCAATGCCCCCCTTTGGCCCCCAGCACCAGCTTTCTGGCAGCCTTTACATGGCGGTGCAACCATCATGGAAAGTGAAATTGTGATCAATATGGCGGTGCTGCCATGGGCACCACTGTGGCTGACTATAACTTTGAGTGCCCCACCCCGTCGAGATCCGTGATGCCAGTGGTTGCTGTGACCTCCTGGTGGTCCAACCACCAGGGTCTTAATCTGGTGCTTAGGCAACCAGAAGTGCAGCAATCAAACAGCCACCGCGAATTTGGCAGTCGGTAGACCGCCAGCCACATAATGAGGCCATCAGTAACTTCTTTCCTTTCAGATTGTTGTATAAATGTTTGTAGTTAATGCAAATATACTTTGTGGTTATATTGTTATGAAATTAGTTATATATTTGTTTGGTGTGAATTATAAAGATTTTGGTGGTGTAATGTATTTATTTTTAAATTAAACATGTCTATAAAGTATTTTATGTTTATTTTCAATAATTGTTTTATGTAAAAAGTGTTTTTTTTATTAATGATAATGTAATTATTTTTGCTATATTTTAGTAGTTGATATTGTGTGAATTAATATTTCTGGTATATTCTATGTTTATTTAAGGGTGACAATATTTTTGTTTCCAATATGTGAGTTTTCAATATAAGTAAAAATCAGCATTTTTAACAATGGTATTTGTGTTCTTGATATTTGTGGTTTTATTAGTTAACCCCTCAGGTGCCCGGTACGAGCTGGTCTCATCCTCGGGCACGGTCGCCATGTGCTCGTCCTGCACCCGGCTACCGCACCCGGCTGTAGCTTCCCCTTCCACCCAGAGAGCCCAACCCCCCATTGACATCTGATGACGTCAGCACGCAAATCGCATGCTGACCTCATCAGAGGTCACCTCCCATCGCCTGGAAGCTGAGGTTCCAGCGCGATCCAGAAGAGAACTGCAAAGCATTTCTCCTCCGACCGGGAGGTGGGGGCAGGCAGAGGCATGAAAAGAAAGGAAGGGCCTTTCCTTTCCTTTCATGCCACTGGAAGCATGTCTGCAGCCCGATCGTGAAGCGATTGGGCTGCAGAAGTGCCCCATAGACAACAGGGAGTTTTAAAAAAATATATTTATGAATAAGGGGAGCGCCCCCTTAGGCAAGGATCGCTCCTTAGGTATCCAATTTTTTTTAAGGCCTTTTCTGCCCCCCGGGGGCAGATTGACCTACTGTAATTAGGCCGATCTGCCCTCGGGGGAGGGCAAAACCATAAGAAGCCTGGGATTGTTTACTTTTTTTTTTTTTTTACAGGAGGGAAGTGACCACTTAGGCAAGGGGTGCTCCCATGGGGAGCAAATTATTTTTAGGCCATTTCTACCCCCAAAGGGGGCAGAAACCATTAGACACCAGGGATTTTTTTGACAATTTCTCTAAAGGAGATCGACCCCTTAGACAAGGGTCGCTCCCCTTGGGGGTAAATTTATTTTACGCTATTTCTGCCCCCCTTGGGGGCAGATCGGCCTACTTTTTTTAGGCCGATCTGCCCCCAAGGGGGGCAGAAACTACTAGGCACCAGGGATTATTTCTCTTTTTACAGATGGGAAGCGACCCCTTAGGCAAAGGTCGCTCCCCTGGGGGGCAATTTTATTTTAGGCCATTTCTGAGTGGCCTATTTTTCTTAGGCCACTAGACACCAGGGATTTTCTTTTTTTGCACCAACTTCATGCAAGGGGAGCAACGCCTTACGCAAGGGTCGCTCCCCTGTGGGGCACATTTATTTTAGGCCATTTCTGCTCCCCTTGGGGGCAGATCAACCTGTTTTTATTAGGCTGATCTGCATCCTGATGGCACCCAGGTAGCAAAACTGCTCTACAAGGGTCAGCATCAAGGACACAAAAAGCAAACTGACTCCTGACTCCAAAAGGACCCAACGGATCAATGAGGACAGGACCCTGCAAGATACCTGGCTGGAGAGAGACTCAGTGAGAACTTTGAAAAAGAGTGGGACACATAATTTCCTTTCACCTAAGGAGTACCAGGGAAAGATGCTAAGGATTAACCAAGAAGGGTGCACTCAAGGCAGGTAAGAAAATAGCTTTTTGCTGCTCTTGAAACTAGTACAGCAGGACCAAAGAGTGAACATATTTGGCCTTGTGGAGATCTGTCTGGCTACAGCTTTCAATTTTGCCACGCTGTAGGATTTTGACTTCCAAAAATGTGACTATGGGCCTGATGTACAAAAATCTTTTGTGGTTGCAGACTCTCTGCTTTATATTTCATGAGGTTTGCAACCACATAAGAGCAATTTAGAATGTTCAAGACATATTTTAGGAGTCAGGAAAAATTTTCTGACCCATAAAACTGGTTCTGCAACAGATAGCAAATCAGAATCTGAAAGGGGTGTACATGGGCATTCTTTCTGTGATTCAGTATGGAATGTATCAATGCTTTTTCTGCCACAATTCAAGTAATAAGCCATTTACTCCTTATCCTTAACAGAAGGAGTCCCCATGGGAGCCTTCCCCATTCGAATTATGGGTACAGAATAAGGGTGAGTAGGCACCTTCCTTTAAAAAACATGGGCTGGTTTGAAAAACAATCTTCCGTTACGGATGGCAAAAACCTTAAAGCTAGTTTGTGGTCCCCAGCAGGACTCCAATCACAGGAGGTTGTAAATTATGACCTACCTAATGAATATTATTTAAGTAGGTCATTCTGCGACCACACTGCAACTTGTTATTTTGTGTAATGACACATTAATACGTGGGTCAGTTCTTAAAATCCATTTGCAAAACCTTGATGCACAAACTGTGACCACTTTTTTGCAAAGAGAATAATAATACATTTGGCCCTAATTCCATTGGTAAAACCTTAGACTGGGGAGAGGCAGCAAATGTATCCAATGTACGAAGCAACCTCAGCAGATAGGAAATCAAACACTGTCCTGCTCAGAGCTTTTGGGTTCAAAATAATTGGCATCAGTGGGAGTTTCACACAATGGTTCCGATATCAAGGAACACTTTCTGGCTACTGTCATTAACTTTGCCTGCCTCAAGATTTTGGCTTTCATTTGAGATACTATGTTCAAGGTAAAAGCAAGCTTTGATTGGGATGACAGTGTATTCGACCTCCACACCATCGTGGTCTACCTGAAATTGCACCTAGATCCCTCAGTCAACTGTGAATAGTGACTTTTGATTTCCTCTTTACTTTTTCTTGGTGCTTTTTGCCTTTTAAATTAAACAATTCATATCTCTGGTTCCCAATCTTTGGTTCATATCTTTGGTTCCCAATCTTGGTGTCTTTTTGGTAAATTGGCTTGAAATGCTATTGTGTTGTGTTCTATACTTTAGATTGTCATCACGTCTTGAACTTAACACACACTTCTCTAGGATTGCCCACTGTTTATTTCCCAGCTACCAGGGAGCAGAGCTTATCTCAAAACTGTGTTTCAGCTGAACAGATTACATTTATTAAGTTGGTAGGGTTATACTCTCCCAGTTTAATACAATTCCTGACAAGGATATGAATAGGTTGTCCTTGTAGGTGGTACAATTAATTGACTTTTTGATGTTTGCAAGTCTATCTACTGTATGTAAACATTATTTAATTTGTTCCACATGGTTATACAACAAAGGAGACACAAATGGGTTTTTGACCAATGTCTTTATCCAGATCATCTACTATTATAGATAAATAGATGTAATAGATGTAAAAGATAACAGCTGGACAACATTGGAAGTGAGAGAATGCACCAGTCAGAATGGACTGCTGCATTTCTTGGCATTCCTTAACAGCTCCCTTATTTTTTAATCTGCACATAGGGGTAAGACAACTCTAGCTATGCTGGTTTCAGTTGAGGGACTTGGAGAATGTAGAGAGAAGTCATAGAGCCCTCAATTGTCACGCAGGGCTCCTCCCAGATCAAGTACAATATAGTTTAGTAGGTACCCAAAATCCAAGAATGTGTATGGATAAAGGCAAGGGCAGGCTAAGTGTGACGATAGTAGCCAACCCAAAAGGCCCAATGTTGAGGAACCCTTTTGATCCCCTCACAAACTCCCCTGAAGATTATAGTGGGGGGGAGTTGAGTGATTTGGACTGGGGATTAGATGCTTCGCACAGCCTTTTGGTTTGTTCCTGGAATTTAGGAGGATAAAAGAAACATTTAAAACAAAATACATTTAAAGAGATGTTGGAAAATTATGATATTGTGTATTTCCAGGAAACGTGGCTGTGCAAAGAACCTGAACCAGTAGATGCTTTCTAAGACTCTTTAAGGATGCTACGCGTTTAGGGCCAGGATGGCTTTTGCGGGGCCTAGTCACTTTGACCTCGACTAGAATAGCTAACAGATTTATAAAGATAAAAACAAAACGTTTTTGTCTATTAGCTGGTCGGGTCAACCTCTATAACGATATTGGATGGTCGAGGCAGCTCACTGTAATTAATGTATATGTCCAGCCAGGAATGACAGCAGTTATGATACCCAGCTGGGTCTGTTAGAGGAGGATCTGGAGGCAATATGTATGAATAAAGTAGAGCAGCCGGTATTGATTTTAGGAGATTTTAATCATAAATTAGATCCAACATTTTGTGACAAACCGTTTAAAGAATTGTTGCCCGCTGCACATGCGCTGCGAGCTATTTTCCCTAGATCTGAGGTTACGGCACATGATAGGGCCTTAGTAAGAATTTTAGGTTCTCTAGGATTGTTTTGTGTCAATGGATGGAGGAATGCAGACCACCCTGCAAAGCAGACCTTCCGAGTAGGTAACCAGGCTTGCCCAGTCAATTATGCCTTTGTAAGTGTTTGTTATTTTGAGGAGGTGGTGGGATTTGAAGTCTTGCACCTAGAGGGCAGTGAGCACTGGCCCCTACAGTTAACATTTAGGGCAAAGAAGAAAGATCTAAGAGAAAGAGTGACTGCACTGCAGGTAGAGTTCCCGTGTCAGACAACCACCCGTATCACAGAGAATAGCTTAAAAGCACACAAGGACCTGATGATAAATTATAGCAGTCTCAGCTTGGCTGAAGATCCGAATGATGTGCTTATGGGATATGAAAGAGTAATTGCATGAGTGGTTGATTGTCTAAAAGTAAAATAAAAAATAATACATGCGAATAAAGATCAGGGACAAGATAGAAGTGATTATAAAAATACCTGTTTTAATCATGAGTGTAGGATCCAGAAGTTGAAGGTGCGGAAATTGGAAAGTGAATTTAGGAAAATGGGCGATAAGGGAACTGAACAGAAGGTCCGTATAGCCAAACAAGGTTATAAAAATATTCTGAGAAAAAGAAAAAGGGAGTATATAAATACAAATTGGAAAGTAATGTTAGATAGGATATGAACCCACAATATTAGTAGGTTTTGGCAGTTGGTAAGGGAGGGGAAGGTCCCAGGGGATGTGCCGTGTCTAGTTGGAGAAGATGATTGGAAGAATCATTTGGGCAATCCATAGGGGGAAGGATATTGGGTTAGATCTGGAGAATAAAGTTGAGGTAGGTGACATAAGGTCATATTTTCCCTTCAAAAGATAAAAGAAATAATTGAGGCTCTTAAGTTAACTAAATTAGCTGCCCAGGTAACTTTCCAGCGGTAATCACAAAAAATAATGTTGATTGGTGGGCAAGACACTTTGGGGGTGATTCTGATTCCGGCGGGCGGCGGAGGCCGCCCGCTGGAATTCCGCCCCCATAATACCGCTCCGCGGTCAGAAGACCGCGGAGGGTATTATGAGTTTTTCCCTGGGCTGGCGGGCGGTCTCCAAAAGACCGCCCGCCAGCCCAGGGAAAAACTCCCTTCCCACCATGAAGCCGGCTCGTAATCGAGCCGGCGGAGTGGGAAGGTGCGACGGGTGCAGTGGCACCCGTCGCGTATTTCAGTGTCTGCAAGGCAGACACTGAAATACTTTGCGGGGCCCTCTTACGGGGGCCCCTGCCGTGCCCATGCCATTGGCATGGGCACGGCAGGGGCCCCCAGGGGCCCCGCGACCCCCCCTACCGCCATCCTGTTCATGGCGGCTTTCCCGCCATGAACAGGATGGCGGTAGGGGGGGTCAGAATCCCCCATGGCGGCGCAGCAAGCTGCGCCGCCATGGGGGATTCTAAGGGCAGTGGTAAACCGGCGGGAGACCGCCGGTTTACCCTTTCTGACCGCGGCCAAAGCGCCGCGGTCAGAATGCCCTGCGGGGCACCGCCGGCCTGTCGGCGGTGCTCCCGCCGACCCTCGCCCCGGCGGTCGAAGACCGCCGGGGTGAGAATCACCCCCTTTATGTTACCTTTCATAAAAGTTTTGATTCCGGCTGCGTTCCTGAGAGTTGGAAAGGAGCAATAATTAGGCCCGTTTATACGAAGGATGATGCAACCCAACTGAATAATTATCGCCTAATTAGCCGCTGAACGTGGGGGGAAAAGTCTTGATAGGTCTAATTAAGTTCTTGGTAGAGTGAAATAATTTGATTCCAGTACAGCAAGGTGGATTCAAGGAAGATCATTCAACAATAGACCACTGTTTTAGTTTTTGGGCACTGGCAAAAAAGGCAATAGAAATACAAGGTTGTCTATTTTGTTGCTTTGTGGATTTTCAAGCCATTTTGATTTGGTAGATCGGAGTTTGTTGTGGGATATGTTGAGGTCGAACGGGTTTGACTCAGAACTACTTTTTCTCCTCCAGGGACTACATATGCAAAATTGGGCAGAAGTAGTTTTAGATACCAGTGGATCTTTATTGAAGAAGATCCCAATAAAGAATGGGTTGTGACAAAGTTGTGTCTTGGTCCCCCTATTGTTTGCCATATTTCTGTCCGATTTGCCAAACGTATTAAATGAGGCTAGGCCTTTATGCCCAAAAATGGATGGGATTCATTTCTCTTGTTCATTATACGTTGATGACCTAGTGATAGTTGACATGACGGAGTTGGAACTGCAAAGAAAATTAGATGTCTTTCATAACTACTGCCACAGTAAAAAGCTTACAGTTAACCTGGACACGATGAAAATAATGGTGTTGGGAAAAAGGAAGGGGGCATTTTCCTGGTATCTGGGAGGTGAAAATGTAGAAATATAAATATCTGGGTATGTGGTTTGACTCTGAATTAAGATGGCAAGAACATATTGAGTCACTAAAATCTATTGCATTAACATTGGTTTGGGGATTAAAGCAGTTTAGTCGGAAGTATGGAGGTACGTCTCTTTGTCCCGCACTCTCTGCCTTTAATGTCATTGTGCAACCTCAATTTCAATATGGGGTGGACGTTTTAACTCTCACTGGGAAGTTGAATTGGGATGCAGAAGAGGATAAATGTGTGAAATGACTGCTTACGCTTCACCACTCAAGTATGATCCAGGCTATTAGGACTGAATGCCAAGTGACAGCGTGGAGTTACTTGGGAATGCAAGCCACATTGAAATTTTGGTTGAGACTGTCTGAACAGGGTATCCCCAAAATTGCTGTTGTACTATGTAATGCTGTACTGTATGTATTATTATAATCATGAGATGATGGCACTCCTATTTTTATATTTTGAGTGTATTGTGTTTTAAGTAATGATTTAATTTTGATTTTAATTGACTTGCGCTATGTTTTAGGGCTCCAGACGAATAAAACTTGTTTTAAAACTAAACTCTAGCGAGAGACTCCAAAACATAAAAACAAATTCAGTCCACACTGACTGCCTCTACTACATGTTGAGGGTTTTACCACTTTGCTTTCCCTACAAACAAAGGCCCTGATTTATACACCATAAAGTTTAGCACCGGCTTCCACCATTTCTGTGCACCAGCCGGGCACCATATTTATAGAATGGTGCAAGCCGGGGCAAAGGGTAGGCTAGCGTAAAAAAAAAATGATGTTAGTCTGGTGGGGCTGGTGGTATGGAAGAAGGAGATTTTGCACCAAAAACTGATGTTAGGCAGGTTAGAAGCTCTAACCAGCCTAGAGTAATTTTCTGACGCAAAACCATCCATACCACATGACTCCTGTCTTAGGAAAGACAGGATTCATGTCCACCACCCCAGTGGCCAACACAGGGGACCAGGGTGTCCTGGGCATGGCCATTCCACCCAGTGCCATGTAGGGGGGCCCATTTCAGGACCCCCAATGGCACTTAAAAAATATATATATAAATATATAAATACTTACCCGTACTTACCTATACTTACCAAGGATGGGGTCCCCCATCCTCCACTGTCCCTCTGGTGTGGGTAGGGATGTCCCTGGGGCATGGGGTGGGAACTTGTGGGCTTATTTCATGGTGTTGCACCATGGAAATAGCCCCACAGGTCCCCTAACACCTGCCCTGACCCAGGAGTTAACAAATGGTGCACAGCAAGCTTTGCACCATTTTTTGACCCCTCCTCCGCCCGTGCGTGATTTTTGCATAGGAGGGTAAATAATGCGCTAGGGCCTTAGAGTCATTTTGTGCCCGGGAATGCCTACCTTGCATCTCATTGATGCAAGGTAGTTTTTCCGCAGACAAAAAATGATTTTAACTCTGGTATTTTGCCGCTAGACATGTCTAGTGCCAAAATATAAATATGGAGTTAAGTTTGCGCCAGATTTGCGTAAAATAAATGAAGCAAATCCGGCACAAACAGAGTATAAATATGCCCCATAGGCTCTTGGTTTCCAGCTGCTCTAACAACTTATTACATATAATCCCAACAAATGAATCAGGACCTTATCCAACTTCTCTATATGATCTCAAGATAATGAATCATCTGATCCTTCTGGTTGGATATAAGTAGTCCCTCAATATTTGTTTGGAAATATCAGATGAGCATGACAACATTACTGTACATTTAGTGCTGCTGAAAGTCTAATCATTCTTCCAACAAGTTACAAGGGCATTCAAAATTACTATGCTAGTCCTCCATAGGCCTTCCCTTGATGTCAGTGTTAGATTCAGTCTAGCTTTTGTGAACTGCAGAGTGCTACATAATCTCAAAGCTAAAAAGTACTTGCCAAGCCAAAACATTGTTATGTAAACATCTGCTTACTAATCTACAAACTCAATTACTCTCAAATGTCATTGTGTGGAAACCTAAGATAATTCTTCATGTTTCTATGTGAAATGCTCGATGTCTATTCACTGAACTGCTTGGGGTAGCTTCACTGAATCACCCACTCATTCCACTCTAAGCCCCATTCCAGGGGACAGGCAGGAGTTGATATCTGTTCACTTTCTGTTCCACTGGACTTAGACCAGGGAGAGCAAGCACAGTGCCAGGGTTACAAATGTAATGCCAGAGGAAGCATCTGCTTTTTCTGGCTACTGCTATGTGACATGGATATCTCACACACGCTATAGAATAGAAGCCATTTCCACTGATGAATGGCACTGCCGTGCCTTTCTGTCTCTACTAAGCCATGCAGAGCAACATTAAGTGGCTTTTAATGACTTAATAAACATCACTTAAGTCCTTGTATTGCCTTGTGTCGCCTTGAATGACTAAATTGCAATGAAAGGGCTTAGTAAATTTGCATGTCCCTGTCCTTTCTTCTCTGTTTTTAGCCACAGGAGGCCCCACCCCTCATAAACAAGAATCATTGGCCCGGATGTTAGCAGGAAAAACAGCAACAGGAAATGGTTTGCACTGCTGCATGCCAGCTACTGGCCTGCTACTGATTAAACACCACCCCCCTGCTCATAGCACATCCCCATTCAAAGTGGCCAGAGACCCACCATCCTCTCCCTGCACTACCTAGAAATGTCCTTTCCCTGTGACACCCCTGCCCTGCACCATACATAGAGTTTGAGTCTGCCATCTTACTGAGCCACTGCTAAACTGCACCACTGCTTCTTAGGGACAGGGGCATAGCTTTAGAGGGGTTGCTTGATGTGTTACACCTTCCCAATAAATGCATTTTCTGATAAATTGTTGGGTACAGGTGCATTCAGTCAGGTTTGGTGAGGTGTCTGTTGAATTTCATTACGACTTTTTACATACACACACTCTATTTCCTGGTTTCAGAAGTCTTCAAAAATTTTGCTTATTTTACAAAATATTGTGATTTCTCTCACTTAGTACCCCTACCAATCAGCACTCATCTCCCTTTTTACTTTCCCTTAAACTCCTCTCATGTGCCCTGCTTGTTGTACAATGTATTTAAAATTATATTGTTGGAATATGCGAAGCTCACACTCCCCAGTGTTACTGGCCAAGCTACGCCCCTGCTTAGGGACTGTAAGAAAATAGGTCACTGGCTGAGGGAGGTGAAATGCTACTCAAGAAGCAATCACATAGGCATATCACAATACTGGCTGCATCATACTGCTCCAGAGGAAAATTCAAGTGCCATCTTAAAAAACCCAAGCAGAAAAGACTTAGGCCCTCATTACAACCCTGGCGGTCGGTGTTAAAGCAGCAGTAACACCGCCAACAGGCCGGCGGTAACAAAAATGGAATCATGACCACGGCAGAAACCGCTAACACATACAGCCACTTTAACACTCTGACCGCCACGGCGGTAGCAACAAACACTGCAGCGGTAACCGGCAACAGCCAGGCGGAAAATAATATACCGCCCACTCTATTACAACCCGCCCATCCGCCAGCTTTTCTGGGGCAGTACCAACGGCATCAAAAGCACGGTGGAAACAGTACACAGAAGGGAAACCACTCACCTCTAGACACTCAAGGAAGAACCAGGATGCCATGGAGCCCAAGTTGCAGGTCCTCCCCCTGCTGGTGTATTTGCTCATATACCAGGAGCACCAACGCCGGCGACGACGACCACGGTGAGTATTGCACCTAGCCCACCAGGAAGGGGGGGAGGAAAAAGAGAGTGACACACACACGCAACACGCAACACCCCCACCCCCACTCACATCCCCAACACCATACACACAAACACATGCAACAACATTACATATACAGCCCGTAACCCTCTGGAATAACGCAAGGACTAAAGGAATGGAGTCAAATGAGTGTAATATTAGAAATACTTAGAAATACGTACATAAATAAATGAACAGAATGTACAATATATACAATATATACAAAATGAGGGACAATGTCCACACCAAAATAGTCTGTGGTCCACTGGGCCATAACACATAGGCCAAGCCCACACTTGACTCCTGCCTCAAAACAGAGAGAACACTGCAAGGGCATCAGGTCGAAAACACACAGGCACCTCGGGGCACATGGAAGGGGGAGGCACCTCAGCCGGAAGATGGGACAACGCCACTGCTCCTGGAGGAGGCTACATGCCCTCCGTGATGTCCTGGGGAGTGCAAAGCCACAGTATCTCAAGTGGGTGGTGTTAGAAATGGGGTCTTTGGTTGACAGTCAGGTTACCCCCTGTTCAAGCAAGGACCCTCACTCTAGTCCGGGTAAAAGAGAATCACCCTCAGGTAACCCCTGCTTACCCCCTTGGTAGCTTGGCAGAGCAGTAGGCTTAACTTCAGAGCGCTAGGTGTAAAGTATTTGTACCAACACACACAGTAACTTAATGAAAACACAAAAAAATGACACAACACCGGTTTAGAAAAATAGGAAATATTTATCTATACAAAACAAGACCAAAACGACAAAAATCCAACATACACAAGTCAAGTTATGAATTTTTAAAGATTAAACTAAAAAAATAGCGCTTAGAAACAAAAATGCTTCGATGAGATGTTAACACGGAGTCGTGACGGAGTCGTTCCCAACAAGCCGACACCAGCGGCGCCGGACACGGAGTCGTGTAGACCTCCAAGTACAGTACCTTTGGAGAAGAGTGAAAACAGCCGATGCGCAAAGTCGGGGATCGCAGCGTCTGTGCGAAACGTTGAATCCGTGCACTTCGAGTGGCGTCGGTTACGACGTGGTGCGGCGACTTCCACGGAGTCGTGGACTTCAGCAGAGCTGCTGCGGCATCGGGCCTGCGAAGCACGTCGCGTTCCAGTGAAGGTCACGGCGTCAGGTGCAGGTGGCGTTACCGGATTCAGCAGCGACGTCGGTCCGGAGTCGTCCGAAGTCGATTTCCTTGGATTTCTACCAGCTTTCCTTTCAAGGGCCCAGGGACTGGATAGGGCACCACTTGTCAGAGCAGGAGTCTCTCCAGAGACTCCAGGTGCTGGCAGAGAGAAGTCTTTGCTGTCCTTGAGACTTCAAACAACAGGAGGCAAGCTATAAATCAAGCCCTTGGAGATTTCTTCACAAGATGGAAGGCACACAAAGTCCAGTCTTTGCCCTCTTACTCTGGCAGAAGCAGCACTGCAGGAAAGCTCCACAAAGCACAGTCACAGGCAGGGCAGCACTTCTTCCTCAGCTATCAGCTTTTCTCCAGGCAGAGGTTCCTCTTGGTTCCAGAAGTGTTTCTAAAGTCTGTAGATTTGGGTGCCCTTCTTATACCCATTTTAGTCTTTGAAGTCACCTTTCTTCAAAGGGGACTCACACCTACTTGTGAAATCCTGCCTTGCCCAGGCAAGGCATCAGACACACAGCAGGGGGTTGGAGTTGGCATTGTCAGAGGCAGGCACAGTCCTTTCAGATGAGAGTGACCACTCCACCCCTCCCTCCTAGCAGAAATGGCTAATCAGGAAGTGCAGGTTACACCCCAGCCCCCTTTGTGTCACTGTCTAGTGCGAGGTGAAAAACAACCCAACTGTCAAACTGACCCAGACAGGGAATCCACAAACAAGGCAGAGTCACAGAATGGTTTAAGCAAGAAAATGCTCACTTTCTAAAAGTGGCATTTTCAAACGCACAATCTTAAAATCAACTTTACTAAAAGATGTATTTTTTAATTGTGAGTTCAGGGACCCCAAACTCCACATGTCCATCTACTCTCGAGGGGAATCTACACTTTAATCATGTTTAAAGGTAGCCCCCATATTATCCTATGAGAGAGACAGGCCTTGCAACAGTGAAAAACGAAATTGGCAGTATTTCACTGTCAGGACATATAAACCACATTACTATATGTCCTACCTTATCCATACACTGCACCCTGCCCTTGGGGCTACCTAGGGCCTACCTTAGGGGTGCCTTACATGTAAGAAAAGGGAAGGTTTAGGCCTGGCAAGTGGGTACACTTGCCAAGTCGAATTTACAGTGTAAAAATACACACACAGACACTGCAGTGGCAGGTCTGGGACATGATTACAGAGCTACGTATGTGGGTGGCACAACCAGTGCTGCAGGCCCACTAGTAGCATTTGATTTACAGGCCATGGCATCTCTAGTGCACCTTACTAGGGACTTACTAGTAAATCAAATATGCCAATCATGGATAAACTAATTAATTACAATTTACAAGGAGAGCATATGCACTTTAGCACTGGTTAGCAGTGGTAAAGTGCTCAGAGTTGAAAAGCCAACAGCAACAGGTCAGAAAAAAATAGGAGGCAGGAGGCAAAAAGACTGGGGATGACCCTGCATAAGCAAAAGTCCAACAGGTGGTTTGCCCACTGCTTGGTCCTGGGGAGTGCAAAGGCACAGTCTCTCAAGTGGGAGGTTTGTCCACTGCATGGTCCTGGGTAGTGCAAAGCCACAGTCTCTCAAGTGGGTGGTTTGCCCACTGCTTGGTCCTGGGGAGTGCAAAGCCACAGTCTCTCAAGTCGGGGGTGTAGGAAAGTACCATTTTGCCTGGCATGTTACCCCCATATTTCACTGTATATATGTTGTTTTAGTCTATGTGTCACTGGGACCCTGCTAGGCAGGGTCCCAGTGCTCATAAGTATGTGCCCTGTATGCGTCCCTGTGTGATGCCTAACTATCTCACTGAGGCTCTGCTAACCAGAACGTCAGCGGTTATGCTCTCTCTGCTTTCCAAATTTGTCACTAACAGGCTAGAGACTAAATTTACCAATTCACATTGGCATACTGGTACACCCATATAATTCCCTAGTATATGGTACTGAGGTACCCAGGGTATTGGGGTTCCAGGAGATCCCTATGGGCTGCAGCATTTCTTTTGCCACCCATGGGGAGCTCTGACAATTCTTACACAGGCCTGCCAGTGCAGCTTGAGTGAAATAACATCCACGTTATTTCACAGCCATTTACCACTGCACTTCAGTAACTTATAAGTCACCTATATGTCTAACCTTCACCTGGTGAAGGTTGGGTGCAAAGTTACTTAGTGTGTGGGCACCCTGGCACTAGCCAAGGTGCCCCCACATCGTTCAGGGCAAATTCCCCGGACTTTGTGAGTGCGGGGACACCATTACACACGTGCACTTTACATAGGTCACTACCTATGTACAGCGTCACAATGGTAACTCCGAACATGGCCATGTAACATGTCTAAGTTCATGGAACTGTCACCCTAATGCCATTCTGGCATTGGGGGGACAATTCCATGATCCCCCGGGTCTCTAGCACAGAACCCGGGTACTGGCAAACTGCCTTTCCAGGGTTTCCACTGCAGCTGCTGCTGCTGCCAACCCCTCAGACAGGTTTCTGCCCTCATGGGGTCCAGGCAGCCCTGGCCCAGGAAGGCAGAACAAAGGACTTCCTCTGAGAGAGGGTGTTACACCCTCTCCCTTTGGAAATAGGTGTGAAGGCTGGGAGGAGTAGCCTCCCCCAGCCTCTGGAAATGCTTTGATGGGCACAGATGGTGCCCATCTCTGCATAAGCCAGTCTGGACGGGTTCAGGGATCCCCCAGCCCTGCTCTGGTGCGAAACTGGACAAAGGAAAGGGGAGTGACCACTCCCCTGACCTGCACCTCCCAGGGGAGGTGCACAGAGCTCCTCCAGTGTGTCCCAGACCTCTGCCATCTTGGAAACAGAGGTGTTTGTGGCACACTGGACTGCTCTGAGTGGCCAGTGCCAGCAGGTAACGTCAGAGGGTCCTTCTGATAGGTTCTTACCTCTCTTGGTAGCCAATCCTCCTTCCTAGGTAGCCAAACCTCCTTTTCTGGCTATTTAGGGTCTCTGCTTTGGGGATCTCACCAGATAATGAATGCAAGAGCTCACCAGAGTTCCTCTGCATCTCCCTCTTCACCTTCCGCCAAAGGATCGACCGCTGACTGCTCAGGATGCCTGCAAAACCACAACAAAGTAGCAAGATGACTACTAGCAACCTTGTATCGCTTCATCCTGCTGGCTTTCTCGACTGTTTCCAGGTGGTGCATGCTCTGGGGGTAGCCTGCCTCCTCTCTGCACCAGGAGCTCTGAAGAAATCTCCTGTGGGTTGAAGGAATCTTCCCCCTGCAACCACAGGCAACAAAAGACTGCATCACCGGTCCTCTGGGTCCCCTATCAGCATGAAGAGCTTGGTCCCTGGAACTCAGCAACTCTGTCCAGGAGACTCCCACAGTCCAGTGACTCTTCAGTCCAAGTTTGGTGGAGGTAAGTCCTTGCCTCCCCACGCTAGACTGCATTGCTGGGTACTGCGTGAGTTGCAGCTGCTCCGGCTCCTGTGCACTCTTCCAGGATTTCCTTCGTGCACAGTCAAGCCTGGGTCCCCGACACTCTAACCTGCAGTGCACATCCTTCTGAGTTGTCCTCTGGCATCCTTCTGAGTTGTCCTCTGGCATCGTGGGACTCCCTTTTGTGACTTCGGGTGGACTCCGGTTCACTTTCTACTAAGTGCCTGTTCAGTTACTTCTGTGGGTGCTGCCTGCTTCTGTGAGGGCTCCCTTACTTGCTGGGCACCCCCTCTGTCTCCTCATCCAAGTGGCGACATCCTGGTCCCTCCTGGGCCACAGCAGCATCCAAAAACCCTAACCGCAACCCTTTCAGCTAGCAAGGCTTGTTTGCGGTCTTTCTACGTGGGAACACCTCTGCAAGCTTCTTCACGACATGGGACATCCATCCTCCAAAGTGGAAGTTCCTAGTCCTCTTCGTTCTTGCAGAACACCAAGCTTCTTCCAACAGGTGGCAGCTTCCTTGCACCCTCAGCTGGCATTTCTTGGGCTCCTGCCCACTCTCGACACTGTTGCGACTCTTGGACTTGGTCCCCTTGTCTTACAGGTACTCAGGTCCGGAAATCCACTGTTGTTGCATTGCTGGTGTTTGTTCTTCCTGCAGAATCCCCCTATCACGACTTCTTTGCTCTCTGGGGGTAGTAGGTGCACTTTACACCTACCTTTCAGGGTTTTGGGGTGGGCTATTTTTCTAACCCTCACTGTTTTCTTACAGTCCCAGCGACCCTCTACAAGCTCACATAGGTTTAGGGTCCATTCATGGTTAGCATTCCACTTTTGGAGTATATGGTTTGTGTTGACCCTATACCTATGTGCTCCTATTGCAATCTACTGTAACTTTACATTGCTTGCATTACTTCCTTATGCTATTATCTGCATAATTTTGGTTTGTGTACATATATCTTGTGTATATTTCTCATCCTCATACTGAGGGTACTTACTGAGATACTTTTGGCATATTGTCATAAAAATAAAGTACCTTTATTTTTAGTATATCTGTGTATTGTGTTTTCTTATGATATTGTGCATATGACACCAGTGGTATAGAAGGAGCTTTACATGTCTCCTAGTTCAGCCTAAGCTGCTTTGCCATAGCTACCTTCTATCAGCCTAAGCTGCTAGAAACACCTCTTCTACACTAATAAGGGATAACTGGACAAGGCACAAGGTGTATGTACCTCTGGTACCCACTACAAGCCAGGCCAGCCTCCTTCAGGTGGTTTGCCCACTGTTTGGTCCTGGGGAGTGCAAGGCCACAGTCTCTCAAGTGGGTGGCTCCTACACTGGTTCTGGAGGGGGCCTTGTGCCCAGTGTGCTTCATCCTGCCAAGGGTCGGGTGAGTGGATGCCTTCTTCCACTGGTTCTGGAGGGGGCATTGTGCCCAGTGTGCTTCATTCTGCCAACGATAGGGTGAGTGGATGAGTCCTTCTACTGGTTCTGGAGGGGGGCTTGTGCCCAGCATGCTTCATCCTGCCAAGGATAGGGTGATTGGATGCCTTCTTCCACTGGTTCTGGAGGGGGCCTTGTGCCCAGTGATGCAGCACTTGGGGGGTGCCAGGTCACAGTCTCTCACCTGGGTGTCAGAGCCACGAGATTTGCAGTGGCCAGGATGCATGATACTCCATGGAGGCAGGACTACAGTCCATCCGCCACCGGCTACGCATGCACAGTGGTGGTAGTGCCGGTGCTGGTGGGGGTGCTGCCAGTGGTGGGAGGAAGCTCCATTCCTTTCCATGCAGCCAAAACGGCTGCTCACTGGGGCTGCTGCTGCTGGCAGTGATGCTACTTTCAGCGGTGCAGGTGGCAGTGCTTGCAGCGGTGCTTGCGGCAGTGCTGGTGGTGGTGCTGGCCGCGGTGCAGGTGACGTGCTGCCAGTGGTGGGGGGAGGCTCCAACCCTTCCCCTGCAGCCTCAGACGGCTGCCCACTGGGGCTGGTGCTGCTAGCAGTGGTGCTTCTTTCAGCGGTGCAGGTGGTGGTGCTTGCGGCGGTGCTGGTGGCGGTGCTGGCAGCGGTGCAGGTGCTGGTGCTGCCAGTGGTGGGGGGAGGATCCAGCCCTTCCCCTGCAGCCTCAGTCAGCTGCCCACTGGGGCTGCTGCTGCTGACAGTAGTGCTACTTTCAGCGGTGCAGGTGGTGAGCTTGCAGCAGTGCTGGTGGGTGCTGCCTGCGGTGCAGGTGCTGGTGCTGCCAGTGGTGGGGGGAGGCACCAGCCCTTCCCCTGCAGCCTCGGACGGCTGCCCACTGGGCCTGCTGCTGCTGACAGTAGTGGTGCTTGCGGCGGTGCAGGTGGCGGTGCTTGCGGCAGTGCAGGTGGTGGTGCTGGCCGCGGTGTAGGTGGCGGTGCTGGCAGTTGTGCTGGTAGCCACCAGACCATCACCTGCAGGCTTGGATGGCTGAAGTGCCTTGGCTGGTGTTCTGTGTCCCTTCCTGCCCTTGGCAGATAGTGGTGTCACCTTGGGTCTGCCAGCTCGAGTCTTTGACGTGACCTTGCTGGGTGGTTATGGCTCATTCTCCGTGCTGGATGCTGTCCTCTTCTTGACCTTGCCAGGTAGCGGAATCTTCTTGGCCTTTGCAGGGGTTGGTGGCACACTGGCTGGCCTGACGGGTGCTCCCTAAGAGCCTCTGATAGCTGCAGAAACCACAGCGGACGTGGACTTGGTGGCTGAGGTGCTGGTCTGGGTTCTGGCCACCCTGGCCCAAGGTGAAGGATGGGGCGGGAGGGGTAGGGAACAGGTCAGTGTTGGCTAGGAAAAGCTTCTTAGGGACATTGGGGTGGGAAGAGGGTGAAGGTTTGGGAGTGGAGGAAGAGGGAGTGGTTGTAGGAGGCGTCAGTCTGCTGTGTTTGGATGCAGGTGCATGAGCTGGATGCTGTTGTGAGGTCGATGGCTGTTGGGTGGGTGTGTGCTTGCGTTTGTGTACTTTAGGAGGAGGAGTCACAGACACAGTGGGAGAGGACACAGGGGACGTGTGCATGGATGTGGGGGTGGTGACTGCCAGTGAGGGGAGTGTAGTGATAGGCTTGCTGGTTATGGAGGTAGTGGATGAGGATGAAGTGCGTGCAGGTGTGAGTGGAGACGCTACTGGGAAGGAGGTGGACGAGGAGGAGGAGGGGGACACAGTGGAGGCAGTGGATGTTGGTGTGTCTGAATGGGGATGGTGCTAGTGTGAGTGCCTGTGAGATGAAGTGTGGTGCTTGTGTTTGCCTGAGCCACTTCTGTGTGTTGATTTGGGTGAATGTTGGTCTGCAGGAGTGCTTGGGAAAGGCTGGGCTTGAGGGGATTGGGACTGGGTAGAGGAAGTTGGAGGGGGGAGGCTGGAGACAGGGACAATGGCTGCCATCAGTGTGGAGGCCAGAGCCTGAAATGCTCTCTGTTGGGCCACCACGCCAGAGTGAATGCCCTCCAGTTATGCATTTGTTTGTTGCAAATGCCTCTCGACACCCTGGATGGCATTCGGTATGGTTGACTGCCCAATAGTGAGGGATCTCAGGCGGTCAATAGCCTCCTCACTGAGGACAGCAGGGCTGACTGGGGCAGGGCCAAAGGTGCCTGGGGCGAAGGAGATTCCCACCCTCCCGGGTGAGCGGGCACAGGAAACACGCTGAGGGGTTGCTGGGAGGGCCGTGCTGGTACGGGGGTGGCAGCTGTTCCTGGTGTTGGGTTGGGCACAGAGGTGTCGGCCAATGCCAGGGAGCTTCCATTGGAGAAGTCATTGATGTCTGTAGTGTCCCCTCCTGTCTCCGTCATGGTGCTCCCCTTGCTCTCTGTCCCACTGGTGCCCTCACCGTCAGTGGATTCGGCCTCCAGGCCCATGTGGGATGCAGCTGCCTCCTTCGCCGGTGCCTCTGCTTCTCCGCCAGATGATGCTAATGCACACAACGACTGGGTGACAAAACAAAAAGGGGGGGGTGAGACAGAGGATACACTTGGTCAATGCCAGCAACATCACTACCTTTGGCGTACACAACACACAGGGAGCAGCCCTATGCATTAGGCCATGCACTACCAGTTACACAGCTAGTCACCAGCCCGTGGGGTACAATGCCTAATGCCATTAGCTGCACACCTGAAACCCACAGGACCCTGCCCAGTAGTAGATGGCCAATAACACTATTGGGGTTGGAGTGCTTCAGAGCCTGCCCAACAAGGGACCTACCCTGCCAAGTTCACACCTGGCCTAGGGGCACCCACAGCCCACATCCAACACCCAAGTAAAACCTTAACGCGCGCAAAGTCAGGAATCTAAATCTGTACTCATCCCCTGGTGGCAGCTGTGATGCCTTCAAGTGCCCATCCAACTCCGGATAGGCCACCGCCAGGATGCGGAACATCAGGGGGGTCAGGGTACGACGGGCACCTCTTCCTCGTTGGGAGGCCAGCCCAATCTGGGACTCCGCCGTCTTCCTTGCCCAGCAGCGCAGGTCCTCCCACCGTTTGTGGCAGTGGGTGCTCCGCTGTCAAAGACCCCCAGTCTCCGCACCTCCTTGGCGATGGCATGCCAAATGCCCTTTTTCTGATGGGCGCTGACCTGCAGGGAAAGACAGCAGAAAAAGGATTAGTCATACCGTCCGTACTGTCATACTCATGGCCCCCATATCCCACCCATCCCATTACACACATACATTGACCACCATACATGCAGCACTCTGCCCAGGACCCCTCAGCCCACCTCTAAATGAGGCTGACACACACAGCACTCTACACATTCATGCCCCTGCATCATGCTCACAGTGTACTCACCTGTTTGTCTAGAGGACCTTAGAGTAAAGTGTACTGGGGTAGGACCCCATCCACCAGTCTCTCCTACTCCTCCTAAGTTAAGGCAGGGGCCTTTTCCCCAGACACTTGAGCCATTGTCTCTTCCAGACACAGGTCACAGCAGAACTTGCAGTATAGGTCCTCTCCTGTTGAAGGTCAGGTAGCAGGTGAGTGAACAGATAGAAAATGGCGGTCACATCTGCGGCGGTGCGTACCGTCACCGCCGCCGTACATCGGCATTCGCTCCTGGAACCCATAGGGCCCTATTTTAACCAATGCGAAGTTGTGCGGCGGCTGTCGACCGCTGACCGCTACGTCGCACAACTCCAGCGGAATTACCTCATTTCCACTTGTCTCTCCACAGAGGTCAGGCAGCCACCATTTCAGGGGGGCACAGGGCATGGCACCCAACTGTGTCACTGCAGACATTGGCACATCAATTGACTCTCGAATTCACATACTGTTTCTGTAAAGGAAGAGATGCATCATTATTTCAATAGATGTGTGAATATGTCCCTCTGCTCACTGTTTTTCTCCCTAGACTTCAACTGCTGAGGATGAATATGAGATGGAGACATCCTCCCGTGTACCGACCCCTGGTGGACCTGGTGACAATAGAGGACAGACACATTATCCTAACCTACAGACTTGATAGTGCCACAATCCAAGAACTGTGTGCCCAATTGGAGCCAGACCTAATTTCAGCTATCAGCCAGCCCACAGGTATCCCCCATCTTGTGCAGGTCCTGTCAGTGCTCCATTTCCTGGCAAGTGGTTCATTCCAAGCGACAGTGGCCATGGCATCAGGGATGTCACAGCCTATGTTCTCCATCGTGTTGACCAGAGTGTTGTCTGCCCTGCTGAAACACATGTGCAGCTACATCGTATTCCCGCAGGTGGAGGATTTGGCCACAGTGAAAGCTGACTTCTATGCCCTGGGACATATCCCCAACATCATTGGTGCCATTGATGGTACACATGTAGCATTTGTGTCCCCCCGGAGGAATGAACAAGTGTTCAGGAATAGAAAAAGCTATCACTCTCTGAATGTGCAGATGGTGTGTTTGGCAGACCAGTACATCTACCATGTGAGTGCCAAGTATCCTGGTTCTGTGTATTATGCCTTCATCTTGAGGAATAGCAGAATTCCATATGTGATGTCTCAACTCCAGAGGCACCAAGTGTGGTTAATAGGTGAGCCCATGGTCCCCACCCAGTTGACGTAGGTATATGGTTGTGGGGTTGTCCCTAAGGGTGAGTGTATGTGTAACCTCTCATGGCTACTGACCCTAGTGAGGAATGCCAGGACAAAGACAGAGGAACATTACAATGAGGCACATGGGCGAACAAGGAGGATCATTGAAAGAACCTTTGGCCTCCTGAAGGCCAGGTTCTGGTGCCTCCATCTGACAGGTGGATCCCTGTACTACTCACCCAAGAAAGTGTGCCAGATCATCATTGCATGTTGCATGTTGCACAACCTGGCCTTGAGACGCCAGGTGCCTTTTCTGCAGGAAGATGAGCCTGGAGATGGTCTTGTGGCAGCGGTGGAGCCTGTGGACAGTGAGGAAGAGGAGGCAGAGGAAGAAGATGTAGACAACATAAGCTCACTCATTCAACAGTACTTCCAGTGACACACAGGTAAGACACTGTAACTTCACTTTCCATTGCAGGTTTGTGTTAGACATTGGACATGGCAGCCTGATTTCCCTATGTCTATGGCCACTTACTGTACCCTTTGGCTCTATTTTCAGATCTCTGTGTGTGGCCCACTCTGGCTCCTGGTGTGTTCAGTGCTGCCCACTGGAGGACGTACCAATGTATATATAACTGTACATATGATTTGAAATGTTTACAGCTTGTTGAACTAATACATATTTCAATCAATTGACAGACTCCATAGTTGTATTTGTTCCAAGGGTGTTTATTTAAGTGCTAAGAGGTGGAGGGGGTGTGTGCAATGGGCTGGGGTGATGGTGGAGTAATGTCCAGATAGAGTCCAGTCTCTTTGTATCACAAGTGCATTGTCCAAGGGAGCATAGGAAGGGGAGCAATGGCAGTTCAAGGTGGTCAGGGTGACATAGTGGGACATAAGGGTGACATTCAGGAGAGTCCTATTTCCTTGCGGGGGTCTTGGAAATGTTCTCTGAGTTCTACCTGGATCACAGGGACTGTTTGTGGGGTAGTTCTCCTTCTGCAGGGGGTGGGGTGCTGGTGGCCTGTTGGTCCTGTGGTTGGGCCTCCTGTCCACAAGCGCCGGTGAAGGTGGAGGGCTGATCTTCAGTGTGGCTAGTGTCAGGAGCCCGTTGGTGTGCCACTGTCTCCCACATGGTGTTGGCCATGTCAGCCAGCACCCCTGCAACGGTGACCAGGATGGTGTGAAGATGTTTGAGGTCCTCCCTGATCCCCAGGTATTGTCCCTCCTGCAGCCGCTGGGTCTCCTGCAACTTGGCCAGTATCTGGCCCAAGGTCTCCTGGGAATGGTGGTATGCTCCCAGGATCCCTGCAAGTGCCTTGTGGAGAGTGGGTTCCCTGGGCCTGTCCTCCCCCTGTCGCACAGCAGTCCTCCCAGCTTCCCTGTTGTCCTGTGCCTCTGTCCCCTGAACCGTGTGCCCACTGCCACTGACCCCAGGTCTCTGATTGTCTTGGGTTTGTGGGGTTGCCTGGGGTTCCTGTAGTGGTGGACACACTGCTGATTGATGTGTCCTAGGGACAGAGGTATGGGCCTGCTGGGTGGGTGCTGTGCTGGTGTTTCCTCAGGGGGGAGGCTCTGTGGTGGGTTGGGACTGTGGCAGGGTAACCGACTGTCCAGAGGTCCCTGATGGGCCAGGTTGGTCATCGTGATCCAGGCGTGCAGAGCTGCTGTCATCACTGTGGGCCTCTTCTGGGGGGGACTGGATGTTGGTGGCACCTCCTCTCAGGTGACGTTGAGTGGGGGTCCTGTGGGGAATTAAATGCAGTGTTATTGTATCTGCATGTGCCACCTTGTGCATGGGTGTGGTTCCCTGTATGGTTGTGATTGCCCTGTCAGTTTTGCCTTGTGTGAGTGGTGATTTTGTGGGCTAGGTGATTCTCTCTAATGTGCATGCTTAAGTGATGGGTGTCCATGCAGCTCTGTGATGGGTGTCCATGCATTGGTGTGACATGCCGGGCTTGGTTTTGGGATGGGTGGGTTGTGATAGTGGGGTATATGTGAGGTGGTGGAGTGAAGCGGGTGAGGGTATGGGTAGGAGTTTGTGATGGCATGCAGGTATGGTGGTGGATATAATAGTATAGATTTGACTTATCAGAGTCCAGTCCTCCTGCTACTCCTGCGAGGCCCTCAGGATGCATGATTGCCAAGACTTGCTCCTCCCATGTTGTTAGTTGTGGGGGAGGAGGTGGGGGTCCACCGCCAGTCCTCTGCACAGCTACCTGGTGTCTTGCTACCACAGAATGCACCTTCCCCCGTAGGTCATTCCACCTCTTCCTGATGTCATCCCTTGTTCTGGGGTGCTGTCCCACGGTCTTGACCCTGTCCACGATTCTCCACCATAGCTCCATCTTCCTTGCAATGGATGTCTGCTGCACCTGTGATCCGAATAGCTGTGGCTCTACCCGGATGACTTCCTCCACCATGACCCTTAGCTCCTACTCTGAAAACCTGGGGTGCCTTTGGGGTGCCATGGATGTGGTGTGAATGGTATGTGTGAGAGTGTGTGGGGAGCTGTGTTGGGGTGTGTGCTGTGAGGTGCGTGGATGGTGTATGGGTGATGGTGTTCTGTGGCTCAGATTGAGTGGGTGCTCCTGGCTTGTATCTCTCAGTGTTAGCAATCTTTTTTTTCGTATAAAGGGTTTTGGGTAATGTGGGTGTGTGTTTTATAGTGGTGTGTGCATGTGTGTCAGGTGTGTGGTGTGTGTAGTTTAAATTGTCCGTTGTGGTGTAGTTTTGTTAGTGTGTGTGAATTTTGAGTGCAGCGGTGTGTACCGCTAATAGTTTGCCACGGTTGAAAGACTGCCGTGGTGATTTGTGGGTCCTGATACTGTGGACGTATTTCTGTTGGCGTAACAGTGTGGGTTTTGGTACCGCCAATTTATCACTGACCTTTGGTCTGGTGGACTTGTTTGGGTGTCTGTATAGTGGCGGATTTCTCTGTGTGGGTCATAATACCCGTAATGGTATACCGCTGCGGTCACGGTATCTTGGAGGCCGTCAACACGGCGGTAGGCGGCATTTACCACCATGGCCTTAATGTTATTCCCTTCCATGTAGAAACTATCCACCCCTGATATGGTGCCAATCCTGGGATGTTATTCAGGGCTTCATAGTCTTTAACCATTGTATTAGAAGATTCCTTGGCAGCCCTAGGATTGTAATGATTCATTTTAAACAAGGATTTAACCCGAACCACGCCTGGCTTAAACCAGGTTTCAGGACTATAGAAATACAGTCTAGAACAATTTTCCTATTGAAGGCAGCAGGGGGGTTAATGCATATTGAGCACCACAACAACAGTAGAGCAAGATAAATGGAATCCTCTATATATTCCATCCCTAGCTCCTGGTGCAAAATGAAGGTGGCACAGGAGGGTGTGTCTCCCAGGAGTCTCCTCAGTACTCCATTTCGCACATTCTGGAGTGCTTTGGGATTGTTATAACCCTAAATACCTGCACCATACATCAAAATGGGGAGACATTTTCTCCTATATACCTCCATAGGTTTTTTACCAATGTACTTGGCCAGGTGGAAAACGTCCTCAACCGAGTCTGAGAATTTCTGCCTTACCTCTGAAGTACAGGGCCTCCTATTCCCCATAGAATCAAATAAAAGATGTCCTGGGTAAGTGCCACGGGGTGGCCTTGCATTCTGAAGCCCCTCATCTTAGCTTGCTTCAAGTTATACATCATGATGAAGGTTTTGGATTGGTGGTCAATCCTAGAAAACCCAAGAAGGTGACAAATTAATTGAATAATATCTTTAAACCATTGGGCGTCCTAGATATCAAAACGGCATCATCCGCGAATAATAATGCAGGGACCTTTTTACCAGCTATGGAGGGGGCATCAGAAACTTTGGTGGTCAGGGCATGACCTAAACCATTTATATATAACAAAAATAGCGGGCTAAAATGCACCCCTGACGGACTCCACACACAATCCTGAAACTCTGTCAACCTCAGGGACCAAACGGGACTGAGGCAGAAAGATTATCATGAAGAGCTCTCAAAAACTGAACCAGGTCGCCATCAATTCCCAGGTTGGTTAATATTTCCAAGAGCTTGAGCCTCACAATGCTGTTGAAGGAGGACAAATCCATGAAGCCCAGGCACACAGATCCCTGCTTGGCAACAGTATGCCAATGACAGAACGAGCTGCAGGATGGAGTACGAATGATGCCCATCCAAATCAATTTCCTCGGTGGCCCAGGTCTCCTGAATTCAGGCAATATCATGCTTGCATATATAAAGCACCCAGTCATCACAGGCCAATTTACTAGCTATACCTGCCGCATTTCAAAAAAGTATCTTCACACCATCAGAGGTGTGGACAAGCTCATTGGGTGGCATAATCCCTGCTAGGCTCTTATGAGCACTACTTAGGGCCAGGGAAGATGGAATGGTAGGAAAAGCCCCAGGCTCCTTGCTGGGGAGGGTCTTAGCACAATATGGGGGCTGAGTCAATCATTTTCGGCCAGATCACTTCAAAAAAGTATCTTCACACCATCAGAGGTGTGGACAAGCTCATTGGGTGGCATAATCCCTGCTAGGCTCTTCTGAGCACTACGTAGGGCCAGGGAAGATGGAATGGTGGGACAAGCCCCAGGCTCCTTGCTGGGGGAGGGTCTTAGCACAATATGGGGGCTGAGTCAATCATTTTCGGCCAGATCACCCAACAGAGAAAATCGGTTGGAAACTGGCACAGCAAAATTGGGTGCCTGTGAGGGGGAGGGGTTCAGCCTACAGGCAATTTCTCTGTAAAACAAACCAAGAGGCAAAATCCAAATCTTACCTCATGGAGAAATGACGGGCCCTGAGTACAGGTGCCTAAGCAACCTAGGGTTCTTAAAGGTAACAATAATGCAGTCACCCCCAAACTCCTTCCGCATTTTTCCAGCATATCCTTCTGGCTATGAGCATTTCTGAGAATAAACAATCTTGGAATGGAGAGTTCCCCTTAATCCAGGGGACTACTTTGTTAATCAATTCTGGGGTGACCTCACTTGCACATGGTTGTAGTTTGGAGACATCAATAAGTATGGCCATGTAGGAACAGGCGGACGGGGGGAGGTCCCATCTAGAGATGAGGTCATGAGGTGACCAAGCTACCTCTAATGAAGTTAGTGGATTACTGGGTACTGGGGCACCAACATAGATGGATTATGTGATGGTGTAAACAGAGGGCCACCCCGCTTTAAACCCCCTGGAAAAGAAGCAGTTAAGGCAGGCTGGGGGACCCTGCTGGGTATGCTGGCCCAGGGTTGATCCCTCTCAATGTGCTGACCGCTCAGACTGCAAATCTCGAGTGGGGATTTGGAGCAAGACCAGGTGGCTCCTGCATTGCAACATTTACAAGTCCATCCCTCCCTTGCCCAACTACCATGCTGCTGACCTTACCACAATCAACGTCAGCTACTTTAGTGTCAATTTGCCCCAAAGGATAATACATTCCCACTATTCTATATTCAATAACATCCACAATTTCTTTGCCCAATTGCTGGAATGAGCCCTAGAAGAACTCTTTGCAGAGGGGAACACTAGTATTAGTAAGGTTCAGCGTTACTGTGGCAGTGGAACTCTTGCAGGTATTTAAAGATTTTTTTATGGGGAGAACCCTTTTTCAGCTTCATCAGAGCAGTCGAGGCTGGGGCATCTCTTTGCCCCAGAAGAGGCAAGTCCAGATTGTAGTAATGGTTTTTATCCTCAACAACCAGCCCCCAGGAAGTTGGCTTCAGAATCCTGCGCAGATTGCAACAGCTCTATCAAGAGGTGCTTTTCAGCTAAACAAATTTTCTTATCAAGAGCACCCCCCACATTTTCAATGTAGCCATCTAATTTGCCAATTTTGTTAGCTGCTGGCCCTTCCAAGTTCGGGCCTTGCTTCCGCTTATCCATTGTAATTCCCCTGAGATACCACAGAACAGTGTCAGTGCCCACTGAGGAGACCAGAAGGATGCAATAAATAGTTACATTTAAACCAGAGCGTAAAACAAACAGGGGGCAGTTGCACAACCAATGTGGATATTAATAAAACTAAAAGCTGCACAGTGCCTTGGGGTGTGCAACAAAATGGGTTGGCCCAGTCCAGCCTCCTCCGGGCTCTGACAGGCATGGATAGACACTTCCAGGGTTGGCCCTGTGCATCCCGCACGGTGATCTGCGGGACAGGAGGGCCCTTCAACGATGATGCACGATTGGGCTTGGAGCTTAACACCCCCTCGTGCAGCAGTGATGTCACAAGCCTATGTGTGAAGTATTAACACAGCACCTCAAACAGTAATACATTGACAGCACAACACAAGAATAAAACCTACACCAATTTAGAAAAATAGAGTTATTTTTCATAAATTAAACAATCAAAGCAACAAAAATCCTATCATTAGAACCAGAGATTTAAAATTTTAAAGATTTCAGAGAAAATAGTTTTGAAAAACACAAAGTGCAAACTGCGGATATCTGTTTGAGCCAGACCCAGACAAAGTCATAAGTTTAGGCTAACCATGATGGAGGCTGTCTTCTGGCACAGATACATCCTTGTGTCATACTGCAAGAGTGTCTGTGTAATGTCCTGCATAGGTGTTGCATTGGATGAGGAACCTTCCAGTGTAGAATGCAGCACACATGTAAAGAGGAAATAACAAGGGGAAATAAATACATTTCTTGTTACGTCTCTTTTGGGAAGGCGTACCTTTTTGACACAATCCTAGGTTCACTAACCTTTGTAAATCAGGTATAATCCCCAGGTGGATGCTTGGGGACGCCCACATTCCAGGCATGAAATGCCTTCCCAAGCAGAGTAATGCAAGGCAGCAGTTTTGCACTACCTTGTGTTAGTCTGGATTTACTAAACCATGCAGAGCCACACAAGGTTGGTAAATCACTTAGTAAATCCCTCAAAAAGGCTTGCATTGCCTTGCCTGTAAGCCCTTTGTAAATCAGGCTTACCTGCACAGGGGCAGCCGGGTGCAGGGATCAAATTCAGAGTCGGGTACCCAATGTTATCCAATGAGGACTGGGGGTGACAGGTGAGTAAAAGGGGCATCAGAGGCTGGTCATCAGGGGTTATGGTAAGCACCCGGCAGATAAGTAGGGATGCCAGGTGTAGTAGGGACACGACGGTCCAGCTTCCAAGGCTCAGGGGTTCCAGGTGCAAAGGTGTCTTTTGGCATTGGAAACAACTTACCGGGCAGGTTGCAGTCAAGGGAAGTCTTCAGATTGAGGCTGAAGGCATTGCTGTGGAGTCGGGAGGACTTAGCCCACAATGGACTCTTGCTCAGAAGAGCTGGGGAACCTTCACAGGACTGGTGGGCCACTTTAACTCGAGCCGCTGGGGTCAGGTGTAGAGGTGGTTCCAGAGACGGTTATGTGGTTCCTCAGGCAGACTTCTTCTTCTTTCTTACTGGTTTCTTTTGGAGAGGTCCGCTGTCCATGGGAGATCTTGGTCTTTATTGAAAGTAGGCAGTCCTCTCAAGGCTTTGGAGGTCACTCGACTGAAGGACAAGTCATCTTTTGGTGGAGGTTCTTTGATGGCTGCAGACAGGCCGGTAGGGCTGGGGCCAAGTCAGTTGGTGTCTTCAGTCTTCTCTGCTGGTGTGACCCTTGTGGTGTCCAGCTCTTCTTAGGGTGTCAAGAATCAAATGTTCTGGTCAGTGGATGCCACCTAAATACTGTACTTAGGGGGGTACCTGGTAGTAGCCAATGGGCTACCTATCTTAGAGTGGCAATACCCACTATGTGACCACCTCCATTGGGAGAGGGACACAATCTGGACCCTAATTGGCTATTTTTCCTTCCATCCAAGATGGAGGAAAATGAATTGGAGGGGTCACCTTGCCTGCTACACCTGAGGGGTGGTGCTGGCTGAAGGTGGCCACTCCTATTCTTTATAGTTTTCCCACAGGTTGTCCTGCCTAAAATGGGGACTGAACCAGGGGGTTGCCTTCTGCTGCTAGCAGCAGAGGTTGGGGTCACATTTCAAAGGCGGTATTGCCTTTGAAGCTTCCCACCTGAGCAGGGTGCCTGCCTGGGGGAGGAGGTGTGCCACCTCCACCCAGGAAAGATGTTGTCTTCTCACCCCAGGAGTCCAGAATCCTGTCTAGTGGTGGCAGGCTGCCTTCGACCAGTCAGCAACCATGCCAGGGCTGTTAGGGTTACAGGGGGCACCTCTAATTTGCCCTCTGGGTACATTCTATAGTAAATCCAACACTGGCACCAGTGAGGATCTATTATGCTGAGTAGTTTGATACCAAACAACCCAAGGTTCAGAGAGGCCATCATGTAGCTTGTAGCATTGTCCAGAAGATGCACTTTCAACGGCTCCTCTGTACACTTACTATGTCTAAGAATTGACAAAGACACAGTAGGGGCATATTTGCTCATGCACATTTGCCCTCACATGTAATATAGTGCACCCTGCCTTAGGGCTGTAAGGACTGCAAGAGGGGTGACTTATCTATAATGCATGCCGTGTTAGGGGACATAGCACTCAGGCTGAGTGCCATGTTGTGTTTGCAATTTTGGGGACACCTTGCCATGCAGCCAGCAATGGCAGTCTGCATAAGGCTGGTGTGGGGCCTCTCAAAGTGGCACAATTGATGATGCAGTTCTGGGGAGAGTCCTCTCCAGTAACCACGCCCTAGGTACCAGGGGTACCATTTACTAGGGACTTATAAGAGTGGCCAAAGTTGCCAATCACAGTACAATTTTGGCCCTGGCAACCTGTTTAGCAGGGGCCCAGGGCACTTACAGTTCAAAACCACATCATGTTCCAGGCAAAAAGTGGGGGGCTAACCATGCCGATAGAGGCACTTTCTCACAAGGATCCAGACAAGCTTACACCTAAGTAAGAACATTCCAAACAGGCATAGCTGAAACAGAAGTTGGTCAAACTTAAGATGAAGTATACACTTCTTTTTTAATTTAGAAGCATGTAAGGCCTTATTTCAGAAACTTGTGCATTGATGGAAAAAGGGCAAACTTATTTTGGCTTCTAATGCAACAGAGAATGGAGCAAATGTTTTTTTTCTTCATCAAGACAAGTATTGAATAAGCTCATTTCATATTATTTGTGCATACTTATTAATCAGTGGAACAAACAACTTTTTCTCAATTTTTAATATGCTTTGGTTAAAGTTCATTTGGTCGATTTTTTATTAAGCAAGATGCAGAAACCGTGCTAAATCAGTTTGTTCCCTGTTTTGAGAACGGGTTGTTCAAGGATCAGTGTCTCTTTGATAAAACTTCTCTGAGGAACCTGACAGGGTAGCCCCTTGTACCACCGTTGCGTCACTTTTTGTGACCCTCCAGCAGAGAAAACCTTTAAATTATATCTATGAGGCCACACAAAGCCATTTTGCGTGGCCTTGAATGGCCTCAAAGATATTGAGTAAGGCAAGGCAACGCAAATCACGCAAATCACGCAAATCACTGCATGGCCTTACTTTGTGTTAGGGAGGCTTTCCATGGGCTTTGCATGTTCCCACACAACACCCATAGATTTTGATGTATGTCAAGATTTACAAGACTTGTAAACCTGGGGATGTGCCAAATTCTTATGCCCATTCCTGCACAAAAACATTCCTGCATGCAGCGCAGGGGGAAAAGACAGGGAATGTGCTGTATGCTATAGATACAACGCATTCCTGCCCTTTCCCTGTGAGGCAGACCAGTGCAGCAAGGTGACCTGCTGTGCAGCCATGAGCCAAGAGCTCATAAATATGGGCCCAAGTGCATTATTTATGGTTCGCAATATTTTCGCAGTGTGTTTGCTCATGGTGTAAATCTTTCTTTAATGTGGTCTATGGCAAAGTATGTTTGTCCATTCTGTATTACACAAAATCACTGGTGCAGACATTCTGCTTCAGTGCCCAGAGTTTGATAAAAAAAACTCACTTTTCAAGTCCTCTCTTAAAGAAGGCAGAAGCAGTATGAAAAAACACGCTTAAACAGCTAGTCCGTCTGGCCTGCCTGGCGCATCCCTGGGGAGAATGTGGCTACAAAAAGAACACACATAAATGCCTCTGAGGAGAGGATGAACAGAATACAGAAACTGATGTCTGAAAAACATCCTTTGTACCCGCCACCTCCCAGGCATCCCAATTGCATCTCACAAAGAATCATTAGAGAGTTCTGTGTCAAAGCAGGAAACATGCTCCCCAGAAAAATAATTACAGCCTGACCTCTTGTTATCTTTTTGGGTCTGCTCATATTAGGCTTGCATTTTCGACTGCACAAACAGCAGTTACCTGCGCGTTTATTAATGCCGCGGAAAGAGACCGGGGCCCCCTCAGGCCTCGCGGTCTTGTTGATGCGTGAAGAATGTTTTAATGACTCTCCATTGATTACCTTTAAAGAGCAGGGAAATCATTTCTTTCTGCAGTGGCGCAGTTTTCAGCGCTCAGCAGCCACATCCCTGGTGCCTTTCTGTGGTGGAAGCAGGGAATGGGGCAGATCGCCCGGCATTTCTGAGACAAACGTCCCACCGAGGAGGGAGGTTGTGGCGAATGTAACAAAGTCCGAGAGGCTTATTTACAAGCTCCTTGCGCAAGCGGTGCGTCACTTTTTCCCATATAAAAAGTGACGTACCTGCAGTTCAAGGGTTTGTAAATAAGTCCCTGAGGGGCATATTTATGATGGCCTTAGCTCCACCTTGCGCCACATTTGCGTCATTTTATTTCACGCAAATGTGGTGTTGTTGCACTTCCCATGCGCCATATTTACAAAGTGGTTCATAGTAAGCATTGCGCCACTTCGTAAATCCTTGCGCTACATTATGCCTGCACCAAGCATAATGTATGCTAGGGGGGAATTCCAATGTAGGGAGACCCAGAAAAATGGTGCAGTGAAATTTACTAGATTTTACTGCACTATTTTTAGGGTCATTATTAGTGCCTGCCTAAGGTAGGTGTTAAGATGATGCTCTCATTGAAAACAATAGGCCTCCCTGTGCTTTTCTGCTAATCCAGCAAAGCGCCACATTAGCGCCATAAGTTATGACGCTAATGTGGACATGACCGCCATCGTGCATCGTATTGTAAATACGGTGCACACATGCTGTCGTTAGGAGACGCAATGGAGCCCTCAGAAAGAGGTGCATCATGAATTATGCACCAGCTTTCCATAAATATGCCCCATGGTGTGCCTTAACTTTGCACCTGGTTGGGTAACCTTAATCAGTATTTGTGTCAGCCAATATGTATTTATGCATTTTTTTACAGTTAGTGGGAGCTCTTTAATATTTGCATAATTCTGCTGTACTTTCCTTTTCACATCAGGCTAGCTGTGACGTCATATGTAATATGTACAATCGTATTACATCCTACATCTTGCAGCATAGAGACTGGCAGCACAAGAAAGGCTACAGTGCTAAAAACAATTTTGAGGCCAGGAGCTCCTGTTTTGAAAATGTAATAGTTTGGAAGAGCATTATAAATGTGTTTCTTATGTGAGCCCACAGTTGTCTGACTGTTGTCAATCAATAGTTCATACAAATAACTGTACCCTCTGATTGACAGGGTGTTGCTAATGGCTCTCAGAATTCCAAACCTCAATGGGTACTTTGTACCAGGAAGATATTTTAACATGACCTGTCCTCTCCTGCTTTGATGCTTTCACTATTTGCATCAAATGTTTGCTTGGTAGTGAGGATGTTATTTACTTGCTCATTGACTATGTCCATCCCACATGCATTAGCCCTCATACCTGAAAGACAACTTGAATCAGAAGGAGCACGACTCCAGTGAGATATAGTGAGTTTAAAGCAATATAACGCTGAGGGAAAATTTGCAACACTGCGTTGCAGGAGCAGCAGAAAATAGCACAGCGTTACATTATCATGTGTTATTTGACTATGATGTCATCAGACATGCTTGCGTAAAAACGTGGGCCTCATTTACAAGGCCTGTGAAGGAGAGCAGTGCAGTAAGTGCCTTCCTATGCCGTCCTGCACCACTGGGAAAGGGCAGAAATATGCTTTATTTACAAGATACAACACATTTATGTCCTCTCTGCCTGCGCTGGTGCCCACGTTGCTGCCATGTGCCAACACATGCATGCTTGCACAATGTTGCAAAGGTGCCTGCATTGTGAGGATGATTGTTTTTGTAAAAGAAGGGACACTTTCCTGCACAAAAACATTCACAAGAAGTGTATTCGGGGGAAAATAAAGATAATAAAGATATTTCTCCCCATTGCATCACTCTTACGTCACCCCTGAGGTGGCGCAGGAATCTGACACATTCCCAGCCTTGTAAATCTGGGAACGTGTCAGATTCCTTCGGTTTCCATGGGTGTTGCAGGGCAACACCTCAAGCATCACCCATGGAATGCATGGCACTGTGTGAAAGGGGTCCATATTTACAAGGCCATGAAAAGCCAGGCAAGGTGGCTTTGCGTGGCCTTGTAAATGTGGGCTGGCACACTGCACCACCAGAGTGTCAAACAAAAAGGACGCTCCGGTGACACAGTGTACCGCTAGGGCCTCATAAATAAGGATCTTATATTTTAGTGCAACAATAAACATGATTTGGATTGTGCTGTGGTGCAAACATGAGCAAGTGGTGTCTTGTATGAGATATACCGTTAAGGCACACTCTCAAATACAAATCTGTGTGCAGAAAATGGCTCAAGTGTTACAAGGTAATATCTGAATTTTCTACAAATTTACATGTATTACATGTGAAATATCATCCATTTTTTAACACTACGTGAATTATATCTGGTTTGCACTAGTACTGCTATCAGTACATATTTGGATTGCATTGCTCTAGGTAGATTTTGTGAGTGCCTGTGCAACCGCTCAATTAATCTTGTACAAAGCTTGAAATGTATGATGTGTATTGAGCAAGAGTGTGATAGAAGTGTCCATGTAATAAAGCACTTCCTCAGTGCTTAACCTGTGCTGGAGTTTTCCGGTGCTTGGCACTAGCAGTTAGGCCCATATTTATGGAAGGTTAGCGTTGCCTTAGTGCCATTTTTTTTGGCCCCAAAGCAGTGCTAATTTAACTCTATATTTATATTTTGATGCTAGACCTGTCTAGCTTCAAAATATTGAAGTTAGCTCCATTTTAGGATGTGGAAACCCACCTCGCGTCAATGAGATGCCTTCCAAAAAATTACGCTAGCCCCCTCCCGCCATATTTAACTCCCGACGCGGAAATGATGCACACCTGGCAGGTGTGCCTAAATAATGGTGCTAAGCCTGTTCAGCACCATTTTTTAACGCCTGGTCAGACCTGGCTTTAGAGTGCAGGTAGGCCCATTTCCATGGGGAAATGCCATAGAAAGGGCACAAAAATGCCCACCCCAACCCCCAGCAACAGCACTACCCACACCTCAGGGACACTGCAGGAGAAGGGAGCCCAGCCGAGGTAAGTGGCAGGTAAGTGTTTTTGTAGGTGTGTGTGGTGCGCCATTGGTGGCCCCTTACATTGTGCCCCCTGCCTGCACTGGGTATGTAGGGCTTGCCCAGAGGACACTGGTCCCCTGTGGTGGGCAATGGGGTAGGAGTAATGACTCCTGTCTATATTTAGACAGGAGTAATTTTTTGGCTGCTTGTGCATCAAAAATGCTGCTAATCAGCCTAAATTCATTTCTGACCCACTAGCGTCATTTCCCCTTACGCCACCCCTCGCTGGCTAGTGTCTTTTTTTCAGATGCTAGCTATTGCGTAGCGCTATTGTGTATCATTTTATAAATATGGTGCACGGATGACGTTAGCTGGTGTTATTAAAAATGATGCACAACTGCTTTAGCGCAGTCGTGCTTTCATAAATATGGGCCTTAGTTCCTGACACCGCCATTTTTTATGGCACTCGAGTACATGGTGGCTGTATTTACCTACTTTATAGAAAACACATTAGTTTAGCAATTTAATATACACTCAAAATTAATATTAGCAGCTCATCCTAGCCATTGGTATGGGCATTTCACAGCCCTGGCAGGGCCAGTGGATGGTGCAAGTTACAGTGATATCTTGGGGCCTGACACCTATATTTGTTCAAATTAAGCTCTGCAGCCACTTCATAAGATTACAAATCTCTATTGCCAAAATCTTTACAACTTTAGGATTCAAGCATTTCAATACACTTTTCTCTCACCTAGAACCAATTTCTCTACCTACTCATGCTACGTCTTTCCACTCTACCTCTTCCTGTTCCACTTTATTATCTCTTTCTCCTAGTCACTCTGACTGCTGTCCACTTTCCATCTCTCAGTGGGAAGGCTGGAGAAGTGGGTAAATGAGTCAATGGAGCATATTTACAAGCCCCTAGCACCACCTTGCTAGCCCTAGTGTCAGTTTTGTACACTAAGGCGGCATTAGGGAGGCCTTTCTCCCATGCCATATTTACAAAGTGGCACAATGCTTGCATAGAACTACTTTGTAAACCCTTTCGCCACATTGTGCCTGCGCCAGGTATAATGTATGCAAGGGAGGTATTCTGACACAGGGAGGCCTGCAAAAATGGCGCCGTGAAATTTACAGCATTTCACTGCACCAGCTCAGAGCAGGCAATAAAATGGCACTTCCATTTTAATCAATCGGCCTCGCTGTTCTTTGCTTCATTAGAGCCAACTTTTTTTGACACTAGTGCAGCAAAGCGCCACAATAGCATACAAATGTTGACGCTATTTTCCTGATGACCGCCATGCTGTGCGGCATGGTAAATATGGCACAACCATGGTGTCATTAGGTGGGACAGGGGCGACACAAGAAAAGTGGCACAAAGGGACCTATGCTTCACTTTCTCATAAATATGCCACCATGTGTTTCAGAGTGCAATAGTGTGATTTGGGGAGTTGGTTAATTTGTGGGTCTGCTAGTGCATGAGATAATTAATTATCAAAATTAGTGAGTGAGTGAATAAGGGGTGTAGGGAGGGAGTGAATAAGTATGAATCAGTGAGTATAAGTGGTGCATGAGCACGAGTGGGAGAGTAAATAAGTCAGTAATTGTGAGGCTGTGGAATGGGGCAAATGTAAAGTTAACATTGTGGACCTGGTGTGAATGATAATGAGTATTGCCATTGGAGCTGTAGTAACCAGTGTTCTTAGAAGTGTGTGAAGATGCACAGTCCTTAGAATCTATAGGACTGAGTCACAAAAACATTTATGAGTATGGAAAGTAGTACTCCGGAAGTACCTTTTCTATATATGTTTGCATATCTTTAAGGAATCATCTCTAAAAACACCAAACTGTTTGTTAGTAAAAGTGCAAAAATGGCACAATCCTTTCCATTTGTATTAACTGTATAAAGACATTCTCTGCACATTCCCATTTTAGATGTTTGGAGGCAAATTCTTGAAGGCATGTAAGGCACGTAATAGCACAGTGTTACTACTCAAGGTATTTCAAAATGCTGTTGTGAATTGGTATTGGCTTTAAGTTAGTGAGCTCTGCAATGAAAAAATCATAATGTTTAAAAGAAACAAGGAGGGGCTGTGACGCCAGGCTTTTACAACAGTTAGAAGCAGTTCTCAGTGGCATAACATAGGCCTGCGCAGCCCCTGTGGTGCAGGGTGGGAGGGCCTGAGCTCCAGGGGGCCCAGTACTCTGTCCTGAGAGGTCCTGAATGAGTCAGAAGGGGGGCCCCTCCATGTACCTTTCAGGGGAGCCACCTCAACATTCGTTAGCCCACTGGCAGTTCTCATTGACTAAAAGGTTCTCAAGCAGGATGGAGTGTGTATGTGTGTGTGGAGGGGGGTGCCATCCTATTCTATGGGTTCCTTCACCACCTCAGGAGCTCACTGTTGAGCCCTCGCTGCTGCTGGTACTTCCTCCCACAAACTGCACTAGCTTAAACAACACTCCATTTTCACCTCATAGTCTAACATCTGGGGACGGGGTCAGAAAAGTAATCAGTGGTCGCTTGGATCTCAGACTAGAATAGTGAAGGGGGAGACCAAAGATTTTAATGGGCCTAATCTTCCAATGCTTAATAATTCACACAGCTTTAAGTCTCACAAATCTCTTTAGATTTAGGAAATTGCAAAGATGAACAGACCTGGTTGAACATCAAACAAAAGAAAGGTAAGCTGTGGCGATTTTTAACCGCTTAGGTGCCCTGGACGAGCTCGTCTTGCCTTCGGCCACGATTGCCATGTACCGAGGACGAGACCAGTTCGTCCTACACCCGGCCCACGGGGGGAGAGCTAGCACTCCCTCCGTCGGCCTCCGATCCCCCTCCCATGGGCAGGGATGGAAGGGGAATCGCTTCCCCTTCCACCCAACCTCCCCGCCACACCCTCCCAGTGATGTGTGATGACGTCAGCACGCAATCGCGCAGACCTCATCGGAGGTCGCCCCCATTGTGCTGGACGCTCAGCTTCCAGTGCGATCAGAAGAGAAAGGCTTGCATTTCTCTTCCAATCGGGGAGTGGGGGCGGGCAGAGAGATGTGAAAGAAAAGGAAAGGCTAGACCGCAAGGTGTTTTTATTTTATTTTAATAATTAATGAAGGGGAGTGACCCCTTGGGCAAGGGTTGCTCCCCTATGGTGCATTTTTTACTAGGTTTCCCCCCACCCCTCCGGCAGAAGATCGGCCTATTTTAATTAGGCCAATCTGCCCCCAGGGCAGAAACCAGTAGACACCAGGGATTTTTAATTTTTACATCAATTTCACGCAAGGGAAGCGAACCCTTAGGCAAGGGTCGCTCCCCTGGGTGGAAACTTTATTTTAGGCCATTTCTGCACCCCTTGTGGGCAGGTCGGCCCATTTCAATTAGGCCGATCTGCTCCCTAGAGGGGCAGAAATCACTAGGCATCGGGCATTTTTTTTTTACAGATGTGGAAAGGCAATGGGGCAAGAGTCTCTCCCCTGGGGGGCAATTTTATTTTAGGCCATTTCTGCCCACCTAGGGGGCAGATCCACCTATTTTTTTAGGCCAATCTGCCCCGAGGGGCAGAAACCAATAGACACCAGGGATTTTATTTTTGCACCAATTTCACGCAAGGGGAGAAACCCCTTAGGCAAGGGTCGCTCCCCTAGGGGGCACATTTATTTTAGGCCATTTCTGGCCCCCTTGAGGGAAGATCGGCCTATTTTAATTAGGGGGGCAGAAACCACCAGGCACCAGGTTTTTTTATTAAATAATTTTTTATAGATGGGGAAGACCCCTTAGGCAAGGGTCGCTCCCCTGGGGGGGGGTTTATTTTAGGCCATTTCTGCCCCCCTTGGAGGAAGATCAGCCTATTTTAATTAGGGGGGCAGAAACCACCAGGCACCAGGGACTTTTTTAAATCATTTTTTACAGATGGGGAGGGACCCCTTAGGCAAGGGTCACTTCCCTGGGGGGCAAATTCATTTTAGGCCATTTTGATGGGCCTATTTCTATTGGGCCGGTCTGTCCCCAGGGCGGGCAGAAACTACTTAGGCACCAGGGATTGCTGTGTGTGTGTGTCTTGATTGGGGGGGCAGCCCCTTAGGCAAGGGTCGCTCCCCATGGGTGCACATTAGTGTTGGCCAGATCAGCTTATTTTCGTGAGGCCCATCTGCCCCCAAGGGGGGCAGAAAGCCCACCAGACACCAGGGAAGATTTTTTTTTTTTAAAAAAAGAGGGTTGGGGTATGGCAATACCCCCACCCCAAATAAATTGGGACAAAGTTGTTCTGTCCACCGGGGGGGGGGGAAGAAAGCCTACTAAATACCAGGGAATTAAAAAGAAAAAACTGTGGGGTGGTGGCTACCAACCAGTATGGGCATGGTTATGCCCCCACCCCAACTGAAAGGGGTAACAGTCTTTCAGCTCTCCCCACACACTAAAAGATCTTATCCCAAAGGCAAGCAAGAGGACATTTGATTATTTTGGGTTTTGGTTTTACATTTGGGCCATGAGAGCTTGTCTAACTCTCAAAATCATCCCACTTGGAATGGGGAGGGCAGCACTTTTTGGACTTTGGGACGCTGCCATGTAAAAAAATCTATGAGACCTGGACACATCTGAAAACGAAACATCTGGGTGAGCCCAGGATGGTGTGCTTCACGTGCACCCGCACCATTTTCTTAAACACAATGCCCCGCAAACCTCCTACTTTGCTTGAAATCACACATTTTCCACACTTTTATGTGATGGAACCTTCAGGAATCTACAGAAGTCCACAAAATTCCTACCACCCAGCATTGTCGCATCTATACCGATAATAATTCTGCCCCACTTGTCAGCTTAAATATTTTTTTTTCAAACTGCGCTTTGGACCCACTTTGGTGCCCCCTCAATATCGACATGTTTTTGGCTCTTCCCTGTCAAAGGCACTTGGCCTACCTATACAAGTGAGTTATAATTTTTTTGGGAGACTGATAGGAACGTTGAGTGGTAGGAAATTTGTGCTGGTGAGGTGATCCCACCCAGAAATGTGGGGAAAATGTGATTTTTTTAGCTACGTTTGAGGTTTGCTGAGGATTCTCAGTAAGAAGACACTGGGGGATCCACCCAAGTCACACCTCCCTGGTCTCCCTCGGGTGTCTAGTTTTCAGAAATGTCTGGGTTTGATAGGTTTCCCTAGATGCTTGCTGAGCCTAGGACCAAAAACAGGTAGCTTTGTATTTGATAAATCTGTAAATTTGTGGCTCCTCTCAGATTCCAGAACTTTCTATCACCGAAATGTGAGGAAAAACAGGTTTTTTTTGGCCACATTTTGAGGTTTGCAAAGGATTTTGAGTAGCAGAACCTGGTGAGAGCCCACAAATCACCCCATTCTGAATTCCCCTAGGTGTCTAGTTTTAAAAAATGTACAGGTTTGCCAGGTTTCCCTAGGTGCCAGCTGAGCTAGAGGCCAAAATCCACAGCTAGGCACTTTGCAAAAAACAGGTCAGTTTTCTTTGGGAAAATATGATGTGTCCATTTGTGTTTTGGGGCATTTTCTGTCGCGGGCACTAGGCATACCCAAAGAAGTGAAGTCCATTTTTATTAGGAGACTGGGGGGAATCCTGGGTGGAAGGACATCTGTGGCTCCTCTCAGATTCCCAAACTTTCTATCACCGAAATGTGAGGAAAAAGTGTTTTTTGGCAAGTTTTGAGGTTTGCAAAGGTTTCTGGGTAACAGAACCTGATGAGAGCCCCACAAGTCACCCTATCCTGGATTTCCCTAGGTGTCTAGTTTTCAAAAATGCACAGGTGTGGTAGGTTTCCCTAGGTGCTGGCTGAGCTAGAGGCCAAAATCCACAGCTAGACACTTTCCAAAAAACACGTTAGATTGCAATGAAAACATGTGATGTGTCCATGTTGTGTTTCCTTTTGCAGGCATTAGGCCTACCCACACAAGTGAGGCACCATTTTTATCGGGAGACTTGGGGGAACACAGAATCGAAGAACAAGTGTTATTGCCCCTTGTCTTTCTCTCCTTTTTTTCCTTCCAAATGTAAGACAGTGTGTAAAAAAGACATCTATTTAAGGAAAGCCCTGTAATTCACATGCTAGTATGACGACCCCAGAATTCAGAGATGTGCAAATAACCACTGCTTTTCAACACCTTATCTTGTGCTCATTTTGGAAATACAAAGGTTCCCTTGATACCTATTTTTCACTCTTTATATTTCACTAAATGATTTGCTGTACACCCGATATACAATGAAAACCCATTGCAAGGTGCAGCTCCTTTATTTGCTCTGGATACCTAGGGTTCTTGATGAACCTACAAGCCCTATATAGCCCCGCATCCTCAAGAGTCCAGCAGACGTAACAGTATATTGCTTTAATTATCTGCCTTAGCTGGAAAAAGTTATAGAAGAAAACGTGAACAGAAATAGCTCTTTTTTCCCTCAATTTCAATTTCATTCTTTTAGCTTTTACTTTCTGTAGGGAAACCTTTAAGGATCTACACAAATGACCCCTTGCTGAATTCAGAAGTGTGTCTACTTTTCAGAAATGTTTAGCTGTCCAGGATCCAGCATTGTTTTCACACCCATTTCTGTCACTGACTGCAAGGAGATTGAAAGCACAAAACATAGTAAAAATGGGGTATGTCCCAGTAAAATAACAAAATTGTGTTGAAAAATGTGGTTTTCTGATTGAAGTCTGCTTTTTCCTGAAAGATGGGAATATGGTGATTTTAGCACCACAAATCCTTTGTTGATGCCATTTTCAGGGACAAAACACAAGCTCTCTTCTGCAGCCCCTTTTTCCCATTTATTTTAAAGACATTTTTAGCTGTATTTTGGCAAATTTCTTGGTCTCCTCCAGGGGAACCCACAAATTCTGAGTACCTCTGGAATACATAGGATGTTGGAAATAAAAGAATGGAAATTAGGCATGGGTAGCTTATGTGCACAAAAAGTTATGAGGGCCTAAGCGCGACCTGCCCCAAATAGCCAAAAAAGGCTCGGCACAGGAGAGGAAAAGGCCTGGCAGCGAAGGGGTTAATTATAGTTGAATTATAAATATTAGATGTTCCACTTCACAAAGGATGTTAAAATACTTTGAAGTGTCAACTAATGTGATCCTGAGATAATGAGTTGACTTAGGTTCAGTATTATTTGACAATATAATTAACGAGGTTCTCTAAATGATGTGTACCAGGACAGAGCCTTCATTTGACCAAGGCACAGCATGTCTTTAAATTGACCAATCATTTTTGGGGTTTCGATCAATGACAAATCTAAATGCTTCTAAACAAGCAATTTAAAAGTATTTTGATTTCAACTTTTGAACAAAGTATCAATGATTATTTTTTTTAGAAGACCTGTTCATAGACCAAATGATACCAAAAGACAGATGGTTTATGTCCAACATCTTGCTCTATTATTTACAGGGCAGAGTTGAAATTAGCTAAATTGCTTTTTTTACAAATATCTCAGAAAATGCTAAATTAATGGCAAAAATATGAGACAAAAATAGTATGTTTCCTGAAATTAGCAAGAAGAGTAGATATCATTCTCACCAGTGCTTAATTTGAGCTGGTGGTTTTTCTGTGCTGACTCTTTTGAAACCCTGCCACGTGGTGGCACTGTTTGTCTAAATTAAAACTGAAAACAATAACAGTGTTTATTAATTCTATATTAATATATATATAACATATATATATATATGTTACTGAAAGATGAAGTGTATACTAAAAGTGAGAGAATACATTTCCTAGGTGTAGATATATGTGTGTAGATGTAACTTTATGAACATGACAAATGTGTCTATTTTATGTGCCCTCATAATGCCATACTGTATAGGTAAAAATTTGCAGAACAAATCCACAGTAGAAGTGCGGTTATAGTTACAAAACAAAACCTAAAAGCACTGAAATTTGAAGGGCTATGGTTCAGTAAGCTAATTTTAGCTTACTTCCCCATCATGCACTGCTTATGATATCACATTTTACATCACTAGTGATATGGTAATTGACATCATTGATGACATAGCCTATTGTATTGCTATTCAGTTTAGTACATGAACCTTAACAAAGTTTAAAATAAAATAAGGGAAAAGGGGGGCTAAGGTCATATACAGCATTGCATACCTTTGGTACTTGGACTGGTGCCTGGAATGAAACATAGGTTGGTCAATGGAGATAACTCCTGCTGCGTGTAGTGAAGACATTATGCTGCAGGATCTGGCTACCCGAAAGGGTTTGGTTGCAGACAGTAGTCTCTGCCACACACGCTATAGGCCATATGCAGCAGGTGTTCCCTACTTAAAGATTTCAGAGCAGGGTTTTGATTTAAGGCCAAAGCCTGTTGCAAACCACTTATGAATAAAGCCAAAGCTTGTGTGCACCTGAAATTACCTACCAATGTTGGGATAGGAGCATGACTATGTTATATAGTCAACTACAATTGCTATGAGCAAAGACTGTGTAAAGTGGAGGTTTTTCAACTGTGGACATTTGGGTGCAGGACTTCGCTGAAGATCATACTTTATTGCACAAAGCTTTGAGATGCACACTGTAGGGGTGAGGCACTAAGAGATGGTTTAGCTCAGGGTGTATAAGTGCACATGGCCCCAAAGTTAACTACATTGTGAATAGCTGAAGACTGTGTGTAATGTGCGTTAACTAACAGTGGAGGGATGTTCATAGGGGGTGGCTGAAGATGCAAACTCAGTGGACAATATTTGCTGCACATTGCTACAGGTTATGAGCATTGTAGATTGATTGCTCACTGAGGAATTGTCACAGGGCTAGCCTTTTGGCTAACTGCCAGTGAACATGCCCAATGGCAAAACTGAATGATATCATCAATAATGTAATCAGTGATGCCATCAATTATGTCATTTAATGTGTTGTGAGTGATGTAATATGTGAAGTCATAAGCAGTGAATGATGGTAGAGAAAGTTATGTATGGGTATTTTTACTGAACAGTTGAATGACATTGTTTTATAGGTTTAGTTCGGTCATCTTGACTGCACTTTAACTCAATTTTTTTCAGTGAATTTTAGAGATTTGTTAAACATATGTTATGATATTGCGCACAAACATAACCATAACTTCAATTTAACCTTTGCTTTTTTCAGTAAATGTCTTTATTTTTGGAGTATATTTAATGTGGCACCGTTCCTTGCACCTCAACCTATACTTAAATCAAATGATTTCTGTGCAAACATTTTCACTGTGGCTAAGAGGGAATAGCTGCAGTCTCTGTAGAAAATATTTTTAGGCAGCTTAACTATTATTAGGCATGGCATGTAGACATATGAAGCAAGAGCTGATTGCATATTACGTTTTATGGAAAGCCCCTGTGTTCTAATGATACCAGGCATTTTGTATGAAGGCTCTGTTGAGTTCATTAACAAGTATTTATTGAGCTCCAGCACACACCATGGGGGCATCTTGGTTCGAGGAGAATCAGACAAGAAGAAAAGGAATGAGATATTGACAATATCTTTCAGATAAATCATAATAGGCGAATTACATTTTCTTTATGCACTTTATCTTCATAAAAAAGATGTTTTAATTTCTTGTGAAAGACTCTGTTATCACAATTGCTGGGCAGGCTCTTGGTAGTTGCTCCCAAGGCTTAGGGGCTAGAAATGAAAAAGGCTTTCATCCTAGTCTACTTTTTTGAATCAGGGATAACTTTCCCTTACCTACAAGGCAGATCGCAAAATACTCTCAGGAGTATATTTAGCAATGCAAGCCATAACAACAGGGGTATTAGAGCCTTCTAACACGTCTTAGGCAAGATATAGATTTTTTAAAGAACCCTTTTCTTAACTGGAAGTAAATGCAGTTGATGACTGACTTCTGTGATGTGCTTGAATTTACACTCAAAGAGAAAGTGTGATGGCTGTATTCCTGAAAAATTGAAGCCTGAACACATGTTTTCTCTTGCAAGCCCAAACAGGCATTTACTGCTATATGGGACAATAGCTAATCTGAAGTATATGCTTACTTTGACGTACACAGCAGAGGTGAACCACAGTTCCTCGTAGGCCACGCCCTGAGAATCAACATCAGCAGGTAGCCTTTGGTTGTGCACAGTAGAGTGTAGGGCGCATTTTGTGATCTCTGCCCATTCCCTACAAACAATCCTTCATGGGCATTTAATATGCACAGTGGGTGGCTTTTGGTTTTTTGCTGTGGAGGTGAGACCAGTTGTTTCAGAGTTGTGCACTGTGTGGTAGAGGTACAGGGCATAGACTCTGGTCATGCTGTGTGCCCCACCCTTCGTGCTCATTCAAACACCATTAAACACAAGCTTTGGACATGCACAGGGGGGCTCCCTTCAATCTCAGAACAGAACATTGGCCTTGCCTTCACTAATCCAGTTGAAGGCATTTTTGTGGCAACCACCTATGCTCCTGTGCAGGAAGTTTGCCCTGCCCTTTGTCTACTGGGTAGGTGACAGCTTGGCCAGCCCTGGAATCTTGACCTGGTGAAGTCTAACAGATGGGTAGTTGCACAGCCAGGCATTTTACTCCTGGATGCTTTCTCAGGTGTTGGTGTACAAGGGTCAGAGGGTGATTGATGATTCCACCTTTAACAATTTCACTAGCCGAGCCCTTCAGTCCTGAAGCTTGCCTTGGCATTAGTGTGCTAGGATGGACAAGAGTTTGATGATTCCACCTTCAGTACTTTGGCTGCCGGCCTTTTCATTCCTAGTGTTGTGTACAAGGGTTAGAAGGTGCTTGATGGTTCCGTCTTTACCAGTCTCACAGGTAGGCCTCCAGTCCAAAAAGCTTTCCTTGGCATTGGTCTACTAGGACGTGGGGAGGGGAAGAGAGAGGGACTTGATGGTTCTGTCTTAGATGATTGCACATCAGAGCCCTTCAGTCTGTGAAGCTTTCCCTGGCATTATTGTACTAGGTGAACGCTAATGTGCAGCTAAGTTCCCTGCAGTTCATGAAGCTTGCCCTGGTGTGGGAGCACCAGGTAGATTGTAATTGCCAGGAGTACTAGGCTTGTGGTAACCACCTTTAAAATTACACTTTGGCATTGGTGTAAATGTGTGGGGGGCTTAACAGTTCAGCTTATTACGGCCTCACAACAGGGCCCTTTTCTCTGTGAAGCTTGCCCTGGGATTGGTGTACCAAGTTGGGGGGAACTTGACAGTTTTGCATTTGACTGTTTGGAAAACACGCAAAATGTGATGAAAGAAATGCTGTCAATCACTCAGGGTATCATTCCAATCCATTATTCTTTTGCCCACCATACCACCTCAGTTTCAAACCAGCTATATTCAGTCATTTTTGACTCTGCTCCAGTAGAATCAGTCCAGCCCAAACTGCCAGTCGAGGTCCCCTCTAAGCCAGAACACAAACAGTCCAAGAATGATTTCACACTGGTTGAGGCTCACTATTAGGGAGTAACTTGGTTCCAGCGACACCAGGACCACGACACGTCTGGATCTCTCCTTGCAACTTAGGTCAGTATATCAAGCGCACAAAAGGTGAATTGAGAAATGCTTGCAATAAGTCTAATCACTGGCAATCACTTGTGGTAGCATTCCACCCACCCATTGTTCATTTGACCATCATGCCACCTCAGTTTGGACATAGCCATATGCAACTCATTCTTTGCCCTGCTTCAATCGGAATAGTCGAGCCCAAACTGCAAGGCCAGTCCCTTTGTAAACGGAATCACATGCAACCCAAGACCAGTTTTACCCTGACTGGGGTTCGGCAGTTGGGTGAATTTGCAGTTGACACCTCAAGTATGTTGGGTATGCTTAGAAGTGGATCCTGTGCTCACTGTGCCCTAGGGCTCAAACTACACCTTCCTGATGAGGTCTAAGTAGGGAAAAAACAGTTTGGGGTTGCTTGTGGTCCTATCTGGAGAGCCTCACCTTGTAGTTTGGGATGGACTGTTGACTTGAGTAGCAGGTCAAAACTGATTTGCTTAAGGTGGGACTTTGTCTAGAGTGGCATGGTAGGGGAAAAGCAACAGACTGAAATGGGGCCTGAGAGATTGCCAGTGGCTGAGATCAGTTCAAGCATTCCATCCATCACCTTGTTGATGGTGCAGTTGATGCCCTAAGTGCAATGGGTATATCCAGACGTGGGTCCTGTGCTCACTGTGCCATAGAAGTCAAGCCATACTCTACTGATGAACCATAAGAAGGAGGAAACCGGTCTGGGGTTGCTTTCTATCCCTTCTGGAACAGGACTCATGTTGAAGTTCAGGACAGACTGTTCTCATGAGGAGCAAAGTCAGTGCTGATTTGCATAAGGAAGGCCTTTGTCTAAAGTGGCATGGTAGACAAAAAATGTGGACTAGAATATGGCCTGAGAGATTGCAAGTGGCTAAGATTAATTTCATTCATCACCTTGTTATTGCGTTTGACTGTTCTGCTGCCAGGTCATTCATTCCATGAAGAGTGTCCTTACAATGGTGTACCAAAGTGGATTTGAGTTTGACAGTCTTGCCTTTGACAGTTTTACATGCAAGCTTTTCAGACTTTGGAACCTGACCTGAAGTTGGTGCACTGGTGTGGGCAAGCCTTTGACAGTTTCACAGCCGAGCTCTTCAGTATGAAAAGCTTGCCCTGGAATTGATGTGGCGAGGTGGGGAGGAGCTTGACAATTCTGCCTTTGGTGGTTTCACAGCTGAGCCCTTCAGTCTTTGAAGCTTGCCCTGGCATTGATGCATTGAGTGGGCGGTACCCATCTTTGTTTATGTACAGCCAGGTTCACCCTAGTTTTAGAAGCTTGTTCTGGTGTGGATGTATCTGGTGGATATTAATTGCCTTTGTCCATGTGCAGCAACAACCCTCATTTGCAGGAAGCCTGTTCTAGTGCATGGGTACTAGGTGGGCAGTAACCACCTTTACCTGGGCATCCTGGCTTTGGTGTGGTGGGGTGTGGGGTATGGGGTGGGGACCTTATGGTTCCACCTATGATACTCTTGCCACAGGACCCTTTTGTTCGTAAAGATTGCCCTGGCATTGGTGTACCCACTGGAGTGGAGCTTAAAGGTACTGCCTTTGGCAGTTTGCAGCCAGGTCCTTCTGTCCATGATGCTTGCTCTGACTTTGGTATACTGTGGTGGGATGAAGCTTGATGGTTCCGTGTCTGGTGGTTTAGCAGCAGGGCTCTTCAGTCCGTGGAGTGTGCCCTTTGAATGGGGGTCTGGGGTGGGAGTGAGCTTGATGGTTACACAATTGGTGGTTTCACAACTGTGCCCTTCAGTCCTAGTTTTGTGTCCTGGGCATTGGCGTACCAGGGCTATGGAAGCTTGACGATTCTGCCTTTGGTAATTTTGCACCCTGGCTCTTCAGTGTAAGATGTTTGCTCTGGCCTTGGTGTACCCGGTGTGGAAAGCATAATGGAGCCACCTTTGGCATTTTTGCAGCTGGTATCTTCAGCCCATGAAGCAGAAGCTTGGTGTGGCATGGGTGTACCACGTTGGGGGGGTTGCTTCACGAAGCTGCAATACTTAAATTCTCATGTTATGGTAAGAACCACAATTCTTAACTGACAGAATAGCCATGCAAACCGTTACTGATACCTACGGGCATATTTACAAGGAATTGGTGCATCGGCTCCAATGCACCAGTTTCCTTGCATCGACCTGCAAGGTCGCCACACTAGAGCTGTATTTGCAATACAGAGCACCATGGCGCACATTAGCACAATAGTGTCAACATATTTTACGCTATTGTGGCGGTTTGCTGTACTATCACTAAAAATGTTCCCGTGAGTCCAGCAAAGCTCGGTGTGGCCCAAAGGGAATAGCCAAGCACCACTTTAATGCATGCCCTGGGCAGACATTAAAAAATGATGCTAGAATGGTGGAGTGAAATCTTGTAAATTTCACTGCGCCATCTATTTGGGCCAGCCTGTGGGGGATGCCCCCCCTTGCATATACTATACCTGGTGTAGGTATAATGTGGCTCAAGGTTTACAAAGTGGCCCAATGCTAGCATTGCACCACTTTGTAAATATAGTGCAGAGTGAGGACCTGTTTAGCACCGTCATAGTGTAAAAACAAAAAAAATGCGCTACGGCGGCACTAAGGGGCTTGTAAATATGGCCCCAAGTGCAATGGTTATGACTTCCCAACATATACCACTAAATACCAACACTGAAAAGCAACTTAATTAAACCAATCAATAATAGTACATTCACTGTCATCTCTGGCTACATTGTAAGGGTAATGTGATACGTTATCTCATCTGTAACATGGTTGACAAAATTTGTAATTGCATATGTTTCATTAAGAGTGAGGCCAGGAGCACAGCATTTGATATGTAAAAAATAAAATGATAAGATTGCATATAGTCAAGGCTCCGTTGTTGGAAAAATTGTTCAGGACACATGCAGGAGCTGCTTAAGCTCAGCAGATGAGTGCCTTCTGGTCACTAAGAGGACCAGATGCAAACACATTGTTCAATGATAAAATAACCTTCCCTGAAAATATGACAGGACCAATCGATGCAATTCAGGACAAAATTTAAGGCACACTTATTCTTAACCCTATAAGAACATGCACTATACTTGCTGCCTATATATAACATCTAATATGTGTCGCTAATGACTAATAGACTCAGGGGCATATTTATACTCTGTTTACGTTAATGTGCGTCAAACATTTTGAGGCACATTCGGCGCAAACCTTGCACCATAACTATACGCGAACGTCAAAATTCCTCCGTGTGAGTCATTATCTGGATGCGGGAAACCCCCTTGCATTAATGACATGCCAGGTAGGCGTTCCCGTCCAAAAAATGGCTCTAAGGCCTGGGCGACTTATTTATCATCCCACATCATTTTGATGCACAGGAGGGGGCGGACCTTAAAAAACGGCACCCAGCCTGCTGTGTGCCGTTTTTTAACGCCTGGGTGAGGGCAGGAGTTAAGGGACCTGTGGGCTCATGTCCATGGTCTCTGACCATGGAAGCAGTCCACAGGTGCCCTTCCCTGCCCACAGGGACACCCCCTGCCACCCCCACCCACCCCTGGAGGACACCCATGGATGGGGGACCCATCCCAGGTAAGTACAGGTAAGTTGAGGTAAGTATTTTTAAACATTTTTTTATGGGCCTCAGTCACTCTGACCACCCAGTCATACCTTTAGCCAGATTTCAAATTGTCTACATGTAAAACTTGCTGACAGGGACTGGTGACAGACAATGTAACCAAAACTGAACAATCACATAATTTTTACAATAGTTATGCAGAGCGCATGCTCAAGCACATAGAAGCAGTTGACTTTTACAATGTATGCAAAACAAGCAAAGTAAGCAAAATAAATGTATATATCAACTGCACTTAATCAGCTTCATAAAGCAGACTAACTAGATGTCAAAAACAAAATGAATGGCCATTATATGATTCTGGATTAGAAAGTAGTGGATTAATTTGTACAGCATTAATAAGTTATTGTCTCTTAAATTAAAACATCAATGAGGAATCCTAAAATCTCCCCTATAAGCTGTCGCTTAAAGCAACGTGCTTCCTTCTGTGAAAATGTGTTTAACGTAGTTTAGCAACACCAAACTAACATTAATGTTGAAAGACAAAATAGATAACATTCCTAAGCCAATCTAATAAAAGAGGATTCAATTAATGTTGAATAAAGAAACCCAGAAAATCAATTGAACATAAATATCAAAGTTAATCCGAGGCTTTCACAGTAACTTCTAGGGCACTGTGCATTTGGTTTTAGCTCTGAAAGAAACTAAACTCCCCTAAGGAAATGCATATATAATGTATACCTACTTTCTGCCCCATGACACATGAGCAAATATTTATGTTGATAAAGGCTGATGAAAGCAAATGTCACGTTTTCAGAGCTTCCAGTGAAAAGTTCTATACTTCAGTCTAAGTGCTCAAAATGTGCTCAAATTTTCATGAGGTGTCTGAGACACAGATTAAGGTGAAAGTGAGTGCTCCTCGACAAGGGCAGAGGGGCAACACCAACTTTATTGTCACCTGTTTGTTTTTATTATTCCAAGAGTGAATAATAATCTATAATTCACTCTTAAAAATCAATTATTCACTTCTGCTAAATATAAAACGCCGTCCTCCCTTAGAACGCTATAGGAAGAAAACAGAGCTTTAAAAATACTCTCCAAAACAAGTTGGGCTACTCAACGCATTGTGATGCACCCCATAAACATCTTAATCACTTTTTGTAAGATACTTCATCGCATCTTCTGGCGTGATGCTGGAAATGCTTGGAACCAACATGTTATTTTTGGGAAAAATATACTACAAACAACATACCTTTTCCACAATAGGAAAGGGTGTAAGCCTGAATGTTGTCCGTTTGATGGAGCTCTGTGGGGTTAGAAGTAGCAGTCACCATCTAGCTTCAGCACAAATGTGCACGTCTCTTGTGGGGAAATCTACCATGCAAACACCATCTACCTAGCAGTTTGATGCATAAAACACCACCATAGCGGCTAATCCCCTTGACCCACCACAATCGCCAGGATGCAGGGAACATAGATGAAAACAGAAAAACCACAATGCTGCTAAAATATCACCAGAGGTTCTGAGACTGCCATAGGAAAATGGTGAGGCATTGAAGAGTAGATCATCTGAATCTACATAACTCTCTCAGTCAGAAAGAGTTTACTTTACAAGCAAGCACTCTTCTTCTTGGCTTCTTCAAGTCTAGTAGTGTTCTGTTTTTTGGGAACTCCAAAGTATAGAGTTAGCACAGCAGTGATTGGTTGACATCTCTAAACTATTCTCAAAATGTTCCATACTTGGTTTTTCCCAACTTTGCATCGTGTCTTTTCTAGTTCAAGGCAAAATCAAAACTGTAAACTGTGCACTTGTATAGCACACTACTCACCTGTTAGGGTCTCAAGGAACAGTACACATACCACTATGGAACCCGTCCTGGCTTTTCCCTGCCAGGTGTCCACTCCTGGACAGCCCCAGGGTGAAACCAGGCATCCAAGTGCTGTGAGGGCCGCTGTGGAGGTTAAGCAAGATATTGCCCAGAGTTGCAGAGTGGGACCCATTAATTAGATTAGGCACTGAGGCGAGAATTATCTGGTCCAAGGGAATTGAGCCAAAAACCCACCAAGGTGGGAATTGAACCATGGTCCCGGGCCAGATCGCTGCATGAGGGTCTGTTGCTCTAACCATTGTGCCACACTCCTTCACACTTTTCTAAGCTACTATTCTAGGCCTCAGCTTCTAGGCTACTCAATCCTACTCATTAGCTTAGCTATTAAAATAAGATACCTCTCTCACTCCACCAGTGTAAAACCTACTAAATCTAATATTATTCCTCAGTTACCCACCCTTATGAAATGAGCCAGTGTACCAATAGGAAGGTGAACTTCAAAAACAGGCTGACAGTATATTTGCCGTTGACATAAACTCTATCAGAGTATCCTTTGTGTGTCAGGTTACCTCAACTTCACTCTCCTCTCCTCACATTTCTCTGACAGCTGACTCAAGATGTTTCATGGGAGTCTGAGGCCTCGTAATTCTTGTCTATTGACCAAAGATAAGTTTAAGACGTTGTATTGCATCCACAGAGCACTTTATAACAAAGGTCCTCCGCTTTTGTGAACCCTTGCCTCTTTCCATAATCCTGTTAGACAACCCAGGTCTTCTTCGGCGGCTCTAGCCGCAATCCCTTTAATAAAAAAGTCTAAATGGGGCGGAAGATGTATGTCCTATCTTGGTGGCAAGTTGTGGAATTCTCTGCCCTTGGCCCTATGACAAACCAGCCATGAACTATCTTTTCATCATCTACTTAAAACATGGTTGTTCTAACTTCTGTCCCTAAATCTATGGTTTGAAGACTTCTGTTTAGTGCTGGGAGGTCTTTCGGTAGCCATGCACTCTATAAGTTCTCATAGCATAACATATCATAACATGTGGGGATAATCTCTCAGAGGAGTTGCTCTGCAAGATCACTTTGTTTCCCAGATGCCCAGACATAGCATGATGAGAGTCATTAACTCCTTTTTATGGGCAATTCTGGCTGGCGGTATCAAGTTGTAGTCACTGCAGTAGGGAATCTACTAGAACCAGTTTATGAGCTGCCAGGGCTTATGCAAAGCATGACACATTTACTAAAATCATCTTTGTGGCACTTATTAAAATGTCAGTTCACCCATAAATTTAATTTTCTGATTAGGCAATATAACATATTGTGAAGATGCAATTGTTATTTGTAAGCCAGGTTACGCAATTATGAACGTTTTAGGTAAAGCAAACCTTTCCAGTTGACATGGTTGCTTTGGCCTCTTTAGCAAGTATTGCTCTTAAATTACGTTCCTGCAAAATTACTGTTATATTATTCAAATGTTTCATTACTACACTAGGCACATAGAATGTGTGGGCTCCAAAGCACATTCTATAGATGACATATGTTCATGTCAAAATATCCTGAACAGGTTGGCCTACAGCAGGCCATGGCTACTGGAGCATCCTGGTACACAAAATGTTAGGTCTCTTATTCGATGCAAATCCACACTCAGCACATGCAGCATGTCAATTTTATACCACCTGCATAGATTCTTCTCATTATATAGTGACCTTTCATAAAAGCCAATTAGGCCCACTAGGGTTGACCAATTACTAGTCATGTTCTAGTGCACATGCATTCAGAGGTATTTAGCAGCCTCATTTTGCCTGGATGTAGACATTTCAACAAAGCTATCCTTAAAGTATAGAACAAAATCCTGGCCATCACATGAAAAAGGTAAATGCCTGCAATCACCATTTCAGAAACCAGGACTCCAGCATAACATTATTGATGATTCATTTCTCTCATGGAATCTTATTCTGCATGCTAGATGGTGAATTCGAAAGCAAATTCAATTGACACACTTACAACTTGAAATAAATACCTGGGCAAATAGTATTTCTAGAGATTACTGGTTTTTAACCATCTCATTGGGGCTGTGCTGATTTAGCCACACCTGGATAGTGGACAACTTTTTAATGTGCATTTGCATAACCTTTCAATCCAGATATGAACCTAACACCAGTGTCCCAATATGTTATCTTACTATATTTGTAAAGCACAGGACATACCTTGAAAGGTGTCCTGGCACTAAATAAACGCACTGAGGAAGCGTCTGAATCAAACTGCTGAGACAGTGCTAGCAACTAACTGCGGATCAGCTCCACAGGTCCTAGTCATTGTCCCATCAGGTCTTCAAACTGCTCCTGAACCTTAGTAAGGAAGGGCCAAGTTGTAAGGGATCTAGTAGCTCATACCAAAACTTTGCTGCTCTAACCGAAAAGACTTTGCCACCGAGCAAGCCCGTTTGAATCTGGGCACAGCCAGCAGTTGCACGCCAGAGGAGCACAGACAGCAAGGTGATGCGTAATTGCAACATTTCTGGATCAATTACCTAGGGTCACTGTGATGGACTGCTTTAAATACCAGCCAAGGACTTGAAGGTATCAGAGTTTGGAAAAAAACGAGGGAGCCCCAAGGAAATTCTGGTAGCCGCATTTTGTATTTTTTAGAGTTTCTTAAGGAGACCTTCATCCAGTCCCAAGAATAAAGAATTGCAACTTAATATAGTAGCCTGGATCACCACACAGTGAGCTGATATAGGAAGAAAGTGTAAGATCGTCCTGGGCAGTTTAAGAAGGAAACAATCAGATTGATGCAACTTTTTTATTTGGCTTGCCAGAAAAAACTTCTGGCTTCAAATAAACCCCTGGATTTTGGACTGTTTAGTGGGAGTTGGAACAGGCGTCCAGCTGCTGGGCCAACAAAATCAAATGGGAGTTATTAGTTACACTAGAATGTTAGAATGTTTAATGCACAATACCTCACTCCTGTCTGAGTTGAATTTGGGAGATTTGGTCTTCAGCCAGTCAGATCTCAATATTATTCACTTGTGATAAATTGGACTATTCATTTGGAAAGGGGTGGCCCCTACCACCTTAAAAAACCAGGGTCCAGATTTAAAAAAAGTGGTGCTGCACCCAGTGCAGAGCCACTTTTCCTGTGCCCCGTAATGCCCCCCTGACTCCATTATGTGTCCACCATATCGGAGATATGGCGCACCATGGTAGTAGCTAGGGAACTAGCTCAAAATGTTTGACGCTAGTTCGGAGCTTTGCAGGATTAGCGTCGAAGGTTTTTCGCTAATCATGCAAAGCCCATTGTAAACAATGGTGTGCTTCCTTTTAATGCCTGCTCTGAGCAGGCGTTAAAAGTGCTGACGGGGGAACACCCCTTTTGCATACATTATGTTGGCGCACACATAATGTAGCACAAAGTGGCACAATACGTGCATTGCACCACTTAGTAAATTTGGTGCCACGATTTTGGCCTTGTTGGACCACATTAGCATAACAAATATGATGCTAATGTGGCGCAAGAAGGTGCTGGGGCCCTTAAATCTGCCCCCCCCCCAATCTGGTAGGGTAAAACAAAGTTCCGAAAGAATGTGTGCTTCACCTCTGGAATCTATAGGACAAACATCCCAGAGAAGTATGCACTAAATTTAAGCAGTACCAGCAAATTTTAAATAATCAACACAACACAGTACAATTCTGAAACCAATTTAGAAAAAAAATAGAAATGTTTATTGAGCAAAGCATCAGAAAGATCATTAAAAGAGGATAAGGTGAACCAGAGGTATGGATTTTTACATTTTTAAGGCACACGCATCTAGAAAAAGTGATGTTCATTTGACTGGGATCTAGGTGCAATTTCAGGCTGACTGCTATGGAGCAGAGATCAGATATAGTAAGAGGGCCAACCCAGTCAAAGGGGGAATTAACCACAATGTGAGGCAATACAGCACACCAATCAAAGTTGCTGTGCTGTGCTGCATTGCTTTAAAGGGAGAGTAAAAAATGGTGGAAAATTTACTAAGATATGGTACAGGTTTTCTCTCCCCCAGTGCTGGCGCATTTTAGGCTTCCGTGCCCCAATGCACACACGCTTGCAGCAAGTTTGAGTGACACTATTTTTTTAATTTAATGTTTCAGCTTTAAGCCGTAACATAACAAACAAAACACATAGCAATGTGAAATTAGACAAATGCAATTCCAGTATACACATTCTGCAAACTAAAGGATTTCAGTACCAATAATACAAACATAGATAAAGGGTTCATTCCATTTAATTTCTCAGATTAAGCCTTGCTCGCTGTGTATGCACAATGGCAGAGAGACAGTAGCTATATCATCAGTCCTTTCATCTTAAAACATAACGAAACAGAAGCCAGTTCTGTCTTTCGCCAATTGTTTTTGCTCAAAGAAGTAGAAAAATGGGCTGACATCGTGCAATGAAGATAATACACAAAGGTTAATTCTGTCTCTTTCCTCACAATGAGCCAGGCAGACATGTAAGGAGCATTGGGGGAAACAACATCGATGTCACAGTTCTGTCACACAGAGAGCCTCAGGGTGAGATATCCTCCCTTTGTTCTTAAGCAAAGGAAAGAGGTGAGTATAAAGGGTCAGGTGTATCAAAGTACTGTTTTGCATTTCTTAAATAGCGAATTTTAAGAAATCACTATTGAAGGAGTTGTAATCGCTATTAACCCCTTAGATGCTGGGCTGTTCCCCCCCCCCCCCCAATTCTGAGCCCTTTTATGGCTATTTGGGGTAGTTCACGCTTAGGCCTTCATAACATTTTATCCACATAAGCTATCCACGCCAAATTTGCGTCCTTTTTTTCCAACATCCTAGGGATTCTAATGGTACCCAGAGTTTGTGGTTTCTCCTGGAGGAGACCAAGAAATTAGCCAAAATACAGTGAAAATTTCGTTTTTTCAAAAGAAAAGGGAAAAAAGGGATGCCGAAGAAGGCTTGTGTTTTTTTCCCTGAAAATGGCATCAACAAAGGGTTTCTGGTGCTAAAATCACCATCTTCCCACCTTTCATGAACAGGCAGACTTGAATCAGAAAACCACATTTTTCTACACAAATTTGGCATTTTACTGGGACATACCCCATTTTTACTATTTTTGGTGCTTTTAACCTCCTTCCAGTTAGTTACAGGAATGGGTGTGAAACCAATGCTGGATCCCGGAAAGCTAAACATTTCTGAAAAGTAGACAAAATTCTGAATTCAGCACAGGGTCATTTGTGTAGATCCTACAAGGTTTTCCTACAGAAAATAGCAGCTGAAAAAAAAAAAAAATTGAAATTGAGCTGAAAAAAACAGCAATTTTTCTTTATGTTTTACTCTGTAACTTTTCCCTGCGATGTCAGATTTTTTAAAGCAATGTACCGTTATGTCTGCTGGACTCTTCTGGTTGCGGGATATATAGGGCTTGTAGGTTCATCAAGAACCCTAGGTTCCCAGAGCCAATAAATGAGCTGCACCCTGCAGTTGGTTTTCATTCTATACTGGGTATACAGCAATTAATTTGCTGAAATATGAAGAGTGAAAAATAGGTATCAAGAAAAGCTTTGCATTTCCAAAATGGGCTCAATATAAGGTTTTGAGGAGCAGTGGTTATTTGCACATCTCTGAATTCCGGGGTGACCATACTAGCATGTGAATTGCAGGGCATTTCTCAAATAGACGTCTTTTTTACACACTCTTACATTTGGAAGGAAAAAATGCAGAGAAAGATAAGGGGCAATAACACTTGTTTTGCTATTCTATGTTCCCCCAAGTCTCCCGATAAAAATGATAACTCACTTGTGTGAGTAGGCCTAGCGCCCGCGACAGGAAATGCCCCAAAACACAACGTGGACACATCACATTTTTTGACAGAAAACACCGCTGTCTTTTGCAAGGTGCCTGCCTGTAGATTTTGGCCTCTAGCTCAGCCGGCACCTAGGGAAACCTACCAATCCTGTGCATTTTTGAAAACTAGAGACCTAGGGGAATCCAAGATGGGGTGACTTGTGGGGCTCTAACCAGGTTCTGTTGCCCAGAATCCTTTGCAAACCTCAAAATGTGGCTAAAAAAACACATTTTCCTCACATTTCGGTGACAGCAAGTTCTGGAATCTGAGAGGAGCCACAAATTTCCTTCCACCCAGCGTTCCCCCAAGTCTCCCAATAAAAATGATACCTCACTTGTGTGGGTAGGCTTAGCGCCCGCGACAGGAAATGCCCCACAACACAACGTGGACACATTCCATTTTTTGACAGAAAACGCAGCTGTTTTTTGCAAAGTGCCTACCTGTAGATTTTGGCCTCTAGCTCAGCCGGCACCTAGGGAAACCTACCAAACCTGTGCATTTTTTAAAACTAGAGACCTACGGGAATCCAAGATGGGGTGACTTGTGGGGCTCTGACCAGGTTCTGTTACCCTGAATCCTTTCCAAACCTCAAAATGTGGCTAAAAAAACCCACTATTCCTCACATTTCGGTGACAGAAAGTTCTGGAATCTGAGAGGAGCCACAAATTTCCTTCTACCCAGCGTTCACCCAAGTCTCACGATAAAAATGATACCTCACTTGTGTGGGTAGGCCTAGAGCCCGCAACAGGAAATGCCCCAAACCACAACGCGGACACATCACATTTTTTGACAGAAAACACAGCTGTTTTTTGCCAAGTGGCTACCTGTATATTTTGGCCTCTAGCTCAGCCGGCACCTAGGGAAACCTACCAAACCTGTGCATTTTTGAAAACTAGAGACGTAGGGGAATCCAAGATGGGGTGACTTGTGGGGCTCTGACCAGGTTCTGTTACCCAGAATCCTTTGCAAACCTCAAAATGTGGCTAAAAAAACACGTTTTCCTCACATTTCGGTGGCAGAAAGTCCTGGAATCTGAGAGGAGCCACAAATTTCCTTCTACCCAGCGTTCCCCCAAGTCTCCCGATAAAAATAATACCTCACTTGTGCGCCCACAACAGGAATGGATCACACAAGGGTCAATGGTAGTCCTTGCATGAGGGCTACTGTTAACCCTGGAGTGATTCATTCCTGAAGCAGGCACTAGGCGAAGGCACACAAGCGGGGTTGTGTTTTTATCAGCACAAGTGGAGGAACACTGGGTGGTAGGAATTTTGAGGATCCCTGCACATTCCTGTAGTTTCTGTGATAAAAAAGAAAGGAAAAATAGTGGTTTTAATCAACGTTTCACTTTTGCAGGGTATTCTGGGTAAGAAAACTTTGTTAAATCCAAACACACCACTTTTACGTGGGCTGCCTTGGGTGTCTAGTTTTCAGAAATGTCTGCTTTTGGTAGGTTTCCCTACATGGCTGCCGAGCCCAGGACCAAATACTTAGTTAGGTGACTGTCTTAAAAAATGAGGCTGTTTTGTGGTAGGTAATTTTAATGGCTCCCTGCAGATCCCTGGACTTCTGCTCATTGGAATGCAAGGAAAATGTGTTTTTTAAGCACATTTTGGCCCTGATTCTTACCTTGGCGGGCGGCGGAGGCCGCCCGCCAACGTACCCCGCCAGAACACCGCACCGCGGTCGTCAGACCGCTGCGGTGATTCTGGGATTTCCACTGGGCTGGCGGGCGACCGCCAAAAGGCCGCCCGCCAGCCCAGTGGAAATCAATCTTCCCACGAGGACGCCGGCTCTGAAAGGAGCCGGCGGAGTGGGAAGGTGCGACGGGTGCTGTTGCACCCGTCGCGTATTTCAGTGTCTGCAAAGCAGACACTGAAATACAAAGTGGGGCCCTCTTACGGGGGCCCCTGCAGTGCCCATGCCATTGGCATGGGCACTGCAGGGGCCCCCAGGGACCCCACGACACCCCATACCGCCATCCTGTTCCTGGCGGCAGAGCCGCCAGGAACAGGATGGCGGTATGGGGTGTCAGAATCCCCATGGCGGCGCAGCGAGCTGCGCCGCCATGGAGGATTCTTATGGGCAGCGGAAAACCGGCGGGAGACCGCCGGTTTTCCTCTACTGACCGCGGCCAAAGCGCCGCGGTCAGAATGCCCTGCGGGGCACCGCCAGCCTGTTGGCGGTGCTCCCGCCAACCCTGGCCCCGGCGGTCCATGACCGCCGGGGTCAGAATGACCCCCTTTGTGATTTCAAGGGGATTCTGGGTGAAGGAAAACTGGTGAGAGCCACGCAAGTCCTGCACCCTTGGACTCCCCTGGTACTAGTTTGTTAAAGTTAACCCACCACTCACACTGGTTGGTTGGTTTTAGCGCCTCCAGAAATTATGGTTTCAAAGCATGATTACTTATCAAAGTATCTGAATATTGAAACCAAGCCTTCTGAAGGTGGGCCATAAAGCCGCGTCCAGGCACCAACCTCTTTATGGTCCATTCACACGCCATTCACGCACAACAAACAACCCTTTCATATCGCCAGCCACGGGCCCAATCCAACCAATCACTGCACTCACATTAACTTACCGCTGCCAGACAAGGTCCCATCACATTCACACGCCACAGAATGGAATAAGTTTGACTACATTTTACCACCTGTCAAGTAACTGCCTCCTTCTTTCCATTCTGCCTTCCATTACCAAATGCATGCGTAACAAACCTTTACTAATGACTCCTGTGACAGCCACATGAGGCTCAGGAAGACTTGTTTTTTATGCGCCTTTAACGCACTCTCTGTGCTAAATCCAACTCCTTCCAGTTTGTGGATGCAATTTGGGGGTGTCCGAGTATGCCATACAAAGGGATTCCTCGAACTGAGTGAGCATATCTACCTTTGAAACTAAGGGAGACATGCTGGGGATTTCTCATGATGTTACCTAAAGAGAAGGTCATAGGCTAGCTGTCTCCTTCTTCCTTAACATTACCAAATGCATGTGTAACAAACCTTTACTAATGACTCCTGTGACAGCCACCTGAGGCTCAGGAAGACATGTTTTTCATGCGCTTTTAACGCACTCTCTGTGCTAAATCCAACTCCTTCCAGTTTGTGGATGCAAGTTGGGGGTGTCCGAGTATGCCGTACAAAGCGATTCCTCGAACTGAGAGAGCATATCTACCTTTGAAACTAAGGGAGACATGCTGGGGATTTCTTATGATGTTCCCTAAAGAGAAGGTCATAGGCTATGAAAAAGGGTAGTGTTTGGTACATAGGGGAGTCCATGAGAACGTAGCATATGTCCCAGCCAACATTATGTGCAGTGATGTGACTATAATGCACTTATACAGCAAACTGAACATCTACTAAGTTCTGATGGAGGATGAACATCAAAAGCAGGTCAAACACTGACCTATACAAGACATTCTCCTTCAGTGCTGTGATGGCACCAATGGGTTTGAATCCATAGGTGTAGATGATGTACATCTGTACTACCTTTTCTATCTGCCTTCTACCTGTGCAATAACCCCTGTGAAGGCACTCCTACCATAAGCTTTCCTTACCCATCCATGTCTCTGTTCTCATCAGAGTCCTGGCTAATCCTGTATAATTGCCAAGTGAACCTATACTAGTTTGTGGAAGCAAGTTGGGGGTTTCCAAGTATGCCGTATAAAGTGACCATATCTAGACCATTGGCTTTTTGTGATTTTTGCTCTTGTATTGCTCTTGTCACCTCAACAGAGAGAAAGTGCAGACATTTAATATCACCAATAGCTATTCCTTCTGCCCGAGGCCAGACTATATTGGGTTCCTGATTATTCAAGTTTTTAAAGAGTGAACCCCCACATTTCCCCAATATCATGCTTGATCTTTTGCTTCCATTCCCTTGTTGCTAACCAATACCAACTTCCAGAACATCTTGACATTCTTCGATTTGGCAGCCTCCAATAACTTAGTCCAGGCCCTGATTGTCCTGCTACTTTTTTCATCAGGAGCGTTTTCTTATGTTTCAAAGTACTACCCCATTTTTACTATTTTTGGTGCTTTCAACCTCCTTCCAGTTAGTGACAGGAAAGGGTGTGAAACCAATGCTGGATCCCGGAAAGCTAAACATTTCTGAAAAGTAGACAAAATTCTGAATTCAGCAAGGGGTCATTTGTGTAGATTCTACAAGGTTTTCCTAAAGAAAGTAGCAGCTGAAATAAAAAAAATATTGAAATTGAGCTGAAAAAATAAACAATTTTTCTTTATGTTTTACTCTGTAACTTTTCCCTGCGATGTCAGATTTTTGAAAGCAATATACCGTTATGTCTGCTGGACTCTTCTGGTTGCGGGATATATAGGGCTTGTAGGTTCATCAAGAACCCTAGGTACCCAGAGCCAATAAATGAGCTGCACCCTGCAGTTGGTTTTCATTCCATACTGGGTATACAGCAATTAATTTGCTGAAATATGAAGAGTGAAAAATAGGTATCAAGAAAACCTTTGCATTTCCAAAATGGGCTCAATATAAGGTTTTGAGGAGCAGTGGTTATTTGCACATCTCTGAATTCCGGGGTGACCATACTAGCATGTGAATTGCAGGGCATTTCTCAAATAGACGTCTTTTTTACACACTCTTATATTTGGAAGGAAAAAATGCAGAGAAAGATAAGGGGCAATAACACTTGTTTTGCTATTCTATGTTCCCCCAAGTCTCCCGATAAAAATGATACCTCACTTGTGTGAGTAGGCCTAGCGCCGCGACAGGAAATGCCCCAAAACACAACGTGGACACATCACATTTTTTGACAGAAAACACCGCTGTTTTTTGCAAGGTGCCTGCCTGTAGATTTTGGCCTCTAGCTCAGCCGGCACCTAGGGAAACCTACCAATCCTGTGCATTTTTGAAAACTAGAGACCTAGGGGAATCCAAGATGGGGTGACTTGTGTGGCTCTAACCATGTTCTGTTACCCAGAATCCTTTGCAAACCTCAAAAAGTGGCTAAAAAAACACATTTTCCTCACATTTCGGTGACAGCAAGTTCGGGAATCTGAGAGGAGCCACACATTTCCTTCCACCCAGCGTTCCCCCAAGTCTCCCAATAAAAATGATACCTCACTTGTGTGGGTAGGCTTAGCGCCCGCGACAGGAAATGCCCCACAACACAAAGTGGACACATTCCATTTTTTGACAGAAAACACAGCTGTTTTTTGCAAAGTGCCTACCTGTAGATTTTGGCCTCTAGCTCAGCCGGCACCTAGGGAAACCTACCAAACCTGTGCATTTTTTTAAACTAGAGACCTACGGGAATCCAAGATGGGGTGACCTGTGGGGCTCTGACCAGGTTCTGTTACCCAGAATCCTTTCCAAACCTCAAAATGTGGCTACAAAAACACGTTTTCCTCACATTTCGGTGACAGAAAGTTCTGGAATCTGAGAGGAGCCACAAATTTCCTTCTACCCAGCGTTTCCCCAAGTCTCCCGATAAAAATGATACCTCACTTGTGTGGGTAGGCCTAGCGCCCGCGACAGGAAATGCCCCAAAACACAACGTGGACACATCCCATTTTTTGACAGAAAACACAGCTGTTTTTTTAAAAGTGCCTGCCTGTAGATTTTGGCCTTTAGCTCAGCCGGCACCTAGGGAAACCTACCAAACCGGTGCATTTTTGAAAACTAGAGACCTAGGGAAATCCAAGATGGGGTGACTTGTGGGGCTCTGACCAGGTTCTGTTACCCAGAATCCTTTGCAAACCTCAAAATGTGACTAAAAAAACACGTTTTCCTCACATTTCGGTGACAGAAAGTTCTGGAATCTGAGAGGAGCCACAAATGTCCTTCCACCCAGCGTTCCCCCATATCTCCCGATAAAAATGATACCTCACTTGTGTGGGTAGGCCTAGCGCCCACGACAGGAAATGCCCCAAAACACAACGTGGACACATCCCATTTTTTGACAGAAAACACAGCTGTTTTTTGCAAAGTGTCTACCTGTAGATTTTGGCCTCTACCTCAGCTGGCACCTAGGGAAACCTACCAAACCTGTGCATTTTTGAAAACTAGAGACCTAGGGGAATCCAAGACGGGGTGACTTGTGGGGCTCTGACCAGGTTCTGTTACCCAGAATCCTTTGCAAACCTCAAAATGTGGCTAAAAAAACACGTTTTCCTCACATTTCGGTGGCAGAAAGTCCTGGAATCTGAGAGGAGCCACAAATTTCCTTCCACCCAGCGTTCCCCCAAGTCTCCCGATAAAAATTATACCTCACTTGTGTGGGTAGGCCTAGCGCCCACAACAGGAATGGATCACACAAAGGTCAATGGTAGTCCTTGCATGAGGGCTACTATTAACCCTGGAGTGATTCATTCCTGAAGCAGGCACTAGGCGAAGGCACATAAGCGGGGTTGTGTTTTTATCAGCACAAGTGGGGGAACACTGGGTGGTAGAAATTTTGAGGATCCCTGCACATTCCTGTAGTTTCTGTGATAAAAAAGAAAGGAAAAATAGTGGTTTTAATCAACGTTTCACTTTTGCAGGGTATCCTGGGTAAAGAAAACTTTGTTAAATCCAAACACACCACTTTTACGTGGGCTGCCTTGGGTGTCTAGTTTTCAGAAATGTCTGCTTTTGGTAGGTTTCCCTACATGGCTGCCGAGCCCAGGACCAAATACTTAGTTAGGTGACTGTCTTAAAAAATGAGGCTGTTTTGTGGTAGGTAATTTTAATGGCTCCCTGCAGATCCCTGGACTTCTGCTCATTGGAATGCAAGGAAAATGTGTTTTTTAAGCACATTTTGTGATTTCAAGGGGATTCTGGGTGAAGGAAAACTGGTGAGAGCCACGCAAGTCCTGCCCCCTTGGACTCCCCTGGTACTAGTTTGTTAAAGTTAACCCACCACTCACACTGGTTGGTTGGTTTTAGCGCCTCCAGAAATTATGGTTTCAAAGCATGATTACTTATCAAAGTCTCTGAATATTGAAACCAAGCCTTCTGAAGGTGGGCCATAAAGCCGCGTCCAGGCACCAACCTCTTTATGGTCCATTCACACGCCATTCACGCACAACAAACAACCCTTTCATATCGCCAGCCACGGGCCCAATCCAACCAATCACTGCACTCACATTAACTTACCGCTGCCAGACAAGGTCCCATCACATTCACACGCCACAGAATGGAATAAGTTTGACTACATTTTACCACCTGTCAAGTAACTGCCTCCTTCTTTCCATTCTGCCTTCCATTACCAAATGCATGCGTAACGAACCTTTACTAATGACTCCTGTGACAGCCACATGAGTCTCAGGAAGACATGTTTTTCATGCGCCTTTAACGCACTCTCTGTGCTAAATCCAACTCCTTCCAGTTTGTGGATGCAATTTGGGGGTGTCCGAGTATGCCATACAAAGGGATTCCTCGAACTGAGTGAGCATATCTACCTTTGAAACTAAGGGAGACATGCTGGGGATTTCTCATGATGTTACCTAAAGAGAAGGTCATAGGCTAACTGCCTCCTTCTTCCTTAACATTACCAAATGCATGTGTAACAAACCTTTACTAATGACTCCTGTGACAGCCACCTGAGGCTCAGGAAGACATGTTTTTCATGCGCTTTTAACGCACTCTCTGTGCTAAATCCAACTCCTTCCAGTTTGTGGATGCAAGTTGGGGGTGTCCGAGTATGCCGTACAAAGCGATTCCTCGAACTGAGAGAGCATATCTACCTTTGAAACTAAGGGAGACATGCTGGGGATTTCTTATGATGTTCCCTAAAGAGAAGGTCATAGGCTATGAAAAAGGGTAGTGTTTGGTACATAGGGGAGTCCTTGAGAACGTAGCATATGTCCCAGCCAACATTATGTGCAGTGATGTGACTATAATGCACTTATACAGCAAACTGAACATCTACTAAGTTCTGATGGAGGATGAACATGAAAAGCAGGTCAAACACTGACCTATACAAGTCATTCTCCTTCAGTGCTGTGATGGCACTAATGGGTTTGAATCCATAGGTGTAGGTGATGTACATCTGTACTACCTTTACTATCTGCCTTCTACCTGTGCAATAACCCCTGTGAAGGCACTCCTACCATAAGCTTTCCTTACCCATTCATGTCTCTGTTCTCATCAGAATTCTGGCTAATCCTGTATAATTGCCAAGTGAACCTATACTAGTTTGTGGAAGCAAGTTGGGGGTTTCCAAGTATGCCGTATAAAGTGACCATATCTGGACCATTGGCTTTTTGTGATTTTTGCTCTTGTATTGCTCTTGTCACCTCAACAGAGAGAAAGTGCAGACATTTAATATCACCAATAGCTATTCCTTCTGCCCGAGGCCAGACTATATTGGGTTCCTGATTATTCAAGTTTTTAAAGAGTGAACCCGCACATTTCCCCCAATATCATGCTTGATCTTTTGCTTCCATTCCCTTGTTGCTAACCAATACCAACTTCCAGAACATCTTGACATTCTTCGATTTGGCAGCCTCCAATAACTTAGTCCAGGCCCTGATTGTCCTGCTACTTTTTTCATCAGGAGCGTTTTCTTATGTTTCCTTTTTAGGTCCAGGAAGAATGCGTTCAAGCTGGATGAGTTTCTTCATTCCCGAAGTGCAAATAGGTCTCTCTCATAGGACTGACATTCAGCATTGTACCAATGAAAGGTATTATTGCCCTTTACATTTTCTCTATTTCGGGAGTTCATTGTTGTCTAGAAGGATGCAATTTTGTATCTCAAATTACTAAGGAAGGGTGAATAGTTGATTTCTCACCCAGCTTAAAAACTTTCATCACTTTATGTCAGTTACTATTGACCTTCTTCACTTGTATGCCAGTTACTATTGACCTTCATCATTTGTATGTCAGTTACTAATGAACTCCTCAGAACTGGATTCACTTTGGCATACTATTCTTGGGTCCACCATACCGATCTTTTGTTAGAGTTTTATGCAAGGCAGTTAGGTATATGCAATTGTGTTATCTAATAATTTTGCTTTCGTAATTTGTATTTTGTATTCCTACAAGTGAAGAATTAGGCTTTCTCTCAGTTGTGGGACTTATCGTTAGGTCAATCACTGCAGAGTATGCCTCAACATTTATTAATACAGAATCTATCAGAGTTTTCCTGCCTCCCAGCCCATAAGTACAGTTTACCAGACTATCTGAATGGGTGCCACCATTCAGAAATCACATGCCTGTGTTCAATAATAAGCTACTAAAGCATCTTTCTCCTTTGGTTTCCCCTTAATTTGGGATGATTGGTCTACAAACCCAAACCTTCATTTTCTTCCAGCACATACTTGTGATGTTGCAGGGTTTCAGGGGCGCGCCGGCTCCATTATTTGAACACAATGATATTATTAAGGCCCCCACACAGTTATTGAACTTAACTGGTTTCCAGCTACTCGGGCGTGCTCCGGTGCTGCAGTTACATCGCAAGCAATGTGACCACGCCCGAGGGCCACACTAACTTTTATTATTTTACCCACGTGACCCTTAAACCACGTCCATATAACAATACATCAGCGGGGTCGTCATAAAACACCTCTCTTTGCTAGTCTCTCATTAGTAGTGGTCGCAACACGGGTGCGACACTACATCCCTCCCAAAGCACAAAACGAAACGAATATAGTTCCAACTGTGTTACATTGGAATACGAAATATTCAGAGAAGGTAATCTTGCAAACGAGTCGAGGGAGTGGGGTTTCTTCTCAACTCATACCGTGACTCCACTGTTCTCTTGGATGGCGACAGGTCAGTGTTACATCTTGCACCTTGTCTACCCTCGGGTTCAGGTGACTCAAAACCGCCACTCTCAGGCTCACTCCTTGACGCCGACCCTCTCGGTAGGTCATCATCTGAGACTTCATCTCTTTCAAGCGAGACAGGGTTACTGGCGATGTCTACATTAGTGGCAGATGTTTGGGGACAGAACTTTTTGAAGTGAGAAATGTTTCGGGCAAATTTTTCTTTTACTCTCTGAGCAACTATTAATGAGCCTTTTCTCTGAGATATTATCCATGGACGATCTTCATACATTGCTCACAACTTGCTGCCCGGGAACCTGTCCTTTAGGAGAACTCTATCTCCCACTTGCAAAACTGACAGGTGGGATCGCCGCCGAACACTGGTGTGGTCATTAGAATGCTTTCTTTTGAAATACTCTTTGGTTCTGTCGACTGTTTCTGGAGACCAAGACTCATGGTGGGGAATAACATCTGTGACAACTCGACCCATAGACAGGTGACTCGGAGCTACCCCAGTGAGAGAGTGTGGTGCTTGAGGGTAATCTTGCAGGAATGAATACACTGCAAGTTCCGGCAAGTCATGCTTCGCAACAGTGATTCTTACTACTTTGTTCAGCGTTCGCATGAACCATTCCACCTCCCCGTTGGCTTGTGGCCATTGGGGCGTTATTTTCTGGTGTTTAATGCCAAGTGAAGTAAGGTATTCAGCAAATTCCTTTTCTTGAAAAGGTGGACCATTTTCCGTTCTGGTCTCTTGTAGCACTCCATGAGTTGCAAGTATTTTTTCTAATTTAGGTGTTACCTCCTTCGCGGTTCAAGATTGGACAACTTCTACCTCTGGGTATCGAGAGAAATCACCAATCAGTACCATCATATGCTTTCCATCACGAAGGCTCCCTAAATCATGGCTGGCTGCAACCCAAGGTCTTGTGGGTATTTCTTTGGTTTCCACTGGGACTGGCACAATTGGCTCTCCTGTTACTTGACACCAGTGGCAGGAGCGCACTAGCTCTTCAACTTTCATGTCCATCATTGGGAACCACACATAGTTCTCAACCGACTCTTAGTTTTAACCATACCTTGATGGCCAGCGTGAGCTAGTTGAACCGCTCTGTCGGTCAGACATGTGGGAATTACCAGCTGATGTCCTCGGAGGAGGCAACCTTCACTACTAACAGACAACTCTTGACGGATGCCGTATAGGGCTTCCATAATGGTTTGTACGACAAGTGTGAGGCTACGTCACTGTTTCCGCATGGTGTGCCATGCCTCAGTCTCCATTACCCACATGGCTTGTTGCAGGTTTTCTTCCAGAGTGGTGGCCTGTTGAATGGTTTTGACTGAGATGGGTCGCGGTCAGGACCTTTCCATTATGCACTGGACATAGCCTTCCATTTCCTGAACCTCACTTTATTCAATGGGGGTTGCTAGTCTCAGATGCCTGGATAGATAATCCGCTGGATTACTCTGGCCTGGGCGATACTCTACCTTGCAGTTGTATTCCTGACAACTGTAGCATCCATTTCTCAATGTGAGGAGGTGGCTTAGAAGCAGTGCCGTTGAAGAGTGGGATCAGTGGCTTAAGGTCAGTCGTGACGGTGAATGGGTGGCCATATACATAGAGGTGAAAATGCTTACACCCCCAATGTATAGCAATTGCGTCTCATTCAATCTACGAATATTTTCGCTCTGTGTCTGTTAATGATCGCCTGGCATATGCCACTGGAGCCCACTCGTCTCTTTGCAGTTTTTGTAGGAGTACGGGTCCTAATCCTGTTGGGCTGGCATCCACAGCTATGGTGGTGTCCTTCCTGGAGTCAAAATATCGCAGGGTCGTGTCTGCTGACAAAGCATCTTCAGTCGCCTGGAACTCATCCTCTTGGACCGGACCCCAGGACCGCAACTTGTTGGCCTTAGTCAAGTCTCTTAGTGGTTGTGTGAGGGACGTCAGGTCTCCGATGAATCTCCTGCAGTAGTTCACCATACCTAGAAAACTGCAGACTTCAGTCACGTTGATGGGCTGGGGAGCATTCTTGATGACTGCAACCTTGTCAGGGTCCGGCGCAACTCCCTCTGAGGAGAACACATAGCCGAAGAATTGCAATTTGTCCTTCAGGAATTCACATTTCTCTCAGTGGAGAGCCAGACCAAATTCTTGGATGCGTTGAAGGACTTTTTTTAGTTGAGCATGGTGTTCTGGAATAGTTTTGGCATAAATCCAAATGTTGTCGCTAACATTTATGACTCCAGGTAAGTCTACCAGCAGCTCCCGAATCATGTTCTGAAACACCTCTGCCACGCTGGAAATCCCAAAATTCAGCATTCGGTAGTGTCGAAGTCCCATATGAGTTGAAAACGTCGTGATATATCTAGACTCTTCTGCCAAGACTAGCTGGTGATACCCTGACCAAAGGTCTAATTTCAAGAACCAGCAGGCCTTGCTCAGTTCCCCAATAAAGTAATTGATAGTAGGAGTCAAATTGCGTTCTCTTATGATCGCGGCATTGGGCAGTCTCATGTCTTTGCAGATTCTGACCTCTCCAGGTTGTTTTGGTTTCCAAGCCACTACTATCGGTGACACCCACGGTGTTGGACCCTTTAATTTTTCAATAATGCCCGCAGCCTCTAATTTCCCTAGTTCTCTTTCCACCAGAGGCCGGAGGTGGAAGGCAACCCGTCTGTGGGGGAGGACTAAAGGTTGGACTATGTGGAGGGTGATCTCTTTGGTTTTGAGGCACCCTATTCCTCCAAATACTTGCGGAAAGGACTCGATGATGTCACTGAGTGATTCAATATAAACACCAAGTGTGAAAGTTAAGATGCATAGACCGTCACCTGTGTGACATCCCAACATTGTGTGCTGACCCTCTTCTGCCACGTATAGTCTACTTTGTGTGGTCCATGACAAATGGGAGATCTGAATCTGCCTCTCATTGTAAGTGGTTGAGCTTGTCCGTAGAATACTCTGACACGGATCGGTGTCAGGGGTGGTCTCGGCCGCAAGTTTTTATATGTAGCCTCAGCCATGACATTGATCGACGCTCCAGTGTCTACTATAGCTGCCACTGGTCATTCTGCTATGATTATTTTGCACGTAGGTAACCGTTCATGTTTCTGGGTGGCAGTGCTGATCGTGAAGATTGAGTGCACCATTTGCATTTCATCCTCATCTTCGTCCATGTCACCGCCTTAAGCCTGAACTTCGAGGGCTATGTTCACAGTGGTTTGAAGTGGTGTTCTCTTTGTCAGCCTGCACACTTTGATGAAGTGGTTTGGCTTGCCGCACCCCTCACATGTTTTTTCTTTGGCAGGGCAGCCCGGTAACGAATGTGAAGGTCCTCCACATCGTCCGCATGTTCTCTGCAATAGTGTTTGTTTCTTTGCCTTGGGTCTGTAGGGAGTGGGCGTTACCGCGGCTATCTGCTCTGTTTTGGTGGGGCCCTGGAGTGCTGCCTCCATGTGCAAAGCTCTTGCTTTTGACAGTTCTTTTGTCCTTCCCATCATCAATATGACTGCGAGGGACCGCCCTGACTCCTGTAGCATTTGTTCTCTTAATTTCACTGACGCACACCCTTGGATAATTTGCCCTCAAATTTCCTTGTTTTCATTTTGAAAGTTGCACATAGTGGCCAACTCTTTTAGTCTCATGTAAAACGTGTCAATGGACTCTTCTGGGGTTTGCTGTTCTTGCTGGAATATAAACCTCTCACAGTCCACGTTGACAATGGGTTTGAAATGGGCTTTGAGGGCTGCGATGAGGGTAAGGTGTGTTTTTGGCTTTGCTTCTGTCGATTGTTTTCAATATTTTATATATGTCTTTCCCTCCTAGATGCAAGAGTATACCTCTTTTTTGGGCATCTTCAACTTTCATGGCTTCAAAGAAGAGCAATACACTTTCGACCCAGTCCTTCCACCTGGCTGCCTGAGTTGATGGGGTGCCCTCCACTATGAACGGTTCTATAGGATGTATGGTATTCATCTTGTATTTTTTCCCTTTCTTTCCTCGCACCACGCGACCGGCAGCACTCGACGACCGGCACAAGCACAGCACGCCCAGAAGTAAGGCGAGCAGCCACTGCGTCGTCGGAGCACTGGTAAGCACCCTCGCCGCCAGTGTGATGTTGCAGGTTTCCGGGGCACGCTGGCTCCATTATTACAGCACACTGATATTATTAAGGCCCGCACACAGTTATTGAACTTAACTGGTTTCCGGCTACACGGGCGTGCTCCGGTGCTGCAGTTACATCGTATGAACTGTGACCACGCCCGAGGGCCGCACCAACTTTTTTTAGTTTACCCACTTGAACCTTGGGCCACATCCATATAACAATGCACCAGAGGGGTCATCATAAAAAAAAACTCTTTGATAGTCTCTCTTTAGTAGAGGTCGCAACACTGTTACATCACGGGTGCAACATTACAATACTCTCAAATGGCCTATTTGGGGAATAAGACTTAAGATTACTGCACACTACCAGCAACATTGTTTCTCTCACACATTTTATTGTTTTTGGCCTCATCAATAATTTTTTCCAATATGGACAGTGGATCATCCTCTCGTTCATAATGCACACCTTCCTTTTTTTTGCAGAGAATTCAGTTAGCCGGACATGCTGGACACTCAAGGGCAGATCTGAAAATTCGATGAGCACAACGCTAGTGGAAAAGGATTTTCTTTCTTTTTTAGTGACAGGGTAGAAAGCAGGGAGGGAGCTGCCAGCAAGCTCACCTGAAATGGTAATCTCCGTCTGGCTTTCTAGCTAGAATCCTCATGGGATTCTATCTGGAAGGCCACTGCACATCAAGCGAGGCGCTTGCAAAGAGATGGTCATAATAACACATCTACCTCCATAAACATATGCATGTATACTCAAACTAAACCAAATGGCAAATCAAACCTTAAAGACTAGATTGCACTTATAATGTACACTAGAGCAAAAGAAGAAACAGATAGCATAACAATGATAGGATACCTAAAACACCATCCATAACACCATCCATAATAAAGGAACACAAAATGAAGAAACAAAATAAATAATCATAGAATAAAATGTTTACCCCACAACATAATCATCATGTTATACTGGTACATGCCAGGCCTGCTCATGACCTATGTTGTCTTTCCCATCTGCATGCCCTTCAAACTCATCTTCCACTCTCTCTCTCAAGAAATAATCAGCCATCATCACTACTTCCTTCTAATTTCACACATTACTGACACTCAACAGTACTGTGTAAGGATACACTTTCTTTACCTGTAATAAATCTAAAACGATTGCCAAGCCTTTGTTCTCTCTCAGACATCTCTTCATACCTACCAATTCTTCTATCACACACTTCTGACTAATAGCTGTCGATATCTGTCAATCTTCCCAATGATCAGCAATCAGCAAAACGTATCTTTTCTACTCCCTTGGATATCACATATCCTGCTTTCTTTCCTTGCATGACTTCAAAAGGTACTTTACCTGTGATACCAATATTTTGGAGGTAATTCAACGATGATCTTATATGCTCCACAAGTTTGATCATTACAAAATGTCTTCATTTCTTGGTAGACAAACTGTACCCTATTGTCAGTAACCATGCATTCTGGGATTCCCTCTTTTTCCCATAACTTCTCCAAAAACCTTATGATATCCCTCATTGTCACATGAATAGTAAATTTGACTATTGCCCATCTTGAAAAATTGTCGATGACTACCAAGGCATACTTGGGGCACATCCCAAGCAACCTATAAGGGCCAGAGGTATGCAACCCAATTTTGTCCATGGGGCGTCCATCTTGTCTAGCCCTTGCCACCAGTGTTCTATCCTTATTCTCCTCTTGGTAGCACTCAAGCCTGGTCAACGTTCATACACTAGCTTGAGTATGAGGTTCCTTAATGTTTCAGGCACAACCGACAATTCTCCACTCAAAATCACCTCAGCGCCACAGATAACTCCACACTCATATTGCAGAAAGATTCTGCTCTGTCTGATGCCTTGCCTTTGGCTGGCCATCCTCCTGACATGTATCCCTTGACTTCCTGTAATATGCCATCTTCCTTAACCGCCTGTAATATACCATCAACCTGTTCCCTACAGAAACTTCCTGAAGTGATTTACCCCTCCCTTCTTTCTCAATCATGGAGTATGACAACCCATCCCCCCTTAAAGGCTGTGAAGCATATGTGATTGTCTCCTCTTTCTTATCCACGTATTGCATCAAAACAGCCCTCAATCCAACACTGCTGTCATCAGTAGAAATTATGCCTTTGTTGTGTGTGTGAAAAGTTTTTAAAGCTTCAGTCAAATCCATACTTATTTTCAGCTGCATGAGCTCAATTTTGTGTTCTTCACTCCACTCTGTACCATCAATCTCCTTTTCTGTTCTTTCTGAGAACATCTAAGTAAAACATGAATAGTACTATGCCAAACCCAGGAACGAACACAGTTGGTCTTCATTATGAGGCAATGGGGCATCCTCCATCACCTTAACAAACTTCAGTTTTGGAGCCACACCATGTTAATCCAGCCAGTGACTCAAATACTCAACCTCTCTTGTCCTGATTTTACACTTGTCTAGCTTGATAGTTAGCATATGCCTCATAGTGTTATTAAAACCCTTGTCATGTTCTTCCTTACTCTCCCCATACGCCAGGATGTCATCTTGGAAGTATGTCACCTTTTTCTCCCCCTTAAATAGGTGGTGCATAACCCTCTGGAACACCATTGCAGCAGATGCCAATTGAAATGGCTTGCGTCTTTAGCAGTAGGTACCCTCAAGGGTGATAAATGGTGGTAAAGGCCTTGATTCTGGGTGTAAAGAGATCTGATGATATGCTTACAGCAAATCTAAGGTGGAAAACGCTTTCGTCCCCTTTATTGTTGACAGCATATCCCTAATGTTTGGCAAGGGTTGGCAATATCCCAAACGGCGTTTTTGAAATCACAGCAATCTACACATAGCTGTACATCCCATTACCCTTCTTTGCCAACACCATCAGTGTAACCATTCAGGCCTCAATCTCCTCAATAACTCTTTACTTGCACAATCTTTAGAGTTCACTCCCCAAAGGCTCTTTCAACAGCATAGGCAAAGACCGTGGCCACAGGCACAGTCCGCAGCTTCTGCTCTCTGGGACATGCTCCATGTTTCAAAACCATTTTATGTGCAAACCCTTTTAGCAAACCCAAATCTTTCTTGAAAACTTCCAGAATTTTTTCCACCCACATCTCTTTACCAGTTGAGTTCACTCCAAAAACCTTGTCAGAATATTTGGGATCAAGTTTGATTAGCGGATCCCTCTGCTGAGGGAACCCCAAAAGACAGGAACCATCCCTGGCAATCTACACCTTTGAGTTCGTTTTGATACCCTGAAATTCCAATGACCCTTCAAAATACCCCACCGGAGCAATTGAGTTGTTTCCATAAGCCAACAGGTGTTTATGTCTGGAGTGTACAACTTGTGACCTGTAAACTTGCCAAGTTTCTCCTCTCTAATCAACGTGCAACATGGCAGCCATAACATGCACTTTCCACTCCATAAATCCAGTCTGTTGGTTTCTTTTCAAGAACTTAAATCTCTCCACTACCTCATTCCTTTTTTCCCAAAATTGTGATCGAATTGCAACACTGCTGTCTTGTATGCTTCCTCAAGCCATGGAGGTAGATGTTTCAATATGCGGCTCCCAGACAGTGCTTGAACATAGCATTTATGCGAAGTAGTAAACATTATCTCCCACTGCATCTATATAGTACTGCAAATCCTCCTTCCAATCCTTCCAAGCTACAGCTGGCTCTCCTGGTGAGTTCAAAAACTCTGCTGGAGCAACCATGTCTTCATTAATAGAAATATTTATAACATAATTGTTTATTTGATGTTATTGTTTATTTGTTTTTTTATATTTCTGCAGTGTGAACAGCAATATGATAATTGTAGGTCTCACATTTGATTAATTTTCCTTTTTTGCGACCGCTCTTCAAATTATAGAGATTAGGCCCTGATTGTGGAGAAAGAAGACACTCAAACAACATTGCAGGGATTGCTAGATTACGCCTGTCATAGGCTTCTTTATTCACTGTTGCTCAGAGTTCTATCCTTATTCTCCTCTTGGTAGCACTCATGCCTGGTCAACGTTCATGCACTAGCTTGAGTATGAGGTTCCTTAATGTTTCAGGCACAACCGACAATTCTCCACTCAAAATCACCTCAGCGCCACAGATAACTCCACACTCATATTGCAGAAAGATTCTGCTCTGTCTGATGCCCTGCCTTTGGCTGGCCATCCTCCTGACATGTATCCCTTGACTTCCTGTAATATGCCATCTTCCTTAACCGCCTGTAATATACCATCAACCTGTTCCCTACAGAAACTTCCTGAAGTGATTTACCCCTCCCTTCTTTCTCAATCATGGAGTATGACAACCCATCCCCCCTTAAAGGCTGTGAAGCATATGTGATTGTCTCCTCTTTCTTATCCACGTATTGCATCAAAACAGCCCTCAATCCAACACTGCTGTCATCAGTAGAAATTATGCCTTTGTTGTGTGTGTGAAAAGTTTTTAAAGCTTCAGTCAAATCCATACTTATTTTCAGCTGCATGAGCTCAATTTTGTGTTCTTCACTCCACTCTGTACCATCAATCTCCTTTTCTGTTCTTTCTGAGAACATCTAAGTAAAACATGAATAGTACTATGCCAAACCCAGGAACGAGCACAGTTGGTCTTCATTTCGAGGCAATGGGGCATCCTCCATCACCTTAACAAACTTCAGTTTTGGAACCACACCATGTTAATCCAGCCAGTGACTCAAATACTCAACCTCTCTTGTCCTGATTTTACACTTGTCTAGCTTGATAGTTAGCATATGCCTCATAGTGTTATTAAAACCCTTGTCATGTTCTTCCTTACTCTCCCCATACGCCAGGATGTCATCTTGGAAGTATGTCACCTTTTTCTCCCCCTTAAATAGGTGGTGCATAACCCTCTGGAACACCATTGCAGCAGATGCCAATTGAAATGGCTTGCGTCTTTAGCAGTAGGTACCCTCAAGGGTGATAAATGGTGGTAAAGGCCTTGATTCTGGGTGTAAAGTGATCTGATGATATGCTTACAGCAAATCTAAGGTGGAAAACGCTTTCGTCCCCTTTATTGTTGACAGCATATCCCTAATGTTTGGCAAGGGTTGGCAATATACCCAAACGGCGTTTTTGAAATCACAGCAATCTACACATAGCTGTACATCCCATTACCCTTCTTTGCGAACACCATCAGGGTAACCATTCAGGCCTCAATCTCTTCAATAACTCTTTACTTGCACAATCTTTAGAGTTCACTCCCCAAAGGCTCTTTCAACAGCATAGGCAAAGACCGTGGCCACAGGCACAGTCCGCAGCTTCTGCTCTCTGGGACATGCTCCATGTTTCAAAACCATTTTATGTGCAAACCCTTTTAGCAAACCCAAATCTTTCTTGAAAACCTCCAGAATTTTCTCCACCCACATCTCTTTACCAGTTGAGTTCAATCCAAAAACCTTGTCAGAATATTTGGGATCAAGTTTGATTAGCGTATCCCTCTGCTGAGGGCACCCCAAAAGACAGGAACCATCCCTGGCAATCTACACCTTTGAGTTCGTTTTGATACCCTGAAATTCCAATGACCCTTCAAAATACCCCACCGGAGCAATTGAGTTGTTTCCATAAGCCACCAGGTGTTATGTCTGGAGTGTACAACTTGTGACCTGTACACTTGCCAAGTTTCTCCTCTCTAATCAACATGCAACATGGCAGCCATAACATGCACTTTCCACTCCATAAATCCAGTCTGTTGGTTTCTTTTCAAGAACTTAAATCTCTCCACTACCTCATTCCTTTTTTCCCAAAATTGTGATCGAATTGCAACACTGCTGTCTTGTATGCTTCCTCAAGCCATGGAGGTAGATGTTTCAATATGCGGCTCCCAGACAGTGCTTGAACATAGCTGTCAAAGCCCAGCTCACCTGAGTTCTTGTTCAGTTCTGATGGAGGTTGAAGACAATCCGACCCCACCCTGAAACTGCTTGTTCCAGCACACTAGTTTTTAAAACAGTGCACTAAGAACAGAAGCTCAAGGGAAGGGGGGAAGTGGATAAAATAAAAAAGAGAGACAACACCGTTCTTGCGTTTCCACTGTTGAAGTGCTGCACAAATCTGCGGCCCTTTCTGACTTCTGTAGAAACTGGTGCCTAATGAAACATAAACAAAGAACAGATAAGTGCAACCTATTCCTAAATGGGTTCCTGACTATCCCTTTATTTATTAGAAATTCTCTTCTAAAAGTACCTCTTGGATCCTGGTCTCTAGTTTCCAGGTTTGGAATGTGTTACTGCTCTGGGATGTGTTTTCTATTACTGTAAAGCTTCTAAAACATTAAACAAATACCGTTATCAGAATTACCAATATCAAACATTCATCATAATATAACTAAAGCCTAAATTCCCAATAGCAGACTCACTTTTCCCATATTTCCAGAATCTTTTATAAAACAAATACTGTACTTTTACATCAAAATACAGCATGTAATTTGTGCAAGTCCTTGATTTACTGTTTGCCTTGCTGTTAATGGTTTCCACTGTTCGATTCTTAAAAGTTCCATGAGAAAAAACAATGTTTGCTTCACAAAGTTCTGCAAAATATTCTTGTAACAAAGAGTTTGAATCACAATGTTCGTGGAAGGTATTTTGTTTCAAATTGTCTATACACGAATCCAGAAATTGTTGTCAAAGTTCTTTCAGGTAATAAAAGGTTTTGCACTTACTTGTTGCTGGCAGGAGATACTGATCAGTCTAACCTTGTCTTCTTTCTCTTTTGCAGGTTACTCATAGGAGAGAGGCTGAAGCAAGGAGGAACCGGAAACCGGAAGAAGGAAGAGCCAGAAGCTGCGCCCATTGAAGTCAATGAAAGTCTGTAAAGAGCAGGAGTGCCAGCGCCGAGGGATCTGTTCTCAGGTAAGCAGGAGGTAGACGAGCACAAGCACTGGGTGAGGCTCGGGGGATGCCTTTTATAGACAGGGCTGGGTGTGGTTTGAAGGGCTGGCTGTGGTCCTCACATGCTGCACATGTTCTCGGATGGTGTGCAGAGCTGGGTGTGGTTTGAAGAGCTGGGTGTGGTCCTCACATGCTGAACATGTTCTTGAAAGGTGTGCAGAGTTTCAGTTATTATACAAATGAGTTGGATTAACACATGGCCTAGGGAGGAGTATTTTAAAGAAGCCTTGGTAAAAGCAAGGCCCAATGTGTAAACAAAACAGCACATTAAACAACATACACAGAAGCCTAGGGGGGGGAAGGTGAGATAACAAGAAAGGCTTTCAATAGTAAGTTTAAAAGGGAGCTATTACAGAACCCACTAGTGCAGTGAGAGGGGACATGCTCTTTGCTGTGTACAAACCCTAACAGTTGCCCCCCTCAAAGGCCCTCCTACAGGACGGGGTCTAATCAGCTGTGGGGCATGTACATATGATGCTGGTTCCCATGAATTCTCAGATTCATCATATCCTTTCCATTCTACTAAATAAAACAGACGTCCACTAATTCTTTTTGAGTCTTTTATGTTTTTCACTTCATATTCCAGATTTCCCTTAATTGGTATGGGTGGAGGTGGTGGTTCAGGTCGGGTTTTTGAGTTGTACGGCTTAAGCAAGGACACATGGAATGTAGTATGTACTGGATATTCTTTTGGTAAATCTAATTTTACTGTTACCGGGTTTACTATGGCAGTTATACTAAAGGGTCCAATGAAACGTGGTTGCAGCTTTCGGGATCCCTCTATGTTTAGGTTCTTTGTGGAGAGCCATACCTTGTCACCGATTTTAAACATTGGGGCCTCAGACCTGTGTTTGTCTGCTTGTCTTTTCATGCTTTCCTTGTACTTTAATAAATGTTTCCTGGCTTTGTCTTGTATGTCACCTAACCTCGTTAGTCTATCCGTTACTGTAGGCAACAGGGAATCTTCTAACAAAATGGGTATAGCTCTTGGATGATACCCCTGCAAGAAATAGAATGGTGAGCAAAGTAGAGCTGAATGCTCAGTATTATTATAAACAAACTCTGCTACAGGGAGAGCTTCCAACCATTCACTAGAATAATCAACCAATAAACAACGTAGCGTTTGAAGTAAGGTTTGGTTCAGTCGTTCAGTCTGTCCATCTGTCTCTGGGTGGAAAGCAGTGGATAAGGCCACATCTATTTTCAGTTTTTCACATAATTTTTTCCAAAATCTGGAGTTGAACTGGCTCCCTCGGTCTGCCACCACTTTGCTTGGCAAACCATGTAAACGCACAATTTCCCTTATAAAAATATCGGCAAATTCTGCCGCCGTGGGTAATTTCCGTAATGGTACAAAATGTGCCATTTTAGATAAAAAATCCACTATAACCAACACTGTTGTGAAGGATTTTACAGGTGGTAAACCTACAATAAAGTCTACGCTCACAGTGTGCCAAGGTTGTTTGGGTGTTGGCATTGGTATTAACAAGCCGTCAGGAGCCTTATGAGAAGATTTATGTCTTGCACAAATTGGACAGGTAGTGACAAATTGCTTAATGTCCTTTCTTATAGTGTCCCACCAAAAGTGTTTTTGCACATTTTCCAGGGTTTTTACCCAACCAGGATGACCTGCCAACGGTGAGGCGTGATGCCAAATTATCACCTGTGTTTGTAATTCAGAGGTGGGCACTAACAGCATGTTGTCGTGATACAATAAACCTCGTTGTATTGTGTTATGGGAATCCTTTAACCAATACTGAGGTGCTATTTGCATGTGTGCATTATATAGATCTGTGATGAAATCCTTCTGTTGTACTGGTGCCAACAACTTTTGGGGAGGAATAATGGGTTCTCCTATTTTATCTTGTTTCATGTCTGAGGTATGTCCGTATCTAGATAACACATCAGATTGAATTTGTTGTGCACCTGGTCTATAGGTTATAACAAAGTCAAATGTGCTAAAAAAAATTAACCAGCGCATCTGACGTGGTGTTAGTGCTTTAAGTGATCCAAAAAACTGTAGGTTCTTATGGTCAGAAAAAATTGTAACTGGGTACTTGGCTCCCATTAAATGGTGCCTACATTCTGAAAAGGCTACTTTGATAGCTAGTAGTTCCCTTTCAGCCACAGTGTAATTTTGTTCAGCTGGCAATAACTTTTTAGAATAGAAGGCTATAGGATGTAACTGGCCATCTACTGCATCTCATTGAGAGAGAACTCCTCCTAAAGCTACTAGTGAAGCATCCGCTTCAACAAAAAAGGGCAAGTCAGGATCAGGATGTTTCAGAATTGGGGCTGAAGTGAACTTTTGTTTTAGGAGTTGAAAGGCGTGTGCCGCCTCATCAGTCCAAAGAAATCGTTGCCCTTTCCACAACAAGGTAGTTATTGGGGCCGCAATGTCTGCAAAATGTGCAATAAACCTCCTATAAAAATTGGCGAAACCCAGACATTTCTGAATATCTTTTACAGAGGATGGTTCTGGCCAATCAGCAATAGCACTGATTTTCTTTACATCCATAGTTATTCCTTGAGGTGACAGGCAGGATCCTAAAAAGTCCACCTTGTTGACATTAAAAGTACACTTTTCTAACTTAGCAAAAAGATGATTTTCTTTTAACTTTGATAATACTGCACAAACATGTTGGGTATGTTCTTCTGAGTTCTTAGAGTAAATGAGGATGTCGTCTATGTATACTATGACACAAACGTCCAGGAATTTGTGTAGGACCTCATTTATAAAGAACTGAAAGGCCGCAGGGGCATTACATAACCCAAAGGGCATTACTGTGTACTCAAATAAACCAAACTTTGTCTTGAAAGCTGTCTTCCACTCATCCCCCTCTTTTACTCGGACCAGGTGGTAAGCTCCCCGCAGATCTAGTTTAGTGTATACAGTAGAATGTCTTAATTGATCCAACAACACAGGTATTAGAGGAAGAGGATATTTATTCTTTATTGTAGCCTTATTTAGTCCTCTATAATCGATACACGCGCGCAGGGATTTATCCGGCTTCGGGATAAAAAAGAGTGGAGATGACACCGGAGATGTGGAATGACGGATGAACCCAGACTGTAGTAGGTCATCTAGGTAGGTTCTTAAGTATTTGGTTTCTTCGTCAGTCAAAGCATATACTCTTTTATTAGGTAAAGGGGCCCCTGGGATAAGATCTATACGGCAGTCATAAGACCGATGTGGGGGCAGCACACTAGCCTTTACTGGATTAAAGACGTCTTTAAAGTCAGAATATTCAGGAGGGAGACTTGGTTCATCTTGTGTAACACTAGCACAGTGTAATACTGTGCTCTGTTCTGTACCTGCTTCTTGATAGCAATTGGTTCTACAAAAAGAGGAATCCAAAGTAACAGTTCTATTCACCCAATCAATTTTTGGGTTATGAGTTGTTAACCAGGGTACCCCGAGAATCAAACCAAAATTAGGAGTATCTATCAGATCAAAGCTAATCACCTCTGTGTGCCCGTTCTGACAGACCATAACAAGTGGACTTGTTTGTTTTGTGATTAATCCAGAGGTCAATTCTGACCCATCCACTGCACATACTGCTTCTGGACAAGGCTTTAGGCACATAGGAAGTCCTAAGATTTCAGCTAACTTATTATCCACAAAATTTCCTGTCGCGCCTGAGTCCAGTAGGACAGGGAGAGAATGCCTCACTTGGGTAGTAACAATTAAAACGACCTGAATTATGAAATATCTAGGTATGTGCGGTACCCTGAAGGCTGCAGCATTAGAGGTTTGATTAAGATGTTTTCTCGAACAAGTAACCTCTCCCCTTGTCAAGCTTAATCGTTTCCCGATTCAGTTGAGGAGGTGGAGGAAACAGCACCCTTTCGTGGAGTTTTAGGCTTTACTGGACATTCTCTGGCAAAGTGACCTGCCCTGTTACAATATAAACATAATTGAAATTTTCTCCTTCTTTCTTTTTCCTCTGATGTGAGTGGACCTCTGAGTGTCCCTATTTGCATAGGCTCTGGTTCAGGGAGTTTATTATCTGTGTCTTTCTTCTCGTGTCTAATAAAAGTTAACCGTGATTCCAGTTTGTATTTATCTCCCTTTCTTTCTCCTAGTCTATGTTCTAATTTCACAACTAAATCTACAAAGTCCGAATAGTCTTTTGGCAAATCAACGATATGAGCCAGCGCGTCTTTTAACTCGTCTCTCAAAACTTTATAAAAAAGGGAGACACGCTTTTCTTCTGGCCACTGTGTCTCGGTGAGTAAACGATTAAAACTAGTGAGATAGGTCAATAAATCCTTGTTGCCTTGTTTAAGATTTAAAAGCTCATTATCACTTGCCTGCATGAAAGTGTGTTTTGCAAAAAGGCTGGTCATGGTACGTTTAAATTGATTCCAATTATGGAGGATGGGATCATCTCTATCCACGAAAGGAATTGACCAATTGGCTGCTGTGCCACCCAAATAAGACAAGACGAATGCCACTTTCGTATCATCAGTAGGGAACTGTTGTGGCTTACAAATGAAGTGTAATTGACATTGATTGATAAAAACATGGAATTTGTTACTATCTCCATGAAAACGTTCAGGTGCTGCTAAGGGCACAACATTAGGAACATTAACAGTAACCTCAACTGGGGAAGGCAAAGTTGTATGTTTTGATGGCGCCCCTGTCTCTGAGGAGGTTTTAAACAAAGGCGTAGAAGCTGTGTTCCACTGAGATCCCCTAAATTTATACCTGCTTAAATCCTGTTTTAAAGAGGTATTCTCCATCTTTAATCTCTCTATTTCCTCTTGCATATGTTGCAAGATGCCAGGCACTGATTCATTATGAGCCAAGTCCTCATTTAGGGCCTGCGCCATATCCGTGACGTCAATGCCCTCTATTTCTTCCCCGGTATTCATCGTCCACCAGAACTGAAATGTTTTAAGGCTTGTGCTTCTGTCAAAGCCCAGCTCACCTGAGTTCTTGTTCAGTTCTGATGGAGGTTGAAGACAATCCGACCCCACCCTGAAACTGCTTGTTCCAGCACACTAGTTTTTAAAACAGTGCACTAAGAACAGAAGCTCAAGGGAAGGGGGAAGTGGATAAAATAAAAAAGAGAGACAACACCGTTCTTGCGTTTCCACTGTTGAAGTGCTGCACAAATCTGCGGCCCTTTCTGACTTCTGTAGAAACTGGTGCCTAATGAAACATAAACAAAGAACAGATAAGTGCAACCTATTCCTAAATGGGTTCCTGACTATCCCTTTATTTATTAGAAATTCTCTTCTAAAAGTACCTCTTGGATCCTGGTCTCTAGTTTCCAGGTTTGGAATGTGTTACTGCTCTGGGATGTGTTTTCTATTACTGTAAAGCTTCTAAAACATTAAACAAATACCGTTATCAGAATTACCAATATCAAACATTCATCATAATATAACTAAAGCCTAAATTCCCAATAGCAGACTCACTTTTCCCATATTTCCAGAATCTTTTATAAAACAAATACTGTACTTTTACATCAAAATACAGCATGTCATTTGTGCAAGTCCTTGATTTACTGTTTGCCTTGCTGTTAATGGTTTCCACTGTTCGATTCTTAAAAGTTCCATGAGAAAAAACAATGTTTGCTTCACAAAGTTCTGCAAAATATTCTTGTAACAAAGAGTTTGAATCACAATGTTCGTGGAAGGTATTTCGTTTCAAATTGTCTATACACGAATCCAGAAATTGTTGTCAAAGTTCTTTCAGGTAATAAAAGGTTTTGCACTTACTTGTTGCTGGCAGGAGATACTGATCAGTCTAACCTTGTCTTCTTTCTCTTTTGCAGGTTACTCATAGGAGAGAGGCTGAAGCAAGGAGGAACCGGAAACCGGAAGAAGGAAGAGCCAGAAGCTGCGCCCATTGAAGTCAATGAAAGTCTGTAAAGAGCAGGAGTGCCAGCGCCGAGGGATCTGTTCTCAGGTAAGCGGGAGGTAGACGAGCACAAGCACTGGGTGAGGCTCGGGGGATGCCTTTTATAGACAGGGCTGGCTGTGGTCCTCACATGCTGCACATGTTCTCGGAAGGTGTGCAGAGCTGGGTGTGGTTTGAAGAGCTGGGTGTGGTCCTCACATGCTGCACATGTTCTTGAAAGGTGTGCAGAGTTTCAGTTATTATACAAATGAGTTGGATTAACACATGGCCTAGGGAGGAGTATTTTAAAGAAGCCTTGGTAAAAGCAAGGGCCAATGTGTAAACAAAACAGCACATTAAACAACATACACAGAAGCCTGGGGGGGGGAAGGTGAGATAACAAGAAAGGCTTTCAATAGTAAGTTTAAAAGGGAGCTATTACAGAACCCACTAGTGCAGTGAGAGGGGACATGCTCTTTGCTGTGTACAAACCCTAACAATAGCATTTATGCGAAGTAGTAAACATTATCTCCCACTGCATCTATATAGTACTGCAAATCCTCCTTCCAATCCTTCCAAGCTACAGCTGGCTCTCCTGGTGAGTTCAAAAACTCTGCTGGAGCAACCATGTCTTCATTAATAGAAATATTTATAACATAATTGTTTATTTGATGTTATTGTTTATTTGTTTTTTTATATTTCTGCAGTGTGAACAGCAATATGATAATTGTAGGTCTCACATTTGATTAATTTTCCTTTTGTGCAACCGCTCTTCAAATTATAGAGATTAGGCCCTGATTGCGGAGAAAGAAGACACTCAAACAACATTGCAGGGATTGCTAGATTACGCCTGTCATAGGCTTCTTTATTCACTGTTGCTCAGAGTTCTATCCTTATTCTCCTCTTGGTAGCACTCATGCCTGGTCAACGTTCATGCACTAGCTTGAGTATGAGGTTCCTTAATGTTTCAGGCACAACCGACAATTCTCCACTCAAAATCACCTCAGCGCCACAGATAACTCCACACTCATATTGCAGAAAGATTCTGCTCTGTCTGATGCCCTGCCTTTGGCTGGCCATCCTCCTGACATGTATCCCTTGACTTCCTGTAATATGCCATCTTCCTTAACCGCCTGTAATATACCATCAACCTGTTCCCTACAGAAACTTCCTGAAGTGATTTACCCCTCCCTTCTTACTCAATCATGGAGTATGACAACTCATCCCCCCTTAAAGGCTGTGAAGCATATGTGATTGTCTCCTCTTTGTTATCCACGTATTGCATCAAAACAGCCCTCAATCCAACACTGCTGTCATCAGTAGAAATTATGCCTTTGTTGTGTGCGTGAAAAGTTTTTAAAGCTTCAGTCAAATCCATACTTATTTTCAGCTGGATGAGCTCAATTTTGTGTTCTTCACTCCACTCTGTACCATCAATCTCCTTTTCTGTTCTTTCTGAGAACATCTAAGTAAAACATGAATAGTACTATGCCAAACCCAGGAACAAACACAGTTGGTCTTCATTTCGAGGCAATGGGGCATCCTCCATCACCCTAACAAACTTCAGTTTTGGAGCCACACCATGTTAATCCAGCCAGTGAATCAAATACTCAACCTCTCTTGTCCTGATTTTACACTTGTCTAGCTTGATAGTTAGCATATGCCTCATAGTGTTATTAAAACCCTTGTCATGTTCTTCCTTACTCTCCCCATACGCCAGGATGTCATCTTGGAAGTATGTCACCTTTTTCTCCCCCTTAAATAGGTGGTGCATAACCCTCTGGAACACCATTGCAGCAGATGCCAATTGAAATGGCTTGCTTCTTTAGCAGTAGGTACCCTCAAGGGTGATAAATGGTGGTAAAGGCCTTGATTCTGGGTGTAAACAGATCTGATGATATGCTTACAGCAAATCTAAGGTGGAAAACGCTTTCGTCCCCTTTATTGTTGACAGCATATCCCTAATGTTTGGCAAGGGTTGGCAATATACCCGAACGGCGTTTTTGAAATCACAGCAATCTACACATAGCTGTACATCCCATTACCCTTCTTTGCCAACACCATCAGGGTAACCATTCAGGCCTCAATCTCTTCAATAACTCTTTACTTGCACAATCTTTAGAGTTCACTCCCCAAAGGCTCTTTCAACAGCATAGGCAAAGACCGTGGCCACAGGCACAGTCCGCAGCTTCTGCTCTCTGGGACATGCTCCATGTTTCAAAACCATTTTATGTGCAAACCCTTTTAGCAAACCCAAATCTTTCTTGAAAACCTCCAGAATTTTCTCCACCCACATCTCTTTACCAGTTGAGTTCACTCTAAAAACCTTGTCAGAATATTTTGGATCAAGTTTGATTAGCGTTTCCCTCTGCTGAGGGCACCCCAAAAGACAGGAACCATCCCTGTCAATCTACACCTTTGAGTTAGTTTTGATACCCTGAAATTCCAATGACCTTTCAAAATACCCCACCGGAGCAATTGAGTTGTTTCCATAAGCCACCAGGTGTTATGTCTGGAGTGTACAACTTGTGACCTGTAAACTTGCCAAGTTTCTCCTCTCTAATCAACGTGCAACATGGCAGCCATAACATGCACTTTCCACTCCATAAATCCAGTCTGTTGGTTTATTTTCAAGAACTTAAATCTCTCCAGTACCTCATTCCTTTTTTCCCAAAATTGTGATCGAATTGCAACACTGCTGTCTTGTATGCTTCCTCAAGCCATGGAGGTAGATGTTTCAATATGCGGCTCCCAGACAGTGCTTAAACATAGCATTTATGCGAAGTAGTAAATATTATCTCCCACTGCATCTATATAGTCCTGCAAATCCTCCTTCCAATCCTTCCAAGCTACAGCTGGCTCTCCTGGTGAGTTCAAAAACTCTGCTGGAGCAACCATGTCTTCATTAATAGAAATATTTATAACATAATTGTTTATTTGATGTTAATGTTTATTTGTTTTTTGATATTTCTGCAGTGTGAACAGCAATATGATAATTGTAGGTCTCACATTTGATAAATTTTTCTTTTGTGCGACCGCTCTTCAAATTATAGAGATTAGGCCCTGATTGCGGAGAAAGAAGACACTCAAACAACATTGCAGGGATTGCTAGATTACGCCTGTCATAGGCTTCTTTATTCACTGTTGCTCAGAGCCTATCAGCTGCTGCACCACTAAGCGCATGCACATAAGCAGCTGTTAATATTGAGCCTTTGCGAGGCAGAGCATCTAGCTGCGACACACTCTCCACTTTAGGAACACGCACAGAGCACTACTCCATGGGGCACACACATTTCACAAAATGGCCCGTTTCAGCACTGTTGGCCTCAAAATCCTCCACTCAACATCAGCCCAGACACCACCGCAGAATACAGTTCACCAATGATCAACAGAAATTGCTGCTGCCACCAATAACACTGAACTGCTCCGACACTTCTGATGCTCTCTTCTCTGCTGCTGTGTCAGTCTCCTCATTGCCAGTAAAAAGTTGATAACCACAATGTCAGTGAAAAAGTATTTTATTTCTTTTTCAGTAACAGGGTAGAAAGCAGGAAGGTAGCTGCCGGCAAGTTTATAAGCAATGGTAATCTTATTCTGACTTTGCAGCTAGAATCCTCATGGGATTCTACCTAGAAGGCCATTGCACATCAGGAGAGACATGTGCAAGGAGAAGGTGAAAACAAGACAATCATTAATGGGAAGCTGATCTGTGGTGAGTTGTATTGTAGTTGAAATGTATGTTGACAGCCCCTCATGAGAAAACCTCTATTTCCCTTTAGTGTTATGATGTGAAAATTGGCATTCTCATCCAAAGCAACTTCCGTTAGTGTCCACGTCTCCTGAAAGCAGAAGATATCAACCTTTTTGACCAAATCTATGTGCATTTTGTTACGCATAGGTTTTTGGAGCCTTCCAGTACAAAACCTACACTTTAATACTTTTTCCACTTTGGATATCTGCTCTACAATAAAGCACACATGCAAAGTTTGCAAAACATTGAGAAATTAAAACATTTCTCGTCCCTTGCTCCCACAACAAGGAGACTGAAGGTTTTGGCACAAATACCTGTCTACAATTGTTAGTAGATAAGGATTTATGACAAATTATGTGGGTGTTTGTATGGGAATGTCCATGTACCACCCATTGAATGTCCCCCGACACAAAGTAGTGCTTAGCTCTACTTTGTAGAATTTTGGGCAATTTTCTAATGCAAATCCTGATCAGACGTATTCAGGCCCATATTTATACTTTTTGACGCAAAACTGCGCTAACGCAGTTTTGCGTCAAAAAAATTAGCGCCGGCTAACGCCATTCTGAAGCACCATGCGGGCGCCGTATTTATTGAATGACGTTAGCCGGCGTTAGCCGGCGTTAGCCGCCAGCGCCGTCTGGTGTGCGTTAAAAAAAACGACGTACACCAGGCAGCGCTGGCGTAGGGGGATATGGGGCTTGGGCGTCAAGAAATGGGGCAAGTCAGGTTGAGGCAATTTTTTCGCCTCAACCCGATTTGCGCCATTTTTTTTCACTCCCAACCCCCATAGAAATGACTCCTGTCTTAGCAAAGACAGGAGTCATGCCCCCTTGCCCAATGGCCATGCCCAGGGGACTTCTGTCCCCTGGGCATGGTCATTGGGCATAGTGGCACGTAGGGGGGCACAAATCAGGCCCCCCTATGGCACCCAAAAAAAAAAAAAACACTTACCTGAACTTACCTTAATGTCCCTGGGATGGGTCCCTCCAGCCTTGGGTGTCCTCCTGGGGTGGGCAAGGGTGACAGGGGGTGTCCCTGGGGGCATGGGAGGGCACCTCTGGGCTCCTTCAGAGCCCACAGGTCCCTTAACGCCTGCCTTTTGCAGGCGCTAAAAAACGGCGCAAAAGCGGCCGTACGTCATTTTTTTTGACCCGTCCACTCCCGGGCGTGAATTTTGCCCGGGAGTATAAATCCGACGCACATGCCTCGGAGTCGATTTTTTAGACGGGAACACCTACCTTGCATATAATTAACGCAAAGTAGGTGTCCACGCTAAAAAATGACGCTAACTCCATGGACTTTGGCGCTAGACGCATCTAACGCCAAAGTATAAATATGGAGTTAGTTTTGCGTCGAAATTGCGTAAAAAAAACCGACGCAATTCCGGCGACAAAGGAGTATAAATATGCCCCTCACTTTTTTAGAAGTCAGAATCCTTCAGCATGACTGAAATTTGTAGCTAGTCAGGCCTTCATTTGGCAGGATACCTATACCACAGCTGAATTATTTTTCAGCATGACAAAAAGATCCAAGAGGGACAAAACTTGTTTTCTTTCCCGTCTTGGGAGTGAACATCCTGTGCATCCCTCACCACCTTGTTTGAGTCCTACAGACATGGAATAAAATGACTATGCCCTGATTTTCCCCAAGACCTCGCAAAGTTCTTCCAGGTCAGTCCTGAAGCCTGTTATGCTAGGGGAGCCTACTAGTCACCGGGTCTCTCTCCAGCTAGATTTCCTGAAGTGTCCAGTCCACTGTGGTCAGCCGGACCCTCTTGGAGACAGGAGTCCTTCTTCCTTTTTGTGTCCCTGAAACAAGTGAACAGATGGCCAACTACTTCAGTATTTGAGAACTAATAAAGTGCCTGCATAATAGCAAGTTTGGAGTTAGGAGTTCCTGAGTGTGCCACTTTCCTTCAGCAGGAGTTATGAGTCAGCATTCTTATTCCAGGATGGACTTCTTTTTATGGAGTTGTTCAATATTCAGGAACACTCTTCAGAGGTGGTGGTTGAGGTGTATCCTAGTGCACTAAATATTTTGATTGAAGTCACCAACCTCATTCTGAAGTACTTCCTCTTTGGCTTACTGTAAGATTACCCAGAAGCCCCTTATCTCAACATGGTATACCTCTTCTCCCACTAGATAGGCCAGCCATCAGCTCCTTAAGCATCCCTTTGTTTAGATGAGCTCTCCTCCCAGTGATAGAGTTCAAGAGAGTCCAGACTGGTTCTAACCAACACGGTGACTGGAACTTGGCTGTCTGAGAGGGTCCTGGGAAAGAATAGGAGAAGCACCTTTTGAGATCTCTAAGGGAAATAAGTGATACTAAAGCTTGCCTTTATTTTCCACCATTCTAATCCTCTGCCAAAGACTTAATTCCTGCTGGGTTGGTAGTAGTAAATATCACACTGTTGCAATTGGTCTAAAAGGAAGTCCCTGGTAAGGGGAAATACGTCTGAATGACTTTTCTAGCATTTTCCATAGGGGACATTGTAGGAAGCTAGCTCTCTATCTGATATATCAAAATGAGATATGTCGTGCAGAGAGTCAATCAGTCAATCAAACAGTATTTGTAAAGTGCGGCTACTCACCCGTGAGGGTCTCAAGGTGCTGGGGGAGGAGGGGCCTCATCCGAAGAGGCATGTCTTGAGGTTCTTCCTGAAGATGTTGAGCGACGGCCTTTGTCTGAGGTGCAGGGGTAGGTTGTTCCAGCTCTTCGCTGCAGTGTAGGTGTAGGTGGTTCATGTAGGCTGGTCCTGCGTTGTATATGGCCTTCTACGTGTGGGTGAGAAGCTTGAAGGTGATTCGATTCTCAACCGGTAGCAAGTGGAGGGTCCTCAGGCATTGGGAGATGTGTTCTCGGCGAGGGAGCTCCAGAATGAGTCTGGCAGCAGCATTCTGGATGAGTTGTCATTTTTTTAATGTTTCTGGTTGAGGTGTCGGCATAAAGAGCGTTTCCATAGTCGAGCTTGCTAGTGACTAAGGTGTGGTTGACTGTCCTGCGACAGTCTGCTGGGAGCTATCTGAAGATCTTCCAAAGTTTGCAGAGTGTGTGCCAGCAGGAGGAGGCAACATAGTTTACCTGGTGGATCATGGATAGGAAGGAGTTGATGATAGTTCCTAAGTTGCGGACATGCTCATTCGGTGCAGAAGGGGCGCTGAGGAATGTGGGCCACCAGGAGTCATCCGAAGTTGAGGTGGCATTTCCGAAGATGAGCTCAATCAATCAATCAATCAATCACTGCATTTGTAAAGCGCGCTACATACCCGCGAGGGTCTCAAGGCGCTGGGGAGGGGGGTGCTACTGGTCGAAGAGCCTGGTTTTGAGGAGTCTTCTGAAGGCCAGCAGGTCCTGGGTCTGTCGTAGGATGGTGGGGAGAGTGTTCCAGGTCTTGGCGGCGAGGTAGGAGAAGGATCTGCCACCGGCGGTGGTTTTTCGGATGCGGGGGACTGTGGCGAGGGCGAGGTTGGCTGAGCGGAGGCTTCGGGTGGGGGTGTGGAAGCTGAGTCGGTTGTTGAGGTAGGTGGGTCCAGTGTTGTGCAGTGCTTTGAGTGCATGGATCAGGAGCTCGAAGGTGATCCTTTTGTTGACGGGGAGCCAGTGCAGGCCTCTCAGGTGGAGTGTGATGTGGCTGCGGCGGGGAACATCGAGGATGAGTCGGGCTGAGGCGTTCTGGATGCGTTGGAGTCGTCTCAGGAGCTTGTTTGTAATTCCTGAGTAGAGGGCGTTCCTGAAGTCGAGTCTATTGGTGATGAGGGCCTGGGTAATAGTTTTTCTCGTGTCGAGGGGGATCCATTTGAAGATTCTGCAGAGCATACAGAGGGTGTTGAAGCAGGACGGGGAGACGGCATTGACTTGCCTGGTCATGGAGAGAGTGGAGTTGAGGATGACCCCCAGGTTACGTGCGTGGTCCGTGGGTTCCGGGGCTTTGCCTAGTGACGTGGGCCACCACGATTCATCCCAGGCTGATGGGGTGGGTCCGAGAATGAGGACCTCCGTCTTGTCTGAGTTCAGCTTCAGTCTGCTGTCCTTCATCCAGTCCGCTACGGCTTTCATTCCTCGGTGGAGGTTAGCTTTGGCGGTGTGGGGATCTTCGGTGAGGGATATGATCAGCTGGGTGTCGTCGGCGTAGGAGATGATGTTGAGGTTGTGTTGTCGTGCGACGTGGGCGAGGGGGGCCATGTAGATATTGAACAGTGTCGGGCTGAGGGAGGATCCCTGTGGGACGCTGCAGATGATCTTGGTGGTTTTAGAGCGGAAGGGTGGGAGGCGGACGCTCTGGGTTCTGCCGGAGAGGAAGGATGTGGTCCAGGCCAGGACCTTCTCTTGGATACCGGCGTCATGGAGGCGTGCTGATAGGGTGCGGTGGCAGACCGTGTCAAAGGCTGCTGATAGGTCCAGGAGGATGAGGGCGGCTGTTTCTCCTTTGTCCATCAGGGTCCGGATGTCGTCAGTGGCGGCAATGAGGGCGGTCTCGGTGCTGTGGTTACTGCGAAAACCGGATGGGAAGGGTCCAGGATGTTGTTGACTTCGAGGTAGCGGGTCAGCTGTTTGTTGACAATCTTCTCGGTCACTTTTGCCGGGAAAGGGAGCAGGGAGATGGGCCGGAAGTTCTTGAGGTCCTTGGGGTCCGCCTTAGGCTTCTTCAGAAGGGCGTTGATCTCGGCGTGCTTCCAGCTTTCTGGGAAGGTTGCTGTCTCGAAGGAACAGTGATTGTTTTCCGGAGGTGGGGCGCGATGGCTGCGCTGGCTTTGTTGAAGACGTGGTGAGGGCAGGGGTCCGATGGGGATCCGGAGTGGATGCAGTTCATGGTTTTGATGGTGTCTTTGTCGCTGACGCTGGACCAGACGGTCAGGCGACTGGTGCTAGTGGTAGTCGCACGGGTGGTGGACTCGGTGGTGGGTGCGGGGGGATCGGGGTTGAAGCTGTCATGGATGTCGGTGATCTTGCGGTGGAAGAAGGTGGCCAGGGAGTCGCACAGGTCTTGAGATGGCGGGATGTCGTTGGTGATGGAGCTGGGGTTGGAGAGTTCTTTCACAATGCTGAAGAGCTCTTTGGTGTTATGTGCGTTGTTGTCTAGGCGGTCCTTGAAGGCAGTCTTCTTGGCAGTCCTGATGAGTTGGTGATGTCTGCGGATGGCGCTCTTGAGGGCTGTGTGGTTGTCTGGTGTTCGGTCGTGGAGCCATTTCTTCTCCAGCTTCCGACAGGTGTGCTTGGAGATCTGGAGGTCCTTGGTGAACTAGGCGGCTTTCTTGTTGGTGTGGTTGGTTGTAAAGGTCTTGAGAGGGGCGAGGGTGTTGGCGCAGTTGTTGATTCACTGTGTGAGGTTGGTCGCGGCGGTGTCTGGGTCGGTGGGGTCGATGGGTGGTCTCAGGGCGAGGGCGGTAGTCAGTTGGTCCTCGGTGACCTTGCTCCAGCAGCGGCGTGGTAGCTGTTGGGTGCGGTGGTGTGTGGTGGGTTTTCTGAAGGTGAAGTGGACGCATCTGTGGTCGGTCCAGTGTGGTTTGGTGGTGTGGTTGAAGGAGACGTGGGGGCTTGCGGAGAAGATAGAGTTGAGCTTGAGGCAGCTTTCTCTCATCCAGGTGGCGACGGCTTCCATTCCTGAGTGGAAGTTCCTTTTGGACGTGTCCGGGTCTTCAGTGAGGGAAATGATGAGTTGTGTGTCATCGGCGTATGACACGATGTTCATACCGTGGCTTCTGACGATGGCAGTGAGAGGGGCCATGTATACGTTGAACGGTGTAGGACTCAGTGACGATCCTTGGGGGACTCCGCAGTTCACTCTTGTGGGTCTGGAAGTGTAGGGCAGGAGTCTGACCCACTGCATCTTCCCGGAGAGGAAGGAGTGGATCCATTCCAGGGCTCTTCTGCAGATTCCTATGTCCTGGAATCTGGTGCACAGAGTGCTGTGGGAGATACTGTCGAATGCTGCTGAGAGGTCGAGGAGTATGAGTGCTGCGGTATGGCCACTGTCTAGGAGTAATCTGATGTAATCAGTGGCTGCCAGGAGGGCTGTCTCTGCTGTGGGTGATGCGGAAGCCAGACTTGGAGCTGTCCAGGCAGTTGTTGCCCTTGATGAAATTCCATAGTTGTGCATTGATTGCTTTCTCCACTATTTTGACAGGGTAGGGTAACAGCGAGATGGGCCAGAAATTCTTTAGCTCTGATGGGTCGGCTGAAGGGTTCTTCAGGAGAGGGCATATTTTGGCATCTTTCCAGTCCTCGTGGAAGGTGCCTGTGTTGATAGAGCAGTCGATTGTTTTCCAGAGCTTGAGGACAATGGATCCGCTGGCTCTGATGTATATGTGGTGCAGGCAAGGTTACGAGGGGGCTCCAGAGTGGGTGCTGTTCATGATGTTGACTGTTTCCTCTGTGGTGAGCGTGGACCAGCTGTGGATGGTCGGGTTGGGTTCTGTGGGGGTGGATCAGTCAGAGGTTCCGGTGCCAGGATTTTCCAGGAGAAAGCTGTTGTAGATGTCCTAAATCTTGTGGTGGAACAAGGAGGTGAGTTTGTTGCAGAGGTCCTGTGACGGGGATGCTGGTGGCTTCGGAGGGGGGATCTGTGAACTCGTTGATGACTGAGATGAGGTCCTTGGAGTTGTGTGCTGAGGAGTTGATGCACTCCCGGAGAGCATCCTTCTTAGAGTTCTTGATTTTTCATTAGTGGGCGGCGGTTGCGGCTCTGAATGAGGTGAGGTCTTGCTGGTTTGGCTGTTCCTCCATTTTTTCACTAACTGTCTCCAGGTACGCTTTGATTCTTGGCGCTCGGTGGTGAACCAGCTGGCTTTCTTGGGTACGGGTTTGGCTGATGTCAGATGGAGAGGGGCTAGAGTGTCAGCGCATTCGGTGATCCATGCGTTGAGATTGCGTGCTGCTGTGTTGGCATCGTCGGAGGGAGAAGGGAGGGATCTGGCAAGCGAAGAGGTGAGTTCCTCATTGGTGATTTCTGTGGGGGGGATCTTGGAGTTGCAGATGCGGCTGCTGAGTGCTGTGATTGTGACGTGTATGTAGCAGTGGTTGGTCCAGTCTGGGGTGGAGATGGTCTCAATGGTGATCCGGTTGCAGAGGTAAAGATGGAGTCCAGTGTGTGTCCTACGATGTGTGTGTGGATGCGGAGATCAGCTGTCTGAGGCCGAGAGTGGCGAGGTTTTCAAGTAGGGTGTTGGTGTTTGGGTCAGTGCGGTCCTCAACATGGAAATTCAGTTCGCCGAGGAGGAGGTAGTCAACTGATGCCAGGGCCTGTGAGTAGCGATGTCTACAACTGGGTGGGGGCCGGGTGGTTGGAGTGGATCAGGAAGTGAAGGTGTTCCATGGTGGTGTAGTGTTCTTCTGGGATAGCCTTGACACGTAGTGAGGACCTGTGTACGATGGCAAGACTTCTGCCCAGGCGGGAGGGCCGGCCCCTCCTTACGATGCTGTAACTGACAGAAATGGCAATGGCGATGTCTGGACCCGAGGTGCGGTTGGTCCAAGTATCTGTAAGGAAGGCGATGTCCTGTTGGGCGGTGTCGATCAAGTCCCAGAGTTCGGTGGCATGTTTGTGGAGGGAGCGGATGTTGAGGAGCAGGCAGTTGATGGTGTTGTGGAGGTTGTTGGTATCTTTGTGTTCGGAGAGTACCTTCAGCTTGTTGAGGTCTGTGGGTGTCCTTGGGGGAGATGGTGCAGCAGTTGCTGAGATGTCCGGTGTTGAAGTGTAGGTGGGTCTCCGAGTCACAACAGAGGCAGTGTAGGGATTGGTTTGATGGAGATCTAGGGTTCCTGGCGCTGGGCGCAGTTCAGGCGCGGACAGGCGCAGAAGGGCTCGGGCTGCCATTAATAAGGGAAAGGTGGTGGATGGAGCAGTCAGCTGGGAGGCGGGAGGGTGGGAAAGGTGCTTCACGGGGGCACAGGGGCAGAGGAAAGAGACGAGAAAGGAAAGAGGAATAAAGGAAAAACAAGAGACAAAAATAGAAAGAGGCAGAAAAAGCAAGAGTGAAAAAGTGACAGAGAGAAAGAGATACTTACTATTGATGGCCACCAAGCCACCAGGGATGAGGCGCAGGGATGAGCCTGCGGGTGGAGAAGGTCCTCGAACTGAGAGTCAGCAAAAAGGCATAGGCAGCAGCAGCAGCCTTGAGGAGCTGGGGAGGGCAGCAGACACTGACCAGGGGGTCAGTGCAGGGATTCCCAGGGATTCCCTTACCAGTGGACAGGGATTGCTATGCAATCCCAAAGTACTCCATTAGAAGGTAATACGGGCTAGCAGCCTTAGGCTTAACAGGAGTGTGAGACATTTGCATATACACACACAGTCAATAAATGAGACACATGACTCAAAAAGGAGAGCCACACCAATTTACAAAAATAACAATTATCTCTATATATATTTTAGCACCAGATTCAATTTTTTCAGGTAAGTACATTTTGAAAGAAAAATCTTTACAGTTTTGAAAATTCAACACCAGTAAAATTTCTGAAAGCTGCAATGCCTTCCTATGGAGGAAATGAAAGACAGCAAATCAGGTGCATTACAGTGATTTACAAGCCCAATATCCTGGACTTTAGGTAAGTACTGGGCAAGGGTCAGGGCCACACCAACAGGTCACACCGGGGCGACAGGGTGCCAAGGTGTAGTATGGCGTTGAGAGCTCAACGTTACTCTATGGTGATTGGTCCAGTTGAAAAGATGTTGCAGTGAAGGACTGGGGATCTAGTCAGGGGTAACCAACAAGGGGTTTCCAGTCTTGGAAGTCCGAGGACGTGGGGACACCTTCAGTCTGCTTCTTCTCAGGTCAGGGGTGACTGGTGCAGAGGTGTCCTGAGAAGTCAGGTTTTCTCCACTGGGGCACTAGCAGTTGAGGGGGCCTGAGTGCAGAGGCAGCAGGCATCGTCAAAAAGTCCTTAGTGGTAAGGTCCATGGTAGACTTCATCACTGGAGGGCTGGGGGATCTCACTGGCACCGTTGATCCACTTGGACTCAAAATCTGTGGCACAGGTGCAGTGCTGCTTCCAGGCTTCAGGTTTTTGGTGGTCCAGAGTCCTCACAGGTTGTCTTGGGGTGCCTGCAGATGCAGGGAAGCAGCTCTTCTGCTCCCTGGGAGTTCCTCGGTCTTTTTAGAAAGAAGGCAGTCCTCCCACGCTTGGGGGCACAGCAGCTGCAGGACAAGATGTTTTTGGTGCAATTTCACAGGAGAAGCAGACAGGCAGTCAGGGGTGGGTTCAGGTCAGGTGCTCCTTCCTTTGCTTTTAATGGCTCTTCAGTGTCTTTCTCCATAGGCCAGCAGGAATCTGTTTCCCTGGTGCCAGGGGCTCACCTAAATACTGCATTTAGGGGTGTGTCAGGCTGTGTCTGGTAGTAGCCAATGGGCTACTTACCCCTGGAGTCACTACTCCCCCTATATGACCACCCCTGTGGGAAGTGGGCATAACCCTGTACCAGAGTTTCTAAATCTGGCAACAGCAAGATGGTAGATTTTTAAAAGTTGCATCCACTTCAGATAGAGCACCTTGCAGGTCATCCTGTTGGGCGGGGTGCATAACACCTCTCCCAGATCAGGCTTTGCGATCGACTACCTGAGAGCAAAGGCCCTCATCCTAGGAGGTCAGACTCACGTCTGGTGGTTGGGGGTTTTTCAGGGGGTGCCTCTAAGGTGCCCTCTGAGTGCATGTATTAATAAATCTGTCACTGGTATCTGTGAGGGCTTATTAATATAAGATGTTAGATACCAAACATCCCTAGTTTCAGTGAAACCATCATGTAGCTGGGGATCTCAAAATGGCCAGTGTCTAGCACATGTACTTAAAATGGCTTCCCTATTTACTCACTATCTCTAAAAATCGACAAAGAAATAGGAGGGCCATATCTGCTTGTGCAGATATGCCCTTACATGAAATATAATGCATAGGACTTGAAGGCCTGTTGTAGGGGTAACTTACATATATTGCACACAGTGTTAGGGGACATGGCACACACACTGTGTGCTATGTCATGTTCTCACCTTTAGCTGCACCAAGACACACAGCCTGCAATGGCAGTCTGCATGTGCTAGGTGAAGGTTCCTGTGGTGGCACCATACATGCTGCACTCCTTGGCGACCCTCTTTGGTAACCATGCCCAAGGTACATGGGCTACCATTAGCCAGGGACTTACGGGGGGCAAAGATATTGCCAGTTTGGGAAAAATTGTACAGTTTTAAGGAAAGAGATCTGACACTGGTGACCTGGTTGGGAGGAACCCAGTACTCATTCAGTCCAAATTGCACTGTGTATCAGGCAAAAAGTGGGGGTGACCATGTCAAAAAGGGGCACTTTCCTACACAGATGTAGAATGAAATACTTTAATCACACCTAGATCTTGGCTATGTAAACTCCATCTCACCTTACACAATGAACTAGCTTTTAGTCCTTCAGTCACTAGACGGGCACAATGATGTACAACACTTTTTCTATATATCAGTCCCCCTGACCTGAAGGTGTACAAGGAGTGACTTAATAATATATAGAATAGTTTTGACTACATGACAAGGCACCTTTTCTTGGCCTGTGTTACTGCAGTGCCTTTAAACTGCAGCCCAATCAGAGCACAATGGTGCTTCTGACAGGCATGTATTTTTGTCATACATGTAAATTGTATAAATACACACTGCAGCTCATATTTGACAATAAACTCCTATGCAATTAGTCTACTTTCTGTGCCATGTGGTATGGCCTTGCAGGCACTGTAAATAGACCAATTGGGAAAAACAATTTATCTATACTGCTTTAAGGCCTGAACACATGCCGTGAGGCACTGAACACCATTGTCACAGAGTCAAAATACCAGCCAAAAAAGGGTGTAGAAAAAGTGGAATGACCATTCAGAAAAGGCAATTTTGCCAGAACAGCCATTAAACATCTTGAGAAAGCAAATTACAAAATGCTTGAACAGAGGAACATTTGATAACTCTTGCATATCAAGCTCATTTGCATGTTTGTTTACAAAGACTAGCAACACTCGCTACCAAATCCTCCACCTCCATCTCCTGCATACTATTGCTAATTAATGTTACTCTAATCTAATCTTCTGAAGACATAAACATTGATCTGTAAATTTATACTTGACATGATGCAAGGTATCATCTTCACCTCTAGTCACCTGACAACAGATATGCACCTATTGGAGAGATTTGGTATTGGTCCTCATGAGCCCACTCGGCTTCTTATCCTCCTTAATTGACAAAACAAAGGGGCAGATTTATTAAAAGTGGCACAACACCTCGTGTTCTTGCCCCCCTTTGTGGCCCCTTAACGCCACCATGTGTGCGCTATATTTAATATATGGCGCACCATAGTAGTTAGAGAACTGGTGTCAAAAAGTTTGATGCTAATCCTGCAAAGCACCAAGAGGCCCATTTCTTTGTGCCATTTTTTCAGCACCCTAATGGGGTATCACCCCCCTTGCATACATTATGCCTGCTGCAGACATCATGTGGCGCAAGGGGTTACAAAGTGGCGCACTGTGTAAATATAGAGCGGCAGAGTTTTTGGCCATCTAACGCCACATTAGTGTACAAAAATGACACTAATGTGTCGTTAGGTGGTGCTAGACCCTCCTAAATCTGTTTGGGCCTAAGTTCCTGTTGGTAGCAATAAGCATCTGGTATACAGCAGCGATAAACCCCTTGGTGTGCACATGCATTCTACAGATTCACACATGGTATGAAAATCCATGAAGACTCCAGCACAGTCCTCTGTGTAAATGTGCTCTAACCCCTGAAAACAAGGTGACAAATGATTGAAATGCAATTGCTGTGTCTGATCTTTTAAAATGTCTACAGTAATGTGGTGCAGTAAGTGCATTAGCGACAGTAAAGCAAATGCCACAAGTGGGCTGCATATGACTGTATGCTGCCAACATCTCTTTAGTAGCACAAATTGAAGGATTCAGGACAACAGGCCTGAACGTCTGCAGTCAAAACTGCAGCTAATATATGTAAAAAGAAACTACTTGAAAACCTAAGGCCCATATTTATACTCTGCTTGCACCGGATTTGCACCATATTTTTACGCAAATTCAGTGCAAAACTAAGACCATATTTATACTTTGACGCTAGACCCCGCTAACGTCAAAATATCTAAGTGTTCTTCATTTTCTGGACGCATGAAACCTCCTTGCATTAATGACATGCAAGGTAGGCGTTCCCATCCAAAAAATGACTTACACACCCATGCGCCATATTTATCTAACCGGGCGAAAATGGCGCACAGCTGGGAGGCGGAGCCGGAAAATGACGTAAATCCCGATTTGCGTAAAAAATTAACGCCTAGGTCCGGGCAGGCGTTAAGGGACCTGTGGGCTCTTTTCCATGGTGGGAGACCATGGAAGCAGTCCACAGGTGCCTTTCCCTCCACCCAGGGACACCCCCTGCCACCCTAGCCCACCCCTGGAGGACACCCATGGATGGGGGACCCATCCATGGTTAGTGCAGGTGAGTATAATTTTTTTTTTTTTTAGAGTGGCATACGGCGCCCCTACATGCCACTGTGCCCAATGGCCATGCCCAGGGGACAGAAGTCCCCTGGGCATGGCCATTGGGCAGTGGGGCATGACTCCTGTCTTTGCTAAGACAGGAGTCATTTCCATGGGGGTTTTGCGTCAAAACATGGCGCAATTCAGGTTAGAGACAATATTTTTTACTCTAATCTGACTTGCACCATTCTTTGGCGCACAACCCCCAGTCTTCCCTTCGCCTCCGCTGCCCGGTTAGAGTCATTTATTTTGATGCAAACAAGGCCACAGCGCTGGCTAACGCCATTCCATAAATAAGGCGCCCGGCATGAGTGTTGGAATGGCGTTAGCCGGCGGTAAACTTTTTGACGCAAATCTGCCCTGGCTCTGATTTGCGTCAAAAAGTATAAATATGGGTCTAAGTCTCTCTAAAGCAGAGCCTTGTAGCCCACAAGACCCGGTTACTTGATGGAAAAACGAAAGACATGAATAATGTTCAGAAGCTAGGGGAGCTATTCCATCTGTCAAAAACCTATTTTGGATTAGAAGTCATATTTCTCATAAGTGGAACAGCTACTCATATCACACACACAAAGATGCATCCCAAGCTATACAGAGTGGTAAAGCCTGTGAGAGAGATCACATTTTATTGATATATTAGTGGCATAGAAGTTAGCATATGGTGATGAATGGACGTATATTTAAAAGCCTACCAGAGAATGTGCATGTTTGAATGATGGTGAACTATGTGTTTTAAACTGAGAGTTTTTCATTTGTATTCATTGAGATACTTATATGAATTAATATTAAAAGTGTTATTGAAATATTAAGTGAATTAAATTAATCGTATGTATATTTGATTAATGAAATGTATTAATACAAGTTACATGTGTGCAGAAAAATAAATGCATGTTTAGAATTATTTTTAACTAGGGGAGCCATGCCAGTGTGGATGACAACGAGGAGAGACGGACCCCCTGAAAGACCCAGGCAAGTCCTCTTCTCTTCTTTTCTTTTTCTTTGTTTATACACAAACAAGAAATGAGACAGCAGCTTTCGCTGCCTAAGACCCTGGCCTGAATTCAGGCCAGGGCCGTAAGCAGTGAAAGCTGCTGTTTCAGGCCTTTTGTGTACCTGCCTGTCCTGTGTGCAGTGCACACGGGGCAGGCCGGTGCACAAGAGGCCTGAAATGGCAGCTTTCACTGCCTATGGCCCTCTCCTGAATGTGCCCAATCTTGGAAGCACGAAGCAGGGTCGGGCCTGGGAATTTCGCAGAGTTTTTAATCAACTCTGCGGACTGGAACTCCGTGAAATTCACCCAGGCCTAGTTTTACCATGTTTGCAATTAATGAATTTGCTTTGCGTAGTTAGATTGTAAGGTGCACAATAGGTTTATTAATGTATTAAATGTATTCATGTGTATTAAGGCTTTCTTAGCTTGAATGGGCCTGGAAGGTTCATTTTGCAGTAATGGAAAATCGCTTGTTTATTCTGTCCCCTCTGACCTGAATTATTTCCCTAGGCTGTTAATGTGAATGTTGAATTTCCTATTGTATTGAAGGCAAGAAACATGTTTCATAATAACAATGTTGCTTTATTTGCTCTAACTTTCGAACAGGCCAGGAAACTTGCAGTTCTCATGTGAAATGTATTGGTTTAGTTTATTTTGTGTCAAGAGAAAGAATCTCAAGTAACAATTAATTAGAGAATGTAATATTTTGTTAGAGATGTGTGAAATCAGCCAATTACAAATGCACTTTTACTTAGAAGATTTTTAAAAGTAACAAAATAGCTTGTGCCATCTACAGCAATTGGGTGCTGAATCTGTCATCTGAATTGCGCCCACCTGAAGGACCAATAAATGGACTGTGCATATTTCTAATTAGTGAGGAACTTTGGACATACAGTTCAGTTCTTGTTAGGTCTTGTTGAAGTCAGTCTGTCCCGAGAAAGTCTTCAGTCTATCTTGTCCCCTGCTTCAATGCTATTCCGAACTCTGTCGGAGTCTGTTCAAGTCTGCTGTCACTCTCCTGTTTCTCTAAGTCCCCTGATGACTTTTCTGATCTTAGTCTTAACTGCCCTGGTCTGTTATGTGGTTCAGTACTAGTAAGCCCAACTAATTCTGTACTGCTGATCTGCTTTATATCCTGATGCTGCTGTCAACTGAAGCCGGAAGAAACTGATCGTCCTGCCTGATAAATTACTACTGTCTGCTGTCCCATGAGAAGAGGTATAACTAAATTTTAATAGTTAGTTACTTACACCAGCATATTTTTATAGTGAGTTATTCTAGTTAGATTTTTGTTTCTAATTATTTTTGTCTTTCTTTTATTTTTGCTTTTGTCCATATGTGTTATACCATTCCCACACATGCAAGCCCAAATTTGTGTTAGTGATAGGAATGGCACAGGTCTGAAACCTGAAATCTGAAACTAATTGTGAATTGTATTTTGATGATTTATTGATGCTATCATCATCTGCTTTGAATTCTAACAATAATGTGCATATTGTGCTGTTGTTAATTTACCTTATTCTTTTGGAGTGTTTAACAGTATTGATGTTTAGTAGACTAAGGGCCTGATTACAACTTTGGAGGACGGTGTTAGTCTGTCCCAAATGTGACGGATTTACCATCTACCGTATTACGAGTCCATTATATCCTATGGAACTCGTAATACGGTAATTGGTATATCCGTCACATTTGGGACGGATTAACACCGTCCTCCAAAGTTGTAATCAGGCCCTAAATCTTTTTAGACGTTTTGGTCAGGCTATGGCTTTCATGTATGTTTGCAACAGAGTTTTGCAAACCATATATGTGACATTGATTTTGGGATTGTAATAAAGCTTTGAAACTTTGGTCAGTTTGGAGTTTGATTTAGTGCTTACATTGTTTATGGTATAATGTCATTGATTTGTGATTGAATTATTCTGACTATTACACTCTTTGCCCAGTCCAAAGGTTCAGTCAACCTCTATAGGTGAAATTGGTGATGGTGTCTCATCTGAGCTCTGGTGGTTTGTGACCCCGGAACCAGAAAGAAGCAAATTCTTCCTGGGCCCCAGCGTGCCCTCACCTGCTTCCCATTGTTATCTGTGCAATTATACCCTGAAGGCTGCCTTTAATGAGTGAGTGTTTGAGACGTTACCTCAAGAAGAAATTAAGGTCCATATTTTGGAAGGTTAGCATTGCCTTAGTGCCATTTATTTTGGCTCTAAAGCAGCGCTAACCTTACTTCATTTTTGTACTTTGACGCTAGACCCGTGTAGCATCAAAGTTTTGGAGTTAGCACCATTTTCAGGATGCGCCAACCCACCTTGTGCTAATGAGATGCAAGGTAGGTATTCCCATCCTAAAAATGTCGCTAGCTCCCGGGCGCCATATTTAATTCCTGACACAGAAACGTCGCGCAACTGGGAGGCGGGCCTAAATAATGGCTCTAAGCCCTTTTAGTGCCATTATTTAACATCTAGTCAGACAAGGCGTTAAAGTGCAGGTAGGCCCATTTCCATGGCTAAAGACCATGGAATGGGCACAAAGATGCCTACTCCAACTCCCAGCAACACCACCACCCACACCGCAGGGACACTACAAGAGGAGGGGACCCATCCCAGGTAAGTTGCAGGTAAGTGTTGGTGTATGTGTGTGGTGTGTAATTGGGGGCCCCTTACATGGGGCCTCCTGCCTGGCACTGGGTATGTAGGGCTTGCCCAGGGGAGACTGACCTCCTGTGGTGGGTATTGGGCTAGGGGAAATGACTTCTGTCTATACTTAGACAGGGGTTATTTTTTGGCTGTTTGTGCGTGGAAAAATGATGCTAGGCTGACTGGTGGCAGATATTTTGCCGCTAGCAAGCCTAACATCATTTCTGCCCTACTAGCCCCATTTCCCCTAAAGCCACCCCTCAACGGCTACCATCTTTTTTGAGACATTAGCCATTCCTTAACGCCACTCTGTGTCATTTTATCAATATGGCGCATGGATGGCGTTAGGCAATGGCGTTAGCCGGCATTTTAAAAAAATGACGCAGAACTGCTTTAGCACAGTTGTGTGCCATTTTGCATAAATATCGGCCTAAGCATCTAAGAAACGTTGGGACTTAGATGCTACCAACCTCAGGAATTTTGGGCCAGATATGATTCCAGAATAACTTGACCTTAAAATATTGTTCCCTAAATATTATTTACAAAAATATAAAACACAATTGGTGTTAATAATTAAAAAGCTACACCCAAATATGCTAGTTAGTAATCAATATTTAGGTACCGGTATTAATGGAAGACAATATTCCACAGGATCTTCACATCTTGAAAGTCAGAAAATAAAACTGTTAATTCAGGCAAATCACTGTGCCTTGCTGCATGCAGTCCCTTGCAATTGCCCTAGAAAAGCAACTAGGCTTAGGTCCCCAGCATGCATTCATTTGTAACAGTATGTTTTTTTCGTGGTCAAGTTTGACATTCAGGCCGAGATTTATTTTCAGATTGCTCTGAATTTTCGTCATTTTTTATGCTAATTCAGCGCAAACTTAAATCCATATTTATTTTTTGGATGCGTAAATCCACCTTACGTCAATGCGATGCAGGGTGGGTGTTCCCATCCAAAAAATGACTCTAAGGCCTTAGCGCCTTATTTATCCTCCCATGCAAAAATGGTTCACTGGAGGGAGGCAGGCCTAAATAATGGCGCTAAGCATGCTTAGCATCATTATTTAATGCATGGGTCAGGGCGGGCGTTATGGGACCTGTGGACCCATTTCCATGGTCAAACACTGTAGAAAGAGCCCACAGGTGCCCTCACCAAGCCCCAAGAACACCTCCACCCACACCAGAGGGACACCAGATGATGGGGGGGCCCCGTCCCAGGTAAGTATAGGTAAGTATTTTTTTTTTAAGTGCCTGAAATGAGCCCCCCTACGTGGCACTGGGTGCAATGACCATGCCAGGGGACCCTTGTCCCATGTGCTGGCCATTGGGGTGGTGGGCATGACTTCTGTCTTTTATAAGATAGGAGTCTTGTGGTTTGGATGGTTTTGCATCAAGAAATGCTGCTAGGCTGTTTAGAGTAATTGTTTTTACCCCTTCTCTCATACCACCACCCCCACTCGGCTAACGTCATTTTTTATGACGCTAGCCCACCTTTTGTGCCAGAATGCCCCATTCCATTAATATGGCTCCCGTCTGGCATACTGGAATGGCGCAAGCCGGCACTATACTTTTTGACGAAAAACTGCACAAACACAGTTTTGCATCAAAAAGTATAAATATGGGCCTTAATTTGTAGAAAATAATATCTCTCGTTCTTTTAACTAGGGTTGTGTGGAATTTCAAGAAATTTGCTTTTGCATAATTATGTAAAATTCCGGCAAAATTGTGTGAAATTACACTTAATTACACTAAATCCAAAACTAGCATTTAGCAGTTTGATATTTTAGTGTGAAATGCAGCTTCACATCCACTTAAGGGTCGAGGATGCAAATTGCACTAAAAGAGTACAAAATGACTGCACACAGCATCTGCTCAAGTTTGCCAGGCCGGACTAGCCATACCAGGCATTGGGCATTTCCCCGGGATGCTGGAAGGGTGGGGGGTCACTTTTGTTAGTGGGGGGCCGGTTTTGTGGCAGTGCAGCAGTTTTAATAGCAGTGCAAAGTTCTCTCTATATACAACAGTTCTCAGGCAACAAGAAAAGTGCCAAGATAACTTTGCCGATTAATGTACCTGCTGGAGAGAGATCAGGTTTTTGTCCAGTGGCAGTTTTGACTAATCTGGGGAATGCAGTGCGTTAAAATGCCTGCTGCAAAAAATGTGTACTAAGCAGATCACAGAACAGTATTTAATGTACATAGCTCAGTGGGATACTGCTTTTGTCAAAGAGATCCTTTTGTTACTATGCAGTGAGCTATGAAGTTCCATCAAAGAGCTGTATGTAAACTGCATGGGTACAGATTAGAAAGTTAGGTTTTTCCCAGTCTTTGATTATCCTAATTTTGCTAAAAAGGGTTTGGTTGGGTAGAACTAAACTGCTAATAGTAAAGTCACCCCTAACCACTGTGTTACATTCTGAATCCTGAATTTCTGGTTGCCCAGACCAAACACTCTTTAATAATGCCTACCAGTATGGATGAAATGTGCATCCTACACCTTGTAGTCTCCTTTGTTTTGTGCAACTTTTTCTATACATTGATTTACACATGTATGATTCATTGTCTCTGTATTTGTGTGTGATGTAAAGTGCTCCAACGCCTTATACTGGTAACAGAGGAGCTATAATACAAACGGAATACATATGAGAGAGGGGCTATGAAGAGATGTGAGGCACTGTTAGAGGGTGATGGTAAGGGATTCAGTGAAGAGCCCCAATAGAGATTACTGTGCCCTGGACAATTGTCAGGTCACCATTTACTACACTTCAAAAACTAATACAATGGGATATCAAATGAAAAACACTCACTATAATGCCTATCAGGGGCTGGTCTGACAAAATTTGCCAGGGCTGCTTTGGATTCTCAGTCTGGCCATGGTCATTCATAGTGTTCGTTCCCATGAGGTCACAGTACATTTTTACAGTGACAAGTGCATTTGCAGTAAACTGGTACCTCAAATAAAGTGTAATTGGGTAATGTGGCACAATAGTGCAATTTCAGGAATTTTGCATAAAATGAAAAACACGAAATTAGCACAATTTCACTAATAATACTGATGTAAGGGAATGTTCACCCAGGCCTAATTGTAATCTGATTTTGACAATGTTTGGGTCATTTTGCTTATTAGATTTTTCTTTTTTTTTCTAAGTTAATTTGTGGGGCTCTTGCCTTTCATGTTGTTTCGGTGTAAGTTATGTACACCTAGTTCTATGAAGATAAATCAGTTGCTTTCAGCCATTGATACCGAGGCAAGCCTAGGTTTTCTCATTGGAACTATATGTGCCTAAATCACTCTAGTTTGTTTACTTTGTGGAATTTCGTACCTTGTAGTTGATAATCCAGGATGTCAAATTTGTAATGCTAATAATAATTTGCTTTCACATGGGGGCTTGATACCATATTTGTTGTAGCATTTAAACAATGCAAATGACCCAATTTAACTGTACCCAATTGGTGAATTTTGAAAAGATGAAAGTCCGAGTGGACCTTGTCAGGTTCTGAACATTTAGGGGCTGATCTAAGAAACGTGGCGCTGCAACCAGTGCAGCACAGCTATACTTGCACCCCTTAGCGCCTCCCTAATGCCACAATAAATGTGCGGTACATAAAATATGGCGCACTATGGCACAGGGTAGAGGGCAATGGCGTTAGAATTCCTGATGCTATTGATGTACCCTGCAGGAGTAGTGCTAACATTTTGGCGCTACTCCTGCAGAGTACATAGGGTCCCATTGTATTCAATTTCATGCCCCGTTTTAATGCGTGCTCTGAGCAGGTGTTAAAAGGGCCCAAAAAAATGGTGCAAGGAAATCGCTTATATTTCATTGTGCCATTTTTTTTGGGCTCCCCTAATGGGGGAACGCCCCCCCGGCATACATTATGCCTGGAGCAGGCATATTGTGGCGCAAGGGATCACAAAGTGATGCAATGCATGTAATGCTCCACTTTGTAAATATGGGGCGTGTAAAAAGCCACTTTAGCGCCACCTTAGATTTAAAAAAATTACGTTATGGCAGCGCTAAGGCGTTGCGAAGCCCTCTTGAATCAGGCCCTTAGAGGCATATTTAAAAAAAGTTGTGCATCAACTATGATGCACCACTTTTTTTGCACCCTCCCCCCACCCCACTGACACCTAACAACACCATGGTTGCACTGTATTCATAATGCGACGCATCATGGTGGTCGTTAGCACAATAGCATCAACATTTTTTATGCTATTGTGATGCCTTGCTACAGCAAAGTGCAAGGAGGCCCATAGGTTACTATGGGAGCATCATTTTAACACCTGCTCTGAGCGGTAGTTTAAAAGGACACCAAAAATGGTGTAGTGAAATATGTTAAATTTCACTGCACCATTTTTGCGGACCTGCTAATGCCAGAACTCCCCTTTGCATACATTATGCCTGGCGCCTGCATAATGCGGCTCAAGGCATTACAAAGTGGCGCAATAAATATGGTGCGTCAGAAACGTCACTTTAGCGCTGCTTTGGCATTAAAAAAATGACGCTATGGCGGCGACAGGTGGCGCTAGGGGCTCTTAAATATGCCCCTTAATTTGATGACCCACTATTACGTTTTTTAATGCTATTTACAAACCCTCAAAGACGACAATCTCAGACAATGATAGATTGTTTTTGATACATATTGCCCTTTCAAACATTTTTACCTTTGACTAAGCGAGCTTATCTTGAACAAGTTCACATCTGTTGATAAATGAGTTTAGAGGCTCTAACAGGTACAGCTGAAATGGTGACGAGTAATAGAAATTATTCATGCAGAGAAAACAGAACTACCACATCAGGGAAAGTGGTAGCATAATAATCAAAGTTATTAAATATAAAATCACAAGCGACGGACTCTTTCATTAACAAGTGAAGTGCCCTTCACCACTAATTGCTCCTCTCCACCCTATCATTGTGTTTTCATTTTCTCCTTTCTTTTCTTTTAATCTTTCAATCTTAAGTGTTATTTCCTCTGTACTTCTTGACACTCACTCATTATAGGCACATTTATGGGCTTCACGGTCACTGAATGTTTATAATTAAGAATGCATTATTAATGTTTATGGTGCTGGGATATCAACAAGACTTAAAGCATTTTTTGTAAGCTGATTGCATTTGCTATTTCATTAATTCAGATACTATATTTATAATCTAGCGAGTAAGCCTTCCTTTCTCTTGTTGTTTATTTCATGTATTAGCTCACAATATTAATCACGCTTTCGAACCATTTTTTCAGGTGAACCTCGAAGAACATTTGCAGACACTTGGCAACCAGATTACCCACAAAGTACAAACACAAAGCTGCAGGAAAAGGGTTTATTCATGCACCGATGAGCAGACACACATAGCAGACCCTAGTGCAGAAAGATATTAAGCTATATCTTTTGCACAGATACACATTTTATCATTATGGCCCTCATTATGACTTTGGCGGTCTTTTCACAAGACCACCAAAGCCATGGGAGCCACAAGACTGCCAGTGCTGACGGTCTTCCGACCACCATATAACGAGTACTGAAGGATTTCTGCCACAATTTGGGCTGGCAGTCGGAGGTGCAGGGGCGGTTACACTACCGTCCCCACCAAAAGGACACCGCTAGCCATATTATGACCGGTTATACGGCCTGGTGGTGTCCTGATGGCGGGGTACTGCTGGTCGTGGAAGCGCCTGTTCTCGTTCTTTGCCCAACAACCTCCTCAGCTTGACAAGGTAAGTCGATCATCTGACAGGGGATGGGGATGGGAGGGTAGGGCGTGTTGTGTGTGCATGTGTGAATGGGTGTTGTCTGCATGTGTGAATGTAAGTTTGTATGCGTATGTGTATGGGTGTTTTGAATATGTGTATGATTGTCAAAGTTAGTGCGTGTTGGATTGTTTGTGTGAATGCGTAGCCTTTCCACCAGGGTTCTTAGGGCAGTGCTACCACCGCGGAAACCCTGGCAGAAAGCTGACTTGTTATGCCACTGGCGGTCTTCAGTGGACCGCCGGGCCGGAGATGCTGTCCACCAGCCCTGGCAGTACAAGCGGGGATGTGGCGGTTGGCAGAGGCCAACCCGCCACACTCATAATGTGGCAGTCTTCACCTCCGGTCCATCGATGGTGAGACCGCCACCGCAGCCCTGGCAGTCTTCAGACCGCCAGGGTGAAAATAAGGGCCTATGTTCTTTTCCGTTCACATGGACTACAAGCATCCACAACTCAAAATTGACAGTGATTTCCCTCGCCTGAAAAAAGGCCCAGCTTAAACATGCCTATTTTATCCAACTGTAGAGACAAACTCTAATCTCCCAGTTTAGACAAAAGTAGATCAAGATCTTGAAGAGTACATTGAAAATAATATTTGACTATTGTCCATCCATACAGGGATTCTGGTTCATACACTGGACCACCTGGCCCTCTTGATTCTTTGAGAAGTTGAATTCTGGGTAGCAGACAATGCGTCGGCAAGCTTGATTGTGATGGTATATGTTTCAGCAGCATTCATCACCATAAAAAAATATGTTTCTGGGGCTAAACTGGGGAACCAAAAGCAGCCCTGGCAAAAATTCTCAAACCAGCCCTGCTCTCTTCCTCTTCCTACATCGGCTCTTGCTTTTCATCCATATGTTCTCTCTCTGCCCTTCTCTCCTCTGTCTCTTCTCCCTCTCTGATTACTTTCTCTCTACCTTCCCCATCCTTCCCGCTCTTACTCTTTCTCCTGAAACCTTGGCTGTCTGCTGCAAATAACGATGGAAGCTGCAGAAAGTGACAGCCCTGGGCTTTCAAAACCAGCCTCCAAGGGCTTCAGTCCAGCAGGGAAATAAAAGGCCAGTCCTGCCCAGGGTGTCTTTCATGACAGTATGTCCATGGTTATGCATTCTGATCAGCAGAGGATGGCCTCGCTTTTGACAGATAGGCAAACCTGGAGCCATATTAAGTGTGTGAGCCTAGACAGTGCACCATAACACAATACCTGCACTGTTTGATGTGCAGACATAAACTCTCACCACCAAACAAGGCACTACTGAAAGGTGCAAAAGTTGCTTGAATCTGTCTATTTCCCTTTTCCTCTTAACTGTGCAGGTGTCAACATAGCTTGCACTTCAAATGCAGGCAGAGAACACCCTGCAGGAGGAAGCTGTGGGTTGTCTGGAAGTCCTTCTGACCTCTCCACCCCCTGCTCAAAGGGTGCCTATGAGGGATGCACTAACTTTGCGCCACTTCAATGTGGCACACAGTTAGGGTCTCATTTACAAGGAACTGGAGCATCAGCTGCGATGCACCAGTTTCCTTGTGTTGCCCTGCACCCTCCTAGTGACACCATGGTAGCGCCAGATTTATAATAAAGTGAACCACGACACTCGTTAGCACAACTGCATCAAAATTTTTGCTGGGCTAGAAATTTCTTTTTGACCCTTGGAAAAGAGCCTAGCATCAGTTTAGTGTCTGCCCTGAGTAGGTGTTAAAAAATGATGCCAGAATGGCACAGTGAAGTCTTGTAGATTTTACTGTGCCAATTTTTGGGGCCTACCTGCAGGGGGGGGCACCTCCCTTGGATACATTATACCTGGCGCAGGTATAATGAGGCACCAGCATTTACAAGCCAGTACAATGGTGACATTGTGCCAGTTTGTAAATACTGTGCAGGTGTGGGACAGTTTTGAGCTGCCGCAGCATGAAAAAATGACTCTATGGCAGTGCAAGGGGCTTGTAAATGAGCCCTTGGTATTCTCCCCTGCCAGTTCCTTTGCCTCTGTGCTGACATATGTAAGAATATGCAGAGACAAACTGTGCCCTCATGCCTTCTTGAGATTGTGCCAGGGTACATGTAGCACCTGTGCAATCTGTATCACAGAAAGGGTTGCACAATTATCTGTGGCACTTTCTGTAATTCCAAGATAGAGAAAGTGGGCATACACACCCTATACACTACCGGGGCACTAACTGTAATATGGTCTGTGGAGCCTGTCTTTTATTTCAAATGAGATTTTTTTCCTCCTGTGGAGTGTGAGCACTCCAGGATACCGGTACAGCCACCATTGCTAAACATCCACACATGGTGGCATGCATTTAATGAAGAGAGCAGCATCACACTTTGCCTATGTGCATTGGCAAACATAACCTTGGGAGCAACAGGTACAGCATAGCAGCAATGGAGTAGTAACTACCAGAGTTATGTAACCATAACCATGCAAAGTGTTTTTCGCAACAGATTTTGCACATGTTAGTATACTGTGTGATGCACAAAATGCGTGATGGATGAAAGCCCAATCTATCAATTAAATTCTTGCTCTGCAACATGCTTGAATATGCATGAGGAGTTCAGGTTAGGGTATTTTCCTGACATTTATCTTTGTTTGTAAGAGGAGGTTTGTTCTTCATATTTCTTCACATTTCTCCTGATGCTTCCCAGAGTCTGGTCCCGCTCTCTGCATTTTTGTTTTTTCTGACAGAATCTCAAAACTGCATGTTCCAGTTGAGTAGTTCCTTTTGTTTCACCAGTCAAACACAGGGCCCAATTCACAAACTGTATCTTGTAATATTTAAAGTAGTAGTACAGTAATAGCACTCAGTTGCCACAAAAAGTAGTCCACAAACCTTGAAGTCTAAATCTCTACCTCCACCTCCACTATGTTTCTATGGGGAGATCCTTGCATACCTAACAGGTACAGTTCCTGGAAAAAGGTGCATGCTTACTACTAAATGGGGGGGATTTTGGTAGGAGTGAGGAGGGAATGAGGGAGGAGTAGGGAGGCTTTAGTGATCAAGGTGCACCCCAGCACAAAAGAGTAAGCCCATTGCTTTTCGCAAACTGGACTTCTAAGTTTATTACAGCAAAAATTACCCAAAATAGTAGCAAATGTATTCCTTCTCAGAACTGGAGTAAGTCCAGCATCACACACAGACAACCACACAGGGACTAAACACTAAACCTCATTGGAGATAATGTAAAATCATATCATTTGAAGTACGTAAATTATATTGGAGGCATAGTGCGTCCAAGGGGACGCAATTCAACACCCAATCACCCTAAAAGGGTACATTTGGGGCCATTTTTTTTACTTCTGTTGCCCAGGTACTTTCTTGCCCCTCCTCACCAGGCAGCACAGTAAAAAAAGGGAGCCATTGCCCAAATATGTATGTTGTGGTGAATGTAAATAGATTGTGAATGGCAGAGTAACTGATCAATGGCAAGATAGGCTCACCCATTCCCACATGATGTATGTTGCAGTAGCTGCAAGTAAAATGTGAATGGCACAATAACTGATCAGTGTCTGAAATCGGCTCACCCAGTGCCCCATGATGTATATTGTGGTGGGTGCAAGTTAAATGTGAATGATGCATTATCTGATCAATATCTGTAAAAGTAAATCCCTTCCAAGTTGCTTGCTGGGGACATGAATCATCTAGTGGGGCCAGCATACCTGGGTGTCATCAGCACTATATAGCAAACTGCCTGATTCCACATCATAGGACGCCCCCTACAGGTCCGACTTTGCAATGTGCCATGGGGTGGGGCCATCACATCTGGGTATCATCAGCACTGTAAAGTGAACTGCCTCATCCGGTAGCACAGGACACCTGGGCTGTGCACGGGTGAAGAACGAGCATGCCTGTGCCTGTCAGAGCATCAGATGGGTCACCCCTTTTTCACCTACTATACAATTATAAAGAGTAAGCACAAATTTGGAGGTAAATCAAACAATGTACTTAAAGGCCCAACAACTGATTGCTTTTTGGAGTGTGCAGATGGTTTTATAATGATATATATTAAGAGGGGCCTTTATATTGAGGCCGCCATTCAGATTCCTTAATTGCAGGTACTGTGGATAGTGATAACAGCCCAAGTTCACTGTGACCCTAGTGACTCTAGCGCCAAATCTCTGTTAGCTACTGGGGAGAATTCCACTGGTACTTCACCATGGATAGTTTTAAGGCCTGCAGCAAAGAGACCTAAAGAGCCCAAATTAATGTACAGAAAAGTCAAAATGCACCTTCAAATGTCATTTTAAACACTATCTAAACTACCAATAACGATTTTACTGAATTATGTTGGAATAAGTTTAAATTACTTCTGGACACTAATCTTCATCAATTACATGAATACCATGACATTATTGAAGGATCATTATTTATTGTTTAAATTAGGTATAGTTATATGTATACAGGCGGTACCTGCTTACTCTCTGATCTCCACTTCCACCTCATCAATGCAGGAATTGGCTGCCCGCCTAAAAAGTTGAGACCATCCAAACTAAAGTATGGTCCGAGCAACTTCCAGTTTCATACCAGTAGTTTTGCAGTGAATAATGTATTTCAAAGTTAATTCTGATGCATTGCCACAGGAAAACCAAGACCATAAAAGGTTATTCAGAAATCAGCCTGTAGTGAAACGTTTGTCTGCCAAGTTTCCTAAGATTTATACTCCTGAAAGAAGAAAGTGGTTGACAAGTCCTTGATCTTGTACAAAGGGCGACTGCTGTTCCGCCAGTGTATAAAGGGCAAAAGAGCTTATTATGTCATAAAAATGTACATTTTGTGTGAGAGCTCTACCGGTTGTTTGTACAGCCTGAAAGTATATTCTGGGAAGGACTTTAAATAAATCCTGCAGGTCTCAGTTGAGTTAGAAGATTGTATGGGCGCTTGCCCAATTTCCCCTTCATAAAAATTATTACCATTATGTACATAACTTCTATACAGAAGTCCAGTTGTTTAGTGAACTATACAATGCTAGCACGGTGGTGTGTGTCTTGTGGTACAATTCCAAAGCAATAAAAAGGACTACATCAGGAGCTTGTGTGCAAGAAGCTCTAACAAGGCACATCAGTGAGCTGCATTGCAACAATCTAATTAGTGTTAAATATTGAGACGGGCTGTGCTCACTACACTTTATGATAAGAGAACTTCTCCCATCACAGTTTGGGGTCAAAAAGCAGGAGTCCTCAAGCCCACCTGCATACTTGATTAAAACAAGTACATGTGTGGAGGGGTGTAAAAATGACCTAGTTCCTTAGCCATATAATGTGAAGCATAAAACTAGCACATGGTATAAGACGTCTACCCACTGGATTCAGTTGGCAACTGTTGGGCCTGGCCCTCTCTGCAGGGTCACCCCAGATTTTTCCCTTTCTTTGTTGATCCATTTTATTGGCTTTTAGGACTCCGTGCACTTTTTCCGTGTGCTTGGGCTCTCTCCTTTAAACATGGTAAAATTGGCTTACACCTAATTGGCACATATAATTTACATTTAAGTGGTAGTGAATTGTGCTGTTTGTATCTAGGGCTTCTAAATTAATTGCTACTACAGCAGCACTCATGCCACTAACTACAGAAGCCCTGCAAAACATGTCTCAGGCCTGCCACTGCAGCCTGAATTGCAGTTTTAAACTGCTATCTCATTCTGCCAAACCAAACATTTTTTCAGGCCTAAACCTTCCTTTTTAAATGTATGAGTCACCCATAAGGTAGGCCCTAACTACTCTTAGAGTAGGGTGCATGGAATTTAAAAGTAAGACGGATGGGTTTAAGGTATCCATGTCCTGGCAGGGAAAAACTTCTAAAACAATTTTTCTCAGTTTTAAGGCCTATATCTCCCATAGGCTAAAAATAGGCTACCCTATCACACTTGCATTTGGTATGTATGAATTCCAATTTGCGATTCTGTAGCATGTTACTGAATTGCAATATGGAATTGTGAATACATCCTGATTCAGTATTAGGAAGGGTGTCCCTTTCTAATACCGAATTGCAGCGGTATGTAGGAATGTTTTGTGGCTGAAATGCGGTCCCAACACATTCACATTTTACCACCTACTTCAAGTAAGTGGTATCCCAATTGCAAATGGGAAGGGGTCCTCAAGGGACCCTTCCCCTTTGTGAATGGTAGCAAAAACATTTTTTTGGTCCCCCGGACCACTGCCTACTCCTAAAAAATGAAAGGAAAACTTTTTATTTTTATTTTTTAGATGCATCCCCTTTTCCTTTAAGGAAAACGGGCTGCATTAAAAGGTTGCTTTATTTCAAATCAATCACAGACATGGTGGTCTGCTAAGCCCATCAGGCCACCATCTCTGTGATTTTTGCATTTCCTAATGGGTCGCGAATTGCGACCTGCCTCATTCATATTAATGAGGTAGGTCAACTTATACCCATTAGGAAACGCTAAATGAAACTCATGGAAATTCATACGTTAAAATAGTGATTACTTAATTACGATTTGCAGAGAATCGCAATTAGGTAATCACTATTTATAATGATACATCTGGCCCTATGTTTATTATTTCACCCCTCTCAACTAATAACCTGGATTCCTACAGCAACAAGTAATGGATACACTGTACATTGGCAGAGCATCATAGGAAGTCTGATGTGCTTACTTGACTTTCAGTTGGCCGTTATTCAACGTTGTGCTACTGCTGAAGCAGTGTTCTCTACTTGATCTATTGTGCAGGACATTGCAAGGCTACTAGATCGGCACTTTGCTGACCACATTCCTGCAACAGAGTAGAGGAGTCACCGATATCACTGATTCAGAGTTTGTAGTTGGCAAGGAAAGAGGCAGGAGAGTGAATGGTACTGTCCCCAGTGCCAATCTCAGCCTAGCCTCTGTTTTGCACCTGGCTTAGCTTTGTACCACACAAAAATAAAGCTCTGGGAAACTGACTGAACTGGAGCATATGGATTAAGAGTTCATATCTTCCCCAAATTGCTGTTCATGGATACATAAATTCCATGGCCCTTCACTAGAGATTTTGTGTACTTTTTCAAATTCCTCCATCCTATTTGGAAAGGGGAACACAATCCAGGACTTGTTCTTTTTAAATTAGATTTAAGGAACTGCTTCTTAAATGACTTCTGTAAAGGGGCACACATTGGTTTTGCTTTTAGCTAATTGCTACCTTCATCCTCGTTGAAATCTGCTGACGTCTGTCTACAGTATTACAAGTGCATTAAAAGCAGCACCCTGCACATAGCATTGAACAGGACATGCACCATGTTTTGACTGAGTACCCTGTCCACCAAACCCTAAAATCTGATTTAGAGTCTGCTGTTTGCAGGCCACTCCCTTCGGGATGGACGAAGGCATTACCTGCCATCCCTTGGGACCTCCACATGCCATATTTTGAGTTGTCTGCAAGTCCAGAGACAACCCTAAACATTGGCAGGAACCCACATCACAATGGATTCTGTCAGTATTGTAAAATTTGAGTTGCGTTTGGGGGAGAGGGTACTCTGTCACTGTTGCCATGGAGTATTCTCTCCACCAAACTCAAATTCGCCCTTAGTATTTCTCAAAGTGCTCTTTCAAGAACTTATTAGAGTCTGCCAAGCTTGTTTACCCTAGTTTAGTTTTCAAAAGTTAGATTTGCTCACACTCTCCGAGGAAAAGGCAACAAGTGCATCCTCAGAGACCCCATCTTACTTCATAGAAGGAGTTGGATTTAGTTCAGTGAGTGCACTGGGGAAGGGGATCTTGTTCAGATAAAAAGGAAATGGTCAAGGTAGGTATGACATACCCACCACTAGTTACATATGTCCTACTTGTTGACTGTTTGCCATCTTTATTCTCTGTCAGAACATGGTGGATATTCTGCACACCATATCGCTAGTACATTGCAGTTAATGCCCTACACAATAACAATTGACAGGCCATGCTCCATGTTTTGACAGAGTATCTGTAAGGCCCTTAGGGTCAGATCTATAGAAAAGTGGCGCAGTTTGGTGCTGCGCCTAAATTGGCAGCACCGCACTGAATCATTTCAGAAATGCAGGGATGCACCGTATTTAAGTGAATACGGTGCACCTCTGTATTGTCCCCTGCGTTGCTGCTAAATGTAGCTGCCAACGCAGGCATCCTTTCACCATCGTGCAAGGATGTCTGCATTGAGGGGTGTGATTGTTTATGTGCGGAAAGGTGTCCCTTCCTGCACATAAACAATCACTAATGGCGCTTTGGCACTTCTGTGTGTGTTGCACAATGCAGCACACACAGAAGTGCCAAAGCGTAATTTTCATATGATTGTTTATGTGGAGGAAGAGACACCTTCCTGTACATAAACAATCATTTCTGGCATTTTGCTCTTTTTATGCGTGCTGCAGAATGCAGCACGCATAGAAAAAGAAAAAAAAACCGAGGAGGAATTAAAGTATTCCTCCTGGTTGTGCCCTGGGTGGCGTTAAATTTTGGCGCTGCCCCAGGTTTACGAAATCTTATAAATCTGAGGCAGTGTCAAAATGCAATGGGTGTTGCTGTGGCATGCCCACAGCAACACCTGTTGCACACCCCTTCCACTCACAGTGCTGCGTGTGAAGGGGCCGTATTTACAAGGTGACTTTAATCCACAAAAAGTAGCTTAACACCACCTTGTAAATACGGCGCAGTGCTTAGCGCCACAGGAGCATCAAGAAAAGTGACGCTCCTGTGGCGTTAGGGGCCTATAAATACCCCCCTTAGTTTTTCTAGAAGTACTTTTAGGTAACTTCTTAGAATTTGCCCCAGCATGTTTAACCCAGTGTTGAAAGGTAGTTTTGTTCACACTGTCCGAGACATAGGCCACAGGTGCATCTTCAGACACCCACTTCTTACTTCCACACACCCCCAACGTACTTCCACACAACCCCAATGTATTTTCACACCTCTCTACGAGAGTTACCAAACAAATTTGCATTTCTTGTTGTTATTATGGACACTTCATACTTTTATAGCAGACTTTAATTGGCAATCTTGTACAGCCTGATGTTTTCAGGGTGGTTTATTGTTGTGATCAAAATGGATTTGGCTTTTAGTTCAGAAGTGGGGTATAACACTTCTGGGATACATTGGATACTTTAGCTTTCTGACTGCTCTCCGGTAGGCCACGGTCTGTACTGTATGCTGAAGAGAGCTTTGCTGCCTTTTTCAGGGCATAATTTGATGCTCTAGTGGTCTGAGCAAGCATGGGGGTTGGTATTTAAAAGAAGCTAGTAGCGAGTACATGGAGCTATATGAGAGGTTGGCAACTCAATTTTAAATGTTGGTGTATTGGACGCTTTACACTTTTATAGCAGACTTGTTTCTTAGGGGGGTGAGCGCTGGCAATCTTGTACAGTCTGATGTTTTCAGAGGGGGGGTAATTCTGTGAGACTAATGGATTTTAATGGATTCAGCTTTTCATTTTAGAAGTGGGGAATAACAATGCTGGGAAACATTGGATACTTTTGCTTTCTGACTGTTCTCCGGTCCACCCCGGTCTGTACCATTTGGCAGAGAGAGCTTTACATCGGGTAGCCATTATTTCTCCTATCTGCCATTTGCAACTGCCATTTGCAGGGCGTTTAACACTCTAGTGTTGTGAAAGAGCTTGGTGGCTAGCCTTAAAAGGAAGCCAGTAGCATGGATGCGTGCAGTGGGTGCACTGCTGGCATGTCAAATGTGTACCAAAGGCAAGCCCATCTGTGCCTGTCCACATCCAACTGCCGTCAGACACCAGAACCCCTGTTCAGTTACCCTCAGGAATTCGGGATGAAGCAGAATAATCTAGTAAGGTACTACAAGCTCCAAAAGGGGGCAGAAGTGGATGGGGAGGCCAGTGTTTTAAACACTCTTCTCTGACGCTCACAGAGGGTCCTTTTTCCTGTAGTCGTCACCAATTTACATGAATGTGTGAGTCATATAGGCCTCAGTTACATATCTACAAAGATGGAAGTTTGATGCCAGGTTGGGGAGGTCTGATAAATTCTAGGGCAGTTAGAAAGTCTGTACCTAGAGGTGCACTTTGCAATGTCAGGTCTCTCCCCACACATAAGACCTGCATCTGGGATTCCTGACATCTTGTTAGCCGGATGCCTCTTGTTTTACGGGGACTTGGTTATACTTGGGGGCTTTTCCTGACATTGATGTTGCTATTCCGGATCACTGTAATCTGGTTAAATTGGAAAGAGAAGACAGGCACGGAGAGGGTGTGGCTGTTGCCTTTCTAAGAAGCTCAACATCTCTATTCTGAATTCCCATCTGTCTAGCCAACTAGGAATGCTGGTGTTTATAACAGGCTTTCCTAATCATACCAACTGGTGAGGGGCGCTGATCTACTGCCAACAGGGCCATAAAAACTAATTTAATTTAACACTGTTAGAATTCTTACTGCTAGGGCAAACCAATTATCTGTTGCTGGGTGGCTTTAATTCTCAATACTGTCTGATATGGGCTTATAGAGCTGAAACAGACAATTAGCATCCCAAATTATGAGGCAGGTCTTATACTGAATTTGATTTTCAGCAATTTCATGGGGATAAATGTCGATCCACCTTTACCACTTACTTGGACAGACCATTGTCACATTAAGTTTTAGCTATGCTGTGTAAGGATTTGGGTCTCAGGAGATGGGGAAATAAAGGGTGTTTCTTTATAGGAAGAAAACCATTATTAGCAGTTTAGGCCCCTGTCTGCAACTGGTAGAGTCACCCAGTGACATTGATTCAGCAGTAGCTAGGTACCAGAAATTACTGATTAACTCTTGCAATAAAATAGATCTCAGCAACTACTTGAGAGCAGGAGGTATAAACAGCAGGCACCCTTGTATAATGATGAGGCAAAAAATTATTAAGCATAGTTGTAAAGAATTGACAAGATCACTGGTGTAAATCTCCTCTAAAAAGAGAGGCTTACAAAGAGGATATAAACACTTATCATAAAGAGCTAAGGACAGACAGCAGACATTTTTTTGTTGTAAAAATTCAGAACTCAGGTAACTCTAACAAAAAATGTCAATGCAGTTAAAGCATTCACCTTTACCAATGTAAGCCAGACCTCAACTGTAGCCTCAGCAGACTTGTTTAGTTCTGTGTCCATATATTTTCAGGAACAGGTAAGGAAAAGCAATGAGGGATTTGATCAATTATCTGTCTACAGATACAAGTAATTATGTTAGTTATGACTGTCCACCCACAAACACACTAAGCCAATTAGGAAGTTTTGACCCTATTGACCTAACGGAAGTGCAAGAGCTGTTTAATAGGGGTCACTAGATGATACACTTCCAACTCAGACCTTTACCTCTTTGGCTCTTCTCCTGGTGCCCTACTTCATGAACTTATTAAACTTTTATTTAAAAACAGCTTTGAAGATGTGGAAACTTTCCAATATTTTTTCCGATTTCTCCAAAAAGGTTTTCAAACTATCAGCCCATCTCTCTTTTGCTGTTACTCATTAAGGTTTTAGAGAGTGTGGTATACAGGCAACTCTGCAAATTTCTTGAGGACATTCATGGACTGGATCACGCACAATCAGGCTTTAGGTCTCTGCATAGTACTAAAACAACTCTTTTAGCAGTCACAGATACCATTAGGTCTTCTCTAGAAAAGGGAAGTGCAGCAGAACTGATACTTTTCAATCTTTCCACTGCATTCAACACATATCACGTGCAGTACCGATTGACCGCCTCTATGCCATAGGAGTGCATAGCCAGGCCTAGGACTGGTTGAGGGGCTTCTTGGATTTCCCTGGGTAGTTACCATTCCCACTTACAAATTCTGATAAAATCGGCGTGGTACCGCAGGGATCTTCCCTGAGAAGTACACTCTTTGACATCTCTAACTTACTAAAATCAAACTTGCGGACTGCATGCATGCTGTGGCTATTTGAATGAGACAGCGGTTTCCAATTGAATGTGGCAAAAACTGAAATGACATTTTTGGGAAAAGCTTCTCAGGCTTGGTCAGAGGATTGGTGGTCTGAAGACCTTGGCACCCCACCCTGACCCACACTGTTCTAAAACGTAGTCTGAAATCTTTGCGTTATAATGGATGACTACCTGTGGTATCTACTTTTGAATATTATGCCTTCTCAATAAGGTGTTCTTGTGGCTACCTTTTCAGGAAGACTGTGACACAGGCACTTATAACCAGTCACCTGGAATACAGAAATGCCTTGCTGGTAGATATGAGTTAGTCCCTGATGAATCATCTTCAGATGGTCCAAAATTCGGCCACCTGGTTGGTCTGTCACCTACCAGTAGCCAATAGAATAGGCCCAGTGCTGAGTTCTTTACATTGGCTCCAAGTTAGGAAAATGTACATTTTCAAGCTTCTTTGCCTTTCTCATAAGGTCATAAGCGGGGATGGCCCATTGTATCTCCACTACAATATCAGTTTTCATTATCCTGCCAGGGCTTTGACATCATTCAATAGTGATCTGACAGCCCGCCGCAGGATCTAAACTACTTGAAATGGCAGGCATTCCTTCTTGTATCTTGCTCCTCACTACTGGAACAAGTCACCATTCACGTTCATTTTTGTAACTCCTTCTCGTGCTTTAAAAACCTTATTAAACCTCACTTTTTAACCTTACTTCATTTTGAGCATCAGGTTATGCTTAGAACCAGGATACTCTGTATGGAGCGAGCCGTTTAAGCACTATATAAAATGCTGTAACATAACATAACCCTGATCAGTGGATGGTGATATGTGTATAGTGGCAAATGTGTGGATGTTGTCTAGCTGAATGTATGGCTGGGGCTGGTAGATTATGTGGCTGTTAGTATGTGTAGTCGTTTGCTGAGAGTATGTGTATTGGTTTGCTAGAGCTGTGTTTGTATTTAGATTGGCTGATGACTGGTTCAGTGACAATGTGATTGTTTTTTATGTTCTATGAGAGTATAAGTGTGATGGGCTCTTGAATGGTGAAGGTTTGGTGATTAGAGTGCTGTATGTGTAGGCCCGTGGTTGGTGGTGTGAAGGACTTTGGGGGTCATTCTGACCCTGGCGGTCTTCGACCGCCAGGGCCACGAATGACGGAAGCACCGCCAACAGGCTGGCGGTGCTTCCTTGCCCATCCCGCCGATTTAGCCCCGGTTGGGCGAATCCGCCATGGCAGCGCTTCAAGCAGCGCTGCCATGGGGATTCTGACCCCCTTCCCGCCAGCCTGTTTCTGGCGGTTTACACCGCCAGGAAGAGGCTGGTGGGAACGGGTGTCCTGGGGCCCCTGGGGGCCCCTGCACTGCCCATGCCAATGGCATGGGCAGTGCAGGGGCCCCCTAACAGGGCCCCAGCCTGCTTTTCACTGTCTGCCTAGCAGACAATGAAAAGCACGACGGGTGCAACTGCACCCGTCGCACACCTGCAACACCGCCGGCTCCATTCGGAGCCGGCTTCAATGTTGCAGGCCCCCTTCCCGCTGGGCCGGCGGGCGCTAACATTGTTAGCGCCCGTTGGCCCAGCGGGAAGGTCGGAATGGCACCAGCGGTCTTTTGACCGCGGTGCGGCCAAATGGCGGATCCCGCCAGGCGGGCGGCAACCGCTGCCCGCCGGGGTCAGAATGACCCCCTTTGTGTGGTTCACATTAAAGGCTTGTAAAGGGACTGTAAAGTGGATGGTGCCTTGATGTGGCTTTATGTCTCACTGCTACTAAGAAAAGGGTTTAATATTCAAATACTCATTATTATCATTATTATTAGTAGTAGTAGTAGTAGTAGTATTATACATCAACCTCTTACATTGTTAGCACCCAAAGGAGTGAAGAAGGGAAGTGTAATGTGCATGGGCCCACTCACTTATCAACAATAACTTACAATACTCAAACTTTGCCTTAATAGCTAAAATCATGTGTTTTACTATTTTACTACTTCTATTGTCAGTGGGGATCTACTGCCCAGCCTTTCCACACTACTTGATAAATCACCCCTATTGTATGCCTTGACCTAGTAACTATGACACAAAAGGCACCAAAGCACAATGTAGATATCAGAGATTAAGGTAGCTGTGGTATTTGGACCTGCAATCAGACACCATTCACTGAAACTCACTAAACCTACTAAAACCAGACTTTTTAAAAAAGTAGACACCCATGGGATTCTTTGCAAAGTACTCTCCTTGTCCATCGTTTGTTCCATTCCTGTCACGGGCATTAGGCCAAGCCACATAAGTTGTCTAGCATTTTTATTGGGACAAGTGTGGGAATGCTAGATGATAGAAATTTTGTGGCTCCTTAAAGATTCCGGAATTTTCAATCCTAGAAATGATTTCTGAGATTGTTTGAGGTTTGAAGGTCCTTGCAGGAAAGTAAGGCCCATATTTATACTTTTTGAGGCTGAACTGCGTTAGGGCAGTTCAGCATCAAAAAGTTTACCGCTGGCTAGTGCCATACCAATACGCAAGCTGGGCATCATATTTATGGTATGACGCTAGCCGGGGGTATGGTCTGGCTAGTGTCTTAGAAAATGATGCTAGCCGGATGCGGGAGGCATAGGGGGAACAGGGAGTTTAGCATCAGAGGATCACGTTAGTACGGGCAGAGGCAAAAAAAAGGCCTCTGTCCAGACTAGTGTCATTTTTCAACGTTAAAACCCCGTAGACATGACTCCTGTCTCAATTAAAACAGGAGTCATGTCCCCAGTCCAAAGGACAGACCTGGCCTGGCAGTTCAGGCTGAACTCTTTCCATTGGAGCAGGGTGAAGACATATTTTCATATGTCTGGGGCCAAACTAAGGTGGCATGTTGGGTTAAAAATGATGCATTGTAATGTGGCCCAGAGCAATTGCTGGTGATTGAGATTAATTCAAACATCCCATCCATCATCTTTTTTTCTGATTCTAGGAAAAACATCAGGGACCTGATTTACAAAGGTAAGCTTACACTTTTTCATAAGTTTATGCAATGGCATTGGAAACCTTTGAACTATATCTATGAGACCTCTCAAGCCACTTTGCGTGGCTTTGAATGGTTTCATAGATATGAAGTAAGGCAAGGCAGCGCAAATCACTGTGTTGCCTTACTCTGCATTACGGGTGTGTTCCATGGACATTCCGGTGGGTGTTCCCACGCGCCACCCATGGATGTTAACACTTCCCAGATTTACAAGGCCATGTAAACCTGGGGATAGACCAAAACGTTAGACCTCTCTATGGGAGGTACAATGAGGAGATATATCTTTATTTCTCCTCATTTTCCTCACTTAAGGGGTCATTATGAGTCAAGCAGTCGGTGGAGGAAGTATCGCCAACAGGCGGGCGAAGAAGACCGTCAAATTATGACCATGGCGGTCTTCCCAACAGAATACAGCCAATCCACAGCCGGCACTGCCACTGCGGTCAGGCTGCCACGGACGACGGCAACCAGCTTCAGGCCAGCAAGAGCATGTTCCCGCTGGACAGATTATGAGTCTGCACACCACCAAGGTTTCTGCTGAGGTCGCAGGTCGCACCACCATGGAAACCCTGGTGGAAACCAACTCTATAAAAGGAGATACCCACCATTGGGAACACATACCAGTCTGGAGCCGCCATGGAACCTGAACTGCACATCTTCCCTCTGCTCCTGCTCACCCAGTGACTCCGGCACCAGTGACGACGATAGCGGCGACACCAACTGTGAGTGCACACAACTACATCCGGGACGGCTGGTGAGGGCGACACACAGACGTAACTTCACACTTACATGTATACACACACAGCCACATACCCACATTCACATACACAGCACACACACAATACAGCCATCACACACACATGCCTAAAATTCACACCAATCCCCAGATGCACAGCACCAGCACAGTCACACACACAACAACACACAACACCACCAAATGACACAACCACACCACAACCGCAACACCATAAAACACTGTTAAACACCGACAATACACACCTCCACTTGGCAAATCATACATACAACACAACATAACAACACCAGAGAACAGACACACACAATCACACATCCAAACAACGAGCCATAGCACATACCCCAGAAATACGCACCACAACGGATCTGACATACCAATCCCCACACACACACACACACAGTGCAACCACACAAAGGCACACAACACAGCAAATAACACATGTCGACACAAACACCACACAATACTAACACAACAACCTCTCCCCAACATACACATGCCCATCACACAACACACCCATCGCTGGGAAACAAATGCCATACACAACCACACATGCAGCCCAGACACAACAGGTAGCACAACCACCACTCACACACAAATGCTAACACACAAACAATGTCAGCCAAGACCTACACTGCCCTAAGTATAGAAATGCAAGACTATGACGTAACCTTGAAACCAACAACAGGTTGGTCCTGTGATATACTGAATATAAAATATATTAGATGACATTTCTACGGCCAGAGGCCAGTCCAATAATCAAAAGTGCAACATACACATGTGTATGCCCCAACTTGACTGCCATGTAACGTCCATAGAATGGGGCATCAAGGGGAAAGGCAGGTACCTCAGGGACTGGGGGAGGGGGGTTTGTACTAAGGCTTGGGTGGGTGTTCCTTTGGCTTGGGTTTGGGAGGGAGGCTTAGGTCAAGGCTTAGGGAAGGCTGGGAACTCTTCGGAGAGTTTGACAAAAGGGTTTTGGAGTAGAAGAGGAGGTAGTGGTTGTAAAAGGTGCCTTGCTTGATGGATGTCTTGAGTGCATGCGTGTGCGAGGTATGCGAGGTATGCTCGTGGGTGGTGGGTGTCTGTTGGGTGGGTGAATGTGGGTGTTTATGTGTATTGGGAGGAGAGGGGGTGGAGGTGCAGGAAGATGCTGTGGTGGATGGGTGACTATCTGTTGGGGTGGTGACTGCAGGCATGGTGGATGTGCTGCATGTAGGTGTGTTGGTAGTTGTGGTAGCTGTGGATGTGATGGCTGGGGTAGATATCTGAAGGTTTGCTGTTGTGATGACTGTGGGTAAGACAGGAGTTGTGGCTGTGTAGGTGAATGTTGGTGTGGTGACTGCAGGTATGTCTGGTGTAGTCATCAAAAACCAACAAAGGAGGGGCAAAAGAAAGGGATATTCGGAGAAAAGACTCCTGGTCCCGTGTGTGAAGTTCCCAATATAATGCACATCAAAATTGCACACACGATTCCAAAAAGAAAGGTTCTTCATAGACCAATAGGTTCTACATACCACAGAAAAGAAAAAGTTATTTCTTTTAAAGCACAAGCCCTCACTCACCTTACGGTGACATGCTTCATCATAGGGCTGTGCTCCTCGTCAGGCTGGCGCTGCAATGCCTGACGGGCCCCACGAGGGGGCTCTTTGCCGGAGATCTTGTTTAAGGAGAAATGCACAACCGGTCAAAAAGAAGTGTGGAGGATTGGTATAGTAGTGGTTAAAATTGTCTAGAGGTAGAAAATAAATACGTCTTTAATTTGGTGTAGATACCTCTGACGAGGTTAAAAACAATAAATAGGGAAATGGTAAAATAATGTCTACGCTCCCCATAAAAAGAGAAATTATTATTAATAGCAATTACTGACTCTCACATTGGGGAGTAGTATAAATGAAGCAAGTAGACACAGGGTCCCCTGTGCTACTCTACATCACAGGTCAACATGTTTCTCGCTAAATGGTAGTCAAAAATGATCTTAGTGCGATTCGTCAGGACCTTAATAAACGTACCTAATCCTTTAGATATTTGGAAAACCCTTATTTAGGGAGAACAGAGCCCTCATAATTTATATGTAGGGCCTCATCAGGGAAAGTAATAACTTGAAGCTATCCTTGGATATGGATAGAATCGTGTGGGAAGACCTAATGGTATCAACACTCCCTGGAACCATGGAATAATTTCTCTTTTTATGGGGAGCGTAGACATTATTTTACCATTTCCCTATTTATTGTTTTTAACCTTGTCAGAGGTATCTACACCAAATTAAAGACGTATTTATTTTCTACCTCTAGACAATTTTAACCACTACTATACCAATCCTCCACACTTCTTTTTGACCGGTTGTGCATTTCTCCTTAAACAAGATCTCCGGCAAAGAGCCCCATCGTGGGGCCCGTCAGGCATTGCAGCGCCAGCCTGACGAGGAGCACAGCTCTATGATGAAGCATGTCACCGTAAGGTGAGTGAGGGCTTGTGCTTTAAAAGAAATAACTTTTTCTTTTCTGTGGTATGTAGAACCTATTGGTCTATGAAGAACCTTTCTTTTTGGAATCGTGTGTGCAATTTTGATGTGCATGTCTGGTGTAGTGTCTGTGGTGCTGGGCTGGTGGGGCTGTCAGGGCATGTAGTGACTGTTGCTGTGTCTACAGGTCATTGTTGTTCATGTGCATGCTGGTGGTGAGTCTTGTGGTGCTTGTGTTTGCCAGCAGTACCCTTGGATGTTAAGGTGGATGCATGCTTGTCTGTCTGTGTGCTTTGGCTGGGTCAGAGAAGAGGGGTTTGGGTTTGGGAAAAGTAAGGTGTAGGAGAGGGCAGAAGACAAAGAGTGACTGGCTGCCATTAATGTGGAGGCCAGAGCCTGAAAGGATCTCTGTAGGACAGCCAATGCACCGTGAATGCCCTCCAGGAGCATATTACTCTGCTGGACCTGAGTTGCCAGTCCCTGGACGGCATTCTTGATGGTCGACTGACCACTGAAGGTAGCAAGGCTGGCCGGGGCATAGGGGCCTGTGGCGAAGGAGATGCCCACACTCCTGGGTGAGCGGGCACGGACAACTGGGTAGGGAGCTACAGGGAGGGCAGTGGTAGAAAGGGGGTTAGTGGACAAAGATGGTGCTGGGGTGGTCCCAGATGGGTCCACCACCACCATGGAGTGTCCACTGGAGGAGGCTTCCAAAGATGATGAAGTGGAAGATCCGGTCTCCCCCTCTGGCACTCTCTTCGCCCTCTGGACCACTGGGTCCTTCGCTGTCTCAGCACGCCGGGTGCCATGGCCGGCAGTATCCCCACTCACCTGTGCCCGTCTCCTTCGCCTGCCGATGCTGTTGCACACAAATAGAGAGAGAAGGAGAGAGAGATAAAGAGCGAGAGAGGGTCATCACATTCTTCACATACACACATGAACTCATGCAAAACTGTAGGCATGCATCTCTTGGCTAGGGCATACCACATAGAACACCACATGTCCTACTTCATGTCCCAACATTTCACTTCTATCCATTCCTTCATGTCATTTCTCTCACCTATATCATAATCCATGTAAGGTACCACAACTGGAGCCTTCCATCAATTTACCTGTGAACCTATGTCAGTATGCACATCATGCCCTTGCTAAAACTGTAAATCCGTCCTAATCCTGGTCATATCACTCCTATCACCATTAGGAACAGCAGTTGACAGTTAACACCACATCACGCATGTTCACAATCAACTCCGGACCTGTCCATCTCCATAAGTAATGTACCATGCAAGTAAAGACAATTCTATTGACTAACTACACAGCACCTGCCATTGCAAGCACATGCCTAGCTGAACCCTCTGTACAGATATTACACTATGGATACAATCCTTGATGAAGACACAACATGTGGCAGTCCCAATCAGGTGCCATTTGAATCTTACAATACATGTCTGGAAAACAGATAAATCACTACATGTATCAACCCCTAGTGGCTTAGTTGCAGTAATCATACACAGATACTCCACATCACATCATACATGCATGTACGGCAACAGTGGCCCAACCTACCACACATGTAACATCCACTGACAATCACAAACAGCAGTGTAAGAACAACTAAACAAAGGACAGACAACTAATACCTAATATGGCAACTTATATACCATGTGACATGCAGCTACAGAGCCACGACATGTCAACATGAGTATACCCACATCACTAACACCAATCCTGACATGTGAAAACCAGTACCTAGGTCCACACATTGCACTTACAACATATGCCACAACAACAACACCTTTATGCGAAATAGTAGTACAGACAAGGCATTACATCTCGAAGTATGAAGTCAAGCTAAATCAATGCCTGTCCAACGTGTCCACATGAGCTTGGCTAAGGGAAACAAGGATTGTCCCACTCCACTAGATCTGACCCCAAGTAACCTTTATGACAAGATGTAGGTGGATAATACCAAATGTTGAACTAGTATTAGTAGGCCATTGGCAGATATTGCATGGACATTTCACTTTGTCTAAGGGTAGGAATGCCCAATCACTTACCTCCTCTGAAATAAAATTGTGGTAATAGTGAATTGCATACATTTATATGGCGTGGAAAAGCATGGTACGCCCAAATACACGATATCAGACACCCATAGTTGGATGTCCTTCAGTTACAACCTTTACATACCCCATAGTGTGCATTTGAAGGGACAAAGGAGACAATGGGGACAGCACCACAAACCAATATGTACAGTCCAGTTCTGCCCATAACTGTTGACTGAATGAGATGCCAGACTCACATGGAGTCAATACCTGTACCAGGACAAACAGTAACTAGGGCCTATACCACATATATCAGGCACTATGTAGCAAATACAGATGTACAGAGATGGGAGTGATCTGCCACCGTAGAGCTACATATTCATATGTACAGAATTAGGAATTACTGGACAGGTAGGCTGCTACAGCTGCCTATATATATATACATATATATATATATATATATATATATATATATATATATATATATATATATATATATATATATATATATGTATATATATATATATATATATATAAAACTGGGTGGAGTCACATGTGGAACTGACAATTGTATATCTACACATGCAGACACAGATGTTTCTTGACACAGGTGACCTAAAAGTACACATGCAGTAGCCTAGGGCCAGAACTCCATCTCTCAGTCAGTATTATGTAATCCCAGTAGCACCTCCTACTTTGTCACAGCTGCTAAAGTGTGACAGCAAGCACCAAACTATCAGAGCAAAGTATATGGTTTATGTAAGTACTTACCCCCTTGTGGCTGCTGTGGTGCCCTGAAAGGCCCATCCACCTCAAGGTAGGCCACTACCAAAATGTGGGCCATTAGGGGGGTCAGGGTCTGACGGGCACCCCTTCCTCGTTGGGAGGACATCCCCAGCTGAGCCTCTGTGGTCTTCCTGGCCCAGCGTCTCAGGTCCTCCCATCGCTTTATGCAATGGGTACTCTGTTGGCTATGGACCCCCAGGCACTTGCTTGGTGATGACACACCAGATCCCCTTCATCTGATGGGTGTTCACCTGCATGGATGACACAGAAAAAAGGAGAAAGTCATGTACACTGGCACCATACCAATAGGACTTATCAGTGCACACCCATCACAGCAAGTTGGCACACATACCCATCCCTTCAGCACACACACCCACACATCATGCCATCTGCATGCATCTACACCCACACGAGTGCACATGCTTGATGCAACGTCACACACAACGTCTATCCCATATGGCTGAGGCATAGGTCTCATTTGCTCCTCTGGTGCCACATATAACTGTTCATACAGGGGTAGGACCTCATTCACCAGCCTCTCAAGTTTTTCTGGAGTGAAGGCAGAGACCCTATCACCTACAGGGCGTGGCATGATGGCTCTTAAAGGCAGTACACAGCAGTGCACGTCGTGGAAGTCTTGTTGGCAACAGTGTCAGGAGTCAAGTGAGCAATACCGCAGAAAATGGCAGTCAGGGCCACCACGTACAGGGCCGCCAGCAGTCATTGCCATTGGCCCAAGACCGCCAAAGGCAGCAATCTAACCCAATGGCAAGTTGCACGGAGGTTGCGTCTGCACAGTGGTAGGTCACTTTCAACTGTCCAGTACAGTAGATCAGGCGCCTGCCATTTTAACTACATTTCATCAATTGATGTGTTTATTAATCTGCGTCATTCACCTATTCCACCATAATAACTGTAGATGCATATGTAGTGCCATAATTTATGTGCAACATAATGGTCATATATTTACAAAATTACGTGATAAGGGAGTATATATGGTGAGAACTATATAAAGCTACTCTTAGATACATAGGCCACGTGTATATATTGGCAGGTTACAAGACATAGGTGGTAATAGTGCAGGACAGCTACATCTCTCACACATGTACATAAACATTAGTTTCATATGTACATTCCCAGTTTCATGTTAGCCAATGTGCGGCAAGGATGCTGGAATCGGTGCATATCTACGGGCTGCACTGCCAGAAGTGCTACGCATCCTCAACAAATTTTAGGTGTCAGGCAATATATAATTTGTAAATGATGTGTGCATACTGCATAACTCAAAGTATATCTACTTCTCTCTACATAGTAATGCTGCCATGAGGAGAGTGAGACAACCACCCGTTTACCGTCCACTAGCAGACCTGGAAACTATGGAGGACAGGCATGTCATCCAGATATATTGTCTGAATTGTCATACCATCATGGATCTTTGTACACAGTTGGAGCCAGATCTGATTCCTGCCATTTGCAATACCTATGGCATACCTCCCATCGTTTAATTCTTGTCAGTGCTACACTTACTGGCCACAGGGTCCTTTCAGAATGCTGTTGCCTTAACAGCAGGGATGTTGCAACCCATTTTCAGTCTGGTGTTGAAGGATGTACTGGGTGGATTGTTGAAACACATGGACAGCTACATCAGGTTCCCCCAACATGTAGATTTGGCCTATGTGAAGGCAGATGTTTATGATATGGGACACATTCCTCATGTGGTAAGACCCATTGATGCCACCCATTTAGCCCTGGTCCCTCCCAGTGTCAATGAACAGGTATATAGGAAGAAGAAGACTAGCACTCAATCAACATGCAGGTGGTGTGTCTGGCATACCAGTACATCTCATAAGTCACAGCCAAGTTTCCATGTAGATGATTCCTACATCATGTGGAAGAGCAATGTCCCACATCTAATGTCACATCTACAAACAGAGAGGGCCTGGCTGCTTGGTAAGTTTGCATTTTGGGGTGTGTCTGTGAGTTATGTCTCCTGTCATCACAATCGATCCAGTCCCACATACAACAATTGGGTTGTCCGACCATTGTGTACACTGGTGACTCTGGCTATCCAAATCACCTTTGGCTGTTGACACCATTGAAGTACCCAGCCACGCCAGGGGAATTCTGTTACAATGTGGCCCACATGAGGATAAGGTGTGTAATCGAATGTACATTTGGCTCCTGAAGGCAAGACCTATCTGGAGGAGCCCTCCTCTAGTCACCCCAAAAGGTATGCCAAATAATAGTTGTCTGCTGCATGCTCCACAATCTAGCTCTGAGACGTCAGATGCCATTGATTGCACATCAGGGGGAGGCAGCTGGATCTGTGGGTGGAAATGATGATATGGCAAGTGATGAAGAGCCAGAGGCAAAAGGAGCAGGTGACTCTGGGCAGATCTCATCAATCAGTACTTCAACTGACATACAGGTATGTGAAGTGGACCTTTTGATGTGTTGAATGTGCATAACCTGAAGTAGATGGCTGACATCACACCTCCTGACTTGCTTCATCAGTGGGGGAGTCATAAGCTCCAATGCCTAAGTGTGGGTTGTGGATGCAGGCTGATAGATTGTAAAGTGTACAGTACATGATGTCCTGCTTTGTCATGTACATGTTACATCAGATCCTAACATACACTTGTGTAATGGACTACTCAGTATTGAGCTATTGTCTGGCATTCTCCTATCCTCTTTTCCTTCCACTGACTGATATAGCCATTTCCTGTTTGCCTTTGCAAAGTAGGCTTGAGGTATTCATTGTCATTAGGCAATGATAATTGCTGACGGCCATGAGAGGTGTACCAGACAGATAGCTGATAATATGGATGGAGGTACAGTGGATGGTACCTTGTTAGTACTTCCTCCATACAAGTGGGGTTGTGATTGCTTAATCCATTCCTATTTCCAGTGGGGCTGGGGAGGGGGGGTGAAATTGTCTATTATGTGTCAGTTGTAGTTAGTGGCCCATGTGTGATGTTTGCATCATGGCCTGTGCCTTCACAATGGGTGGGGTACTTTTGTGATGAGCTTGGGACCTAGCTGTGTTTGTATACTGACTTTGCTGTCCAAAGTGCAGAAAATGTTATACTGACAAAGGTGAGTTACAATCCTACAGGTATGGGGACTATGTTAGTGTATGGTTTAGGTACTGTGTTCCTCTATGATGATCTTTGTGTGTTCCATGGGATATGTGAATGTGTAGCTATGGTATGGTTATGTGAAGAGCCTGTACCTGGTGATGTATAGGTCCAATCTGGGTGCCCCGCTTTGTAGGTAGTCTACCATGGGCATGACATCTATTACCTGTAAATGTGCTTAGTATGCCACCATGCCGGATGGATCCTGATGTCATGCTCTAATTGCAGATTGGAATACTGACTATAACCTGTTGTGTCTCTGGATTTCAATCTCTCTGACATCTGTCCAGTGCCATTTCTGTTGTCATGTGTGTCCTGCAGAGGAGGACTCCATCTGACTGCCTGTTTGATTCAGGGGGGCATTACCAGACCACAGTTGGCAAGCACGACACTTGTTGTTGTATCATTAAAGACACATATATAGTAGCTGTGTCCAAATGTGATTTATTGTACATTTCAGAATAGAAAAAGTGAACAAATAAAGAGGAAGGTGATGAGGGAATTCATGGTAGATGGATGCATCAGAGTAGATGCTACAACAGTTGGTTACACAGGTCCTGTGTCCTTGTACCATGGGAAAATGGAGTAATGTCTCAGAACAGTCAGCAGGGTGTCTCAGTGACACACAAGGGTGACACATCAGGAGAGGTTCACTTCCTGGCAGTGAGTTTGGTCTTGTCATCTGCTCCAACCAGATGTCTGGGTGGATGTCCACATTTGCAGGGTTTCTTCAGCTACAGAGGGAGCGGTGTCTGAGGCATGTGGTTCCCTTGGCAGGGCCTCCATTCCACTAGCTGCCGCTAATGTAGATGGGGCAGATCTTACGCTGCTAGTGGAAGGAGCCTGATGATGTGTTGAGAAACCACACAGGGTGGTGTTGATGTCCCTCAGCACCCCTGCAATGCAAGCCATGGTGGCATTATGTGCCTGCCACTGCTGCATGACTTCCTAGTGGTAGTCCTTCTGCAGCCTTGGAGTTTCCCCCAACATGGTGATAATTTGGCCCATCCTGTCCTGATGTTAGAAATGGGGTCTTTGGTTGGCAGCCAGGTTACCCCCTGACCAAGCAAGGACCCTCACTCTAGTCAGGGTAAAAGAGAATCACCCTCAGCTAACCCCTTATCACCCCCTTGGTAGCTTGGCACGAGCAGGCATGCTTAACTTCAGAGTGATAGGTGTAAAGTATTTGTACCAACACACATAGGCCCGTATTTATACTCCGTTTGCGCCGAATTTGCGTTGTTTTTTTCGACGCAAATTCAGCGCAAAACTAACGCCATATTTATACTTTGGCGTTAGACGCGTCTAGCGCCAAAGTATGAAGAAAGAGCGTCATTTTTTTGCGTGAACGCCTTCCTTGCGTTAATGAGATGCAAGGAAGGCGTTCCCGTCTAAAAAAATGACGGCGACGCAAATGCGTCGTATTTATACTCCCGGGCAAAAATCACGCCCGGGAGGTGGCGGGTCAAAAAAACCTGCATTTGCGCCTGAATTTAACGCCTGGGTCAGGGTAGGCGTTAAGGGATCTGTGGGCTCAGAATGAGCCCACAGGTGCCCTCCCCTGCCCCCAGGGACATCCCCTGCCACCCCTGCCCACCCCAGGAGGACACCCAAGGATGGAGGGACCCATCCCAGTGAAGTACAGGTAAGTTCAGGTAAGTATAATTTTTTTTATTTTTTTTGTGGCATAGGGGGGCCTTATTTGTGCCCCCCTACATGCCACTATGCCCAATGACCATGCCCAGGGGACACAAGTCCCCTGGGCATGGCCATTGGGCAAGGGGGCATGACTCCTGTCTTTACTAAGACAGGAGTCATGAAATGGCGTCTGGGCGTCGAAAAAATGGCGCAAATCGGGTTAAGACGATTTTTTTGCGTCAACCTGACTTGCGCCATTTTAAGACGCCCTAACGTCATTTTTTCCCAACGCCGGCGCTGCCTGGTCTACGTGTTTTTTTTCCACGCACACCAGGCAGCGCCGGTCTGATTGCGCCGTCTAACGCCATTCCATAAATACGGCGCCCGCATGGCGCTTCAGAATGGCGTTAGACGGCGCAAAATTTTTTAGCGCTAAACTGCGTTAGCGCAGTTTAGCGTCAAAAAGTATAAATATGGGCCATAGTAGCTTAATGAAAACACTAGAAAATGACACACCACATGTTTAGAAAGATAGAAAATATTTATCTAAAAAAACATGACCAAAACGACAAAAATCCACCATACATAAGTCAAGTTATTAAATAAAACACAAAAAGAGTCTTCATGAGTCGCTGTTAGCGTGAAAATGTACCTGGGTAGCATCAAAATAACCTGCACGGGTGAGTGTGTGTCAAAAAAGGTAAGCAGTGCGTCGATTTCTCACCCGCAAGCACGTTCATGCATTGTTTCTCCTTCTCCGGTCTGACTGGCGTGAGTTGTTTCTTTCCCCACAGGAGAGAGATGCATCGATCCGGACAAAGCACCTCGGGTCCAGGCAGGCTTACGTTGTTTTCCCACGCCCAGGGATGTTGCGTCATTGCAGCTTCCATCAGCGATGCTGAGCGTCACAGCCACGCTGCAAGCACTGCGTCGATTTCAGCTGCGGAGCCGGCGGTGCATCGTTTATTTAGCCGCTCTCGGAGGTTGTGTTGGAAATTTCCCTGCACGGCGATCTGTGCGTGGAGTTCCAACCTTGGTCCACCAGCTTCCCCTGTCAAGGCCCCAGGAACTGGATAGCGCACCACTTGGCAGGGCAGGAGTCTCAGCAGAGGCTCCAGGTGCTGGCAGAGAGAAGTCTTTGCTGTCCCTGAGATTTCAACAACAGGAGGCAAGCTCAGTTTCAAGCCCTTGGAGAGTTCTTCCAAGCAGGAAGGCACACAGCGTCCAGTCTTTGTCCTCTTGCACAGGCAGAAGCAGCAACTGCAGGATAGCTCCACAAAGCACAGTCACAGGCAGGGCAGCTCTTCTTCTTCAGCTCTTCTCCAGGCAGAGTTTCCTCTTGGTTTCCAAAAGTGATATAAAGTCTGTGGTTTTTGGTGCCCTTCTTATACCAATTTTGCCCTTTGTAGTAGGCTTACTTCAAAGAAAAGTCTCTCTTGTTTGTGAAATCCTCCCTTGCCCAGGCCAGGCCCCAGACACACACCAGGGGGTTGGAGACTGCATTGTGTGAGGGCAGGCACAGCCCTTTCAGGTGTGAGTGACCACTCCTCCCCTCCCTCCTAGCACAGATTGCTCATCAGGATATGCAGGCTACACCCCAGCTCCCTTTGTGTCAATGTCTAGAGAGAGGTGCAAACATCCCAATTGTCAAACTGTCCCAGACAGGGAATCCACAAACAGGCAGAGTCACAGAATGGTTGAAGCAAGAAAATGCTCACTTTCTAAAAGTGGCATTTTCAAACATACAGTCTTAAAATCAACTTTACTAAAAGATGTATTTTTAAATAGTAAGCTCAGAGACCCCAAACTCCACATGTCTATCCGCTCCCAAAGGGAATCTACACTTTAATCATATTTAAAGGTAGCCCCCATGTTAACCTATGAGAGGGATAGGCCTTGCAACAGGGAAAACTGAATTTAACAGTATTTCACTGTTAGGACATATAAAACACATTAGTATATGTCCTACCTCAAACATACACTGCACCCTGCCCATGGGGCTACCTAGGGCCTACCTTAAGGGTGACTTAAATGTGAGAAAAGGGAAGGTTTAGGCCTGGCAAGTGAGTATACTTGCCAAGTCAAATTGGCAGTTTAAACCTGCACACACAGACACTGCAGTGGCAGGTCTGAGCCATGTTTACAGAGCTACTAATGTGGGTGGCACAACTGCAGGCCCACTAGTAGCATTTGATTTACAGGCCCTGGGCACCTCTAGTGCACTGTACTAGGGACTTACCAGTAAATCAAATATGGCAATCATGGATGAACCAATTACATACACATTTTGTATAGGAACACTTGCACTTTAGCACTGGATAGCAGTGGTAAAGTGACCAGAGTAACAAAAACAGCAAAAACTGAGTTCAGCACACATCAACATCCTGGGAAACAGAGGCAAAAAGTTAAGGGAGACCACACCAAGGATGAAAAGTCTAACACCTGGGAACTTTGTTATGGTCCCAAGACTCTGGAGATGGTTTCCTGATCAGTGGAGTCCCTTGGAGGCCCAATCCTCTGGCCCACAGCATTACTCCCACGCACCCTGCCGCCAGGTGCCTGTGCCCTGGCATGGTGTGCCCACTCCAAGTGTAGCAGGACCATCATTGTCTGGGGTGTCAAGATTCGACTCAGGTACCTGTACTGTGGGGCACACAATTGTATGAACTGTCCTTAGGACACAAGTTTGGGGGCGAATGGTTGGCTATGATGTGGATGCCGCAGGTGTGGGAGTGGTTGGTGTGGGCAGGGTGAGTGAGTGAGTGACCAGGTGTCCCAGATGGGCCAGATTGTTTGTTACTGTCCAGACATCCAGGCGGGATCTGCTCACTGGGGCCTTCATCCTGAGGGGGACTGGAAGTCTCTGATATCCTTATCATGGTGGCAATAGCAGAGTTATATGTGGCGGGAGTGAGATACAGAGTTCAGTTTAGAAAGTGTATTTGGTTACCTCTTTGTGAGAGGCAGTCCCATTTCCAGGGGGCGCTGTAAGGGGACTGTCAGAAGCCTGGGAATCACCTTGAACACCTATCTAGAGTCCCTTGCTGACTCCTGTTTGTTTCTCTTTTCTCCATGGTACACTTGTGTAGGACTACATTTGCTTCTTGGGACTGCAAATCCCATAATGCACAGTTTGGTAGTCAGGAAAACCCGGATTCTGTTTCCCATTGTTTTCAATGGGAGAAGTCCAGTTGCTCCTTTTCACTGGATCCTCTCCTCCAGGACTTGCAAGTGTCCGAAACCACACACACCTGAAACCTCTCCTCTGCAGCCCAGCTTGGAACTGCTTATAAGCAGCCATTTCCTCAAGCTCCCCGCCGTGCATCGGACTTCAATTCCTTTGTGTTACAGACCCCTTGTCGGATGGTGTTCCAGTTTTGTTCCTGTTCTGTTCCAGCCTGATCCTGTTTCCTGTTTCTCTGCCCTGCTCCTGATTGTTCCAGCCAGAGTCTGCTCCCTACTTCTTAGCCTTGTACCTGTTTGTTTCTTCCAAAGCCTGCTCCCTGTTTCTCTGCCCTGCTCCTGCCTTGTTTCAGCCTGAACCTTCTCTCTGTTTCCCAGTCCTGTTTACTGCTCATTTCCTACTTCCTGTATTCCAGTCCTGTCCTTGCCTGTTCCAGCCAGAGCCTGTTCTCAGTTTCCCAGTCCTGTCTCTGTCTGTCCCAGCCAGAAGTTTGCGCCCTGTTTTCAAGTCCTAGACCCGCCTTTGCTTCAGCCTGAGCCTGTTCCTAGTTCTTGCCTCTGCCTCTTTGTTTGTTCCCTTCTGTTTCTGTTTCTTCTCGGTTCTTTGTGTCTGGTAAGTGTTCTATCAGTCTTCACCAGTGTATACGTGTCCTCCTGTCTACTGGGGTTGGCTCCTGGTTTCCAGGAGGCAATTCCAGCCCCCATCCTTGTCCAATGTTATACGTTGTATTTCGTGCCTAACAGTGACAGTGTGCTATTGCTGTTTTCTCAGGAATCGCCACTGTGTTTCGAGCTGGACCCACAAGAGCGTGTCCTGTGTATGTAAGTACTATCCTTGTTTGTGCTCTATGGTCCAGAGACAGAATCACTTCTGCTGCCTCCTTTCTATGGGGCTGGCAGGGTGACTATCTGTAAGAGCAAACTGCACAGAGGCATTGAGATTCCCTGTCACTGTGGAGGTTCTGCGCCTTACTCTGTGTACAACCCCAGCGTGTTTGTCCACTGGTAATCCGTTTCCTGTTTGTTCACACAAGGGTTGCTCTGCTTTTACTTTCCTGTTTCCTGTGCCTATCCATAGCTGTCCTTTCCGTGTATGCCTTTAGCTGCTCCTCTGCCCCAGTGTACTACCTCTTTAGGATATTCGGTGACCTCAAGGGGTGTCCCAACCAAAGTCCTGATCAGACCCGCCCGAAACCGTGACAGAATGCACGAACCAAACATTTCAAGCTCCCCTGGCAGTAAAGGCACACACAAACCTAAAGGGCTTTCCTATCATGTTAAGACACCCCTTTCTAAACCTATACATTCTCTGAAGACCTCTAAAAAAGGCCTTAGTTTTAAGGATACACTTGTTAAAGAAAACCATAACTTGCAAGTTCAGTACTACACTGAGTGGCTTGCTAATCTTTCAATGATAGACTATTATGTTATTTGTGGCTATGACCCCCAGTCCCTGTCTGTAGAAGAATTACAAGGACGTAATGAGTTTTTGCAGTATCTATTAGCTGAAGCCAGTAAGAATGTTCATAACCGTGGAAGTGCTTTTGCTACCTCTGCACAAGACATTTACTCTCAAGAAAAGATGGTTAATTCCTCGCCTCATGCTAGTGCATCTCAAATTCACTTCCAGGACTCTGTCAAAACAAAGAACCCTGACACTGTTCAAGAAGCCACACTAGGGATTCCCTTGTTTTCTGTTGAGTGCTTCAGCCCATCTAGGCCAGTTTCTCAGAATTCAAAGTGCAGTGCTGACTCTTATAAAGATCTCTCAGTCCCTCAGAGCTTTCAAGTCAGCAGGCTAGACCCTGTATCTAAGGGATCAGTAAAAACTGTGGGATTCCTTAGTTCAACTCAAATGGCTTGTGCTCCTCCCAAATTGGATGACAGTACATCAGTCTCAATCTCTAAAAGCGCTGTTAAACCCTTTTCTATTCTGAGTGGGTTTGATAACAATATGGACATACACACACTAAAATAGCAGTTTTGGCAGATTAAAAGGCAGATATCAGACTTCTATGATGAATATGTTGTAACATACACAAGAAATCGTGCATGTGGGCTCTTTTCATCAATGCAAATTTCACTGTTGCCAGAACCAGACATTCTGTTTATCTGTAAGGTAGAAGAAGTAACAGAGCAGCTGATGGAAACTACTGCAAGGCAATTTGAAAACCTGAAAAAAGAAAATGATCACCAGCTTTGGCTTAAAGAACAGTATGCTACTTTGTGTGCCTCTCCAAAGACTTCTATAGAGCAGATTGTCCCTTCTATTAATGACAGTCAAAAGACAGCTCCAGTTATAAATATATCAGCCTCTTCTTCAGACTCTCTCTCAGCCTGTAGTTCTCCAGTGAAAATTCCTGTACAGTTGACTGCATCTCTGACATTTCTGAGAGATTTGACACCTCTTGATTCAAAGGATAGATCAGAGTCTTCAGAAGGAAGTGTCTCAGCCCCTCTATCAGAACAAATAAAGCCAAAGGAAGAAGAGAGTTCTGATGCAGACTCCAATAGCTGCACCTTAAGAAACTAAGATATGACTTTACTGGAGATTGATGGCAAGTTGTGCAACAGTGTTGAAGAATCTGAATCTAGTGATGACAGTGGTTCCTGCCTTGCCGTGAACAAACCTGCAGATAGTGCTGTTCAAATGGCGCACACACCAGAATTTTCAGATTGTGGGGATACTCCTGCCCTTTCAAACAATATCATAGAATTTTCAGATAATGAAGAGACAGTTCCTGTTTCAAGTGAATTAATGGATTTTTCTGACAGTGAAGAAATGCCCGCAGTTACTAAGAATATAATGGACTTCTCAGAAAGTTTAAAAATCTCTTCTGTGTCAAAGCAAACCGTGGATATTTCAGACAAGGAAGAAAGCCAGCAATCTGAAACTAAACAGCCTGTCATAAGAAATGAGAGCCTTCTCCTAGAACTGGACACAGTTGCAGCCTCAACCACTGATCCTGACCTGCTGATCCCTGCCAATGTGTATCCTGTTTCCAGCTCCACAATTAGTGAAGAACAGATCTCTGAGCTACCGGTATCTGATCTTGATGAAAAATCAGGCACACCAATGTCACCTGCTGTGTCCCTGAAACTAAAGACTCCTGAAAACCAGCAATCTGAAACCGAAGCTCAAGTGCTGAAAGATGTAATACTTCCCACTAAAACTAAAGACTTGAATTTGAATCTTGTATTCGAAGATCTGATGATAAGTACTGTTCTTAGTGTTTTATTGCAAGAAACCATCATTAATTCATAGGCTAAAGCTGAAAATTTAGATAACAATGTAGAGGCGATTTCTGAAGAGACTCCGGTTCCATTTCTTTCCAAAGAACAACCTTTCAGTGTTAACAGAGTTGAAGATCAACTACCTGTAGGAGAAACGCCTTGCAAAGAAACCATTTCTGATACCATGAATAAACCACAGAGCACTTGCAATGAAGAAATCTCAGTCTTGTCTGAAGATCACCCTAAAGAATTAGTTTGTGGAACTTCTACATTTTCATATGTTAATCCAGTTTCTAAAGACTTAAAAACTCTTGTTGATCCTGTGATTGATACTCCGAAGTCATCCAAAACTAAAGGAAATTCTGACTTTTACATGTTTACCTTGAGAACACCAGTTACCCATGTCTCCCCAGTCTCTATGCTTTGCAAGCCTCAGACCACAATCAATGCAAATACTGCTGCAGAAACAGACATATCCTGCTTGTCGGAAGGAGTTATAGACCTTACAGTAACTAATACGCCAATTATCTCCTCCAAAGAAGAAAGTATTGAACAGGAAACTAATGTCATAAAGATAACTGCCCGTAATGCCATTCCAGATCTCCTTGCTCCTGAATCTACTTCACCAGAAACCAACTCCATGCACTTCGTCCCATATCAATCGAACAATAGAGAGGAAAGACATCGGAGCCCATATGGGTATTAATACATGCTTTGCTCATTGGAAGTTTCACCTATGGCAGGACTGTAAACTTATCCACCAAGGTTGGTGTTGGATTTTCTTGCTGTGGCTTTTCCTCTTCAACTTTTTTCAGCCAAAGGATCACCTTCTCTTCTTGAGCAGACTGGTGGGAGGGGGTATACTGTTACGACTCGGTCGTCCCATTTCCAAGGGGCGCTTTAAGGGGACTGTCAGAAGCCTGGGAATCACCTTGAACACCTATCTAGAGTCCCTTGCTGACTCCTGTTTGTTTCTCTTTTCTCCATGGTACACTTGTGTAGGACTACATTTGCTTCTTGGGACTGCAAATCCCATAATGCACAGCTTGTGAGTCAGGAAAACCCGGATTCTGTTTCCCATTGTTTTCAATGGGAGAAGTCCAGTTGCTCCTTTTCACTGGATCCTCTCCTCCAGGACTTGCAAGTGTCCGAAACCACACACACCTGAAACCTCTCCTGTGCAGCCCAGCTTGGAACTGCTTATAAGCAGCCATTTCCTCAAGCTCCCCGTCGTGCATCGGACTTCAATTCCTTTGTGTTACAGACCCCTTGTCGGATGGTGTTCCAGTTTTGTTCCTGTTCTGTTCCAGCCTGATCCTGTTTCCTGTTTCTCTGCCCTGCTCCTGATTGTTCCAGCCAGAGTCTGCTCCCTACTTCTTAGCCTTGTACCTGTTTGTTTCTTCCAAAGCCTGCTCCCTGTTTCTCTGCCCTGCTCCTGCCTTGTTTCAGCCTGAACCTTCTCTCTGTTTCCCAGTCCTGTTTACTGCTCATTTCCTACTCCCTGTATTCCAGTCCTGTCCTTGCCTGTTCCAGCCAGAGCCTGTTCTCAGTTTCCCAGTCCTGTCTCTGTCTGTCCCAGCCAGAAGTTTGCGCCCTGTTTTCAAGTCCTAGACCCGCCTTTGCTTCAGCCTGAGCCTGTTCCTAGTTCTTGCCTCTGCCTCTTTGTTTGTTCCCTTCTGTTTCTGTTTCTTCTTGGTTCTTTGTGTCTGGTAAGTGTTCTATCAGTCTTCGCCAGTGTATACGTGTCCTCCTGTGTACTGGGGTTGGCTCCTGGTTTCCAGGAGGCAATTCCAGCCCCCATCCTTATCCAGTGTTATACGTTGTATTTCGTGCCTAACAGTGACAGTGTGCTATTGCTGTTTTCTCAGGAATCGCCACTGTGTTTCGAGCTGGACCCACAAGAGCGTGTCCTGTGTATGTAAGTACTATCCTTGTTTGTGCTCTAGGGTCCAGAGACAGAATCACTTCTGCTGCCTCCTTTCTATGGGGCTGGCAGGGTGACTATCTGTAAGAGCAAACTGCACAGAGGCATTGAGATTCCCTGTCACTGTGGGAGGTTCTGCGCCTTACTCTGTGTACAACCCCAGCGTGTTTGTCCACTGGTAATCCGTTTCCTGTTTGTTCACACAAGGGTTGCTCTGCTTTTACTTTCCTGTTTCCTGTGCCTATCCATAGCTGTCCTTTCCGTGTATGCCTTTAGCTGCTCCTCTGCCCCAGTGTACTACCTCTTTAGGATATTTGGTGACCTCAAGGGGTGTCCCAACCAAAGTCCTGATCAGACCCGCCCGAAACCGTGACACAATGACATTGACAGATGCTGCACAGCATACCGTTCCTGTACATACAACTCTGTGGCTTGATTTCCATACTTCATGTTGGGAGCTGTCATTCAAGATTGGCACATATTGTACTGCAGATAGGTTTTAGTTTTGTCTGATGCTTGACATGAATGTTCAGCTCTTTTACCTCCTGAATAGTCAGGCTTGCTAGACGTCACACATTATAGCTGCACATTGCACAATGGTGTCCTAGTGGGAACACAGTATGTGAGCATGCAAGGGTAATAGTCCTGTCTCTGTTTGATGTTCATGTGCATGGAGTCTGCCATCTTACTTTCCAACCCATGGCAGTCTATTTCAGGCTTAGGGATATGGTTCAGTGGCCATTAGAAATGGTCAATGAGCTGTAGGTGTGTTTTGCTTTGGGTGCTATTGTGAGTGTGCCATTGCATTGCTGTCATTGGCATGTACTGGCCCTCACTAAAACAAGCTCGATGGTGTGGCTTTTACTTTAGATGTACATGCATTACATGTGATGTGTTGTGCACATGCCAGGTTTTCAAATTGATGGGTTAGTGCATTCTGGGAGTCATAGTTGATGTGCCTTTGCCCTGTGTGGGCAGTTGGGCTAAATGGGGTGGTGGCATACAGGAGAGGGCCATTAGATGATTAGGTGGTAGGTGTGGTGGGACATTCAGTTGGTTAGGGAGTATTTGGGTGGTGAGGAAGCATGCAGGACAAGAGAAATGTGTGACATGGATGTTGTCTGTACTCACCACACTCCACTCCCCCAGGTATTCCGGTCAGGCCCTCTGGATACATTATGTCCAAGACCTTCTCCTCCAAAGGTGTGAACAGTATGGGAGTAGGTATGGGCCCACCGCCAGTCTTCTGCACAGTGATCTGATGGCATGATGGCATGAAACACACATTCCACCTCTTCCTGATGTCCTCCCTTGTGTGTGAATGGCTGCCAACTGAATTAACGCTGTGACTATCCTTTGCCACAACTCAATTTTCCTGGCAATCCATGTTTTTTGGACCTGTGCTCCAAACAGTTGTGGCTCTAGCCTGACAATTTAATCCATCATGACCTTCAACTTGTTGTCAGTGAAACGTGGGTGTTTTTGTGGGGACATGGTAGTAGTTGTTTAGACGGTGTGTTAAGGTGTTGTGAGTGTAAGGGTGCAGTGTTGGGGGATTGGTGAGGTGGGTGTGCTGCGTTTTGAGGGTGTGATGCTTGTTGTGGATTGGGTGTGCTCATTATGTGTGTAATGTGTTAGTTGTGCTGGTGTGTGGTGTATGCTGAGTGTGATGTTTATGTGTGCCTATAGTGTAAAGGTGCTGTCTCAATATAAATGCCTGCTCTCGGTTTGTCTCTGAATGGCATTTCTGTTGCAAAGCATTGTGGGTTGTTTGGGGGTGTGTTATATAGTGCAGTGTGTAGGTGTGTCAGGTGTGTGGATGTGTGTCAGGTGTGGGGTATTCAAACTATTCAATGTGGTGTTGTGTTCTGACAGTAGTGAGTTGTGACTGCGGTGGTTCGCACCGCCAATGGTTTTCTGCCATGGACGAACCGCTGTGGTGATTTGTGGCTCATAATCTGGTGGGTGGATTTTGTGTTGGGTGGGAGGTGCTGGTGGTTTTGGATTTTTGCCTGTTTTTTTGGAGGTCTTCACTGTGTGACTCTTAATACGGCAGTCGGATGACTGCCAACATAGGGGTCTTTTGGCAGCCACTACCATGGCGGTCTTGCCAAAAGACCACCAAACTCGTAATAAGGCCCTTAATGTCTGCTGCATTCTATAGCACACATAGAAAGAGAAACAAAGCCTTCCAGGATTGTTTTTGTGCAGGAAGGTGCCGTTGTACCATGGTGGACAGAAACAGGAATGCCCTGTATGCTATTGATACATCACATTTCTTTGAAGCAGGGCAGCGTAAAAAATAAAAAATGTAAATTAGCACTTGTATAGCGCACTACTCACCCGTTAGGGTCTCAAGGCGCTGTACTCATACCGCTATGGAACCCCTCCTGGCTTTTCCCTGTGAGGCACCCACTCCTGAGCACCTCCAGGGTGAAGCCAGGCATCCAAGTGCTGTTGTGGAGATTAAGCAAGCTATTGCCCAGAGTTGCAGAGTGGGACCCATGAATTAGATTAGGCACCGAGGCGAGAATTATCTGGTCAAGGGGAATTGAGCCCAAGACCTGCTGAAGCAGGACTTGAACCCTGGTCTTGAGCCAGATCTCTGCTTCAGGGTCTGCCGCTCTAACCATTGAGCCACACTTCTCCAGCGTAAAGGGGGGGGAATTGGTGCACTGCCCTGCCCTGCCCAAAAACCCAATAAATATGACCTTGAGTGCCTAAATAAATAAAAAAGGTGAAATGTAATTGTAAATATGTAAAACATAATCTAACTGTGCACTTAAAAAAATGTATCTGTCAACTTAATGTACATTTTTTGGCATCATTTCAGAGTACTTCTCAAAATGCAAAGTGCTTACCAGTTAGGTTTGTACTATGCAAATAACACACATACCTCATCGACAGGCACGGAAACGCATGAGGAAAATGAGTGCTTTAAAGAAATGATTAAACAATCTACAAATTTACCTACCTCAAGCAACATTTTTACTTTTAAAGACCTTCTTTAATTCTGAAAAAAACTTTACTCATCGGCATGTATTTATGTACATATTTACATTTGTAAAACTTATACTTGGCGAGAAACCAGCAGAGCCCTGAACAAAGGTGGGAGCCTTGAAGTACAATCTGCAAAAGTTCTTGTGGAACTTTGGGCGGATTTAAGAGCCCCTTGCGCCATGACAGCTCTACATTAGAGTCATTTTTTTACACAAATGTGGTGATACTATAGCAAAAACTCTATGCCATATTTACAAAGTGGCGCAATGCATTCATTGCGCCACTTTAAAACCCCTTGCGCTGCATTATGCCTGTGCCAGGCATAATGTTTGCAAGGGGGGTGTTCCCCTGTTAGGGGGGACGAAAATCGAAAAGAAATCTAAAAGATTTGAGTCATTTTTTTCTCCATTTTAACGCCTGCTCAGAGCAGGCGTTAAAAGGGGGCACACCATTGTTTATAATTGGCCCCTGTGTCCTGTTCAGGGTTAGCGCCAACCCTGAACAGTTCATCAAAAGTTTCAAAAATGTTGACACTATTGAATCCTACCCTGTGCCATGGTGTGCTGTATTTTGAATAAGGAGTACACATGGTGGCGTTAGGGGGCGCTAAGTGGTGCAAGAAATGTGGCGCTGCACTGGTTGCAGTTCCATATTTCTTAAATCTGCCCCTTGATTCCTTATTCTGTTGAAATGCAGTGCCTATGCTTGGGGGGGGGGGAGTTCGTCATCATGGGATCCAGGGGTGTGGGGTGGTCAGGGTGTTCTGGAGGTATTATTTTAGGCTGGTGTGTGAAGACACTATGGGGTTCATTTACAAGCCCCTTGCGCTGTCGTAGCATCATTTTTTTATGCTAGAGCGATGCAAAGCAGTCCCCCGTCCCGTATTTACAAACTGGTGAAATGTCACCATTGCGCTTGTTTGTAAGCCCTTGTGCCACATTATAACTGCACCAGGTATAATGTAAGCAAGGGAGGCATTCCCCCACAGGGAGGCCCAAAACAATGGTGCAGGGAAATCTACAAGATTTCACTGTGCCATTCTAGCTTCATTTTCTAACACCTGCTCAGGGCAGGTCTTAAACTGACGCTAGGCTTTTTTCAAAGGGCCTCCCTGAGGTTTGCTGGACTAGGGTCAATATTTTGGATGCTAGTCCAGCAAAGCGCCACATCTGCATAAAAAATGTTGATGCAGTTGTGCTAACAAGCGCAATGGTGCGTTGTATTATAAATAAAGCACTACCATGGTGTTGCTAGGGGACCACAGGGCTACTCAAGGAAACTGGTGCATCGGAGCTGATGCGCCAGTTCCTTGTAAATTAGGCCCTTAGTGTTGGGGAGGAAAGCAATGAAAATGCTTAGTTGAGAAGCTTAGTGTGAGGGAATATTGGTGTTTCTCAGTATTCATATCAGGCAATTTTTAACGGGATGAGTCTGCAGCAAATTGTATTTATGAGAGGTAGCTCATGGAGTCTGAGCTCCAATGATAGTGCCTGGTGATAGTAGGTGTATGGCCAGCAGCTTTATGTTTTGTCGTAGTACATCAATGGGGTCAAGTCACCACCAAGCCGAAGCTGGTACAGCAGAAGTTGAACACTCTCAAGCCACAAATTATCTGCCTCCAAGAGGTGCACCTTGCCCAGGCTGAAGACTCCTTGTTAAAAGATCTTGACAATATGTATTGCCTATTTCATATTTTACTTTTGCAAAGAGGAGTGTTACATTATTGGCTCGGGATGGCAAATAGGTAGTGCAACGCCAGAGGGTGGATACGGGGGGACGATGACTACTGGTAACTATCCAGAAGGATAGCATTTGCTTTGCCATATGCATAGTCTTTGGTCTGAAAACGGGAGATCCGCAGACTTTTGATTTTCTGTTTACTGAGCTCCATCTTTGGACACCACTTTTACAGTCTGTGGTGACTACAATGTGACGCTATGCCCCAGTAGGGACTCTTTGTCCCAGACTCTGGCTTCTGATCTCTTCATCCTTGTGGAGTCCTTGGTGGTAAGCATTGGCTTAGGGGGACTTTATTCCAGATTATCTTCTCATATGCCTTGGTTGACCTCCGGCATGTTGATTGACCTAAGAAACCAGGCTTCATGTTTTATTTGTCCCCTCATAAATCTTTGTCACTGCTAGATATGTTTCTAATTAGCAACACGCTGGTCTCATGCTCTAAGCTGTCTCTTAATCCTGGGGAAATGGAGGCCCACTGAGCTCTCGGTATGTTAAAGTCCAACTTAGGATGCAGCATAGTAGCAAAGGATGGGCCCCAGTCGGAGGTCCTCCTAGAGCAGTCCATCGCTCTACAGGCATTGCCTAAGCAACAAATCTGGGGTCAGGCCGTCAAAAGCTGTCAAGTCAGGCAGGTATCACTCTCCAAGAACAGCAAAGTTGCAGGGCAGATCCTCTCTTTCAGAATAAAGGATAGTGATATAATGCTAATATCATTGATAAGATTGGGGTGTGAACGGTGAGCTGGTGGTAGTCCCAGCTGTCACTAGAGATGTGTTTTGACAGTGTTCTCATGCCCTTTATCGAGGAGATTGTTTTTCTTCCACTGATGAAATTCTTCAATTTGCCGTGAATTGAGCCATACAAGATTGAAGCTTGTATCACCTGTAACTCTCTCTGAAGTGGAAACTGCTGTTGGCTCCCTGGCTAAAGGCAAGGCCTCCAGCCCTGATCAGATCTCGCTAGAATTCTATGTAAAACCTTTATTCATATCTTGGCTCTGACCCTCAGCTCAGGGATCTCATTAACTTTTTTGAAGTAGCTGGTTCGGTACCTGAATCCTGGGGAGAGACCAACATTGTCATTTTTCCAAAGGAAGGGAAAGATCCTATTGGTTTGGGTCATAGCAGTCCATCTCTTTCATTAATGTAGATTCAAAGATTTATATATGAATTCTCATTGATTGGTTGTCTGTAGTTATCCTGGCTTGGAAGATCCAAAAGAGCATGTTTGTATTCCAGGCCGTGACACAACATCCCATGTCAACATGGCAATCACAGGCCTGGAGACAGCCTGCTCGGGCGGGGGACCAGTCGGCCTGAACCTTCTGGACACAGAGAAGGCCTTTGAATGGGGCTCCTGGCCCTTCTGTTGGAGGGTCATGGAGACCGCTGGACTTGGTTTGGGTTTTATCTCTAGAATTTGACATCTTTAAATTGGGCTGAAAGCAAGAATCCACTGCTCCAGTTTCCTCTCTGATCCCATAACCATCTCTTGGGGTACCAGGCAGGGGTGTCCTCTCTCCCCTCAGTTATATATATAGAGCCCTTTATTCAATACCTGAGGTTATCTGAGGTGATTTAGCCCCTCAGAATACATCAACTCAGGGTCAAGGTTTTGGCTTATGAAGACATTCTGGATGTTTTAACCCCTACCCTGACCAGTGGCTTGGAGGCTCTGGTGACAGCAGATCAAACATTATGAAAAGTCTCAGGATATAAACTCAACACAGATAAGATTAAGGTTTTGTCCAATGTTACTCCTCCCTGCTCTGACAAAAGATGGGTACAGATGGTTGTGTACCTAGGAGGCACCTTATCACTTAAGATTGCTGACATCATCAAGAATAAATATGAGAATCATTATCAACACTCGGCTGACACTTTCACTAAATAGAAACATCTCCATCTAGGTTTGAGTGGATGTTGCAATCTCATCAAAATGATTATCCTCCAGAGGTACCTTTATTTATTCTTTCTTTAATAGGGTGGAGGCTCTATGGCAGTGGTTTATCTGGGGTTACAGGAAACTCGATGTAAGATTATGCCTCTTCAACAACCTAAAGAGGATGGTGGGGATTCCCTTCCAGTATTGATATTGTATTATCTTGACTCATTTTTTCATTACTCCTCCTGGATCTGGGATGGGGAACAGGGCTACAAGGGCGTATGTTTGCTGATTATACACCATTCGGGGTATCAGTCATCCCAGGTCTAGGAATCACAAATACAATGTATTTTAAGTAAACTGGCTTTAAGACCTAAAAGGTCTTTCATATTATTTGACGTTCTTTCAAGTGAATATTTTCCGATCTGATCCCGCTCAATCAGCTAACCTATCTTGGACATAATCCCAAGTTACCCTTTAGTGTGCATTACTGATTTTATGGGAACTGGGAGAGGGCAAGACACTTTACCCTGAGACAACTACTTGAAGGCGGAGTTCTTCTCTCCTTCGAGCATCTGAAGCAGTTGTACTCTCTTCCCCATACTTGTTGCTAACAGTATCTCTAAGTTTGACAATTTAGGCTCCCGCAAAGAGAAACATCAGCTTGGTATACAAAATAATCTGTCAACATTCTCAGGACCACATGGAGGATCCGTTTCAGAACATGGCTAATAAATGCACCCACTTCTTTACCCTTTGATGACGGCTGGCTATTTGAGACGTCGTAATATCCTGGGGCAGTAGGTTCTCAATGTGTCAAGTGGTAAGATGCATCATCTCAGATGTATCACTGACTTTTATTACACTCCACACCGCCTCTGTCATGAAGCTTAGGGTGGACAATCTCTGTTTCTGGTGTCGCTGCAAGTGTACTAATACGGTTCATATCTTCACCTCTTCTCCGGCTCTGCATCTATATTGGGACTTAATTTTTTTTAGGTCTATAGCATCTCAAATCTCAAAGTGGTCATGGATCCGAAACTAATTATCCTGGAACATTCTACAGCTGTCTCTTTTAATTTTACAATCTCTTGCCAGACTTGTGCTGGCACACTCTTGGCTCACTACTGTGACCCTCGACCCCTTGAACTGGTGATGTAAATTTAATAATGTCAGCATGCTAGAGATGATACTGGTAGAGATCTCCCAAAGAGATGGAGGCTGAGGCATATATGGGATCCAATCCGGCTCAGGATAATGGCAGTACTTGCTGGTGAGGACACGCTAGATCATTTTATACATCCTGTTTGTCGGCACGCTGCTCCCCTCCTATGATGAACAACATATTTTTTTAAATCTTGTTGATGACCATTCTGGTTGTTTCCTCCTGAATGCATTTTGCTATTAATATCAATCTCATTTTGAGATTAGATTTGCTATCTATTCTGCTCCTCGACGCTGGTGTGTATGTATGTTTCTCATAACTTCATTAAAAAATGCAGTTTCCTCCATGAAGAGATGTAAGAAATGTTTTATTATTAAATTTTTTGGTAGATATATATTTGCAGCAACATGCCACATGCAAGTGTATTTTTTGCCCATTTTTCACATTTAAACAGATTTGATTTTAGGTAATGTAGGACTTCATTTTAAAAAGGGCACATTTTAGTTGAGTACCTTGCTCATAAATTGTGGAAATGTATTTTTTGTTGACAGCATTTTAAAAGAGTAATACCTATTTTTCTCATGTCTCAAGGATGTTTTCTTCTTTGAGATTGTGGTGGGTTTTCTTAAATGAATAGACCCTTTATGCTGCTCGTCAGTGTTAACTACCCCTGTGTCTTATCTACTAAGGCCTATATTTATACTTTTTTAGCGCCAAATTTGTGCTGATTTTTGATGTAAAAACGGCGCAAACTTACAAAATACAGTTGTATTTTGTAAGTTTGTGCCGCTTTTGCGTACAAAAATTACACTAATGTGGCACAAAAAAAGTATAAATCAGGGTCTAAGTTTGAAAGCTCACAGTTGGAGCCTGCTCGTGGAAAAGTTTGTATATTTTAATGAGATTGGAATTGTATCTTTCTTGTTTTCACTTGATTGTTTGGCTATTCTAAAATCTTACATGTTACTGATAATGGAAGAAGTGTGTTGTTTTTTAAAAATGTGTTTGCTGTGTTTAATTGCAGTTCCCCTTCATTCTTCTTTCAAGCAGGGATGCCTTTCCTTTAGAGGAGATACTTTTCCAGGTGTCTTAAAGAATATAACTATTCAGATGCCTTCCCTTCTTGCTGTGCGATCTTTACATCCTGTCTTTCAGAGGCATTCCACAATAACACCTTCTGCTTCACTTCTTTCCAATCTTAACAACTTTTCTCTGGAGGAGAGGGTGTGGCCTAACGGTCTGAGCTGCTGACTTCGGAGCTGGGGAAACCAGACCAACGTCTTGGCGTTGCCTCAACATCTTGTGATTCTGTACGAACCACTTAATCGCCCTTGTCTACAATTCAGCACCTTGAAATCCTAATCGGTGATTTGCCGCACTTTACACATCCTGGATTTATTTGTCTAGCCTAGATGAACAACGATTTCCTTTCACAGGAATGTCTGCTTTGATTTTTTTTTTAGACAATTTTATAATGATATGTCTTTCCATTTCTGACTCAGAATTGATGTTTCTAATTTTGCTAATCTTTTGATAAAACCATCATGGTTTGCAAATCCAGTAATTTTTGTCATCCTTGTGGAGCCAATGTGCTTCACATAATGTGATTGTATTGATTATTGTGAGAACCTCAGCTGAAACTAAGGGTCCATCATCTTAATTTCAACCAGTATTTGAGTTTGCACTAGAAATCTGCATGGTGTTAAGTGAGGCATCAGAGGTGAGTCTTCAAATTCCTTCTGGATTTTAAGAAGTTTGACACTGATTTCATGAGGATGTTATTGCAGATGCTTATATAGAGAAGTTCTGTCTTCTAGCCTTCGCTTTTTTGCATTTTTTTATTTCCAGTCTGACAATGTCCTAACTTTACTGTATCATCTGTAGTGAACAGTGGTTGTTCTCTGATGATGGTAGAATTAAATGTAAATTTGATTCACCTGAGCGCGGTTCTTCTATAGAGCGACAAATGCATTTATGTTCTGCATCATGTATCCAGAATAAAATGATGACAAATTTCATTTAAACAATTATAATCCATGTGACAATGACCCAGATTTTAGGATATAATTTTCTCTGTAACCAGCAATCAGTTGTTAACAAAAGGAAGTCTGTGCTTTTTAGATTACTTTTTCTGATGATGTTGAGCAATTACATTTTTAAACTTCAAATTAAGGTTCAGTATTTCAGCTCATCGTCTTCTGCACAATATACTAGCCTAACCAAGTTTTGTTGGACAGCCTACTCCATTACAAACATGACAGATATCCCATCCACCTTAATACAGGTTCCATAGTATACAATGCACAATGAGGCGGAAGGTGTATCTGTCACGTTTTGACAGTGTATACCATCCAGCAAGCTCTAAACCAGGGCCTAAGTTATTATATCACATGGAAAGTTACTAAAAATATATAGGCCCAAATTTAAGAGGGCCTATTAGCTTATTTTTTTTATGCTAATGTGGCGTTAGATGGCCAAAAAAAAGCATCTAATGTGCCTGCGCCACTTTGTAACCCTTTGTGCTACATTATGCTTGCGCCAGACATAATGTATGGAAAGGGGGCCAAAAAATGGTGCAAAGAAAGGTGTTTTGTATCATTTTTTTCGGCACTTTTAATGTCTACTCTCAGCAGGCATTAAAAAGAGGCTCCCATTGGTTACAATGGGCCTCTGGGTGCTTTGCAGGATTAGTGTCAACATTTTATACGCTAATCCTGCAACGTGCCGAACTAGTGTAACAAATTCTAACTCATTCCCTTACAACCGCCATGGTGCGCCGTATAATTAATACAGTGCACACATGGTGGTGTTAGGGGGCGCTAAGGGGAGCAAGAAAAGTAGCGCCGCAGTAGTTGCAGCACCTTTTTTCAAAAACATGCCCCATATTGCTTGAAAATACTAAAGGCCTGGTCACCAAAGGGTTATCCCTAGGATAAGACAAACTTAAAACTGTCTTATATCAGAAATGACTAACTTAAAACTGAAATAAGCCAAGCCAAAACTCCCTCATTCCTCAGTCATTTTTACATTCCTAATATGGTCTAAGGGCTTCATTTAGATCCTGTTGGACTTTACTCCATACTGCCAGTGCAGCAGAGGGCTAGACTTTGCTGCCCAGATGGAATACAGTTTGCTATATTTAGAGATCTCTGTCTGGCTGTCAGAGATGTGTGTGCCTTTAGAGGAGCCACTGTCACAGTGGCTCCTCAGAATGCACTGTAGATTTTCTAAGTGCTTTCCCTCTGAGAAGTTGTTTATATTTAAGAATATCTTGCAAAGAAAGTTTATTTTGGGAAACAAATTGTGGCACTAACTTGATCTGTTTTCAACAAGGATGTAGGAGTAGCATAATGTTTCCTGTTTGTGACAGACAGAATTTTCCTGGTGGTCCCAAACAGGAAGAAAGCTTCATCACAACATCCACTCTAAAAAGGGTGGAAGGGGAGTTACTTTGACCGATAGCTCAATGTCCATACCTTTTTCTCCAGAAGACTGCCCTGCTGCTTAAGGCCTCCCGTGTTCCAGAAGGAACTGCCCTGTTGCTTGAGGCCTGCCCTGCTCTCTGCGAAGGAAGACTTGTTCCCTTCAACCCAGGCTATCTGAGTGACTCCATGGGTCAGTTTGCTGGCCTCCTGTTCTGAGCTTAGAGACCTCCTTGCAATAGCCCATCTGAGCTGCTGCAACGGACCTGCCTGAGCCCTGTTGGCCTTTGCGAAAGTTGTTCCCTGATCCCCAAGTGATGCCTCTCCATGTCCTAGACCCTTGGCTGGTATCAGCATGCACTCTGTTGAAAAAAAAAGAGAAAATCTGTAGTTCTGGCATCTTCACGTCGGGCTTTTCTGAAGGTAAAGTGTTCAGCTAGACTAATCTGGTCCCTCTATCCAGCCCTTCCTCCATAATGTTGGGCCTAATTTTTTGACTTTGCTTGAGTCTGGTATGAACAGATGACTGCTTTGTAGCTGTATACCTACCTAAAACTTTCAAATTTCAAATTGTTTCTACAGATTGGCCTTTTGTCGTTCTGGTCTCATTTTATTTATTACATTTCACTCTTTTTTTTAAAATTGATTTGGGATGTGTATTGCATTGTATTTTCACTTTACTACTGATTGCATGACAGGTTCATACTTTACCCAGTTCCTTTAAGACAAGTCTGACTGCCAAGATACCAGAGAATTAAGCAAAGGTGAACTTAGTGACTTTTTTGGCTCACTCTGACAAGGATTGTAGTGGTGGCTTCAGAAGGCTTTCCACCCACTCAATCAAAAACCCAATTTTCTACACAGTATATTCAAACTGTTATGCTTTTGCCCCAGAACGAGGATGTAGTTCATCAAACAAGATGTAGATTTGTTACTCATTTTTTTCACACTCTTGTTAACACTCCGCTTTTTCTCAGCATGGCAGCATCATGCCATGGCCTGTTGAACAATGTTTTGTGCATTGCATGTCATTTTGGTGGGCTCTTAAGTAGTATGAAGCGTTCAACAGAGCCCAAATGCATGCTTCCTAATGTTAACCTAAGTGTTAAAAGTGTTGATAAACTGTAAGAGAAACTGCTCTAATTGTGGATACATTTAATTATAAATGTATTTTTGTGCTGTAACGGAAAGGTGAAGTTGTATGTAACATGAAGTTACTATGGGGGTTATTCTAACTTTGGAGGAGGTGTTAATCCGTCCCAAAAGTGACGGAAAAGTGACGGATTTACCACCAGCCGTATTACGAGTCCATTATATCCTATGGAACTCGTAATACGGCTGGTGGTATATCCGTCACTTTACCGTCACTTTTGGGACGGATTAACACTCCTCCAAAGTTAGAATAACCCCCTATGTGTTGATGGCTCCCAGTATTGACTTACTGAAGGTATGTTATGATCACATACTCCCCTACCTTCTCTCTGTCAAGTAGATCATTGTAAGAAGCATGCAACATAGGGGCAGATTTAAGGAAAGTGCCAATTACCTTGTGCCCCCCTACCGCCACCATGTGTGTGCTGTATCACCACGGCACAGGGTAGGGGACAATAGCATCAACATTTTTGACGCTATTGATGTAATGTTCAGGGTAAGTGCCAAAGTTTTGGCGCTAACCCTGAACAGTAAATAGGGGCCGACTGTAAACATAGTGTACCACCTTTTAACTCCTGCTCTGAGGCGTTAAAAGTGCCGAAAAATATGGCGCAAAGAAATCTCTTGGATTTCTTAGTGCCATTTTTTCAGTCCCCCTAACGGGGAAACACCCCCTTTGCATACATTATGCATGGCACATGCAGAATGTAGTGCAAAGGGTTATAAAGTGGCGCAATGCATGTATTGCGCCACTTTGTAAATGTGGCGCAGGGAAAAGGCCACTGTAGCAGCAAAGAAATGACACTAAGGCAGGGCCATAGTATCCCATAGTATTTAAATGGATGTAGTAGCTGTGTTCTCATCTGGCCTCTCCTTGACCTTATGTTGTGTTGTATTCTATTGAACATGCCTTTTGTTAGGCGAAATTAAGTGAGAAGATGCAAGTACCTTTCATTATCCAGTGACGACCTTTGTTAGATTCTCCTTTCCCTGACAGCACACACCCTGGCTATATCCGCATTTCCATATTGTGTAGCTATGCTTTCTGTTTTTGTGGGGTTTACAGAAGTGTTTGGAAGGATCACATAGGATCATGTTTAGTTTGCACTGTTTAACCTGTGATGATGTGAAAACGTTTTCATTTCACTCACTAATTTGCTATATCGACTTTACCTTGCTGCATGCATTTTTTATTTTCTGTACTTATAGTTTGCTTTTCTCATGTAGGACTTGTCAGCATGCCTAATCATTGGAAAATCTTTCAGTAAATTCATGCTTTCATTTATGCAGACGGTAACTTTAATGTGCTCAATCATGGTGATAAAGACGTCTGATTTGACTATCCAGAAAATGATAGGAATAATTGCCAGCAATGTGTGTTTTTACTGTTCATCGATATCCCTACAAATCTCTCTAAACATAAAATATTGTGAACTATGGGGAATTCATAATCTCCATTTTTATGGTTATGCTTTGCTCGATCAGAAACGTTCATCAGAATAATGAAAGACAATCAACATTTCATATATATGTTCAATTGTGAAAGATTTGTTAAAGAAGTTTATATGCATAAGAAAGTTACCTGTGGGAAACTATGAAAATATTTTTGAAATTCATATCTGAAAAACTTCTGAAAGAAAGACATGACCTGATTCCAAATTTTGTAGCTGGACTGGTCACAGAGTGTATGGTAGAGAATAGAATCATTGCTGCGCCACCAGTTCAGGAAGGTCTTCCGCTTTTTAAATGTCTCAACAGGGAAGTGGGTTGTTTCACTCAAAGGCTTCTTTCACAAAAATGGCAAAAACCTCCATATTGACAGCAACCTCATGCCTGTGTCTGCATTTTGGCATTATCATTTATCCAGTATTGGCACTGGGAATGTATCACGCAAGTCCTGAGATTTTTCGCCCAATATGCCAGGAACCCTTTGTGTGTGTTTTCATGTGTGAAGTCCATGGAGTACATGCCATGCTAGCACTGCGTTAGCACCTTAATTAAGTGGCATGTTTAACAGTATTTCTGCCAAGGTTAGCCTTCGCAAGACTCATAGAGCACGACAAGGTGGACCGACCTTTTGACCCACAAAGATGTGTGGTGAGCCATAAACAAGTTCTTTAACACCATCCCTATAACTTAGACCCCATGACCAATGTGGCCACGGTAGAAAAACTCCAATCAGGGAAATGGTTCAAAACTTTATTACAAACACAAGCTCAAAATCAAGTAGACAATGAGTAAAACCAAGTTATAAAGATACATAATTAACAAAGGTTGCCCAAGGCGATGAAATAAGTTCATCCGTACTGGCATTACCAAAACTAAGCATTCAAGAAAAATTATATAGAAGGTCAACAGAAATGTCTGAGGCACAGAATCATGCAGTGCTCAGATTTCACAATCATCTAGGCAATTCAAATTCATTCAAGTCAATAGGCATTGGCTGGACATATGTCAACCCTACAGCTAACCAAATTATGACATACGTGTGGTGAGTAACACATCCAGGCAAAATACAAAAATCTGAAAGCACAAAAATATTTTGGAAAAAGATGATACAGGTTACAAGACACACTAACTACATAAAAGTAAAAGAAGCTACAGCTTGGTGGTGTTTCCAACCTAATGGGACATTTCAAAGGGGAAGGGCAATTGGCAGAGAGGAAGTTACCTCTCCAAGGGATACGAGAATCAGGGAATCTTTGCCAGCAAAACATCTGGACAGCATCAGGGAAGTGTCTGTCACAAGCCAAGACAAGATGAGGGCTGCTCTTCATTTTCATCTTAGCATATGAGAATCTGGGCATTTTCTGAGCAATGTTCGATCAGCAATCGCATATTAATCCACATGGAAGGTTCCAATTGGCTTTCCAGGATAAGTTCACATTTTAAAAAGGGGCATCATCCAATTAAAATATTAACAAACTTCAGGTTGCAACAGTCCAACATTTGCCCAGGTCTGTCGTGAGAACATCTCTTCTTTCTGTGTGACTCTCAACGATTTGAAACAAAAATATGCCATATTTTATCTATTCAAGGATGAATATATACCATTCTCCTATGGGCCACCAATAACCCTTTCACAAGTAGGGCTTTGCTTCTCACGAGAAAGAACTCTGAAAGAAGGTTTCACATCATGAAAGAACAATTGAGCACATTGACATTAATGCAAAATGCTCTTTAGGCCTTAGTTATTGTAACACAAGAAAATATAAAATGCAATGGAATGGAAAAATACTTGTTAATAGAACACACATAATATGCAAACTTATAAATTCATCATTAATAGTATATCATCAGTGTAAGTAAAACAATTCATTTAACTTGTTAAAACGTTGTTATTGCATTACATTAAGTATGACAGAGAAGTGCATTTTCTCACTTGCACATGATTTCAGTCATTAATCTTTCATAAAACACAAGCATATCAAATTTGTTTCAACATTGACTATTAGTTCAGACTCTTAATTTCACTTTAACATCAACTTTAACCTTCTAGTGCATGATTAAAATAAAAAGGCACACATGTCAAACTGTGAAAGCAAATGCCACATTTAAAATGTGTGTCAGTGCAGCTTTCTAAGTTAGTTTTTCTCTTTTCTACTGTTTGTGACTGAAACTTGTCACAGTCTGCCCACCTCTGTGAGGAACAGAGCTAAAATTTAAGCTTTTCCACTGATAACCCTTGCCCCTGGAAAAAGGACTACTTTGATTGCTATTCAACAGAATTATTGGAATATCCAATTTCTAAACCTGTTCCTTAACATTGAAACCAAGCTTCAGTAATAGACAAGTTTGTGACTGAGTAACCTCATCTGCCTAACTCTAAATCAGGCCCTTAGTTATTTGGAAGCAAGACCAAAGCTGTGGTTGAGATGACTGGAAGATTAGTAGATAATAAATTCCAATGTGATATGGGTGGTGTTCTATTTCATTAGGACTAAGCTTGGGTGAAAAATCCCTTTGTGGAAATTATGCAAAATCCCAAAAATTCTGTGTTATTATACAAAATGGCACTCAGTTGTTTGCTTGGTTTCGATGCTCATACTATATAATTTTTACCTGAACTAAAACTCAGTTATGTGTTCCAGCATTATTGTATAATCTCAGGCATTTCACTTATTAATTGTAATTTGAAATGCCACAAATTACGCACGATTATGCCAGGAAAACAAAATTTCACCAATATTTAATTATTATTATGGGGAGGACATGGCGGGCTGCGTTAGGGCCGTCACGGCCGCAGCTCTCTAGACGTGACGTCTGCCGTACCTGGGGGGGCGTGGCACCCACGCGGAGAGGATCGGCCGAATTTGTTGGGAGGAAGCATTACTCCCGGAGAGCCGCTCGCGCTGTAATCCGGACGAGGCACCCGGCGGGAGACTCCGGCACTGGGGACGTGCCGCACTGGAGCTCCGCCGGGCGCGCAGAGGATCGGCAAGGATTCCCCTTTGGGGGAATCCCGGAAACGCCAGCACCGGCAAAGCTCCCGGGAAGACATCCCGGGAGCTTGGTAGCGCGATTATACGCGCTCCCTTTGACATACCAAGAAGAGCCAGCGAGAAAGTAGCTGGTGCTGGAGCTTCAGGCAAGGCTCGAGAGGAGGAGAAGAGCCCCGCCCCACCCCAGCCCTCCATCAGCTTATGGCAGGTAGGGGGGCAGGGGTTGGGGAAAAAAAGGGGGAAAGAAGGGATCCGGTGGCTAGTAATAGCCTAGGGAAGCTGAAGGGAAAGGGAAAAACCCCGGCTCTGGCGAACTGCCCCAAAAAAAAAAGCGAAGGGATTGAAGGAAGAACAAAAATAAAACATAGATTGACACCCTCCTTAAGGTCTTACTTTAGGGCTGGGCCAGAGGATATTGTGCTTGTGGCGGGGCAAGGGAAAATGGATACTTTTGTGATTAAAGATGTTGGAAGTGGTACAGATGCTGGTAAGGAGGCCGAAGAAGGTTTTTCCCACTTATTTGCAAATTCACCCTTGCACGAGAATACACAAGCTGGTATGGGTGCTGATATGATATGTCAAGGTGATATGCTGCTCACTCCACGACAGCAGGAATTAGGCCAAGTAGCATAAGTCGTTAGTCCCCCCCCAGATCTGAGGCATACCCCCTCTATGGAGGAAGTGATTCTCTCCATATCGGAGGACATAAAGAATGGGTTTGCAAGTTCAGAGTGTAATCAAGGCGAAATTCGAGAAGCTTGCGAGGTATTGGAAAAAAAAATCGATAACTTGATGGAGAGGATCCAGACTTTAGAGGAAACAGTGGGGGGGATAAAGGAGGAGTTGAAGCTCCACGAGGATGAAATCCGAGGCCTGAGTGAAAAAGAACAAGGCTTACAAGTTAGGATCGAGCATCTGGAAAACCACTCACGTAGGAACAACTTAAAATTGTTAAAAGTTCCGGAAGGAGCAGAAGGAGTAAATCTTAAGTCATACGTTGTCTCACTAATCAAATCGGTCTGTGAGCTGGAGGAAAGTAATGAAGAGATCGAAAGAGACATTCAGAGAGTCCACCGGGATCCCTTCACGAGGCGGCCCAATAGTACAAGACCAAGGAAAATTTTTGTTAATTTCTTAACTTATCATCTAAAAGAGAAAATTTTGACCAAGGCGTTACAACAGAAGGCATTAAAGATGGAAAATGTGACTTTTGAGATCAGATCTGACTTATCTAAAATCACTATGGACAGGCAGTGGGAGCTGGGAAAAAGGCTAGATGAATTCAAAAAACTTGGAGCCACGGCTCAATTGAAATTCCCAGCTTTTTTACGAATAATGCATAATAACAAAATGTATAATATAAGAGAGATAGATAAGGCAGATGAATTGTTAGATGCTATTAGGAAAGAGCAGGCTGATCATGTGTAATATTTGCAATAAGTTTTTGAATTTTGGGCCCCCCAGGTAGGCAGGGCACTCTAAAATCAGGCCCATGGTGGCTGACATAGTGGGGGGGTTCTCCTTGGGAGGGGTTAGGGAGGGGGGGTACAAGGGGGTGAGTTTTTGGGGATAAGGTCAGAAATTGTTTCTCGTTCACCTAGGCGGTGGGGTGGTGCGTTAATTTTAAATGACTAAAATCGGCATGGGCCAGGGGGAGGGCAAGTTTATGATAAAACTTCTCTCATGGAATATTAATGGGTTGAGAACTAAGTCGAGACGAAATAGAATTCTTCAATATTTAAAGGATTCCCCGGCGCAAATTTTTATTTTGCAGGAAACTCATTTGGCGGAGGATGAGTGTAAAGAGTTAGTTAGCACTCAAAAGTGGGTGCAAATGTGTTTTTGCACCTCCCATAATTTTCATACAAGGGGGGTAGCCATTTTAATTAAGCAAGGATTTCAAGTCAGACCAGAAATCTTCGAAATAAAGACAGACCAAGCTGGTCGGTGGATTATAGTAAAATTACAGGTGAATGAAATATCTTTAGTTCTGGCTGGCTATTACGGCCCAAACTGCGACGATAGTGGACCTTTAAAGAAAGTATTCTCTCAGCTTATTGAATTCTCAGATTCAGTTATTATGGCGGGTGACTTTAATGTGGTTCTGGACAATAGATTGGATAGGTCTGACTCTTGTAGGTCTTTGGGTACACCCAAAGCGCAATGTTTTTTAAAGAGAATGATGAAAGACCAAGGTCTGTGTGATATTTGGCGGAAGAAGAAAGGGGAGACTAGAGCCTTCTCCTTTTTTAATAAGAAATATAGCCACGCGTCACGTATCGATTATTTCCTAGTCGATGAAAGGTTGTTGGAAAATGTTGAAGAAGTCGAATATCTGCCGCCACATTTGTCGGATCATGCGGCAGTAATTCTGCATTTGTCTGCTCCACAGAGAAGGCTGGTTAGAAGATGGACATTGGAGCGTGCACTATTATTAGATGAAGATGTCTTGCTGTACGTACGTAGGGAATCCGTGGCCTTCTTTAACATAAACATAGGGTCGGCACCATTATCAGTGGTTTGGGATTCTTTTAAGGCGGTAATACGAGGGGTACTCAAAAGTATAGCATGCTACAAATATAAAGTGTTTATAGACAAAATAAGGGCTTTAGAGCAGGAGATGCTGTTAAAAACCGAAGTGTTGGTTGGTAGAGGGGTTGGGTCGCAGGAGGAGGAGTCTGGAAGAGTGGAATTGGCTGAGTTAAGATCGCAACTGGCTGATATTTTGCAGGCACGCATTGCGAAAAGATGGGAGGTCAGCAAATTAAGACACTTTGAATATGGGGAAAATTCAGGGAAGCTGTTAGCTTGGAAAGCCAAATCAGATCAGGTTAGGAGCCAGATTAAGGAAATAATGATTGAGGATACAGGTGAAAAACTGATATATAGGGAGGATATTGAACGTGGGTTTCAAGATTTTTATGTATCCCTGTATATGGAACATGTGGATGGGCAAGTAAAGCGGGTAGAAAACTGGCTAGCTCAAGATTCCTTGCCACAGATTTCGCAACAAACTCGGGAATGGTTAAATGGCCCTATTACGGCTGAGGAGGTAAGGGCGGCCCTAGCGGGTGGCAAAGACGGGAAAGCTCCGGGCCCCGACGGTATCCCGGTGGAGGTGTATAAAGCCTTAGGGGACCTTATAAGACCAATTTTGTTGGAATTATTCGGTAGAATCTTTCTTAATGAGATAGATATGCCTCTCTCTTGGAATGAAGCGGTTATCACGTTGATTTTGAAGCCGGGTAAAAATCCGACTAACCGTGCATCTTACAGACCTATCTCACTTTTGAACAGTGATTATAAGCTATTTTCTAAAATTATAGCGGACAGACTAAATAAATTTGCAAATAACTTAATACACTCAGATCAGAAGGGCTTTTCAAAAGGTAGATACCTCCACGAGTTGACCTACGAATTGATTGGGGCAATAGACCTTGCGGTATCACTCGATTCCCCTTTGGGGATTATTACAATTGATGCAGCTAAAGCCTTCGATCAAGTAAATTGGGACTATCTAAAGTTTCTGTTAAGGAAGGCTAATCTGGGAACTAATGTGTGTGGGGTAGTAAATCAAATCTATAAGGCCCCCACCGCCAGAATATTAGTGAATGGGAATCTTACCGGCCCAATTGTTATTGCAAGGGGTACTAGACAGGGTTGCCCGTTATCCCCTGTACCTTTTAATTTGTATATGGAGCCTTTTGCAAGAAAGATTCGTCGAAACAGGGTGATTTCCCCTTTCCGTTGTCAGGGCTGGGAGAAAAAACTATCTCTGTACGCAGACGATCTTCTGCTTTTTACTGATAATCTTTCAACGGCATTCCCTGAGGCTATTAGGCTTGCGGAAGAATTTGGCAAGATTTCAGGGTATCAGGTGAATGTAGAAAAAACAGAGATAATGGCATGGAATATGGATTATAAATCAGTCCATTGTAAGAAGGAAATCAGATATTTGGGAATTTTGATACCTCAAAACATTGATCAACTAGTAGAGAGGAATCAGGTTAAATTACTGTTGGAATGTAAGGGCCTATTAAAAGGCTGGACCCATCTCCCTTTGTCTATTATAGGCAGGGTTAACTTGGTAAAAATGTCTATTCTCCCAAAATGGAATTTTTTGTTTTCAACTTCTCCACTCCCTATGCAGAAAAAATATATAGAAAAAATGCAGTGCCTAATAACCGATTTTATTTGGAACTCTAAGGGGGTTAGAATTTCAAGGAGAAAGTTGAGGCGGCGTAAGCAAAAGGGAGCATTACCGGATTTGCAATATTATGCTTGGGCTTTCCTTTTAAAAAACTTTAGAGTTTTTTCCACATCGGACTCTACAACAGTTGGTCTAATGTTCAAAACAATGGCTTCTAATATTAAGGGTGCGTCAACAAACTTTATTTTTAAATTTGGGGACCCCAAATTCTACAAGAAGATTATGCTGAAAATTATGCGGGGCCTAGCGGAATGTTGGTATCGGATCAAACGATTAGTAAAACTAACCTATTATAACTCCAATGCACCTATTTGGGATTCCCCGGGTACTCCAGAATGTTTTCAAGACATACTAGCGCTACCGTTAAAACAGGCGGGAGTAGAGCACTGGGGAGAGTTGTTTTTTGAAGGAGACCTGCTTTCATGGGAAGAATTAGTGTTACTAACGAGAGGAGCAAGTTAGAGAATGGGCCAAAGGGATTAAGGAAGGTGTGGCTAAGAACAACCCTTTGGATGTGATTATCCTGTGCCCTTTAATAGGCCCCCACAAAGTGTCAGCTTGGTACTGGGGGATCCTGGAAGGGGTAGATGGCGTTTTTGACCTTCCTGCAAAACTGTGGGGAGATTGTTTTTCGGAAGAACTGCTTGAAAGGTGGTGGAAGGAGTCATTAGCACTGCTCCATGGTACAGTGAAACCCGCTGTGCTAAAGAAAAACCATTATTACACGCTACATAGAGCTTACATTTCCCCAGATAAATTATCTAAAATGAAAGGAGGCCAGGGGGTGAACTGTTCAAAATGTGGGGTGGCCCAAGCTACAGATATTCATATGTTTTGGGAATGCTTGGATGTCCGACACTTTTGGGAAGAAGTATGTGGAGCAATTTCGAGTATTCTGAAACAGAGAATAGAGGCCTCCTTAAGGTTGATAATTTTCGGGCAAGCCCAGGATTGGTTGGGACGGCCTGTTACGGTGAGAGAGAAAAAGTTAGTATTCTATGCAATAGTGCTGGGGAGACGAGAAATATGCATGAAATGGATGTCGACGGCTCCGCCAGGATATGCAGAATGGCTTAGAGATATATTAAGTATAGCAGATTTGGATCAAGCTATAGGGGGAAAGGATAAGGTGCGAGGGGATTTATGGGCACCATTGTTGGATTGGAAAATAGATCACTAAGGGTTGTAACTTTACTTTTATTTTTTTATTGTTTGTTGAAATTGATATGGTTTTGTGTCATTGGTCCGATGATTACACACCCTACTCTGAAATCCTTGGGGACTGAAGATAGTCTAAGGATTGGTCGAGAAGAGAGGGTAACCCCTGGCCGAAAGTGACTTCCCATGTGTCAGTTGACAAGCAAAGGGAGCTCTATACACTGCCTAGGGTGAATGAGGACTAAAAAAAAAAAAAAAAGAAAAAAAAAAAAAATATTGAATTATTATGTCTTGCTTCCAGTCTTATGCTTTCACCTACTGCAGCGCTAAATTCTGGAGCTTCTAGGTTTGGTTTCTTTCTATTGAATCTATTGAATCCATTGGACATTCACACATAAAAAAGTTGCTAGTAAAAGGAAAGTCAGCGCCTTCTTGATGTGGACCAACTAAACTATGTAAACTAAATATCACATGAAAATATGTGCTTTTTGACTCATTATTGTTTATATCTTACAATGTTGTCGTTTGGACTGAAAAAGATCTTGCATTGTAGTGGATGTATCCCACAGCTCTGAGTGCCCCAGCTGTGGTGAAATGAGGATCCATGGCAAATTTTTGTGGTTGTGGGTGAATAGGGTTCATATGTGTGCTCTATGAACTAGGTCGATCCCATGGACAGAATACATGCACTTCCTGATCCACATTAACAACAACTCCACCCTCAGAGGTACATTAATCTACAGACCACCAGGACCACGCCCCGCCTTCTGCGACACCATCGCCGACACCGTCACCTCGCACGCCCTCACCTCCACAGACTACATCCTCCTCGGTGATTTCAACTTTCACTTGGAAAACCTACAAGACCACAACTCTACCTCCCTCATAGACAACCTCACCAAACTCTGACTCAAAAAACTGGTCACCGCACCCACCCACTCAGCAGGACACACGGTCGACGCAATTTTCACCTCAAGCCAACACATAGACTAGACCCACACCACCGAACTCCTCTGGACTGACCACCACTGCGTCCACTTCTCCTTCACCAAACCCCCCACACACCACCATCAACACACCACACCCTGCCGCATGTGGGACAAGATCCCCACAGAACGACTAAACTCCCAACTGGCTCACAACCCCCCCCCCACGCCAACAACTCCAACACAGGAGCACACAACCTCTCCAAATGGATCACCACCTGCGCACACACACTAGCCCCCCTCACAAAACACATTGCCACCCGCAACATCAAGAATGCCCCATGGTTCACCCCCGAACTCCAAGACTCCAAGCGCAAATGCCGCCAAGCGGAGAAAATATGGCGACTAGAACCCTCCACAACCAACTTCTCCACCCTCAAAACCACCATTCGCACCCATCACCAACTCATACGCACCGCCAAAAGAGATCACTACAAGACACGCCTTGACAACAACTCTCAAAACAGCAAAGAACTCTTCACCATCATTAATGAACTTGCCAAACCCAAAGCCAGCAACATAGACCCCTCACACACACAGCCCCTATGTGACGCCCTCTCCAACCACTTCCACCACAAAATCCTGGACATCCACAACAGCTTCATACCACACACACCCACTGCACACACCCCTCACTCACCCAACCCAACCCCCACTCATGACCCCCCCACCACACTCACCACGTGGACCCCCACCACACCCGAAGAAACCGAAAAAACCATGAACTCCATCCATTCCGGATCCCCCTCCGACCCCTGTCCACATCGCATCTACAACAAAGCCAGACCAACCATCGCCCCCATACTCCGCAACATAATCAATTCCTCTTTCAACTCCGCCACCTACCCAGACCCCTGGAAGCACACGGAAATCACTGCTCTCCTAAAAAAAAACAAAGCCGACCCGGAGATCCTCTCCAACTATCGCCCCATCTCCCTCCTCCCTTTCCCCGCCAAGTTTGCCGCGAAACTAGTCAACGCCCGCCTATCCCACTTCCTCGAAGCAAACAACACTCTTGACCCCTCACAATCCGGGTTCCGCAAGAACCACAGCACCGAAACCGCTCTCATCGCATGCACTGACGACATCAGGACCAAAGTCGACAAAGGCGAGACCGTCGCACTCATCCTCCTAGACCTCTCCAAGGTTTGACACCGTCTGCCACCACACATTCCGCACACGCCTCCACAACATAGGAATTCGCCACAAAGCTTTAGACTAACTCACCTCCTTCCTTACCGACCGGACCCAGAGAGTCCGCCTTCCACCTTTCCACTCCACCACTTCCAAGATCATCTGCGGAGTCCCCCAAGGGTCCTCCCTCAGCCCCACACTCTTCAACATCTACATGATCCCCCTAGCCAACATCTTCCGAGCACACGGAATCACTATCCTCTTGAAAGCAGATGACACCCAACTCATCCTCTCTCTCACCCGCAACCCCACCACGGCCAAAACCAACCTACACGCTGCTCTCCTCGACACCGCCAACTGGATGACTACTAACCACCTCAAGCTTAACTCCAACAAAACCGAGATCATCATCTTCGGCCCCAACAAAACCACATGGGATGACTCCTGATGGCCCACCGCCCTAGGCCCCGCACCCACCCCCGCAAACCACGCACGCAACCTCGGCATCATCCTAGACCCCTCCCTCTCCATGGCACAGCAAACCAATGCCCTAACCTCTTCCTGCTTCCACACACTCCGCACTCTAAAAAAATCCTTCAAATGGATTCCCCCAGAGACCAGGAAGACAGTCACCCATGCACTCATCAGCAGCAGACTACACTACGGTAACGTCCTCTAGGCCGGCACCAAACTCCAGAGAATCCAGAACACGCCTCGTCCTTGGCCTCCCCCGCCACGAACGAATCTCACCACACCTCAAATCCCTTCACTGGCTCCCCATAGACAAGAGAATCACATTCAAGATCCTCATCCACGCTCACAAATCCCTCCACAACACCGGCCCAACCTACCTCAACGAAAGAGTGAACTTCCACACTTCCACACGCAACCTCCGATCAGCCACAGTCCCCCGCATCCAATGCACCACCACAGGAGGTAGGTCCTTCTCCTACCTCGCCCCCAAAACCTGGAACTCCCTCCCCACCAACCTTCGCAAAACCAAAGACCTCCTGCTCTTCAGAAAAAACCTCAAGACATGGCTGTTCGAACAGTGACCCTCCCTGCCCCACCCCTTTTTGACCCCCCCCTCCCAGCGCCTTGAGACCCTGATGGGTGAGTAGCACGGTCTATAATTTTTTTTTTTTTTTGATTGATTGATTGATTGACTGCGGCCCGCTTAGATTGAGAGCGGCGCACAATGTGCTGTCCTCAGCAAGAGCTATGTAGCACATGCACGGTAGTGGCAGCATACTGTTTTGCAATGAGAAATTATTAGCATTAATAGCATGGCCAGGCCAGTTTACTTACATAATGGGAGTGGAGGTGAGCCCACTCAAAGTTCATGGAAAGGTACACAGGTGTATGAATGCAGTGGTAAAGATATGCAAAGTGCATGTGAGTGGTGCAGTGCATGAGGCCTGTTGGTCCAAACTGAGAACTCCAGGGCTGGCTGGAGAAACACGTAGAGATAGAAGATTGCCCTGTTAGAAATGAGTTTTCTGGTTGGCTTGGGTGTGTGCCTACGCCAGGCAGAATCCACCACTCAAGTCAGGGCAAGTCAGTTACACACTAAAGATAACCTGTGCTCACCCCCTGGTAGCTTGGCACAGAGCAGTCAGGCATATCCTCAGAGATCATGGGTAAAGTATTTGTGCAACACCCTCACACCAATGACACAATAAATACACCACAAAAGAGAGTCCACAGCGGATTATATAAAAATATATAGGCCCAGATTTAAGAGAGCCTAGCCCCATTCCAATGCCACATTAACGTCATTTTTTTAATGCTAACGTGGCGTTGGAAGACCAAAAATGTCACGCCATATTTACAAAGTGGCGCAATGCTTGCATTGCACCACTTTGTAGCCCCTTGCACCACATTATGCCTGCAGCAGGCATAAGGTATGCAATGTGGGAGTTTTGTTACTAAGGGGACTAAAGAAATGGCACAAAGAAATCTAAGAGATTTCTTTGCATCATTTTTATCAGCATTTTTAATGCCTGCTAAGAGCTGCCATTAAAGGGAGGCTTCCATTGTTTTCAATGGGCCTCTGGGTGCATTGCAGGATTAGCATAAAAAGTTTTGGCATTAATCCTGCAAAGCGCCGGACTAGCGTCAAACATTATAACACTGGTACCCTGGTCTACTGCCATGGTGCGCCATATTTTAAATACTTGGCACACATGGTGGCATTAGGGGGGTGCTAAGAGGCACAAGAAAAGTGGTGCTGCACCTTGTATTCTGAGGTTAAGCCTACTGCTCTGCCAAGCTACCAAGGGGGTAAGCAGGGGTTAGCTGAGGGTGATTCTCTTTTACCCTGACTAGAGTGAGGGTCCTTGCTTGAACAGGGGGTAACCTGACTGTCAACCAAAGACCCCATTTCTAACACTCTGGTTTAATGACTCAGGCCCTCATTATAAACATGGCGGTCCAGACCGCCATGCCGGCGGTGGCAGAAATTACCGCCACAGACGGCCCTTCGCCAGCGCCAGGCTACCGCCGCCAGGCATCCTGATGATGGCAGAGTTCTCTATCCGACAGTTCAGCCCTTGCACTGCCCATTCACTTGACATGGGCAGTGCAGGTTAGGGGCCCCGTGCACAGCCCCGTCACACAGGTCACTGTCCGATTTACAGGCAGTGATATGCACGGCGGGTGCTGCTGCACCCACCGCACTGCAGCATTGACGACGGCTCCATTTGGAGCTATCGGCAATGTCCAGGCCCAGTATTCCATTGGGCCGGCTGGCAGAAACACTGTTTCTGCCGCCAGCCCAGCGGAATGTTGGTAATACGGCCAGCGGGTCATCAACGGGCTGGCGGTCTGTGTTCAGACCGCCAGCATGAACACGGCGGGGATTCCCGCCGTGTTCATAATGAGGCCCTCAGTACCTTGTAAAGGGTTTTTTACTTCTTGAAAACATAGGGCGTCATTTAGAAACCCATGGTGCAGGGCTGCACTGCAAGTTCCTTGGTGCACCACCCTGTGCCACTGGGAAAGGGCAGAAATGCACTGTATCTACAAGGTAGTGCACATTTCTGTCCCCTCCCCTTGCACTGGTGCACATATTGCTACCATGTGCCAAAGCAGGCACCCTTGAATCATGGTGCAAGAGTGCCTGTGCTGTGGGGATGATTGTTTTTATTAAGAAAGGTATCCCTTCCTGCACAAAAACAATCACTAGAGGAGTTTTCGTCTTTCTATGTGTGCTCCGGAATTATTAGTCCGCCTATGGTGAATGTGTGCGTGCTAGCAGTGTCTGTGTTTGCATTTAGCACACCATGGCACAATATAGAAAGGCTACAGTGCTGAACAGTGCACACAGAGTGAATGAGTGTATGTCAGCCTGGGGTGGCACAATACATGGAGGTAACAGTACTGGACAGCGTGTGTGCTGTAAATATGCACTGTGTGCAAGTGTGCCTGCACTTGTACATTATATGGAAGAAAATGGGATGCATTTTGGGAGACCCAGTCCTGCAGGATAAACACATGAGAAGTAAAATAATACCCTCAGACAGATTTGTGTATTGCTGCTTTCCTATGAGCTGGGTGGGACACACTGTAGAAAGGAGAGAGAGACTCCCACAGTCCACTTCAAATGATGCTCTTTGATTCAGTGACAGATCACAAGGAAGGGGACTAGACACATCTCAGGAAGGAGATAGAGCTGATATGGGAAACATAAACAGGAGGGCTGGGAACCTTTTGATGCACATATCACTGTAGCTGACATCCAGGTGTAAACTTGTGTCACTCCCATGGCATGTGTTGTGGGACTATCAGCTTCAGAGTGCTTTCTGCTATTGCAGGCAGCTTTTCAAGAGGAGGAGAAAGAAGAAAAGTGTGCATTTCTAAAGAAACAAAACCTCAACATAAAACCTCAAAGACCACACAATAAATCACACTTGGGCACTCATTATGAGTTTGGCGGTCTTTTCAGAAGATGGCCATGGTGGTGGCCTTCAAAATACCGTCAGTGATGGCTGTATCCCGACTGCCGTATTACGTGTCACATACTGAAGACTGCCCAAAAAAAGCCACAAATCTGACACCGCCAGGCTGACCGAGGGCGTGAGAGAGGTGTTCCCACCACCAGCCCCAACATGCAGACAGTGTCCCGCCCTCCATGTTACGACCCACAAATCAGCACAGCAGTCATTGCACGGTTGAAAACCATTGGCGGTGCGCTCAAAATATCACCTGCGCCAGAACCCAACGCAACATTGGACACCATGAACACCCCACGCCTGAGACACATACCTACACTACACACACCCACCACTATAAAACACACACCCACACAACCCACAATCCTTTGCAACTACAACTAGACAGACAGCGAGGAGCCACAGACCCATCACTTACCACTGATACACCATAGGCACAAATACACTTCACACGCAGCACACACCACACAACAGCACAATCAACACGATACACACATCACAACCGCACACAAACACCACAACACACAACACATCAACACTACCAGATCCAGCCACATGTCCCGTCACGCCCACCGTCACCACATTAGCAGACCTCACATGCAGCACATCCACCTTACCTGCAGACACCACCCCAACAGACACTCACACATCGACCCTGTAATCTCCCTGTATCTCTTCCCCCTCCACCCGACACCCAGCACACACATGGCATCCACTCATGCAGCAGCAGCCAAGGCACATACACTTACATCTCAAGCAGTCCCTCTCCATCCACTCCAAAACTTTTTTCCCATGACCGCCATTGTGTCCTTAAAAAAAAAGATTCCTCTGAATTTGCCCTGTTCCCTCCCACTGGCCCAGTCCCTGTTTACCCCAAGTGCCCTGATACCCTCCCCAAACCCAGTCCTTTCAACTCTCAGTCCTCCCATGGCCCCCCTGGTATGGCCCATGCCCCTCCCCCAGCAAAGACTTTGATCCCCATAAAAACAAAGGTCACCCCTCCCAAACCCAAAATCAAGGGCACTCCCCCAAAGTCGAAGACTAAGGGCAAACCCCTCCTCCCTCCAAACCCAAACCAAGGCCTCCCCTCCCAAACCCAAGCCCCCATCACCCCTGAGGTGCATGCCTGCCCCATTCATGCCCCTGCCATGAGTAGGCCACTTTGCAGTCAGGAGTCAAGTTGGGCCCAGAGACATTTGCCCAATGTGCCTGGGGCACTATGAACAATTGAACTGGAATGTAGGTCCATATTGTGCAGTTTTTTGGACATCATAATCTATATATTTATTATATCTGCACCAGTGAACAGTTGGTGTCGAGGGTTACAAACTTGTCCTGCCTTTCCTTCCACATGTATGTGTTGTATATGTATGGTGTGTGTCTTCTGTGTATCTGATGTGTTAGTGTTGCAGCATGAGTTGTGTGGGTGAGTTGTGCTATGGACTTGTGATGTGTTGTGCTGGTGTTGTGTGGCATTGTGTGGTAGTGGTGTGTGTGTTGTGATGCATCGGCGATGTACTTTGTGTGTTGGGTGGACGTGACGTGTGATCTGACACGTTGTTTGGCAGTGTTACTGTTTGTATTGGTTGTGTGCTGTTGTTACGTGCTGCTGCCAGTATGTGTTTTCCTGTAGAGGTGTGCGGTGTGCTTCTCTGCCATTGCGTTTGTGTGGTTACGATGGTGTTATCATTGTGTGACTCGTGTTGTGTGTGGATGTGTTTGATAGTGGCGGTGGTGTGTGTGCGGTGTGGTGTGTGTATGGCACGTGTATGTTGGCAGTGGTGTGTGTGAGTGTGTGTATGTAGATGTGTTTGTGTGTAAAGATGTATGTTTGCAAGTGTGTGTGGCCATGTGCCTGGGTTGTGTGTGGGTGTGCACTGATCACCTTCCCTCCAGTGTGTGCTAGGTGGGTGTACTTACGGTGGTTGTATTCGTCACCATCACTGGTTCTGGAGTTGTATGGCCAGCAGGAGCTAAGGGAATACTTGAAGTTAGGGTTCCATGGCGGCTGCAAACGTGTCAGTGTTCCTGAAGGTGAGTGTCTCCTTTTATGTTGTTCATTTCCGCCAGACTTTTTGTGGCGGTGAGACCACCCCGAAAATCTTGACTCAGACACTCTCTCATCCCACTCACAGACCCACTCTGACCCTCACACATCCATTCACAGACCCACACAGACACTGACACATCCACTCAGAGACCCACTAACACACTGATGCACCCACTCACAGACCCACTCGGGCCCTCACATACCCACTCACAAATTCAATCAGACCCTCATGAACCCACTCACAGACCCATTGAGACCCCCAGGCACCCACTCACAGACCCACTCAGACACTGATGCACCCATTCATAGACCCAGTGAGACACCGACGCACCCACTAACGGACCCACTCTGACCCTCATGCACCCACTCACAGACCCACTCAGAAACTGATGCACCCACCAAGACACTGATGCATGCACTCGCACACCCAGACAGAGACTCTCACAGCCACTTTCACCCCTCATACACCCTCTTACACTTATTTTTATAACCAGAGAGATAAGCTGTGGCCAACTTCCTTCGGCAGTGTGTGGCAGTGGTTGGATTAACATATAGGGGGTGATTTTAACCTTGGCGGACGGCGGAGGCCGTCCGCCAAGGTACCGCCGTGAAATGACCGCACCGCGGTCAAAAGACCGCGGCGGCCATTTAAACATTTCCGCTGGGCCGGCGGGCGCTCTCCGAAAGAGCGCCCGCCGGCCCAGCAGAAATGCCCCTGCAACGAGGACGCCGGCTCAGAATTGAGCCGGCGTAGTTGCAGGGGTGCGACGGGTGCAGTTGCACCCGTCGCGTATTTCAGTGTCTGCAAAGCAGACACTGAAATACTTTGCGGGGCCCTCTTACGGGGGCCCCTGCAGTGCCCATGCCATTGGCATGGGCACTGCAGGGGCCCCCAGGGGCCCCGGGCACCCCCTACCGCCATCCTGTTCATGGCGGGTTTCCCGCCATGAACAGGATGGCGGTAAGGGGTGTCAGAATCCCCATGGCGGCGGAGCGCGCGCCGCCGCCATGGAGGATTCCCCCGAGCAGCGGAAAGTCGGCGGGAGACCGCCGACTTTCCGCTTCTGACCGCGGCTGAACCGCCGCGGTCAGAATGCTCGTGGGAGCACCGCCAGCCTGTTGGCGGTGCTCCCGTGGTCGGTGTCAGAATGACCCCCATAGTAATGAAAATTACTATACGTTAAAAAAAGAAATTCACAGAAAAAAACGAAGGTTACAGGGACATTATAGTTAGGAAATAGAGGGGGTCATTCTGACTTTGGCGGGCGGCGGAGGCCGCCCGCCAAAGTCCTGCCGTCAGAATACCGCTGCGCGGTCAAAAGACCGCCGCGGTAATTCTGAGTTTCCCGCTGGGCTTGCGGGCGACCGCCAGAAGGCCGCCCGCCAGCCCAGCGGGAAACCCCCTTCCATGAGGATGCCGGCTCCGAATGGAGCCGGCGGAGTGGAAGGGGTGCAACGGGTGCAGTTGCACCCGTCGCGATTTTCAGTGTCTGCTTGGCAGACACTGAAAATCTTGGTGGGGCCCTGTTAGGGGGCCCTACGACACCCGTTACTGCCAGCCAGGTTCTGGCGGTCAAAACCGCCAGAACCAGGCTGGCGGTAAGGGGGTCAGAATCCCCATGGCGGCGCTGCCTGCAGCGCCGCCATGGAGGATTCCCTAGGGCAGCGGGAAACCGGCGGGACACCGCCGGTTTCCCGTTTCTGACCGCGGCTGTACCGCCGCGGTCAGAATGCCCATGGATTCACCGCCAGCCTGTTGGCGGTGCATCCGCGGTCCCCGGCCCTGGCGGTAGTCAACCGCCAGGGTCGGAATGACCCCCAGAATTTGAAAAAATATAGAAATTCACTGGAAAAAAAACAAAGGTAACTATAACTCGTGCCCTTGTCATGCACAGTTTCATCAATAATTTTATTGCAAAGGTTGAAGTGATAATATCAAAGATGCCATACAAGACCTCATCAATGATATAATAAGTGGAGTAATTAGCTGTGCATGGCAAAGGCGCAAGTTATAGTTTCCTTAGGGCGCGAGTTATAGTTACTTAAAAGAATTCTAACTATAACTGCTGAATTTCTATGATTTTGTACGAGTAAATTCAGAATCTATTATGTGCCTGTAACCTTTGTTTTTTTCAGTGAATTTCAATGGTTTTTCAAAGTAAAGCAATTTTAATTACTATGGCGGTCATTACAACATTGGCGGTAAAAGCCGCTTACCGTCGTGCAGAAGACCGCCAACACACCGCCGCGGCCGCGGAATTCCGCCACAGCTATTATGACCCACATCCCGGAATCCGCCAAAAATTCAGACACCCACACAAGTCCGCCACACCAAAGGTCAGTGATAAACTGGCGAAAACAAATCCTCCACCGTCACGCCAACAGAAATACGCCCACACTATCACGACACACGAATCCATGCAGCGGTCTTTCATCCGCGGTATTCCATTGGCGGTACACACTGCCGTGCTCAAAATACCCACACACATACAAAACACAGCCACATTGGACAATCCAAAATACACACACCTGAGACACATGCAGAAACCACTCCCACACAGCCATTACAATATAAAACACATACCCACATCACCCACAAACCCTTACTACCAAAAATTCAGAAAGAAGGCCAGAGAGAGACACCACCAGCAAGAACAACAGCATCCACAGGCACACAACACCATCACCCACACAACTTCCACGCACCTCACACAACACACCACTACATATCACCACACTTATCACCACACACTCCATCCCACACATCACCTACACCACCCCATGGCACAGCAAAGACACCCCAGGTTCTCGGAGGAGGAGCTCAGTGTCATGGTGGAGGAAATCGTCCGGGTAGAGCCACAGCTATTCGGAGCACAGGTGCAGCACACCTCAATTGCAAGGAAGATGGAGCTATGGCGAAGAATAGTGGACAGGATCAACGCAGTGGGACAACACCCAAGAAATTGGGAGGACATCAGGAAAAGGTGGAACGACCTACGGGGGAAGGTGCGTTCCGTGGTCTCAAGACACCACCTGGTGGTTCAGCGGACTGGCGGCGGACCCCCACCTCCTCACCCACAACTAACAACATGGGAGGAGCAGGTCTTGGCGATTCTACATCCTGAGGGCCTCGCATGAGTAGGTGGAGGAATGGACTCTGGTAAGTCAAATCTTAACTATTACATCCCCCACCCTACCTGCATGCCAGCACATACCCCCACCCTCACCCCATCACTCTAACTCCTCACAAATGTCCCAACATCACAAACCACACATCCTAACACCAAGCCTTGCATGCAAAAACAAAGCATGGACACACATCACTAAAGCATGCCCACTGCACATACCCATACACCCCCCTGAACCACCATCACACAAGCTCCCACACAGGAATGCTAGCACTGGGGTACACGCTCACCCACCCATTGCAGACCATTACACACACAGATTTAACAAACATCCTTTTATTCCCCTGCAGGACCCCTACCCAACGTCACCGGACAGGAGGGTCCACACATGTCCACACCACCAACAGAAGAGGCCCAGAGTGATGACAGCACCTCTGTCCAACTGGATCTAGATGACCAGCCCGGACCATTGGGGACCTCTGGACAGTCGGTTCTCCTCACACAGGCACAGGCCACCACAGACCTTCCTCCCTCTGGAAACACCAGCACAGCACCCACCCAGCTGGCCCATACCTCCGTCCCCAGGACACGTCAATCAGCTGTGTGTCCACCACTACAGGGAACCCAGGATAACCCACCACCCCAACAACAACAGGGACCTGGGGGCAGTGGCAGTGGGCACACGGTCCAGGGTACAGAGGCACTGGAACACAGGGGAACTGGGAGGGCTGCCGTGCGACAGGGGGCAGACAGGCCAAGGGAACCCACTCTCCACGAGGCCCTCTCCTCCATCATGTGAGCATACCACCACTCCCAGGAGATGATGGCAACGGTACTGGCCAAGTTTCAGGAGACCCAGCGCATGCAGGAGGAACAGTATATGGGCTTCAGGGAGGAACTCAGAACCATCAGCTCCACCCTGGACACCATCTTAGGGGTGCTGAAGGAAGTACTCAACACCAGGAGGGACACTGTGGCACTACAAGGGGCCCCTGACACAATCATGGACGATGAACTGCCCACCACCTCCGCCTGCCCTAGTGGACAAGACGCCGCACCACAGGACCACCACACCAGCACCCCACCCCCGGCAGACGGAGAACCACCCCACAAACGGTCCCTGAGATCCAGGAACAAGACAGAGAACGATGCCAAGACCCCCGCCAAGAAATGAGACCACCCTGATTGTCATCCTACTGTCCCACCCTGTCCATAATTAACCTGCCCAAGCTCCACTTCCTATGCCCATATGGGCAGCGCACCTGTGAGACTAATAGACTGGACTCTGCCATGGACACTCCTCCGCCATCACCCCTCACCATTTCACTACCCCCTCCAATATTTTGCATTTAAATAAACACACCTAAACCACAAAATGATCTGGAGTCTGTCTGTGATTTCGAAATAGTGTATTAGCAATTACAGTGACAAAATGTTTTTTAGATAGTAATGTCAACATATCTATGTCACACAGCTCTAGTCCATGAGGAATCTAAGCAGATGTCACACAGTGGGACCCACATCTGTGAAACCGTAAGGAAAAGTGACAACTCAGTGACCATACACTGGGTGAAAACGACAGACAGGAGAGAGGTAGTAGTGTAAAAGTACATGTAGTAGGCAGGATTGTATTCTTACCTGTGTTTCACTGGAAATATTGCTGGATCACTGAGTCCCTGTTCTGCATGTCTTCTTCCTCTGCTTCCTCCTCATCACTGTCCACAGGCTCCACAGCTGCCACAACAACGCCATCTGGACCATCCTCCTGCAGAAAAGGCACCTGGCGCGCAAAGCCAAGTTGTGAAGCATACAGCAGGCCACGATGATCTGGCACACCTTCTTTGGTGAGTAGAATAGGGATCCACCTGTCATATGGAGGCACCTGAACCTGGCATTCAGGAGGCCAAAGGTCCGCTCGATCACCCTCCTAGTTCGCCCATGGGCCTCATTGTAGCGTTCCTCTGCCCTGGTCCTGGGATTCCTCACTGGGGTCAGTAGCCATGACAGGTTGGGGTAACCAGAGTCACCTGCAAATGGTGAGGGGCAACTGTTAGACACACACACTAACCTGGAGGGATAACCCCAGACCCAGACAACCATTCCCACTGACTTGCTTCCAGGTGCTCTGGAGTTGACCCATCACATAAGGGATGCTGCTATTCCGCAGGATGTAGGCGTCATGCACTGAGCCAGGGAAACGTGGCATTCACATGGGAGATGTACTGGTCTGCCAAACATACCATCTGTACATTCAAAGAATGATAACTCTTCCGGTTTTTGTACAACTGTTCACTCCTGTGGGGGGGGCCAAAGCCACATGGGTCGCATCAATGGCACCTATGATGTTGGAGATATGTCCCAGGGCATAGAAATCACCTTTCACTGTAGGCAAATCCTCCACCTGAGGGAAAACGATGTAGTTCCGCATGTGTTTCAGAAGGGCAGACAACACTCTGGACAATACGTTAGAAAACAGAGGCTGGGACATCCCTGATGCCATGGCCACAGTTGTTTGAAAAGAGCCACTTGCAAGGAAATGGAGCACTGACAGCACCTGCACTTGAGGGGGGATTCCTGTGGAATGGCGGATTGCTGACATCAGGTCTGGCTCCAACTGGGTACACAGTTCCTGGATTGTGGCACGGTCAAGCCTGTAGGTGATTATCAAATGTCGCTCCTCCATTGTCGACAGGTCCACCAACGGTCGGTACACCGGAGGATGCCGCCATCTCCTCACATGTCCCAGCGGACGGTGCCTATGAAGGACAACAGCAAGCACAGAGTCAAACAAGTCAGAGGTACGTACCCACAGTTTACACAGAACACCAATCATACACAAAAGGTGGCCTGTATGTGTGTTGAGACTAGGCCTAGGTATGTGTGACGCAGTTGAAAATGAAGCCATGTGGGCCCCTGAAATGGCGGCTGCCTGACCTGTAAAGATTGACAATGGGATGTGAGGTAACTGCGCTGGCGTTGTACACCTTCGCGGTAGGCGGTCGAAGACCGCGGCGCAATGCTGCATTGGTTAACATTGGACCCAATGGGTCCCAGGAGCCAATGACGATGTACGCCGGCAGTGATGGTACGCACCGCGGACGTGACCGCCATTTTCTATCTGTTCAATCACTCTATACCTGATCTTCGACAGGAGAGGACCTACACTGCAAGTGCTGCTGTGACCTCGGTCTGGAAGAGACAATGGCTCGAGTGTCTGGGGAAAGGGCCCCTGCCTTCACATCGGAGGAGTTGGAGAAGCTCGTGGATGGGGTCCTCCCCAGTACACACTACTCTACGGTCCTCCAGACAAACAGGTAAGTACACAGGGAGCATGTTGTATGGGCTATGCCTGTGTGGAGAGGGCTGGATGTAAGAAGGAAGGGGGCAGAGTGCTGCGTGCATGAAAGACGGTGAATGCATGTGCCACATGGCAAGGGTAGGGATGGTGGCCAATCACTTTGACTGTGCAGTTGGTAATGACTTCTCTTCTTCCCCTGTACATTTCATGTAGGTCAGCGCCCACCAGAAGAAAGATATTTGGCGTGCCATCGCCAAGGATGTACGTACCCTGGGGGCGACATTCACCGCTGGAGGAAGAAGACGGCGAAGGCTCAGCTGGGGATGGCCTCCCAACGTGGGAGGGGTACCCGTCGTACCATGACCCCCCTGATGTTCAGGATCCTGGCGGTGGCCTTCCCGGAGTTGGATGCGTGCTTGAGGGCATCACAGCAGACACAAGGGGGTGAGTACACTCTCATTCTGCTGACTTTGCGTGCAGTGGAGGTGTCTGGGTGGGGAGGAGGGCTGTGGGTTTCCCTAGGCCAGGGTGCGTTCCGTAGGCAAGGCCCCTCCGTAAGGCAGGCCATGTGGCACCCCAGCTCACCTCTGTAGAGTGACAAGTACAGCTATTCATGCCCCTGTGTCATCTATGTGTGCAGATGTCGTCCATAGCCTTGTAGGCCATTTCCCAGGAATTGAACAGTGGAGCCCATGAGCGCGGCATAGTGCAGGGGGCTTCTGAGTCTGCCTTGTCTGCCAACGGTAGCGGTAATCCATGCACTCAACATGTCTTTCTTCTGTCGCCCCCCCTTTTTGTGGTCTCCCTGTTCTTGTGTGCATTAGCATCATCAGGCGGAGGAGCAGTGGCAACGGAGCATGAGGGAGCTGCACCCCACATGGCCCTGGAGGGCGAGACTACGGACTCGGAATTCACCAGTGGGACGGAGGGCGAGGGGAGCTTCACGGTGGGGACAGGAGCTGACACCAGCGACAGGGACACGTTCTCTGATGGGAGCTCCCTTGTGGTGGCCGCAACATCTCTGCCCCTGCATCTACAGGTACAGCCGCCACCCACTACCAGTACCGCCCTCCCAGCAGCCCCTCTGCCTTCGCCCCGTGCCCGCTCACCCAGGAGGGTGGGCATCACCTTCGCACCAGGCACCTCAGGCCCTGCCCCAGTCACCCCTGCTGCCCTCAGTGAGGAGGCCATTGACCTCTTCAGGTCCCTCACTGTTGTGCAGTCTACCATTGTGAATGCCATCCAGGGTGTAGAAAGGCAGTTGCAACAAACTAATGCATTCCTGGAGGGCATTCATTCTGGTCAGGCAGCCCTTCACCGAGCTTTTCAAACTCTGGCCTCAGCACTGATGGCAGCCATTGTCCCCGTCTCTAGCCTGCCTCCTCCAACTTCCTCCACCCAGACCCAATCCCCTGTACCTCTGCCTATCCCAAGCACACCTACAGACCAGCATGCACACATGTCAACACACAAGGGAAGCTCAGGCAAACATAAGCACCACACATCCCACAGGCACTCACGCAAGCAACACACACATACAGACACACCAACATCCACTGCCTCCACTGTGTCCCCCTCCTCGTCGTCGCCCTCCTCCCTCCCAGTCTCGTCTACACTCACACCTGCATGCACTACCTCTACAGCCACTACGTCCCTCACCAGCACACCCACCAGCACACCCCGCTCACGTACACTCACCACCCCCACTACCATTCACACATCTCCTGTGTCCTCTCCCACTGTGTCTGTGACGCCCCCTCCCAAGATACACAAACGCAGCCACACACCCACCCAACAGCCATCCACCCCACGACAGCCTCCAGCGCATGCACCTGCACCTGCACCCAAAGTCACCAAACGTACACCTCCTACTACCACCACCTCTTCCTCCACTCCCAAACCCCCTCTAGCTACCCGTCCCAGTGTGTCAAAAAAATATTTCATGTCCAGCCTTGACCTTTTTCCAAAACCTCCCCCACCCGGTCCATCTCATAGGTCCCGAACTAGCACCTCAGCCACAACAGCTCCGGGACCAGTGGTGCCTGTAGTCACGGGTATGTGGAGTGCACCAGGACAGCCAGTGTGGCACGGAGCCACAGCACAGCCAGTCCCCTACCTGTGAAGCATCAGAAGTTGGCCAGTGCCTAGCGGGAGAGGGGGAAGACTCCAGCCACCAAAGCCGCTCCCAGGAGTCCCGGTGGGAGTGTGGAGTCAGCTGTGACACCTCCCAAGGTGGGGAAGGGCCACAAGTAACCCGGCAAGTCTGGGAAGAGCTGCACGGCGGAGAAGACCGCCATCATCCCCGCTGTCCAGGAAGGCCCCGCCAGCCCCAGCCCAGCTGCCCAGGAGGGCCCCACCAGCCCCAGCCCAGCTGCCCAGGAGGGCCCCGCCAGCCCCAGCCCCGCTGATCCATGAAGGACCGCCAGCACAAGCCCCGCTGGGCCATGAAGGACCGCCAGCACAAGCCCCTCTGGGCCATGAACGACCGCCAGCACAAGCCACGCTGGGCCATGAAGGACCGCCAGCACAAGCCCCGCTGGGCCATGAAGGACCGCCAACTCAAGCATCGCTGAACAGGGCACCACCAACTCAAGCACTGCTGAACAGGGCACCGCCCACTCAAGCACAGCTGGGCCGGGCACCGCCAACTCAAGCACCGCTGAACAGGGCACCGCCAACTCAAGCACCACTGAACAGGGCACCGCCAACTCAAGCACCGCTGAACAGGGCACCCCCAACTCAAGCACCGCTGGGCCGGGCACCACCAACTCAAGCACTGCTGAACAGGGCACCGCCAACTCAAGGACTGCTGAACAGGGCACCGCCAACTCAAGCACTGCTGAACAGGGCACCACCAACTCAATCACCACTGGGCAGGGCACCACCAACTCAAGCTCCGCTGAACAGGGTACCGCCAACTCAAGCACCGCTGAACAGGGCACCGCCAACTCAAGCACCACTAGCCCATGAGCGGCAGGGGCACTGACGCAACTGGGTCCATCACGGGGTGAGTGATGCACTCTGGGCACCAGTCCCCCTCCAGAACCAGTGGAGCGATCCATCCACTACCTCTGTCCTTCACAGGATGAAGCACTCTGGGCACCAGTCCCCCTCCAGAACCAGTGGAGAGATCCATCCACTACCTCTGTCCTTCACAGGATGAAGCACTCTGGCACCAGTCCAGTGTAGAGATCCATCCACTACCTCTGCACTCAGCAGGATGAAGCACTCTGGGCACACAGCCCTCTCCAGAACCAGTGGAGACTGTTATCCACATCCCCAGGATGTTACAGTGGGCAAGCCACCCACTGTAGAGACTTGAGAGACTGTGGCTTTGCACTCCACAGGATTGAACAGTGGGCAAGCAACCCACTGTGGAGACTTGAGAGACTGTGGCTTTGCACTCCCCAGGATGTTACAGTGGGCAAGCCACCCACTGTAGAGACTTGAGAGACTGTGGCTTTGCACTCCCCAGGATTGAACAGTGGGCAAGCCACCCACTGTAGAGACTTGAGAGACTGTGGCTTTGCACTCCCCAGGATTGAACAGTGGGCAACCCACCCACTGTAGAGACTTGAGAGACTGTGGCTTTGCACTCCCCAGGATTGAACAGTGGGCATTGAGCCCCCTCGTGGATGTGGCGTCATGCACTCATCCGGCTGAGGTGTCCCCCCTTCCCTTCCCCCTGAGGTGCCTGTTGCATTTCTATCTGATGCCCCTGCAGTGTTCTCTCTGTTTTGATCGGGTATCAAGTGTGGGCTTCGCCCATGCATTTTGGGGCCAGTGGTCCACGGACTATAAAGGGTGCAATACCTGTAGTTGTATTATTGGTGTATATATTTGTTTATAGTGTATATATATTTTGGAGCACTGGAGTTTAATGGATTACAATTGTTAAAATCATTTCCTTTTGTCTTTGCATTCTTCCAGGGTGCTTGGGGGGTGTAACTGTAATGTATCAACGTGTATTAGTGTGTGTGTTGTAGTGGGTGAGGGTGGGGGTGGGGGTGTTGCGTGTGTGTGTCCCTGTTTTTTCCCTTCCCCCTCCCTTGTGTCGTAGGTGCAGTACTCACTGTGGTCTTCTCCGCCGGTGTTCGTGCTCCTGGTAGAGGAGCAGGAAGACTATTGCAGGTAGAATTTGGAGTTCCGGTTCCATGGTGTCCTCGTTCCTCGTGGAGTGTGTAGAGGTGAGTGTTTTCCCTTCGAAATTCCTGTTTCCGCTGTGTTTTTATCCGCGGTGAATCCGCCCCGGAAAAGGTGGCGGATTGGCCTGTCATAATAGTGTGGGCGGTACATTGTCTCCCGCCTGTCTGTTGGCGGTGACCGCCGCGCTGTTTGTTTGTACCGCCGTGGTGGTCGGAGTGTTAAAGTGGCTGTCTTTGTTGGCGGTTTCCGCCACGGTCGTAATTATTTTTTTTTTACCGCTGGCCTGTTGCCGTCTTACCGCCGCTTTAACACCGTCCGCCAGGGTTGTAATGACCACCTATATGCTATTATAATAATAATAATTATTATTATTATTATTTATTAATATTATTATCATCATCAATATTGTCGTTGTTCAAGCTCTTGTATTAAGAAAACAACCAATTGCCAGGATTATAGTAGTGGAGCTTATAAAGTATAATAATTATTATTATTATTATTTTATATATATTTGCTATAATTATGGCTATTATTATTACTATTATTACGACTATTATTATCATCGTTATCATCATCATCATTATTGCTGTTCAAGCACTTATATTGAAAAACAACCAATCGCCAGGATTATAGTAGTGGAGTGTATCAAGTATAAAAACTCAAAATCATTTTTCACTGATCCCTTGTCATTCTTCTTTAAAATAGATTTCAAACATATTTTATTAGCTTCAATGGACTGTGCACAGATCAATAAAAGTTGCACAGCTCATTAGCTATCTTACTAATGCACTCAAAGTTCCCTTTCTCCATTGCCCACCCTTCTGTTATACTTTATTAAGCCCTAGGAATTTGCCCTATCTTCAAAAGTAAAAGCTAACCCCAATACCTGAAGCTGGAGTAAGTTACAAGTAATCGGCAAGGATCAAATCTAGACTGTAAAGGGTTGGCTTTGTGGGGAGGGGCTTTGGAGAGGTTGGAGAGGTAGGGGGTAACTGGAGAGGGAGAGGGGGAGGAGACACCTATCAGTGACAGGGAAGGAATTCCCTGTCACTGATAGTGCCTACTGCCATGGTTTTCGTGGCGTTACATAGCTAAATTTAAAACGTCCCCTTTTCTCTGCCAAAACCATCTAAAGTACGTTTGCAGGAGATTCTAACTGTCCCCAAGAAGCTAAATAACACTTTGATGAGGTAGGAACTTGCTCCCTGAGTTGAGACCAAGGTTTTGGTTGTGGGGAAGTGTTCTGTCCCTCTGAATGGATGACCTTATGTGCTGTGCCCAGGTACTTAATCTACTTCAAAGAGACCTCCCCTGTCACAAGCAAATGTTAGCTGACACCGGGGGAGGGTCCTTATTTCTCTCCTTGACAGCCAGGAACCAAACCCAGTAGGAGAAGGGCTGCCCCAGAACTGTTTTGAGTAAACACAGTGGAGGGGGCTGCTTATTTCCCTTGCCACACCTGTAGGGTGGGCACAGGTCCGCTTCAATATAACTCAGTCTTGTTAGACCAGGAATGGTGCACCAACTACAACCCTCATAATGGTGAGGGCTCCAGCCCTTACCCCAAATTAAGTGACATGAGAAGGTGGTGGCAGGATACCTGTTTTATGCTTAGTAGTTATCAGTACTGAGAACAGACCTTTTTATCTGTGTCACTCTTCACCCTCTGCATACATAGGGATTGTATATAGCACTGGTCAGCGTGTGGTACTTACATTTGTATGCTAGGATGCATGTGTGCCTTTCAAGGAACATAACATGGAGGTCTGTAGGCTCTTTTTGGATGACCAGGGCTTGGAAATGCTAGTGGAGATGAGGACTGCAACCCGCCCAACTAGGAAATGTGGAATGCTGTTATTCTTGAGGGCTTGGGTAGGTACACCTGGTTGAGGAAGAGGAGCTCGGCATCCTGTGTGCATATCATAGGTCTCAGAACCCCTTTCAGAGAACCACGGGTCATGCAGAAATTACTGGTTCCAAATGTGGTGGTTGAAGGCTTTTACTCCTGATGTCCTTGGGCCAGGCTTACCATGGATCCTGAGCAACTGGGTCTCGTACTGTTATCTGTGGAGTCTAAGGCTCCCTCGGAAAGTGGGGTTGAAGTGTAGATAAAGGCTAGTGAATATGACTCATAAATGAAAAAGTGTGCAGAAATGAAATAAATCTGTGCCCAGTCAAATACTTATTTCTATATAAAAAAAAGACATATTTTAATTCAACTCTACTCTTCAAAGAAGTATTACGACATTCATAAGCAATAACATGATCCCACTGAGGTCAGGGCTCTAGTGTTTCACTGGCAAATCCCTATCCCACCCGCTCCTCATAACGTGATTGGGTTTGAACACAATCAGGAAATGCTTACTAGTAGGCCTTAATCGAGAGTCCATTCTGACTCATAGAAAGTAGTCAAAAGTGTATTTAAGCTTGTAACAAATCTTACCAGCTCCAGCAGGGAAGAAGCGTTTAGCGTCTCAATGGGTATCCTGACTGGGCACTGACGATGCTACAGTCCTGCTTGGTCAGTTTGGTCTGCACGCATGAGGGGAGCAACACCTGGCAGGCTCTCTGTGAGCTTAAGCGGCTGGCTCCGGCAGCGATCGTAGGTGCTCCTGTGCTTCCTCCGGACCTGTTAGTTCAGGGCCTCACAACGAGAGAGGAGGTTGATCCTGGTACTCACGATCTGGTACCAGCATTGTGGTGATACACTCCTAGAATGTCTGAGGAATCTGATCCTCTCCCTCACCAAGGACACCGCCAAGACCAACCTCCATGAAGAAATGAAGGCCATCGCTGAATGGATGCCTGAAACTCAATTCCGACAAGACTGAGGTCCTCATCTTCGGCTCTACCCCCTCTGCATGGGACGACTCCTGGTGGCCTGCCACACTGGGAACTGCACCGACACCCACCGACCACGCACGCAACCTGGGATTCATCCTGGACTCTTAATTATCTATGACCCAGAAAGTCAATGCCATCTCCTCCTCCTGCTTTAACACCCTCTGCATGCTTCGGAAGATCTACAAATGGATCCCCACTGAAACCAGAAGAACAGTCACCTAAGCCCTTGTAAGCAGCAAACTGGACTACGGCAATGCCCTCTATCCAGGAACCATGGCCAAACTCCAGAAGAGACTGCAATGCATCCAGAACGCCTCTGCATGCCTCATCCTGGACATCCCCCTCCACTGCCACATCACAGCCCACCTGAGAGACCTACATTGGCTCCCCGTGAACAAAAGAAGCACCTTCAAACTCCTCAAGCACGCTCACAAGGCACTGCACAACACCGGAGCAGAATACCTCAACAGACGGCTCTCCTGCTATACCCCGACCCAACAGCTTTGCTCTGCAGAACTTGCCCTCGCCACCATCCCACGCATCCACAGAACAACCACCGGAGGAAGATCATTCTATCACCTCGCCGCCAAGACGTGGAACACTCTTCCCACCCACCTGCGTCAGACTAAGGACCTCCTTACCTTCAGGAGACATCTCAAGTCATGGCTGTTCGAGCACTAGCAGCCCCGCCCCCCTCAGCGCCTTGAGACCCTCACAGGTGTAGGAGGCTGGCCTGGTTTGTAGTGAGTACCAAGGGGTACTTACACTCTGCACCAGGTCCAGGTATCCCTTATTAGTGTAGAAGAGGTGTCTAGCAGCTTAGGCTGATAGAAAAGGTAGCTTAGCAGAGCAGCTTAGGCTGAACTAGGAGACATGCAAAGCTCCCACTATACCACTGGTGTCATATGCACAATATCATAAGAAACACAATACACAGATATACTAACAATAAAGGTACTTTATTTTTATGACAATATGCCAAAAGTATCTCAGTGAGTACCCTCAGTATGAGGATAGCAAATATACACAAGATATATGTACACAATACCAAAAATATGCAGTAATAGCAATAGAAAGCAATGCAAGCAATGTACAGTCACAATAGGTTGCAATGAGTGCACATAGGTATTGGGGCAACACAAACCATATACTCCAAAAGTGGAATGCGAACAACGTATGGACCCCAAACCTATGTGAGCTTGTAGAGGGTCGCTGGGACTGTAAGAAAACAGTGAGGGTTAGAAAAAGAGCCCACCCCAAGACCCTGAAAAATAGGTGTAAAGTGCACTTAAGTTCCCCAGAGAGCACAGAAGTCGTGATAGGGGAATTCTGCAAGAAAGACCAACACCAGCAATGCAACAACGATGGATTTCCAGACGAGAATACCTGTGGAACAAGGGGACCAAGTCCATGAGTCACACTCAAGTCGGGAGTGGGCAGATGCCCAGGAAATGCCAGCTGTGGATGCAAAGATGCTGCCACCGGATAGTAGAAGCTGTGGATTCTGCAAGAACGAAAAGGGCTAGAAACTTCCCCTTTGGAGGATGGATGTCCCAGGTCGTGTAGAAGCTTGCAGTGGTGTTCCCACGGAGAAAGACCGCAAACAAGCCTCGCTAGCTGCAAGGGTTGCGGTTAGGGTTTTTGGATGCTGCTGTGGCCCAGGAGGGACCAGGATGTCGCCACTTGCGTGAGGAGACAGAGGGGGCGCCCAGAAAGACAAGGAGCCCTCTTAGAAGCAAGCAGCACCCGCAGAAGTGCCGGAACAGGCACTACGAAGAGGAGTGAACCGGAGCTCACCCGAAGTCACAAAAGAAGGTCCCATGACGCCGGAGGACAACTCAGGAGGTCGTGCACTGCAGGTTAGAGTGTCGGGGACCCAGGCTTGGCTGTGCACAAAGGAAATCCTGGAAGAGTGCACAGGAGCCGGAGCAGCTGCAAACCACGCGGTACCCAGCAATGCAGTCTAGCGTGGGGAGGCAAGGACTTACCTCCACCAAACTTGGACTGAAGAGTCACTGGACTGTGGGAGTCACTTGGACAGAGTTGCTGAGTTCCAGGGACCACGCTCGTCGTGCTGAGAAGGGACCCAGAGGACCGGTGATGCAGTCTTTTGGTGCCTGCGTTTGCAGGGGGAAGATTCCGTCAACCCACTGGAGATTTCTTCAGAGCTTCTAGTGTAGAGAGGAAGCAGACTACCCCCACAGCATGCACCACCAGGAAAACAGTCGAGAAGGCGGCAGGATCAGCGATACAAGGTTGCAGTAGTCGTCTTTGCTATTTTGTTGCGGTTTTGCAGGAGTCCTGAGCAGTCAGCGCTCGATTCCGTGGCAGAAGGTGAAGAGAGAGATGCAGAGGAACTCTGATGAGCTCTTGCATTCGTTATCTAAAGAATTCCCCAAAGCAGAGACCCTAAATAGCCAGAAAAGGAGGTTTGGCTACTTAGGAAGCCCCAAGGGTAGGTCGCTCCCCCTGCCGCTGCAGCTCCTCCAGCTCCTCCAGGTTCCTGAGACCCACCTCACAGTAAGTACCCCCCACCTCCCTGCCCCTCGCCCCGCCCTGCGCTACTCACCCTCTCTCCTGCTCCTGCTTCTTTTCTTCTTTTCTTCTTCTCTGTTCTTCTTCCTCGCTCCTCCTCTGTAATCTTCTTCTGTACTCTTCTTTTCCCCGTCTGCTCTCTTCTTCTGGGTGCTTCTCTGCCTCTCCTGTTCGCCTCTCTTCTTCTTCATCTTCTTCTGTGGTCTTCTGCCTGTCTTCTGCCTTCTGTTCTTCGTATCTTCATCTGTGATCTTCTGCTCTTCTGTGAACTTCTGCTCTTCTGTGATCTTCTGGACTCCTGTTCTTCTGTTCTTCTGTTCTTCTGTTCTTCTGTTCTTCCGGTCTTCTGTTCTCCTGTTCTTCTGTTCTTCTGGTCTTCTGTTCTTCGGTTCTTCCGGTCTTCTGTTCTTCTGTTCTTCCAGTCTTCTGTTCTTCTGTCTTCTGTCTTCTATCTTCTGTCTTCAGCTCCTCTGCCTCCTCCGTCTTCTTCTCCCCACGCCTGCCCTCCTGCTCCTGCCTCATCCCCCTCCCTCACTCGCCTCCCCCTCTCTATCACCCCTACCTACCCCGTTCGCTATCTACCTCCCTCACTCCTCCTATCTCTCTATCTCTCTATCACACTATCTAACTCCCTCACTCTCCACCTCCTCCTATCTACCTATCTCTCTATCTACCTATCTCTCTATCTATCTATTTCTCTATCTATCTACTTTCTCTATCTATTTCTCTATCTCTCCCCCCCTTCCCGCCACCCCCTCTATTACCTATCGTCCTATTCTCTCACTCTACCTCTCACCCTCACCCACCTCTACAACCCCCCTCCCCTATCTTCACAACCCTACTCCTATCTCTCTCCCTAATCTCCTAAACCTCCTAACACTCACCCCCTTCCACCCTTAAACCCCCCTCCCCCAGCTCTTCTCACTCTACCTGTCCCCCCCTCCCTCGCGCTTTCCCGCCGCGACCTCCTGCACGCCCCGCCCCCCAGCTCCCATTCGACCCCAGCTGCCCGTCTGCGCCCGTCTGCGCCTGGCCCGCGCCCAGCGCCACGACCCCTGATCCCCAGCTCGCCCAAGCCCCGCTGATCCGCTACGACCCCACCACCCTCCACGCCCTCAACCCAGGGCGCTCCAACATCTGCTTCCAAGCTCACCCCAAACGCACCCATGGACCCTTCGCCTGCAACTCCTGCAAACGCATCTTCCACCACGCAACTACCACGATCACAAGCCCACGCGCCATCAACCACCTCAAGTGCATCCTGGTCAACGCTCGTTCCGTCCACAAGCACGCCGTTGAACTCTGGGACCTCCTCGACTCCACAGCACCGGACGTCGCGTTCATCACGGAGACCTGGATGAACGCCTCCTCTGCTCCAGACATCGCCACCGCCATCCCCGAACGCTACAAGATCTCCAGAAAAGACTGCACCAACCAAGTAGGAGGAGGTATCGCCATCGTCTTCAAAGACTCCATCAGCGTCACCACCTCCACCGAAGACACCCCTCTCGCCGCTGAACACCTGCATTTTCAGATTCGCACTGACCCCAGGACCACCCTCAGAGGATCCCTCGTCTACCGTCCTCCCGGACCGCGCGCCCCTTTCAGCGACGCCATCGCCGACTTCATCTCCCTGCACGCCCTCGCCTCGCCGGACTACATCCTCCTAGGCGACCTCAACTTCCATCTGGAACAAAACAACGACCCCAACACCACCACTCTGCTCGACAACCTCGCCAACCTCTGCCTCAAGCAACTGGTGAACACCGCCACCCACATCGCCGGACACACGCTTGACCCCATCTTCTCCGCCAGCAAACACGTCTTCTTCAGCCACACCTCCGCTCTACACTGGACCGACCACAGCTGTGTACATTTCACATTCTGACGCGAGATCTGCCACCTCCGCACTCAACCCATCCCTCGTCGACAGTGGAACAAAATCCCCGAAGAGCAACTCTTCTCCGCACTCGCCGCCAACAAACCCACCCTCACCACCGACCCCAACGATGCAGCCCTCAGCCTCATGAACTGGATCTCCAACTGCGCAGACAACCTTGCTCCCCTCAAACGCACGCATCGACAGGCCAACACCAAAAAACCTCTCTGGTTCTCTGACACCCTCAAAGAATCGAAGAAAACTTGTCACGCCCTCGAGAAGGCCTGGCGCAAGGACCACACCGCTGACAACATGACCGCCCTCAAGAACGCTACCCGCGAACACCACCACCTGATCCGCGCTGCCAAAAGGAACTTTTTTACCGACAGACTGGACAAAAACAGCCACAACAGCAGAGAACTTTTTAGCATCGTCAAGGAGTTCTCCAACCCCAACGCCCACGCCAACGCCGTCACGCCCTCACAAGATCTGTGCAACTCCCTCGCCATCTTCTTCCATCGCAAGATCAGCGACCTCCACAACAGCTTCGGACACCAGACCAAACCAAGCATCACCGAACCCACACCTCCGACCATCACCCTCAACGACTGGACCCACATCAACACCGAAGAAACCAAAACCACCATGAACTCGATCCACTCCGGCGCTCCATCGGACCCCTGCCCTCACTTCATCTTCAATAAAGCCAACGACATCATCGCCCCGCACCTCCAGGCCGTCATCAACTCCTCTTTTTCTTCTGCTACCTTCCCCGAATGCTGGAAACACGCGAAGTCAACGCACTACTAAAGAAACCTACGGCTGACCCGAGCAACCTGAAAAACTTCTGCCCCATCTCGCTCCTCCCATTCCCCGCCAAGGTAATAGAGAAGGCCGTCAACAAACAGCTGACCACCTTCCTGGAAGACAACAACCTGCTCGACCCTTCACAAACCGGATTCCGAACCAACCACAGCACTGAAACCGCCCTCATCTCAGTCACAGACGACATCAGAACCCTGATGGACAACGGTGAAACAGTCGCCCTCATCCTCCTCAAACTCTCGGCTGCCTTCGACACCGTCTGTCACCGCACCCTAATCACCCGCCTCCGCTCCACCGGGATCCAAGGCCAGGCCCTGGACTGGATCGCCTCCTTCCTCTCAAACCGATTCCAAAGAGTCTACCTCCCTCCGTTTCGCTCAGACCCCACCGAGATCATCTGCGGCGTACCTCAAGGCTCATCACTCAGCCCGACATTCTTCAATGTCTAAAAGAGCCCCCTCGCCGACATCGTACGCAAGCACGACATCATCATCACCTCCTACGCCGACGACACCCAACTTATACTCTCCCTCACCAAGGACCCCGCCAGCGCCAAGACCAACCTACAAGAGGGCATGAAGGACGTCGCAGATTGGATGAGGCTCAGCCGCCTAAAGCTGAACTCTGACAAAACGGAAGTCCTCATCCTCGGCAACACCCCGTCCGCTTGGGACGACTCTTGGTGGCCCACGGCCCTCTGCACCGCACCGACCCCCGCAAATCACGGCCGCAACCTCGGCTTCATCTTGGACCCTCTTCTCACCATGACCAAGCAAGTCAACGCCGTGTCCTCCGCCTGCTTCCTCACCCTCCGCATGCTCCGCAAGATCTTCCGCTGGATCCCCGCCGATACTAGAAAAACCGTGACCCACGCCCTCGTCACGAGCCGCCTGGACTATGGCAACACCCTCTATGCTGGGACCACCGACAAGTTCCAAAAACGCCTGCAACGTATTCAAAACGCCTCGGCCCGCCTCATCCTCGACGTACCCCGCAACAGCCACATCTCCGCACACCTGAGACACCTGCATTGGCTCCCAGTCAGCAAAAGGATCACCTTCCGACTTCTCACCCACGCACACAAAGCCCTCCACAACAAGGGACCGGATTACCTCAACCGTCGCCTCAGCTTCTACGCCCCCACCCGTCTCCTCCGTTCCTCGGGCCTCGCACTCGCTGCCATCCCTCACATACGCCGCTCCACGGCGGGTGGGAGGTCCTTCTCCTTCCTGGCAGCCAGGACCTGGAACTCCCTCCCCACCAGCCTCAGGACCACCCAGGACCACTCCGCATTCCGGAGACTCCTAAAAACCTGGCTTTTCGAGCAGCAGTAACACCCGCCCCCTTTTTTTCCCCTAGCGCCTTGAGACCCGCACGGGTGAGTAGCGCGCTTTATAAATATTAATGATTTGATTTGATTTAGGAAGGAGAATAGGCTAGCAACACAGGTAAGAGCCTATCAGGAGGAGTCTCTGATGTCACCTGCTGGCCCTGGCCACTCAGAGCAGTCCAGTGTGCCAGAAGCACCTCTGTTTCCAAGATGGCAGAGGTCTGGAGCACACTGGAGGAGCTCTGGGCACCTCCCAGGGGAGATGCAGGTCAGGGGAGTGGTCACTCCCCTTTCCTTTGTCCAGTTTCGCGCCAGAGTGGGGCTGGGGGATCCCTGAACCGGTGTAGATTGGCTTATGTAGAGATGGGCACCATCTGTGCCCATCAAAGCATTTCCAGAGGCTGGGGGAGGCTACTCCTCCCCAGCCCTGACAACTTTTTCCAAAGGGAGAGGGTGTAACACCCTCTCTCTGAGGAAGTCCTTTGTTCTGCCTTCCTGGGCCAAGCCTGGCTGGACTCCAGGAGGGTAGAAACCTGTCTGAGGGGTTGGCAGCAGCAGCAGCTGCAGTGAAACTCCAGGAAAGGTAGTTTGGCAGTACCCGGGTTCTGTGCTAGAGACCCGGGGGATCATGGAATTGTCTCCCCAATGCCAGAATGGCATTGGGGTGACAATTCCATGATCTTAGACATGTTACATGGCCATGTTCGGAGTTACCATTATGACGCTATACATAGGTAGTGACCTATGTATAGTGCACGCGTGTAATGGTGTCCCCGCACTCACAAAGTCTGGGGAATTTGCCCTGAACAATGTGGGGGCACCTTGGCTAGTGCCAGGGTGCCCACACACTAAGTAACTTAGCACCCAACCTTTACCAGGTAAAGGTTAGACATATAGGTGACTTATAAGTTACTTAAGTGCAGTGGTAAATGGCTGTGAAATAACGTGGACGTTATTTCACTCAGGCTGCAGTGGCAGGCCTGTGTAAGAATTGTCAGAGCTCCCTATGGGTGGCAAAAGAAATGCTGCAGCCCATAGGGATCTCCTGGAACCCCAATACCCTGGGTACCTAAGTACCTTATACTAGGGAATTATAAGGGTGTTCCAGTATGCCAATGTGAATTGGTGAAATTGGTCACTAGCCTGTTAGTGACAATTTGGGAAGCAAAGAGAGAGCATAACCACTGAGGTTCTGGTTAGCAGAGCCTCAGTGAGACAGTTAGGCATCACACAGGGAACACATACATATAGGCCACAAACTTATGAGCACTGGGGTCCTGACTAGCAGGGTCCCAGTGACACATAACAAACATACTGAAAACATAGGGTTTTCACTATGAGCACTGGGCCCTGGCTAGCAGGATCCCAGTGAGACAGTGAAAACACCCTGACATACACTCACAAACAGGCCAAAAGTGGGGGTAACAAGGCTAGAAAGAGGCTACTTTCTCACACAACCCCCCCCCCCCCAAACGAAGGACAATAAGGCTAACCTTGGCCAGTTGAGACTTTATTGTCTAAGTGGTGATAAGTAGAGAGTAGCTCTGTAATAGACTGGTTACTCCCTTTATCATCCACTATATGGTTACTTCCCTGTGGGGATGTAAACCACCCTGTTTGAAGTTTTTTTAGCTAAGCAACAATGTGAAGATATATTTTCAGAGTTTCTATCAGTAAGTTTTAGTTTAGAACAGTGGGAATTGTCCACTGGACCTATTTCTAGTGATGAGAATGCCAGACAGGGATGCTGTCTCAGTAAAGCCATGGCTGGGCAAAAACTTTGTCCATATGGCTGGAAGAGAGAACAGGGATGCTGTTTCTCTTGATTTGGAGCAGGGCAGGGATGCTGTCCTATGAGCTCCACACTAGGGCAGGGTTGCTGTCCTAAGTGTTGTGAGGCTGTGCAGGGTTTCTGCACTAAAGTTTCTCTGGGAGGGTTGGAGGGATGCTCCATGTTAACTAAAATGGTGCTCTTTTTCTCACCAATATGAGTTATCCCACAGAGAGGCACTTCCACCTCAGGGAGTACAGCTATGCCAGCTGATAATTCCCTTGGAACAGGTGCCACCCCAGGAGAGGTTTCTCCCACCACAGGAATGGTATCCTGAATGGCAGGGTGGTTAGGGGATACTGTGATACCCTTTTTACCTGTTGTTGGAGAGGGATCCTGAGTTTTCAGGCCTTCTCTCCTTTGCTTTTTCATTTCAGTAGAAATGAGAGGGAACAATTCCTCAGGGATACCCAGCATGGCTGCATGGGCATAAAACTCTACCTCAGCCCAACCTGAGGTCTCTAGGTCATTACCTAAGAGACAATCTACAGGTAAGCTAGGTGGCACTACCACCTGCTTAGGGCCAGTAACTCCACCCCAACTAAGCTGAACTATAGCTAAGGGAAGAAACTTAGTGGAGTTATGGACATCAATAATCTTATACTGTTGTCCAATGATGTGTTGTTCAGGAGCCACTAGGTTTTCAGTCACCAAAGTGATACTGGCACCTGTGTCCCTGTAGGCCTGGGCCTTAACACCATTTATTGAAACTGTCTGCCTGTACTTATCCATTGTAAGGGGACAAGCAGCCAGTGTGGCAAGGCCAATGCCACTAGGTGTGACAGAAACTGTCTTGGGACTGACTACCCCAGTTTCGATGATGGACCCCTAAGTGAACCCAACTACACCCTTAGTTTGACTGTTGCCAGCAGTCCTACCACTATTACCACTACTGCTAGGGGCACTAGAGCTTGATGTATTAGTGGTGGTAGGCTCAGGGGGTTTACCTGGACAGGACTTATCCCCTGGCCTATGGCCTCTATTTTAACACACAAAGCACCAAGGGGAATATTTATACTCCGTTTGCGCCGAATTTGCATCGTTTTTTTCGACGCAAAACTAACTCCATATTTATACTTTGGCGTTAGACGCATCTAGCGCCAAAGTTCATGGAGTTAGCGTCATTTTTTTGCGTTTACACCTTCCTTGCGTTAATGATATGCAAGGTAGGCGTTCCCGTCTTAAAAAATGACTGCGATGCATATGCGTCGTATTTATACTCCCGGGCAAAAATGACGCCCGGGAGTGGGCGGGACTAAAAAACCTGCATTTGCGCCGGATTTTAGCGCCTGGGTCAGGGCAGGCGTTAAGGGACCTGTGGGCTCAGAATGAGCCCAGAGGTGCCCTCCCCTGCCCCCAGGGACACCCCCTGCCACCCTTGCCCACCCCAGGAGGACACCCAAGGATGGAGGGACCCACCCCAGGGACATTAAGGTAAGTCCAGGTAAGTATTTTTTTTAATTTTTTTTTGTGGCATAGGGGGGCCTGATTTGTGCCCCCCTACATGCCACTATGCCCAATGACCATGCCCAGGGGACAGAAGTCCCCTGGGCATGGCCATTGGGGAAGGGGGCATGACTCCTGTCTTTGCTAAGACAGGAGTCATTTCAATGGGGGATGGGCGTCGTAAAAAAATGGCGCAAATCGGGGTAAGACGATTTTTTTGCCTCAGCCTGACTTGCCCCATTTTTGGACGCCCAAACGCCATTTTTCCCCACGCCGGCGCTGCCTGGTGTACGTGTTTTTTTTTCACGCACACCAGGCAGCGCCGGTCGGCTAACGCCATTCAATAAATACGGCGCCCGCATGGCGCTTCAGAATGGCATTAGCCGGCGCTAATTTTTTTGGCGCAAAACTGCGTTAGCGCAGTTTTGTGTCAAAAAGTATAAATATGGGCCCAAGGCTTTTTAAATTGTGTAGGTTGTGAAGAAGAGGAAGAATTTGTTTTATCCCCACCCCCTGAAGAGTGTTTAGGATTTGAAGGAGGATCTTTGGTTTTACCCTTATCCCCATGCTTATCCTGAGATTTCTCAGCATATTTCTTCTTGCCATCCTTGTCACCACCTGTATGAACTTTTCTGTTCACTCTTGTTCTGACCCATTTGTCTGCCTTCTTTCCCAATTCTTGGGGAGAGGTCAGATCTGAGTCCACTAGATATTGGTGTAACAAATCAGACACACAGTTATTAAGAATATGCTCTCTCAGGATTAAGTTATACAGGCTTTCATAGTCAGAAACTTTACTGCCATGTAACCACCCCTCCAAGGCCTTCACTGAATGGTCAACAAAGTCTACCCAGTCTTGTGAAGACTCCTTTTTGGTTTCTCTGAACTTGATCCTGTACTGTTCAGTGGTTAAGCCATAACCATCTAGGAGTGCATTCTTTAAAACTGTAAAATTATTGGCATCACTTTCCTTCACAGTAAGGAGCCTATCCCTACCCTTTCCACTGAAAGATAGCCATAGGATAGCAGCCCACTGCCTTTGAGGGACCCCCTGTACAACACAGGCCCTCTCAAGTGCAGCAAACCACTTGTTAATGTCATCCCCCTCCTTGTAAGGGGGAACTATCTTATGTAGATTCCTAGAATCATGCTCTTTTACAGGCTTACTATCTGTAATACTGCTGCTGCCACCATGGGGTCCAAACCCCAACTTCTGTCTTTCTTTTTCTAAGTCTAAAGATTCCCTGACTAGAGCCACCTGTTGCTGTTTAAGCTTCAGCCTGGGTTCTTCCACTCTCAATCTATTGAGCTCCCTTTCTAACATTCTGTCATCAGGGTGGGTGGGTTGGGCATGCTTTGACACAGAAGAATGATGTGCAAAAACAGAAGGAGACCTGTCCCTAACAGTTGGCACCCTAACAACCTGGCCTAAAGGAATGACATCCCTACTGTGATGAGAGCTCACATTAGTACCAGTTATGCTAGGGGGTCTGCTAAGGGGCAGGTTGGAAAGAATACTATCTAACATTCTTGCTGGGGCTGCCCCAGAATCAGAGTGTGAACCATCTCCTAACTTCTCAACAGATGTGCCAGCTAAGGCCTTATCATTTTCAATGAGCATGTTAATCAACAGTTCTCTAGAGGGATTCTTCCCTACCCCTAAACCTCTATCAATGCAGAGACTCCTCAAATTTTTCCAACTAAGGAGATCATAAGCTGTGCTGGCCAGATTAAGAGTAGGACCTGTACCAGACATGATAGAAAAGGGTTTAAGGGACAGAAAAAGAAAGAAAAAGTTTCAGAACTTTTTAAGGAAACAGAAAAAAAACTTTTTCAACTTTTTAGAAAGTTTAGAGGTACTTTTCAGCACTTAGCAATAGAGTAAGAGAAGAAAAGCAAAACTTTTTGGTTAGGTGTACATACACTGAACTTGTTTTGTATATTTTTCTCTTATGAAAAGTACAAAATGACAAAGTGGTAAGTAGTTGCAAGTACTTATCCCACCGCTGCACAACCAATGTAGTAGGCTGGCCTGGTTTGTAGTGAGTACCAAGGGGTACTTACACTCTGCACCAGGTATCCTTTATTAGTGTAGAAGAGGTGTCTAGCAGCTTAGGCTGATAGAAAAGGTAGCTTAGCAGAGCAGCTTAGGCTGAACTAGGAGACATGCAAAGCTCCCACTATACCACTGGTGTCATATGCACAATATCATAAGAAAGCACAATACACAGATATACTAAAAATAAAGGTACTTTATTTTTATGACAATATGCCAAAAGTATCTCAGTGAGTACCCTCAGTATGTGGATAGCAAATATACACAAGATGTATGTACACAATACCAAAAATATGCAGTAATAGCAATAGAAAGCAATGCAAGCAATGTACAGTCACAATTGGTTGCAATGAGAGCACATAGGTATAGGGGCAACACAAACCATATAATCCAAAAGTGGAATGCGAACAACGTATGGACCCCAATCCTATGTGAGCTTGTGGAGGGTCGCTGGGACTGTAAGAAAACAGTGAGGGTTAGAAAAATAGCCCACCCCAAGACCCTGAAAAGTAGGTGTAAAGTGTACCTAAGTTCCCCAGAGAGCACAGAAGTCGTGATAGGGGAATTCTGCAAGAAAGACCAACACCAGCAATGCAACAACGATGGATTTCCAGACGAGAATACCTGTGGAACAAGGGGACCAAGTCCAAGAGTCACACTCAAGTCGGCAGTGGGCAGATGCCCAGGAAATGCCAGCTGTGGATGCAAAGAAGCTGCCACCGGATGGTAGAAGCTGTAGATTCTGCAAGAACGAAGAGGGCTAGAAACTTCCCCTTTGTAGGATGGATGTCTCACGTCGTGTAGAAGCTTGCAGAGGTGTTCCCACGCAGAAAGACCGCAAGCAAGCCTCGCTAGCTGCAAGGGTCGCGGTTAGGGTTTTTGGATGCTGCTGTGGCCCAGGAGGGACCAGGATGTTGCCACTTGCGTGAGGAGACAGAGGGGGGGGGGCAGCAAGACAAGAAGCCCTCTTAGAAGCAGGCAGCACCCGCAGAAGTGCCGGAACAGGCACTACGAAGAGGAGTGAACCAGAGCTCACACGAAGTCACAAAAGAAGGTCCCACGACGCCGGAGGACAACTCAGGAGGTCATGCACTGCAGGTTAGAGTGTCAGGGACCCAGGCTTGGCTGTGCACAAAGGAAATCCTGGAAGAGTGCACAGGAGCCGTAGCAGCTGCAAACCATGCGGTACCCAGCAATGCAGTATAGCGTGGGGAGGCAAGGACTTACCTCCACCAAACTTGGACTGAAGAGTCACTGGACTCTGGGAGTCACTTGGACAGAGTTGCTGAGTTCCAGGGACCACGCTCGTCGTGCTGAGAGGGGACCCAAAGGACCGGTGATGCAGTCTTTTGGTGCCTGCGGTTGCAGGGGGAAGATTCCGTCGACCCACGGCAGATTTCTTCGGAGCTTCTAGTGCAGAGAGGAGGCAGACTACCCCCACAGCATGCACCACCAGGAAAACAGTCGAGAAGGCGGCAGGATCAGCAATACAAGGTTGCAGTAGTCGTCTTTGCTACTTTGTTGTGGTTTTGCAGGAGTCCTGAGCAGTCAGCGGTCGATTCCGTGGCAGAAGGTGAAGAGAGAGATGCAATGGAACTCTGATGAGCTCTTGCATTCGTTATCTAAAGAAATCCCCAAAGCAGAGACCCTAAATAGCCAGAAAAGGAGGTTTGGCTACTTAGGAAGGAGGATAGGCTAGCAACACAGGTAAGAGCCTATCAGGAGGAGTCTCTGACGTCACCTGCTGGCCCTGGCCATTCAGAGCAGTCCAGTGTGCCAGCAGCACCTCTGTTTCCAAGATGGCATAGGTCTGGAGCACACTGGAGGAGCTCTGGACACCTCCCAGGGGAGGTGCAGGTCAGGGGAGTGGTCACTCCCCTTTCCTTTGTCCAGTTTCACGCCAGAGCAGGGCTGGGGGATCCCTGAACCGGTGTAGACTGGCTTATGTAGAGATGGGCACCATCTGTGCCCATCAAAGCATTTCCAGAGGCTGGGGGAGGCTACTCCTCCCCAGCCCTGACACCTTTTTCCAAAGGGAGAGGGTGTAACACCCTCTCTCTGAGGAAGTCCTTTGTTCTGCCTTCCTGGGCCAAGCCTGGCTGGACCCCAGGAGGGCAGAAACCTGTCTGAGGGGTTGGCAGCAGCAGCAGCTGCAGTGAAACCCCAGGAAAGGTAGTTTGGCAGTACCCGGGTTCTGTGCTAGAGACCCGGGGGATCATGGAATTGTCTCCCCAATGCCAGAATGGGCAACAATTCCATGATCATAGACATGTTACATGGCCATGTTCGGAGTTACCATTGTGACGCTATACATAGGTAGTGACCTATGTATAGTGCACGCGTGTAATGGTGTCCCCGCACTCACAAAGTCTGGGGAATTTGCCCTGAACAATGTGGGGGCACCTTGGCTAGTGCCAGGGTGCCCACACACTAAGAGGGTCATTCTGACCCTGGCGGCCGGTGGCCGCCAGGGCCACCGACCACGGGAGCACCGCCGACAGGCTGGCGGTGCTCCAATGAGCATTCTGACCGTGGCGGTTCAGCCGCGGTCAGAAGCGGAAAGTCAGCGGTCTCCCGCTGACTTTCCGCTGCTCATTGGAATCCTCCATGGCTGCGGAGCGCGCTCCGCAGCCATGAGGATTCTGACCCCCCCTACCGCCATCCAGTTCATGGCGGGAAAGCCGCCATGAACAGGATGGCGGTAGGGGGGGTCGCGGGGCCCCTGGGGGCCCCTGCCGTGCCCATGCCAATGGCATGGGCACGGCAGGGGCCCCCGTAAGAGGGCCCCAAAATGTATTTCACTGTCTGCCTTGCAGACAGTGAAATACGCGACGGGTGCAGTAGCACCCGTCGCACCTTCCCACTCCGCCGGCTCGATTACGAGCCGGCATCCTCGTGGGAAGGTCGTTTTCCCCTGGGCTGGCGGGCGGTTTAACTGGAACCGCCCGCCAGCCCAGGGGAAAACTCGTAATACCCGCCGCGGTCTTTTGACCGCGGCGCGGTAATTTGGAGGGCGGGATCCTGGCGGGCGGCCTCCGCCGCCCGCCAGGGTCATAATGAGGCCCTAAGTATCTTAGCACCCAACCTTTACCAGGTAAAGGTTAGACATATAGGTGACTTATAAGTTACTTAAGTGCAGTGGTAAATGGCTGTGAAATAACGTGGACGTTATTTCACTCAGGCTGCAGTGGCAGGCCTGTGTAAGAATTGTCAGAGCTCCCTATGGGTGGCAAAAGAAATGCTGCAGCCCATAGGGATCTCCTGGAACCCCAATACCCTGGGTACCTCAGTACCATATACTAGGGAATTATAAGGGTGTTCCAGTATGCCAATGTGAATTGGTGAAATTGGTCACTAGCCTGTTAGTGACAATTTGGGAAGCAAAGAGAGCGCATAACCACTGAGGTTCTGGTTAGCAGAGCCTCAGTGAGACAGTTAGGCATCACACAGAGAACACATACATATAGGCCACAAACTTATGAGCACTGGGGTCCTGACTAGCAGGGTCCCAGTGACACATAACAAACATACTGAAAACATAGGGCTTTCACTATGAGCACTGGGCCCTGGCTAGCAGGATCCCAGTGAGACAGTGAAAACACCCTGACATACACTCACAAACAGGCCAAAAGTGGGGGTAACAAGGCTAGAAAGAGGCTACTTTCTCACAACGGGTGAGTAGTGAGCTTTACAAATTCCCTGATTGATTGATTGATATAATCCTGCTTAGTCCACATGTAGATCAGGGACAATCCGGGATGCTTAGTGCAACTCATGGGTCACAGCGTTCACTTCTCAGGCGGCAACCCAAAAGTCACAGCTCACCTGATACTGGCAGCCCTTTCTGGTGTACATAGTTGCCACAGTACCTTTGAACAAGGCACTGGTCTTCACAGCACGGCAGTCTATACCATGACAGTCCCTTCTGGCATACGTGATTGGTGCTAAGGCCCCACACAGGTCTTGGCACTTGTCAGCAGCAATAACTTCTATTGCAGCCTCTCCTGGCATGCTGAACTATTGCAACAATGCAGAATAGGCTTCACTCTCCTCGCAGCTCTCGGCTGTCTTCATGTCAGCCCTCTTCTGGAATATGGCCTTTGCCGACCTGAACCTCCACACGGGCAATGGTCCATTCAGAGCTGCAGCCATTTCCTCACAGCTCATAACATAATTCCTGTCATCAGGGCTAACCAATGGACCTTGCTCCTTCCAATGCTCTCCTCTTCCTCACAGGGCACACTGGTCTTGGCAAGCAGGCAGACGGTGGTGCTTCAGGATCCAGAGTAAGTGGTCTTGGGTTCCATGGGTGATGTCGCCTCACTCAGCAGTGAGACTAGCTGGCCTTGGTTCCCAGTCCTGGTCATAGGCGTAAGTGGTGAGTGGGTGCATGAGGGTCTGAGTGGATTTGTGAGTGGGTGTGCGAGGTCTTAATAGGTTTGTGAGCGGTTGAATTAGGGAATGTGTGGGTCTGTGAGTGGGTGTATCAGCGGCTGAGTGGGTCTGTAAGTGGTTGTGTCAGTGTCTGAGTGGGTCTGTGAGTGGGAGTGTCTGAATGGGTCTGTGACTGGCTGAGTGAGGGTCAGAGTCGGTTTGTGAGTGGGTGTGTGAGGATCTGAGTGGGTGCTTCAGTGTCTGAGTGGGTCTGTGAGTGGGTGCATGTGGCTCTGAGTGGTCTGTGGGTGGGTGTATTAATTTTTTAGCTGATCTGTGTCTGGGTGCATCAGTGTCTCACTGGATCTGTGAGTGGGTGCATCAGTGTATAAGTGGGTCTGTGAATGGGAGCATGAGGGTCTCAATGTGTCTGTGATTGGGTGAATGAGGGTCTGAGTGGATTTGTGAGTGGGTGCGTGATGGTCTGAATAGGTCTGTGAGTGGGTGCATCAGGGGCTGGGTCGGTCTGTGAGTGGCTGTGTCAGCGTCTGTGTGGGTCTGTGAGTGGATATGTCACTGTCGGAGTGGGCTGGGAAGTGAGTGAATCAGTGTTTTAGTGAGTCTGTGAGTGGGACTTTAGTGTCTGAGTGGGTCTGTGACAGTGTTTGAGGGTCAGAGTGGGTGTGTGAGGATCTGAGTGGGTAAGTGAGTGGGTACGTCAGTATCTGAATGGGTCTGTGAGTGGGTGCATGAGCCTCTGATTGGTCCGTGAGTGGGTGTATGACTGTCTCAGTGGGGCTGTGTGTGGGTGCATCAGTGTCTCACTGGGTCTGTGAGTGGGTGCATCACTGTCCGAAGTGGGTCTGTGAGTGTGTGCATGAGGGTCTGATTGGGTGCATAAGTGTCTTAGTGGGTGTGTGAGTGGGTGCCTGAGTCTCTGAGTGCAATATAAGTAAATGAATTAGTTAATGAATGAGGCTGTGGTTTCTCTTTCAAATGTTTTCATATTCGCAAATATTTTGTGAATAATTTGTGAATTTTCACAAATATCGTGCATGGTGACACAAACTTATTTCAACCTCATAATTTGACCCTAAAACACACCTATATCACACCTGTGGGGTCAGGGTACCGCCACCCTGACCCCTTACGCCACTTTCAATTAAGATGTTCACCTGTGTCCTGTGGAATAAAATGGTGGCCTCAACTTTCAGGTCAAGGTGAGGTCAGCCAATTAAAGAGCTTCTTCCCACATGCGCATTCATGAAAATTCATGAATATACCCAGAGATACAAATTTGGATTTCCTTTAGTATCTCAAAAGCTACTGAACAGATTCACACCAAATAGGTGAAAGCATAATCTGCGTACTGAAAGCTAGCTTTCTGCTAACTTTGGTGTAATTCAGTCCAGTGGTTTGGTGCAGTAATGGTGTCTAAAGGTCCTATGGGAATTAACATGGGAAACACACATTTTTGACCCATCCATTTTCCTGGCCCCCGCTTGACGGCCATTACTTTGAATGAGCCTCCCTTTTACTTTGCAGGATTAGCACCACAATTCATGGCACTAATCCTGCAAAGTACCACAACAGCGTCATAAATATATTGTAAATATGGGGCACACATGGTGTCATTAGTGGGACGAAGGGGGGCGCAAGAAAAGTGGCACATCAAAGCTGATGTGCCACTTTCTTGTAAATCTGGCCGTTTGAAAATCAGGATTTGTGTAAAATGCATGGGTAGATCCACTGCAATGCCCCTATGCCACCCATGGAAGACTTACCACTAAGAAATGTAACACAAAGCAGCGCAAGCTACTATGTTCCATTATATTTGCGTTACATTTCTTTAAAAAGCCACGCAAGGGCACACAAATTAAGGGCCCCATTTAGAGTTTGCTGGACAGGAAACTCCGTCCACCAAACTCCCAACAGCGGGAGCCGACGCGGCAACCTTCCCGCCGGTGTCATTAAGAGTTTCCTGCTAGGTCAGCAGGCGGAAACCTGAGTTTCCGCCTGCTGGCCTAGCGGGAAACAGGCTACAGCATTGTCTCCGGCTCGTAATCGAGCCTGTGGCAATGCTGCAGCGAGCAGGGTGCACCAGCACCCTCCCAATGTTTACTGTCTGCAAAGCAGACAATGAGCATTGCAATGGTGCTGGCCAAGGGGGTCTCCGCACTGCCCATGCCAAGTGCATTTGCAGTGCACCTGTTCTCTGCCATAAAAAGGCTGGTGGAGAACGAGGTCATAATCCCCAGGGCAGTGCTACTTTCAGCGCTGTCCTGGCAGATTAGAACCGCCACCAACCTCCAGACCACTGGGATCATTGGCGGCGGTCCGACCGCCATCCACGAGTCTGGTGGTCTAGTGGCCGCCAGACTCGTAATGAGGCCCTAAATCATTTGTGGCTTTGTAAATCCCATGAAAGCCTTTGCCCCTGAATTGGCAGATGAATGAAAAGGCTTAGCAATTGTAGTCCAGTGGTTGTCCTAAAAAAATGTGACTGTAGCAAAGGAGACGTTCACACAACCAATGAAAATTTCCATTTAAACACAATAAGTGTCATTGGTCATGATTGCTTGCTTTGGGTTTCATAATATCGCCTAACAAATACCTAAGTGTTCTGAGATAATAAATATTCTTGTATCTGTTCACCAAGAACACTGCTTGCAGAGAAAATGTAATTATTAAAGGAAGGTCGCTGCCGAGACAGACTGCTTTCAGAGGCCAAGAGTTAATGTCAGTGGAATACAACATTATGTAATAATACTGTTTTTAAAACGCCTGAGCGAGAAGCATTTGCTATTTCCGCTTTAGCAAGGGCACTGTTTATGCACAGGAGTTAGTCATCTTGCAGTTTTGACGGGCGCAAACAACCTGTGCATTTATTGTCCTTGTGTCACATGTACTTCTGCTAACAACCTCCGAGCCCACGTGTAAGACTCACGTGTGTGCTGTTCACCCGGAGAACTATCAAGAGAAAATATGTAGAGCACAGCGACTCTGCCCCTTGGCAGCCTCTGCTCTCCCGCTGCCCCCTCTCAGACTTGGCGCGCTCAGTCCCAACCTGTGCCCCCCCCCCGCCTCCATGTCCATTTATTTAACTGTCCATTGTAGACAATCTCGAAATGCCACCGCGCGCAGAGTCCCCAGGCCATGTGAGAAACATAGCAGCGAGGTGAGTTATCAGTGTGGGATGCCGGCGAATTTACATATGTTTGTGCTTGGACTCAGTGAATTGGAAAAATATTTCCATTGCAAAACCGAAAATTAAACAAGCGCGGAGCCACCCTGCATGGGCTGCACTGTAGCGTGCGCGCGAAGGTTCATTCATCTTTTAAAAGTCTCCTGGGAATGCTACAATGTTTTTTTCTGTATTTTGCATTGAGGTTTTCAAATAAAAATGGGAAATTTGATAGGTTTAAATCTGCGATTTTTTAAAGATATTGAAAGAGAAATGTACTGTAATGTTTTTGTCCCTCCAAGTACTTCGCAAGTTTTGTATCAATCAATGTTTTCACATACATCACCAGGGACATAGATTAGTCAGTGAGATTCGGACGTGTGAATTTCAAATTTCTCGACTAAAAAAGCAGAGGGAAGGGTTGAGATGACCAAGGCTTGAAATGGAGTGTTTCCTGTGGTGTAACAGAGGCCCCCCAGTCCCAGTGATGGGGGTGGGAGGTTAGCTCCAGAGTGCCTCCTAAACACAGCACCTGGCCTGAGTGAGTCTGGATGGGGGGCCCCCTCCATGTTCTTTGCAGGAGGACCCCCTGGAGTTTCCTTACAGCACTGTTTCCAATTGGAATCGGGTCAGTATAGATTTGCATTAGGTGGGCCTCTGTCTAGAGCAGAGCTCTTCAAACTGGGAGGCGAACCCCCTAGGTGAGCCTCAAGTGATCACAATGGGGTGCCAGGATCTGGACAAAAGAAGTGTTGTACAGATTAAAGTGCTTTGTTTTAATTTTATTGCATTTTTTAAAAAGGTAACAGTACTTAACTGCAATACTTAAATAAGTCTAGACATACTGAAACATTGCCTTCTTAATAAAATGTTTGTGACAAATTCTGAGGGGGACAAGATGATTTTTGCTTTTAACTAGGGGGCTGGTGCTACATTAAAATGTTTGAAAGGCTTCACCTTCAAAGGGCACGGGAACTGGATGGGGCACCACTTGGCAAGGCAGGAATCTCACCAGAGAGTCCAGGTGCTGGCAGAGGAAGTCTTTGATGGCCCTGAGACTTCAACTACAGGAAGCAATCTCAACTCAAGCCCTTGGTTATTCTGCTCAAGCAGGAATGCACAACAAAGTCCAGTCTTTGTCCCCTTTCACAGGCAGAAGCAGCAACTGCAGGATAGCCAAACAAAGCACAGTCACAGGCAGCACTTCTCCTCAGCTCTTCTCCTTAGCAGAGGTTCCTCTTGCATCCATGAAGAAATCTAATATTCATGGGTTTTGGGTCCAATACTTATATCCCTTTCTGCCTTTCAAGTTGGCAAACTTCAAAGGAAAGTCTTTGTTGTTCACAAGATCCTGCCTTGCCCAGGCCAGGCCCCAGACACACACCAGGGTGTTGGAGTCTGCATTGTGTGAGGGCAGGCACAGCCCTTTCAGGTGTGAGTGACTACTCCTCCTTCCCCTCCTAGCATATGCAGACTACTCCCAGCTCCCTTTGTGTCACTGTCTAGAGGAGATTCACAAACAGCTCAACTGTCAAACTGACCCAGACAGGCAATCCACAAACAGGCAGAGTCACAGAATGATTTAAGCAAGGAAATGCCTACTTTCTAAAAGTAGCATTTTCAAACTAATAATCTGAAAAACAACTTTACTAAATTATGTATTTTGAAATTGTGACTTCAGAGACCCTAAACTCCATATTTCAAATCATCAAATCAAATCATTAACATTTATAAAGCGCGCTACTCACCCGTGCGGGTCTCAAGGCGCTAGATATTTCTATCTGCTCCTAAAGGGAATCTTCACTTTATAGTTATTTACAGGAAGCCCTCATGTTAATCTATGAGAGAGATGGGCTTTGCAACAGTGAAAAGGGAATTTAGCACAATTTCACTGTTAGGACATTTAAAACACATCGGTACATGTCCCACCTTTAACGCACACTGCACCCTGCTCATGGTTCTACCTAGGGTATACATTAGGGGTGCCTTACATGTATAAAAAGGGAAGGTTTAGGCCTGGCAAGTGAGTACACTTGCCAAGTTGAAATGGCAGTTTAAAACTGCACACACAGGCACAGCAGTGGAAGGTCTGAGCCATATTTACAGGGCTACTAATGTGAGTGGCACAACTAGTTCTGCAGGTCCACTAGTAGCATTTGATTTACAGGCCCTGGGCACCTCTAGTGCACTTTACTAGTATATCAAATAGGACAATCATGGATAAGCCAATTTACACATACATTTTACATAGGGAACACTTACAGTTTAGCACTGGTCAACAGTGGTAAAGTGTCCAGAGCAAACAAAACAGCAAAAACAGAGTCCAGCACACAGAAACAACCTGGGAAGTAGAGGCAAAAAGTTAGGGAAGACCATGTCAAGGATGCCAAGTCTAACGTATTCCCCCAGCTGAAAGGGGGGAGCAACTACCAAACCTCATGGGAGTTCTCATTACTGAGGCTGAAGAATCTGGACAGACCATCAGCATTGGCGTGTTCTGTGCCAGGGCAGTGTTCCCCCATAAAGTCCATTCCCTGTAGGGAGATGGACCACCTCAACAATTTTGGATTCTCACCCCTCACCTGCATTAACCATCTGAGGGGCCTGTCGTCTGTCTGAACCTGGAAGTGAGTCCCAAACAAGTAGGTTCTTAGCTTCTTCAGTGCCCAGACCACAGCAAAAGCTTCAAGCTCAATTGCACTTCACCTACGTTCCCTGGGAGGTAACCTCCTACTGAAGAAAGCCACAAGTTGATCTAGACCCTCTTCATTTAGCTGTAATAACACTGCTCAAATACCATGCTCTGAAGCATCAGTTTGCACAACAAATTCCTTGGAGAAATCAGGTGCCTTCAGCACAGGTGAGGGCACATGGCTGCCTTCAGGGAATCAGATGCTGTCTGGCAAGACTCAGTCCAGATCACATTTCTGGGCTGCTTTTTGGAAGTTAACTCAGTCAAGGGAGCAACAATAGTGCCATACCCCTTGACAATCATCCTATAGTTTCCATTGAGACCCAAAATGGCTCTCATTTCAGTCTGGGTCTTGGGAGGCTCCCAAGCCAGAATTGAGTCAATTTTTGGCTGTAGTGGTGCCACCTGGCCACTCCCCACCTGGTGGCCCAAGTACACCACAGAACCCTGCCCTATTTGGCACTTATTCGCCTTAATAGTGAGGCCTCCAACACTTTACAGAGGTGCTGTTAGTGTTCCTACCAAGTGGAACTGAAGACAGTAATGTCATCCAGGTAGGCTGCACTAAAATCATCCAGCCCAGCCAACACCTCATTGTCCAACCTCTGAAAGGTGGGAGAATGCAGATCTGCTTCAGAGCCTTCCTATTGGGTCTGGCTCATGATGTGAATTTAGCTGGTCATTTGGGGAAGGACAATACCTTTGAGCGGCTTGTCGCCAAGCCGTCATAATGGTAATCCATTGCATTGCATACATTTACATTTTTAGTTCCTGCTCTTCCTAAAATACAAAACTAGTATCCAAGTCCATTGCAGCAGAAGTCATTTTCTTCTTACACTAGACGCTCCTGTTGTGCACATCTGCAAAAAGAACTGAGGTTCACCCAGTTCTCACACACACAATAATCCATGCTGCTTCAAGCAATGCAGGGACTCTCTGTTTCTTTGCAAGGTTATTCCTTCTTAGGCCTTTCTCTCTCCTCTGGGCATAGACGCCTAACTATTTCACCCTCTTCCCACTTCCTGCCACCTTGGACACATTCTTGCATTTGATTTCATGACTAATCAAGCAAGTGATTAAATGTATTTCTACAATGGGGGCCTGAACAAGAAGAGTATGTACTCTGTTCGGGAATTATCTGGACAAAGATAAAAAAGCGGAGATGCACTGATGCCTTTGCGATTGTATGCAATTTTCTATGTATACATGATAGGTTATTCTTACAATTTTAGACTGGACTCAAAAATCACAAAAATCACAAAATAGTCCACGAACATTAGGGTCACCACTGTTATGTACATAGCCCTAATGTAAGGATGCTTGATTTCTTTCTTATGCATGGCTCTGAGTATGTGTGTGTGAGTGATGTGAGAATGTGTATGTGAGTGTGCGAGAATGTGTGTAGATGTGTCTGAATATGTGTGTGTATGTGTGCGTATACACGGGCACATCACAAGGTTTGTTGGTGTGTGGCTGCATGCGTGTGTTTTTGTATGTGTGTTTTAGTGTACAGTTCCAGAATGACCTGAATTTAAAGTTCTCTGAAAGGACCCTTGTTTTACAAATACTAGCATCAAGAAATATCATTAGTAGAGCTTCGCTTTGCCCTTGGGGTCATATTTATGGCAAAGTCATGAAGCACAGCATAGCGAGTCACCTTGCTGCGTTGTGCTGCTTGTCAGGGAAAGGGCAAGAATGTGTAGCATGTTGGCGTATTACCAGGTCTACCACTTTTGGAAAATCCTGGAAAAAATCAAAATCCATGGGCGCTGTGTGTGAACACCCACGCATGACCCATTGAACACCTCCCGAGGGCAGTGTAATGCAATGTAGCCATTTGCACTGTGTTACTACATCTTTATCAAGCCACTCAGGGCTATGCAAGGTGGCCATGTATAGCTTGATAAATGTCATTTTGGACTTGTGTCGTGCATGCACCATGTTCTATTGCAAATCAGCGCAACCCCAGACATAAATACATCCCTATGTCTATAGTGCGGTGAAACCATGAGGTTGTGTGCATAAAAAAACGTCAGGCCATATGTACAAAGTTCTGCATATCAATTCCAAAATTACAATGATGTTGCCAATTGGTATTCATTGGGCATCATACAGCCGCATACTTATTTTTCGATTTGGTAAGATTCGCATTTGTAATACATACCGATTCTCTAATATCAAGATGGTAAATTGTGAATGCATTCACAAATTGAGAAAGTTGTATTTTGGTACAGCTTGTTGACCTCACAATCACGAACTGCTGAAACACATTAAGTGTGGAGGCCTGGGGACCACAGAGAAAAGCAGGATTTTACTGACTATGCACACATTTACTGAATTTCTTCAAAGAAAACTAAACTTTAATGAAACAGAGTTGAAGATATTCACTGAAGAGTATGTTGCGCATTGTGGACAAAGCTCCTTTATATTGCCTGGTTCACCAAAAATCAAAATTGGAAAAGAATACAGGAAAATATGAATTTGGGTGATGTGACATAGCATACCACTGAGCTTTTGAAAAGATGGTATGATTTAAGATCAAGGATACAAGATGAAATTTCAACTGGCACAACAGGGGCATGTGGTACAGGTGGAAGACCTTCAATTCAGCGATTTCCAGAATTAATAGAGTTCTTCTAACAACCTGTAAGCATTGTTAGAATTTTTTTGATTGATACTTTGACACCTTTCTCTACATCTGAGGGTATGTGTACAAATAGAAATATTTACACTTAAACTTGAATTTGAAAATAAACCAATATTAGGTAGAAATGTAAAAATAGGCAGCATTCAATCCAAACTTATTTTCCGTTTTATGCTTTTGTTGCATTATGGAAGATGTCATACATACAAGGTATATCCTTTCAGATACACTCTGACCTTTTTCAAAATGATATAAAAATACATATATGTGAAAGAAAGTACATTATAAGTTTAAATGGTTATAAATTAGATTTTTTATTTAAAATATAAAACATTCACAGTTTTTTAAAATATCAGCATAGTAATAAAACTATGGGCCTCAATACAACTCTGGGGGTCCAATGACTGCCAGGGTCGTGGTGGTGGTTGGGCCACCGCCAATCTGGCGGTGCGACTGCCACATTACAACTGCGGCGGTACTGCCGCGGCCGGACCACCTGCACCGCCACTTTTCGTCGACACAAAGGTGTGGCGATGCTGGCGGTCCTAATCTGCCAGGGCAGCGCTACAAGCAGCGCCACCCTGGGGATTACAACCCCCTTCTCCACCAGCGGTTTCATGGCGGTAAACCCACCATGAAAAGGCCGGTCAGCCCGATCGCAATGGTCACTTTTAAGGTCATACATACCTTTAAATCTTTTTACCACGCACATGCCTTTGCCAATCATGCTTTTCAAATGTAATTTATTGTAAACGTATGTATGATAAAGGCATGCGTGGTAAATACATATGGCTTTACAATTCATTCCTTTAGAACAAAATTCATTGTAAAGGCATGCATGGTAAAGGCATGCGTGTTAAAGGAATATACGTGGTAAAGGTTTTGTGATAACAGTCATGCGTGATTATGACCGCGTTGTAATGGCTGTTTCCCCTCAAAACACTCAAGCTACCATGGAAGAAAGATTGAGCCACCAGCCACTACGTTACCATCTGTACTTTCAAGATGCAGACCACCAGTTTTAACACTCAGGGGCTTATTTACAAGCCCCATGGAGCAGTGTGATGCAGCAAGTGTTATGCTGCGCCGCCCTGCACCCCCGGGGAAAGGGCAGAAACGTGCTGACTCTACAAAATACTGTGCATTCCTGCCCTCTCCCCCTGTGCTGGCTCACAAGTTGCTGCCTAGCGCCAATGCAGGCACCCTTGCACCATGGTGCAAGGATGCCTGCATTGTGGGGATGATTGTTTTTTGCAGGAAGGGACACCTTCCTGCACAAAAACAATTAAGAGAGTTGTTTTCCTCTTTCTCTGTGTGCTGACGTGGCACAGGAATCTGACACATTCCCAGACTTGTAAATCTAGGAATTAATCAGATTCCTTAGCGTTCCATGGATGTTGTATGGGAACACCCACAGCAACACCCATGGAACACCCCTTTCACACATTTGTATGCGTAAAAGGGCCCCATATTTACAAGCTTATGAAAAGCCACACTAGGTGGCTTTGCATGACTTGTAAATATAGCCTGGCACACTGCGCAACTGGAGGAAAAAAAAGAAAATGCTCCGATACCGCAGTGTGCCGGTAGGGCTTAGTATGTGAGGCCCTCACTGTTTCCTGAAGAGTCTGAGGAACTTACACACTGGGAAACACCACAACCAGCATTTATTGGAAAGACAAGTAAGCTGGAGTGTTTTTTAGTGGTGTCATAGTGCCTTGACTCAAAGGTCTTCTTGTTGTGTAACACCGAATGATGGACCAGAAACCTCATATTTGCTTAGTGGTTTAGCTGCATCCATTGTTGTTAGTGAGGTGCCTGGAAAATAAAACATAAAACATAAAGGTGCTAGTAAACAGCAAGAATTAAGTAAAGCATCAGTCCCACCCAAATGCTTTAGATAAAGTCACTAATACAGTTTAGGAACACAGAAAACACTTTTAGACAAATTTGCTAACTTAATAGATGCAGTTACAAACCTATGTTCTGTTATGCAACAGAAAAGAGTGTCACATAGGTGCAGACATCACCAATATATTTCACACATTGATGGGTTCACTAGATCTGGTAACTGTCTTTCCCATGCTACAGCAACTTAATAATTAGCATGGCAAACATGCACATAGAGATCAGCCATAATAGTTGGGATGGGGCATATGGCCTTGTGCAGGCGACCAGTGTCTTTGAAAACATCCAAACAAGACAAACAGCTGCTGTTTGTTAATTAGGTGGGGGTGAAAGTAAAGAGGGTTCAAGCGTCAGTAACCTCTCTGCTACTAAAGGCATGATGTGCGGTGCACTGATGGTCAAGCTGCACTCTGCATCTGCTAATATTGCACCCACCAGAAAGGAAAGTGATGGTAAAGAGAGAAGAAAGCATTAGAGAAATATTCAGCTATTTGCATTTTTTTGCTATTTCTTGCAACTGTGGATGGATTCAAAGTAAAATTTGGTAACGCATTTTAACACATTGATAAATTTATTGATGAAAACTAGAGAATCATTATAATCCTATGAGTAAAACTGTTGGCTTGTATTTTATAGAAACTATTCTTTAGTGACTTATCTTAAAAATATTGAGTTGTGGTGTCTGCACGTAATGCTCTTTCTTCTGCATCTCTTGAAGCATCTTGAGGTAGATGAGGTAGTGCTAACCAGTACTAAGGTTTTTGTGCTCTCTCCTTTAAGCATAGTACGATGGCTTACACTCGATTTGCACATCTAGGCCCAGATTTATACTTGCTTTGCACTGAATTTGTGCCATTTTTTTACGCAAATTCAGCGCAAACTTAACTCCAAATGTATACTTTGGCGCTAGACCCGTCTAGCGCCAAAATTTCGGAGTTAAAGTCAGTTTTTGCTAGTGGGAAACTACCTTGTGTCAATGAGATGCAAAGTAGCCATTCCCGGGCAAAAAATGACGATATTGCCTTAGCGTCATATTTATAACCATGCTAAAAATAAGCACAGGGGAGGAGGCCTTAAATAATGGCACTTAGCTTGCTTAGCGCCATTATTTAATGCCTGGGTCAGGGCAGGCGTTAGGGGACCTGTGAGCCTATTTCCATGGACAAAGACAGATGAAAATCCGGGAAAACTTACACTTTTGAGTAACTTTCAGATTTCTTCCTATTCACAAGGGTATTTTATGAGTAGTGTATTTACAATGGTGGAGTCCCCGCATTCGTGGCGGAGACTCCACACATAAAAAGATAGGACTGACCTATCTTTTTATGTGCAGAGCCCCTGCCCTGGGCCCAGAGGCTCTGCAGTCATAAAAACAATGCTCATAAAATACCTTTGTGAATATGAAAAAATCATAAACATACACAAGAGTGTATGATTGCCATAGTGAATCGGACCAAAGTGTCTAAACATGTTGGTGTTGTCTGTGCTGCCAGGGAAACATGCAAACAAGGTCTGTGATAATAAAGAATGCATCACACACAACCAGATATTTTGAAGAGTGAATAGTTTTGCAATTAGAAGATCGATAGAGGGCACATTCTTACATAACTCTCATCAACAAAGTCAACTACATGTGGAAATTCAGAGTACAAGAACATTTTATTTTCTTCTGCTGTAAGTCTTGTTGTGTGTTAGGAAAATATACATGATTATAAATTTTTCCTAACATTACATCCAATAAAATTCAAAAACATCTAGGCAAGGCATCTTATGGAAAGCCACCTACCACTGCTATTCAACCCTTGTAACTACCAGAGGCCAATAGGTAAAGGAAACTGAGTACTTGCTCATAGGTAGGTACAGCATAGTTTCTATCTGTGTTTCTTTCAAGGTGAGATCAAATTCAGCAATTAGGTCCAAAACAACCTGACTACTAAGTGTGTACTTATGAAATTTCTCCTTTTCTGTTTGTTGAAAAAGGCTAATCTTGACCCCAAATTTCCTTTCAGTTTACTTCTCTTTTTCTCCCTCCTCTTCTGCAGACTAGCCAGTATTCACATCCTTCTCACCATCACATACAAAGCTGTCATTGTGAAAGGGACTGATTCCTTCTGGAGCTGTTTAAATAGGTTGCACCTGATCACCACCTAAATCCATTTGGTGCTGAACTGCACATAAACAAAATCATAATTGTGAGACTTTTCACAATTTGCGAATTCTTTTTTCTTACCATTAACGATTCACTATCAAGAAATCCAAAAAATAGATCACTATTTGGAGTTGCTAAGTTAGGGATTTGGTATTAGGTCGCTATGAATAAATTTGCGACCAAATGGACTTTTGTAGATGCAAAACAATTATTTTAGCAGTTGCAATTTGCAATTTGTGATGCTAAACCTTCGCACATCTGGCCCTTTGTCATTAAAACTTACTATGGGACATAATCGTCAGCTGTATTGGACCTGACCTTCTCTGCAGGGTCTCCCCAAAACATTTTTGCCTTCACTCCTTCTATTTTTGCTGAATTTGCTAGCCTTAGGATTCTGTGCACATTACCACTGCACTTAGTGCTAAACAGCATGTGCTCACTCCCTAAAACATTGTAACACTGGCTTACACCTGATTGGCATATTTAATTTACTGACAAGTCCTTAATAAAGTGGTGTAACACATACCCAGGGTCTGTAAAATAATTGCTACTAGTAGAACTGCAGCACTTATTGTGCCTCCCACTTAAGTACCTACTTAAACATGTCCCAAGTATGCCATTACAGCCCTAATGCATTCTTAAACTGCCAATTAGATTAACCCCCTTGCCAAGCCTAAACCCCCCCTTTTTTACATATACATCATCCCTAAAGTAGGTCGTGGGTAGCCTTTGTAATTAAAAGTTTGGACATGCACTTTTTAAGTTTTACATGTCCTGGTAGTGAAAAACTCCTAAATTTGTTTTTCACTACTGTTAGGCCTACCTCTCCCATAGGATAAGATTGGGTTTTCTCATTATAAGTGCTAATGTTTGATTTAGGCCCTCATTACGACCCTGGCGGACAGGGGAGAAGTGCGTAGGTGCTAGGCTGCCAAAAGGGCTCCAGGAGTAAAGGGCAGGAATCGGCTGCATTAGATAAATATGGTGCATTCCTGCCCTTTCCCTGTCACACAGGGCAGCACAGCAAGGTGCCTTGCTGCATTGTCCTCCACCACCACACTCATAAATATGCCCCATTGTTTATTCCTCTCAGGCAGCCACACAATAGAAGGTTTAGATGTTCCTGGATGTGCCATCAGTAGCATGATGGGTGGGGCAGAGCTGGGCATAGCCCCAGTTGCAAAGCATCCTTTGTGTGACCTGGCTTCACACAAAGAATTTGACACCAGTGAATTGTTCATGCATTCAGGCTAGAGCCAGGACAGGGAAGATAGGAAACTCCAAACACTTCAAAGGGAACTCTCTCGAAACTTCTCCTACTTCAAAGAAGGTACCAGGTATAAGAACAGAAACCTCAGGCCCACTTTTGAGTTCACTTTCTGGACCTGCGAAAGGACTCTCATAGGACTGCCTGCTGCTGAGGCCTGCTCTCCGCTGCTGAAGACCACTTTGCTGCACCTGGAAGGACTGCTTTGCTGCATGAAGTGTGTCTTGAACCCTAAAAGGCCTGCCATGCGTGCTGCTTGAGCCCTGTTCTAGTTCTTGAACCCAGGACTACCAGAGAGACTCCAAGGGCTAGCTGGCTCGCCTTCTCATCAGAGTCTCAGGAACAGAAAAGGCTCCAACCATCTTGAACCTGCATCTGGACCCTCCCTGAGTGAGTCCCAACCCTCCTGGTGATGCCCCCCCAGGCCTGAAATTTTGGCAGTGGTGCTAAAGGTGCCCAGATAGCCAAAATGCAAAACATGGGACTTGGAAAACTTTTGGCTCAAAACTGTTCTGAGAACTGAGAGGGCCAACCTGCTCGGCTATCCCCCTCAAGGTGCATTGCCAGTCAGCATGAATTCACAGCAGCTCCTGTAACATCCTTCTCCATGGCAGAAAATCCTATTAAGTGGTCCTTCGCAGAGGGGTATCTGGCCTCGTAGAGTCTTCGTTGGCTAGAGCCTCCATCCTCGTCCCACGGAAGATTCTCAACTTATAAAAAAGAAACAAAATCTGTACATCAAAATCCTCCAGCAGCTCCTGGGCGATGATGTCTCTCCTCCGACACTGCCTGCAGCCTTGCACTTCTGAAGTTCTACCTTCTCAGATGATTTTTGTTGAAATATCTTCTAAGTCCGATGGTAAGCACCAACCGGGCCCAATTCACTTTTTGTATCTGCCTTGTGCTCCATCATGGTCAGACGTATTTTTCAACTTTGACCCAGTCTCGCGAGACCTGATGTCTGCTGTGGCGCTTTGATCTTTTAGGCACTAGCATTTACTTCAAACTTCAGAAATCCATAGCTCCAGTTCTACTTAATGGATTTTTGTATTTTTTGTGTCAAATAATTTATTATAATGCACTCTATCATACTAAGGTGGTGTGGGATTTTTCTTGTGCTGTGTTTTCACTTTATGACGTTTGTGTGCTAAATAAATACTTTACACAAGTCTGACTGCTTTTGTGGCCCGCTACCAGTGTGTTCAGCGCAGGTTAATTTAGTGAATTTTGTGGCTCACCCTAACACAGACTGTGGTTGTTGCTTGGGCAGCGTTAACACCCCATTCATTCAACAACCCAATTTTTCACAAGCTCTAACAGTGATACCACTCTACATAAATATATTACATTACACAATTCCACCCACACCAAACTCAAAAGTAGGGGAGTAACACATGCACTTGATGTGCAGGGGAGCTTTCACCTTGAAGGTGGGGGCCCATTCAGCCAAAGACCTGTGAATATCTTTGAGCTATAGGATACTCAGGGACCCTTCAACACATTCTGCATGGTGGCAACATCACTTTGAGTTATACCATTGCTCAACAGATCTCGTCATCAGTGCTTCTTACACAACTCCCTTGTATGGCGCAGTATATGATATTCTAAATCTTGCACTTCATTCATGATCCTGTCACTCTAAACCTCACTTAAATCATTCATGATCCTGTCACATCAAACCTTCTGGAGGCTCACATCACCATGCCACTCAGACTCATGACACACTGCGGCACATCATTCCACAGCACGTCATAGCTAAGGCATATAAAATAATTTATAACACAGACAATCAGACACACATACACTATTGTGATAAACTTATCTAGATGCTAAGAGCCTAAGCAAGGGCAAACAGGAAAACGTTACGTCAAACAAAGCCCAGATGTCCTTATAATGATTCTACAGCTATAAGCACTACAACATATATAGAGGAGAGATTCTACAGTATCCGATAAATGCCTTAATAGCATATTTCAATGCACACCAATGATTAGGATGTGGGACGGCTTCCTCTTTTTCTATGAGAATAGACACTCAGGGAACAAGCAACCCTGGCATTACTATAACCAGAAAAAATAAGATAAACCGGAAACTTTATCATATGTGAATGTATCAGCACAGTAACCTGTTTACAATGGCATGTTGTTCCACTTTTTTACAGACTGTAAACAGTTTTCATCACCAAAACAACAACTTAGCCCTGATGACTTACACAACACACCCAGTGGTAGGTGGGAGTCGGGTTGCAGTGAGAGGATGCAAAGGGACAATCTACTCCTGAGTAAAAAACAGAGGGCCTGATTTAAGAAGTCCTACTTCCACCTTAGTGCCACCATAGTGTAATTTTTTTATGCTAAAGTGGGTTTTTACATGTGCCATATTTACAAAGTGGTGCAATGCATGTAATGCACCACGTTGTAATCCCTTGCGATACATTATGCCTGTGCCAGGCATAATGTACGCAAGGGGGTGGTTCCCCTGTTAGAGCGGGCATAAAAAATGTCGCAAAGAAATCTAAAAGATTTCCTTGCCCCATTGTTTTGCCACTGTTAATGCCTTCTCAGAGCAGTTGTTAAAATGGGGTATGCTACTGAATACAATGGTGTTGGTAGGGGGTGCTAAGGGGCACAAGGAAGTGGCGCAGCATTGTGTGCAGGGCCACTTTTCTTAAATTAGCCCCAGACTATCTCCTAGAAACTCAATAGCACTAGGATCCTGAATGCAAAACATTAATTTGAGAGCAGAGACACGTACACATACATAGTTTTTAGTGACTGGTCGGCATCCCGGGATACCACCAACTGGAGAGCCCTCACATGGAACAACAAAATGGCATATTCTACCAGCAGAAATGTTTTAAAAGCATTGATTTAATATAAGTATATAAAATACCACATAAGTAACAACGGTCTAGGGTGCTATTGATTACATTTGTATATCGCCGTCTACTTCGGAATCCTGATGTTTGCAATCTGAGATTAACAAGACAACAATATATGTTCTTACCTGTTTACTCCTCTTGTTGCAAATGCCCCTGCTACAATACAAAAAAAATATCAGCAATTTGCTTCCTTGTCCCTTCGGACAAAGTCCTATATCAAACCTAAAGCACATGTAAATACGCTAATATAGTGGTTCCAAAACCTGTGATCTGGGGACCTCTGGGAGTCTGCCAAGCCTCCTCAGAGGGTCTGTGACTGCTTAGAAAATTTAATAATATTAACAGATTAGGTTCCAAGCTTTAAATAATGACTCAGTGGGGGGCCCCAGATTCCAATAATGATTCAGTGGGGGTCCCCGGGCTCCAGTAATGATAAAGTGGGGGTCCACAGAAGTCAAAAGTTTGGGAAGCACTGCGCTAATAGATACAGGAAACTAGAGCATAAGATATTACTACTAGAGGATGCATGAGGCATTAATCCTGTTTTCCCCTTTGATACAACGTGTTCCCTCACCCAGGTGGCACTTCTATGTATGAGGCTAGTTGGCATTAAGCTGTCCAGGAGTCTGCACACTTCCTAGTCCATCTGCTAGGTGTACTGTATGGATACATGGCTCTGACCACAGATCCAAGTTCCTCCATTCCGGCTACCGGTCTAGAAAACCCTTTAATATATAAGTCAGGTAGCTACCAAACTCCAAATGTTTACTACAAATTTCATTAGGTAGCAGAAAAAATGACAGAAATACAACCATTGTTCTCCAGAAAGCCCAGTGCTTGTATTCAAGGTAGATACATAAAGAAACGCGGACACATGCTCAGGGCAGTGGCTCATACATACCTGTTGTTAGGCAGCTTTGGGACATCAGTCAATTGATTCTGTAACAGTGGTGCAGTCTCTCGTTCTCTCTAGACTATACAATGGAATCACGCTTCTCTCAGGCATTCCCAAGGTTCACCTAGGCCCACTCAGAGCAACACTACGTGCTGCAGCACGCTTCGTCTTAGGTCTCGAGAAATTTGACCACGTTTCCCCTGCCCTGCTAACCCTCTAATAGCTCCCCAATGAAGAGTGAACCCAATATAAAATTGCTTGCATTACCCATAGAGCGCTGTACTCCTAACCACCCTCCTATCTAAATGAGTACCTGAAATTCTCCATAGCAAATATGGGTTCCTGAAATGCCCAATCTCTGCTCCTGGAACCACCCACCTTCAGGCAAGAATGATACATGAACCAGATCCTCTCTGGAAGCACCACTAGAATCTAGAACTCTCTACCTCCTTCATGACATCTAAGCACCTGCCTCACAATCTTCAAAAGGGACTTCAAGCTCCTCCCAGACATCTTGGTGAATCCACCCTCGACCAGACTTATTTACTTTCTCCACTGCACCCTGCTCTGCCTTTGTTTAACTGTTCATGTCCTCTGCCCTATTGTTATAACTGTCTCTTGTGGTAACTCCTGTATGCATACACCGATGTAAACATCCGAGTTTAACTACTATTAATCTACCCTTGTATCCCGTGTGTTGTAAAGCACTCTGATGCCTCCCGGTCATGTCCTCGCTATATGACATTGTAAAAATAAATAAATTAAATAGCCTTTTCTACACCTTCCAGAAATCTTTTCTTTTTCCAATATCACAATTTTCAAAGGTGTCTCATTCCCACAACAAGAGTAAGTCAACAAGCAGAGCGCTAGCAGCTAGTGCGGGGAAACCTTCTCCTTCGTCCTTTTCAGGGCCATCTAAATAATGTAAAATAGCCCTTGCTGGTAAAAGTGTTGTGTGTGACAATAGGTGAGCCAAACATGGTTGAACAAGACTCCTTTGAAGTTACTCAGGTCTGCTACACAATGCGCCTTTTGCTTGCCCAGGAGGCTGCTAGCCCTTAGAAGCGAATGCCTGCATATCCCGCTCTTATTGCCTATGCAATGAATGGCATGTCCGGGTCTGCTATCTCCTTGCTGTCTTCTGTGCATGGATATGCCTCATAAGGATGGGTTGATTGGCCTGTTGGGCCTTCTCTGCCTCACAGGTGCTCTACTAAAGCTAGTGCCCTAATGTCACCTGGTTGCACTCCTTCCTGTCAGGTGGGTGCTTGGTCTGTAAAGATCCTGCCTTGAGGTGGGATAGTGTGTGGTTTCTACCACTCCTTTCCAGCTTAACCGTAAGATGCCTGGCATGGCTGTCCCAGGACAGTATCCACGTTTTGTGCTCGACTCTCTTCAGAGACCACCTGTCAACTAACTACTATTAGACACTTTCAGACACACAAGTCAGACAGTGAGACATCAGCCCAGTCGTCAGTCAGTCTGCGTCAGTCATCCTTTCTGGAGGAGATGCAATAACAGGCTCCTCCAAGGCCTCCAAGCATGTGGCACGCATCGTGGTCAGGCAGCAAAGTACCTACTGCAGTCACGTGACTCCCATGTGCAAACTCAACCATACCTGAAGGGAAGGTGGAGCTGGGGGTGTTTCTGTGTGCTTACCTGTGTTCTCTCTAACAGTAAATCCTAGAGTCCCAAGATGACTGTCATCAGGAATACAGTGCTGCAATCATGTGAAATGATTTTACAGCCTAATGTATTAGGAGAGGTGCAGTAGTAGTTAACCCTAAATGAATAAATTAGGCTATGTTTCTGGATTATAGAGATTTATAGAAGGAATACCAGGATTCGAATATGATGTCCCCTTTTGAGATGATCGTCTTGAACTAAAGAGGCATAGTCACGGCTGATGCTTCCTTTAGGGGAGCTAAGATACCTCCCTGTGCCACCAGACAGCCTTCTGGTGGTACGTACATATGGCCCCAGATTACAAGAAATAACAAAAACTGGCCTTTATTTTAAGGAACAAGGAGAGCCGAAAAGACAAAAAGCTAGTTTTTCTGTGACACCAAAAACCTTCGAACTGTTTCTGGGCATAGCACAGGTGAGAGGTACATGACATAAAAGTGACTTACTGGATTCTGTTTCATGCGGGATGAGCTTCGGATCTAAGGGGATCTATTTCTAAATTGCAGGAAAGCCACAATTTTCAGCCTGGAAAATTCGAAAATATGAAGCAAAAAAAAAAACAGGCGAGTCTCCATGAGAGAGTTTGCAATCTGGAAGTTAAAATACACATCAATATTTTGTTTGCAACACAAACAAGTCACAAACTTAAATTAATTCAGGGCAAGAGGAGAAGCCTTTTAGATCTACAGTCCCCCAGGGTCATAAAGTGCCATAAAGACTGAGCAAATCACATTAGGCCACTGAGGTAGTGAGGAAAGAGCATGTATTAATCAGAGTGCTGCATCAGGAGAAGGGCGCCCTGCAATAGTGAATGTTACAGACTGCAACATGGTGGAGGGAAATCAATAAAACGTGTTACTCCTAAAGATATAATGATCTAAACTAGGATGGATGAAAAGCAAAGTTTAATTACTGAACTTTTACAGATCAAAGCCTATATCTTCTTTATTACCAATATGGGCAGATTATAATGATGTTCACCTCTCTGCATTTTAATTTAAATGGGTAATGTGCTCCACTGACATAAACAGTTGAACAAAATATTGCACTGTCTTAGATCTAATGAAGAGACACAAGCATCGAGTCCAGATAGCCATCAAACTATGGGGCATATTTAAGAGCCCCCAGCGCCACCTTAGCGCCGCCATAACGTCAGTTTTTTTTACGCTAAGGCAACACTAAAGTGGCTTTTTCCACGTGCCATATTTACAGAGTGGTGCAATGCATGCATTGCGCCACTTTGTACACCTTTGCACCACATTATTCTTGCGCCAGGCATAATGTGTGCAAGGAGGCCCGCAAAAATGGCACAATGATATTTAACAGGTTTCACTGCACGATTTTTGGTGTCATTTTTAACGCCTGCTCAGAGTAGGTGTTAAAATGACGCTCCCATTGAAACCTGTGGGCCTCCTTGCAGTTTGCTACACTAGCGTCAAGCTTTTTGATGCTATTGTAGCAAAATGCCACAGTAGCATCAAATATTTTGACGCTTTTGTGCTAACGGCTGCCATAGTGCCCCTTATTATAAATACGGAGCACCCAGACTGTTGTTAGGTGCCGGTGGGGGGCTGAGAAAAAGTGGTGCATCAGCTCTGAGGCGCCACTTTTTCTTAAATATGTGCCTATAATACATACTTTTCAGCGTCTACAAGCATACTTGTACAGGCAGATGTATCAGGAGGCTAGCTTCTGGATGAATCTGTCTGTTGCAAAGTAATGCAAAACGTCAATGTCTTTTCATCTGTATCTCCTCATTTTAGTTATTCTTTTGGGTGATTGTTTTCCACCTCAGCTCATTTTTATTTTTATGAATGGTTTATCACCTTTGGTACACGTTCATACCAAATAATCCCTTCTCTTCCACATTTCTTCAGTGAGCTTTTTTCGAGTTTTCACATTTGTTTCCACATTTGTCAAATGCGCAAACTGCTGTTTTCCGTTCTGTTTGTTTTAATTGCATTTCACTGCTATTTTACACTACTCTGCCTGGACCCTAACATGCTAGACATAGGTACTAGTAGCACAAATGCATTCATTTTTACTTTATGTAACAGAACCATTACGATTTTTGGGATGCGCACGCAAGCGCACTGACCTGTTGTAGTCTCTGTGGGCTTTTAACTATGCCCACCGCACGCCCATCACTATCACTCGTTCATGGGCTTTCCTTCAAAAATCCTTTGTTATCATTGGTAACTTCTTAACGTTTGTTCATCCTTGGGGCATTTTGTTACTGCCTTGGCCATCAACCCTGTTACATGGATAATTGCATGATTGCCGATATATTTGACTGAGCGAACTTCTTTTCCCTTTTGTGTCTGTCCTTCGCTCACATGTTCATGGCGGCCATGGTGCTTTGAATTGGCTCGCTAATGTCAACTGATTTACTTTTCCTTTTTAATTTATTTGGCAAGAAAAGTCCAGGTGCTAATTTACAATGCTAATAGCTAGAACTTGAGCAAATGCGAGACCCATTGCAATGCAAATGCTTGTTATTTCCTATTTGTTTCAAAGCAGACATTTTCTCCTGAGTTATGAGTAATGTGGTATTACTGCTTATGGTTTTACCATGCTTTGCTATTTAAATTTGTATAGGGCACTATCACCCAGGAGTGTATGCTGATGTAATGTGTAATATCAGGGTGGAAGATGTCCCAAGATAAGCATCCAGAATTCTGGAACATTATGTGGAATTCAGTACATTAACACCCATGTCGTTATGTTATTACCCATTTCAAATGCCGTCTCTGAAATAGCCATGAAAAGATGTAGTAATACCACATGAAATTAACAATAATGTCTTGAACTCTGCCCTTTCTTCAGGGTCAGCCCCAAAAAGTTTTTCCTCCACCCCTCCTATTTTTTCTGAATTTGTTTATGTTGGCCTTAGGCTTTACTGCTGCTAAACAGTGCTAAAGTGCTTGTGCTCTCTCCTTGAAACATGTTAGATTGCCTTATACCCAATTGGCAAATTTAATTTACTTTTAAAACCCTAGTAAAGTGGTACTACCTGTACCCAGGCCTGTAAATTAAATACCTGCAGTGTGCAGTTTCAACAGTCATTTCAACCTGGCAAAGTAGATCTTTTGCAAGGCCAAATCTTCCTTTTTAATATGTATAAGTCACCCCTAGCATGAGCCCTCGGCAACCCAAAGTGCAGGGTGCAATGTATTTAAAAATGCAGGGCTTGCATATTTAAGTTTTACATGTCCTGGTAGTAACATACTTTTTAAATTTGTTTTTTAACTACTGCAAGGCCTATATCTCCCTTGGATAATATTGGAGTTGCCTTATTACATTTTATAAGTACAGTTTCCAAATAGGAAGAGATGACCAGTTCATGTTAGGTATTTCTGGAATCACAATTTATAATCCTAACTTATGGTAAAGTCTGAAAATGCTTATATAGAAAAAGTCTTAGTCATTTGGTGCCTGCAGCATGTTTCCGGGTCGGGTCACATAACTGAGTGTAGCTGACAGTTGGGCTTTGTGTATTCCTCCTAGAAAGCCACACACAATGGGGAGCTTAGGTGTGACTGGATGGGCCATCACTGGGAGGATGGGTGGGAGGAGCTGGGCCAAGCCCCTCTTACACTTGAATAGGCTGTGTCCTATTTTAACACAAAGGGCGGTATACCCTGTGTATTTAGTTTAAGTCAGGGGCAGGAAAGCAGGGTATCTGTGCACCTCAAAGGCATGCCTGTAGAAGGGTTTTTCCACTTCAAAAGTGTAACTGTGTACAAATGCTGGACCTCAGATGCCATCTCTTCAGTACACTTCGGGCCTGTGGATACCCTCCTAGGAATAAGGAATACTACTCTGTGACTCTAAAGGAACTACTGCCATGCTGTGCTGAGCCTACTGCCCTTTTGCCCCTAGAGTAAGAACTAGGCCTGCAATTTCACCTTGAACCAAGAACCGCAGAGTGACTTCATGTGCCAGTCTGCTGGCCTCCTGATTTGATCCCAAGGGACATTATAAAATTCCCCAACCACCTCCTGGACCCAGCTGCATCATGTTCCTGACCCCCAAGTGGAACTGCTTAGGTTTCCAATAATGACCATGGTACCAGATGATAACACAAGCTTTTAACTCTCACCTGATTATGGGTTTCAGATGCCTTTGAGTGAACATAGGGGGATATTGCCAAACCATATCTTTATTGACTTAATGTAGAGTGCTTCCCTACTCCTCTTCTCCTTCTTTTTCTGAGAGTTTCCAGAGCAGGTGCATATCAGCATTTGTAGTCTGCACTCTGATTAACCTTGCTGACAAACACACAGTCAACATTGCAATGAATATGCTTATTAAGTGTTATTGCACATTTGCAATCATAATTAATTATTGCATGCCTGTAACAGTTGAGGAGCTGTAACCAGGTCAAGAGAAATTTACAACTGTTATTGCCCTGTATCAGGTTAACAATCTTTATTAATAGTCATTCGATAAAAGTGACAAGTCCCAGCTCAACATTTCCCACTGTACTACTCTCCCCACTTCACACTTCCAAGAAAGGACTCCGAGGCTGAACTATTTTGTTCATATCTTGTTTTGCACCCCCTCACCATCTACACCCGCTTTCAAACACACACCCAGATGCGGTTGCTGCTCCTTTGCCTTCTACTGATTTCATGAGCGCGTTAAAGTTATGAAGCATTACATATACTGTGGCTTGTACAAACCACTGCAAGGAAAAAGAGTAAAGTGGAAGGTGGAAGATGCCTTAGAGGATATCTCCCAATCCATAGCAGCATGGACAGAGGCCACTCAAATAAAGTGTACCTTGAAGGCAGCAATAGATATTTAGGGGCCTATTTAGAGCCCCTTGCGCCACTTTAACACTGCCGTAGCATCATTTTCTTTATGCTCAGGCGGCGCTAAGGTGGCCTTTTCCCCTACCATATTTACAAGGAGGTGCAATGCTTACATTGCACCACTTTGTAACCCTTTGCACCACATTATGCATGTGCCATGCATAATGTATGCAAATGGACCTTCCAACACAAGGAGGCCAGCAAAAATGATGCAATTAAATCTACAAGATTTAATTGCACCATTTTTGGCGCCACTTTTAACACTTGCTTTCAGCAGGTGTAAAAGGATGCACCCATTGTAATTCATGGCCCTCCTTGAACTTTGCTCCACTAATGTAAAAAATGTTGACGCTATTGTTCCTAATACCACCATGGTGCCCAGTATCATATATACAGGGCATACATGGTGGCATTAGGGGAAGCAGGGAGGCACAAGAAAAGTGGTGCTGCACTGGGTTCAACACCACCTTTCCTAAATTCGACCCTTATTGTCTATCATCTTCTGATTGGCTGAGTGTATGCCAGAGATGCCACCAAGTTGTTAACAGCAATTAACAGGTTCATAATTTGCGTGCTACAAAATGAATTATTTCATAATTGACACAGAAATAAAGTACATGCCTTTATGTTTACCGGTTCCAGACCTCCTGTAACACAATGGGAAAACAATATTTTGCTACAGCTACACAAAATGGCAAAGACAGGCCTCAACTCCTGGCATTCCTTGTGAACACTACTAGCCATCGCACAAATGTATTTCCGCTTGGCCAGTAAATCACCAATGAACATATCCTTTGGGTTCTTTTATTCAGAAACTGAAAACCAATGAGGCACCCATTTTGGACTGTTGCCCACCCCCGACACTTCAGGACGCCCCACTCTCTTCCAAAATGCGCCTCTGTCAGAGTCACCATATCCTCGGGGTCTGTGCACGTTCCCAACACGTCCACCACTGAACAGCTCCAAGACTCTGATAGATAAATCACAGAGACTGAGAGAGTTCAAGAGGGGAAGAGGGGATTAGGAAGGGAACAGCTGGGAAGGAGACCTGTAGTAAGAAAAAAGGTTAGAACACACAATATGAAAATTATATCTCCTGAAATCAATACTAGACTATGATTCTAAGCCTAGTCACTCTGAACACATGAACAATCTAAGAGTTACGTTTAAAATGACTAAGTTTCAAGATGGCCGGATTTCTGTAGGGGAATCAAGATGAATTAAATGAAAACTTTCTTACTCAAGTACTTTCCTTTACATGAGAATCAGAAAAACATTCTGACTACATTTTAAACCAGTCATATGAATCCTGTTTTGAGAATGTATACTAGGACCATACAATATTGCATCTAGAAACTCTGGCCTTCTGTGTACTCTTAAAATGTTTCAACACAAATTGCGCATATTGCAGATATATATATATATATACATAGTAAACACCATAAAAGGATTGTGCACCATGAATAACACAATATGGATTCAGGAAACAAATCACATAACTTGCCAACTCGAATATTACATAATAAATATCTTAGAATAGTGACATACAATAAACAACATGAAATAAACTCGAGGAGAGAATCGTGCGTCTTGCCGATTCGAGTGTTACCATGTAAAATACCAAGAGATGGTAGCACTCAATGAATATCAAAGTCAAATCATCATTAATCGAATCGCGCGTCTTGACAATTCGTAAAACACGATGTAAATGTCAAGAAATAAAAGCTCACAATAAATAACAAGATCAAAGTACAATCAAACGAATCGCGCTTCTTCTGCCGATTCATAAGCCATCATGTAAATGTCAAGAAATGGTAGCGCGCAATGAACAACAAAGTTAAATCGTCATGAAACGAGTTGCGCGTCTTGCCAATTCGTAAAACAACATGTAAATGTCAAGAAATAGTAGCGCGCAATGGACAACAATGTTTAAACACCATAAAACGAATTGCGCGTCTTGACGATTCTTAAGCCACCATGCAATGTCAAGATATGGTAGCACGCAATGAATAACAAAGTCAAACCTTTATGAAACAAATCGCGCGTCTTGCCTATTTGTAAACTACCATATAAATGTCAAGAAATGGTAGCGCGCAAGTAATCTGTTACTCATTTAAGAATGAAACCAAGAATATGAAAATTCTCAATAACGGTGTCGGGACAGTCCAACCACCGTCTTACCGCCTGGAACAATGATCACCAATGAAGGATGAAGGGCAGAAGACTGGAAGATCCAAATAGGCCGCCGGGACAGGAGCTCAGGAAGAAGCTGCTGCTCTGCACCGGGACCTCTGAATAGTGAGCACTGGGAGTTGGGCTGGCTCTCTTTTATAGAGTCTTGGCCCAGCCCAGAACCACGCCCAGGCATGTTGCAGGGAAAGTCTCTGGAAGGCCCTGGAAAGGGGCCACACCCTAACACACTCTGAAAACCTGCAGCAATACATTGCAAAGGAACAGTATTTGTAAGCATATTAAAAATAAGTTTTCAGGATTGAACTCTGCAATGCAAAAGGTTAAAACACAACATATCAGCACAATGCATAAATTACTTTGTTTTGAGAGTGCTGGGTTTTTGCATTTTTGTTGCCAATAGAGCGCGTACTGCTCTGGTGTTGACAGTACTCCCCTCTCCCAGACGCGCTCTAGGGCCTGGTTTGCTTGGATTAAGACGATGAAAGCGTCTCACAAGTACTGGAGCATGAACATCAGATGCGGAAACCCATGAGTTACTTTCAGGACCATAACCTTTCCATGATATTAAGTACTATAGATTACGCCCTCTCAGTTTAGAATCCAACACTTTCTTGACTTCGTATTCTTCTTCCCCTTGTACTAGAACAGGAGCTGGATGAGGGTGGACCTTTTGGACTGCCTTTTTCAAGAGGGAAGTGTGGAACACTGGATGAATCCGTAAGGATCTGGGCAATTGTAGTTTTTAGGTCACTGGATTGATTTGCTGAAGGACAGTAGAAGGACCTATGAATTTGGGGTTAAACATGTGCTTCTTCTTGAAGCCTATGGGGGTCATTCTGACCCTGGCGGTAAAAACCGCCAGGGCCAACGACCGCGGGAGCACCGTCAACAGGCTGGCGGTGCTCCCTTGGGCATTCTGACCGCGGCGGTACAGCCGCGGTCAGAAACGGAAAACCGGCGGTGTACCGCTGGTTCTCCACTGCCCTGGGGAATCCTCCATGGCGGCGCAGCTTGCTGCGCCGCCATGGGGATTCCGAGCCCCATACCGCCATCCTGTTCCTGGCGGTTTTGGCCGCCAGGAAGAGGATGGCGGTATGGGGTGTCGGGGGGGGGGGGGGGGCCTGCAGTGTCCATGCCAATGGCATGGGCACTGCAGGGGCCCCCGTAACAGGGCCCCACCAAGATTTTCAGTGTCTGCCATGCAGACACTGAAAATCGCGACGGGTGCTACTGCACCCGTCGCACCCCTTCCACTCCGCCGGCTCCATTCGGAGCCGGCATCCTCATGGAAGGGTGTTTCCCGCTGGGCTGGCGGGCGGCCTTCTGGCGGTCGCCCGCCAGCCCAGCGGGAAACCCAGAATAACTGCGGCTGTCTTTTGACCGCGCAGCGGTATTCTGCCGGCGGGACTTTGGCGGGCGGCCTCTGCCGCCCGCCAAAGTCAGAATGAGGGCCTATATGTTTTGTGGAAAGCCACACTTTGTCACCTGGTTGATATTGCGGTCCCTCACAATGTTTCTTGTCATGCTGTTGAATCAGTTTCTGGGTTTGATGTAAATGCTGAATGGTTTCTGACACAGCTGGAGTAAGAGAACTTTCTTGAGGAATTGTGATGGGCAAGGTGTCAGGATGATAGCCAAATAAACCAAAAAAGGGTGTAACGCCAATAGAAGTGTGGAATGAGTTATTGTAAGCTAACTCAGCTAACCAGAGCATAGATGTCCAAGAATGAAGTGCCTTTTCAGCATAGGCACGTAGGTATTGTTTCAAAGTCTGATTTAGTCTCTCCGTTTGACCATCTGTTTGAGGATGGTGACTAGTAGATAGCGTAGATGTCACTTGGAGTGTTTTACACCATGTCTTCCAGAAATTGGAGGAAAATTGTGACCCCCAATCGGAGAGGATAACCTTTGGCAGTCCATGATAACGAACCACTCTGTTCAGTAAAATAGTTGGCAATTCACTAGAAGTGGGCAATTTTTTACAGGCAATGAAATGTCCATATTTCGTGAGACTATCTACTACCACCAGAATTACTGAATGCTGTTGAACCACTGGCAGACCGGTAATAAAGTCTAAAGAAATGTGCTTCCATGGACGACTTGGGGTTGGAAGTGGATGTAACAACCCTTTTGGTTTTGAATGACTTGTTTTAATGCGAGCACAAACTTCACAGTTGTTTACCATTGCCTTTACATCTTTTGTTATGGTAGGCCACCAAAAATAGCGTTGGATCAGTTCAAGAGTTTTAGGAGTACCTGGGTGACCTGCCGTAGGTATAACATGCAACCAATGAAACACTATCTTGCGAAGTTTGGTAGTGGGTACGAACAAACGAGCGTCATGAAAGGGTAAACCTTGCTTGATTGACCTTTTGGGATCTGCTTGGGCCCATGTTTGCCATTTTTCAACAGTGAAAGAGTTGTGAATTTCTTCAAAGAAATCTTCAGTTTTTATGATACATAGAACCTTGTCAGGAGCAATGATAGCTCTGGAGGCTTGAAATGCAGGCAACGTGGTAGACTCTGATGGGACAAGGTGTCAGCCTTGCGATTATCTTTACCAGGTCGGAAGGTTACTACAAAATCAAATTCGGCAAAAAAAAGCATCCAGCGTAATTGCCGAGGGGTCAAAAATCTGGCGGAACTCATGAATTGAAGATTACGATGATCAGTATATACTGTGACAGTGTATTTGGCACCCAACAAATGATGTCTCCATTCTTTAAAGGCGTCACGAATCGCCAGAAGCTCTTTTTCAGCAATGACATAGTTCTGTTCGGCTTCGTTCAACTTCCGAGACATATAAGCTACAGGATGAAGTTGACCAGTGTCTTTATTTAGTTGTGATAAGACGGCTCCTATTGCTACATCTGAAGCATCAGCTTCCACTATGAAAGGTTGATTCGCATCAGGATGAGTCAAGACTGGGGCAGTGGAGAAAGCTTCCTTCAAAGTCGGCTTGATCAGCTTCTGGGGACCATACAAACTTTTCTTTCTTTCTCAGTAGCTTAGTGATTGGAGCCACTGTCTGGGAGAAATGATTTATGAACCTCCGGTAAAAATTTGCAAACCCCAGGAAACATTGTACATCACAAACAGTCTTTGGGGTGGGCTAATCAGATACGGCTTTTACTTTCTTTTCTGCCATCACCATACCTTGAGGGGTAAGAATAACCCCTAAAAACTCAACTGTGGTAACATGAAACTCACACTTGGTTAGTTTGCAATATAAATGGTGTTTTCGAAGGGCTGCAAGAATTTTCTTGACATGTTGGATATGTTCGTTTTCATTGTCTGAGTAGATCAAAATGTCATCGTTGTAGACTATGGCAAATATGTCGAGGTACTCTCTAAGAACGTCATTCAAGAAAAATTGAAATGCTGCTGGAGCATTACACAGACCAAAAGTCATGACGGTGTATCTTGTCTTGAACGTTGTTTTCCATTCGTCACCCTCTCTCATTCTGACCAAATGATAAGCACCTCGAAGGTCAAGCTTTGTGTAGATTTTTGCTCTCTTTACTTGTTCCAATAAGACCGTAATTAGGGGTAAAGGATATTTATTCTTGATGGTGACTTTGTTCAAACCCCTATAGTCGATGCAATTTCGAAGTTCTCCATTAGCTTTTGGGACAAAAAATAAAGGCAAAGCTGCAGGAGACTTGAAGGGGCGAATGAAGCCATTCTCCAAAAATTGATCTAGGTATTTTCGTAAATGTTGATTTTCATGTTCTGACAGGGCATATACACGACAGTTGGGAAGTATCGCCCCTGGGGCTAGTTCAATTTGACAGTCATAAGATCTATGAGGAGGTAGAGTCTCTGCTCCTTTCTCATCAAATACATCTTTGTAAGATTAATACTGTTTGGGCTGCTGAATTTCTTTCTCCGCGGCAGTAGCTATGTAAGAGTTGCAAACTTTTAGTACTTGAATCTTTTGGAGACATTGTTCATTACATAGCGCAGATGAGAACCCGATTTTTTGTTCTGCCCAATTGATTTCTGGATTGTGATGAGTTAACCATGGCAAGCCGAGGATAATCCCATATTGGGGAGCATGGATCACGTCAAGGATGATTTTCTCTTTATGTTTCTTTCTTTGATTCTTATCTTCACAAATCATCGACAAGGGGATAGTCTGAAGAGTTACCGGACCTCCAGTCAAGAGTTTTCCATCGACTGCCTGGATGATTTCTGGGGTCTTCTTTTCAATACATGGGATCCCCCATGCACAAACCAATTGGACATCAACAAAGTTCCCAGTAGCCCCAGAATCGACTAGAGCTTTTTTGAAATAGATCTTTTTCTTGACCTGAACTCTTATTTCCAGTTTAAGATGTCTAGATTGTGAAGGGTCCACAGTGACACCCAAGAGCAACCCTTCTCTGCATCTTGGGTGTTTTAGTTTTCCAACTCGACTGGTGCATTGGCTGCGACCTTCTGAACTGGACCTTGCTTGTTCTTTGGTTTGATTGGACAATCTTTGGCAAAATGACCTTTTCGCCCACAATAAAGACATTGTCCATTTTTTCTGCGCTAGGTCCTTTTCATCTTTGGTCAAAGGTCTTCTGATGGTTCCAATTTCCATTGGTTCCGGCGTTCTTTCTTTCGGAGTTCTTGAGTCTCTGTTATCATGAACGCGCCATGAATATTTTTCAATCTTTTTGCGCGTTTGTTTTCGTTCTGCTAAACGATGATCAAGTCTCAAGACAAGATTTGTCTATATGTTGTGGGTTGATTTGCGATAAGATATCTTTTAGTTCCTCTTTGAGTCCCTTGTAAAACAAGACCGCTTGTTTTTCTTCAGGCCAGGATGTCTCGGCAACCAGCCGGTTAAAGTTGGCTAAATACGACACTAGGTCTTGATTCCCTTGGCCTAAATCTAATAATTCACGATCTGCTGACTGTGTTACAGTTCTACGATCAAAAACTCTCTCAAATTCACGAACAAAATTTCTCCAGTTGTACAACAAGGGACTATTTTTACGCACAAGAGGAATTGCCCAAGTAGCTGCATCCCCAGACAGATATGATAACAAGAAAGCTACTTTGGACTGGGCATCGGGGAAAGTATTGGGTCTGCAGGTGAAGTGTAGTTCCACTTGAACCAGGCAAGATTGCACTTTCAAAGGGTCACCTAAGAAACGTTCTGGGGGAGCTAAAGGAATTGCAGAAGGAACATTTAGGGAAATTGGATTACTTCCAGAAGCCTGAGAAGAAGCACCTGGCCAAGACACACCTGTGGGACTTTGTTCCTTCTTCTCTACCTTATCTTGCAACTGACTCACTCTCTCTGCTAAGCTAGTTGTAAATTCTTTGGATGATACCACCTCTGCTTGGAGCTGGGTGATAGCCTTGACTAACTCATCTAGCATGGCCATGTTGAGAACATACACAAGCCAGGAGGATAATAATTTGTGGGATCACTATTCTGTCAGAGTCACCAGATCCTCGGGGTCTGTGCACGTTCCCAACACGTCTACCAATGAACAGCTCCAAGACTCTGATAGATAAATCACAGAGACTGAGAGAGTTCAAGAGGGGAAGAGGGGATTAGGAAGGGAACAGCTGGGAAGGAGACCTTTAGTAAGAAAAAGGTTAGAACACACAATATGAAAATTATATCTCCTGAAATCAATACTAGACTATGATTCTAAGCCTAGTCACTCTGAAAACATGAACAATCTAAGAGTTAAGTTTAAAATGACTAAGTTTCAAGATGGCCGGATACCTGTAGGGGAATCAAGATGAATTAAATGAAAACTTTCTTATTCAAGTACTTTCCTTTACATGAGAATCAGAAAAACATTCTGACTAAATTTTAAACCAGTCATATAAATCCTGTTTTGAGAATGTATACTAGGACCATACAATATTGCATCTAGAAACTCTGGCTTTCTGTGTACTCTTAAAATGTTTCAACACAAATTGCGCATATTGCAGATATATATATTATATTTATATATATAGTAAACACCATAAAAGGATTGTGCACCATGAATAACACAATATGGATTCAGGAAACAAATCACATAACTTGTCAACTCGAATATTACATAATAAATATCTTAGAATAGTGGCATACAATAAACAACATGAAATAAACTCAAGGAGAGAATCGTGCGTCTTGCCGATTCGAGTGTTACCATGTAAAATACCAAGAAATGGTAGCACGCAATGAATATCAAAGTCAAATCATCATTAATCGAATTGCGCGTCTTGCCGATTCGTAAAACACGATGTAAATGTCAAGAAATAACATCTCACAATAAATAACAAGATCAAAGTACAATGAAACGAATCACGCTTCTTCTGCCGATTCATAAGCCATCATGTAAATGTCAAGAAATGGTAGCGCACAATGACCAACAAAGTTAAATCCTCATGAAACAAGTTGCGCGTCTTGCCAATTCGTAAAACATCATGTAAATGTCAAGAAATAGTAGCGCGCAATGGACAACAATGTTTAAACACCATAAAACAAATCGCGCGTCTTGCTGATTCTTAAGCCACCATGCCAATGTCAAGAAATGGTAGCACGCAATGAATAACAAAGTCAAACCTTTATGAAACAAATCGCGCGTCTTGCCTATTTGTAAACTACCATATAAATGTCAAGAAATGGTAGCGCACAAGTAATCTCATTTAAGAATTAAACCAAGAATATGAAAATTCTCAATAACGGTGTCGGGACAGTCCAACCACCGTCTTAACGCCTGGAACAATGATCACCAATGAAGGATGAAGGGCAGAAGACTGGAAGATCCAAATAGGCCGCCGGGACAGGAGCTCAGGAAGAAGCTGCTGCTATGCACCGGGACCTCTGAATAGTGAGCACTGGGAGTTGGGCTGGCTCTCTTTTATAGAGTCTTGGCCCAGCCCAGAACCACGCCCAGGCATGTTGCAGGGAAAGTCTCTGCAAAGGGGCCACACCCTAACACATTCTGAAAACTTGCAGCAATACATTGCAAAGGAACAGTATTTGTAAGCATATTAAAAATACGTCTTCAGGATTGAACTCTGCAATGCAAAAGGTTAAACCACAACATATCAGCACAATGCATAAATTACTTTGTATTGAGAGTGCTGGGTTTTTGCACTTTTGTTGCCAATAGAGCGCGTACTGCTCTGGTGTTGACAGCCTCAAAGGCATCAGGGTGACACTTCCCACAGATCATTGGGCTTTCAATGAATTCCTCGATGTTCATCAGCCAGTCATTGACTTTCACTATTGCACAGTGCTGTCTGTTAAAGTGCACATGCAGCCCCATGACCAGTAGTGTGTGTGTGTGTAGATAAGAATTATTTTAATATCACACATTCAGGTATTCAAATCTGTTTTATGGTAGGCACTGAGGCGGGAATCTGAAACAGCAAATCAGACTTTGATGAAAGCAGGCATGCATGTAATATCCCTTTTACTAGTGAAATTTATCAAGAGGACAAATCAGCTGAAAAGGGCAACATATGCAGTAATCAAGTGCTCAAACTGTGATATTGTATGTTATGCTTCGCTCTGACACAGAACTTGCACTCTACAGTCGTGTTACTTTTGATGCGGGGTATTACCATCCAAAATACGAGGGCACGTGGAGATAGGTTATATTCATTTTCCAGAGAGGGAAGGTATTAAAAGCTAGTTTAGTATTGCGAATGTCACAGGTTTTTAATTGTGTCTTACTAGGAGCAGAAGGGTATGCAGCTATGCAACTTATCAATGGTTTCAAAAAGGCGAGGTAGGAAAAATAAAGGGCTAATGAAGGACCCTATATTATATCACCCTCTACGTATTAAGGTAATTACCACGAGAACCTAGCTGGGAAGCAATGGAGCCTCTAATTGTCCATGTTGCTTCCTTCTCCCACTCTCCTACTGTCTGTGTTGCCTTTTCCATCCCAAACCTCACCCACCCGTTGTCTGTATGCCCCCCCATCCACCACAAGAAAAAAAAGTGTTATGTCTAAGTTCTTTTTTAAGCTTCCCGTAACCGCATTGTAGTTCTTTTTTTATTACTTTTCGATATGATGCACAGAAGCCACGCCGCTCTACAACATGGTCAACTTATATTGGCAAAGCCAATACCTCTCCAATAAGCAAGACCTATTGGCTTTGCCAGTGCTTGTTTCATATAGTATTTCCTCTAGTTTAAACATTATGGTCCAAAAATATATCTAGAATTCATCAAACGGTCTTCACTATCTTTCTTTCTAACTTTGGTTAAATCTGTGCAATTTTTAGATATTCAGACCAAGGTTCCTGGGTACTCACTTTGGTGTGTGGGCTTCACTTTCTCTATATGTACTAAGCGTGTACACATCAAACATTCCATCTTTCATTTGCTGCATTAGTGCGCCAGGTAAGACTGGCACTCTGCCACTTGAGGGCATTTTTGCACTGATATTGGAACATCAAGCGCTGAAGTATTCTTTTACATAATTTCTGATTATGAATACATTTTATTTTCTACAGAGTCTGTGGGGATCAGTTGCCCCTTAGATGGTTTTAAGATGAGATAAGCGGTTCAACTTTGATGCATGGCTTGTACGGTTAGCACTCTGGTACCAGTGATATATCTAACTAGAGTGTGGTTCCTATTTTTATAGAACTGAGATATTTGGGGATCAGTTGATCCCAAAGGCAGCCTCTCTGTAATGGCAGAAGAGTATATCCCCACTGGTCAGAGCCAGCATATGAGAAATAAAATGATAATAAAACAATTTTATTACCATTTATTTTTCACTGTGAGCCAAGTCTGCTGAGGTTAGGGTGGGATGGGGCCATCCTCAATGGAGAGGAGAAGTGATGGGCACTGTAAGTGCGCAAGTCGGCTTGGACAGCCTTCCTAGGATGGCCAAACAGACATGCGCACTTAGATGTCTCTAACCCAGCTGTGTTGCACAGCTGGGTGGAAAAAAGGCACAGGCTCCCTGTGCCTGAGTGAGCGTCAGACCAGTCTACTCAGGCCAATCCTGGCACTTCTCTCATGCTTGGTATAGCATGAGAGCAGCATCTGGATTGGGTTGGGAGCCTGTGCAGAAACCAAGAAGCTGTGAAGGAGCACTGATGCGGCACCCTGCAGCAGGAGCGGCAGTGGCAGGTAAGTGTGTTTTTATTATTATTATTTCCCCCCATGCTATCCCCCCATTCTTTATTGGCAGCAGTCGCTGCTGGTTGATCCCTTTTTGATTCGATGTTCTGCGTTTTCATCGCACTACACGGCTTATTACACTTAACAACCCCAACATCATTGATAGAAGTTTTTCTAATTTAGATTTGTTCCCTACTTTTTAGAATAAAATTCTTACTTTATCCAACATATCTCTAGTGAGCACAACAGCATTGTTCCGTTGCTGTTATCTGTAATCATGGTTGTACCACAATCCACTGATACATGTGTTTTATTTTAGTGCTAGTGCCATCTATTTCTGCTGTGATGGAGCTGAGACAATTATTGAGATTTGGCTTTTACTTTTTTTAGGTTAAATGTGTTACATCCCCTATGACTCCCTCCTCCATTTTCATATTTTGCAGTGTATATTTCACAGGGTGCTTCTTAATTTGTCCTGATGAAGACACTACTTAAAAAACTTCACATGGGTCCATTGACTGATTCACATGAAGAAGGTGCACTGAGAACTAATGAGGAGTGATACCATTGTCCCTACTCTATTAGCTGATTCCTTACAGCCCACTTTTGTTCTCACCTTGAGTTACCTATCTTCATTCTGGACACTTTTGTCACCAATCGCTTGCACTCTCTACGGAGCCCTATATTTGCCATATGATTACATATTTTGATTATTTAATTCCATGACTTTGAGTTTGATATGGGTATAGATTTTTCCCCAGTAGAAGACTTACTTAGCTTTCTAATTTGAGATGAATGTGGTATGAACAAATCCATTAGAAACATTGTTTTATTATGATTAAGCAAGCCATCTTCTGAGAAACACAAGGTTTCCCCATAAAGTGTTACTACTACGTCTTCATGAACTTCCTGTACAAAGACTATGCTTTAGAAATGCCACTATGTGGCAAAGGTGCCTGCCTTGGTGTCTGGCAGCTTAGAGTGTGCTACCAGTGAAGGAGATCAATAATTATGGCAACTCTTAATAGATATGGCACATTTTCCTTCTTTCTCTTTGAAGGAAGGCAGAGAGGCAACCTTGGTTGCTGCGCTGCCTTGCATCAACTATTAGTAAATTTGGGTACAATACCAGTAGGTGGATACCATTAACATGCAGCACACAAGTGTTTCGGAACATCATTTTAAGGGATCCGCAATCTCTTTTTGCTCCTTATAAGAAGGATAGCATATTGTGTGCTCAATAAACTTATTTGAAGAGTTTTTTGTGTGTAGTTCATAGGCTAGTCATATTCATGCCGAAGTGGGGCTATTGAAGATAAAGGTTTAACACAGAAAAACTCATATTTCAATGGTATTGTGTGGTTCTGAGTTAAAACCATGAAACAAGCCCAACTTTAGATAGAAAACTTCGAAAATGTCAATTTGAATGTGAAAGTGTGACTGTTGTACAGCCTGCACTTGCTGAACAATGGCAGGTCCTTTTCATTGCTGATATTCAGGCTGTCAGAATAATCAGACAAAGAAACTGATATTTTTGATTGAACTGCATTATTAACAAGAACAGCAGTTAGTAAATTTTGGATGTTCCAAAAACGTTACCACATTTCACTGTTGACAGGTGTGAGACCCCCAACAATCCCCATCAAACTCCTTCCTACTAATATTTATTTATTTACAAATTGAAATGCGTTCCACTCTCAGAACTACTTTTTCTTACAACACATTATAAAAAGGTGGTTCTCAGAGTCATATTCAGAGCTATCAGGAGATGGTAAAAAGCAGAAAAGATGGTGAAGTAATGGTCCTGGACTGAAACCTCAAGGAGCAGATGTAAAATCACCAGAAGGATTGTACAAAAAGTCTTGTATTGCTTTGGCCAAGTTGTTTACTTGTGATTGAAGATTAAGGGCCTGATTTAGATTCTTGATAACGCCTCAGAACCTTGATAAGCAAACTTACAAGGAGACACGTCTTAGGCCAATAAACCTTTTGACCACGTTTGGAGACTTCCCAGAACGAGATATCCGATTAGCATTGCAGTCAATAGATCAATAACCTCGTCAATATTCACAATAACTAATCACTCAAGCTAATCAGTAACGTTAATATAGATCAATACAGCGGATGCACCATGACCTTTCAGCCATGAATAACCACAACAAATCTAGTGAGAGTTAGGATATTTATTCCCTATTAGTTACAATCTAATATCATGTTTATTCATCTCAACAATAGCAAGCACATCAAAACCACTATAATTTGGCAACTCGAGCAAAACTTTATCAAAGCATAGATCATGAACATTAGAGTAAAGCATGACGTTAACATGAGTCAACTTTAGCAGAGTATCATTAGTACATTATTAAAAAAAACAATAATTCAGTCATTTGTCTATTTGCATCCGATATCAGTGAACTCCTTAACTAACCTCAAATTAGCATCAGCATGTTGGGCTTCATGCGAAACAATTTGGCAACATCAATTTGGAAAACATCTAACTATGGCCTCTATCAAAAGAGCAGTTGGTACCTAGAAAGAAAAGGCAAATAGACAATTACAATTTCATCAGATAGTTACCCATCCGAATGAGTCAGCAAGCAGCGTCAGTCTTCGTCCTCAGGACGTCAGTCGATTCGCCATCAGCCAGGGCAGACAGGTAAGTCTCAGTAGGGCATAGCAAGAAAAGGCTCTTCCCTCATAAGGAGGAGAAGTGCATGACGGACAAGGGGTAGGAGGAGGATGGTTTAAAGTATAAGACAAAGGGGGTGATTCTGACCGCGGCGGACGGCGGTCGCCGCCCGCCAAGCGGTTCCCGCCGAAAGACCGCTCCGCGGTCAAAAGACCGCGGCGGTCATTCTGGCTTTCCCACTGGGCCGGCGGGCGACCGCCGAAAGTCCGCCCGCCAGCCCAGCGGGAAACACCCTTCCCACGAGGACGCCGGCTCAGAATGGAGCCGGCGGAGTGGGAAGGTGCGACGGGTGCAGTTGCACCCGTCGCAAATTTCAGTGCCTGCAAAGCAGACACTGAAATTCTTCGTGGGGCTCTCTTACAGGGGCCCCTGCAGTGCCCATGCCATTGGCATGGGCACTGCAGGGGCCCCCAGGGGCCCCGCGGCACCCCCTACCGCCATCCTGTTCCTGGCGGGAGAACCTCCAGGAACCGGATGGCGGTAGGGGGTGTCAGAATCCCCATGGCGGCGGAGCGCGCTCCGCCGCCATGGAGGATTCTCAAGGGCAGCGGGAAGTCGGCGGTACACCGCCGACTTTCCGTTTCTGGCCGCGGCTGAACCGCCGCGGTCAGAATGCCCAGCGGTGCACCGCCAGCCTGTTGGCGGTGCTACCGCCGACCTCCGCCATGGCGGTAATTACCGCCAGGGTCAGAATAACCCCCCAAAGTCTCTCAGAATGGCAAAGGGATGATGAATAATGGCTTCAAGAGTGGCAAAGTAATGGCTAGGAATGGCTCAATAATGGAAAAGTAATAGCTGATTTCTCCTCGGGTCACGCCGTTACATCAAAACTATCGAACAAGTCTCTAATTTCCCATTGGGCAATATTTGGTGCATCGTTATCTCTGTCTAATAATACGTCACACACTCCTTACTAGAATTTTCACCTAACACAGTTCTCATGCCGTTGATTGGCTCCTGTGATTGACGTCTTCAACGGGTGGAATGTCAGGTAACAAAAGTTACACTTGTCGCTCCAGTCAGTAGTTCCATTTTCTTCTCCTAGTCCAGCCGACCTTGCACCTGTTACGAATTACACTGTTGCATTCGGCAAGAATGTCTCTTTGAGCAAGTCTGGTCCCATGAGAAAGAATTTACTACGGCTACACACATATCTCTAACTTCTGGAAAAGTACAACTTCGTGTCCTTCAGGAAAGCAGCACATTGCACGTTAGAAAAACACAATTAATATGAGACCAGGCAGCTAGGCCTAGACCCTCGCTAACTAAGGCCTAGTGATTAATTTAGCAATAACCTGATACATAATTCTTAATGCTAATACAAAGTCATACATTAGTACATTGTTAATTCATTATTAGTCAGTTCCATTAATCATCGTATATATTGGTGGCCACTCCCCGTGGGCACATTTCAAACGCGTACATTATTTCTACATTAACACATCTTCTATGCAGTTTCACTACACATTATATTGCAAGCTTTTCATGTTAATATTAATTCTAAAAGTGACACTCCAACATACTCTGTCACAAATGTGACATATATCCCGTTCACCGTATTACCATTCCATTATATCCTATTGAGATTGCGTTATGGTGGATGAGATAACCTTCACTTTTTTGATGGAACATTCCATCCACCAAGATCTATGTCAGGCCCTAAGTTTCTTGTGAAGCATAAAGCCCAGTGGTTTGAAATAATTAATGATGGACAGTTAGCAATATAAGATGTTAAAAGCAATCAGCCATGATTTAGTTTGGATAGCGTTGTTACTGGGAGAGATAAATAGGAACTCAGTTAAAGAAGCACAGATAGAAAATCCCCCAACTCTTGTCTTTTCAGTAGCAAAACACTGTAATCACTTTTATACACAGAAGAATTATCCAGCAAAAAAAGAGCTAATCCAGACAGGTGTTAGAAATCCAGCATGATTAACAATATCATTAACTTCCTTAATTAAGTACCTTCTCAAAGTCATTGGAAAAAGCATGATTTCACGAATCCTTGTTCAAAATGGTGATAGTAATGGTAAATGTGTCATTTTTTTAATGCCCTCGTGACATTAAAAGTGTCCATTAGAATACATGACTCCATTAACCAATCAATCAATCAGTTATTTGTAGAGCGCGCTACTCACCCGCTAGGGTCTCAAGGTTCTGGTGGGTGGGGGGGTGAGTGGGAAGTGCTACTGCTCGAACAGCCAGTCAGTACACCTTTCCCCACCCGAAAGGACAAGATGATTGCCATGTTTGGATATGAGAAATATGTGTTTAATGTCCACCCAAGGGGATATTCTTAAAAGTTCCTTGGTAAACATTACCCAAATGGAGCTCTTCAGTTCTTGAATTGCGGTGGACCTCAATATTAGGGTTAGCACCGCTGTGCTAATGATAGACATATTCACTTTACTCTTTCCGATTAGCGCATCACTAATTTGAGGCAATGTGGAAGAACAATTCACTCAAACTAAGGGCTAGATTTAACAGATAATGACAGTGCGCATCGCTGCGCCAAATTTTCAAAACACAGGGATGTGCTGTATTCAATAGAATAAGGCACAACCCTGTGTTTCTCCCTGCGCCGGTGCTAAATTTGCTGCCATTCACCAATGCACTAACTGTTGCATCATAGTTCAAGGGTGGCACCATTGAGGAGGAGATTGTTTTTGTGCAGGAAGGAACACCTTCCTGCACAAAAACAATGTTAAATAGCGATCTGCAGCACACATAGAAAGAGCAAAAAACAAGGATAAATGCTTTCATTTGCACCATGCTAACACCACCCCTGGGGTGGTGTTAGATTTTGGCACTGCCTCAGGTTTATGAAAACTTGTAAATCTGGGGGAGCGTCACAATGCTTTGGCAAAAGGCATTGGGCCACCGGAGCGTCACGAAAAGTGACGCTCCGGTGGCGCTAGGGGCTTTTAAATGTGCCCCTAAATGCCTAGAAATTAGAGGTATTGATGATGGATGGCAGTTGTAGGAGATCGGATCTGGAAACAGTCAATCATATCCTCTTCCGCTTGTACTGGTAAAAAAAACAAAGTGTTGACCAAAATATCACTTGTCTTTGCCTCTGACCAGGGATGTGGACTACACATCAGCATCAGAAACGTATCTGATTTCTAGGCCATCTGCATACTTTTAATCTATATGGCCATCCTTTATGTAGTTGATGACCATTAGGAAAGTCTGCCCATGTCCTGTCAATTCTGAACATCCATGGCATAGATTATTTAGAGGTGATGAGAATAATTTCTGTCATGTCATGAGTCGACATAGGGTGATGGCGGTGGCTACATTTACATCCTGTCCGTTTGGTTATGTCTCAGAGGCCATCTGCTAATAATCCTGCTGAAATACATAAAATGCGACAGACCAGCTGTTCCCTAGGCTGGCTTCAAAACCTACATGATGACACATGTTCTTCAATGACAAGGACATAGCCATCATTGGTGTAACAGGGGCAGTGGTACCAGGACCCAGGAGTTTGAGTCATACACTGCACCCCAATCATGTCTATCTCTTTCTACCCATAGAGGATCTGTTTTCTTTTGTTGTATTAGGGTCAGTGGTACTTTTTCAGTGCCATTATACGAAGAATGTGTTGCTTACAAGCTCAAGTAATTTTAACGTTCAAAGCGTTATGGCCTGTGCCCTTATCTTTTATTCTCCAAGCTTCACTTCTGTTGAAAATTGGGTTACTGGTTGAGGGGGTGAAGCTCTACTCAAGCAGCAACCACAATCTCTGTCTGGGTGAAACACAAACAAACCACACATTTACCTATGCTTAACCCTCTAGTAGCTAGGCACAAATCAGTCAGGCTTAGTTTAGAGGCAATGTGTCAAGTATTTATGCAGCACTTCAAATAGTAATAAAGTGAAAACACAAAACAAGAAAACATCTCCCACCAATTTAGAAACATAGATCAACATTTAATACATTTTGTACACCAAAATGACTAAATTCCAATCAGTAAAACAGGAGAAGGGAAATATTATAGATTTAAGTGAAAATAGAACCTAAACGCACAAAGCTTCAAATGTGGATATATGGTCACACCAGATATGGAACAAAGTCCAAAGTTTAGGCCAATCGCGATGGAGCGTGGGCTGGATACAGGGATCAAGTTAGGCTTGCAGAACAAACTGCAAAAAGTTGTGGTTGTGAAGCATTGCAATATCCCCCATCGAGCATGTATCACACAGTGGTAGTTCACAGGAGCGCTGATGCTGCAATTTGTGGTCCTGTGTCTCACTGGGGGTTCTGAAGAAGCTGCAGGGCTGTGATGCAGAGTTCTGCGTAATCATCGAGGATACCATGGACGAGGGGCTAGTGATGCCAAGGCCTGCATTGGGGATGCTTTGCACAACAGTGGGTCTGAAGCAGAGCTGTGAGGGGATGCATCATGTTGAGTTGGTTCTGTCCACAGAACCACAGCTGCGATGGCAGAGTACTTTCAGGCCAACCTGCCAGTGTCCAGGAGAGCATGATGACCATGGTGCAAGGGTACCTTCATTGTACTAGGCATCCCAATGTGCACCAGTACAGGGGGAAAGGACATGAATTCACCACATTCTGTAAATATGGTGCATTCCTGACCTTTACCTGTGATGCAGGGCAGAGCACCAAGGTAACCATATTTCTCATAAATCTGCCCCTAAGTGCTGGGCTGGACTCCATGTTGTTAGAGACCCTTTTACATTTTTATTTCAACAATAAACACCCAAGTTGGGGATTTGTTTGGGAGATGTGTTTGTAATGTTGGATAAAATAACCCCCACACACAGGGAGTTGCTCCATTCAGTTTAGATATTTGATAACGTTCTCCTCCTGTTAGCCCACCACAACCCATTTTCCTCTCCTCTTACTCTGACTTTATGCCTGCCTTTATGCTTGGCCACATGCAGCGCTCCATTGCTTCTTGGCTAGGTTTGTGCTATAGAAATACCATATACATACATATGTAAATACATTGATGATGCACTCTCAATGGAAGTTAATGTAATACAATGCACCCTCTTGATATTAGACTGCAGGACAGTATTACAGTCTGCAATAGCTTGAATTGTCCACAGATGCATTAGGGGCTAACACAGTCAGGAGCAGCAGAATCCTACATGCACAATGAGGCACCACTGTCTGATATCCTAAATGCTGCAGTAAGTACCTGTCTGAGGCAACTGGCAGCTATGGCGTGCTCCATCTAGGTGACCTTCAGATGCTGGATGTTCTCATTCCCGATGCTCTCTGTCGCAACAAAATCAGTCAAAGGATGCCAACCTGTGCGATTTATTTCAGGATGTAACTGGTAAACATCTTAATCATGTTCCCACTTGGCTGATGGGAGCACTGTTCAATCAGAAAAGCTGCTTTCGCTGCCATATTTGCTAGGCAGAAATCTAATTTCGTCTTGCTGAACAGAAATAATGCAGGCGGTGTCAAGGCACCGGCGCCTTGATTTCTTTGTTTCTGAAAAGGCGCAGAGTAGACATGTGTAGAGGCAATGTTGGTAGGACAGCCTTAAAAACATATCTCAGAGCCATAGGTCAAAATAGTGCATTTCTAGCAAAATAGTAAAGCCCTCAGTTATAGGAAGATTTGTTTATAATACACATTACGTATAATATCAATACACTTTACACTACATCAATAATATTAGTTTTACAGGAAGAGGGATTATGCTGGGCCCTTCGGAGTGATCCTGTTAAAAACAGCAAACTAAGTAATGTGCCCAAAATTAGAAGACTTGAGCAAGTCGTGTCCTATTAGGTAACTCATTTTGGGCCTCATTTGCACTGCATGGAAATTGCTTTAAAGATCTGACAACGTGTTTATTCACATACTGCTAACGTGTGTTCTTCTGTCCTGTGCCCATGTTACAGATCACCTTTTCTGTTCACTCGCTTCTTGCATTTTATGCCTCACTCTCATGCTTAATACTACTAAACGAGTATTTACAGTTGACTTTATATTTGCACATGTTGTATCTCTTCCCAAGTCTTTTCGCACTGGCAAGAATAGTTTCATCTTCTTTCATGTATATCCTCATTTGAAACAATGTATTAGGGAAACCCATAGAAAAAGTCATGTAAATTGGGAGGGCTTAAGCCTTAAATGCTCACAGCTGACAGACAAATTGCTTTAGGCTGCAATACTCAACTTTGTTTTGCTTAACAAATCCGTGTTTACATCATGTAGGCGTATGAGTGATCACTATTCTCCAACAGCTTGATGACTGACCAGAGTAGGTTCTCTGTGTCGATCCTCACAGTGTATATGCATTCCCAGACCGAAATGTACATCAGCTGATATGCTATCAGATGGTCATCCTACATTGGGTGCCACTCCAACTCTAGGAGTTTATTCTTCAGACAGATGCTTCAGAGCAAGGGATTGGGGCAGTGTTGGCACAGGTAAATGAAGAAGGCCAAGTTCAGCCCGTTGCCTTCATTAGTAGGCGACTACTCCTGAGAGAAAAGATGGAGTGCCATTGAGAGGGAAGCCTTTGCTGTGGTTTGGTCCCTGAAAAAGTGAGACCATACCTGTGTTCAAACCGACCCCAGATCTCCCAGATGGCTCATACAGATGAGGGTGAGAACTCAAAATTGTTGATATGGTCCATGTCACCACAGGGGATGGACTTTACAGTGGAACACAAATCTGACAGCCCATGCCAATGCAGATGGACTTTTCACATTTTTCCACTTAGCAGATGAGGACTACTACGGTGGCTAGTTACCCATCACCATTGTTATAAAAAGCAGGGACAATAAAATATGTATTATATACCATGGTGGGGAAAAATAACTGGAGTTGTTTTCCCCCTTTGTAATGCTGCTAGCCCCAGGGGCTAACATGGGAAGGCTTTAATAAACTTTAATAAAGTATAACTTTTTGAGGAGTTAGCTAGCAACCTGATTCAAAGTTTCTAAATAATAGTTACAATAAATCCAGCAACTTGCCAAGGTCAGATTTATTATAACTATTACAGGAAGGTAGCTTTAGAACTTACTATCCTGAAATAACCCTGTATCAGCCTCTGCTGATTGGTCAGCCTTTTACAGCCTGGGCCAAGCTGCTCCCTGCATAGATGTGAAGAGGCCTGAGTCTGAAACAATACAGACATTTGGTGGGAGGAGATCTGTGTCCTGGAGAAGCCAGGGCAGAAATTGGGCTGGTGAGATAAAATGTACTTCAAAGGTAGAAGCACAGATGTTACAGGACACAGGACAGGCCCCACTTCCTTGAATTTGATTAGGAGATGGGTTGGAAGCGGAGTGTAGGAAAATGTTAGCCACCCCCGTGAGTCGGGTTAGCCATACCTGTACTCTAATGAGAGAATTTCTCCATTTTGTTTTTGTGAATTCTGGGACATGAATATGCCACACTTCCCAGGAAGTGGTCATAACACAGGGAGGCAACATGATCCCCATCGGTGGGGTGTCCCCCCCCATTGTCAGCCCAGAATGGGGAGTAAGTATAAAAGATCTGCTAGAGCCACTCAGATCCCAGCATGAAATATCTGAAGAAGGATTGTCCTGCTGGACCCTTGGACTGCACAACAGAGAACTGCACTCAGAAGGACTGCACCTGCTTAACTTTAAAGGCTCCACACAAGATGGACTTTGCCTGTTTTCAAGGATAAGGAGTGGACTGCCTGAGTAGCAACAGATAGAGAAGTGCTGGAAGAAACCACCTGCAGCATTCATTAAAAGAACATCTCCAGCTGACCGGCTTCACCTGGATTTTCATGAATTGACCACTAGAGGAGTTAGAGTCCCAGGCCCCCAAGAGGCAAACCAGAGCCACTGAACCCTTGGCTGATACTGTAGCTCTCATGGAACCTTTCAGAAGAAGATATGAAAGTTTGCAAACTTTTTGCTAACTTTTGTGAAAAAGCTCTCAAAGAAGGCCCGCTCGACGTTGAGAGTCAAGCTGCTGACTTTGAACCACATGAAATCAAGAGAAAAAGCTCCAAAAAGTGACTAAGTGTGAAGGTTAAATCTTGACCGGGACCTACTGCTTAATCTATACGACCCGCGCTCCATCACAGTTGGTCTTAAACTTTCACTTTATCCTGGTCAAGTGCAACCAGATAACCATGGTTGGTGCTTAATGCTTTTTTGCACTATAATGCACTTTTATTTTGTAAGTAATTTTTAACAATTCATACCTCCAGATCCATACATTAGATTTTTGCTATTTTGGTGTAATTTTAAAGATGAAACTATTCTCTTTTTTTACAAACTGGTGTTGGGTTTTTAGTTTGCTGTGTCTTTTACTTGTTTAGTGTATTGGTGATTTTAGATGCTTTACACTTACATGGCTCCTAAATTAAGCCAGACTATTTGTCGCCAATCTACCAAGGGTTGAGCAAGGATTAATTTATTGAGACTTGATTGGACCTTATTAGTGATTGTGGTATTATTACTAGCTGAAAGTGCATACCTCCAGGTACAACTAACCCAATATCCTACACATTTAGGGGGTCATTCTGACCCTGGCGGTTGGCGGTGAAGCAGCGGTAAGACCGCCAACAGGCTGGCGGTCTTTTTTCATGTATTCTGACCATGGTGGTTACCGCCATGGTCAGCCGCCGCATGCAATCCATTGCGGTAAGCACTATCAGTGCCAGGGAATCCCTTCCCTGGCACTGATAGGGGTCTCCCCCACCCCCAACCCCCACCCCGACTCCCTCCCCTACCCCCCCACCACCCCTGCCACCCCCAAAAGGTTGCAGGACCCCCGTCCCCCACCCCGATCCCCAACATATACACACACATACACACATACAGGCACGCATTCATGCACATACACACACCCCTTCCGCATTCATGCATGCATTCATGCACATACACACACCCCCCCGCATTCATGCACGCATTCATGCACATACACACACATCCCCGCATTCATGCACGCATTCATGCACATACACACACCCCCCCGCATTCATGCACGCATTCACACGCCCCCTCAATATACACACACGCACACCCCCATGCACGCACACAACTCACAACACCTCCCCACCCCCCTTCCCTAGCGGACGATCACCTTACCTGTTCCTGGTGATCCTCCGGGAGGGAACGGGCAGCTCCGCCGACACCGACACGCCAACAGAACACCGCCACAGCGAATCACAGGTTGTGATTCGCTGGGCGGTGTTCTGTTGGCGTGGCGGTGGAGGTGGAGCTACCTCCACTTCCCCGCCTGCCGCCAGTATGGCTGTTGGCGGCTCTTCGTCCGGAAACGGGCGGAGCGCTGCCAACAGTCAGAATGGCGGTCCCTCGGCGGTCTATTGAAAAGACCGCCGAGGTCGGAATGACCCCCTTAATTTTGATAATGGTTAGCTTAAAAAAAGTTTGACTATTAGGGCAAATAATTGTTAACATAAATTGGCACTGAATAAATTTGGGCTAGATTTCAAGTAGTAAATGCACCCAAGTCAAGTAATGCCAAAATATTTTAAGTAACATTCAAAGCAGTAGGATTTGCCACATATCTCAAGGGAGGAATGAGGGGAGGGTGATGGTGATGGGGAGGGGGGAAACTAACTTGTCCTGCCGCTGCCGGCCTCCTCGCTCCTCTTCTTGCTCCTGATGGTGTCCCAACAGTCCCTGAGACACCAGGCTCCCCATGCAATCCTGGTGCTGGTCTCATGCTATATCTAGCAAGAGAGCAGCTCCAGGATTGGTCTGAGTGGCTTGGTCTATCGCTCAGACAGTGCATTAAAGTCTGCGCTGTTTCTCCAACCTGGCTGTGCAACACAGCCTGGTTGGAGAAACCTAAGTGCGTATGTCAGTTTGGCTGGCCTAAGATGGTCAGCCAAACTGACATGGTCATTTAACTGCACTCCACTCCTCCTCCCCCCTTCCATGGCCCAGCCCCGCCCCTCCCTGCACACTTTGGCTGAGCCAGCAGCTGAAAAATAAAACGATAATGAAATGTAATTTTATTTTTCAGCTGCTGGCTCTTAGCCAGTGGGGCAATGCTACTTTGCCATTATGGAGGAGCCACCGCTATTTCAAAAGCAACCTTATTATCTGTCCAGAATAGAAAAACAACATATGCAACTTTTATATATTTTTTTCATGAGCTATGGGTTTGCTTACCAAAGGCATTTTCAACATCAAACGTATTTAAAATCTCTATTTAGACTCGCTAAGAATTCAAAGTATTTCTGGCACACATAAATGCACCTACTATTGCAGATTTCTCCACCACAAATGTAAAGAAAGCTGTAATAACAGATACCATTTGTGGGCATCTAATAATTCTGATCTGATCGCTTCCCACTCTAGAAACTGAGGGAATTTACTCCAGCAGAGGGCTGGTCATTATGGCTGACGTTACCATCTGTGAAATGTTTCCTCCTGTGATGTAGAGAGATCTCTGTAGGGCCAGCGGACATCTATAATTTGGCAGGTAGAAGTACCTTTGGATGGCAAAAGTAAATTACTCTCCCCTCCAGATGGAGTAAACTCCATTCACCACACTCTATGTCAGTCCCTCAGTTAGATTAAAGTAGAGGGAAATCTATGAACTCATCACTCTTCTCAGCGACTAAAGCAGTGTGTTGCTGTATAAAGTTTGAGATTATATGTAAAAATCAGTGTTAATCAGATTTACTATCATTGCTACATATCTCCCAAAAATTTGCCAACGAGCAGATAATGTGAGGGTGCAGATTGTATCTTGAGACAGAATAACAAGTAGATAGAACAGTCCTCTACAAGAAGAGGGCTCATTGGAGAGCCTACAGGGATTTGCATTGCATTGTTTGCCTCCAGCTGTAATGTAGTGCCATACCTGTAGGAGCAGTGCCATGAAGGTCCTGCCCAATCTTGTGGTGTCATGTATAGCTCTAAAATAAGGAGAGGTAGTTTAGGCTGAAGGCAGTGCAGATTGCAGATCTGATGCTGAAGTGGATCTAGAGCCACAGATATACCCATTTGTTCTTGATTTAATGTTGTTGAGCTGTTGAGTGAAGATCTGAAAGATACTCTGTAGGAGCTGTTCACCATGTGGCCCCCGCTCCACGAGTGAAGGGTGGAGAGGTGCTCAAGTGTATGGGGAACACAGGCCTATTTCATGCAATATTATACTTCCTGCCTCTAGAGGAGATGTGAAAACTAGGGGTGTGCTATTTGAGATTCTGTTTGATGTTCAATGTACTTTCAGTTCTGGTGGTTACAGTGTAATGGGGATGAGCCCCCAGAAAAGCATCAATGTTGATTTCTATACACCTGTTACTGCCTGACTTTGTAATGGTGCTGATACCAGGGGAAGACCTGGAAGGTGAAGAGTCTATGTTGAAAGGAGACGAAACATTGATAGGATGAATACAAGCCCTTCAGAATGTTCATAAGACAAAATGTGGCACATCTGAATAGTCTGTGAAAATAGTTGAAATGAAACTGGAATATTTCCAGATGATATGCAAAGGTGTCAAACTGTCAATGGTGGCAGCTTAACTCTGAATGGGGTAGTTGGAGCAGTAATTGCACAAAACAGAGATATAAGGTAGATGCAGGACATGTGTGGGTTAAAATATTGTTTGAATAAGAACTGAGTCAATAAAGAAGATCTCATCTGAACATCTTGGAGGTACAGTTACAAGTTTCAACTGGAGGAAGTATCATCCAATTGAAGTGGAACTGATATATCTTGTGCCACCTTCTCTGATCCACTAGGTCAACAAACTCCTTTTGAATCATCTGGTTACTGGGGGAGGCTGGATAGTGATGGTCATCCTGATGTCTGCTGAATTGAGAGAGAATGTGGTTTGCTGTGAAATAATGAAGAAACAGGTGTGAAATTGATGATCGTTTCCTATTGTTTAAAGATCTCAGCAAAAAAACAGACGATGGATGGAATGCAGAAAAAATCAACCATACACTAAGGGTGACATTTTTGCATTTGTTCCCCTAAGTGGGAAGGGTATGCACAGACGTGGGTCCTGTGCTCGCTATGCTCTCAGATTCAATCCAGCCTGGCTGATGAGGGGTGATACCCTGAAACCAGTCACAGAATGATTGCTTCTGGCCCAGGGAGAGCCTGGCAGTTCAGGCTGCACTTTTCCGATGGGGAGCAGGGTCAAGACTGATTTGCATATGGTTGGGTCCAAACTGGAATAGCCTGGCGAGCAAAAATCTGGTGGATTAAACCCAGATCTGTGACTGAGGGTGAATGTTTGATTTCTTCTGCATTACATCCATCATCTGTTCTTTTTGCATTTGTTGCCTAAGTGGAAAGGGTATGGCCAGACTTCAGTACCATGCTCAGCATACCACCAGATTCAAGGTAGTCTTGAAACCGGTCCCAGGATGCTTGTTTCTGGCCCAGAGAAGGCCTGGCAGTTCAGGCTACACTTTACCAATGGGGAGCAGGGTCAAGACTGATTTACATATGGCTAGGTCCAAACTGGAATGGCATGATGAGCAAAATAAACAGATGGATTAAACCCAGACCTGTGACTGGAGGTGAATGTTGGAATTTTTCTCCATTCCATCCAATATCTGTCCTTTTTGCATTGTCACCCTAAGTGGGAAGGGTATGCTGAGACATGGTTCCTTTGCTCGCTATGCCACCACATTCAAGCTAGCTTGACTGATGATGGGTAATTCCTTGAAACTGGTCCCAGGATGCTTATTTTTTTCCAGAGAGTACCTGGACTGGCAGTTTGGGCTGGACGGTATGATGAGCAAAAAAACTGATGGATTAAACCTAGATCCATGGCTGGGACTGATTGTTTTTTTTTTCTGCATTCCATCCATCATCTGTTATTTTTGTAAAGATCTCAGCCAAACAAATGTAAATTGAAAGAGAGCCCTGCTCGAAATCAAAATGCAATAAACAACCTGTTGATAAGTGCAGCACTGGGTCACTATCTGAAGCTGAAGATACACCACTGGGGGAGGACATATTCCTTCATCCATGTCAAAGATGCCAAAGTATATATGTTGACTGTGAAGGACAATGAGACAACAGCTGATCTGTCTCTCTGAGATGGTGAGCTGTGAGTCTCTATTGTTTATTTGGTACTCTGTGTTTGGGGTCCATTTCTCCCAGTGGGATTAGGAGTGTGTGAATTTGAAACCAGGTTCTGTGGGAATTACTAGCTCACTACCTATGCTTCTTTCCTTCCACTTGGGCCATTTCTGGTCTGCTGATGTTTCATTTCTGTTAAGTGTTTAGGTGTGTTAAAATGGTTTCATCTGATGACCTTTCTTATGAGTTAATTTCTGAAGTCCACCAGACCCTGGCATGCAGGAACCAGACGGGCTAACAGGCAAACCACCATAGTCTGAATGACTGTACTAGTGTTGAAAGTAGTACTCAAGTTAGTCTCAGCCTCTGGCCACTTTTCACCTCATTGTGTTTTGGGCAATGTGTACTCTACATGTGAACCATTAATATACTAATCAGTCTATGTCCTGATTCTACCCCTATTCATCAACAGATGCTGAGATTAATTCAAGTACTTTGTTATTTGTTGGAGTAGTGTTGCCTCCATAATTATATAGGGTGTTGTGTCTAATATGTACTGTTGATGGTGGGCGAGGTATGATATTTTAATTAGCCAACTATTGGGCATATTTAAGAGCCACTAGTGCCATTCCAACACTACATTAGTGCCATTTCTTGATGCTAATGTGGCATTAGAAGGCAAAAGACACCACACCATATTTACAAAGTGGCCCAGTGCATGCATTGCACCACTTTGTAACCCTTTGCACCTGTGCCAGGCATAATGTATGCAAAGGGAGCGTTCCCCCGTTAGGGGGGGAAATAAAATTGTGCCATTTTTTTTTTGCCATTTTCAATGCCTGCTCAGCGCAAGTGTTAAAAGAAGGTTTCCATTGTTTAGAATGGGCATCTGGGTGTTTTGCAGGATTAACGTCAACATTTTTAAGGCTAATCCTGCAAAGCACCAGACTAGCGTCACCAATTTTGACTCTAGTCCCCTAATTACTGCCATGGTGTGCCGTATTTTAAATACAATGCACACATGGTGTCATTAGAAGTGCACTGAGGGGCACAAGAAAAGTGGAGCTGCACTGCGTGCAGCGACACATTTCTTAAATATCCCCCTATATTTCTTGGAGCCCTGTTATGCTCTTTATTGTGTTATTAGATCTGTCTAATTTGCATTCTGGTAAAAAGGAAGGCATAACAAGAACTTGTTATGGATTTGCTTTGAGGTAGAAAATGCATATCTGAATGGATGAAGCAATGGTGTTTACAAAATCGTGTCAGAGATTATGTCTAGCATATAAAGCAGATTTACTGTGAGGTATGAGTATAATGTGATTAAGATTTGTCACGAAGAGACCATTAATCCATTGGGGTTATGCTGTTAAAAGACATACCACCAGACAAGGTGTTACAACCATCAGATTTCAGGCCGAGGAATGACAGTCAGGACTTATAAAGTGCAATCAGAAACAATGGAAGCTGTAGAAAGGTGACTGTAGGAGTTAGGTCTAGTAGGTCCTTTTTCGATATAATTAGGGAAGAATGATAATGTATTATGGGTAGGACCAGGATGGCAGTGGATTTCCCCTGTTGACTCACCTTCCACATCCTCCAATAAATTCTTCAGCTCCATTTACTTCAAAGGATATCCTGACACAAACACCTAATCATCAATCAATCTACTCAGATTTCTAGACCACGGCTAATCACCCATGAGGGTGTCCAGGTGTGTTTGCGGACTCAGTCAGAAAGCCATGACTTGAGTACCTTTCTGAATTCCTGCAGGGAGCATGCTGTTTGAAGGTGGAGAGGCAGGTTGTTCCAGGACTTCGCAGTGAGGTAGGAGAAAGATCATCCTCCACTGTACCTCCAGTGGGTGCAGGGAGTGTGTGCAAGGGCAAGGGTTGGTGGAAGTTCAGGCTGTGGTTGATTTATGCTGGTCCTAGATCGTGGAGCCTTGTAGGTGTGTGTCATCATCTTGAAGGGGCATCTTTCCTGGATGGGGAGCTAGTGGAGGTTCCTGAGTCGGGGTGATGTGGGTCCGTTTGGGGAGATCAACAATGAGTCTTGTGGGTGTGTTCTGAATGGTCTGGGGTCTCTTCAGCATTCGGGTGTTGATTCCTGCAGCAATCGGTGGCAGCAATCAAGGCATTCTCTGTGCTGCAGTTGACACTGAAGCTGGATTGAGAGGTGTCAAGAAGGTTGTTTCTCTCCCGCTGTTCTGTGAGTTGATGGTTGATGGTCTTCTTGAGGAGTTTGGAAGGGAAGGGGAGCAGAGATTCTGAGTTCACTTGGGTTGGCAGATGCTTTCTTGAGGAGGGGGTCTGACCTGTTTGTGCTTCCATCTGTCAGGGAAGGTGGCCGTGGTGATGGATGCATTGAGAATGGTGGTGAGTTTGCCGCTGATTTATTGACTTCCAAGGTTGAAGGAATGGTGGGGGCAGGGTCCGTGGGGGTTCAGAGTGGATGGAGTTCATGGTGGCTATGGTGTCCTGGATGGTAAGCTCTCTCATACGGCTTTTGGTTGTGGGTGCTGTCTTTCACTGTAAGGAGATTGTGGAGGTCAGTGGGTTGGGGTTCAAAGTTACTGTAGATTGTGGATATCTTGTTGTGGAAGTGGTTGCAGAGTTCCTGGGGAGGAGAGATCATGTTCTCCGTGGCTCATGTGCATGCAAACTTTCTTACAGTGCTGAAGAGTTCCTTGTTGCTGTTGGAGCTTGATTCAATACAGTCTGCAAGGGTACATCTTTTTGTGTTTTTTATGCATAGGTGGTATTTTTTTAGGCTGATTTAAAAGGTGGCTCGATCTCTGGGATTTCTGCTGGTGCACCATCTTCTCCCTAGCTGTTTACAGTTGCCATTCATTGCCCTGAGTTCTGGTGTTTCATGGGTCTGCTGGTCCTGGTTGGCTTGTTGGAGGTGACTCTATTGGCTCAGTTGGTGATACAGGAGGAGAAATTCTGGACAGCCTGTTCAAGGTTGATTGCAGAGTCAGGCTAGTTACTGCTGAGGGCAACTGTCGATTGGGTCTCAAGTTACTTTGTTCTGGTTGTTGTGAGAGGAGCTGGAGGCCTGGGGGCAGTACCTGGGGGGTCCTGTGTTGGTGAAGTGGATGATGATGGCATAGTTTGTCCAGGTGAGTTCGGTGACATGACTGCGCTTGACTCTGTCACTGGCTGAGAAGATTGGGTCGAGCATGTGTCCTGTGGTCTGTGGAGTCGGTGACTAGTTGGTGAGGTCAATGTTGCACATGCTTTCCAGGAGGTTGGTGGAGTTTGCATCTTGGGGGTTGTCGAGGTGGAAGTTGAGGTCACCAACAAAGATGTAGTGCTTGGAGTCAATGGTTAGTGGGTGATAAATTCAAGGATGGTGCTGCAGAAAACATGGCATAGTCCTGGGTGTCTGTAGGCGAGGGTGCCTCTGATGGTAGTTTTGCCACCAGTTTGGAGTTGGAAGTTGAGGTGCTCCATAATCATGTGGTGTTGTCTTCGGATGGTTTCTTTGTAGATGATGGCAATGCCTCCTCCTCGTTTGTTAGGGCGGTCTCGGTGAATCATCGTGTAGCCGTTGGGCTTTGCAGTGGCGATGTCAGGAGAAGAGGAGGGGTTGAGCCACATCCATGTGATAAATATAATCTCAGGGGTCAGGATGGTGATGGTGTCCCAGATTTCTGCAGCATATTTACAAAGTGATCAAGAGTTCAGCAGGAGGCAGTGGAGTGATTCAGGGGTGCTTATGATTGGTGTGGTGGGTGTGGCACGGGTTTCTGTGAGGGTGGAAAGTACTGAGTTGCAGGTGAAATGGCAGTGGCAGCAGGAAAAAGGTCCTACTGTTGATCGAGGAAATGCATTGCAGTAGTTGTTGTTGAGGGCTGAGGTCCAGGAATTGGAGCTCTGCTGCAGAGAATCTGTGGGTGGCTGGCGAGCCAGGGTTTCTGTACCAGTTCAGGTGTGGACGAGTGCAGACATGCTTGCTTCTGGCACGCTTTCAGTGCGCCATCAGTTCATCGGCTCTGCATGTCCACTGCACAGTCGTGCTGCGACCTCTATTAAGTCCAGGAAAAAATAATATTTTGTTTACTGTATATTCCTTCTTTATCTGTGTAATAAATAAAATACAAGCAGAATCCATGAGTTGTGTATTGGCATGCTGAACCGTGCACACAATATCGTTTTGAATGGATTTGCCATACAGGTACACCCACACGTGCACACACACGCACAAACATACACCCACAAGCACACATACATACAGGCTCTCAGTCACAGATTTTACCTATTGTACGGCAAATGTAACAGGTGATTAGGCTATGTTTTTACAATATTTTATACCCATATCTTCGGAAAAGGACAGATAAAATTAAGGCTTTGCTTACAGCTTTGTAACAAGAAATTACTATGTCCATATCACTACACAAGAATGGTTTTCTGTGGGTGTACTCATCGTATAGTTGTCGTGGTGACTGAGAAGCATGGACAGCTAACCAATCTAACAAATAAAAGTAATAAGATGATTTAAATAGTGATATAGCTTTATTATATCCTGACTCTAATTGCAGAATATAATTATATTTGTGATATAACATTTGGCCTGCAATAACTTGCAATGGAATTCTAATGTTACAAGTGTCTGATGACATCTGATACTTGAGTTGACTTCTGATGTCATAATTCCTGGTGCCCCTGCTAGCACAAATTGTTAAAAGCACATGTAGGAATGTATTTAGAATTTGGGGGAAAGGGTAGGTGTCTCATATTGCAAGTGTGTTATAGTCATTGCAGGATAGGAAATCAGACACTTTTTAAAGGAGTAGTCTTTCCACCAAACTCTAAATAAGGCAATTAATCTGTTCATTTGACTACCTATTCTGTAAAGAAAAACACTCATCAGCACATATGCACAGCATTAGATTGTGTCCATTAGTAAATAAAGCTTTTCGCCTGTTACCTTCACTGACACCAGTATTTTTAATTGCTCAAATTGAGGTTGTAGCATTCAGCCAAGTAAACCTTTCCAAAAGCCCCCTCTCCCACCTCAGCACAATGTTGTGTCTCTTGATGTGTTTCACAACTGGAAAGTAAAGTCAAAGTGGTTAAGTAATTTTCAGAGACGATTATTTGCATGCAACAAAGACACGAACAGCACCAAAGAAGCAACTGTGCTGCATTGCTATACATTACACATCTTCCTCACTGTAATTTTATGCAATACTGTGACAAGTTAAGCATGACTACATACTACATTTGATACTGTAGACGGATCTAGGCCATGGATAAAATTAAAAAGTTAGGTTATTGAGCCCACCTTATTGCGTCTTACAGTTGATTTGCAATCTCAACAATTGTGTGCAGTAAATGATCAAATTCTAATAAGGGTTTACCCACAATAATAAAAAACAATAAAGTAAGTCCTGGGAGGTAGAAGGATCCCTGGAAAGCGGTGGGTGGGGTTAGCGGGAGGCATGTGGGAAAAAACAGGGGGAAGCAAGCGGGCAGCAGGGGAAACAAACATCAAATGAGCAACAATCAGGCACAGGCAATAAACACAAAGTCAGCAAAAACAGAGAGCAATGTGGAAAATGTGAACACAAAGTGAACAAAACAAAGTACTAAATGGCCAATAGAAAAAACAAAGTAGCAGGGAAACCACTCACAGGCAAAGTGAGCCAAAGCAGCAGGGGGAGCAGACATGGGGACCTGCACAATGGGGATGTGCTACAACATCCATTAAGCAGGTCCTAGGAGGTGGGAGGGTCACTTGGAGGCAGTGGGCAGGGCTGGCGGGAGAAGTAGGAGGTAAATCAGCACTTTGTGTGAGGGCAGAACACAACCTATTCCCTATTCAGATGTAAGTATGTCAGTCCCTTGCCTTCCCTCCGCCCAGGAAGACCCATCAGTATGCAGATGAATGCAGATGCAGCTGAGTGCCCTGTGTTGGTGGCTGTTTAAAGGGAATTCACAAAGTTTGGCTGTCACCCAAACCCAGACATGTATAGGAGGCGGCCTTTCAAGCACAAAGATGTAAGCCCAGAGAACTGCCCACTTTCTAAAAGTGACATTTCTAAAATATTAATGAAAAATCCAAACTCCAACAATGTAAACAAAAAGTGAGCAAAACAGAGCACAATCTGGGAAATACAAATAATAAAGCAGAAGGGAAACCAATTGCAGGCAAAGTGAGCTGAGGCAGCAGGGAGAGCAGGCACAGTGACCTGCTCAATGGGGCCGTGCTGCAAACTCAATTATGTAGGTGGGTGGGTCACTGGGAAGCTGTGGGCAGGGCTGGTAGAAGGCAGAAGGGAAAGAAATGTCGAGAAGCAAGCGGGCAGCGGGGGCAAACACCATATACACAACAATCAGGCAATGTAAACACAAAGTCAGCAAAAACAGAGCGAAATCTAGACAATGTAAATAATTATAGCCTGGCGGATGTGATACCTGGTCTGTATGATTACTCCTCAACAGGCTATGATGGGATTGTAATATGACAGATGGGGTATCCATCACATTTGTGAAGGAGTAAACCCCTCTGCTGAACTCTAAAACAGGCCCAAAGACAGCAAAACAGTGTAATCTGAGTAATACAAATAATAAAGCATCAGAGAAACCAATAGCAGTTCAAGCGAACCGAGGCAGTAGGGGGAGCTGACACAGGGACTGCTCAGCTCTACATAGAGACTTCACTGTCTGAGAGAAACTGAGAAAGCATTAGGCCAGCGGGCTCACCACTAATCAGGAATCCCTCTGACCAACAATAGGCAGAGATAGCAGTTGACACCATTCAAATCCCACTCAAATATTGAATGGAGGCTAGGTACTCTGCTTGCTGGGACTGCCTACCTTTCACGAATGGTGGCTGGAAGAAGGGTGTGTTGTTGGAAACTGACCCTCTCTGCAGGGTCACACCCAATCTTTTTGCCTCTACCCTCTACTTTTTTTCTGAATATGTTTTTGCTGGCCTTTGGATTCTAACTAGTGCTACATTCTTGTGCTCTCTCCTCTAAACATGGTATATTTGGCTTATACTCAATTGGCATATTATATTTACATGTATGTCCCTAGTAAAGTTGTACTACAGAGCCTTTAAATTCAATTCTACTAGTGGGTCCACAGCACTGATTGTGGCACCCATTTAAGGAGCCCTTTAATCATTTGTCAGGGCTGCCATTGCAGTCTGTGTGTGCATGTTTTAAACTGCCATGTCAACCTAGTAAAAAAAAACTTTTGCAAGGCCCAAACTCTTCCTTTTTAATACATATAAGTCATGGTGTAGTTGGCAATTGGCCCTTGTGTAATCCTCCAAGACAGTAACACACAATAGAGAGCTTAGGTATGTTTGAATAGGCCATAACTGGCAGGTTGGGATGGAGGAGTTAGGCACCACTTATAAATGAACAGGCTGTGTACTGCCTCCACACAAAGGATTACATACTCACTGGAGCCAGGGCAGGGGAAGCAGAAAACCTGTGCACTGCAAAAGGGAAACCTCTATAAGCTTCTCCCACTTCAAAGGAGGCACCAGGTATAAATATTGGACCTCAACATCAACTCTTCTGCACACTCCTGGACCTGTGGATACTACAGAAGAAGGATTGCTGTGCTGCTTTGCTGCCTGACAAACTGCAGCTCTGCTACCTGCTACTCTGCTGATCTGCGTCCTGCTGACTCTAAGGGTCAGCCAGCTAGCCTCCTTTTCTGAGCTACAGAGACATAACATGCTCCAGAGTCTTCCAACAACAGTTGAGCTGACCTGCTTCCTGGACATGCAACTGGACATTTCTGAGCCCCGCTGGCTTCTGCTGGAGTGATTTCCAGACCCCACATGGTGCCTCTCAGGTCTTGGACACTTGGTGTGGCTTGGTTGAGCTCTCTTGAGGTTATGGGCTCTTCCCAAACATGAATGGGCCCATTCCCACCAAGACCATGCCTTCCGTGCCAACCGCTAATACAAAGCTCTGCTGATCTAGCTCTCCGCGCTACAGCATCGACTGCCATAGTGACCATCAATGCAAAGCTCCAACCACAACTTTCTGTGATGCTGACAGGATTTCCTTGCTACAGCAATTACCACCTGTGATGCCCTGCGGCTGTTCATGCTACTTTAACAGACATCCACAATGTTCTCGCTGCTCCTCACAGGCCTTCCACCATGAAAGGAACTCTTGGCACTGGACTAAGAATGTAACTCTTTCAGCGGGACTAACCTAGTCCCTGTATCTGACCCTCACTTCATTGCAGTCAGCCTAAACTTGTGATGTTCTCCTAGCTTTTCACAACCAGAGAGCCGTGAGCGGCTCTTTATGCTTCTAGGTGCTATATTCACCTAAACCATTAAAACTGCATTTCTCCGGTTCTACTGATTGGATTTTTTGTCATTTTGGTATTGTTTTATTTATTCAATTCTACTATATTTCTCCAACTTGGTATGTGATTTTTATTGATTGCGTTTTCACTTTATTACTGTTTGAATTGCTGCATAAATACTTTACATATTGTCACTAAATTTAGCATAACTGCTCTGTGCCAAGCTACAAGAGGGCTGAGCCTAAGTTAATTTGGGGTTTGCTCATAACTTCAACCTGACAAGAATTGTGGTGGCTCCTTGAGTAGGGTTTTACCCCCCCCCCACCCAGTAGCCCAATTTCTTATTTATGTCTATTGGACTGACCAAATGAAGAGGGATCTTGCTTACAGCTCTGTACTTTAATTTGGGGCTCATCTTTGCTTCAATGCCCTTAACAGAGCTAAGAATTTAGGGATAGCCCTTGTGTCACAAAAGTCATCAGAATGTGACAGTTGAAGTTTTATGACAGTAGAAGAGTGGAAAAACTAACAATGAAAGCTGCACTGACACGCAATTTAGATGTGTAATTGTTTGTATTTCAGAGTTCGACTTAGGTGCATTTTTAATTTAATCACGTTAGAAGGTGAACCTGATGTTAAAATGTAATTTAGACTTTAGACTAACAGTGCATATGGAAACAATATTGAATTTCTAGTGCTTAGTAAACGAGTAATGAGTGTATAAATATATGTAAAGTGAGAAAAAGGCAGTTCTCTGTTGTATTTAATGAAATGTAGTAGCGAAACATTTCCATTTATATGAAATGTATTAGTCCTATTGATTAAATATTATTAATGATGAATTTTTACGTTTGCATATAATGTGTTTTACTAAAACGTATTTGTTAGAAATGGGGTCTTTGGTTGGCAGTCAGGTTACCCCCGTCCAAGCAAGGACCCTCACTCTAGTCAGGGTAAGTCACACACAATCCAAATTAGCCTGTGCCCACCCTCTGGTAACTTGGCACTGAGCAATCAGGCTTAACTTAGAAGGCAATGTGTAAAGTATTTGTGCAATAAACCATACAATAACACCATATAACACCACATAAATACACCACACAATGTTTAGAAAAATATATAATATTTATCTGGATAAATGCAGGTCAGAGGGCCAGATGTATGAAAGCATTTTGCATTCGCAAACGGTGCGAATGCCCGTTTGCGAATGCAAAATGCCAGTTCAGAATGTATGAAATACATTCTGAATGCAATTTTAAGGAATCGCTAATATAGCAATTCATTAAAATTGCGACCATGTTTAGAGAGTCGCAAATTGGGACTCTCTAAATTAGAAATCGCAAATAAGGATTCCTTATTTGCGATTTCTTAGCAAATGTATGAAGCAATTCCTAAATGCAATTTTGGCATTTAGGAATCGCTAATTACCACCAAGTTGATCTTGGTGATAACCATGTGCAAAATTTTAAAATGCATTTAAAATGCATTTTTAAATTGTACATGTAAAGCACACATGTCCTTTAGGCATGTGTGCACCTTTCATGTCCCCCCCAAAAAATTTGGGGTGCAGCAGAGGGGGCCTTAGCCCCCCAGCACCCCGGGGATTTGCATTTCCAAAATTGCGATTTCTGGTTCAGAAATCGCAATTTTGGAAATGCAAAAAAATCGCAGATATGGGCCAACAGGCCCATAGCTGCGAATGGGGCCGGTATCCCAATTTGCGATTCGGTAATAGCATTTGCGATTTTTAAGAAATCGCTATTACCGAATCGCAAATGTGATACATGGCACTTTGCGAGTCGGAATAGCGCTGGCTAACCTCTATCCATAAATAAGGCGCCCGCCTGGCACGTTGGAATGGTGTCAGCCGGCGGTAAATTCTTTGACGCAAACCAGCGCCGACGCTGGTTTGCGTCAAAAAGTATAAATATGGGCCCATGTTCGATGTCAGTGGCAGATAAATGGTACACAATCGCAAAACAGTGAAACGTATTACCAAGATTCCCCCTTTCACCTCCCACTTCTGCCTGTGATTCAGACATGATTGCAAAGATCGTTTTTGCATTAGAAAGACTTTTAAGAGTGGTAAGTGGACGTTAATACATTTTAAAAATGTATATGGTTCTCACAAAACTCCTGTTGTGTACATTGCAAGTATACAACTACAAAACACCTTTCTACCTGTCATAGGTGGAGAACAGCATCTGCCGGAAAAAATGCAATAAATAAAAAGGAGAAAGAAAACATAGAACTCACTTCCGGTGATAAAGTATATATATATATTTTTTTATCCTAGCACGGTAAGGGTAAAATAGAAACGGCTAAAAGGCATCACAAATGACATTCAGTGAATAATGTCAACTTACGACTGGAGACAATGTAGCAAACAGTTAAGAGTTCTGTGGTTATATTGGTCCCAAGATCAAAGCAGGGATGAGAAACTGCTTCCTCCAGCAAAGAACTGCTGCATAATTTTACCATCTGCTCAATCGCCCAGACTGTGAAATCCTGAGACACGCATTTATCACCTAAGCAAAATGTGTGTAATTCTCTGTATTCTGCTGTGTGCTGATTTTCCGAACATCGCCACCAAAGCAGCTTCAAAATAAAGTCAGGGGAGAGAACCGTATCTGCCTGGATGGAAAGACTGCTGTTCACCATCCCCTTTATACCAGTCAGCATTGTGCATCAAAGGCCTCCAGTCCTGAGATCACCCAGAGCCAGAATCATGTAACACAAACCACAACCACACCCCATTCCCTCAGAATCCTCATACAAGTCTGTCCCATTTCAATTCTGAGGGCGTCGGTGAGAGTGTCAGTCAGAAATACTCCTCATTCCAAGTGCCTGGTAAAGAACTTGGGAAAGGGTATTACTGAACATATTTCCTGCACCTTTCGCCAGTATTTGATTTGGAAACTTCACCTGCTTACCTGTCTTAAGTACACCTGTACCACAAAATTTCTGCGGCTCTCATAATCACAACTGGGTTAGTAACTCCTGTTACTGATCCCATTGGAATTAAAGGGCACTCTTGGTGAACTCCTTTGCTATTACTCATTTTAGATCACCTGCAATTAAAAACAGCACTTTTTTACAATTGTATGTCAAAGGAAAGTGCCAGAGCTCTCAAATGCTATATCAGCAATCTCTGGACTAGTGTTAAAAATGGGGTCTTCGGTTGGCAGTCAGGTTACCCCCCCTGTCCAAGCAAGACCCCTTATTCTACTCAGGGCAAAGGAGAAACACCACTCACCCTCATGGTAGCTTCGCACGAGCAGAAAGGCTTATCTCAGAATCAATGTGTAAAGTATTTGTACCATCATACACAGTAATTTAGTGAAAACACTACAAAATGGACAGCACACCAGTTTAGAATAGGCAATATTTATCTAAATCAAATAAGACCAAAATTAAAAAAATCCAACATACACAAGTCAAGATATGAATTTTTAAAAAGAATAAGAGTCTTACTCCAATTGAAATGTTGATTTTACACAAAGTACCTGGTTTACGTAAACAAATAAAGCCGTAAGGGCGAGTGTGCATCGGAAAAGTCAGCGATGCATTGATTTTTTACTTGCAAGTGAGGCTGTGCATCGTTTCCTTTCTGGTTGAGTCGGCAATGGATCGTTTTTCTCCCTCGCAGAGAGCGATGCGTCAATTTCTGGACAGGGCACCTCAGATCGGCATTGATTCACAAGGACTTTGATGCTCGGGGACGATGCGTGAGAATCCAGTCACACAGTGTTAGAAATTGACGCGGCGTGGGGTTTGCGTCGTGATCAGGAGCCGCAAGCGTGTGTTGCATCGTTTCTTCAGCCGCGATGCATTGATCTCCCGGCTGCCATGCAGGTGAAGCGTCGATTTTAGCCGTGAAGCGGGTGGCGCATCATTTATCAGCCGCTTTGCAGGTGGTGCATCAAAAACTTCCCCACACGCCATTCTGTGCGTGGATTTCAGCTTTTGTTCTGCTAACTTCACCTTAGAAGGGCCCAGGGACTGGGTAGGGCTCCATTTGGCAGGGCAGGAGTCTCACCAGAGAGTCCAGGTGCTGGCAGAGGATGTCTTTGATGGTCCTGGGACTTCAAAATAGGAGGCAATCTCAGTTCAAGCCCTTGGAGATTCTTCTCAAGCAGGAATGCAAAACAGAATCCAGCGTTTGTCTCCTTTTCAAAGGCAGAAGCAGCAACTGTAATAAAGCCCAACAAAGCACAGCCAGAAGCAGTGGCAGCACTCTCCTCAGCCCTTCAGCTCTTCTCCTTGGCAGAGGTTCCTCTTGGTTCCAGAAGTGATCCAAAGTGTGGGGTTTTGGGTCCAATACTTAAACCGCTTTCTGCCTTTGAAGTAGGCAAACTTCAAAGGAAAGTCTCTGTTGTTCACAAGATCTTGCCTTGCCCAGGCCAGGCCTTAGACACACACTGGGGGTTGAAGACTGCATTGTGTGACGGCAGGCACAGCCCATTCAGTTGTAAGTAACCTCTCCTCCCTCCACTTCAGCTCAGATGGCTCATCAGGAAATGCAGGCCACACCCCAGCTCCCTCTGGGTCACTGTCTAGAGTAGATTCACAAACAGCTCACTGTCAGTCTGACCCAGACAGGAAATCCACAGACAGAGTCACAGAATGGTTAAGGCAAGAAAATACCTACTTCCTAAAAGTGGCATTTTCAAGCTAACAATCTAAAAACCAACTTCACTAACAGGTATATTTTTTAATTGTGAGCTCAGGGACCCCAAACTCCACATTTCTACCTGCTATCAAAGGGAAAGTGCACTTTAAGGATCGTTAAATGCAGTCCCCATGTTAGACTATGAGAGAGATAGGCCTTGCAACAGTGAAAAAAGAATTTGGCAGTATTTCACTGTTAGGACATGTAAAACACATCAGTACATGTCCCACCTTTAACATACACTGCACCCTGCCCATGGGGCTACCTAGGGCTTATCTTAGGGGTGCCCTACCTTTATAAAAAGGGAAGGTTTAGGCTTGGCAAGTGGTACACTTGCCAAGTTTAATTGGCAGTTTAAAACTGTTCACACGGATACTGCAGTAGCAGGTCTGAGCCATGTTTACAGGGCTACTAATGTGGGTGGCACAACCAGTGCTGCGGGTCCACTAGTAGCATTTGATATACGCCCTATATGTACCCTCTAGTGCACTTTACTAGGGACTTACTAGTAAATCAAATATGCCAATCATGGAAAAGCCAATTACACATACCCTTTACACAGGAACACTTGTAACTGATCAATAGTGGTAAAGTGCCTAGAGTACCAAACACAACAAAAACAGATTCCAGCACAGTGTCAACAATCTGGGAAGCAGAGGCAAAAAGTTAGGGGAGACCATACCAAGGATGCCAGGTCTAACAACTAGCAATTATCATGTACTCTAGGCTTATTGTGGGCCATAGGTACCACTAAATAATCCACATCCTGCTATTGCACGGTCACCTCTCTAATCCAACTATGAGGCCTTCCCATGAGATAAAGTCATGGATCAATTACCAAATCATGAGTGTCTCTCCAAGGGCTCATATGATTTAACCTTGATAGATAAGGAGCAGCGACAGAAGCATTTCCATTCTTCTCTCTGTGAGAAATCTGTACGTGAAGTTGTATCAATAAGCTCACCAATTACTTGACATAAAGTCATGGATAAGTTACAAAATAAGGAATGCCTCTTCAAGCGCATAGCATTTAATCTGGGTACATAAGAAGCATAGACTGAAACATTTCCAATCCAGATTTCACTGTGTGATAATGCTCTATGCGCAATGGTTATATCCATCCATGGACTTCTTGTTTGTTGTGTCTTGATTCTTGAGTCTAACCTTACTGATTTTAGAGACATTGTCAGTGTCAGTGTCATTTTAAAGACATTATCAGTGTGAGTGAGAACCTCTCTGGGAAGTAAGGGGCATGTTTATACTCTGTTTGCACCGAATTAGCATCATTATTTTTACTCTAATTCAGTGCAAAACTAACTCCATATTTATACTTTGGTACTAGACCCGTCTAGTGCCAAATTTATGGAGTTAAAGTCATTTTTTGGATGTGCAAACATACCTTGCCTTAATGAGATGCAAGGTAGGCTTTCCTGTGCAAAAAATGACCCTATGGCCTTAACGCCATATTTATACTCCCGTGCAAAAATGGTGCACCGGAGGGGTCAAAAATGGTGCAAAGCTTGCTTTGCCCCATTCTTTAACGCCTGGGTCAGGGCAGGCTTTAGGGGACCTGTAGGCCTATTACCATGGTGGAACACCATGGAATAAGCCCACAGGTGCCCTCCCCAGGCCCCAGGGACACCCACACCCACACCAGAGGGACAGTGGAGGATGGGGGACCCCATCCCAGGAAAGTACAGGGAAGTATTTTATTTTATTTTTTAAAGTGCCATGGGGGCCCTGAAATGGGCCCCCATACATGGCACAGGGGGCAATGGCCGCCTGTGCTGGTCATCGGGGTGGTGGTCATTACTCCTATCTTTTCTAAGACAGGAATCATGTGGTATGCATGGTTTTGCATCAGAAAATTACTCTAGGCAGGTTAGAGTCATTTTTTTTTTACTCTAACCTGCCTAACGTCATTTTTTGGTGCAAAACCCCCTTCTTCCATACCGCCAGCCCCATCTGACTAATGTCATTTTTTTTACACTAGCCTACCCTTTGCACCAGCCTGCACTATTCCATAAATATGGTGCCCAGCTGGTGCACATGAATGGTGCAAGCCGGTGCTAAACTTTTTGGTGCAAAACTGCGTTAGTGCAGTTTTGCCACTAGGTTTTATGTTTGTGCACTGCTTTGGGAAGGTTAAGTGCCTGCACGTCCTTGTCATTACAGCTAGTGTTCCTTTAAGTGGGACAGAACACCCCCAGCTCTTCCACTGCAGCATGTATTGGTTGTGGCCTTCAAAGAAATGACTCAGTCTACCAAATACAAATCATGGTGATCTTCTGTCCCACTTAATCATCAGTAGAATCGAGGACCCCCACTGGATTTATTAGAACCTGGGGACTTCCACAGAGTAGGTTATGGAAGCCGGAGACCACAGCTTAAACAATTTCAATTATTTGAACCTCAAAATAATAAGCAAAAGAAGAGAAACAAGCATTCATCAAACAAATACACTAGTACAGAAATGAGGAAATATTTTCACAGCGAAATATAAATGTTCCAATTTTTCATTTCAATGGGAAGGCTAGATCTGTTTTAATTGAACGGATGTCATCCATCATCCATACTGTAGCCTGGTTAATGCATTTGCACTACACACACAAATCAATCTGAGGGAAACCAACTTAATTTTTAGCCCCCAGTTTCAAATTCCTTCACATTTGCAGAATGCTTTAAAATTTGCATTTTTATATTTGGCTTCTTCATTTATATAGACATGATGAATCTTTTAATATTAATCAATTATCTAAGCAGTCGAGGACCCCCTCAGTAGGCATCTCAGGCATCTTGGACCACAGGCTAAGAACCTTTATTTATGGCATGATAAATTCTCTGATGCAAGACACAAGGGACCTGATTACAACTTTGGAGGACGGTGTTAAACCGTCCCAAAAGTGACGGATATACCACCTACCGTATTACGAGTTCCATAGGATATAATGGACTCGTAATACGGTAGGTGGTATATCCGCCACTTTTGGGACGGTTTAACACCGTCCTCCAAAGTTGTAATCAGGCCCAAGCTTTTAAATCATTTGAGAATTAGTCCACTAGAAGGATCTGAAACTCATTGTAAACAGAAATACAGATTGTTAGACCTGACAGTCTTAGGGTGGTCTTTCCCCAACTTTATGCCTGCCTTCCTCCATTTTTCTCACCTTGTTTTAGGACTCTGTGCACTTTACCACTGCTGATAAGTACTAAAGTGCTTGTACTCTCTCTTGTAAACATGGTAATATTGGCTCATACCCAATCAGCATATTTCATTTACTCATAAGTCCCTAGTAAAATGAACTACAGGTGCGACATTAAATGCTGCTAGTGGGCCTGCTCCACATCAACAGACTCAAGCCTCACTTTGAAGTGAGCATGCTTCTTGTGACAGGTGAAGGAGGGGAGGAGGAGAGTGAACCTCTCACTGACCTCCTCTCTGCACAGGTACACTAAGGGTCAGTGGAGGGTGTCAACCTCTATACCACCATGACCCAGAGCGGCAGGGTGACTGTTACCAATGGCTGGGACAGTTTGCCTTCCTGTTCTCCCTCACCCTTAGACTCAAACATCTGTGCATCCATAATATTCACACAGGAGACATTCCCCCCTGTGAAGAAGAAAAACTTACAGGTTGTCAGACAGGGTGAAAGCCAGCATCAGTGAGGAAGTCTTGAAGATAGTGGCCTTAAGGGTGATTGAGCCCTCTAATAGTCCCTGGTCCAGCCCTGTGATTTTGGTACCAAAGGCTGCCCCACCGGGCACCACACCAGAACTCAAGATTTGTGTGGACTACTGAGGACTCTAATCAGTCACCATGACTGATGTGCACTCCGTCCCTTGGGCTGATGAGCTCATTGACAGGCTAGGTGCTGCCAAATTCTTCAGTACCTTAGATTTGACATCAGGGTACAGACAGAGGGCCTCATTCCGGCCCTGCCGGTACAAGACCGCCAGGGCCGGGGGCAATGGAAGCACCGCCAACACGCTGGCGGTGCTTCATTGCCCATTCTGACCGCGGCGTTAAAGGCGCGGTCAGAAAAGGGAATCTGGCGGTTTCCCGCCGGATTTCCCCAGCTTGGGCAGAACCTCCATGGCAGCGCTGCAAGCAGCGCCGCCATGGAGATTCTGACCCCCTTCCCGCCATCCTGTTCCTGGCGATGGCGGGAACGGGTGTCGTGGGGCCCCTGGGTGCCCCTGCACTGCCCATGCCACTGCATGGGCAGTGCAGGGGCCCCCTAACAGGGCCCCAGGGAGATATTCACTGTCTGCATTGCAGACAGTGAAAATCGTGACGGGTGCAACTGCACCCGTCGCACCCCTGCAACACCGCCGGCTCCATTCGGAGCCGGTCTCTGTGTTGCAGGGCCTTTCCCGCTGGGCCGGCGGGCACTCCCTTGGCGGGCGCCCGCCGACCCAGCGGGAAAGTCAGAATGGCCTCCGCAGTCTTCTGACCGCGGAGCGGCCATTTGGCAGTTCCCGCAGGGTCAGAATGACCCTCAGATTGTCTTGACTGAGGAAGCTAAAGAGAGGTCAGCATTTTCAACCCCAAAGGGCCGCTTCCATTTTCAGGCGATACACCTTGGGTTGCAAAATCCCCCTGCTACCTTCCAAAGGTTGGTTAACAGGATCCTAGCTGGTATGGAGGCCCTTTGTGCCACCTACCTAGATGACATTGTTGTCTATAGTTCCAGCTAGGAGGAACACCTGCACCACCTCTGTGATGTGCTTTAGGTCCTGCAACAGGCAGGCCTGACCATCAAGGCCAGCAAGTGTCAGATTTGGCAGGGTTCTAAGGTGTATTTGAGGCACCTGGTAGGTGGGGGCAAGGTGCAGCCCCTCTAGGCCAAGACTGAAACTATCATGGCCTGGCAACCATCTAAAACTCAAACAAACATTAGAGCCTTCCTAGGCCTCACTAGCTACTCTAGAAGATTTGTTAAGGGATATGGCACCATTGTTGCCCCCTTAACTGAGATGACTTTTAAGAAGCAGCCGAGATTGGTGATCTGGACAGAGGCTTGTGAGAAAGCCTTTGGCCCTCTCATAAAAGCCTTGTGCACAGCATCTATAATTATGATACTGACTTATCCAAACAATTAATTGTGCAAATGAATGCTCCAGAGCACAGCATAGGGGCAGTCCTAGCACAGCTAAATGTTGAGGGCCTAGACAAACCAGTAGCCTCTTCATTAGTAGGAGGTTACTTCTAATGGAACAGAGGTGGAGTGCCATTGAAAGAGAAGCTTTTGCTGTGGTCTGGGCATTGAAGAAGTTGAGACCATACCTCTTTGAGACTCACTTCCTGGTTCAGACAAACCACAGACCCATCAGATGGCTCATGCAGATGTGGGGTGAAAATCCCAAACTATTGAGGTGGTCCAGCTTCCTATAGGGAATGAACTTTGTGGTAAAACTTTGTCTGGGGACAGACCATGCCAGTGTTGATGGTTTCTCCAGGTTTTACCACCTCATGAAGAGAACTGTCATATCTCACTTTAGTTCCTGCAGGAGCAATAGGAAATTCATGACATGAGTTTCCAACTTCACCCACCACTGAGTAAGCTCAAATAAGTCAAAGCCAATATAGGTTAATTGGGGAAAAAAAGATGGAATAGAAAAAAACACAGGTCCCAGGGATCGGTGCTGAAATGTGCGTGTTACCCTGTATTATTCTGTACGTGTTCCTGAGTAAGAGAAACAAGAACTGGAAATCAGTAAAAACTGCTAAGAGGATAGAAAGATACAACTTTTGTAAGTATCAATTATACTAGTGCAAACAATACCTGAAGGAATCCCCTCTTCCATTAGGTAGACAAATGGTTACATAGTATGAAGCATTATGCAATCTAAGGAAAACACAACAAAGCATAAGGAGTTATGTGGTTGCTCAGTAAGAACACAAGAAATCCCTATATACCTATTTAGTATGCCGTATAACTTTGTATTCAGGGCAATAACAATATAACTAAAAAAATACAGAAAAACTGTGCAGCCTTTCTTAGAGTCCTTAGTACTTAGGTATTTGTAAAATTCCAGAACAAGTACTTATGTTTCCTGTTTTGTTTTCACAGGATTATCTTCTTCAAGCAGCAAAATTAGAAGGTCCCGTAGGCAGGGTGCTGATATGAGATATGTATGTGCAGGCAATTATCACAGAAGCACATTATGCATTACAGTCATGCTAACTGAAGGGTAAGATGCTTTAATGTTCTGTTTTGTCCTTTCTTTTCCTTGCAGGGTTAAAGTCTGGAGTTAATCAGGAGTGGCCTTATGCGAATCCCAGGATCCAAGAAGCAGGAGGAAAGCTGATGAAGGACTGGTAAAAATGCTGAATGCGGCGTGCTGTGACCCGGAAACTGCAGATGCGTACACTACAACACCAAGCAGTTTTCTGCTGGGCAAGAGAAGCTTTATTCCTGCCGCACCCTGCCCCTGTAGCATCTGGTATACGGATCACAGCAGGTGTGACAAGAACTCCCAAGGAGTTGAGTAGCTCTCCCCTCTGTCAGCTTGGGGGGGACACGTGTTAGACCTAACGGCCTTAGTGTTGTCTTTCCCCAACTTCCTGCTTGACTTCCTTCATTTTTCTGACCTAATGTTTTCCTGTTTTTAGAACTTCTCTGCACTTTACTTCTGCTGACCAGTGCTAAAGTGCATGTACTCTCTCACCTAAACATGGTAATATTGGCTCATACCCAATATAACATCTTAGTAAAGTGTACTATATGTGCCCAGGGCCTGTTAATTACATGATACTAGTGGGCCTGCAGTACTGATTGTGCCTCTCATATAAGTAGCCTCTTAACCATATCTCACGCCCGTTAATGCAGAGCCTGGGTGTGCAGTTTCACTGCCACTTTGACTTGGCATTTACAATCTTTTTGCCAAGCCTTAAACACCCCTTTTATTACAGATGTCACCCTTAAGGTAGGCCCTGGCCCTGGGTAGCCCACAGGGCATGGTGCCCTGTAAGTAAAGGTAGGACATGTCATTTTCGGTTTTACATGTTGTAGTACTGAAAAACTCCCAAAGTCGTTTTTCACTACTGTGAGACCTACCCCTCTCACAGGTTAATATTGGGAATTCCTGAATACTCTTTTGATTTGTATTTTCTGATTGAAAAGGAGTAGTTATATCATGTTTCATATCTTTGGAATGGTAATGAGAAATCCTCTTTACTGGTAAAGTCGGATTTAACATTACTATTTTACTACACGTCTGGGGAGGTGACAGCTACACTTTGTGCAGTCCCTCTAGACAGCCACAAGCACAGCACGTGTATGTGTGTCTGAGTACTCATTTGCATTCATCTGCATTCTGATGGCTCTTTCTGGGCAAGAAGGGTGGGAGGGGATGACATTTACACTTGAACTCCACACAAAGGGCCGATTACCCCATTGTTAGTCTGGAGCCAGGGCTGGGAAAACAGAGCCTCTATGCACTTTAAAGACCCCACTTCAAAGGCACAACTGGGTATGAGGAGTAGTTCACTAAATCAGACACTTCTGGATCTAGAACGGCACTCTGTCAGAAGAGCTGCTGTGCTGCAACAAGGACAGCTACTCTGCTAGATTGCTGACCTGGAAGGACTTCTTTCTGACCCTTTTGAGGGCAAGCCGGACTCTGCCTTGCACCCCAATTGATCTCCAAGGGCTTGTTGGCTTGCCTCCTGTTGCATGAGACTAAGGGATATCAAAGTCTCTACCCCTGCTCCTTGCCTAGTTGACTGGAAGTGGAACCAAATACTTGCAGCACGGAAATCGATGCATCTCCTGTTTGCGTGTAGCAAACTGGAGAACTGGACCCGTTCTTCGCTGCCACAGCAGTCTATGGATATCAACACATTCACTGACTGAGTGGAGAAACCCGGCACATTGCATTTTGGAACCAATGCATTTCAGCTCCAGTGCTTGCCTTCAGAATGGACACATCACAATCTCTGAGTGGGACAGATCGACGCATCACCATCTCTGTGTGGACCTGATTGACGCATCTCACTGCGCATCCTGCTGTTGCAACCAGGAAAGATACTTTGGGCCTGCGTGGGTCCTGTAGCCGGCTTGAACGCCACTGCAATCAGCCCGAACTTTGACTTTGCCCTGGTCCAGCACGACCTAAAGTAACCCTTAAAAGCGTTATTTACTTCTAATCGCTTTTTTGCATTTATTCTTTAAAAATTCATATCCTGACAGTTTTTTGTCATTCTGGTCTTATTTTATTTATAAAATCATAATCTATTTTTCTAACCTGGTGTTAAGTCTTTTTGTGGTGCTTTCACTGTGTTACTGTATGAGTTATTGCACAAATAGTTTACACTTTGCCTTCTAAGTTAAGGCTGCCTGCTCTATGCCAAGTTACCAGAGAGTGAGCACAAGATAATTTAAATTGTGTTGTGACTTACCCTGACTAGGACTGTCATCCCTACCTGGACAGAGTGCATACCTCTGCCAGCTAGAGACCCAATTTCTAACACAGACTTTGTGATTTTTAATGCGATTCTCCCTATTCTCTAGTTGCTCTAGGAGCCAGAATGGACTTGATTATCCTAGCATGGAGCATTGCCAGTATGATTGCCGAAGCAGATGACCTACACTGACACAAGTTTACAGTACATCAAATGTGTTGTTTCCCGGAGCCATGCCAACTTACATAAATGCTTAAGCAAGAGTAAAACAGTGAACAAAATATACCCAAACATGTTCATATAGTTTAATTTCTATATCCTAAGAACTCTCCCTTGATAACCTGTAAAATAAGATAGACCTAACAAAGCAATATTGCTTCAAGTGTTTAAAGGGGTCAGTAATTGAGATAGATATAAATGCTCAGTTTGCAGGGATAACTTCCCTATGTTGACACCTTCACTATTGAGGATCTTCTGGGTACATCAGAACTTTATTGAATATTTTCTAAAATAATTACTAAAATGGCATGTCATCTCCTGTATCTGATATTAGAATGTAATTTGTCAGCATGTGATGGTAGGTTCCTAAAGGATATTAAAAGTCCCTGGTGCAGAATAGGGCTGAACCAAGGCAAATTGTTATAGATTGCATTATTTTTCATTTAGAAACTTGAAAATACATATGCACATGATTTATAAATTAAAAGGTGAATAGAGAATTAAAATGATCCACTTCTTTTGGTCCTCCTTATTTCAGATGTAGATAGTGCCAGGGAAGTAATTTCCACTAATTTTTTCAAACTATCACTGATGTCGTAGGTTTCACCTGCCAAATTATGAGCCAGATGTAGCAAGGCATTAGCGCCTCGCAAACGGCGAAAAACGCAGTTTGCGAGGTGCTTATGCCCTCACGCGATGCAGAAACACATATTGCGAGTCGGTACCGACTCGCAAAATGTGTTTCAGACTCCCAAATAGGTAGGGGTGTTCCCTTCCTATTTGCGAGTCGCACCGCGATGTAGAGTTGATTTGTGACCGCGAAAGCGGCCGCAAATCAACTCGCAGTTACCATCCACTTGAAGTGGATGGTAACTCATTCGCAAACGGGAAGGGGTCCCCATGGGACCCCTTCCCCTTTGTCAATGCTCACAATAATTTTTATCAGAGCAGGCAGTGGTCCTATGGACCACTGCCTACTCTGAAAAAAACCGAAACTAAAAGGTTTCGGTATTTTTTCTATTTGCAGCTCGTTTTCCTTTAAGGAAAACGGGCTGCAAAGAGGAAAAAAAACTGCTTTATTGAAAAGCAGTCACGGACATGGTGGTCTGCTGTCTCCAGCAGGCCACCATCCCCGTGAGTGCCTAGACTCGCTATGGGGTCATAAACTGCGACCCACCTCATAAATATTTATGAGGTGGGTCTTTGCGACCCCATAGTGAGTCGCAGAAGGTGTCTGAGACACCTTTCTGCATTTCCTTTTGCGAGGTGCAAATTGCGAGTCGCTGGGACTCGCAATTTGCACCTCGCAAAAGGAAACCTACCTACATCTGGCCCTATGTTCCTAATACCCAAGGAACTGTTTGTTTTTAAATCTTGATCCTCATAGACTAATGTTCAGCTACAATGAGCTACAATGTGCTTAACCAAGCAACCATGATAGGGGTCTACTTGAAAATGATCGGAACTGTGGTTTGTTATTGAAGCAACTGTTTGAGTCAAACAAGAAGGTCATTCCTAACAATAAGACCATAGTTTGTTATTATTTGTTGGAACTCAAAGGAGAAATGTCTTTCTGAAAAGCAGAGATCACATCTGATCGATCTTGCATGCTTGCACTCAGGGCCAAATAAAGTCAATTGTTGAAAGAAAAAAGAGAACATTATTAGAAAATTGGATTCCCATAGGAAAGCAATGTGTTGCAAAGACCGTAGGCTGTCATGGAACAGCAACTGGATTATGAAGTACAGAACCTATGCTAAAGATACACACTTCAAAATAACTTGAATGCATTGTTTTTCGGCTCTTTGTACAACTAAATTGCCACAACAAAACCCTTAAGTGGCGACATTATGGAGAGGCATTGGCAATGATAAGATGAATCCATTGACTCCTAGAGAGTTCAGGCAAGCTATGCTTTCCCAGGCCAGAGGGAAGTCTCCAGGGGAGGCTGCTGCCAGGAAGGGCGGGTGGGGCAGAGCACAGAGCCGAGGGTGGAGCAATAATAAGAAAAAAAAATACACTTACCTACCTCCTCGCCTCTGTTGTTCCCGTTGCCTCAGTGCATACCTTGCTCCCCACCCCACACAATCCACACTATGAGAGAAGTGTTAGAGCATCAGACCTTATTTGGTTAATTTAGAATGGGACGCGTTGTAGGTCGATGGACCTTTTGACTGCGCTTCAAGTAATTCCCACCATGAAACCCCGTACCAACACAAATCAATAGCAGTAACAATCAATAACATCAATAATCTGTAGGAGCCAGTAGTTTCCACACACCATGACCTCTCGGTCATTAATAACCACACCTTTATGAAAAAGTTAGAATGTTTGTTTCCCTATATTAACAATGCTAATGTCATGTAACTTGGTCTCAAAATAAAATGGTAAGCATACAGAAACAATACTGGCAGGCCAAATTACAATCACAGTTCAATCAAAGCTTGTACCACAACACATTCTAAGGTTACACCACAAATCAATAGCAAGAATAACTGCACAAACGAAATGGCATACATTTAGAGTCAGCAAAGAAAAGACATCAACTGTTTTTACATGTAGTGAGCATCATCAGTGAGTACACTAACTAACCTTCGGATTAGAATAGCATGTTTGGACTTCATGCAATAGCAATTTAATCAACACAAATTGGGAAAGACATCTAACAATGGCCCTATCAAAATTAGCGGCTGGTACCTAGGGACAAAAGCAAATAGACATAACAATCAGTAACATCGTCTTATACCTGGCCTCAGTATGGCTCAGCAAGCTGTGACAGTCTTCATCAACTGGACATCAGTTCGGTCAGCATGGCATCAGAATTCAGAATTAAAGTTCAGAATATAAATGTCTCAAGAATAGACATACAGAATGTCGCTTCTAGTCAAAAAAGTAAAAGAAAGTTAAGCATGTCTTCTCTCGGGACGGTCAAGAAAATAATAGCGAAGTGGCGTTCTCCTCTCAGTGCAGTCTGGCTAAGTTAGATTTCCTAAAACTATTTCCCACATTCCCATTGGTTAAGGAATCGTACGTTTACTTTTAGTCCACTGAAAGTAGAACCCCAAATCTAAGAATTTACTGGCACACGGTTCACATGACGATGATTGGCTCCTCTTCTCCTGTTCCTGTTGTTGGGCTTGTCAGGTATCAATATTGTGTCAGCCTATACTCCAGTCAGTGCATCCATTGTCTGTTCCTGGGAAGGTCGCCTTTACACACACTACATTATACATTGTATCACTGGTTAGGACAGCATATTCTAGCAGGCAGTTCTCAGGAGAAAGAATTTCAGCTACGAGCATTTGTCCAATCCAGTGGAAAATCACAATTTAGTTCTCTAAGCAGCCATTTTATAAGTCGCCTAAGAAATGCAGCTTGACATGAGGTAGTGCAACTAGGCCCAAGACCTCGCTAATTTAAGGCCTACGATTAATAAAGCTAATACATAATACAAAACCCTTAATATGACATACTACTACATTAATCAAAACATGAGCTCAACATTTTACATTAATAAGCCATTAATAAGTACACTTTGTGAACACTAGCGGTCACTCACGTAGGCACAATTTCAAATGTGTGCATTATTTCTCTATGTTAACTCATTTTCTATGCAAATTCAACACTCAGAATACATGAATATTCATTAGTAAAAATGCAGTGTTACCAATCCCTCCTCAGATGACTAAATATGTTATCACATCTACATCTTCTGACACAAATTTTCTGCTTCAGCTATCTTCCCTTCTTTGATCATTTTTCATTTTCTTCAAGTTAATCATGTGGCACAATTTACATATTCCCCATGCTCCAATAATGCAAATCACAATAATCAGTATCCCTTGTATTATTTTCAATATCATCCCTTTCCCAATGGTACAGAGCCAATTTCCCACTGAAACAAATTCTTTGCCAACTTTCTCCCAAACACCTGGTTGCTTGGCCTCCACCCGGCTGTGAAATACAGCTGGATGGAGAGTTCTAAGAGCACATGTCAGCCTCAGATGGCCAGCCAAACTGACATGTGCACTTAGAGTGCACCACTACTCCCCCTCCCTGATGACACAGATGCTGGCCTTGCCCCAGGCTCAGCGGACAAATAAAATCATGATAATTTATTATAATTTTATTTTTCTGCTGCTTTTTAGAAGTGGGGTGATGGTCCTCTGTCATAACAGAGGGGCCGCCTCTCGAAGTCTTCAGAGCTGAACAAGCCTCTTCTTGATTATCACATAAGTACAATTGAGAACTCAGCTCCTTGTATTGCACAGGAAAAGTCTTATTTGTTGCAGGGAATATGCCTGTGTGAAGAGCGGGGGTACTACAATCATTCCGATCCACAAGAAAAGTTCTTTGGATCAACACGCTAACCCAGATCAATAGTACTAATAGGATGCTTAGCAAATATTTATGACAAGATAATTTCTGACTGAATGGAGGAGTTGGTAGAATTTTGTAATGTTTTCTTATCACTCCAATAGTGGCTTTTATTCTTTTGTTGAGATGGTGTGCTGGTGCAGTTTTCCCTTTCTGCAAAACTGCAGCTGTGCACTGTTTTACTCTAGTTCCCATGGAGTACTGTCTTTCATGTCACCCCTTTTGTGCGTTTTGTAGTGGTTGTATTGTGAACAAGGGAAGAGTGTTGGTGTCCTTTGTTACTTCACAGGGTCTAAGGAGAGTGAGGTGTTTTTGTACAACGTTGTTGCACTGAGATATGCAACTAGTGTTTTTCCCTGTTGTGTAAATATACTTTGCATATGTCTGTGAGTCTCCCTGGTACAGTTTAGAATCAGCAGCCCCGCCGCAAGTCTCAAGGGGAGGGGCAGTGGGGGAGAGGGAGAGGGGGTGGCTGTGAGGGAATAAAAAATGATTAAACAAAGAACTTACCTCTTTCCGTCGCTGCTCCCGCCACCTGCCGCCTCGATCCTCTTCTGGTGTCCCAGCATTAACTGCTGTGACACCATGACAGGTTTCCCAGCAATCCTGGTGCTGCTTACATGCTAAACATAGCATGTAAGCAGCGTCAGGATTGGTCTGAGCGGCAGTCACTGCAGCTCAGACACAAACCTGGGGTCTGTGCAGTTTCTCCAGCCCGGCTGTATATGCAGCAAGTTTGGAGAAACCTAAGTGTGCATGTGTGTTTGGCCGGCCTCAGATGGCCAACCAAACACACAGGTGGTAGCACACTGTCCCTCTTCCCCCCACCGCCACAGCCCAGCCCCTCCAGGCACTTCTCTGCGATAAGCAGAAAAATAAAACAATAGAAAACTATTGTTTTATTTTTCAGCTTCTGGCATAGCCAGTGGGGCGATGCTCCTTCGCCATAGTGAAGAAGCCGCTCCTGTTTAGAATTTATAATGTAGCTGGTGATCCATTGACCTGCGTGTCCAAGTTGTGACATTATAATTGACAGTCCTGGACTAAGCAGGGATTCCATTTCTCATGAGATGTGCGTGCTTTTTTCATATGTAACTAGAATCATGGAAAAGCATTTTTTATTCTATTTTTTGTTGTTTAACCAATGGAATTTTCATTCATTTTTCCTTGCAGGGAATGATTAACCAAATCATCTAGAAGGATATGTTATTAATGCATCTAGCAGAACCGTTTTCAATTGGTCAAAAGAACTGTTCACTAGAAGCCCATCACTAATCGAATAAACCCATCATTGTGGAACTGTTATTGGCACTGAGACATCACCTAAAGAATCCTTAAACTTCACTGAAAACAATCTGTAGCATATGGTTTAGTTAAACTTTTCATGGGAGCAGTCTTTAACACAAAACCTAAAATTCTGGAAATTCACTGGTTAAGTCAGTGGTATACCCTTAGGTTATCCACCGCAAATTGTGAATGAGCAAGTTCATAAATTACTAACAGAGTGAGTGTGTGTTTGATTGTGTGAACAATTAGGTTCAGTGAGTGTGTGATCAAGCTGGTTATTCAGATCCTGGTTAGTGGCTTGCTGGGTTAATGAGGGACGTAGCGTCCAACTCCCCAGCAGAGTACTGACCATCATATTTAGGCATCACCTCCTGCCTGAGGTTTTCTATATGCCAACAGTGCATTTGCTATTTCTGCAGATGCACTCTGGGTACTGAGGAATGCAGAGACTTTTTGGCTACCTGTGCAATCCATTTTTCACTTGTCTGAAACAAACTAGCGAATGCAGGAGTTTTCTCCTTGCATGTAAGGAACATTTCTTGATTTCAGTACCTCGTATGGCAGACCCAACTAAACAAAGTCGTTGGCAGAATCGCTACCTAACCACTGTAACTTGGTTGCGCTGTGGGAGAGCATTTCCAACACTCTAAACGAGTCAAGGAGATTGCAAGTTTGACAGGGTGGTAGTTCTGCTGATATTTGGTGGAGCTCTGAATGACACTGAATGTGTGATTTTTAAGATTGTTATACCCTAATCACATGCTAGCTTATAATAAATGAGTTTTAGCTTTGGTATTGTATGTTATTGTAGCACTTCTTTTCTATCTGCAAGTGTGAGTCAATCCAGGTGGCAATATTGGTCATGCCATATGTGATATAATTATGTGTGAAGCAGACCTCCTAACTAAAAATGTCACAGTGTGAGGAGGGTGCAGACCCTTGGGGTGACGGGCCTGAGATGTAACTAAGAAGTACCTTTACACCCTCCCGCCACCATACACCCTTCTCCACTGAGTGAAGGGAGCAGAGATGGTATGGCACATGGGGGCAACTTGCCAGTTTGCAGGTCTGGAGAAGGTATGTGGGAGGATATTAAAGGGCACGGTGGTTGTTTGACTTTTGAATACATCAGTACCTTAATAGCTGTCTTTCCAGACTTTTTAGGTTTTGTGGAGGAGACACAAATATTTATAGTCAGAAGGAACTCTGGATTTCTTCATCTGCAATATCCGCACACAAATGGGGTTTAAAGCAACCTGTAAATTGTATGCTGCACAAAGTCTTTTATTAAAGAACGATAGTCTTTGGGGATGGCAGTTTACACAACTCTTTTTTTATCTAAGTTATGTTTAAAACCTTTTTCTGTACACATGATACCAGATGCACCGAGGCTATTGTGATTAATACCTGCACTCAGTTTATCAACCATCAACATTTCTCCCAGGAGAGACGCAGCTCTGCTAGACATCCTGAAAGTGTTTTGTACCTGAATACTGACAAGATCTGCCCAGTAGATGGGACTGCATCACGAAGAGACAAGCACGCTCCAGTGAATTAAAAAAGGTTCTATACACCGGATTCATATGAGAAAGAGAATTGCCCACTGGGCAGGGAGGGTGTTGTTTGCTCAGCCCGCAGCCTCTCATAAGAACAGGTCACCGGTCGGCTTCCTTCTCCGAGGCCTGAAATGAATCTGGCTTGCAGGGATGAGCGGGAAAATGGCCGACTCTGAATAATTACCTTTCTCGCTTAATGTACTGCTGCAGCAAGCGTCGAATCCTTGCATTCCGACTTACTGATTCAAAGGAAAAGCTGTTCAAAAAGAGACTTAATGACCCATGGGGATATAAAAGTAACGTACGGCTGTGCAGTTCTTTTTTGCTTTCTTAGAAAGTAAGCACGCTGGGCGTTCAGAGTGTTTTATGGGTCACGAGGGACGATGGCAGAAGAGTTCTGTTTTTTCCTCTAACTGTGGCTCTCGTTGGGGACCAGCAACAAAAGAAGATGTGTTTGTGTCTCAGAGTTCTTCTGTAAAATGCAACTTTGAAAGTGTTGAGTGGGTCTGTTTATTTCTATTAACAAATGTATGTTCTCCATGCCTGGTGAGAAAGGGAAAGTTAGCTGATCTAATAAAATATTGTGAGAAATCCAGGATGGGGTGTAAACATTAGTTACTGGGCCCCGGTAAAGACTAATTGGGCCTTTTGCTCCTCATGTGCCGGGGTCCTGTTCCGTGGATCCAGACGATGGGAGCTAAGTACCTCTTTCACCGCCTGACTGGCGAGTTAGGGTCCTCCAAGGTTTATTCAGGGAGGTGCTACGGGCTAGAAGCTTAGGAACCAAGGCCATAACAAATACAATAAATGCAAGGAAAATACTTAACAATTAGAAGTAAATACTATACATGAGAGTTCCAAAAATTAATGGAAACACTCTCAAAGCGGGGTGCACACTAAAGGAAGGTCACAGTGGTAAAATAATCCTTTATAAGCAGACCAGACCCCATTGGTCTGAGGCAACTTTAAGAATTTATGTGCTAATATGATCTATTTCCTAAAATGACAATACCCCCACATATGCTTACAGTTAATCGTGTGATATGTAAGAGTACTTGCCTTATCAAAAAAACTTCACAAGGCAATGAAAACTGGACTGGTGTATGGGAGACCTGTCACCTCATGGTCCTTCCAGAGCACAACAACATATGCACATTTACCCAAGCCCGGTGGGCTTTTAGGCCTCTCCTTGGCCTCAAACGATTAGTCCACTGGGACTGTGGTGTGTTTTTCATTCCTTTTAGTTTTTGTAACACTTTTGTTGCATTTGCTCTTTGGTGCCCCTGACCTCCTGTATCTTGGGCTTTGCTGGTGAGACCAGGTGGATTCCTATGGCTGGGTCGTCATGCTCTTCATGGTCAACTCTCTTGCTCCACATCAGCACTTCCTCCCTCAATGGTGGGTGTGTAGGCCAGATCTATCTCCCTGCCCACGCTGCTGTGTCCCAGCTTAGCCAGCAGCAGAGGGCAAGGTGGACATTAGACTTCCCTCCTTATGAGTCCAAGCAGACCAGGTTTGGGGGGTCTCAAAGTGCACACACCTCTACAAACAGTGGTCAATTGCAAGAAGCAGCACCTCAGTGGTTCAGTTTCATGGGCCACCTACAACCTCACTGGTACCCTGGAGCTGCTTCAGTAACCCTACTTGGGATTTCCTCCTCATGTTTGTTGCCTCCAAACCTTAGGACAGATGCTGCAGCACTCACAGCATTACATATGAGTGGCTGCTACTTTTATGATTATCTCTAACCCCCGGTCACATTTAGATGCAGTTTGCTGCACTGAGCCTCTGGTGGTATAGTCCAACCACAAGGAGTGCTCCTGAGTTCCAAAATTCTGATGTTGGCTTCTTGCATCTTTTTACAGTACCTGACTGTTGATTCTTTTTCTTCTGCAGCAGCTGGATCTGCCCTACTCTTAGCCCTGATAGTCTGTGTAGAACAGTGGATTATTAGTATGTGGGGGTATTCAACTTCAGCTAGTAATATTACCACAATCACTAATAGGTCCAGTCAAGTCTCAATAAATTAATCCTTGCTCAGCCCTTGGTAGCCTGGCAAATGAGAAGTACGGCTTAAGGTAGGAGACAAGTGAAGTATTTAATATCACCAAAACAGTAAGTAAATGAAAGACACAACACAATAAAACCCTACACTAATTTATAAACATAGAGTATTTTGTATCCTTAAAATGACAACAAATTGACAAAAATCCAATGTAGGGAATAGGAGATATGAATTTTTAAAGATTAAATGAAAAATTGTGCATGCTAGCGCCAAAAAGCTTAAAGTGCCACTCACGGCTATCTGGACTTGCTGGACTGGGACAAAGTCAAAGATTTAGGCCGACTGCAGTGGAGCACAGGTCGAATAGGCTGAGTGCCAGGTCATGGTCAAAGTTTACCTTTGGACATTGGCCTGATTTAGATCTTGGCGGTCTTATCGTCAGTCCGCCACAGCCCAAGAAGATCACCAAGACAACTGCCTAAAGCTTGCCATATTTAGATGTATTACGACTGAACCACACACTGCCACATGTAGTGCTCTTCCCAGCTCTCAGGCCAGCGGGTTCATGCCACCTGTATTAAGATGGTACAGTCCTGCTGGCAGTGTACTGGCGGTGATTTGCTGACTTAGGGAAGACATCGCTGGACCCAATGGACATCAGACAATGAGAGTGGCTGTAGAATACAGGAAAGTCTCACACATACACACACACTTTACAATTCCCATATGTGTTCCCCTGCATCACACATGACACAACACATATGCACCATTAACCGTTAGCATTCCAACACAACACGTACATGCCGCAAAGACACATACACACATACACGTACATCCTTGAGACAACATGAAACATCAGTGACACTGCACCCACACATGACACAACCCACACAACTACACATTCATCTACACAAACACACTCACACATCACAACTACACACAAACATCCCTACTACACCTCCCACCACCTCATCCATCCAATCGTATTGCACACCACATACACTTATTTACACACACACACAACCCGGTGTACAAAATGACAGGTACCGGTCACCTTGCAATGTGCGCACCTTGGCACAGGTGACAGGTGTGACTGCATTATAATTGTGATGTCAGCATTCATTTGGCAATGAATATTGGCACCATAATGACAGTTGTGTATGTCTGCAATATGTGTTGTGTGCCAGTGTGCCGCATCTCTGTCTGACCCACTTGTGTCCCCAACATATGCATGTCACAGTAGTTTAAAAAGATTACTGTGACATGTATATGTCTGCACTGGTGCCGTGCTCATGAGCAGTGACCTCCCAACATGCACAGCCAACGCGTGTTCCCTACCTTTGTGTCCAGTGATGGGATGGGTCATGTTTTTTCTAGGCTCCCTTGGCAGCAGCGAGGGTGGATCCTGTCCAGTCGTGTCCATCCGGAAACAGAAATTGAATTGGGAGAAAAAGTGAGTTTTTAACATTTTCCCTACCAATCCGCCAGGTCAGAAGTTGAGGTTGGACCGCCACCTTTTGCTTGGCGGTAAGGCACATCTAAATCTGCATGGCGAGAAGTATTTCTGGAGTCCTGCCAACAGCCACTCTTTCCTATCTCGCCATGGCAGAGGATAGGAATATACGGCGGAGTCGGCAGGATGCAGGCGTGTTAAAGTCTGTGTCCACCAACATCTAAATTGGGTAGGCAGATCGTGGGTATTCCGTCAGAAAACTGATGCTGGAACAGTTACCCTCAAGATCTAAGACCGGCCCTAAGACTTTTTCTTGGAACTTTTCTCTCGGGTTCCTCAGATCCAGACTTTTCTTCAGCAATGGCAGCCTGCTGCAGCACGATGCCTCAGGGAGTGTCTTGAAGTCTTTGTCCTCAACGTCGCTGTCAAGGACTCCAGAGCTTTCAGCTGGGAAAACCAGCATGGTCTGGCTGATTTGTGAGTTGATAATGTTGGCTTGACTTTCAATATTGAGCTGTTCTCCTCCTGGCGTTTTTCTGCAAAACCTTTGCAGAAAGTTTTCAAGCTTTCCAATCTTTAAATTTCTTGGTTCCTTTGGGGAAAACAAGTGTCCACTAGCTCAGTCCAAGGGTTCAGAGTCTCTGAATTGCCTATTGTGGGCTAGGGCACAAATTCTCACATTGCACCTGCACAATCCAGAAAGAATACAGTTGCAGCTGGTCAGCTGAGGTGATCCTCACTTTGGGCTTGCAGGTGACTTCCTCCAGATCCAGTGTACCTATTGCTGATCAGGGAGTACTCTCATTTTCTTTTCAGTAAGGCATAGCAGTACAGCAGGTACAGTCCTTTTGAGTTCAAGCCATCTGTAGTACAGTACAAGGGTCCAGCAGAGCTGTCCTCCTTCTTCTTTTGTTCCAAGCAGTGTTGTGAGGAGTTCCTGCAGCTCTATCATATTTATCTTCCACGCTGGGCTTGCAGGAAGGTTAGCACCCCACCCAATAGGGTTAAAGCTATCTCCCTCAGTTATGATTGTGAAGTGTTGCATATTTTTGACCCTGAATGCACTGTTCGTCCAAAATTAAAAATGGAGAAAATCTTCTTTGTGTGTATGTGTAACCCAACACAGAGGTGTGGCTAACATCTGACTACATTCTCCTTCCAGTCCCTCTCCTAATCTAATTAGAGGTGCTCCCTTCTGGCTAGTGATCAAGGAAGTGGAACTAACCTTGGCCCTATGACTTCTGCTCTCCCGCCTTGGAAGTCCAGCTTATCACAACCCCCACCCCCCTTAATCTCCATGGCTTCTCCCGGAAGCAACTCTCCTCCCTTTCAAATGGCCGATTGTTACAGCCCCAGGCCTTGTCACACTCAAGGAGCAGCTTGGCTCAGTCTATAAAAGGCTGACCAATCAGAAGAGAATGCTACAGGGCTGCTCTAGGTAACCTTAAGATAGTAAGTTACCTACTTTCCTGTAATAGTTATAATAAATCCGACCTTATCAAGTTGTTAGATTTATTGTAACTATTATGTTGTTACTTTGAATGATATACCTAGCTAGCTCCAATCAAAAGTTAGACTTTATTAACTTTTGACAATGCCTTCCCACGTTAGCGTCCTATGTGGCTAGCAGCACTACAACAGGGAAAAACAATTTTGTCTGTTTTTCCTTACCAAGGCATTTGAAATATATTTTATATTGTCTCTACTTTTCAGAACAATGCACCCTATCCTTGGGTACATACAGCAGCCTTGGGGTGACGTGAATAATATAAATTCCAAAGTCACATTTTGACACTGTTTTATTTTAAAACCAGCTTGCAAGGCGGCTTGGCTTTAAAATGATACCAGACACCACAGCAGTACACACTTACAAGCATTAAGTCCACTAGGGTCTCTAAACCTACATGCCCTACCATATACTAGGGACTTAAAGGTATGTTGTCTTTGCCAATTAGAATTATACCAATTACCATAAACCTTTAGGGGATAGAGCACTGGCCCTGGGCATGGTAAGTAAAGCCCAGGGCACTTTCAGAGTCAGTAACCACCAGCATAGGTAAAAAAATAGGGGTGATCAGGGCAAAAAGGATGATTTCTCTACAGTCTCGACCCTAGTGCCTTCCTTTCCACAACATCCCACTGTCTGCAAATCAGACAACCCTCCTGCACCCCCGAGCACCCTCAGGCCTTTTCCTATTTTCAGCATGCCTGAGGCTCAGCAGTAACGTATAGTACTCACTCCAAGATCACCCACAAACAGGATGAGCCCTCTGAGGTCTAAGGGAGGCCCATTTCTTTGGGGTCTAGAACATATTCAATAGAAAGTGAGGCTTAAAGCTCAGGACAGTCTAACAAAAGTCCCAGAAGTACAAGTTCAGAGTGTGTCCTTTTAAGAAATTGGGGCCCAGATTTATTATGCTTTCAGGCAGTGCAGCACAGCAAGCCACCAAGTTGCACTGCAAGAAAGGGCCAGGGCAGGAATGTGCTGTATTTAACATTATAAGGCACATTCTTGTCTTTTCCTTGTGCTGGTGCACTTTTGGCTGCCTAGAGCCAATACAGTCACCCTTGAGTCATGGTGCGGTGGAGCCTACATTGCAGGAAGGATTGTTTTTGTGCATAAAGTAACTACTAGCTGCATAAAGCCAATCCTCAGAGGCATTGTCATCTTTCTGTGTGTGTTGCAGAAGGCAGCACACATAGAAAGGGAAAAAAATGAAATAAAGATATGTCTCCTCCTTATGCCTTCCCGGGGAATTCGTAGCATTTTGACATATTCCCAGGTCTACCACTAATGGCAAATCTGGGAATGCACCAAAATCAGGGACATCCCCAAACTTTTTGCCTCCTTCCTCCTATTTTTTCTGACCTGTTGTTGTTGGCTTTTGACCTCTGGGCACTTTACCACTGCTAACCAGTGCTAAAGTGCATATGCTCTCTGTGTAAATAGTACTATTGATTGGTTTATCCATTATTGGCTACTTAATTTACTTATAAGTCCCTAGTAGAGTGCACTATATGTGCCTAGGGCCTGTAGATTAAATACTACTAGTGGGCCTGCAGCACTGGTTGTGCCACCCACTTCAGTAGCCCCTTAACCTTGTCTCAGCCCTGCCATTGCAAGGCCTGTGTGTGTAGTTTCACTGCCACTTCGACTTGGCATTTAAAAGTACTTGCCAAGCCTAGAACTCCCCTTTTTCTACATATAAGTCACCCCTAATGTGTGCCCTAGGTAACCCCTAGAGCAGGGTGCTGTGTGGGTAAAAGGCAGGACATGTACCTGTGTAGTTATATGTCGTGGTAGTGTAAAACTCCTAAATTTGTTTTTACACTACTGTGAGGCCTGCTCCCTTCATAGGCTAACATTGGGGCTGCCCTCATACACTGTTAAAGTGTCAGCTGCTGATCTGAAAGGAGCAGGAAGGTCATATTTAGTATGGCCAGAATGGTAATACAAAATCCTGCTGACTGGTGAAGTCGGATTTAATATTACTATTCTAGAAATGCCACTTTTAGAAAGTGAGCATTTCTTTGCACTTAAATCTTTCTGTGCCCTTCAATCCACGTCTGGCTAGGTTTAGTTGACAGCTCCTTGTGCATTCACTCAGACACACCCCAAACACAGGGTACTCAGCCTCACTTGCATACATCTGCATTTTGAATGGGTCTTCCTGGGCTGGGAGGGTGGAGGGCCTGCCCTCACACAAAGGACTGCCACACCCCCTACTGGGACTCTGGCAGACAGGATTGAACTGAAAGGGGGCTTGGTGCATTTCTTAGACACTCTTTGAAGTCACCCCCACTTCAAAGGCACAACTTAGTATAAAACAGGGCCTCTGCCCTACCTCATCAGACACTTGCTGGAGAAGAAACCTGAACCAGAAACTACATCCTCCCAAGAAGAACTGCCTGGCTGCTCAAAGGACTCACCTGTCTGCTTTTCTACAAAGGACTGCTGCCTTGCTGTTGGCCTGCTGCCTTGCTGAACTGCCTGGCTGCTCAAAGGACTCACCTGTCTGCTTTTCTACGAAGGACTGCTGCCTTGCTGTTGGCCTGCTGCCTTGCTGAACTCTTGTCTGGCTGTAAAAGTGCTCTCCAAGGGCTTGGATAGAGCTTGCCTCCTGTTCCCTGAAGTCTCAGGACCAAAAATAATCTCTCTTTTTCACTTGGATGCTTCCTGCTGCGAATGTTTCGACGCACAGCTTGTTCCGCGGCGAGAAAAACGCCACACACCGACGCTGACCGAAGCGACGCCTTCGGGACGACCGGAACTTCGACGCACGGCCTCGCAAGGACTACGCCGCCCGACTTCCAGAGGAGAAATCGACGCGACACCTGCCATGAGATCGAAACTTCGACGCACAGCCCCGCGGAACGACACGCAGCCGGAAAACAAGCAGGAGAATCCACGCACAGACCCTGGGACATCTGGTAATCCCACGATCCATAGAAGGAGATAGTCCGCGTGCCGGAAAACGACGCACGTCTTCCCCGAGTGAAAAATAATGACGCAAGTCCGTGTATGAAGGGGCGTAACCGACGCACACACCATTTTTCATCGCATCTCCTCTTCTGCGGCCCTCTGCGGAGATTTTCCACTCCAAACCAGGTACTTTGTGCTTGAAAGAGACTTTGTTTACTTTTTAAAGACTTAAGACACTTTATATCACTCTTTAGTGATATCTTTACAAATTCATATTGCATCTTTGATCGTTTTGACCTGCAAATACCCAGATAAATATTATATATTTTTCTAAACACCGTGTAGTGTATTTTTGTGGTGTTATATTATGGTATTGTATGATTTATTGCACAAATGCTTTACACATTGCATTCTAAGTTAAACCTGACTGCTCGTGCCAAGCTACCGGAGGGTGGGCACAGGCTGATTTTGGATTGTGTGTGACTTACCCTGACTAGAGTGAGGGTTCTTGCTTGGACAGAGGGCAACCTGACTGCCAACCAAAAAAACCCATTTCTAACATAGTCCTTGTCAGGGTAAACCACAAAGTCAATAAATAAATCTGTGCTTAACCCTGAGTAATTTGGTACAAAGCAGAGAAGCTTAACTTAGAAGCAATGCGTTAATAAATAAAATAACACTAAAACAACAAACATCTAATAAGAACCGAATATATGTTTTTTTTAAATGTGAATTCAAAAAGTGTGCCAAACAGAACAAAGCTCTGACGGATATTCTTCAAGCTACACTGCATCAAAGTCAAAAGTTATGGCCAACCATGAAGGAGTACGAGTAGGATACAAGGACTAGGTTCACTTGAGTGAAAGGTTTTCGATCTATCTTACGAACTTTATGAAAGAAAAGTAGACATCTATGAATTGTCAGTGGGTAGTCATCAATGAAGGCAGGAAAGCTCTGAGCTGGTGAAAGATGAAGCCTGTGGCCAGGAAGGCCTTGCCATTGATGTGTTGTGGCTCAGTGCTAGTCCCAATGAAGCCCTCTAGCCCTCTTGGTTCATACTTAGAAACTTTTCCTTTTTTTTCTGGAAGTCAGACCTCCTCCAGTAAGTTGAGGTCGTCCTGTGATTCAACGTCAACGTTTGTGGTTCAGATGGAGATCCTGGTCTCCGAAAGTTCCCAAAGCAGAAAGTTGGCAAAACATTTTAAGTTCCACTTCTTGCACACCAGCCAAGAGTCCAGAACCTGGGGTCCACTCAAGGACTCGCTCAAGGACTCGCTCCAAAAGAAGTCATCAGCAGGGCCCAAGGCAGATGCAGTTGGTACTGGTCAGCTGGGCAGTTGCAGGGAAAGGGGCATCTGGAGGCTTGTTGTGTCCATGTAGATATAGCAGGTCAGCTATTTGACCCTTGGAGTCAATTCTGGGGCCTGGGTTCAAGCCCTGCAGGTCCACTCTTGCTACTGGGTTCACACAGCAAGGAAGTACTTTTGATTCTTCACAGGTTGAGGAGTGTTCTTAGGAGAGGTCTGTGGGGTCTACCTTTATGCTCGGTGTCAGCCTGTGGATGGGTGAAACTCCTGGCCGCTCCTTAACCAATAGGGTAAAAGTTCCCAGGAGTGACATTATCCACTTTTTCTGAGTGCCTGTCTCTGTTCAGAAATCCCACATGGCAGAACCCTTCCAGAAGTGTGGCTATGATAATTGGCAAACCCTCCCTTGTGTTCACTCCAAACCAATTCTGGAGCAGCTCACCCTCCCACTAGGTTCGAAGTCCAGCTTACTAGTAAGATAAACGGAGGCAGGCAGAGATCTAAGCTACATCTGTCAGTGACAGGATAGACATTTTATGAAGCTCAGGAAGGGACTAGGGGGCATATTTATACACCGTCTGTGCCGATTGTGTGTAAAAAATGTTGACGCACAATCAGCGCAAACGTTGCCCCGTATTTAAACTTTGACGCCCGAGCCCGCGGATGACAAAATTCCGCCATGTGCGTCATTTTTTGGATGCGGCAACCCACCTTGCGTTAATTATATGCAAGGTAGGCGTTCCTGTCCAAAAAATGGCTTAAAGGGCTGTGCGTCGTATTTATGCTTTTGGGCAAAAATGACGCACGGCCGGGAGGCGGAGCCAAAAAATGACACAGAGCCCGATTTGCGTCAAAATTAACGCCTGGGTCAGGGCAGGTGTTAAAATGGGGCAAACACACCTGTATTTAATCTGAACAAACTTCAGAGCAGCAGAGCAGCAACAGGGAGCCATGGAGGTGATACTAATCCAGCGTGCACGCAGACGCAGAGCCCAGCAGCAACAACAGCAGCTACAACAACACCAGCAGGGACCCCAAAGGCAGCGCAGAAGGCAGGAGAGGATATTCCGCCCAAGAACCACCCTTCAGAGCCTCAGGGAACACGACATCACACAGAGGTACCGGTTGAACTGGCAGGCCATTCAGCAGCTGCTGCGCAACATTGAACAGCAGTTGGCCCCCACTTTGGTGACACCCCGCACCATCCCAACAGAAACAAAGCTGCTTGTCGTACTTCATATGCTGGCAAGTGGCTCTTTCCAAACAACTGGTGCCCTGGTTGGCGGAATATCACAACCATCATTCTCCGCCTTTTTGCCCAAAGTACTGGATGCCATCATTCGACTGAAACCCCGCCACATCTGCTTCCCTAACACACTGCAGAAGCAGCAGGAAACAAAACAGGGGTTCTACCTCATCAGTGGCTTCCCACATGTCCTTGGTGCAATCGACTGCACACATGTACGCCTTCTGCCACCTGCTGCAACTGAACACCTCTACTGCAACAGGAAGCACACACATTCCATCAACGTGCAGGCCATAGTCGATCACCAGGGATTGATCACCAACATCGTGGCTAAATATCCTGGGAGTGTCCATGACTCATACATCTTCCATCACTGCACCATCAATGAACACTTCCAGGATGGACGTTTTTGGCAATGGACTACTTGTTCCCCACAGAAACAAAGCTGCTTGTCGTACTTCATATGCTGGCAAGTGGCTCTTTCCAAACAACTGGTGCCCTGGTTGGCGGAATATCACAACCATCATTCTCCGCCTTTTTGCCCAAAGTACTGGATGCCATCATTCGACTGAAACCCCGCCACATCTGCTTCCCTAACACACTGCAGAAGCAGCAGGAAACAAAACAGGGGTTCTACCTCATCAGTGGCTTCCCACATGTCCTTGGTGCAATCGACTGCACACATGTACGCCTTCTGCCACCTGCTGCAACTGAACACCTCTACTGCAACAGGAAGCACACACATTCCATCAACGTGCAGGCCATAGTCGATCACCAGGGATTGATCACCAACATCGTGGCTAAATATCCTGGGAGTGTCCATGACTCATACATCTTCCATCACTGCACCATCAATGAACACTTCCAGGATGGACGTTTTTGGCAATGGACTACTTGTTGGTAAGTACAAAAACCTACTTATATACACACTGCATAGCAACCCTCTAGGACACACAACACATACACCACAACAGCAACATGTGAACAGGAACACACTGAGGTCGTGACATCGCTAGCCATGTTTCTTAAGTCACCATTGAACCTGTCACACATCGGAAATTACTGTACAGCCTAATGTTAAGACGTCAATGACTGTGGTTGCCGAAATGTCACCTTGCAAATTGTAAGTGTCCCAATGACCTTTACATTAATCAATTGCATAAGTTTCAAGGTATGGGATGTCCAGGGTACTTTGATATGAACGTGTTAACAACACTTTCAATTTTAACTGTGCATGGAACTATCATCTCACCCCCAGTGAAGACACACGGACACCTGTATCACAAGTCACAATGCTAGGGAGGGCACACTGTACTGCAAATCCCAAAACATACTGCTGACAAACGGTTAGCAGACAAACACTCGTTCAGCCAAGGAAACAACACAATACAGATGGTACAGCCTACAAGCATAGGATGCCACATTAGTACACAAAAGAGTCACAGACAACACAAGACAACTACTGCCATGAAAGGTCTTTTAAATAGTGCCAGCTGCATCAACATGATCCCATTCATTTTGTCTTGCAGCTGATCAGGGGTATGGCATCCAGCCATGGATTATGACACCATTTGGCAACCCGAGTACTGCTGCAGAGCGTGCATACAACGACGCCCATAGGAGGACACGCAGCATTGTCGAGCGGACCTTCGGCATCCTCAAGTCAAGGTTCCGCTGCCTCGACATCACTGGTGGTAGCCTCCTATATTCCCCCGAGATGGTCTGTAGGATCATCCTCACATGTGCAATATTGCACAACATTTGTATCAAAAGAAACATTCCCCTCCTGGAACCAGAGCCACACATGCCTGAAGAGGAGGAAGAGGAGGATGCTGGCCTGCAACAGGAGGGGGAACTACAGAACAGAGCCGCTGGTATACGCAGGCGGCAACAGATCGTTAATAATTTCTTCTGAATATGATCACCTTCACCACTTTAGTTAACGAATTGAAATAAACACCTATTCTAATCACCATATCATGGTCTGGCTATTCTCTACTTATCAGAATAAGAGAGTTGCCTCATGGAGCATTGCTGAGATACTGAGTAGGACACGGAACATCCCAGAGCTAATGTGATGCCTAACATACAATGGTCACATACACACACACTCTTAATTACATATATTATGCACATATCTCCTTTGAAGGCCAATAGCAGAGGACTACAACTATTTCACACATACATGTTGAAATCAAGGTCCAACGCAGCATATGGCATGCAACTAAGACACCATCACTCAATAAGGGGAAAACAAGCCTCATACATGAGGCAGTCAATGTGCTTTGGTATCAGTAACAGGAATGCCTGACCAGACCCTTGACAGCAGTAAGTCCAACTGCATCCAATAATTGCAAGGACTATCTGTGACCAGAGTTTCCTAGAGGCAGAACATAGACAGCACAAGTGCCACACATATGACATGCATTGCGCACATGACATTCCATGTACATGTCAGCCCATTTCCTAACTCATGACACACCCATGCACCTGGTCACAACCCACCTGTCGGAAGAGGTCCCTGGAATACTAAGATGTGTACCCTGATATTACCTCCTCTACACACACAGACCAACATTAGCAAACCAGTGTGCTACACCCTTTCCTATGGTATGCCATTTTCATAGAACATCTGACTGCAAGGACGTCAGGTCAATTTATACACTGTCTTCTAGTTTCAAAGCCCTGTTAGCACATGTAGATTGCTTCCCCTTGTGAAAATGTCTGTTGGCCCTTAGAATGCAAGTCTCACCTACAGGACTGGTGAGAAACAGATGCAGCCCACACCTGTGATCACTTCCATGCACACCACCCATTTCAAAAAGCACTGCCCCTGATGATGCCTGGAACAGCATAGGAGTTGCCATTATGTCAAATACACCGTCAAGCATTGATACTAATTAAGCCGTGTAACACAGCCCTTGGGTTCATTTGTCACCTTCAAAAACACAGGACGTACACAGTTTGACATGTCAACTGTCTAGTTTGTCCTCCAAACAGTCTCAGTCAGACCACTGATTACGTAACTTGTCAAGTAACTGGATCCTAAATCACCTTGCATTCTGTCATCCTGACTAGCAACTGTCTGTGCGTCACACTAAAGTATCCCTGTGTCTACGTATGTCCCACACTTGCGTTAGCAAACCTCTCATTCATCAGGGGGCACTGGGCATGGGCTTCTTCCATGCATACCCAAATACATTGTATAGCATCATCTGCCTTTTAACTGTACCATTTGAGTTACATCCTCTTGGAAAAGCAAAATTCATGGCCCATCCCTTGTCTGGGCCGCATTTATGCATGAATGACAAAGTGTGACAGTGTCCCAGGGCCGTAGGCAGGGATTGGGTACGGGGTTTTCAGCACAACCAGCAACCTCTGATAATGTCCATGAATAATACACAAATGTCAGGACCATGACAGTTCACACACAGCATCACAGTGCGCACAACATAGTGATGGGCTGTGTGTGGTGAATAGCTGCGAGAATAATCAGCACAGAGGCTATGATGTTCCCAGATGCAGTGGGAAGTGCAGAGGCCAACCTGTGTACAAATGATGTAATGACACCTGCCGGAACATGACACCTGAGACATTATCTCACTCAGCACACCAAGGTTGCCCTGTTGACTGTCTCATTACACGTCTTTAATGACAGGGTGGGACCATCCACATGTTGGTTCACATGTCCACATCTACTTTACTCACATTGATCAACCAAGGATACTCAGTAGATACAGGAATAGCTGCCACTGACTCATGATGAGTCCTGGACCGAACTGTGACAAATTACACCCCTAACAATCTACAGGATCATCATTGGACCACACACAAGAACAAGACACCTATGTGCAATTGATCACTGGAAATAAGTGGACACGTGCTGTCTTGTATGCTGGTCCACCACAGCCACTTGATAGTTGGGGCTCACTTCTATGGCATCAACTGTGGTGTCATCATATATATGAGATTCACCCTTGTCTGTCTGTGCAAACAACATGGTACCCACTTCCTCAATGCATGTGTATGACTCACTGTGGGATTTTCCAAGTAGTGCCTAGGAAGCTCTTACCAATACTCTAGGACATAGGATGTAGAAAAAGTGGACCATTGACATGAACAAGCGTCTGCCATCCATCTGGTGCATGCTATGTCACATGTGGTGTCTACGTGACCCTAAAACTTGGAAGTACACTTTACGGGTGTTGTTACATGTATGACTAACACATGCCTTCGCTCATTTTCAATTTGACTTGCATCTAAGGATTGGACTCATGGACGTCACATTCATACAACCATAAGTACAATTATGGTTCATGTGATACACACACACTTGGTCAACCAATACATTAGTTGTCAAAGCACACACTTTGAGCCAAAGGCATTTAGGTCTTGTACATATGTGCGTCACATTGCTATCCTCTCCTTATGCCAAACATGCCCCATTTGTGCAACACATATATGTAGGCCACACTTATGACCATCTATTGCGTCAGCCAACTGTAAAAATACTGTGAAGGGTGTAGTGGATCATGTTCCGCTGCAGTATGATGTCACACATGTGAACATACACCATCAACACCATACTGTCTTCAATTAGCCAATCTCTGATGTGTTCCAAATGTAAAATAACTAAAAAACAAGGAAAAATACCCCAAACCAGTTAATGCACTGTAATTTTGACGTCCTAGCGTTGTGCGTCATTTTTTGACAAACAAAACTGTATTTGCGTCATTTTTTTTGACGCATAGGAGTGACATTTTGCCCGCATCCAGATATTTGTACAGTCCATGTTTCATTATGTGGATGCGGGTTAATATTCACGTCTGTGAGTCAAAAAAAATGACGCAAATACAGTTTTGTTAAACAAAAAATGACAAGTAACGCGAAAAAGGCGGGACTTTTCATACAAGAAGTGATGTAATAGGATATCCTGTTTACAGATCATGTACAGTGGGTGTACTTTCACTTAAACTTTGCAGTCTATGATCCTTCTAGACTGTGTGGCTGTGTAGAGAGTGTTGTCCTGAGATTTTGTGCTGTTTTTGTCCTGTGTGCTATCTGTAAAGTCCATTTGTGAAATAAATATTTTTTGTGTTTACTGTAGTACTGTGTTTTGTCTACATTTGTCCATTTATCTTGTGTTTTTCTTGTTTGTGGGAGTCTGTTGTGGGTAGTGTTAGTTTGGGGATAGTTGGGCTCTTTTAGTGTTTAGGTTTACTTTTTTTCTGTCTTTGTACCCCTACTTTCCCCCTTTTCCCCTTTCTATTTCCCCTTTCTACCCCTATTACATATCATCACTTATAAGTATGTCTGGTAGGCTACGTCTTGGCAGGATGGGGGAAGAGGAGTTGGGGGGCTTCATCTGGCTGGTGACGCATTTCTTGCCGCTCATGATCCAGGAAGGGGGCAGGGTGATACAGGGGTATCCAACAGAGGCGCGCAGAATCCGGTGGGGAAAGGTGCTGCATCACCTGCAGCGTGTGTATGCCAGCCAGAGGAGTGACCACCAGCTGAAGCACCGGTGGGCTGACCTCATCACCAGGGAGCAGGATCTCTTGGACCACCTGGGAATCATGATTGGTGGCACTGTTGGTGAGTACGAATTATGTTAATGTGCACGATTAAATGCTCTGTTGTGACATCAGGGGATTAGTGCAATGTCTGCCAGCTAACTTGCTGACTGTGTGTAATGCTGGGGTAATCTAAGGGGATCATTGATGCACTATGGCAAGGATCACAATTGCTAGCTGTCAGGTAGCACGTGCTCAGCAAACTTACAGGTTACTTTTCCATGAAGGAAATTGGTGCAGCCTTTTTGTCAGAACAGCTAACAAAATATGAGCCAATCATGTCTATATATGGTACTATTGACAGAGAAGTGCAGATGTACCAACATTTAGGCCAACTATGTTAACGCAATCGCTAGACTGACTTTAGAATCACTACATGATGCTGAAAATGAGTGCTGCCTTCACGTCAATTGATGATAGCAAAGCGGCTCAGACATATGTCTCATGTGAGTCTGGTGAGTGTGGAAGGAAAGCGTTCACAGAAGTACTATGAATGTGTGGGATTATTGTGTTCCTTGATCTTTTTGGATACATGTCAGTTCTTGATTTGAAAACATTGTGAAAAGGTGTAAGGTGCCCTCAGCTAACATCTTAAGATGTGTGTTGGAATTAGTTGAGCCACAATCCAAATATGGATGGCAGTCCAAGTGTATGCACATGGCCTCACATCTCCATGGTTGGTGCAAATCACCATAGCTGGGCCACATCAATTGACTATACTGTAACAACAGGATGGCTTACAAATGTCCCTGCCCCTCCCTCTGTACTATGTGCAATAAATGTGTCATGGCCACAAGGCATGTTTGAATGGTAATGCAGTCCTCAAGTAACCAGGCTTTGGATGTCTCTCTTGGATGCACATGATGAGACAATTACACTCCATATTTTTTAGTGCTCACCAATTATGGGGCATGTTTGCAACCACATGATAGTTAGGGCCAATGTATGTGTGCAGATATGTGTGTAACTGTCACAGGAGACCCATGCTATGTACAAGTTGGCCGTGATATATCAGATCCAGTACCATCATGTCTGAATGGCTGCCATTTCATTATTAAGCCTACACATTGTAAATGTTTATGAAATTGTTGCACTGTGCACAGATTTTGAGCACATTTCTTCCTTCCATACCTTACAGGTGGACCGGCACCCTACACTGTAGGAGAGGTGGCGACATTTGAGGACCCCGACCACTCCAGTAAGTGTTGATATGTCTGTTATGTGTTGTGTTTGCTGGTTATGGACTCGTGTGAGTTGGACGCATAGCAAGGTTTGATGCGTTGGGCAAGCTTTTCTCTTGTTCCATGAGTGGGAATGCAGTTCTCACATGTTTTGAGTTTGCCAATGCGTATCCAATGGTATCATGTAGGGATTGTAGGACATCCCTGTAGGCCCCACTGTGAGTACAGGGGATAGTCATGTGTATGACACTTGTATCACCAAGAGTCGCAATGGAAGTCAGCCCCAATTTAGTCAGCCTGTCAGACCCACATTCTCTAAGATTGGTAGAGCTAATAGCTTTCCAATAGACATCTGCTTCCCTATTTACCTACGTTATTTTGAAACAGTAGGTAGAACCTCCTAGCAGCATGTACTTCCACATGTAGTGCAACAAGTCTGTGGAACCTGAGTGCAATGGCCTCGGTGTGCATGCAATTCATGATCATGGGTGTTCTAGCAACTCTGTGTCTGATGTAAGTCAGGCCTCACTGGAAGTTTATGTTGTGTACTAAGTTCTGCATTTCCTGACATGTCTGACCCTATGAGTGCTCTAGGGTTTGCTGACTCCTAATTGTAGATAGACCTTACCTGTGGTGTGTCTGTAGAGACAAACATGTGTGGAGTTTCCTATACACTCCTCGGTGTACATGTTGTTGTCAAATTATAGTTGTGTATCCACCGCCCCCCCTCAAACACGGGCATGGGTTTGTGAATGGGGTACCTAGTACTGATGCTACCAGTATGTTACACATACATGTGAATAAGTGACGGTTTGGTTGCAACCTAGTATACACACTCAGGTTTGGCACTTGGTACTATACTGGCAAGTCCAGTTACAACTTGCAGACCATGTGGCTTTAGTTTTGCTTTCCGTACACTGACATTGGTAGCCCAGCTCTTGGCGGAGGATATGCAGCATGATTCTTAGATGATAACTGTCAGAACTCAGATTGCAAGTCGAAGCCAGTTATTACCCATCTTGTAGGTTATGGATGTGCTTTGTGTGATGTGACCTTTGTAGGCTGGCCTGCCATATACTTCCTCAGGGACATTCAATGTTCTGCATTGTGATATGAGCTGTTACAAGTACAGTAGATGTAATGTCTGATTAACTTGCTGTGCCATTTCACACAATGCAGTTACTAATGTAGAATTTCTGCATTTGTCTTCACAGCTGCTAACATGACTCCAGACCAGGTCCGTGAATTTCAGCGCCGGGCCATGCGGTATCAGCACATCCTGCTGGTGGAGTCGGGGTTCCGGAGGATGGCCCGGCGATATCGCCATGAACAGGCCTCCGGGGCATGGCGAGCCTTCCCACAGGGTGGGCCTACTTTGCCCACCACAGCCACCACCAGCACAACCACCAATCAGAGCCAGGTGGCCCCACCCACAGCTGCAACTCTTGGTCCAACATCTGCTGGACTTCCTGGCCCCAGCATTGCCACCGGTGCAGGACAGCCCACTAGGCCTGGCACCACACCCACACAGACCTCCTCCACCGGTACCCAGACTGCCACTGCTCCATCTGTTGACCCTGCAGCCTTCAACAGAATGGAACATAAGATGGACAAAGTGCTGCACAAGTTGAGCCACCTGAGCCGGGACTTGCGGCACATTAAGCGGCGGGTCAAGGACATTAAGAGGACCGTCCGGAGGGCCAACCTCTAGACACTTTTTTTGATGGACATGATTCCCTCCTCTCCCTCCTCTTTCCTTGTTCTTATAGTTAGTGGGCTTAGGGGGCTTAGTGTTAGGTTAGTATAGGCTGTTAGTTTAGTTAGTGTTGGTGTGTGGGGGGTGGGGAGTCCTCATTCTTTATATTTTTACTTATTAAGTGTGTGGGTGGGTGGGTGATGGGCTATGTTGGGGTTCTTGTGTGTTAAAAAAAAAGAATTCCCCAAAAAATAAATATATATATTAAAAAGAAAAATACCCAAAAAATATATATTTGTTTAGAATAGTATAGTATGTGTTTAGGTTAGTATATGTTGTCCTCCATGTGTCCCGTCTCATAAAGGGGTAGGGGGTAGATGTTTAGAACGTTTCGTTACATGTGATAAGTAAGTGTAGCTTAGGTTAGTTAGGGACAGTTGTGGGTAATGAGTAGTCAGGGTAGATTGGGGTAGGTAAGATTTTTCCCTCAGTTTCCTCATCTGTGGTTAGCATTTAATAAATATTTGTTTACCCCTTAATAGTATGTGTTGAATGGTACTTGATCGTGGGTTTGGATTCAGTGTACATCAATTTGGTACTATAACATCTGTGTCCTATGCTACAAACAAATCCCAACTGAGCTGTATGATTGGCAGCTAGCCTAGAGCTACCTTGCAAAGTGTCGACCCTTTTTTGCAACCACCAATCACAGTTAATATGGATCCCAATGTGTTTCTGTTGATAAGTTTGTTTTCAAAGTCACTAACAGTGCTTCCAGACTTGGTATTGGGGAAACAGTTTTAGGTCTGACTGCAGTGTGATGATCATGCACACCCTTATAAGATTAGTTCTCATTGGCAATCTTGTATTCTTGTCTTCATGACCCTCATACATCAGTTGTGACACAGTTCGGCATGATTACCTATTTGTATATTAACTCAGACACCTTCATTGGTGCATTTTTTTTAGTGTTTACTTAGATTAGTGTGGCATGTTTATTGTCTTATTTTTGCATGTTTACAACATTTTGCGACCACTATTTGATGACTTAGTTATCCCCTGAGGAAGCATTCTTCTGTCCAACACAGCATGGTGGTATTAGGTTTCTCACTTCATCCGATTTGTCCCTCAGAAAGGGCAGAGTACGATGCAATCATGGGCACTGTGCAGAATTCTCTGACTACATATTATCAGGACAGTTGTATTGACAAGCTACGTAATTTGACAGTAGGCACATTTCAGTTATCTACTTCACAGTTGATATGTCACATTACCCAGAGACAGATTTGTTGTGTAAGTGCAATTTATTGAAAAGTGCTGTAGTGCTATCTGTACATTGTCCATGATTGTGAGTCCATTAAAGTGACATTTTAAATTGTGATCCAACACAAGGGGTTACGGAAATGCTTTTGACATGCTGGGGTTGATGTTTCAGACAGTGCAGAGGGACAGGATTTGGCAATGAGTAGGAGAGAGACAATCACTGGGCTGGGTGACAAGATATACAGTGGTTTGCAGAACAGTGCTCAAGTGAAGTTGTTGCAAGACTGGCAAGTTACAATGCACAGGACCTTGGTAAATGTGGGCCATGTGGCAGGGACTAGTGCTTCCGGGTCATTTTCCTTGTGAATGTGATCTGTTCCATGTCTTCTTCTTCTGATGTGTGTGTTGCCTCCTCTGTTCTTGGTGGTGGTGGTTGTGAAGGGGCAACACACACCTCAGTGTTAGAAGACGTGGAGTCAGACATCCCGGTCGCTGCTCCCTGTGAAGGTCTTAAGGGCAGTACTGCAGCAAGGAGGGTCTGCTGGTTCTTGAGAATAGCAGCCACATCACGATGGTAGGCAGCCAGGTCGGCCCTGAAGGAATCATGATTGCATTCGTGCATGCAGTGGAAGGTTTGGGGTGCGAGGTGTTGTGGCAACTCCCTTACTGCAGTGGTGAATTCCTTGACAGTTTCTTGTAGTCCTTGCAGTATGGATGTTAGGGCTTGCATAGCTGCTGCATGATCTGCAGATGACATCATGCACAAGCGCACCCCCTCAAGGCTGCCTGCCATAGTTTGCATCCCCACCCGCACCTCCTTGGCCAGCTCCCGCTGTACTCCAACTACAGTTCTCTCAAAGCTGGTGCCAGTGTTGTCTGAGTCCTCAGCTGTATTGGAGCTGGCAGGTCTTACAATTGGGGTGGTGGGTGAATCCTCTGCGATGGCTGCTTGTTCTGTGCTCCTCCTTGTGACTGAAGGTGGGGTCTGGAGGGTTTCAAGGACCTTTTGGATAGTCTCCTGGGGAATGTTTATCGGCTCGTCATCCATGTCATCAGGGAAATCTGGGACAGGCATATCGGCAGGAGATCCATCTTCCTCTGCAATGAAACAGGGTACAATTAGTGTGTCTGTGGCAATTTTGATGTGACGTGCCTGCCTTTAGATGAATTCACTTTGTGATCTTGTTTTTTGTTAATTTCTCCAGTCCTTCAGATGGGCATTCTTCCAGGCCTATGGCCCACCTGTGTGTCACATGTATGTTATTGAGTTATCAGACTCGTAAGCCTCATCGCCTCTAGGTGTTGATTTATGCCAAATAGAGAATTGCCACCTTCTTTTCCTACTCGACCCTCCGTGTACATCCATTCTCATGGTGAGACCTTTCACTGGCTGTGGGTGTACTGATGGCCCTGGCAGCACACTTAACAATCTGGACCTGCCCCAATCTCTGATCGTTCACATCCACTTAAATGTCATTGACATGTGGCATATCCTATGCATGGCAATGTTATTATCCGATATGGATGTTGACATTGTTAATGTGTCCTGCTGATGTTGGGGAATGTGTGTTACATTGGATTGCCCTGATAGTCTTATCAGTGTCCTATTTCCTCCTCTGACTGTGCAGGTCTAGTTCAGTGACCAGTTACATGTGTCCCCTCCTCAATGCTGTTGTCTGAGCAGTATGACATTTGGGATGTTGCCTTGTTACCCAGGCACAGGATGGACCCAGACATATGCAGCATGGGTGTGTCCTTAGTGCTGTGTAGCTCCTATTGTTGTTTACATTGGCTGATGTTTGCGACAACTATGGGCATTGACATTTGAGAGTACTGGGGCCTTTGTCTTGTTTCTGGGGATTGTTGCAGTTGTCATCCGCACCCCCTAATTTAGGTGTGTATGATCCATGGGGAGGTTACTGCCATTGGCTACTTGAGCTGCACACAGAGCAGAGGTGGTAGTGGCAACTGTTGTCGCAGTTACATTCCAGTTGTCGGTATGGCTAGAGGATTGCTAATAGGGCCCTAGTTAATGTAGGGGGTATGTTGGCTGACGTGTGCCAGGATGTCAGTTTGATGTAGTGGCCTTCCCTCCTTGCATGGCTTTCCCTTTGCTCCATCGTTGGCATGACAGCATGCCCCCATGGGACTGTTGTTGGTGTTGTGTAATGGTGTGCCCCAGGTCTTCTCAGAACGGGCCATGCCCCCCTGCCATGCCCCTTTACCCATGCCACTCCATGTATATGATGACTTCCATGCATTTAGTGGTCGGTATCCCCCCCCGGTTGTAGATGACATTATTGCATTTTAATTCCCCATGCGACTTACCCTGCATGTGCGTTGTCTCGTGGTAGTCTGCGCTGTCCTGTCCTTGAATACCTGTGACAATCTCCTCAGGGATGACGGGTGCGACCATCTCCTCAATGTGGTCCAGGGCCTCCTGGTGTGCTGGACTCCCACCTCCAGTCTGCAGTGCTGCCTTCCTGTTCCTGGCCATCTTTTCCTTGGTCCTGCACTTGCAGTCATGCCAGCGTTTCTTGCACTCGATGACTGTTCTGCGTACTTCAGCCACACTGTTAATCTTGTCGACAATTTGTTGCCATATGGCCTCTCTCCTACTGATTGGCAACTTTGATGTGACAAACAGTTGGTGCTGGTGTTCCATCACCTCTTTAACCAGAATTTCCTGCTCCTCTGCACTAAAGCGGCACTTTCTTTTCTTCTTAAAAGTGTCCTGGTTCTTGTGTGGGTCCTCCTGGCTGGTTCCTGGTCTGCTGTCATCTTCCTGGGGTCTGTAGTGGCATCTGGGATCCATTTTGGCTCTCCTCTGGTGAAATGGCAGTGTTCGCTGGTTTTTTTGACGCTATTGCGTAAAAAAAAACGCGCATATCCGGTTTGCGGTGTCGGAAATCGACCCACAGTCATTTCCGCCGCGTTAACGTCGTTTTCCTTTACGACTTGATGCCGCGGTGTGCGTCAAAAATAATGACTCCCACCCGTTGTTTGCGCCGCCGTGCGTCAAAGTATAAATATGACGCCCGCACGGTGCACCAAAATGGCGTTAGCCGGCGGTAATATTTTTGATGCAAAACTGCGCAGGCGCAGTTTTGCGGCAAAAAGTATAAATATGGGCCTAGGCACGTCCCTCAGCCCATCCTGCTCAAGGAGGATTAACTCCTCTCCATACCCAGGCCATTTGTCCACTGTCTGGGAGAAATCTGCATCCCATTGAGTCATCTTTCTAGGAGCTCCTAAACTGATACTAAGCATTATAAGTTCTTATAATGTAACCCAGTGTTTTCATTTAGGAGAGCCAGCATTGCCAGTATGAAATTCGACTTTGGGGGATTTCACTGCCAGGACATGTAAAGTATTAAATATAAATGTTCTACTTTTAAAATACCATGCACCGTGTTGTATAGACATTTAGGACCTACCTTAGAAATTAATTGTAGGTATCAAAAAAGGAAAGTTTTTGCCTGGCAAAAGGTTTATGTTGCGAGGTTGAAATACCAGTTTATAATTGATTATTCAGGCAGCTGGGGCAGGCCTTGAGTTATGCTTTACAGTGCTACTTCAGTAGGTAGCATAATGATTCCGGCAGCCCACTAGTAGTTTTTAATTGAAAGTCCTTGGGTACAAATAGAAACATATAATAGGGATTTCAAAGAAAATTAAATAACCAAGTGAAATATACCAATTTTACTATGTTTAGCAGGGAGAGCACAAGCATTTTACCACTGGTTAGCAGGAGTAACGTGTGCAGAGCCCTGTGGTCAACAAAAACGGCTTCAGTAAAAGAAGGCAAAAATCTGGGGAATACTACACAAAATATGATCATTCCTAATAGTTCTCTACACTCCAGATTGCAGGTCCATCCTCTGCCTTCAGTTTTTCTGTTTCTCAACTGATCTTTCTTGTGAAGAGATAAAGAAAAAATGGAGATGTTGAGTTCTAGAATCAGGTGGAGCAATGGTGCAGCAATTTGGCCTATGAACATTTCTTCCTTGCACCCTTCCTGGGCTGGGAGGTGTGAATGTCTTCAAAGAAAGGGAAGGAAATGGCCTTGGCTGGGACACTTCAAGGGTTTTAGAGTGTACTGGAGAAGGTACACAAGAATGGACACTTACGGGGCGAGTTGGGGTGGTGTTTCTCATTAGTGTACAATTGGCCGGCTTGCTGGTCCTGTGTTGCCTTAATTGGTGTATGTGTGTAGTACATTGACAATGCCAATAAACAGATTATTTTCACAAAAACAACCACAAGCTACAACTGGAATGCTACTGAGTAGAGTTCCAGACAACAAAATGCCATAAACACTCCACATGTTGGTTCACACTGATTAAAGGATCCTGTCTTCCAAAAAGGTTTCTACGTCTGAACATAGGGGGACAACAAAGGGGAACAACGTTTAGCAGCACTGCGCTGACAACACATTCCTTGAGAATTTTTCCATACTTCAATGTCAAGAGCCTCAAATTTCCTGCCGGAGCCAAGGCTCCCATCCAGGACCTGCACTTTAGCCAAGTGACTTCGACTAGCCCCTCTTCAGATCTGGCTAGGACCCTGACCCACCCACAGCCTCGTCCATGAGGATTTTTTCGAAGAAAAAGACTGGGCATAAGGTAAACTTTTCACTTTGTCTAACTTGGTCCCTGCATCCAACCCATGCTGCAGTGCAGTTACCCTTAACTTTACCTCGATGTAGTGTTACTATATATTGGCGGTTGTTGCTTTGTGCTTTTTGGAGTCTAAAACATGGAAAAATCATATCTCCAGTTCCCTATAACCAATATTTTCATGTCTATTTGCTCATTAAAATTTTCCTTATTCCAAACTGCGGTGGGATTTTTACTGTGTTGTGTTTTCTACATTTCAACTGTTTTTGTACAGATAAGTGCTCCATAGATTTTTGCTAAGCATGTCTGCTCTGTGCTTTTAGCTATTGAGACCTAACTGGACCTAGTAAGGAATAGTGCCATAATTACTGAACAGTACTGCCATCCACTTCAACTAACAATCCACTTTCTCAAAGGATTCAGGTGGCAAAAGCCTCTTTCATGTCAATAACTGGGTTTGTCGTGATAATGACTAATCTGCGCATCAGCCTGATGGCAAATGCTACCATTTTTGAAGGTCTTATTTTCTATATTGAAAAAGCTGACAACAATGCATTTAACACTGAGAGTAATTTTAACAACAGCAATAACCCACTAGTAATTTGGCTGAGTGGTTGCTGCTAGGCTATTCTTTACCCTTCCGGACTGGGTCGTAAGATGGTAATGTAGTGTAGGCAGGATTTTCTGTTTACTATCATTTAAAGACTGTCGCTCATTCTGAAATGAGGCCATTAACAAATAGAACCTGGATAACATCAGACTTAGGGCCTGTTTTGGAGTTGGGTGGATGGCTTTCCTTGAAAACGTGAAACAAGTCCATTATATCCAGTGGAATTTTTAATAGGATGATTAGAATATCTGTCATGTCTGTGACGAGTTACCTGGCCATTGAACACCTAATCAGGCCCTTACCCTGATGCCTCAGGCCCTTGTGAAATTGTCTGTTTTCTGTATTCCTTAAAAATGCACCAATGAGCAAAATCACCTTTTAAATAAGCCAATATGTTTGGCCCTTGAGCTAGGAAGGACCTATTGGGAATCTGTATTGTATAAACTGTGCATTAGAGATTTGCAATATGCACAGATATCACACAAGTGCACATTTTCTCAAAAGTAGCATTCATGTAATGGGAGTGCGAAGCAGTGAGAGTTTATGCTGCTCTGTGCGACTCTCCAAGAATAATTAAATATTGGTTCTCTGATTAAAACTTGTTTACTGGTTCCCATCAACTAAGGTGATGAAGTGAAATATTCCTGTGAAATGTATGTTTCTCATATTTCAAATTAAGGGGCAACAATGAAAGATTCAACATGAAAGATAGCACAGGAGGCTTTTCAAGGTGGGCAGAGGTGAAGGGTGAGTCCCCCCTCACTTAGACCCTCCCACGTGCCTGGCTAGGTGAGACCAATTGTACAGAAAATAAAATCAATGTCCACATTATGGTGCTCATCCGCATCTATTGGTAAATAAGAAGTGTGTGCACCAATAATCTCAACCCTGCTCCCTCTGGCAGCCCCTAAAAACATGCATTGCCCCATCCTACTTTGAGAGCAATTGAGAAAGCCTAGCATACTCTAAAGCCATATCAATGGGACCCATTCTTATCAGATTTATTTCTCATTTGTGAACGAAGACAGGTCATGCAAGTAAGAAAACACTTGAGTCCTTCAGTACTCAATTCTACATTGAACCAAAGAGTGTTTAACTTAGAAAGTTTGGGAAACGGTCAACTGAGAACATTTATGAGGCCAGTGGGGCAGGGCAGTGAAGCAAGTGCCTTGCTGCACCGCCCTGCACCACGGGGAAAGGGCAGAAATGTGCTGTATCTGCAAGATACCGTGCATTTCTGTCCTCTCCCCCTGCGCTGGTGCACAAATTGCTGCCTAGCACCAATGGTGTTGCGGAATGATTGTTTTTGTGCAAGAAAGGAGACCTTCCTGCACAAAAACAATCACAAGAGGTGTTTCCACTTTGTATGTGTGCTGCAGAACGCAGCACACATAGAAAGAGGAAAAACGGGGATCAATATATTTCTCCCCGTTGTGTCATTCTTATGCCACTTCTGAGGTAGCATAGGAATCTGACACATTCTCAGACCTGTAAATTTCGGAATGCTTCAGATTCCTTTGGGTTCTATAGGTGTTCTATGGAACACACCTTTTATACGGTGTTATGCGTGAAAGGGGTCCCTATTTACAAGGCCATAAAAAGACATGCAAGTTGTCTTTGCATGGCCTTGTAAATATGGACTGACAAACTGCACCACCGGAGCATAAACAAAATGACACCCTGGTGGCACAGTGTGCCGTTAGGGCCTCATAATGAGCCCTAAACTTGTTGTGGTGATAGGTAGGTGGGTGCAAAAATGCTTAAATGTTTCTGCACAACATGACATTGCAGAGTTTTAATATTATTGCTACTAGTGTACTCATTGTTATCAGTATTCCTCCTGTTGTTGTTGGTATTATTATGGTAAGTAGTAATATTAGTATTATTTATTAACATTAATAATAATGAAATACAGCATAACATATAAAAACTGTATTTTCATCATCAGGGTTGCCTCTATGCAATAATGTGCCAAGTCTATGCAATGCTTGGGTTCATCTTCATAACAAGATGTTTTCACTTCAGTTGGTGAAATATTTCTGCATTGAAAATGTACATCCTTTTGAGTTCAGCAGTTCCTATTGAAACCAATAATCGTCACGTGAGTGGATGGAGGGTGAGGGTCCCAGTTCTAATACTGTGTGTAATAGCTGTCTGTGTTCATGCCAAAGGCAATGCCCCCTCCACAAAGGTTAAAACTGCTCCTCTTTTTGCATTGAGCCTTCGCAGCCAGTCTTGCTTTTCCATGAATTATGAGTTGCCAGTGATTGGCCGAAGGCCTCTACTGAAAAATGTAACTTTACTTTGAGTTCACATGTTTAAAATTAGAAACAAGAAATGCATATGATGGACTCTGGTATGCAATGAAATTGTCAGGCAAGGTCCTTGTGCAAAATTGAATGCATGTGTATTGTTAAAAATTGATAATACGCTGATTTGTACATGGGTTTGTATGCGACTTATATAGCACAAAATTAGCTACCAAGCGATATAATGCAGCACAGTAGAGAGGTGTGCACATTAGGCAGTCTGAGGGGGCAAGGCACTGTGCAAGATACAGGGTTACAAAGTGGGAGATGGATAGACTCGGGGCAGACCCTCCACGTGGGCAGATGAGCGTCACCCTGCCAACGAAAATGACCCTCATAACGGAAGAATAAAATGGTAATAAACTTTGTTTATTACCATTTTATTTTTAGCACCCTGTCCTGAACTAAGTGTCAGGACGGGGTGTGGCAGCAGGGTGCTCTGCACTTGTTTAAAGTGCGCATGTCCTTCTGGCCGGCCGTCTAGCAACTGTTAGCCACGCATGCACACTTTAAACATCTCTAACCCCGCTGTCTTGAGACAGTGGGGTTAGAGAAAGCACAGGCCCCCAGAGCTCTGTTGAGTGCAGAGAGAGCACGCTCTCATCAATCCTGATGCTGGTTACCTGCATGAAACCAGCATCAGGATTGGCTTGTGCGGTTTCCTGTGGCCGTTGGAGCTGACAGAGATGACTCAACGTGAGGAGAGAAGATCATGTCCAGGTAGGTGTTTTATTTTATTTTATTTGTTTTGTATTCCCCCCTTCTGTCCCCTCCCATTGTAAATATTAGCTGGCCGCCACTGGATAGACTGAATAGTTGCGCAGAGAAGATTGATCCAGGAGAGTGCGGTGGAGGTAAGATGGAGCTGCAAGAGAGGGGCAGCTCGGGGACTCAAGTGCAGAAGTCAGGTAGCTTTGTGTAAGTGAGGTACTTGGCAGAGCGTTCATGTATGGGAAAATTCTAACACAAATAGTTGCTGCGTGAAGTGAAACATATTTTTCCTGTTGATAAGTTTTCTTGCTGGATCCAAACTGTAACGAAGTTCAATATGTTTCTTCCTGTCCAGGCTGTACACACCCCAGGACACATCTGGCGTATAGTTTTGTATCAACACAACAGTTGGTAGGACTCCTGCTGTTGTTTACAAGTTCTGTGCTTTTCATCAGGCAAATCTGAGCTTATTTAGGTTTTTGACAATATTTTGCCATTTATAGGACTTTCTGGATAGGGAACGTTATAGGATCCACAAACTCAAGACCATGATGTCCATGGAATTACCCCTCCCCAATCAAGTGTGACACATAGCAATTATTAAAAATATTCTCATGTATTTTTTCATTAGGGGTGTGTATCAGGTTAAATGTATTTTTTGTGATTATAAGGAATACAAATTGGTAACTATTGCCAAACTGAACTCTGCATTGAACTTGAAAACATAACCAGATTGCTTGCCCAAGCACAGAAACTGCCTCAGTTATGCAGCTCCGAAACATGGCCAGGAAAGTGTGGGTTGTCCACAATGTTCCTTATTGGCTGCCAGGAGTCAAATGTGCAAAAGCCATTCTCATTGATACATGGAAGTCAATAAGGCAGCAGTATCGCTAGAAGTGATTTTTAGGAGGTGGACACACTGGGCCACAGAATGTGGTGGGGCCACATCCAAATGAGAGAGAATGAGGGAGAGAAAGAGAGAAAGACAGAGCGGGAGAGAGAGAACATAGAATTTAAGAAGTAAACATTTTGAACAAATATGTCAGCTCCTTTATGGCTTCAAAATTAAATTAATTTACAGTGAAAAGTAGATGTACATAAAATGTGAGTTGAAAGGGGCAGTGCCTGTATTTTCTCCTGTATTGCCTCTTTGTGCATTCAATTGTTGCTCTAGTGGCTCAACCGGAGTCAGGACTAATAGAGCTGGGGCACATCTCTAGTGACACCACTGCAGGAAGGACAGCACTTATGCAAACTGTGTGGGCCATGTTGAAAATGCCACTTTCAGCTCACCTCCCTTTTATGGTATGGCTTGACAATGCAACTGTCACAAGACAATTTTGTGAGCATTTATAAAGAAGGGCGTTGACTCCGCCTACATGTTGGGAGCCAGGAGTACGTTTTGATTGGGCAGATGTTGTGCACTTCCACAAGAAATTGCTTGCGCTTGATGCAGCAGTGATTAATTTGTTTATTTATCCAGCTTCCTAAGCTTGAACTTTTAGGGGCACACACATGACCATAACATTGAAACGCTATTAAAGTGTCTTAAATAGCTAAATAATCTATGTTGGTTTTCTCTGTCAGCAACACAGATGGGAGTAGGACTGTCTGTAACATACATGGAGTTTTAGGTCTGGCGTGACATTGCAAATACCACTTGACCTTTTAACCAGTCCTTTGCCTCCACAAAAATAGATGTCTATTACTATGGTATTTACCTGCAATGTTTCTTGTTATTAAACAACATTCCTTTAACCCCTTCGCTGCAAGGCCTTTTCCCCCTCCTGTGCCGAGCCTTTTTTTGGCTATTTGGAGCAGTTCGCGCTTAGGCCCTCATAACTTTTTGTTCACATAAGCTACCCACGCCAAATTTGCGTCCTTTTTTTCCAACATCCTAGGGATTCTAGAGGTACCCAGACTTTGTGGGTTCCCCAGAAGGAGGCCAAGAAATTAGCCAAAAAACTGTGAAAATTTCGTTTTTTTTTAAAAAAATGGGAAAAATGGGCTGCAGAAGAAGGCTTGTGGTTTTTTCCCTGAAAAGGGCATCAACAAAGGGTTTGCGGTGATAAAATCACCAGCTTCCCAGCTTTCAGGAACAGGCAGACTTGAATCAGAAAACCCAATTTTTCAACACAATTTTGGCATTTTACTGGGACACACCCCATTTTTACGATTTTTTTGTGCTTTCAGCCTCCTTCCAGTCAGTGACAGAAATGGGCATGAAACCAACGCTGGATCCCTGAAACCGCAACATTCTTTAAAACTAGACAAAAATCTTAATTCAGCAAGGGGTAATTTGTGTAGATCCTACAAGGGTTTCCTACAGAAAATAATAACTGAAAAAGAAAAATATTGAAATTGAGGTGAAAAAAACATCAATTTTTCTCTATGTTTTACTCTGTAACTTTTTCCAGCAATGTCAGATTTTCGAAAGCAATATACCGTTACGTCTGCTGGACTCTTCTGGTTGCAGGGATATATAGGGCTTATAGGTTCATAAAGAACTCTAGGTACCCAGAGCCAATAAATGACCTGCACCCTGCAGTGGGTTTTCAATCTATGCCGGGTATACAGCAATTCATTTGCTGAAATATAAAGAGTAAAAAATAGATATCAAGAAAACCTTTGTATTTCCAAAATGGGCACAAGATAAGGTGTTGAGAAGCAGTGGTTATTTGCACATCTCTGAATTCCGGGGTGCCCATACTAGCATGTGAATTACAGGGCATTTCTCAAATAGATGTCTTTTTTACACACTGTCTTACATTTGGAAGGAAAAAATGTAGAGAAAGACAAGGGGCAATAACACTTGTTTTGCTATTCTATGTTCCCCCAAGTCTCCCGATAAAAATGATACCTCATTTGTGTGGGTAGGCCTAGCGCCCGCGACAGGGTATTCCCCAAAACACAACGTGGACACATCACAGAAAACAGAGCTGTTTTTAGCAAAGTGCCTACCTGTAGATTTTGGCCTCTAGCTCAGCCGCCACCTAGGGAAACCTACCAAACCTGTGCATTTCTGAAAACTAGAGACCTAGGGGAATCCAAGATGGGGTGACTTGTGTGGCTCGGACCAGGTTCTGTTACCCAGAATACTTTGCAAACCTCAAAATTTGGCTAAAAAAACACATGTTCCTCATATTTCTGTGGCAGAAAGTTCTGGAATCTGAGAGGAGCCACAAATTTCCTTCCACCCAGCGTTCCCCCACGTCTCCCGATAAAAACGATACCTCACTTGTGTGGGTAGGCCTAGCGCCCGCGACAGAAAACGCCCCAAAGCGCAACGTGGATACATCCAAATTTGTGAAGGAAAACAGAGGTGTGTTTTGCAAAGTGCCTACCTGTAGATTTTGGTTTGTAGCTCAGCCGCCACCTAGGGAAACCTACCAAACCTGTGCATTTCTGAAAACTAGAGACCTAGGGGAATCCAAGATGGGGTGACTTGTGTGGCTCGGACCAGGTTCTGTTACCCAGAATCCTTTGCAAACCTCAAAATTTGGCTAAAAAAACACATGTTCCTCACATTTCTGTGGCAGAAAGTTCTGGAATCTGAGAGGAGCCACGAATTTCCTTCCACCCAGCGTTCCCCCACGTCTCCCGATAAAAATTATACCTCACTTGTGTGGGTAGGCCTAGCGCCCGCGACAGAAAACGCCCCAAAGCGCAACGTGGACACATCCAAATTTGTGAAGGAAAACAGAGGTGTTTTTTGCAAAGTGCCTACCTGTAGATTTTGGCTTGTAGCTCAGCCGCCACCTAGGGAAACCTACCAAACCTGTGCATTTCTGAAAACTAGAGACCTAGGGGAATCCAAGATGGGGTGACTTGTGTGGCTCGGACCAGGTTCTGTTACTCAGAATCCTTTGCAAAACTCAAAATTTGGCTAAAAAAACACATGTTCCTCACATTTCTGTGGCAGAAAGTTCTGGAATCTGAGTGGAGCCACTAATTTCCTTCCACCCAGCGTTCCCATACATCTCCTGATAAAAATGATACCTCACTTGTGTGGGTAGGCCTAGCGCCCGCGACAGGAAACGCCCCAAAGCGCAACGTGGACACAGCCAAATTTGTGAAGGAAAACAGAGGTGTTTTTTGCAAAGTGCCTACCTGTAGATTTTGGCTTGTAGCTCAGCCGCCACCTAGGGAAACCTACCAAACCTGTGCATTTCTGAAAACTAGAGACCTAGGGGAATCCAAGATGGGGTGACTTGTTTGGCTCGGACCAGGTTCTGTTACCCAGAATCCTTTGCAAACCTCAAAATTTGGCTAAAAAAACACATGTTCCTCACATTTCTGTGGCAGAAAGTTCTGGAATCTGAGAGGAGCCACGAATTTCCTTCCACCCAGCGTTCCCCCACGTCTCCCGATAAAAATTATACCTCACTTGTGTGGGTAGGCCTAGCGCCCGCGACAGGAAACGCCCCAAAGCGCAACGTAGACACAGCCAAATTTTTGAAGGAAAACAGAGGTGTGTTTTGCAAAGTGCCTACCTTTAGATTTTGGCTTGTAGCTCAGCCGCCACCTAGGGAAACCTACCAAACCTGTTAATTTCTGAAAACTAGAGACCTAGGGGAATCCAAGATGGGGTGACTTGTGTGGCTCGGACCAGGTTCTGTTACGCAGAATCCTTTGCAAACCTCAAAATTTGGCTAAAAAAACACATGTTCCTAAAATTTATGTGGCAGAAAGTTCTGGAATCTGAGAGGAGCCACAAATTTCCTTCCACCCAGCGTTCCCCCACGTCTCCCGATACAAATGATACCTCACTTGTGTGGGTAGGCCTAGCGCCCGCGACAGAAAACGCCCCAAAGCGCAACGTGGACACATCCAAATTTGTGAAGGAAAACAGAGGTGTTTTTTGCAAAGTGCCTACCTGTAGCTTTTGGCTTGTAGCTCAGCCGCCACCTAGGGAAACCTACCAAACCTGTGCATTTCTGAAAACTAGAGACCTAGGGGAATCCAAGATGGGGTGACTTGTGTGGCTCGGACCAGGTTCTGTTACCCAGAATCCTTTGCAAAACTCAAAATTTGGCTAAAAAAACACATGTTCCTCACATTTCTGTGGCAGAAAGTTCTGGAATCTGAGAGGAGCCACGAGTTTCCTTCCACCCAGCGTTCCCCCACGTCTCCCGATAAAAATGATACCTCACTTGTGTGGGTAGGCCTAGCGCCCGCGACAGGAAACGCCCCAAAGCGCAACGTAGACAGAGCCAAATTTTTTAAGGAAAACAGAGGTGTTTTTTGCAAAGTGCCTACCTGTAGATTTTGGCCTGTAGCTCAGCCGCCACCTAGGGAAACCTACCAAACCTGTGCATTTCTGAAAACTAGAGACCTAGGGGAATCCAAGATGGGGTGACTTGTGTGGCTCGGACCAGGTTCTGTTACCCAGAATCCATTGCAAACCTCAAAATTTGGCTAAAAAAACACATGTTCCTCACATTTCTGTGGCAGAAAGTTCTGGAATCTGAGAGGAGCCACAAATTTCCTTCCACCCAGCGTTCCCCCACGTCTCCCGATAAAAATGATACCTCACTTGTGTGGGTAGGCCTAGCGCCCGTGACATGAAACGCCCCAAAGCGCAACGTAGACACAGCCAAATTTTTGAAGGAAAACAGAGGTGTTTGTTGCAAAGTGCCTACCTGTAGATTTTGGCCTGTAGCTCAGCCGCCACCTAGGGAAACCTACCAAACCTGTGCATTTCTGAAAACTAGAGACCTAGGGGAATCCAAGATGGGGTGACTTGTGTGGCTCGGACCAGGTTCTGTTACCCAGAATCCTTTGCAAACCTCAAAATTTGGCTAAAAAAACACATGTTCCTCACATTTCTGTGGCAGAAAGTTCTGGAATCTGAGAGGAGCCACGAATTTCCTTCTACCCAGCGTTCCCCTACGTCTCCCGATAAAAATGATACCTCACTTGTGTGGGTAGGCCTAGCGCCCGCGACAGGAAACATCCCAAAGCGCAACGTAGACACAGCCAAATTTTTGAAGGAAAACAGAGGTGTTTTTTGCAAAGTGCCTACCTGTAGATTTTGGCTTGTAGCTCAGCCGCCACCTAGGGAAACCTACCAAACCTGTGCATTTCTGAAAACTAGAGACCTAGGGGAATCCAAGATGGGGTGACTTGTGTGGCTCGGACCAGGTTCTGTGACCCAGAATCCTTTGCAAACCTCAAAATTTGGCTAAAAAAACACATGTTCCTAAAATTTCTGTGGCAGAAAGTTCTGGAATCTGAGAGGAGCCACAAATTTCCTTCCACCCAGCGTTCCCCCACGTCTCCCGATACAAATGATACCTCACTTGTGTGGGTAGGCCTAGCGCCCGCGACAGAAAACGCCCCAAAGCGCAACGTGGACACATCCAAATTTGTGAAGGAAAACAGAGGTGTTTTTTGCAAAGTGCCTACCTGTAGCTTTTGGCTTGTAGCTCAGCCGCCACCTAGGGAAACCTACCAAACCTGTGCATTTCTGAAAACTAGAGACCTAGGGGAATCCAAGATGGGGTGACTTGTGTGGCTCGGACCAGGTTCTGTTACCCAGAATCCTTTGCAAAACTCAAAATTTGGCTAAAAAAACACATGTTCCTCACATTTCTGTGGCAGAAAGTTCTGGAATCTGAGAGGAGCCACGAATTTCCTTCCACCCAGCGTTCCCCCACGTCTCCCGATAAAAATGATACCTCACTTGTGTGGGTAGGCCTAGCGCCCGCGACAGGAAACGCCCCAAAGCGCAACGTAGACAGAGCCAAATTTTTGAAGGAAAACAGAGGTGTTTTTTGCAAAGTGCCTACCTGTAGATTTTGGCCTGTAGCTCAGCCGCCACCTAGGGAAACCTACCAAACCTGTGCATTTCTGAAAACTAGAGACCTAGGGGAATCCAAGATGGGGTGACTTGTGTGGCTCGAACCAGGTTCTGTTACCCAGAATCCATTGCAAACCTCAAAATTTGGCTAAAAAAACACATGTTCCTCACATTTCTGTGGCAGAAAGTTCTGGAATCTGAGGGGAACCACAAATTTCCTTCCTCCCAGTGTTCCCCCACGTCTCCCGATAAAAATTATACCTCACTTGTTTGGGTAGGCCTAGCGCCCGCGACAGGAAACGCCCCAAAGCGCAACGTGGACACATCCAAATTTTTGAAGGAAAACAGAGGTGTTTTTTGCAAAGTGCCTACCTGTAGATTTTGGCCTGTAGCTCAGCCGCCACCTAGGGTACCTACCAAACCTGTGCATTTCTGAAAACTAGAGACCTAGGGGAATCCAAGATGGGGTGACTTGTGTGGCTCGGACCAGGTTCTGTGACCCAGAATCCTTTGCAAACCTCAAAATTTGGCTAAAAAAACACATGTTCCTAAAATTTCTGTGGCAGAAAGTTCTGGAATCTGAGAGGAGCCACAAATTTCCTTCCACCCAGCGTTCCCCCACGTTTCCCGATACAAATGATACCTCACTTGTGTGGGTAGGCCTAGCGCCCGCGACAGAAAACGCCCCAAAGCGCAACGTGGACACATCCAAATTTGTGAAGGAAAACAGAGGTGTTTTTTGCAAAGTGCCTACCTGTAGCTTTTGGCTTGTAGCTCAGCCGCCACCTAGGGAAACCTACCAAACCTGTGCATTTCTGAAAACTAGAGACCTAGGGGAATCCAAGATGGGGTGACTTGTGTGGCTCGGACCAGGTTCTGTTACCCAGAATCCTTTGCAAAACTCAAAATTTGGCTAAAAAAACACATGTTCCTCACATTTCTGTGGCAGAAAGTTCTGGAATCTGAGAGGAGCCACGAATTTCCTTCCACCCAGCGTTCCCCCACGTCTCCCGATAAAAATGATACCTCACTTGTGTGGGTAGGCCTAGCGCCCGCGACAGGAAACGCCCCAAAGCGCAACGTAGACAGAGCCAAATTTTTGAAGGAAAACAGAGGTGTTTTTTGCAAAGTGCCTACCTGTAGATTTTGGCCTGTAGCTCAGCCGCCACCTAGGGAAACCTACCAAACCTGTGCATTTCTGAAAACTAGAGACCTAGGGGAATCCAAGATGGGGTGACTTGTGTGGCTCGAACCAGGTTCTGTTACCCAGAATCCATTGCAAACCTCAAAATTTGGCTAAAAAAACACATGTTCCTCACATTTCTGTGGCAGAAAGTTCTGGAATCTGAGGGGAACCACAAATTTCCTTCCTCCCAGTGTTCCCCCACGTCTCCCGATAAAAATTATACCTCACTTGTTTGGGTAGGCCTAGCGCCCGCGACAGGAAACGCCCCAAAGCGCAACGTGGACACATCCAAATTTTTGAAGGAAAACAGAGGTGTTTTTTGCAAAGTGCCTACCTGTAGATTTTGGCGTGTAGCTCAGCCGCCACCTAGGGTACCTACCAAACCTGTGCATTTCCGAAAACTAGAGACCTAGGGGAATCCAAGATGGGGTGACTTGTGTGGCTCGGACCAGGTTCTGTTACCCAGAATCCATTGCAAACCTCAAAATTTGGCTAAAAAACACATGTTCCTCACATTTCTGTGGCAGAAAGTTCTGGAATCTGAGAGGAGCCACAAATTTCCTTCCACCCAGCGTTCCCCCACGTCTCCCGATAAAAATGATACCTCACTTGTGTGGGTAGGCCTAGCGCCCGTGACATGAAACTCCCCAAAGCGCAACGTAGACACAGCCACATTTTTGAAGGAAAACAGAGGTGTTTGTTGCAAAGTGCCTACCTGTAGATTTTGGCCTGTAGCTCAGCCGCCACCTAGGGAAACCTACCAAACCTGTGCATTTCTGAAAACTAGAGACCTAGGGGAATCCAAGATGGGGTGACTTGTGTGGCTCGGACCAGGTTCTGTTACCCAGAATCCTTTGCAAACCTCAAAATTTGGCTAAAAAAACACATGTTCCTCACATTTCTGTGGCAGAAAGTTCTGGAATCTGAGAGGAGCCACGAATTTCCTTCCACCCAGCGTTCCCCCACGTCTCCCGATAAAAATTATACCTCACTTGTGTGGGTAGGCCTAGCGCCCGCGACAGGAAACGCCCCAAAGCGCAACGTAGAAAGAGCCAAATTTTTGAAGGAAAACAGAGGTGTTTTTTGCAAAGTGCCTACCTGTAGATTTTGGCCTGTAGCTCAGCCGCCACCTAGGGAAACCTACCAAACCTGTGCATTTCTGAAAACTAGAGACCTAGGGGAATCCAAGATGGGGTGACTTGTGTGGCTCGAACCAGGTTCTGTTACCCAGAATCCATTGCAAACCTCAAAATTTGGCTAAAAAAACACATGTTCCTCACATTTCTGTGGCAGAAAGTTCTGGAATCTGAGGGGAACCACAAATTTCCTTCCTCCCAGCGTTCCCCCACGTCTCCCGATAAAAATGATACCTCACTTGTGTGGGTGGGCCTAGCGCCCGCGACAGGAAACTCCCCAAAGCGCAACGTAGACACAGCCACATTTTTGAAGGAAAACAGAGGTGTTTGTTGCAAAGTGCCTACCTGTAGATTTTGGCCTGTAGCTCAGCCGCCACCTAGGGAAACCTACCAAACCTGTGCATTTCTGAAAACTAGAGACCTAGGGGAATCCAAGATGGGGTGACTTGTGTGGCTCGGACCAGGTTCTGTTACCCAGAATCCTTTGCAAACCTCAAAATTTGGCTAAAAAAACACATGTTCCTCACATTTCTGTGGCAGAAAGTTCTGGAATCTGAGAGGAGCCACGAATTTCCTTCCACCCAGCGTTCCCCCACGTCTCCCGATAAAAATTATACCTCACTTGTGTGGGTAGGCCTAGCGCCCGCGACAGGAAACGCCCCAAAGCGCAACGTAGAAAGAGCCAAATTTTTGAAGGAAAACAGAGGTGTTTTTTGCAAAGTGCCTACCTGTAGATTTTGACCTGTAGCTCAGCCGCCACCTAGGGAAACCTACCAAACCTGTGCATTTCTGAAAACTAGAGACCTAGGGGAATCCAAGATGGGGTGACTTGTGTGGCTCGAACCAGGTTCTGTTACCCAGAATCCATTGCAAACCTCAAAATTTGGCTAAAAAAACACATGTTCCTCACATTTCTGTGGCAGAAAGTTCTGGAATCTGAGGGGAACCACAAATTTCCTTCCTCCCAGCGTTCCCCCACGTCTCCCGATAAAAATGATACCTCACTTGTGTGGGTGGGCCTAGCGCCCGCGACAGGAAACGCCCCAAAGCGCAACGTGGACACATCCAAATTTTTGAAGGAAAACAGAGGTGTTTTTTGCAAAGTGCCTACCTGTAGATTTTGGCCTGTAGCTCAGCCGCCACCTAGGGAAACCTACCAAACCTGTGCATTTCTGAAAACTAGAGACCTAGGGGAATCCAAGATGGGGTGACTTGTGTGGCTCGGACCAGGTTCTGTTACCCAGAATCCATTGCAAACCTCAAAATTTGGCTAAAAAAACACAAGTTCCTCACATTTCTGTGGCAGAAAGTTCTGGAATCTGAGAGGAGCCACGAATTTCCTTCCACCCAGCGTTCCCCCACGTCTCCCGATAAAAATGATACCTCACTTGTGTGGGTAGGCCTAGCGCCCGCGACATGAAACGCCCCAAAGCGCAACGTAGACACAGCCAAACTTTTGAAGGAAAACAGAGGTGTTTGTTGCAAAGTGCCTACCTGTACATTTTGGCCTGTAGCTCAGCCGCCACCTAGGGAAACCTACCAAACCTGTGCATTTCTGAAAACTAGAGACCTAGGGGAATCCAAGATGGGGTGACTTGTGTGGCTCGGACCAGGTTCTGTTACCCAGAATCCTTTGCAAACCTCAAATTCTGTCTAAAAAAATGCATTTTCCACACATTTCGGTGACAGAAAGTTCTGGAATCTGAGTGGAGCCACAAATTTCCTTCCACCCAGCGTTCCTCCACGTCTCCCGATAAAAATGATACCTCACTTGTGTGGGTAGGCCTAGCGCCCGCGACAGGAGACACCCCAAAACGCAACGTGGACACATCACATTTTTTCTTTGAAAACAGTGCCTACCTGTAGATTTTGACCTCTAGCTCAGCCGGCACCTAGGGAAACCTACCAAACCTGGGCATTTTTGAAAACTAGAGACCTATGGGAATCCAAGATGGGGTGACTTGCGGGGCTCTGACCAGGTTCTGTTACCCAGAATCCTTTGCAAACCTCAAATTCTGTCTAAAAAAACACATTTTCCACACATTTCGGTGACAGAAAGTTCTGGAATCTGAGTGGAGCCACAAATTTCCTTCCACGCAGCGTTCCCCCAAGTCTCCCGATAAAAATGATACCTCACTTGTGTGGGTGGGCCAGGTGCCTGCAACAGAATAAGGCCCAAAACTTGTAGAGATAGAGGGGATAGCACAGCAAGTTTATAAGGACATATTCTTTTATACATCTTTAGACTGACTCTGCTTTGGGGACCCACATAAGTGAGGTGTCATTTTACTTGGGAGACTGAGGGGAACACTGGGGAGTAGGAATTTTGTGCTGGAGTGGTGATCCTACGAAGAAAAGCAAGGAAAATATGCTTTTTTAAGCACATTTTGAGGTTTACAGAGCAGTCTGGGTAAGAAAATGTTGGGGGATCCACGCAAGCCACACCTCCCTGGACTCCTTGGGGTGTCTAGTTTTAAAAAATGTCTGGGTTTGGTAGGTTTCCCTAGATGAAGGCCGCACACAGGACCAAAAACATAGGTGCCCTCTCCCCCCCAAACACAGGTAGTTTTGTAATATATCGTTTTGATGTGCCCACATACGTCCGTGATGTGCCAAACACTAAAATTTTGAAAAGAAACACACTTAGGTTATGTGAAAAAGACCCCTCACCCACCAACCAAGTTGGTGGCATGCTTCATCATCGGGGTCCCACCTGAGGCACCTAGCGTGTCACAGGTGTGCTGCGACGCCTGATTACAGCGGAGCAGGTTTTGTCATTTTTACCACACATGCTGGTTGGATTTGGCACGAGGGTGAGTGATGGTTCAGTGAATCATATTTTACTAACAAGAGCTTTCACAAAAATGAAATGCACTGTTAATAACTGAAAGGCAAAAAACTGAACCAATGACCCACAGCTCGTGAGCTGTAAAGCCGCGACAAGGCACCAACCGCTTTACAGTCCATTCACACAACTTTCATACATGACACACACAAGGCCATTCACACCGCCAGCCACGGGCCCAGCACATTACAACACTCTCATCGACAGACAGCGCCACTCAAGGGCCCATCACTTACATACACCCACATGCCTGATACAACAATCACATCAGCTGATGGGAGTGTGTGGACTGGTGTTTGGCTGGCAGTGTGTTGTAGTAGCCAACAGCAAGTCAATATGTACACTCTCAGCCAAGCCCCACTCCACACACAATGGCATCATTTTTTTATTTTTTTTAACAGAGGAACCCCTAACTAAGTAGAAAGAATTACAAAACTACAAACACAAAAGCTCTAACTAAGAACATGACAGAAATGCTAACCATGAAACTAAACACATGAAATACAAAACAGACATGAGTTTACACTCATGGTTGTTCCCAGAAATTCTTCTGGGTGTGGTAATTCTTAAAACAAGCACCGACACACAGCCCAGGCTTTGAAGGACAATCTGGGTAGTACATTCGAGTCTCCCTCCGGATACCTCTTCGAAAACACACTCTACATTTCTTAGCTGGAAAGTCTTTTTTGGGTGTGGGAGGAATGTGCTCAGCAAAGTGGCGATCTTTCAATCTAGCCACATCCTCCACCACTGCTTCTCTAGGAACTCTGGCCTGTTCCACCACAATAAGGCTCTCTATCACTGACTCCTGAAATTTCACAAATGTCATCTTTGACTCTGGAGACCTATCCCTAAACACAATAAAAGCATTGAAGGTTGCTAAGTGGAAGAGGTGAAGTGCTAACTTCTTATAGCAAACGTAAGACTTACGAATAGCAGTATAAGGTTCCATCCTCTGGTCAACTCTATCTACACCTCCCATGTGCTTATTATAATCTAAAATGCACACAGGTTTGCGCACTTCAGCAACCTGGCCCCAAACAGTCACAGGGGAAGTACTCTCATCATGGATGGTACTTAGCATGTAGACATCCCTCTTGTCTGAAAATTTCAAAGCTAGCAGCTCCTCGTTCCGCAAGGCACAGCACTGTCCCCTCTCAAGTTTTTTACAGACAAGCTCCCTTGGATAGCCTTTCCGGTTAGAACGGATTGTGCCACAAGCAACTATGTCCACTCTAAACAATTCCTTGAACAACTGCACACCAGTGTAGAAGTTATCTACATACAAATGGTGACCTTTGTTGAACAGTCGTCTACCAAGATCCCACACAATTTTCTCAGTAACTCCAAAAGTGGGAGGACAACCAGGGGGGTCAATATTGGAATCCCTACCAGTGTGCACACGGAAACTATACACATATCCTGTCCTACTTTCAGACAGCATATACAATTTAATTCCATATCGTGCCCTTTTGCTAGGAATGTACTGCCTAAAAACCAAACGACCCTTGAAGAGAACCAAAGACTCGTCCACACTTAACTCTTTGCCTGGAACATAGACCTCTGAAAACCGATCTACAAAATGATCAAGGACAGGCCTAATCTTAAAAAGACGGTCAGAATCTGGGTGATCTCGTGGCAAGGCTAATGCATTGTCAACAAAATGCAGCATCCTAAGAAGAAGCAAATACCGATTACGACTCATGGTCGCTGGAAATATAGCTGTTGCCATCAAGGGACTAGTAGACCAATAAGAAGCCAGTGACAGCTTCCTTATCAACCCCATCAAAAAAGTCAAACCCAAAAACTTTTTTAACTCCTCCAAATTTGTGGGAATCCACTGGGCAGCTCTAGAGTGTGGCCTAAGTCTAGCAGCGTTGTCCCTCAAATGCTGCTCCACATACAAATTAGTCTGCTCAACAATCTCTTCCAAAAACATATCATCCATGAATAACTCAAAGAAATTGATAGGCATAAAGTTCTCTGTATTGGCGTTACACCCCGGGAGACCAGTAAAGGCAGGCAACTCTGGCTGCTCCATGTTTGGGGCAACCCAGACATCAGGTCTTATAACGGGAAACCTTTCGGCCCCAGGTTGCTGCACTATTGGCACATCAATGTCCTCCTCTAAAACAGGCCCTTCGTCTGCACTGAGTGTGGCTTCATCATCAGAAGATTCCCCTCCAACAGAAACATCACTGCCAGAATCTCTGACTTCCTCCTCTGCCTCAGATGCAGAGTCCGTCTCATAGTCATGATTAGACTGTGACTCAAAAAGCATACCAACCACCTGCTGAGCGGTCATCCTGCGGCTAGCCATGATCTCTCCTGCTAAAATTAACTGGACAAATTCACCACCAACAACCAGCACTGTGTAAGACAAGTAACAAAGTGTAGCTTTGTTAGTAAGAGTTATAAACTCAAAAACTATACCGCTCACTTGCCTGAAAAAGCTTGATTCACCAGCAACTACACAGCAATCACCAATGATATCCCACTAAAAATAAAGAAAGAAAGGCAAATTAGAAATAAGACAAAACAAATATCATTGTGCACAAACCTAAGGACAATTTCACACACAATCCTGCATTTAGTACACCCCCTACAAACATGTCATTCATGCATGGCAACAATACTCCTTTGGAGTAAATTGTTTTTACTTACCTAAAACATGCAACTGTGCAAACTGCAGGTCAACCACCGCCAAAACCGCAAGGAGCCACAGCAAATAAAGCAAAAGCTTTGAACTAGAACAAAAAGGAGGAAAACATTTTTTATCACAAATGTAAAGACTTCTTCAGTTGAAAAACACCCCACCATCAAACATTTAGAAATTGGTGCCTAAGTGGATTTTGCCATAGGGGCAGATGGGCCTACTAAGAAAATAGGCCTGTCTGCCCCAAGGAAGCCAGAAAATACCTTTAGTAGTGTGTCCCCATGGAGAGCGACCCTTGCCAAAGGGGACAGCCCTCAAACAAACAAAAAAACAAAAAAACACACACAACACTATCCCTGGTGCCTAAGTGGCTTCTGCCCCCCTTGGGGGCAGGTGGGCCTAAGAAAATAGGCCCATCTGCCCCCAGGGGGTGTAGAAATGGCCAACAGGTCAATGCCCCCCTTGGGGGGGCGCCCCGTGACCAAGGGGACGCCCCCCCACAAAAATAAACAAATACAAAAAAATCCCTGTCGTTCTAGTGGTTTCTGCCCCCCTTGGGGGCAGACCAGCCTAAAAATAATAGGCTGATCTGTCTCCAAGGGGTGCAGAAATGGCCTGGGTACATGTGCCCCCAAAGTGGGGGGCGACCCTTGCCCAAGGCCCCCCCATCCACTAACACACACACACACACACACACACACACTATCCCTGGTGTCTAAGTGGCTTCTTCCCCCCTTGGGGGCAGGTGGGCCTAACAAAATAGGCCCATCTGCCCCCAGGGGGTGTAGAAATGGCCAACAGGTCAATGCCCCCCTATGAGGGGCGCCCCGTGACCAAGGGGACGCCCCCCCAAAAAAATAAACAAATAAAAAAAAATCCCTGGCGTTCTAGTGGTTTCTGCCCCCCTTGGGGGCAGACCAGCCTAAAAATAATAGGCTGATCTGTCTCCAAGGGGTCCAGAAATGGCCTGGGTACATGTGCCCCCAAAGTGGGGGGTGACCCTTGCCCAAGGCCCCCCCCCATCCACTAACACACACACACACTATCCCTGGTGTCTAAGTGGCTTCTGCCCCCCTTGGGGGCAGGTGGGCCTAACAAAATAGGCCCATCTGCCCCCAGGGGGTGTAGAAATGGCCAACAGGTCAATGCCCCCCTTGGGGGGGCGCCCCGTGACCAAGGGGACGCCCCCCCACAAAAATAAACAAATAAAAATAATCCCTGGTGTTCTAGTGGTTTCTGCCCCCCTTGGGGGCAGACCAGCCTAAAAATAATAGGCTGATCTGTCTCCAAGGGGTGCAGAAATGGCCTGAGTACATGTGCCCCCAAAGTGGGGGGCGACCCTTGCCCAAGGCCCCCCCCCATCCACTAACACACACACACACACTATCCCTGGTGTCTAAGTGGCTTCTGCCCCCCTTGGGGGCAGGTGGGCCTAACAAAATAGGCCCATCTGCCCCCAGGGGGTGTAGAAATGGCCAACAGGTCAATGCCCCCCTTGGGGGGGCGCCCCGTGACCAAGGGGACGCCCTCCCACAAAAATAAACAAATAAAAAAAAATCCCTGGCGTTCTAGTGGTTTCTGCCCCCCTTGGGGGCAGACCAGCCTAAAAATAATAGGCTGATCTGTCTCCAAGGGGTGCAGAAATGGCCTGGGTACATGTGCCCCCAAAGTGGGGGGCGACCCTTGCCCAAGGCCCCCCCCCCCCCATCCACTAACACACACACACACACACTATCCCTGGTATCTAAATGGCTTCTGCCCCCCTTGGGGGCAGGTGGGCCTAACAAAATAGGCCCATCTGCCCCCAGGGGGTGTAGAAATAGCCAACAGGTCAATGCCCCCCTTGGGGGGGGCGCCCCGTGACCAAGGGGACGCCCCCCCACAAAAAAAAAAAAAAAAAAAAAAACCCTGGCGTTCTAGTGGTTTCTGCCCACCTTGGGAGCAGACCAGCCAAAAAATAATAGGCTGATCTGTCTCCAAGGGGTGCAGAAATGGCCTGGGTACATGTGCCCCCAAAGTGGGGGGCGACCCTTGCCCAAGGCCCCCCCCCCCATCCACTAACACACACACACACTATCCCTGGTGTCTAAGTGGCTTCTGCCCCCCTTGGGGGCAGGTGGGCCTAACAAAATAGGCCCATCTGCCCCCAGGGGGTGTAGAAATGACTTTGGGGGGTGGGGGGAAGCACACAGAGGGAGCGAGAGCGCTCCCTCTGGGCTGTGTGCCGAGGACGTAGTGGTTACGTCCTCGGCACAGCAGCACTGTGCCGCAGGATGTAACCACTACGTCTGCGGCACAGAAGGGGTTAAAGCCAGACCTATTGGCATTGCAAAAGCTTGCTTAACGTATTGTAGACAGTGTAGAAGAGAATGTTGTGAAAAAGGTGAAATTATTCCATTATTTACATTCCCAAATTAGAACAAAAAGGGGCATATTTATAACCTAGTTGCTTCATAAATCTTTTTTTAAAAAACAGTGAAAACTGCTGCGTTGCGTTACTCTGCCCCAGGGAGGCATTCCAGGGTTGTTGCATGGAAGTTCTCAGGCAACATCCAGGGATTTTGATGTATTCCCAGATTTACAGGAAGTGGTAGACTTGGAATATGCCAGAATGCTACACCTTCCCAGATGAGGCATAACAAGGGGAAATATCTTTATTCCCCCTCATTTTCATTCTGCAGCACACATAGACAGAGGGAAATGTCTCAGAGGATTTCCTTCACATAACCAATCCTTCTTGCAATGCAAACACCCTTGCACCATGGTGCAAGGTTGCCTGTGTTGGTGCTAGGCAGCCAAAATTGCACCAGCGCAGGGACAAAGGTACAAATGCACAGTTCTTTTAAATAGAGCACACTCCTGCCCTTTCCCTGTCACTCAGCGCAGCAAGATGACTTTCTGCGCAGGCTGCCTGACTTGGCAATAAATAAGCCTAAAATGTTTACTTCTATGTCTCAACGATGTGCACCAAATTGTCGTCATAATCTTAAAGGGGACATCCCATGATTGATGCAATTATGTAAAATATACACCAGCTGACAAAAAAAGCACCATTCTAGCATTCTATTTCTGGTGATGGGGATGCAGGACTGGACGAAGATGGTCCCTTTAAAGTTTTAGATAAACTGTTGTTGCTGCCACTGACAATGATTACAGTATGTAAATGTAATGCATACACATTAATAACTAGATACCGTATCCGGGGAGCGATTAGCCTTTTAGCCTTCCCTAGCATAAAAAAGCACCTAGAGATGCAAAATGAAATTTAAAACACCTGACTCAGGATTTAAAGTCCAATGCACGGCATATTACTCAGCGTGACTGACAGTAAACAGCATCTTCCTTCCACGAAGGGCTTATTCTAAGATCAACACCCAAATTAATCAAACTTCCTTGATTAATCAAAATTATATATTATCATCCTGATTGCAATCATTTATCAAGGAATCCATTTTACCATGTAATTTATGAGATGCTTAATCAGTGCCAAGGAGTGAGAATCCCTCTGAGGTCTGTAAAGCCAAAGTGTGCCTGGTGCCGTAATTACTTGCTCTGTTAAAAAATATTGGACAGGAAAGAATAAACTTTATCTCAGGCAGGGCGCCTGAGCCTCCCTTCACTAGGGTGCTTCACTCTGTACAGATTCCCACTTGGTGCAGTTTTGGCTGCAGTTTTGGGAAACAATGAATTAATTTCCTCCAATGCATGTCAATTAGCAACCTCGGGTGTGCACTATAAGTAAAAGAGTTAGCCAAATCTTCATCAGTAGAAATTCCGCCCTATTGACGATTGTACAATTGAGAGCAAACTAAGGCCCTGATTTATTCAAAAGTGGTGCAGCACTGTGCTGCGCCACCTTTAAAATGCAGTGATGTGCCGTATTTACAGGAATACGGTGCACTCATGCGTTTCCCCCTGCGCTGAATTAAGCTGCCCGCGCCAACGCAGCCATCCTTGCACCACAGTGCAAGGGTGTCTGCGTTGAGGGGATAGATTGTTTATGTGCAGGAAGGGACACCTTCCTGCACATAAAAACAATCACCCATGGCATTTTTCTCATTCTATGTGTGCTGTGGAATGCAGCACACATGGAAAAAGCAAAAATGAGGAGGAATAAAAGCATTCCTCCTTGTTTTGCCATGCTAACACCACCCGTTAGTTTTTGGTGCTGCCACAGGTTAATAATTACTCATAAATCTGGGACAGCGTCAAAAGCGATGGGTGTTATGGTGGAACGCCCACTGCAACACCCGTTGCACGCCCCACTGACACAGAAAACTGCTGCGGAGTGGCCCATATTTACAAGGAGACATAACGCCACAAAAAGTGGCTTTACACCTCCTTGTAAATATGGAGCAGCGGTTAACGCCACCAGAGCGTCACGAAAAGGGATGCTCCTGTGGTGGCAGGGGCTCTTAAATCTGCCTCTAATTATTTTAGTGTGACATTATACTGTGCGAAAACTACATGCCTGATAACATTTATTATGCAGTATGAAACTACATCAACATGCATTTGGAAATGCAACCCTGTTTATTTTGTAAATATTATTAGATCACAATTTTTTTCCAAAATAAACACATAAAGTTGTGTGTACTTTAGTTAAACATAACTGCCCATAAACTGACCTTTGTGGGTGAAATAACAGTTCCTGAAGCTTAGGCCCTCAATTTGAGTGATCTGGTAATCTTCCTGGTAAACTCGGCCAACCTGTTAACATACCATGAAATTAGAAGGCGATTTGGTAATGCCAGGTCCAATTCTCCTGCTAATTTTCTCAGTTTGACATACAAATATCTGTCTGGCCTTCTGGCTGTCTGTCACTCCGTGTGTCTGTCTGTCTATTCTGCCATGCTGATATATGTTTCTCAGTTTTCTTTGTTTCAGAACTGTTTGTGAATTGATGTACTGAGCATGGTGGTTGGCACAAATTTGAAAGATATATATATATTTATGGAGGTGTTTGTCACTGTGTAGTTATAGTTAGGTCAGAGATTCCACAGGAAAGGTATTTTGTTTCTCAAATAATGTTGCCACTGTTTGATGAATCTGCACACAACTTTCCAAAAAAAGTCATCCACTTTGCCTCCTTGATGAAAGTTTTGTATTTTCCATCAAGTGGGGTCAAGAAAAAGGGAAGAGGGGCCCTAAAAGTGGAATTTTCCATTCTTAATTATCATAGGAAACTTTTCTCTCTAAAGCAACAGCTGAACAGCTGCTTACAAAATAAAGGAATTACAAATTTGGAAACAATTTAGAATTTTACTCAGCGTTTTTGAGAAATTAGCATTTAAAGAGGGGCTCAGCTTGGCAATGAAGGGTTAACCCTCAGAAAACCTTAGCAATATGTAGCTGATTGGTTCCTCTGTACTTCTTCAGTACGATATTGCAGTACAAAATGAATGCCCTGCAGACAACCATCAGTCTGCCCTGTGATGGTTTGGTCATAGGGCCTGGCTACAGTTTAGGCCCTGCTGCCAACTGTCCGATTCAACACAAGACAGCACATAGGAGGGTCAGGAAGTATACTGCTTGGAGGAGATAGAGAAAGGGTCTGCGGAGCCCACAATCATGGAAGATAGCAATTTGCAGGATCGGGTCGTGTCCCAGCCACCCAAGGACTGAAACTTGACTTCTAGATCAGAGAGGTTAGAGCACTGTAAGTAGTTAATTGATGCTGAAGAATGTGTCTGCCAATATAAGTTATTTCAACTGTTTTGCTTGATGCTTTAATTCACCTCCATTTGTCCATTCTTGCAACTCTGCTCTTCCCCTTTATCTCTTCCCCCAGTTTCCCTCCTATCTACTCCCTGTACTTATCCTTCTTTTTGTCTTGGACTGATAGCTGGTTTTCGACTTATCTATGGGTTTTCACTGACTCTTGACTTCTTCTGTAATTAGGCTTGACCATGTAGATCCTGGTTTTGTACCGTGCTACAGAAATCCCTTCTTTGACTCGGGTGACTACAACTCTACCTTCAGGTAGAGGGGTGTGCAATTCTACTTCAGTTCTCTGGCACATTTCCTGGTATCTAAGGAATTAGTACCAGCAACACTACATCGCACACTGGGTAATTACAGAGTTCTTTACAGTTATTCAAATTGTCACTGTCAACTAATCAACTTGATTGTTCTTCTTGACAATGACTAATACTACACCTCTGCAAAACAGTGCCATCCTGTACCTCAGAGAGTTCAGTTCAGGACTTCTAACAACCATCCTACTGGAATTGACTTAGCACATACAAAGATAGGATAGGCCTAATTTTTTATGTGCAGAGTTCTCTGTCCCAACAGCAGAGCCCCTAGAGTCAAAATGTTACTACTAAATTGTAGTTTGTGAATACTGAAACAAGTGTAAATTTGCCCAAATATGTAAGTTTACCTTTGTGAATCAGGCCCTTTGAATTCACAACCTACTTTAAAACGTGGCCCTGTAACCCACATCACATTTGCATTTTTTATCTTGTTTAACATGGAGTACTCATTGCGTCTGCAACTTTAGTGGTAGGTAAACCATGCAAAATATAACTTTTGCCATCAACAACTGACCTTGGTCCAAGGCCTACATTATTCACATTCTATACACACAGTAATTGTATTTTGTGCATGATTATTACTTCTTTACTACTAACTTACTTTTATTTATTTTTAAATGATGTAAAATTTTATTCAGTAATTAGAATCAAAGTGATATCAATGACGTCATCAGTGATGTAATCAATGATGTAATTTAACATGTCACACGTGACATAATATGCATTGTCATGAGCAGTGCATTCTGGGTGCAAGTTAGATTTAGCTCACTGAACTGCAAATAGTTAATTATTTCAGTGGTTGTTTTGTATATATATATAAAAGCAATTCAAAGTCCACCTTTTCAGCTGTCCAACACTGCAAGCAGTGTAGAGTGGCCATGTCACTAAAATAAAGACAATCTCCCTAAAGTTAGGCAATAAGAGCACACTCATTCAGTAAATATTTATTACACAGACCGCACAACGAGTTTCGGCTCAACAGAAGCTTCTTCACAACACATTGTCCCCGAGACCATTATGCTATTTACAATAAACCATAAACATAATGATATATTTATATACGTCCTGCCGATTGACCCATCCTGTATGCATTTTTACATTCCATTCTGTTTCCACAGCTTATTTCCTCCTTATCTCCTTTTTTCCTTTTCTCTACTGCTCTGCTGTGACTGTATAAAGGCATCCGCCTTATTACGAGTGCCATAGGAGATAATGCCTTGTATTAAGACATACAGGATATCTTTCACTTTTGTGACAGAGTAACTCATCTGCCAAACTTAAAATCAGGTTCTTAGAGTTCATGTAAACTCAAATGTTACAGAAGAACCAAGAGATGCTAGTGAGAAGTTAACAAAAAAGCCCAATGAAGTAACCCTCCCAGATACACGTTGAAGATCACTCAAACATTAAAAATACAAAGTTTACGTATGCCTCTCCCATCTGTCATAACAGTGAAATACTTTTCTTTTTTGTCACCACTTCAACATTTAATCACCGGCCCATAGTGGTAGTGTCATCCTTGATTATCTCAATATAGAGTGAATACTGGTTCATGTAAGCTTATTGACATTTCTTCACACACCAAATATATAATTAGCAGCAAGTTTTTTTTCTTTTCTTTCTTTACAGCAGACATTTCCATTAGTGTTTCTAATGTATTAGTTGTCCTTTTTAGTATAGAAGGTAGAGCTCACCTTCATTTCCAATTGCTTCATCTGCATGAAGATTCCTTCCTACACTTGAAGTGTCAGAGAAACCCATATTAAACCTCACTTTTGTCTTCTGTAGCCTGATACAATTTGGCGATGAAGTGTTTATTCATTTCATATCATCTGTGTCTCCAGGGTTCGAGGGGAAAAGCTGACTGTTCTGACTGTGACTTTTGCACAAGCGGCACTATAATCCCACTCATGGCATACACTATCATATATATATACACGTCATATATATCTATGATATATATATATTTTTTTTCCAAAACAAAGTGTCACAGTGACCGCCACCCCTCCAGGGCTACCTTTTTTTATCTATGCAGGGAGGGGCCTGTGGCCCCCTGCTGGCCTGGGGGAATCTCAATTTAATAAATATGGAGGGCTCGGGGGCATCCATTTAAAAATATGCAGGGGGGCCCAGGGTCTGGGGACCACCAAGAATGTAGCTAATGTTAGGACCTATGGGCAGGTGTACAAAGCTTTTTTGTGGTCGCAAATGGTGAAATGTCTCTTTTGTGATGGCAAAATGACCTTGTAGCATGTACTAGCCCCATTTGCTGAGCCGGGAACCAGTTATCGACTTGCAAAATAGGGATTGTGACTCACAATTAGGAAGGGGCGTTCCAAGGGAGTCCCTTCCTAATTGCGACTCGCAGAGCCATGTATGATTGTTTTGTGACTGTGAATGTGGTTGCAAAACAATTGCAGTGACCACCAATTTCAAATTGGTGCTGACCCATTCACAAAGCGGAAGGGGTCCCTTTGTGAATGGGAGAGCACACATTTTCTCAGAGCAGGCAGTGGTCCCACGGACCATGCTCTGCCTGTGGGCCTCCCACAGGCAGAGCATTCCTCTTCCACCTTTCACCCCCAGCCTCCCACCCAACAGTGACATCTGATGACATCAGTGCGCAATCGCATGCTGACCTCATCAGAGGTCACCTCCCAGCTCATCTTCCAGTGAGATCGGGAAGAGAAATGCAAAGCATTTCTCTTCCGACCGGGAGGTGAGGGCAGGCAGAGGCAGGAAAGGAAAGGCCTTTCCTTTCCTTTAATGCCTCTGTAAGCATGTCTGCAGTCTGAACGTGAAGCGATCGGGCTGCAGAAATGCCCACTAGGCATCAAGGATCTTTGTTTTTTTTTGGTTACTATTTATGTATGAGGGGAGCAGCCCCTTTGGCAAGGGCTGCACCCCAGGGGGGCAATATATTACTAGACCTGTTCTGCCCACCCATGGGGCAGATCAACCTATTTTAATTAGGCACCTGGGGCAGAAGCCACTGGACACCAGGGAGTTTTTTTTTAATGTTATGAATGAAGGGGAGTGACCCCTTGAGCAAGGGTCGCTCCCCTTGGGGGCAATTTATTATTAGGCCCCATGGGGGCAGATCGGCCTATTTAATTAGGCCGATCTGCCGCCGGGGGGAAAGAACCCACTAGACACCAGGGATTGGTGTGTGTGTGTATATGTGTTTTGTTTGGGGGGAAGCCACATGAGCAAGGGACAATCTCCATTGGGGCTTTACTGTTGGCCATTTCTGCCCCCCTTGGGGACAGATCAGCCTATTTTTGTAAGGCCCATCTGCCCCCAAGGGGGCAGAAATCCCACCAGAGACCAGGGAAGATTAAAAAAAAAAGAGGGTGGGGGTTGTTCTACCGACCAGTGGGCAGATGGGACAATTACCCCGATCCAGTCCCTGGGGGGGGCAGAAAGCCTACTAGATGCCAGGAAATAAACTGAAGGGGGTAACAGCCGTTTAGCTCTCCCCCCACACACTAAAACATCTTATCCCCCGGCAAGCAAGAGGACATTTGATTATTTTGGGTTTTGGTTTTACATTTTGGCCATGAGAGCTTGGCTAACTCTCAAAATCGTCCCACTTGTAATGGTGAGGGCTGCAGTTTTTGGACTTTGGGACACTGCCATGTAGAAAAATCTACGAGACCCAGACACATCTGAAAACTAAACATCTCGGTGAGTCCAGGGTGGTGTGCTTCACATGCACCCTGCACCATTTACTTACCCACAATGCCCTGCAAACCTTCAACTTTGCTTGAAATCACACATTTTTCCAATACTTTTGTGATGGAACCTTCCGGAACCTGCAAGAATCCATAAAATCCCTACCAGCAAGCACTGTCGCATCTATACCAATCAAAATTCTGCCTCACTTGTCAGCCTAAAAATGTTTTTTTTCAAACTGCCCTCTTGGACCCGCTTTGGTTCCCCATATTTTCGACATGTTTTCAGATCTTCCCTGTCACAGGCACTTGGCCCACCTACATAAGTAAGGTATCATTTTTACCCGGAGACTGAGAGGAACGTTGGGTGGTAGGAAATTTGTCACGGTGCGGTGATCCCACACAGAAATGTGGGAAAAATATGATTTTTTAGCTAAATTTGAGGTTTGCTGAGGATTCTGGGTAAAAAAACACTAGGGGATCCATGTAAGTCACACCTCTCTGGACTCCCTCAGGTGTGTAGTTTTCAGAAATGTTTAGGTTTGGTAGCTTTCCCTAGATTGCTGCTGAGCCCAGGACCAAAAACGCAGGTGCCACCCCCGCAAAAACAGGTCATTTTGTATTTGATAATTTTGATGTGTCCACGTAGTGTTTTGGGGGCATTTCCTGTCATGGGCACTAGGCCTACTCACACACGTGCAGTACCATTTTTATTGGGAGACTTGGGGAAATGTTGGGTGGAAGGAAATTCATGGCTCCCCTCAGATTCCAGAACTTTCTATCACCGAAATGTGAGGAAAAGGTACTTTTTTGTCATATTTTGAGGTTTGCTAAGGATTCTGGGTAACAGAGCCTAGTGAGAGCCCCACAAGTCACCCCATCTTGGATTCCCTTAGGTGTCTAGTTTTCAAAAATGCACAGGTTTGGTAGGATTCCCTAGGTGCCGGCTGAACTATAGGCCAAAATCCACAGCTAGGCACTTTGCAAAAAAGACGTTAGATTTCAATGTAAAAATGTGATGTGCCCATTTTGAGTTTCCTGTCGCGTGCACTAGGCCTACCCAGACAAGTGAGGTACCATTTTTATCAGGAGACTTGGGGCAAGACAGAATTGAAGAACAAATGTTATTGCCCCTTGTCTTTCTCTACATTTTTTCCATCCAAATGTGAGATAGTGTGTAAAAAAAGACGTCTCTTTGAGAAATGCCCTGCAGTTCATATGCTAGTATGGGACCCTGGAATTCAGAGATGTGCAAATAACCACTGCTTCTCAACACCTTATCTTATGCCCATTTTAAAAATACAAAGATTTCCTTGTTACCTATGTTTCACTCTTTATATTTCACCAAATGAATTGCTGTATACCCGGTATACAATGAAAACCCATTGTAAGGTGCAGCTCATTTAGTGGCTCTGGGTACCTAGGGTTCTTGATAAACCTGCAAGCTTTATATATTCCCGCAACCAGAAGAGTCCAGCAGACATAACAGTATATTGCTTTTGAAAATTTGACATTGTAGGAAAAATATGTTTCGCTGTTCAGGATCCAGCATTGGTTTCACACCCATTTCTGTCACTAACTGGAAGGGGGCTAAAAGCACAAAAAATAGTAAAAAAGGGGTATGTCCCACTAAAATGCCAGAATTGTGTGGAAAATGTGGTTTTCTGATTCAAGTCTGCCTGTTTCTGAAAGCTGGGAAGACGGTGATTTTAGCACCGCAAACCCTTTTGTTGATGCCATTTTAAGGGAAAAAAACACAAGCCTTCTTCTGCAGCCACTTTTCCCCATTTTTTTTTTAAACACATTTTTTGCTGTATTTTGGCAAATTTATTGGTCTCCTCCAGGGGAACGCACAAACTCTGGGTACCTCTAGAACTCCTAGGATGTAGGGGAAAAAAGGACGCAAATTCGGCGTGGGCAGCTTATGTGGAAAAAGGCCTGGCACCTGAGGGGAAAAAGGTCTGGCAGCGAAGGGGTTAAGGAAAATGAGCTGCATTTAAAAAAAAAAATTATTAGGAAAGCAGCAGTCACAGACATCTCTCCTTGTTACTCCTAGTCTGAGGAGGTGTACGTTTTTGGCACTGCACCAGATTTATGCTATGTTATAAATCTTGGGCAGTATCGAGGATCATGGGTGTTGAGTGTGAACACCCATGGCACGCCTCCCTGAAGCAGTCTGAGGCAACGCAGTGACTTGCATTGCATTGCCTTACAGCATCTCCACAAGGCCATGAAAAGCCACACTATAGGCCTTGAAGATAAGGGTCTGCACTGTGCGCCACATGAGTGTCAAAAAAGTGACGCTCCGGTGGCGCATGGGGGCTTGTAAAAAAGCCTCCTAGTTTCCATAGGAAAAATATTTTTTGTTTTGCTAATAACTTTGGTGCTATTTGACGAATCTTCCTCATATTTTCAAAACTATTTTGCCACTCACTCCAGTTAATACACACAATTTAGCCTCATATAAAAAACATTTCATTTTAATATGCAATTTGACCCGATGTTTTATGACATGTGTGGCATCTAATTAAATTAGTGGCCAAGAAAAATTGGTAAGCCTATAAGAATTATTATTTGATAGATGGATTACAAAAAAAGTACAGAGTTTTGGGATACCATAGTGAGAAATCCAATAACAAAATGTGGTGGTTTAAGGTCAGTTTATCTTGTTGCTTATGCTGGTGAATTAGTTTGACTGAAGAAATTAGCAACTTTCTTTGGCTGTTGTACAAGTGTGGCATGAAGTATAAGAAGGATTGTCAACTGAAAATGTTTAAGATATCTTAATATATGCTTTGAATTTTGAGTTTTATCATATGAATGAGTTATTGTCCAGCAATGAATCCAAAATTCATGCTGACTGCAATAGAGAGTAGGCAGGCTACAGAATCCACACCGGGTGGGCTAAAAAAGTATCTTGGTTGGAGCAAGCGTTGATGCCAAGGAGCGAATGCGAAGATGATGCACCAATATTTTCCACGCAGTCGGATCACTGCATCGTCGTCGAGCCTTGCTGTCAGGTCTAACATCAGTATTGAACTCAATTGAGATCAAGCCGCACAGTGTCATCATGGCACCTTGCAGGCTGTGAATCCACTGTTGTTGAACAGCCAGTTCAGGCAAAGTGGCAATCCTCACAGCAGTCTTTACTTGCGTTCTTCTCAGGTCTAGTAGTTTACTAATTTGGTAGGATCAGAGCCCCAAACTGTCATGTGAAGATTCTACAGCTGATTGGAGCCCTGTAATAGTGTAAGCAGCTTAATAAAGATCTTCTCCTTAAATTACAGCTTCTTCCCATTATAACACAGCCCTTTCAGGGAAGTCAGGTGCTTCCCTATTGAAGTGTATGTGTCATCTCCCCTCCACCCTTCCTGCCCTAGAAGGCTCATCAGAGTGCAGATGAATGCAGATGAGGCCTTTGTCACACCCACCCTCCCTGGGCTTGTGGCTGTCTAGAGGGAATGCACAAAGTGTAGTTGTCACTGAGCCCAGACATGTATTGGAGACAGGCTACAAGGCACAAAGAGCAGTAAGAGCAGAAAAATGTCCACTTTCTAAAAGTGACATTTCTAAAATAGTAATGCTAAATCCGACTTTACCATTTAAGAGAATTTATCATTAACATTCACAAAATATGAAACATGACCAAGCTACTCCTTTCCGGATCTGGAATTACAGCTTAAAAGTGTGTTAAGGAATTCCCAATGCTGGACTATGAGAGGAGTATGCCTCACAGTAGTGAAAAACAACTTTGGGAGTTTTTCACCACCAGGACATGTAAAACCTGAAAGTACATGTCATGCCTTTTACTTACATAGCACCCTGCCTTTTTGGCTACTTAGGGCTTACCTTAGGGGTGACGAATATATAATAAAAGGGAAGATGAAGCCTTGGCACGAGGTTTTAAATGCCAAGTCAAAGTGCTGGTGAATTTCACACTCAGGCTCCGCAATGGCAGGCCTAAGACAGATTTAAAAGTCTACTGGTGTGGGTGGCACAATCAGTGCTGCAGGACCAATAGTTGCATTTAATTTACAGACCCTGGGTATATTGTATACCACTTTACAAAGGACTTACAAGTAAATTAAAGATGCCAAGTGTGTATACACCAATGTTACCATGTTTTAGGGGAGAAGCTCATGCACTTTAGCACTGGTCAATAATAGTAAAGTGCTCAGAGTCCTAAGGCCAACAAAAAGATACAGTAAAAATGTGAGGCAAATAGGCAAAAATATTGGGGGAAGTAAGCTATAACAATGTATGTATCAACCTCCCCTTACTTTTTAATATTTGATGCACCTTCTGCTTGTTTGTTTATGCAGCCTTGGAAAAGTAGTGATGTTTGCTCTGCGAGACACAAGTTGGCTCTCTTGAGCTACTTCAGTAACAGCCCTATGCTGGTCTCCTGTGGAAGAACATGAGAATACTCTGCTGTTTTTTCTGTGTAAACTAATTTATGAGTGAGTATGTGTGAGAACTATATAGGGACAACTGTTGTTATAATTGTTATGAAAATAATGCAATGATTTTTAATATGTTTGTGTTTTTCTTAATATGTTGTTTAAGTAAATTGTATAAATTAAATTTTATATAATTATATTTTCTTCTTAAGTTTCAGTGAGAATCCCTAACGCTTATATGTGTTAGCATTACAGTGCAATTAGACTATATCAATTTTGAGTCCATTGAACCATAGCTAACCTTTACCTTTACCTGAAACTGAAATAACATAGTTAAAAATGGAGTTATGTTTCTAGGGGTATGCAAAACGTGCATAATTTGATGTAGTGAAATGATGTGGGATTACCAAAACATTATGTGAAAATATGTGTATTCAGGTAAAATGCATTACACTCAAAAAAGTATCTGTGAGGTCCATTTGTTTAAAAATGTGATTCAAAAATGTAATTTTGAGTTAATTTCCGGCTGATTGCATTTAAAGCATTGCTGTCTACATTTGAAAATTGTACTTAGTTTTGAGCTCAGTAATTAACTGAACATTTCACTCAGGTAAAATATCTAACTGAAATGTGTGTTGAACCCCCATGTTAAATAAACTGCCACTTGCATTCCAAACACTGCTGCTAACGTTCAGATTTGTAGTTTTTGGTTCACAAATTGCCCAAATGGTCCGCTTAGGTAAAAAATCTACTTGAAATGCAACTCGCATTCAATAAAGAAAAGTAACACACATAACATACACAATAACTTGCATTGCCTGGAATAGTTTGTTAATTGTAATTGATTGTTTTGTATTTTGCCATCTGAAATGGGTGCTTTGTGCTTTGGTTTGTATTTTCTGCATGGTGAGAGATGTGAGCTATGGCACAGTACGTGTAAACCTGGGAATGCGTCAAAACTGTATGCCTCCCCAGGTAAGGCGTAATAAGGAGCAAAATGTTTATGTCTCCTCATTTGTTTCTCCTGCTATATGTGCTGCATTCTGCAGCACACATAGAAAAAGGAAAACTCTTCCATGGATTATTTTTATGCAGGAAGGTGTCCCTTCCTGCACAAAAACAATCTTGCATGCAACACAGGTACACTTGCACCATGGTGTAAGGTTGCTTGCATTGGTGCTAGGCAGCCAAAAGGGAACCAGGGCATGAGGAAAGGACAGAAACGCACCATATTCCATAAACATAGTGCATTTGTGCCCTTTCTCTGTGGCACAAGGCAGTGCAGCAAGGTGACTTGCTGCACTGCCCTGCACCACCATTTAAGTAAATATGGGCCAGATGTAGCAAAGGTTTTTCCCCATTCTATGTCTATGGGAAAAAGTCTTCGTACATATGGCCCTATGCCTCTTAATTTCCAACTATACTGCACATGGGCTATAGGCATGTGCATCAGGGATTACCGAAAGGGCCTGCCACAGGCAGCCAAACCCCACTGTGCACAGAGATTGTTCACAGAGCTTAACCTTTGGCCGGGCCCTTTTTTTTTTTTTTTAAACCTTATTGGGGTAACTGTGGACTCTGGTTTGGAATTGCAAATCCAGGGCATGCCTGGGTACTGCAGATGCTGGGCAAGTCTCTCATTTCAAGGTCATTGGTTTAGAACCCATGACTACAAGCTCCCAAAGGGTATGGCTTTAGTTGGTGAAGCTTGCTGTAGGTATGTGGTACTGAAGATAGACGAAAGAGTCACTGATTGTCATATAATGGCATTAAAGTGGAGATGGAGAATTCTGTTATTGGTGGGGCCTCAATCCATTATGATGCTGCAAAATCATATGCCCGACTCTAAACTGGTCCTAATAGGAGCCAGCCGACTGCCTGACCATTCCCTACAAAGCATGCTGGCAAAGATTCAAGATTGCAAATCTTTCAAAAGTTGCCTTGTTTGATTGTACTTCTGCATATTTTCCCTAATTTATTAATATGTTTGACAGTCTAGTTGTGAGATATTGAAGTAACCCTGTTCATACTTCAATATCTCACAACTAGACTGCAGCATTTTTTTCCAGGGAAAAAATGGTACTTGATATTATCTACGAGTAGTCCCGTAAATGCAAGCTTACTAACCCCATAACCTATTTGACATTCTAATGCACACTGTGGCTAAAATGTGACACTAAACAACTGAGGCTAAACATGTTATAAAGACCAACTGACAGCAAAAAGTGTTTTTGTGGTTTCCTTGATCACTTACCTCTTTTTCGAATAAAATATTCCTGAGAAATTGTAATCTTGACTGAGGAAAGTACAAAATTATACACCCACTTCCCTTCTCAAGTCTGTCAGATCCTACAACAACCTAGCACATCAGTAATCCTTCAATATCCACAATAAGGAAGTCTGATATTAAATACTGCCCTGATTTTCATAAAGAAACATCAAACTAGGTTTGTCAAATTATGTTCAATCCTCACCTTAACACAAACTCCTTCTAGTAAACCTTCATCTCTCGTCATTTCTCTTATGGTTTGGGTCCAATGCTATTCCACACATTTCCAGTGGCATTTGTTTTGTATCCCTCAAGCTTACAGTGGTGGTTACTGTGCTTGCAGGGATGGTGCGATACCACTTACCTAAAATTTGATCATCCTCATTTACAATGTAATGTAATTGTGTTATATTTTCCTTTATTTTTTCGGTATATACATCATAGTTCCTCTCCTACTTCCTCTGGTGAGCTCTGTCTGAGTCCAAACATCTTTTGACATTTTATCTTACCATGGGACTCATGAAAGTGCCATCAGATAGTTTCAGTTATTTCTCCATAATGGTCCAAGATAGTTTTTGATGTCTCTGAATACTGGCTTTTATGCCCTTTTCAGGTTCTATTGACACTCAAGCCTTCATACCTTTCATAACTTTCTAGGGCTATTTTTCTGATACACTCTATTTTTTCTGAAAATACAATATAATTTAAAGTGTAAATTAATCACCACATTATTACCTTCATAAAAAAACGGTTTAGCTTCTATGTATGTTTGTATGTTGGAAAGAAAAAGTAAAACTTGACACATTATTTGAAGGATATCTCTTTTTATTAAATATATTATTTGACATATTTCAGGCACATAGGCAAATATACTCTACAATATAATCTAGAAGATGAGATTCAAAATCTCTACTGTTGGGCACTTTATTATCACTCACTCTTCTATTTTCAATATTCATATTCACCTTGTTTCTGATATTGATCCCCTCACCTTTCACATGACTAGCCTTTAGGTTCAAGCAACACTTCCACCTGTGTGCATTATGCAATGTTGTATTTTTCTCCTGCTCTAATGGTATATAGTGAGGCAGTGAAATGTAGCTTCTAATTCTTTGAGTACAGGATTTGCACCATATCCTATCCAATATAAAGGTAGGTATGACTTGATGGCAAATATTAAGGGCCTCCATGAGCCCTTGTATAGTTTGAGAGAAGTTTTTTTTCTCAAAACGTTTTCAACTTTTTACATGTGTTACACTGTACAGTAAATGTAAAAGGGGAAAATGGGTTAGTCAATATCTAAGCATAGTATTTTGAACCCTTGCAGTACAGAAGCCATGACATCTTTATACCCTTGACTGTGGTGCAAGAGTGTGTGCATTGGTGCAAGACACAACCACGCATGCCTTAACCAAGCATGCCTAAACCACACAGTTGGAACCACAACTGCGTCTTTACCATGCATGTCTTTACAAATAATTTTGTTGTAAAAGCATGATTGGTAAAGGAATATGTGTGTTAAACTGCACCCCAACAGTCAACCCACATCCTGCCCCTAAAGCCTAATACATCAGCCCTGCAATCCACCCCGCCCCAGCCCTTAAAACTGCCCCTTTCCCCCTGACCCCTAAAACTGACCCTGCCCTTAAAACTACTCCGATCCCCTGTACTGAGCCCTAAAACTGACCCCACTCCGCCCTTAAAACTACCCTGACCCCCTGCCTGGAGTCCTAAAAATGACTTCACCATTAAAACTAACCCCAACCCCCCACCCTGAGCCCTAAAACTGACCCCCGCTGCCCTTAAAATTACCACGACCCCCACCGTGAATCCTACAACTGACTCGCCCAACCCTTAACTCTATCCCTTCCCCTCACCCGCCCACAGGCCTAAAAATCCTGCACCTTGCTAAAGACTGCCTCAATCCCAGCCCCCCCGCCCTCAGCCCTAAAACTGACCCCCACTCCTGAAAACTGTCCCTTCCCCACCGCCCTGAGCCCTAAAACCCAGCCCCATCCCCTAAAACTACCCCGACCCTCCAGCCATGAGCCCTAAAACCCTGTCCATGTCAAAAAAACTACCAAGAATGAGCCCTACAACTGTCCCACCCCTAAAAACTAGCCCCCCAAACCCAGCCCCACTTAGCTCTCCCGTGCCTTCCTGTTCTCTTCTTCTCTGCCCATTCGCACAGATAGAACGCTGACCGCTCTCTGCCTTAACCATGCAAATGCATGGGTAGGCATATGTGTGGTTATGGCAGAGATCTGGAGAGCCGTGGTTCAAGCAAGCATCATTACTCTTGCATTGAAATGGCACCCATGGCTTAGCCCATGTTATTAAGGCCGTTTCCCGTGCAAGACAGCCAAGAGTATGCCAGCCCAGAGAGAGAGAGAGAGAAATAGTGACATCTACATATTGGAAGCTATGGCACAGTTCTGCTTTCTCCCTTTCATACAACACAGCACAGCAGCTTTAGCCACTGTGCAAGAAAACCTAGTAAATCTTCCAAATGTATTTCCAACAAAAAAGTGCAAAAAATGGATTTGTCCAGTGTTTTGCGCCAGTGAGTAAATTTCTTAATGCTAAAATACTGCAAAAACATTCCCTGAGCACTGAAAAAGACAGGGACTAGAGAGCTCTTGTGACTTGAAATGAGACATATTATTTATTTCGATATATGTCTGGTGTGTTTACATTGCTGCCAGCCCCATTGTCTTTCACACAATGGCCTACTTTGACCATCTGTCAGAAAACATGCCAAAGCTGACAAATTCAAAAAGAAAGATGGAACTCTTTTTGAGAATGTACTGGATTCTGCTGAAGGCTAATCGAACTGAAACTTTCATTTTCCCCACGCATACTATAATACAATTTTCCTCGGTATCTCCATTTGATCAACCTTCATCATTTATTCTCATGGCCCCAAATACACTACAGTGTTTGCCTACAGATCTGCGTCTGCTTATTTCCTAATGTTCCAAGTGCTTGCTGTGTACAAAAAGCATTATGGTACCAATTCTCATTGATGGATAAATACTGAGTAGGGAGAAAACTCATATATGATCCTGACTTGGCGCTAAAACTAGAGAGTAAACAGCAACAGCTGGGGGTATGACCACCTGAAAGAAACAGGGCACATAGATATTGCATCTGTGCTAGTAATGCATCTCAGGAGGGGGAATAAAATGCACTTTTATCCAGTTTTAAGGTGTGCAAGACAGAATAGGGTGTGAATTGTCCACTGGGGCAATACACATCCCGTGTGAGGGGGTGTACGATTTCCTCTTCATCTCTGTTAGAAGTCTTTTTATTTTGTGGGGCTAATTGCTTTAATGACTGATTAACAATCACAAAGTAAAAGCTAAGAACAAAAACTAAATTATATATTTTTATATAGATGAGCGCAGGAAGAATTCAGCAATGGCTGCCTGTCCCAGATGTTTGACAATAACTGATGTTCACAGCATCAGAGCTTCTTGAGTTTTGCAAGATGCTGAAGACCTGGCTATTTGAGTAACCACGTGGGGTCTACATGCCTGCTGAAGCGCCTGGATACACTCACACATGATTAGCATGCTCTACAAATCGACATAGTATTACAGTTTAAGATAAAGGTTTTTGAAGGGCAATTCCCCTCCCCCACCTTATTCCTAGTTATAGCATTAGGTCCAGTATTGGAACTTCCTCTAGGACTATACTGTATTTAATTTCAAGCTTATTGTGCATCATCACAAAGCTTCCATATAACTTGACATTCATGGAATGATGTGCGGGACATTGCAGTTTACTATCTAATAAATGTCAAAGGTTGAGTTAATGGGAAATGCAGCTGAAGCATTTGACTGCCTTTAGGCAAACCATGCTACAGCATGGCGTTTTTCCCTATGTCTTTTTTTTAATTTGATGAAGTGCTCATAAAGAACACAGGCAGAGATGGTGGAAATTGACGTTCTAGTGCATTCTGGGATTAAAACAGCAGACAGTGTGCAGTATGGAGACTTACCGCATCTGCAAACACTGGACACCTTTCAACTGCTCTTGGGGGTTCCAATTGAATACTGTTGCTCAGACCTCTCATTTCAGGGCTCGACTCAAGCTAATGACTTTGTGCATGGAGCAGCTACATTACCAGTGATTTCTTTCCAAATTTAGAATCAAAATTACATTTGGAACTTTCCCATCATAACTACATTTTTTTTATTGTGCATAATTGTCTGTAAAATATATACTGTGGCCCATATTTATACTTTTTTAGTGCCACATTTGTGCTGCTTTTTGACGCAAAAGCGGCGCCAACTTACAAAATACAAATGTATTTTGTAAGTTGGCTCCGCTTTTGCGACAAAAAATTACACAAATGCGGCGCTAAAAAAAGTCTAAATATAGGCCAGTATTTCATAATTTGCATATTTGTTTGATGTATACTTGTTTTTGTATTTTTGTGTATTGGTTTGAGGTTCAAAATCGTAGAAATTGCTTAGGCGGGGTCCCTGGATTCCAGCATTTTTCAGTAGAATTCTACAGATGTCAAAAGGTTAAGAACCATTTCTCTTTGCCATTCTATCTCTTGGATGGGCACATTCCCATCTGCCCGAAGATGTCCCTCTGGTGCAGCCACCAACATCATTCCTCACACATGGTCCAGAGCTCCAGCATGCTCCTGTCCGCCTCCCCCACCTCTGATGGATGGTGTGGCAAAAAATAGACCACTTGGGGACACTCCAAATCGGAAAAGTTCCACAAAGATGCAAAGCTTACGCTAGCGTCATCAATGTGAAATGTGGACACTTAGCCTGATTTCCTTAGCAAAAGTAAAACCTTCACAAATCTGCAGCTATGACATGAGACAGGAAAATAAGAGTGCTGGTCTTGATTCTCAAGTCAAGGCAGAAAGCACTGATGTTGAGCCAAAAAAATGCAAGTTGTACTGTAAGGCGCATATTTCAAAGAAAATTACAGAGCGTGATGCTGCGCCAAAATTGGCAGCGCCATGCACCTTCATTTTCACAACACAGGGATGTGCCGTATTTAATTGAATACGGCGCACCCCTGTGTTGTCCCTTGCGATGGCGCTAAATTAAGCTGCCTACACCAATGCAGGTATCCTTCCACCATCGTGCAAGGATGTCTGCATTGAGGAGTTTGTTTATGTGTAGGAAGGTGTCCGTTCCTGCACATAAACAATCATGAATGGCAATTTGTGTGTGTGCTGCAGGAGTGCCAAAGCGTCATTTTGAAATGATTCTTTATGTGCAGGAAGGGACACCTTCCCACACATAAACTATTATGTATGGCAATTTTCTCTTTCTATGCGTGCTGCAGAATGCATCCAAAAAAAGCAAAAAACGAGGAGGAATAAAAGTATTTCTCCTCGTTGTGCCTTGCTAACACCACCCCTGGGGTGGCGTTAGATTTTGGCACTGCCTCAGGTTTTCAAAATCTCGTAAATCTGAGGCAGTGTGAAAATCCAATGGGTGTTGCTGTTGCACGCCCACAGCAACACCCATTGCACGCCCCTTCCACCCAAAGGGTTGCTTGTCAAGGGGCTGTATTTACAAGGTGGCGTTAAGCCTCAAAAAGTGGCTTAACTCCACCTTGTAAATACGAAGCAGGGCATAGCAAAAAGTGACGCTCCGGTGGTGCTAGGGGCTCTTAAATATGCCCCTAAGTGTATTCAGACACAATTTGAGCCCTAATTATCACTTGCCTCTTTTCTAGTACCTCAAATAACTGCTATTTGTAGTTGAAGGGATAAGACATTGAATGAAAACTACAGAATGTAAACGGGGCTCCTTACTGCTTCTAGAGCTCTATATACCTTTTCTATACCTCCCAGTAAAGTAATGCAACATAAGTCCATGACATCTAATACCAGGTGAATCAAGGGCAGTACCTGGGCCTTAAACAGCAAGTCAGGCATAGCAGTTCCTTTAAAGGCAGGTGATAAATCACAAAGTGCAAAACACTACAGGCCCTATTCAAAAGGGAATGTTCATTTGCTAACCAAGCTCCACAAAAGGAGTCTTGGCAGGTGTAAATGTATTTACTAGTGTAGATTTCTCTACTTGAAGGTGGAGACACCCTTAGTAGCACATTTAGTGTAAAGGGCAAAGAGTGGGCCTTGCAAGGTCTGGTTTGCTTTGTAAGTATTCAAACGCCCACAAACATGTATACTTATGGGAACAAACTGTAATCTGACACCTTCACAATCAGTAATTGCTCAGAACTTTGCATGATCGGACTGTGAAATAATCACCTCCTGATTTGGTAGAGACATAGCAGAAAAGATTTCTCATGAGGAAAAAATGTTTCCCTGCAGAAATAAAAATAAAAATGTGTATTTGTGTAGTATGCTCCATTTCCCAATGTTGTAGTGCAGTGGTTCCTAACCTGTGGTCCGGGGATTCCTGCGGGTCCATTAAGCCTCCTAACGGGGGCCCGCGACTCCTTAGAAAATTAAATAATATTAACAGATGAGGTCCTCAACTTTCAGTAATGACTCAGTGGGGGGCTCTGGAATCCAAAAATGATTCAGTGGGGGTCCCCGGGTTCCAGTATTGATAAAGTGGGGGTTCACAGAAGTCAAAAAGTTGGGAACCACTGTGGTGGTCTATGCTATAAAGATGTCTGCACAGGGATACCTCTGTGAGAAACGTCACATGACATTCCCCGTAGCAACCATGCAAACCAGCACCTGGCACAGCTTTCCAGGCATTTTGATTGGAATGCTTATGTATTGAGAAAGAAGTAAACGTACATTATGGGGGAGATATAAATCTTAACACATAATGTTTTGTTTTTTTCATTACTAGACTCATACATGTACACTATATTCACATTTTGTTCCTGAGAATTCTGTTTTACTCAATTCATAGTTTGCATGGAAATCAGGGTATTTTATTGATAACTGATTTTAGCACCTGTTTTGCATTAGTTATTACCACAATCTTTGAAGTTCTGTGTCTGGTGTAAGCATTGGCTTACAGTTGGTTTGGTTATCACTCTAAACACAAAACAGGAGAAAGTGCTATTATAACTAAACTCAGAACTCTGGTGCAAGGCTAAACACAAGCACAACTTTGTTTTCCGACATTTCTGGATCTTCTCTCTCTCTCTCTTTCCCACTATGAGATATATATATATATATACTCATATATGTGTGTGTGTATATATACCACCGTAACGGAAAAGCTGCCCCTGCCTGGAATACCATATTCTGCAGGCATTTTGTCATTTGCTGCAGACTCACCACCCTTCCTCTCTGTTGGACCTGGCCCTTTTACAGGGTTATTCCCCAGATTTTTGGCCTTTTGCCACCTTATTTTTCTGACCTTTGTTGGCTGACGTTATGACTCTGAGCACTTTTTCACTGCTAATCAGTGCTAAAGTGCATGTGCTCTCCCTTGTGAAATTGGTACGATTGGCTTATACCTAATTGGCATATTTAATTTACCTATGAGTCCCTTGTAAAGTGGTATCCCTATACCCAGGGCCTGTCGATTAAATGCTACTAGTGGGCATGCAGCGCTTCTTGCGCCACCCACTGAAGTAGCCTTTCAAACCTATCTCAGGCCTGCTAGCACAGACAGGGCCTGTGTGCTCAGTTTTCTGCCACAGGGACCTGGCATCTAAATTTACTTGCCAGGCCCAGAACTCCCCTTTTACTACACATAAGTCACCCCTAAGGTACACCCTAGCTAGCCCTATGGGCAGGGTGCCATGTATGTAGAAGGCAGGACATGTGCTTGGTTGCGTGGCCTGTCCTGGTAGTGACAAACAGCCTAACTTGGTGTTTCACTGCTGTGAGTGCTGCCTTCTCATAGGATTGCATTAGAAATGCCCTGCCTTATGTGTAAGGGGTACTGTCTGATTTATGAGGGGTAGCGTAGGCATGTTTGGTATGTTGTAATGGTGATAACAAATGCTGCTTACTGGTGTAGGTGTATTTTTTATTACTATTACAGAAATGCCACTTTTAGAAAGTGAGCAATTCTCTGTGCTTATGACTATGGTGTTTTGCAGCTTGACTCCAATCTACGTCTGGACAGACTGACAGTTGGGGCTTTGTACATACTTTTCAGACAGCCTGTACACAGGGAGGGTAGAGGTGTCACAGAGGTGCATCTACATATTGTATGGTCTTCCTGGGCTGAGAGAAGGGAGAGGCGGAGCACATCTGTGCCCTGGCATCGCACAATAGGGTTGTTTACCCCCCACTGATGTTTGGAGCCTGTGCTGGAGGAGGGAAGGGGCACTCCCAGAACCAGTTGTAACTGGTTGGAACCGCCTCTCCTCCTCATTGTAAGAGACACTGCAAACTTAGTATAAGTACAGGGGAATTTTCCCCACATTTGGAACATTCTTGGAACTGGACAGAAGGCTGCTGAGAGGACTCACCAAGGACCACCATGGACTGCTGCTGTTGTGCTGACCTGTGACCCACAGGAGGAACTGCCACTGCTTGTATCCACTTTTGTGCAGGCCTGTTGCTGGGCCCCACTGCCCTGTGCTCTACTTTGTGTCTCCCAGGGGCTGGGTGCTGTGGCCCCTGCCACCCTGCACACCTCTGCCCTTAACTCCTTCACAAAGAGTGCTGCTGGTATAAGGAAAGCACCTAGAAGAGCGCTTCTTTGAGCCCCTCCTTTGCATCTCCTGTGCACCGTTGCTAGGGAAAAAAAGAATCACTGCCGGAGCCCGGGATCCACGTGGTGGCCCTCGTGCTCTGTGAAGCGCTTCCTGTGCTGCCCGAATCACCACCGCAGCCTGGGTGTCGAGGAATCACCTCCTCAGCCCGAGTGCACGTTTGATTTTTGGAGCACGTCACGCTCTGTCTAGTGTCCCCAGGGCACCAAAAGGAGGAGAAGAGGAGCTAGCGCTCTTCAGCCGTGCCCCTGGGGAAAAGCACGCTTACCGATGCGCCCCCGGGGCACCAGCAGGCACCATTCTTGGTGCCTGCTCGGGAGGAAGCCAGGAGAGCGGCTTGCGCACCGTGTCAGGTGCGGTCGCCCTCCAGAGCAGGAGGAAAGCCTCATCAGAGGCCCCTACTCCAATTTATCTCCACTCTGACAGCCGCCCCAAGGATGCGGGCGGCTGTCTACCCGACGCAGGGCACGGGGAGTGGAAAGGGAGTTCCTTTCCCCCAGCCACTGCCTGAGGGGCGCGATTGCCCTGTAACTTACTTGGCAGTTTTGGGCCCCCCCCCTTTGGTGGTAGGGCCAGTGGAGGCCCCCAAAGATCGTGGGCCCAGGAGGGGCCCGTTAGGAAATCAGTGAGGGTGCTGACCGGCCCTCTCCCGTAGGAGCCACATGTGGCCCCTGGTGGGCGCATAGGAGCGCCGGGGCCCCTACATCGATCTTCCAGGCACTAGGAGTGCCTTGTTCTACAAAATAAGGTACTTTTGGGGACACTGGGAGGGCGGTATGCTCCAGGGTTATTTTTCCTAAGGATATACTGTATATATATATATATATGTATACATATTGTCTTGCCATATGTAACAATGTCCCTTTATGGGCATGTATGAGGTATTTATGACAAGTACATATATTTCTTTATTGTAATTCCTGACTACTGTTTATGTTGCAGAATCCTGAGTACTTACGTGCTCCATTGTGACAACTGCTTATTCTTGCAGAGTATTAGTAATTTGTGTAACATTCTGACAACTGCTAAGGTATCAGGGTATTACTGACATGTCATGTTTGGTCTAATTATGTTTTGTGCAATACAGTTTATTTTTACATAGCTCAGTGTTGTGTTTACTTTGTGGTGTATATTTTGTGTCACATGTGTTGTGTGTGTTGTGCAAACACTTTACACATTGCCTCTGGGTTAGGCCTGACTGCTCGTGCCAAGCTACCAAGGGGGTGAGCAGGGGTTATCTTGGACGTGTAACTCCCTTGCCCTGACTAAAGTAGGTGGGTTCTGCCTGGCTTAGGTGCATACACTAGCCAACCAGAAACCCCATTTCTAACACTCTCTAATTAATGTTTTTCATTTTCATTATTAACATTAGATTATTTTTTTAAAGGTGGACCTCCTTCCAGGGCAGAAATTATTCCTTACAGCATGCGCACACCCTTGAGCTGTGGCATAAGGTTGAGTGTGTTCCCACATGCAGCCTAAAGTCCACCAACGCAAGGGAGAGAGAAAAACAGAACTTTAACAGGAGTTCTACTCTCTTCCTTTCATGCAACACAGCACTGAGTTTCATAAACGTTTTGAATTACTGATAAAAATGTTTTTAAACCGAGTCATGGCAGTTTATGGCATGACTAAGAAGAAAAACTCATACGATTTGATGCAGCGTTGCCTAAACCTCATGCAGTTTCCCCTGCATAAGTACATGGCTACCTAAAAAGCATCTTAAGTAAATGTGTCCTTGGTCATGGACCGTCATGTCATTGAAGTGACATGATTCCAACATCACTGTGAAAGGGCTGATGAAGAACCCCCAACTGAGTGGGCTTGGGTTTTTAATTTGGCAAAATATGGCAGAACTCACTGCTGAGAAGCTGTGGAATTCTGGGAGTTATGATTATGAATCCAAACAAGTCAGACTCATTGTCCATTCCTTCTGAGAATAATAAATGAAGTGTTTGGTAGGGGGTTTGGCATTTGGCTTGGAAGGGGGATTTTGTTTTAGGCTTGGGGGAGGGTTGTGTTTTCTTGGGGGAGTAGACTTCTCGGTGGGGGTGGGGCATGGGTACTTGCAGGGGATGTAGGGGAGGCCTTTGAGGTGGAAGGGTTGACCTTAGGGAGGAAAACAGAACATTTAGGGGCTTCACTGGGTAAAGGAGTAGGGAAAAGGGCAAACTCACAAAGAAAGGATTTTTTACCTCCAATGGGACGGTCATAGCGAAATGGTTTGGGTGTGGAGGGAGGGGGAGTGGTTGTAAGAGGTGCTGGTGTGAATGTCTTGGGTGTGTGCTCGAGGCAGGTATGCTTGTGGCTGGTGGGTATCTGTTGAGTGGGTGAGTGAGGGTGTTTATGTGTCTTGGGCTAAAGTGGGTGTGGAGGTGCTGGGGGATGCCATGGTGGGTGGGCGACTGTTTGTTGGGGTGGTGACTATAGGTATGGCGGATGTGCTGCATGTAGGTGTGTCTGTGGTGTCTGCAGGTGTGGTGCCTGACGGTCTGCTGGGGTGCTGTCTGCGTGTAAGATAGGTGTAGTTGCTGGATCTGTGAATGTTGGTGTGATGTCTGTAGGTGTGTCAGGTGTGCTGTCTGTGATGCTGGGGGTGTTGAAGGTATCGGGGCAGGCTGTGACTGTTACTGTGTGTGCATCTGAATGTTGCTTGTGTGTATGCTGGTGGTGTGTCCTGTGGTGCTTTGCTTTGTCTGGGCTACTCTTGGATGTTGAGGTGGATGTATGCCTGTCTGTTTGTGTGCTTTGGCTGGGTTGAGGAAGGGGGGTTTGGGATTGGGAAGAGGAAGGTGGAGGGTGGATGGGAGACAAAGGGTGACTGGCTACCATCAGTGTGGAGGCCAGAGCCTGAAATGCTCTCTGTAGGCCAGCCAGTGCACTGTGACTGCCCTCCAATAATGCATTACTCTGTTGTATCTGAGTTGCCAGTCCCTGGATTCCATTCACGATGGTCGACTGACCCACAGAGATAGACCTCATGAGGTCAATAGCCTTCTCACTGAGGGCAGCAGGGCTAACAGGAGTTGGGGCAGAGGTGCTGTGGCAAATAGAACGCCCACTCTCTTGGGTGAGCGAGCACAGCAAATTGGGTGAGGAGCTGCAGGGAGAGCGGTGATAGAAAGGGGAGTGGTGGACAGAGATGGTGCTGGGGTGGTCCCACCACAACCAGGGAGTGTCCACTGGAGGAGGATTCCGAGGATGATGAAGTAGATCCAGTCTCCCCGTGGAACTCCCCTCACTCTCCGGGCCACTGGATCCCTCAGTGTCAGTGTTCTCATGACTGGAGGTGCTGTGGCCAGCAGCTTCCCTGCTCGGCTGGGCCCCGTCTCCTTCACCTGCTGCTGCTGGAAAACAGAAAGTCTGGTAGGGTCATCACATTCTTTACATACCACTTCCATCACACTGTACACATCAATGACATTACATCTAATGGTACTACACCCCCAGGTAAAACCAGTTTTGTGCCAACATCATGTCACAACTAGATACAATGTACACCCCTACATAAAAACCTTGTCATACACCAGCTAAGCCACCTATCTGACACCTACAAACCCATCATATCAGTAGAGCTATCACACTAACCATCCCATGACAAGCTGACTTGGCTACTTGATACCGCGTCCCTATCCACAGCAACACGGTCAACCAATAACCAAGAAGCTATGGGAAACAGTGATGACATTGCTTTCCACATATTACATACACAAAATCTACACATACTAACATATTGACCTGATGTCATGTACCAGTCAAGGGACCTTATCATATGCTAAACACAAGACATCATGTTGCATACAGGTCATAAACATTTCATGTCACTGAGTTCGCAACTGTCTCAATGGAAATCAGCAAACATGCAACTACTCTAGTTGGCATATACAAATTTGGAGTTTGATAGAGTCAGAACACATCACCAACACATGTACCTATAGTGATGTAGGAAAGGACGATACATACTTTGTGGACCATGTCATCTAAGTCATTGTCCTCCTGTACACAAAGTATTGCACACTTTAAGGGCCTATTTAGCTCTGAGCCTTTACCCACACACAACCACAGGTAGTATAACTACTCGTCCAATACAATGGACACCTGTCATCTACAGGAAGGTAACACATAGTTCAACGTATCATACTATTATTCCATCTATATCCCAATGACTGACTGGCAACATCACTGTCCATACATCAGACATGCCTATCCTTACATCTGTTTGTGAAAAAATGAGAGAAACAAACCACATCTGAGGCTATCATGATAAGGACATACACCTTGGTGCCAGCCACATGCCTGGCTACACATACCATTCCAACAACGTGTATGTGAACTACCATACCTGCACCACAATGTGGTCAGTGCAAACAATAGGTTTCCATACAAAAAGCATTCAAACCATATCCAAAATCGCAAAAGAAGGTATGTGTAAGACACATATGTGTGATTTAAACAGAACCTTACAATGTACAAATGATGTTAAAACAGCTCAGATTGTAAGTGTTAAGAAGATTTCTTGGACTATGTATCATGCATACAACACTATGGCTAGGGAAATAGCTGTGCAGCCATTTCCCATCTACAGAACATGAACATGTTACTAATATTCATGGATCTGAAATCAATGTTTGTAATCCAATAGGAGTAGAGCAATATTTCCATGGTTACCTACATGTAGGATGTTACACTCAGATGACACTTTACAGAGACCTATGTACATCCCTCATATACCAACTGGGTTCACCTTGTAACAGCTCTGATTAAGTTTTGAAAGTATGGCATGTGAAATGTCAGATGGACATCACAGCCTCACATCATGCTGTCACTCATCAGAAACCTTATAAAAAGCATGGATAATTTTGCCTTGTCTGACTCGATGTTGCACAGAGACATGGATCAAGGGGCATTGTAATGAACAGAAGGCAAATACCTGAACAACTTAACAACATGATGTTGGGAGTATAGGCCTGTAGGTTTGAAGGGACAGCCAGCAGGGTATGAAAAGCTGTATAGTGGTGCACATATGACACAGTCACATGTGCATCATCATATGCTTCTCTACAGAGGGGCCAACATAGGTGAGCAATTTGTTCCTATACAAAATAGAATGTGCTCACCTATGTACAATGTTGATGACGGTACATCTATGTGTTTCTTGAAGAATTTTTAACCATTTGCACTTACCACATTGTCACAGCTTAGATTCTTTCACATCATACAATAACCTGGTAAAGGAATGAAAATGTGATTTGTCTGTACTTACCCTCTTGTAGCTGCTGTGCTGCCCTCAGATGCCCATCCGACTCGGGGTAGGCCACTGCCAATATGCGGGCCATTAGGGGGGTCAAGATCCGACCTGCACCCCGTCCTCGTTGGGAGGACATCCCCAGCTGGGCCTATGCGGTCTTCTGGGCTGAGCATCTCAGGTCTTTTCACCGCTTCCAACAGTGGGTGCTCCGCCGGCTGTGGAGCCCCAGGGTCTCCACTTTATTGCCGATGGCACGCCAAATCCCCTTCTTGTGATGGGCGTTGACCTGTGGATGACACAGACAAGAAAAGAATGTCATGTCTACATGCACTGTACCAAAACACACAGGGTGAAAATACAAGTAAGTGCAAGGAGCCATACACAAACTTCCTTCAACATCCCCTTCTATGTGGAATGACCATCTGCAGTCAAGCCATGTGCGACGTTAAGACAGCCATACAACATGCATATCCAGCACCAGGTGCTGGCTTCAAACATGACCAAACCACAAGCATGTCTCTCAACATGATATATCTGTCCAATAATTTTTCACACCTCCTCCAAAAATAATGTAATACAGTTTGTAGGTGGGTCAGGGTACACACATCACACACTCCATACTATGTATCAGGACTCAAAATCTACATATGAACATGTGCACATGTCCATCTATCCACACATATTACCTCAATCCTTCATTTAACCACATTTTCAGAACATCATCATACACTCAATTCTAACTTTGATATTGCATTGCACTTACCTGCTCCTCTGGTGCACCATAGAACTATTCATACAGTGGTAGGACCTCCTCCTCGAGCATGTCCAGCTCATCAGGTGAGAAGGCAGGGGCCCTATCACCTGTAGGACACAGCATGATTGCTCCCAGAGGCAGTACACAGCAGCTCAGGTCATGGAGGTCTTCCTGGCAGCAGTGTCAGGAGTCAAGTGAGGGATCAGGTTTGAGATGACGGTCACGCCTACCATGTACAGAACTGTCACCGCCGGCGAACGTTGCCTTTGGCCCAAGTCCGCCAAAGGCAGCAATGTGTTTCAATGGCAATGTTCACCACAGTCGTATCCGCCTACCGCCATGACGACATCCGCCGGTGGAGTTAGGTTGCTTCCTAATGTCCAGTACAGTAGGTCAGGTAGCTGCCATTTTAAGGCTCATAGATGAATGATGAGGTTTTGAAAGGTGCATCACTAACTGTGAAATGTATCTATGACATTGTGTTCACTGCTGCCTTCATGCAAACATGTAGAAATGTGCATGTATTATATAGAGGATGTTAAATTGATGCATCCCGAGCAATTGTACATGAAATAGCATTGTCAGCAGAGTAATGACAATCTGTAAATGGTATAGGTGTACCAAATATATGCAACATGTTAAATAAGTTAATATCACATTCACTTTCAGTGACATGTTTCTCCATTTAAAGAACATGATAGGGGTTAGGGGATCTGAATGCAGTTATAAGCCAAATGTTGCCTAGGTACGTGATAACTACAACCTTTTCACAGTTTCATGTGTCGATAAGTAGCATTATATGTGACGTAGGTGTGATCATACTTATGCTGTACAGATTGGGTGATACACATACATTCTGGTGTTCTCCCACATAGTTACTCTCGCATGAGAAGAGCAAGACAACCTCCAGTGTACCCTCAACTAGAGACCTGCAGACCATGGAGAAGTGACATATGATTCAAATCTACCTCCTGGATAGGCAGACAATCATGGATCTCTGTCATCAGTTGGAGCCAGATCTGATGCCTGCCATTTGTAATCTCAATAGCAAACCTCCCATTGTACAAGTCATGTCAGTGCTGCACTTCCAGGCCACTGGGTCGTTTAAAAATACAGTGGCCCTAACTGCAGGTATGTTTCAGCCTATGTTTAGTCTGGTCTTGAAGGATGTACTGTCTGCATTGTTGAAACACCTGGACAGCTACATCAGATTTCCATAACATCAAGATTTGGCCCATGTAAAGGCTGCTTTTTATGCTTTGGGACACATTCCACATGTGGTGGGAGCCATAGATGCTACCCATTTAGCCTTGGTTCCCCCAAAGGCCAATGAACAGGTGTGGTGGAAGAGGAAAAATGGCTACTCCATCAATGTCCAAGTGGCCTGTTTGGCTTACCTCTACATTTCACAAGTTTGTGCAATGTATCCAGGATCAATCCATGATTCCTCCATCATGCAGAACAGCAATATCCCACTGCTGATGACACGGCAATACACAGAGAGGGCCTAGCTGGTTGGTAAGTCAAATATGTCATGTGTGTCTGTAACTTATATCTGCTACCAGATACGTGGATGTCCAAGATTTATGTTTGGCTTGTTGTAACTATTCCTTACAAGGGACTCTGGCTACTCCAACAGCCCTTGGCTGTTGACACCAATGAGGTACCCATCCACTCTGGGGTAGGTCCGCTTAAATGAGGCCCATGGAAGGACAAGGCGTGTCATGGAGCGGACCTTTGGGCTACTGAAGGCACGATTTTGCTACATTGATAAGTTCAGAGGCTCTCTCATCTATTCACCCAACAAAGTATGTCAAATTATCGTTTCATGCTGCATGCTACACAACCCCGTCCTGAAACGTCAGATACCATTCATACCAGAGGCTGAGCCAGCAGTTCCTGCGGGGTGGAAATATAGATTTGCCAAGTGAGGATGAGCATGATGAGGATGAAGCTGGAGACATCAGGGCTGATCTCATCAATCAGAACTTCACCTGACTTAAGGTATGTGATATGATGTAATTAAAGTGAATCAGTGGGTAATTGTTGAGGTTAGGGATGCCTGATAAGTTTCTTAGTATGACCATCAGAGAGGTCATAAGTGACTCCAAAGCCCATGACTAAGATAGACATAAAAATTGCTACATGGCATTGTGTACAGACATCAGACTCACTCCCCCAGGTATTCCTGTCAGGCCCTCAGGATGCAGGATGTCCAAGACCTTCTCCTCCCATGATGTCAAAGTAGGGGGAGGAGGTAGGGGTCCACCGCCAGTCTTACCTGCCCCTTGAGGTTGTTCCACCTCTTCCTGATGTCCTCCCTTGTGCATGGGTAGCTGTCTACAAAATTCAGCCTGTTGACTATCCTTTGCCACAACTCCATTTGCCTGGCTATTGATGTTTGCTGGACTGGTGCTCCAAAACGGTATGGCTCTACTCTGACAATTTCGTCCACCATGACCCTCAACTCATCATCAGTGAAAGGTGGATGTTTTTGTGAGGACATAGTGGTGGTGGTCAAGACAGTGAGGTAGTGAAAATTGTGAGGTAAATAGCATAGGCGATGAGGTGTGGGTGCTGTGATGTGAGTTGGTGATGGCTTGTGTGTATTGTGGGATGAGTGCTGAGTGAAATGTGTAGGGGTGCCTATTGTGTGCTTTGGTATAATGTTTTTTGGCGTGTCTCTGTCTGTGTGTTGCGTTCTATTTGCAAAGGATTGTGGGGTGTGTTATATAATGCAGTTTGTAGGTGTGTCGGGTGTGTGGATGTGTATCAGGTGTGGGGTTTTCAAACTATGCAATGTGGTGTGGTGTTTAACTGATGTGACTGCTGACCGCCGCAGTTCGCACTGCCAATGGTTTTCTGCTATGGAAGAACCGCTTTTGTAATTTGTGGATCATAATATGATCAGAGGTTTTTTGGCTGGCTGGTGGTGGAATGCCTTTTACCCGCCCTGCAGTACCTGATGTTTTTGTAAATTTGCCTGGATTTGGCGGACTTAGCTGTGTGACTCTTAATACGGCAGTTGGATCACCACCAACATGGCGGTCTTTTGGCAGTCGCCACCTCGGCGGTCTTGCCAAAAGACTGCAAAACTCGTAAGGGGGCCCTGAATTTATTGGGTTTTTTTAATGGTTTTTTTTTGCACATGGCTCGTAGGTCTATACCCAAATCTTGAGCTGGTGGTAACTCAGCGCAGTGACAGGCTGAGCAGTAAAAAGTAAATAATATTGTAGGACTGCAGACTATTTATGAGTATAATGTCATTCCCATGAATCTCAGACTTTATGCAGCATTACATGTATTATACATTAGATAGTACTCCGGAACATATTTTCATAGAAATTCACTTTTTACAGAATTTCAGAGGTACCATAACTTTCCTGTGCATTACCCGTTTGTATACACACACCCGTCCCCTATATTGTAATTATATCAATAAAGAACGAAAAAAAATACTTTCTGCCATATTTACTTCTCAAAACATAAACAATAAATGTGTACGACTGAAAAATAAACTTTAATCGGACAGATCAAAATACTGCTGTTTTTCCTTTCTTTTGTCGTCGGCTGATACCACACAATCATTTCCTGATTGATGTTCATTCTCGTGAAGTACCTCGCTACTCTGCTGCTCTCCCCTGTATTTACAGACGTGTCGCGCTGTCCTACCTTCCTCAAACAATGCAGAAAGCTTTCAAGCCCCTCTTCCGGTCTCCGTTCACGTACTCAACAGCGGAGGCTTCTGAGCGTTGCTCTGAACTGCAACAACAGCATATTGTTCCCTCGTCCTAATGGAAGAGAGATGACGTGAGGTTGTCGCCATTGAAATATGGAGGGAAAATACCTGAGCTGACCCGCAGTTCACCACCATTCACTTAGCTCCCTCTGACTGACGTTCAGTCCACATCCTGCAAGCACGCTGCAGAAATGAAACTGTAAAATACTCTGATTGGGATGGGAAGTGAAGGAGCGTCCTCTTGCACATCCACTCCTGGAGGCAAATCATAGCAGCTAACAACCAAAACAAAAACAAAGGTAGTCTTTAGGCCTGGGTGAAATTTAAATTACACCAGCATAGTTTGGTTTTGGACATTTCGGCATGGTAGTGGAAGTGACATCACATAACCTTTGACCTTAATGACATCGAAGGAAGTGACATCAAGTGACCCTTATCTAGATTTTTGCCAGGAAGGCATGTCACATGACCCCCACATAACTTTCACACTTTTTAACACTGGATTACACTCATTCTTATTCAGTCTCATCTAATCATAATCTCACTCATACCTAGTCATACTAACTGACATTCAGTCTCAGGTTTAGTATTGCTTTTCACAATGCTTAAATCACTTTTCTGTGCACAACATGGCCTATAAATTAAATGCAACTTGTGGGCCTGCAGCACTGATTGTGTCACCCACTTAAGTATCCCTTTAACTATGACTCAGGCCTGCCATTCCATAGCCGGTGTGTGCAGTTTTACACCACCATGACAACCAGACAAAGTAACCCTTTTGCCAGGGTCAAACCTTCCCTTTTTATACATATACTTCACCCCTAAGGTAGGCCCTTGGCAATCCAGAGGGCAGGGTGCAATGTTTTTAAAAGGCAGGGCATGTACTTTCAGGTTTTATATTTCCTGGTAGTGAAAAAATTAAATAAAGTTGTTTTTCACTATAGGAATGCCTATCTCTCCCATAGGATAACACTGGGATTACCTTACTATGGGGGTCATTACAACCCTGGCGGATGGTGTTAAAGCGGCGGTAAGACCGCCAACAGGCTGGCGGTCTTTTTTTGAGTATTATGACCATGGCGGTTACCGCCATGGTCATCCGCCGCTTCCCTGTTCCGCCCACCAGGGCGGAGATGACCGCTGGGCTGGAGACCTGGGTCTCCAGCCCGGCGGCCGTCACAATACCGCCGCCGGTATTGTGACCCAGCTTACCGCCGTGGATTTCCAGCGGTAGGAACTGCCATGAAATCCATGGCGGTAAGCACTATCAGTGCCAGGGAATTCTTTCCCTAGCACTGATAGGGGTCTCCCCCACCCTCCACCCCCACCCCGACTCCCTCCCCTACACCCCCCACCACCTCTGCCACCCCCAAAGGTGGCAGGGCCCCCCTCCCCACCCCGACCCCCGACATTACCTTACACATACACACCCGACAAGCACGCAGGCACCACCAACACACATACACGCACACACACCGACATACATGCCAACATCCACACACAGTCAGACACGTACACCCACATTCACACATTCACGCACACATCCACACAGACATACCTACAGACATACACGCACTCATTCCCAAAACACGCAACACCCCTGCAAGCATACACGCACTCACACCCCCCCTACATACACAGACGCACACCCCCATGCACCCACACAACACCCCCTCACCCCCCTCCCCTAACAGACGATCGACTTACCTGTTCCGTCCATCCGCCGGGAGAGGACGGGAGCCATGGGGGCAGCTCCGCCGACACCACACCGCCAACAGAACACCGCCGCGCAGAATCACAGGACGTGATTAGCTGGGCGGTGTTCTGTTGGCGTGGCAGTGGAGGTGGAGCAACCTCCACTTCCCCGCCGCCCGCAAGTATGGCTGTTGGCGGCTCTCCATCGGCAAAACAACGGAGGGCAGCCAACGGTCATAATACGCTGAGCGGCAAACCGCCACTACTGGCGGTCTTCCGCACGGCGGTCCCTCGGCGGTCTTGTTAAAAGACCGCCGAGGTTGTAATGACCACCTATATCTTATAAGTGTAATTCACAATCTGGAAGAGATACTTTGTTTCGAGTTTGGAGTCGCTAGAATCATAACTGAAAATCACAATTTATGGTAAAGTTGGATTTTAAATTGTAATTCTGAAAATGACACTTTTATAAAGTTGGCATTTTCTTACTTTAGCCATCTGGTGCCTGCTGCCTGTCTGATCACTTGTCTGGAGTGTGTGACAGCTGGGCGTTGTGGGCTCCCCCTAGACAGCCACACACAATAGGAACTTAGATGTGACTTGATGGTCCATCCACATCCTGATGAGTCATCCTGGGGAAGATGGCAGAGCGAAGCTAAGCACAGCCTCAAACCTACATCTGAATAGGCTGTGTCCTGTCCCCACGCAAAGGGCTTCACAACCTCCTGTAGTGAAGTTGGTGCCAGGACAGGACCTCTGTGAACTTCAAATGACTGTCTTTGAAGTCTCCCCCACTTCAAAGGCTAAACTGGGTACTGCTAAACCTCTGACACCACCAACTCAGTACACTTCTGGACCTCTGGATACTCTGCCAGGAAGAAGGACTGCTGTACTGCTACAAGAAATGTTACTCTGATGGACTGCTACGCTGCTGGACTCCTGCTTTTCTGTGCTGACCTGCTGCCTGCTGCCCTCTTTCCTGGGAGTGAGAAGGACTGGACCTGCCTCTCTACAACCCAGAACACAGAGTTACTTCAAGGACTAGCTGACTGGTCTCCTGATTTAAATCTCAGGGACATACAAGACTTCTGACTCACCTACATCTGCACCTGGCCTCTGCCATGTCTGAGTCTACTATGCCAAGTGGCACCACCCCTGTCCTGGACACTTGGAAGTGGGCTTAATGTGTTTGACTCAGCTAAAACGATGTATCCCCATTTTTGTGCACTTCGGAGTCAGAGCATCGCCCTGTTGCGTGGACTGCAACTGGCGAAATGGCACTCTTGCGTGGATCAGAGTGGATGCATCAGTTCTCCAGTGTGGATCGAACTTGGCGCATCGCCTTTGGACCTCCACATCTTAGACCTGAAGCTCTGCCACTGCTGCATGAAGAAAATCAATGCATTTTGCTATTGTGTGGGAAGGATCACTTCGGGGATCAACACTGATGCATCGATTCAGCCTTCTCTCCGCATCTCCAAGGTCGACGCAACCAGGATAAACTATCTTTTGTTCAGTGGGCCTTGCTGCACGTTTATTATCATTTAAAGTTTTTTGAGCAACGCTAATATGATCAGCATAGACTGCCATCATCAGCATAGAAATGTGGGTACATATACTATGGGACAGATTTCCAAAGTCCTTGTGCTGCCCTTGCTTCATACAAGGTTATACAAGGCAACTTAAAGGTTTAAGTGAGGTTTTCCAAGCCACACAAAGCCACCTTGCAAATTGCTGCTTTGCGTTACTCTGCATTAGGAAGGTGTTCCATGGGTGAATCATGGGCGTTCCCATGCATCCACCCATGGATTTTGATGCAATCCCAGATTTACCAATGATAATAAGCCTGAGGTTTTATCAAAATGGGATGCCTTTCCAACAGAGGCATAACAAGGAGAAATGTCTTCATTTCTCCTTTTTCTATGCGTGCTGCATTCTGCAGATTCTGTAGATATGGTGCTTTCCTGCTCTCTGCCTGTCACGCAGTACAGCAAGTTGTCTTGCAAGTTGTCTTGCTGCATTGCATTGTATGACATTTTGATAACTCTAGCTCATATTTTTGATAAATATGGCCCTATATATTTAATGCCTCTCTTGATCTATATGTTTGTTCTGTATGTTTGCTCTGCTCATAGTGAGCATACATTTGAGTGACAGATAACTCTGAGCCTTTACTGGTAATAGGTAACAGAGAAGACTAGGCAACTGTTCTAGCAAGATCCTTTAAAGATATAAAAGAAAGATACAAGATAAAAAATCAGGAGTTATGTCACAGAATCTGAATAGAAGAGATTATCTTTTTCTTTGTCCTATTAGTTTAATAATGCAGATTCCATTTAAGATCATGTGCCAAACATGTGGTGACTAAGGGCCTCATTTTGAGTCTGGCACTCTTGAGACCGCCAGCCTCATGGTGGCGGTAAGGCCCGCAGCTGCTGTGGTGATCTGACTGCCACATTAAGACTCTGGTGGTCAGACCGCCAGGGTACCGGCGTCTCTGCCGGAATCAGTGATCCCAAAGGACTAATGGTGGCGGAGGTCGGAATCAGCCAGGGCATGCATGAGCCTGCATGCAGCCCTGGCCTGCTGCTTACGACCTGGTTCTCTCCCAGCCTTTTCATGACAGTAAAACCGCCATGAAAAGGCTGGCAGAGAATAGGTGCAGGGGACCACAGGGGGGGCCCTGCACTGCCAATGTACTTGGCATGGGCAGTGCAGAGGTCTCCCTGCCCAGCACCTACACAATGCTCACTGTCTGCTGTGCAGACATTGAACATTGAGAGGGTGCTGGTGCACCTGCAGGCAACAGCATTGTCGACAACTCCATTACAAGCCGGAGACAATGCTGCTGACACTTTTCTGCTAGGCTGACTGGCAGAAACCTCGCTTTCCGCCAGTCCGCCTAGCGGAAAGTCTTAATGGGTCCGGCGGGGAGATAGCCAGTATGGCGGCACCCTTCCAATCGGAAGTCGGGCGGATGGGGCTTCCCATCTGCCGAATTCCTAACTAGGCCAAATATGTACATATGTATGTATGTTTTTAGGTTACCAGGCATGGTTCCTTTTGTTGATCAGGAGGAGGCCCCAATGAGTTGTTGGTTGAAAAGTGTTAACTATTTAGTGGAGGAGTGAAGTAATGATTGATGAGATAAAATGCCTTTTTACGGCATTTCAAGATTAGAGCTTGCTGAAGCACAATGGAACCTTTCTCAGGAGCTACCTCCTGGTATTGAGCTGAACAGAGAAAGCATGTGTAACTTCACGCTTTTATTATTAATACAATGTCAGAAAAATATTTGTGGCCAACATACTGAAATAGAGATGAATTTAGACAATATATTATGTTGAATTTTTGATAAAAGTTTTAAGGAAAATGTTTTTTTTGTTTTCTGTTATCATATTTTGCAAATCATTATGAACGAGATAGATACATTTTTGGAAATATATATTGTAAAAAAATATTCCTGCTGCCCAATAATGACTATAGAAATATTGGTCATCAGAATACATATAGGTACTTGTTTCGCTTAGGGAAATCTTGCTTTTGTGTAGTTTAATTTGCCCAGGTTTCACAGGAGTAGAGCTTTATTAGTCTTTCTCTTCGGCACATTACCTTGGTGCATTGGGAACCTCTGCAAAATGTAACTTATAGAGAAAAGTTCTGCTTTTATTTTCCATTGTGCATATAAAGTTCAGCATCAACGAAACTAGAAGAGAAAACGTTTGATATATTTTTCTGGGTTTGCTAAGATTCAGGATTGACTCGCTAGACAGTGAGAATTATCTCACACTTTACAAAAACACCTTTGCACTCACTGGAGCAGAAACTCCATTTACAATGTCACATGAGTTCCTAAATGAGTTGATTTTAGTTAGTGTTAGTAGAATATGACCACAATCACTAGAGAAATCCTGCAGAACAAAAGTGGATCAGTGACATAACATCAAGTCTAAAAATATTGTGAGACACAAATATCGTGTCAAAAATATTGTTGACACAAATATTGTTTCCCCATACATAGAACGGTAAATACAAAAATATAGAAAAAAATATAGTTTCACACTAATATCGTAAAATATTAGACAAAATATCATTTTTCAATAAAAAGAAAGTTTAAAATAGTACATACATAATATTATTATAGTGTACATTAAATAAATTAAGTAACGTTTAATATTAAAATTAAATATAAACATACACACACAAATACATTTATATGTGTATATTTAGACATACATATATAATATATACTACTATAACCAAAAATGTTTTTACATTATAATAAAGTTTTTGTATTTTTTCCAATTTACCAGTATAAAAAACATTTATGTATACAAAAACCTGATGCCTGCTGTTCAACGCATTTCAAGGGCTCCTGCTCCTTGTTCACATGTTCATTTTTCAAACTCGTGAACAAGGAGCAGGAGCTCCGAAACGCGTTGAGTTTTTTCTGCCATTTGGAATAAAATAACACATGCCAAGTAATTTGACCTATGGGACGTTGTCTACTTTTACAGTGAAAGTGAACAGCAGGCATCAGGTTTTTGTGGAAGTATTTGGAGTTCGCCACCCTCCCATGAGCCAACCGCATTTAAGGGCGACGATACAGCAAAGCTTTGGTGTGTCTATATATATATATGTATATATATATATATATATATATATATATATATATATATATATATATATATACATATATATATATATATATAAAATGAATAAAAATGTAACAAAATAAAATATGAAACATTAAATACCTTACCAAAATAAATTAAAACTCACACCCCCACACACACACACAGATATATTAAAATTTAACAAATAATAAAATAATACTTTTATAGACATTTAAACAATATTAATAAATATATTAAAGTATGTTGATAATAGCATTATACTTCATAGAGGTGACATTTACCAAGGCTCCAGTCTGTACAACAGTAGGGAAAGTGTTGGACTACAAAGGGTAAAATTTACTATTCCTTCTCCAGTCTATGCAACAGTAGGGAAACTACTGGACTCAAGAGTAGAGGTGAGCGTAGCTGACGGAGTTTCACTCTGAGGAATTCTGAGGAGTTGGTTAATAACTCTGTGGAATACCAGGGAGGCGGAGTTCCGTTAGCTGCGGAGTGACCCTGAATGCGCCCGATCTGGGATGCACTAAACAGGGTCAGGCTTGTTAGGCTCAACCCTGCCTAGTGCTTCAGAGATCGGGCACATTCAGGAGGACAGGGCCATAGACAGCAAAAGCTGCAATTTCAGGCCTCTTGTGCATCGACTGCACTACAGGTAGGCCAGTGCAAAAGAGGCCTGAAACAGCAGCCTTCACTGCCTACAGCCCTGACCTGAATTCAGACCAGGGCCGTAAGCAGCAAAAGCTGCAGTGTCAGGTAAGTGCACCAGTGAGTGTGCACCTAGAAAACAAAATTCAAGGACTTACCTAGGTCCTCGTTGCCAGCGGCCTGGCTGGCTCTCTGGATCATCCGGAGCTGCTGGGCCACCGATGAGCAGTTCCACACAGGTAAGTGCGCACTGCAGCCTAGTCTGTGCTTGCTCTGTGTGGCCCTCAACTAGGCTGCAGTGCGCACACTGTGAACTGCGGTCCCGTGGTGGGGCTAGCGGAGTTTTTGGCCAAACTCTGCACTCCAAGTGGAGCACGGGGTGCCAAAAACTCTGTGTTGGACGCCGGGGGGGGGGGGAATTTACTATTCCCACCTCAATCTGTTCAACAGTAGGGAAAGCATTGGACTCCGGAGGGGTAAATTTACTATCCTACTCCAGTTTGTGCAACAGTCGGGAAAGTGTTGGACCCAGAAGGGGTAACATTTTCTATTCCTACTCATGTCTGTGCAACAGTAGGGAAAATGTTGGACGTAGGAGGGGTAATATTTACTATTCCCACTCCAGTCTGTTCAATAGTAGGGAAAGCATTGGACTCCGGAGGGGTAAAATTGACTATTCCCACTCCAGTCTGTGCAACAGTAGAGAAAGCATTGGCTTCAGGTGGGGTATGATTTACAAATCCCACTCCAGTCTGTGAAACAGTAGGGATTGCGCTGTACTTCGGAGGAGTAAAAATTTTTATTTCTACTATTGTCTGTGAAACAGTAGGGAAAGCGCTGGATTCCAGAGGGGTAACATTTATTATTCCAACTCCAATCTGTGAAACAGTAGGGAAAGATTTGGACTCCAGAGGGGTAACATTTACTATTCCGAATCCAGTCTGTGCAGCAGTAACGAAAGTAGTTCACTTAAAATACAACATAATTTAATAACTCTATTAATTCTCAAAAATATAGCACATATAATATACAATTATAAATATATACATTTAAAACTACACATTTTACATAATTATTAAAAAGCTTAATAAGTAATATCAACAAAAAATGCTATTAATTGATTGTTTAATTAAATTCCTACACTATGGGCCATATGTACGAACACATTTTCCCATTGACACAGAATGGGAAAAACCCTTTGCTACATCTGGCCCTATATTACTACAAACCTAGCAGCCCAGATTATATATAATTAAAATAAAAAAAAGTCCAGCACAATTAATATATTAATTAAAAAAATTAATAAATGAATAATTAAATGATAGTGAATTATTACTTAAATACCTTCCTATTACCCTACACACACAACATCCTGCAACTAATATATAACATTAAAATATCATTAAACAATTTACATAATTCTAAAGCAGTTGAATATTTTAATAAAATAATAATTATTACTTATTTAACTTCCTACCCTATATCCCTACACCCCACAACACACAACAAAAATATATAAAAAAAATATAATAATTACACAATGTACATATTTAATAATAAAGTAAATAATTAAGAAATTAATAATTAATTAATAATCAATTATTACTTCACTTCCGAACCCCACACACTTACAAACCCAACAATCTGTAATATATTGCATAAAAATATAATTATTATGCAATTTACGTGATTATAAGTCAATTGACTATGTTAATAAGTGTATGAATTGAGTGATAACTAATAATTACTTAATTAACTTCCTAACCAATATCCCTACAAACCCAACAACGCACACCTGAAATATAGCTAAAACATATAGGTGGTCATTACAACCCTGGCGGTCGGTGTTAAAGCGGCGGTAAGACCGTCAACAGGCCGGTGGAAAAAAAAATTGGAATTATGACCGTGGCGGAAACCGCCAACAGAGACAGCCACTTTAACACTCCGACCGCCACGGCGTTACAAACAAACAGCTTGGCGGTCACCGCCAACAGACAGGCGGAGGACAATGTACCGCCCACATTATCACAACCTACCAATCCGCCACCTTTTCCGGGGCAGATTCACGCGAACAAAAACACAGCAGAAACAGGACTTCGAAGGGAAAACGCTCACCTCTACACACCCCACGAGGAATCAGGACGCCATGGGACCCGAGCTCCACATATTACCAACCCTTATCTTCTTGCTCCTCTACCAGGAGCACGAACGCCGGCGGCGAAGACCACGGTGAGTACTGCACCTCTGACACAGGGGAGGGGGGAGGGAAAAAATAGGGACACACACACGCAATACGCAACACCCCCACCCCCACCCTCACCCACGACAACACACACAGTAATACAGCATGATACATTATAGTTAAACCCCGAAACCCCCCCCCCCCGGAAGAATGCAAAGACCAAAGAAAATGAGTGTAACCATTGTAATATAGTAAAATCCAGTACGCAAAAAAAAAATATATATACACTATAAACAAAATACACACCAAGAATAGTAGTCCAGTAGTGCTCCATTGAAGTCCGTAGAACACTGGGCCCACACGTTATGGGCGAGGCCCACACTCAATCCCCGAACATGACGGAGAGAACACTGCAGGGGCATCAGATAGCAAGAAAACAGGCACCTCAGGGGGAAGGGAAAGGGGGGCACCTCAGCCGGTTGAGTGCACGACGCCAAATCCACGAGGGGGCCACATGCCCACTGTGCAATCCTGGGGAGTGCAAAGCCACAGTCTCTCAAGTCTCTACAGTGGGTGGTTTGCCCACTGTTCCATCCTGTGGACTGCAAAGCCACAGTCTCTCAAGTCTCTACAGTGGGTGGGTTGCCCACTGTTCAATCCTGGGGAGTGCAAATCCACAGGCTCTCAAGTCTCTACAGTGGGTGGGTTGCCCACTGTTCCATCCTGGGGAGTGCAAAGCCACAGTCTCTCAAGTCTCTACAGTGGGTGGGTTGCCCACTGTTCCATCCTGGGGAGTGCAAAGCCACAGTCTCTCAAGTGGATGCCTTTCTCCACTGGTTCTGGAGGGGGCTTTGTGCCCAGAGTGCTTCATCCTGCCAAGGACTGAGGTACTGGATGTGATACTCCACTGGTTCTGGAGGGGGCTTTGTGCCCAGAGTGCTTCATCCTGCCAAGGACAGAGGTAGTGGATGCCTTTCTCCACTGGTTCTGGAGGGGGCTTTGTGCCCAGAGTGCTTCACCCTGCCAAGGACTGAGGTAGTGGATGTGATACTCCACTGGTTCTGGAGGGGGCTTTGTGCCCAGAGTGCTTCATCCTACCAAGGACAGAGGTAGTGGATGCCTTTCTCCACTGGTTGTGGAGGTGGCTTTGTGCCCTGAGTGCTTCATCCTGCTCGTGATGGACTCAGTAGCGTCAGTGTCCTTGGCACTCATGGGCCAGCAGTGCTTGTTGCGGCGGTGCCCTGTTCAGCGGTGCTTGTTGCAGCAGTGCCCTGTTCAGCAGTGCTTGTTGCGGTGGTGCCCTGTTTAGCGGTGCTTGTGGCGGTGGTGCCCTGTTCAGCAGTGCTTGTGGCGGCGGTGCCCTGTTCAGCGGTGCTTGTGGCGGCGGGGTCCCTTGCAGTGACTCAGCTGTTGGCGGTCCTGTCTGGCCCAGCGGGGCTGGTGCTGGCGGTCCTGTCTGGCCCAGCAGGGCTGGTGCTGGCGGTCCTTCATGGCCCAGTGGGGCTGGTGCTGGTGGTCCTGTCTGGCCCAGTGGGGCTGGTGCTGGCAGTCCTGTCTGGCCCAGCGGGGCTGGTGCTGGCGGTCCTTCATGGCCCAGCGGAGCTGGTGCTGGCGGTCCTGTCTGGCCCAGTGGGGCTGATGCTGGCGGAGGCCTCCTGGGCAGCTGGGCTGGTGGCGTTGGCCTCCTGGGCAGCAGTGCTGGTGGCGGTGCACTCCTGGGCAGCGGGGATGATGGCGGTCGCCTCCTGGGCAGCTGGGCTGGTGCTGGCGATGGCCTCCTGGGCTGCAGGGCTGGTGGCGGTGGCCTCCTGGGCAGCGGGGATGATGGGAGTCGCCTCCTGGGCAGCTGGGCTGGCGCTGGCGCTGGCGGTGGCCTCCTGGGCAGCAGGGCTGGTGGCCTCCTGGGCAGCAGGGATGATGGGGGTGGCCTCCTGGGCAGCAGGGCTGGTGGCGGTGGCCTCCTGGGCAGCAGGGCTGGTGGCAGTGGCATCCTGGGCAGCAGGGATGATGGCGGTCACCTCCTGGGCAGTTGGGCTGGTGCTGGCGGTGGCCTCCTGGGCAGTGGGGATGATGGCGGTCTCCTCCGCCGTGCTGCTCTTCCCAGACTTGCTGACTTTCTTGTGGCCCTTCCCCACCTTGGAAGGTGTCGCAGCTGACTCCACACTCCCACCTGTACCCCTGGGAGCGGCTTTGGTGGCTGGAGTCTTCCTCCTCTCCCGCCGGGCACTGGACAACTTTTGATGCTTGACAGGTGGGGGACTGTCCGTGCTGTGGCTCCGTGCCACACTGGCTGCCCTGGTGGCCGGTGCACTCCAGATTCCGGTGACTACAGGCACCACTGGTCCCGGAGATGTTGTGGCTGAGGTGCTAGGTTGAGACCTGGAGAGTCGGGCCCTAGGAGACGGACGGGGTGGGGGAGGTGAGGGAAAGAGGTCAAAGTTGGACAGGAAAATATTTGGGGGAACACTGGGACGGGTAGCTGGAGGGGGTTTGGGAGTGGAGGAAGAGGTTGTGGTTGTAGGAGGTGTTCGTTTGGTGACATTGGGTGAAGGTGCATGCGCTGGAGGCTGTCGTGAGGTGGATGGCTGTTGGGTGGGTGTGTGCCTGCGTTTGTGTATCTTGGGAGGTGGTGTCACAGACACACTGGGAGAGGACACAGGGGACGCGTGAATGGCAGTGGGGGTGGTGTACGGCACGTGAGCGGGGTGTGGTGGTGGGTGTGCTGGTGATGGAAGTAGTGGCTGTAGATGTTGTGCATGCAGGTGTGAGTGTAGACAAGACTGGGAGGGAGGAGGGACACGTGGAGGAGGGACACACAGTGGAGTCAGTGGATGTTGGTGTGTCTGCATGTGTGTGATGCTTGCGTGAGTGCCTGTGGGATGTGTGGTGCTTATGTTTGCCAGAGCTTCCCTTGTGTGTTGAGGTGTGTTCATGCTGGTCTGAAGGTGTGCTTGGGATAGGCTGAGGTACAGGGGATTGGGTCTGGGTGGAGGAAGTTGGAGGAGGGAGGCTAGAGACAGGGACAATGGCTGCCATCAGTGCTGAGGCAAGAGTCTGAAAAGGTCACTGAAGGGCCACCTGACCAGAATGAATGCCCTCCAGGAATGCATTTGTTTGTTGCAACTGCCTTTCTACACCCTGGATGGCATTCAAAATGGTAGACTGACCAACAGTGAGGGACCTGAGGAGGTCAATGGCCTCCTCACTGAGGGCAGCAGGGGTGAGTGGGGCAGGGGCTGAGGTGCCTGGGGCGAAGGTGATGCCCACCCTCCTGGGGGAGCGGGCACGGTGAAAAGGCTGAGGGGCTGATGGGAGGGCGGTGCTGGTAGGGGGGTGGCGGCTGTACCTGTAGATGCGGGGGGCACAGATGTTGCCACCACCACAATGGAGCTCCCATCAGAGGACGAGTCCGTGTCACTGGTGTCAGCTCCTGTCCCCGCCGTGGAGCTCCCCTCGCCCTCCGTCCCACTGGTGAACTCCGAGTCCGTTGTCTCGTCCTCCAGGGCCATGTGGGATGCAGCTCCCTCCTGCTCCAGTGCCACTGCTCCTCCGCCTGATGATGCTAATGCACACAAGAACAGGGAGACCACAAAAAGGGGACGATGACAGAAGAAAGACATGTTGAGTGCATGCATTACCGCTACCGTTGGCGGACACGACAGACACAGAAGCCCCCTGCACTACGCCGCGCACTTGGGCTCCACTGTTCAATCCCTGGGACATGGCCTACAAGGCTATGGACGACATCTGCACACATGAATGACACAGGAGCCTGACTAGGTGTACTTGGCACTGTACACAGGTGGGGTGGGGTGCCACAGGGTCTGCCAGAACAAGGGGACCTAACTAGCACACTCGCCCTGGCCTAGGGAAACCCACAGCCCACCTCCCCCACCCAGACACCTCCACTGTGCGCTAAATCAGCAGAATGAGAGTGTACTCACCCCCTTGTGGCTGCTGTGATGCCCTCGAGCGCCCATCCAACTCCGGGTACGCCACCACCAGGATCCTGAACATCAGGGGGGTCATGGTGCGACGGTCACCCCTCCCACGTTGGGAGGCCATCCCCAGCTGGGCCTCCGCCGTCTTCTTACTCCATCCCACACATCACAACACACACCACCCCACACATCACCCACACTACCCCATGGCACCGCAAAGACACCCCAGGTTATCTGAGGAGGAGCTCAGGGTCATGGTGGAGGAAATCATCCGGGTAGAACCATAGCTATTCGGTTCACAGGTGCAGCACACCACCATAGCTAGGAAGATGGAGCTATGGTGCAGAATCGTGGACAGGGTCAATGCAGTTGGACAGCACCCAAGAACTAGGGATGACATCAGGAAGAGTTGGAACGACCTACAGGGGAAGATGTGTTCCGTGGTCTCAGGACACTACATTGCGGTACAGAGGACTGGCGGCGGACCCCCACCTCCTCCCCCACAACTAACAACATGGAAGGAGCAGGTCTTGGCTATACTGCATCCTGAGGGCCTCGCAGGAGTAGCTGGAGGAATGGACTCTGGTAAGTCAAATTTTAACTATTACATCCCCCACCCACCTGCATGCTATCACATACCCCCACCCTCGCCCGCACCCCCATCACTCCAACTCCTCACATATGTCCCAATATCACAAACCACCCATCCCAACACCAAGCCCTGCATGCAACACCAAAGCATGGACACCCATCACCAATGCATGGCCACTACACATACCCATACAACCCCCTAAACCATTATCACACAAGGTCCTGCACAGGAATGCAAGCACTGGGGTACATGGTCACCCACCCATTGCACGCCATGGCACACACAGATGCAATAATCATGCCTTTACACCCCTGCAGGACCCCTACCCAACGTCACCGGACAGGAGGGTCCAGATATGTCCACTCCACCCACAGAAGAGGCCCACAGTGATGACAGAAGCTCTGTCCAACTGGATCTAGATGACCAGCCCGGCCCATCTGGGACCTCGGGACAGTCGGTTCCCCTCACACTGGCACAGGCCACTACAGAGCTTGGCCCCTCTGGAAACACGAGCACAGCACCCACCCAGCATGCCCATCCTTCTGTCCCCAGGACACGTCAATCAGCAGTGTGTCCACCACTACAGGGAACCCAGGCTAACCCACCACCCCAACAACACCAGGGACCTGGGGGCAGTGGTAGTGGGCACACAGTTCAGGGGACAGAGGCCCAGGAACACAGGGGAACTGGGAGGGATGCTGTGCAACAGGGGGAGGACAGGCCAAGGGAACCCACTCTCCACGAGGCCCTATCCAACATCATGGGAGCCTACCACCATTCCCAGGAGATGATGGCAACGGTACTGGCCAAGTTTCAGGAGACCCAGCGGCTGCAGGAGGAACAGTATTTGGGCTTCAGGGAGGAACTCAAATCTATCAATTCCACCCTGGGCACCAGTGTAGGGGTGCTGAAGGAACTCCTCAACACCAGGAGGGACACTGTGGCACAACAAGGGGCCCCTGACACTAGCCTGGACGATGAACTGCCCACCACCTCCACCGGCGCTAGTGGACAGGAGGCACCACCACAGGGCCACGACACCAGCACCCCACCCCCTGCAGATGGAGAACCACCCCGCAAGCGGTCCCTGAGATCCAGGACAAAGACAGAGAACAATGCCAAGACCCCCGCCAAGAAATGAGACCACCCTGATTGTCATCCTTCTGTCCCACTTTGTCACCCTGTCCATACTTAAACTGCCCCAGCTCCACTTCCTATGCCCCTTTGGACAATGCACCTGTGAGACTAATAGACTGGACTCTGCCATGGACATTCCTCCATCATCACCCCTGACCATTTTACAACCCTCTCCACTATTGAGCACTTCAATAAACACCCTTAAATCAAAAAACAATCTGGAGTCAGTCTGTGCTTTTGCAAATGTGTATTTGCAATAACAGTGTCAAAATGCTATATCAAATGTAATGTCAACATACCTATGTCACACAGCACTAGTCCATGCGGAAACAAAGCAGATGTCACACAGTGGGACCGACATCTGTGAAATCGTAAGGGAAAGTGACAACTCAGTGACCATACACTGGGTGAAAATGATAGACAGATGAGAGGTATTAGAATTAAATCTGATGTAGCAGGCTGTGTTGTCTTCTTACCTGTGTCTCGCTGGAAGTATTGCAGGATCACTGTGTTCCTGTTGTCTGTGTCCTCTTCTTCAGCTTCCTCGTCTTCACTGTCCACAGGCTCCACAGCTGCCACAACACCTCCATCTGGACCATCCTCCTGCAGAAAAGGCACCTGTTGTCGCAAAGCCAAGTTGTGCAGCATACAGCAGGCCACGATGATCTGGCACACCTTCTTTGGTGAGTAGAATAGGGAACCAACTGTAATATGGAGGCACCGAAACCTGGCCTTCAGGAGGCCGAAGGTCCTCTCTATAACCCTTCTAGTTCGCCCATGGGCCTCATTGTAGCATTCCTCTGCCCTTGTCCTGGGATTCCTCACTGGGGTCAGTAGCCATGACAAGTTGGGGTAGCCAGAGTCACCTGCAAATGTCGAGGGACAACTGTTAGACACACACTAACCCTTAGGGACAACCCCAGACACCTATTCACACTGTATTGGGTCCATGTCCTCACCTAATAGCCACACATGGTGCCTCTGGAGTTGCCCCATCACATAAGGGATACTGCTATTTCTCAAAATGTAAGTGTCATGCACTGAGCCTGGGAATTTGGCGTTCACATGGGAGATGTACTGGTCTGCCAAATACACCATCTGCACATTCATCAAATGGTAACTCTTCCGGTTTCTGTACACGTGTTCACTTCTGCGTGGGGGGACTAAGGCCACCTGTGTCCCATCAATAGCACCTATTATGTTGGGGATATGTCCCAGGGCATAGAAATCACCTTTCACTGTAGGCAAATCCTCCACCTGAGGGAAAACGATGTAGCTCCGCATGTGTTTCAGAAGGGCAGACAACACTCTGGACAACACGTTGGAAAACATAGGCTGGGACATCCCTGATACAATGGCCACTGTAGTTTGAAATGACCCACTTGCTTGGAAATGGAGTACTGACAGCACCTGCACTTGAGGGGGGATTCCTGTGGGATGGCGGATAGCTGACATCAGGTCTGGCTCCAACTGGGCACACAGTTCCTGGATTGTGGCACGATCAAGTCTATAGGTGATGATCACATGTCGCTCCTCCATTGTCGACAGGTCCACCAGCGATGTGTACAGCGGAGGATGCCGCCATCTCCTCACATGCCCCAGCGGACGGTGCCTATGGAGGAGAACAGCGAGCAGAGAGTCAACCAACTCTGAGGTTCTTAAACACAGCATACTCAGAAATATTAGCAAATCGACATATGCCTGTATGAGTGTTTAGGCAAGGCCTACATATGTGTGACACATTTAAAATTAATGCCATGTGGCCCCCTGAAATGGCGGCTGCCTGACCTGTAAAGTGGGACAATGGGATATGAGGTAACTGCGCTGGTGTTTATACCGTCGCGGTAGGCGGTCGAAGGCCGCGGCTTAATCCTGCATTGGTTAACATTGGACCCTATGGGTCCCAGGAGCCAATGACGATGTACGCCGGCGGTGATGGTACGCACCGCCGCGGACGTGACCGCCATTTTCTCTCTGTTTAATCACTTGATACCTGATCTTCGACAGGAGAGGACCTGCACTGCAAGTACTGCTGTGACCTCAGTCTGGAAGAAACAATGGCTCGTGTGTCTGGGGAAAGGGCCCCTGCCTTCAGCACGGAAGAGTTGGAGAAACTCGTGAATGGGGTCCTCCCCCAGTACACGCTACTCTACGGTCCTCAAGACAAACAGGTAAGTACACTGTGAGCATGCTGTATGGGCAATGCCTGTGTGGAGTGGTGTGGATGAAAAATAGGGGGGGTGAGAATGAGGCGTGCATGAAACGACGGTGAGTGCATGTGCGTCATGGCAAGGGTAGGGATGCGGGCAAATGACTGTGACGGTGCGGACGGTAATAACATATCTTTTTCCCCTGTATGTTTCCTGTAGGTCAGCGCCCACCAGAAGAAGGACATTTGGCGTGCCATCGCCAAGGAAGTCCGGACCCTGGGGGTCTACCACAGACGGAGCACCCACTGCCGGAAATGATGGGAGGACATTCGCCGCTGGAGCAAGAAGACGGCGGAGGCCCAGCTGGGGATGGCCTCCCAACTTGGGAGGGGTGCCCGTTGCACCATGGCCCCCCTGATGTTCAGGATCCTGGCGGTGGCGTATCCGGACTTGGATGGGCGCTTGAGGGGATCACAGCAGACACAAGGGGATAAGTACACTCTCATTCTGCTGATTTAGCGCACATTGTAGGTGTCTGGGTGGGGGAGGTGGGCTGTGGGTTCCCCTAGGCCAGGGCGAGTTTAGTAGGCAAGGACCCTTCTTAAGGCAGGCCCTGTGGCACCCCACTCCACCTGTGTACAGTGCCAACTACACCTAGTCAGGCTCCTGTGACATCCATGTGTCCAGCAATCGGGCATAGCCTTGTAACCCATGTCCCTGGGATTGAATAGGGAACTCCAAGTGCGCGGCGTAGTGCAGGGGGCTTCTGTGTCTGTAGTGTCCGCCAACTGTAGCGGTCTTGTATGCACTCAACATGTCTTTCTTCTGTCTTTCCCCCCTTTTAGTGGTCTCCCTGTTCTTGTGTGCATTAGCATCATCAGGCGGAGGAGCAGTGGCACTGGAGCAGGAGGGAGCTGCATCCCACATGGCCCTGGAGGACGACACAACGGAGTCTGAATTTACCAGTGGGACGGAGGGCGAGGGGAGCTCCACGGTGGGGACAGGAGCTGACACCAGCAATACAGACTCCTCCTCTGATGGGAGCTCCCGTGCGTTGGCGGGCCCCTCTGTGCCCCCCGTATCTACAGGTACAGCAGCCAACCCCCCCCTACCAGCACTGCCCTCTCAGCAGCCCCTCAGCGTTTGCCCTGTGCCCGCTCACCCAGGAGGGTGGGCATCACCTTCGCCCCAGGCACCTCAGGCCCTGCCCCAGTCACCCCTGCTGCCCTCAGTGAGGAGGCCATTGACCTCCTCATGTCCCTCACTGTTGGGCAGTCTACCATTTTGAATGCCATCCAGGGTGTAGAGAGGCAGTTGCAACAATCCAATGCATACCTGGAGGGCATTCACTCTGGTCAGGCAGCCCATCAGCGAGCTTTTCAGACTCTGGCCTCAGCACTGATGGCAGCCATTGCCTCTGTCTCTAGCCTCCCCCCCTCCAACTTACTGCACCCAGACCCAAACCCCTGTACCTCAGCCTATCCCAAGCACACCATCAGACCAGCATGCACACACCTCAACACACAAGGGAAGCTCAGGCAAACATAAGCACCACACCTCCCACAGGCACTCACGCAAGCATCACACACATGCAGACACACCAACATCCACTGCCTCAACTGTGTCCCCCTCCTTCTCATCTCCCTCCTCCCTCCTCCCTCCCTGTCTCGTCTCCACTCACACCTGCGTGCACTACATCCTCAGCCACTACGTCCATCACCAGAACACCCACCACCACACCCCGCTCACGTGCACTTGCCACCCCCACTACCATTCACACGTCCCCTGTGTCCTCTCCAGTGTGTCTGTGAGGCCACCTCCAAAAGTACACAAACGCAGCCACCCACCTCACAACAGCCTCCAGCCCATGCACCTTCACCCAAAGTCACCAAACATACACCTCCTACAACCACTACCTCTTCCTCCACTCCCAAACCCCTCCATCGACCCGTCCCAGTGTTCCTAAGAAACTTTTCCTGTCCAACCTTGACCTCTTTCCCTCACCTCCCCCACCCCTTCAGTCTCCTAGGGCCCGACTCTCCAGGTCCCAACCCAGTACCTCAGCACAACATCTGCGGGACCAGTGGTGCCAGTAGTAACCAGCTTCTGGAGTGCGCCAGGCAGCAGGGCAGCCAGTGTGGCAAGGACCCAGAGCACGGACAGTCCCCCACCTGTAAAGCATAAAAAGTTGGCCAGTGCCCGGCAGGAGAAGGGAAAGAAATCAGCCACCAAAGCCGCTCCCAGGGGTACAGTTGGGGGTGTGGAGACAGCTGCGCCACCATCCAAGGTGGGGAAGGAGCACAGTAAAACCAGCAAGTCTGGGAAGATCTGCACGGCGGACAAGACCGCCAGCAGCACCGCTGCCCAGGACACGGCCGCCACCATCCCTGCTGCCCAGGACAACGCCGCCACCATCCCCACTGCCAAGGACACCGCTGCCAGCAGCACCGCTGCCCAGGATACCGCTGCCAGCAGCACCGCTGCCCAGGACACCGCTGCCAGCAGCACCGCTGCCCAGGACATGGCCGCCACCATCCCCGCTGCACAGGACACCGCCGCCACCATCCCCGCTGCCCAGGACACCGCCGCCAGCAGCACCGCTGCCCAAGACACCGCCGCCAGCAGCACCGCAGCCAATGAGCGCCATAGCTTCCGACGCTACTGAGGCCGCCACGAGCAGGATGAAGCACTCTGGGCACCATGCCCCCTCCAGAACCAGTGGAGAGATACATCCACTACCTCAGTCCTTGGCAGGATGAAGCACTCTGGGCTCAAAGCCCCCTCCAGAACCAGTGGAGAGATACATCCACTACCTCAGTCCTTGGCAGGATGAAGCACTCTGGGCACAAAGCCCCCTCCAGAACCAGTGGAGATTCTCATCCACTACCTCTGTCCTTGGCAGGATGAAACACTCTGGGCACAAAGCCCCCTCCAGAACCAGTGGACATCCACTACCTCAGTCCTTGGCAGGATGAAGCACTCTGGGCACAAAGCCCCCTCCAGAACTAGGAGAGACTGTTATCCACTTGAAAGACGGTGGCTTTGCACTCCCCAGGATAAAGCGGTGGGCAAACCACCCACTGGAAAGACTTGAGAGACTGTGGCTTTGCACTCCCCAGGATAAAGCAGTGGGCAAACCACCCACTGGAGAGACTTGAGAGACTGTGGCTTTGCACTCCCTAGACTACTTTTTGTTGTATAGTTAATACTTGGGATGGTAACTTCCATTTGTATTGAAAATTGGCCTAGAGTTCTAGGAGAGGCATTGAGCAAGGAACAACCTGAAGGGTTCAGACTTGAGTACATACTTATGGGAACCAGGTAGAATGTTACACATGTCCTAGACATATCCACTACCTATGACCCTGTCTACTTTTTTAATACTCACCTTATAGAGAACAGCATCAACATTCACCAGTATTCTAATGTTGCACAACTCCACTTGAATGTGTCCTCTGCACCGGACATCCGACATCCCAAACATTGCCTGCACCACATCCAGACATGGATGTCCAGTGTGTAACTGAAATTATTTGTCAAGGGACAGTATAAAGTTGGTTCAATGATAGAAACTATGATGGTTTCGGACCCCAACTTTCAGTGAATCCCATGTCACCTGGATTCATCCTGGGCATCAACCTGACTATCAAGGAACATATTGCCAAACAAAAAGAAATCCTAGTACCTGCTCTATCTGTTAAAGAAGGTGAAACAGTTTCTTTCCGAAAGAGAGTTCAAAACTGCTGTTCAAACTCTTCAACTCTTGCATCTGTATAGCCATAACAGTATGCTCAATGACCTCTCAGTAGCCACACTGTCACCCTGTACGAAACTCCTATGTACCACAGCACATCTCACTTAGGAACAGAGACAATATAGGGGGTCATTCCGACCCCGGCGGGCGGAAGCCGCCAAAAAAACGCACCGCGGTCAAATGACCGCGGCAGTCATTCTAACTTTCCCGCTGGGCCGGCGGGCGATCTTCAAAAGATCGCCTGCCGGCCCAGCGGGAAAGCCCCTGCAAAGATTTGCAGGGGTGCGACGGGTGCAGTGGCACCCGTCGCGATTTTCAGTGTCTGCAACGCAGACACTGAAAATCTTTGTGGGGCCCTGTTAGGGGGCCCCTGCACTGCCCATGCCAGTGGCATGGGCAGTGCAGGGGCCCCCAGGGGCCCCACGACACCCGTTCCCGCCAGCCTGGTTCTGGCGGTGTAAACTGCCAGAAACAGGCTGGCGGGAAGGGGGTCGGAATCCCCATGGCGGCGCTGCAAGCAGCGCCGCCATGGAGGATTCCCTGGGCCAGGGGTAAACCGGCGGGAAAACCGCCGGTTCCCCTTTTCTGACCGCGGCTTTACCGCCGCAGTCAGAATGGCCCAGGAAGCACCGCCAGCCTGTTGGCGGTGCTTCCTCTGCCCTCCACCCTGGCAGTTTCAAACCACCAGGGTCGGAATGAGGGTCATAATCTTACCACCCGATCCTCAGGGAACTTCACTGTCTCTCCCTTCCCCAACCTACTTCACATCAGGCTGAATCATGTACAAAGTCAACATGACCAGCTCCCGTGCTAATCTTATGGATAAGCTCATGATCAAATTAACTCAAATCAAATCAGGGTTTTTAAATCGCAACTACTCACTCGTAAGGGTCTCAGGGCGCTAAGGTCTCAGGTAGCTCTCTAGATCTCAGGTAACTCTTGGGACACTTGCCTCCAGGTCACCATCAAAAACTAAGGAGTGTACAATGAAAAAAAAGGCAGCAGGCATTTCTCTCTATGTACCCAGCGTCTGAAATCACATCCCTGTCCCAATTTTGGAAAGAATTATAGACACACCTCTTTAAGGAGCACATTACAATGCGTTCACAATCCAACAACCATATAGCTCTCCTCTCACTCATTGACTGTATGCTTGCAGTTGACTCTGTAAAGTGCTTTGTTGTCATTTTGGGTATGTTCGTGCAATACAAATACCACACAAATACATATCAAAATACCTCATTACATAGGTTCTCTGCACCCTGGAAGAGAAGAAACTCTTCCAGTAAGTTTACCGTGCTACAAGGTCATAAACCTTAGAATTCGTTCTTATGTGGAGTATATTTCTCATGCTGCAAAGTTTGAATGATGTGTACATTTGATGTCCCTGGTCCAAGGATCACACATTCAGACAGCACATGCCCATGCACACGCCCATGGTTTTGCTTAGGTATACACCATTCCAGCTAAACTGCCCTGAACCTTACGAAGTGTATGCCACTGACAGCATGCCAGGAGCATACAATAATAACACAACTCTCAAATTTACTAGATTTTATTGCATATTGCCACAATGCATGCTCAGAATCTCCTGTAGATGAAGCAAGCATGAGATTGTTTGCTGGGGCCCCACAGTCCTCTCAGTCACCAAAACCAGAGATCTTTTAAACAAAATATTTCTCAACATAGTTCTCAAGTCCACAAAACAAAAACAACACATAAATCTACGTTTAGGACAGAGACTTTTCGTCATGTAATGCTCTGAAGTTCTTCCCACCACTGTTACCAGGCAAAGGATAAAACACATTAGGTGTTTATATTCTAAGAAATTCTGTTATTTAATTTTCGTTTTTTGAGAGGAAATTGGTGTAATTAGATTTGCAGCTTCTGAGTGGCATCTAAGAAATATACAGCATGAGCACTTACAACAATACATACTGCAAAACAACCTCAACTAATCTTAACTTTGAAACACTCCTGTCATGGGAAAATACAGCCAGGTGAGATTTATAAAAAGAAGTCAATTTGAGCAGCACACCTAGATCATAAAACCATAAATTACTGCGGAATTTGGTCAATAAAGGTTGCCTAAAGATTGGAACTCTTAGAAAAAAGCAGGATTCAATATTCCTACTACGAATAACATTTATAATCACAATTGCCATAAGGGTTATAATAATTGTTCCATCTTTTATCTTCTATGTATTTTCATTGTGTTTTCTTTACTTCTGTTATTGTAATATGATTGCACCACATTTTTTATATTGACCATTTATTATTTGAGTCTGAAAGTCCATATAATGATGGTTTAGTAAGTATTTATTTGGAGTGAAACACAATTGTGTTATAAATATTATTTTTATTTTTATTATTTGTGTTATTATTATTATTATTATTATTATTATTATTATTATTATTTTTAGTATTATTACTATACTTATTTTTTTATTATTAGAATTATTCTTAATAGTAGTAATAGTAGTAGTAGTTGTGGTGATAGTAGAATATACATATTAAGAAGAAGAAAAAATCGAGGAAGAAGAAGAAAGAGAAGAAAATAATAAATTGTTTAGTTCCAAGATGTCAAAACAAGAACTGTTATGCTCTGTAGTTTTGTCTTTGTCAGAAATTGGGCTTCTGGTTGGCAGAGGTATGCACACTGTCCAAGCAGGACCCACGATCCTAGTCAGGGAAAGTCACAAACACACCCTAAATTAACCTGTGCTCACCCCCTGGTAGCTTGACACAGAGCAGTCAGGCTTAACTTAAGAGTCAATGTGTTAATTATTTCTGAAACAATTCAAGCAGTTTAACAGTGAAAATACCACAAAAAAGATAAGTAGAAACAAATGCCTTAATTCATTAACAAAAGAAGACCAAAACGACACAAATCCAATAGGTAGAACTTGAGATATACATTTTTAAGGAATAAACTACTATGTAGTGCTTTAAAGCATAAAGCTCCAAACAGGGTGCTCTGGTCACACTAGACTGGGCCAAATCTGAAAGCTGTGGCCGACTGTGATGCAGCACAGGTCGGATAACAGGACCAGTCTTGCCCTGCTGCAAAAGTACTTTGTTTTCATCGACATTGAAGGAAATGCAAGGTGTAGAGGCGAGGCGTCAGTTCCGAGCTGCGCACAGTGAGAGATACATCGGAAATGGAGGTGATGCACCATGCTGTCAGTGATGGGTTTGCATTCGAGCCTTGCAGCAGCAATGCGTTGATGGAGATACACCAGTTCAGAGCTGTGCAAACACATCAATGCCTGGATTCTTGCTGGAGCACCACTTTATACCAACTACCAAAGGCCCAGGACTGGATTGGCACTGCTTGGCAGGTGGCAGGGCACAACTCACAGATGGCAGAGTCCAGGTGTTTTAGCAGGTGAGTTGGAAGTCTATTGTGTCCCTGAGACTTCAGAACACAGGAGACCTGTCAGCTGGCCCTTGGAGTCCCTCTGGGTGTTGGGTTCAAATAGTGTGGCTCCAGTCCTCCTCACCCAGCCAAGGAGGGCAGCAGGTAGGCACAGCAAAAAGCAGTCCTTGTAACAGAAGATCAGCCCTTCTTCCTGGCAGAGTATCCACAGGTCCAGTGGTGAGTTTTATGTTGGTGAGATTTTAAAGAAGGACTTTGAAGTACACAGAGGTCCTGCCTTCCTGTCCCGGCTTCAGACTTACTGCAGCGGGTTAAGTAGCCCTTTGTGTGGGGACAGGACAAAGCCTATTCAGGTGTACTTGTCAGCTTCAGCTCCTCCCTCCCCAGGATGTCGCACTAGGATGTGGAGAGCCCATCAGTCACATCTAAGCTCCCTTCGTATGTGACTGTCTTGAAGGGATGCACAAAGCCCAGCTGTTGGCCACCCCAGGTGAGTATTCAAAGAGAGGCAGAAGGCACCAATTGGCAAAGTAAGAAAATGCCAACTTTCTAAAAGTGGCATTTTCAGAATTACAATTTAAAATCTGACTTTACCATAGGTTATGAAATTGAATTCTGATTTCAGAGACATTATACTTGGGGTCCCATCACTTCCCAATTGGAAATTACACTTATGCAATGTAATAAGGTAATCCCTATGCTATTCTATTGGGGAGACAGAACTTGCAGCAGTGAAAAATGGATTCAAGTTTTTTTTACTTAAACTTTTAAATGCACTGCACCCTGATGCTGGGCTGCCCAGGGTCTACTTTATAGGTGACTTATATGTATTAAAAAAGAAGGCAGGCCTGAGACATTTCGAAGGGCTACTTAAGTGGTGGCACAATCAGTGCTGCAGGTCCACTAGTAGCATTTAATTTACAGGCCCTGGGCACAGGTATTGCACTTTCCTAGGGACTTATAATGCATTAAATATGCCAATTGTGGATAAACCAATGTTACCCTGTATTAAGCAGATGGCATATGCACCTTAGCACTGGTTAGCAGTGATAAAGGGCCTAGAGTATTAAAGTCAACGAAAACAAATTCAGCAAAAAGTGGAGGGCAAAAGATAAAAAGCTTGGGGATCACCCTACAGAAAGATCAATTTCCAACAGTATTTGTATTACATTATGTTACATCACTCACAGATCATATACAGCCAACTTATAGCACTGTCATAGCATCTTTGGCCTTCGTCAGTGATCCTGGAACTTAGGTTCTACAGAGATGTAATAGGCGATTGGATGATGCAAAGAGATTTGAATGCATCCCTTTTGCTATGGCTAACTAGTAAATACATGTCAGTGCTTGTTACATATGGTTTCTGGGAGACTATAAGCACACATATTTTGTGGTTGTTTTAAGGGCATGCTCTTTAAGTCACAGATTCCAGAGAGATCTCCTTCACATATTATAAAACAATTGTCTTGACATGGTCAGCAAATGCTAGGTATGGAATCGGTATGTGTATTGGCTTTAACATGGTGAATGGAAATATTACCCACCTCTCCAATTTACACACATGGCGAGGAGAGATCATCATACAAGGCAACTCTAAAGGCTTATTTCATCATCATCACTTTACTTTATTTCGGTAAAAACACATACCATAAAAGTACAATACATAACGATCCGAAAAGGAGGTTATAAAAGGAATTACAATAAAATAAATAGCAAACACTAAGAAGAAAGATATTAAAACCAAGATAAAACAGACATATACAAAAGATTTCTTTCTCCGATAATGTAATACTTAAAAAAAACATCCAGTCCCGGAAAATGTCAAGCTAATAACATACACCTAAATACAATAAATATGCATTATAATACCTAAATCTAGGAACAACTACCTAGTCTTATTCTTTAAGATCACTAGTCTAAAACGCCATATTGATTCAAGAAATTTTGCCACAGGATAGACTATTTGAACAGATGAATCAGATTTAAAAATTCTCTCAGCGAGTAAACAGTTCCTAAAACCCATTTGTTTGCATAGGGGATTGATCCAAAGGAGCCTCTGTTTGTCATATGCACGGCATTGAAAAAGGACATGTAGAACAGACTCTTCGTTCTTACATCCCATCAAGCATAACTTGGACTTATTGGTGTAATTGGACCATTTATAAGTTAAAGAACACAGAGGGAGGGACCCTAGTCTGAATCTAATGAAAAGGGCACGCGCAGATGGAGAAGGTGCTACATCCATAAAGGGCTCGAGCTCATAATGACATTTGAATTGCAAAAAGCTATCAGACATAGAGAACGGCACGACTTCGGCCAATTGGACAGTTTGAACTTTGAGCCAAAAAGCGTCCTTCAACGTCTGAACAGCATTTTTAGGAATAGAAGAGGGATCCTTCCAATAGGACCCCAGACCGAGATGCAATAAGGACCGTTCAACATAGGCACACCGATTGATTTTAGTATTGAGTTTAGGGCCCACCAGATTGTGCAGTCCACATCTGAATGGAATAAGGGCATCTGATGACCATAGCCGAATCCAAAACAGGAGAGGCCTTAAAGCAGCAATCTGGTTGATAGGAAAAAGATTTAAATCCATTCGGATGGGCAAAGATGGGGTGCTGGAAGGAACTTTTAACAACATCTTCAAAAACTGATTTTCCACCCTGGCCAGATTCTCCAAATTGCAATGACCCCATAACCCGGCGCCATACAAAGCCCCCCCCCCGGCTTGTGATTTGTATATTTAAAGAGCAGGAGTCATAGCAAAACTGGGGAATCTGGTTGCAAATCTCACAATGCCACCCGCCCCTTGCTTCAGGCACATTAGTGATTTCTGGCGATGGGCGTGCCAATGGTGTGAATCTTCTAATTTTACACCAAAATAGTCAAAAGTGCCAACTGTTTCCAAAGAAACACCTTCTAAGAAAACAGGGCTCTTCATTTTCTGCTTTTTGTCCCCAAACACCATGTATTTCATTTTTGCTGAATTGATTTCCAGGCCATGATCTTTGCAGAACTCCATGAACCTTGCAAGCAAGCTTGAAAGGCCTATGGCTGTTCGAGAAAGTAGCAAGGTGTCATCAGCAAATAAAAGACATGGGAGCTTCTGCCCTCCCATACTAGGGGCATCACCAGAATAATCCAAAAGGTAGGGAATACAAGCATTGATAAATAGGAGAAACAGTGTGGGCGCAAGAACACAGCCCTGTCTCACACCACGAACAGTGGGAAATGCTAGAGTCAGATCACCTGCCGGGCCCCATTGTACTTTGGCACAATTGCCAGAGTAAAGATCTTTAATTATATTGAGCATGGAGCCGGGGACTCCAGCTTTACTCATAACTTCCCACAGTTTGGAATGCAGGACAAGGTCAAAAGCGGATTTCAAGTCAACAAATGCCACGAAAAGGTGGCCAGAATCCACATCTACGATCTTCCACTTTATAGTAGTAAAGCGGAAGACCTGATCGATGATACTGACCTTGTCTCTGAACTCTGCCGGAAGATGACTTAATACCTGATTTTCCACTATCCAATGCTTCAGCCTACTTAACAGCTGATAGCAGAATATTTTTTGCAGATTGTCTAGTAAACTGAGGGGTCTGTAATTCCCTGGGAGATTTTTCTCTCCTTTCTTGTGAATGGCCACAATTATTGCCTCCTTCCAGGAATCCGGGTAAGACCTGGTAGATCAGGCAATATTCGATATCCTGTTAATATACCAGGTCCATATGGGCAAATACGATTTATACAAATCTGAAGGAATGCCGTCTGGCCCAGAAGCCTTCCCTGATTTTTGGGCAAGAATTGCCAGCTCACTTTCTTTTAAAGTAAGGGGAGGCACCGCAGGGCAACATGTCAAAGTCTCTCCGGGGGTGGTGTCAACGGATTCCAGAGTGGAGCCATACAATTTCCTAAATTGAGTAAACCAGATATCAGCAGCAATATGGCATTCTGGGACAGATGAAAGATTTGGGTCTCTACGTGAAATCAGAAGCCAGAAAAGTTTAACTTCTTGGGTCCTAGCCGCCTTGGCCAGGTCACCCCATAATCTTTCCGCATGCTTGAGTTTGCACATCTTACATGTGGAGACATAAGTTCTTCTTGCTCTCACAATGGCTTCCTGATCCTTTGACTTTAACGCCTAAGTCAAAATACTTTTGGCCTCACGACACCTCTTATCAAACCACTTGCTGCTAGATGGGAGGGAGGAATTCCTTCGATTCGTAACAGTTTTAGTAAAAAGCTCCTTAAGGGCCACAAAAAGGACTGCGTGAGAAGACATGACTTCCAGTGAGGTTAATGCAAAATGATCATCAAAAAGCTGGTTTCTAGAGACTAGGGCACACAGTTTGTCCCTTAACATGTTGGACTTCTGAAACAAAACCCATCTCACAGTGCGCCTATTACTGGACAATTTCAAAGCTTCCTGAGCATTAGAAACAAAGAGAGACGGAGCTCCTGCAAAAAGAGTTCTGTCATATACAATTTGTATAGGCGCATGATCACTAGTATGCCGTGGGCCCACTTTCACATCTATTATGGAATGCCAAGCCCTTAAATCAAAGATAACATAATCCAGTGTACTACTATATAGGCCCCTAAAAAAAGTTGGTCTGGCAGGAGTGTCAGCAGGAAACGGACCATTACCAAAGCGAAGGCCATGTATTACTGTGAGATCTATTATCTGCGACGCCCTACGACAGGCAGAGAATGACACTGGTTGGGTTAAAAGAGGGGGAATATTCCACACTTCATCTTCAGCCTGCGTTGCCTAGGCAAAAGCTGAGTTAAATTCAATTTGCGCATTGAGGTCACCTGCAATGATAATACGATATTTAGAATGAAAATCTGATACAAGACTATGCAGGAGATCTATAGTAGCAGACCGATTATTAGGAGGACCTGGTATATTGTAGACATTACTACATAAGACTGGAGTGCCAGAGTTTGGCAGTATTGCTAATGCCAAAATATCAAGGGTATCTACAAAGATCTCCTTTGCTTCACCCACCTCAGTCATCTTAACCCAGGTACAATAACCCCCTATTGCACTACCAATGGAAGACTACATAGCATATTTAGTAAAGGAACAAAACCCTTGCCTGTACACACTTTCCGTAGCCCACGTTTCCTGAAACATACAAATGCAAAAGGGTTCAATATAAGCCCCCCACTCGGAATCAGCTAATTTACTGTTAATGCCTGCCACGTTCCAGGACAAGAACTTCCCTGTAACATATACAGTACTACAGGTAGCTTCACAAAAATCAACATCTGGTGCAGGATTAGAGTTCGCAGTAAAAACGATTTGAGGATCCCATTAAGTGTGGACGCCCGGACTTGGCAAAGTTCTTAAATGTGGTAAGGTCTGTGAGTCAAGTCCAATACTAAAATTACAAAGACTGGGAGGACATAGTCAATCAACATCTGAGGTATCCCCCTGAAGCACAGAATCACATGCACTAATACGTTTGGAAGCAAGTCACATTTCAGGCTCAACAACTGGACTGAATGGCAGGCCAGAAGAAGCAACATGGCCTGTTACATTGGATGACTTAATCATGCTTGGTCGAGTAGACAAACTCATGTTTCCCAAAGCGAAAATGCTTCCTTCCTTATGTGATGACGTGCTTCCATCTGCAAGAGGCCCATGACTAAAAAAGGACTTGAAAGGTTGAGTTTAATGATATCCCGCCTGCCGAAATGGCCACACAACCGTAAGGCCGATACAATATCGGCATGGATAATTGAGCCACAGCCTCTGACATGACGGATCCAATGTGAAACTTTGTTGATTAAGGAAAATTTATCTTCCCTCGATTGGGCTGCAAGAGGAGGAACGTTGCACATATAAATACAGTTTCGGTTGGACATATAAGTGGACTGGTCAGATGCTGATGTAATATCCCGATTCTGGTCAATATTAAGAGGAGATATAGGTTTTGCCAAAGATGGTGCAGCATTTTTACTATAATGAGACCTGTGAATGGAGCCCTGAGCAACCTCCAAGTTCGTCGATGGATCTGCTGGCAAAGGCGCGGGAACCGACGGATAGTTGCGTGGCAATGACACTGGGTTCAGGACACACGGAGGAGTTGGTTCAGGTTTCTTAAGAAGCTTGAGAACTTCAAGCATTAAGCACTTCAACTCTCCTACTTCATGCTTTAAACTAGAGACTAGTGCTGAAAGATCTTCTCTAGGAGAATCACAATTGGAAAGCACATGGATCAAAGGGATCTGTTGAGCACTAGCCAAATCTAGATGATCCAAAATAGAGAAACGATTTGAACAGGTAATCCCATGAAGAATAGAATCAGTGGCTATAACTTCCAAATTAGACTCAGGTGCATGAAATGATGGAGAGTTAGCAATACGAGACAGGCTTGTGGGAGCGAGAGCTTGAGATGGAATTCTCAGGGGCTGAACATCAATAGAAGAATTAGTTCCAGTTGTTAAAAACGGCAATAAGGTTCCTGATTTCAGCCTCTTCCGAACGTTGCTCTCTTTTTTATTAAGAATTAGCTCCACTTCTTCTATTAAATTATCAATTTCTCTAGACACGCAATTGGTATGTGGTTGCGTGACTCTATTTGGTTTAGGAATTTTGGATTTAACAGGGCCCGAGTCAGGACTAGGTCTCACCTTACGTTTTCCCATTCTGAATAAATAAGAAAACTCAGCACCAATAGGGGGGCAATTCAAAAAGAAAAGTAAACACAAATGTATCAAAATGCCCCAAACTGTACCTTGGGGCCCAGAGGGGGAACCCAGCCTGTCCTCGAAAGGTCACTGACAGTCACAAACAGATCAGTCAGTGTTCTGAAAGCACAGCAGATAAGCCAGGACTCCTCTGGCCTCACTATACACCAGTCACCAGCGAGGAGCAAAAATAAAGAAGTATGGCCCAGCCCAGTCTCTTCCAGGTGCTGATGGGCGCAGGACGTGCGTTGAAAATTAAAGGGGCCTGGAGGTCCCCGCCCCCACGATCAGCTGGTTGCCTTCTGCCTCTCTGCCGCTCCTTGGCACGTCCCCAAAGGCTTATTTACAAAGATACATTTACATATTAATAGATGTACACATATAGATTTTGTCTTACACTTTGTGCTACATCAACTACTTTTGACTGTTCACCATTTCCAAGTGTAAACTAACTACAAAATCGAGAATTGCATGACTCCAACCTTGAAACATAGGGTGGAGCCCAATTTACGAGTGTGATTTAATTTTGAATAGAGTAAGTAATCAATTTAAATACAAGAAATTATATTATTTTTTAAAGATGTATTTAAAAATTCTCACCTACAGTAAAATGTTTATATTTACTTATTGTGTGATGCAAATTAGAAGAACATATGAATACATTTTATTCTATTCGATTTAAATGTTTTTTTTTAAAGTTACATTTTTTATTTCACAAATGATATTCAGATATTGTATCATGAAATACTACTTTTTTATTTATACATATTTTCTAACATTAATTTAAATTCATATTTTTTAAAATTAAAAAAATACATTTATTTTTAACATTATTTCTTTTGGGGTTCTAATTTAAGTTTCCATCTCCATTGTTTTCAATGTAAGGGTGCTGCAGTACCAGTTGTTGGTCATATGTTGTGCTGAACGTATGCCAGTTCTGAGCTGGAGTGTGTTTGCTACTCTTTTGGGTCCTTTTATGTTGTACTCACTTTAGAACTTCAGTTGTGAATAGCAATGGGCTTACTCTTTTGTGGGTAAGTGACTCTCTCATCCTGAATCCTACCTTATAGCTCCCTAAGCCCCTCCCATTTAGAGGTAAGTATTTCCCATTTTCCAGCCATTGCTCCAGTCCCTCACTACTAAGTAGTAAACTTACATGTGTGAGCATCTCCCCATAGCTAGGGGAAGTAAAGGTGGAGATTTGTAGGTTTGTGAATTTAATTTTGCAGTAAGCAGTACCACTTTATGTACCACAGAAAGCAGTTTGTAAATCAGGTCCTTAATTAATTTTTTTATGATGTAGAGAGTTGTGCAGTATAGACTAAGCAAGCAGGACCTCTTCTCATATTAGATATACACCGTTTTGTAACAGAAACCTAATGCATACACCTATAAAAACAAAATAAGCCACATATGGTTCAGTTCATAAAAAGCACATTTTTATACACAAGCATATATTCAGAAAGTGACACATCATATAAGAGTAAACATTTAGGGAATAGTTTCAATTAACTAAAATAAAACTTAACAAAAACAGGAATATCCCTAGAGTGCTTGAAGATCGCTTGCTATTCCACAGTGTGACCACTCTGAAGAGTTGATGTTTCTGTTCGCATTCTAAGATACTTTTGCTCCTGCTATTGAAATAACTACATCTTCAAGCACTTTCTGGGAAGAAAATGGCCAGCTCTAATACTCACACCCTCAAACTAACAAATGTTAGGGTGCCACTCAGGAGGCCGACAAAAACCCTCTCTATAGGCAGAACAATCCAGGGGGGCTGGCTAACCCACTCAATAGTTCGATGCACTCAGAAAGCCGACAAACTCTTTCTAGAGTTGGACCCACTCACGAGGCCAACAAACTCTCCCTCTTGAACAAGACACAGGAAAAACACATTTTGCTATTAAAAAACCTGTAAGGCCTTCTGTTAGAAATGGGGTCTCTGGTTGGCAGTCAGTTTGCACTCTGTCCAAGCAGGGACCCTCACTTGAGTAAGGGCAATGGAAATACACACTTAAGATAACTCCTGCTCACCCCCCTTGGTAGCTTGGCACAAGCAGTCAGGCTTATCTCAAAGGCAATGTGTAAAGTATTTGTACCAAAACACACACAGTAATACAGTGTCAACACTACAAAATGGACACCACACCAGTTTAGAAAAATACGCAATATTTATCAAAATCAAACAAGACCAAACAACAAAAATCCAACACACATGAGTAAAGTTATGAATTTTTAAAATAAAAAGTCTTACTCCATTGAAAACAATGGAAACGTTGTATTACACAAAGTACCTGGGCAAGCATGCATTGAAAAAGTCAGCAATGCGTTGTTTTCTCACTCACAAGTGAGGGCGTGCATAATTTTAAGGACGGGGCACCTTGAGCCCGCGCAGGTTTGCATTCATTTTCACCCCAGCGATGCTTGAGAAATCCGGCGCGCAGTGATGGAAAACCACACCACGTGGGGTTTGCGTCGTTTTTACAGCCCCGTTGCAGGTGGTGCGTTGACATTTTCCCCGCACAGCTTCCTGTGCATGCATTCCAGTCCTTGTTCTATCAGCTTCACCTCTAAGGGGCCCAGGGACTGGATAGGGCACCACTTGGCAGGGCAGGAGTATCAGTAGAGAATCCAAATGCTGGCAGAGGAAGTCTTTGATGGTCCTGAGCCTTCAAAACAGGAGACAAACTTAGTCCAAGCCCTTGGAGATTCTTCACAATTAGGAATATACCACAAAGTCCAGTCTTTGTCCTCTTTCGGGCAGAAACAGCAACTGCAGGCCAACCCAGCAAAGCACAGTCACAGGCAAAGGGGCAGTACTCCTCCTCTAGCTCTTCAGCTCTTCTTCTTGGCAGAGGTTCCTCTTGGTTCTAGAAGTAATCTGAAATTCTGGGGTTTTGGGTCCACTACCTATACCCTTTCTGCCTTTGAAGTAGGCAAACTTCAAAGGAAAGTCTCTGTTGTTCACAGGATCGTGCCTTGGCCAGGCCTGGCTCCAGACTCACACCCGGGGGTTGGAGAATGCATTGTGTGAGGACAGGCACAGCCCATTCAGGTCTAGGTGACCCTACTCCCTACACTCTAGCCCAGATGGCCCATCAGGATATGCAAGCTATACCCCAGCTTCCTTTGTGTCACTGTCTAGAGGGGATTCACAAACAGCCCAACAGTCAGTTTGACCCAGACAGGGACTACACAAGCAAGCAGAGTCACAGAATAGTTTAAGCAAGAAATGTCTACTTTCTAAAAGTGGCATTTTCAAACAGACAATTTGAAAACCAACTTTGACAAAAGATGTTTTTTAAAATTGTAAATTCAGAGACCCCAATATCCATGTCTCAATTTGCTTCCAAAGGGTAACTGCACTTAAACTTTATTTTAAGGCAGCCCATGTTAACCTATGAGAGAGCTAGGTCTTGCAACAGTTGAAACCAAATTTGACAGTATTTCACTGTTAGGACATGTAAAACACATCAATACGTGTCCCACCATTAAACAAACACTGCATCCTGCCCATGGGGCTAACTAGGGCATACCTTATTGGTGCTTTACATGTATAAATAGAAGGTTTGGGCCTGGCAAGTGGGTACACTTGCCAGGTTGAATTGGCAGATTAACACTGCTTACAAAGACACTGCACTGGCAGGTCTTAGCCAGGTTTACAGGGCTATGGATGTGGGTGGCACAATCAGTGCTGCATGCCCCCTAGTAGCATTTGATTCAGAGGCCCTGGACACCTCTAGTGTACTTTACTAGGGACTTACTAGTAAATCAAATGTGCCCATCATGGAAAAAGGAGCACTGGTTAGCAGTGGTAAAGTGTCCAGCTCACAGTCAAAACATTGGAAGCAGAGGCAAAAAAGACAGGAGAGACCACGCCAAGGATGCGGGTCTAACACCTTGATTCACAAAGGTAAACATTTGTGTAAGTTTACCACTTTGTGTATTCACAAACAATGTGTGGAGATGTATGACTTCACACTCCCTATACGTAAGTGTGCTGAGTTCTCCGCCCCAACTGAGGGGTCTCCAGGTGCATAGAAGACTGCAAAAGTAAGCATAGGGAGTGAGAATTTGTAAAAACATTTGCGTAGTTTGTGAATACTGAAAAGCAGTAAACCCTCACAAAAGTGTATGTTTACGTTTGTGACTCAGGCTCACTATTTGCAGATTCCTCAAAGACAATCTTGAAGTTTTGTGAGAAGTAGATTACAAGATTTTTCACATCACTGATCATAGCTGAAAATAATCATGTACCTGCTCCAAGTGTCGTTATCTACTACCTGGTACACCTTCTAAAAGCAGCAGTAGGTTGAAAAGGGATGAGCTTCTAGTGATTTCACCTGCCAGATTTACAGGAATTGAAAGTGATTGTTGCACAAAGCAGTTATTTTTAAATGGAAAATACAATGTTTATAGCATGATGCACAGGTCAGACATATCTGCCAAGAGATTATGGGCCTTATTTATACTTTTTGGTGCAAAACTGCACTAAGGCAGTTTTGCCCCAAAAAGTTTTGCACCGGCTTGCACCATTTTTTAGCACCAGCTGTGCACCATATTTATGGAATGGTGCAAGCCGGTGCAAAGGGTAGGCTAGCTTAACAAAAAATGACGTTAGGCAGTTTTGAGTCAAAATAAATGATTCTGACCAGATTAGCATAATTTTTTGACGCTAAGGGGCATATTTATACTCTGTTTGCACTGAATTAGCGTAATTTTTTTTTAACTCTAATTCAGTGCAAAACTAACTCCATATTTATACTTTGGTGCTAGACCCGTCTAGCACCAAATTTATGGAGTTAAAGTCATTTTTTGGAAGTGGAAACCTACCTTGCCTTAATGAGATGCAAGGTAGGCGTTCCTGTGCAGAAAAATGACTCTATGGCCCTAACACCATGGCCCGTATTTATACTCCGTTTGCGCCGAATTAGCGTCGTTTTTTTCGACGCAAATTCGGCGCAAAACTAACGCCATATTTATACTTTGGCGTTAGACGCGTCTAGCGCCAAAGTATGGGCAAATAGCGTCATTTTTTTGCGTGAACGCCTTCCTTGCGTTAATGAGATGCAAGGAAGGCGTTCCCGTCTAAAAAAATGACGGCGACGCAAATGCGTCGTATTTATACTCCCGGGCAAAAATCACGCCCGGGAGTTGGCGGGTCAAAAAACCCCGCATTTGCGCCACTATTTAACGCCTGGGTCAGGGTAGGCGTTAAGGGGCCTGTGGGCTCAAAATGAGCCCACAGGTGCCCTCCCCTGCCCCCAGGGACACCCCTGCCACCCCTGCCCACCCCAGGAGGACACCCAAGGATGGAGGGACCCACCCCAGGGACATTCAGGTAAGTTCAGGTAAGTATAATTTTTTATATTTTTTAATTTTTTTTGGTGGCATAGGTGGGCCTTATTTGTGCCCCCCTACATGCCACTATGCCCAATGACCATGCCCAGGGGACATAAGTCCCCTGGGCATGGCCATTGGGCAAGGGGGCATGACTCCTGTCTTTACTAAGACAGGAGTCATTTAAATGGCGTCTGGGCGTCGAAAAAAATGGCGCAAATCGGGTTGAGGCTATTTTTTTGCCTCAACCTGACTTGCCCCATTTTAAGACGCCCTAACGCCATTTTCCCCCTACGCCGGCGCTGCCTGGTCTACGTGGTTTTTTTCCACGCACACCAGGCAGCGCCGGTCTGCTAGCGCCGGCTAACGCCATTCCATAAATACGGCGCCCGCATGGCGCTTCAGAATGGCGTTAGACGGCGCAAATTTTTTTTACGCTAAACTGCGTTAGCGCAGTTTAGCGTCAAAAAGTATAAATAAGGGCCCATATTTATACTCCCATGTAAAAATGGTGCAAGGGAGGGAGGAGGGGTCAAAAAATGGGGCAAAGCTTGCTTTGCCCCATTTTTTAAGACCAGGGTCAGGGCAGGCGTTAGGGGACCTGTGGCCCTATTTCCATGGTGGAACACCATGGAATAAGCCCAGAGGTGCCCTCCCTAGGCCCTAGGGGCACCCCCACCCACACTAGAGGGACTGCGAGGATGGGGGACCCCATCCCAGGTAAGTACTGGTAAGTGCATTTTATTTTTTAAAGTGCCATAGGGGGGCCTGAAATGGGCCCCCATACATGGCACAGGGTGCTATGGCCATGCCCAGGGGACCCCTGTCCTCTGTGCTGGCCACTGGGGTGGTGGGCATGACTCCTGCCTTTTCTAAGGCAGGAGTCATGTGGCATGGTAGGTTTAGCACCATAAAATGACGCTAATCTGGTTAGAGTCATTTTTTTTTACTCTAACCTGCCTAAAGCCAACTCTAGCCTACCCTTTGCACCGGCTTGCACCATTCCATAAATATGGTGCCCGGCTGGTGCACAGAAATGGTGCAAGCCGGTGCTAAACTTTTTGGTGCAAAACTGAGTTAGTGCAGTTTTGCAGCAAAAAGTATAAATAAGGGCCAATATTTTGTAAGTTTGCGCCACTCTTGCGTCATAAAATGACGTTAATGCGGTGCAAAAAAAGTTTAAATCAGGGCCTTGGTGCTAGATGGGTCTAGCACCAAAGTATAAATATGGAGTTAGTTTTGCACTGAATTGGAGTAAAAAAAAAATGACACTAATTCAGTGCAAACAGAGTATAAATATGCTGCAGAGTATAAATATGCCCCTAAATATGGCGTTAAGGCCATAGAGTCATTTTTTGCATGGGAACGCCTACCTTGCATCTCATTAAGGCAAAGTAGGTCTCCACTTTCAAAAAATGACTTTAACTCCATAAATTTGGTGCTAGAGGTGTCTAGCACCAAAGTTTAAATTTGGAGTTAGTTTTGCACCGAATTAGAGTAAAAAAAAATGACACTAATTCGGTGCAAACAGAGTATAAATATGCCCCTATAGGCCTAATTATGAGTCAGGGATCCCGACGGGTTGGCGGTGATCGAAGTCATGGTCAGTCATGGAGGTGCCAAGTTTGGCACATCGTGCTGATCACGACTTCCCTTCCCACCAGCCTTTTCATGGTTTCCTGAGCATCTATATATGGAGTCATCACCTGGAGTTGAACCATGGAATCTAACAGAAACTGAGGAGATGTGGGAATGGGCAGAGGTAGATATTTCCCTAATTTTGCTAACTCTAGTGACCTGACTTCTAGGTGTAAAGGGGGCCCTACCTGAGTGACTACCCCTCCCACTCCCAGCTACACAAATAGGTTTCTTAGGGGGAAGATCTTTGGAAGAGCCCTCCCCTGAATCTGCAGGATGATTCCCTGACTCTTAGGGTGTAGAATCTTCCTCCTCCTCCTCCTCCTGGCTACCAGTATGTTCCTGGTCATCCTGAATAAGGAGACTCAGAAGAACATTTTTGTTAGAGTTCTTCCCTAGATCTAGGCTTCCCTCTGAGTAAAGCCCCTTCAGTTCTTTGAAGGTCATGACCTCATAGGGAGTACCCATGACCGCAGAGCTAGGCCCAGCAGTAGACATGATGTAGCATGAGTGTTAGTGTAGTGTAAGGAAAAACCTACCCTACCTTACTTCTAGTCTCTTAGAAAGGAAAGTAAGAGACTAGACACCTGTAACTAGGTATATGTGTATAGTACTAGGTACAGAGTATTATTTCCTGTGGAAAGCACCGGTGACAGAGTGATAAGGCAATTGCAAGTACTTATCCCACTGCTGCACCATCAATGTGGGAGGCTGGCCTGGTTTGTAGTGGATACCTAAGGTACTTACACCTTATACAAGGACCAGTTATTCCTTATTAGTGAAATGTAGACAGTGTCTAGAAGTCAGGGTCTCTAGGGGTAGTGTGGATGAGCAGCCAAGGCCTACCTAGGAGACATGCAAAGCTCATGCAATACCACTGTAGTCACACAGTACTCACACACACAAAATAAAATACTCGGTGTTAGAAAAATAAAGGTATTTTATTTTGGTGACACAAATGCCAAAAATACAATAGAGACTATACTCCCTTAGGAGGTAAGTAATACACAAATTATATACACTAGCATGCTGAAATAGCTGCAAAAACAGTTAGATTTAGAAAACAATTCAAATAGTGAAAACCACAATAGTTAGAAATAGGCCTAGGGGGAACACAAACCATATACTAAGAAAGTGGAATGCGAAAGTCGGTTTCCCACCTAGTCAAGTGTAGTGTGTAGAGGGGTGCTGGGAGTATTAGAAAACACCAAAGGTAAGTAACAGAACCCACCCCAGAGCCCAGGAAAGCAGGAATACATCACAGTAACTTTCCAAGAACATACCAAAACATGAGAAAGAAGATTATGCAAGAACCAGAAGAGACTGCAAGACACCAATGATGGATTCCTGGACCTGAAGACCTGTGGAAGAAGGGGACCAAGTCCAAGAAGCACTGAAGAGTCCAGGGAGAACAGGAGCCCCTGCTAACCCGGATGAAGGTGCAAAAGAAAAACCACCGGTGAAGAACAACAGTCAATATTGCACCCAAGAAGACAGATGCAGGTTCCTGGTTGGTGCAGAAGATGTCCCACACCGGATGGATGATTGCAGTCTGGTTTGCGTTGCTGGATTCTGCCAACAAGCACTGGCACATGCAAAGCTCGTGGCTAGCGGAAAATGGCGCTGCCCGGGACCAGGAGGGACCTGGTGGACTCTACCCAGGAGGGGGAGACAGAAGGGGCTCTCAGCAACTCAGACAGCCCTCAGAAGGCCAGGCAGCGCATACAGGAGTCCTATAGCACGGGGACAAAAAAGGTGTAAAAGGAGGCCCACACAGCACTACACAAAGGGATCCCACGCCGCCGGAGAACCACGCAGGAGGCTGTGTGTCGCAGGAAGGGGTGCTGGGGACCGGAGCTGACGTAAGCTAGTTGCTGACCTTTTTTAAATGTGCTGTAATTTATGCAGAGGTATAACTTTAGCCTTCACTGCTAGAGGGCAGGTGCTGCTCCTGAGTGTTACATCTCCATTTTATATGACTGCATAAAATTATCTCCAATTAATATGGATTACGATCACTTGGAACCTTATAAATGAGGTTGCCTTCTACAAAATAAGTATGTCTTTAATAGGTCTGCACCTGTAGGTATCAATTCTCATTGTACAGCAACGAATGCTAAATCATGCCTTCTGCTAGAGGCAAAAGTCATTTTCTTGTTGAAGCGAGTTTATCCCAGCCCTTTCACCTGTGCTGAGAAGCATGGTGCAGGTTTATAAACTTTAAATGTCAGCTGCCTTTGGAACACAGAATGCCTCTGAGGGTTGATTACCAACCACGAAGGGCACCTGTCGTTCCAATACACTTACCTTGTATGATTAGTACATTTAGGTAATAGATGTTTTCTGGCATTTCACTGCAGTGACGAGTGGTGATGACCTTAGAAACAGGAGCCCTTGACTCTAAAACCATCTTTACCATTTTTAAAGATTTTTTTATTTGCCTTGTTAAGTAAAAAACTCATACTGTGGTGTTCGACTCACTATGCGGCATTAACAGTATGATCAATATATCAGTGGCTAGTGTACTAGTAGTTACAATATTTCTAATATACGAGAAAACACTTTTTAATCCTTCCACCAGGGGCGACTCCTCTGCAAAGGCAGAGGAGCGTCGCCGCGCTGCTTTTAAGCGGATGCGGAAGGGAAAATAAAATGATAATAACAAGGCATTATTATAATTTTATTTTTCCTGGGAGCCGGGTGAGGGCGGGCTAGGATAGAGTGGAGTGCACAATAAGTGTGCATGTCTGTTTGGCCAGTCGTGTTGGGCTGGTCAAACAGACATGCACACTTTGCATTTCTCCACCTGGCTGTATTGAACAGAAAGTGCGGAGGCTCCCACTTCCTGTTGAGGGCTGAAGCAGGGCATCACACCAATCGGGACACTGCTGTCATTCTGATGACAGCAGTGCTGTGATTGCATAGGAGCCTGTGTGCTGCCGGGAAGACGACGGAGGAGACGTGAACGTTTTTTGGTTTTAATTTCTTTCTTTTGTTTTTTTATCTGCCCCAGTTCAGTGGCAGCAACCACTGCATTCCACATCAACAGTTATATGGTTATATCTCGAAATATTGAATACAGAAACATCATACTACCAAAACATCATGGATGGCTGAAATATTGTTAGCGCGTCAGACCTTAATAAGTGAACTTACAAGGTGATGTGAATAGGTCGATGAACCTTTTGACTCGCAATAAAGAAGTTCTTACCATAGCTCCAGTACATAAATCAATAATCGATACACAATAATCAACAATCATTAGTAATCAATAAAATCAATAATCAATGGAGTCAGTAATTGTCACGCACCATGACCTTTCAGTCATAAATAACCACACCTTTAGTAAATGTTTAGAATGTTTATTTCCCTCTATTAACAATGCTAAGGTCATGAAGATTAATCTAAAAATCAAATGAAACACATACAAAAAACAACACTAGTTGTCCAAAGCGGTGCAAGAAACGCAATCTAATCAGAGCTTGAACTACAACACATTCTAAAGATACGGTGCAAATCAATAGCAAAGTCAGCTGCATCAATGTAATGAAATACATAAAATTCAGCAGAGAAGTTCATCAAGCATCAGTCCCTGTTATAATTCAATTAGTGAGGATCATTCACTAGTATCAGATTAGAATCAGCATGTTGGGCTTCATGCAAAACAATTTGGAAAACATATACTATGGCTCTATCAAAACAGCGCAGTTGACAACCTCACAGCCTTAAAAAACACCATCCGCAGACACCACCAACTCATCCGAGCCGCCAAGAGAACCGCCTTCAAAGACTGAATCAACAAAAACGCACACAGCTACAAGGAGCTCTTCAACGTCGTGAAGGAACTATCCAACTCCAGCTCCAATGATATCCCGCCATCCCAAGACCTCTGTGACTCCCTAGCCTCCTACTTCCACTGCAAGATTGCAGACGTCCACGACAGCTTCAGCACCCAGACCCCCCCGGCAACCACCAACACCACAGATTCTTCTCTGACCAACCTCCTGCTCTCCTGGACCCCCTTCAATGATAACAACACCATTGAAATCATGAACACCATCCACTCCGGCTCTCCATCTGACCCCTACCCTCACCACATCCTCAACAAAGCAAGCTCTGTCATCGCACCCCAACTACGGAAGATCATCAACAGCTCCTTCGAGTCCGCCACCTTCCCGGAGAGCTGGAAACACGCCGAGGTCAATGCCCTCCTCAAAAAACCCAAGGCAGACTGTTATACCTGACAGCCTTAGGGTGGTCACCCCTAACTTTTTGCCTGCCTCCCTCCACTTTTGGGACACTATTTTTGCTCGTTTTTAGACTCTGCGCACTTTACTTTGCTAACCAGTGCTAAGGTGCATATGCTCTCTCCCTTTAAACATGGTAACATTGGATCACACCCAATTGGACTATTTAATTTACATATAAGTCCCTAGTACTGTGCACTATATGTGCCCAGGGCCTGTAGATTAAATGCTACTAGTGGGTCTGCAGCAGTGGTTGTGCCACCCACTTAAGTAGCCCCTTAACCTTGTCTCAGGCCTGCCATTGCAAGGCCTGTGTGTGCAGTTTGACTGCCAATTCGACTTGGCATTTAAAAGTACTTGCCAAACCTAAAACTCACCTTTTTCTACATATAAGACACCCCTAAGGTATGCCCTAGGTAACCCATACGGCAGGGTGCTGTGTAGGCAAAAGGCAGGACATGTACCTAGGTAGTTTACATGACCTGGTAATGTAAAACTCCCAAATTCGTTTTTACACTACTGTGAGGCCTGCTCCCTTCATAGGCTAACATTGGGGCTGTCCTCATATATTGTTTGAGTGGTAGCTGCTGATCTGAAAGGAGTAGGAAGGTCATATTTAGTATGGCCAGAATGGTGATATAAAATCCTGCTGGCTGGTGAAGTTGGATTTAATATTACTATTTTAGAAATGTCACTTTTAGAAAGTGAGCATTTCCCGGCACTTAAATCTTTCTGTGCCTTACAATACATGTCTGGCTGGGTTTAGTTGACAGCTCCTTTTGCATTTACTCAGACATACCCCAAACACAGGATATTCAGCATCACTTGCATACATCTGCATTTTGAATGGTTCTTCCTGTGCTGGGAGGGTGGAGGGCCTGCTCTCACAAAAAAAAACTGCCACACCCCCTACTGGGACCCTGGCAGACGGGGTTGAACTGAAAGGGGACCTGGTGCACTTCTAAGCCACTCTTTAAAGTCTTCCCCACTTCAAAGGCACATTTGGGTATATAAACAGGGCCTCTGCCCCTTCCAACAGAGACACTTCCTGGAGAAGAAACTTGTAACCAGAACCTGCATCCTGCCAAGAAGAACTGCCTGGCTGCCCAAAGGACTCACCTGACTGCTTTCTGTAAAGGACTGCTGCCTTGCTGTTGCCTTGCTGCCTTGCTGCTCTCTGGCTGTGGTGAAGAAGTGCTCTCCAAGGGCTTGGATAGAGCTTGCCTCCTGTTCCCTGAAGTCTCAGGACCAAAAAGACTTCTCTCTTGCAACTGACTGAAAATTCGACGCACAGCTTGCTAAAAACGACGCACAGCCTTCCCCACGGTGAGAAATTCACTGCACGTCAAACCGGAATGACGCAGCCTGACTTCGCAAGGAGAAGATCGACGCAGCGCCTGCGTTGCGACCGGAACTTTGACGCACAGCCCACCGGATCGACGCACAGCCGACCTGGGACAACACGATCCAACTTCCAGAGGGGAAATCAACGCAGCGCCTGCTGTGAGGAAGGAATTTCCATGCAACGCCCACCGGAACGACGCAGCGCTTGTGACTCTGCTCCACAAGCCCAGGATTCCATGCACAGACCCCGGGGCGTCTGAAAACCCCTCAACCCAAAGAGGATCCACGACCGAGCGCTGGAAATCGACGCACAGCCGTCCCTGCGTGGAAACTAAACGACGCATCACCGTGTGCGGCCCGAGAAATCGACGCACACCCCCTTTGCTTCCACGCTTCTCCTCCTCTGCGGCCCATTGCGGAGATTTTTCATGCAAACCAGGTACTTTGTGCTAAAAAGAGACTTTGGGGGTGATTCTAACCCTGGCGGTCGGTGTTAAAGCGGCGGCCAACCCGCCAACAGGCTGGCGGTAAAAAATATGGAATTCTGACCCTGGCGGGAACCGCCAACACAGACAGCCACTTTAATACTCCGCCCGCCACGGCGGTACAAACAAACAGCGCGGCGGTCACCGCCAACAGCCAGGCGGCAGACAATGTACCGCCCACCCTATCACAACTCACCAATCCGTCACCTTTTCCGGGGCGGGAGCACCGCCGATAAAAACACGGCGGAAACAGACTACGAATGGGAAAACGCTCACCACTACGCACTCCAGGAGGAAGGAGGACAGCATGGAACCCGAATTAAACATCCTACCTGCTCTCGTCTACCTTCTCATCTACCACGAGTACGAAGTCCGGTGCAGACGACAACGGTGAGTACTGCACCTACGACACACGGGAGGGGGAGGACGAAAGGTTACGGGCACACACATATGCGACCCCCCCCCCAACTATGTACACACGAATGGAGAGCAACAAGTCACAGTGACACCACCCAAACACCCCAGAAAAATGCTAGGACATAATCAAATTTGGAATAAATATTTATGTACCAAAAAGGTCCTGAAAAATATCGTACAACCATGAAAGATATTCACAAGAAAACAAATGACATAAACATCAGTGTATAACTGAAGTAACAAGTCCTGCACATCCTACGAATTCATCATGTCCGTGGGCCAAAGTTTTGAGAAACAAGGGCAAAGCCCACACAGGAGACCTGAGTCCTTTGGAGAGAACACTGCAGGGGCATCAGATGTAAAAACTACAGGCACCTCAGGGGGAAGGGAAGGGGGGGGGCACCACAGCCACATGAGTCCACGACGCCAGATCCACGAGGAGCCACCATGCACACTGTACCATCCTGGGGAGTGCAAAGCCACAGTCTCTCAATGTCTCTACAGTGGGTGGGCTGCCCACTGGACCATCCTGGGGAGTGCAAAGCCACAGTCTCTCAATGTCTCTACAGTGGGTGGGCTGCCCACTGTACCATCCTGGGGAGTGGAAAGCCACAGTCTCTCAATGTCTCTACAGTGGGTGAGCTGCCCACTGGACCATCCTGGGGAGTGCAAAGCCACAGTCTCTCAATGTCTCTACAGTGGGTGGGCTGCCCACTGGACCAAAGCCACAGTCTCTCAATGTCTCTACAGTGGGTGGGCTGCCCACTGGACCATCCTGGGGAGTGCAAAGCCACAGTCCATCAGGTGGATGACAGTCTCCACTGGTCAAGGAGGAGGCATGGTGGGCACAGTGAACCATAAACAGTGATTGAGACGGCGGTGCCCAGCGGAGCGGTGCTTGAGATGAAGGGCCCAGCGGAGCGGTGCTTGAGAAGAAGGGCCCAGCGGAGCGGTGCTTGAGAGGAAGGGCCCAGCGGAGCGGTGCTTGAGAAGAAGGGCCCAGCGGAGCGGTGCTTGAGACGGCGGTGCCCAGCGGAGCGGTGCTTGAGATGAAGGGCCCAGCGGAGCGGTGCTTGAGAAGAAGGGCCCAGCGGAGCGGTGCTTGAGAGGAAGGGCCCAGCGGAGCGGTGCTTGAGAAGAAGGGCCCAGCGGAGCGGTGCTTGAGACGGCGGTGCCCAGCGGAGCGGTGCTTGAGATGAAGGGCCCAGCGGAGCGGTGCTTGAGAAGAAGGGCCCAGCGGAGCGGTGCTTGAGAGGAAGGGCCCAGCGGAGCGGTGCTTGAGAAGAAGGGCCCAGCGGAGCGGTGCTTGAGACGGCGGTGCCCAGCGGAGCGGTGCTTGAGATGAAGGGCCCAGCGGAGCGGTGCTTGAGAAGAAGGGCCCAGCGGAGCAGTGCTTGAGAGGAAGGGCCCAGCGGAGCGGTGCTTGAGAAGAAGGGCCCAGCGGAGCGGTGCTTGAGAGGAAGGGCCCAGCGGAGCGGTCCTTGAGACGGCAGTGCCCAGCGGAGCGGTGCTTGAGAAGAAGGGCCCAGCGGAGCGGTGCTTGAGAGGAAGGGCCCAGCGGAGCGGTGCTTGAGAAGAAGGGCCCAGCGGAGCGGTGCTTGAGAAGAAGGGCCCAGCGGAGCGGTGCTTGAGACGGCGGTGCCCAGCGGAGCGGTGCTTGAGAGGAAGGGCACAGCGGAGCGGTCCTTGAGACGGCGGTGCCCAGCGGAGCGGTGCTTGAGAAGAAGGGCCCAGCGGAGCGGTGCTTGAGACGGCGGTGCCCAGCGGAGCGGTGCTTGAGAGGAAGGGCCCAGCAGAGCGGTCCTTGAGACGGCGGTGCCCAGCGGAGCGGTGCTTGAGAAGAAGGGCCCAGCGGAGCGGTGCTTGAGAGGAAGGGCCCAGCGGAGCGGTGCTTGAGAAGAAGGGCCCTGTTCAGCGGTGCTCTTCTCCACGGCGGGCCCTGTTCAGCGGTGCTCTTCTCCACGGCGGGCCCTGTTCAGCGGTGCTCTTCTCCACGGCGGGCCCTGTTCAGCGGTGCTCTTCTCCACGGCGGGCCCTGTTCAGCGGTGCTCTTCTTCACCGCGGGCCCTGTTCAGCGGTGCTCTTCTCCACCGCGGGCCCTGTTCAGCGGTGCTCTTCTCCACGGCGGGCCCTGTTCAGCGGTGCTCTTCTCCACGGCGGGCCCTGTTCAGCGGAGCTCTTCTCCACGGCGGGCCCTGTTCAGCGGTGCTCTTCTCCACGGCGGGCCCTGTTCAGCGGTGCTCTTCTCCACGGCGGGCCCTGTTCAGCGGTGCTCTTCTTCACCGCGGGCCCTGTTCAGCGGTGCTCTTCTCCACGGCGGGCCCTGTTCAGCGGTGCTCTTCTCCACGGCGGGCCCTGTTCAGCGGTGCTCTTCTCCACGGCGGGCCCTGTTCAGCGGTGCTATTCTTCACCGCGGGCCCTGTTCAGCGGTGCTCTTCTCCACGGCGGGCCCTGTTCAGCGGTGCTCTTCTCCACGGCGGGCCCTGTTCAGCGGTGCTCTTCTTCACCGCGGGCCCTGTTCAGCGGTGCTCTTCTCCACGGCGGGCCCTGTTCAGCGGTGCTCTTCTCCACGGCGGGCCCTGTTCAGCGGTGCTCTTCTCCACCGCGGGCCCTGTTCAGCGGTGCTCTTCTTCACCGCGGGCCCTGTTCAGCGGTGCTCTTCTTCATCGCGGGCCCTGTTCAGCGGTGCTCATCCAGCAGGTCAAGGGAGCCAGACCTGGCCTGGACTCCCTGCTCAGTCACCCTCGGACCGTGACGTTTCTGGACCCTTCTGGGACGGACTCCTGGCCTCCTTAGTGTCCTCCTTCCCAGCTGGGATGTGGCATGTGGGGTCCACCTTCTCCGCGCTCCTGCTGCCCTTCCGCTCCTTTGATGGGGCTCTCGGGCCCTTGCCTCCCCTAGATGGTGTGGGTGGTGAAGTGGCTGCACATTGCTCCTTGGGGGCAGCCCTGTCGGTCCTCGCACGGCGGCCCTTGTTTTTGCGGGTCCTCTTGCCGGGGGGGGGGCTGGACGTGTCCTTGCTGCTGATCGATGTGTCACTGCTGGCAAAGGGTGGGCTCCAGAACCCATGCACAACAGTGACACCCGAAGCTGGGCTGGTGGTGGCTGCGGTGCTCTTGGGACTCTTTGAAGATGGATGGGGGAGCTCATCGGGGGGAAAGAGGTCAAGGTTAGCCATGAAAAGTTTCTTAGGGCCAAGGTAAAGGGTAGGAGAAGTGGAGATGGAAGTGGAGGTAGAGGAGGTGGTTGTAGGAGAGTCAGGTGTGCTGTCATTGGGTGAAGGTGCTGGTGCTGTAGGCTGTCGTGAGGTGGATGGCTGTTGGGTGGGTGGCTGCCTGCGTTTGTGTGTCTTGGAAGAGGGGGTGACAGACACAGTGGGAGAGGACACAGGTGACGTGTAAATGGCAGTGGGGGTGGTGACTGCACGAGTGTGGACTGTACTGGAGGGTGAGGTGGTGATGGAAGCACTGGCTGATGTTGGGGTGCATGCAGGTGTGAGTGTAGACGTCACAGGGAGGGAGGAGGGAGATGAGGAGGAGGGGGACACAGGGGTGGCAGTGGCTGTTGGCATGTCTGCATCTGGGTGTTGCTTGGGTGAGTGTTTGTGGGATCTGTGGTGCTTGTGTTTGGATGAGCTGCTCTTGGGTGTTGAGGTGTGTGCAGGCTGGTCTGATGGTGTGGATGGGATAGGCTGAGGGACAGGAGACAGAGAAAGGCTGGAGGCAGTAAGAAGAGGGAGGCTGGAAACAGGGACAATGGCTGCCGTCAGTGCTGAGGCCAGAGCAGTGAACGCTTGTTGATGGGCAGCCTGACCCGAATGAATGCCCTCCAGGTACGCATTGCTCTGTTGCACCTCCCTTTGCACACCCTGGATGGCATTCAAAAGGGTCGTCTGCCCAACAATGAGCGTCCTTACCAGGTCAATGAGCTCCGCACTGAGGGCAGCAGGGGCAACAGGGGCAGGGGCTGAGGTGCCTGGGGCGAAGGAGACGCGCGCCTTCCTGGGCGAACGGGCACGGAGCGAAGACTGAGGGGCTGCTGGGAGGGCGGGGCTGATGCGCTGGGTGGCGGCTGTACCTGTAGAGGCGGGGGGCACGGATGTTGCCGCCACCCCTAGGGAGCTCCTATCCGAGGACGTGTCGCTTTCGCTGCTCTCACCAGCGGTCCCATTCGTGGTGCTCCCCTCGCCCTCCGGATCACTGGTGCCCTCGGTGTCTGTTCCTGCAGCTCCCTCGTGCTCCGATGCCAAATCTCCTCCACCTGATGATGCTAATGCACACATGCACAAGAAGATGAAGAGAAAGGGTGGGGGGAGAAAAAAGAAGACCAGGTTGAGTGCGTGCAATGTCAACACCGTTGGCGGAGAGGACAGACACAGGTGCCTAATGCACTAAGCCGCGCATTCGGGGTACACTACTCAGTACTACTGACTAAGACAACAGGCCAAGAGACGTCAAACGCGCACATGGGAGATGCTGGACCTTCAATGGCTGTACTTGTCACCCTACTGAGGTGGGGGCCGGGGGCACAGGGCCATGCCTAAGGGAGAGGACTACACTACAGAAAGCGCCCTGGCCTAATGTCACCCACAGCCCTCCTCCCCCACCCATACGCCTCCACTGCACAGAAAGATAGGAGAATGTGCTGATACTCACCCCCTTGTGTCTGCTGTGATGTCTTAAAGCGCCCATCCAATTCAGGGTAGGCCACCGCCAGGATCCGGGACATCAGGGGGGTCATGGTGCGACTGGCACCCCTCCTAGGTTGGGAGGCCATCCCCAGCAGTGTTTCTGCAGTCTTCCTTGTTCCGCGGCGGATGTCCTCCCACCTCTTGCGGCAGTGGGTGCCCCGTCTGTTGTGGACCCCCAAGTTCCGGACTTCCTTGGCGATGGCACGCCAAATCTCGATCTTCTGATGGGCGCTGACCTATTTGACATGTACAGGGTGGAAAGGAGGAAATCATCAATGACCTGCATGTTAGATGTGATTGGCCCCCCCCTCCAACTTTGCCATATGGCACATGCTCTCATCTGTCGGGCGTTGCACTCCTCATTCGCCCCCCACCCCACCAACTTACATCCACCCCAATCCACACAGGCATAGCCCATTCCATGTGCACCCGGTGTACTCACTTGTTGGTCTGGAGGACCGTAGAGTAGCGCATACTGGGGGAGGACCCCATCCACGAGCTTCTCCAACTCTTCAGACGTGAAGGCAGGGGCCCTTTCCCCAGTCGCAGCAGCCATTGTATCTTCCAGACCGAGGTCACAGCAGCACTTGCAGTATAGGTCCTCTCCTGTGGATGATCAGGTCTCGAGTGATTAAGGAGATAGAAAATGGCGGTCACGCCCGCGGCGGTGCGTACCGCGGCGGTGCGTACCGCAGCGGTGCGTAGCGCGACCGCCGGCGCACTTCGTCATTGGCTCCTGAAACCCATAGGCTTCAATGTTAACCAATGCGGCTTTGCGCCGCGGTCTTCGACCGCCTACCGCCACGGTGGGCCCCGCCAGCGCATTGACCTCACATCCCATTGTCCCACTTCACAGGTCAGGCAGCCGCCATTTCAAGGGCCTACATGGCTTAATTTTGACTGCGACACACAGGCCTAGGCCTTGCATTGCCACACATACACGCCTTTCAACCCATTGCCATTCTTTAACTGTGCAAGCTGTCTGTACGTACCTGTGGTTTGGCTGACTCTGTGCTCCATGTTGTCCTTCCTAGGCACCGTCCGCTGGGACTTGGGATGAGAAGGAGGAATCCTCGCGTGTACCGACCGCTGGTGGACCTGTCGACAATGGAAGAACGCCATATAATACTTCGATACAGACTTGACCGTGCCACTATCCATGAACTGGGTGCCCAGCTGGAGCCAGCCCTGATGTCCCCCATCCGCCAACCCACAGGGATTCCCCCTCTGGTGCAGGTTTTGTCAGTCCTCCATTTTTTGGCAAGTGGGTCATTCCAGACCACAGTGGCCATGTCATCTGGAATGTCTCAGCCTATGTTTTCTAAGATTTTGAGCAGAGTGTTGTCTGCCCTGATGAAACTCATGCGGAGCTACATCATTTTCCCAGAGGAGGGTGACTTGCCTACAGTGAAGGGTGATTTCTATGCCCTTGGACATATCCCCAACATCATTGGTGCCATTGATGGGACCCATGTGGCTTTGGTACCCCCAAAAGACGATGAGCAGGTGTACCGAAACAGAAAAAGTTATCATTCGATTAATGTTCAGGTGGTCTGTTTGGCTGACCAGTACATCTCCCATGTAAATGCCAAGTTCCCAGGGTCAGTGCATGACGCGTATGTGATGCGAAATAGCAGCATCCCCTATGTGATGGAGCAGCTACAGAGACAACGTGTGTGGCTAATAGGTGACTCTGGTTACCCCAACCTGCTGTGGCTACTGACCCCAGTGAGGAATCCCCGGACAAGGGCAGAGGAACGCTACAATGAGGCCCATGGGCGTACTAGGAGGGTGATTGAGCGAACCTTTGGCCTCCTGAAGGCCAGGTTTAGGTGCCTGCATATGACCGGTGGATCCCTAATGTACTCACCAAAGAAGGTGTGCCATATCATCGTGGCGTGCTGTATGCTTCACAACCTGGCTTTGCGACCCCAGGTGCCTTTCCTGCAGGAGGATGGTCCAGATGGTGGTGTTGTAGAAGCCGTGGAGCCTGTGGAGAGTGAAGAGGAGGAAGACTCAGAGGACGACACAGACAATAGGGACAGAGTGATACAACAGTATTTCCAGTAACACCCAGGTAAGAATCACCCACGCCATTTCACAATTGCTTATAGCCTCCTGCATCTGTACTTTCTGTAGTTCCCACCAGATCTTTTTGGGTAATTTTTGTTTTTCCCTTCCCTTCTCAGTGCTGTATGACTCAGTGCCTGACTTCTGTTTGGTTTGCCCATGAACTACAGCGTATTGACATTGGTATGTTGTCATCACTAATTGACAGAACAGATATTGAACAGTAATATGTAATACATTTGCTAATAATACAGCATGACTCCAAACTGATTTGTGTGCAATATGTGATTTATTTACAGTGCTAGATATTGGTACATGTGATTATAAGGGTGATGGGTGGGGGTGGAGTAATGTCCATGGCAGAGTCCAGTTCTCAGTCTCACAGGTGCATTGTCCTTTTGCCTGTGGAAGGATGGAGCAGAGGCAGTTCATGGTTGGACAGGGTGGCAATGTGGGACAGTGGGAAGAGTTCAGGGGGTATGTCCTGCTGGCGGGGGTCTTGACATCCTACTCTGTCTTTTTTTTGGATCTCAGGCTCCTCTTACGGGGTGGTTGTTCTTCAGCAGGAGGTGGGGTTCTGGTGGCCTGTCGTGGTGTTGGGGCCTCCTGTCCACTTGCGCCGGCGGAGGTGGTAGGCTGTTCCTGGTCCGGGCTAGTGACAGGGGCCCTGTGTGGTGCCACATGGTCCCGCAACGCGTCTTCTATCCTGTTGAGGGCCAGGACGATGGTCCCCATTGCGGTCCCGATGATTCTCAGCTCCTCCCTGAACCCCATGTTGCGTTCCTCCTGCTGTGCCTGGATCTCCGTGAACCTGGCCAGTACCGTCGCCATCGTCTCTTGGGAGTGGTGGTAGGCCCCCATGATGGTGGTGAGGGCCTCTTGGAGAGTGGGTTCCCTGGGCCTCTCCTCCCCCCCCTGTCGCACAGCAGCCCTCCGAGCTGCCCGGTTTCCCCCGGCCTCTGTCTCCTGGACGGTGTGCCCGCTCCCACTGCCCCCAGGTCCCTGTTGTTGTTGGGGTGTTGGGTTAGCCTGGGTGCCCTGTAGTGGCAGACACACCGCTGATTGACGTGTCCTAGAGACAGAGGCATGGGCCCGCTGGGTGGGAGCTGTGCTGGTGTTGGCAGAGGGGGTCGGGTCTGGTGTGGCCTGTGGCTGCCTGAGGGGAACCGACTGCCCAGAGGTCCCCGATGGTCCGGGCTGGTCATCAGGTTCAGTGTCGACAGAGCTGCTGTCCTCACTGTGGGCCTGTTCCGGGGGTGGGATGGACATTTCTGGACCCTCCTGGCTGGTGTGTTGGCGTTCGGGTCCTGCATGGGGTAAGAGAGTTTGGTTATTGTTTCTGTGTGTGCAATGGGTGCCCTCGTCCCCCAGTGCAGGCATTCCCTTGAGGGAGGTGTTGTGAGGGTAGTTAGTGGGGGGGGGTAAGTGCAGTGGTCATGCTTGGGTGATGGGTGTCCATGGATTGTGTTGGCATGCAGGAGTTGGTGTTGGGATGGGTGGGTTGTGCTGGTGAGACATTGTCAGGGAGGATGTGTGCTGGGGGTTTAGGGGTGAGGGTGGGGGTGTGGGTTGGCATGCTGGTGGGGTGGGGGGGATATAGTAGTTGAGATTGGACTTACCAGAGTCCATTCCTCCGGCTACTCCTGCGAGGCCCTGAGGATGCAGGATGTTGAAGACCTCTTGCTCCCATGATGTAAATTCGGGAGGGGTGGGTGGGGGTCCGCCGCCAGTCTTCTGGACCGCGATGTTGTGCCTGGAGACCATGGATCGGACCTTCCCCCGTAGGTCGCTCCATCGTTTGCGGATGTCCTCCCTATTCCTGGGATGCTGTCCCACCGCGTTGACCCTGTCCACGATCTGCTGCCATAGCTCCGCCTTCCTAGCTATACTGGTGTGCTGCACCTGTGAGCCGAAGAGCTGGGGTTCCACTCTTAGGATTTCCTCCACCATCACCCGGAGTTCTTGGTCCGAAAAGCGTGGGTGCCTTTGGGGTGCCATGGGGTGGTGTGGGTGAGGTGTGGGGTGGTGTATGTGATGATGAGTATGTTGGTGTGTGGTGCTTTGTGCTACTATGTGGTGTGTGTGATGGTGTAGTGTGCCTCAGTGTGTATTGCTATGGATTGTCTGCTGTGTCTCTCTCTCCTTCTCTCAGTAATTGTGGTCGTAGGGGTTTGTGGGTGATGTGGGGGTGTGTTTTATAGTTGATTGATTGTGTGGGAGTGGGTTGTGTATGTGTATCAGGTGTGTGTATTTGTAATTGTCCAATGTGCCTGTGTTTTGGTGCTGTGTGTGTATTTTGACCGCGGCGGTGTGTACCGCCAATGGAATACCGCGTTGGAAAGCCCGCCGCGTTGATTCGTGGGTCGAAATGGCATAGGCGTATTTCTGTTGGCGTGACGGTGGAGGTTTGGTCATCTCCAGTTTATCTCTGCCCACTGATGTGGCGGCCTGCAGTGGAGGTCGGATTTTTGGAGGTTTGGCCGTTGTGGGTCAGAATGACCGTGGCGGCTTTCCGCGGCCGCGGCGGTGTTATGGCGGTCTTCTGACCGGCGGTAAGCGCCTTTTACCGCCGAGGTCAGAATGACCCCCTTTGTTTGCTTCTAAAAGACTCAAGACACTTTTTATCACTTTTCAGTGATATCTCTAAATGTACTTATTGCATCTTTGATCGTTTTGACCTGCAAATATCCAGATAAATATTATATATTTTTCTAAACACTGTGTGGTGTATTTTTGTGGTGCTATATTGTGTTATTGTATGATTTATTGCACAAATACTTTACACATTGCCATCTAAGTTAAGCCAGACTGCTCAGTGCCAAGCTACCAGAGGGTGGGCACAGGATAATTTAGATTGTGTGTGACTTACCCTGACTAGAGTGAGGGTCCTTGCTTGGACAGGGGGTAACCTGACTGCCAAACAAAGACCCCATTTCTAACACAGGCCCAAAGGACCTCAAGAACTTTCGGCCTATCTCCCTGCTCCCTTTCCCGGCAAAAGTAATCGAGAAGGCTGTCAACAGACAACGAACCCGCTTCCTAGAGGAGAACTGCACCCTGGCCCCTGCCCAATCTGGATTCCACAGCAACCACAGCACCGAAACCGCCCCCATCGCCGCCACCAATGACATCAGAACCATACTGGACAGCGGCGAAACCACGGCTCTCATCCTCCTGGACCTCTCGGCCGCGTTTGACACCGTCTGGCACCACACCCTACGCTCACACCTCAGAAATGCTGGAATCCGCGACAGAGCCCTGGACTGGGTCCCCTCCTATCTCACCGGCAGAACCCAGGGAGTCCGCCTCCCACCATTCTGCTCGGAGGCCACCGAAATCATCTGCGGCGTACCCCAGGGTTCGTCCCTCAGCCCGACCCTCTTCAACATCTACATGGCCCCGCTCGCTAACATCGCCCGATTCCACAACCTCAACATCATCTCATATGCCAATGACACCCAGCTGATCCTCTCCCTCACCAAGGACTCCGCCAAGACCAACCTCCACGAAGGAATCAAGGCCATCGCCAAATGGATGAAGTGCAGCTGCCTCAAACTCAATTTCGACAAGAAGGAAGTCCTTATCTTCAGCTCCACCCCCTCCACATGGGATGACTCCTGGTGGCCTGCCACTCTCGGAACTGCTCCAACTCCCACCGACCACGCACGCAACCTAGGATTCATCTTGGACCCCTCAGTATCCATGACCCAGCAAGTCAATGCCATCTCCTCCTGCTTCAAATCCTTCTGCATGCTCCGAAAGACCCGTAAATGGATACCCACCGAAACCTGAAGAACAGTCAACCAAGCCCTTGGAAGCAGCAAACTGGACTACGGCAATTCCCTCTATGCAGGAACCACGGCCAAACTCCAGAAGAGGCTGCAACGCATCCAGAACACCTCCGCACGCCTCATCCTGGACATCCCCCGCCACAGCCACATCACAAACCACCTGAAAAACCTGCACTGGCTCCCAGTCAACAAGAGGATCACCTTCAAACTCCTAAGCCACGCTCACAAAGCACTGCACAACACCGGACCAGAATACCTCAACAGACGACTCTCCTTTTACACCCCGACCCGGCATCTCCACTCCGCTGACCTTGCCCTCCCAAAAGTCCCACGCGTCCGCAGAACTACAACCGGTGGTAGATCATTCTTGCACCTTGCAGCCAAAACGTGGAACACTCTTTCCACCCAACTGCCCCAGACCAAAGACCTCCTTACCTTCAGGAAACTTCCCAAGACCTGACTGTTCCGGCAGTAGCAGCACCTTCCCCCTCTTTTTGCCCCCTCTCCTCCTCAGCGCCTTGAGACCCCTTGAGTAGTGCGCTTTACAAGTTCCTGATTGATTGATTGATTGATTGATTGGTATCTAGAAAGAAAAAGCAAATATGCATAATAATCACATTTCAATATATACCAATCCTCGGTATGGGTCAGCAAACCAGAATCAGTCTTTGTCCTCAGAACATCAGTCAGTCAACAAGGCATCAGGCTTCAGCATCAGACATGCAAAGGGCAGAGTCATTAAGCATTAAAGATGAGCTGATCTCCAGTAAAGACGCACAAGAAAGTAATAACCTTTCGGTCAGGAAATGTGGGCAGAATGACTGCATGAAGGCAATGGCAGAATGATCTGTCTTCTCTCTCCGCAGCGTCGTTAAATCAAAGTCACCTAAATTATCCCCTAATTCCCTATTGGTCAGTTAATCGTATGTTCACACTCTGTCCAATAAAATTACTATCCCAAATCTATAAATTCTAATATTTCTATGTTCTCATATTGTTTATTGGTTCGTCTTACGATGTCCTTATCATCCGGCTTGTCAGGTAACAATATTGTTGCAGCTTCTACTCTAGTCAGTATCTTCATTGTTCTTGTCCTGGGAAAGTCAGTCTCACACACATTACACATAAAATGTTGCATTAGCAAGAACATCATCTTCTAGCAGTCGGTTCACATGAAGATCTTCTTTTATGAGCACATTTGAACAATACAATAGACATTTCACAGTTTAATTCACTTGGTCAGCATCTTTATTACACGCTAAGAAATAAAGCTTTTCATGAGGCCTGGCAAAATAGGCAAAGACACTCACTAAGATAAGGCCTACAATTAATAAAGATAAAGCATACTTCATAACCCTTAATGTGACATATTACTAAAATTAGTCTAACATATATACAATATTTCATAAGTATTAATCATTGTTTAGTACACTTTGTTAACATTGGTGGCTATTCTTCGTGATCACATTTTCAAATGCGTGCATTATTTTTTCTACGTTATTTCATTTTCTACATGAACTTATTATTCTAAATACATAAATACTCATTAATACATTTTTATGAGAACACCTACACTAGCAATATCAAGGAACATAATTTCAAGAAGTTAAGTGCATTTAGGTAGGTATAGATTTCCTAATCTAACTCCACTCCTATATACTGTGCTGTACAACTTTGTGAGAAAGGGAGGGAGCAGGTACTGTGGCATATCTGTTTCACTATGGCACTGTTACAAGCTGCTGCACTGTTGCTCTCTCTTCCTAAGCTGGCACACTTTAGTCTGCCATGCGCTATACCATGGTGCTAGGATATCTGTGTGATCTCTAGCATACACCACACAGTACAAAATAGTATGTCTCAACATACTTTAAAATGCTTCTAACTTTGCATGTGTGCTGTACAGTACAATAAAAATACAAATCTAGAATGGTTTTGAGAAAATATATATTTTCTGAAATGACATGCTTGCCTCAAGGATGCATACATTTTTGGTGCAAAACCATGCCTACCTTTTTGAGAAGTTATGGCTTTTAATCAGATTCAATGGATGGTTGAGGGGGAATGCCGATGTACCAGCAATGGTAAACCCATTTGTAGAAAGTATGTGCAGATTACTCCAAAGCATTCATTTTTGTTACTTTAGGCTACTTTTCAGCGCTAATCAAGATGTGCTGTGGAAAAGGAATCCCTAATCAAACATTTGTGTTGTTTGAATCCTTTTTTGTGACACTACAGTGACATTAAGCTGTGACAATTCTGGCCTTGCGTTCATTGGTATTCACAAACCATTTCCCAATGCTTTTCCACCTTGGAAGCAGTCTGAAATGTACTTCTGTCAATGGAAAACTGGCAATTGCAGGCTCCTTCCACAGTCGTTTTTGACAAAGTTTGACAAGGTTTTAGTGAAAAGGGCTTACTAACAGGGGAAATTGTTTTCCCTGTGGAGAAAAAAAGTTTTGTAGCATAACTGCACATACAGTTCCCCACATGCCATTTCTCCAATGCACATATGATATTTGTCATGCACAATTCATCGTGGTTTTACAGATGTATGCCTGGAAACCTGCCACTGTCTAAGCTTGAAGACATACTATTTGACACCTTACTTATTTCTAGAGTGTGTAAACCCACACCTATCAGCAATTCATTCTTCTGCTGTCTCTCATCGAAGAACCAATTGATGCTTCATAGGATTGTTTACTGGTCTTATTGGTTATGCTAGACTCTCACACCATAAAGATTTGCACCCTGCAATAAAAAAGGTAATAGTGGGCAGGTTGCAGCACCTGTTTGTTTTCATTTTTTCAAAGCATCCTACTCTTTAAATTCCTTGTACACTGTGCACAAGAGGAAGGACAAGAAATGCAGTCAAAACAAGGACTCTCCATGCAGACTATCTTTCTTCCTACTTTACTATGGATCCACTTTGTGACCTTGGATCGTCCACAACAAAAACACTGCCCCACCTCCCGCCCTCTGCCTAACTCTTTTCCACACATGTCATATGTATAAGCTTAATTATGCACACACATTGGAGAGGGCATAGGAGGGCTCAACCCATCATGAAAAATGTCCTGTAATTTATTGTTGGAAGTTGCTACAACCAGTCTTTACTGTACTGTTCTTGAGATGGTATGTAATACTGCTCCATTTCTGGGAGGGATAAACCTTTCTCCTTCATGCAAGCCTATAAGGTTATCCATTGTCATCTGCCTCAATAGGGACAAAGAGAGGGCATGCAGATTGCACAGCAACTAGATAATCTAGTCATTAAACTAAGGAGCCTAATCACAAAGGTAAACTAACACTTGGTACAATCTACATGTGTACATTTACACACACTGTTATAAATGTACTACTTTTGATTATTCACCATTTGTTCCACCCTATGAATTCAGGAGGTGGAGATTGATTTAAAAGTGTAACGTTACTACAGTTACTTTTCACACATAGGCAGCAGTTGACCAGGGCAAAAATCTACTTATGGTAAAGCATGGGGAAAAGTTAAAAATCTTGTTGAACGTCAAAAAAAAAACTGGTAACAATATTTCTTATAAATCTTAAATATAAAAGTATGTATGTTTTACACATTTATTTTAAAAGCAGGACAAAATTTTTTAAAAAATGTTACAGCCTTATTACTTAAATGAAGGGCCTCATTACAAGTTTGGCAGTCCGAGGACCGCCATGTTGGCAGTGGAGGTCGGTCCACCAACGGGCTAGTGGAGAAGACCAACAACTTATGTCTATGGCGGTGATGCACACAGCATCACCACCAGCACCACTAGTGTGGTCAGACCAACGCGGACGACTCAAAGCACTAAAAGTCGGGTGGAGACCAAAGTTTCTGTCGGACTCATTATGAGTCTGCACACCGCTAACATTTCCACCGCGGTTGGACCACCAGGGAAACCCAGGCAGAAACGAACTATATAAAAGCAGACACTCGCCTCAAGGAAGCCAAACTCATCCTGAGATGCAATGGAACCACAATTAGACGTCATCCTGCTGCACCTGCTTGCCTAAAGACGCTGACCAGGATAACAACAAGCATAAGTACACACACCCACCTGTTACACCCCATCACAGGCCAGCCACACACAATCCTGTCCAACATACCAACACGTCACAACAACACCACAACCTCACCATCATAAACACATTGTCAGGTGATAACAACTGACTCTGGCCAGGGAACAAATGCACACAATTACACTATTATCCAACTTAGCAATCGACACACACACACATCACACACACAGCATATTGTACCTATCATCCCATGCACAATACACGCACACTCATACAGTCAAAGCACACAAAGCCACACACCACAACAGCAAATGCATGTCAACACAAACACCACACAATGCCTTGACAACTACTGCCAGGTGACCTCTACAGGTAGGGGCATCAAGGGGGCAGGTAGGCACCCCAGGAAGTCTTGGGGGGATGGTAGTGAGGAGGGGGTTTGGCCTCTAGTCTGATGATTTAATCTTCTAACACCCTAAAGTCATCATCTGTGACACAGGGATGTTTTTCTGGGGACAAGGTAGTGGTGGACGAGAAGGTGAAGAAGAAAACAAAAAGGAAAATAAAACTGGTGATGATGTGTGGGTGCTGTGATGTGAGTGGATGGCAGTGGTGTCTAATGTGTGGGGTACTAATGTATGTATTAGGTGTGTTTTGCAGGTGTGGGATGAGTGCTATGTAAGTGTGTAGGGGTGCATATTCTATGGTTCCTACTTTTTGTGTGCGGCCTCTATCTAGCTGTGTGTGGTGTTGTAGGTGCTAAGGATTGTGTCCTGTGAAGAGGTGTGTTTTATAGTGCAGTGTGTAGGTGGGTCAGGTATGTGGATATGTGTCAGCATTGGGGTTTTCACACTATTCAATGTGGTGTGGTGTAGTACTGTGGTGACCGCCGACTTCCGCGGTTCGCACGGCCATTGGTCTTCCACCGCCATCGCGAATTTTGAGTTGTAATAGGTTTGAATGTTTTTGGGACCACCTCTTTTCCACCCTCCAGTGTCCTGGTGGTTTTAAAATTTTGGCTGGATTTTGTCGGACTTCACTGTGTGAGTCGTAATATGGCAGTCGTATGACCGCCAATATTGCGGTCTTTTGGCGGCTGCCACAGCGTAATGAGGCCCTAAGTATTTAAATAATTTCAAAATATTAATTTAAATGTAAATTATTTTTGAAGATTTATTTAAAAAATCCCACCAAAGTAAATCATTTGCATGTATTTATTATGTACTAAAAGGTCTAAACATTAGGTACAGAATGTATTTTTATATTTAATAATAGAACATGTATTTTTATTTTAAAATAATAGTTAACATAAAATTACATTTTTGTTTCTGTTTTAAAAGTTGTGTTGAATTTGACTTAATTTAACAGTATTTCCTATGGAGCATGATATAACGGGGCATATTTAAAAAAAGTGGCGCCACAGACAGTGCAGCTCCACTTTGCTTGCACCCCTTAGCGCCCCCTAATGCCACCATGTGTGTGCTGTATTTAAAATATGTTCCACCATGGCGATAGTTAGGGGACTAGCATAAAAAAAATTGACACTAATCCTGCAAAGCTCATTGAGGCCGATTGGAATCACAGGTGTGTCTCCTTTTAACACCTGCTCTGAGCAGTCGATAAAAGTGCTGAAAAACCTGATATAAAGAAATCTGTTAGATTTCTTTGCACCATTTTTTCACCCCCCCCTAATGGGGGAACGCCCCCTCTGCATACATTATGCCTGGCACAGGCATAATGTAGCGTAAAGGGTTACAAAGCGGTGCAATGCACGCAATGCACCACTTTGTAAATATGGCGCGGGGATTTTGGCCTCATTGGGCCACATTAGTGTAAAAAAAATGGTGCTTATGTGCCACAAGGACGCGCTAGGGGCTCCTAACTATGCCCCTAAGTCCCTTCACTCATAATATTCTATATGAGGGTTTTGCAGTACCAGTTGCTGGCCATGTGTGGTGCTAGAATTCCTCTAGGTCAGAACTGGAGTGTATTTACAATTTTTTACTGTAGTAACTGGGGAAGTGTCACCTGTGAATGTAAATGGGCTTACTCTTTGTTAGTGGTTCAATGGACCTCCCTTATCCCCTTCTTAATTCTCCTTAAAACCCTTCCATTTAGTAGTAAGGAATCCGATTTTCCAAACATCCCATCCGGCACTCCCACATTTGCTACTAAAACTTAGATGTTTATGTGCTGAGATTGATGCAGTCAGGCACTTGAGAGATTGGAGAAGCAGAGATCCTGACCTCATGGTAGGTTTGCAAATAGCATTTTCTAGGACATAAGGAATAATATTTTAGTGTGTTAGAAATGGGGTCTTTGGTTGGCAGTCAGGTTACCCCCTGTCCAAGCAAGGACCGTCACTCTACTCAGGGTAAAGGAGAATCACCCTCAGTTAACCCTTGCTCTCCCCCTTGGTAGCTTGGCACGAGCAGGCAGGCTTAACTTCAGAGGCAAAGTGTAAAGTATTTATACTAACACACACAGTGATTCGGTGAAAACACTACAAAATGACACATTACAGGTTTAGAAAAATAGGTAATATTTATCTAAACAAAACAAGACCAAAACGACAAAAATCCAACATACACAAGTCAAGTTATGAATTTTCAAAGAATAAGAGTCTTAAATCCTTTAGAAAACAGTGAGAACTTTGTTAGCATACACAAGTACCTGGGTAGTATCAAAGTAACACGCACAGGCGAGTGTGTGTTGGAAAAAGCCAGAGATATGTTGATTTCTCACTCTCAAGTGACACCGTGCGTCGCTCCTCCTCCGGTCGGGTCGGCGTATGGCGTTTCTCCTCTACGGCACGACAGCGATGCATCGATCTGGACAGGCACCTTGGGTCTGGGCAGGCTTTGCGTTGTTTTTTCCGCGCCCAGCGATGTTGTGTTGAAAATCCGGTTGCACGCTATCACAAAACCGCGCTGCGTGGGGTTTCAATCATTATGAGCCTCCGTTAGCAGGTGTTGCGCGACGTTTCTCCAGCCGCATTGCGTCAATCTTCCAGCCGTGATGCAGGTGCAGCGTTGATTTCAGCAGAGAAGCCGGCGGTGCTTTGTTTATCAGCCGCGTCACAGAAGGTGCGTTGACAATTTCCCCGCACGCCAGTCTGTGCGTGGATTTTCATTTTTGTGTCTGCCAGCTTCACCTTTCAAGTGCCCAGGAGTTTACCACTTGACAGGGCAGAAGTCTCAGCAGAGAGTCCAGATCCTGGCAGGGGAATTCTTTGATGGCCCTGAGACTTCAACAACAGGAGACAAGCTCAGTTCCAGCCCTTGGAGATTCTTCACAAGCAGGAATGTACAACAAAGTCCAGTCTCTGTCCCCTTTCACAGGCAGAAGCAGCAACTGCAGGATAGCTCCACAAAGCACAGTCACAGGCAGGACGGCACTTCTCCTCAGCTCTTCCCCTTGGCAGAGGTTCCTCTTGATTCCAGAAGTGATCTAATCTTCAGGGGTTTTGGATGCTCGTCTTATACCCTGTGTTGCCTCTGAAGTAGGAAGGAAAGTCTTTGTTGTTTTCAAGATCCTGCCTTGCCCAGGCCAGGTCCCAGACACACACCAGGGGGTTGGAGATTGCATTGTGTGAGGGCAGGCCCAGCCTTTTCAGGCGTAAGTGACCACTCCTCCCCTTCCCTCAGGATATGCAAGCTACACCCCAGCTCCCTTTGTGTGACTGTCTAGAGGAGAGGTGCAAACAGCCCAACTGTCTAACTGAGCCAGACAGGGAATGCACAAACAAGCAGAGCCACAGAATGGTTTAAGCAAGAAAATGCCTACTTTCTAAAAGTGGCATTTTCAAACACACAATCTCAAAACCAACTTCACTAAAAGACGTATTTTTAAATTGTGAGTTCAGAGACCCCAAACTCCACATGTCTATCTTCTGCCAAAGGGAATCTACGCTTTAATCATATTTAAAGGCAGTCCCCATGTTAACCTATGAGAGAGATAGGCCTTGCAACAGTGAAAAACGAATTTGGCAGTATTTCACTGTCAGGACATATAAAACATACACTGCACCCTGCCCATGGGGCTACCTAGGGCCTACCTTAGGGGTGTCTTACATGTAAGAAAAAGAAAGGTTTAGGCCTGGCTAGTGGGTACACTTGCCAAGTCGAATTGGCAGTTTACAATTGCAGACACAGACACTGCAGTGGCAGGTTTGAGTCATGTTTACAGGGGTGGCACAACCAGTGCTGCAGGCCCACTAGTAGCATTTGATTTACAAGCCCTTGGCACCTCTAGTGCACTGTACTAGGGACTTATTACTAAATCAAATATGGCAATCATGGAAAGCCAATTACACATACATTTTACATATGTGCATGAGCACTTTAGCACTGGGTAGCAGTGGTAAAGTGCCCAGAGTAACAAAGAACAGCAAAAACAGTCCAGCACACCTGGGAAACAAAGGCAAAAACTGTAGAGGAGACCACACCAAGGATGCCATGTCAAACACAGTGCTACTAAACCTACTACATGTTTGTGAATATTTCTCCTAATATTTAAGTAAAGCTTTATCTTGTACAAGTGAGTAATATGCAGATTTTGTGGAATTATGAAGTGATAATGATGTGTATGAAATCAGGCACTGATGTACACCAGTGTATCATCGAAGAACAGTGAGAATACATGTATCAGAAGCAAGTATACCTTAGTGCATGATTGTTTTCCTAAATAGGAGCCAGGACACTACTTCTAAACCAATGCCAATAAAGAAAACATAAATTATTATATCTTTCCTCTCCCCAGGATAAAGCCTGATCTCTCTGCCTGTTCTATTTCAAGCTGAAAGTGGTATATAATATACTTTATCCCATTGTCTTACATTTTATTGCAGTGACCCCTTGATAAGGACAATAGGCTTGTCTCATATTGTAACACACAAGACAAAGCCAATACATTTGCTTTATATATTGATGTGGTGATCCCTTTGCAAAGGCAATAGACCTGCTTTATTAAAAACGACAGACCTTTACACTGCATCTCAAACAGGTGGGGGATTTTGCAAATATAGGGTTTATGACCCTCTAAGGGTTAATTGTAATTTAATGAAGCCACAAAAGGTGTTTTCATCTGCCTAATGTATATTTTACAAATTAACATGTAGCGTTTAGTAGTGTGCATGGAATAAATTTACTTAACTTTTTTCGAAGAAAAAGCACTGACTGGGCAAAAATATCTTGAGTGTTTGTTGGTCATGGCCAGTTCTGCAGATTCACCCCAGGTTTTTGCAAAGTCCTTTTCCAAAATTCTCCTATGGGTTTGAGGGAAAACCAGGTACTTACTTCTTCTCTCCTGGCCGCGGGGGACACCCTGGTACTTGCCTTTTGGGGTTCCTAGTTCCTCCAGCTCCTCTCTACTGATTTCACTTCCTTGGGTGGGGGACTGCCTTACACAGTCCACTTACTTAGTATATGGTTTGGTCTCCCCCTAGGCCTACACTATGCTATTGTTTTTACTAGTTGCTAATGCTTTCTGTGCTAGTCACTGACTTTTAATGTTCACATAATAGTGTGTTTACTTACCTCCTATTGGAGTATTGCCTATTCAGTATTTCAGTATTTGTGTTACTATAATAAGGTACCTTTATTTTTGTAACCCTGTGTGGTTCTTTCATGTGTGTAAGGCTAATTTGTATATAGCTGCGTGGCATGGTGGGGTTAGAATACTACTCTGAGCAAGTGGCAGTGATTAGACTTTTGGCAAGCACCCCCCACCAACTTTTGTGTGTTTAGTGAGACAAAGGAAGACTAAGTGGGTTGAGGTTCTTTCTGACAGGATGATTGGGAAGGGGCTGTCCCATGCCCTGATTACACTTCATAGGACTCTGCCTGCAGAGCACCCAAGAGCACCAGCTATATGGACTGTCCTTGTCTTTGTCACCCTGGAAAAGTTTGGGCCAGGACTAGGGGGGGAGTAAAAATTGAAAATAGCCAGTTTTGGGAGTAGGCCATGGAAATCCCCCACAGAAAGGCTGACTCCATGTATAAAAATGGGACTTTCAGAACCTTTCATTAGAAGACTACTCGACCTCTGGAAGTTTCAGAAAAGGAGTGCACTGCTGCTGGAAGGACTGCCTTGGTGTCTGAGGAAGGGAACTGGACCTGTTAGTCTTTTTTCCAGCTACCCAGAGTGACTCCAGGGGTCTGGTGGCGAACCTCTTGTGTCAGCTACAGGGACACACGTGTGAAACGTTTCCAGAGGCCTCCTTGCAACTGCCCAGCTGACCAGCACCAAGTGGACCTGCCTGGACATGCTTCTTCCGGTCTCTGCTGGAGTGAGTCCTGATCCCCAAGAGATGCTCCTCATGTCCTGGACCCTGGCTGGCATCAGTGTGAACTCCTCAAGAACAGGTGAAAATCCTAAAGTTCGAGCTCATCCTGCTGGGTATCAACTGCCTGCGATGACTGGCAATGCAAAGCTCCAGCGGGACCTGTTCTTCACACCAATAGTTGACCAGCAGCATGGGATCTGCACTTCATGCCAACAGTGACTATCTGCAACGATCAACTAGTGCAAATCTCCATGGATGTCTGGCTCTTCACACCGCAAACCTCCTCCTCGCAGCCTACTTCAAAGCTAACAGAACTCTTTGTGCTAGACTTGAGAAAGTAACTCTTCAGTTGGACTAACCTAGTCCCCATACCAGACCTGCACTCCTTCACTGTCAGCCTGGGCTTGTGACGTTCCTCCTTTCTAGCCCAAGCAGATTTTCACAAGTGGTGCTTCGTTCTTTTTGGTACTATTTTCTCCCTAAATAAAATTATTATCTCTGGTTCTACTGATTCCAGCTGGTTCACTTTGGTGTCATTTTATTTTCTAAGATGTACTCCATTTTTCTAAATTGGTTTGATATTTTGTAATTGACTTTTGTTTTCACTTCATTACTGTTTGAGTGCTGCATAAATACTTTATACATTGTCCCTGATTTAAGCGTGACTGTGTTTGTGCCAAGCTAACACAGGGTTAAGCACAGGTTAATTTAGTGATGTGTGTGGTTCAACCCCACAAGGATTGTGGATGTTGCCTGAGTGGGCCTTCCACCCCCTCAACAAAGAACCTAGGCCCGTATTTATACTTTTTTAGCACCGCATTTGCGCCGCTTCCTGACGCAAATGCGGTGCAAACTTACAAAATAGAAATAAAAAATTACGCAAATGAGGCGCTAAAAAAGTATAAATATGGGCCCTAATTTCTTACAGTGTTGTTTTTGCGTGCCAGTGGATGAAGAGCACTAGCCCACATCACCTGCCCTGGTGTGTAGGATTTTAACTGCTCTGCTTCTCTACCCTGAGAGAATCAACTGCTACAATGTGGAGTTTAGTTTCCAGTAAGGGGGCAATTGTGGACCTGATACTTGTGCAAGACTCACATCTTGCGTTAACAATGATCCCATGTCTTACAAGCAGTTGAAGAAATGTGACTTGCCATTTTTAATAATCTTTAGTTTGGCTGCGAATATAAGCATGTACTGGAGTAGACCATCTTTAAATTCCCCTCTTTACCACCGCAGAATATTTTCATTGGTGCAGTACCATCTATGTATAGTTGTGATGAAAAACATTATTTGTATCTTTCATGCTGTGCTGCATCTCTGCTTTGTGCTCTAAAATGATGTTATGATCTGAATAGTTCAGAAATCTAGCTCTCAATGCAGGTGGCTGACTCCAGGTTTATGCATTTCAGTCATATCTCTATGCATTCTTTCTATAGAAAATAGCTTGAATAATCCACTAATTTTCAAAGCAGACGTGAATGAACTTGTAGGTTGAGCACAATTTATGAGCTACTGAAATGTTGCGGGATTCTAGAGGACCGATTTGAAATTTTGTTGACGCTTCTGATTTCAAGAATAGGTCTTTAGTTATATAACCATAGCGCCTTTTGAAAACCTCCAACGGTCCCATGATATTCTTCTAGGCCCCCGTGTCTTCTACCCTGATTTAAAGCATGCGGGCAGGATCTTATTAGGTAATGATAACCTTGCCCAAATCTATTATTTTGGCAGCAACTGCTCCCACAGGAATTTCGGTCGGCTTGATTCTGTCCTCGACTTCCTTTAGCTCCACCTTAATGATTTTGAATGACACTGCAATGACTTTGTGTTCGACTCCATCTTACATTTGCAATTTGTTTACATTTGGGGGCAGATACACGACCATTTTTTGCGACTCGCAATTTGCATTTGTTTGCGAATCGCAAATTGCAAGTTGCAAAACAAAATGTACACCAGTGTCTTTTTGTGATCCATTTGGGAATGGGCGCACTCACAGGGATGGTGGCCTGCTGCTGTCAGCAGACAAACATGCCTTTGACTGTTTTTGAAATCAAGCATTTTTTTTTACTGCAGTCCGCTTTCCTTAAAGGAATATAGGATGCATAAAAAAACTAAAAATAAAACGTTTCAGTTTTATTTTTTAAGAGCAGGCTGGAACCACTGTCTGCTCTAAAAAAATGCTGGCACCCCTGTAGGAAAGTACCCTCTTTTGGCTATGTTGCCCCCACTTTTTGCCTTCTCTCAGTGTGTTTTGACTGTGTCCACTAGATCCTGCTAGCCAGGACCCCAGTGACTGTGCTCTCTCCCTATAAATTTGGTCCCTTAGCACACCCCACAATTGGTATACTGGTGCCCCCATATAAGTCCCTAGTATATGGTACTTAGGTATCCAGGGCATTGGGGCACCAGGGGTTCCCCATGGGATGTAGCATGTATTATGCCACCCATGGGAGCCCATGCAAAATGTTTCTGCAGGCCTGCAATTGCAGCCTGCGTGAAAAGGCGCATGCACCCTTTCACTACAGGTCACTACACCAGGTCACTGTAAGTCACCCCTATGGCAGGCCCTCCTAGCTCAGGGGGCAGGGTACAAGTTCCTGTGTGTGAGGGCACCCCTGCATGAGCAGAGGTGCCCCTACGAACTCCAGCTCCATTACTCTGGACTTCGTGAGTGCGGGGAAGCCATTTTTCTGTGTACTGGACATAGGCTACTTACCTGTGTCCAGCTACATAATGATACCTCCGAACTTGAGCATGTTTGGTATCAAACATGTCAGAATCATACCCCAATACTGTTGCCAGTATTGGTTGAATGATTCCATGAACTCTGGGGGCTCCTTAAAAGACCCCTAGCATTGCTCTTACCAGTCTTGCAGGGTTTTCCAGGCAGCCCACACTGCTGCCACCCTCCAGACAGGTTTCTGCCCTCCTGCTGCTTGACCAGCTCAAGCAGAGGATGGCGGCAACACCCTCTCCCTTTGGAAATAGGTGTTACATGGTTTGGGAGGGGTAGCCTCCCCAGGCTTTGAAGGGCACATCAGTCCAGGGAACCCCGGTCCCTGCTCTGGTGTGAAACTGGACAATGGAAAGGGGAGTGACCACTCCCCTGTCCATCATCACCCCAGGGGTTGTGCCCAGAGCTCCTCCAGGTTGCCACTTGACTCTGGCATCTTGAATCCAACGTGGTCAAAGGGCCCTGGTAGCATCTGAGTGGGCAGGTCAGGCAGGTGACGTCACAGCCCCCTCCTTATATGTGGTCACCCTGCTAGGAGACAAATCCCCCTTCTTGGGCTATTTAGGGTCTCTTTCTTGGGTGGGTCCTCAGATTTGACGTGCAAGATTCCAGCAGGACTCCTCTGCATTGTTTACTTCATCTTCTGGCCACCAGGACTGCAACTGGACCCTCCAGGAACTGACAATCTGCAACTCCAGGGACAACTCTGCTCTGCAACATTCTTTCTCTGGCACCTACCTATCAACTGCAATATTTCCCTGGCTGTGCATCTTCTGAGGGTGACAAGTCTTTAGCATGCACAAAAAGCAAGAAGGAATCTCCCTTGGAGTGAAGGAGTCACTCCCCTGCATCCACAGGCACCAACTGCAATAAGACCGGCTGTGTGGATCTTCTCTCTTCCGGTGCTACGTGGATCCTGCTTCACAGGTGGTGGTCTGAAGTGGTCTCCTCTCTAGCAGCTGCCCAACCTGGGAGACTTTAAGCCCTTGCCTCCCCTAGTAAGACAGTACCCTTGTGCACTGCGACTCTTGCAGCTACCAAGGCTTGCTTGTTCCTCCTCTAAGACATCTTCAGGCTCTGTGTAGCCCCAGCCTCCAGCACTCTTACCCACAAAGCACAGTCTTATGCCTGCTGCTCCAGCAACGTCGGACTCCTCTCCATGTGTGCTGAGTGGGCCTCACTGCAACTCCTGTGTCTGCTGCCCGTGGGTTGCCTGTGAGGGCTACCTCCTCCTCTTGTGACTCTCCCAGCTGCTGAGGGTCATCTCAGACTCCCCTCTTTGGGTGGAGTGCCCTGGGCCTTGCTGGTCCTCTTCAGCCTTGAAAAACCTTCTTCACTGACTCTTGCATTTGCCAAGGCTTGTTGGTGGTTTTCAAACACCACTGACTGACTGCATCACCACTGCCGACTTGAGACATCACTTGCATCACTTCTGGAACTCCTCTTCTGCTCCTGTGCGGCACTGCTGACTTTCTCCTTCCATCATTGACCTGGTCCTGCATCCACGGAAGGCTGGGCAGTAGCTCCAGCCACATCTGGACACTCCAACTCAATTTGGACATGATCCCCTTCTTTTGCAGGTCCTCTTCTGTCAGGATCCCCCTTTGGTTTCTTTCAGACTTGTCTAGGTCTTGCAAAGTCCTTTTCCAAAATTCTCCTATGGGTTTGGGGGAAAACCAAGTACTTACTTCTTCTCTCCTGGTTGCGGGGACACCCTGGTATTTGCCTTTTGGGGTTCCTAGTTCCTCCAGCTCCTCTCTACTGATTTCACTTCCTTGGGTGGGGGACTGCCTTACACAGTCCACTTACTTAGTATATGGTTTGGTCTCCCCCTAGGGCCTACACTATGCTATTGTTTTTACTAGTTGCTAATGCTTTCTGTGCTAATCACTGACTTTTAATGTGCACATAATAGTGTGTTTATTTACCTCCTATTGGAGTGTTTCCTATTCAGTATTTTAGTATTTGTGTTACTATAATAAGGTACCTTTATTTTTGTAACCCTGTGTGGTTCTTTCATGTGTGTAAGTGCTGTGTAACCCTAGTTGTATTGCAAAAGTTTTGCATGTCTCCTGGAGAAGTCTTTGCTGCTCATCCCCATCTACCTCTAGCTAGCCCTGGCTTTCTAGACACTGTCTACACCTCACTAATGGGGGATACCTTGACCTGGTATAAAGTGATGACACCCTAGGTGCTCACCACACACCAGGCCATCTTCCTACATCCCCCATTTACAAAGAGGAAAAGGTCCCCTTCGGACCCTTTCCCGTTTGCGAATGGGTTACCGCCAGTTTGAAATCAGTGATAACTGCTATTTTTTTGCCACCAAATTCACAGTCACAAAACAATCATACGTGGGCCTGCAAGTCGCAATTAGGAAGGAACGCCCTTGGAAGGCCCCTTCCTAATTTTGAGTCGCAGTCCCTAGTTTTTGAGTCAGTAAATGGATACCAACATGCAAAACAGTGATGGTACAAGGCCATTTTGAAGACGCAAAAGGCGTTTATCGCATTTTCCCCCTGCAAAATAGCTTTTTACATCGGGCCCTAAATCCTGAATTGACTCTCGCCATCAGCCCAGCGAACACTTGTGCTGTTCCTTGCGAAGTTATACAACGCAGGATTTGGTCAATATGGTCAGATACGAGCAACTTTCCTTTGAAAGCGGTTTACAGAACCTGTTACTCATGACTTTGGTAAGGTTCAGGTTCAAACACCTACTAGGTAAGTCGCATCTAGTGTTTTAGCGAACCCATTCCAAAGTGGCTTCTATGGCTGCACAAACATTCCTGGCAGCTAAGTGACCTCACAAAAAGCATTGATAAAGCCAATAGGGTTCACTGCTTGGCCAATGCTTGCTGCACACTATATTGCCTTGCAGCATGGAGGAAATTCCCATGCTAAAGCTCCAGGACCATGTGCAATTCGTGTCCATCTTGTAATCTGGCATGATGAAAATGCATACTATTTCATATTCAAAAAAGCTTTCTGAACAAGGTATTTTCGAGTGTTTAACAAGTAGTAGTCTTTGTGCAGTTCCTCGTGTTCGAGACCTGTTGCTGCAATAAAAATATTCAGTAACATCTTTTGTTGTTCTTTTAAGCCACAATCATGCTATATCACAATCCTAGGGGGGGGGAAATGTTCTGGCATTTGAGTGAGAATTGTAATGATGGTGCAGAACAGGCACACCAATAGACAATGGCCTGCTTTGAATAAAAGAAACAGTACATAACAGTATGTAATCATATTTCAACAGCGGTATAGTACATGTTTGCAGGACGGCTTCCAGATTTCTCCAGGTACCTTTATGCTGCACAGTCAGCTGATATAGCAAAGGAACGCATTTTATCGCGCTATTATCTTTTAATTAGAATCTTCATGAGAAATGTATATAATTCTGGTAAGAGGTCGAGTGGCCTCACTGAATGGGATTTCCTAGACACGCAATTTTGTGTGCGCTGGTAGAACTTGCTATTTTTTCTGCTATTAAGAATTTTCCTGGCTTTATCCGAAAGTTTTGATTTTTTTCCCCTCAAAGACTGTTTTTGGACTGTTCTCTATAGAAATAACGAACCAGGCTGGCTATGCCGCTCCAAATGTGGACTGACTTGCCTAGAAATACTTACAGGCTACTTCCTCGGGAAGGACGGTTGTCCTGGAGCAGAGTCATGTGCATATCGAGGACAGCACAAATCATGTATAAGCAATAACCATAACTGTATTGTCTCAGACAGACACGAAACACAGATGACAGTCAAACACCCACCACAGACTCGCTCTTTGACAAAGCTCCCTAGAAGAGTGGTTCTTAACCTGTGGTCTGCGGAAACCTGGGGGCCGCAACCCCTATTCAGGGTGTCTGTGACTACTTAGAAAATGTGATAATATTAGCAGAATAATAAAGTGTATATAAATAATAAAGAAGCGACATTAAAAATTGAAAATTGGACGGGACATATTTAAGAGCCCCCAGCGCCTCCTGGTGCCACATTTGCGTCATTTTTGTTTTATGCAGATGTGGCCCAACAGGGCCAAAAACGCAGGGCCATATTTATACTCCGTTTGCGCCGAAATTGCGTCGTTTTTTTTGACGCAATTTCGACGCAAAACTAACGCCAACTAACGCCATATTTATACTATGGCGTTAGAGGCGAATAGCGCCAAAGTTCCCGGAATGTGCGTCATTTTTTAGCGTGAACCCCTTCCTTGCGTTAATGATATGCAAGGGAGGCGTTCCCGTCTAAAAAATGACTCCCAGGCCTTTACGTGGTATTTATACTCCCGGGCAAAAGAGACGCCCGGGAGTTGGCGTGGCAAAAAACGGCGCATTTGCGCCACTTTTTAACGCCTGCTCAGGGCAGGCGTTAAGGGGCCTGTGGGCTCAAAATGAGCCCTCAGGTGCCCTCCCATGCCCCCAGGGACCCCCCCCTGCCACCCTTGCCCACCCCAGGAGGACCCCCAAGGATGGAGGGACCCACCCCAGGGACATTCAGGTAAGTTCAGTTAAGTTTTATTTTTTATTTTTTATATTTTATTTTGGTGGCATAGGGGGGCCTTATTTGTGCCCCCCTACATGCCACTATGCCCAATGACCATGCCCAGGGGACAGAAGTCCCCTGGGCATGGCCATTGGGCAAGGGGGCATGACTCCTATCTTTACAATGATAGGAGTCATGTTGATGGGGGATGGGCGTCGTTAAAAAATGGCGCAAGTCGGGTTAAGACGATTTTTTCGACGTAACCTGACTTGCCCCATTTTAAGACGCCCATGCGCCATTTTCCCCCTACGCCGGCGCTGTCTGGTCTACGTGGTTTCTTCCCACGCAAACCAGGCAGCGCCGGTCTGATTGCGCCGTCTAACGCCATTCCATAAATACGGCGCCCGCATGGCGCTTCAGAATGGCGTTAGACGGCGCAAAACTTTTTGACGCTAAACTGCGTTAGCGCAGTTTAGCGTCAAAAAGTATAAATATGGGCCGCAGTGCCATATTCACAAAGTGGTGCAATGCATCCATTGCACCACTTTGTAACCCTTTTCACTACATTATGCCTGCACCATGCATAGCGTATGCAAAGGGAACGTTCACCCGTTGGGGGGGGTAAAAAAATGGCGCAAGGAAATTTCCTTGCACCATTTTTTTTCAACACTTTTAAATCCTACTCAGAGCAGGTGTTAAAAGGAGGCTTCCAATGCCTACAATAGGTCTCTGAGTGTTTAGCAAGATTAGCGTCAACATTTCTGACGCTAATCCTGCAAAGCGCCTGACCAGCGTCAAAATCTTTTACCCTAACTACCGCCATGGAGCACAGTATTTTAAATACAGCGCACACATGGTGGCGTTGGGGGGGGGGGCTAAGGGGCTCATGAAAAGTGGCGCTGCACTAAGTGCAGTGCCACTTTTCAGAAATCTGTCCCTAAGTTGCTGTCTCCATATTTATTCATGGGGACAATGCAAGTGCATCAAACGGAATACAGTACAGATGTTGAGTGGCTACAATTGAATTTATGAAGGTCAAAACTTCCAGTTAAAATTAAAATATATTTTTTAAATATTGTTTCTGGATTAAATAAAACATTTTATAATTTGTGTATGTGTCTGAGGAATGCTTGTTCCTGTATTTTTCTGTATTGTTTGCTGTCCAAATCATTAAAGTTGCTAAGGCCTGGACCCTTGGCTTCCAGTAATGACTCAGTGGGGTTCTTCAGATTCCAAAAATGATTAAATGGGGATCCCTGAATCCCTATAATGATTAAGTGGGGGATCTACAAAATTGAAATGGTTAATAGGGAGGGGCGAAAAATTCCACTCTGCAGAGTTCATGGTGTTTTGCCTACTCTGTGTTCTGCTTGGAGCGCATAGTTCTGGCAAAACACAGGCAATCACTGCATGGCAGAGTTTTGTCTCGCATGCAGCTTGGCAACATTATTTTGGCGAGCGAGAATTTGCATCCCCTAACATGATTATCGGATGCTAGAATGCCTCCTGCCCAGATTTCTCAAAGGGGGTAGTCGCAGCAGGTCGCAACCGTTTGCGTTGAGAAAGCTGTGCTTAAAAAGAAATCTCCTTGAGTGGCATAAAGGAGCAGCGCCCTCTGGCACACTCTGTCATGGTGTTTGGGCAGATTTTACAGCGCAGAACAAGATCTTGTCACTAAAAATCAGTGCCAGTAGTGCAGCATGCCAGAAATTCTGCTTACTCACAGCGTTTTTATGTAACTCCGTAGAGTTCTGCAAAGTGAAACCCTGTGAGTTCCACAAAACCCTTTATTAAGAACCACTGCCCTAGAAGACAGTGACACCTTGTGGATGGCCACATGATATTCTCCAGCAGAACAACTACCATAGCTGTTTGAGCGAGTGGGACGTGGCACCTCCATAACAAGATACAACAGTTTACACACCAAATATAAATAACACACCACAGTTATTAAATCACTCTGATCTGGCCCATGACACAATATAGCCTCCCAACAATCCTCTTTCAAACTTAAATGAATATTCCAAAAACATTAAAAGATCAGACCTGTACAGAGCAACAGGCGGGTTGCCACCTCCAACTGTGGAGGTAGCTTGGTCTGGCCAGAAGCACCAAACACATCAAAGAGAATTCAGGTTAGCGACCCTAAACCCATCATCCATCACCATCCCTCAGCGCTACCATGCATTGCTAATGACAGAAAAAAACTATAAATAGCAGGTAACACAACACAACAAAAATACCATCTAATATTTTCTACTGTTGGGCTTGAGTCACAAAAACGTGTACATGTCCGATGTATATTTGTTAGAACTGTCAGTCTTAGGGTGGTCTTCCCTCAAATGGTTTGCCTTCTTCCTCCGGTTTTGTTGAATTTGTTTTTGTTGACCATAGGACTCTGTTCACTTTACCACAACTAACCAGTGCTAAAGTGCTTGTGCTCACTCCCTAAAACTTGGTAAAATTGTCTTACATCTAATTAGCATACTTAATTAACTTATAAATCCCTATTAAAGTGTTACAGCATATACCCAGGGCCTGTAAATTTAATGATAGCAGTGGGCCTACAGCACTCACTGTGCTACCCACATAGGTAGCCCCTTAAAACATGTCCCATGAATGCCATTCAAACCTGGCTCCAGTTTTAAACTGCCAATTTGACATGGAAAAATAACCCTGTTTCCAAGCGTTAAGCTGTCCCTTTATTACATGTAAGTCACCCTTAAGATAGGCCCAGGCAGCCCTTAGGGCAATATGCATTGTAACTGAAGGTTTAGACAAATTCCTTTAAGTTTTACATGCCTTGGTAGTGAAAACCTCCTAAATTTGTTTTTCAATAGGGCGAGGACTCCCTCTCTAATAGGGTGACATTGGGTTGCCTTATACCATTATTTTGATTGGGAGCAAGTAAGGCTTCATGATTGGTATCTGAGAAATTGTAATTTAAAATCCCCTTTAATAGTAAAGTAAGATTTTGAGTCACAATTTTGAAAATGCCACTTTTAGAAAGCTGGTTTTTCCTTGCTCCAAGTATTTGGTGCCTGCAGCCTGTTCCTGAGTCTCATTGCTGGTGTAGTTGGCAGCTGGACTTGTTTGTTCCTCCCAGACAGCCACACAATAGAGGGATAATTTGTGTCAGGATGGGCCATCCTTGGCAGGAAAGGGGGAGGCGGAGCTGGGCACAGCCCCACTTGCAAATCAATAGACTCTGCCCATTGTTTAGGAGGCCAGGTTGGAACCAGGGCAAGGGAGGAAGGAAACCTCAATCATTTCAAGGGGAAACTCAGAAGCATCTTCTACTTCAAAGAAGGCACCAGGAATGAAAATAAGACCCTCAGACCTACTTCACTTTTACTTTCTGGACCTGTGGAAGGACAGGACTACCCGCAACTGTGACCTTTTGTGTATTTCAGAAGACTGCTTTGCCACACCTAGAAGGACTACCCTTCCATGGTGCCTGAAACCTGCTTTGAAACCTCAGATACCTGTCCTGAGGTTTGATCCCTGTTCCTCTTGTAGAAGCCAGACCTACCAGAGTGAATCCAAGGGCTAGTTGGCTGGTCTTTTGATCAGAGCCCAAGGGACAGAAAAGGCTTCCTCCATCTTGAAACCACACCTTGACCCAGGATGAGTAAGTCCTGACCCTTCAGAGGGCTCCCATCCAATTCTGGACCATAAGAAGTGGCCTAAAAGGTGCCCAGGTAGCAAAAATCCAAAACCTGTGACAAACAATTTGTGGCTCTGAGAATTGAGAGGAGACTGAGGCCTATCTGGAAGTCGATCCATTCAAGGTGCATCACCATTTGGCCCGACTGTGCGGCAGCTCCAGCTATGTTCTTCTCCACAGCAGCAAATCCTGTTCAGCAGTCCTTCAAAGTACCTGTCCCACTGGAGATTTTCAATTTCCAAAAAATTAGACTAAGTCAGAACGTGGAAATCTTTGCAGCAACTTCATCCAGCGGCTCACAGATGATGATGATGATGCCCCCTCTTCAGACACCTCCTGCAGCATTGCCCACTGAACTTTAACTTCTCAGACATTTTGCCATCAACTTTATTCTAAGTCAAAAATATAAGCACCCACTGGGCCCAATCCACCTCTTGTATCTGACCTGTGCTCCTTCACAGTCATCCATTTTTTTTTTTACTTTGACCCAGTCTTGCATGACTAGATGTCCGTGGTTGGTTCTACTGGAGGGTTAAGCAGAGGTTAATTTAGTGACTTTAGTGGTTCACCCTGGAAGGTATTGTGGCTGTTGCTTGAACCAGGTTAACACTCCACACACCCAGCAACCCAATTTCTCACAATATACGTACACTTAAGCATAGGATAGATTCACCAGCCTGCACATGTTTAAAACACGTAGGGGCGTCTTTATGAAAGGTAGGTGCAGCGCCACTTTTCTTGCACCCCCTAGGTCCCCCAAACGCCACCATGTGTGCGCTGTATTTAATATACGGCGCACCATGGCGGTAGTTAGGGTCAGAATTATTTACCCTACTGTGGCGCTTTGCAGGATTAGCATCAAAGCTTTTGATGCTAATCCTGCAAAGCAACCAGAGGCCCATTGTAACCAATAGGAGCCTCCTTTTAACGCCTGCTTAGAGCTGGCATTTGAAAGTGCTGAAAAAAAAGATGCAATGAAATCTCTTAGATTTCTTTGTGCCATTTGTTTGCCTTGCCTAACGAGTGAAAGTCCCCTTTGCGAGTATTATGGCTGGCGCAGGCAGAATCTAGCAAAAAGGGTTACAAAGTGGCGCAATGCATGCATTGTGCCACCTTGTAAATATGGCACAGCATGTTTGGCCATTTAACACCTCATTAGTGTAAAAAAAAAAAAATGTTCTTAAAATGGTGCTAGACTCTCTTAAATCTGGGCCTTAGGGTCCTGAAATTCAGACCTTAGCATCTCCATTTTCATTGAATTTACCATTTCTGGAAATTCCAAAACATACATATCTTTGATTCTAGATGGAATTGTGTTTGCATGTAGACCCCTCACTTTTTACACCACCTGACAAAAATATGGTGAATTTTCCAACACTTTCTGTATCACTTATGCCTCTCTGGTGTAAGTGTAGAAGTGAATAAATTATGAGTAAAGCATTGTTAATGTCTGAAAAAAACATAAAGAATTATACTACCCATTTTAAATTATCAGTCCTCAAGAAGCAAACCTACAACTGATCCTCTGGGTGACCCTTCTGAATAAATTATGAAACATTTTTTGACTTTGAAGAATTCTGCATTTATGAGAATTACAAGACACTACAACGCATGTCTTTATCACGCATGCCTTTAAAACACAGCTTTTACCACAAATGCTTTTACATGCATATGTTTTTACCACACAATACTTTTACATGTATAATCATGCATTCAAATTAAAACTACCTGTACTATGCATACCTTTACCACATATACTATTACCATTAGAAGACTTTTTGGGGCATATTTATACTCCGTTTGCGCCGGCATTGCGTAGTTTTTTTTGACGCAATTCCGACGCAAAACTAACTCCATATTTATACTTTGGCGTTAGACGCGTCTAGCGCCAAAGTCCATGGAGTTAGCGTAATTTTTTAGCGTGGACACCTACTTTGCGTTAATTATATGCAAGGTAGGCGTTCCCGTCTAAAAAATCGACTCCGAGGCATGTGCGTCAGATTTATACTCCCGGGCAAAATTCACGCCCGGGAGTTGGCGGGTCAAAAAAAATGACGTACGGCCGTTTTTTAGCGCCTGCAAAAGGCAGGCGTTAAGGGACCTGTGGGCTCTGAAGGAGCCCAGAGGTGCCCTCCCATGCCCCCAGGGACACCCCCTGTCACCCTTGCCCACCCCAGGAGGACACCCAAGGCTGGAGGGACCCATCCCAGGGACGTTAAGGTAAGTTCAGGTAAGTTTAAAAAAAAAAAAAAATTGTGGCATAGGGGGGCCTGATTTGTGCCCCCCTACATGCCACTATGCCCAATGACCATGCCCAGGGGACAGAAGTCCCCTGGGCATGGCCATTGGGCAAGGGGGCATGACTCCTGTCTTTGCTAAGACAGGAGTCATTTCTATGGGGGTTGGGAGTGAAAAAAAAATGGCGCAAATCGGGTTGAGGTGAAAAAATTGCCTCAACCTGACTTGCCCCATTTCTTGACGCCCAAGCCCCATATCCCCCTATGCCGGCGCTGCCTGGTGTACGTCGTTTTTTTTAACGCACACCAGACGGCGCCGGTGGCTAACGCTGGCTAACGTCATTCAATAAATACGCCGCCCGCATGGTACTTCAGAATGGCGTTAGCCGGCGCTAATTTTTTTGACGCAAAACTGCGTTAGCGCAGTTTTGCGTCAAAAAGTATAAATATGGGCCTTTATTTTTTCAAAAAATAATACTTCAAACAGGAATTTTCAAAATTCATGGACTTTTCAAACATAGGCTATCAATTGTTTCATACGGTACTCTAAAATACAATTTTTGTTAACTTCATGTATAATTGCTCCTACCAAGATGGTGGACCACTGCACATGAGAAAGTCATGATTAAAACTAAAAATCAAATAACACATAAATTATAGCTTTAGTCATGTTTTTAAAGAAAATAAATTAAGCTTTCAGACAAATATTATAAAATAGATTCAGGTGTTACCTCGAAAGTAGTAAGTATAGTGTATGTGTATGTACACCATTTTGTAATAAGTGTGTCATTAACCATCACGGTGCCTACACACACTTGAGCAAAGAGCAGCAACTACTTGACTGACATCGTTTTCACACTGCCACTTATTGCTGAACATAAGTATTATTTCACATAAAAATAATAGTCAAAAACATTTTCATAAATGATTACTATTAACATTTGTTTTTGAGTGTTTTTCTGATTACCAAAATATGTTCCTCAGACCGAGATATCGTTTTGTGAAAAACAAAGAAAACATTCTTAATACTAAAGTAGGTTATTTTTCAAATGTAAATACACTATTAAAAATAGTTTAAACAAAATAACATACTTTTTTAGAATAAGCAAAATATGGAAAACAACTGAGAGAATGTTCTGGACACTGATTGGGGTGGCAGATTTACTATTCGCATCTCCACCTTTGCGGGGTTGGGGATAGGTGCTGGATACTGGGAGGGGACAGATTTGGTATTCCCAATTCCACCCTGTGTCAACACTGGGAAGGCACTGGACACTGGGAGGGAGCAGATTTACTATTCCCAACTCCAATTTGTGGCATCTCCGGGAAGGCACAGGACACTTGGAGAGGGCAGATTTACTGCTCCCAACCCTGTACCAACTCAGGAAAGGTGCTTGACAGTGGAGAGGGGCCAGAATTACTATTCCCAACGCCGCCCTGTGCCAAATGAGGGAAGGTGCAGGACACTGGTAGGGAGCCATATTACTAGGGGGCCATATTTAATATTCCCAACTCTGCCTTGTGCCACCTAGGAGAAGGGGCTGGATATTGGTAATAGGGGCAGATTGATTATGCCTGAGTCTGCTTTCTACAGCATTATCAAACTTAAGGTTGGTTGACAAGAAATCAATCGTCACATCCGAAATCAAAACAGTAAATCATCAGGTGATCTACATCTCATAATGATTCCGAAAATTGTTAACCATTTTTCTATTTCTAAGCAAATGATCACTTTACCTTTTAGTCGTTTTTAAACCTGAATTAAACATGTGTTTTTCTGCAAACAGTATTTTAAAAGTAAAACATTATTTTTTCATTAAAGAGGATTAACAAGAATATCTTACCCGTTTTTAAAGTTTATAAACTTTCAAACTTAAATTATTTCAGGAAACCAACAAACCTCAAAGAAAACCCAACTCCAACAGTGGAAAAAAGTCATCTTAACAAGTTTCTCAGCCCAACACTAGTTTCACCACATAAAAGGTACTCCTCACTTTTATTGGAAAATATACAATGTTAATTATTTTACCATCTATCAAAAGGAAAATAATTACATTTAACATGTTTTCTCCAACAGAATTCCAGCATTTAACATTTTCTCCTTTATTTGAATGATTGAATAACTAACCATATATTTTATTCTCTTGACAGAAAAAAGCAAACCATATAAAATATACTTAATGCATATTTTTAACATATGTCAAACACTATACGTCTGTTTGAAAAGAGGAAATTACATGCTTTAATGTGGTGGGTACCTTTATTGTAAGGAGAGACTTACAGAGCCAAGGCATCATTGTTGGTGTGTGAATTACATCTCAACCAGTTGCAAAGGTGGAGCCATTACACCTAGTGGCACAGTTGAAAAAACTACCTAACAGAACCACTGTGCCTCTGCAATGGAGTTGGAAGTAAGAGAAAATGTGCAACACATTAAAGCACTTTGTGCCATCTCCAATGAACCATGTGGTCAATATTGAGGGAGGTAGCCCAGAACATCCTTGTTGGACTTGGCTCTTTCTACAGGGTCATAGCCAAACTTTTTGCCTTCACACACCTGTTTTCTGAACCCAAATTTGTTGGCTTTTAGGACTCTGTGCACTTTACCACTGCTCACCAGTGCTAAAATGCTTGTACTCTTTCCTTAAAACACTGTATATAGGATTACACACAATTGGCATATTTAATTAATTGTAAGTCACTAATAAAGTGGCACTATCTATGCTGTACTGTACTTATTGTGCCACTCACTTAAGTAGCTCAGGTCTCAGCTGTGCCATTGCAGCATGTGGTGTGTATACAGTTTAAATTTCTGGTTTGACTTGGAAAAGTAAACCTTTTGCCAGCCAAGCTCCCTTTTTAATACATGAATCACCAGAGGGTATTCCCTAGACAGCACAGAGGGCAGGGTGCCATGTAGTTAAAAGGAATGACATGCACTTTTAAGTTTTACATGCCCTGGTAGTGAAAAACTCTATAAATATAAGTGTAATGGGAACAGGTAACCAGTTCATGTTTGGGGTCTATGAAAAATCCAAACTTATGGCCAAGTTGGATTTTAAACTACAATCCTGAAAATGACACTTTTAGTAAGTTGGCATTTTCCTGCCTTAGCCACTTAGTGCCTGGGTCACATGAATGAGTGTGGTTGACAGTTGGGCTTTGTCCATTCCTCCTAGACAACCACATAAAATGGGGAGCTGAGGTATGACTGAATGGGCATCACTGACAGGATAGGAGGGAGGAACTGGATTCAGCCCCACTTACACTTGGGTAGACTGTGTTGTTCATTAACACAAGGGCTGCCTACCCCCTGTAGTTAGTCAGGAGTCAGGACCAGGAGGGCAGGACACCTGTGCAATTCAATGGCATGACTCTAGAAGCTTCTCCACACTTCAAAGGCACAACTCTGTATATATACTAGGCCTCAACTCTGCAGTACAATTCTGGACTTGTGGATAGTTGTGGATACTCTGCCAGGAAGAAGGACTGCTGTGCTGCTGAAAGAGTTGCCCTTCTGCTGGTCTGCTGCTCTGAAGGACTGCTGCTTTGCTGTGGTGGCCTGCTTCCTGCTCTACTCTTGCCTGGGTGAGAAGGACTGGACCTGCATCTATGGAATCCAGAACACAGAGTGACTCCAAGGGCTAGTTGGCTAGCCTCCTGATCTGAAGCCTCAGGGACGCAAAAGGCTTCCACCAACCTTGTTCCTGCATCCAGACTCTAAACTCTGTGATTCCACCCTACCAAGTGCTGCTACCGCAGTTCTGGCCCCCTGGCGGTGGGCTTGAGGTGCTCTGCCAATGTCTGTGAAACCAGCAGAGCTGACATCTCTACTGCTGTGCGGTGCACACCCTAGCAGAACCGGTGCCTTGCTGCTGCATGGGCTAGACCCATCAAAAAGACCTGCAACACCCTCGCAGCCCCATTGGAACAACTGCTGCATGATCCTCAGTGCAGTCCCTTTCAGACCACGCCGACTGCAGCCTGAACTCCACATCATAACCTCGCAGCTCCTTGGAACCGATGCAGAACCCCTCAACTGTGTGGCTCATTCTTGCCACTGGATGTCACAAAGTAAGCCCCATCGATGGGCCCTCGATGTAGATGCAGGGCCTTGCCATACAGCCTCGCCCTATCTCTGAACTGGCTCATCGCTTCGGGTGCAGGACATATCTTTACGCAGATCCTCACAATGCTCCACGAACCATGATTTAATGCACTCAGTTCAGCAGGCCTAACTCTGTCCCTGTAGCTAGTCCACGCTCCATTGCAGTTGGCCTGGACTTATGATTGTGTCCTGGTCGAGTGCAATCAGATAACCATAGTTGTTGCTTTGTGCTTTTTGGTGCTATTTCCATTAAACTTAAATAGCTCTGGTTCTACTGATAGGATTTTTGTCATTTTAGTTGTGTTTTATTTGGTGTTGGACACTTTTTGTGTGGTGTTTTTCACTTTATAACTGTTTGAAGTGTTGCATAATTACGTTACACATTGCTTCTAAGTTAAGCCTGGCTGCTCTGCGCCAAGATATTAGAGGGTTCAGCACAGGTTAATTTAGGGTTAGTTTGTGTCTCACCCTGACACATATTGTGGTTGCTTCTTGATCAGGACTCACACCCCAGTCAATCAATAACCCACATTCTCTCAACCCCATGCATGTTGCTAGTATTATGCCCACAAATCCTACTCGTAGAAAAATGGCACAATGTCAAAAACAGGCATGTAATCCCTGAATAATAACTCCTCATACCTACTCCAATATAAACATTCCCCAGAACTAACAGAGTATTTTACCCATGAATCTTTTCTTTCCTACGACAACCAACATCCTCAAAAACGTATACTAATGTTTGCTACCATTACTAACACTGTTACCATTGATAGTAGTGGCATTTGGATGATTGATGGTACCTTTAAAGCCACATCCCATCCATTGCTGGACACATTGATCATCAACATTTTGAAAGTACATTGTGGCCCTAGGTTGCTCCTGGAGCTGCGCCTGTTTGAATGTCAGTCAGCCTGTGGCTCTCACAGGATGTGGTTGGGGCTGTTTCAGGGTCTCTGCTCCCTTCGTCCTCCCAAGGTCAGACCCTTGATTGTCCATGTACAGCTTCCCCAGTCCTGATGCAGAGGTACGCTTCTGGTGCGCTAAGTCTTCCCTGACTTGATGAGGTGGGTGCCCGGGCTGCCCTGGGCTGGAAAATTCCACAGTTTCTGACTGTGTGTTGTGTGTAACTGCTTGTGGTGTCCCACAGCTTCTCACTTACACCATCTTGGGTACACATTTCTATGGCTAGGAAGGTGCCCTGACTGCCTGCGTGTCCTGGTTTCAATGCTTTGGTTTCCAATTTAGAAAAAGGTGGTGCCACCCTACAGGCAGAGCCTCGTATCCTGCCCAGGGTAGGGTGGAAACCCACCCACAAGGGTTTGCCTGATTTTGAGATGTTCACCATTTAGTTTATCAGCTTTGTGTGGGCAAAAACTTCACCCCCGAGGTTACTTTCTCAAGGCCGATCCAGCCAATGTACGAGTACTCAATGAACCATGTCACCAGCCAGGCCTTCCTAATTTGAATTACACCCAGCCCTAATCTAAATATTAATTAATGCTAACCCATATTATCATACCCAATCTAACACTAATCCTAATCTAACTCTAATCTAAATACACTGCACATATAAAATATATCCTTAAACAAAAATTTACATTAAAACAATTATATGTAAAACAATGTTTAAGCAAGTAGTGTAAAATGCATTTTTGTGCTATAATATAAAGAACCTTCTGTTATCCACTGATTAATTTATTACTATCGAGGATATGTTTCTTTAACTTTCACAGTCACTCATTGCACCCACAAGCATGGGGATCTATGTCCCCTCACCAAAGGGCGGGTGGACCTGTGCAGTGAAACATGGAAGACTGACAAAGCAGCCAATCTATATTTCACTAAAAGCACTGGCTCCAGGTCAGCCCTGAGTTTGCAGCTGCCAAGGGAGAAGGGGGTGGGGGGGGCAATGCATTCATTGTAATTAGGAACACTATTCATGTTTGTGCCCAGTGCACCCATTTTAAGGTGTGTCATATTGCAAACATGAACAGTGTGCCTGATTCATAAAACAGCCCCACCTAATTAAAGATCCAGTAGCTTAATGCACTCTTACATATATGTAGTGGGCCCTGCAATTTGTCTAGGAGGGCACATTTTGGAGTCTCCAATATTATCAAGTCCAACAATTAGGCTCTCATTACAACCCTGGCGGTAAATGCCGCCTACTGCCGTGCTGCGGCCGTCAACATTCCCTGACCACAGCGGTATTCCGCTATGGGTTTTATGACCCACACTGAGAAAACCGCCACTATACAGACACCCACACAGGTCTGCCACACCAAAGGTCAGTGATAAACTGGCGATAGCAGAACCCACACCGTTACGCCAACAGGAATACGCCCACAGTATCACAACCCACAAATCACCACGGAGGTCTTTCAACCACAGTAAAGTATTGGCAGTACACACCCCGCGCTAAAAATACACACACATTTACAAACACCACCACATTGAACAATTCAAACTACACACACCTGACACACATGCACACACCACACCCACACACTCACACCACTATAAAACACACACCCACATTACCCACAACACTTTCAACCAAAAAAAAGATTGCCAACAGAGAGAGACACAAGCCAGGAGCACCCACTCAATATGAGCCACAGAACACCATCACCCATACATCATCCACGCAACTCACAGCATACACCCCAACACATCACCCCACACATCACCCCATACATCCTCACACATATCACTCACACCACACCCATGGCACGCCAAAGATACCCCAGGTTTTTAGAGGAGGAGCTAAGGGACATGGTGGAGGAAATCATCCGGGTAGAGCCACAGCTGTTCGGATCCCAGGTGCAGCAGATGTCCATTGCAAGGAAGATGGACAGGGTCAAAGCGATAGGACAGCATCCAAGAACAAGGGATTACATCAGGAAGAGGTGGAATGACCTACGGGGGAAGGTGCGTTCCGTGGTTGCAAGACACCAGGTAGACGTACAGAGGACTGGCTGTGGATCCCCACCGCCTCCCCCCCAACTAACAACATGGGAGGAGCAAGTCTTGGCAATAATGCATCCTGAGGGCCTCGCAGGAGTAGCAGGAGGACTGGACTCTGGTAAGTCAAATCTGTACTACTTTATCCCCCCCACCCTACCTGCATGCCTTCACAAACTCATACCCCTACCCTCACCCTCATCACTCCACCATCTCACACATACCCCACCATCACAACCCACCCATCCCAATACCAAGCCCCTCATGTAACACCAATGCATGGACCCCCAACACAGACCTGCATGGACACCCATCACCACAGCATGCCCAGTAGAGACTCAGCCAGCCCACAGAATCACCACTAACACAAGGCCAAGCTGACAGGGAAATCACAATCAAACAGGGAAAGACACCCATGCACCAGATGGCACACACAGATACACTAACACTGCATTTGCATCCCCATAGGATCCATACTCAACGTCACCAGAGAGGAGGTGCCAGCTACATCCGGTCCCCCCCCCGAAGAGACCCACAGTGACAACAGCAGCTCTGCACGCCTGGATCAGGATGACCAACCTGGCCCATCTGGGACCTCTGGACAGTCGGTTCCCCTGCCACAGTCCCAACCCACCACAGAGCCTCCCCCTCAGGAAACACCAGCACAGCACCCGCCCAGCTGGTCCATGCCACTGTCCCCAGGACATGTCAATCAGCAGTGTGTCCACCACTACAGGGACCCCAGGCAACCCCACAAACACAGGATGATCAGGGGCCTGGGGTCAGTGGCAGTGGCAGTGGGCACACGTTTCAGGGGACACAGGCACAGGACAACAGGGAAGCTGGGAGGACTGCTGTGCAACAGGGGGAGGACAGGTCTAGGGAAACGACTCTCCAGGAGGCACTCACCAACATCCTGGGAGCATACCATCATTCCCAGGAGACGATGGGCCAGATAATGGCCAAGTTGCAGGAGACCCAGCGGCAGCAGGAGGGACAGTACCTGGGGATCAGGCATGACCGACAAAACATGTACACCATACTGGTCACCATTGCAGGGGTGCTGGCTGACATGGGAAAGACCATGAGGGAGGCAGTGGCACAGCAACGGGCCCCTGACACTAGCCAAACCGATGAATAGCCTTCCACCTCCGCCAGCGCTAGTGGAAAGGAGGGCCTGCCACAGGACCAACAGGCCACCAGCATCCCACCCCCTGCAGAAGGAGAACCAGCCCGCAAACGGTCCCTGTGATCCAGACAGAAGCCAGAGAACATTGCCAAAACACCCACCAGGAAATAAGACTCTCCTGATTGTCACCCTTCAGTCCCACTCTGTCACCCTGTCCACCTTGAACTGCTATTACTCCCCTTCCTATGCCCCACTGGACAATGCACCTGTGATACCAAGAGACTGGACTCTACCATGGACTTTCCTCCATCAGCCCAGCCCATTGCACATCCCCCTCTACTTATGAGCACTTAAATAAACACCATTGGAACAAATACTAATCTGGAGTCTGTCAAATGATTCAAATATGTATTAGTTCAACATTATCAAAGCATTGCAAGTCAATTGTACAGTGAAATATACTTTGGAATGACCTTTGGTGGGCAGCAGTATATATAGCAGGAGCCAGAGTGGGGCACAGAGATGCCAAAGGGTACAGTCAGTGGCCATAGACATAGGGAAACAGGCTGCCATGTACAATGTCCAACAGAAAACCGAAAAGTTAAGTGAACTTACAGTCTCTTACCTGTGTGTCACTGGAAGTACTGCTGAATTATATTGCTTCTGTTGTCAACATCTTATTCCTCTGCCTCCTCTTCTTCACTGTCTACAAGCTCCACAGTTGCCACAAGACCATCTCCAGGCACATCCTCCTGCATAAAAGGCACCTGGTGTCTCAAGGTAAGGTTGTGCAACATGCAACATGCAATGAGGATCTGGCACACCTTCTTGGGTGAGTAGTACAGGGAGCCACCTGTCAGATGGAGGCACCGGAACCTGGCCTTCAGGATGTTGTAATTTAGCAGTGATTAGATTAAGCATTAGCAGAAGACATCTTGTATTTAGTAACTATTGTGAACATTTTGCGGAATCCATTTTGTATCCATGGCAGCCATTTTCTCTGCTACATGCTGCCATGTGCTCACCATGTGCTCTGTCCTACCTTTCTGTTTACTGCTCTTGAAATCTGCCTAGTGACAAGTTATATTTAGCATCTCTTACTTTCGCACATGCTCAGTAAGGTCTGCAGCTGTTAGTCCTTGGAAACTGTTAGCTCTTCCTACCTGTCGACTGTGCATTTTCCACATGACCTTACATGTATACAAGTCTTGTTTCCATAATTGTACCATCTCCTTTTAGCCCCTGCGTGGGTATAAAAGGACCATGCTCTCTCAGTTCAGTGTGCTACTTCAGACATTACCCTCGGGTGCTGTTTGAACTGTAGTACCACCTCATGAGGTTAATAAACTTTTGTCTTTTATTCCAGTTTCTGTGCCAACTTCTTCCTACATGGTCTGAGGACTTTGTGCAGAGAAAGGTGAACCCCTTGCACTAGTAGGCCTTGCTGAGGCTTACTTCAACAAATTGGTGCCCGAACAGGGACTCATCAGCGACTCGGATGCCCAACGGATTGGTCGCGACAAAGGATTGGAATCTCGCTGCGGACGATCAATGCCTGAGGAGACCCGAGTCTTGGCAACCACAGCGTTTTTCCCTTCTTTCTGATTTGACCATCCAGGTGGCGCCGGTCCTCGACTGAGATCCTTTTTGTTCATTCGTCATGCAGTGACCATTTGGTCGATTTTAGAACTTGGCAGTTGGAACCTGGACACCCTGTGATTGGTGAGAGCCGTTTTACGGCACTTGCTGTGGGTTTTGATGCCTGTGTTTGGTAATCTAGTTTAGCACTACTTACTGTGGCTTTTGTGATTTGGGTGACTAGTCAATTTGTATTCTTTGGATTTGATATATAAATTGCAATTTATATAGGCAGGTAATGAGGAGAATTTTCTCCAATTTGATTTCGATTTGAACGGCACCTTAAGTGCTACTTTGATTATAATAGTGCATATTCTGCACTATTTTTGGCATGCCTGTTTTTAGCGCACTTTTGTAGGATGTGTTGCTTTTGTAAAGGTACCAATTTGAGACTGGAAGAATCGCAACCGGCACCCCCAGAGGGGACGCCAAATAGAGATATGTATGTTAAACATGGTCTTTCTTCTATAATGTACAGCACATTATGGAATAAATACACCCGCGCGGATCCTGAGTTACGTTGGCCTTTGCATGGGTCATTTGATTTACGAAAGATTGAGTATTTGGAACAATGTATGTGTAAGCGAAAGTCTAGGCAAGATATGTTTGACTGTGTACGAATGTGGGAGAAAGAAGCGCGTGGACGAGTGAAACGTGAGCAAACCTTGCTTGAGAAAGAGCAGCGGAAGAATGTATATGTGAAAGCATTGGAAATAAGAAAGAAAGAAATAAATGACTTAAAGGAGCTAGAAGAGAAAGAACGTAAGCTACAGGTAACTGGCCAATACACTGTTAGGCAATCTCTCTATCCTATCCTTAATAAATCACATGATGATTTATTGTTACTAGATCGGCCTCCACCTCCGTATGTCGTCCCTTCTGCCCCTCATGAGTTACCTAAAGTCTCCAGTTCGGAGCAACAGAAGATGCAGGACAGTCGCTCTATGCTGCCTGCTGACCGTGCGTCTGAGCTTAGATCGATTGCTCGTAAAACAATTTGTAGCGCTGTTTCTGCTTCTGAACTTTTAGACAACATGAAAGGGTGGACGGAAAAGGAGCAGCTATATTTTACTGAGGCATTTGGCTCAGAAGTTATTGAACTATATCGAAAATATTCTGATGAGTTAGAGCCCGATGATGTAGCAGCTGATTATAAGCAAATGCGTGATGGTCTTTTTGTTTTCTCCCAGGTGGCTGATGCAATCAGGCGTTTAATGAAATTACGTATTGTGGCAGTCCGTTTGCAAGAAGAGAAAAGGGCTGCGGACGCAGTTGCACGAGCATCTCAGACCGAAGGGGCGCAAGCTTCCATCTTTGAAACAGATAAGACTATGATAGTTCACGCGAAACCAATGCGGGAGGCCGCGCCTTTGTATGTTCCTCCTAAAGGATTGGGTACAAATGATGATAAAACTTCTGTTGATGCTAAGGGTTATTTTATTTATAATTGGGTGTATACTCCTTGGAATAGGGCAGATGTAATGGCACTTAAAACAGCATTACCTGACCCGCGGAAAAATCCAGCCGCCTTTTATGAGGAAGTTGAGGGAGCAATTAGTTCTTTGTACTATGACTTTGGCTGACATTGATTTATTTTTCGGATTGATATTACCGCCAGATATGTGGAGAACTGTTCGTAAAATTGATGATCGTACAGTTTTTGGGGCATCATGGAAAGAAATAGAACAGATGGACGGGGATAGGGAACCTGCGAAAAAGCCATATCAGTTGATTCTAGATCTTCCTGCAGCCATATTAGTTAAGTTGAAAACGATTATTCCCCCTAAAAAGATAGATTAGACGGTTTTAGCGTCTTGTAAACAAAAGGCAGATGAATTGGTCTCTGATTTCTTTACACGCTTTGAAGAAGCATTTCATGATTTTAGCGGTCAGACATTGTCAGATGATACGGGCAGACATTTGTTTGTCGATAAATATGTCACAAATCTGTTACCAGGAATAGCTAGTCGTCTAAAAGCTAGTGAAAGTTCATGGACTACCTCTACTCCGGTTTCTCTTTTGACTATGGTAGCGAGGAGAAAAAGATTAAAGAATTAAAGACGAAGGTTATGTTGGCTCAAGCTTATGGTCTGCCTTTTAGAGGTAGTGATAGAGGTGGACGTGGATCTTATGGTTCTTTTTACACTTGTTCGAATTTGTCTGTTGATCAGTGTGCGTATTGTAAGAAAGTCGGGCACTGGGCTGCCGATTGTCCAGCACTACGTGTACAGCAGTGTTCACATGATCGGGGACAAATTAGAAATCGCTCAGGATATTCAGGACCTAGAAGAAGCACAAATGATCATGCTAGGGTTGATGCTAATACACGAGGGCAGGATGGGCTTAACACTTTTGATAGACGGAACCAATACCAGATGTCTGATCATGTGCAGCCTGATTTCCAAGATTCTGCTTATGCATAGGATTGCCTAGGATGGGGTAAGGAATCAGTTGAAGTTCCAGTAGATCAGAGGGGTCCCTATGTTACAGCACATGTTTTGGGTCTTACTGATCAGTTTTTGGTTGATACAGGAGCTACTCGTAGCGCCTTGTCTAAACAATTGATTCCGAGGGCTCCCCTGTCTGGCTTAACCATTACATCGGTAGGTTTCGATGGAACACCTTCCCCTAGCCCATTGTCACAACCACTTGCATTCCATGTTGATAAATTTACTGCTCCATGTCCATTTTTGCTTTCTCCAAATACACCAGACAATATTGTGGGTCTTGATATGCTCAAGTATTTCAGGGCTACAATACGATGTTCTCCTGAAGGGGTGCGTGTTATTTTAAATGATAATCATCCTGTGATGGAAAGAGTTTGTCTTGTTAAGGAGGATATTGCATTAGCTTCACTCCCTAGTACTTTGTGGGCTACTTCAGATACTGATGTGGGACAAATGATTATTCCACCGGTACATATTAGTGTCAAGGAGGGAGCTGTATTGCCACGTTTGCCTCAATACAAAATTTCACAGGAGGGCGAAGAAGCACTCACACGAATTGTGCATGATCTTATCGCAGTTGGAGTTGTCGAGGAAGTTCTGTATAATGTTTGTAACAGTCCGATTTTTCCCATTCTGAAAAAGGATACTGATACTAGGATTTACCGATTCATTATTGATTTATGAGAAGTCAATAAGATTGTGATACCACAATATCCTGTGGTATCTGACATCACGACACTCCTTACTTTGGTTCCCCCGACAGCAACTACGTTCTCTGTGATAGACTTGAAGAATGCTTTCTTTTCGATCCCTATTCATCCTGACAGCCGATATTTGTTTGGTTTTACTTTGAATAAATGATCATGTAGATTTTGCAGAGTTCCTCAAGGCTATACGGAGAGCCCAAGTATTTATAGTCAGGTGTTAAAACGACAACTTGATTCTTTTGTTTTGCCTGAAGGTGTGGCTGTCATACAATATGTCGATGATATTTTGTTGGCAGCTGATACCCCGGAGCAATGTGAAAAGTGCACTTTGTCCTTACTTTCTTTTCTTGCTTCACACCATCATAAAGTGTCACGAAAGAAATTGCAATATTGTAGACCAAAGGTAACCTATTTAGGTCCCCTTTTGTCTAAGGAGGGCCGTGCACTTACATCAGATCGTATTCAAGCAATTTTAGACACACCAGTACCCTCTACTCAGAAAGATGTTCGTGCATTCCTTGGTCTTACTTCTTTTTGTAGACAATGGATATTAGGGTTTTCACACATTGCCAAACCTTTGCTAGCACTTTTGACTAAAGATACTCCAATGCCCCTCCCATGGACAGATGAATGTGAGACTGCTTTTCGGCAGCTGCGACAAGCCCTTTGTTCTGCACCAGTGTTAGGTACTCCAGATTACATGAAGCCTTTTGCACTTTACGTACACGAGAAAGATGGATGTGCATTGTCAGTTTTAGTACAGACACATGGCGATAAGCAGCGTCCCTGTGCATATTTTTCAGCAGTACTTGATCCTGTCGCTCGAGCGTTGCCCGGGTGTTTTCGTTCAGTTGCCGCAACAGCTGTCTCAATACGTCAGAGTGAAGGGATAGTTTTGTCACATAAACTGTTGGTGCTAGCACCCCATGCGGTTGATGCTCTTTTAAATCAAACAAAGACACAACATTTAACTAGCGCCCGTATGACAGGTTATGAGTTGACACTGTTGGCTCCTCACATTACACTAAAGAGATGTACGACACTAAATCCAGCTACTTTGTTGCCATATCCGGTGACTCAGCCTCAGTAACAAGAAACACATGATTGTATATTCCTTACCGAAGAACAGATAAAGGGTCGTGTTGATTTACAAGATACGCCCCTTTTAGATGTAGACGGGGAACTGTGGGTTGATGGGTCTTGTTTGAAGTTGCCAGATGGTACAACCTCAGCTGCATATGCAATCACCACAGTACACACGGTAGTGGAGACAGCTCGTATACCACAGAAGTCAGCTCAAGCAGCTGAACTAATAGCTTTGACACGAGCATGTGAGCTTAGTACTGATTTAAGTGTGAACATTTATACAGACAGCCGCTATGCTTTTGGAGTGGCTCATGATTTTGGTTTGCTTTGGAAGGAGAGAGGTTTTCTCACATCCCACGGGATGCAGATAATGCACGGAGAATTAGTGCATAACCTCTTGACTGCATTGACATATCCAAATAAACTAGCTATTGTGAAATGTAGTGCACATAAGAAAGTGACCGATAAGATAGGGCAAGGTAATGCTCTTGCAGACCGTGTAGCACGTGAGACGGCGATGCAGTGAAGTACTACTTCTATGTATGTAGTGAAGTCACAAGCTGAACGCTGGCATAATGCAAGACAAGACGTATTAGATATACAGAAATCTGCTTCTGTGAAAGAACGTGAGCAATGGTCTAAAGATGTAGAATTGGATGATGAGGGCTGTTGGCGGAATAAGCAGATGGATAAATGGAAATTGCCTATAGCTTTTGTACAACCTATGGTTCAGATGGCAGATGGGCTGGCACATGTTGGAGCTTCAACAATAACGAAGTTGCTTACACAAGTTTGGGAGCATCCAGAAATTTCCAGTACAGCTAAGAGAGTAGTACAGTCTTGTTTGATCTGCTTACAATACAATCCTGGAAAAGGGACACGTACTCCTGCAGGAGGGTTTGCTACACCAACTGCACCTTTTGAAGTTCTACAAATGGATTATATTCAGCTTGAAAGCTGCAACAATTTAAAGTATGTCTTGGTGGTGGTTTGTGCCTTCAGTAAATGGATAGAGGTGTACCCCACAAAGGATAATACTGCCATTACTACAGCGAAGGTGCTTTTGAAATAATTTTTCCCTAGGTTTGGTGTTTGCAGACTTTTATGGAGTGATAACGGACCTCATTTTGTTGGGGAAATTATTAAGTACGTCCTGAAAGGATTAGGGATCAAACAGAAGTTCCATGCAGTTTTCCACCCACAATCAGCAGGGTTGGTGGAAAGGTATAATGCTACATTGAAGCTGAAATTAGCGAAGATACAGGCTTCCACATCCTTAACTTGGCCGGATGCATTACCATTGGCATTATTGTCTATTAGGTCAGTGCCACACTCCCGACTTGGCCTTAGCCCCTATGAGGTAGTGTTTGGGAGACCAATGAATATTTGGGGAGTTCCTAAACCAAAATCTGTATATGATGTACCTTGTGTCCTGATGAATAATTATTTGGCACAGTTAACCGACAAATTGGTTTCTATTCATCAACAGGTTCGAGAAGCACTTCCTGACAGATCTACAGGTGAAGGCCATGAACTCCGACCTGGTGATCAGGTGACGATTAAGTCTTTTGAAAGATCAAGCAGCTTGGAACCAAGGTGACGAGGCCCAGAACAGGTGCTCCTTGCGACAAGGACAGCAGTTAGAGTGACAAACCGAAAGAATTGGGTCCATAGTACTCACTGCAAGAGAGTGCTACCTACCTTGGTGGAACCTGCTGTGCTGACCGATCATCGAGAGATCTTGACTACGGAGAAAGGCCGTGCTATATCACCTGACGAATCTGCAGAGGTCTTCCTGGACCATACGACTTCTGGAGTATCGCGATATAATTTGAGACCAAGGAAAGAATCTGAAAATTGTTCTGAAAAGACTGGTTGAGCTACCGCCCTGGGTTAGTGAAACGGAGAGCCAATGTGGCAAGGGGGGTGGATCAGCCGTGCATTAGAGTGGTGACACCCGTCTTGGCCTGTGGTGAAGAAATCAGCGGCTGCCCAGGGATAAGAGCTCCAACGATTGTTTTTAATTCATTTCTGAAAGGGTCGATTATCACTGTTGCTAAAATGAATAACAAATTGATCATTAGTATTATGGGGTTTGTTGTTGTTTTGGTGGTTGCAGCAACAATCACCTGGTTTATTGAAAAGAAGTCTCCTGCTCGTGAGTTCTTTGTTGCCACTACTCCAGTACCAGAGGATCACTATTACTTTACGCTTCCCTATCAGGAGCAGAAGCACCGTCAATTGTACTTCAATAATACTTTCATTCAGGTGTTGCATCATACTCATAATGCTACAAATACTACTAACTGTTGGGTATGTGGAATGATACCTGCGCATCAAAAGAAAGGAGGAACACCTTTCATTCCTCTTCCTTTTTCACACAATGGTTCTTGTCAAGCTTGGTACATGCTTTTGTTTGCATCTAGAAAACGTACGGAGGGCGGACTTCTTTTTCGCCTTAATAAAGTGTGCTATCAAGACAAAGATGAGTATCCCCAAGCTAAAGGAACTAAATGGGAATCGGAAGAGTATCAACCGGACAATGTTTCAATACCATATGTCTTCACAAATATACGAGACTCTGACAAAAAAGAACAATTTGTGATTTCTATTACAAAAACTAAAGCAGATTTATGTATACGAAGCATTGGACGAATTCCAGTAGGGATAAGCGATTGTACCTTGATTTTAACTATTGAGGGTGTAAATAATAGTAGTTTCACAGCCTCACATAATACATATTTTGTTTGTGGTAACCATGGATATTACCAATTGCCTGTTGGGTGGTCAGGTGTGTGTTATGTATCTTTTCTATTTCCCCCTGTGTTTTTGGCTCCTGCATCATATCACCGAGATTTAAAACTGTTCAATGACATCATTAACAATAGATATAAAAGGGAAATAAGTACAAATGAGGTAGACCAAACGGATACTAGCCTGCAACAATATGTTGATTTTAAGTTAGGATTGTTCCCCTTTGTAGGTGTTGTATTAAACAGTAGGAAAGTGAGACAATTGACTAGGGTTGTGGAAGCTGTTACCAATCAGGCAGCTCTGGCACTTGGGAATATTACTGAGGAGCTCCAAGTTGCGAGGATTGTAGCGCTCCAAAATCGTATGGTATTAGATGTGACATTAGCTGATCGAGGTGGTGCATGTCGAATCATCGGTAGTAGTTGTTGTGTTTTTATCCCAGATCACTCACCTTCAGTATATGATGCAATATCTAAATTGCATAAAATTGCTGCAGAAATCCATACAGAGACTGGTACTTGGACTTTTTCTGGATGGTTTGGGGCTCTTGTTTCCGCCTGGGGCTGGAAACTACTGACTATCCTGTGTGTAATAATTGCAATATTTTTTGCATGCTGTTTCTGTATTCAATGTGGTCCAATGTTCTGCTCTATGTGTATTACTGCTTGTATGCCTACCAAAAGAAATATTACAGAAATGAAGGCACAACATATGTTAGATAAGGAAATAGCTGAAATGATGAGCATAAATATACAGGATGAATATTTAGATTATCCCAGAAAGACGAATGTCTTCAGCTAATGCTGAAAGGGTCGTCTGTTGTAATTTAGCAGTGATTAGATTAAGCATTAGCAGAAGGCATCTTGTATTTAGTAACTATTGTGAACATTTTGCGGAATCCATTTTGTATTCATGGCAGCCATTTTCTCTGCTACATGCTGGCATGTGCTCACCATGTGCTCTGTCCTACCTTTCTGTTTACTGCTCTTGAAATTTGCCTAGTGACAAGTTATATTTAGCATTTCTTACTTTCGCACATGCTCAGTAAGGTCTGCAGCTGTTAGTCCTTGGAAACTGTTAGCTCCTCCTACCTGTCGACTGTGCATTTTCCACATGACCTTACATGTATACAAGTCTTGTTTCCATAATTGTACCATCTCCTTTTAGCCCCTGCGTGGGTATAAAAGGACCATGCTCTCTCAGTTCAGTGTGCTACTTCAGACATTACCCTCGGGTGCTGTTTGAACTGTAGTACCACCTCATGAGGTTAATAAACTTTTGTCTTTTATTCCAGTTTCTGCGCCAACTTCTTCCTACATGGTCTGAGGACTTTGTGCAGAGAAAGGTGAACCTCTTGCACTAGTAGGCATTGCTGAGGCTTACTTCAACAAGGAGGCCGAAGGTCCTTTCAATAATCCTCCTTGTACACCCATGTGCGTCATTGTAATGTTCCTCTGCCCTTGTCCTGGCATCCCTCACTGGTGTCAGTAGCCATGAGAGGTTGGGGTAACCAGAGTCACCTGCAAATATCGAGGGACAACTGTTAGACACACACTAACCCTTAGGGGCAACCCCATACCCAGACACCTACTCATACTGTGTGGGGACCTTGGGATCACCTATTAGCCACACCCAGTGCCTCTGGAGTTGGCCCATCATAAATGGAATGCTGCTATTCTGCAAGATAAAGACATCATGCACAGAGCCAGGATATTTGGCATTCACATGGGAGATGTACTGGTCCGCCAAACACGCCATCTGCCCATTCATAGATTGATAGCTTTTTCTATTCCCGAAAACTTGTGCATTTCTCCGGAGGGGACAAATGCCACATGTGTACCATCAATGGCACCAATAATGTTGGGGATATGTCCAAGGGCATAAAACTCAGCTTTCACTGTGGGTAAATCCTCCACTTGGGGGAACATGATGTAGCTGCGCATGTGTTTCAGCAGGGCTGATAACACTCTGGTCAACACATTGAAGAACATTCACTGTGACATCCCTGATGCCATGGTCACTGTTGTTTGGAAGGAACCACTTGACAAGAAATGGCACACTGACAGGACCTGCACTAGAGGGGGGATACCTGTGGGCTGGCGGATAGCTGACATCAGGTCTGGCTCCAATTGGGCACACAGTTCTAGGATTGTGGCACATTCAAGTCTGCATGTTAAGATAAAGTGTCTGTCCTCCATTGTCGCAAGGTCCACCAGGGGTCTGTACACCGGAGGATGCCGCCATCTCATATTCAGCCTCAGTGGTTGAAGCCTATGGAAGAAAACGGTGAGCAGAGGGTCATATTCACACATCTATTGCACTAATGATGATTTGTTTACTTTACAGAAACAAGATGTGAATCCGACAATCAGTTGCTGTGCCAATGTCTGCTGTGATGCAGTTAGGTGCCATGCCCTGTGCCCCCCTGAAATGGCGGCTGCCTGACCTGTGAGAAGGGACAAGTGGAAATTAGGTAATTCCGCTGGCGTTGTGTGCTGTCATGGAAGGCGGTCGAAGACCGCCGCGCAACTTCGCATTGGTTATCATTGGGCCCTATGGTTTCCAGGAGCCTATGGCGATGTACGCCTGCGGTGACAGTACGCACCGCCGTGGACTTCACCGCCATTTTCTATCTGTTTTCTCACTTGCTACCTGACCTTCAACAGGAGAGGACCTACACTGCAAGTGCTGCTGTGACCTATGTCTGGAAGCGACAATGGCTCATGTGTCTGGGGAAAGGGCCCCTGCCCTCACTGCGGAGGAGTTGGAGAAACTGGTGGATGTGGTCCTAACCCCAGCACACGTTACTCTACGTTCCTCCAGACAAACAGGTGAGTACACTGTGAGCATGATGCGTGGGCCATGGATGTACGGATTGCTGTGTGTGTAAGCCACATGTAGGGCTGGGGGCAGAGGCGTCCTAGCCATAGTGCTGCATGTAAGGTGGTCAATGTATTTGAGTTGGGGATGAGAGGGATATGATCGGCCAAGAGTGTGACGGTCCGGACGGTTGACTAATTCACTTTTCTGCTGTATTTTCCATGCAGGTCAGCACCCACCAGAAAAAGGGTATTTGGCGTGCCATCGCCAAAGAGGTGCGGACCCTGGGGATCTTTGACAGGCAGAGCACCCACTGACGCAAAAGGCGGGAGGACCTGCGCCGCTAGGCAAAGAAGAGAGCAGAGGCCCAGCTGGGGCTGGCCTCCCAACGAGGAAGGATTGCCCGTCGCACCATAACACCCCTGATGTTCCGCATCCTGTTGGTGGCCTACCTAGAGGTAGATGGGCGCTTGAAGACATCACAGCAGCCACAAGGGGGTTAGTACAGAATCTGAATCATGACTTTGCACGCGTTAAGCGGTACCTGGGTGGGGGATGTGGGCTATGGGTGCCCCTAGGCCAAGGCGAAGATGGCAGGGTAGGTCCCTTGTTGGGCAGGCTCTGAAGCACTCCTACCCCAATAGTGTTAGTGAGCATCAACTACTGTGGGTTTCAGGTGTGCAACTAATGGAGTAGGCATTATACCCCATGGGCTGGTGACTATCTTAGTAACTGGTAGTGCATGGCCTGGGGCATAGGGCTGCTCCCTGTGTGTTGTGTATGCCAACGGTAGTGGTATTGCTGGCATTGACCAAGTGTATCCTCTGTCTCTCCCCCCTTTTTGTTTTGTCACCCTGTCCTTGTGTGCATTAGCATCATCTAGCAGAGGAGCAGAGGCACGGGTGACGGAGGGAGCTGCACCCCACATGGGCCTGGAGGCCGAATCCACCGAGGGTGAGGGCAACAGTGGGATGGAGGGCGAGGGGAGCACCACGACGGGGACAGCTCCTCCGATGGAATCTCCCTGGTGGTGGCGGACACCTCTGTACCCACCCCAAAAACAGGTACAGCCGCCACCCCCACTACCAGCTCCTCCCTCCCAGCAGCCCCTCAGCGTGGTTCCCGTGCCCGTTCAACCAGGAGGGTGGGCATCTCCTTCACCCCAGGCACCTTAGGCCCTGCCCCAGTCAGCCCTGCTGCCCTCAGTGAGGAGGCTATTGACCTCTTGAGATCCCTCACTGTTGGTCAGTCAACCATTCTGAATACCATCCAGGGTGTTGAGAGGCATTTGCAACAAACAAATGCATACCAGGAGGACATTCACTCTGGCGTGGCGGCCCAACAGGGAGCATTTCAGGCTCTGGCCTCAACACTGATGGCAGCCCCTGCACCTGTCTCTAGCCTCCCCCTTCCAACTTCCTCTACCCAGTCCCAATCCCCTCAACCCCAGCCTATCCCAAGCACACCTTCAGACCAGCATTCACCCAAATGAACACCCAGAAGTGGCTCAGGCAAACACAAGCACCACACTTCATCTCACAAGCACTCCCCCCTCCTTCTCGTCGTCCACCTCCCTCTGAGTAGCGTCACTCACACTTGCATGCACTATATCCTCATCCACTACCTCCATTACCAGCACGCCCATCACTACTCACCCCTCACTGGCAGTCACCACCCCCACATCCATGCACACGTCCCCGTGTCCTCTCCCACTGTGTCTGTGACCCCTCCTCCCAAAGTACAAAAACGCAAGCACCCACCCACCCAACAGCCATCCACCTCACAACAGCAACCACCCAATGCACCTTCACCCAAACTCAGCAGACAGACACCTCCTACAACCTCTTCCTCCACTCCCAAACCCTCTCCCTCCTCCTGCCCCAGTGCGTCTAAAAAGCTTTTCCTGGCAAACACTGACCTCTTCCCTACCCCTCCCCTCCATCCTTCCCCTCAGGCCAGGGTGTCAAGAACCCAGGCCAGCACCTCATCCACCAAGCCAGCGCCCACTGTGGTACCTGCAACTCACAGAGGCTCAAAGGGGGGCAACTGTCAGCCCAGCCAGTGTGCCACCAACCCCTGCAAAGGACAAAACTATTCCGCCACCTGCCAAGGTGAAGAAGGGGACAACATGCAGCAAGGGCAAGGAGCACGAACCACCCAGCAAGGCCTCCTCCAAAACTCCAGCTGCCAGAACCTAGGTCACAACAGCATCTGCCAAGGTGAGGAAGAGGCAGAAAACAACAGGCAAGGCACTTCAGCCATCGGAGGCTGCAGGTGAAGTCCTGGTGCCCACCAGCACAACCGCCAGACTCCCCACCTGTTTCGCCGCCAGCAGCCCCCCCGCCAGCAGCCCCGCCGCAAGCACCACCACAAGCACCGCCACCTGCACGGCAACCTGCACCGCCGCTAGCACCACTACTGTCAGCAGCAGCATCCCCAGTGGGCAGCCGTCCAAGGCTGCAGGAGAAGGGCTGAAGCCTCCCTCCACCACTGGCAGCACCGGCACCTGCACCACGGCCAGCACCGCCAGCAGCCCCGCCGCAAGCACTGCCACCTGCACTGCTGGCAGTAGGACCACTACCAGCAGCCCCAGTGGGCAGCCGTCCGAGGCTGCAGGAGATAGGCTGGAGCCTCCCACCACCACTGGCAGCATCCCCCACCAGCACCGGCACTACCACAAGTCTGCAGCCTTAGCCGCCGCAGGATGGAGTCTAGCCCTGCCTCCACGGACTATCATGCAACCTGGTTCCTGCAAATCTCGTGCCTCAGACACCCAGGTGAGGGAATGTGAACTGACACACTCCAAGTGCTGCATCACTGGGCACAAGGCCCCCTCCAGAACCAGTGGAGATATGCATCCACTCACCCCATCCTTGGCAGGATAAAGCACACTGGGCACAAGGCCCCTGCATCCACTCACCCCATCCTTGGCAGGAAGAAGCACATTGGGCACAATGCCCCCTCCAGAACCAGTGGAGAAGCCATCCACTAGAGAGACTGTGGCTTTGCACTCCCCAGGACGAAGCAGTGGGCAAACCACCCACTTGAGAGACTGTAGCTTTGCACTCCCCAGGAACAAGCAGTGGGCAAACCACTCACTTGAGAGACTGTGGCTTTGCACTCCCCAGGACCAAGCAGTGGGCAAAGCACCCACTTGAGAGACTCTGGCTTTGCACTCCACAGGACCAAGCAGAGGCAAAGCACCCTCTTGAGAGACTGTGGCTTTGCACTCCCCAGGACCAAGCAGTGGGCAAAGCACCCACTTGAGAGACTGTGGCTTTGCACTCCCCAGGACCAAGCAGTGGGCAAACCACACACTTGAGGGACTGTGGCCTTGCACTCCCCAGGATATTGCTGTGGGCATGGAGCCCCCTCCAGGAGCATTGGCGTAGTACCATTTTCCGGCTGAGATGCCCCCCTTCCCCGTCCCCCTGAGGTGCCTGTGTGTTTTCGACCTGATGCCCCTGCAGTGTTCTCTCCATATTGAGGCAGGAGTCAAATGTGGGCTTGGCCCATGATTTTTGGCCCACGGACATTTGGAATGGACAATGTACGACCTTCTGTACATATTGTATATTTTTGTAAAGACTGTTTTGCTATTCATTACGTTTAGCTGCCTATTTCTAATATATCTCAGATTTGACTCTATTCCTTTTGTCCTTGCGTTCTTACAGGGGGTTTTGGGGTGTAAATGTAATGTTGCTGCATGTGTTTGTGTGTATAGTGTTGTGAGTGAGGGTGGGGGTGGGGGTGTTCTGTCTGTGTGTCACTCTCTTTTTCCTTCCCCCTCCCCTATGTACTAGGTGCAGTACTCACCGTGGTCGTCGCCGCCGCCTTTCGTATTCCTGGTAGATGAGGAGGTAGACCAGCATGGGCAGGACCTATAGCTCGGCTTCCTGGTTCGTCGTTGAGTGCTTTTGATAGCATTGGTACCGCCCCGGAAAAAGCTGGCGGATGGGCAGGTTGTGATGGGGTGGGTGGCCTGTCTGTTGGCAGTGACCACTGCGGTGTTTGTTGCTACCGCCATGGTGGTCGGAGTGTTAAAGTGGCTATCTGTGTTGGCGGTTTCCGCCGTGGTCGTGATCCCATTTTTTTCACCACCGGCCTGTTGGAGGTATTACTGCTGCTTTAACACCAACCGCCAGGATTGTAATGAGGGCCTTAATGTTATCACAACCCACATGTCTTGGCCACCATTTAAAAGTGCTTTTGAGAACTAAAACTAAAGAATAAATAAACCAAACACATTTTAATTGGCGACACACAACTAATTGCTATGGCAACTATGAAGCCAACATAGCTATATACAGAAGTACACTATTAATTAAATAAAATACTAAGTACCACATTATGTTCTACATAATTGCCTGCATGTTATGACAACCACACATGGCAACATACACATAACTATATAAACAGATAATTGATTATTTGATTCCTACATTGTTTTGTTTCATCCAAGAAAGAAGTTAAATTAAAACTAAAATAAATGTTAGAGATTTTAAGCAGTAAGCCCCTACCTCCATAAAACCATCTTATTGTCAACAAAGTAACTTACCCTGTTAGTGTGTATTTTATATAATCACACAACACACACTCATATAAATCACTATCATCACCAAATTAATTATGACACTTCAAGGGCCTCAATTACAAAGGTGAAATTACACTTTGTAGTAGTTGTACATATTTTGGGGGATATTATGACTTTGGCAATCCCACTGCGGGACCATCAAAGTCACGGGGAGGAGGCTGGTGTCATGCCTGCGGCGTCCCTCCCGTCGTATTACAATGTTCCTGCCGGCTGACCGGTGGGAACATCGTATTACGACATTACCGTTGGTCCGGCCAGCAGTAACAATGCTATGGTATTTGCCCTGGCTCCCTTAAAAGAGCCAAGGCCAATACATTAGTACACCAGCACCCTCGGACTGCGCACTGTGGCCCCCTGCACTTGTTTTCCTCCATCTTTTAATGGTGGGGTCCCCATCATGAAAAGACTGGCGGAAACTGGACTCCTGATCAGTGCAGCTGGTTGACCAGAACTCTGACTGCCGTCAGTCCGTCAGGAGCCATGTTCCTGGCAGAGATGGCCGTCCCCTGGCGAGTCCATCTGCCAGGTTTGTAATGTGGCAGCCGGACTGCCTGGAGTGAGACGGTCCAACCACCAGCCTCGTAATCAGACATTTTGTCTTCAATCACAAAATGCAAGTGTCAAACTAAATATATTACTGAAAAGACTGCACACAGGTTTCAACACATCAGCTGAGTCTTAGCAGATGTACAATTAATATTACAAAAAGGACACTATACATTTTACAATGAAATAATACTTTCTCTTACTAGGAAGCTTCATTTATGTTATGAAAAGTATGCTACATATGCTAAAAAATTACAAAATAAAGAAATATAGGCCCTCAATATGGCATTGGCGGTAAATCCTACTTACCGCCATGCTGACTGCCACCAACATAACGCCGTCGCCACAGCGAATTACCGCCACCCATTTTATGACTCAGACATAGCAATCCATCACTATACAGCCACACACACAAGTCCGCCAGCCCAAATGTGAGTGATAGACTGGCAGTACCAAAACCCACACCGTTACGCCAAAAGAACTACGCCCCACAGCATTATAACCCACGAAACACCGCAGCGGACATTCATTGGCGCAAAACCATTGGCAGTACATACCGCTGCGCTCAAAATACACACACTCAAACAAAACAACACCACATTGGACAATTTGAATAACACACACATACACACACCACACCAACACCACTATAAAACACACAGCCACATTACCCACAACCCTTTACGAATACAAACAAGTGCCACAAGAGAGATAGCAAGACCACAGACAAGACCACAGCCACACACCACCATCACTTATACACCATCCACACACCTTACAACACATACCCCAACACATCACCCCACACACCCTCACCCACACCATCACACTACACCCATGGCACCACAATAACACCCCCAGGTTCACAAAGAAGGAGCTAAGGGTCATGGTGTAGGAAATCATCTGGGTCGAGCCACAGCTATTCCGATCACAGGTGCAGCAGGCGTCCATTGCAAGGAAGATGGAGCTATGATAGAGAAGCGTGGAGAGGGTCATCGCCGTGGGACAGCACCCCAGAACAAGGGATGACATCAGGAAGAGGTGGAACGTCCTACAGGGGCAGGTGCGTTCCACAGCAGCAAGACACCAAATACCTGTACAGAGGACTGGTGGTGGACCTCCACCTCCTCCCCCACAACTAACAACATGGGAGGAGCAAATTTTGGCAATCATGCATCCTGAGGGCCTGGCAGGAGTAGGAGGAGGACTGGACTCGGGTAAGTCAAATCTCTACTAGTGTCATCCCCCCACCTGCATGCCATCACATACCTCTGCCCCTACCCTCACTCCCATCACTCCACCACCTCCCACGCACCCCACCATCAAAACCCACCCCTCCCAATACCAAGCCCTGCATGTAACACCAATGCACGGAACCCCATCAAAGACCTGCATCGACACCCATCACTAAAGCATGCACATTAGAGAGAATCACCTAACCCACACAATCACTACTCACACAAGGCAAAGCTGCCAGGGCAATAACAACCATACAGGGCAACACACCCATGCACAAGATGACACACACAGAAACAATAACACTGCATTTACATCCCCACAGGTCCCCCATCCAATGTCACCGGAGAGGAGGTGCCAGCAACTTCCAGTCTACCCCCAGAAGAGGCCCACAGTGATGACAGAAGCTCTGGATGCCTGGATCTGGAGGACCAACCTGGCCCATCAGGGATCTCCGGACAGTCGGTAACCCAGGCACAGTCCCATACCACAACAGAGCCTCCCCCTCAGGAAACACCACTACAGTACCCACCCAGCGGGCCCATACCTCTGTTCCCAGGAAATGTCAATCAGCAGTGTGTCCCCCCCAAAAGGGACCCCAGGCAACCCCACAAACACAGGACGATCAGGGACCTGGGGTCAGTGGTGGTGGGCACACGGTTTAGGGGACAGAGGCACAGGTCAACAGGGAAGCTGGGAGGACTGCTGTGCGACAGGGGGAGGACAGGCTCAGGGAACCGACTCTCCAGGAGGCACTCACCAACATCCTGGGAGCATACCACCATTCCCAGGAGACGATGGGCCAGATACTGAACAAGTTGCAGGAGACCCAGCGGCTGCAGGAGGGACAGTACCTGGGGATCAGGGAGGACTTGAAGGACATCCACACCACCCTGGTCACCATTGCAGGGATGTGGCACTCCTTTTGGGGTCTGTTTGCTGTGCTTTGTGAGTACACCCTTTTAGGTACCTATTTGTATGTTGGCACTAATTTGTACTTGTCTTTTACTTTCATGCAGGGCGACTGTTTGACCTACTGACTTTGACAAATTGTCTTCAACTTGTAAGTGACACCCCAGCACTTCATGTTTTCATTTTTGAATAGGAGAAGTAGTTTCCGGGTCCTGACGAAGCGTTGTGGGATCATTTTTTTACCCAAAAAAGACGCGAAACATGTTGACCATACAATAGATAGGATTAGGTGTACTTCCCTTCCTTCTTTATAGAGCATAGCAGGACATTAGTCCCGCCAATACTCTAAGGGGCATATTCATACTCTGTTTGCGCCGGAATTGCGTCGTTTTTTTTTACGCAATTCCGACGCAAAACTAACTCCATATTTATACTTTGGCGTTAGACCCGTCTAGCGCCAAAGATCTTGGAGTTTGCGTCATTTTTTAGCGTGGACACCTACTTTGCGTTAATGATATGCAAGGTAGGCGTTCCCGTCTAAAAAATGACTCTGAGGCATGTGCGCTGTATTTACACTCCCGGGCAAAAATGACGCCCGGGAGTGGGCGGGTCAAAAAAAATTACGTCCAGCCGCTTTTGCATCGTTTTTTAGCGCCTGGTCAGGGCAGGCGTTAAGGGACCTGTGGGCTCGGAAGGAGCCCAGAGGTGCCCTCCCATGCCCCCAGGGATACCCCCTGCCACCCTTGCCCACCCCAGGAGGACGCCCAAGGATGGAGGGACCCATCCCAGGGAACTTAAGGTAAGTACAGTTAAGTATTTTTTTTTTGTGGCATAGGGGGGCCTGATTTGTGCCCCCCTACATGCCACTATGCCCAATGACCATGCCCAGGGGACATATGTCCCCTGGGCATGGCCATTGGGCAAGGGGGCATGACTCCTGTCTTTGCTAAGACAGGAGTCATTTCAATGGGGGTTGGGAGTCCAAAAAAATGGCGCAAATCGGGTTGAGGCGAAAATTTTGCCTCAGCCTGACTTGCCCCAATTTTTGACGCCCAAGCTCCATATTTCCCTACGCCGGCGCTGCCTGGTGTAAGTCATTTTTTTAACGCACAACAGGCAGCTTCGCCGGCTAACGTCATTGAATAAATACGGCGCCCGCATGGCGCTTCAGAATGGCGTTAGCCGGCGTTAGATTTTTTGACGCACAACTGCGTTGGCGCAGTTGTGCGTCGAAAAGTATAAATATGGCCCTAAATGTTTTTAATCTTGGCCTGAACCTTTTTGGATACATTAAAATGATGTTTTAGGCTCAGAGCCATTTTTATCTTCACTCTCCTCCACATACACTTCTTTTTCTACCTCTTGAGTCAGTTCTTATTCCAGACCTTCACCTGGCAAGTTGCCTTCGGTATAGTACCACCTCCATTGGGGGGTGGCCCTCCAGATATTGCAGCACCGGTCTGGCGTGGAGATTGCCCAATGATGAAACAGGTCAACTTAGCGGGTGCTTGAGGGCTCTCCTGACACTCCTCTGGATCTCTGACTTTCATTCGCCCTTTTTCTGCTGGCACCCCGAATAGGTTGGATGCCTTATGGAACAGTGTACCTTTCTTTATATTAGCCATGGCCAACACCATGAGGGAGGCAGTGACACACCACCGGGCCCCTGACACCAGCCAAAATGATGAACAGCCTTCGACCTCCGCTGATGCTAGTGGACAGAAGGGCCCGCCACAGGAACAACAGGCCACCAGCACCCCACCCCCTGAAGAAGGAGACCCACCCCGCAAACGGTCCCTACGATCCAGGCAGAAGCCAGAGAACATTGCCAAAACTCCCACCAGGAAACACTGTGAGCACGATGCATGGGGCATGAATGCATGGAGTGCTGTGTGTGAGGTTCTCATGTAGGGTGGGGGGTTGGTTGAAGGGCCCTGGGCTGCATGCTGCATGTATGGTGGGCAATGTCTGTGCGTAAGTGGATGGGAGGGCTATGGTGGGACATGAGTGTAACAGGCCGGACGGTCTGACTGATACCTTTTGCTATGTGTATATTTCTGCAGGTCAGCGCCCATCAGAAAAAGAGTATATGGCATGCCATCGCCAAGGACGTGCGGGCCCTGGGGCTCTAAGGCAGGCGGAGCACTCACTGTCGCAAACGGTGGGAGGATCTGAGACGCTAGGTAAGGAACACGTGGAGGCCCCGCTGGGGATGGCCTCCCAATGAGGAAGGGGTGCCCGTCGAACCCTGACACCTCTGATGGCCCGCATATTGGCGGTGGCCTATCCGGAGCTGGATGGGCACTTGAGGGCATCACATCAGCCACAAGAGAGTGAGTACGTTTTCCCAGTATACTATTTGCGTGTGGTGGGGTGGTCTCCGGGTGGGGGATGTGGGCCTATGGGTGCCCCTAGGCCAGGCCGGACATTGCAGGGTAGGTCCCATGTTGGGCAGGGTATGATGTGAACCACCTCCAACTAAGCTAGTAGGCATCCACTACTGGACAGGGGTCTGTGGGTCTCAGCTATGCTGTTATTGGCTTTAGGTATTACTGTCCATGGCCTGGTGACTAGCATTGTGACTGGTAGTGCATTGCCTAATGCGTAGGGCTGTTCCCTGTGTGTGTGTGTGTGTGTGTGTGTGTATCGTGTACGCCAATGGTGGTGTTGTTGCAGCCATTGACCAAGTGTATCCTTTGCCTCTCCCTTCCTTTCTGTTTTGTCACCCTGTCCTTCTATGCATTAGCATCATCTGGCGGAGGAGCAGAGGCATGGCGACAGAGGGAGCTGCATCCCACAAGGCCCAGGAGGCCAAATCCATCGACGGTGAGGGCACCAGTGGGACAGAGGACGAAGGGAGCACCACAGCGTAGACAGGAGGGACAGTTTGGACAGTGATACCTCCTCCGATGGAAGCTCCCTGGTGGTGGCGGACACATCTTTGCCCACCAGGTACAGCCGCCACTCCCTGTACCAGCACCGCCCTCCCAGCAGCCCCTCAGCGTGTTTCCTGTGCCCACTCACCCAGGAGGGGGGCATCTCCTTCGCCCCAGGCACCTCAGGCCCTGCCCCAGTTAGCCCTGCTGCCCTGAGTGAGGAGGCTATTGACCTCCTGCGATCCATCTCTGTTGGGCAGTCAACCATTGTGAATGCCATCCAGGGGCTGGCAGCCCATTTGCAACAAACAAATGCATTCCTGGAGGACATTTACTCTGGCATGGTGGCCCAACAAAGATCAATCCAGGTTCTGGCCTCGTCTCTGATGGCAGCCATTGTCCCTGTTTCTAGCCTCCCCCCTCCAACTTCCTCTGCCCAATCCCATTGCCCTCAACCCCAACCTATCCCAATCACAGAGGCAGACCAGCATGCACCAAGGACAACACACAGGAGTGGTTCAGGCAAACACAAGCACCAAACATCATCCCACAGGCACTCACACAAACACCATCCAGATGTAGACATACAAACATCCACTACCTCCACTGTGTCCCCCTCTTCCTCGTCTACCACCTCCCTCTCAGTAGTGTCTACACTCACACCTGCATGCACTACATCCTCATCCACTACCTCCATCACCAGAATGCCTATCACTACACACCCCTCACTGGCAGTCACCACCCCCACATCCATGCACACGTCCCCTGTGTCCTCTCCCACTGTGCCTGTGTCCCCTCCTTCCAAAGTACACAAATGTAAGCACGTAGACACCCAACAGCCATCCACCTCACAACAGCATCCAGCCCATGCACCTGCACCCAAACACAGCAGACACCTCTTACAACCCCTTCCGAAGCCTCTACTCCCAAACCTTCACCCTCTTCCTGCCCCAATGTCTCTAAGAAGCTTTTCCTCTCCAATGTTGACCTCTTCCCTACCCCCTGTCCTTCAAGTCGGGCCAGGGTGGTCAGAACCCAGGCGAGCACCTCAGCCACCCAGTCCACGGCCACAGTAGTGTCGACAACTACTGCAAGTGGGAGAGGATACCGGGAACCAGCCAGCAGCACTGAAAGTGTGCCTGAACCAGCTGCGAAAGGGAAGGGCAAGGAGGCACCACCAGCTGTGAAAGAGAAGGGCAAGGAGACACCACCAGCTGCGAAAGGGAAGTGTAAGGAGGCACCACCAGCTGCGAAAGGGAAGGGCATGGAGGCACCACCAGCTGAGAAAGCGAAGGGCAAGGGGCCTGCACCTGCAGGCAGGAAGGACAGGAGGCCTGGTGCTGGGACTCATTCAGAGTCCCCACCACCAACCATGGCGGTTCAGCTGTCCGTGGCTGCAGGGTAAGGGCTGGAGCCTACCCCCACCACTGCCAGCACCGCCACCAGCACCACTGCCAGCAGCAGCAGCCCCAGTGGGCAGCTGTCGGAGGCTGCAGGGGAAGGGCTGGAGCCTACCCCCACCACTGCCAACACCGCCACCAGCACCACTGCCAGCAGCAGCAGCCCCAGTGGGCAGCCGTCTGAGCCTGCAGGGGAAGGGCTGGAGCCTACTCCACCACTGCCAGCCCCGACACCAGCCCTGCCACCACTGAGCAGCCGTCACCGCCGGCAGGCAGTGTGTAGTCCTGCATCCATGGGCTATAGTGCGTCCTGGTGTAGGAGGCTGGCCTGGCTTATAGTGGGTACCTGATGGTACTTACACCTTGTGCCAGGTCCAGTTATCCCTTATTTGTAGATTAGTAGTGTTGTAGCAGCTTAGGCTGATAGAGGTAGCTATAGCAGAGCAGCTTAGGCTGAACTAGGAGACATGCAGATCTCCTACTATACCACTTATATCATATAGCACCATATCAAAAGAAACACAATACTCAGAGTTACTAAAACTAAAGGTACTTTATTTTAGTGACAATATGCCAAAAGTATCTCAGAGGATATACTCCCTTAGGAGGTAAGTAAAATACACAAAATATACACACAAACCAAAATCAGGTAAGTAAAACACTTAGAAAAGTAGTGCAAACACTGTAGAACACAATAGAATGCAATAGGAGACAATAGGCCTAGGGGCAACACAAACCATATACTCCAAAAGTGGAATGCGAACCACGATGGACCCCAGGCCTAGTGTAGTGTGTAGAGGGTCGCTGGAATTGTAAGAAAACACTAAGGGTGTCCAAGATACCCTACCCCAAGACCCTGAAAAGTAGGAGTAAAATTACCCTACTACCCCAGAAAGACAGTAAAGTCGAGATAGGGGATTCTGCAAAGACAACAACTGACTGCAAAGCACTGCAGACTAAAGGATTCCTGGACCTGAGGACCTGCAAAGGAAGGGGACCAAGTCCAAGAGTCACACAAGTGTCGGGGGGGCAGGAGCCCACTAAACCCCGGATGAAGGTGCAAAAATGCTGCCTCCGGGTGGAAGAAGCCGAAGATTCTGCAACAACAGAAGGTGCTAGGAACGTCTCCTTTGGTCAGAAGATGTCCCATGTCCCATGGTGTGCTGGAGGATGCAGAGTTGTTCCACGCAGAAATACCGCAAACAAGCCTTGCTAGCTGCAAGGGTAGCGTTTGAAGATTATGGGTGCTGCCAGGGCCCAGAAAGGACCAGGAAAACGCCCCTTGGAGGAGGAGACAGAGGGTGCGTTCAGTAACACAGAGAGCCCACGCAGAAGCAGGCAGCACCCGCAGAAGCACCTGAACGGGCATTCAGGAAATCTGAGCATGCCGGTTGTCTCAGCACAACAAAAGAGGGTCCCACGAAGTCAGAGGTCAACTCAGCGAGTTAGGCAATGCAGGACGGAGTGCTGGGGACCTGGGCTGTGCTGTGCATGAACGAAGTCTTGCAAAAGTGCACAGAAGCCCTAACAGCTGCAGATCACGCAGTACACAGGATTACTATCTGGCATGTGGAGGCAAGGACTTACCTCCACCAAATTTGGACAGAAGGAACACTGGACTGTCGGGGTCACTTGGATCCAGCTCCTGTGTTCCAGGGACCACGCTCATCAAGATGAGAGGGGACCCAAAGGACTGGTGATGCAGAAGTTTGGTGTCTGCGTTAGCAGGGGGAAGATTCCGTCGACCCACTGGAGATTTCTTCTTGGCTTCCAGTGCAGGGTGAAGGCAGACAGCCCTCAGAGCATGCACCACCAGGAAACAGTTGGAGAAAGCCGTCAGGATTAGGCGCTACAATGTAACTGGTAGTCTTCTTGCTACTTTGTTGCGGTTTTGCAGGCGTCTTGGAGCAGTCAGCAGTCGATCCTTGGCAGAAGTTGAAGAGAGAAGTGCAGTGGAACTCTGTTGAGCTCTTGCGTTCGTTATCTGACGAGAAACCCACAGGAGAGACCCTAAATAGCCCTCAGAGGAGGATTGGCTACCTAACCAGGTAAGAGCCTATCAGGAGGGGTCCCTGACATCACCTTCTGGCACTGGCCACTCAGAGGTCTCCATTGTGCCCTCACACCTCTGCATTCAAGATGGCACAGGTCTGGGACACACTGGAGGTGCTCTGGGCACCACCCACGGGGTGGTGACGGACAGGGGAGTGGTCACTCCCCTTTCCTTTGTCCAGTTTCACGCCAGAGCAGGGGCTAGGGGATCCCTGAACCGGTGTAGATTGGTTTTTGCAAGGAGGGCACAATCTCTGCCCTTCAAAGCATTTCCAGAGGCCAGGAGAGGCTACTCCTCTCAGGCCCTTAACACCTATTTCCAAAGGGAGAGGGTGTAACACCCTCTCTCAGAGGAAATCCTTTGTTCTGCCTTCCTGGGACTGGGCTGCCCGGCCCCAGGGGGGCAGAAACCTGTCTGAGGGTTGGCAGCAGCGGTAGCTGCAGAGAAAACCCCAGAGAGCTAGATTGGCAGTACCCGGGGTCCATGCTGGAGCCCCGGGGATGCATGGGATTGTCACCCCAATACCAGATTGGTATTGGGGGGACAATTCCATGATCCTAGACATGTTACATGGCCATGTTCGGAGTTACCATTGTGAAGCTACACATAGGTATTGTCCTATATGTAGTTCACGCGTGTTATGGTGTCCCCAAACTCACAAAGTCCGGGGAAATTGCCCTGAAAAATGTGGGGGCACCTTGGCTAGTGCCAGGGTGCCCTCACACTTAGTAACTTTGCACCTAACCTTCACTAAGTGAGGGTTAGACATATAGGTGACTTATAAGTTACTTAAGTGCAGTGTAAAATGGCTGTGAACTAACGTGAACGTTATTTCACTCAGGCTGCAGTGGCAGTCCTGTGTAAGAATTGTCTGATCTCCCTTTGGGTGGCAAAATAAATGCTGCAGCCCATAGGGATCTCCTGGAACCCCAATACCCTAAGTACCTAGGTACCATATACTAGGAGATTATAAGGGTCTTCCAGTGTGCCAACCAGAATTGGTAAAATAAGTCACTAGCCTGCAGTGACAATTTTAAAAGAAGAGAGAGCATAAACACTGAGGTTCTGGTTAGCAGAGCCTCAGTGATACAGTTAGGCACCACACAGGGAACACAGACAGGGCACAACTTATGAGTACTGGGGTCCTGGCTAGCAGGATCCCAGTGACACAGGCAAAAGCAAACATACATATAAGTAAAAGATGGGGTAACATGCCAGGCAAGATGGTACGTTCCTACACCTGGACCCTGCAAATCCTGTAGGTGTGACACTGTGAGAGACTGTGAGAGACTGTGACTTTGCACTCCCCAAGATCTGCATCACAGGGCACAATGCCCCCTCCAGAACCAGCGGAAGAAGCCATCCACGCACCGGATCCTTCCCAGGATGAAGCACACTGGGCACAGTGCCCCCTCCAGAACCAGTGGAAGAAGCCATTCACTAGAGAGACTGTGGCCTTTCACTCCCCAGGACCAAGCAGTGGTCAAACCACCCACTAGAGAGACTGTGGCCTTGCACTCCCCAGGACCAAGCAGTGGGCAAACCACCCACTTGAGAGACTGTGGCCTTGCACTCCCCAGGACCAAGCAGTGGGCATACCACCCACTTGAGAGGATGTGACCTTTCACTCCCCCAGGACCAAGCAGTGGGCAAACCACCCACTTGAGAGACTGTGGCATTGCACGACCCAGAACATCGCACAGGGCATGTAGCCCCTTCCAGGACCAGTGGTGTTGTACCATCTTCCGGCTGAGGTGCCTCCCCATTCCCGGTCCCCCTGAGGTGCCTGTGTATTTTCGACCTGATGCCCCTGCAGGGTTCTCTCCGTGTTGTTGCAGGATTGAGGTGGGGCCTTGGCCTATGTGATGTGGCCCTGTGGCCCACGGAAATTGAGGACTGGGCAGTGTCCCTCCATTTGTAAATATGTATATACTTTTGTAATTTAATGCACTTATTCATGTTATTTTATCGTACACTCACTTTCTTCCAATGATTTTGGGCCAGATGTATCATCACGGCCCTTTGCGATTCGGAAATAGCGATTTTTAAGAAATTGATATTTCCGACTCGCAAAGTGCCATGTATCACATTTGCGAATCGGTAATAGCGATTTCTTAAAAATCGCAAATGCTATTACCGATTCGCAAATTGTGATACTGGCCCCATTCGCACCTATGGGCTGGCCCATATCTGCACATTTTTTGCATTTCCAAAATTGCGATTTCTGAACCAGAAATCGCAATTTTGGAAATGCAAAACCCCAGGGTGCTGGGGGGCTAAGGCCTCCTCTGCTGCACCCCAAAAGTTTTTTTGGGGACATGTAAGGTGCACACATGCCAAAAGGGCATGTGTGCTTTACTTGTACAATTTAAAAATGCATTTTAAATGCATTATTTAATTTTGCACATGGTTACCACCAAGTTCAACTTGGTGGTAATTAGCGATTCCTAAATGCCAAAATCGCATTTAGAAATGACTTCATACATGTGATAAGAAATCGCAAATAAGGAATTCTTATTCGCGATTTCTAATTTAGAGAGTCGCAATTTGCGACTCTCTAAACAGGGTCGCAATTTTAAGGAATCGCTATTTTAGCGATTCCTTAAAATTGCGTTCAGAATGTATTTCATACATTCTGAAATGGCATTTTGCATTCGCAAACGGGCATTCGCACCGTTTGCGAATGCAAAATGCTTTCATACATCTGACCCTTTGTCCTTGCATTATTCCTGAGGGGTACGAGGTGAATATGTAATGTTTGAGCTTCTGTTTGTGTGTATGGTGTTGGGGGTGGGGGTGTTGCGTGTCACTCTCTTTTTCCTCCGACCTCCCTTGTGTGCTAGGCGGCAGTACTCACCGTGGTCGTCTTCGTTAGCGTTGCTGCTCATAATACAGGAAAAGGTAGACGAGCATCGGGAAGATGTGCAACTCGGGCTCCATGGCGTCGTAGTTGTTCCCTGAGTCTCTAGAAGTGAGTCCCTTGACTTTTGTGTTCTATTTCCGCCGTGCTTTTGATGTTGTTGGTACCGCCCTGGAAAAGCTGGCGGATAGGCCTGTCATAATACAGTGGGTGGTATATTGTCTTCCGCCTAGCTGTTGGCGGTTACCGCCATGGTGCGTGTTGCTACCGCCGTGGTGGTCAGTGTGTTAAAGTGGCTGCTGTCTGAGCGGCTTCCGCCGTGGTCATAATTCTTTTTTTTTATCGCCCGCCTGTTTGCGGTATTCCCGCCGCTTTATCACCGACCGCCAGGGTTGTAATGAGCACTATGCAAAAATCATCCCAGCCAAAGACCTTTTAAAGTTGGAGAAAATGCACATTAATCAACTGTTGGACTTGGCCATCTCTACAGGGTCACCCCAAACCTTTTGCCTTCACCTCTCCTATTTATTTTGCTGACTTTGTTTGTGTTGGCCTTGGCACTCTGTTCAATATCCCGCTGCTAATCAGAGCTAAAGTGTTTGGGCTACACCTTCAAACATGGTACAATTGGCTAACACCCTATTGGCATATCTATTACCATATACCCAAGGCGTGTAAATTAAATGCTACTTATGGGCTTTTATTGTAAATTAAATGCTACTTGCAGGCTCTTATTGTGCCACGCACTTAAGTAGCACCTTAAAACATGTCCCAGATCTGCCTTTGCAGCCTGAATGCAGTTTTATACTGCCAGCTCCACTTGGTAATATAACCAAAGAATTACACTCTCCTTTCATAGGATATAGCTAACCCCTAAGGTAGACTCTTGGCAGCCCATAGGACAGTGTACAGTGTAATTAAAAGGTTGGACATGTAATTTTGAGTTTTACATGTCCTGGTAGTGAAAAAAGTTGTTTTTCACTACTGTGAGGTCTACCTTTAGGATAACATTTTTTTGTCTTATTACATTTATTCATTGCTAACTTTTGATTGGGAACAGGTCAACATTTTGTGTTTGGTGTCTGAGAAACTGTAAAAAATCCTCTTTAATGGCAAAGTCAGATTTTAAGTTACAATTTTGAAAATGGCACTTTTATGAAATTGGCATTTGCCTGCCCTAGCTTTTTGATGCCTGCAGCCTATCCTAGGTCACATGACTGGGTGTAGTTGGAAGCTTTACTTTGTTTATTCCTCCCAGACAACCACATAATAGAGACATTAAGTGTGCCTGGATGAACCATCAACTGGCAGGATAAGGGGGAGTGGATCTGAGCATAGGCATAGCGTTGTGGCATAAAGGCACAATATTAGGCTTTATGCTTCATTTATGCAATGAAATGTGTTAAAGATTTTGCAACAATATGCCAGCCAGATGAAAATTATGTTTAGGATTACTTTAAGCTGCAGCCCAGCCAGACCACTGAAAGGCTTCTGGTATAGGTTGTGCTCTGTCATCACATAATGGACTTCTCACCCCTGCATTGTTGATGCAGCCAGCTTGGAGCCACAACAGAAGAAGCTGAAAATGTCAAGAACTTTATAGGGAATTGTCTAGAAAATTCTGCTTCAAAGAAGGCACCAGGTGTAAAAATAGGACCCTCAGTACTGTTCTTCAGTTCCCTTTCTGGACCTGCAGAAGGACTTTCAGAGGACTGTCTGATGCTGTGGTCGGCTGTGTACTCCACAAAACTGATTTGCTGTTTTGCTGAACCTGGAGGGACTGCTTTCCTGCATGTAGACAGTCTTGAGCCCTCAAAGGCCTGCTCTGCTGCTTGAGCTATGTTGTTTCATCACTAGTTGTGGGGCACCCTTGTCAGAGCCTCAGAGTCAGAAAATACTCCAACCATCTTGAGCCCGCTCCAAAACCCAGCCTGACTGAATCCTAACCCCCATGTGGTTCCCCTCCAGTATAGGACCCTTGATGAAGGGTGAGATATACAAAATCCAAAACTTTAGACATAGAAAAATGTTTGCTAAAATTGCTCTGAATAACGAGGGGAGACAGGGACCTACGTGCATGTCTATCCACCCCAAGGTGCAGTCGGCCTGAAATCGTGATTGCTCCCACTACATTTTTTTCCGTAGCAGCAAATCCTGTTCAGGTGTCCTTTGTCAAAGGGGTATTTGGCATCATGGAACTCTACTCAGCTACATTACCCTGCCTCATCTGGTTGAAGAGTACTGCTTTCAAAAAAAAGAGTCTAAATGTAGAAATCTTCATCCTGACTTCATCCAGCGGCTCCCTGATGATGATGCCTACTTGGATACTGCCTGCAGCCTTGCCCTGTTGAACTTTATCTTCTCAACACATTTCTTTCAAAATTTCTTCTCAGCTTGAAGGTACGCACTGTAATCCACTGCTTCTACCTGACTTGCGCTCCATCGTGGTCAGCAATGTTTTTTTATGTTGGCCCGGTCTCGCACGACTAGGTATCTGTGGTTGTTGCTTTGATCTTTTAGGCACTCTTTTTACCATAAACTTACAAAATTCATAACTATGGTTCTACTGATTGGATTTTTGTTGTTTTGGTGTCTAATAATTTATCAAAATTGTACTCTACATTTCAAAATTGATGTGGGTTTTTTCTTGTTTCTACTTTCATTTTACTTTATTACAAGTTGTGTGCTGCATAAATACTTCATATATTGTTAAGATTGACTGCTTTTGTTACAAAGGTACCAAGGATTAAGCACAGGTTAATTTAGTAACTTTTGTGGTTCACTCTGACAGGGATTGTGGCTATTGCTTGAACTGGGTTAAACCACGCTCAAACAACAACTATATTTTTTAAATTAACCATGTCATACACACACAAAATGGTGGGAATGCACATGGAGAAAATGTGGCTAAGAATAAAGGAAAATTACTTGCTACATGGGCCTGGACTACTGGAGCCATCCCCAACTCTACCCTCCAATAGGCATATGCAGATAAATAAAATAACATACATTTGGTATGTATTCAAGGGCCTCCACAAGCCCCTAAAATAATAAAAAAATATCTCTAGCACTGCAGCAGTGAGAATGTGAAAAATAGCAAAAACAAATGCATCCATAGCCTACAGCCAAAACATTAAAACATCACAGTTTAATGACAAATTGCCAAAATGTACTAAAAAACAAGGGTGAGAAGGATAAACATATACCATAGGCCTCCAATATCCCTTCCTTACATCCTTTTCTAATCCCGAGGGCCTGCCTGCACCACCATTCTAAATTCCAGGTAATTCAGCATCAACTAACAAACAAAATGAAAAACAAACCAAAAAGAGACAAGAATTGTGGTGCCTTCCAAAAACATTTTGCAAACTAATGCTCTGAACTTCCTTTTCCCCAGAAAGAATGATTCCAAGAGTGGATGATGCAGCAGAGGTTGCAGACTAAGAAAGAGGGATGCTTTCTCTACAAAATCCAAATCCAAAATGACAAAGGGCTAAACAGAGGACAGATGATTATTCTTCAGGACAGGAAGAGGACGCCTATACTGTTTGTACAGTAGTCTCAGTCCGTATGGTACTTTCTCTGTAACTTTCTCTGTAAACAAAAACAAAAAATAAATCAAGCATTTGGCACTAACATTATTACACGACCAGGTAAAAAATCAACTCAAGTGAATTGCCAAGGTAATTTTAGAGGTACCCATGCTAAAAAACTGGAACTCTGCTTTGTGTCAATTGTGTTATTCCTATACACCTGGGATTGGAATTTACCTGAACAGTTATCTTGTTTACCCGTCGTGGCATAAAGGCACAATATTAGGCTTTGTGCTTCATTTATGCAATGAAATGTGTTAAAGATTTTTCAACAATATGCCAGCCATATGAAAATTATGTTTAGGATTACTTTAAGCTGCAGCCCAGCCAGACCACAGAAGGGCTCCTGGCAGCCACACATCTGTGTGACATATATAGGTGGTAATAATACACAATGGGGCATATTTAAGAAAAAGGGCGCCCCTTAGCGGCAATACATACATTTTTCCATTTTGTAAATAAGGCGCGCGGAAAATGCCACTTTAGCGCCGTTTTAGAGTCAAGAAAATGACGCTATGTCGGCGCTAGGGGCTTTCCAATCTGCCCCAATGTTTCCACATTTTGGCATTTGGTTTCCATACCACTCGTCCAATTCCTGTAGCATCTTCCTTGGCCGAAGAAAACAATTAAATAGACCAAATTTGTATATTATCTTAGTAAGGCCTGAGCACATGCACTATGGCACTGAATAGCAATGTCACAGTGCACAGAGACTTAACACCAGCAAAGTTACGTTTCTAGAAAAAAAGCAAAAAAAACATGGGTGACCACGAGGAAAGTTCTCATTTTTTTCACATTGCTACAAGATGGTAACCCCGTCCATATGTCTGTCTGTTAAAATGTGGAACCTCCCTCTCCCCACTAAAGGAAACTCTGCTCACAACAGGCTTCTGGGAATCTGTGAAAGGTGACACTGTGGCTATGGCAAGTCTAGCTTCAGAAGCAGGCTCACTCGATGTATTCCCTTTAACATAAAGAGGCGTTCCTATCTGTTGTTTGTATCAATCAGTCTCAACTTTCCTCTACTACCCTCACATCACTGATAGTGCAAAGATTGTTCCTTGGTGTATGAGGGCATGTATACCTTGACCTTCTGACAGTGAGTTCCCAGCTGGACAGTTGCCCCAGAATTCCCCCATACCACTCATGGAAGATCCTGGAGACAGTTAATGTTATCACTAACCTCCATACAATCATTGCAGGAGGTGAGAGCATGTAAGAACTAGCTTAGGCAGTGGCAACCATCTTTTGGGAATATCATCTTTGTGTGTTAGCACTAAAGTAGTAAATGCACCCATGAATGAGACTTCTAATAACTACGAAATATTCTGAGTGTTTATTTATTTCTACTTAGCTCCTATGCCATTGTAGGACGCAATGCATTAGCCAGACATTTGCAAATGGAAAGGCAGGGTTAGCCTGTGTAGTAAATTAAATAACACTGAGGCCCGTATTTATACTCCGTTTGCGCCGAATTTGCGTCGTTTTTTTCGACGCAAATTCGGCGCAAAACTAACGCCATATTTATACTTTGGCGTTAGACGCGTCTAGCGCCAAAGTATTGGCAAATAGCGTCATTTTTTTGCGTGAACGCCTTCCTTGCGTTAATGAGATGCAAGGAAGGCGTTCCCGTCTAAAAAAATGACGGCGACGCAAATGCGTCGTATTTATACTCCCGGGCAAAAATCACGCCCGGGAGTTGGCGGGTCAAAAAACCCCGCATTTGCGCCACTATTTAACGCCTGGGTCAGGGTAGGCGTTAAGGGGCCTGTGGGCTCAAAATGAGCCCACAGGTGCCCTCCCCTGCCCCCAGGGACCCCCCCTGCCACCCCTGCCCACCCCAGGAGGACACCCAAGGATGGAGGGACCCACCCCAGGGACATTCAGGTAAGTTCAGGTAAGTATAATTTTTTATATTTTTTATTTTTTTTTGGGTGGCATAGGGGGGCCTTATTTGTGCCCCCCTACATGCCACTATGCCCAATGACCATGCCCAGGGGACACAAGTCCCCTGGGCATGGCCATTGGGCAAGGGGGCATGACTCCTGTCTTTACTAAGACAGGAGTCATGAAATGGCGTCTGGGCGTCGTAAAAAAATGGCGCAAATCGGGTTGAGGCGATTTTTTTGCCTCAACCTGACTTGCCCCATTTTAAGACGCCCTAACGTAATTTTTGCCCAACGCCGGCGCTGCCTGGTCTACGTGGTTTTTTTCCACGCACACCAGGCAGCGCCGGTCTGCTTGCGCCGGCTAACGCCATTCCATAAATACGGCGCCCGCATGGCGCTTCAGAATGGCGTTAGACGGCGCTACATTTTTTGACGCTAAACTGCGTTAGCGCAGTTTAGCATCAAAAAGTATAAATATGGGCCAGAATTTCTTGCTGCAGAGACATTTGAGCTGCATACTACGATGGCTATTTTAACTCCCCCTGCTTGTGTACAAATCCTTCTATGTTCTAGGTACCGCTCAATGGGTTAGAGTACACTGTGCCCAATTCACAGTAAAGTACGGTTTCTTGTCGGACTCTCCTGTGCAAGGAATGTGCAATATTCAAAGCAATAGTCTTGTTCGAGACTCAAGTGTAACTGCCCTATCCTGCATTATGCATGTCTGTGCTAAAATATATGCTGCTTTTTCAAAGGATTTGTATCAGAAATCCTGTAACTGGTTGCTACTGTCTCACTTTCTAATCTATCATTCTGATGCATGGCACTATTCTGCCAAGCAAAGCCATGCAAATAAATGGGAAACTTACGAGGGACTTTCTGGTGGCTTTTTGTTGCACGGTGGAGTTTTCAGTTGGAGTGGGGCCCTTACAATACATCATCGCCAAAAACGGCCCCTGGCCTTTTGTAGGAGATTCGTCTGTAGCAAGAGGACATAGATTTCTCTTGTGAATTGATCTAGGATAAAGATGTGGGCAAGTACACTCACTCATGAATTTTGAAGTGATGCTTCACCACTTTTGACATCGTAGGAGTCCCTCAATGCTCTTCTGCTGCCCATGATTTCGGGGTGTCTCATGGCCTCTGCTGGGTAAAGGAAAGAATGTGTTTTTTTCTGTCTGGCCCATTTGACCCACCATACATACAGACCTGCAACAAATTCTTGCTCTGAAATTCTTCCTGATCCCTGACAATTGTTCAACAGTGGATGTGGGCAGTCCCTGGAAGATCTGAAAACAACTGGCCCAGCATCATTGTATTGCCTTATGCACTTTGGTGTTATATATACAAGTTATAAGGTAATCATATTAGTCAGTGGGCATTGTATTAATTAATCATTAGTAGGTGGCTACATTTGCTTTTTAGTAAAAGCCACGTGCATTCGAATTGATATCATTATATTTGTTCATGCTAACTGTATTTGTTTGGAATCCATATTTGGTGCAAGTTAGCTTAACCAGGCTTGAGTAGCATGAATTTCTTTTTCTCCTCTGCAGGTGTCTTATCAATGTGTTTATTAAGTTACAATGGGCTCATAGTTTATTGTATTAAATGGGAAGAAACTGAACTTTAATTAGATGTGACCTGGATATGAAGACTGAGCAGACCAGACTGATGTTACAGCCAGGTTCGCCAAAATGATTATTCCTTTATTGAGAGCTGGGAAACTAGGAAGCCTACCTGCTGCTGGAGAATACTGTCTTCGGATTGTTTTGTTTGGTGGCAACTGATATGGAGAGGCCTTCTAGAATCTTCTTTCATGCTTTAATTGTGTGCTCTTTAGAATAGCTGACTAGACCCTGTCCCAACTTGCCTGAGAAATGAGAGAGCTGAGCTACATGCCTGAGCACTCATACTTTCCCCTTGAACCATAAATGTGGTTCATCTGATGCTGACACATTCCTCATCAAACTTCCTCTTGACACTTCCGATACTTTATTTGGAACAGGGAAATTCCTCTATGGAACCTGTTTGGTTTGGTTGATATTTTGCATGCTGCATTTTATTCTGTTTTGTATATTTTTTTGTTATAATATACAAATTCAGACTACATGAACATTTCAATAGGTATGCTCTTGCAATATACTTTCTTCAATTATGCTGATTGATTTCTCCTGTAAACTTGAACTAAATTGTTAATAAATTCCTTAAGGATTGGACACTATCCGCTCCGTTGTTCTTTGTGGACCCACATTGATTTCACTGTATTTGAAATGTATTGCTGACGTTAGCTCCTTTCTCACACTTCAAGTCTACAATCAAAAGTCCAAATGACAAATAGAGAATTCTCTGTGATGATTTTACTAAGAAATTGAGATTCAAAAAACTCGCTCTATCACTATGTTATCTCAGGTTGATTTGTTGAGTGTAAGTGTCACTCATGAGGGCATCCAGATGGTTGAGCAGGTGTGTTGTTCAAGATGGAGTAGTTATGAACCATCTGAGAAGAGATTCACAGGTTACTTGAAGAGCCAGGTCTTCAACTTTTTGCGGAAGTTGAGTAGTTAAAACGAGGTCCAGCTGTATTGAGGTAGGCCATTCCAGGTCTTGGCATTGATGAAAGAGAAAGAGCAACCTCCGGTTCTGCTTCTGTGAACTTGTGTGCTATATCTAAGACAAATAGACTTTGAGAGCAGTTGTCAGATGGGTTGGCAGAAGTATAGGCGTTGGTACAGGTAGGCATGTTCGATGCTGTGGAGGGCTTCAAATGCGTGGGTGAGTTTGAATTTGCAGTGTTTCTGTATGGAGAGATAGTGGAGCTCTCTGAGGTGAGGTGAGATGTGGGTGCGGTGAGGAAGTTTGAAGAATGGGCCTTGTGACCGCGTTCTAAAAGGTCTGGAGTCTCTGTATGAGGTGGGTTGGGAATCTGGCATAGAGTGTGTTGCCATAATTTAGCCTGCTCATGAAGAGGGTGTGTGCATCTGTTGTGTGTGGGTAGCCACTTGAAGATCTTGTGCAGCATTCGAAGGAGGAAGAAGCAAGAGGTGGTGACTGTGTTTATCTGGGATGCCATGGTGAGTTTATTATCCAGGGTGACTCTTAGATTCCTGGCTTGTTCTAATGAGATTGGAGTAAGTCCTAGTTCTGATGACTACCAGGAGGAGCCCCATGGTTAGCTCTTGTTTCCAAAGATTAGAACTTCTGCTTTGTCTGTGTTGAGCTTTAGGCAGTTCTTTTTCATCCAGTCAGCCGTGCTCATTATGTAGTTTGTAAAGTTGTTTCTGGTGTGTTATCATTATCTGCCAGGGATAGGATTAGCTGCACGTTGTATTCCCTTGTGGTGTAGCTTTGATATGAGGGTCTGGTGAGAGACAATATTAAGGGCTGCAGAGAGAACAAGCAGGATTAGGGCTGTGGTATCTTTTCTGTCAAGGATGATCTGTATGTCTCCGGCGGCCACAGGAGGGCAGTTTCAGTGATGTGGATGCTGCAGAGTGACTGCATGCTGTTTAGTAGTCAGTGATATCCTATGTGACTGGAGATTTATTTGTTGATTGCCTTCTTCATGCGCTTGGCAGGGAAAAGTAGCAGTGATATGGATCAGGAGTTTGCAAAGGACAGCTGTGGTCTTTCAGGAGGGTGTTAGCTTCTGCGTGCTTCCAGTTGACCTGGACGGTTGCACATGTAATGGATATATCAATGATTGACATGAGCAAAGAGCTAATTGTGGATCCTCCTAAATTACAAATGTCGTGTGGGCATATGTCTGAGGGGGCTTCTGAGTGGATAGATTTGCGGCTGTGTACTTCATAGTGAGTTTTTTTCCAATCTGTTAGGTTTTTGTCCTCGCACGTGGCGGTGGGCACTTGGTTGAAGATGTCTTTCTGGTTGGGCTGTGTGTTGGAGGTGCTGCAGATCTTTGTTACTTTGAGATGGAAGAAGCTGGAGAGGTAGCGCCAGAGTTCTTGCAAGGGTGTGATGGAGTTGGTAGCAGCTGCAGGGTTGGAGTATTTCTTGACAATGGTGAAGAGTTCTTTGCAGTTCTTGGAGCTGGTTTCTATGCTTAGTTGCAAATACCATAGGAGAACACAGACGTAGAGAGGCCAGAACCAAGACATCGCAGGGAGAACATGCCCAAACTCACCAATCAATAGCAAGTCTCGTGCCCTGAGCACAATCCAACTCATTTGGTGTGAATCTAAATTCTTGAAGCACAAGCTCACTACTGGAAGCACAGTTATGAACTGTTAGAAATGGGGTTTCTGGTTGGCTAGGGTATGCACCTCAGCCAGGCAGAACTTACCCACTCTAGTCAGGGCAAGGGAGTTACACGTCCAAGATAACTCCTGCTCACCCCCTTGGTAGCTTGGCACGAGCAGTCAGGCTTAACCCAGAGGCAATGTGTAAAGCGTTTGCACAACACACACAACACACGTGACGCAATATCCCCACCACAAAGGAAACACAACACCAGATTATATGAAAATATACTGTATTGTACACAAGGCAATTATCAGACCCAACATCACATATCAGTACTATCCTGCTACCTTAGCAGTTGTCAGAACGTTACACATTAGTTACTCTGCAACCTAGCAGTAGTCACACATTACACACAGGTTACTCAGTACTCTGCAACATAAGCAGTAGTCAGGAAAACACGTATTACATCACAGCACTTGTCATAAGAATATCATAAAATGCCCATAGTAGGAACATTAGAAAACATATGGCAAGTTAGAAAAACATATTAGCAAGCATGTCCATAAAAGGAACATTTGCATATACATATGTAAAAACATCAAACGCAGGTAGGTAATATATGAATCAAACAAAAGTCTGTAGAAAGAACTTTGGATTGCAACTATATTGGTCCTTTAAACAGTACCTGGTTGGATGAAGGCACCTCCAGTGCCTAGAAGGCGAACAATGGCGCCCCCGGCGCTCCTATGTGCAAAAAGGGGGCCTCCCTTATACTCTGGGGTCAGAGGAGGGCGACATGCACCTCCTCTCTTTTATAGACAGGCCCCTCCGGGGACCGTGATTACAGGGGGCCGCCCAGGGCCTCAACCAGCCCTCAACCGGCCCTCCGGTTTAATGACAGGCCTCTCACGGGACCCACGATCTCTGGGGGCACCCCCGGGCCTCCACTGGCCCTTCCACCAAGGGGGGGGGGCACAATAATGCCCATTTTACCTAACAGCAGAAAAGGAGCGTCCTGCTCCTAACACAGAGGCCAGGGCTAAGGGGGCACTCCCTGCGCCTTCCCCTAGTCCTGCCGTGAAGGCACAAGAAGATCAGACCCCTCCTGGGGCCCGAGCAGACACTCGCCTGCACCCGATGATGTGCGTGAGTGTTCTTCCAGCTTCCCGGGCCGCTGCGGTGATCTTATTTAAAGGGGCACAATGCAGCAAGGAGCCTACAAGCTCCCAAGGCTCCATAAGCGCGCTGCAATCTATGGCAGCTGCAACCACAGAGAAGCACCCCTCATGAAGAAATGGATGCACGGGTCAGGGGCCACAGCACCCTGCCCCTGGTGAGCAGAATCTTAAGACAAGGTCCTCAGGTTGAGGGCCCAGCTACAGGCCAGCACAAGGGAAAGGCAGCAAGTGGCAAGTCCTTCACAGTGAGCAGGCAGGTCACAGGTCAGCACAGCAGCAGCAGTCCATGGCGGTTCCTGGTGAGTCTTTTCAGCCTTTGGTGTCCAGTTCCAAGATGATTCCAAGAGTCTCCAAATTGTGGGGAAAATTCCCCTGTACTTATAGTTAGTTCTTACAGTGTTTTACAATGGTAGGGAGAGGAGGTTCCAGCCAGTTCAAACTGGTTCTGGGAGTGCCCCCTCTCTCCTTTCAGCACAGGCTCCAAACATCAGTGGGGGGTTAACAACCCTATTGTGTGAGGCCAGGGCACAGTCTTTACAAATGTGTGCCCCGCCTCTCCCTTCTATCAGCCCAGGAAGACTATTCAGTATGCAGATGCGCCTCTGTGACACCTCCACCCTCCCTGTGTACAGGCTGTCTGAAAAGTATGCACAAAGCCCCAACTGTCACTCTGCCCAGACTTGGATTGGAGTCAAGCTGCAAAACACCAGAGTCATAAGCACAGATAAATGCGCACTTTCTAGAAGTGGCATTTCTGTGATAGTAATAAAAAATACACCCACACCAGTAAGCAGCATTTATTATCACCATCACAACCATACCAAACACGCCTACGCTACCCCTCATAAATCAGACAATACCCCTTACACATAAGGCAGGGCATTTCTAATACAATCCTATGAGAAGGCAGCACTCACAGCAGTGAGACACCAGTTAGGCTGTTTGTCACTACCAGGACAGGCCATGCAATATGGCACATGTCCTGCCTTTCTACATACATGGCACCCTGCCCATAAGGCTAGCTAGGGCGTACCTTGGGGTGACTTACATGTAGTAAAAGGGGAGTTCTGGGCCTGGCAAGTAAGTTTAGATTCCAGGTCCCTGTGGCAGAAAACTGCGCACACAGGCCCTGCGCTAGCAGGCCTGAGACAGGTTTGAAAGTCTACTTCAGTGGGTGGCGCAAGCAGCGCTGCAGGCCCACTAGTAGTATTTAATTTACAGTCCCTGGGTATAGAGATACCACTGTACAAGGGACTTATAGGTAAATTAAATATGCCAATTAGGTATAAGCCAATAATACCAACTTTAGATGGGAGAGCACCTGCACTTTAGCACTGGTCAGCAGTGATAAAGTGCTCAGAGTCCTAGAGCCAACAGCGGGAGGTCAGAAAAACCAGGAGGAAGGAGGCAAAAAGACTGGGGATGACCCTGCGTAAGGCAAAAAGTCCAACATGCACCTTGCTTGTAACTCTCACGTCTTCTCCTTAAACATTGGGCAAAAGTCCCACATCTTTGTGCACAGGCTTATAGAGGCTCACACTGTGGTGCACCCTCTCCCTCACTGGGTTTAAGTCGGAACACTTGAAGAGCAGTTTCAATGATAATGAGACTCACTTCCTCACAGTATTGGTTCACCTATTTGATTTGAATCCAACACCTTGGTGCACAGGTGTTGTTTCATGTACATCACATGCTTTGATGTACAGTCTCTTTCATTAGGTAAGATTATAACACCATTAAGTACATTCTTACTCACTGGATGCACATCTCACTTTTCAGAGCACAGTCTTACTTATTGTTTTGTACATTACAGTTCTTGGAGCACAATCACACAATTTTGGTGCAAGCTGCACATCTTAGCGATTGAGTGGCTCAATGGGAGCCTCAAACCTTGCAGCAAAGTCTCTCTCGCTATGTGTGAAATGCATGAGTTGAATTGCAGTATTATATATATATGGCAATTTAATCTCACCCTTTGATGCACATCCTATGTCGTTGAAGCACAGTCTCACTCATTAGGTTGGAGATTCACTTTTAGAAAATAGTCTCAGAAGTCTACTATGATAAGCTTATTCTGATACTGTGTCAATTGCTCATGCTCTCAAGTGCCCTACAGAGGATGTCTGCCATGGACAAATGCAGCTTGGCCCGGATAGAAAGGAACTAAGAGCAAAATCCAATAGCTAGTGAGCACAAAGAAAAAACTCATTAGCGGGCAACTAATATATGGGGAAAAGAAGGATCAGAAAGACTCTTGCTGTTAATAAGAACGGCATCACTTATTTGGTGCCCTCTCAATACCTTGAATCTCTCTTGCTGGGTACAAGTCAGTCTCACTGGGTGCCAGTCTCATACTCTCAAATATATTTGGTACATTTGGCTTCTTAGATCAGCATCCCATTTTGAATCACATATTCACTAATTGTAAGAGTCACTTGTTAGAACACAGCCTCACTCATTTGTTGTTAGGTGTGAACATGGTCTTGGAATGTTTTTAAAAGTCCTATTGTAAATGCTATGGACCAGATGTACGACCCATTTTGCCATGTCCAAAACTTATTACCGAATCGCATTTTGCTTTTGCAGGGCATGTCCCTTCCTAAAACCAAATAGCACTGGCATATATGAATGTTTTGTGACCGTGAATGCGGTCGCAAAACATTCGCAGTTACCATCAACTTCAAGTTGGTGGTAACAATCTGCAAATGAGAAGGGGTTCCCAGGGGACCCCTCCCCCTTGGTGAATGGGGGCGCAAAAAAAGTTTCAGAGCAGGCAGTGGTGCCATGGACCACTGTCTACACTGAAAAGATGAAAAGAAAACGTAATTTTTTTTTAAATGCATCTCGTTTTCCTTGGAGGAAAACGGGCTGCATTAGAAAAAAAACCTGCTTTATTTAAAAAGCAGTCACAGACATGATGGTCTGCTGACCCCAGCAGGCCACCATTCCTGTGAGTGTGTCTATTCCCAGGGGGTGTTGCAAATTTTGACCTACCTCATGAATATTGATGAGGTAGGTCATTTGCAACCCCATTGGGAATCTCAAACAGGGTTCTTTACAGTTTTGTACATTTTGTTTTGCAACTCGCAATTTGCGATTCCCAAAAGGATCGCAAATTATGAGTCACAAAACAAAGGGCCACATGTACGAATATTAGATTTTGCGGCTTGCAAATTGCCTATCATAGAGACTCGCAATTTGCGAGGCGCAAAACCTGATGTACAACAGTGTCATTGACACTGTTTGCGATTCCTAATGGGGTCACAAATGACCTACCTCATAAATATTCATGAGGTAGGTCGCAATTTGAGACCTCATTGGGAATGGTCGCCGTCACAGGGATGGTGGCCTGCTGGGGACATAAAGCAGTTTTTTGTTTTTTATAAATGCAGCCCGTTTTCCTTAAAGGAAAATGAGATGTATTTCAAAAACAAAAATGAAAAGTTTTCTTCCTGTTGCGAATGGGTTAGCACCAATTTGAAACTGGTGCTAACTGCAATTGTTTTGTGACCGCATTCACGGTCACAAAACAATCCTACATCGCACTGTGACTCGCAATTTAAAAGGGAAGCCCCTTCTTAATTGCGACTCACAAACCTATTTTGCGATTCGGTAAATAGATTACCGAATCGCGAAATAGGATCTGTACATACCAAAATGGTCTTTTCCTGCAACAAGAAAAATGGTACGTACATCTGGCCCAAAATGTCACACATCTGGCCCTATATTCTCCCTAGCTTTCAGACAAGCATGGGTTAGGACCAGCTTGAATGATAGAGAAGGACAGAATGTGACCTATGCAACTAACATAACTTACCTGGAGATAATGACTATTGTGTAAGTATCAAATTCCGCCAAAGAAAGTCATAAATATATTTTATTTAGGGTGGTTCGCTGAAACAGCTTTCCCTAAAGAATCAGTACACACAAGAAGCCCAGAGTATATTTCTTAAATATTTAATCTATAGGTTAAAGTCTTGGGCCCGTATTTATACTTTTTTAGCACCGCATTTGCGCCGCTTTTTAATGCAAAGGCGGCGCAAACTTTCAAAATGCAATTATATTTTATAAGTTTGCGCCGCTTTTGCGTTAAAAAGCGGCGCAAATGCGGCGCTACAAATGTATAAATATGGGTCTTGGTGTGAAAAAGCGTAAATGCGGATATACATAATAATGGCGAGTAAAATGAAGGCAAATAACATGAAAATTAGCGACACAATTGAGGGTGATGATTGTCTGACATGTCCTTTCTTTTCCTTGCTGATGTCTACGTTATCACAAAGTTATGCCAAAGACAGGTGAACATGCACACCTGCTGATCATGTTTGTCTTTTCCGCTCTGCAGCCTATCAAGTAGCATGTCACATCTTCATCTCTGTTCGCTCTGAAATGAGCCACATAGCGAGCAGCTAACGCAGCCTTGCAACAGACATTATTTAGTCACAGTAGCTCCATCTGCAACGCCTGACGCTTGTCTCTGCCTTAGAGTCTCTCACACTGGCTTCATGTGTTGTTTCTCAGCATGTAAGATGTGCACAGAAAGCATGAATTCCCTTGCACACTCATCTAAAGCTACTGCATTTCCATCTGAACACCACATTGTGAGACTATATGAAATATAAACCTGTAACAAAAACATCCTTATACTATGAATACACATAAATGAAATGGCTATCACAAAATATATGTTAACAATAATGAGCACACAGATAAATGTAGGCTGTTTGGGGGACCACAGCTCTGCTCTCCCAGAAAGGGTAGTGGCAGATTGATCAAAGAGACCTGGGAAGAGGGGGCACAGAAAACTACTGTGACAACATGGTAGCAATGGTATTCAGAACAAGGTAGGAGATTCTGCGCGGAGAGGGCAAGTGACAAGGGACAGATAGGGGAAAGAGGGGGACATAACAACATTTTCAGCTGTAATAAAATACAAAAGAAGTGACACACTACTATGAATGCCAATTTTACTATTCTAGGAGAAAAAGATGCAGCTCACAAGCCATAAGTGGTGCAGTGGCCAAGCGCCTTCTGTACACAAGCCACACGCCATAGAAAAGCACAGGATGCTGGACCTCTGGGTTCCAGCAGAAGGGAAGTGCATGGTGACCCGAGTAACATAACCTTGTAGTATGCAAACCAATTACCCTTGCCTTTTGTATCTCTTGTGCAAGTTTTTCATTTTTTAACTAAACCAATTGTGGTCTTCAATTTAACCCCTTCCCCGCCAAGGACGTAATTGTTACGTCCGTGGCTGCAGGTTTTCCTTTCCTTCGATGTCTCTTTCAGCACTAGAAACCAGGGAATTTGTGTGTGTGTGTTTACAGTGTGGAGAAGCGACCCCTTGGGCAAGGGTCACTCCACTGGGGGGTGGGGGGGTTTCAAAATATTTATTGTTGTTTCCTTTTATTTTTAGGCCAATGCCACCACAAACCAGGGATTGTTTTTGTGTCTGTTTCCCCCCGTTGGGGGCAGATTGGCCTATTTTTTTAGGCCCATCTCCCCCCGGGAGCAGGGGGAGAAGCCATAAAGACGGCAGGGATTTTTTATTTGCTTTCCTTTGGGTTTTTTTGTGTTGGGGGCACCCCCTTTGGCAAGGGTCGCCCCCCAAAGGAGACAAAGCACTGTTGTGTAATTCTATTTTTTTTATCACCATCTACCCCCAAGGGTGGCAGAATCCAGAATCCACTTAGCGCCAGGGATCATGTGTGTTTGCTTTGGGTGGGGGGTGGCCCCTTGGGCAAGGGTCACCCCCCCAAAGGGGGCCATATATTCTATGCCATTTCTGCCCCCTTTGGGGGCAGATTGGCCTATTTGTTTAGGACCATCTGCCCACAGGGGGGGCAGAATCCATAAAGACGCCAGGGATTTTTTTTTTCCTTTGTTTTTTTGTGTAGGGGGGGCCCCTTTGGCAAGGGTCGCCCCCCATAGGGGAAAAAGCACTGTTGGTTAATTCTGCCCCATTTGGGGGCAGATCAGCCTATTTGTTATTAGCCCCATCTGCCCCCAAAGAGGGCAGAATCCACTTAGCGCCAGGGATCACGTGTGTGTGTGCTTCGTGTGGGGAGTTGCCCCTTGGGCAAGGGTCACCCTCTACAGGGGGAAATATATTCTATGCCATTTCTGCCCCCCTTGGGGGCAGATTGGCCTATTTTGTTTAGGCCCATCAGAAGCCATAAGACGCCATGATTTTATTTTTCTTTCCTTTGTTTTTTTGTGTTGGGGGGGGCGCTCCCTTTAGCAAGGGTCGCCCCCAAAGGGGACAAAGCACTTTTGGGTAGTTCAGCCCCCCTTGGGGGCAGATTGGCCTATTTTTCTGTGGCCCATCTGCCCCCAAGGAGGGCAGAGTCAACTTAGCACCAGGGATTGTGTGTGTGTGTGGGTGTGTGTGCTTTGTGTGCGGGGGTGGCCCCTTGGGCAAGGGTCACCCCCCAGGGGATGGTTGGCCTACTCTTTTTTAGAATACTAGAGACCAGTGAAAATATATAAATGTTTGGTGGCGGGGTGTTTGTCAACTGGCAAAGTATTTGCATTTGTGATTATAACAGTTTATCTGTCCTTTTTGTTGTAGTTCAAAGCTTTTGCTTCCCTTGCTGTGGCTTGTTGCGGTTTTGGCAGTGGTTGTCCTGCGGTTTGTGTAGTTACATGTTTTAGGTAAGTAAATAAATTTACTCCAAAGGAGTATTGTTGCAATGCATGAATGACATGTTTGTAAGTGGTGTACTAAATGCAGGATTGTGTGTGAAATTGTCCTTAGATTTATGCACAATGATATGTGTGTTGTATTATGTCTAATTTGCTTTTCTTCTTTCTTTTTAGTGGGATATCATTGGTGATTGCTGTGGCTGTGCAGAGTAGCTGCTGGTGAGTCAAGCTTTTTCAGGCAAGTGAGCGGTATAGTTTTTGAGTTTATAACTCTTAGTGATAAAGCTACACTTTGTTTATTACTTATCTTACACACTGCTGGTTGCGGGTGGTGCATTTGTCCAATTACTTTTTGTAGGAAGGATCATGGCTAGCTGTAGGATGACCGCTCAGCAGGTTGTGCTTTTTGAGTAGTCTTCTGACCATGATTATGAGACTGACCCTGCATCTGAGGCAGAAGAGGAAGTGCAAGATTCTGGAACTGAAGTTTCTGTCAGAGAGAAATCATCTGATGATGAAGCCATGCTCAGTGCCAATGAAGTGCCTGTTTTGGAGGAGGACACTGATGTGCCAATGGTGCAGCAGCCAGTGGCTGAAAGGCTTCTCACTGGAAGACCTGACACGTGGGTTGAACCAAACATGGAGCAGCCACAGTTGCCTGCCTTTACTGGTTTCCCAGGGTGTAGAGTAAATACGGAAAACGTTTTGCCTGTCAACTTCTTTGAGTTGTTTATGGACGATGTATTTCTGGAAGAGGTTGTTGAGCACACTAATTTGCATGAAGAGCAGTATTCGAGGGGCAACGCTGCCAGACGTAGGCCACACTCTAGAGCTAGCCGGTGGATTCACACAAATCTGGAAGAGTTGAAAAAGTTCTTGGCTTTAACTTTTTTGATGGGGCTGATAAGGAAGCCATCACTGTCTTCATATTGGTCTACTAGTCCCTTGATGGCAACTGCTATATTTCCTGCAATCATGAGTTGTAACCGGTATGAGCTTTTTCTTCGGATGTTGCCTTTGATAATGCTTTAGCCTTGCCACGAGATCGCCCTGACTCTGACCGTCTTTTTAAGATTAGACCTGTTCTTGATCATTTTGTAGAAAGGTTTTCAGAGATCTATGATCCAGGCAAAGAAATATCTGTAGATGAGTCTTCGGTCCTGTTCAAGGGTCGTTTGGTTTTTAGGCAGTACATTCCTAGCAAGAGGGCACGGTATGGAATTAAATTGTATATGCTGTTTGAAAGTAGTACAGGATATGTTTATAATTTCCTGGTCTACACTGGTAGGGGTTCCAGTATCAACCCCCCTTGTTATCCGCCCACTTTTGGAGTTAGTGAGAAAATTGTGTGGGAACTTGGTAGACAACTGTTTAATAAAGGTCACCATTTATATTTAGATAACTTCTACACTGCAGTTCAGTTATTCAAGGAATTGTTCAGAGTGGACACTGTTGCATGTGGCACAATCCACTCTAATTGGAAAGGCTATCCAAGAGAGCTTGCCTGTAAAACACTTGAGAAGGGACAGTGCAGTGCCTTGCGGAATGATGAGCTGCTAGGCTAGCTCTGAAATTTGTAGACAAGAAGGATGTGTACATGCTAACTACCATCCATGATGAGAGTACTTCACCTGTGGCTGTTTGGAATCAAGTTGTGAAGTGTGCAAACCTGTGTGCATTTTAGACTACAATAAGCACATGGGTGGTATTGATAGAGTAGATCAGAGGTAGAACCTTACACTGCTGCTCGTAAGGCTTATGTTTGGTATACGAAATTAGCAGTTCACCTGTTCCACTTGGCAACTTTTAATGCCTTTGTTGTGTTCAAGGATAGTTCTCCAGAGTCAAGGATTACATTTGTGAAATTTCAGGAGTCTATCATAGAGAGCCTTGTTGTGATGGAACAGGCAAGAGTACCTAGAAAAGCAGTGTTGAAGGATGTGGCTAGATTATAAGATCGTCACTTTGCTGAGCACATTCCTCCCACAGCCAAAAAAGACTTTCCTGCTAAGAGATGTAGGCCCGTATTTATACTTTTTTTAGCGCCGCATTTGCGCCGCTTTTTGACGCAAAACGGCGCAAAGCTACAAAATACAATGGTATTTTGCGAGTTTGCACCGATTTTGCGTCAAAAAACGACGCAAATGCGGCGCAAAAAAAGTATAAATACGGGCCGTAGAGTCTGTGCTCGAAGAGGTATCAGGAAGGAGACTAGGATGTACTGGCCTGAATGTATTTCAAAGCCTAGGCTGTGTGTGGGTGGCTGTTTCAGGAGCTACCACACACAGAAGAATTATTGGGAAATACCTTGAGCAAAAACTGATGTTTTATATTTTCATATGTTCAGTTTCACGGTTGGCATTACTGTCATGTATTCAGTTAGAGCTTTTGTGTTTGTAGTTTTGTACTTATTTATAATTAGTGGTGTCTTTGTTGTTTAAAAACAAAAAAAAAGTTATGGCGGTGTGCATTGGCTGGCACTTGGCTGGCGGTGTGTGGGGTGGCGCTTGGCTGGTGGTGTGTGTGGGCTGGCGCTTGGCTGGCGTTGTCTGTGGTGTGGCGCTCGGCTGGCAGTGTGCGTGGGGTGTCACTTGACTGGCGGTGCCAGCCAAACACCAGTCCACACATTCCCATCAGCTGGTGTGATTGCTGTATCAGGCATGTGGGCATATGAAAGTGATGGGCCCTTGATTGGCGCTGTCTGTTGATGAGAGTGTTGCAATGTGCTGGGCCCACGGCTGGCGGCGCAAATGGTCTTGTGCATGTCATGTATTAAAGGTGTGTGAACGGACTGTAAAGCGGTTGGTGCCGTGATGTGGCTTTACAGCTCACGAGGTGTGAGTCATTGGTCCAGTTTTTTGGCCTTTCAGTTATTAACAGTGAGTTTCACTTTTGTGAAATCTCTTGATAATAAAATTTTATCTACTGAACCATCACTCACCCTCGTGCCAAATCCAACTAGTATGTGTGGTAAAAATGACAAAACCTGTTCTGCTGTAATCAGGCGTCACAGCACACCAGTGACACGCTAGGTGTCTTTGGGTGGCACCCCAATGATGAAGTATGCCACCAACTTGGTTAGTGGGTGAGGTGTCTTTTTAACATAACCTAAGTGCGTTTCTTCTCACAATTTTAGTGTGTGGAACACTACAGAAGTGAGTGGACACATTAAAATGATCTATGACAAACTACCTGTGTTTGGGGGGGGGAGGCACCTATGTTTTTGGTCCCGGGTGCGGCCTTCATCTAGGGAAACCTACCAAACCCAGACATTTTTTTAAAACTAGTCACCCCAATAAGTCCAAGGAGGTGTGGCTTGTGTGGATCCGCCAACATTTTCTTCTCTGCAAACCTCATAATTTGCTTAAAAAAGCATATTTTTCTCCCTTTTCTTTGTGGGATCACCGCTCAGTCACAATTTCCTACCACCCAGCATTCCCCTCAGTCTCCCAAGTAAAATGATACCTCACTTGTGTGGGTTCCCAAAGCAGAGTCAGCCTAAAGATGTGTAAAAGAAAAATATCTGCTTATCAACTCGCTGTGCTATCCCGTCAATCTCTACAGGTTTTTGGCCTTTTTCTGTAGCAGGCACCTGGGCCACCCACACAAGTGAGGTACCATTTTTATCGGGAGACTTGGGGGAACGCTGAGTGGAAGGAAATTTGTGGCTCCTCTCAGATTCCAGAACTTTCTGTCACCGAAATGTGGGGAAAACTGTTTTTTAGCCAAATTTTGAGGTTTGCACAGGATTCTGGGTAACAGAACCTGGTGAGAGCCCCGCAAGTCACCCCATCTTAGATTCCCCTACGTTTCTACCTTTCAGAAATGCACAGGTTTGGTAGGTTTCCATAGGTGCCGACTGAGCTACAGGCCAAAATCCGCAGCTGGCACTTTGCTTTCTTTGGTAAAATGTGATGTGTCCACGTTGTGTTTTGGAGCATTTCCTGTCTGCGGCACTAGACCTACCCACACAAGTGAGGTACCATCTTTATCGGGAGACTTGAGGGAACGCTGGGTGGAAGGACATTTGTGGCTCCTCTCAGATTCCAGAACTTTCTGTCACCAAAATTTGAGGAAAAAGTGTTTTTTTTGGCCACATTTTGAGGTTTGCACACGATTCTGGGTAACAGAAATTGGTGAGGGCCGCACAAGTCACCCCATTTTGGATTTTCCTAGGAGTCTACTTTTAAAAAATGCACAAGTTTGGTAGGTTTCCTTAGGTGCCGGCTCAGCTAGAGGCCAAAATCCACAGCTACCCACTTTGTAAAAAACAGCTCTCTTTTCTTTTGGAAAATGTGATGTGTCCACGTTGTGTTTTGGGGCATTTCCTGTTGCAGGCACTAGGCCTACCCAAACAAGTGAAGTACAATTTTTATCGGGAGACTTGGGGGAACACTGCGTGGAAGGCAATTTGTGGCTCCTCTCAGATTCCACAACTTTCTGTCACCGAAATTTGAGGAAAAAGTGTTTTTGCTGCCAAATTTAGAGGTTTGCACAGGATTCTGGGTAACAGAACCTGGTCAGAGCCCCGCAAGTCACCCCATCTTGGATTCCCCTAGGTGTCCACTTTTTGAAAAATGCACAGGCTTGGTAGGTTTCCCTAGGTGCCGGCTGAGCTAGAGGCCAAAATCCAAAGCTAGGCACTTTGCAAAAAACAGCTCTGTTTTCTTTGGGAAAATGTGATGTGTCCACGTTGTGTTTTGGGGCATTTCCTGTCGCGGGCACTAGGCCTACCCACACAAGTGAGGTACCATTTCATAGGGAGACCTGGGGGAACGCTAGGTGCAAGGAAATGTGTGGCTCCTCTCAGATTCCATAACTTTCTGTCACCAACATTTGAGGAAAAAGTGTTGTTCCAGCCAAATTTTGTGGTTTGCACAGGATTCTGGGTAACAGAACCTGGTGAAAGCCCCGCAAGTCACCCCATCTTAGATTCCCCTAAGTGTCTACTTTTAAAAAATGCACAGGTTTGGTAGGTTTCCCTAGGTGCCGGCTGAGCTAGAGGCCAAAATACACAGCTAGGCACTTTGCAAAGAACAGCTCTGTTTTCTTGGGGAAAATGTGATGTGTCCATGTTGTGATTTGGGGGGATTCCCTGTCCCAGGCACTAGGCCTACCCAGTCAAGTGAGGTACCATTTTTATCGGGAGACTTGAGGGAACGCTGGGTGGAAGGCACTTTGTGGCTCCTCTCAGATTCCAGAACTTTCTGTCACCAAAATGTGAGGAAAAAGTGTTTTTTTGGCCAAATTTTGAGGTTTGCACAGGATTCTGGGTAACAGAAACTGGTGAGAGCCCCATAAGTCACCCCATTTTGGATTTCCCTAGGTGTCTACTTTTTAAAAATGCACAAGTTTGGTAGGTTTCCTTAGGTGCCGGCTCAGCTAGAGGCCAAAATCCACAGCTACGCACTTTGTAAAAAACAGCTCTCTTTTCTTTGGGAAAATGTGATGTGTCCACGTTGTGTTTTCTGGCATTTCCTGTCGCAGGCACTAGGCCTACCCACACAAGTGAGGTACCATTTTTATCAGGAGACTTAAGGGAACACTGCGTGGAAGGCAATTTGTGGCTCCTCTCAGATTCCACAACTTTCTGTTACCGAAATTTGAGGAAAAAGTGTTTTTGCTGCCAAATTTAGTGGTTTGCACAGGATTCTGGGTAACAGAACCTGGTGAGAGCCCCACAAGTCACCCCATCTTGTATTCCCCTAGGTGTCCACTTTTTAAAAATGCACAGGTTTGGTAGGTTTCCCTAGGTGCCGACTGAGCTAAAGGCCAAAATCCACAACTAGGCACTTTGCAAAAAACAGCTCTGTTTTCTTTGGGAAAATGTGATGTGTCCACGTTGTGTTTTGGGGCATTTCCTGTTGCGGGCACTAGGCCTTCCCACACAAGTGAGGTACCATTTTCATCGGGAGACCTGGGGAACGCTGACGCTGGGTGGAAGGACATGTGTGGCTCCTCTCAGATTCCATAAATTCCTGTCACCAAAATTTGAGGAAAAAGTGTTGTTTTAGCCACATTTTGAGGGTTGCACAGGATTCTGGGTAACAGAACATGGTGAAAGCCCCGCAAGTCACCCCATCTTAGATTCCCCTAAGTGTCTACTTTAAAAAAATGCACAGGTTTGGCAGGTTTCCCTAGGTGCCAGCTGAGCTAGAGGCCAAAATACACAGCTAGGCACTTTGCTAAGAACAGCTCTGTTTTCTTGGAGAACATGTGATGGGTCCATGTTGTGTTTTGGGGCATTCCCTGTCCTGGGCCCTAAGCCTACCCACACAAGTGAGGTACCATTTTTATCGGGAGACTTGGGGGAATACTGGGTAGAAGGAAATTTGTGGCTGCTCTCAGATTCCAGAACTTTCTGTCACCAAAATGTGAGGAAAAAGTGTTTTTCTTTTGCCAAATTTTGAGAGTTGCACAGGATTCCGGGTAACAGAACCTGGTGAGAGCCCCACATGTCATCCCATCTGGGATTCCCCTAGGTGTCTACTTTTCAAAAATGCACAAGTTTGGTAGGTTTCCTTGGGTGCCAGCTCAGCTAGAAGCCAAAATCCACAGCTAGGCAGTTTACAAAAAACAGCTCTGTTTTCTTTGGTAAAATGTGATGTGTCCACGTTGTGTTTTGGGGCATTTCCTGTCGGGGGCACTAGGCCTACCCACACAAGTGAGGTACCATTTTTATTGGGAGACTTGGGGGAACACTGGGTGGAAGGCACTTTGTGGCTCCTATCAGATTCCAGAACTTTCTGTCACCGAAATTTGAGGAAAAAGTGTTTTTTTGGCCAAATTTTGAGTTTTGCCCAGGATTCTGGGTAATAGAACCTGGTGAGAGCCCCACAAGTAACCCCATCTTAGATTTCCCTAAGTGTCTACTTTGAAAAAATGCACAGGTTTGGTAGGTTTCCTTAGGTGTTTGCTCAGCTAGAGGCCAAAATCCACAGCTAGGCACTTCGCAAAAAACAGCTCTGTTTTCTTTGGGAAAATGTGATGTGTCCACGTCATGTTTTGGGGCATTTCCTTTTGCGGGCACTAGGCCTACCCACACAAGTGAGGTACCATTTCTATCGGGAGACTTGGGGGAACACTGGGTGGAAGGAAATGTGTGGCTCCTCTCAGATTCCAGAACTTTGTGTCACTGAAATGTGAGGAAAAAGGTTTTTTTTTGGCCAAACTGTTTGATTTGCAAAGGATTCTGGGTAACAGAACCTAATGAGAGCCCCACAGATCACCCCATCTTGGATTTCCCTAGATGTCTAGTTTTCAAAAATGCACAACTTTGGTAGTTTTCCTTGGATGCCGGCTGAGCTAGAGGCCAAGATCCACAGCTAGGGACTTTGTCAAAAACACGTCAGATTTCAATATAAAAAACGTGATGGGTTCATGTTGCGTTTCCTGTCGGGAGCATTAGGCCTACTCATGCATGTGAGGTACCATTTTTATCAGGAGACTTGGAGGAACGCAGAATAGCGAAACAAGTGCTATTGCCCTTTGTCTTTCTCTAATTGTTTTCCTTCCAAATGTAAGACAATGTGTAAAAAAGATTTGAGAAATGCCCAATAATTCACATGCTAGTCTGGGCATCCCGGAATTCACAGACGTGCAAATAACCATTGCTTCTCAACACCTTATCTTGTGCCCATTTTGGAAATACAAAGGTTTTCCTGATACCTATTTTTTACTGTTTATATTTCAGCTAATAAATGGCTGTATACCCGATACAGAATGAAAACCCATTTCAAGGTGCAGCTCATTTATTTGCTCTAGGTACCTAGGGTTCTTGATGAACCTACAAGCCCTATATATCCCTGCAACCAGAAGAGTCCAGCAGATGTAACAGTATATTGCTTTCAAGAATCTGACATCGCAGGTAAAAGTTACGGAGTAAAACATGGAGAAAATGGCTGTTTTTTTCACCTCAATTTCAATATTTTTTTATTTCAACTGTTATTTTCTGTAGGAACACCTTGTAGGATCTACACAAATTACCCCTTGCTGAATTCAGAATTTTGTCTACTTTGCAAAATCGTTTAGCTTTCTGGGATCCAGCATTGGTTTCACAACCATTTGTGTCATTAACTGGAAGGAGGCTGAAAGCACAAAAAATAGTCAAAATGGGGTATGTCCCAGTAAAATGCCAAAATTGTGTTGAAAAATTGGATTTTCTGATTCAAGTCTGCCTGTTCCTGAAAGCTGGGAAGATGGAGATTTTAGCACCACAAATTGTTTGTTGATGCAATTTTCAGGGAAAAAAACACAAGCCGCCTTCTGCAGCCATTTTTTTCCCATTATTTTGAGAAAAACAAAATGTTTGCTGTATTTTTGCTAATTTCTTTAATTCCTTCAGGGGTACAAAGTCTGGGTACCTCTAGAATCCCTAGGATGTTGGTAAAAAAGGATGCAAATTTGGCGTGGGTGGTTTATGTGGACAAAAAGTTAGGAGGGCCTAAGCACAAACTGCCCCAAATAGCCAAAAAAAGGCCGGGCACCTGAGGGGGAAAAGGCCTGGCAGCGAAGGGGTTAAGTAACCATCCTGCGTAGGTAATTTTGTGCAATTTTCTTTTAAACAAATGTATAACTTGTGCTGTACATAATCAAGCCACCTGGCATGGAGGGCTGTGCTTACCCATGCCTAGGTAAGAAAAAAGAGTGTCTTTCACTCTCCAAATGATCATATGAAAGTGTCCATTTTCAATAAAGAAACACTATCTGACAGTCCCCACCCCCTCGAATAAACCAGCATATTCCACCCACCTGCTTAAGTTAAGAAGAAAATAATGGGTCTCTAATGATTACTTTAAGTCTTTGGATGATCTCAGTGACTAATGCTTCTTCGATGAAACGTCTTGAAGGCCGTTTGTATGTGCACTTGCGTGCAGAGAGGTGTGTGAGTCACACCGCCGAAGCAGTAAATATGGTCTCATTAGAAAACAGGAAAACCTCCTGCGTGTGGAAGAAGGACTAGTTCTTCCGACCTATGACCTCTCCACTCCCGCTCTCTCACGTTCCTGCTGTGGGCCACGTGCTCTAGCGACTTCCTAATTAACGTTGGCAAGATTACTAATTATAGCAATTTAGTTCAGTTCAGCCACGTGCTCTCAAGCGTATTTAGGAAAGAATCCATCCTCTGTTATGGTGAAAAATAACCTGCCCTGCTCATAAGAAAGAGGCGTATCTGAGAGACACACACACACACACACACACACACACAGCCCTCTCCCCCCCCCCCCAATATAATGGCCCTCATTACAACCTTGGCAGTCGGTGTTAAAGCAGCGGTAATACTGCATACAGGCCGGCGGAAAACAAAATGGGATTACGACTGTGGCGGAAACCGCCAACATAGACAGCCACTATAACACTCCGACCCACTCGGAGGTACAAACAAACAGCGCAGCAGACACCGAAAACAGACAGGCGGAACACAATGTACCGCCCACCCTTTCACAACACGGCTATCCGCCACCTTTTCCGGGGCGGAACCAACGCGAATAAAAACACAGTAGATACAGTACACAGAAGGGAAAACACCTCTCCACACCCCACGAGAACCAGGACGCCATGGAGCCCGAACTGCAGATCCTGCCGGCGATGGACTTCCTGCTCCTCTATCAGGAGCTCCAATGACGGCAGCAACGGCGGGAAAAGAGAGTGAATCACACACGCAACACGCAACACCCCCACCCCACCCTCACCCACAACACCATACACACAAACACATACTGCAACATTACACATACACCACCCACCCCAGCTTGAATAACGCAAGGACAAAAGGAAATTATTGTAACGATTGTAATAAAATAAAATCCATCAGTCAAAACTCAAAATACAGTATATACAATTGTGTACACCAACTACACAAGTCTGGATAGTGCACCAATCATTGTCCTTGGACCACTGGGCCCAAAATGCATGGGTGAGGCCCACACATCATACCTGACTCCAAACGGAGGGGGGGCACCTCAGCCTGATGAACACACGACGCCACAGCTCCACGAGGGGGTTCCATGCCCATTGATGTATCCTGGGGAGTGCAATGCCACAGTCTCTCAAGTCTCTGAAGTGGGTGGTTTTCCCACTGCTTTATCCTGGGGAGTGCAAAGACACAGGGGGTCATTCTAACCCTGGCGGTCGACGACCGCCAGGGCTAAAATGACGGGAGCACCGCCAACAGGCTGGCGGTGCTCCCATGGGCATTCTGACCGTGGCAGTACAGCCGCGGTCAGAAACGGGAAACCGGCAGTGCCCCGCCGGTTTCCCGCTGCCCTGGGGAATCCTCCATGGCGGCGCTGCAGGCAGCGCCGCCATGGGGATTCCGACCCCCTTACCGCCAGCCTGGTTCTGGCGGTTTTGACCGCAAGAACCTGGCTGGCGGTAACGGGTGTCGTGGGGCCCCTGGGGGCCCCTGCAGTGCCCATGCCGATGGCATGGGCACTGCAGGGGCCCCCTAACAGGGCCCCACCAAGATTTTCAGTGTCTGCCAAGCAGACACTGAAAATCGCGACGGGTGCAACTGCACCCGTCGCACCCCTTCCACTCCGCCAGCTCCATTTGGAGCCGGCATCCTCATGGAAGGGGGTTTCCCGCTGGGCTGGCGGGCGGCCTTCTGGCGGTCGCCCGCCAGCCCAGCGGGAAACTCAGAATGGCCGCCGCGGTCATTTGACCGCAGTGCGGTCATTCGGCGGCTCCCGCCGGCCCTGCGGTTACCGCGGCCGGCGGGAGTCAGAATGACCCCCACAGTCTCTCAAGTCTCTCCAGTGGGTGGTTTGCCCACTGTTGCATCCTGGGGAGTGCAAAGCCACAGTCTCTCAAGTCTCTCCAGTGGGTGGTTTGCCCACTGCTGCATCCTGGGGAGTGCAAAGCCACAATCTCTCAAGTGGATAACAGTCTCCAGTTTCGGCTTCTCCCTCCGGGATGTGGGCACCTTTTTCACCTTGGCAGGTGGTTGAATGTCCTCGGCCTCGCTCCGTGGCACACTGGCAGCCCTGATGGTTGGTGCACTCCATGACCCTGCAGATGCTAGCACCACTGTGCCTGGGGATGTGGTGGCTGAGGTGCTGGGCTGGGACCTGGAAAGCCTGGTCCTAGGGGAAGGACGGGGGGGAGGTGTGGGGAAGAGGTCCATATTAGCCAGGAAAAGTTTTTTAGACACACTGGGACGGGTAGATGGAGGGGGTTTGGGAGTTGAGGTAGAGGTAGTGGTTGTAGGATGTGTACGTCTGCTGAATTTGGGTGAAGGTGCATGGGCTGGAGGCTGTTGTGAGGTGGATGGCTGTTGGGTGGTGGCTGTGTGCCTGCGTTTGTGTACTTTGGGAGGAGGGCTCACAGACACACTGGGAGAGGACACTGGGGATGTGTGAATGGTAGTGGGGGTGGTGAGTGCACGTGAGCGGTGTGTGGTGATGGGCATGCTGGTGATGGAGGTAGTGGCTGAGGATGTAGTGCATGCAGGTGTGAGTGGAGATGAGACAGGGAGGGAGGAGGGAGACGTGGAGGAGGGGGACACAGTGGAGGCAGTGGATGTTGGTATGTGTGCATGGGTATGATGTTTGTGTGAGTGCCTGTGGGATGTGTGGTGCTTATGTTTGCCTGAGCCACCCCTGTGTGTTGAGGTGTGTGAATGCTGGTCTGATGGTGTGCTTGGGATAGGCTGAGATACAGGGGATTGGGTCTGGGAGAAGGAAGATGGAGGGGGGAATCTGGACACAGGGACAATGGCTGCCATCAGTGCTGAGGCCAGAGCCTGAAATGCTCTCTTTTGGGCTGCCTGGCCAGAATGAATGCCCTCCAGGTATGCATTTGTTTGTTGCAAATGCCTCATTCAGAATGGTAGACTGCCCAACAGTGAGGGATCCCAGGAGGTCAATAGCCTCCTCACTGAGGGCAGCAGGGATGACTGGGACAGCGCCTGAGGTGCCTGGGGTGAAGGAGATGCCCACCCTCCTGGGTGAGCGGGCATGGGACACACGCTGAGGGGCTGCTGGGAGGGCGGTGCTGTTAGGGTGTGTGGCGGCTGTACCTGTTGATGCAGGGGGCACAGAGGGGCCCGCCACCGCAAGGGAGCTCCCATCAGAGGAGAAGTCGCTGTCACTGCTGTCTGCTCCTGTCCCCGCCGTGGAGCTCCCCTCGCCCTCCGTCCCACTGGTGGACTCAGACTCTGTTGTTTCACCCTCCATGGCCAAGTGGGATGCAGCTCCCTCCTGCTCCGGTGCCACTGCTCCTCTGCCTGATGGTGCTATTGCAAACAAGAACAGGGAGACCACAAAAAGGGGGGGGGGGAGTCAGAAGAAAGGCATGTTCAGTGCATGCAACACCACTACCGTTGGTGGACACAACAGACACAGCAGCCCTCTGCACTACGCCATGCACTTATAGTTCCTAGATGTATCACATGCCCATGGGGTACAAGGCCTAAGCCCGATTGCTGCACACCTGGAAGTCACAGGAGCCTGACTATGTGTAGATGGCACTAACCACTAGGGGCGTTGGGGTGCCACAGAGCCTGCCTCACAAGGGACCTTGCTTACAAAGCTTGCCCTGGCCTAGAGGAACCCACTGCCCACCTCCCCCGCCCAGACACCTTGTAATGCACGCAAAGTCAGCAGAATGATAGTGTACTCACCCCCTTGTGGCTGCTGTGATGCCCTCAAGCACCCATCCAACTCCGGATACGCCACCACCAGGATCTGGCACATCAGGAGGGTCATGGTGTGACAGGCACCCCTCCCACGTTGGGAGGCCATCCCCAGCTGGGCCTCCACCGTCTTCTTGCTCCAGCGGTGAAGGTCCTCCCATCTTTTCTGGCAGTGGGTGCTCCGTCTGTGGTGGACCCCCAGGGTCCGGACGTCCTTGGCGATGGCACGCCAAATATCCTTCTTCTGGTGGGCACTGACCTAGAGGAATAGTACAGGGGAAAAGGAAAATCTTTACCCATCCGGACCGTCATCCTCTTTGGCCCACGTTCCCACCCTTGCCCTGACGCATATACAATCACCGACCGCACATGCAGGCCTCAGTCCCCCCCCCCATTTTTCTTCCATCCACACTACTCGAAACAGGCATTGCCCATGCAGCATTCTCACAGTGTACTCACCTGTTTGTCTGGAGGACCGTACAGTTGTGTGTACTGGGGGAGGACCCCATCCCCTAGTTTCTCCAACTCCTCTGAAGTGAAGGCAGGGGCCCTTTCCCCAGACACATGAGCGATCGTCGCTTCCAGACTGAGGTCACAGCAGCACTTGCAGTGTAGGTCCTCTCCTGTTGAAGGTCAGGTATCAAGTGAGTGAACAGAGAGAAAATGGCGGTCACATCTGCAGCGGTGCGTACTATCACCGCCGGCGTACATCGTCATTGGCTCCTGGGACCCATAGGGGCCAATGTTAACCAATGCAGGATTGCGCCGCGGTCTTTGACCGTCTACCGCGACGGTGTACAACGCCAGAGCAGTTACCTCATATCCCCTTGTCCCACCATACAGGTCAGGGAGCCGCCATTTCAAGGGGCCACATCACATTAATTTTAACTGCGTCACGCCAATGTAGGCCTTGCATACACACACTAACAGGCACATTGCGGATTAATAAATGTGTGCAAATTACATTTTGTGAGACCTCAGTGTTGGCTGACTCTCTGCTCGCTGTTCTCGTCCATAGGGCACGTCCGCTGGGGCCGGTGATGAGATGGCGGCATCCTCCAGTGTACAGACCGCTGGTGGACCTGTCAACAATGGAAGAGAGACACGTAATAGTCACCTACAGACTTGATCGTGCAACAATCCATGAACTGTGTGCCCAGTTGGAGCCACACCTGATGTCAGCTATCCGCCAATCCCACAGGGATACCCCCTCTGGTGCAGGTCCTGTCAGTACTCCATTTCCTGGCAAGTGGTTCCTTTCAAACAACAGTGGCCATTGCATCAGGGATGTCCCAGCCAATGTTCTCTAACGTGTTGTCCAGAGTGTTGTCTGCCCTGCTGAAACACATGCACAGCTACATCGTGTTCCCTCAGGTGGAGGATTTGCCCACAGTGAAAGGTGACTTCTATGCCCTGGGACATATCCTCAACATCATAGGTGCCATTGATGGGACACATGTGGCCTTGGTACCCCCCGCAGAAGTGAACAGGTGTACAGAAACTGGAAGAGCTACCATTCGATGAATGTGCAGATGGTGTGTTTGGCCGACCAGTACATCTCCCATGTGAATGCCAAATTTCCTGGCTCAGTGCATGAAGCTTACATTCTGAGGAATAGCAGCATCCCTTATGTGATGGGGCAACTCCAGAGGCACCGTGTGTGGCTAATAGGTGAGGACAAGGACCCTATACAGTGTGAATAATTGTCTGGGTCTAGGGTTGTCCCTACGGGTTAGTGTGGGTCTAACAGTTGTCCCTCGACATTTGCAGGTGACTCTGGTTACCCCAACCGGTCATGGCTACTAACCCCAGTGAGAAATCCCAGGATAAGGGCAGAGGAACACTACAATGAGGCACATGGGCGAACTAGGAGGGTGATTGAACTGACCTTCAGCCTCCTGAAGGCCAGGCTCCGGTGCCTCCATATGACAGGTGGTTCTCTCTACTACTCACCAAAGAAGGTGTGCCAGATCATCGTGGCCTGCTGTATGCTGCACAACCTAGCTTTGCGACGGCAGGTGCCTTTTCTGCAGGAGGATGGTCCAGCTTGTGGTCTTGTGGCAGCTGTGGAGCCTGTGGACAGTGAAGAAGAGGAGGCAGAAGAAGAGGATATCAACAACAGAAACAACATTATCCAGCAATACTTCCAGTGAGACACAGGTAAGAAGATGTCACTGCCTCACACATCTCATACTATTGTTGGAGCTAGAATAAGTCTGTCATTTTCACTCAGTGTATGGACCCTGACTTCTCACTTTGCCTTTCCATTTAACTGATGTGGGTCCGACTTTGTGCCCTGTGCTATTTTGCCTCCAGCCCTACAGCTGTGTTTCATCAGTATGTGAACAATTAAATTGACATTGCTTTATTCCATAGTTATTGCAATTACACATTTGTGAAAGCACAGACTGACTCCAGATTGTTTTGTGATTGAAGTGTGTTTATTTCTGTGCAAATAAGTGGAGGGGGTTATAAAATGGGCAGGGGTGATTGTGGAGGAATGTCAATGGCAGAGTCCAGTCTATTTGTTTCATGGGTTCATTGTCCAAAGGGGCATAGGAAGTGGAGCAAGGGCAGTTGATGGATGGACAGGGTGACAAAGTGGGACAGAAGGGTGACATTCAGGGGGGTCTCATTTCCTGGCGGGATCTTGGCAATGTTCTCTGTCTTGTTCCTGGATTTCCGGGACCGTTTGCAGGGTGGCTCTCCATCTGCAGGGGCTGGGGTGCTGGTGTTGTGTTCCTGTGGCGGTGCCTCCTGTCCACTAGCGCCAGCGGAGGTGGAGGGCGGTTCATCATCCAAGCTAGTGTCAGGAGCCCCTTGTTGTGCCACAGTGTCCCTCCTGGTGATGACAAGGTCTTGCAGCACCCCTGCGATGGTGACCAGGGTGGTGTTAATGGACTTCAGTTCCTCCCTGATCCCCAGATAGTGTTCCTCTTGCAGCCGCTGGGTCTCCTGAAACTTGGCCAGTACCGTTGCCATCGTCTCCTGGGAATGGTGGTAGGCTCCCATGATGTTGGAGAGGGCCTCGTTGAGAGTGGGTTCCCTGGGCCTGTCCTCCCCCTGTTGCACAGCAGTCCTCCCAGTTCCCCTGTTTTGCAGTTCCTCTGTCCCCTGAACCGTGTGCCCACTGCCACTGCCCCCAGGTCCCTGATTGTCTTGGATTGGTGGGTTTGCCTGGGTTCCCTGTAGTGGTGGACACACTGCTGATTGACGTGTCCTGGGGGAAGAGGGATGGGCCCGCTCGGTGGGTGCATTGCTGGTGTTTCCTGAGGGGGGAGGCTCTGTGGTGGCTTGTGACAGTGTCAGGGGAACCGACTGTCCCGAAGTCCTTGATGGGCGGGGCTGGTCATCTTGATCCAGCCTAGCAGAGCTGCTGTCATCACTGTGGGTCTCTTCTGTGGGGGGACTGGATATGTCTGTTACCTCCTGTCCGGTGACAATGGGTAGGGGTCCTGCAGGGTGTAAAAGCATGATTATTGCATATGTGTGTGCCATCGTGTGCAATGGGTGAGTGACCCTGACTCCAGTGCTTGCATTATTGACTTGGTCCTTGTGTGATTGGTGATTTGGGGGCTTGAGTGAGTATATGCACTGGACATGCTTGGGTGATGGGTGTCCATGCATTGGTGTTACATGCAGGGCTTGGTTTTGGGATGTGTGGGTTGTGTTGGTGGGGTATCTGTGGGTTGTTGGGGTGATGGGTGTGAGGGTGAGGGTGGGAGTATGTGATGGCATGCAGGTGGGGTTGGGGGGATAAGGTAGTAAAGATTTGCCTTACCAGAGTCCAGTCCTCCTCCTACTCCTCCGAGGCCCTCAGGATGCAGTATTGCCAAGACGTGCTCCTCCCATGTTGTTAGTTGTGGGGGAGGAGGTGGGGGTCCACCGCCAGTCCTCTGTACAGCAATCTGGTATCTGGAAACCACGGAACGCACCTTCCCCCGTAGGTCGTTCCACCTCTTCTGGATGTCATCCCTAGTTCTTGGATGCTGTCCCACTGCGATGACCGTGTCGACGATTCTGCGCCATAGCTCCATCTTCCTAGCCACGGATGTGTGCTTCACCTGTGATCCGAATGGCTGTGGCTCTACCCGGATGATTTCCTCCACCATGACTCTGAGCTCCTCCTCAGAGAACTTGGGGTGTCATTGAGGTGCCATGATGTGGTGTGGGTGATGTGTGAGGTGATGTGTGTTGTGATGTGTGAGGGGATGTGTTGTGTGTTGTCTGAGGTGCGTGGATGTTTTGTGAGTGATGATGTGTGTCTGTGGATGCTGCTGTTGTTTAAGGTAATGTATCTCTCTGGCCTGCTTTCAATTTCTGGTAGTAAAGGTTTGTGGGTGATGTGTGTATCTGCTTTATATTGGATTGGGTGTGTGTATGTGTATCAGGTGTGTGTATTTCTAATTGTCCAATGTGGTTGTGTTTTGTAAATGTGTGTGTATTTTGAGCGCGGCGGTGTGTCGCGCCAATGGGATACTGCGGTTGAAAGACCGCCGAATGGATTCGTGGGTCGTGATAGTGTGGGCGTATTCCTGTTGGCATGACGGTGTCGGTTTTGTTATCGCCAGTTTATCACTGACCTTTGGTGTGACGGACTTGTGTGGGTGTCTGAATTATGGCAGATTCCGAGCTGTGGGTAGTAATAGCTGTGGTGGAATTCCGCCGCCGCAGTGGTGTGTTGGCGGTCTTCTGCATGGTGGTAAGCGGGATTTACCGCCAGGGTTGTAATGAGGGCCAATGACGGGGCAGGGAGATTCTGATAGTGGATGGAAGAGCCAGGAGTTAGACTCAATGTTGCACCGGCAGGAGCTTTTGGCTGACAAAAATTGCACTCATCCAAATTCCGGGCTGGGTTAGCGCTTGCCAACTCTTGTTTGCTCTTCCAATTATTTTACTCATGTGCCTGAAGTTGGCACGGCCTGCGGGAGAAGCATTAGTTTGGACTTGGAACCATGCAGGTGATCAGATATTCCAAATCAATAAATGAAGTAGAAATCCAATAACGCCAAATTGAAAAAAACAACCCTCAGCTGTGAGGAACATTACCACCCCAAATCCTCAAAAAATGTTCAGCATGCAATGTGTTCTTTTTTCATTCATTTAAATGAGAAGGGTATGCTGAAATAAATTAGGTAATTGATTACCGAGGTGAGATTTTGTGAGCATTGAAAGCCAGAGTTTTCAGGGTTAGATTCTTGTTCTCCTTTTGCTGCAACACTTCCTTTGGTGGTGATCTCGCTCTGGTTGTTTTCTCCTGATTCCAGTCTTTGTTCCTGTTTGTTCCAGCTTTCTTCCAGTTATTTTTCTTGACTTGGAAGTCTGATATTTTTTCACATGTCTTTTTCTTCTGTTCCAGGGAATTCCTGTCATAGAGATTTTTCCCTTTTGTTTTTTTTTCCTCTGGGTCTCCTTCTGGAGGGCACAGACTGCCTTTGACGTACCATTGTCAGCAGCACCATGGCCACCAGAAAGGGCCGCCTGTAACATAAGGAAGACGGCTCTTCAAATGAAGTAAGTAAAATATGAGATGTTTTTAATGTAGATCGCAGCGACGCTTCTCCCTTCCAGCTTCAACCACCGTCCACCAATCTTTTCAAATGCTACCATGGCAATGGAATCTCCACATCACCATGACAAACACACGCAAACACCTCTTTCCACTCACGCGCCAGCGTCTCCTTTTATGTGAGCAGTATGGAGATTACCACACACCTCCCTTCCATAACTTTCATCAAAGAGAATAAGAGAATACCACAATAAAGAAGAACTGTACATAAATTATCTAAGAAGAAAACTTCGAATGCAACAGCATTATGTTAAAATATAGTCTTTAAGATGAGATGATCTTCTATTGATTCTTCCAGAACACCTTTTGACGATTTCCAGTTCCTTATCCTGAGAGATGTCTTACTGCAACCACAGTCCATCTTCCTTCAAACCCATCAATCTGCTACAGTTCACCACTCTGTTCAAATTCCAGATGCGATGATCTTCCGTTTCCACAGCATTTTTGAACAATTTAACCCCCTCTGTGCCCTGGAGGTAATGGTTACGTCCTGAGGCACAGTGCTTGTGTGCCCAGGACGTAACCATTACGTCCTGGGCACAGAGCACAGAGGGAGCGCTAGCGCTCCCTCTGTGGGGTTCCCTCCCACCCCCCCAAGGCAGGGATGGAAGGGGAAGCCCTTCCACCCCGACCCCCCCGTGGCGTCAGCGCGCGATCGCGCGCTATCGCATAGGCCTCCTCCAATCGCGCTGGAAGCATTTCTCTTCCGATCACGTGGAGGAGGTGGGAGAGGCTTCAAAGGGAAGGAAAGGAATTTTGCAAGCAATCCGGCTGCTAAAACGCCCACTAGACACCAGGGATTTTTTTTTTTAAGCAAATTGGCATGAGGGAGCGACCCCTTGGGCAAGGGTCGCTCCGGGGGGGGCATTTTTTTTTAAGGCCTTTTCTGCCTCCCCCCGGGGTTAGATCGGCCTATTATTATTCCGATCTGCCCCAAGGGGGGGGGGGGGGGGGCAGAAACCTCTAGGCACCAGGGATCATTTTTTTTGTTTTTGTTTTGTTTTTGTTTTTAGAGGTGGGGAGCGACACCTTAGGCAAGGGTCGTTTCCCTAGGGGGAAAATTATATTTAGGCCATTTCTGCCCCCCTTAGGGGCAGATTGGCCTATTTTTATGAGGCCAATCTGCCCCCAAGGGGGACAGAAACCACTAGAAACCAGGGAATTTTTTTAGTGTTTGAATTTCACGCAAGGGGAGCAACCACTTAGGCAAGGGTCGTTCCCCTGGGGGGGCAAATTTATTTTAGGCCATTTCTGCCCCCCTGGGGGGGCAGATCAGCCTATTTTAATTAGGCCGATCTGCCCCCAAGGGGGGCAGAAACCACTAGGCACCGGGGATTTTTTTTTTTTTGTTTTTATTTTATGGATGGGCAAGGGTCGCTCCCCTGGAGGGGCAAATTGTATTTAGGCCATTTCTACCCCCTTTGGGGACAGATCGGCTGATTTTAGGTCAATCTGCCCCCAAGGGGTGCAGAAACCACTAGGCACCGGGGATCTTTTTTTTTGCGCAGGCAAGGGTCGCTCCCCAGGGGGGGGGTGGGGTGCAAATTTATTTTGACAATTTCTGTCCCCCCTGGGGGAAGATCGGCCTATTGTTATTAGGCCAATCTGCCCCCAGGGGGGGCAGAAACCTCCAGGCGCCAGGGCAATTTGTGATCGGCCGATTTTTGTTAGGCCAATCTGCCCCCATGGGGGCAGAAACCACTTAGGCACCAGGGATTGGTGTGTGTGTATGTGTGTGTTTTCTTAGAGGGGCACCCCTTGGGTAAGGGTCGCTCCCCATGGGGGCACATTACTGTTGGCCATATCTGCCCCCCGTTGGGGGCAGATGGGCCTATTTTTGGAAGGCCCATCTGCCCCCAAGGGGAGGCAGAAAACCCACCAGAGGCCAGGGAAGTTTTTTTTTCAAAAATAAGAGGGCGGGGGTATGGCCATACCCCCACCCCAAATAAATGGGGCCAAAGTTGTTCTGCCCACCAGTGGGCAGATGGGGCAATTACCCCTGATCCACACCCCGGGGGGGCAGAAAGTCTACTACATGCCAGGGAACTTTAAAAAAAATATATATATTGGTGTGGTGGCTACCAACCAGTATGGGCCTGGTTATGCCCCCACCCCAACTGAAGGGGGTAACAGTCTTTCAGCTCTTCCCCACACTCTAAAACATCTTATCCTACAGCAAGCAAGAAGACATTTGATTATTTTGGGTTTTAGTTTTACATTTGGGCCATGAGAACTTGGCTTACTCTCAAAATCGGAATGGTGAGGGCTGCACTTTATGGACTTTGGGATGCTGCATTGTAGAAAAATCCACAAGACCTAGACACATCTGAAAACTAAACATTCGGGGGGATTCCAGGGTGGTGTGTTTCACATGAACCCCACACCATTTTTGTACCCACAATCCCCTGCAAACCTCCAACTTTGCTGGAAATCACACATTTTCCCACGTTTTTGTGATGGAACCTTCCGGAATCTGCAGGAATCCACAAAATTCCTACCACCCAGCATTGTCTCATCTATACAGATAAAAATTCTGCTGCACTTGTAAGCCTAAAAATGTTTTTTTGCAAACTGCCCTTTTTAACCCACTTTTTTCCCCCTCAATATTGACATGTTTTTGGCTCCTCCCTTTCACAAGCACTTGGCCCACCTACACAAATGAGGTATCATTTTTACCGGGAGACAGAGGGGAACATTCAGTGGTATGAAATGTGTCCCAGTGCGGTGATCCCACACAGAAATGTGGGAAAAATGTGATTTTTTTGGCTAAATTTGAGGTATGCTGAGGATTCTGGGTAAGAAAACATTGGGGGATCCACGCAAGTCACATCTCATTGGACTCCCTCGGGTGTCTAGTTTTCAGAAATGTCTGGGTTTGGTAGGTTCCCTAGAAGGCTGCTGAGCCCAGGACCAAAAACGCAGGTGCCCCCCTTCAAAAACAGGTAGTTTTGTATTTGATAATTTTGATGTGTCCAGATAGTGTTTTGGGGCATTTCCTTTCGTGGGCGCTAGGCCTACCCACACAAGTGAGGTACCATTTTTATTGGGTGACTTGGGGGAACGCTGGGTGAAAGGAAATTTGTGGCTCCTCTCAGATTCCAGAACTTTCTGTCACCGAAATGAGAGGAAAAAGTGTTTTTGTTGGCCACATTTTGAGGTTTGCAAAGGATTCTGGGTGACAGAACCTGGTCAGAGCCCCACAAGTCACCCCATCTTGGATTCCCCTAGGTGTCTAGTTTTCAAAATGGGCTGGTTTGCTAGGTTTCCCTATGTGCCGGCTGAGCTAGAGGCCAAAATCCACAGGTAGGCACTTTGTGAAAAACACCTCTGTTTTCTGTGAAAAAATGTGATGTGTCCATGTTGTGTTTTGGGCCATTTCTTTTTGTGGGCGCTAGGCTTACCCACACAAGTGAGGTACCATTTTTATCGGGAGATTTGTGGAAACGCTGGGTGGAAGGAAATTTGTGGCTCCTCTCAGATTCCAGAACTTTCTATCACCGAAATGAGAGGAAAAAGTATTTTTTGGGCCAAATTTTGAGGTTTGCAAAGGATTCTGGGTAACAGAACCTGGTCAGAGCCCCACAAGTCACCCCATCTTGGATTTCCCTAGGTGTCTAGTTTTTAAAAATGTGCTGGTTTGCTAGGTTTACCCAGGTGCCGGCTGAGCTAGAGGACAAAATCAACAGGTAGGCACTTTGTAAAAAACACCTCTGTTTTCTGTGCAAAAATGTGATGTGTCCACGTTGTGTTTTGGGCCATTTCCTTTCGTGGGTGCTAGGCCTACCCACACAAGTGAGGTACCATTTTTATCGGGAGAGTGGGGGGAACGCTGGGTGGAAGCAAATTTGTGGCTCCTGTCAGATTCCAGAACTTTCTGTCACCGAAATGAGAGGAAAAAGTGTTTTTTTGGTCATATTTTGAGGTTTGCAAAGGATTCTGGGTAAGAGAACCTTGTCAGAGCCCCACAAGTCACCCCCTCTTGGATTCCCCTAGGTGTCTAGTTTTGAAAAATGTGCTGGTTTGCTAGGTTTCCCCAGGTGCCGACTGAGCTAGAGGCCAAAATCAACAGGTAGGCACTTTGCAAAAAACACCTCTGTTTTCTGTGAAAAAATGTGATGTGTCCACGTTGTGTTTTAGGCCATTTCCTTTCGTGGGCACTAGGCCTACCCACAAAAGTGAGGTAACATTGTTATCAGGTGACTTGGGGAAACGCTGGGTGGAAGAAAATTTGTGGCTCCTCTCAGATTCCAGAACTTTTTGTCACCGAAATGAGAGGAAAAAGTGTTTTTTTGGTCAAATTTTGAGATTTATAAAGGATTCTGGGTAACAGAACCTGGTCAGAGCCCCACAAGTCACCCCATCTTGGATTCCCCTAGGTGTCTAGTTTTCAAAAATGCGCTGGTTTGCTAGGTTTCCCCAGGTGCCGACTGAGCTAGAGGCCAAAATCCACAGGTAGGCACTTTGCAAAAAACACCTCTGTTTTCTGTGAAAAAATGTGATGTGTCCACGTTGTGTTTTGAGCCATTTCCTTTCGTGGGCGCTAGGCCTACCCACACAAGTGAGGTGCCATTTTTATCGGGAGACTTGGGGGAACACAGAATAGCAAAACAAGTGTTATTGCCCCTTGTCTTTCTCTACATATTTTCCTTCCAAATGTAAGGCAGTGTGTAAAAAAGACGTCTATTTGAGAAATGCCCTGTAATTCACATGCTAGTATGGGCACCCCGGAATTCAGAGATGTGCAAATAACCACTGCTTCTCAACACCTTATCTTGTGCCCATTTTGGAAATACAAATGTTTTCTTGATACCTATTTTTCACTTTTTATATTTCAGCAAATTAATTGCTGTATACACGGTATAGAATAAAAACCGATTGCAAGGTGCAGCTCATTTATTGGCTCTGGGTACCTAGAGTTCTTGATGAACCTACAAGCCCTATATATCCCCACAACCAGAAGAGTCCAGCTGACGTAACGGTATATTGCTTTAAAAAATCTGACATCGCAGGAAAAAGTTACCGAGTAAAACGTGGAGAAAAATGGCTGTTTTTTTACCTCAATTTCAATATTTTTAATTTCAGCTGTTATTTTCTGTAGGAAACACTTTTAGGATCTATACAAATGACCTGTTGCTGAATTCAGAATTTTGTCTACCTTTCCGAAATGTTTAGCTTTCTGGGATACAGCATTGGTTTCTCACCCATTTTGGTCACTAACTGGAAGAAGGCTGAAAGCACAAAAAATAGAAAAAATGGGGTATGTCCCAGTAAAATGTCAAAATTGTATTGAAAAATGGGGTTTTCCAATTCAAGTCTGCCTGTTCCTGGCATGGGTAGCTTATGTGAACAAAAAGCTATGAAGGCCTAAGCGCGAACTGCCCCAAATAGCCCAAAAAAGGCTCAGCACAGGAAGGGGAAAAGGCCTGGCAGCGAAGGGGTTAATCACTCTCATACACTTCGACCACTTACTCACATTACCCTTCACACCTGGTAACTTTATTTTAACCCAGTCACCTACACCAACCTCAGTCACTTTGACTGCTCGTCTTTTATCAAAATTCCTCTTTCCAACTTCTCTGACGGCTTCCTCCCCGGCAGACCAATTCTCGGAGAACACCTTCTTTCCCCTGTTACTCAAATACCTATTACCCAAGATGGTTCCAAAATGGTATTGGGTTGCCTACCTCTAAACAGAGCAAAAGGAGTTTCCTTTGTGACCGTATGGGGAGTCAACCTGTAAATACGCACCTTTCCCAACACCTCCTCCTTCCAGGGTATGTGATTATCTTTGTCTAGGCATATTGTCTGTTTCACAACACGATTGAACCTTTCGACCATGCCATTCGTTTCAGGATGATATAATGCACACCTTTTGTGAACTATACCGCAACCACCCAGAAACTCTTCCATCTCTCTACATACCAATTTCACACCATTGTCCGTGAGCAACATATCAGGAATCCCTTCTCTTGAAAATAAATCTTTAAAAAATTTGATCAGCCACTACGTCCATCACCAGCACACCCACCAGAACACTCCGCACACGTGCAGTCACCACCCCCACTGCCATTTACACGTCCCCTGTGTCCTCTCCCAGTGTGTCTGTCACCCCCTCTTCCAAACCACACAAATGCTGGCAGCCACCCACCCAACAGCCATCCACCTCACGACAGCCTCCGTCACAAGCACCTGCACCCATAGACAGCACACTTGACTCTCCTACAACCTCATCCTCTTCCTCCACTCCCATACCCACTGCACCTACCCTTCCCATTGCTCCTAAAAAGTTTTTCCTCTCCAAAATTAACCTCTTTCCATCACCTGACCCACCCCCTCCATCTCGTAAAAGTCCAATCTGCACCTCAGCCACCACAACCCCTGGACCTACAAGGACCATAGTCCAGGGATATTGGAGTCCCCCACCTTCGAGGGCAGCCACATCAGCCAGCAGCAAAGGGACAGCCAGCCCACCCCCTGGGAAAAAAAAAAAAAAGCCAAGGGCCGGCGCAAGAGAACAGAAATGGCAGCCTCCACAGGCACCACCCTGGCACCGTCAGGGAGTGGGGTGCCACCTGGCACATCTCCAAAGGGAGGCAGGGCCACAAAGGATCAGGCAAGGATGGCAAGGGCAGCACGGCCGACAAGTCCGGCAGCAGACGAGCTGCCCAGGAGGGCCCCACCAGCCCCATTCCGGGGGTGAAGGAGGACACCCACGGGCACGGGACACCAGCACAGGAGGGCCCAGCAAGCGAGAAGTCGGATAGCGAGTGAACACCATCTATTGCCCGGATCTGGTGCCCTGGAGACACATGTGAAGCACCGCAGAACAGGGCCCGCCGTCTCAAGAACCGCTGAACAGGGCCCTTCAAGACAAGCACCGCTGAACAGGGCACCGCCGTCTCAAGAACCGCTGAACAGGGCCCTTCAAGACAAGCACCGCTGAACAGGGCCCCGCCGTCTCAAGACCGCTGAACAGGGCCCTTCAAGACAAGCACCGCTGAACAGGGCACTGCCGTCTCAAGAACCGCTGAACAGGGCCCTTCAAGACAAGCACCGCTGAACAGGGCACCGCCGTCTCAAGAACCGCTGAACAGGGCCCTTCAAGACAAGCACCGCTGAACAGGGCACCGCCGTCTTAAGAACCGCTGAACAGGGCCCTTCAAGACAAGCCCCGCTGAACAGGGCACCGCCGTCTCTGCACCGCTCCGCTGGGCCCTTCATCTCAAGCACCGCTCCGCTGGGCACCGCCGTCTCTGCACCGCTCCACTTGGCCCTTCATCTCAAGCACCGCTCCGCTGGGCACCGCCGTCTCTGCACCGCCGTCTCTGCACCGCTCCGCTTGGCCCTTCAATTCAAGCACCGCTCCGCTGGGCCCTTCATCTCAAGCACCGCTCCGCTGGGCACCACCGTCTCTGCACCGCTCCGCTGGGCCCTTCAACTCAAGCACCGCTCCGCTGGGCCCTTCATCTCAAGCACCGCTCCGCTTGGCCCTTCATCTCAAGCACCGCTCCGCTGGGCACCGCCGTCTCTGCACCGCTCCGCTTGGCCCTTCAACTCAAGCACCGCTCCGCTGGGCCCTTCATCTCAAGCACCGCTCCGCTTGGCCCTTCATCTCAAGCACCGCTCCGCTGGGCACCGCCGTATCTGCACCGCTCGGCTTGGCCCTTCAACTCAAGCACCGCTCTGCTGGGCCCTTCATCTCAAGCACCGCTCCGCTTGGCCCTTCATCTCAAGCACCGCTCCGCTGGGCACCGCCGTCTCTGCATCGCTCCGCTTGGCCCTTCAACTCAAGCACTGCTCCGCTGGGCCCTTCATCTCAAGCACCGCTCCGCTTGGCCCTTCATCTCAAGCACCGCTCCGCTGGGCACCGCCGTCTCTGCACCGCTCCGCTTGGCCCTTCAACTCAAGCACCGCTCCGCTGGGCCCTTCATCTCAAGCACCGCTGACATATTGGCAGAAGGGGCAGGCCCGGATCAGTGTCGGACAGGGCTGCACGATACACTCTGGGCACCAAGAGTCCTCCAGTACCGCTGGAGTCTGTCATCCACTTGTGAGACTGTGGCTTTGCACTCCCCAGGATGGCACAGTGGGCAAGCCACCCACTGTAGAGACTTGAGAGACTGTGGCTTTGCACTCCCCAGGATTGAACATTGGCCGTGGAGGCCCCTCGTGGATCTGCCGTCGTGGACTAATGTGGCTGAGGTGGCCCCCCTTCCCTTCCCCCTGAGGTGCCTGTAGTTTGCCTATCTGATGCCCCAGCAGTGTTCTCGCCAATGGATTCGGGTCTCATGTGTGGGCTTTGCCCATGTGTTGAGGACCATTGGCCCACGTACAATGACAGAAAGCCAATTCTGACGGGACAATATACATATGTGTATATAGTTATGGGATGTTCGTCTTACTTATTTACTTTGCCTTACAATATATTTGTATTACAATAACTTATTATTTTGTCTTTGCATTCTTCCGGGGGTTTTGGGGGGTGTCACTCTGAGTTGTTGCTCTGCATTGGTGTGTAGGTAGTTGGGGGGGGGGGGTCGCATATGTGTGTGCCCATAATCTTTTCTCCTCCCCCCTCCCGTGTGTCGTAGGTGCAGTACTCACCGTTGTCTTCTGCGCCGGCGTTCGTGCTCCTGGTATAGGAGCAGGTAGACAATAGCTGGTAGGATGTGTAGTTCTGGTTCCATGCTGTCCAGATTCCTCGTGGAGTGTGTAGAGGTGAGCGTTTTCCCGTTCGTAGTCTGTTTCCGCCGTGTTTTTATCGGCGGGGCTCCCGCCCCGGAAAAGGTGGCGGATTGGTGAGTTGTGATAGGGTGGGCGGTACATTGTCTGACGCCTGTCTGTTGGCGGTGACCGCCGCGCTGCTTGTCTGTACCGCCGTGGCGGTCGGAGTGTTAAAGTGGCGGGCTGTGTTGGCGGTTCCCGCCAGGGTCGGAATTCCATTTTTTTGGCCGCCTGCCTGTTTGCGGGTTGGCCGCCGCTTTAACACCGACCGCCAGGGTTGGAATGACCCCCATAGTAATGAAAACGACTACGTTAAATAACATAGAAATTCATTGAAAACTAAAGGCTACAGGTAGATTATAATAAGGAAATAGAATTATAAAAAAATCTTAGAAATGTACTTTAAAATCGAAAGGTTACAGGGACATTATAGGTAGGTTCTGAATTTACTTGCACAAAACAATAGAAATTCAGCAATTATAGTTAGAGTTATTTCAAGTAACTATAACTCGCGGCCAAAGGTAACTATAACTCACGGCCGAATGTAACTATAACTCGCGCCCTTGCCATGTACTGCTAATTACCCCATATATTACAGCACTCATGACAACTTTTACAACGTCAATAAAAATATCAATAAAACATTAGATATGCCTCTTTAAGTTGGGAGGAGAATTTTCTTACCCACTTAATAATTCACCTTTGGTTATGTCAAATGACATTTATGAGAGAATGGTGATTCTTAAAGGTTTACTGTATAAAGAATTGTAATTTTATTAAAAACAAGAATGCTAGCATGATGCATGAACTTTTATTTACTTCCTTCTGAGCAGCAAAACATTCAAAGTTCCAAGAAACAGACTGCCAACTATCTCACAATAGAAAGGAACACTTAAGGCCGTATAAATCTCCCTGTCCTCCATGCTCTTCCTCTTTTGTTTCTCTTCGTCGACTTATCCTCTTCTCCCATGTTCTTGTATAATCAATCATTCACTGATCTGTAGAACATGAACATACAAGTGTATATTTCTTCTCAAACTTAACCTGTACAATGACTGTTTACACTTTAATACCTACAATATACAATTGTATCAGCTGAAAAAACACTTCCTTCAAAAATTCAGGGAGGGTGTGGCAGGATAATGCTAGCCTCCTCATCTTTAATAAAATCACAATTCTTTATACAGTAAGGCCCATATTTATACTTTTTGACGCAAAACTGCGGCAACGCAGTTTTGCGTCAAAAAAATTTGCGCCGGCGAACGCCATTCTGAAGCGCCATGCGGGCGCCGTATTTATTGAATGACGTTAGCCGGCGTTAGCCGGCGGCGCCGTCTGGTGTGCGTTAAAAAAAACGACGTACACCAGGCAGCGCCGGCGTAGGGGGATATGGAGCTTGGGCGTCAAGAAATGGGGCAAGTCAGGTTGAGGCAATTTTTTCGCCTCAACCCGATTTGCGCCATTTTTTTTCACTCCCAACCCCCATAGAAATGACTCCTGTCTTAGCAAAGACAGGAGTCATGCCCCCTTGCCCAATGGCCATGCCCAGGGGACTTCTGTCCCCTTGGCATGGTCATTGGGCATAGTGGCATGTAGGGGGGCACAAATCAGGCCCCCCTATGCCACAAAAAAAATAAAAATAAAACACTTACCTGAACTTACCTTAATGTCCCTGGGATGGGTCCCTCCAGCCTTGGGTGTCCTCCTGGGGTGGGCATGGGTGACAGGGGGTGTCCCTGGGGGTATGGGGGGGCACCTCTGGGCTCCTTCAGAGCCCACAGGTCCCTTAACGCCTGCCTTTTGCAGGCGCTAAAAAACGGCGCAAAAGCGGCCGTACGTCATTTTTTTTGACCCGCCCACTCCCGGGCGTGATTTTTGCCTGGGAGTATAAATCCCACGCACATGCCTCGGAGTCGATTTTTTAGACGGGAACGCCTACCTTGCATATAATTAACGCAAAGTAGGTGTCCACGCTAAAAAATGACGCTAACTCCATGGACTTTGGCGCTAGACGTGTCTAACGCCAAAGTATAAATATGGAGTTAGTTTTGCGTCAAAATTGCGTCAAAAAAAGACGCAATTTCGGCGCAAACGGAGTATAAATATGCCCCTAAACATTTAAGAATTGACACTTCATGGCAAGACAGGAGGCTAGCATTATGCACGAAACATGTTCTAAATGTATCTACATTTGACCAGTCCGCTGCCTTTATAGTTTCAACCAACCTTCCCCCAGATATAAATGTTGTACTTGGCATGTCACCCCTTAACGTATGTGCCAAATACCTAGTCAAATCAATACATGCTTCTTTTGTTATTGCACACTTAAGCCATCTAGCAATGGTTGCATTTGTAACTGTGTAAAAAGGTTTCACAATATTAATAACTGATTTACTCCAGGACTCATTTCTAACCATACAGAATGTTGGCAAATTGTCTAACTTTTGATAAAATATAGGTTGCTACCTGACCTTCCATAGGAGAGGACCTACACTGCATGTGCTGCTGCATGTGCTGCTGTGACCTGTGTCTGGAACCTACCATGGCTCGTGTGACTGGGGAAGGGCCCCTGGCTTCACCTCGGTGGAGTTGGAGCAACTTATGGATGGGGTCCTACACCAGTACGGACTGCTGTATGGGCCTCCAGACCAACAGGTGAGTACACAGTGAGAATGATGCATGTGGCATAAATGCATGGAGTGGTCTGTGTGAAGGCCTCGTGTAGGGGGGGTGGGTGGATGTCCCCTGGGTGGCATACAGCTTGTGTACTGGGCCCTGTGTGTGCAAATGGCGATGTGAAGGGGTATGGTGGGCAAAAAGTGTAACAGGCATGTCGAGCCATGTGCGCTTTACTCCTGTGAACTGAAGCGCTTTAAATGTTGTGCCCGAGTGCACTTTACTCCTGTGAACTGAAGCGCTTTGAATGTCATGCCAAGTGCGCTTTACTCCTGTGAACCAAAGTGCTTTGAATGTTGTGCCAAGTGCGCTTTGCTCCTGTGAACTGAATCGCTTTAAATGTCGTGCCAGAGTGCGCTTTACTCCTGTAAAATGAAGCACTTTGAATGTCGTGCCAAGTGCGCTTTACTCCTGTGAACTGAAGTGCTTTAAATGTCGTGCCCGAGGCGCTTTACCAGTGTGGCCTGAAACTCTTTGCTCGTTGTGCTAAGGGGAGCTTTACCTTTTGGAAGTAACGACTTCCTTCAAACTTGGATTCAGCAAGGCCTTACCGCTACGAGTACGACCTACTCGTTTTTTAATGCACCATGGAAACAAGGATACTTCGGTTGGATGATACTCTGCCATTCAGGAACTCTGCTCTTCTCCAGAGAAACCCCCACGAGGTCTGGCTGAATCGAAGTCTTCAAAATAGTGAGCAATGTGCTTGGGTGTGGCTGGGCTTTATAGGCCTGCCACACCCCCGATGGCTGCTGCCTCTGAAAACATGGGAATTGTAGTCCCTTTCTGAATAGCACTGATAAGTGCATCTTGTCCACCAATGACCTGAACCTGCAGCTCTATGAGCTTTGCCACAGGGCAGACGACGTTGATGGACACCTTTGGAGCAAGAGGGGATGACAAGTGATGCGCCGAAAGCGCCGCAGAGCCACACAGCGAAGTTTCGGGCAGGACCTGTACCGTGCATGGTTTTATTCCTGACAGCCGCCCAGTCCAGGGGCACAGTAGTGTCCATAGCTACACCAGGTGGGAGAGGATTCCGGGTACCAGGCAGCCACTCTGATAGGGTGCCTGCACCAAGTGCTGCAAGAAAGGTTAAAGAGGCACCCCCAGTTGTTGCAGGGAAGGGCAAGGGGCACCCCAACTACAAAAAGGAAGGGCAAGGAGGCACCCCCAGCTGGTAAAAGGAAGGGCAGGGAGCAATTCCCGGCTTCGGAGAGGAAGGGCAAGGAGCAGTCCCCAGCTGCTGCCAAAAGGAGCAAGGATCCATCCCCAGCTGTGGCAGGAAGGGCAAAGGGCCTGCACCAGCTAGCAAAAACAACAAGAGGCCTGGTGCTGGGACTCAGTCGGAGCCCCCACCACCAACCATGGTGGTTCAGCTGTCCGTGGCAGCAGGGGATGGGCTGGAGACTCCCCCCCACCACTGCCAGCACCACCACCAGCACCGCCACCAGCACCACTGCCAGCCCCACTTCAGCAGCAGCAGCCCCAGTGTGCAGCCGTCTGAGGCTGCAGGGGAAGGGCTGGAGCCTATCCCCACCACTGCCAGCACCGCCACCAGCACCACTGCCAGCAGCAGCAGCCCCAGTGGGCAGCAGTCCGAGGCTGCAGGGGAAGGGCTGGAGCCTCCCCCCCACCACTGCCTGCACCGCCACCAGCACCACTGCGAGCAGCCCCAGAGTGCAGCCGTCTGAGGCTGCAGGGGAAAGGCTGGAGCCTACCCCCACCACTGCCAGCACCACCACCAGTGCCACCATTGCCACCACTGAGCAGCCGTCACCGCAGGTTGACAGTCTGTATTCCTGCATCCATGGGCTGTAGTGCTCCCTGGTCCCAGCAAATCCTGTGGATCTGACACCCAGGTGAGAGACTGTGACCTTGCACTCCCCAAGATCTGCATCACAGGGCATGTTGCCCTCTCCAGAACCAGTGGAGAAGCCATCCACTCACTCCATCTTTCCCAGGATGAAGCTCATTGGGCACAATGTCCCCTCCAGAACCAGTGGAAGAAGCCATCCACTCACCCCATCCTTCCTAGGATGAAGCTCACTGGGCACAATGCCCCCTCCAGAACCAGTGGGAAAATCACCCACTTGAGATAATGTGGCCTTCCACTCCCCAGGACCAAGCAGTGGGCAAATCACCCACTTGAGAGACTGTGGCCTTGCACTCCCCAGGACCAGGCAGTGGGCAAATCACCCACTTGAGAGACTGTGATCTTGCACTCCTCACCCCAGGACCAAGCAGTGGGCAAATCACCCACTTGAGAGTCTGTGGCCTTGCACTCCCCAGGACTAAGCAGTGGGCAAATCACCCACTTGAGAGACTGTGGCTTGCACTCCCCACGACCAAGCACAGGGCATGTTGGCCCCTCCAGGAAGGACAAGGGACCTGGTTCAGGGACTCAGACAGAGCCTCCTCCACCAACCATGGTTGAGCAGCCATCCCAGGCTGCAGGGGATGGGCTGGGCCTTCCCCCCACCACCACCAGCAACAGCAGCACCACCAGCAGTGGGCAGCCGTCTGAGGCTGCAGGGGATGGGCTGGAGCTTCTCCCCACCATCATCAGCATCAGCAGCAACACCACCACCAGCAGTGGGCAGCCGTCCAAGGCTGCAGGTGATGGGCTGGAGCCTCCCCCCACCAGCTGCTGCAGCAGCAGCACCACCACTGATCAGCCATCACCGCCGGCGGATGTTATGTATTTCTGCCTCCATGGGCTGCTGTGCGGCCTGCCCCCTGCAAATCCAGTGGGTATGACACCTAGCTGAGAGACTGTGGCTTTGCACTCCCCAGGATCAGAAGCACAGGGCATGATGCCCCCTCCAGAACCATGGGTAAGCAACCCACCAACCCCAGCCTCCCCAGAATCAAGAACACAGGGCACGATGTCCCCTCCATAACCAGTGGGTAAGCCACCCACCAACCTCAGCTTCCCCAGGATCAAGAGCTCAGGGCACTATACCCCCTCCAGACCCAGTGGTTAAGCCACCCACCAACCCCACCCTCCCCAGGATCAAGAGCACAGGGCACAATGCCCCCTCCAGAACCAGTGGGTAAGACACCCACCTGGGAGACTGTGGCCATGCCCTACCCAGGATGGAGCAGACAGCATGTTGCCCCTTCCAGAGCCAGTGGGCAGGACACCCACTTGAGAGACTGTGGACTTGCACTCCCCAGGACCAAGCAGAGGGCATGTTGCCCCCTCCAGAGCATGTGGGGAAGTCACCCACTTGAGAGACTGTGGCCTTGCACTCCTCAGGACCAAGCACAGGGCATGTTGCCACTTCTAGAGCCTGTGGGCAAGTCACCCACTTGAGAGACTGTGGCCTTGCACTCCCCAGGACTGAGCACAGGGCATGTTGCCCCCTCCAAAACCAATGGTGTTGTTCCATCTGCCGACTGAAGTGCCCCCCCTGTTCCCCATCTCCCTGAGGTGCCTGCCTATTTTCCAACTGATGCCCCTGCCGTATTCTTTCCATGTTGGTGCAGGTGACAAGTGGGGGCTTTGGACTTCGGCCTGTGGCCCTGTGGCCCATGCACAATATGGACTGGGCAGTGTCCCTTGAACTGTATATTTGTATATACCATTACAATGCATTTCGTATTTCTACTGTGTTGCTATCATTACACTCACTTTTGCACAATCCTGTTGTACTTGAATTATTCCTCAGGCGTACGTGGTAACTATGTTTTATTACTGCAGCTGTATGTTTGTATGGTGTTGGGGGTGGCGGGGTGTGTTTTGCGTGTGTGTGTGTCACTCTCTTTTTCCTCCCTCCCTCCGCTGTGTGCTAGGCGGCTGTACTCACCATGGTCGTCTTCGCCGTCGGTGTTCGTGGTGGAGCAGGACGTAGAATATCATCGGGAATATTTGAAGTTCAGGCTCCATGGCACCGTGATTGTTCCCTGTGTCTCCAAAGGTGAGTTCCCTTCTGAGGTCTGTTTTCACCAGGCTTTTGATGTCATTGGTACCGCTCTGGAAAAGGTGGCGGATTGATGTGTCTTAATATGGTGGGCGGAACATTGAGTTCCGCCCGACTGTAGGCAGCTCCTGCCATGGTGGCTGTTGCATCCGCCCTGGCGGTCAGTGTGGTAAAATGGCTGTCTATCTGAGATCTCACCGCCATGGTCATAATTTTGCAGTAATTACCTCCGGCCTGTTGGCGGTATTACCGCCACTTTATCACTGACCGCCAGGGTTGTAATGAGGGCCTATATCTTCCAAATTCTTTTTGAAAGCTTAACTCTATTGGTTCCTTCCTTTGATAAGGCTCAATATTCAAATGTATTTGATAGCCTTACACCATTGCTATAACCCAAAGGTCATCTGCTATCTTCTCCCACTGTTCTATGAAAAACGCTTGTCTTCCACCAACCCCTTCTTAGGTAGAACCAAAATTAGCCCTCATAATCACCTTGACTTGTGAATGTACTTTGACCTTGACCCCTGACTCTTGAAGCTCTTGATCTGCCTCTGCTACCTCTTCGGGTATTAAACTCTGATGCCTGTCTATAGTATCCTCCTCCTTAGTAACTGCTACCTTGCTTCCTTGAATAATGGGTCTCACATTTTCCTCAGCTAGGAGGTTGCTCTCGCCTCCTAGCCCACCCATAAAAACTGTTCCCTGAGATCACTTTCTTTAAAGAATAATGGGGGTCATTCCAACCCTGGCGGTCAGTGTTAAAGCGGCGGCCAACCCGCCAACAGGCAGGCGGTAAAAAAAATGGAATTCTGACCCTGGCGGGAACCGCCAACAGAGACCGCCACTTTAACACTCCGTACCGCCCACCCTATCACAACCCACCAATCCGCCACCTTTTCCGGGGCGGTAGCCCCGCCGATAAAAACACGGCGGAAACAGACATTACGAACGGAAAACGCTCACCTCTACACACTCCACGAGGAATCTGGACAGCATGGAACCCGAACTACACATCCTACCAGCTATTGTCTTCCTGCTCCTCTACCAGGAGCACGAACGCCGGCGCAGAAGACACCGGTGAGTACTGCACCTACGACACAGGGGAGGGGGGAGGCAAAAAATTACGGGCACACACATACGCGACACACCCACCCTCAGCCTCACCCACAACTACATACACATCAATGCAAAGCAACAACTCAAAGTGACACCCCCCAAACCCCCTGGAAGAATGCAAAGACAAAATAAAATGTTCTAGATTTTTGAAGTATATTGAACGGCTAAGTAAATAAATATATCCAACATCCATAACTATATATACAAATGTAAATTGTCCTGTGCAAATTGGGTATCAGCCATTGTTCGTGGGCCAATGGGCCTAAACACATGGGCAAAGCCCACACACGATACCCGAATCCATTGGAGAGAACACTGCAGGGGCATCAGATAGCAAAACTACAGGCACCTCAGGGGGAAGGGAAGGGTGGGCACCTCAGCCAGATGAGTCCACGACGCCAGATCCACGAGGGGCCTCCATGCCCACTGTTCAATCCTGGGGAGTGCAAAGCCACAGTCTCACAAGTCTCTACAGTGGGTGGATTGCCCACTGTGCCATCCTGGGGAGTGCAAAGCCCCAGTCTCACAAGTCTCTACAGTGGGTGGACTGCCCACTGTGCCATCCTGGGGAGTGCAAAGCCACAGTCAATCAAGTGGATTACAGACTCCACTGGTTCTGGAGGAGGCATGGTGCCCAGAGTGCTTCGTGCAGCCCTGCCCGACACAGATCCGGCCCTGCCCCTTCTGCCAATGGGCCAGCGGTGCATGAGACTGCGGTGCCCTGTCCAGCGGTGCTTGACTTGAAGGGCCCAGCGGAGCGGTGCTTGACTTGAAGGGCCCAGCGGAGCGGTGCAGAGACGGCGTTGCCCAGCGGAGCGGTGCTTGACTTGAAGGGCCCAGTGGAGTGGTGCAGAGATGGCGGTGCCCAGCGGAGCGGTGCTTGACTTGAAGGGTCCAGCGGAGCGGTGCTTGACTTGAAGGGCCCAGCGGAGCGGTGCATGACTTGAAGGGCCCAGCGGAGCGGTGCTTGACTTGAAGGGCCCAGCGGAGCGGTGCAGAGACGGCGTTGCCCAGCGGAGCGGTGCTTGACTTGAAGGGCCCAGCGGAGCGGTGCAGAGACGGCGTTGCACAGCGGAGAGGTGCTTGACTTGAAGGGCCCAGCGGAGCGGTGCAGAGACGGCGGTGCCCAGCGGAGCGGTGCTTGACTTGAAGGGCCCAGCGGAGCGGTGCTTGACTTGAAGGGCCCTGTTCAGCGGTGCTTGTCTTGAAGGGCCCTGTTCAGCGATTCTTGAGACGGCGGTGCCCTGTTCAGCGGTGCTTGTCATGAAGGGCCCTGTTCAGCCGTGCTTGTCTTGAAGGGCCCTGTTCAGCGGTTCTTGAGACGGCGGTGCCCTGTTCAGCGGTGCTTGTCTTGAAGGGCCCTGTTCAGTGGTTCTTGAGACGGCGGTGCCCTGTTCAGCGGTGCTTGTCATTAAGGGCCCTGTTCAGCGGTGCTTGTCTTGAAGGGCCCTGTTCAGCGGTTCTTGAGACAGCGGTGCCCTGTTCAGCGGTGCTTGTCTTGAAGGGCCCTATTCAGCGGTTCTTGAGACGGCGGTGCCCTGTTCAGCGGTGCTTGTCTTGAAGGGCCCTGTTCAGCGGTGCTTGTCTTGAAGGGCCCTGTTCAGCGGTTCGTGAGACGGCGGTGCCCTGTTCAGCGGTGCTTGTCTTGAAGGGCCCTGTTCAGCGGTGCTTGATATGTGTCTCCAGGGCACCAGATCTGGCCATGACATGGATCTCACTCGCCACCCGACATGTGGCTGCCGTGCCCTTCGTGCACATCTGGCTTCTCGCTTGCGGGGCCCTCCTGTGCTGCCATCCCGGGCCTGTGGGTGTCCTCCTTCACCCCTGGAATGGGGCTGGTGGGGCCCTCCTGGGCAGCTCGCCTGCTGCCGGACTTGTCGGGCGTGCTGCCCTTGCCACCCTTCCCTGCTCCTCTGTGGCCCTTTCCTCCCTTTGTCGGTGTGCCAGGTGGCACCCCACTTCCTGACGGTGCCAGGGTAGTGCCCTTGGAGCCTGCTGTCTCTGGCCTCTCGCGCCAGGCACTGGCTTTTTTGGATTTCTTTCCAGGGGGTGGGCTGGCTGTATCTTTACTGCTAGCCGATGTAGCTGGCCTTGAAGGTGTTGGACTCCAAAATCCTTGGACTATTGTCCTTGTAGGTCCAGGTTTTGTGGTGGCTGAGGTGCTGGTTGGAGTCTTATGAGATGGAGGGGGTGGGTCAGGTGATGGAAAGAGGTTAATTTTGGACAGGAAAAATTTGTTTGGAGCAGTGGGAAGGGTAGGTGTAGTGGGTATGGGAGTGGAGGAAGAGGATGTGGTTGTAGGTTAATTAAATTTGGTGTCTTTGGGTGCAGGTGCTTGTGCTGGAGGCTGTCGTGAGGTGGATGGCTGTTGGGTGGGTGGCTGCCTGCGTTTGTGTGGTTTGGAAGAGGGGGTGACAGACACACTGGGAGAGGACACAGGGGACGTGTAAATGGTAGTGGGGGTGGTGACTGCACATGTGCGGAGTGTTCTGGTGGGTGTGCTGGTGATGGACGTAGTGGCTGATGATGTTGTGCATGCAAGTGTGAGTGGAGACGTCACAAGGAGGGAGGAGGGAGACAAGGAGGAGGGGGACACAGAGGAGGCAGTGGCTGTTGGCATGTCTGCATGTGGCTGTTGCTTGGGTGAATGCTTGTGTGATGTGTGGTGCTGATGTCTGGATGAGCTTCCCTTGGGTGTTGAGGTGTGTGCAGGCTGGTCTGTAGGTGTGTCTGGGATAGGCAGAGGTACAGAGGAGTGGGACTGGGTTGAGGAAGTTGGAGGAGGGAGGCAGGAGACAGGGATAATGGCTGCCGTCAGTGCTGAGGCCAGAGCGTTGAACGATCGCTGATGGGCAGCCTGACCCGAATGAATGCCCTCCAGGTATGCATTACTCCGGTGCACCTCCCTTTCTACACCCTGGATGGCATTCAAAAGGGTAGACTGCCCAACAATGAGCGTCCTCAGGAGGTCAATGACCTCCTCACTGAGGGCAGCAGGGGTAACTGGGGCAGGGCCTGAGGTGCCTGGGGCGAAGGAGATGCCCACCTTCCTGGGTGAGCAGGTACGGGCGAAGGCTGAGGGGCTGCTGGGAGGGCGGAGCTGGCGCGCTGGGTGGAGGCTGTACCTGTTGTTGCCGTGGGCATGGATGTTGCCGCCACCACAAGGGAGCTCCCTTCCGAGGACGTGTCTGTGTCGCTGGTGTCACCACGTGTCCCCGCTGTGGAGCTCCCCTCGCCCTCCGTCTCACTGGTGAACTCCGAGTCGGTTGCATGGCCCTCCATGGCCATGTGAGATGCAGCTCCCTCGTGCTCCGATGCCACTTCTCCTCCGCCTGATGATGCTAATGCACACATGAACAGGAAGACCACCAAAAAAAGGGGGGGGGGAGAAATAAAGACATGTTGAGTGCATGCATTGGCGACACAGTTGGCGGAGAGGACAGACACAGAAGCCCCCTGCACTACGCCGCACACTTGGGGTACACTACTCAATCCATGGGACATGGCCTACAAGCCTATGGACGACAAATCCACACATAGGTGACACAGGGCCATGATTAGCTGTACTAGGCAACCTACAGAGGTGAGGGGCGGGGGCACAGGGCCATGCCTAACAGAGGGGCCTAGCCTACGGAAATCGCCCTGGACTAGGGTTAGCCACAGCCCTCCTCCCCCACCCAGACACCTCCACTGCGCGCAAAGTCAGCAGAATGTATTTGTACTCACCCCCTTGTGTCTGCTGTGATGTCCTCATGCGCCCATCCAAATCGGGGTAGGCCACCGCCAGGATCCGGGACATCAGGGTGGTCAATTGACGAGTGCCACCCCTCCTATGTTGGGAGGCCATCCCCAGCAGAGCCTCCGCGGTCTTCCTGCTCCCGCGGCGGATGTCCTCCCACCTCTTGCGGCAGTGGGTGCCCCGTCTGTTGTGGACCCCCAGGGTCCGGACGTCCTTGGCGATGGCACGCCAAATGTCGATTTTCTGATGGCCGCTGACCTATGTGACATGTACAGGGGGAGAAAAATAAACAGTCATTTTCTGCATGCTCGATGTGAGTGACCCCCATCCCCACTCTTGCCATGTGGCACATGCTCTCATCTGTCGTTTGATGCATGCCTCATTCGCTCCCCTCCCCACCATCGTTCATTCACCCCACTCAACCCAGGCATTGGCCACAAAGCATGGTCCCAGTGTACTTACCTGTTGGTCTGGAGGACCGTAGAGTAGCGCATACTGGGGGAGGACCCCATCCACGAGTTTCTCCAATTCTTCAGAAGTGAAGGCAGGGGCCCTTTCCCCAGTCGCAGCAGCCATTGTCTCTTCCAGACCGAGGTCACAGCAGCAGTTGCAGTATAGGTCCTCTCCTGTGGATGATCAGCTATCAAGTGATTAAGCAGATAGAAAATGGCGGTCAGGGCCGCAGCGGTGCGTACCGCGGCGGTGCGTACCGCGACCGCCGGCGCACATCCTCATTGGCTCCTGAGACCCATAGGGTTCAATGTTAACCAATGCGGCTTTGCGCCGCGGTCTTCGACCGCCTCCCGCCACGGTGTGCCACGCCAGCGCATTGACCTCACATCCCACTGTCGCACTTCACAGGTCAGGCAGCCGCCATTACAAGGGCCCACATGGCTTAAAATCTACTGCGTCACACATACCTAGGCCTTGCATCAACACTCATACAAGCCATTCAATGCATTGAGAATCGTGTACTGTACAAGCTGTGGGAATGTACCTGTGGGTTGATTGACTCTGTGCTCCATGTTGTCCTTCCTAGGCACCGTCCGCTGGGACTTGCGAGGAGATGGAGGAATCCTCCGGTGTACAGACCGCTGGTGGACCTGTCGACAATGGAAGAAAGACATGTCATACTGACATACAGGCTTGACAGAGCCACTATACAGGAACTGTGTGCCCAACTGGAGCCAGACCTGATGTCACCCATCCGCCAACCCACAGGGATTCCCCCTCTAGTGCAGGTTCTGTCAGTACTCCATTTCTTGGCAAGTGGGTCATTCCAAACTACAGTGGCCATTTCATCAGGGATGTCACAGCCTATGTTTTCCAAGGTGTTGTCCAGAGTGTTGTCTGCCTGTTGAAATACATGCAGAGCTACATTGTTTTCCCTGAGGTGGGCGATTTGGCTACGGTGAAGGGTGATTTCTATGAGCTTGGACATATTCCCAACATCATTGGTGCAATTGATGGGACACATGTTGCTTTGGTCCCCCCCAGCACGAGTGAACAGGTGTACAGGAACAGAAAAAGTTATCATTCCATGAATGTCCAGGTGGTCTGTTTGGCTGACCAGTACATCTCCCATGTAAATGCCAAGTTCCCTGGGTCAGTGCATGACGCGTACATCATGCGAAATAGCAGCATTCCTTACCTGATGGAACTACTTCAGAGACACTGTGTGTGGCTAATTGGTGACTCTGGTTACCCTAACCTGTCCTGGCTACTCCCTCCAGTGAGGAATCCCAGGACAAGGGCAGAGGAACGGTACAATGAGTCCCATGGGCGTACTAGGAGGGTGATCGAGCGGACCTTCGGCCTCCTGAAGGCCAGGTTTAGGTGCCTACATATGACAGGTGGATCCCTAATGTACTCACCAAAGAAGGTGTGCCATATCATCGTGGCCTGCTGTATGCTTCACAACCTGGCTTTGCGACGCCAGGTGCCTTTCCTGCAGGAGGATGGTCCAGATGGTGGTGTTGTGGCAGCTGTGGAGCCTGCGGAGAGTGAAGAGGAGGAAGACGAAGAGGACGACACAGACAACAGGGACAGAGTAATACAGCAGTATTTTCAATAACATACAGGTAAGAATCAACACCGGAATTTACATTTACTTAAAGTCTCCTGCCTCTCTACTGTCTGAGTTTCCACCCAGTGTATGTTCACTGAGTTGTGTCTTTCCCTTCCAATTTCAGAGATGTGGGCCCCACTCCGTGACCTCTGCTTTGTTTCCCCATGGACTACAGCTGTGTGACAGTGGTATGTTGTCATCACAATGTAACTGGACATTTTGGCACGGTTCTGTGTAATACATTTGTTCAAAAATACAGGCAGACTCCAGATTATTTTGGTGCAATAAGTGTGTTTATTTAAGTGCTCAAATTTGGGTAATTGTTGAAATTCGGTGATGGGTGATGGTGGAGGAATGTCCATGGCAGAGTCCAGATTTTGAGTCTCACAGGTGCATTGTCCATATGCCTGTGGAAGGTGGAGCAGGGGCAGTTTAAGGTTGGACAGGGTGACAATGTGGGACAGTGGGATGACAATCTGGGGGTATCCTTTCCTGGCGGGGGTCTTGGCATCCTACTCTGTCTTCTTCCTAGATCTCAGGCACCGCTTGCGGGGTGGTTCTCCTTCTGCAGCGGGTGGGGTTCTGGTGGCCTGTTCTTGTGTCGGGGCCTCCTGTCCACTAGCGCCGGCGGAGGTGGTAGCCTGTTCTTGGTCCATGCTAGTGACAGGGGCCCTTTGTGGTGCCACATGGTCCCGCAATGTGGTGACTATCTGGTTGAGAGCCACAACGATGGTGCCCATTGCGGAACTGATATTTCTGAGTTCTTCCCTGAACCCCATAAACTGTTCCTCCTGCAGTACCTGGATCTCCTGGAACCTGGCCAGGACCGTCGCCATCGTCTCCTGGGAGTGGTGGTATGCTCCCATGATGGAGGATAGGGCCTCGTGGAGAGTGGGTTCCCTTGGCCTGTCCTCCCCCTGTCGCACAGTAGCCCTCCCAGTTGCCCTGTTTCCCTGGGCCTCTGTCCCCTGGACCGTGTGCCCACTACCACTGCCCCCAGGTCCCTGTTGTTGTTGGGGTGGTGGGTTAACCTGGGTGCCCTGTAGTGGTGGACACACTGCTGATTGACATGTCCTGGAGACAGAGGCATGGGCCCGCTAGGTGGGTGCTGTGCTGGTGTTCCCAGAGGGGGGTAGGTCTGCTGTGGCCTGTGTCTGTCTGAGGGGAACCGACTGTCCCGAGGTCCCCGATGGGCCGGGCTGGTCATCTGGGTCCAGGGAGACAGAGCTGCTGTCATCACTGTGGGCCTCTTCTGGGGGTGGAATGGACATTTCTGGACCCTCTTGGGCGGTGTCGTGGCGTTCGGGTCCTGCAGGGGTATAAGAGTATGGTTATTGCTTCTGTGTGTGCCATAGCGTGCAATGGGTGGGTGCCCGTGTACCCCAGTGCTAGCATTCCCTTGTGGGGGCTGTTGTGACGGTGGTTTGGGGGGGGATGGAATGTGCAGTGGGCATGCTTAGGTGAGGGGTGTCCATGGTTTGTGGTCGTATGCAGGGCTTGTTGTTGGGATGGGTGGGTTGTGATGGTGAGACATTAGCAAGGAGGATGTGTGATGGGGGTGGGGTGGGAGGGTGGGGGTTTGATTTGGCATACCAGTGGGTGGGGGGGATGAAGTAGTTGAGATTCGACTTACCAGAGTCCATTCCTCCGCCTACTCCTGCGAGGCCCTCAGGATGCAGGATCGCCAAGACCTGTTCCTCCCATGTTGTGAATTCTGGGGGTTGAGGTGGGGGTCCGCTGCCAGTCTTCTGCACCGCGATGTTGTGTCTGGATACCATGTAACGCACCTTCCCCCGTAGGTCGTTCCACCGCTTCCTGATGTTGTCCCGATTTTGTGGATGCTGTCCCACAGCGTTGACCCTGTCCACTATTCTTTGCCATAGCTCCATCTTCCGGGCAATGGTGGTGTGCTGCACCTGTGCCCTGAAGAGCTGGGGCTCTACCCGAACTATTTTCTCCACCATGACCCTGAGTTCAGCGTCTGAAAACCTGGGGTGTCTTTGGGGTGCCATGGGGTGGTGTGGATGAGGTGTGGGGTGGCGTTTGAGGTGATGAGTGTGGTGAGTGTGTTGGTGTGTGGTGTTTTGTGCGTGGATGTTGTGTGAGTGATGATGGTGTGTGCCTGTGGATGCTGGTATTGTTGATAGTGGTGTCTCTCTGTGTGCTTCTTTCTCAATTTTTGTCGTAGGGGTTTGTGGGTGATGTGGGTGTGTGTTTTATATTGTGTTGGGTGTGTGGGAGTGGTGTTAGTATGTGTATCAGGTGTGTGTGTTTCAAAATGACCAATGTGGCAGTGTTTTGGAGCTGCGTGTGTATTTTGACTGCGGCGGTGTGTACCGCCAATGGAATACCGCGGGTGAAAGACCGCCGCGTGGATTCGTGGGTCGGAATGGAATGGGCGTATTTCTGTTGGCGTGACGGTGGAGGTTTGGTCATCGCCAGTTTATCGCTGACCTTTGGTGTGGCGGACTTTTGTGGCTGTCGGGTTTTTGGCGGTTTGCCTGTTGCGGGTCAGAATGACCGTGGCGGTTTCCCGCGGCGGTGTTATGGCGGTCTTCTTACCGGCGGTAAGTGCCTTTTACCGCCGAGGTCAGAATGACCACCAATGTGCCTTATCCAGGCTAGTAAATGTCTGACATATTTTCCAATGTTCTTAATAATGCCATTGCTAAATAACAGCCCTTTTGCTTCAACCCTGGGCTCTTTGAGACGGAAATCTCCCAATTTTGGGTTAATACACATTAAAATAGTTTTAACACCTTTCGGCCAACAGACCAGCATTTGCATTGCATAAGAAACACTGCCCCAGATTATGTTAAAGTGGCAAAGCCGTGTGCTGCGCCAAAAATAGCATTGCTGTGCTGCACCACTTTAGAAACGCAGAGGTGTGCCGTATTTAGAGGAATACGGTGCAACCCTGCGTTCCCCCCTGCACTGGCGCTGAGTGCTTACACCAAGGTAGGCATCCTTGCACCATAGTGCAAGGATATCTGCATTGAGGGGATCGATTATTTATGTGCAGGAAGGTGTCCTGCACATAAACAATGTATAAAGGCGATTTGGCACTTTTATGTGTGCTGCAAAATGCAAAACACATAGAAGTACCAAAGTGTCATTTTGAATGATTGTTTATGTGCAAGAGGGGACACCTTCCTGCGTGTAAACAATCATTCATGGCATTTTGCATTCTTCCTCGTTTTGCCATACTAACGCCACCCTTGGGGTGGCGTTAGTTTTTCGCACTGCCGCAGGTTTACGACAACTCGTAAATCCAAGGCAGCATAAAAAGCAACTGCGTCAGAGGGGCCTATATTTACAAGGAAGCGTAACACTATGAAAAAGCAGCAATACACCTCTTTGCAAATAAGGGGCAGTGCTTAGCGTCACTGGAGCGTCACGAAAAGTGAGACTCCAGTGGCACTAGGGGCTCTTAAATATGCCCCTTTGTTTCTTTTATATATGCCTATTCAACTAAATCAAACATCCTTGCCATTGGACCCAGGATGTCTAAAACCTTGTCCTGAAAAGACATGAGGGACTTTTCCAACCCTTTTCTTGGGTCTTTGACCATTTAAAATAAATATGTGATCATTTCTGGATCAATAGTTGGTGTTATAGTAACTTTTTCATCCATAAGAGGACACAAACATTCTGCTCTCATTTTATTCCTCTCTTCATTTTCCAATGGCGTTCTCAGCCACATTTTAATATGATCTGCCATGTGATCTAGTGGCCACAATTTCTTGGTCATTTGGTGTTTAATTTCTGTAAGATGAAACAATCAGCCAAAGGATCCAACACCATGTTTTTCTTTTATTTTTTTTTCTAAAATTCTAATTTACTTCATCATCCAATTCATCCTGATAATCTAAGTTTAACATGTACTTGCCAATAAATATCCTGACGCTCATCTGTCTATTCAAACTTGTAAGGTTTTCCCTCCTCAAATGCAGTGCTAGATTGCCCATCTTGTATGTTGTTTTTGATATCTACTCTTCTTGAGCCGCTAGGGACTCCCTTCTCAAAACCACTCACTAACCACTCACTGTTTCACTTTTTCTTTATTCATTTTCTTCCTGAGCTCTGGTGAAAATCACCTTCTCCTACCTGACCTTTTAGTTTTTAAGACCTCATTTACCATCTCCTTAAATGTTAAGTGCAGCTCTTCTGAGGCAATCTTCCTTATCAGATCTTCCTGTGATGTGCTGACTCCTGCCCAGCCACTTCAGCAATATTAAAGCAATCTCTTTACTATCCCTTTTGTTTTACTCAAAATAATAAATACACAATGTCATTTAATTTTTTTGTACGTTATTCTATGTAATCGCTCTGACTCTGATTAGCAACTGCCAGAAATGGGCGTTGCTAGACAACCAAACAGCTGATTCATATGTGAGTGCTTCTCTCATGAACTTTTACTTTATTTACCAAGGAAAGGCCAAATGCCTTTAGAAAGAAGCGTACACTTTCCACCGTCCATCTGCTGCAATGTGTCCTGAAACTTGCATGCATGCAGGCAAAACCTTAATCAGGGCGTATGTGATGCCTCGCCCACACACAAGATGGCGGTGCGTAAAGAAAGCAATTCTAGTTCTTTAACCGGTTCTGTGCCGCGGACGTAACGGTTACGTCCTGCGGCACAGTGCTGCTGTGCCAAGGACGTAACCATTATGTCCTCGGCACACAGCTCAGAGGGAGCGCTCTCGCTCCCTCTGTGTGCTTCCCCCCACCCCCCAAAGGCAGGGATGGAATGGGAAGCCCTTCCCCTTCCACCCCCGCCCCCCCCATAATGACGTCAGCGCACGATCGCGCGCTGACATCATTACAGTGTGCCGGTCGCAGAGGAAGCCATTTGCTTCCTGTACGCGATCGGAGGAAGAGGTGAGTTTCTGTTCCCGGTGGGTGGGGGGTTTGAAAGAAAGAGGCACCGAGGGAATGGAAAGGGTTTTCCTTTCCCCCGGTGTCTCTTTGAGCATTCCTGCTGCCCGATCGCATTGCGTTTGGGCAGCAGGAATGCCCACTAGACGCCAGGGATTTTTTTTTTCTTTTTTAATGTGTTTGTTGAGTGTCGGGGAGCGCCCCCTGGGCAAAGGTCGCTCCCCTTTTGGGGGCAAGTTATTAACGGCCATTTCTGCCCCCCTTGGGGGCAGATTGGCCTACTATTTTAGGCTGATGGGGGCAGAAACCACTGGAACGCCAGGGATGTTTCTATTTTTGTTTATTCATGTGGGGGGGTGCACTGCATAGAACTGTTGGCCTTTTCTGCCCCCTTGTTTTTTTATTTGTTTATTTATGTGGGGGGCATCCCCTTGGGCAAGACGTGCCCCCCCAATGGGGGCATTGACCTGTTGGCCATTTCTGCCCCCCTTGGGGGCAGATGGGCCTATTTATTTAGGCCCATCTGCCCCCAAGGGGGGCAGAAGCCACTTTGACACCAGGGATAGTGTGTGTGTGTGTTAGTGGATGGGGGGGGGGTGGCCCCTTGGGCAAGGGTTGCCCCCCCTCCTTTGGGGGCACATGTACCAAGGCCATTTCTGCACCCCTTGGGGACAGATCGGCCTATAATTTTTAGGCTGATCTGCCCCCAAGGGTGTCAGAAACCACTGGAACGCCAGGGATTTTTTTAATGTTTATTTTTGTGGGGTGCATTGACCTGTTGGCCATTTCTGCCCCCCTTGGGGGCAGAAGCCACTTAGGCACCAGGGATTGTGTGTGTGTGGTTTTTTCTTTTTTTTCTTTGGGGGGTGTCCCCTTGGGCAAGGGTCGCTCCCCATGGGGCACACTACTATAGGTATTTTCTGCCCTCCTTGGGGCAGATAGGCCTATTTTTTAGTAGGCCAATCTGCCCCTATGGCAGAATCCACTTAGGCACCAATTTCTAAATGTTTGATGGTGGGGTGTTTGTCAACTGATGAAGTATTTGCATTTGTGATAAAAAATGTTTTCCTCCTTTTTGTTTTAGTTCAAAGCTTTTGCTTTATTTGCTGTGGCTCCTTGCGGTTTTGGCGGTGGTTGACCTGCGGTTTGCATAGTTGCATGTTTTAGGTAAGTAAAAACAATTTACTCCAAAGGAGTATTGTTGCCATGCATGAATGACATGTTTGTAGGGGGTGTACTAAATGCAGGATTGTGTGTGAAATTGTCCTTAGATTTGTGAACAATGATATTTGTTTTGTCTTATTTCTAATTAGCTTTTCTTTCTTTCTTTTTAGTGGGATATCATTGGTGATTGCTATGTCTGTGCAGAGTAGTTGCTGGTGATTCAAGCTTTTTCAGGCAAGTGAGCGGTTTAGTTTTTGAGTTTATAACTCTTACTAATAAAGTTACACTTTATTACTTATCTTACATAGTGCTGGTTGTTGGTTGTGAATTTGTCCAGTTAATTTTAGTAGGAAAGATCATGGCTAGCCGCAGGCTGACCGCTCAGCAGGTGGTCGGTATGCTTTTTGAGTCATTGTCTGATCATGATTATGAGACGGACTCTGCATCTGAGGCAGAGGAGGAAGTGAGAGATTCTGGCAGTGATGTTTCTGTTGGAGAGGAATCTTCTGATGAGGAAGCCACACTCAGTGCAGATGAAGGGCCTGTTTTAGAGGAGGACACTGATGTGCCATTAGTGCAGCAACCTGGGGCTGAAAGGTTTCCCGTTATAAGACCTGATCTCTGTGTTGCCCCAAACATGGAGCAGCCAGAGTTGCCTGCCTTTACTGGTCTCCCAGGGTGTATCGCCAATACAGAGAACTTTTTGCCTGTCAATTTCTTTGAGTTATTCATGGATGATGTGTTTTTGGAAGAGATTGTTGAGCAGACTAATTTTTATGCGGAGCAGCATTTGAGGGACAAAGCTGCTAGAATTAGGCCACACTCTAGAGCTGCCCAGTGGATTCCCACAAATTTGGAGGAGATGAAAAAGTTTTGGGGTTTGACTTTTTTGATGGGGTTGATAAGGAAGCCGTCACTGGCTTCCTATTGGTCTACTAGTCCCTTGATGGCAACAGCTATATTTCCTGCGACCATGAGTCGTAATCGGTATTTGCTTCTTCTTAGGATGCTGCATTTTGTTGACAATGCATTAGCCTTGCCATGAGCTCACCCTGATTCTGACCGTCTTTTTAAGATTAGGCCTGTCCTTGATCATTTTGTAGATCAGTTTTCGGAGGTCTATGTTCCAGGCAAAGAGATAAGTGTGGACGAGTCTTTGGTCCTCTTCAATGGTCGTTTGGTTTTTAGGCAGTACATTCCTAGCAAAAGGGCACGATATGGAATTAAATTGTATATGCTGTCTGAAAGTAGTACAGGATATGTGTATAGTTTCCGTGTCTACACTGGTAGGGATTCCAACATTGACCCTCCTGGTTGTCCTCCCACTTTTGGAGTTACTGACAAAATTGTGTGGGATCTTGGTAGACGACTGTTCAACAAAGGTCACCATTTGTATGTAGATAACTTCTACACTGGAGTGCAGTTGTTCAAGGAATTGTTTAAAGTGGACACTGTTGCTTGTGGCACAATTCGTTGTAACCGGAAAGGCTATCCAAGACAGCTTGTTTGTAAAAAACTTGAGAGGGGATAGTGCTGTGCCTTGAGGAATGATGAGCTGCTAGCTTTGAAATTTTTAGACAAGAGGGATGTCTACATGCTAAGTACCATCCATGATGAGAGTACTTCCCCCGTGACTGTTTGGGGCCAGGTTGCTGAAGTGCGCAAACCTGTGTGCATTTTAGATTATAATAAGCACATGGGAGGTGTAGATAGAGTTGATCAGAGGTTGGAACCTTATACTGCTATTCATAAGTCTTACGTTTGGTATAAGAAGTTAGCAATTCACCTCTTCCACTTAGCAATCTTTAATGCTTTTATTGTGTTTAAGGATAGGTCTCCAGAGTCAAAGATGACATTTGTGAAATTTCAGGAGTCAGTGATAGAGAGTCTTATTGTGGTGGAACAGGCCAGAGTTCCTAGAGAAGCAGTGGTGGAGGATGTGGCTACATTGAAAGATCGCCACTTTGCTGAGCACATTCCTCCAACACCCAAAAAAGACTTTCCAGCTAAGAAATGTAGAGTGTGTTTTCGAAGAGGTATCCGGAGGGAGACTCGAATGTACTGCCCAGATTGTCCTTCAAATCCTGGGCTGTGTGTGGATGGTTGTTTTAAGAATTACCACACCCAGAAGAATTACTGGGAACAACCATGAGTGTAAACTCATGTCTGTTTTGTATTTTCATGTGTTCAGTTTCATGGTTAGCATTTCTGTCATGTACTTAGTTAGAGCTTTTGTGTTTGTAGTTTTGTAATTATTTCTACGTAGTTAGGGGTTCCTTTGTTTTAAAAAAAAAAAAAAAAAAAAAAAAATGATGCCATTGTGTGTGGAGTGGGGCTTGGCTGAGAGTGTACATAGTGTACATATTGACTTGCTGTTGGCTACTGCAACACACTGCCAACCAAACACCAGTCCACACACTCCCATCAGCTGGTGTGATTGTTGTATCAGGCATGTGGGCGTATGTAAGTGATAGGCCCTTGAGTGGCGCTGTCTGTCGATGTGAGTGTTGTAATGTGCTGGGCCCGTGGCTGGCGGTGTGAATGGTCTTGTGCGTGTCATGTATGAAAGGTTTGTGAATGGACTTTTCAGTTTTTTCCTTTCAGTTATTAACAGTGCATTTCATTTTTGTGAAATCTCTTGTTAATAAAATTTGATCCACTGAACCATCACTCACCCTCGTGCCAAATCCAACCAGTATGTGTGGTAAAAATGACAAAACCTGCTCCGCTGTAATCAGGTGTTGCAGCACACCTGTGACACGTTAGGTGCCTCGGGTGGGACCCCTATGATGAAGCATGCCACCAACTTGGTTGGTGGGTGAGGGGTCTTTTTCACATAATCTAAGTGCGTTTCTTTTCACAATTTTAGTGTTTGGCACATCACAGACGTATGTGGACACATCAAAATGATAGATTACAAAACTACCTGTGTTTGGGGGGAGAGGGCACCTATGTTTTTGGTTCTGGGTGCGGCCTTCATCTAGGGAAACCTACCAAACCCAGACATTTTTTAAAACTAGACACCCCAAGGAGTCCAGGGAGGTGTGGCTTGCGTGGATCCCCCAACATTTTCTTACCCAGACTCCTCTGCAAACTTCAAAATTTGCTTAAAAAAGCTTATTTTCCTGACTTTCGTTTGTACGATCACTGCTCCAGCACAAAATTCCTACTCCCCAGTGTTCCCCTCAGTCTCCCAAGTAAAATGACACCTCACTTATGTGGGTCCCCAAAGCAGAGTCAGCCTAAAGATGTATAAAAGAAGAATATGGGGGTCATTCTGACCTCGGCGGTAAAAGGCCCTTACCCCCGGTCAGAAGTCCGCCATTCTACCGCCGCGGTAAACCGCCACGGTCATTCTGACCACCAACTGTGAAACCGCCAACAATCCGACATCCAAGGAAGGCCACCTCATCAGCGGGCAGCGGAAAACTGGAGATGACCAAACCTCCACCGTCACGCCAACACAAACACGCCCATGCCATTCTGCCCCACAAACCCACGCGGCGGTCTTTCAACCGCGGTATTCCATTGGCGGTACACACCGCCGCGCTCAAAATACACACACAGCTCCAAAACACAGCCACATTGGACAATTTGAAATACACACACCTGAGACACATACAAACAACACTCTCACACATCCAATCAACTATAAAACACACACCCACATCACCCACAAACCCCCACTAGTTGGAAATCGGAGAGAAGGCGAGAGAGATAGAGATAGAGAGAGCGAGCACAGCAATAGAAAACCCCAACACACACAGGAACCCAACTTCATCACCCACACCACATCACCACATATCACCACGCACATCACCACAAACACCACCCCACACCTCATCCACACCACCCCATGGCACCCCAAAGACACCCCAGGTTCTCGGACCAAGAACTCAGGGTCATGGTGGAGGAAATTATAAGGGTTGAGCCCCAGCTCTTCGGCACACAGGTGCAGCACACCACTATAGCAAGGAAGGCTGAGCTATGGCAAAGGATCGTAGACAGGGTCAACGCTGTGGGACAGCATCCCAGAAATCGGGAAGATATCAGAAAGCGATGGAACGACCTACGGGGGAAGGTGCACTCGATGATCTCAAGGCACAACATCGCTGTGCAGAAGACTGGCGGCAGACCCCCACCCACTCCACCCCAATTCACAGCATGGGAGCAAGAGGTGGTAAACATCCTGCATCCTGATGGCCTCGCTGGAGTACACGGAGGAATGGACTCTGGTAAGTCGAATCTCAACTACTTCACCCCCCCCAACCACCAGCATGCCAACCCACCCCCCCCCTCACCCCCAATCTCAACCCCCCAGCACACAACCTCCCTGCCAATGTCTCACCAGCACAACCCACCCTAAACAACACCAACCCCTGAATGCCAACACAAACCATAGACAGCCACCACCAAAGCATGACCATTGCACATACCCATACACGCCCCCCCCACCACCCTCACAACACCTCCCACAAGGGAATGCCAGCACTGGGGGCCAAGGGCACTCAAAATGCACGCCATGGCACACACCGAAACAATAACCATACTCCTTTACCCCTGCAGGGCCCGAACGCCAACACACCGCCACGGAGGGTCCAGATTTGTCCATCCCACCCCCAGAACAGGCCCCCAGCGAGGACAGCAGCTCTGTCGACCTAGAACCTGATGACCAGCCCAGACCATCGGGGACCTCTGGACAGTCGGTTCCCCACACACAGACACAGGCCACAGCAGACCCAACCCCCTCTGGGAACACAAGCACAGCTCCCACCCAGCGGGCCCATGCCTCTGTCTCGCAGACGCGTCAATCAGCGGTGTGTCCGCCACTACAGGGCACCCAGGCTGACCCAACACCCCAACAACAACAGGGACCTGGGGGCAGTGGTAGTGGGCACACCGTCCAGGGGACAGAGGCCCGGGGAAACAGGGCAACTGGGAGGGCTGCTGTGCGACAGGGGGGGAGGACAGGCCCAGGGAACCGACTCTCCAAGAGGCCCTCACCACCATCATGGGAGCATACCATCACTCCCAGGAGACGATGGCGACGGTACTGGCCAGGTTCACCGAGATCCAGGCACAGCAGGAGGAACGGTACATGGGGTTCAGCAATGAACTCAGGAACATCGCTACCGCTATGGGGACCATAGTCCAGGCCCTCAACCGGATAAAAACCACATTGCGGGACCATGTGGCACCACAAAGGGCCCCTGTCACTAGCCAGGAACAGCCTACCACCTCCGCCGGCGCTAGTGGTCAGGAGGCCCCCACAGAACGACGGCCCACCAGAACCCCACCTCCTGCTGAAGAACAACCACCCTGCAAGAGGAACCTGAGATCTCAAAGGAAGACAGAGTAGGATGCCAAGACCCCCGCCAGCCTAATATCCCCCCGGATGTCATTCCACTGTCCCACAGTGTCACCCTGTCCAACCTTGAACTGCCCCTGCTCCATCCTTCCACAGGCATATGGACAATGCACCTGTGCGACCGAAAACTGGACTCTGCCATGGACATAACTCCACCCTCACCCATCACCATTTTAATATCATGTACCAATATCTAGCACTAAAAATAAATCACTCATTGCACTGAAATCATTCTGGAGTCAGCCTGTATTATTTACAAATGTATAACACATTACTGATCAATAATGTTCTGTTATTTTTGTGATGACAACATACCGATGTCAATAAGCATTAGTCCATGGGCTAAACAAGCAGAAGTCACGCAGTGGGTCATACAGCACTGAAAAGGGAAGGGAAAATCAAACATCAGTTTAAAAGAACTGGGGGGAAATACACAAAGTAAAGATGCAGGGGGCTTTCAGTAAATGTTAAATGGCGTGGGTGATTCTTACCTGTGTGCTACTGAAAATACTGTTGTATAACTCTGTCCCTGTTGTCTGGGTCGTCCTCTTCATCTTCCTCCTCTTCACTCTCCGCAGGCTCCACAGCTGCTTCAACACCACCATCTGGACCATCCTCCTGCAGGAAAGGCACCTGACGTCGCAATGCCAGATTGTGAAGCATACAGCAGGCCACGATGATCTGGCACACCTTCTTTGGTGAGTACATCAGGGATCCCCCTGTCATATGCAGGCACCTAAACCTGGCCTTCAGGAGGCCAAAGGTTCTTTCAATGATCCTCCTAGTTCGCCCATGGGCCTCATTGTACCGTTCCTCTGCCCTGGTCCGGGGATTCCTCACTGGGGTCAATAGCCAAGGCAGGTTGGGGTAACCAGAGTCACCAATTAGCCACACACGTTATCTCTGTAGCTGTTCCATCACATAAGGGATGCTGCTATTTCGCATCACATACGCGTCATGCACTGACCCAGGGAACTTGGCATTCACATGGGAGATGTACTGGTCAGCCAAACAGACCACCTGGACGTTCATAGAATGGTAACTTTTCCTGTTTCTGTACACCTGCTCATCGTCTTTTGGGGGTACTAAAGCCACATGGATCCCATCAATGGCACCAATTATGTTGGGGATATGTCCAAGGGCATAAAAATCACCCTTCACAGTGGCCAAATCAACCTCCTCAGGGAATACAATGTAGCGCCGCATGTGTTTCGTCAGGGCAGACAACACTCTAGACAAGATTTTTGAAAACATAGGCTGAGACATTCCAGATGACATGGCCACTGTTGTCTGGAATGAGCCACTTGCCAAAAAATGGAGGACTGACAGAACCTGCACTAGAGGGGGAATTCCTGTGGGTTGGCGGATGGGGGACATCAGGGCTGGCTCCAGCTGGGCACACAGTTCATGTATAGTGGCTCGGTCAAGTCGGTATCGTAGTATGATATGGCGTTCTTCCATTGTCGACAGGTCCACCAGCGGTCGGTACACGCGAGGATTCATCCATCTCCTCGCAAGTCCCAGCGGACGGGGCCTAGGAAGGACAACATGGAGCACAGAGTCAAGCAAATCACAGGTACGTTCACCACTGCATGCATAGCACACGATTATCTATGTATTGAAAGGCGTGTATGTGTGGCAATGCAAGGCCTAGGCCTGTGTGACGCAGTACAAATTATGCCATGTGGGCCCTTGAAATGGCGGCTGCCTGACCTGTGAAGTGGGACAATGGGATGTGAGGTCAATGCGCTGGCGTGGCACACCGTGGCGGTAGGCGGTCGAAGACCGCTATACGAAGCCGCATTGGCTAACATTGAAGCCTATGGGTTTCAGGAGCCAATGACGAGGTGCGCCGGCGGTCGCGGTACGCAACGCCGCGGTACGCACCGCCGCGGGCGTGACCGCCATTTTCTATCTGCTTAATCACTCGAGACCTGATCATCCACAGGAGAGGACCTATACTGCAAGTGCTGCTGTGACCTCGGTCTGGAAGTGACAATGGCTGCTGCGACTGGGGAAAGGGCCCCTGCCTTCACGTCTGAGGAGTTGGAGAAACTTGTGGATGGGGTCCTCCCCCAGTATGCGTTACTCTACGGTCCTCCAGACCAACAGGTAAGTACACTGGGTGCACATTGAATGGGCTATGCCTGTGTGGAGTGGGGTGGATGTAAGTTGGTGGGGTGGGGGGCGAATGAGGAGTGCAACGCACGACAGATGAGAGCATGTGCCATATGGCAAGGTTGGGGAGGGGGGGCCAATCGCATCTAACATGCAGAAAATTGATGATTTTTCCTTCCCACCCTGTACATGTCAAATAGGTCAGCGCCCATCAGAAAGTGGACATTTGGCGTGCCATCGCCAAGGAAGTCCGGGCCCTGGGGGTCCACGTCAGACGGGGCACCCACTGCTGCAAGAGGTGGGAGGACATCCGCCGCGGGACCAGGAAGACCGCCGAGTCACTGCTGGGGATGGCCTCCCAACCTAGGAGGGGTGCCAGTCGTACCCTGACCCCCCTGATGTCCCGGATCCTGGCGGTGGCCTACCCTGATTTGGATGGGCGCTTGAGGACATCACAGCAGACACAAGGGGGTGAATATCAGCACATTCTGCTATCTCTCTGCGCAGTGGAGGCGTCTGGGTGGGGGAGGAGGGTTGTGGGTGACATTAGGCCAGGGCGCTTTCTGTAGTGTAGTCCTCTCCTTTAGGCATGGCCCTGTGCTCCCGGCCCCCATCTCTGTAGGGTGACAAGTACAGCTATCGATGGTCCAGCATCACACATGTGCGCCTTTGTCGTCTCTAGACCTGTTGTCCTAGTCAGAAGTACTGAGTAGTGTACCCCGAATGCGCGGCTTAGTGCATGAGGCTCCTGTGTCTGTCCTCTCCGCCAACGGTGTTGACATTGCATGCACTCAACCTGGTCTTCGTTTTTCTCCCCCCACCCTTCTTCTTCATCTTCTTGTGCATGTGTGCATTAGCATCATCAGGCGGAGGAGAATTGGCATCAGAGCACGAGGGAGCTGCAAGTCACAAGGCCCCGGTGGGACCAGGAACAGACACCGAGGGCACCAGTGATCCGGAGGGCGAGGGGAGCACCACAACGGGGACCGGTGGTGACACCAGCGACAGCGACACGTCCTCGGATGGGAGCTCCCTAACGGTGGCGGCAACATCTGGGCCCCCCGCCTCTACAGGTACAGCCGCCACCCAGCGCACCAGCCCCGCCCCCCCAGCAGCCCCTCAGCCTACGCTCCGTGCCCGCTCGCCCAGGAAGGCGGGCGTCTCCTTCGCCCCAGGCACCTCAGCCCCTGCCCCTGTTACCCCTGCTGCCCTCAGTGAGGAGGTCATTCAGACCATCATTGTTGGGCAGACTACCCTTTTGAATGCCATCCAGGGGGTAGAAAGGGAGGTGCATCGGAGCAATGCCTACCTGGAGGGCATTCATTCGGGTCAGGCTGCCCATCAACGATCGTTCAATGCTCTGGCCTCAGCACTGACGGCAGCCATTGTCCCTGTTTCCAGCCTCCCTCTTCTGACTGCCTCCAGCCTGTCTCTGTCTCCTGTTCCTCAGCCTATCCCATCCACACCATCAGACCAGCCTGCACACACCTCAACACCCAAGGGCAGCTCATCCAGACACAAGCACCACAGAACCCACAAGCATTCACGCAAGCGACACCCAGATGCAGACATTCCAACAGTCACTACCACCTCTGTGTCCCCCTCCTCCTCGTCTCCCTCCTCCCTCCCTGTGACGTCTACACTCACACCTGCATGCACACCACCATCAGCCAGTGCTTCCATCACCAGCACACCCTCCAGTCCAGTCCTCACACGTGCAGTCACCACCCCCACTACCATTTACACGTCCCCTGTGTCCTCTCCCACTGTGTCTGTCACCCCCTCTTCCAAGACACACAAACGCAGGCAGACACCCACCCAACAGCCATCCACCTCACGACAGCCTCCAGCACAAGCACCTGCACCCAAAGACAGCACACCTGACTCTCCTACAACCACATCCTCTTCCTCCACTCCCATCACCACTTCTCCTACCTTTTACCTTGGTCCTAAGAAAGTTTTCCTCGCTAATCTTGACCTCTTTCCCTCCACTGACCCACCCCCTCCATCTGCAAAGAGTCCCAAGAGCACCTCAGCCACCACCAGCCCAGCTTCGAGTGTCACTGTGGTGCATGGGTTCTGGAGTCCACCCTTTGCCAGCAGTGACACTTCAATCAGCAGCAAGGGGACAGCCAGCCCCCCCCCCCCAGGCAAGAGGACCCGGAAACTAAAGGGCCGCCGTGAGAGGACTGACACGGCTGCCCCCAAGGAGCAAAGTTCGCCCACTTCACCAGCCACAACAGCTAGGGGAGGCAAGGGCCCGAGAGCCCCATCTAAGGAGCGAAAGGGCAGCAGGGCGGAGAAGTCAGCCAGCAGGAGCGCGGAGCACGAGGGGCCCACAAGCCCCATCCCGGGTGTTAGAGAGAACACCAAAGGGCCCAGGACTCCGTCACCGAAGGGTCCAGCAACAGCACGGTCGGACGGCGACTGAGCAGGGAGTCCAGGCCAGGTCTGGCTCCCTTGACTTACTGGACGAGCACCGCTGAAGAGGGCCCCGCCGTGCAGAAGAGCACCGCTGAAGAGGGCCCCGCCGTGCAGAAGAGCACCGCTGAAGAGGGCCCCGCTGTGCAGAAGAGCACCGCTGAACAGGGCCCCGCCGTGCAGAAGAGCACTGCTGAACAGGGCCCCGCCGTGCAGAAGAGCACCGCTGAAGAGGGCCCCGGCGTGCAGAAGAGCACCGCTGAAGAGGGCCCCGCCGTGCAGAAGAGCACCGCTGAACAGGGCCCCGCCGTGCAGAAGAGCACCGCTGAACAGGGCCCCGCCGTGCAGAAGAGCACCGCTGAACAGGGCCCCGCCGTGCAGAAGAGCACCGCTGAACAGGGCCCCGCCGTGCAGAAGAGCACCGCTGAACAGGGCCCCGCCGTCTCAAGCACCGCTCCGCTGGGCCCTTCCTGTCAAGCACCGCTCCGCTGGGCCCTTCATGTCAAGCACCGCTCCGCTGGGCCCTTCCTGTCAAGCACCGCTCCGCTGGGCCCCGCCGTCTCAAGCACCGCTCCGCTGGGCCCCGCCGTCTCAAGCACCGCTCCGCTGGGCCCCGCCGTCTCAAGCACCACTCCACTGGGCCCTTCCTGTCAAGCACCGCTCTGCTGGGCCCTTCCTGTCAAGCACCGCTCCGCTGGGCCCTTCCTGTCAAGCACCGCTCCGCTGGGCCCCGCCGTCTCAAGCACCGCTCCGCTGGGCCCTTCCTGTCAAGCACCGCTCCGCTGGGCCCCACCGTCTCAAGCACCGCTCCGCTGGGCCCCGCCGTCTCAAGCACCGCTCCGCTGGGCCCCGCCGTCTCAAGCACCGCTCCGCTGGGCCCCGCCGTCTCAAGCACCGCTCCGCTGGGCCCTTCCTGCATGCACTGTTAACGGTTCACTGTGCCCACCATGCCTCCTCCTTGACCAGTGGAGACTGTAATCCACCTGATGGACTGTGGCTTTGCACTCCCCAGGATGGCACAGTGGGCAACCCACCCACTTGTGAGACTTGAGAGACTGTGGCTTTGCACTCCCCAGGATGGCACAGTGGGCAACCCACCCACTTGTGAGACTTCAGAGACTGTGGCTTTGCACTCCCCAGGATGGAACAGTGGGCAACCCACCTACTGTAGAGACTTGAGAGACTGTGGCTTTGCACTCCCCAGGATGGCACAGTAGGCATGGTGGCCCCTTCGTGGTTCTGGCGTCGTGGACTCATGTGGCTGTGGTGCCCCCCCCTTCCCTTCCCCCTGAGGTGCCTGTAGTTTTTTCATCAGATGCCCCTGCAGTGTTCTCTCCAGAGGACTCAGGTCTCCTGTGTGGGCTTTGCCCTTGTGTTGTTACACTTTGGCCCACGGACACTTCGATTTTCTTTTGATGTGCAGGACTAATTGCCTCGGTTATCCATTGCACTGTATATAGACTTATTTTGATATTGATTTTTTGGCTAGTTGACCATAACTTTTCAGAGCCTATTTTGTACATACATTTTTATTCACAATTTAATTATGTCTTTGCATTTATCAGGGGGGTTTGGGTGGTGTCACTGTGACTTGTTGCTCTGCATTGGTGTGTACATAGTTTGGGGGGGTGGGGGTCGCATATGTGTGTGCCGTAAGCTTTCCTCCTCCCCCCTCCCGTGTGTCGTAGGTGCAGTACTCACCGTTGTCGTCTGCGCCGGCGTTCGTACTCGTGGTAGATGAGCAGGTAGACGAGAGCAGGTAGTATGTTTAATTCGGGTTCCATGCTGTCCTCCTTCCTCGTGGAGTGCATAGAGGTGAGCGTTTTCCCATTCGTAGTCTGTTTCCGCCGTGTTTTTATCGGCGGGGCTCCCGCCCCGGAAAAGGTGGCGGATTGGTGAGTTATGATACTGTGGGCGGTACATTGTCTGCCGCCTGCCTGTTGGCGGTGACCGCCGCGCTGTTTGTCTGTACCGCCGCGGCGGGCGGAGTGTTAATGTGGCGGGCTGTGTTGGCGGTTCCCGCCAGGGTCAGAATTCCATTTTTTGGACCGCCAGCCTGTTGGCGGGTTGGCCGCCGCTTTATCACCGACCGCCAGGGTTAGAATCACCCCCTATGTCCTTATAAACTCGCTGTGCTATCCCCTCTATCTCTACAAGTTTTGGGCCTTATTCTGTTGCAGGCACCTGGCCCACTCACACAAGTGAGGTATCATTTTTACCGGGGGACTTGGGGTAACGCTGGGTGGAAGGAAATTTGTGGCTCCTCACAGATTCCAGAACTTTCTGTCACCGAAATGTGAGGAAAATGTGTTTTTATAGCCAAATGTTGAGGTTTGCAAAGGATTCTGGGTAACAGAACCTGGTCACCCCATCTTGGATTCCCCTAGGTCTCTAGTTTTTAAAAATGCACAGGTTTGGTAGGTTTCCATAGGTGCCGGCTGAGCTAGAGGCCAAAATCTACAGGTAGGCACTTTGCAAAAAACACCTCTGTTTTCTGTGAAAAAATGGGATGTATCCACGTTGTGTTTTGGGGCATTTCCTGTCGCGGGCGCTAGGCCTACCCACACAAGTGAGGTATCATTTTTATCGGGAGACTTGGGGGAACGCTGGGTGGAAGAAAATTTGTGGCTCCTCTCAGATTCCAGAACTTTCTGTCACCGAAATGTAGGAAAATTAGTTTTTTTAGCCAAATTTTGAGGTTTGCAAAGGAGTCTGGGTAACAGAACCTGGTCAGAGCCCCACAAGACACCCCATCTTGGATTCCCCTAGGTGTCTAGTTTTCATAAATGCGCAGGTTTGCTAGGTTTCCCCAGATTCCCCTAGGTCTCTAGTTTTCAAAAATGCACAGGTTTGGTGCCGGCTGAGCTAGAGGCCAAAATCCACAGCTAGGCACTTAGTAAAAAACAGCTCTGTTTTCTTTCTGTAAATGTGATGTGTTCACGTCGTGTTTTGGGGCATATCCTGTCGCGGGCGCCAGGCCTACCCACACAAGTGAGGTATCATTTTTATCGGGAGACTGGGGGAACGCTGGGTGGAAGGAAATTTGTGGCTCCTCTCAGATTCCAGAACTTTCTGTCACCGAAATGTAGGAAAATTAGTTTTTTTAGCCAAATTTTGAGGTTTGCAAAGGAGTCTGGGTAACAGAACCTGGTCTGAGCCCCACAAGTCACCCCATCTTGGATTCCCCTAGGTCTCTAGTTTTAAAAAATTCACAGGTTTGGTAGGTTTCCCTAGGTGCCGGCTGAGCTAGAGGCCAAAATCTACAGGTAGGCACTTTGCAAAAAACACCTCTGTTTTCTGTCAAAAAATGGGATGTGTCCACGTTGTGCTTTGGGGCATTTCCTGTCGCGGGCGCTAGGCCTACCCACACAAGTGAGGTATCATTTTTATCAGGAGACTTGGGGGAACGCTGGGTGGAAGGAAATTTGTGGCTCCTCTCAGATTCCAGAACTTTTTTGTCACCGAAATGTGAGGAAAATTAGTTTTTTTAGCCAAATTTTGAGGTTTGCAAAGGATTCTGGGTAACTGAACCTGGTCAGAGCCCCACAAGTCACCCCATCTTGGATTCCCCAAGGTGTCTAGTTTTTAAAAATGCGCAAGTTTGCCCAGGTGCCGGCTGAGCTAGAGGCCAAAATCCACAGCTAGGCACTTAGTAAAAAACAGCTCTGTTTTCTTTCTGTAAATGTGATGTGTTCACGTCGTGTTTTGGGGCATATCCTGTCGCGGGCGCCAGGCCTACCCACACAAGTGAGGTACCATTTTTATTGGGAGACGTGGGGGAACGCTGGGTGGAAGGAAATTTGTGGCTCCTCTCAGATTCCAGAACTTTCTGTCACCGAAATGACAGGAAAAAGTGTTTTTTTTGCCAAATTTTGAGGTTTGCAAAGGATTCTGGGTAACTGAACCTGGTCAGAGCCCCACAAGTCACCCCATCTTGGATTCCCCAAGGTGTCTAGTTTTTAAAAATGCGCAGGTTTGCTAGGTTTCCCCAGGTGCCGGCTGAGCTAGAGGCCAAAATCCACAGCTAGGCACTTAGTAAAAAACAGCTCTGTTTTCTTTCTGAAAATGTGATGTGTCCAAGTTGTGTTTTGGGGCATATCCTGTCGCGGGCGCTAGGCCTACCCACACAAGTGAGGTACTATTTTTATCGGGAGACTTGGGGGAACGCTGGGTCGAAGTAAATTTGTGGCTCCTCTCAGATTCCAGAACTTTCTGTTACCGAAATGACAGGAAAAAGTGTATTTTTTTTGCCAAATTTTGAGGTTTGCAAAGGATTCTGGGTAACAGAACCTGGTCGGAGCCCCACAAGTCACCCCATCTTGGATTCCCCTAGGTGTCTAGTTTTCAAAAATGCGCAGGTTTACTAGGTTTCCCCAGGTGCCGGCTGAGCTAGAGGCCAAAATCCACAGCTAGGCACTTAGTAAAAAACAGCTCTGTTTTCTTTCTGAAAATGTGATGTGTCCACGTCGTGTTTTGGGGCATATCCCCACAAGACACCCCATTGTGGCTCCTCTCAGATTCCAGAACTTTCTGTCACCGAAATGACAGGAAAAAGTGTTTATTTGCCAAATTTGGAGGTTTGCAAAGGATTCTGAGTAACAGAACTTGGTCAGAGCCCCACAAGTCACCCCATCGTGGATTCCCCTGGGTGTCTAGTTTTCAGAAATGCACAGGTTTGCTAGGTTTCTCCAGGTTCCGGCTGATCTAGAGGCCCAAATCCACAGCTAGGCACTTAGTAAAAAACAGCTCTGTTTTCTTTCTGAAAATGTGATGTGTCCACGTCGTGTTTTGGGCATATCCTGTCGTGGACGCTAGGCCTACCCACACAAGTGAGGTACCATTTTTATCGGGAGACTTGGGGGAATGCTGAGTGGAAGGAAATTTGTGGCTCCTCTCAGATTCCAGAACTTTCTGTCACCGAAATGACAGGAAAAAGTTTTTTTTTTGCTAAATTTTGAGGTTTGAAAAGGATTCTGGGTAACAGAACCTGGTCAGAGCCCCACAAGTCACCCCATCGTGGATTCCCCCAGGTGTCTAGTTTTCAAAAATGTGCAGGTTTGCTAGGTTTCCCCAGGTGCTGGCTGAGCTAGAGGCCAAAATCCACAGCTAGGCACTTTGTGAAAAAACAGCTCTTTTTTCTTTCTGAAAATGTGATGTGTCCACGCTGTGTTTTGGGGCATATCCTGTCGCGGGCGCTAGGCCTACCCATGCAAGTGAGGTACCATTTTTATCGGGAGACTTGGGGGAACACAGAATAGCAAAACAAGTGTTATTGTCCCTTGTCTTTCTCTACATTTGTTCCTTCCAAATGTAAGACAGTGTGTAAAAAAGACGTCTATTTGAGAAATGCTCTGTAATTCACATGCTAGTATGGGTACCCCAGAATTCAGAGATGTGCAAATAACCACTGCTTCTCAACACCTTATCTTGTGGCCATTTTGGAAATACAAAGGTTTTCTTGATACCTATTTTCCACTTTTTATATTCCAGCAAATGAATTGCTGTATATCAGGTATAGAATGAAAACCCATTGCAAGGTGCAGCTCATTTATTGGCTCTGGGTACCTAGGGTTCTTGATGAACCTACAAGCCCTATATATCCCCGCAACCAGAAGAGTCCAGCTGACGTAACGGTATATTGCATTAAAAAATCTGACATCGCAGGAAAAAGTTACTGAGTAAAACATGGAGAATTTTTTTTTTTATTTTTTACCTCAATTTCAATATTTTTTTATTTCAGCTGCTATTTTCTGTAGGAAACCCTTGTAGGATCTACACAAATGACCCCTTGCTGAATTCAGAATTTTGCCTACTTTTCAGAAATGTTTAGCTCTCTGGGATTCAGCATTGGTTTCATACCCATTTCTGTCACTAACTGGAAGGAGGCTGAAAGTGCAAAAAATAGTAAAAATGGGGTATGTCCCAGTAAAATGCCAAAATTGTGTTGAAAAATTGGGTTTTCTGATTCAAGTTTGCCTGTTCCTGAATGCTGGGAAGATGGTGGTTTTAGCACCACAAACCCTTTGTTGATGCCTTTATCAGGGGAAAAACCACAAGCCTTCTTCTGCAGCCCTTTTTTCGCATTTTTTTTTTAAAAACTAAATTTTTGCTGTATTTTGGCTAATTTCTTGGTCTCCTTCTGGGCAACCCACAAAGTCTGGGTACCTCTAGAATCCCTAGGATGTTGGAAAAAAAGGACGCAAATTTGGGGTGGGTAGCTTATGTGGAGAAAAAGTTATGAGGGCCTAAGCACCTACTGCCCCAAAAATAGCCAGAAAAAGGCTCGGCACAGGAGGGGGAAAAGGCCTGGCAGCGAAGGGGTTAAATGTGGTTGGCAGCGGCATCAATGCTGAACTCAGCCTCCTTTGTGAGCCTTTGTCACTATCAACCGGCAAGTACATTTACTTCTAACTTCTACATACACGTTTGTCAGAACAAAATCTACTTTTCTAACAATTCACCTGCTGATCACACTGGCCCACCTCCAAAACCACCAATTAAAAAATGATGAACATATATATATTGGATATGCTGATTGAAAAAACTCTAAACAATAAATTCTAATCAGATTAACCCTTAAAATCTATAAGATGGGCTTAGTAAATACAAACAAATACATGTTTTCTATATCTTGTCTATATTTAATAAGCAGTACCTTTCAAACACTGTTGAGTAATACTTATCTGCTAAGAAGCATCAAACAAAAGAGGATGAACATGGAGGACAGGGAATTTACATTGACTTGAGACTTCTGTTCTATTGTGATGTACCTGGTGTTCTGTTTCTTGGATCTTTTATTGGCTTGCTGCTCAGAAAGAAGTAACTAAAAGGTCATGCATAATGCCAACCTCTTCTCTTGCCATAAGGTCTCTGCTCAACGCATGGTAGCTATGGCAAAAGCAGCAGACAATCACATAATAAGTGAATGTTGCATTCAACCTGTGCCAATAATTTTACAGTAAAGAACACAACACAGTCAAACCCCTAAGGCACAAAAGCACCTAGAAACAGTACAGCATTCATCAAAAGTCATTGTTTGCAGGGTATCAGGATCTAGGCTTGATTTAAGGCAAACCACAGTGGAGCAGCGATCAAATACAACACGGATGCTATCTCAGTTAAAGCTTTTATTTTCAGACTTATGGCCACATTTACTAACCTTTCATGTAACACAGTGCAACAAGGCAACCAGCTGTAATGCGCTGATTGAAAGGGAGAGAGAAGAAACATACGATATCTACTAAGATATGGCACACTTCTGCTCTCTCATAGTGCTGGTGCAACTCAGGCCGCCTAGGGTTAACGCAGGCACCTGGTGCAATTGTGCCTGCATTTCAAGAAGAATTGATTTTGTGCAGGAAGGGAAACAGTCCTGCACAAATCATTCTCTCACTGCATTTTCCTCCTTTAATATAAAAAAATAAATAACAAGGATAAACAAAGATTTTTCTGCTCATTATGCCATCTTCTTGAAGACGTAGCTATTTCACATAACACCAAGTTTACAAACCTTGTAAATCTGGGTATGTGTGAAATCTATGGGTGAATGCACGGGAATGCCCATAGTCCACCCATAGAGCGCCTCCTAGAACGTAAAACAATGCAGTGCAAGCTGCTGCGTTCTGCTGCATTTCTATATAAAGCCACGCAAGGTGGCACAAATTACCCCGTGCATGGTTTTGTAAATAGCATTTTACATCATTCCTGTGCCACAAAAGTGGTGCAACCACAATGCAAAATGTTAATAAACCTGGCCCTAAGTCTCTGAAAGGCAAGTCCCTGAATGCCAGCAGGATTCAAGGGGTACTCGAGCGAGTAAGTGCGTTTAGGTGGAGTTTTCCTTGGTTGTGGATGTTATGTAGACGTTGCAGTTGAGGTGCCAGATTTATTATGTGCACCAGTCAGTAATTGTAAAAACTCTATTACCCAATCCTGACTATTTTTTCATGAGCCCCCTCTTCTTTTGCAACACATCCTATCTGCCTTATAGTAACATTATTAAGGAACCTCGGCTCCAAGATTGTAGCAACCATAAGCAGCCATGTGGCTTTCAGCTCCTTAGACACTCCCCTATTTAGATGTGCTCTGTTAGGGTTAAACCTGTTTCTCTTCCCTATTTTGACTGATGTCTGGCTGTCTGGAGGGGTCCTACCAACGAACAAAGGAGGCCCTCTCTGGCATTTCAAAGTCAAAAGAGGCAGTGCTACAGCTGACTATGTTTGGTCATCTGTTCCCGTCTACTTAACACTGATCTGCTCTTTCGTGGCTCAGAGACAGGCTATTGTCCTCATAGCCAGAGTCAATAACTATCCTAGCTAATGATATCTAGCTCTGAAACTATAATTAGCAGCAGGACTGGTTTTAATCCAGTTCTGGCATATACACCCAGAAGTATATTTTTACAAAGTTACTTTACCACGTAATTTTAAAAAAATCAACTTCACCGCAAAATGTAAATAAGATTTTGAAAATGAAGTTAGAAGTAACTTTGAAGCTTTTTTCTGGCATTTACCCCAGCAGCAAAAGAAATTAAAGGGCCTGATTTAGATCTCAGCGGAGGGGTTACTCCTTCGCAACAGTAATGGATATCCTATCCGTTGAAATCTAATACCATTGTTTTCCATGGTATTTAGATTTCGGTTGACAGGATATTCATCGCCATTTTGACAGAGTAGCCCCTCCGCCAAGCTCTAAATCAGGCCCAAAGATTTTAATTCCATCTAGGCCTGCCCAGGGAAAAGCCTAGCAAAGTCTACCTAGTGAAGTAGCTTTAGAAGTTTTATTTCAGTGTGAGAGCACACTAACCTTGAAATGTAGTGTGTCAAATTTTTATTAGCACCCTGCCCTGAAGACTTACAAGGTACACGTTAGAGGTGAAATGAATAAACAAAAAAGGCTTTTCTTATATGGCTAAGCCTCTTTCCATGCCATGTGTCATTGCATTGCATTTAACTTGCCACTGGGGGGGGGGTGGCCGAGGCGTCAAGATGACGGTTGCATTTTAGAAGTGCTCCAGACCCCTCTGTCATCTGCACTCATTAATGCCTTTTTAACCCCACATTCTGAACCTGGAAACATCTAGCCTACTCTGAGGCGATCCGGAGCAGCGGTCGGCTTAAGAAACCGAGAAGGTGACATTCCAAAAGAAGCCTATTCCTGGAGGAATAGGCCGTCCCTTAAAATGGCAGCAGTCACTGAGCGTGACTAGGGAGTCGCTCGGTCTGATGCGGTGAAGTGATCCAGCAAGAGATTTGTTGGGGGTGAGTGTGACAAGGGACCCTTTCGGCCATCACACAGACCGGCCAGAGAAGCATTGGAAGATGTGCCTCCTGGTGGAGGAGCAGGGGCCAGAGCGGACTTGAGGGCCTGGTGGGCCCCAGGAACTGGATGCTGGTGAGGCCTAGGAACAGGCTGGATACAGGCGCTACCATGGGGCTCTCCTGGAGGAAGTGTGCCGCCGCCGTGGGTCACGCATATTGGCCCCTGAAGCTGAAGCGATTCAACCTGAAGAGACGGTGAGGAGGGGGCACGAGGCTGTGTGGACAGAGCCGTGGGACTTGGTTACAGGACCACTTGGAGTGTGGATCGGGCCTCCGTCTCGAGGTCCATTTGTCCTGCAGTGCTTGACGAGATACAGTGCCTCCCCTCCCTTCAGGAACATATGAGAGCCACAGGAGGGGTCCACAAATGGGGAGGGACATCTGTAGTTATCAGCACTCATGGCGTAAGAAAGCCAGAACTGAATCTGAGGGCCCAGTGGATGAAACAGGAATGGGAGGGACGCCAATTACAGATATTATGCACATAGTCTGGGCCCATGACGACCCTGCAGAGGGATGGTGAAACCCAGGAGGCTCGGGTGAAGTGCAAGAGGGCTCTCCTTTAAAGACAGTGCATTCATCCGGCTCCTGGAGTGTCAGCCCCAGGAATCAAGCTACAGCTCTTACATTACTTGACTTGAACATCCAGAGGGTGAGCACCACACGGGCTTGGCCTAGGTCCTGAAGTGGCAGATAGAGGAGTCTCAGAACACGGAGATTTTGGATTTTAGAAAGTTTCTCCCTGCCGGCACTGGTTGCTGAACAACAGGTGGTGTCACAATGAGCATGGATAAACCGGCATGGTCAATCTCAGCACAAATATGCATGGATCAATTCACCAAGAGCACAGGCTCAACCTCTACTGGGGAATTTGGGCCAGGAGGAAAGTCCCTGCCCGCAGGAGATTTAGCTACCATTCTCTAGGCAATACACTCCTCTCAAACAGCAGTGGAGACAAAAACTGGGGAGGTCAGAGTTGATGTGGTGCTGGTGCGCCAAGACCTCCGCAACCCGACAGCAAGGATCACGGATGCTGAATCCAGATTATCCAATGTGGAAGACGAAGTGAGTGCTCTTTAATCTCAAGTACCTAAGCTTCTAGTTCGGATATCTGAGCTGCACCACAGAGCCAAGGGTGCTGAAGATCGCTCAAAATGCAATAACATCCGAATAATAGGCATCCCCAAAAATACAGAAACTTCATCTATGGCCTCTTCTCTGGAGGACTGGTTTAGAACCTGGGTGCCACCAAACTGCTAACGCCTTGTTTTGGAATAGAATGGACTCACCGGGTTCTACAGTCTAGGCCTCCTCCTGGATCACCATCTAGGCCAGTGATACTTTGATTCTTCAACTACAAAGACAGGGATGCAGTGCTACAGGAGGCCCCTTCTCAGGACAAGTTGCTTTGCAATGGAGCAAAAGTCCTTGTGTTCCCAGATTACACTAGTGAAGTCCAGTAATAACCTAGATTCTACTCAGAAGTTAGTTGAGGGCAGTGAAGGTGCCTTACCGTCTTCTCTTCTCCGCTCGACTTAGAGTGGTTCATGCCAATAAAACCCATTTTTTTGATACTCCTACATCGGCCTGGACATGGCTAATGGAGAAGAACATGCTGGCTTCCTCCGACCACGGTCCCCTGCGGGGCTGTACAGTATCAAATCTGGACAATCAGCTATCATGGTCCAAGAAGCATCGACAGTGTACTCGTTCTAGAAGGTGCAGAACACAGCGCAGGTCTGGGTTGGGTTCTTCCTTAGCTCACCCATGGGATGGGACCACACGCTCTGAAACACCCAAGTAAACTGCAATGATCAAAACCCAAGGGGCTGTGGTGCTGCCGGCAGGGGGATAGACGCCTGATCGAGTGAATCCCTCCAGTGACTCTGAAATGTCCCGAAGTCTGGCACTGTGATATACCACGAGAAAGTTTGGGGGAAGGGCGAGTAAAATTAACACCTGCTACGTAACTGCATATCGAATTATGGTGTTTCTAATCCTGTCTTATGGAAAGATCCACCATTGCTCACTAGTTTGGGGTTAAGAGCTTAAATGTTACATAAGGGAGACAGATGCTTCTGGGGGGAAGTATTGGGTGGGGTAGAAGTTGGGAGGTATGTGGGTACACGCTATGTTGTGCAGCACCTGTTGTTTTTGCTGGGGGTTATTGTTTGTTTTTTTAGTTTATCAGGTACACAGGGACTGAGACCCACACCTCTACTGACAGCCACACCTCCGCCCTTCTAAGAGACCTGACTGCCTATCGACAAGAGAATCACCTTTAAGCTCCTGTCCCACGCCTACAAGGCCCTACACAACTTCGGACCATCCTACCTCAACCACAGATTCTCCTTCTACACTCCCGCCAGACAATTACGCTCCTCCAACATCCCCCGCATCCGGAAGACAACAGCCGGAGGAAGATCCTTCTCCGCCAAGACCTGGAACACACTCTCCATCCACCTCAGGCAGTCCCCCACCCTGTCTTAGTTCAGGAAGGACCTCAAGACCTGGCTCTTTGACTAATTCTCATCAGCCCCCACCTTCCCAGCCCCTTGAGACCCTCACGGGTGAGTATCTGCGCTTTACAAATCCTTGATTGATTGATTGATTGGGGAGGCAGCACTAGCCATTTGCTGCAATTTAGCCAGACCTAATCGTAATGGAGCAGTGGCCTAAAAATTGATGGACTGGGATATAGCCTGAGTAATTAATCAGTGTCTGGGATTAATTCAAGAATTCCACCCATCACTTCTTTGCTTTCCTTGGTGCGATGTCATGAGTGCAGTGGGTATTCCCAGAGAGGGTGCCAATACTCAACGTGCCACAGGATTCAAGCTATAGAAAACCTCTCAGAGGCTGCTGGTATCCAAAGCTGATCTGGCATTGCAGTTCAGGCCACACTATTTCTGTTGCAGCAGGTCTAGCACTGATTTTCATATGACTGGCGCCTTTCTGAGTTGGCATGGCTGTCAAAAAACAATGGACTAGACTATGGCCCCAGGTAATTACCAGAGATTACCTCTAGTATTCCACCCTTCACTTATTTGTTTTACTCGGACTGGTCTTTGTGGCATACTTGCACAATTCTGCCAAAACTGTGCAACAAAAGGTTTTTGTGAAAAACTGAGGATCTACCTACAGGCAGAGGAGCAGTACTTTGCATCATATGTACTACCTCTACAATGGATGCCATAATGGGCACTTGAAGCCCTGCCGGTACATGAGGACACTGGTGTGAGAATACCACTTCACAAATGTGACCGATCTCCAGTCGGTATTACGATCCCCATAGGAGATAATAAGATCATAATACAGCAGATGGGATATCCGTCACATTTGTGACAGAGTATTTCCTTCTGCCAAGACCTAAATCAGGTACTAAATCATATTTGGAAGACAGCTGAGATCCGAACTGTGGATGGAAAGGTGTACTGAATATCTGACACCTCACCTATATGCTGGATATCGGTACTGGAAATTTGGGGTTGTGCCTGTGTATTCGAGATTTAATTATGATTGTCTTCAATGGGACTTTCAAGTTGTATCATAGCATGGGGAGGTATCACTGGCTTTCTGCTGACCTGCATGTTGATTCACAGCATGCTGTGGATGTCTGTCGGTAAATCTGTGCACGGGAGATAGCAATGGGTAGTTGTGTCTAAACATGGATAATTATGGAGTTTCACATAACTTTGGAAGCTCAGGGTATGAAGAGAATTTGCATAACCTGGAAAGGCAGAATTCGAAATTTGAAGAAACACCCGGACCATGTGAGACTCTACATTCATAGATGCTGGTTATCCATTGGTGCTGAGTTTGTGCCGGGGTGTTTCCAAATGTGTTTGGGTATGCAGTGGACGAGCCAGGGTAGTTGATATTTGCTTTTGGGCGTATGGAGGTTGTTAGACTTGGCATCCTTGGTGTGGTGTCCCCTAATTTTTTGCCTCTGCTTCCCAGGTTGTTGATGTGTGCTGGATTCTGTTTTTGCCATTTGTGATACTCTAGGCACTTTACCACTGCTAATCAGTGCTAAAGTGCAAGTGCTCCTGTGTAAAATGCATGTGTAATCCACTTTCCATGATTGGCATACTTGATCTACTAGTAAGTCCCTGGTACAGTGCAATAGAGGTGCCCAGGACCTGTAAATCAAATGCTACTAGTGGACCTGCAGCACTCGTTGTGCTACCTACCTAAGTAGCCCTGTAAACCTGTCTCAGACCTGTCACTGCTGTGTCTGTGGGTGCAGTCTTACACTGCCAATTTGACCTGGCAAGTGTACCCACTTGCAAGGCCCAAGTCCCCCCTTTTTATACATGTACCCTAAGGTAGGCCCTAGGTAGCCCCATGTGCAGGGTGCAGTGTATGTTAAAGGTGGGACATGTACTGGATGTGTTTTTACATGTCCTGACAGTGAAATACTGCCAAATTCAGTTTTCACTGTTGCAAGGACTATCTCTCTCATAGGTCAAGATGGGGCTGCGGGGCTGCCTTTAAATATTATTAAAGTGCAGATTCCCTTTGGGAGCAGATAGAAATCTGGAGTTTGGGGTCTCTGAACTCACAATTTAAAAATACATCTGTTAGTGAAGTTGTTTTTTAGATCGTTAGTTTGAAAATGCCACTTTTAGAAAGTAGACATTTCTTGCTTAAACCATTCTGTGACTCTGCCTGTTTGTGGATTCCCTGTCTGGATCAGTTTGACAGTTGGGCTGTTTGTGCATCTCCTCTCCACAGAGACAAAGGGTGCTGGGGTGTAGCCTGCATATCCTGATGGGCCATCTGTGCTAGAGTGGTGGGAGGAGTGGTCACTTACACCTGAATGGGCTGTGCCTGACCTCTCACAATGCAGTCTCCAACCCCCTAGTGTGTATCTGGGGCCTGGCCTAGGCAAGGTAGGATCTTGCAAACAAGAGAGACTTCCCTTTGAAGTTTACCAACTTCAAAGGCAGAAAGAGGTATAAGTATTGGACTCAAAACCCCTGAAAATTAGATCACTTCTGGATTCAAGCAGAACCTCTGCCAAGGAGAAGAACTGAAGAGCTGAGGAGAAGTGCTGCCCCTGCCTGTGACTGTACTTTGTTGGGCTATCCTGCACTTGCTGCCTCTGCCTGTGAAAGGGGACAAAGACTGGACTTTGTTGTGCATTCCTGCTTGAGAAGAATCTACAAGGGCTTGAACTGATTTTCCCTCCTGTTCTGAAGTCTCATGGCCATCAAAGACTACCTCTGCCAGCACCTGGAATCTCTGCTGAGACTCCTGCCCTGCCAAGTGGTGCCCTAGTCAGTCCCTGGGCCTTTGAAAGGTGAAGTTGACAGAACAAGAGCTGAAAATCCACGCACAGAACGCCATGCTGGGAAATTTTTGATGCACCATCTGCAACACGGCTGATATTGATGCGCTGCCAGCTTTGCGGCTGAAATCATTGATCCACCTGCATCGCAGCTGGGAGATCAACGCATCATGGCTGGTGAAACGGCACGCAACACATGCTTGCAGCTGCTGATAATGACGCAAACCACATGCAGCGCAGTTTTCTAAAACTTTCTAATCCACGCTCACAAAGCCCTCCACGACAAGGGACCGGCCTACCTCAACGATCGACTTAACTTCCACAACTCGACGCGCCAGCTCCGCTCCGCCGACCTCGCCCTCGCAACAGTCCCTCACATTCACTGTACCACAACCGGCAGCAGATCCTTCTCCCACCTCGCCCCCAAAACCTGGAACTCCCTCCCCACCAACCTACGCAAGACCCAGGACCTCCTGACATTCAGGAAGCGCCTCAAGACCTGGCTCTTCGAGCAGTAGCACCCCCACCCCAACACCTTGAGACCCTTCTGGGTGAGTAGCGCGCTCAACAAATTAATTGATTGATTGATTGATTTAACACCGTGCGACCGGATATTCAACGCATCGTCCCTGGGCATCAAAGTCATCCTGACTGCGCAAATTCGAGGTGTCCCATCCAGAAATCGATGCATCGCTCTCTTGCTAGGGAGAAAAATGATGCATTGCTGACCCAACCGGACAAGAAATGACGCACATCCTCTCTTGTAAGGAATGAATGAACGCATCGCTGACTTTTTGAACGCACGCTCGCCCGTGCTGCTTTATTTTTTACACAAACCAGGTACTTTGTGCAAAATCATTATTTCCATTGTTTTCCATGGAGTAAGACTCTTAGGGCCAGATGTAGCAACCAGTTTGCGAGTCGCAAACGGTGAAAATCGCCGTTTGCAACTCGCAAACGTGGGTTTGCTATGCAGAAATGCATTTTGCGAGTCGGATCCGACTCGCAAAATGCATTTCAGACTCGCTAATAGGAAGGGGTGTTCCCTTCCTATTAGCGACTCGCACTGGTATGCAATTCCATTTGCGGCCGCGAAAGCAGCCGCAAATGGACTCGCAGTTACCATCCACTTGAAGTGGATGGTAACCCAATAAGTCAACATTCCTCAGAAAAAGTGGTTAAATGCTTATCATTGCACATCTGGCAGAAAGTAAATACAGAAATATATTATCAAGAGTACAAACATATGTTCGGGTGCCAACCTGGTGCAGAAACCCAACCACCACGGGTTTCGAAAATACACAGACACATAGGCGGTAGCAGAGCACCGACTACGTTGAGTGCTGTATAAAACAATATGCAGAGTATAAAAAGAGCAACCAGGGCACTCCAAGATTAGTTATTTTGTGACGGATACTTTAATCCTTAGCGTTGCAGTATGCGAACAAAAATACAAATATACATAGATGTACAAAGTCCATGTAAACAATTGAAAATACGTGAGATCAGTGATAGCCAACACGTGTTTCGTCCTTACGGACTTCTTCAAGGCTGTAAACAAAGACAGATTGGAATTCTTTAACAGAGAGAATGCTCCACTACCAGCCGGTAGGTACATATTCCAAGAGTTCTTTTATGCATATTATAACATGCAACGTGGGCCAAAAAAGAGATACCCATAGATGTTCCAAAGTATAGTTCAGAATAGAAACACTGTAAAGAGTGTGCATACGAGGAAAAGGGTAGAAGACGGTCGTAGATTGTATTGAGTGGGAGAGTGACTGGCCACCAAAAGTGAATGAAATGTGATAAGAAAGTGTGCTAATGTATATACAAGAGGGGAATTGCAGAAAGTGCCCAACAATGTGCATAAACTATAAAGAATATTTAAAAAATATGGGAAACGAGAATGCCCGTGGATATCTTAAAATACCTTAAAGGTTCTGTAAATTCAGGAAATGCAAAGTTCCAATATGTAGTGAGAGTAGAACCATATCTGTAAGGGGAGTCCAAAAAAAAAAAAGAGAAGAACAGCACTTGTAATCCAAATGCTAAAACTACTGGTACTGCGCTAATGTTAAAGTGGAAAAGACGGAAAACAAGACCTACCCGGAAGATTGTGATTTATGTGTCCGGATAAGTGAGGGTCCTTCGTGATATCAAGGACCAATAGTACACATCAGGGCATAAGAATACCCCAAAGGGTGAATCCGTAGTATGGGATACACACTCCGTCTGAGGTCTCAGTAGACCAAGTCTGCGAATTGGAGCAGAGATCTAGGAAAAGAAATGTGCCGACATGAGAGACACAAAAAAACAAAATTTACAGTTAACTAAGGGAAATACCTTAAAAATTAAAATCCATGGGACACGGTCATATCATGAAATAGGTCGTAAATGCCAAAACAATGAGTAGAAACTAGGTATCCGATTAGACTAACTCGGGACCACAGGAAGGTGTACACCGAAGAAAGAAATCGATACTGATGTTACGAGTATGTTAAGGGGTTGGGGATCTCGGTCTAGGGGTTGAATACGGAGTGACCAAGAAAAAATATAGTATGCGTCTGGTCCACCGCTTTGAGTTGCGGATATAAGTTAAGTAGTAGAGGAGGACTGGTGGCGGCTCGTATCCGAAGAAATATTTGACGGCGTAACCGTAAGTATAAATGTAAATTATCCCAAGTATGCGAGCATATTGATCACATCAAGCGTATGGATGGGACAAAGTTAACAAAAGAAAGCTCTCTCAATAGTGGCGCTTCCCGCTGAGCCTTTACGCGTTCCAAGACATGAGGACCCTAGAACGGTAAACTCAGTATTCCCTTACCGGTGATTCCCCAGGATCCGGGAGTCAGTGACGCTTCGGTAAGCGTGCCGGGTACAGCGTAAGGTAGCGCTGACAGGTAACGTAGGACCAACTCAGGCTGCGCACTGTCGATATATACACGTGTGCAGTGTAGAAAACAAAAAAGGACTATGTTTACGATAGGGAGAGGCAAGGGTTGAGCTATTAACCACAATAAGAGGTGCTACACGGGCGCCATGTTAAGTGTATTGATGTGAGCTCCGGCATGCCGAGAAATCCCCGTTATTAGTATTAAAGACAGCCAATTTCCCAAGGAATGTGCTCCGATACGTTATAGTGCGTGGTATAGGGAGAGCACAATTACCAGAGTGTTATATGCAGAGTAGTCGAGGGAGGTTCTTTTAATGAAAATAAGACAGATTCTTAAGTGCATACAGCATATGTATTAGACACAAGGTAAAAAGAAAAAGATGGAAAAGTTAAAAAGAGTAAATATATATACAGTACAAAAATCATTTTCCTAGTGTGCAGTTAACAGATGGTAACATATATACATTTACGTTGTACTAGGACAAACGATTACGATCAACAAACATGGAATTACAGAGTTTGCCACATAAGGCATTATGTACAAGCACATAGGGAATTTGTTGTCATTATTGCAAAAATGATAATAATGGAACACAGAGAAGGATTGAAAGTATACATACACAAATGTAAGGGTGAAATACCAAAGGGCAGCCATTCACTAGTAAGCGACAAACTGGAATAACTTAGCAGTTTGTCGTCCTGTACTCAGTAACCAGGGGTTAGGAGAGGAAGGACTGTCACAAAATGTCATGTATTCAGTCAGCAAGACACACACGCAAAATTAAATTACGTGAATGCTGCAAAAGGAGGCAGAGCCTGTGTAGAACAATTACAGAAAAACATGTAGGTCTTTATGTATATTAAGGCCTTGTTCAACCGCTCGCAGTTTTATGATCCATCTACTCTCGAGACGTCTGAGAGCCAAAGTGCGGTTCCCTCCTCGAGGCATTCTGTTGAGAGAGTCGATCCCATGGATATGAATATCCAGCACTTCTCTGTGCCCATGGGTTTCGTTATAATGAATCGCAAATGGATAGTTGGTATTACATGACCGAATGGCTCTCAAATGTTCTTGGATTCTCTCCTTTAACGGTCTAATGGTACTTCCAATGTAAATAAGCCCACAGGTACACACAATGCAATATACCACATAGCTGGTGTTGCAGTTGATAAAGTGTTTCAGTTTATATGTGATTCGAGTATTGTACTGAAAACTTGTTAGCTTATCTTTGATATAGTTGCAGATGTTGCAATGTCCACATTTGTAGGTGCCCACTGGCGGTCTAGACAACCAGGTGTCCCTGTACTCAGGCGGTAAAAAGCTGTGGCAAAGTTGGTCTCGTAAGGTAATACCCTTCTTATAGATAATGCTAGGGTTTGTGGTCAGACCATTTCTTAGAGTACCGTCTGTAAGGAGTAGTGGCCAATGTTTGCGTATAGTTTTATGGATATTGGAGCTTAGTGCGCTGTGTGGGATCACCAGAGAGATACACTCCCGTGTGTTCTTTTTCTTAGTATTGGCCAGTAAATTCAGACGTTTAATTTTTAAGATCTTACTGGTCGCTTTTTTAAGAACCTGAGGGTGATAACCTCTGTGTATGAACCGTGATTCCATGTTATGTAGTTCTTGTTGAAAAACCTGCTCCTCACTGCAATTACGGCGGATTCTGGTAGCCTCACCAAAAGGAATGGCGTTAATTTGTGGCTTTGGATGTGAACTCGTCGCATGCAGAATGGCATTGCATGCTGTGGGTTTTCTGAACAATTTAGTACAGATTTTGCCTTGGTCAATATAAATAGTGAGATCCAGGAAGTTGATGGAAGATTGACTGGCCTCGTGGGTGAATTTGATATTGTAAATGTTGTTGTTCAAATGTTCAGTGAAGAGTAAAAGGGAGGATGCATCCCCTGACCAGAAGACTAAGATGTCGTCGATGTATCTACCCCAGTAAAGAATGTGTTGTGACAGGGGTGGAGGGCACGAGTGCCACACATGCATTTTTTCCAGATATCCCATATAGAGGTTGGCGTATGAAGGTGAAAATTTGGCCCCCATAGCTACTCCCTGTATCTGTCGATACCAATTTCCATTGTGTAGGAAAATGTTGTTATCTAGGACCAAATTTATTAAATCCACAATCATGCTAGTATGATTTAGTAGAGAGGCATCTCTAGTGTCTAAATAATGTTGGATGGCAACAAGACCCTCTGCTCTCGGGATGCTTGTGTACAGTGAAGAAACATCCAAAGTAACAAAAAAATGCCCTTCCGTCCATTCGTAGTCAGTGATTTTGCACAGTAGGTCCTTTGTATCCCTGATGTACGAGGGTAGATTCTGGACAAAAGGCTGGAGGAAGATGTCTATGTACTCCGACAATTTCTCTGTGGGGGAACCAATACCAGAGATAATTGGTCTACCCGGGGGGAATAGACCTGATTTGTGTATCTTGGGTAGAATATAGATACATGGTGAGGTGGGCGTGTTGTTATAGAGGTACTTATATTCCATGTCCGATATCAAATCCAAATCGAGAAATGCTTGTAGTTTCTTTAAAATACTTCTATTGACTTCCAACATGGGGTTGTGTGTGAGTTTGCGATATGCGTTGCCATCTGATAATTGACGATCCAGTTCGGATAAGTAATCCGCTTTGTCCATAATCACAATGTTCCCACCCTTATCTGCCTCCTTGATCACTATGTCCTTGCACCTGCTAAGTGAGAATAAAGCTTGTTTTTCAGCAAGCGTGGTGTTATGCACGTGGATTGATTTACGTCCTAGCAAATATTGTTCTTCCAAGCAGTAGAGATCACTAGTGACTCTACTGCAGAAAGAATCAATAGCATAATCCCTGGGTATTACAGGAGTAAACTTAGAAGTTGTCCTCAGACCACTGAGGGACCTGACATTACAGTCTATGTTAAGATCTGTCAAAATCTCGGTTAGAGGTATTAAGGGTTCTGCATTGTGTTCAATTGAAAGCAAGGTTTGGATGTCTTTAACTTCCTTGATGGTCATGGTACTGGGAGTACGGTATAGTGTGGTAGTTGCCCGAGTCGGAATGTGTGATTCCTGAAAGTATTTATAGAGTTTACACTTACGAATGAACTTGAACAGACTGATGTGAAGTTGTGTGAAGTCTGGAAGTCTTGTAGGTACAAAGCCTAAGCCTTTCTTGAGCACATTAGTTTGTTCAATATTTAAGGTTGTGGAGGATAGGTTGACAATAGAAATAGTGTCGGAAGTATCCTTTGGAGACACAGTTTTGTCAATCATTGGTGTGTGTTGCGAGTTGTCGAACGCGTGGCAACGCCTTCCTGTCGTCTGTATGTGTTTGTGCTTGTGTTTCCCCCTTCTGGTGGGCTTGTGTTTGTTACTGCCCTCTTTTGAAGTTGTTTTTGGCCTTTCCTGAACCTCTCCAATTCCAATAAAAAAGGAGACCTATGTGAGGAGGAGGGTAATGGTGTATGGTCCCTGGTGTCTTCACTGGTTCCACTGGAGATGCTAGAAGCGTCCGTGTCACTGGTCGTAAGACCAGGGGAGGGAAGCTTCGCCTTGGTGGATGGGGTATCCCTAACGCTGTCTGCTTTAAGGGTATCATATTTACGTGCAAAGGTGAAAACCCTTCCATTTCTATAATCATTTTCGTCTCTCCTAAGTTTGCGTACCTTCTTATCCTTGATGTATAATTGATGTTTTTGTAGGACCTCCTTCAGAATGTTATAGTTTTTGATTATAGTGTCTGGTGAATCTATATCATTGATCTCTTTTTCTAATAGTGCAATGTCCTGTAATAGTTTCTCGCGCTTCGCCTTGGCATCACGGATAAGTATATCCATCATGCCGTACGAAGAGGTGACCAACAAATCTTCCCATTCCTTGAGCAAGTCAGGGCTTAAGTCGTCAAAGGATGGAAATAGAATAACCCTCAGACCCCTCGGAATTTGGTTATTCTCCATATATTTTTGCAAGATTGTAAAGTCCCACCAACGTGAGAGTTCTTGTTTCCTTAATCGCTCGAGTCTAATAAACTTCATTCTGAGGCCCTCCTGTGAGGGATTTGATGTACTGTGTGTGTTTGCCTGGGCATTTGCTTGAAATAGTTCTCTAAAAAGGGTATCTCTATTATCATGAAGGACCCTCACTTATCCGGACACATAAATCACAATCTTCCGGGTAGGTCTTGTTTTCCGTCTTTTCCACTTTAACATTAGCGCAGTACCAGTAGTTTTAGCATTTGGATTACAAGTGCTGTTCTTCTCTTTTTTTTTTTTGGACTCCCCTTACAGATATGGTTCTACTCTCACTACATATTGGAACTTTGCATTTCCTGAATTTACAGAACCTTTAAGGTATTTTAAGATATCCACGGGCATTCTCGTTTCCCATATTTTTTATATATTCTTTATAGTTTATGCACATTGTTGGGCACTTTCTGCAATTCCCCTCTTGTATATACATTAGCACACTTTCTTATCACATTTCATTCACTTTTGGTGGCCAGTCACTCTCCCACTCAATACAATCTACGACCGTCTTCTACCCTTTTCCTCGTATGCACACTCTTTACAGTGTTTCTATTCTGAACTATACTTTGGAACATCTATGGGTATCTCTTTTTTGGCCCACGTTGCATGTTATAATATGCATAAAAGAACTCTTGGAATATGTACCTACCGGCTGGTAGTGGAGCATTCTCTCTGTTAAAGAATTCCAATCTGTCTTTGTTTACAGCCTTGAAGAAGTCCGTAAGGACGAAACACGTGTTGGCTATCACTGATCTCACGTATTTTCAATTGTTTACATGGACTTTGTACATCTATGTATATTTGTATTTTTGTTCGCATACTGCAACGCTAAGGATTAAAGTATCCGTCACAAAATAACTAATCTTGGAGTGCCCTGGTTGCTCTTTTTATACTCTGGATGGTAACCCAGTCGCAAACGGGAAGGGGTCCCCATGGGACCCCTTCCCCTTTGTGACTGGACCAGATATTAATTTTTCAGGGCAGGGAGTGGTCCAAGGGACCACTCCCTGCCCTGAAAAACCGAAACTAAAGGTTTCGGATTTTTTTAAAGTGCAGCTCGTTTTCCCTTAGGGAAAACGGGCTACACTTAAAAAAAAAAAAAACCTGCTTTATTGACAAGCAGGTCGCTAACATGGAGGCCTGCTGACGTCAGCAGGCCTCCATGTTAGCGAGTGCCTATACTCGCAATGGGGCCGCAATTTGCGACCCACCTCATGAATATTCATGAGGTGGGTCATTGCGACCCCATTGCGAGTTGCAGTCGGTGTCTGAGACACCGTACTGCATAGCAATTTGCGAGTTGCAAATTGCGAGTCGCAGGGACTCGCAATTTGCAACTCGCAAATTGCTTTTTTCGTACATCTGGCCCTTATTCTTTTGAAAATTCATATTTTAACTGTATGTATGTTGGAGTTTTGTCATTTTGGTCTTGTTTAATTTAGATAAGTATTGCCTATTTTTCTAAACTGGTGTGGTGTCGATTTTGTAGTGTTTCACGGTATTACTGTGTGTGTTGGTACAAATACTTTACACATTGCTTATAAGTTAAGCCTGCCCGCTCGTGCCAAGATACCAAGGGGATTAGTGGGAGTTAACCAGGTGTGTTTCTCCTTTGCTCTGACTAGAGTGAGGGTCCTTGCTTGGACAGGGGGTAACCTAACTGCCAAACAAAGACCCTATTTCTAACAGAGGTTTTCACTGGATATCTGAGTCTGCCATGAAGCATCTATGAGTGTAAAGGATCACACGCAAACCAGGTGATCTCATGAGAGTAAAATAAAAGTAAATGTATCTGTGAAAGGTTCCTGCCCACCCAGGATTGTTTTTAAATTGAATTTACTGATGTAGCTTTCTATCTTGTTATCAGAGTCAAAGGCCGTATGACATCACTTTGAATGATGGCACAAGTGTCAAAATTCATGTGGTTTGGGAAATGGATATACATTGAGATAAAATTCCCAAATAAAAACCATGGAGAGTCTCCCAGTAGACTGCAATGCAGCCAGATGGTGATTGCAGCCTTCCTAACCAGTTATAAACATGCTTCTAAATAAATGTGTGTTTTCTTCTTAGTATAAAATGGTGGGTTATTTCGTAACAAACAGTATAATATCGGTACTGCATCTAATGACTCATCATGCTCATTATGTTAGTATTCTCAATTATTTTGACGGGGCATATAATTCATTGCTGACATTTAATAACAACATACATATAAAGTTTCACCAAATGAATAGAAGGGATACGTAGGAAGCTGACTCTTTACATGAGATATCAAAATTAGCTATATCATGCAAAGAGTCCAGGGGTTCCCTTACTAGTGGACGCGGGCTTGCTATAGCCAACCTAAGGTACTCTTTTAGGGGGTATTGTGGTCGAGTAGTCTTAGGCTTATCAGAGAAGAGAAATACACACCAAGTCAAGAAATGAGACAAACGACTCAAGAAGGAGACTTACACCAATTTACAAAAATAACAGGTAGATTTGTATATATTTTGGCACCAGAATCAATTTATCCAGGTAAGTACGTTTTGCAAGAAAAATCTTTGCAGTTCTGCAAAGTCGACACACTGCAATTAATGGAAGTTGCAATCTTATCCTATGGAGAAAAATCAAAGACGGCAAACAGGTACAGTACAGCGACTTACGCTACCAATCTCCTGTACTTAATGTGAGTATTGGGCAAGGGCCAGGACCATACCAACAGGTCATGCTGGTCGACACGGGGGTAGTCGGGTGCAGAGGTGTAGTACAGCGTTGGGTGGCCAATGTTAGTCAATGCGAATCAGTTCAGTTGAAAAGATGCTCCAAGTGAGGACTGGAGATTCAGTTGGGGGTCAACCAACAAGATGGTTTTAATCTTGAGATGTCTGGGGATGTGTGGACACCTTCAGTCCTCTTCTCCATGGGCCAGGGGCAACAGGAGCAGAGATGTCCTGTGGCATTGGGTTTTCTGCACTGGAGCACTTGCGGTTGAGGGGGCCTGCATACAGAGTCAGCATCAGTGAATCCAGAGTGGATAAGTCCAATGTGGCCTTTTTCTCTGGAGGACCACATTGGCACCATTGCCCCACTTCAGCTCAGGCTAGGCAGCATGGGTGCAGTGATGCTTTCAGGTTTCGGGTTTTCTGTGGTCCAGAGTCCTCGCAGTTGTCTTGGGGTGCCTGCAAGATGCAGGGAAGCAGCTCCTTAGCTCCATGATAGTTACTGGGTCTTTTTTGAAGGCAGGCTGTCCTCACAGGCTTTTGGAGGTACAGCAGCTTGTAGGACCAGTCGACTTTGGTGCAAATTGGCAACAACAGCAGACAGGCCAGCAGGGCTAGTGCCATGTCAGGTGCTTCTTCCTCGGGCTTTGCTTTTGTGGCTCTTATATGACATTCTTCTTCGAAGGTCAACAGGAATCTGATGGTCTGGTCCCAGGGCTCCCCTAAATACTAAATTGTAGAGGTGTTAGGGGAGTTAGGGTAGCAGCCAATGGGCTACTTACCTCTGGGGTCCCTATACCCCCTATATGATCACCTCCTGTGGGGAGTGGGCATAATCCTTCCCAGAGTTTCTAAATCTGCCAACACCAAGATGGCAGATTTCTAAATGTTGTGTCCACGTCAGGCAGCACACCTTATAGGGTGGGACTGATCTGATGGGTGGACACACCTCCCTGAATACTAAGGGGCATATTTACAAGGAAGTGAAGCATCAGTCCAGATGGACCACCTTTCTTGAGTCCCCCTACTGGCACCTATTGACACCATGGTTGCGCCATATTTAAAAAATGGCATACCGTGGCAGTCATTAGCACAATAGCGTCAACATTGTTGATGCTACTGTGGCGCTGTGCTGCAGTAGCTTCCAAAATGTTGACGCTAGTGCAGCAAAGCAGAGGGAGGCCCGTAGGTTAATATGGGTGTGTCATTTTAACGCATGCCTTTAGCAGGCATTAAAAATGACGGAAAAAATGACACAGTGAAATATAGTAAATTCAACTGCGCCATTTTTTCAGGCCTCCCTGCATCGGAATGCACCCCCCTTGTATACATTATGCTTGACGCAGGCATAATGTGGCGCAAGGGGTTGCAAAGTGGCTCAATGCAAGTATTGTGCCACTTTGTAAATCTGGTGCGGGGAAAAGGCCACTTTAGCGTAAAGAAAATTATGTTATGGCAGCACTAAGGCAGCTCAAGGAGCTTATAAATATGCCCCTAACTTTCAAGCCTGTCCAGATGCCAAATGGGGTCTGGGGATAGGGGTCGGCTTCTGTCCTGTGAATGAAGCTAGATCTGCATACCAAGAGTGGTGAGCTTCTTTGAAGCTCCCCTGCCTGCAATGCAGATTCACAGGTCATCATGTTCGGTAAGGTGTGCAAACACCTCTCCCAGAGCAGGCTGTGTGGTTGACAGTCCGAGAGCAAAGGCTCTGACCCTAGGAGGTCAGACGCAAGTCTGGTGGTGGCAGGCTGGCTAAAATTGGTAAGTACGCCCACAAATAGCTGGTAGGTTTTCAGGGGGCACCACTAAGCTCCCCTCTGGGTGCTTTTAATAATAAATCCATAACTGGCATCAGTGAGGGTTTATTAATACAAGATGTTTGATAAAACATCCCTATTTTTGGTGAAGCCATCATGTAGCTGGGGATCTCCAAGTTGCCAGTGTCCAGCACATGAACTTAAAATGGCTTCCCTGTTCACTCGCTATGTCTCTGATATCATGCACCCAGCTTTGGACGGTAAGGCTTGCTGTAAGGGTGACTTGTATATATTGCATGCAGTTGTAGGAGACATGGTACACAGACTGCGTGCCATGCTGTGTTTCACTTTTGGCCGCAACATGACATGCAACCTGCAATGGAAGTCTTCATGTGCTAAGTAGGGGAACCCTGAGGGTGGCACAATACGTGCTGCAGCCCTTGGGGACCCTGTTTGGTACACATGCCCTAGGCACCAGGGGTACCACTTACTAGGGACTTTTAAGGGGAACAAAGGTATTGTCAACTGGGGAACAGTTTTAGGGAAACAGATCCAGCACCTGGCGAGTAGGAACCCAGTGCACGTTAATTCAAAATTGCATCAAAAAACTGTCAAAACGTGTGGGTGACTATGTCAAAAAGGGGCACTTTCCTACAGGCTCATTGTGAATGGTGCAATACACATACAACACAATTTAGAGTTTTTAAAACTCACATAATTATGCCAAACATCTGGTAAACTATGCAAACGTATTTGCAAGTACACAAAACTAAAAAACATCATTTAGTGCCATACCTTAGCATGAAATGTGCCAATTTTTTATATGAGGATGAGAAGTAGCATTAATACACATTTTGCACAAACAACATCCACTCATGTTGTGGTTGTTTGCTTGGCTCTATAATTTTGTGCAAATGGCAGTGTAATTACATGCAAATGGCAGTGTAATTACATGTTGCAGTACAAAATGTGTAATTTGGGGAATTTTATGTAACATGGGGAACATGAAATTCCTGAAATTATGGGAGTTATGCTAGTGTAATTTGAATATTGGTTGGCCCAATGACAATGTCTGAGTGTTGCATGGATTGCATGGATCCTCTAGATATCACCCTCCTGGTGTGTTCCGTCACTCACTACACCCCTCTGCAAGAGGATATCTCTCAACCTTTGTAGTGCAGACTGGGTACCATCTGCACTATAAAGACATAGGGGCAGATTTAAGAGCCCCTAGTGCCTTCTTGCGCCCCATTGGCATCCTTTTTTTACGCTATTGTGGCCCAGTGAGGTCAAAATTGCTGCGCCAAATTTACAAAGTGGTGCACTGCAGACATTGCACCACTTTGTAACCCTTTGCGCTACATTATGCCTACCCCAAGCATAATGTATGTACAAGGGGCATTCCCACATTAGGGGGGCTGAAAAAATGGCGCAAAGAAGTCTAAGAGATTTGTTTCTGCACTTTTAACGCCTGCTCAAAGCAGGCGCTAAAAGGACACACACCATTGGGTTCAATGGGCCTCTGGGTGCTCCCTAACTACTGCGGTGGTGTTCTGTATATTAAATATGGTGCACACATGGTGCCGTTAGGGGGGGGGGCGCTAAGGGCCTAAGAAAAGTGGAGCTTCACTAGGTGCAGTGCCACTTTTCATAAATCTGCCCCATACCATCTAGTTCAGAGTTCTAAATGTTACTAATGCTCTACCCAACAGGCAGCCACAAGTTTGTTTCTGTCCTTGGGGCAGCATGTGATATGTAATAGGGTACACAGTTCCTATTCCTAACAGGAACAGTGCACCCTTTACCTAACAATGCCCCCTGACAGTCTCATGATCCTGCAGGGCTGTCTGATGTAAGAGTTCATTGATGTCATCACAAAAACTCAAAAGGTCCCAATTATGACTGCTCTATAGCGCAAAGTAGATTGAGCTAGAACTCTTACCTCGAGGGATCATTTGTTGAATTAATATGACTGCCATGATGGCGAGGCCTACTTATGAATCCTCAATATTATGTTGTGTAGAAAGGAGCGAAAGTTGATAGAAGCAAACATACATGGCAAAGATCCAAAATTATATGGATGTATATGTTTAAAAAGGTACATGTTGGTACATATTGAGACCAAGGTAGACTTGAAGATTACAGCACAGCATTAATCTAAATTGTAAGAAGCAGAGCATTTCCATTGGGTCAGTCAAGTCTTTTTGATACTGACTGCATAGCTTTGTGTATAATATATTTTTGTCATTCTTCCAGTTTATTATTCCACTTGTTCAAGTACTTGAAAGTTAAGTTTTTGCCCATGCTCATTAAAGAACTTGCTACAGAGGAATTCTCTTTCCTGTTTATTACATTGCATTTGTGTTTATTCAGTCTATTGTGAACTTTGCGCCAAGTCTTACCAACATTTATTTTGCCACAAAGACATTTCAAGATGAAGATACAGTTGGAGGAATCACACGTGAAACTTACGATAGACGGTGACCCTATTGGGATTGTTAATCTGTATAATTATTTGCGGTTCCCTGAGAAATGTCAATCAATGGAATACTTATAGTCAGAATGTAACCATAGTCTTGAGGCATATGGCTGGGACGGTCTTGATGTTCAGACATAAGGTAGGTGCCAAAAGTATTGCAGATTTACAAACAAAAGACAGCAGCTCTTTTTGGAGCTGAGCTTTGGGGGTACACAATCACCACTCACTATGAGTGGCTGAGAAAAGCTCATTGGGAGCTCTACTGAGGTTGGGGCCAGGCACCCAACTGTTAGCCCTTTATGCAGAACTTAGGGGCATATTTAAGTGCCCCTAGCGCCACCTAGCGCCGCCATAGTGTCATTTTTTTTTACACTAAGGTAGCGCTAAAGTGGCCTTTTCCCAGTGCCATATTTACAAAGTGGCGTGGGAGAGCGTAGCTTATATATTAATATGAAATGTATATGAACTAACGTGTAATAATGCTACATAGAAAGTGTATTAATGTATTTTGCTAAAACATGCGCTTGAAATGTGCCCATGGGGAGTGGCGGCCAATATATACAATGACTAATCAAACTGACTAATAATTTTGAAATGTTATATTAGGATATGATTTTGCACTAATAATAATGGGTTATATGTAAAAGTTCTGCTAATAAATCATTAGGCCTTAGTTATCATGAGTCGAGGCCTAGCTGCCTGGTTTTCATATTAAATGTGTTTTTCTAACATGCAGTGTGCTGACTTACTCAAGGACATGAACTCTTGTTTTTTCCAAACTAGAAGATGAATGTAACTGTATTAGATCCGTTTCCATGAAATTCAACTGGCTTAGTGAAACATTCTTGCTGGACGCAACAGTGGAGACTAATTGCAGGTACAAGGTCGCCTGAACCGGTACAGACAATGGAGCCACTGACTAAAGATGTAAAGAAGACCACAAGAGTATGAAATCATACCGGACATTCTACCCACTGAAGACGTCAATCATAAGGACCAATAAACTACGTGAGAACAGTTATGGGGTGACAAATTCGATGAGCTAATTTAAACTCTATTGGAGGGAAATAGTGAGGTACCGACCCCATCCAATAAAATTTTTGGGGACTGTACAACGGAAAAGGGATAAAAACCCTTGACACAAGGAAATAGTTTAGACTGTAGACTAGAGAGAGGGAGAACAGGAGAGAATAGGAGAGAGTTAAGGAGATGCTGATGCGATTTGCTATGACCCAGACACTTTGTCACTTTGCATAGAGACTTTGCTGTTTGGTTCTTAAAACCATCCTTGCCTTATATTGCCCGTTTACACTTTACCTCCTTATGAGGGAAGTACCCCCTTTTACCCGATTGCTAAATTCCTGATGGCGAATCAACTGATGTCTTGAGGACGAAGACCGAAGCTGAGTGCTGACCCAATACGGAGGGTAACTATATGACAATGAAATTGTAATTGTCTGTTTGCTTTTCCTTTCTAGGTACCAACTGCGTCTTTTGACAGTAACCATAGCTAAATGTTTTCCAAATTGGTGTTACTAAATTGTTTTGCATGAAGTCCAACAGGCCAATGCTGATTTGAGGTTAGATGAGGGGTTCACTAAAAACTGACGCAAATAGACAAATGACTGAATCTATGCTTTGTTGAACAACGTGATGATGATGCTCTGCTAAGGATAACCTATGCTGACGCCGTGCTATGTTCTAATATTCGTGATTCTTGCTTTGATGAAATCTTATCAGAGTTGCCATATTGTAACTATGCTAATGTGTTTCTTGGTTTTGAAACTAATAAACTTGCTAGTAGAATTGTAATCAATAGGGAATAAACTTTAAATAATAGTACTAAACTGGTGAGGTTATTCATGACTGCAAGGTCATGGTGGTTTCTGAGTTTTATTAATGTCCTTGAATAATTTAAATTGTCTTATTGTGGTAAATATTGATGACTTTATTGACATATTGATTGATATGCTGATTAGTTATCTCGTTCCTGGGTGTCTTCAATCAGGATCAAAAGATTCATTGGCCTAAAACGAGTCCCAAAGTGAGTAAATTAGTCATAAAGGGACGCGTTAACAGTTGTGGTAGCAGAGCTACGGTTTAGGCCCTTTGGGGCCCTAGGACGAGGGACCATTGTTTAAAAGTGTTTTTTCGAAATAATGCAAATTGGAGGTATGATGCGTTTCTAAATTCCCCATGACTTTCCCGGAATCTCGGAGCTCGCCTAAGTGAGTTGGGTATGTTCTCGGCGTTTTAGTATGTGTATTGTAGAATTTGCTCTTGCTCAAGCTTATTCATATTGCAGGTGATTTGTGAAGGTTGTGTGGATTAAGGTCAGGTAATGTTGTTTTAGTAGGAGTGGGCGTACTCCACAGTATGAGAGTAGGGAAGTCGGCGAACTTCATGTGAGTGTGGCGCTTTGTGCTAAAAAATTATCCACGTGGTTGTTGGTGATGTATGGACCCGTCATGGTATAAGACTCCGGAGTATATTGACAAGTGTAGGAGACACTTGGTTTATGTTGTCATTTGTGCGGTTTAATAGGTCAATCGGGTGTGGTTGACAAGTCGAGTTTGAGTCAAATTGTGTGAGTGAAACCTTCGATGGAGAATTGGCAAGTTCTAAAGTGCACTACAATAAACCACTGATAAGTCGAGAGTAGGATTTGTGGGTTGAATTCTGCTTGCGAGTGCGGGAGCTGAGAAGGAGAGAGTAGTGGCCGAGGCTTCAAGTGAAATCTCTGTAAAGTTCTGAAGCAAATGTGTTACCCTTCCTGTAGTAAACCGGCAAATTTTGGGTTTTATTGTTAAAGGTGCTCGCAATATTTTGCATTAGTTTTGTGTGAGGAGGACAAGCCGCAAGACTTTGTCAGCCGCAGTGTGTGTGAGTGTGACGTCAGTAATGCCGCGCTGGGATAGGTCAGTTGCTGAGAGGGGTCGCGCACAGATTGGCAGCCGTCCGTGAAAGGCAATTGGTTGAGAAAGGGGGGGGGGGGAAAGTGTTCTGGGAATTAAAGTCACTTCCTGATTAGATTCTAAAACAATATAAAAGACGCAAAAATGAAGTTTTTCAAGGCTCTAAAGAGTGCTTTGAAGGGTGACGTATATATTAAAGCGAGTGTGGGGGAGCCTACACCGCCTGAGGGTACTCCAGTTTATATTGTAATGGAAGAGAAGGGAGTCGCGCCATGTCTTTGGATGAAGCAATGGTGCAAATTGACAGAAAAGGAGGGATGCTTAGCGTTTCCGGAGCACGGAACGTTTAATACCAGAATTTTGGAGAACTTGCGAATGATGTTAAGTGTACAAAAACCGCCTCCGAGACCAGCTCAATATGAGGCATTAGCAATCTGGGAATTGATGGCCAAACGACAGAGACAGCAAAAATTTGAGAGGACAATAAGGAAAGCAGAAAAGACTTTAGCCGAGGCTAGATGGGATAATGAGAACAGGATGTGGAGAAGGGTAATAGTTGACGGACTTAAAATGTTCCCGGCCATAACACAAGAAGATGAGACCCAGGGAAAGAAGGCTACTTGTAAGACAGACAAGGGTTCTGATAAACCAAAAGAGACTCAGAGGTCTTGGGCAGATGCAGATGATTCAGACGATGAAGAGTTTCTTAATCAGTTGTTAGATGATCGCCTGCCACCATATGCCATAAACGATAACGTACAGAGCACTAGTGTGGGTTCTGAAGATCCGGCACAAAATAAGGGCATCACAAGTACAGGCCAGACAAGTGATACAGTTTTGATACAGAATGGTGTCAGTGTACCCACTGCGCCAGACACACAGATAGAGTTGCAGCCACCGCAGATTCAGAGGATTTATCCTGATGTTCCAGTACTGGAAACAACTACGAGTCTGATGGTGCCGCCTGATCCGATATGTACAAGATCAAAGTTAGTACAGATTGAATCAACTCCGCAATTGCTGCCCCAGCCGCAGCAACAGCTGGATCCGAATTACACTTCAGTCGCAGGACCTGTCAACACCAAGGCAGTGCGCGCTCTGTTGGCGACTAGAATGCAAAAACCCAGCACTCTCAAAACAACGTAATTTATGCATTGTGCTGATATGTTGTTGTTTAACCTTTTGCATTGCAGAGTTTAATCCTGAAGACTTATTTTTAATATGTTTACAAATACTGTTCATTTGCAATGTATTACTGCAGGCTTTCAGAGTGTGTACGGTGTGGTCCCTTTCCAGGGCCTTCCAGAGACTTTCCCTGCAGCATGCCTGGGTGTGGTTGTGGGCTGGGCCAAGACTCTATAAAAGGGAGCCAGCCCAGCTCCAAGTGCTCACTATTCAGAGGTCCCGGTGCAGAGCAGCAGCTACTTCCTGAGCTCCTGACCCGGTGGCCTATTTGATCTTCCAGGCCTCTGCCCTTCATACTTCATTGATGATCCTTGTTCTGAGTGGTAAGACGGTGGTTGGGCTGACCTCCCGACACCGTATTTGAGAACTTTCATATTCTTGGCCTAATTCTTCAATGATTAACAGATTACTTTGCGCGCTGCCATTTCCTGACATTTGCATGGTGGCTTGCGAATCAGCAAGACGCGCGATTCCTTTCATGCTGATTTGATCTTGTTATTCATTGCGCGCTACCATTTCTTGACATTTGCACGGTGGCTTAAGACTCGGCAAGACGCGCGATTCGGTTCATGATTTGACTTTGTTGTTCATTGCGCGCTACCATTTCTTGACATTTACATGGTGGCTTAAGAATCGGCAAAAGACGCGCGATTTGTTTAATTGTACTTTGATCTTGTTATTCATTGTGAGCTGTTATTTCTTGGCATTTACATTGTGGTTTACGAATCGGCAAGACGCGCGATTCGTTAAATGATGATTTGACTTTGATATTCATTGCTTACTAACATTTCTTGGCATTTTACATGGTGACACTCGAATCGGCAAGACGAACGATTCTTTCCTCAAGTTTAATTCATGTTGTTTATTGTATGCCACTATTCTAAGATATTGATCATGTAATATTCTAGTTGACAAGTTATGTGATTTGTTCTCCTGAATCCATATTGTGTTATTCATGGTGCACAATCCTTTTATGGTGTTTACTATATATATATATATATATATATATATAAATCTACAATATGCGCAATTTGTGTTGAAACATTTTAAGAGTACACAGAAGATCAAAGTTTCTAGATGCAATATTGTATGGTCCTAGTATGCATTCTCAAAAAAGGATTTATATGACTGGTTTAAAATTTAGTCAGAATGTTTTTTCTGATTCTCATGTAAAGGAAAGTACTTGAATAAGGAAGTTTTCATTTAATCCATCTTGATTCCCTTACAGGTATCCGGCCATCTTGAAACTTAGTCTTTTAAAACTTAATTCTTAGATTGTTCATGTTTTCAGAATGACTATGCTTAGAATCATAGTCTAGTATTGATTTCAGGAGATATAATTTTCATACTGTGTGTTCTAACCTTTTTCTTACTACAGGTCTCCTTCCCAGCTGTTTCCCTTCCTAATCCCCTCTTCCCCTCTTAAACTCTCTTAGCCTCTGTGATTTATCTATCAGAGTCTTGGAGCTGTTCAGTGGTGGACGTGTTGGGAACGTGCGCAGACCCCGAGGATCTGGTGACTCTGACAGAATAGTGAGCTCACAAATTATTATCCTCCTGGTTTGTGTATGTTCTCAGCATGGCCACGCTGGACGAGTTAGTCAAGGCTATCACCCAGCTCCAAGCAGAGGTGGTATCATCCAAAGAATTGACAACTAGCTTAGCTGAGAGAGTGAGTCATTTGCAAGATAAGGTAGAGAAGAAGGAACAAAGTCCCACAGGTGTGTCCTGGCCAGGTACTTCTTCTCAGGCTTCTGGAAGTAATCCGACAAACATTTCCCTAAATGTTCCTTCCGCAATTCCTTTAGCTCCCTGTAGGAGGCTGGACTGGCTTGTAGTGAGTACCAAGGGGTACTTACACCTTGCACCAGGCCCAGTTATCCCTTATTAGTGTATAGGGGGTCTAGCAGCTTAGGCTGATAGATAATGGTAGCTTAGCAGAGCAGCTTAGGCTGAACTAGGAGACGAGTGAAGCTCCTACAGTACCACTAGTGTCATATGCACAATATCATAAGAAAACACAATACACAGATATACTAAAAATAAAGGTACTTTATTTTTAGGACAATATGCCAAAAGTATCTCAGTGAGTACCCTCAGTATGAGGATAGCAAATATACACAAGATATATGTACACAATACCAAAAATATGCAGTATAGTATTAGAAAACAGTGCAAACAATGTCTAGTTACAATAGGATGCAATGGGGACACATAGGGATAGGGGCAACACAAACCATATACTCCAAAAGTGGAATGCGAACCACGAATGGACCCCAAACCTATGTGACCTTGTAGAGGGTCGCTGGGACTGTAAGAAAACAGTGAGGGTTAGAAAAATAGCCCACCCCAAGACCCTGAAAAGTGAGTGCAAAGTGCACTAAAGTTCCCCAAAGAGCACAGAAGTCGTGATAGGGGAATTCTGCAGGAAAGACACAAATCAGCAATGCAACAACGATGGATTTCCAAACGAGGGTACCTGTGGAACAAGGGGACCAAGTCCAAAAGTCACAAGCAAGTCGGAGATGGGCAGATGCCCAGGAAATGCCAGCTGTGGGTGCAAAGAAGCTGCTACTGGACAGTAGAAGCTGAAGAATCTGCAGGAACGACAAGGGCTAGAGACTTTCCCTTGGGAGGATGGATGCCCCACGCCGTGGAGAGTCGTGCAGAAGTGTTTTCTTGAAGAAAGACCGCAAACAAGCCTTGCTAGCTGCAAGTCGTGCAGTTAGGGTTTTTGGATGCTGCTGTGGCCCAGGAGGGACCAGGATGTCGCCAATTGCATCAGGGGACAGAGGGGGCACCCAGCAAGACAAAGAGCCCTGTCAGAAGCAGGCAGCACCCGCAGAAGTGCTGGAACAGGCACTACAAAGAGGAGTGAAATGGTGCTCACCTGAAGTCAAACAAAGGAGTCCCACGTCGCCGGAGGACAACTTAGGAGGTCGTGCAATGCAGGTTAGAGTGCCGTGCACCCAGGCTTGGCTGTGCACAAAGGATTTCCACCGGAAGTGCACAGAGGCCGGAGGAGCTGCAAAAGTCACGGTTCCCAGCAATGCAGTCTGGCGTGGGGAGGCAAGGACTTACCTCCACCAAACTTGGACTGAAGAGTCACTGGACTGTGGGAGTCACTTGGACAGAGTTGCTGGATTCAAGGGACCTCGCTCGTCATGCTGAGAGGAGACCCAGGGGACCGGTGATGCAGTTCTTTGGTGCCTGCGGTTGCAGGGGGACGATTCCATCGACCCACAGGAGATTTCTTCGGAGCTTCTAGTGCAGAGAGGAGGCAGACTACCCCCACAGCATGCACAACCAGGAAAGCAGTCAAGAAGGCGGCAGGATCAGCGTTACAGAGTTGCAGTAGTCGTCTTCGCTACTTTGTTGCAGTTTTGCAGGCTTCCAGCGCGGTCAGCAGTTGATTCCTTGGCAGAAGGTGAAGAGAGAGATGCAGAGGAACTCTCATGAGCTCTTGCATTCGTTATCTAAGGAAATCCCCAAAGCAGAGACCCTAAATAGCCAGAAAAGAGGGTTTGGCTACTTAGGAGAGAAGATAGGCTAGCAACACCTGAAGGAGCCTATCAGAAGGAGTCTCTGACGTCACCTGCTGGCCCTGGCCACTCAGAGCAGTCCAGTGTGCCAGCAGCACCTCTGTTTCCAAGATGGCAGAGGTCTGGAGCACACTGGAGGAGCTCTGGGCACCTCCTAGGGGAGGTGCAGGTCAGGGGAGTGGTCACTCCCCTTTCCTTTGTCCAGTTTCACGCCAGAGCAGGGCTGAGGGGTCCCTGAACCGGTGTAGACTGGCTTATGCAGAAATGGGCACCATCTGTGCCCATGAAAGCATTTCCAGAGGCTGGGGGAGGCTACTCCTCCCCTGCCTTAACACCCTCTCTCTGAGGAAGTCCTTTGTTCTTCCTTCCTGGGCCAAGCCTGGCTGGACCCCAGGAGGGCAGAAACCTGTCTGAGGGGTTGGCAGCAACAGCAGCTGCAGTGAAACCCCTGAAAAGGCAGTTTGGCAGTACCCGGGTCTGTGCTACAGACCCGTGGGATCATGGGATTGTGCCAACAATGCCAGGATGGCATAGAGGGGGCAATTCCATGATCTTAGACATGTTACATGGCCATATTCGGAGTTACCATTGTGAAGCTACACATAGGTAGTGACCTATATGTAGTGCACGCGTGTAATGGTGTCCCCGCACTCACAAAGTCCGGGGAATTGGCCCTGAACCATGTGGGGGCACCTTGGCTAGTGCCAGGGTGCCCACACACTAAGTAACTTAGCACCCAACCTTTACCAGGTAAAGGTTAGACATATAGGTGACTTATAAGTTACTTAAGTGTAGTGCAAAATGGCTGTGAAATAATGTGGACGTTATTTCACTCAGGCTGCAGTGGCAGGCCTGTGTAAGAATTGTCAAGACTCCCTATGGGTGGCAAAAGAAATGCTGCAGCCCATAGGGATCTCCTGGAACCCCAATACCCTGGGTACCTCAGTACCATATACTAGGGAATTATAAGGGTGTTCCAGTATGCCAATGTAAATTGGTAAAATTGGTCACTAGCCTGTTAGTGACAATTTGTAAAGAGAGAGCATAACCACTGAGGTTCTGGTTAGCAGAGCCTCAGTGAGACAGTTAGGCATCACACAGGGAACACATACCTATAGGTCACAAACTTATGAGCACTGGGGTCCTGACTAGCAGGGTCCCAGTGACACATAACAAACATACTGAAAACATAGGGTTTTCACTATGAGCACTGGGTCCTGGCTAGCAGGATCCCAGTGAGACAGTGAAAACACCCTGACATACACTCACAAACAGGCCAAAAGTGGGGGTAACAAGGCTAGAAAGAGGCTACTTTCTCACACTCCCCCAGAACGTTTCTCAGGTGACCCTTTGAAAGCGCAATCTTTCCTGGTTCAAGTGGGACTACACTTCACCTGCAGACCACATACTTTCCCTGATGCCCAGTCCAAAATATCTTTCTTGTTATCATATTTGGCTGGGGATGCAGCTACTTGGGCAATTCCTCTTGTGCGTAAAAATAGTCCCTTGTTGTACAACTGGAGAAATGTTTTTTGTGAGTTTGAGAGAGTTTTTGATCGTAGAACTGTAACACAGTCAGCAGATCGTGAATTATTTGATTTACGCCAAGGGAATCAAGACCTAGTGTCGTACTTAGCCAACTTTAACCGGCTGGTTGCCGAGACATCCTGGCCTGAAGAATAAAAAGCGGTCTTGTTTTACAAGGGACTCAAAGAACTAAAAGATATCTTAGCGCAAATCGACCCACAACCTACAGACTGTCAAGAATTAATAAACCTTGTCTTGAGGCTTGATCATCATTTAGCAGAACGTAAAGGAACGCGCAACAAGATTGAAAAATATTCATGGCGTGTTCATGATAACAGAGACTCAAGAACTCCGAAAAAGAGAACGCCGGAACCGATGGAAATCGGAACCATCAGAAGACCTTTGACCAAAGATGAAAAGGACCTACGCAGAAAAAATGGACAATGTATTTATTGTGGGCGGAAGGCTCATTTTGCCAAAGATTGTCCAATCAAACCAAAGAACAAGCAAGGTCCAGTTCAGAAGGTCGCAGCCAATGCACCAGTCGACTTGGAAAACTAAAACACCCAAGATGCAGAGAAGGGTTGCTCTTGGGTGTCACCGTGGACCCTTCACAATTCAGACATCTTAAACTGGAAATAAGAGTTCAGGTCAAGAAAAAGATCTATTTAAAAAAAGCTCTAGTCAATTCTGGGGCTACTGGGAACTTTGTTGATGCCCAATTGGTTCGTGCATGGGGGATCACATGTATTGAAAAGAAAACCCCAGAAATCATCCAAGCCGTCGATTTAAAACTCTTGACTGGAGGTCCAGTAACTCTTCAGACTATCCCATTGTCGATGATTTGTGAAGATAAGAATCAATCCAGAGATCAATTGGGCAGAACGAAAAATCGTGTTCTCATCTGCGCTATGTAACGAACAATGTCTCCAAAAGATTCAAGTACCAAAAGTTTGTAACTCTTACATAGATACTGCCGCGGAGAAAGAAATTCAGCTGCCCAAACAGTATTAATCTTACAAAGATGTATTTGATGAGAAAGGAGCAGAGACTCTACCTCCTCATAGATCTTATGACTGTCAAATTGATCTAACCCCAGGTGTGATACTTCCCAACTGTCGTGTACATGCCGTCAGAACATGAAAATCAACATTTACGAAAATACCTAGATCAATTTTTGGAGAATGGCTTCATTCACCCCTCTAAGTCTCCTGCAGCTTCACCTTTGTTTTTTGTTCCAAAAGCTAATGGGGAACTTCGAACTTGCATCGACTATAGGGGTTTGAACGAAGTCACCATCAAGAATAAATATCCTTTACCCCTAATTCCGGTATTATTGGAACAAGTAAAGAGAGCAAAAATCTATACGAAGCTTGACCTTCGAGGTGCTTATCATTTGGTCAGAATGAGAGAGGGTGACGAATGGAAAACAGCTTTCAAGACAAGATATGGCCTTTTTGAATACACCGTCATGCATTTTGGTCTGTGTAATGCTCCAGCAGCATTTCAATTTTTCTTGACTGACGTTCTTAGAGAGTACCTCGACATATTTGCCATAGTCTACATCGATGACATTTTGATCTACTCTGACAATGAAAACGAACATGTCCAACATGTCAAGAAAATTCTTGCAGCCCTTCGAAAGCACCATTTATATTGCAAACTAACCAAGTGTGAGTTTCATGTTACCACAGTTGAGTTTATAGGGGTTATTCTTACCCCTCAAGGTATGGTGATGGCAGAAAAGAAAGTAAAAGCTGTATCTGATTGGCCCACCCCAAAGACTGTTCGTGATGTACAATGTTTCCTGGGCTTTGCAAATTTTTACCGGAGATTCATAAATCATTTCTCCCAGACAGTGGCTCCAATCACTAAGCTACTAAGAAAGAAAGAAAAGTTTGTATGGTCCCCAGAAGCTGATCAAGCCTTCTCGACTTTGAAGAAAGCTTTCTCCACTGTGCCAGTCTTGACTCATCCTGATGCGAATCGACCTTTCATAGTGGAAGCTGATGCTTCAGATGTAGCAATAGGAGCCGTCTTATCACAACGAAATAAAGACACTGGTCAACTTCATCCTGTAGCTTATATGTCTCGGAAGTTGAACGAAGCAGAACAGAACTATGTCATTGCTGAAAAAGAGCTTCTGGCGATTCGTGACACCTTTAAAGAATGGAAATATCATTTGTTGGGTGCCAAATACACTGTCACAGTATATACTGATCATCGTAATCTTCAATTCATGAGTTCCGCCAGACTTTTGACCCCTCGGCAATTACGCTGGATGCTGTTTTTTTGACTAATCTGATTTTGTAGTAACCTTCTGGCCTGGTAAAAATAATCGCAAAGCTGGCGCCTCGTCCCCCCAAGAGTCTACCATGTTGCCTGCATTTCAAGCCTCCAGAGCTATCACTGCTCCTGACATGGTTCTATGTATCATAAAAACTGAAGATTTCTTTGAAGAAATTCGCAACTCTTTCACTGTTGAAAAATGGCAAACATGGGCCCAAGCAGATCCCAAAAGGTCAATCAAGCAAGGACTACCCTTTCATGACGCTCGTTTGTTCGTACCCACTACCAAACTTAGCAAGATAGTGTTTCATTGGTTGCATGTTATACCGACGGCAGGTCACCCAGGTACTCCTAAAACTCTTGAACTGATCCAACGCTATTTTTGGTGGCCTACCCTAACAAAAGATGTAAAAGCAATGGTAAACAACTGCGAAGTTTGTGCTCACATTAAAACAAGTCATTCAAAACCAAAAGGGTTGTTACATCCATTTCCAACCCCAAGTCGTCCATGGGAGCACATTTCCTTAGACTTTATTACCGGTCTGCCAGTGGTTCAACAGCATTCAGTAATTCTGGTGGTAGTAGATAGTCTCACGAAATATGGACATTTCATTGCCTGTAAAAAATTGCCCACTTCTAGTGAACTGGCAACTATTTTACTGAACAGAGTGGTTCGTTATCATGGACTTCCAAAAGTTATCCTCTCCGATCGGGGTCGCAATTTGCCTCCAATTTCTGGAAGACATGGTGTAAAACACTCCAAGTGACATCTACGCTATCTACTTGTCACCATCCTCATCCTCAAACAGATGGTCAAACGGAGAGACTAAATCAGACTTTGAAACAATACCTACGTGCCTACGCTTAAAAGGCTCTTCATTCTTGGACATCTATGCTCTGGTTAGCTGAGTTAGCTTGCAATAACTCATTCCACACTTCTATTGGCATTACACCCTTTTTTGGTTTATTTGGCTATCATCCTGACACCTTGTCCATCACAATTCCTCAAGAAAGTTCTCTTACTCCAGCTGTGTCAGAAACCATTCAGCATTTGCATCAAACCCAGAAACTGATTCAACAGCATTCAGCAAAAGCCAAACAAAAATACAAAAGGCAGTATGACAAGAAACATTGTGAGGGACCGAAATATCAACCAGGTGACAAAGTGTGGCTTTCCACAAAACAGACAGACTTCAAGAAGAAGCACATGTTTAATCCCAAATGTATAGGTCCTTACACAGTCCTTCAGCAAATCAATCCGGTAACCTATAAACTACAATTGCCCAGATCCTTACGGATTCATCCAGTGTTCCACACTTCCCTATTGAAAAGGGCAGTCCAAGAGGCCCACCCTCATCCAGCTCCTGTTCTAGTACAGGGAGAAGAAGAATATGAATTTAAGAAAGTGTTGAATTCTAAACTACGAGGGCGTAATCTATGGTACTTAATCTCATGGAAAGGTTATGGTCCTGAAAGTAACTCATGGGTTTCCGCATCTGATGTTCATGCTCCAGTACTTGTGAGATGCTTTCATCGTCTTAATCCAGGCAAACCAGGCCCTAGAGCGCGTCTGGGAGAGGGGAGTACTGTCAACACCAGGGCAGTGCGCGCTCTAATGGCGACTAGAATGCAAAAACCCAGCACTCTCAAAACAACGTGATGTATGCATTGTGCTGATATGTTGTTGTTTAACCTTTTGCATTGCAGAGTTTAATCCTGAAGACTTATTTTTAATGTGTTTACAAATACTGTTCATTTGCAATGTATTGCTGCAGGCTTTCAGAGTGTGTTAGGGTGTGGTCCCTTTCCAGGGCCTTCCAGAGACTTTCCCTGCAGCATGCCTGGGTGTGGTTGTGGGCTGGGCCAAGACTCCAAGTGCTCACTATTCAGAGGTCCCCGTGCAGAGAAGCAGCTCCTTCCTGAGCTCCTGTCCGGCGGCCTATTTGATCTTCCAGGCCTCTGCCCTTCATTCTTCATTGATGATCCTTGTTCTGGGCGGTAAGACGGTGGTTGGGCTGAACTCCCGACGCCGTATTCAAGAACTTTCATATTCTTGGCCTAATTCCTTAATGATTAACAGATTACTTTGCGCGCTACCATTTCCTGACATTTGCATGGTGGCTTGCGAATCGGCAAGATGCGCGATTCGTTTCATGCTGATTTGGTCTTGTTATTCATTGCGCGCTACCATTTCTTGACATTTCTTGACATTTGTATGGTGGCTTGCGAATTGGCAAGATGCGCGATTCATTTCATGATGATTTGACTTTGTTATTCATTGCGCGCTACCATTTCTTGACATTTGCATGGTGGCTTAAGAATCGGCAAGACGCGCAATTCATTTTATGGTGTTTTAACTTTGTTGTTCATTGCACGCTACCATTTCTTGACATTTACATGGTGGCTTAAGAATCGGCAAAAGACGCGCAAAAGATGCGCGATTCGTCTCATTGTACTTTGATCTTGTTACTCATTGTGAGCTGTTATTTCTTGGCATTTACATTGTGGTTTATGAATCGGCAAGACGCGCAATTCGTTTAATGAAGATTTGACTTTGATATTCATTGCGTACTAACATTTCTTGGCATTTTACATGGTGACACTCGAATCTGCAAGACGCACAATTCTTTCCTCGAGTTTAATTCATGTTGTTTATTGTATGCCAATATTCTAAGATATTTATCATGTAATATTCGAGTTGACAAGTTATGTGATTTGTTTTCCTGAATCCATATTGTGTTATTTATGGTGTTTACTATATATATATAGATATATAAATCTAAAATATGCGCAATTTGTGTTGAAACATTTTAAGAGTACACAGAAGATCAGAGTTTCTAGATGCAATATTGTATGGTCCTAGTATGCATTCTCAAAAAAGGATTTATATGACTGGTTTAAAATTTAGTCAGAATGTTTTTTCTGATTCTCATGTAAAGGAAAGTACTTGAATAAGAAAGTTTTCATTTAATCCATCTTGATTCCCTTACAGGTATCCGTCCATCTTGAAACTTAGTCATTTTAAACTTAATTCTTAGATTGTTCATGTTTTCAGAATGACTTTGCTTAGAATCATAGTCTAGTATTGATTTCAGGAGATTTAATTTTCATATTGTGTGTTCTAACCTTTTTCTTACTACAGGTCTCCTTCCCAGCTGTTTCCCTTCCTAATCCCCTCTTCCCCTCTTAAACTCTCTTAGCCTCTGTGATTTATCTATCAGAGTCTTGGAGCTGTTCAGTGGTGGACGTGTTGGGAACGTGCGCAGACCCCGAGGATCTGGTGACTCTGACAGGACCGCAGTCAGGAGCTACAGCACCTATGATGAATCAAGCTATGGGAGTTAATGCTCCACAGGGTTTGGGACTTGGTCATACACCAGCTGCTATATCATTGCCAATTACTGTTGGTCCACCAGTACCGCTGTATGCGCAAGTAAGTCTGGCGTATGTGATCCGGGAGTAATGACCCAAGAGGCAATAAGAGGAGGGTCCACAAGATACTTGCAGGGAGAACAGACAGTCGAAAGGACTAGATCCTTGTTAGACTTTAGTCTGATTGGGGTTCCTTTGGAGACAATGAGACAAGCAGGGTTGGGAACACTAACCCCACAGGTAATGAGTACAAATACGACACAGACACCAATGGTGCAGTCTGGAAATATTTCGTTGCAGGGCTCAACCGCACAACAATTGAACGAGTGGTTGGACAAACTCAACACTCCGCAGACTACTGCAGTGACCACAGAGAGGTCAGAAAGGGAAGAATACCTGAATTTTGTGAGACTGGGTGTAGAAGCCATAGAACTAGTGGAAGGAACAATGGGGGTGAACAGACTAGAGTCATACACGGAAGCAGAATTGAGGTATCTGTGCCCCAAAATAACTAGAGAAGTGAGCAAAGTGCATCAGAGGCTGGCATACCTGGCGGATAAAAACAACATTGACATTGAGAGTACTAAACATTTGAAAAGAAGCTACAGATTAGACCTCGAGCCTAAAGATTTCGAGCACATGAGGTCTACCAGAATGAAAACACACCTCAAAGAAATACTGCAGAGTGCTCAAATTTGGGGAGCCTTAGAGAAATGGGAAGGCAGATGGGCAAAGAAAAGAGATAAAGAGAAAGGTGATGGTCCGGAACCAAAGCAGGCTAAAGCCGCACCGAATACGGGGACAATAAAAATGTTACCAATGACGGAAACAACCGGAGGGGTGCTAGTCCATGTACCGTGGTCCAGGGGTGACAGCCTGTCATTCACAAATGACTACCCCAGGCTGAGGGAAAAGCCGATAGAATGGTACCAACAGACGGACAGGTTTGTGAAGCTTGCGAAATGTCTCTGGGAGGACTTGAATACACTGTTTGAGATTATGGTTCCACCTGACTTATGGCTTGAGTGCGAGAGGGGTGTGGATTGGCCGACAGAGGAGCCGGCAAGAGATAAGGTTACTGGAGCACCATCCGCAGAAGTGATGAGGTACTATCATAAAGTGATTGAGTTTTTGAAGCAGAAAGTGTCGCCGAAAGTGACTGATTGGCAGAAAATCGATCGAACATCACAGGAAGCCAAAGAGTTGATTCATGCTTACTATGAGAGATTGTTGAAAGCGTTCAAACATTACAGTGGCACTGAGGTCATTGAGCCGAAAGACATGAATCATCTTGTGTTCAGATTTGTTGAAGGGTTGGGGCCAGAGATTAGCCAGATGATTAAGAATCATTTGATCTGTTGGCAAGCGAAGCCGATTGATGAGGTGTTGCAGTATGCGAAATACTGTTGTGACGAGATTGAGTTGAAGCAGAGAAAGTTGAAAGAGAAGGTGATGGTGATGCAGATTAAGGCAGCGCAAGCAGGGATGTAGGGAAATGGAGTACAGCAGGTGATACAACAGCAACCACAGGGGAATGGAGTGTTTCAGGCACAGCCAAGAGGTCGAGGACGAGGAGGACGAGGAGGTTTTGTGAACCGTGGTCCAGACTTGAATACTGTTGTGGTTCAAAATGATGTGCAGGGGATGAAAAAGGTGTCACCATGTCACGCGTGCGGGGGCGTGGGGCATTTTAAGCGGGAATGCCCAATGGTGGTGCAGGTGTGTGTTGTTCAGCAAAGCAATGATGTCGGTACCTTTCAAAATGTGAGAGGTCTAAAAATGAGAGGGCAAAATCAGAACTTCCATAATAACATGGTACAGATGCAGGGGTTACAGCCCATGCAGCAGATGCAAATGCCGCGTGTCCAATCAGCACAAATGCAGCAGACACAACAGCAGAGTCCCATGGTACCTAGACAGCAAATGCAGATACTGAAAAGATACTCCATCGTCGTTTTCAGATTAAATACAGGATCTTTTATTCCAGCTACAGGATAACAACCAACCCTGAAAGGTCCTTGATCCCAACTGCCTGCAAGCAGCTCTCAACATTCCAGCCTCTTCCCCACATCTCTAGGCAACCAACATGTCACCACATTCCACATTCCAACACATCTCCCCCTCTACCTAAAAAAAAATATAACTCAACATATATAAAGTCTAAACATATACCTTAACAATTACCCTACACTAAATATTTAACATGCAGATATAATAAATACAAAACTAACATAACAAACAAAAAAAAAAATCTCATGTCATGAGATCGCCGCCCGCCAGCCTCAGAATGAGGCCCATAGCTTTTAAAATATTTAACACCCCACCAACAGGCAAGAGCCTCTTTCTCGATAGTGGAGTACGTTTCCTCCGCACCTTTCAAAGTTCTTGAAGCAAATGCTATTACATGTTCTTTCCCTCTATGTGATTGCATCAACACTGCTCCAAGGCCATGCATACTTGCATCCGTAGACACAATGGTATGATGTTCTGCTACAAAAGGTTTTAGTTCCACCGCATTGATAATACATTTCTTTAAGGAAGAATATGCTTGTTGACATTCCTCAGACCATTCAAATTTCAGATTTTTTTTCATTAAAAAATGCAATGGTTGGGCAACATCAGCAAAATTTTTCACAAATTTTGCATAATATTCCGCTAAACCTAAGAAAGACCTTAGTTGGTCTTTATTTGAAGGAATCGGTGCTTTATCAATTGCTTCCAATAAGTTCATTTTTGGCTTTATACCATTTCCCGATATTGTGTGACCCAAATATTCGACACTTTTACATTCAAACTTGCACTTCTTCATTTCCACTGTTAGTCCTGCCTTCTCTAATATGGAACATACCTTCCTCAATATCACATTATGCTCCACTATATCTTTTGCCCATACCAATACATCATCTTGGAAGAATCTTACATTTCCAATTCCACCCAATAAACTTTGCATGACTCTCTGGAACACTGCCGAAGCCGATGCCAATCCAAAGGCATGCGTATATATCTGAATGCCCCTTCCGGTGTTATAAACAATATCAAATGTTTTGAATCAGGATGTAGCATAATTTGGTGGTACGCATTTGACAAATCAAGGGTAGAAAAAACTTCACCGCCCTGAATGCCAGCCAGAAGCTCATTTATGTTTGGTATCGAGTGCCTATCTACCCAGATATTTTCATTTAGATCCCTCAAGTCCACGCACATACGGATTTTTCCATTAGGTTTGCGTGCCAAAACTACTGGACTGAGCCATTCCGAGGACTCCACTTCCTCTATCACACCCATTTCCAACAATCTTTTCAACTCACTTTTCAAAGCTTCCTTTAATACTACTGGAACGCTCCTTACTTTGTGCACCTTAGGTACAACTCCTTCCTTCACTATGATTCTATGTTGGAATCCCTTCAAATACCCCAGTTTCTTGCCAAATAATTTTGGAAATTCTAACTTCCACCTAATTGACTTCTCGTCTTCCCCCTCCACCGTCAACACTTGTTCTTCTGTGTTTGGGTCCAATATCACTCCTAAGGTTCTCTGTTCACTCCAACCTAATAAACATTTTCCACTCTCCACCACAAAAATGTCACTATAGATTTTTCTGTTTGAACTCAATCTCCCCACGGAAATAACCTAATACGGGTATATTGTTTCCCCCATAACCCATCAGGTTCACTTTAGATTTTGATAATTTCATCTCACCCGCTTTCGTCCATGTCTCTTTATCAATCAGTGTATGCGGGGAACATGAATCCGCCCACATATTAACTGGTATTCCATTCAATTCCAACACACATCTTGGTGGTCTGTAATCATCATTTCCTAACATCCACACATTACTATAATCAGACGTACACTCCGAAACAATAGTTTGCAGCATCAATACCTCAACTTGTTCACCGCTTTCGCAAACTTCCAAGGAATTCTCCTCATACAAACAGTTTACATTTTTCTTATCCCCCATTTTCTTCTGGTTACAAACTTTAGAAAAATGTCCTATTTTATTACATTTGAAACACTTACTGTTCCTGGCTGGACAACTCATCGAAAACGCTAAATGTTTTACACTGCCACACCTGTAACATTTTTTCTTTCCAGCCCTCGCACCCTCACTTTCACACTTGATCTTGTCTACCTCCTGGACACTCATACCACTCTCATCCACATCGTTTTTTTTCTCTAACTCCTTGATATACTTGGATGTTGCTTCTATACGCCTTGCTGCTGACAACGCTTCATCCAACGATGGGTCCCTAAGTGATAATAATTTTTCTTGTATTTTCCTGTCCTTAGTATGGCATATTAACTGATCCCTTATTATTTCCTCGTGTAAGTCTTTAAATTTACAAGTGTTAGCTAACGTTCGTAATGCACACACATACTGATCAACCGATTCGTTAGACGATTGAGTTCTTGTAAAGAGAACAATACAACAATACTAAACTTCCTACAGTAATGTTCTTCCAAAGCTGTCACAGTTCTTCCATATATATCGTTGTTCTCATCTTCATCGTCCGAACCTTCCCTATTAACCTCCAACTCCTCGACATTAGGTAAAGCTTTCAATACTTTCCTCCCTTCAACACCCAAACTGTGTTTGAGTAAGGCCAATTTCCTTTTAGCCGTAAAAATGGCTCCACCTAAAGCTTCTAGGTATGTTTCGAATGCCTCACGCCAATCCTCCCACGGCATACATGGTTCACCTGGCATGTTCAAAAATACCAGAGGTGGTAGTATTGACTGCATATTTCTCAGATGATTTACACTTCACTCGCGTTCCTTTTTCTTCTCCTCTGTTATACCTTTACTTCCAAATGCACAAAATTTTCAAAAATAATAGTTTTGTTGTATTAATAAAAACTTAGTTCACGTTGTAAAGTTCATTTTCTCTAACTCCCTTTTTAAAATTTACCTTTTCCAACTTTCTTATCAACAATTTCGCTGTCCAAAATACACAATGTCCAAAGTCACTCACTTGTTACTTCCGAACTTTTTTTCTGTTCAAAACTCCATACCACGGCGGTTTTTCTTCCTGGGAATTGTTATTTCTATCTCCTCTTCACACACGCACTTCCTTATGTGTGCGCGTTGACACAGGAAATGATTCCTTAAAGCACTTCCGGTATCGCGTCTCTGTTTCCTAGGAGACGCTTCACACACGCACTTCCTTACACGTGCGCGCTGACGCACGAGGCCACTCCATAAATCACTCCCAGTCTCGTGCGTCCGTTACCTGGGAGACGTTTGGTGCTGCACGATTACATGGCAACGTTAGCGCACGCAAAGTATCCGCGCCCTTGCACGCTGCCTAACAGACACAAATGCAGGAGCGTGACTTCTCCAACGGTCATCGGAAGTAGCCAAAGGTAAATAAATAAAATATTTATTTACCTTACTTGTCCCGATAGCAGCTTTAACAACAGTCTATCTACACGCACCGCTGTGCATACACTGAGCCTTTGCATGAATTCAAAACGGGCTGATCCACATCTCCGACCCCTCAGCTTCTCAGCACAGGATCTGGTGAACATCGTTTCCTTTTTACTTTCTTCCTTCACAGCTCGCGTTGGCCCCAATGAAATGAGACAAATTGGTCAAGTTGAGATATCTGATCCTCTCCGTCATTACCACACTTCTTTAGCCATACTGCCAGGGTTGGTTCACAGTTTTCACACGGTTCTTCACGGTTATGGCAGAGATCCCACCCTCGTCGCCACTGAAAAGATACTCCAACGTCGTTTTCAGATTAAATACAGGATCTTTTATTCCAGCTACAGGATAACAACCAACCCTGACAGGTCCTTGATCCCAACTGCCTGCAAGCAGCTCTCAACATTCCAGCCTCTTCCCCACATCTCTAGGCAACCAACATGTCACCACATTCCACATTCCAACAGATACCATTAGCTCCAATGGGACAGCAACAGGTAATGCTTCCTCAACAGGTCACAGGCCAAATGATGAGTCAAAATAACACAGT